>NC_056630.2:249780935-252404685 GCF_002870075.4 Lactuca sativa
GCTAACACTCGGATCATCTGAAACAACTCGAGAAGCGCCACAGAAAAATCAGAACATAACAGGATCTCCCCAAGACAATTGAACCCAACATAAACCTCCAACTAGAAAAAGAATGAACCTTTTGCCATTACAGAACCACTTCCGCCTCACCAAAGCCTGAAAGTTATATTGGTTTGACTCCCTGACAGACTGCCCATGCAAAAACATCACCATGTCAATCCCTCATTAAATAATAGACCAAAAAAATACTTCCAACCCTGATTATCTTGATGCGTCTAATGGAAACAAGTCGGTGACCATAATCAGCTGCAAAACACTTATGTCTGACATACCAGTCAATCCTGACCGAAACCCAAAAGAAACGGTGGGGTCTCCTCGCACCAAAGACCAACGACCGATCTTGCTATCAAACGCATCTGAAGAATAGACCTCAATACCCTGTCCTCAGACATTAAAAGAATACCATGCTATTCTTCATGGAAGATTAAACTCTTCTCAACAATTCATTTACCAAACCTAAGACGATTCAGCTCCGACCCCGAACTGAATGACCATGCCCAACCGACACTATCCACAAATATCCGAAAAGTAGATCGACTCCCAATCCACAAGTTGAACCGCCAAAGACTACCCTAGCACATTCATCAAAGGAACTCCACATCCATTCAATCGAACAGGGATAGCTCAACCAATCACATTACACATGCAATTAATAAGTTTGGCTTACCCTAAGCGAATATTACAACCGATTTGTAGTCACGCATCACCTTTGACCTCTGTGTTCTACCACTTACTAATTCCATACGTGTTGTGGTCATCCCCAAGCCAAAATCACTAACCCACCCAGTTCTAAAACATTAGATGGAAACCATAACGACTCAAAATGAGATCCATCTGGAAATCCAAAATTCCAACCTGCTTATCCTTTAAACAGATAGAGTCAAACTCAAAAACAAGAGTCTGGTCCGACAACAAATAAAAAAAATAAAACCACTCATATCCAATTTGATACTCAATTCATGACCCGAGATCCGTGAATCTACGCATGTATTACACTCCAATCCTTCCGACTTGCATCAACCCCTTTCTAAATCAAGATATAACAGTTCCCGACCATCGCTGAGACCCCAGTCTCACACGTGGTCCGACCACCCGATTCCCAAAGACTCAAATGGCAAGGCTACACAAGCCTAAGAACCCCTCTGCACTACACACTAACTAGTGTATAATAGGGCTCCCCGTAGTCTTACAACACTCTCTCACTGACTAGTGAATGCTACAGCTCCCCGTAGTCTTATGACACTCCATCACTCGCCATGGGCTCACCTCATGGTCTTTCCCGACAGTCCGAAGTGATTACTTCCACCTGGATCCATCCACTCTCTTACAACCTCACATCCGCTAGTTCACCAAATAATCCCACAATCTCATTGTCAAACCATCACCATACCAAGCTTAATAAACTCATGCTCTACGATCCAACATAAATAGGTGCGCACACCCACCCAGATTAATCATCACTATTCCTGACAAAAATTGTCGCAAACAAAGCACTTTCCCTCAATACAATTTAAACCCTTGGGCAATCCTCGTTTGGCGACAAATAATTGATGGGTCCACAACTAGAATAGATAATAGTCGCTTGATGCTCCACTTGTCGTCTAATAAACTCAAGCGAAACTACACATACTAACTCTAAATTTAATTAACAAATCAACTATTTCCCTTCTCGGAGTATAGATAGCAATCTATATGTCGAGCTAGCAAATTTCTCAATAATTAAAAGTGCCTCAATGACCCAACCGCCTGGAAACTCAAACATTAGCGAACCCGAAAGAAATATTGACCACCATAAGATCTGTGACCTACAGCTACCTGTCGTGAAGACACTTATTCATTCCTGAGCGCATATACATGCATTATGTCGCTCTGTACCTTGCCCTGACTACATCTAGACCCAAGTCTCATATACCCGAACCGCAGATCCCTATAACCCAATCTCCTGAAACGAAACTTAAAGAGACTGATAATCCTCCCAGCATAATACCTAGTTCTCCTCCATTTAGGGTTCAGACCATTGCCAATTGGCATGACAAACAGACCATGCTATGAACTGGCTCACAAGATATAAAATACCTGACTCTTGGGACGTACCATGCAACACTCTATGATCTTCCAGATAAATACCAACCAACTCCAAATATTCCAAATCTCAGATGGAGACCTTGAAAAACATCCTAATATGACTGCCTCTAATCACCAAGAATTTCATACAGCTGCACAACCAAATATTTCGACTGGACTAAAATAGTATCGACTCTTTATCTAGAAAATCATAGAATATCACCCCTTTCATTCTCTGAATCTTCAACCAACACCTTTTCGCAAGAATCATCGTTGAAATAGGTATCCTCACCCACACGACCGATTCGCAACATAGATAACGAAGGCCATCGTCCTGAGATACTCCTCCTGGTTACCTAGAACTGTTGCTAGAATACGGCTTAACATACTTATTTGAGGCACATCCACGTCCTCTTTTGTCACAGTCCCCACTAATGATCCCCCCCCCCCCCCCCGGCATAAGAAGTAACTCAAGGCACTCATAAGCACCCCATAGGGTCTACCTCCAAATTCAGAAATCAGAAGTTCACTCACCCTTCCTTCCAAAACAAAAAGCAAAAGTAACATAATCCTTTCCATAGAAATGGCCATCACAACCCATTTCGGCCGATTACTCAACTCAGACTGCAATCCTCCACAACACATCATATTCACTTCCTTTTTGAGTCTGGCACCTCACCAGTCAAATCCCTTGAGACCTAAACTCAATTTTTTTCCTCGCAAGGTATACTCCATTTAAGTTCGACCGACATGGCCCTCTGGCCCCATAATTTACCATACCCACTCTCAGTCTGAATTACCACAGTCGGATAACCGATAAAGATAGAAACACACTCTGCCACGAATCATGATACCTAAACCATGTTATCTCCCCTCAACTTGCTACTTAGAATCTCTGGAATTATCCTTCTTTTGAGTATGGGTCCTCTCATTTCAGTAATACGGGCCCAATACTACCTTCCACATCTACCCATACTTTCCTCAAGGGTCGTCTCATATTTCCAAAGTAGCTGATCAACTTTCCCTATCGACCAATAACATTCTACATGCTCGCACCCGAGCGAATACTCACCGCTAGACAACAGACTCATCGGACTGAAATTACTCCCTAGGCTCTCCTAGGTTCCTATACTTCTCTGCCACCAACTGCTGAAGAATTTCTCATAATGTCAATTAGCTATTTCACGAATACAATCACAAGCAACAATGCTCAGATAATCCTTCGAGTAACAGAATCATCTCTACAACGGGTAGACTCAAACAAGAGCTAATGCAGTAGGGTCAAATCCATCACTGATCTTATCCAACCTTTTTCACATGATGCTTGATATATTCACTCAGTAGCTAACTTGCATCACTCATGAGTTCCACAAAACACAAAGCAAGGAGCATTCGGGCATCGAGCAACCTCTACCAGCATATAAAAACACTCTAGCATACAACCCCAATTGCTCTATCCACAGCACAAAAGGCATCACTGAACTCAGGAAATCATACCTCACAGCTCCTCGGAGATCTCTAATCATACATATGCAACACTACCAGCTCAGATAGATAACAGGGATAAATGTATATCTCTTAAGCAGGCACACTAGCATGATATACTGAGCAGATTCCTAGCCCTAAACTAGCATGCAGTTCTATCAACTCATAATAACAACAAATAATCAAGTAAAAGTATTTTGGGAAATCACCGCTCGGGCTCTGGCTGATTGTACACACTGCTTCAGATCTGCTTTCAAAACTCTTTAATCTCCTTGGAAAATTGTGTGATGAAAAAATCATTCTTTTTGAAAAGTTATCAACTCCTCAGTTTGAGTCCAGACATACTCGAGGGTGTGCTCGAATCCCTCAAACCAAGACTCTAATACCAAATTGAAGCACCTCAAATTGCAATACAAAATTTTCATTTTTAATTCTCAAAATATTACTCATAAATTCAAGTCATGATATAAACTGTAAGTTATTATCAAAACAATATCAGAGTATCCCAAAATCCTCAAATCTTCATAAATTGTAACTTATTGTCATGGAAGACTTGGAGGTCTATAGACAATTTATTACCACAAAATTGTGTTATTTTGGTCCTCCTATAGTTTTCCTTTTTATCTTGATCAATATATACCATACGTAATTAGTTGACCACAAGCCTTCAACAAAATATGAATTATTAAATCAAAGTATATAACAAACAATCATTTACATTAAAAAAAATCAAAGATGGTTTATAATTTTTTGTAGATGATTGTTATGAATTATAAACTTGATTCTTAGGTGTAATTATAAACATGCAATGATACAAAATAAGAGGTCGATTTAGTTTCATGGTAGACCTCACAGATGACTGCTTTGAAGTCACCAAAGTAGGCCCCGGAAGTTGAATTATCTGTTTTATTATTATCTTTTGAAACTTAGGTTCCATAAATTACATGCAATATTCGGTTTCTCTGATTTGTTTTTCCTTTATTATTTTATTAAACTATGGGATATACAAGACATTGTGTTACTTAAATCACAACTACGGTTCATGCAAAACATCTTATTTACTTGAGTTAGTGAAAATTACACACACCTGACCTGTTGTAAGAGTGTGTGAAGTTTTAATCTCGAACTCATGCATACGATTCGACCTAAAGAAACAAAATTAATAAAGTAAAGAGTCAGAATAGTCATGATCATGACTATATATATATATATATATATATATATATATATATATATATATATATATATATATATATATATATATATATATATATATATATATATATATATATATATATATATATATATATATATATATATATATATAACCCAATAGATAATGAATATAGAAAAGTGTTTTGATGTTGCCTCGTGAGCCGATATAAATATAATTATAAAGAAGAACCTATAAAATGAGAATGTTTTGGATACCAAAAATTCACATATTACAAACAGTCGGGGCTTTCGCATTAGGACTTAGGAGATAGCTATTTACATTGTTTTCACCTGATACGGTAAGACACAAATTAAATTTGTTGCTGCAGCTAAAATTTTTGCAAACATTATTATCAATAAGAATGCTCAAAGGCATGCCAATAAAAAGCTATAATATTTCAGAAACAGAATAAAGAGGCACTAATTTCAGGTTCTTTACCAAATTCATTGTCATTAAATTTAAAGAAACTATATCTGCATCTTGGAACTAGCGTTTTGTTTATCTTTATTTATGTTGGTATTGATGCTTTGATTATTAGAAAGTGGATCTTTTTTCAAAGACAACTTTCAAGTACTAACCATGTAAAAACAATTTTTTATTACATGTTTATTTGTTTATCTGGTTCGTTGATTACTGTGATTTTAAATCAAGATTTTGTTCATCATAATTTGGATTTCATGATCTTATTTAATGGGTGTGTTGTTGATTGGGGAAAAAATAACTTTGGATAGAAAGCGTACACCTTAAAGGAAAGCAGATTGGATCTTGAAAGTTTACTAGGGTTTTTTTCTTAATTTTATAATTGATTTGATAAAATGAATTTTGTTTGGATTTTTCTTAATATGAGAATTAATTTGAGATTCTTCTAAAAGTTTTTAATTTATAAAGGGTACTTTGGTCATTATTGGGAAATATAGAATTTGGTCTACAAGAATTAAGGATTATGCTGAATTGTTTGAGTTTCTATAGTGATGTTAAAAATCGATTATCTGAAAGTTCAACTAAGGTTGAAAAGGTTTTGGAATTAGATTGGTATTTTGGTCAAAATCAAGGAAATTTGGATAAAAGAAATAAAAAGTAGGGTAAATTACACGAATGGTCCCTATGGTTTGGGTTCATCTGTACGTTTGATCCCTAAAAGTTTTTTTTAACTTGGACCGTCCTTATTATATGTTTTTGTTACGCGTTTGGTCCCTGACACACTTTCTAAAACTATATTGCCCTTGTATATTTCTTTTTTTAATTAAAGTAATGTTTATTGATTATTTTATTTATTAAAGAAATTGTTTAATAAAAGGTGGGCCTTACCACCCCACCCACAACCTATGTAGTCTGCATTGTATGAAGCTTTTATCTCATGTAGCATGTAATGTATGAAGATTTTATCTTTTCTTCGTTCATCCCTAGTTCAATGAATAGAAGCCTCCACTTGCCGACAACCCTTTCTTTACCATCGTTTATCTCTTCCATGCTCTACATGCCAGAAAATGCCACAGTCACTGACTACCCTCCATGTCCTTCCTTTCTTTGTTGCCGGCAAACTTCTAGCACAAGATATATGTACATCTGTCTTCACATGTCCGATGACTCGAAACCTGACGAACAGAAAGGTGAAAACTTGATTTTGGGATTTTCGTTTTTTTACAAGATAATTTTATTGAATCTCTCTTCCTTTTGGGTTTCTATGTACCTGAAGTTTCTCAAATCCATCTTCATTCTTAATCAAGGTGAAAACCTGTAGAATTTTGAAGGTCAAAAGTTCTTGATTGGGTGATGGTGGAACAAGAAATTAGAATGCAAAAACCAGGTTTTGTTTTGTTTTGTTTTGTTTTGTTTTTTTTTTTTTTTTTTTTTTTTTTTTTTTTTTTTTTTACATCTGATGGATTCATTTCTAAAGGAAGAAATCTAGTTTGATGTGAAAAGTTAAGAGGTGTTTTTGCAACTAGTTTCGACTCAATTAGTCGATTAGGAAGCAAGAATTTGGTTTAAGATTATTACAAGTGTTGATTTCATCCACCGTTGTGATCAGAGATTAAAACTAAAACTGTGGTAGATGATTCAATTTTTTTTTTTTGTAAATGATTCTCGATTTTGATTTCAGGTATTGATGTTCATTTATTTAGTTTTTTCTTCATTGAAGATGCTTTGATGATTAGCAACTGAAATTGGTGGATAATAGACGATGGAAGAGGATCGATTTTTTTATTTTTTTTTTTCTGAAAATGATATTTGAATTTTTTTTTTGGGTCGATGTGCTTTCTTTATTATTTTGTGGGTTGTAAGGAAGACGATGACACCATGGTAGGCTCAGAAAGAAGACAAATTGATCTATTCACCGACATTTGGGAATTCAGATGGGAGAGAGATATTAGGTTGATGACAGTGAGAGAAAGTTGGTGGTAGCTGAAGATTTTACTGGAGAAGGTAACAATAGAAAGGGAATTGGTAGGAACGTGAATGGTGGATTGGTGTCACAACTGGCATTTTTAGCCAGGAAATTCTATGATCATGTAAACATCATCTATGATAATACTTGTAACTCTAACTTGATACCATGCACTATGTTCATTCTATGACCACAATCTTAATCAAAATTCACAAGTGAAGTTCAAAACTCTATACAAAGTATCCAAATAGTGAATAATGAGTTGAAAACCCAAAAAATCCAGGTTCAAGCTTATTATGGACTAGGGTTTCTTTATTGGACCTAATGGACCAATAAGCATCCAATCGGACTATCTTGGGCTTAGAAACCCTATTTGGATTCTGAATGGACCCAATACATAAACCTATAACATTTTAGGCCATTTGGGCCTAGAATGATTCATTCTAACCCCAATGCCCCTTATTGGGCCATAAATGAATTAATTTGCCCTAATAGGTCATAAACTTCATTCCTTTTATTTTAATGGGTCGAGAACTTTCCATTTAGGCCCATAATATCGAAATCAAGCATTCAAGGCCAAACCACTCCTCCTTTCTCCTCTTCCTTCTTCCTCTCAGCCCAACATCAAAAACAAAAAAAAAGATATAATGGCTAATTACCCAAGCCATGACACATCATTTTTATTTAGGGGATATTAAGGCATTATACACAACATGCATCTAGGTATTATATTTCTCATGTTTCCATGCAAACTCCCCTTACCCTCTCTCTGATTATCTCTTGACCGTGAACATCAAACACACACACACAAACTTCACTTTCAAACACTCTAAAATCTCTCAAGAGCACTCCTTCCTTCCATCCAAATTTTCGAGATCTCTAAGTGTTTCAAGAAGATCTTCACCAAAGATCACCAATCTTGAGTAATTCATCACACATCCACGCTAAATAACTTCATTATTATGCTAGATCACTCTTTCTAAAGATTATTTATGTTCATACTCTTAGAAATCCCCCCCCCCCCCAAGTTCAAGATCTACTCAAGAAAGCTTGGTAGGATCAAATATCTTCTTCCACTTCTTCTTCAAACCGTGAACAACTAAGCAAAGTGAGTTCATGCCCTTTGTTTTTCGGTTTTTTCAAGATTTTTTGGGGAGAATATAAGTAAAATGTGTAGATCTATGTGTTATATGCTTGATATGTGTGGTTTCTTAGTTTATTTTGTAAAATGGGTTAGATCTTAACACATTTCGACATCTTAAACAACAATTACATCCATGAACTAAGACACCTTATACATCATATTACCAAGATAAAAGTGTTCACATGCTTAAGATGTGAAAAATCAAAGCAAAAATCTTGTTAAGGATCATATTTGTTAAGTAAACAAAAGATAAGGAAAAATAGTGACATTTACAGTTTTATAAGGATCAAACAAGTCATACTTGTATAAAAATGGGGTTTTATGATAACCATACTTTTCAAAGGGCCAAAAGTGTAAAATTTAGCCTAAAAGGCTTCATATTTGGGCCTCACGGTTTTGGGCCCAAATTTGCGAAAAATAAGAGTTTTGGGGTTAAAAATGTCATTCAATCAAAACTTGAGCCAAAACATAAATAAACCAATTTAAGGGTTGAAAATGACACTTATTTCTAAATTGGGCTAAAAATGCAAAGTTTTTGGAATTTGGCCAAAAATGTAAAACCCATGGCAAATGGACCAAAAATGTAAACTTTTAACAAATAAGGGATGAAAATGTAAATTCTTACAAACCAAGGGATGAAATGGTCAAATAAATATTTTGAGTCCAATGTGTCAATTTTTAAACAATTGGGACAAAGATAGAAATTTTTATAAGGATTTAAAAATGGTATATTATATAAACTAATAATATCGTTATAGATCTAACATTGAATATTTTAATATTATAAGTAAATGCTTCATTTAAAAACACTATACCACATCAAATATACAAAAATAGAACAATGGTACAAATATTGGGCCTGGTACTTGTAATACATGTTTATTGGGCATTCCTGATCCATTTGCATGTTTATTAGGCCCAATATAATCAATTCATGTCTACTGGGCCTTAGTGACCTAATGACATGCTCAATGGGTCTAAATTAATTTTTTCATGTTATTAGGCCTTAATGGCCCATTCACATGTTAATTTATACCAGAGAGATTCATTGTATGCTTAATGGGCTTCAACGTGTCTGTTTGCATGCCATCAAGCCTAGAAATAACCTACGTGTTTAATGGGTCGCAGCTGTCTTTATTCATGTTTATTGGGCTGTGTTTTTAACATTCAAGTATCACCAGATGTTAGTAAATCAAACTACGTTTAACATTAAATATATTCATGTAGGAAAATCATTGGGGTCTAGTGAGAAGTATCGGTCGACACCATTGAGTGTTTAGCCGTAGGCTATAGTTATAATCAGAGTCTCATGGAGGGAGAGGGAGAGTTTGTGTATAGATCTATACGAGGGTGACCCCCCCACACCTGAGCTGTTCACTACAGTTAGACTCGGTCAGTCTAGGGTGACAAAATCTTGATCAAAACTGGCGTTTGGAAAAATGCCAAGATAGGCGAATTAGTTATTTATCATGCATGGTTATAACGACTCACATACAGATCCATTACCATCTATACTTTTCGGGGGAAATAAAATTCATATATTGTGGCGATACAAAACATTTCATACGATAATACAAATATTACAATACTATTATAGATCGGGAAATATCATATTTTCCGGGAAATACCATCTTTCACTTTCTTTTACATACATCAAATACAAAACAAGGAAAACTTTTGGGATTCATTCATTTACACATGTTTTGAAATCACACACACACACACACACATATATATATATATATATATATATATATATATATATATATATATATATATATTGGATCATCACATCATGTTATAAACAAATTTACAGAAAATATCAGATTTTCTGGGTTATACTATTGACACAAAGCTTTTTAATCAAACTTGTTTATGAACTCACCAACATTATATATGTTAACCATTATCAAAATAACTTGTATTCTCAATTAATCGTTAGGTAACCGTTAAGCCGAAGAATCATCAAGTGTATTTGGGAATCTTATTTTTGTGAAATGTTAACTCCCGCGCCTCTTATGATCTGAATATGTAATATTATACAATGTACTTGATGTGAACAATGCTGGTTGTAATATGTATTGTTTGAAAATGATCATGTTATGATTCATGTATATTCATTGTGATGATACTTCAATTGATAGTCACACGAGCCCTCAATTGATAGTCACACGAGCCCTCAGATGTTTCCGCCGTCCGGTCTGAGGGTGTGAAAATTGTGGTGTGGTTAAGGTGGAGAGTGGTGAAGTCTAGTGTTTTCCAGTTGAGTCCAACGTTTTCTGTTGAGTCTGCATTTTTCGGCGACTAAACAACAGGTAGGGAGGGGAGGAGGGTGTAGTGTGGGTCGTTGAATCAAATAATTATACATTTTATTAATATTTTTCCACATTTAATTAATATTTTTTAATTAATTGATAATTTAAAAAAGATAAAATAAATCAGTAAGCGTAAATCAATATTTTTAGGATGGACAAGGACCGAACGTGCAACAAAAATATAAAATAAAGACGATCCAACTTTAAAAAAAAAATCTTTAGGGACCAAGCATGCCAAGGTCTTTTTTTTTAATTTAATTATCTATCTACACTATTTTATTATATTGCAACATACTTATCCATTTGATGTTTGTTGTTAGATTTGTTTGATTTAACGTCTTAATCTGATGTTTTATTTGGTTTTCTTAGATTTTTTTTTTCATATTTTGCTTATGTTTTAGGTTTTGGTGATGAATCATTTTAAAGTCCAGAAAATGAAGAACAAAATGTTTTTTGTTGTTGATTTCTAGAAAAGAAGTGAATGTGTTTGTGTTTCAAGTGCAAATGGTAAAGATTTGTAGTTGTGTTGTATTTTAGCGGGAGAATGACTCTTGAGGGTAATTAACTTTTGCATTTGTAATCATTTGGTCCCTTTCCTTTTTTTTGTATTCAATATACCATCGAACTTGTTGTTGGTGTTCACCATAACCCTTTTGACCGGCTTTTGACCTGTGATAGCCGGTCAAAGGATTATGGTGAACACAAACAACAAGTTCAATGGTATATTGAGTACAAAAAAAAGGAAAGGGACCAAATGAGAACAAACTCAACAGTTGGTTACCCTCCTAAGTCATTTTCTCTTTACTCATTTACAACAAATCTCACATCATCTCCTACTGATATTAATGACTTTATGAGATTCATTCTTGCTTCTCTTCAAAACATAACCCACGAAAGAACACTATTCATACATGTATAACTTTGTAATGCACTTGAAAATTTATTAGGGGAATCTTGACTAAGCAGGCGCATTTCATGACTACATTTACATTTCCAATCAAATGATTTATCGTATCATAGATTTCAGACAAGTCTACAAACGAGTGGAATCACATGTGCTGTGATTTTTGAGTTTACTTAGCTTTAAGATCGAATTCATGGGATGAGATATAACATCAATATGTACAATATCATGCTGCTTTTACAGACACATCACCATAATATACCTTGAGGTAAACGTTTATGCTGATAAATATACCTCTCATACACAATCATATCCTTTTGAAGAGAGGTGTTGACAGCTAACCACAGTAAGCATAGCATAGACCATGTTTTAAACAAAGTTACCCCTCTGAAACACTCTTCATATACGTTATAGCCTAAGAAGGTTGTAGTCTTTGATAATTTTGCAACTTTAATTTCATTTAACTTTTCGGGGAAAATGACTCAGGAGGGTAACCAACTGTTGAGCTTGTTCTCATTTGGTCCCTTTCCTTTTTTTTTGTACTGAATATACCATCGAACTTGTTGTTTATGTTCACCATAATCCTTTGACCGTCTATCACAGGTCAAAAGCCGGTCAAAAGGGTTATGGTGAACACAAACAACAAGTTCAATGGTATATTGAATACAAAAAAAATGGAAGGGACCAAATGAGTATAAACGTAAAATTTAATTAACCTCGAGAATCATTTTCCCTATTTTAGCATGCCAAATACATATTTTAGCATGCCAAATGCACTTTGGTTTCTGAATGTTTTTTTATAAATGAACATGGATGAATGTTGTACAAGTTAGATATTGATTAATTGTAATGTTTAGATGTATAAGGATATTTAGATGTAAATGCATTTCGGATATTACATTGATTCTATCTCTAAATGGTTTGAATACATGTAAATGTTTGTATGGGTTTTGTTCCGTCTTTTGTATATCTAAACTCCAAAAAAAATGTTCAAGACTAAATGTGAAAACTAAAAATGTTCAAGACATTCGTTTAAAGTTTAAACAGAAAACCCAACAACTAAGTAATAATTAATTTTTTAAGTATTCTATAATTAATTATAAAAAAACGCCTCCTCAATATTGTTGGATCTCTTTACGACTTCAACATATAATTCATGAAAGATAATTTGTCAAGATATCATATAAAATTGTTGTTGTTATACTTTCTACCATAAAAAGAGATTGTCAATGTAGGTAATTTGTCAAGGCTGCGTGATTTGGTGTTGCAAAATGAGATTTGGTTGTTAAAAAATGTATTTGACATTATGCCGCACAGGCCAAAGACACTAATAAAACTATTCAAAAAAATTAAACATGAATTAATATTTTCATTATAGTATAATTATGTTTTTCCATCACAAGTATAATATTAAAATATATATTTTATGATAATATGATTATTTAAGATTTTTTTTATAATTAATTATACAATGATTAGATAGGATTTTATGTTTTCTTTTCATATTTATTTAAATATTAAAAAAAATTATAGAAGTTTTATTTTATTTTATTTTATTTTATTTTTTTAAATCAACACACACAAACATTTGATCTACTATTAAAATATGTGTGTTGTAGTTTAAAATAATGAAATTAAATAAAATAAAAGGTAAATTACACCGTTGGTCCCTCGTGCACATGCCAGAAAGCATGTTTAGTCCCTATTTCCAAAATTTAACTCGTGCAGTCCCTCGTTGTTATTTATCTTGCATGGTTAGTCCCTATGCACGTTAACTGTTAAATTCTTCCGTTTAAGCTACCCACGTGCCTTGCACGCAGGGGCATTTTCGTCTTTTCAGGGTTTGTATACATGAACCAGTATGGCGCGACTTCGATAACCGATCATTTCTGATTTCATCCTCCGTCGACCCTTAGCATTGCACGAGAAAACCCTAGTTTTCTACGATGGTGAACTGGAGGATTAGGCAAGAATGGGAGGAATACGATCTCCAAAGCTCATACGGTAAAATTTTCTACATTTTCAGTTGATCATCCATTATACGTTCCTAAAACGTAATTTTTTTTTGGGTTCGCAGCTGACAATCCATGTATGTTCTCGATACGATTGAACTATGGTGGAGTCTTTACGAAGTTTCCAGGCCGCAAATACATAAAGGGGAAGATGAAATATATTGATGGCATTGATAGTGACTTGTTCTCGGTGCATGATATGGACGAGATAATGGAATTGCTTGATTGTGTGGAACCAGGTAAAAGTATTTATTATCATTTCAAACGACCAACCTGGGATTTAGATTTTGGGTTGTATGCTTTGGGTTGTGACGAAGATATAAACCACTTTAGGTCATACGTGTATGAACACAAGGTGATAGAAGTGTATACAGAGTTTTGGGAAACCAAGCTCCATACGTATCAAATGTCCCCAAACCCTGCAAAGATAAAGATACACGAAATTCCTGAGTCCCTTTGTCGTCCCTGCTTGTTATTGACATGGTCAAATTCAGGGGATTGTCCTAGTGAAGAAGCCCCTGTTTTTGAGAATGTAGAAACTATGGACGAACCCCCTAGTACATTACTTGAAACAACCTTGGAACAACCCCTTGTTACATTGAGTGAAACAGTTGAGTCAACCCCTGCCTATATACCAAGAATTGAAGGCCCTTTGACTGAACCAATGATAGGAAGCACATGTCCTAATGTTGATGGTTTGGGTGATACATTTGAATGGTGTGAACCTTTTGGTGGGACTCCTATGGAACAAGATGAACCAAATAGTGAAAAAGCAGGTGAAGACAGTCATGATAGTGATGACACTGAAGATAGTGAATACAGTCAAGATAGCGATTACATAGTTGATGAAGATAATTTGTTAGATGATCCAGAGGTTGATATGAAGAACTTTCACCTCAACATTGACAAAGAGGTGGAGTGGGTTGGAAGTTTTCCTGATGATCGAGATGAAGCAGTAGAAGGTGATGAAGAATTAGAGGTTATAAACACTGAAGAATTTGTATCTGCATCTTCATCAGATGAGGGTGAAGCTAGTAAAAAAAGGAAGAAGATAAGAGATTTACGAAGAGCACATAAGAATGAAGCAGCTGCTGTCAAAGATCCATTTTACATCCACCAGACTTTTAGCACAGCCAAGGAAGTTAAACAACAAATTTATCTTCATTCCATACAGAGTAGAAGGGAGTTAGACTTCGTCAAGAATGACAAAAATAGGATTAGAGTGGTTTGCAAAGGGACAATACCAAACCTTGGGATATTAGAAACAGGTGGGACCAGCAAAAGTAATGACAAAGTGGGACCAAGTCAAAAGAAAAAGAAAGTGAAAGATGGTTCTATTCATAAATGCCCATGGGTCCTACTAGTGAGTAAGTGGAAAAAGACATTAACTGGACTGTTAAGACCTATGAAAAGCAACATACATGCCTTCAAACAAGGAAAATTAGGGCATGTAACTACAAGTTTCTCTCTGAACAGATTTTTGACACAGTGGAGGCAAACCCAGAAATACCACTTAGAGCATTACGTGAGATGCTTGAGAAGAAATACCAACTTGGATTGTCAGACATGAAAGTTCATAGGGCGAAAACGAAAGCCCTGGAATCAATTAGGGGAGATTTTGCTGCTCAGTACTCATGTCTAAGAGACTACTTACAGGAGGTGCAGAGTAGAAATCCAAACACCACAGTCAAACTTCAAGTGCAAAGTGAACCATGTTATGCATCTGAGACCAGGGTATTTGAACGAGTATACATTTGTCTTGGTCCATTGAAAAGTGGATTTGCAGCAGGGAAAAGAGATTTACTAGGGCTTGATGGTGCATTCATGAAGGGTCCATACCATGGTATGATCCTGACAGCAGTGGTATGTGCATAATCATATTTTAGTATTTGATTAATGTTTGACCATAGTT
The DNA here is from genome assembly GCF_002870075.4 of Lactuca sativa. Lineage (NCBI taxonomy): Eukaryota > Viridiplantae > Streptophyta > Magnoliopsida > Asterales > Asteraceae > Lactuca > Lactuca sativa. The sequence goes on from NC_056630.2 coordinate 249,796,434, forward strand.
AATTGTTTGCTTATTACTGTGTTTGACATGATAATTCAGGGTTTAGATGGGAACAATTGCACATACCCTTTGGCATATGCAGTTGTTGAAGCAGAGAACTTTAATTCATGGACCTGATTTTTAACTAACTTAGGAGATGATCTTGGTTTGTATGCAAACTCCAACTTCACTTTCATATCAGATAGACAGAAGGTAAATAAAGTTCTCCATTCATTTTCACATGCATGTTTTACAATTCAATAAGCAACTTCACTATTTTGATGATTTAGGGGTTATTGCCTGCACTTGAGAAACTTTTCCCAGCAGCAGAGCATAGATATTGCCTAAGGCATCTTCATGAGAACATGAAACGTAAATGGAGGGGCAAGGAATTCAAGGATTGTCTTTGGAAATGTGCAACATGTACCACCATACCACAATTCAACAGTGCCATGGAAGAACTAAAGAAACTTAACAGTGAAGCATATGACTGGCTTAATTCTATTCCACCTAAGCACTGGTCCAGATCCCACTTCTCAGGTATATAATATTATGTTTATAAGTGTATAATTTTTAAATATAATCTAATACAGTTGTGTTTTATTAGGGAGGGCACATTGTGATGCTTTGTTGAATAATATGTGTGAGAGTTTGAATAGCAAGATAGTGAAGGGTCGTGATAAGCCAATTATCAGTTGCTTGGAGTTTATTAGGGAGTATATCATGAGGAAAATTGTCATGGTTCAAAAAGAAATTGATAAAGCTAATGGCCCATTAACTCCTACAGCCACTAAGACCCTTGAAAAAATTAAAGAAAGGGCAGTACAGTGTAGGGCAGTGTTCTGTGGCAATGGGAAGTACCAGGTTACAAGTGAAGGTACTAATCAGTATGTGGTTAATATGGACCAACAAAATTGTTCATGTAATAGGTGGGAACTGACAGGCATACCCTGCAAACATAGTATAGCAGCTATATGGGATATGAGGCTCAACAATGAAAATGTTGGAATACCTGAGACATGGGTACACCCAACTTATTGGCTCAAGACATGGAAAGAAATGTATGTCTTCAAAGTTGAACCTATTAATGGGAGGTTATTGTGGGAAAAAAGCACATGTCCTACCAAGTTGATACCACCAAAGTATCGTGTCCCTATTGGCAGACCAAAAAAAAAGAGAAGAAGATCTGCAACAGAAGATGATGGAGTGTCCACAAAATGGAAATCTGTAACATGCACAAAATGAGGAAATGTGGGCCATAATGGAAGGACCTGTAAGGGACAATCACAGACTGGGAATGGAACAGGAGAAGGTGCAGCAGGGAATACAACAGGAGAAGGTGCAGCAGGTAGCAGTGGTGGTGTACAAAATGGAGTTGGGAACAAAGGAAAAAGCCCCATGCTTTGAGAATTTGTAGTTTGGTATCATGATCATGAAGGATAACTATGTTTTTGTTAGGCATTTATTGCCATATTATTTTGTTGTTATGTTTTGTATTTTGATACTTTGTTGCTGTGTAGGATAACTATTTGTATGCCATAAGACTATGTTGTTATTTTGGATGTCCCTTTATGTTAATGGTCAATGGTTATCTTGGATATTTTAGAGTTTTTGTCCTTTTTAATTGTTATATTGGATGCTAGTATTGAATGGTATATTGCATATGTTGCAAATACCACATTTTCATTAAATTTGAACACCAACTGATAACACCACATTATGATTACACAATATATTGTAACTAAAATTGAAATTTTTTTGTTAATACAAATAACATTACAAAGAGTCTCCATTACAAAATACACATACCAAAATACTAACAACTTCATTACTTAACCTACACTTTATATATAAGGACTGAAACAAAAAAAAAAAAAACCCAGCTAATAACTAGGTAAAGCTTCAATTTGCGATTTTGTTCTTCAAGTTTCATCCTAAACGCCATACAATCACAGTCCTGATCATAATCATTCACCCATCCTATGAACTTGCATAATGGTCCCTGAACCAATTAAAGTAGATGGAGAATTAGGGCAAAATTAGAGAAGACGAAGAACAAAATTGAAATCATTAACCTTACCTTTACTGTACAAGCATAATAGAGTTTCCCAGGGTTTCTTTTGCTATAAGATGTGCGAATCACTGCAGTGGCTCCACAATTGCATTTAATATCGATCATTGTTATGTATTTGGAAGAAATCGATCGAACGAGGGGAAGAGACGAACGAGAGGATACAGAGGAAAAGAGGGTTGCAGTGTTCTTTATAAGATTTAAGGTGTAACGGCATTAAATATGGACACAAACCCTAAAAAGACGAAAATGCCCCTGCGTGCAAGGCACGTGGGTAGCTTAAACGGAAGGATTTAACAGTTAACGTGCATAGGGACTAACCATGCAAGATAAATAACAACGAGGGACTGCACGAGTTAAATTTTGGAAATAGGGACTACACATGCTTTCTGGCATGTGCACGAGGGACCAACGGTGTAATTTACCCTAAAATAAACTTTTTAATCTCCGAAATAAAACTTATAAAACAATGTATGTCATATGGTAAAACATATTTATTGATCCATTTTATGTCTTTTGAATAAGACATTTCGCGAAAGAAAAAATTTTAACCATCGGCCCAATCGAAACAAATCATTAAAGAATGCTACTTGCCATTAAGAAAAACTAATAACCAAAAAGAGTTATAGAAAGAAACTAATACTGAAAAGTAAACTATTCTTCACGTAAAGGAAAATCTACTTGTGATCGAACCCATTCATTTATCCCGCATCGAAGACCGCTACATATGCTTTTGAATTTAATATAATCATAAAATAAAAACTAGAGTAATAAATAACACCGTATAGGAAACTATTCCGCCCCCACAAGTACTTACATAGCTTGAAACTATTCGTCCGAAGGAAATACCCGACACAAAAGAATTCGAGAAAAAGTCTGAAAGGAACTACATGACACGAAAATCAAACTAATCGGCGTATTAAAACTATTTGCCGAAAGAAACTATCTCGTACCGCCGCATTGCACGTGCATTCTAGTTTCCCGAGAACTCCACGAACTTTTTTTGTGTTATTTTTTTTAAAAAAAAGTGACTTACGATATTAAGTCGATCATATAGAATTGCCTTCACAAAAAACATCTCGAAAAAAAAAGTGCCCATATAAGAGTTATTTTTGACGAACATATGCACTTCGGACGTTAATGCTATGCACTTTTCACATGTGCACATTCTTTTCAAGATTTTTTTTATTTTATATTGTTATTATTATTATTATTGCAAATGCACTTCTATATGACCAAATCAATGCCTTAAGTCACTCTAAAAAACTTCACATGAAAAGTTCACAGAATTCACCTGAGTTCGCAAAAGATCATTACCATATATATATATATATATATATATATATATATATATATATATATATACTCCTTTCCGTCACAAATTGATAGCCCACTTTTGAGTTTGAAGTTTTTTTTTTCAACTTTGACCTTATATATTTCTATTTGTGTTATATATTACTTGATAAAACTTATAAAAATGAAAAAAAAAATTAAAATACAATCCATTCATATATTTTTCATCAAGTATTATCTATAAAAAACAAAAATATTTAAGGTCAAAGTTGAAGAAAAAAAACTTCAAAAATCAAAACTAGACTATCAATTTGGGACGGGTGTAGTATATATCAAAGTAGCCTTTTCAACCTTGGATTTTATGAACATATGTTCATATGTGTTCAGAGGACCCAATTAGGCAAGGGTAATAGACTAATAGTAACGCTTTTCTTTGAAGATCTGTCTGATTTCTATCTTTTTGTATATCTAATTTTGGTTTGACTTGCAGCATGGAGATTATAAAAAAGAAAAAAAACCGATGTGATTTCAACACCTAAAGTAATAATCGAATAGGACCAAGACCGAAATGCGACTATGGTGGAGATTACATTTAGTTATATGCATATAAGACTACAAACTGATTACAAGTATTCGTATATTCAGTAACTATTAAGAAACTAAAGATGCTAGAGAGTAGTGATTTGTCGGTGGTGGTGGAGGCTTTGGTGATTGAGCTGAAGGTAGAATAAAGAAGATCGTATGTATGTTCATCTATGAACATATGTTCATCTTGAACTGTCACAACTGGAATTTTCCTAGAACAATTCTAGTCTAAAAACTCCAAACATGTACCAATTGATTTCCAATGTAATTGGATGCAATAGAAATATGACTTTCATGAGCCATACTTATGGTTGTTATTTAAACATGTGTGGTAATAACCCATGTTAGTTTAAGTTATTATAAGCTAATACAAGTTAACAAGATATTAAGGACTCAAAGAAATCAACACTAATTCAAGTATATGGATGTGAACATGCTATGGTATAAAATTTAATTTAAAATCATAATTTTATAATATGTATATATAGAATTCGGTTTGGGGAATCTTTTCCCAAACACAAAACCGAATTCACTTCTTGGATTAAAAGCAATTACCGAAATCAACCCTTTCTAGAAGGCTAGGACCGAATTCACTTTTCCCTTTTACCCTAGGACCGAATTCCTTTCTCACTTTGATCATAAGACCGATTTCCTTTCTTTCTTGGACACTAGGACCGAATTTCCTTTTCCCTTTTGACATTAGGATTGAATTCACTTCCTTACAGGTGAATTTATGGCCGAAAATACCTAATATCTTCATATCTTATCCTTAATTCAACTTCCCAATGTGATTTGGTGCAATTACCAGCAAACATATCACATCACCTCTCATTTAGTTTCCTTCATATATAAGTCTCATATAAGATTCATTCTTTCATTCTAAACATCCAGTAAACAAGAACATTCCCATTTTCTCTCAAATAGCAAACCACATTTCTTTCCTTTCAAGCTTAAAAGTTAACAACTCATGGACATAACATTCTTCCATATAGCTACAACTATAAGTTTTGGTAAGCATTCTCCATTGATTTAGTGTTTACTCAACACATGAATTATTGATTTTTCAAATATTCACACATTAATATGTGTTTAAACTAATAGGATACGGCTACCATTACGTAATCTAAATCGAAGATCACCGTTCCTAACATGTAAACTAAACCGCTATCACATTCGATGTGAGTTCATACCTTTCCATGTTTATAACTTTTTCTATGTTTTATTGGGGGGGGGGGGGGGGATACAGGTAAAACACAATAAACTTGTGTTAATATACAAATTATTGTTTTATATTTTATTACATTAAAATATCTTTACATAAGAATATCAAACATGCGGAACAACATTATTACCAAATTTACAAATGGTTACATGCAAAACACGTTCAAACGAAACGATTATCATTTTCAATGGAATAATATCTTTTAAACTATATTAGGTATAGTTTGAGAAACATTCACATCATTTTACCCTTTCAAGGCAAGGAAACGATTATATAAAAATACGATTATTTTTATATATTATAAACATAACGAATGGAGTAACAATTTCATGTACGAACATTTTCATTACAAAACACGTATCTCATTGGAAATTTGTGAGCTATTCGTCTTCATTGCACCTACCAAAGGTATCCATGGAAGTCCTGTTTTATAACCAGAGTCTCCTCCCGGAGAGCGTGATACTTGTGTATAGATCTATACGGGACTGATGATCACGCACCCTGGCTGTTAGCTACCGCTCGACTGACATGTTATGGGTGACAAACGTCATATCTTTTCGACGCATGAAGAACGTTGAGACAGGCAATTTATTAATAGCACGATTATGAAAACTCACATGATTAACAGAAATACGTTACGTGAAGTCAATACTACACTTATTTTACATAATTACACAACTCTTCAAATGGTTTTATTTTCGAATAAAACTATATGTTACAAAACTAAGTACGGTATATATACTTGTACTTTTCAGTCTTGGAATATATAAGACTACAGTTCAGCTTTATGGATAATATAAGATTTTCAAGGATAGATACAATTACTTTACAAACAAACAGTTTACAATACAGTTTTATGGAAAATATATGATTTTCTGGGATAGATACGATACTTTACAAACAAACAGTTTACAGTTCAGTTTTATGGAAAATATAGGACTTTTCGGGATAAATACGATTACTTCACAAACAAACAGCTTACAACTCATTTTATAGAAAATATCGGATTTTCTAGAAACAAACGTGATTTCATCTCATTGAATGGCATATACTTATTCATTCAAATACTTATGAACTCACCAACATAAATGTTGAGATTTTTTCTCAAATAACTTGTATTCTCAGGAAACCAGTAAAACATGTTATCAACAGCTTTTGAAGAATTGATGCTAAGGCGCTTCTGAAGAATTGATGCTAAGGCGTTAAGAAAATATTTTGACATCATAATGTAATTGACATTTTGGAAACATGTAATGCATACAATGATGTAACTTTTCAGTTACGTATATGATGGCTGTGTTTACTTTCTTTACTATTCAATTGTTATGATACTGCACATGACGTCTTCCGCACCCGAATGTTTCCACCATTCAGGTTTGGGGGTGTGACAGATTGGTATCAAAACATTGTTTATGGTGAACTAAGTATATCGAACCATATGATACACAACTCTAAATACAATAGGACTAAAATACACTGACCAAGAATTATATATATATATATATATATATATATATATATATATATATATATATATATATACTATTTTTATAAAAAGTATACATGCATACATATATACTAGTACAGTGTCGTAATAAAAACAAAACAAAAGTATTAAAGATGTGTTGAGCACTACGAGTACGTCTGAGAGTATGTAAGCAGGTCTGAAATGAATATAGCCCGATCAACTATATTTATTCGAGAGGTGACTAACATACGCATGGTAATAGTCGTAGTAGGCAAGAAATCCAAAAACTTACCGACCCCATAAACTCAAGAACCAAACATAAAATTTAAAATACTATAGGAGTATTTTATAATCAATCACTAACTCTTCATCAAAGTTGACATTCAACTTGAGGAGGGAAAGCTTATACGCCAAGTTCTCCACGTGCGAGGTCTGGTTATGTGAGGTGCAGTTTGATGGGCAGCTTGTTAACCAGGATGGGATTTCGGTTGACCTGGCCAAGGTGGAGGCCATGATGAGATGGGAGGTTCCGAGGTCTCCATTTGAGATTCGGAGCTTTCTAGGATTGGCAGGCTATTATCGGAGGTTCATTCAGGACTTCTCCAAGATAGTCGTGCCCCTGACCCGGTTGATGAGGAAAGTCGTGGTCTTTTGTTGGGGGTCTGAGCAGCAGACCGCATTCGAGACATTGAGGAAGAGATTGTGCAAGGCACCAATCTTAGCCCTGCCGAAGGCCATGGAGGATTTTGTAGTATATTGTGATGCGTCCATCTTGGGTTTGGGCACGGTATTGATGCAGAGAGGACATGTAATCGCTTATGCTTCGAGGCAGCTGAAGCCTCGTGAGGCGAGCTATCCAACGCATGATTTGGAGTTGGGGGCTGTTGTTTTCACCCTCAAGATTTGACGTCATTACCTCTATGGGGTTTGTTATAACATCTAAACGGACCACAAGAGCCTAAGGCATCTCATGGAGCAGCTAAATCTGAACATGAGGCAGCATCGGTGGCTTAACGTGGTAAAGGATTATGATTGTGAAATCCTCTACCACCGGGGAAGACCAACGTCGTGGCCGATGCGCTTATCCGCAAGGCAGTGCCGATCAAGGACGTCTGTCTAAGGATGACAGTTGTGACTCCGCTATTGGAGCAGATTCAGGAAGCCATAAAGGAGGAACATTAGAAGAGTGAGCAAATTGTAGGTCAGGTTTCCTCCTTTGACTATGATAGTCGAGGATTGTTGACTCTTCACTGTAGTTGTGACAACCTGAAATTTCCATTTGGTCAAACCCTCAAAGTCAACCACTTCGTATCATCAATTAATATCAATATTTCTTATTTTAAGAAATATGAAGTTCGTTTGATTATTTTAATATTATTTTTAAACGAACGGGTGAAAGAAAGTGTCGTCTCGGGTTTTAAATTTTTAAATACCGCAAACACCTCGCGTCTTACAAACTCTCGGCCAAACTATTTCGTTTGAGTCGAAAAATCATACCAAAATCCGAAAACTCATGCTTATCCATGAGTTTACTCCTTAAGTCTAGTCAATATGAGTTTACTCCCCATTTATCCAAAAGAGTATACTCCCAAAAGAGTAAACTCAAGAAAACCTCTCAAGTAGCAAACTAGAAACAATTCAAGATCTTCAAACTTGTAAGTATTCTATCCATTCCAAGTTGATTAAACACTTAATCTAGTGTTTGTGCATCTATTCATCCATTCACTTTTGTGTTTTTGATTAGATTTCCAAAAACACCAAGAACACACACTAAGTGTTCTTGGACTTTTAGCATACTTCAAGCTTCCTTATTGTAAGCACTTCATTCCTTGAGTCTTATTGAGATAGTATTACAAGTTAGCAACAAGAAAATATGCCAAGAACTCATGGAACAAGGTGTTCACGGTCCAAGAAGGTTCTTGGGCCGTAAACACCATAAATGACACCAAAGTGTGTCTAAGCCTCAAAACTAAGCCCTAGTTGATGTTTAAACCGTCCTTGACATGTTTAAACCCTTCCTTATTGTGTTTAAGTCTAGAAAAACATCAAAGACCATCAAATATAGGTGTTTACGGTTTGGGGATATCCCAAAACCATAGACACCCTAAAGTGGGTTTATGTTGGTCAATTTGCTTCCTTAGGCTTAGAAACTAGCACATACATTTACCTAAAACATGGCTATACACTTCTCCATAAGGGTTTACGGTAGTAAACCCAAAGGAAAATGCCATTAGGCCATAAACTCCTCAAAGGAGGTGTTTTGTTGCCCTAGTCCCTTCCAAAGGCCAAACCACTTAGTAGAATTACTTCAAAAGGATTGCTAAACCACAAAACAACACTTGGACCTTAAGACTAGAGTTTACTGCCGTAAACTCCCTAGGTATTGACCATCAAAATCGTAAACTCCAAGGGAGTTTACCCTTGAGCCCCAAAATCAATAGCAAGGTCCTTTAGCACTTAGATGCAATCCTTATGGCTTGTAGCACTTATATAAGGTGTTTTACATGCCTTAGGATGTCTTAACTTTGTCAATTAGTGGTTTAAAGTCTAATTGAATACGTATATGTGTGGTTATATGTTATCTAGGATCATTGAGTGTGAACAAGTCTTCACTTGTCACCTAGCAATCCTACATCATTCATTTCATCCAAACCACCATCTACAGGTGAGTTCATACCCCTAATTCAATGTTTTAAATGATTTAATGGGGGGGGGGGGAATACAAGTAGAAAACAACATGTTATTAAATCATTATATGTATTTTATAACTATGTTTTCATCCAGCAGATTTCACATACTATAAAATGTGATGCATGAAATGGTTTTACATCTTAAAAATACTTAGATATCAAATGTATTAGTTTTGAAAAGTTTGTTTAAAAATGACATCAAGTCACTTTTATTATTGTTTCAAAACTCTTAGATATCTTGCAAAACCATTACTTTTACCTTCTTGAACAACCAATTACCTTTCAGTTAATTATCATAGGGATAGTTAGAAGAAACAAGACATTATTCCTATTACAAGGAATCACACAAGAGTCAGTTCATTCATGAGTCAATACCAGTACGTTACTTGATACATAAGTACATATACATATACTTACTTAATACATGAGTACATATACATATACTTACCTGATACATGAGTACATATACATATACTTACCTGATACATGAGTACGTTTACATATGCTTACATGATACATGAACACGCGTACATAAATACTTGTATCGCGGCTTGCTAGGATGATTTATTTGTACTTTCTATGTAAATTGTCTTTCCTATCCCAATTCAACGGGATATCTCGGTGGGACTAACCATTCTGAATTCCAACTGATTAGCACCAGTGGTTGATGACCATCTACGGAGCTCTAAGGTTATTACTTATACTAGGTAGATCGATTTCGGGACTAACCATCCCTCCACCCTGCTGCTGCTACAGAGGATGAGTGGACAATCTTCAGATGTTCATTAGGTTATACTTTCGCTTATTTCGATGTTGTGTTAGTCCTAGTACCCAATGATAACACTTACATTAGTACTTTTCTGGACAATCTTCGGATGTTCATTAGGTTATACTTTCGCGTATTGCGATGTTGTGTTAGTCCTAGTACCCAGTGATAACACTTACATTAGTACATTTTCCTATTTACTTTATTTTGTGATACGTTCACATAAACGAGGAGTTAGACTAAGTACTTTTAGTACTAGTTAACAGAAAGGAAAAACTATCATTTTACTTACAAAAACATTCAGGTCTTGGTAGAAGACTACATCTCAAACTAATAGGAAATAAGGGATTTCCTATGGTTTTTCATACTTATATCAACATTTTCATTTAAAGATTTCCATGGCATTCTTAACAACTTTTCAAAACAAGGAAATGACACTTAAATACTTATGAATTCACCAACTTTAGGCTGATACTCGCTTTCAAAATAACTTGTATTCTCAGGTCACCAGTAGACAGGTATGATGGCCAGGTTTTGAGAAGACGGAGCACAGAAAAGTCTTGTCTTTTATTTGATTGTATATTTTTGGTGTCTTATTACAATGAAAGAACACATATGTATTAAAACTTTACTTATAATGGAATGGATGATGTTGTTGCTTATTTACTACTTTACACTGTTGTGATACTGTACATGACATCCTCCACCCCAAAACGTTTCCGCCGTTCTTGGTTTTGGGGTGTGACAGATTGGTATCAGAGCATTATTTATAGTGAATATAGTATATCAACCCATAAAAGATATACTAACTATAAATACATTGGGATTAAAACACTCTATCTAAGTGTTATACTTATAAATAATAAAATATTTAAGTAAGTATACGTGCTTGCATTCATACTAAAACCAGTGTCACAATGACAAGAACAAAAGTATTACGATTGTTGAATATCACAAGTAAGCCTGGGGATGTATGTTCAGTCTTGGGAATGGCATAGCCTGATCAACTATGCTGGTCCAAGGAGTGATTAGCATGTGCCCAATAATGGTTGTGATGTGGCAATAAGTCTAAAAACTTACCAACACAACCATAAAGAAATACCATAGGGGTATTTGGTCTTACTGTAATTATCTTAGTTAGTTCATCTAATTAGCTATTTCTTATATCCATTTTCTCGCGTAGATTAAAATGGCTGGATTTCACTATGGCGATCCGTACTTCCCAAACCAAGGAAACGTTGGATGGCTAGAAGAAGAACCAGAAGATGATCACCCAATCCCTTTGGATGATCACCATGCTGAGGGTTTTTCCGATAGTTCTGACTCGGAGCTTGAAGTCAACAACCTACCCCCAGCTGCTCAAAACCCAAACCTGAACCTCCGTCCCGCATTTCAAGGACCCACACCTCTGTGGGCCACAAACTTGAATACATGGAGTCAGGAACAGGGTCAATCTATCCCCTACAATGGAGACAGAAGTTTCTACAAGCTCACTGAAGGAGGTTCTGCTGACAGGGTCCTACCCATCATGGTTCATAGGATTTCTCGGAACACGATACTGGGTCAATCAACTATCAATCGAGTCTTGGAGATTGATGCCAACTCTGGCGTCCACACAGTCCGCATTTGCCAACTAGATTCTGCTCATGCAAGAACTTTGGTCCGCAATGCAGCTCTGCAAAGAGAACTTGCTGAAACTCAAGCTGAAGTTATGGAACTTCGAGCTCAACAAGTGATACCTGACAGGCGTATGAGGGATATGGAACGTCTACTATCGGGATCAAGGACTCATGCTAGCAGTTCTCATCGCGATAGAATCTCATCGACTCATCTTTTGGATATAACCTAGTTTATGTAAAAACTTTGGTTTAATTTCCTATCTTTATAAACCTTAGACCTGTTAGGTCTTGATCTAGTCATAGTTCTGTCAAAATTTTCCTATCTTGGTTGATGTAAGGCCTACTTATAGGTCATTTTCCTGAACTTGTTACATCTGTAATCCCAGTATTATTGACAGATATCTAATCATATGGAAATTATTATCCAAATGTTCTCATCTTCATTTAGTCATACTATTCATTTTGTTGTTGGACTATGGGGAGTTAGTCCATGAGACACATTTATTATTCATTTATTCTTATCCATGTCGTCATCTTTTAGATGTATACTTAAAGATGCCACCACGCAGGAATCCCAGGCGTAACCCTAACTACGAAACACCTCCACCACCACCTCAACCTCTTCAATCACCTTCTCCCTTCGATGCCACTATGTTCCAGACATCTTTCACAACAGCAGTTGCAGCTGCTGTGTCAGCCATCAACGCCCCTGTCCCTAGTGAATCGGGAATAGGTGCACCTCCCTCAAACCACAGCGAAAGCCATGGACACCCTCGGGAATATACCTATAAAGACAATGGAGGAGAAACTTCGGGCAGTGTTATGGTGTTGAGACAATGGATTGAAAAGATGGAATCCATCTTTGAAATCTGTGCTTGCCAGAAGGGCAACAAGGTCAAGTTTGCAGCTTGTACCTTCTCTGACAGAGCACTAACATGGTAGAACGACCATGTTAAATATCTAAATCTGGTGGTGGCATATTCCATCAGCTGGGAACACTTAAAGGACATGCTGATGAGAGAGTACTGTCCTCGGGGAGAAATACAAAAACTCGAGCAGGAACTCTGGAGCCTGCAAATGGTTGGATCCGACATTGAACCTACACAAATAGGTTCTGTGATCTAGCAATCCTGTGCCCACATATGGTTACTCTCTAAAGCAAGAAAATAGAGAGATATATCTGTGGGCTGTCTCCCCATATCCAATCAAGTGTATTAGCTTCCAAGCCTGTCACTTTTGATAGTGCCAAGGAGCTGGCACAGTCTCTCATAGACCACGGTAAACACAGGAACCCAACAATCCCTGCATCCGGACCACAAAAGTCCAACCTCGACAACAACAAGAAGGGGCGGAACAAGAGGAAAAGAGGGGCTTCGCAGGAATCCTCCAAAAGACAACAACTTGTAGCAATCAATGCTACCACGGTAACTCCCGTTGTCCCTGCGAACCCCTTACCAGCAAAAACTTGTGCTGGGACTCTCCCAAAGTGCAATAAATGCAGTTTCCACCACCGCGGACCTTGCAGGGAGATGCAGTGCACAAACTGCAACAAGAAGGGGCCCACAGTCCGTTTCTGCCAGACTCCAACAGCTCAGGCCGCCCAGGTTCCTAACACCGGTATGGGTCAAGCTTGCTATGGTTGTGGCGAAGTGGGCCACTACAAGAAGAACTACCCTAAAGCAGGGATGGTTGGAGGAGTAGGAAGAGTTATGGCCCTAGGCCACGAGGAAGCAGTAGCTGATCCTACGATAGTTACTAGTACGTTTCTCCTCGATAACTCATATGCTTGCGTACTTTTCGATAGTTACTAGTACGTTTCTCCTCGATAAACAAAAACCCTGTGCATTAGATAACACATTCACGTGGAAATGGCTAACGGGAAAACGGAGAGTACTAATTGCATATACATAGGTTGTACTTTAACTTTAGATGGCCATACTTTCAAGATAGACCTCATGCCGGTCCCAATTAAATGTTTCGACGTCATCATCGGCATGAATTGGTTAAGTCTTCTTCGCGCCGACATCATGTGCTTTGAAAAAGCAGTTCGTCTTAACCTTCCTAACAATGAAACATTAGTTATCTATGACGACAAACCTAGTATGAGTCTTCGCATCATTTCGTGCATTCAAGCCCAGAAGTGCTTACAAAAGGAATATCATGCATTCCTCGCACACGTGGTCGATACGAGTCAAGAGTTGAAAGACATTCAGAAAATCCCCGAAGTACGCGACTTTCCCGACATTTTCCCAGAAGAACTTTCCGGATTACTACCAGAACGCCAAGTCGAGTTCAGAATCGACTTAGTGCCAGGAGCTACTCTGGTAGCCAAATCTCCATATCGTCTGGCACCAACCGAGATGCAAGAACTTTCCAGTCAACTTAACGAACTTCTCAAGAAGGGATTCATTAGGCCAAGCTTCTCACCATGGGGAGCACCGGTCTTGTTCGTCAAGAACAAAGATGGATCGTTTCGCATGCGCATCGACTATAGAGAACTCAACAAGCTTACCATTAAAAATCATTATCCTTTGCCCCGCATTGACAATTTATTTGATCAAGTTCAAGGAGCCAACTACTTTTCGAAGATAGATCTACGATACGGATATCACTAGCTACGAGTGTTAGAGGAGGATGTTCCCAAGACAGCCTTCCGAACTCGTTATGGACACTACGAGTTTGTAGTGATGGCGTTCGGATTAACTAACGCGCCTGCAGTATTCATGGATCTGATGAATAGGGTGTGTCGTCCTTACTTGGATTAGTTCGTCATCGTCTTCATTGATGACATACTCATCTACTCTCGAAGTAAGGAGGAACATGGTCAACATCTCCGTAGAGTCCTAGAAACATTGCGAGCGGAGAAGCTCTATGCGAAGTTCTCCAAGTGCAGTTTTTGGATCCGATGAGTCGAATTTTTGGGCCATGTTGTTAGCAAAGAAGGAATACACGTGGACCCTTCCAAAATCAAGGCCATTGAGAACTGGTCAGCACCGAAGACACCTACAGAAATTCATCAATTTCTAGGTCTTGCTGGCTACTATCGCAGGTTCATTAAGAACTTCTCCAACATAGCGAAACCTCTTACCACCCTGACCCAGAAAGGCGTGGCCTTTGACTGGGAGGAAAAACAAGAAAGAGCGTTCCAAACGCTCAAAAGAGCCTTGTGCACCGCACCAATATTATCCCTTCCCGAAGGAATAGAAGACTTCGTAGTCTGTTGCGATGCATCAAATCAAGGACTCAGATGTGTTTTGATGCAGCGAGGTAAAGTCATCGCCTATGCCTCGAGACTGCTGAAGACACATGTCACACCCCGCTAAAGCGGAAACGCAAGGTATGACAGCGATAACGGTTTCAATGCAAAAGATAAAGATACATCACCATAGCAGTATTTAAAAGTTTACAACCCATAGCTTCAAAAGAAACAAAATACAAGTTTTTCAAAATAACATTGTTCAAAATATAGCTTCATAATAGCTTCAACACGATGCAACATGCTCTATGATGATGAATCTTTACATCCACTTACTAATTACTTCCTGAAAAAGCATGTAAAACGAGCGTCAACTATGAAAATAGTTGGTGAGTATCACAAGTTTATAAATCGAGGGTACAATAATGCTTTTCGTAAGTACAAGTACATTGCTTTAATGATAAAACAAAGTTGATTGCTATTAAGGTATACAAGTTTATTGCTAGAATGAGAAACGCGTTTGTATGCGTATGAGCAAACAATGAGTCTCAACCAAACCTATGATTGAAGCCCTATCGAGATCTATGCTTATCGTTCCATAGATGAATATGGTATCATGCACTCCAGCGATTCGGGCGAGTGAGGAGTTGTCAATTCCTAATAGCGCTATCCATAATGACCATTGGCTCAAAGAGTTAATGGTTAGAGATAAGGGAAGGGCCTTAGTACGATAAGTTCTCATGTTCCGTGTTGCATAAACATACATAAAGAAACATAGCAATACAATAGCAATCATGTTTGATAATAAACAATTTAAATACATCATGCAAACAATAGTTTTCTGGACATGCTTTTCCACCCCAAAACATAAAAACCGAAAATAGGGGAGTGCGTGAATACTCACGATGTTTCGTGTAGGCACAAGCAGTACTTCGGGATGCACCAACGTCTTACTACCGGGATCCTACGACATCAAACACACACACTAGTGAGTTTCCATGTCGAAATCTAATGCTAATATACTAAACTCTACATATAGGGAAATGCCCATTTATGTTTTAATATTGGATTTTTATATCAATTGGTTACACTTTTTCTGAAATATTGAATTTTACAAGTCGTGTGATTAATTACAACTTTGGAATATTAATTTTCCAAATTTTTAAGTCTCTATAACAACATAAATTCACGAAAAATAGCATTTGAGGGATAAAAATTCTCAAACTTTTTATTTAACTGATATTACACAATACAATGCTGGGAAAAATATAAAAATGGATTGTCAAGCTGTTTAATTATATTTTATGATTTATGGGCATTTATTCCAATAAAAATTGAAATAAATAGAAAAAAGTTTCCAAAATTAGCCAAACTTTTTATTTAATTGTTATTATACATAAATAGACTGGGAAAAATATAAAAGATATTTTTCAGTGGGTATTTCTATTTTTCCTTGTTTTATTCCTTTAAATAGTCATTAATTAAAGAAATAATATTAAACAGTTAAAATAAATCACCATAAATTTTTGTAACATCATATACAGTACCAATAAACTGGAAAAAATATCAAAAGTGGTTTCCATAATGTATAAACCGGTTTTGGGTATTTATGTGTATTTAAGTATATTTTAGTGCAATTAACTTTAGAAAATAAGAGAAAAATAGTTTACAGTAGAGAAAAATTCTCAAACCTTTTATGTAACCTCCTAATGTACAATATGATATGATGGTAAATTTTCATAAATTTTGGATAATCAGAACTATTTTTCCCATTTTTAGACCATTATAATTACCAAAAACTGGGAAAAATAGCTAGACATGATGAAAAATCTTGAAATTATTTTCTGGAGTCACCCAACACAGTTAAGGTATGCGAAAATTGTTAGATACAATTTTCACATCGTCTAAAGTGGTTTTGTAATTTATCATGCCCTAAACAAAATAAAATTAGAAATCATATGAAACAGAAACAAAAATTGCTGAAATTTGGTGACGGGTCATTATTCCCCATAAGAATCATCCACGAATTTATTTAGGATTTATTGACCTCCGGAAGTATTTTATATGATTTATGTCCTTGGTTTTAGCAATAATTCTAATAAATCAAAGAAATAACAAAAGCTCTTGAAATTTTCCAGATTATCTCATGCATGCAAGGGCTTTCAAAAGGAAAAATGTTAAGAATGTATTCAGAAGAGAAATGAGGGTAATGATTCCAAACAATTTAAGAAAAGTTGCATGCAATAATGCATGAAGTGTAAATGTGGCTGAAGTTCATGAATTTGTGTAGCCCATTCAGTGAGGTTTTAAGCCACGAAATTTCAACCATCATTCACTAGATATGTTAAGTTTCTAAGGTACTTTTCCTCAGATTTATGGTTGGGTTTAAGGCCATTGTTTAAGCAAGATAAAAATAGTGATCGCAGAAAAAGAGCTGTATGCGCAACCTTTTTGTAAAATCTGCTAAAAATCGGATATTTAATATTTTACAGTGATACCAGTTGGGTTTGAAATTTAAATCGTGGAACTAACCAATACAAAAAGAATATCATGATTTGGTTAAGAAATGACTGAGTTATGACTGTTCAAAGTCGAACAAAGTAATCTGGCAGATTGCATGTTTGCTTGTGTGCATTATTAGGGTATTTCAACAAGAACATCGTGCATATCTTTGGTAAGGCCCGATTTCTAACACATGCATGGAATGAATGAGCATCCAAGATGTACTAGAAATGGTTTAAATGCTTTTGTTCATGCATGAACACAAAAGAAATGGAGAAGAACATGAAATATTATGTTTTGATGTCACATGATCATATGTGCATCTTTTCCACTCCTTGCATGGGTTTGATCCCGGATTTTCACCATCTCTAACACATGCATTGTGTTATGGTGAGAATCTACAAACCACTTCTATGGAAAGGCATAGAATCCGAAAAGTAGAGAAGACTAAGAAGAAAAAGAGGTTTAACCATGAAACTATGGAAGAAGATGTTGTTGTTTACCTTGGTTTTGACCTTGAGAGAAGTAAGAACACTTCAAGGGCTTCACAATCTCGAAATTTTGCAGAGAATTGAGAGGATTTTCGTGAGTTTAGAGAGAGGGAAGAAGAGAGTGAAGTGTGTGAAGAGAGTGAAGTGAGAGAGTGAAGAGGGAAGAGGTGGAGTAAGGGTTTAAGCTTCATGATTGTGTTTTGGGGAAGAGAGAATGCATGGGGAGAGGGGATGGTCGGCTCTTGCATGCATTTAGGCCTCCTCTCTCCTAAATTTTAAACTTTATAAACTTCCCTCCTATATTTTATATAAAAACATTCATTTTTATAAAATGTTTATTAAGCAATTTGATTTATTTTTAAAAATCTTGTTTTCAACAAATAAATTATGATTAATACTTGATAATTTAATTTCTATTTCATTGATCATAATTCATAATTTGATTAATAAGAATTTGATCTTGGAAGTTTTATAACCAAATTTTATAAAGTTTTTAAGCTTTATAATTTATAAGTTTGGATTTTTGGCTCTTTAGGGTTTTTGGAATATTGTTTGATATTCAACAACATGTTGAAGTATAATTAGAATGTTTTAATTTATTTTTAGAGTTTTATACCCTATTTCAATTATAACAAAGCTTGAAGCTTTATTCTAATTATAGTATTGGCATTTCCTATTGTAGCTAAGCAACTTACTAGAATTGTAAGTATCAAGTATATTAGTCCTAGACCTTAGTTGGATCCTAGTTTATGCAAGATTTTTGACCTAATATATACTACTAGGTCATGGCATGTTGTGCATGAATGGTTTTTATAAAGATGCATGAGTCCGAGAATGACCTGAATTGGCAGTTGTCACAACACATGAGGTTAACTACACCACCCATGATCTTGAGCTAGGAGCAGTTGTGTTTGCTCTGAAGATCTGGAGACACTACCTGTATGGTACAAAAAGCACGATCTTTACAGACCACAAGAGTCTACAACACATTTTCGACCAGAAAGAGCTCAACATGAGACAACGACGGTGGGTCGAGCTACTCAGTGATTACGAGTGCGGAATTAGTTATCATCCGGGTAAAGCCAATGTAGTAGCCGACGCCCTGAGTCAGAAAGAATACACTGGTCGTAGATTCAAATCTTTGAATCTAACTATCCATTCACATTTGTCCACGCAAATTAAGGAGGCTCAGCTCAACGCTTTGAAACCTGAAAACGTGGCAGGTAAATCCCTTAGAGGAATCGATAAGAACTTGGAAGTTAAGGGTGGCGGAGCCTTATATCTCATGGATCGGATCTGGACACCGAAACACGGTGGCTTCAGAGACTTGGTCATGACCGAAGCTCACAACACTCGTTATTCCTTCCACCCAGGTTCAGATAAGATGTATCTGGATCTTAAAAAGTTATAATGGTGGCCTAACATGAAAGCAGATATTGCTACCTTCGTGAGTAAATGCCTTACTTGCGCAAAGGTCAAGGTCGAATACCAGAAACCCTCCAGCCTTCTACAACAGCCGAAGATACCAGAATGGAGGTGGGAGCGGATTAATATGGACTTCATAACCAAGTTGCCCAAGACGACGGGTGGACTTGATTCCATATGGGTCATCGTCGATAGACTGACCAAGTCTGCACATTTTTTGCCAATCAAAGAAACAGACAAGATGGAGAAACTTACAAGAACTTACATTAGGGAGATTGTAAGACTGCACGGTGTTCCCTTATCTATTATCTCGGATAGAGATAGTAGATTCACTTCGAGGTTCTGGCAGTCAAAAGTTCCATAGGAACTAGGCAGGACATGAGTACGGCCTACCATCCACAAACCGACGGGCAAAGTGAGAGAACTATCCAAACCTTAGAAGATATGTTGCGCGCCTGTGTGATTGACTTTGGGAAAGCTTGGGATACCCATTTACCCCTCGTCGAATTTTCCTACAACAACAGTTATCACACAAGCATAAAGGCAGCTCCATTCGAGGCCCTTTATGGCCGAAAGTGCAGATCCCCTCTATGCTGGGCTGAGGTGGGTGATACCTAGTTAGCTAAGGGACGAGTTCCCGAAAGCACTCTCACGGGTCCGGAGATCATTCGGGAAACGACAGAGAAGATCGTTCAAATTCGTGAACGATTGAAAGCCTCTAGAGACCGACAGAAAAGCTACGCTGACAAACGAAGGAAACCATTGGAATTCCAGGTGGGCGACCGAGTTCTACTGAAGGTCTCACCCTGGAAGGGCTTGATACGCTTTGGAAAGCGTGGGAAGCTCAATCCAAGATACATTGGGCCTTTCGAGATTCTCGCGAGAATCGGCCCTGTAGCTTACAAACTCAATCTACCGCGTGAACTCAGTAACGTACATCCTACCTTCCACGTGTCGAACTTGAAAAAGTGTCTATCCGACGAGACTCTTGTTATTCCACTAGACGAGATCGAGATCAACGAGAGCCTCAACTTCGTGGAGGAACCAGTATAGATCATGGAACGAGAAGTCAAGCAAACGAAACAAAGCCGTATCCCAATAGTGAAGGTTCGCTGGAACGCAAAACGGAGACCTGAATTCACTTGGGAACGAGAGGATTAGATGAAATGGAAATATCCTCATCTTTTTCCTTATTTGCCTGTAAATACTTTATGTACTTAGACTTTAATTTCGGGACGAAATTCCCTTTAACAGGGGGATGATGTGACAACCCAAAATTTCCAATCGGTCAAACCCTAAAAGTCAACCACTTCGTATCATAAATTAATATCATTATTTCTTATTTAAAGAAATATAAAGTTCGTTTGATTATTTTAATATTATTTTTAAACGAACGGGTGAAAGAAAGTGTCGTCTCGGGTTTTAAATTTTTAAATACCGCAAACACCTCGCGAATTAGAAACTCTCGGCCAAACTATTTCGATTGAGTCGAAAAATCATACCAAAATCTGAAAACTCATGCTTATCCATGAGTTTACTCCTTAAGTGTAGTCAATATGAGTTTACTCCCCATTTATCCAAAAGAGTAATCTCCCAAAAGAGTAAACTCAAGAAAACCTCCCAAGTAGAAAACTAGAAACAATTCAAGATCTTCAAACTTGTAAGTGTTCTATCCATTCCAAGTTGATTGAACACTTAATCTAGTGTTTGTGCATCTATTCATCCATTCACTTTTGTGTTTTTGATTAAATTTCCAAAAACACCAAGAACACACACTAAGTGTTCTTGGAATTTTAGCATATTTCAAGCTTCCTTATTGTAAGTACTTCACTCCTTGAGTCTTATTGAGATAGTATTACAAGTTAGCATCAATAAATTATGCCAAGAACTCATGGAACAAGGTGTTCACGGTCCAAGAAGGTTCTTGGGACGTAAACACCATAAATGACACCAAAGTGTGTCTAAGCCTCAAAACTAAGCCCTAGTTGATGTTTAAATCCTCCTTGACATGTTTAAACCCTTCCTTATTGTGTTTAAGCCTATAAAAACATCAAAGACCATCAAAGATAGGTGTTTACGGTTTGGGGATCTCCCAAAACGGTAAACACCCTAAAGTGGGTTTAAGTTGGTCAATTTTCTTCCTTAGGCTTAGAAACTAGCACATACTTTTACCTACTTGTGTTAGGGACTTGAAAACATGGCAATACACTTCTCCATAAGGTTTTATGGTAGTAAACCCAAAGGAAAATGCCATTAGGCCGTAAAATCCTCAAAGGAGGTGTTTTGTTGCCCTAGTCCCTTCCAAAGGCCAAACCACTTAGTAGAATTACTTCAAAAGGCTTGCTAAACCACAAAACAACACTTGGACCTTAAGATTAGAGTTTACTGCCGTAAACTCCCTAGGTCTTGACCATCAAAACCGTAAACTCCAAGGGAGTTTACCCTTGAGCCCCAAAATCATTAGCAAGGTCCTTTAGCACTTAGATGCAATCCTTATGGCTTATAGCACTTATATAAGGTGTTTTACATGCGTTAGGATGTCTTAACTTTGTCAATTAGTGGTTTAAAGTCTAATTGAATACGTATATGTGTGATTATATGTTATCTAGGATCATTGAGTGTGAACAAGTCTTCACTTGTCACCTAGCAATTCTACATCATTCAGTTCATCCAAACCACCATCTACAGGTGAGTTCATACCCCTAATTTAATGTTTTAAATGATTTTAAATGCTTTAATAGGGGGGGGGGGATACAAGTAGAAAACAACATGTTATTAAATCATTATATGTATTTTATAACTATGTTTTCATCCAGCAGATTTCACATACTACAAAATGTGATGCATGAAATGGTTTTACATCTTAAAAATACTTGGATATCAAATGTATTACTTTTGAAAAGTTTGTTTAAAAATGACATCAAGTCACTTTTATTATTGTTTCAAAACTCTTAGATATCTTGCAAAACCATTACTTTTACCTTCCTGAACAACCAATTACCTTTCAGTTAATTATCATAGGGATAGTTAGAAGAAACAAGACATTATTCCTATTACAAGGAATCACACAAGAGTCAGTTCATTCATGAGTCAATACCAGTACGTTACTTGATACATAAGTACATATACATATACTTACTTAATACATGAGTACATATACATATACTTACCTGATACATGAGTACATATACATATACTTACCTGATACATGAGTACGTTTACATATGCTTACATGATACATGAACACGCGTACATAAATACTTGTATCGCGGCTTGCTAGGATGATTTATTTGTACTTTCTATGTAAATTGTCTTTCCTATCCCAATTCAACGGGATATCTCGGTGGGACTAACCATTCTGAATTCCAACTGATTAGCACCAGTGGTTGATGACCATCTACGGAGCTCTAAGGTTATTACTTATACTAGGTAGATCGATTTCGGGACTAACCATCCCTCCACCCTGCTGCTGCTACAGAGGATGAGTGGACAATCTTCAGATGTTCATTAGGTTATACTTTCGCTTATTTCGATGTTGTGTTAGTCCTAGTACCCAATGATAACACTTACATTAGTACTTTTCTGGACAATCTTCGGACGTTCATTAGGTTATAGTTTCTCTTATTGTGATGTTGTGTTAGTCCTAGTACCCAGTGATAACACTTACATTAGTACATTTTCCTATTTACTTTATTTACGTTCACATAAACGAGGAGTTAGACTAAGTACTTTTAGTACTAGTTAACAGAAAGGAAAAACTATCATTTTACTTACAAAAACATTCAGGTCTTGGTAGAATACTACATCTCAATCTAATAGGAAATAAGGGATTTCCTAGGGTTTTTCATACTTATATCAACATTTTCATTTAAAGATTTCCATGTCATTCTTAACAACTTTTCAAAACAAGGCAATGACACTTAAATACTTATGAATTCACCAGCTTTAGGCTGATACTCGCTTTCTAAATAACTTGTATTCTCAGGTCACCAGTAGACAGGTATGATGGCCAGGTTTTGAGAAGACGGAGCAAAGACAAGTCTCGTCTTTTATTTTGGTTGTATATTTTTGGTGTCTTATTACAATGAAAGAACACATATGTATTAAAACTTTACTTATAATGCAATGGATGATGTTGTTGCTTATTTACTACTTTACACTGTTGTGATACTGTACATGACGTCCTCCACCCCAGAACGTTTCCGTCGTTCTTTGTTTTGGGGTGTGACAGTAGGGTGTAGGTCCCATATCATGGAGGTGTACGCCAGGTATTGATGGAGGAGGCGCACAAATCCAGGTTTTCTATCCATCCCGGTGCGACGAAGATGTACATGGATCTTCATCTGGATTATTAGTGGCCCTGTATGAAGAGGGATGTAGCTTGGTTTGTGGAGAGGTGCCTGACATGTAGGAAGGTCAGGGCTGAGCACGAGAGACCTCACGACAAGGTGCAACCATTAGATGTCCCGCTATGGAAATGGAAGGATATAACTATGGATCTTATCACGAAGCTTACTAGGACCGTGCGGGGAGTAGATTCGATTTGGGTCATCCTTGCATAGTTGACCAAGAGTGCACATTTTATTCCTATTCAGGAGAGCATTTCGGTCGAAAAGTTGGCCGAAATCTATATCAGGGAGGTAGTGGCACGACACGGGGTGCCATTTTTAGTGATTTCGAATAGCGGTGTACGGTTCACTTCACGGTTCTAGAAGAGGTTTCATGAAAAGTTGGGTACTTGTCTACACTTTAGCACCGCCTTTCACACACATACGGATGGTCAGAGTGAGCGGACCATCTATACTTTACAGGATATGTTACGGGCATGTGTTTTGGACTTTGGAGGTAGTTGGGATACTTACCTTCCACTGGCAGAGTTCTCTTATAATAATAGCTATCATGTGAGTATCGACCATCCTCATTTCGAGATGTTGTATGTTTGGGTGAGGTGGGTCAGAGGGTTATAGGGAGTACCGAAGTGGTACTCAAGACTATAGAGAAGATCCACCAGGTTCGAAGCAGGCTTTAAATTGCCCAAAGTCGGCAGAAAAGCTATGTCGACAAGCTTCGGTCGGACCTGGAATTCTGGGTCGGGGATATGGTGCTCCTAAAGGTGTCGCCTTGGAAGGGCTTCATTCGATTCAGGAAGTGGGGCAAGTTGGGCCCCCAGTATAATGTACCCTTCAGGGTTGTAGCACGGGTGGGCAAGGTGGCATATAGGTTGGATCTGTCGGCCGAACTCAGTCAGATTCATAGCACTTTTCACGTTTCCCAGTTACGAAAGTATCTGGTGGATAACTCGGCAATGGTGTCATTGGAGGATATTCAGGTTGATGATAGCCTAAATTACATCGAGCGGCCAGTGGCGATCCTTGACAGGAAAAAAAAGAATCTGAGAAACAAGAAAGTGAAACTGTTAAAGGTGTAGTGACAGCACTGCAAAGGCTCGGAATGGACCTGGGAGCCGGAGGACGAGATGAGGGAGCATTACCTTGAGCTTTTGCAGGACCCAGCAACAGACTTCGAGGATGAAGTCTAAAATAAGTGGGGGAGATTTGTAACACCTGATTCCTGGTATGTAGTTAATTCTAGAGATATTTATATTTTCATTGGGGCTCGACGAGTTGGTGGCCTAACTCATCGAGTAGAGTCGTGACCCACAAGAAGTTTAAGTGACCTACTCGATGAGTCGGGAGACTAACTCGGTGAGTAAGTGATGTTTGAGTGAAACCCTAAATTTGAGGGTTTGCACCCTATTTCCAGAAAGCATTATCTTGAAACCCTAGCCTTTTTTGAGTTTTCTAAGGCCATTTTGTGCATTTTGGTGGATTGTGAAGCTTGAAAAGAGGAAATGAGCTTGGGAGTTCAAGTTGGAGCTTGGAGATCCATAGATTGTGTTCCATTTCCAGCTCATTTAAGCTAAAATCTCCTGTCTTGATCTTCCATGTAATTAATCATCTTTAGGGCTTGGATCTTGGTATATTTGGGGCTTTCTAAGCCATTTTCGGGTTGTGAAGTGCATTATGGAGTTATGACTTCAGATTTGGGGCCATTAGGGATCTTTATGGCATAAAGATGCCAACTTTGTTGCCATAAACACCCCATGCACCTTGTAGACCATCGTTTATGGATTTTTGAGCCAAAGAACCCATGCATGTGCATCAAGCTTGCACTACTACAAAAAAGCTTATAGGACTCGGTTATTTCAATTAAATAACCCGGTTTTGAACCGGTTCCTAAAGCCAGCGAGACCTATGTGAAAAAGCGAATAGAACCCGGTTTTAAAACCGGCTCCTATCCAACACAAAAGAAACCGGTTGTTCATAAAACCGGGACATATAAGTGGAACATAACGCCCAATCTTTGGTCAAATATGAAGATTAGGACACGGTCTAAGCATACGAAACCGGGTCATATATGGCTAAAAGAGCCCGGTTCCAGTCCTCAAACCGGGTCATATAAAGATTATATATGGACCGGTTCCATGAATATAACCGGGTCTTTTTTCAGCCTTGCAAAAACCCCTACCCACAGCCCCACCAGAAAGCATGGTTATAAGGATTAAATTGTTGACAAATTTATTCAAATAACCATATAAAAAACACAAATTGATACTTGCATTCAAAGCACACATTCAAAACAAAACAAAAATTATGAATTGATGAACAAATTATATTAATATAAACATGCTAAATAACCAATCATTATGGTCATCGATAAAAACATGCTTAAGTGTTTCTAAAAACTCCATGATTTGGTCATTTCGAAGTACATCAAACTTACATAAATAAATTCAAAAATAAAATTGTTTTCCCATGCAGAGGTATTGTCTAATAATCAAATGTTGCAGCTATCCTCCAACCTCACTTAAAAGCAAAACACAACAACTACCCTTCATCCTCACTAAAAAAACAAAACACAACAAATTATTAGTTTTTTTGTCTATCATTTTAACGGAGTTGAATTTAGCAAACAATCATTAAACTAAAAGTAGGATGTTATAAAGATTAACAACTAACGTTATATGCACTTTTAGACAACCACATCATTCATAAAATTTTTCAGAAATTCTCTGGCCCATGTAGCAACAGTTGTAACCAACACCTTTTCCTCAAATGCAATTTTGTCATTCCAAAGGGTACCAAACTATATGAAAATAAAATTAAAACTACTAAATAATGAAACACTTTGTTTCTTGCTTTAAAAGAAAAGATTTTTTTTAGAATTACTTACTCTACTCGGAAATCCATGTTGTCTGTTCAACACGAAATCAAAGATCCAATTCATTACATAATGTCCACTCAGCTCACGTTCCAATACACCAGCTTGGTTGCACTAAAATTGTGATAAAAGGTAAACATAAATCACAAACAAAACTACATCTAACTAGTGGATACGTAATAAGATAAATTACCTCAGTGAGCTTCCATACAATTGGAATTGATGTGTTCTTTTCATACCTCTCAAAAGCCCTAAAAATAAACAAGCAGCAGAGTTGTATTCAAGCTTATAGAAAGAATGTTATTTTCATGTCATATAAAAAAATTTCTTACTTTTCCAAAAGTTTGAGAAGGTAGTAGTTGTCAACCGGATTTTTCATAGGCTTCATCAGAGAATCCAAAATGTAGACAATATGATTTGAAGGGCAAATCACCAAGAGGACCCAATGCATACTAGTAATGTTTTGAAATTTTAGTATAAAAACACACAAAAAAAATAAGTATGAATATAGATAGCAACATATGATACTTTTGCAGGTATGGTGCGATAAGAAACGATTTTCCATGATGAAGTTGCATCGCATCAACGAGATAATTGACGACATCAATCGGAGTTTCCTGACAGGCTTTCCCAAGAATCTTATACGGGTTTAAGAAAGCACACTTTCCCATACGTTTTTGAAGCATTAATTGTAAAAGGCTACAAACAATATTACAAAAAATTTCCAATCAAGTCATATCTTATAAGCAGCCTAAAAAGAAAATATCATGGAAACAAATAATAGTAAAATTTGAATGCACTTACATCTGCCAAGTTGTTATGATGGACAAATCAGTTGTTTGTTTTTTCAACAAACGATAATAATCTTCATATGTAACTGAAAAATCAAACGCCCCAGCTTCTAGATGTCCAGCATCGGCTACTACATGAACCACTAGGTTGGTCTTCAAAAGGTCGCGAAGTGATTCTATTGGCCTTGGTTTGTTGATCTTTTGGTTAGGCATGTTTTTTTCCATAACAACCTTTGCGGTTGATGGTCGCGCACTTGTGGTTTGAATTTGTTGTTGTGATGACGCCTTGCTTTGTTGTTCCTATTAATAACTCATTTTAATTAGCGAGTATGTCGTATATGCCACTCTTAAACATCAAAATATTTTATTTGTCGGCCTAAATATAATAATTTGATGTTTAATAGGAGCATATAGGGAATTCTCTCATTTTCAGAAAATGTATATATGGTAGATAAAAATTTAAAGGATAATGAAGATGTACCTTACTAAGAACAATTGCGATCCGCGGCCATTGAATTACAGTGCCAACTGCATCTTCTAGGGTACCAACTTCATTTGTCATCACAGGAACAGGAATACCTTTATATCTTTCATCTATGTTGTCTATCATAACCTTCAAGTGATTTTCGCGTAAAGGAAGTGAGTGAATTAACCCATCATTATAAGGAAAGACCATCCCTCTGGCACATTTTTGGTTCATATCACCATAAGGTAACACCAAATCACAACAAGTAATAGTCTGCAATCATATAACATGTAGTGTATTTCATGTGTCAACATGTTAGAAAATTTGATATAAAATATAATTTGACATCAAAGATCAAAGTAAAATGATATCAAGAAATTCAAAAAATATAAGCCGAACACATTAAAACAGTAAAATATTCTAAATACAAAAGTTTGGAACTATTTTAGTATATTTTCTATCACACATGGACCATTATTGTACATTTGTATAACATAGTGACCAATTCTGCAATCATATAGCATGTAGTGTATTTCATGTGTCAATATGTTAGAAAATACGATGTAAAACATAATTTGACAGCAAAGTTCAAAGTAATATGATATCAAGAAATTCAAAAAACATAAACCTTTATCGTATTTAAAGCATCCAATGTCGACATTGAGCAAGAACTATTGTTTTGAACAGCGAAGCATACATTATTCGGGACTTGGTTCCTAGACTCTTGTTTCGCAAGCATTGCTCTTAACTCTGCCAATTGGGTTTTTGTTTCATCTAACTGCGCCTGCATCTTACTAACAACATCTTTGTCCACGACGTTCCTCTTTTTTTTGTCAAGTCCTTGCATCCCCTTTCTTAAGCCAATATCATGCCCCACCGCCCTGGTACGACCAGGGTGCTCCGGTCCTATTGCCTTAGTCAACAAATCCTCTCCGGGACCCAGCAACAAATCACCTTCGGATATTTCTTTTTGGACATCTATCTGTTAATGCAAACAACATTACAGTCATACAATTACTTGGACAAAAAAATTAAAAACGAAATCTTAAAAAACAAAATTAAGAGCAATCTTACAAGCTTTTTTACTATGGGTTCCATGTTAGGTGGTATTATTTTTGACCTTGACTCATTTTTAGATCTTCTCCCCAACACATAATCTAATGAACGCTCGCTTTTTATCTCATACAACTGTGACGGCAACTGACCCGATGCCTTCTCTTGTTCCCACTTAGCTTTGTTGCCCCGATAACCATGTGGGCCTACTCGGGCTGGATTCGTATTACACATTGAACTCATCCTTGCTTTCTCACTTATATCCTGCCGAAAAAAAACAACCACCACAATTATAAAACTGGAACATAATGATTAATATTATCAAGAGACATTATATCCTACTAACTTGGAATTCCGTTGATGATATTCTTTCCTTAAACTTTTGCAACGCAGTCTTTTCCAGATATGAGTAGCTTTCAAGTGGATTTCTCTCATTCTCATTGACCAAGAAATTCTTTTTAAGCCTCTTTTTGTATGATCTCCACTTGTGGTTGCAAGTCATAAGCACATATGATTTGCGGTTTTCATCATGGATTTTCCAACGTTTCTGTTTTTGTATTTTTTTATATATAAAATTAAAAAAAAAAACTATTAGTAACATATATTAATTAAATGAAAGCACATGTAATGTGTATTAGATTAAAAACCTTGATGGTCAACCATAAGTTCTCCTTTTCATTTGCTGGCACTTTCTTCCAAGTCGGATATTCGATAGAAATTAACTTTCTCGTAACAACCCCGCAGTCATTGGCGAACTTATTTTGATTATCGCCACAATGCTGACCAAGACTGTTAAATTCAACTTCTTGTGGCTCTGTTATATCCCTTAGACGTGTGGCTGTTCTTTTTTTCCTCGGTTGTGGTTGTGGCACCGATTGTTGATGTGGCACCGGTTGTTGTTGTGGCTGATCATTCATCATCTTTATTGTAGATGATTTGCAAATAGCTCAACCACCTACCTGAACAGATTACAAAAACAATTCACATGATATCACAATGCTTACTTTGCCGTTTGATTGATATCTATATGTAGTTACGCTAGTAACTGTATGGCTGTGTAACTAACCCATGAGTTACATAATAACAAATTCGTTTGATTGATATCTATTAAGCTCTTCTAGAGCCAATTAGATGACAAGTTTTTTTAATTACTTTAAAAATAGCATCAAATCAAATCAATATATACAACATAATCAACCATTTAATGTTGTATTCTTATAACACTATTAGTTGCCAAAATATAAACATATCTAGTAAGTAAGACAAGAGAATAAAAGAATAGCATAAACTGGTACAGATGTTATATATAGTTACAAGGCAGAATTTCGTATATACCCTTGCTAAACATCTAAATATCATATTTGTCCGATCTAAACACTAAATATCGTATTTACCCTTCTTAATTTTTTTTAATATCATATATACCCAAATCTATTTTTTAAATAATTTTACTGATTTATAATCTTTTTTTTATCTTTTTAAAATCATTAAAAGTAAAAACAACAACTAAATTGACAATATTGCCCTTCCTTTACAAATCACAGGTTTAATTCATTAAATTCAGACAAGGTTATACTCCGGTCATCATCTTCCTCACGATTGCCTTGTGTCTCCTCACGTTCGTCGGCGTCTCATCTTCTTCTTTCATTGCTGATGGTGCTATGTTGTCACATCAAGGGTAATAAGCACTAGGTATTTATGCCATTTACCCCCTATTCTTTTTTATCGAGGGTCAAAAGTCAGGTATTTGCATTTCCAATATATATTTGGTTTCAAGATATGATGGGTTTATTCTTACAACTGCATATATGATATATGATTAAACATACAACAAGTCATAAGTTTATTTTCTAAACAATCTTCCAGGCATCATTTTGAAGGTGAATTCCACTGTCTGTGACCCTAATTGGGATTCTATACAAGAGCTTATTAAATTTCTGGATGAGCAGTATAAGGAAAATGGGCAATTGATCTTGAGTGAGTCCTTTCTCTGTAAGCCAATAATTGGGTTCAAATCTATTCCATGACATTTTTGCTTGATTGATTCACAGCTCATATGAATTATTTGAAGAAATTACCTATTGAGGGGATTGTGATTCTATTTCTATATCTAATAGAGACTTTCAGCTGTGACATCTAGAGAAGTTTATCAATGATACCATTGTTGACTTTTATATCGAGTTGAGAATTTTTTTTTTTTTTTTTTTTTTTTTTTTTTTTTTGTTTAAACTTTAACTGTATATGTTCACTACTACAAAACGGTGTATACAAGTCGCCAATTAGGACCCGGTTTTTGGAAAAACCGGGTTATATAATGGAAAAACCGGGATCTAAAACAGGACAAGCAATATGACCCGGTTCATTTGAAAAAAACGGGCTATATATTACACTAAAGTAACCCGGTCCCTTGCATAGCAACTGGGACTTTTGTTGTATGGGTATATGACCCGGCCTTAAAAGAAGAACCGGGTTCTATTAGTGTATATTACCCATTTTTTATGAAAGCAAGTTATTTGACTTTTTTTTGGTATAAAAACTACATACCCTTACAGTAAACAGTGGTCATATCACCCCCTATCTTCCAATTAGTCAAGTTAATGCTCATATCTTGTTTCTTTTTTATATTAGTTTTTTCATCTAGAACATAAGTAATCACTCATGTGATGATTATATTGCATTTTGTATTATTATTTGTATAGGGAACAGTTTTTTTTTGAACAGTTGATGTATAGACATCAGTTTACTTTCATGTATATATTACTTTTGACCAATGGTGTAGAATTACATGAAAAAATAGTCATGTTCAATAAATTACATCAAATTAGGACTACATATTAAAAAGAATTGAACTTAGTTCACAAACGATGTCCTCCGATGTACTTTGATGGTTATAAATACAACAATACTACATCAGTTACCATCAATCCCTCCATTGATATTGTTGTAGCTGAAACAACAAAACAATAAACAAACATCATAATCACCACCTGTCAACAAGTAGATATATACATTTTCAACTAATAACAGGGCAGCACCAAGAAAACAGTTGAATTTCAAAAAAATAACACTAGGGGCAAAATGGTCAAGTTGAATCTAAAGGGATGAAGTTATCTCGCAGCCACCCAATTAGTAGCACCAGAACAACAACTATCATGAAAAAGCAACAAACTCTCATGAACGGGCGTCTATCCAAAGGAAAATCAGCAAACTCAATAACTATTTAGTAAACATTCACCAATGTTACTTGAAAAGTCAGCAATCAAAAACTTTAAGCAGTAGCAGCATAGTAATAATCAACATCTTTACGAGCGTTTCTATGTCGGATACTAAACAAAAAAAATGGGTTCTTTGACAGATGAGACCTATGTTTGCTCTCTGTTTAATGATATCCTTATCTCTTTTGAAATTTATGTACTCTACAAAAAAATAGATAAGCTACACTCAAAAGATAAACCGATCAAGAATAAACTTGTATTTAAAGTTATAGATATTGATAAAAAAAATCTGAAAGATAACTATTGCTGATTCATATGATTATCTAATTAGTTGCTATTTATTCTTCCATTTACACACACGTAAAAAGAAGAGACGACACATCAACAAACTTGTATTTGTTCATCAATTAGCATACGCAATAAATCAAGTGAACAAAAAGATAGAAGTTGATTTGTAAGTATCTCTAATCCTAATTAGGTGCATACTTCTAATTGATTCCACTTCTTTGAAGCTACATTCAATTATATGATAACATAAGTTTACTGTTTAGTTATATATGCAGAAAATAGATAAATCTTGTATGAAGGAGAAGAAAACCGTATGCTACAGCACACATACTCTTCTTCATTAAGTCTTAAGTATGTATTTTTAACCCTATTCTACTCAAATTTTCACATCTGAGTCGGTTAATGTTTTAAATTTGAAAACTTACAGATGAAGTTTAACAGAATCTGAAGCTGTTAAGGGCATAGAAGATTGCAAAGATTCAGTTTCCTCAACAATCGAAGTTATCTCTAGTCTCGTTGTAGCCTTCGCAATATCCCTTGGAATTAAAGATATCATCAACACAATCTCTTTCATCTCTGGCACCAACAATCAACAACACATTCAAAGGTAACTCTCAAATTAGAAAATAAATTTTCTTTACATGTAAGTAGAATTGAAAATCCAAAACAGTGTTAAGACTGAAAATCTCAAATTGTGTTGACCAGATACCATAAAACCTAAATTTGGTTTCAATAAACATGATTTTAGTTGAATACGACATACACTGAAGTATTATTACCTCAAATCAATGTAAGATTCATGATCCTTCTGCATTCCTTATATTCACACCTAGGACCGAGTTTATAAAGACTCTACTAGGAGAGTAGATTAACAGAGACGATGAATCTTTCTTCCGCTATCAGCCTTTCGTCTCGCTCTCTCACTTTTTTCATTATCATGTATAGAATGGTCTTTATAAAGGATTAAAGACGATGAAATATTTGGCGGAAAAAGTCCCGCCTTCCGGTAAAAGTCCCGCCTTCGAATTTGTGATATCTATAAAAGTCTACATTACGTATCATTCATTTGTTACTTGTCATATTTTTTTCTTTTTATTTTTATTAAATATTAAATAATTGTTTATAATTTCATAACATCTATTAGGCTTAGATTATCCCATATATCCCTTAATATATATAATAAACAACACTAAAGTTAATATTTATATTGACTTATATAATGTTTTAAGACTTCTTTCTTAATTAAGGTCTTTATTTTAATTATATAATGTTTTACGACTTCTTTCTTAATTAACGTCTTTATTTTAATTGTTGTTTAATATATCACAATTATAATGATAATAGGAATTATGTTAAAATATTATATTATTTCATCAAGTTGTTTTAAAATATTAAAAAAAATTATTTGTTTGAAATTAAAAAGATAATAATAACAAAACATTAAACATTAAGCACGTCTATAAATATATAAAAACAAATATATTACAAAATATCATCAATAATGATTATTAGTTTATTTGTTTAATTCTAGAAAACTATTTATATTCTTATGTATGAAAATGGTATATTGTTATGTGTAAAATGTGGTATATTTTTAACTGATGCAAATGTTAAAAATTTATGACAAAATGTTATAAAATTTTATAAAGGTATAGAAAAATATATTGGTTTACATAATAACTCATTATATTTTATAATTAAGTATGTTGGTTTTTTTAAATATACGTCATTATATTTGAATCATATGAATACATATTGAAGCTTATTGAACCGTAATAAATATATTCTTCATCTTATCTAACGAATAAAAACAATGTATTTTTATTACTTTCAAGCGCTCGATAATATTTTTGTATGATTAACTTTGTATTATGTACATTACATATGCCTTTAAATGCATATGTTATCCTACATGCATGTTATTCATATATATCTTTTATGTAATAACAGATGGATCGTAGTTACTGGATGTATGGACTTAAACGTTCATGCGATGAATATTTGGCATGTCTGAGTGGTTTTCTTAAAGTTGCAGAGGAGAATCGGGTGAATAAAGGAGAAAGCTACATATGGTGTCCTTGTGTAGATTGTCAGAATTGTTGTATGTACACTGATTCTGCCAAAATAGAAGAGCATTTGATAGTTCGTGGATTTATGAGAGATTATACGTGTTGGTCACGACATGGTGAGATATTGGTTGATCATAATGCAACTGCTTTAGAGTATAATGATGATATTGTTGATACAGACGATAACAACTATGATAACTTATCTGGAATGTTACATGATTGTGAAGACAATGTTGCTGAAGATGATTATGAAAAATTTCAACAATTATTTGATGAATCAGAGAAACCGTTGTATACTGGGTGTACAAAATTTACCAAACTATCAGCTGTGTTGAAATTGATTAACTTAAAAGCAAACAACGGTTGGAGTGATACAAGCTTCACAAGTCTTCTAAAGATTTTGCATGAGATGCTTCCGGATGATAACGAGCTACCTGTGTCCACATACCAAGCAAAAAAATTGATGTGTCCGATGGGAATGGAAATTGAAAGAATACATGCTTGCCCAAATGATTGTATGTTGTATCGAAACGACTATGCAGATCTACATAGTTGTATTACATGTGGTACATCACGATACAAAAGGAAAAATCCTACAGAAGAAAACAATATTATGAGAATGAGTGGACCGCCTGCTAAAGTCTTATGGTACTTGCCTATCATTCCAAGATTAAAACGGTTATTTGCAAACGCTAAAGATGCAAAGTTGATGCGATGGCATGCCGAGGAGCGTACAATAGACGACAAAATAAGGCATGTTGCAGATTCTCCTCAATGGAGAAATATCAATTCTAAGTTTGAAGAATTTGGTCAGGATATTAGAAACATTAGATTTGGACTTAGTTCTGACGGCATCAATCCATTTGGAAGCTTGAGCAGCCGCCATAGTACATGGCCAGTTCTTCTTTGCATCTACAATCTTCCGCCTTGGTTATGTATGAAAAGAAGATACATCATGATGTCACTGCTAATTCAAGGTCCAAAGCAACCGGGAAATGACATTGATGTTTATTTATCTCCATTAATCGAGGACATGAAAAAGTTGTGGAGTCCAGGTGTCGAAGTGTATGATGCATACAGTGCGGAAAATTTCCAACTTCGGGCCATGATTTATTGCACCATAAGTGATTTCCCAGCATATGGGAATTTATCTGGATACAGTACAAAGGGATCAAAGGCATGTCCAGTATGTGAAGATGACACACAGTCGTTATGGTTGAAAAATTGCAAGAAAAATGTATACATGGATCATCGAAGATATCTTCCAAAAAACCATCCGTATCGTAAGAAAAAAAAAGTGTTTAATGGTAAAACCGAGAGCACGATAGCAAGGCCACCATTACGAGGAGAAATTGTATTTTCCCGTGTTGAAAATCTAAACATTACATTCGGAAAAACCAAAGGTAAAGGGAAACGAAAACATAAACGTAATGGTTATACATTCTACACTAATCAACAAGATAAAAAAAGTACGCTTCAAAATAGTGGAGTAACGTTAATAGCCTCAACAGAATTATATGGAGATAATCATGATGCAAGGTCAAGGATAGCTAAAGATTCATATTATGGTGTCATTCACGAAATATGGGAATTAAAATATGATACCATCATTATACCTATGCTCAAGTGCAAATGGGTTGACAACCAACGAGGTGTTAAAGTTGACAATGATGGGTTTACAATTGTTGACCTTTCCACAAACGGTTATGTATCAGAACCATTCATTCTAGCTAAACAAGCTAGCCAGATATTCTATGTAGAGGACCCAAAAGACTCTAAAAAGCACATCGTCATGCATGGAAAACGGCATATACTTGGTGTTGATGATGTTGTGGACGAGGAAGAGTACGATCAGTTTGACGAGCTACCCCCATTCTCTATCGGCATTCCATCTTCAAATGATGAGGTTGACGACACTACTTACTTAAGGTCAGATCACAATGAAGGATTATGGGTGTCATAAAACCATGTACTTTGAAAGGTAATAAACGAATTATTTGATGCAAAACAAAGAAATATGATTATAAATTTGTAGTAATCTAGTACAACCATTGTATTAACATATTTTCTTTTATTTGCAGGTAAAAATCACGACAGAATACATTACAATATCAAATACCAAATATGCGTAACAAAATTTCCAAACTAAGTTTGTTTAGATTTTATTTAATGTACTTCAATATTTTAGTTTCAGTTTGACTTTGAATGTGGTACCTTGCTTCGAGTTATGTTCTGAGAGGATCTTGGTGTTTGATACTTATAGTTCATGGATATGTGATGTGATGATTTGATAATATGATGCTTGATGATTTTTGGTTTGAATTAAATGAGTTTTAAATTGAAAATTTTGTTTCAAAAATTTACGTTGTTACATCGAGTTATCCCCAAACTCACCGAGTTCTTCCTATTCAATAGAATCGGGACTTTTTGAACCAACTCCTAGAGATCCCTCGTTGAACTCGCCGAGTTGAGGCTACCGACTCGTCGAGTAGGTTCCTCAAAACCTGTGACCCAAGCAATCTCTACTCGAAAAGTTTGGGGCTAGCAAATCATCGAGTTGCCCTATGAAAATGAATAAGTTAGGGTTTTAAATACATACCAGGATCCAGACGTTACATATATGAATTGATATTTGATACCATCATTATGCCTGTGCTAAAGTGCAAAGGTGTTGACAACCAACGAGGTGTTAAAGTTGACAATGATGGGTTCACAATTCTTGACCTTTCCATAAATGACTATGTATCAGAACCATTCATTATAACTAAAAAACCTAGCCATATATTCTATGTTGAGGACCCAAAGGACTTGAGAAAGCACATCACGATGCATGACAAATGACATATACTTGGTGATGATAGTGTTGTGGATGGGGAAGAGTACGATCAATTTGATGAGCTACCCCCATTTTTCTATCGACATTCCATCTTCAAATGATGGTGTTGATGACACTACTTACTTAAGGTTGGATCACAATGAAGGATTATGGATGTCGTAAAACCATGTACTTTGAAAGGTAATAAACCAATTATTTGATACAAAACACACAAATATGATTATAAATTTGTAGTAATCTAGTACACCCATTGTATTAACATATTTTGTTTTGTTTGCAGGACAAGACGACAAAAAAAAATACATTAGAATATAAAATAACGAAGACGTGCAACACAGTCTTCCGAACTAGCTAGTCAGTTTGTTTAGATTTTATTTAATGTATTTCAATATTCCAGACTCAGTTTTGACTTTGAACACGTTACTTTGCTTTGTCAATAGTAGGGATGAGCAAAAGAACCGAACCGGACGGAACCGAAGCAGACCGGGAAACCGGCTTCGGCCAAAATGAAAAACCGAACCGGCCCGGCGGTTCTACCGGTTCCGGTTCCGGGTCCGGTTTTTGCCGTTTTTCGAGTTTTGAACCAGCTAAATTTTAATGGCCAACATGGCCTTTACTTATTCAAAGTTCAAAGAAAATAATAAAAAAGACTAAAATACCCCTAAAGAAGTAGGTGTCTTTTGAACAAGTTTGGAATAAAATCTGTCGGGAGTACACAAATGATGAAGGATATGAATCACCATCTTTTTGAAATTTATAAAATTTGGGATTTTTTCAAATTAGTCAAATTTTGACCTAAAGATAGTTTCACACTTTAAAACGACATTTGTAGATGTGTAGTTGTTGCTAATAATATATTTAAGATGAAATAATGCCATTTATATGTTTAAAACTTAAAGGATTGTAAACTAGTATGAAAGAAATCAAGAAACTGATAGCAATGGGTTAGTGATGGTTTTTGGACAGAAATGGTGAACTAAGCTTTAGAACACCCCTAAGTTAGTGTCATATCTTCCTTTTTGTTTATACGTATCTAATTAAGTTACCTAATTAAAAGACTAACTTCTCTTTTGTCTCAAATCAGTGTTATTGCGATTCAATTTATGGCATTGCTGGTTTTTAAATTTATGGCATTCCTTTTTGTTTGTATCCGGTCCGGTTCCCGGTTTTGGGTCGATTCCAACGGCCGGTTCTTACCGGGTCCCGGTTCCAAAAAATACAAAATTCTAGTATAGGTCCCGGCCCGACCGGTTCCATCGGGTGCCGGTTCCGGACCGGTTCCGGACCGGTTCCGGTTCTGGTTCTGGTTCCAACCGGTTCCGCGGTCGTTTTGCTCATCCCTAGTCAATAGTTTTAGTATAATAGGATTTCGATGCAATATTGTTTTGTCAACTCTTATATTTGTACGATATTTTTTTTAATAAAATAATTTCATGTTTAAATTAAATAAACAATTATTTATAACATAATTATGTAAGATGTTAACATAAAATTAAATATTTAAATATTATTTTGGTCTACAAAACTTAAAAAACATGTATATAATATTACACACTTCTTATTTTGAAGATTCCCAACTTTATATACTTTCTTTTGGTAATTTTCAACTTTATATGGCCATACGGGGTGTTAAGGTATAAATAAAAGTTAGTGATCTTATTATTTGAAACAAAATCAAACTTTGATATATATTTGCCATTTTACCATTTATAGCTACCATCTGCCTTTTGTTTTCCAAATAAAACAATACCGCCAACAATTTTCATTATCCCGCCATCAATTTTCATTATCCCGCTCTTTGACCCTGTACACGATTTCGAAGATACTATCTGATACAACTTTGGAAAACTGCAATCGAACACACAGACTCTCTAAAGCAACTTGAAATCGAAGTTCTATCGCTGCTATATTCACTAGAGCCAGGCTACGCTATTGAGGTATAATTTCGACTTAAACTCGTTCTTTATATGAAGTTATGGAATCCATTTACGTGACAGGAATGTCCGATCCTTTTTTTTGGTTTAATTTATGCGTTTTCTGATTACCGTTGATTATTTGTTGGTGTTTTCTATCCCACTTCTATTCTCAATCTTAACCTCGTATTGCTGTTTCATTTTTTCATGATCAATCTCTTGTTGATAAGTTTCAAGTCATGTGGGCAATTATTATTGTTGGAAAATGGTAAATATATGACTAGATCGAAACAAATTGGGTCTCTTTGATCAAGAATAACAATATTTGAGTGTTTTCTAGCTTACAACCCACATCACAACATTTGATTATCGCTGGGATTTCTTTGCGTTCTTGACGTTTCTTAAAGTCATCACAAGTTTTTGCCTTTCACCTTCTACTTCTGCAAATTTCAGACTTATTTCTGAATATCTTTCTTGCATTTCCAACAGTTCTTCCATGGATTAGTTTAATTTCTTTAATAACGCAATTTCCTCAGCCCTTGAAGCCTGTGTTCCAATATAATATATTAACATTTAAATATAAAAATCCAATCTTTATTGTTTTAAATGATAAGATTATTTACCTGTGAAATCACAATGCTCTGATCAAGATCCTCTAATCTTGTTTCCAATTCTTTTATTTTATGTTGAAGATCTTTCTCTTTCTCATGAAATGAACTTTCAGAGCTTTTCAAAGCTGTTTCCTTCATTTTTATTTGACCCTAGTGATCAAAACACAATATTTTTCTTATATTTACAATCAAGAACTAAATTTTATTTGACCATGTGAACAATTGAAAATTTGACACTTATCTAAAAAGCAGTTACTGTAACAACACATGAAGTGTAACATTTATGATGTCTCATATTATGTTGTATATATTTCCTCCAGAATAAACATGATGAATGATCAGCCACAACAAGAAGTAGAACCACAACCACAGCCACAACAAGAACCAGAACTACAACCACAGCCACAACCACAAATGAGGAAAAAAAGAACAGCCACAAGACTAGTCGACCATAAAGAGCCACAAGAAGTTGATTTCAATAATATTGGTCAGCATGTTGGGAAGAAACAAAGTAAGTTTGCTAATGAGTGTGGTGTTATTACGAGGTCGATGATTTCTGTTGAATATACGAGTTGGAAGAAAGTGCCAATTGCTCAAAAAGATATGCTATGGTTGGCGATTAAGGTTTGTTATCTACATAAGACCCATTACATGTACTTTCATCTAATCAAGATGTGTTATTAATACTTAGTATCCTTATTCTAAAACAAAAACAGAAACGTTGGAATATTCCGAATGACAACCGTAAAAAAGATGTGCTTAAAACATGCAACAGCCAGTGGAGAGCCTTCAAGAAAAGGCTTAAAAAGAAATGTGATAACCAAAGAGATCCACTTGAGACCTACTCATATTTGGAAAGAAGTACATTGCAGAGCTTTAGACAGAGAATATCATCAGAGGAGTTCCAAGTGTGTTGGACTTTAATTGCACGTAATTATATTACTTATTGTGTTGCATTTTTTAACTGTGTTAATTAATTTCATTTGCAGGAGATAAGTGAGAAAGCGAGGGCGAGTTCGATGCATAATAAGAATCCTGCTCGTGTAGGACCACTTGGTTATAGGGGCAAGAAAGCTGAGTGGGAACAAGAGATGGCATCTGGTCAATTGACACCTCAATTGTATCAGATAAAAAGCGAGCGTTCACTGCATTATGTTTTGGGTAGAAGATCTAAAAATGAGTTGGGGTTGAACATAATACCGCCTACCATACAACCCATAGTGGACAAGCTTGTAAGTAAATTCTTTTATTCATTTATATTCAAGTAATTACTTTCACTGGTTTGCTGATTTTGTTAACAGGTCGATGTCCAGACTCAAATCTCTGAAGGAGATTTGGAGCTCAGTCCAGGAGAGGACTTGTTGACAAAGGTAATAGGACCGGAGCACCCGGGCCGTACCAGGGCTGTTGGTCATGATGTTGGATTGAGAAAAGGGATGCAAGGGACTGATAAAAAAAAAGAGGAAAAAACATGAAAACGAAACTATTGTTAAACTGCAGACAACGATAGATCTGATGGGCTCCCAATTGGCAAAGCTACAAGCACACTTTGACTTACAACAGGGGTCTAGGAACCATGCCCCAGATGATGTAAGCTTAGGGGTTCAACAAAATAATTGTGGCTCGACTCCAACATTAGATGCTTTGGATGCGATCAAGGTAATTGAGTGTATTTGTTTTCCGGTAACATCTAGAAACAATAAAAACTAAACCTGTTAACCTGTTTGTAGAGAAATTATGCTTAGGACTAGGGATGAGCAACAAAACTGAATACTAATGTTTATCTAATTGTTTTTTTTAGTGATAGTATACTTGTTTAACTGATTTAACTAATATTTTTTTCTTGGATGTTAAATATTTTTTTATTCCATATCATTAGAAGTGGTAATGTATTTCTTTGTATATTCTTATAATTGCACAAATTATTTTAATATAATATTTGTGATAGAAAATGCAACATTGTAAGAATTATGTTTTAGACAAAAGACTTTATTTATTTAATTAAAATGTTTTGTTAGAAGGTTTTGAACAATAATAGATATACTTAAAATGGTTAAAAATTTAAATATAGTTATTATATTATTATGCACTTTTTTTGTTTATTATCCTTCAGAGAGCTTTTATTTTTATTATTGTTTTACTATGTGTACAGATGCCTACCCCTTGTGAATTGGTGTTACCCTATGGGGAGTTGGACCAAAAATGTGCCAAGGGATTGGTCTTTCCATATGGGAATGGGTTAATACACACATTGCCTTTAAGAGAAAATCACCTGAAGGTTCTGATAGACGACATCGATAGTAGATATGAAAATTTTCCTGTTCCTGTGATGACAAAAGAAGTTGCTAACCTACAAGGGGCGGTTGGCACTGTAATTCAATGGCCCCGGATTGCAATTATTCCTGCAAACGTATATATGCATTATCCTTTACTTTTTAAGCTACTATGTAAACAACAAATTATAATTGTATTTGATCGTTAAATGAATTAAAATGTAGGAACAAAGAGCGAAGAAACAAATCCCAACCACAAGTTTGGTGCCAACAATTTCAAGGGCTGGTACAAAAAAGAATATACCCAACCAAACATCCAGCAAGGCGAGGCCGATTGAATATCTTCGTGATTGCTTGAAGACCAACCAAGTGGTTAACATTGTAGCCGATTCTGGGATTTTGGAAGTCGGGACATATGATTTTTCGGTTACATGTGAAGAATATTTTCGACTGCTGAGAAAACAAACAATTGATGCTTCCATCATAACTGCTTGGCAATTGTAAGTACATAAAAATTTTGCTATTATTAGTTGACCATAACATTTTTTGTTTTCTTGTTTGTAGGATTCTTCATTCAATGGTTCGGACACGTATGAACAAATGTGCTTTCTTGAACCCTTATAATATTCTAGGAGAGGCATGCCAGAAAAACCCAGAGGGTGTCGTTAGTTATCTTGTTGATTCCATTCGTTTGCACCACGGAAAATTGTTTCTCATTGCACCATATTTGCAAAAGTACAATAATTTCTTATCTTTATTATTATTTTTTTTTTGTTTTTTTTCCTTATTATTTATACTAAATGTTTAAACATTTCTAGTAAGCATTGGGTGCTCTTGGTGATTTCCTTTCGCAATCGTGTTGTCTATATTTTGGATTCTCTTAAGGATCGTATTGAAAAGTCTGCCGACTACCATTACCTGCTCAAAAAACATGTGGACATGTAAGAAATTACTTACGTCAAAGCAATATATAAATCTTTTTATTATTTTGAACACAACACTTGTTTATTTCTTTTAAGGGCTTTCATGAGGTATGAAAAAAACACTTCAACTCCAATTGGCTGGATTTTTGCTGAGGTAATTCATCTTGTTATATACCAAAACAAATAGTTGTAGTTTCATTTGTGTGATTAGTGTTTACTTTTTGCTACAATTTTTAGTGCAACCAACAACTTGGTGGTTTAGAGAGCGGACATTATGTTATGCGCTGGATGTTTGATTTCTTGACGACAAGACAACATGGATTTCCAAGTAAAGTAAGTACTTTTTTAATATTTGTTGATTTTTTTTATTGCAACAAAATATTTGGTTTGTTAATGAATATGTTTAATTTTACATTTAATATAGTCCGGTAGCATTTGGGATGACAAAAGTCCCTTTGAAGAAAAGATGTTGGTTGCAACTGTTGCTATCTGGTCTAGAGAGTTTTTGAATAACTTTATGAATGATGTGGTCCTATAAAAAACATATATGGTTAGTTAATGAATTCCAAAACTTCCTAATTTTGGTTTAATTATTTTTGTTGGAGTTCTTACATTTTTACTTTCATTTGTTTATTTTTCAGGGAATTTAGAAGAAACTCACTACAATTGATTTTTTGGACAATCCCTATGCCAAGTCATGACAAATGTTTTTTTTTTCTTTTTTTATTTGTAATTTTTCATGCAAGTTGTATGATGTATGAAATTACCAAATCCATGATTTCTTTTGCTACTTAGACAATTGTCTTTGTTTGATTATATTTTAATCAATGACTATTATGGTTTATTTAACATTTCCACATAAAAACATTGTTTATTTTTACAGTATGTGTTATAAATTGATAGTTTATAAGTATTGTACTGTTATTTTTATAAAATGATATTAAAAATATATAAGAGTGTTAAAAGGAACCGGTTGCTTATTTAGAAACCAGGTTCTAAACCTATTGTGTAAAAAAGGGTAAAAGTCTATTATGACCCGGTTGTTTGTATGAACCGGTATATATTTTGTTTTCATATGCCCCGGTTATATTGGAGAAAACCGGTTCTAATATTCCTACATAGTTAGCACAGGGAGTGTTATATGACCCGGTTATGTAAAAGCAAACCGGGCTCTATTTGTAATAAAAAGACCCGGTTTAGAACCGGGTCCTATTCCAGATTTCACATAGGACTCGCTAGCATCAAACCCGGTTGCAAAACCGGCTTCTTTAAGCTATTTAACCGGGTCTTTTAGCGCTTTTTGTAGTGGTGGTTGTTCATACATAAATTGGATAACAAAAGAGAATAGATTTAGAATAAGTTAAATGACAAAGTTTAACTCGATACTCAAATCCCACTACAAATTTAGAAGCTTTCTTGTGGGAACTCATCATCACTTTTAAGCAAAACAGATTATCGAATTAAAAAGGAAGCGTGTGATTCATACAACCTTATTAGAGATGGCAAATCTCCATCAGGAGGTGTTCGTATCAATGATTAAGCAACAAATTACCATTCAAATCAGTTTAATCTAAAGCAAAAAATGATAAATTACCAATAAAAAGTAAACATAACCAACGAGGAAGATGATACAACTGATATCTATAATTGTTCATCAACAAAAAGTGATTCAAATAGCATACATCTTTCGTGACAAGAATTCACGAT
Organism: Lactuca sativa; assembly: GCF_002870075.4. Classification (NCBI taxonomy): domain Eukaryota; kingdom Viridiplantae; phylum Streptophyta; class Magnoliopsida; order Asterales; family Asteraceae; genus Lactuca; species Lactuca sativa. The sequence continues at coordinate 249,841,107 of NC_056630.2, forward strand.
ACTGTAGGAGACGGTGGGAAAGATTAAATGATCGGGAAGTATACTTACGAGAGGAGAGATGCTGTGAAGAATTTTGTCCTGTTGTTTTGGGGAAGAGGACCAATCGAGATGTAGAGTCGTGTATACGAGTAATGTTGCCTTCGCAATGACTTGCCGACCTCCTGATATGAGGTAGGGGATAGGGAAAATCGAGGAAAAGATAAGGGTTTTAGGCACCAGATTATAGTCAGGACGATGAGGAGGAATCCCCTGTTAAGGCACAGCCTGATGGTGTGGTAGGTAGTCAAATCGCCGGCCCATTGAGTAAAAAACTTGGTTTGATCTGACGTCGGTACGGTATAGGGTTGGTTCGATGGATCCAAATCTTCATTTCTAATATATAATAAATATGAAATTCAGCTTGATTAGCTGTAAACGAGTCAGGTTTCAATTTAGGACTTTTTTTGTATAAAATGGACGTTGAAAATATTAAGATTTTTTTTAAACATCATTAAAAGTAGGTTGTGCAATCGAGTCATGTTCGGGTTGGCATGTCAAAATATACCAACCCGATCAAACCCAGTTAATTATACATAGGTCACGGATTGATGATATCCTTTCCTTAAATTTTTATAGTGACATGCGAAACAACCCTAGATAAGATCATGTAAATTAAAATTATGAATAAGTATCCTAGTACCATCTTCATTACCACCACTGCTACCACTGCCACCAGTCGCCACTACCACCAGCAACACCATCATCAATGTCATCACCGCCACCATCACCACTACCACCACCGTCACTACCACCCAACATTGTTGTCGCTACCACCGCCACCGTCCCCCACCACCACTGCCACGACTGCCAAATTTCTATTGTTTTTATAATTTATATAGTGTATCTTTACATATAAGTTATAAAACAATGTAAATTTTTGCAGAATAGACCAAAAAAATGTAATTTTGTCATTTTACATGAATTCCAATTGTATTTCCTACAAACCAAACAAAATTTGGAATTAAGTCAAATTCCATGTCATGCCAACCAAACAACATATGGAATTGGATTCAAATTCCTGACAGATTCCTTTTCCAATTCCAGTTCAAATTCCATTAGCAACATTTTATGAACCAAACAGCGCCTAAGTTTTCTTTTCCTAAACAACATTATATGATTAAAAGTAGACCTGACAATCGTGTCGTGATCGAGTTGATGGGTTGCGGGTTAGCGAGTCAAAATATATCAACCCGAACACGACCCATTTAACTATAAAGGTCATGGTTTGGCAGGTTTAGAATATAAACCCATATATGACCTGTCAACCCACATATTTATATAAGTTCACGGGTTGGCAAGTTCCTGTGTCAGATTTGGGTTCATAAGTTATTGGGTCAGATTTGGGTTCATAGGTTCGTGGGCCATATTTGGGTTCGTGGGTCAGATTCCGTAAATAAATTTGATAATTAAACATGAATAAATTCTTGATGCAAACATATCCGAACTTTAGATACTTAAGTCTTAAACATCCAAATGAAAATAAAAAAACATTCATGGAAACATGTTCAAACTAAAACATTAATACAAACATAAATAATTAAAATTCAAACGACGCTAAAACATATTATATAATGACACGTCTCATCGTCAATCATATCTTTGTCTGAGACCTCACTCAAATCCTCTTCATTTTTTCCCCAGGTGTGGGTTATGATATCCATATTCCTTCATTGTGATCTGACCGTAAGTAAGTGGTGTCGTCAACATCATCATTTGAAGATGGAATGTCGATAGAAAATGGGGGTAGTTCATCAAACTGGTCGTACTCTTCCTCGTCCACAACATCATCAACACCAAGTATATGTCGTTTGCTATGCATAACGATGTGCTTTCCCGATTCCTTTGGGTCCTCAACATAGAATACCTGAGTAGCTTGTTTAGCTAGGATGAATGGTTCTGATACATATCCGTTTGTGGAAAGGTCAACAACTGTAAAACCATCATTGTCAACTTTAACACCTCGTTGGTTGTCAACCCATTTGCATTTTAACATAGGTATAATGATGGAATCATATTTCAATTCCCATATTTCCTGAATGACGCCATAGTATGATTCTTTGGCGATCCTCACCCTTGTATCATGACTATCTCCATATACTTCAGTTGACGCTATTACTATTACACCACTATTTTGAAGTGTACTTTTTCCATCTTGTTTATTAGTGTAAAATGTATAACCATTAATGTCATATCCTTGGTAAGTTGCCACAAAATCTTCAGGACCATTCCCTAGATGTACTACAGCTTGATCCACACTGTCGATGCCATAACTTGCTCTCACTTTGTCTTTTAACCATTGTGAGAACGTTTTGTTATGTTCCTTAACCAACCATCTATTGCTCCTACCGCGATTTGACAATTCCAGTGTTCTTTTGTGCTCATTTATAAATGGAGCAATGATTGTCATATGTTGTAGGACTGTAAAATGTGCAAGTTGTAAGTCTTCTCGATTTGGAATGATCTTTTTCAGTCCAATAGTCCCACTCCCTACAAGTCTACCCTCATGTCGAGATTTTGGAATGCCAATGCTATCAACACCTTGTAAATAGTCAGTACAATATTCAATTACCTCCTCTGTTGCATATCCTTCAACAATACTACCCTCTGGTCGATGTCTATTCCTTACATACCCTTTTAAGACGCCCATATATCTCTCAAATGGATACATGTATCGTAAGTATACTGGCCCACAATACTTTATCTCTCTAACAATATGAGATGTTAGATGAACCATGACATCAAAAAATGAAGGTGGGAAATACATCTCGAGTTGGCATAATGTCAAGATAATATCACTTCCCCATGAATCTAATACCTCGGGATCAATAACTTTAGAATGAATCATGTTGAAAAACAAGCATAGCTTTGTGATTGTGTGTCGAATTCGGTCCGGTAGTATTCCACGAATTGCAATGGGAATCATATGTGCCATTAAAACATGACAATCATGGGACTTCATACCAAATAGTTTTAGTTCTTTCATTGACACTAACTTCTTAATGTTAGCAGAATAGCCTGATGGAACCTTTACACCATGTAAGCACTTACAAAATTTTGTTTTCTCATCCTTTGACATGGTATAACAAGCTACTGGCAGATACGTACGCTTTCCAGGATTCCTAATAGGAGCAAGCTCGGGGCGAATTCCCATTTCAACCATGTCTTCTCGAACATTAATCCCGTCTTTTGACTTTCCTTTAATGTTCAACAATAAGGCTATCAGGCTTTCACAAACATTTTTTTCAATATGCATAACGTCAAGACAATGGCGAACCTGCAAGTGCTTCCAATATGGTAACTCCCAAAATATAGATCTTTTCTTCCAAATAACTTTAGGAGGAATTGTACCTGTACGTTTACGTTTACGTTTTCCTTTACCATTACCTTTGAATTTTCCAAATGTCACGTTTAGATTTTCAACACGAGAAAATACAGTTTCTCCTCGTAATGGTTTCCTTGCTGTCCTCTCCTCAGTTTTACCATTGAACACCTTTTTTTTCTTGCGATATGGGTGATTTTTTGGAAGATATCTTCGATGATCCATATATACATTTTTCTTGCAATTTGTCAACCATAACGATTGTGTATCATCTTCACAAATTGGACATGCATTTGCTCCTTTTGTGCTGTATCCAGACAAATTCCCATATGCTGGAAAATCATTTATGGTGCAATAAATCATGGCCCGAAGTTGGAAATTTTCCCCACTATATGCATCATACACTTCGACACCCGGACTCCATAATTTTTTCATGTCCTCAATTAATGGAGCTAAATAAACATCGATATCATTTCCCGGCTGTTTTGGACCTTGAATTAGTAATGACATCATGATGTATCTTCTTTTCATGCATAACCAAGGTGGGAGATTGTAGATACAAAGAAGAACCGGCCATGTACTATGACGACTGCTTAGGCTTCCAAATGGATTAATTCCATCAGAACTAAGTCCGAACCTAATATTTCTAATTTCTCGACCAAATTCTTTAAAATTGGAATTAATATTTCTCCATTGAGGGGAATCAGCCACATGTCTTATTTTTTCGTCTATTTTACGATCAGCATGCCATCGTATTAATTTTGCATCTTTGGCGTTTGCAAATAACCGCTTCAATCTAGGCACAATAGGCAAATACCACAATACTTTAGCAGGTGGACCTTTCTTTTTCACATCATTGGTTTCTTCTGTATGATTATTCTTCTTATACCGTGATGTACCGCATGTGATACACTTATCTAGATCTGCATACTGGTTTCTGTATAACATACAGTCATTTGGACATGCATGTATTCTTTCGATTTCCATTCCCATTGGGCACATTAGTTTTTTTGCTTGATATGTTGAAATAGGTAACTCGTTATCTTCAGGAAGCATATCATTCAAAAGCTTTAGAAGATTTGTGAAACTTGTATCACTCCAACTATTGTTTGCTTTTAGGTTAAATAGTTTCAAAATAGCAGATAATTTGGTATACTTCATACACCCGGTATACAACGGTTTTTCTGAGTCATCAAATAATTGTTGAAAATTTTCATAATCCTTTTCAGCGACATTGTCCTCCCAATCATGTAACATTCCAGATAAGTCATCGTACTTGTCATTGTTTGAATCATTATTATCATTATTAAACTTTGAAACAACCTCATTATCATTAACCAATGTCTCTCCATGTCGTGACCAACATATATAATCTCTCATAAACCCACGAATTATTAAATGTTCCTGTACTTTAGCAGAATCAGTGTACATATGACAGTTCTGACAATCTACACAAGGACACCATATGTAGCTTTCTCCTTTATTCACCCGATGTTCCTCTGCAGCTTTAAGAAAACCACCCAGACATGCCAAATATTCATCACATGAACGTTTAATTCTATACATCCAATAACTACGATCCATCTGTTATCACATCAACCATATATTAATAACATGCATGTAGGACTAAGAATACATCTAAAGGCATTTGTAATTTACCTAATACAAATTTAATCTTACGAAAATATGACCGAGTGTTTGAAAGTAATAAAAATACCTTATCCTCACTCGATAGACAAGATGAGTAATGTATTATTTGATGATTCAATAAGCTTCAACAAATATTCCTGCAATATTCAAACACACAGAAAATCAAGTCATATAACGAATTACGTAATAAAATAATTTATTGTTATTATTATTATTAATCCATTGTTATTTTGATTGGGTTTTAATACTAAAACAAATCATATTATTTGTTATATGAGTAATTAAAAATAGTTTATCTAATTGATATATATTAAACAGAAACGTATATAAATAACTTTTTTATAACATCAAATATTATAGAAAAAACTAATTTAGTGGAAGGCGGGACTTTCTTTATTTTTCCCGCCAAAGGCCTCTTTCACCTTCTACTTCTACCCTATCAATGACTGCATCGTGTCTTTCATACTCTACCACATCCACATATCAAAACCTCCGAAACATAATCTCATAAGGCGATCTTTTACCAATCAGTTGATTCCTTCTTTCAATCTGCCATATTCTGTATCTTGTGCCCCCAAAAGCCCAACTAGATATCTATGTTTCATAACCATTACTATCCCTGAATGTGAGTCGCCCCTGCAACCTTTCACCATATAACCCCAAAAGGCTCTAGAGATAGGTTTGACAGCTTGCTGCTCTCTTGTTATTTTTCAGATTAGCATTTGAATACAAGTATTAAATTTCACTTATATTTGTTTCTTTATGTCTTATTTTTCGTACAGGGTTATTCCAGGTTTCATAGAAGAAACAGGAAAAAAAGAAGAAATCGATGTCACCACTTAAGGTTTAAGGTGTTTCTATTGTCTTTACTAGTTACCATTTGCTATGACTTTTAAATTTACATTATCTGTTTAAAAGTACCAAATACATTTTAATTTTACAATAAAATATAATAAAAAAGAATCGAAAAAGGAAACTAAATTCTAAAGTGTTTTATTACTGAAGGACCATAACTCTTATCTTTGAACCCATTTATTTAGATTGCCAAAATAGATACTGGTGTGATGCACTGCAATTTGTAGTTTATAAAAGCTAAACCAGAGTAAACACTATGGTCAGATTAGAGGTACATACTTGGACTTAATAAAGAAGAACACATGTGCTGTAGCTAATAGTTTCCATCCCAGTCGTATGTGATCTTTTGATTTTCTGCATGTATAAGAAAAAAATAAACTTATGAAAATATTTTCTCGTTTAACCTATTGGAATAGTAAAGAATTGTAAATCAATTAAAACTACATTTGATTAGCATTGGAGATACATACCAAGCAGCTTCTAGCTTCCTTCTCTTGATTTTTTTCCCGTGTATGCTTTGTGTGTGTTATGGGAGGAATAAATAGGAATGAACAACATAATCTTAGGAATTAGTGGTAATTATCCTCCCAAATAGTTGCATCAATATCTGTTAAGTTTTAAAATTAAAAGTTTGTTTATGATTGGTTATGTTTTTAGTTTTATATATAATTTATTTTAGTGATAGTCTTCTGTGTTTTTGGTAGAACAGCTTATTCTATGATATGCTAAAACTGTAATATATTTTTTCTTGATAATCTTCCGATCTGTTTTTTTATTTTGTTATAATTTTTTTGTGTGTGTGTGTATCTTCATGAGATTTATCAGCTTTATAATTTAAATATATGATTTTTATTATAATATTAGTTGTCCTTTTAAAAAGTGAAGGCTAATTGATAACGTTAAGATTAATTTTGCTTTATCATTTTCCCTCACACATCGGTACCCATATCATGCTATGATAAATGCTATTAACCCTCTTATATTCTTCTCCAACTTGATAGTAACATCACAACTTTTTTTACCTCTGTTAATTATAAGCATCATATCTAACTGTTTCAATAAAATGTTTGTATGCATATCTGTGAGTGAACAATAGAGCTTGTCAGACAAGGAGTTCCTTTGCCAGTGTGGTGTAATTCGTGATTCTGGTGCTGTATATTGTGAATTAAATCTTGATTTTGCTTTATTAGCATATTCCATTTTGGTAGGACATAAAAGGTTAACAAGTATTGATGATGTATTTTTTAAGTAAGAACTAAGGAGTGTTTACTGATCCAAATCTACATCAATGTTACCTCTGATTTTAACAACATAAAAGGTCACCAATTTGTTTTGACTTTTAAAGTTCATATGATTTATAATTTTACTTCATATTCCTATAAAGTTTCAAATTCATAATCTTTAATCAATTGATGACAACTAAATTAGTGCAAATTTACAATCACTTTCACATTTCATATTGAATAACTTGTTTTACTTTACAAAGTATGTGGAAGATAGCTATGATATTCGGTCCTTAGGCCTGTTTCAAGAACATGTAATCTCCAAAATAGTCTTTGATTAGCTTTATTAATTGTTTAAAAAATAGGAATCAATGGTGCACCATATCTATAATGACCTACTAGACAATCTTAAACAAGATCCTATAAATTAGAAATAAGTATCTTAGTTTAAACAAATAACTAAACAACCGGATAATAATCCTTATTCAAATAAAAGGCTCGTTAGATAGACCTGGCCAAACAGTCCAAGCTTATCATTGGGTTAATATAATCATAGTCCTTCAGCATGATCTGACTGTAAGTGAGTGGTGTCGTCAACATCATCTTCTCGAAGACTAAATCCGTCTTTTGACTTTCCCTTGATGTTCAACATTAAGGCTATCAAGGTTTCACAAACACTTTTTTCGATATGCATAACGTCCACACAATGGTGAGCCTGCAAGTTTTTATAGTCTGAACGTTTATTTCCATGTTTCCAGTAACTAAGATCCATCTGTAATTACATAAAAAAATATTATGATTCAATAAGTCTCAACAAATATTCCTGTGATATTCATTGTCTGGAACACTGTCTTAGATTTTCAATTCTACTTAAATATAACGAAATTTTATGTTCTTATCTGGAAGTTACCTTTGAATGTGTGTGCCAAAGATTAAAGGGAAAGGATTAATGTTATCTATAATTCCAGGGGATATTTGGAAGGCTGCAGCAAGACTAGAGATAGCTTTGGTTGTTGAGGAAGCTGAACCTTTGCAATGGTCTATGCCGTTCACAGCTTCTGACTCTGCTCAACTTTTATGTAAGTTTTCAAATGTGAAAATCTGAGGCTGACCACACACCTCAACTGTTAAAAAAAATTCTAAATTAAACATATGATTAAATTAACACACTACAAGTCTACAATAAGATTAAAGATACATACTCAAACTTAATGAAGAAGAATAGAAGAATACATGTGCTGTATCATACGATTTTCATCTCCTTCATACAAGATTTATGGATTCTCTGCACGTGTAATTTTACTTGACTTTCTCTCTATGCTAATGGATGAATAACTTCAACTTTTTTCATATGGTTTCTCTGTTTTTATGTGTGCGTCAATGGAAGAAAATATAGCAATTAAGTAGATAATCATTGGAATCAATGGTCATTATCTTTCAGTCCATGCTTTTATCAATATCTTTTGAACTTTAAAATTTAAAGTTTTATCCATGAACGGTTAAGTATTTGAGTAATATATATCTTATCAGTTTTTTTTTTCAGAGTCCATGAATTTTAACGTGATAAGGATATTAAATAGTGAAATATGCAGGCATCATCTATCCGGTGTTCTTTGGAGCTGCTGGCATACTTTTTTGATCTTCTCTGGTTCTATTTGTGCTCCTTGTTATTTGCTTTCTACATGTTGGTGGGGTTTTTTTTGGTTTATTGACCATTTTGCCCCTGATTGGCATTTTTTGGTGTGGTGCTTGTTGACTGAAGTTTTCTGCCTCTATTCATCCGTTTGCTTTTGTCCTGGTTTGCAGTGCTCTCTATTGGTTGCTAGTGGGATAAATCTTTGCTATTTGGACCTTTTTACCCTTGTGGGGTGTTTTCATATTGCTTTTAGTTCTCTGTTTGTTTGTTTAGCTTAGCTTTTGTTTCTTTGGCTCTTCTTGTTGCTTAATACTGGACTTTGTTCCAACTTCCTCTTGTGTGTGCTTAATAAAGTCATAGTTGTTCAAAACAAAAAAAGTCATTAAGCCACATTTGCATTTGCTAGATGAAGTAAAAAGGCCTTGCTAAATGAAGTAAAAACACGTGCCTGTTGAAAACGGGTCATATGACTTCCTAGTGTGACTTGTTTTGAAAGTATGTTTAAGACTCATCCTATTTAAAGAACTAAAGGTGAAAGTTTGTCTTTGATTTTACCTGATGGTTTTCTTGACGAGTTAAACATTTTAACTAAGCAATATATAATCTTACATCCGATTTCAACTGCATACAAATTTCTAATTTGATTATTGAATTTCTGCCAATTACTGCACATATTTGACTTGATTCTTGAAGTACAAATTGAAGAGTAGTTTCAAGAATCAAATTTCAAGTGCCAACTCAAGAATGAACTGAAGATGGATGCTGCGAAGAATCCTAATAAGCTGTTAGGAAATAAAAGAATTGATTAAAAACCGTTATTGCAAATCTGGTTATTATTGATGTAATTACTTGTTATAATTTTATTGCATGTTATCTGTTTTATAGGTACTGTTAAGTAAATAATTGAAACTTTAAGAATGAGATTTTTGGATCCCAAGAGTCTTGTTGTTTACCTGTTAATATTATTGACTATTGTATATTGTTTGTAGTTTTTATTTAAATGATTTTAAATGTAAGTCTTCCCACTATTGTTTTGTTGAAATAAATTTTAATAGTAATCTTGTATACTTTAATGTAAAAAACTTTATTGTGTTGGAAACTAATAATGGTTTAGGTTAAGTGGCAGTGTACTATTGTGTATTTTAAATCGGTTTATGTATATACAATACTTACAGAGTTTGTTGAAAAAATGAGAATGTTATTTTCAATTTGTAATTACATAGAGATTATTAAATATGGCGCCATGTCCCCAGTGCTATGATTTGGAAATAAACACATCAAAAAAATGGGGGTTGGCGAAATAGAGTTTGGTTTTAGAAAAATTGGATCCTTTAGTCATCTTATAAACCACTTTTTGTACCCATAAAACACGTTTGTATTAGAAAACCGGGTTATACAACCTTATAGCTAAAAGACCCGGTTATGTCAATATAAACCGGGTTTTTTAAATCTAGCATAAAGCCCGCTTGTTCGCTTTAAGCCGGGTCATATTACACTTCCCACTATAAAACCCGGTTTTTATATAATATAACCCGGTTTTTTATAAAACCGGGTCCTGTAAAGTGGGTTCTATGTGGCTTTTTGTAGTAGTGTTGAGGCTTTACGTGTAAAATGGACATTAGGAGGCCAGATCTATGGTTTTGATGTGTTAAGACCCATTTAAATCAACTATATAGTAATGGTCAAGGATGGACTCGACGAGTCATTCTTAGGACTCGGTGAGTCGGGGTGTAATGACCGCTAAGTCCCTTCTGTCGAAGGACCAGATGATACTATGGAAGGTCCCTCAGTTGTTTAAGCTCTTAAGGGACTTGGGAATCATGGGACTCGACGAGTGTTAGAACAAACTCGACGATTCCAAGGCAATCTCCCAATCTTTGAAGATGGACTCGACGAGTTCAAGGAAGAACTCGGCGAGTTAGATGAAGATTGATTGAAGTGTTGTTGAAGGTGAACTCATCATGCTCTTGCTAAACTCGACGAGTGGGGACATGTTTGTAGTATTTTGTGGACGAAGGGACTCGATGAGGTGGCAGACCAACTCGGCGAGTCTGGTCGACCAAAAGATGACTTGACCAGGGTTTTACTTTGACTTTGCCTTTGACCTAGATTCAATTTGAACCTTATAGGGGTTGTGAGTACAAGTTGATAACTTAGAGGGATTGTTGTGTAGAGATTGAGGAGTCGAGAAGAGCCGACTTTCACACTGAGGATAGTGCCGACACTACACAACATGGAGGTGAGTTTCCTTCTAGTAGGGATGGGTTTACGGCCACAATGCCGACCCACTAGCAAGGGTGCAGTGTAGATGGTTGTCTTTGTGATAATCATCTAGGATTGATGTGTGATATGATTACTATGCTTGATATGATCATTGTATTTGATATGCTTGTTGTAATTGATATGTATTAGTAATACCAGGGGTGGAATAGTCCCCAGATACCGGTTGAAAGATACCGAATGGGAGGGTAGCTCCCGGTTATCGTATGAAAGATACCGAAGGGGAGGGTAGTTCCCAATTACCGGCTGAAAGATACAGAATGGGAGGGTAGTTCCCATTGAAAGATACCGACGATTATGTATTATTTGGTATGGGTATGATGGGGGAACTCACTAAGCTTTGTGCTTACAGTTTCAGTTTTTGTTTCAGGTACTTCTTCGTCTAAGGGAAAGGAGCCGGCGGTGTAGCAGCGCATCACACACACTAATGTGGATTCCGCGTGGAGATTTCTGGCATTGTACTCTGATTTTTATTACTTTTGATGATATGATTTTCAGACACGTTTTTATGATTTTTATAAATTGATATGACATTGGCAATGTTTGGTAAACTATGTTATGAATCTCGTAATTAAAAAAAAAAAATGAAATTTTTGGCATTGAAAATTGAGATGTTATAGTAGAAGTCATAAAATTATTTATGTAGCTTTCTAGAGATCATAAGTTTAATTTTGCATATTGTTTCTATTTTTAGGTCATCATTAAGAAGTCGGTGTTGGAAGAAGAAACGGGAATTCTAGCATGAATAAATTATTGAATGGGCTTTTGAATACTTTTGAACAATTGTACTTTATATGAATGTTTTTATATTTTCAATTTTATTTGGATGTTAACGACTTTATGACTCTGTTAAAAAGCTCTTTTGGATGTTAATGATTTTAATCATTTTATGACTTTCTGTTGAAAACAAACTTTATTTTTTTAAAATGTGTTGCTTATTTATTAAACGGATTATACGTGTTAGGTTCGACTCATTGACCTGTGAACCCACAAACTCATATACTTAAACAAGTTACCCGCCAACCCGCCAACCCATATATTATATGGGTGGGGTTGAGTTAATGTTTTCTAACCCGCCAACCCGAATCTGATTGCTAGGCCTAAACCCGATAACCTCAAATCCGTCGGTAACGGCCATCTTCGACGGAATACTGACATCTTTGTCCATCAGAAGTTATCCCTTTTTCTAGTTGTGCGCCGTACGAGAAAATTAGTGGTCAGAATCCTAGGTTTATTTGTGTTATTTACTCAACCGAAACCAAAGTGAGTTCATGTATCTTAGCATTGAGTAGATTTCAATAATTTATATTCAGCACATGTGAAAGACCATGATGTTGCAGTTTTTTTTTGTTCCAAGTGGATATACAAAAACAAGACAAGCTAGAAGAGAATGTAATGAAAACAATAAAGCAAGGCTAGTTAGGAACCGGTTATGAAAGATTCTTTGCTTTGTTGTGAAATCAGCCTAAAATTAAGAGTAAATTACTGAAATCGTCCCTGTGGTTTGGTTAGAATTGCACGTTTGATCCCTAACTTTTTTTTTTCCACTCGGATCGTCCCTATGGTTTGATTTTGTTGCGTTTTTCGTCCCTGTGGTTTATTCTGTTGCATTTTTCGTCCCTTATATACATAAAGTTAGGGACCAAACATGCAACTTTTACCAAACCATAGGGACGAAAAACGCAACAAAAGCAAACCACATGGACGATCCGAGTGCAAAAAAAAAAAGTTAGGGACCAAACGTATAATTTTGACCGAACCACAGGGACGATTTCAGTAATTTACTCTAAAATTTCTGATTCAATACCCAACACATTTTTCTTTTTCCATTCAAGGCAGGATCTCCGAATCAAAACCAAGTCATAAACTGCAAGAAAATTTTTAATGTGATACTGATGTTTAACGAACTACCAAGTGGTTCTTTGAGAAGTAATGTAAAGCTTCAGCTCTTACTTTTTTCATATAGAATATACATATGTCGGTTTTGAAACACCAGCCAAGCACAAAATCATATGCTTTCTGTCTATGCTAGGGTGCTTTCATTTTTTATATATTGATTGATTTCAAATACTGATGTATCTCATGATGCTGGTGTTCTAACTGGATAACTTCTTGTATTATATATGTCTTCTCTTTACCGAATCATTGTTTTACAGCTTCAGCTGAATCAACCCATTCCCTACTGAGACAAATTGGACTTATGCGTTTAGATGTTCTTCAAAAGCTACTTCTTCCCTCCTAAAAGTCATCCATTTCCAAACTCCCACCTGTTAGTATCAGTCTCTGATATTTCACAAATCAAACTACATGCACCACTAAAAAAGAATGTGCAAGCAATTATTCATTCAACATATTGTCATTATTCATTCAACATCAATCTTACACGGACATACACAAACCAAACTGAGCTAACCAAAATATGCATTGATACATTGCCAAAGAGCATACACCCAATTGAAATCAAGGAAACCAGTACAATGATACAAGTAAATAAGCGGATTACAATAAAGATAGAACATCTGGATTGAAAATTGGAAGACAAATAAGAAAAATAGAAACATACAAAAAAACAAAAGATGAGATTTTACATTTAAACAACATTTATATTACAAATGTCATACAATGATACAAATATAACATTCAAATACTAGTTGATAATTACTTGCATCCAAAGGATCTACGCAGCTTCTCTTCTTCTCTTTATCTTGGAAACTCTTACCACAACTGCAACATATATCTTCTCTATGGTCTCCTCAGCAAACATAAAAAGCTTCCTTCTCCACTGCTTCTTGAACAACAAAACTCCAATAATACCCCAGAATCCTGTCACAAAACCACTCATTATGTCCGCATAAAACCACACCTTCATCCGCTCATCACCTTCTTCATATCTCTTCTTGATTGATGTCATCGAATCTTCATGATTAGAGCAATTGTTTGGCAATGGAGCTCCACATAGATCTTTGTTCCCAGCATATATTGATGGATCCGTAAAGGTCTGCAACTGATTTCCTGTTGGAATTGGTCCCGACAAGTTGTTGTGTGACAAATTCAAATGGCTCAAAAAGTTCAAAGCTGCCATGCTTGGAGGGATCGTTCCAATCAACTTGTTGTTTGAGAAATCGAGAGATTCTAATTTCCTCATGTTTCCAATGCTGTCTGGAATACGCCCACTGAGATGATTATTAGACAAATTGAGACCCATCAACATAGAAAGTGCAGTTAGCTCCAACGGTATTTCTCCAACAAGTTTATTGCTTGAGAGGTCCATGTTAAAAACTATAGTCCAACTCCTTCCATATTCAAGGTCAACACCTTTCATGACCTGAATCACCTTCTCATCATAACGGAGTTCATTATCAGGTGGTTGCATACTGCTGACCATTGCATTCAACTGTCTAAAACAATGAGGGATGGTTCCCATTAAGTTGTTTTGTGCAACGTCCAAAATTTGAAGATTTGAATTTCTACACAAAGAACTAGAAATTCTTCCTGTAAAATTATTGTTGTGTAGCCTAAGGACCATCAAAAACCTAAGTTCTCCAATACATTCAGGTATGTATCCAGAAAGCTTATTATCACCCAAATCTAAGACCCTTAATTCTCGTAAATTCCCCAATTCTCGAGGAAGTTCACCAATAAAGTTATTGTTGTTCAAACCTAACCACATTAATGATGAAGAAATGAGAGCTATAGAACCTGGGATGACGCCAGACAACTCATTTGAACTAAATCTCATGAAATACAAGTTTTTCAGATTCCCGAGACACTTGGGAATTTTGCCCGATAATCTATTCCCTGAAAGATCAAGAAGTTGTAAATATGTCCATCTGCACAATGACCTTGGAATTGACTCGTTGAAAAGGTTATATTCCATATATAATGCTTTCAAAGGTCCATCATACCCTAACTCATTAAAATCCCCCCCATTAGGAAGGTTTGTCAAAGGTCCGTTGAGTTTGTTGTGAGAGAGATCTAAGAAAGAAATGATGGGCATCCTCCGCAACCATGTGGGTAGAGGTCCCGAAATTGTAGCATTGGAGAGCACTAACCAGTTGAGATTCCTTTGATTTCGAAGCCACTGTGGAAATCCATTTGCAATATTGCAAGAACTAAGATTAAGATATATTAATCCGAATGGAGGTATCCACTCATGTGAAACATTGAATATCAACATAGTGTTAAAAGAAGTATCCAGGTGCTTCAGCTTCGAAAGATTGGAAAAATGGGCTTCAAAAACTACTCCTTCTAAACAATTGTTGGAGATATCTAGAAAATTGAGTTTGGCAAGTTGTCCAACAGAAACTGGAATGGTTCCATTTAGCAAATTTGAAGACAATGAAATAAATTGTAATGATAGAAGCCTTCCTATAGATGTTGGGATGGGACCTGTTAACCGATTGAATTTCATATTCAAATCTGTTAAAGCTGTTAATTTTCCAAGTGACTCTGGAATCGAACCATTCAATTGATTAAAAGAAATGTCAATTTTGGAAAGTTTCACAGGGAATGTAGGAATGGGGCCCGTTAACTGATTGAATGCTAGATTCATTTGTGTTAAAAATGTTAATTTTCCAAAAGAATCTGGAATTGAACCATTCAATTTATTGAAAGAAAGGGCAAGTTTTACAAGTTTCCCACAGAATCTTGGAATGGAGCCTGTTAACTGATTGGATTCTAGATTTAAATCTGTTAACGCAGTTAATTTTTCAAAGGATTCTGGAATCGAATCATTCAATTGGTTAAAAGAAAGGTCAAGTTTGGAAAGTTTACCAAGGAATATCGGAATGGAGCCGGTTAAATGGTTATCAGATAGATCTAACACTTCTAAAAATCTTAATCCTCCAAGAGATTCAGGGATTGAACCTGTTAATTCACTGACTGAAAGATCTATGTCTCTTAAATTGGCAAATCTTCCAAGTGGTTCTGGAATTGTACCATTTAAACTCCCATGTAAATCCAACCTCTCCAAAGCATATTGGGCACATTCTGATATGTTCATTAGTGATTCGATCATTTCTATTTCAAAATGATTGAATGATGCACTCAATTGTTTCAGGTGACACCATCTCCAGATTCCAAGATGCTCAATCTTCTTAAAACTGTTAGCAGAAAGATCAAGCTCTAGAAGACTAGGCATAATTGGAACCGATGAATATATAATGTTCCCCGAAAGGTCAAGGACTCTTAGGGAACTCATGTTTGTTAAAACAGACGGAGATATGCTGTCAATTCGATTCATGCTAAGATCCAGGTGTTGGATATTAGAATGTGTACTGGAATTAAGATGAGGTGAAGAAAGAAACGTCTTATCGAGCCTACACTGTGACAATAACAGCACTGATAAAGAAGGGTTTGTGTTTAGCAAGTTTCCAAAGTTCCACGCCAAACTTGGATAAAAGTGAGAAAGATCCAGGAATGTTAGAGATGTCAAATTTTGCAAAAAGCCAGGGAGTGGACCTATGAAATAATTGAAGCCAAGATCCAAGTATTTGATGCTAGGAAGTATTCCAGTCGAATTAAGAAAGGGTCCAAGATCAGTGTTGGAAAGTTTACATCCCCACAAGTTTAACTCTTTTAGCAAAGGGTTAGTGTAAAGAATGTCCCAGTTTTGTGCTCCCCCAAGATCGACTAAACTCAAAACGAGATGCTCGAGTGACAAAAGGCCAAGAGTCCATGCCATGTCATCTGCCATCAGCTCTTCATTTACACTGAGATCAAGAACTTTCAAATTAGAAAGATTCCCAAGGTGAGAAGGAATAATACCTTGAAAACCAGAATGAGAGAGATTGAGGTAGCTCAGCAGTTTGAAGGATCCAATGAACTTTGGGATCCGGCTTCCTCTAAAATCATTCCCACTCAAGTCCAAATATTTTAGATTCCTCAGTTGTGCCAAAGAAGAGTTCACCTCATTACCAACTAAAAAGCCTCCTCTGAGATGAAGGCTTTCAACGGTTCTAGTAAGATTGTCACACTGGATTCCTTCCCACAAGCAACAGTCATTGCCAACCCATGATGACAACATTCCAGAAGGGTCTTTGACATGGTGTTTGAAGTTGAGAAGAGCAAGTTTCTCTTGCTGGGAGCAAAAGACACTCATATCCCCAACACCAAAACAAGTATATGTGGTTGCAACCAAAAAAACATATATGAAAATGAGAAGCAGCCCGAAATTCATTGGATTCCCCATTATCAACCCCAACTAAGCTTAATCTATAAAAAGATTGAGATGGATAGATGAGTTGTTATAATGAAGCAACTAGTTTATTTACAAATTAATAAATCAGGAGCAATTTATTGCCATGGAAGAGTTGGAAGTCAATGGTGGAAGGGATGAAAGTTAGTGGATATGTATAAGTTGATGGGTTTTCATATTTGGTGATGTACTATTCATTGCACTAAAATCACTTTTTTTATTTTATTAAAAGAATATTATTTTAAGTGGTTTGTTTATTTTTATAATTATTATATTATAACTTATAATATTAAAATACGTTTTTAGAGAGTAGTTGGAGATAAAAAGAGTTTAGTATAAATTTTACATAGAAATGGTGCAATGTTTTAGTGTTAGGGTGGTTATAGTTATAATTCCATTCTGAATCCTCCCACTAAAATACAATGATAGTTAGTGGATATGTATAGTTGGTGAGTTTTCATGATAATGTTTTGAGAATTTCAAAAACCAAGAAATCAAAAGAACATCAAGTATAGAGTTGGTGGGTATAATGGGTAATCATTATCAGAAAATAAAGAAGGGCACTTAAGACATTTAACATATATACATTATATAACCTTTGACGTATTTTATAAATAAAAGGATGGATTATACCATTCCATATCCTAACAATCAAACAGATGATTAAGGAGTATTTTTGAAAAAGAAAATATGCTTCCAATATTTTTTTGTTGTAAAAAATGGTGTTCAATTGGAGATGAATCACTATTTGCATCACCTTTTTGGTGTGAAAAATGATTTTAGGGTTGGAGATGTTATAAATTACATGCAATATTCATTTCCTTATTTGTTAATTTTTATTTTATTAAACTGTGGTACATACAAGACATTGTGTTTCTTAAGTCACAAGGTTTACACAAAGCGTAGTATCCACTTGAGATAGTGAAAATTAGACAAAGCTCACCCGTCATATGGTTAGGAGGATAACGTTGGTTGACTTGGATAGTTTGTCTTATAAATCTGGAACTCATGCATACGAAATGACCTAAAGAAAAAAAGTAATAAAGTAAAGAGCCAGGTTAGTCATGACATAATATAATATGAAAAATCTTAAAACACATAATAAAAAAGGGGATGAACAAGAAAAAAACTTAAAACTAAAAAACAGAGAAAGCGTCATAACCTAAGTAATAATGAATATAGGAATGTTTTTTGATGTTGCCTAGTTGAGCCAATCTTAATATAATTATAAACAAGAACCTACAAAATGAGAATGTTTTGGATAGCTAAAAATTTGCGTATTACCAACAGTCACATCTTTTCTTTAACCTAGTACTAAATCTTTCACATTAAGAGATAGCCATTTACAAGTTATTAATTTAAATAAAACTATCGCTGCATCTTCAAACTCACATCAGTAGTTTTGTTATTCGGTTTAGGTGAAACTAGGGGGCGATCTAATGCATGCCTACAAGATGCAACATCTGTGTTGATACTTGATATTTACAGAAAGTAGATTGAATGAGAGACTGCTTTTCGTCATTTTCCATGAAAATTGCACTTTATATAATGAAACTTTTTTGTCTAATACACACAGCTATAATGACATTTACGTATAGAAAATTATTTTAAAGGCAATGCTTTTCCAAAATGAAAATAAACGTTAACCTACAAATTTATGAAAGGGGTCAAGTTATAAAAACCAGATTACCTTTGATAAAGCTTTATTGACTCAAAGATGTTCTTGAAGATTCTCAAATGACACAAACATCATGTGTGTTATGATAACAAATCCTACTACACAAACTGGAACATGTTTTATTTCTTACAAGTATGATGGTATGCCTTGGATAGGATTTTGTGAAAAAAACTAGAAATCTGGAAATGGAACCTTGCTTTTGATAGTGAGTTTAAGCCTCAATTTCTACAAGGCAAAATGAATTATAAGCCCAACGAAGTTTTCAAACCGTTCAAAAAACCCCAATTATGTTTTGTCTGTTCAAGAAAACCAACGAACTTAATCTTTTTTCTAAAAAAGCCCAACTAACTTACATTTCTCATTTAAGGTCAACCGACTAATGAAAGTCAACGAATGACATGGCTGACGACGTGTAATTAAATATTGGAAAATGATGTAAGACCAACGAAGTTTCAAAAACGTTCAAAAAACCTCAATCATGTTTTGTTTGTTGAAAAAAATCCAACGAACTTGCGCTTTTGTTCAATTTTCATCAGAGGCAACCAGATTCAGTAGGTATACAACTAGTTGGCAAATGACATGACATTATATTTAATGACATGGAATAAACAAATTAAAATTGCCCTTTATATATCGATTTAGGGCTTGGAGAAGAGAAAAGCGAACGGCGTCTGTGTTCGATCTCTTGTAATACCTGCTTCTTATTCTTCCTCTCAATCGTTGATGTCCAACTCAAGATCTACAAAGAAGATATTTGATGATGCAAAATCTAGCTTGTGGATAAAGACGCCCTTTTTGGATTTGGACATCTAGAATAGAGGATCATCCAAAGATAATGTTTAGGGTTTGTTCGAACAAATGGGTAAGTATAATTGCAAGTTTTATCATGTCCATTTTAATAAGTTTTTGTTTTTGAAAGAAACCAAACAAATAGATAGAATATGGACATGATAAAGCTTTCAGTTACACTTACATATCTATCCGAACAAGCCCTAAACTTTGTTCGAAAAAGCCCAAAACACTTTTTCACTTGATGATCCTCCGTTCTAGAATTGAGGTTTTTTGAACGGTTTTGAAACTTCTTTGGTCTTACAAGTCATTTTCCGATATTTAATTACACGTCATAAGCCATGTCATCATTGACTTTCATTAGCCGGTTGACCCTAAATGAGAAGTGAACGAAAGTGTAAGTTTGTTAGGCTTTTTAGAAAAAATGTTAAGTTCGTTGGTTTTCCTGAACAGACAAAACATAATTGGGTTTTTTGAACGGTTTGAAAACTTTGTTGGGCTTATAAGTCATTTTCCCTTTCTACAAAGCGAATACAAAATCAGGAAATGCGTACAAGTAACCAATGATATAGTAAAACCCTATTCTATAAATATATATATCTAACAGATTTCATCACATAAAAGACACAATATCTATCAGATATGGTATGCTTAGGAACTAGCATGGAAAGCTCTTGGTGCATATGTTTACATAACATGTGTGTTTCAAGGATAGGAGAGTGAGGGTGCAACACAATATCATGGCTCATTTTATTCAAAGACAAGTTGAAGATCTTCCACCAATTGTTGCAGTGAAAAATACCATAAGAGAATAAACAAGTTTCACATGAAATGAGGCATACTTATGATATCTTCAAAGAAGGCAAAACAGCCGGGCAGCACTAGATATAATAAATTTGACAACAAATTCTCAGAAATGGATTTTCACAAAATAGCACACTTAGGTTCCAGAATGACACCTTTCCTCATGAACAATTCAAGCAAAGTATGTTTTTGTACAAATAAAAGCTTTCTAGGTGTCTCAGCATGAATGCAACATCGGTATCAAAATTATGAAAACAAGCAAAAATATCATCAAATATGTAAATGGAAGCTTATGCTAATCATCAAACTGATCATCAAGCTCAGTAGATTGCTTTTTTCGTTCTTTTCTTTGTGATCCCATTCATCTAACCAAACCAGAGCAACATCTTGTTTGGTTAGAAGAAAGTGATGATCCACAAAGAAATACATTATAAAATAATAAATGAAGAGAAACCTTGTAAGCCAAGTAGTGAAATAGAAAATTTGTAGACACAAGCTTTTGTTCCTTTTGGTTTTCATAGGACTTATAATGTCTTCGACCGCAAATTTTCATTCAACGACTTTGAAGTCTACACAAAACTATAAACTTGACTTTGACATTTGATGACTTATGAACTAACTTGCAAAAAAGAAGTTTATGATAATTTGACTTTAACAAGGTTAATGATGTTTTAAGCCCAGTACATGTTCAGTAACGTTAGATCTTTCATATTCTATTAAAGGGCTAAAAGGACCAACTAGAAACTTACATTAGTTCATTTCTCACTAGCTAGAGGCAATATGTACTTTTTATGCACAATATTAGCATATGTTTATTTATGTTTTACAAGTTCCATTATGTTAAGCATGATATGAACAGTCAATTCATTGAAAAAATAGAAATAATCCCCAATGTTATAATCATGTCATTTGGCTGTATCATAACTCACATTCCTTATGAAAAGATTGAAAGCCCCCAGCACTGAGATTTCTATCTATCAACCTGTAACAATGTAATGTAAAATACTTTACACTTCATTAATTAACATTATCTAAGTCACTTTAATCTCCATTACTCAATTGAATGGAGAGATTCCAGGAAGTTGCTAAAATTAGGTCGCCAAACACAATCTCAACTCAACTTTATTTTAAGTTAATTACATGCTCTGATTTAGCTTACATTCCAACAAATAATCATCTTAAAAAACCCATCAATTTAACACAACTTCTAACAATTTTACAGATATAATCAACATACCTTCACTAATGCGGCTCTGAGTTCAACCCAGAATGATTACTCTTCAGTATTAGAAGTTGAACATATTAATTGATATACAGTGATCAATTCACGAGCAGGGGTGGATCCAAGGGGATCCCGGGGTAGCCCGGGATACCCCTCAAAATTTTTTCGGTAGTGTAATTTTTGTTTACGTATCCCTCAAAAAAAAAATCGGTATAATGTATATATACGCATCCCTCCACTTATAAACACAAACAAACAGTTGGTTTGCTAGTTAAGGCGTTGGCTTATTCAAGCAAAGGTCTTGAGTTCTATTCTTGCTTCATACATATTCTTTGTTTATTTTTGTTTTATTTTTCCAGCTATTCTATCCCACATCGTTAAACACATGTAAACTCATCCATTTTTTTCTATTATATAAACCTGTTATGCTCATGCTTTATTTGATATCTACTTTGAGTCCCACATCGATTCAAGTATCAAAATATACTTCAACTTCATATTTATATAACAAGACTTGAGGTTAGCTAAGGATTCGATTAAGATTTGGATTTAAAACCGAAACCGAACCCGGGAAAAAAATTAGGTTACCCTAAAAAAAATTGGGATACCCCTTTACTTTGATCTTGGCTCCGCCACTGTTCACGAGTTCTCCTTCTTTCTTCCTCTTCTTCTTTCTTTCGGCCGAGATTGAAATAGCCACAACATCGCGGTTTATTGCGTCCCTATTTGCCGAAACGCTATTGCGGACCGCTATTTGGCACCGCAATATTTTTTTAAACCGCTTTATCAGCGCCATACAACACCGCTGTAAGTTATGCACTGCTTTCGTCCGACTGACATACGAGTATGTTACAAGAAATTGGTCATCACGTTCCTTTTTATTTCTTTACAAATAAATTACTGAAGTCATGGTTTATCTCAAAGTTACAAAATTACCTATTTTGTCTCTATCTTTTTTTTAAAACCATTCTTATTTCTTACTATTTATTTTCATTTAGGTTTTGTTGTATGCTAGACATAAGGACATCTCCAACTCACCCCAAACTCCATTTTTTTTCCCCAATTTCTTCCTCCATTCTTCTCCAACCCTACCCCATTTTCACCTTCATTTTTTGAGATATGAATAATATTCCCGCATATATGAGGGAATACTATTCATATCTCCAAAAATGGAGGTGAAGTTTGGTTGTCAATTCTAATCTCTCTCACTTTTATTTTATACATTTCTAGTTTATTTTATCTACTAATTATAATTTAAATGCAATATTTAATATTTATAATATCATGTTATATACTAATTTATATTAATTAATCATAAATATAGAGTTTAATCGGTAGAGGGGTGTATTTGATAATATATATAAGTTATACAAATAGAATATATTCTAGGAATATAATTTTTGGGGTAAAAAATTGGTTAGAAAATGGAGTAAGGTTGGAGATGAAATACTATTTACTCCATTTTTACTCCATTTATAGGGAAAAAATAGAGATGGGTTGGAGATGGTCTAAAAGAATGTATTGTCTTCTCTTTTTTTTATTTAAATAAAATTTTAAGTATTATTTATATTATCAATTAATAATTGGCCTCACAATAAATAAACAATTATACTTAAAATAATATGGACCCGCCACCCCACTTCGACTCAGCCCACATGATTCCCTTCCTTGCCACCTTCGTCTTCTCCGACTAGACCTTCATTCAATGTCTCTGGAATCCTATCAATAAACACCTTAAATCCAAACCTGCAAATCAAAACCAAATTTTGAAATTTAAATTTCAAAATTCAAAACCTACACTAAACTAAAAATCTAATCTAAAATCTAAAACTCAAAAGTCGATCAACATCGGATAGAAATCTAAAACTCAAAACCACATCAATTTCATAAAGTAAAAACAAAAAATTGATCGGTAACATGTCATAATGTCCATTTTCATCTTCAAAATCAATAAACCCACCCAATATTTGAAATCTTAACATCCTTGTTTCAAGGAACAAAATTTGAAATCTAGTTTTTTATCTCTTCATGACACCTAAACATACTATTTTTATAGGATGCCAATCACTTTTTGCCATCCGATATAAACTTTTTGCCATCCGATATAAAGACAAGAGCAAAGTTAGAATGATTTTGATATGGTGGTTGGCAATGAGGAAATATATTTTTGGAGATGTTTAATCTATTATTTTTGATGATGACAAGATTATAAAAGACTTAATAAAAAAAAGGAGATTGTGGAGTTTAGTATTTCTTGTGACAAGTCTGATGCTTCTGAAAATATATTTTTTGTGTATCGTATATTTGTAATAGATGATTTGTGTTCCGGATAATGTATTTATGAGTGATGCTTATGACTACTATTATGCCCCTAACTCATGGTGTATGTTAGTGTGACTTGTTTGTTGGTATGTCACGTACCTTAAGTTTATTCTTCTTATAAATAGGTGTGTGTCACACCCCCAGCCGTTGCGACTTGGCATGTTGGGCTGTGCGACTTAGTTCATAGATCACAGGTAAACTGAATATATAGCACAAATACAACAATAAACAAAACAATAATTGTATTTTATCTTGAAATTTTAATACAATGTTCTTACAGATAATAGTATAGTACGTAAATTGCCTTAAATAGGTACCCAAACATAACAAAAACTAAATTGCCTGAAATTCATGACTATTTCATCGTCTGATATGTTTGATTATTGATTTCCTGAGAATACATGTATTTTTGAGGGTCAACACAAGGTTGGTGAGAGTTACAGGTTTTTTGTTGATAACAGTAATGATACTTTTAAAGGCATTCCAAAATTATTTTCTTTGTAAGTAAACCATATTTAAAATTGTGTTTGTAAAGAGTCTTTGAAAAAACAAAAGGTGTCTTTGTATAACTAAATCCATACTTAAAACTGTTTTGAAAGAATCAAGTGTATAAGTTGTAGTGAGAGGGAAAGATTAATTCAAGTTAATGTTTACAGTGAGTTCTATAACCGAGCTATGTGACTGAATGTACCATGCTACAACGTTTCATTGGGAGTTGTAGTAAACATTGTAGACACTTATCACCTGCTTCGGTTGATCGATTGAGGTTGTAGCTAACAACCATAGGTGGGGATGTTAACCTTGTATAGATATATACATATGTGTCTCGTTCCAAAGATTAATGGTCATAGTAGTGTGGGTATGCTAAGTATTTAGACATTAGCTAACGAATAGTATCTCACTATAAAACCCTTATCTAAGTTATGAATAGCTCTCAGCCCTAACTTAAATGTGGATAAGTTACTAGGCATAATGATTTGTATAAAGTTTATAAAAGTCGGGCATGTTTGATGTATACATAAAAGCGTAATGTATTCGCTTTTATAAGGAGGTATGTTTCAAAGTAATGATCATAAGTACACATATAAACTTTATGTATTTAAACATATAAATATACATGCATGGTAATAGCTCGAATGTTTGAAATACTACAAAGTTTTACGACATGCTTTTTATGATATGCATTGTCACATAAAATCATGGGGTTTTGTAGTAAAATGGCAGGTGTTATTTTTACTAATTGTTTCCTTTTTAAAAGAACATAATATATGTTCATTGAATGTTTGGCTAGTTTATGTGTATATAATATGTATTTGTCAGAATAATATTTCATAAACTAGTTAAGGTTTGTAAGTATTTTTCACATAAAATTATAATGTTTTTTGTTGTATGTTTTGCATAAAACAAGTATATAAGCACATGTGTTCTCCCTCATAGCATATAAAACTTAAAAGAGGGGTCGTAACACTCACCTTAATATGTGAATGTTATTTAGATTCGTTGGTGTGATGCTTATCGTGAGAAACCGCAACTTAATGCCCTTTTGAGTTTAAAATAACCACCAAAACTATTTTTGTTACCTAATTAACTAAAGGGAAAGTTTCGGTATTATTTAACAAGTGTGGGGCTGTTTTGTAATTTAACTAAAATAGAGGGGCTGATTTGTTAAATCATTAATTGACCGAGACTGACTCCGTAAGGCTATACCAAAGAAGGGTTTGTTTTGATATAAAATAAATCAATATTTGAGGTGGAGACTTAATTTGTCAACAAATTCCTCGGAGGGGACTGTTTTAAATTAAAAGAATAGGAGTTTGAGTATGGGATTGATTTTGTTAGAAAATAATTAAAAGAGGGGTTGTTGTATTTATTTGGAATTGAAATTTGGAGATTGGACTAAATTTATTAAGAAATTCCATGGGAGGGGTCTTTTAACCCCACCCCCCCCCCTTTCACCTTACATTACCTACCCCACCATTTTTCCTATTTAAATAGTAGTCTTTTTAGGTAAGATAGGGACCAAGCGCATAACAAAAACAAACAGTAGGGATCAAGCATGTAACAAAAATAAATAGTAGGGACCTCCCGAGTTAAAATAAATAAGTTAGGGACCAAGCGCATAAATTACCACAAACCATAGGGACCATTCATGTAATTTACTCTAACTTTTATTATATGTCAGTTTGATATTTATATTTCATATGTTTTGTTTTAGAATCGTTCCATGTGAATGGTATCCCAATGTTGGTATTATTCGACTCGGGGGCTACCCGATCTTTCGTATCTCTGGCACTCAGCAAGAGGTTTGATGAGTCTACGAGTATGATAAATTGTCCTTTAGAGGTCTAGATTACGGACAAACGATCCATTCGGGCGTCGGAGGTTTGTAGAGATTGTGTCCTGAGGATGTGTGGCGAGCATTATCTCGTGGATTTGGTTCCCATTCCTTTGCGAGGGAACAAGTTCATCATAGGCATGGATTGGTTGAGCCCTAACGGTTCAGTGATCGACTGCGAGTAGCAGTTGGTTCGGGTTAGGACCCCAAGTGGGGGAGAGCTGGTGATCTAAGGGGACAGACCACAGAAAGGGACGGTCATGTGTTCTACAGTGAGAGTCAGACGCTACCTTCAGCAGGGATGTGCATGTTACGTCACCTATGTTATGGATACCCGGGAAGAGGGTAAGGAAACCGTGGAGGACATGCCGGTTGTACGGGAGTATCTGGATGTGTTCCTAGAGGATTTACCTGGGATACCTCCAGAGAGACAAGTAGAGTTCAGGATTGACCTAGTTCCAGGTGCAACTCCGATAGCCAAGGCACCATATCGGTTGGCTCCTCCCGAGATGCAAGAGTTGTCTACACAGCTGTAGGAGATATTACACACAGGATTTATCAGGTCGAGCACTTCGCCTAGGGGAGCCCCAATTCTGTTTGTGAAGAAGAAGGATGGGTCTCACTAGATATGTATAAACTACCCGAAGCTGAATAAGGTAACGGTGAAGAACCGTTACCCACTCCTGAGGAGCGATGATCTTTTCGACCAGCTTCAAGGAGCATCTTGGTTTTCCAAGATTGATTTGCGATCGGGCAACCATCAGATGAGAGTCGGAGATGGGGATGTACAAAATACAACATTTTGGACTCGCTATGGTCATTATGAGTTCGTGGTGATGTCATTTGGGCTTACTAACACTCCTGCCGCGTTCATGGATCTCATGAACCGCGTATGCAGACCGATGTTGGATCGGTCTTTGATAGTCTTTATTAATGATATCTTGTTTTATTCCAAGACGCAGGAGCAGCACGAGGAGCACTTGCGGGAGGTGTTGGAGACCTTGGTGAGGGAGAGACTTTTTAAAAAGTTCTCCAAGTGAGAGCTTTGGTTGCGGGAGGTGCAGTGTCTAGGGCACCTTGTCAACTAGAACGATATACTAGTCGATTCGGCCAAGGTAGAGGCCGTGATGAGATGGGAGGTTCCGAAGTCTCCATTTGAGATTTGGAGTTTTTTTTGTTCTGGCAAGTTATTATCGGAGATTCATCCAGGATTTCTCCAAGATTGTTGTTCCACTGACCTGAGTGACCAAGAAGTCGGTAACATTCCGCTGGGGACCTGAGCAGCAGGCAGCTTTTTAGACCCTCAAACAGCGGTTATGCGAGGCATTGATTCTGACTATGCCGGAGGGCATACAGGATTTTGTTGTTTACAGTGATGCTTCGATCACGGGTTTGGGTGCAGTATTGATGCAGCGGGGTCACGTGATAGCGTACGCTTTGAGGCAGTTGGAGCCTCATGAAGCGAATTACCCAACACACGACTTAGAGTTGGGGTTCTTTATACCATTTACATGGACCAAAAGAGCTTGAGGTATCTGATACACCAGCCAAACCTAAACATGAGGCATCAACGTTGGTTGGATATGGTGAAGGATTATGATTGTGAGGTCCTTTATCACTCGGGGAAGGCCAATTTGGTGGTTGATGCTCTCAGCCGCAACACGGTCACGGCTTCGATGCAGGATATATGTATGAAGATGACAATGATTACTCCGTTGTTGGAATGGATTTGGGAGGCTAGGGTCAAGGGTATGAAGGAAGAGTGCCGAAAGTATGAGTGAATCATAGGTTAGGTGGCCTTAATTGATTATGACAGTCGTGGGTTGTTGACCCTGCATCGTAAGGTCTAGGTTCCTTATTGGGGTGAGGTATGGCAAGTTCTGATGGAGGAGACCCACAAGTCGAGGTTCTCCATTCATGAAGCTGGATATGTATCGGGATTTTCTCCCTGATTATTGGTGGCCCTGCATGAAGCAGGATATAGCATGGTATGTGGAGCGGTGCTTGACTTGCAGGAAAGTCACGGTCGAGCACCAACGACCTCAAGACAAGACGCAGTCGTTGGATATTCCTATGTGGAAATGGGAAGATATCACTATGGATTTCATCACAAAGCTTCCCAATACCGCACGTGAAGTGGATTCTATCTTGGTCATCGTGGATCGGTTGACCAAGAGTACACATTTCATTCCGATCCAGGAGAGTATATCAGCTGAGAAGGTAGCCGAGATTTACATCCGCGAGGTGGTGGCACGTCATGGAGTGCCCGTTCCGGTTATGTCAAACCAAGATGTTCGCTTCACTTCCAGATTTTGGAAGCAGTTTCACAACGAGATAGGTACTCATCTCCATTTCAGTACAGCTTTCCATCCACAAACCGATGGGCAAAGTGAGCGGACAACTCAGACCCTAGAGGATATGATGCATGCGTGGGTGCTTGATTTTGGTGGGATTTAGGGTACATATCTTTCGTTAGTGGAATTTACGTATAACAACAGCTATCACGCTAGCATTGATCGACCTCCTTTTGAGATACTCTATGGGAGGAAGTGTAGGAACTCGATCTGTTGGGGCAAGGTCAGTCAACGAGTCATAAGGAGTACCGAGGTGATACTCAAGACTATTGAGATAATCCAGCAGGTCCGGAGCAGGCTGCAGACTGCTCAGAGTCGGCAGAAAAGCTATGCTGACAAGCGTCGGTCAGACCTGGAGTTTTAGGTGAGGGATATGAATCTCCTGAAGGTGTCAACGTGGAATGGTTTCATCCAGTTCAACAAGTAGGGCAAGCTAGGTCCCATGTAAATTGGTTCGTTTAGGATGTTGGCTCAGGTGGGTCGGGTTGCTTATCGATTGGACCTTCCAGCAGAGCTCAGTCAGATTCACAACACCTTTCATGTCTCTCAGTTGCGATAGTGTTTAGTGGATGATTCCACACTTGTACCTTTGGAGGAGATTTGAGAGAACCCCTACTTCTCTAATACCTTTACAATAATATTACTCCAAACATGCTAGATGCATATTCATAATATAATTTACAGAAGTCTGGATACAAACCAACTATTAAGAGTTTTTACAAAGTTTTATATATTACATAACTTCCAAGGAATTTATACACTAAATACAAAAGTTATAATATTATCTATTCTACATCTTCTAAAAGTATATGACTATATTGGATGTTTATCACCTGCAATAGTTCAACACTGAGAGGGATAAGCGGGTGACGCTTAATGAGTTCAATAACAGTTATAATATAACGTTATGGCATATATATATATATATATATATATATATATATATATATATATATATATATATATATATATATATATATATATATATATATATCAATATGACAGAAACAAAGAGGGACAAAGAACAACAAAGGCATATGTGTACCATATGTCAGGCTTTCCAAATCAATCAATAAATTGATTCAAAGATTTACAATTAGTGAGACATAACAATTTCAACTTGATATACATCAATAAAACTTCAGCCCATGTGGCACAAAAAATACAATTTTGGATTATCATTTGCTAGAATATATAGGCTTTCAGCCCTAAATAGCCCTATGCCAATACCAGAAGATATACGAGTCATGCTCTACATGGCCAAAGGCACAAAGCCAATACCAGAAGTGATACGAGACACGCTCTACATGGCCAAAGGCATAAATTCGATATGTCACACCCCCAAATAGGAACGGTGGAAACGTTCGGGGGTGGAGGACGTCATATACAGTATCACAACAATTGAATAATAGCATTTAAATCAACAACAACCATTGTATTAATAGTATAATTTTTACATTACATTTGATTCATATAATACGGAATTCAAAAGTAAATACAAGTAAAGACTCGAAGCTACTATGCTCCATCTTCTTGAATCCGGTGCGTGTACCTGTCTACTAATGTCCTAAGAATACAAGTAGGTTTTGAAAGAGTATCATCATTAAGCTAGTGATTTCATAATCGTTTTGTTTTAGAAAAACTGTTTTGTGTTCTTTCAAAAAGTGTGTTGTGTTTCTCCAGAAATCCTTATATTTTCTTATGTAATGAATGTTAAGTAAAAACAAACGATTCTTACTAGTTCCTCCTGTGAGTACTTAGTGTATACAAATCATATACAATCCAGATAGGACAAACATTCGATTGTGTGGTTCTGCCTCAAGCCCACAACCAAAGAAGGAACAGGAAATGAGGCGGAGTCACACATCCCACTGCAAGTCGGATCTTCAAGTATATAATCCTGAAGTATTCACTAGATACTTACAGATTTAACTATGTTGGTCCTTTGATATCTGTTGATATTGTTCCTAAAGAAAATCCAATATTTTCTTATGAAAAGCTTGATTAAACTCATTCCTCTTATGACTACTTAGTTCATACTAGTTATGTATAAACCAACAACGAACAGACAGTTAATTGTGTGGATCTACCCTAAGCCCACAACCAAGCAAGGAACAGGGAATAAGGTGGAAACCACACATTCCACAATCTGTCGGATATTCTTCATACATAATCTGACTGCATAAACTAAGGAATTATAGAATTAATAATGAATATTTGTTATGTGAATAATAATCCCATTATTTGTGAAGTATTGATGTTTATCCTGGAAAATCCTATATTTTCCCTAAATGTATGTTATTGAATTATCTGGTCTGAATCGAAAAGTACGAGTATCTACCATACTTATGTTGTTTAAGTAGTGTTCTATTTGAAAACCCTGGCTACCACTAGTGACGTATAGTAGTTTCATTACATAAATAAAACTAGTTGAAAATGTATTGTTATGTATACTGAAAGTGTTGTTAATACCCTCCGGTGATCACTTAGTACATACGAGTTATAGAAATCCAGATCGAACAGACAGTCAATTGGTTGATTCTGCCCTAAACCTACAACCAAACAAGGAACAGGGAATGAGGCAGAAATCTCACATCCTACTGCATGTCGGAGGTTAATTTCATATCGCCCTGATGTATATACTAAGTAATCCCCTAGTTATTAACCCCAATGACTGATTGTTAAGTACATTATTACGTGAACAAGTTGTTGTTTCCCCAGTAAGTTCTTATAACCATACTATGGACGACAAACATTACGACGTACTTTGGACGTTGTGAACTGAATGACGTTTGTCACCATAGGTTGACTGTAGCTAATAGTCAGGGTGCGGGATTGTCACTCTCGTATAGATCTATACACAAACTCACGCTCTCCCTCAGGAGACTCTGGTTACAAGGAGTAGACTTCTCAGAAGACGTGTCTCACATTGTAGTTCTCTCAACGAATTCATGAATAATTCATAGGTTTGTTTCCTAGTTTGAATACTGTACTTATAACGTTTGTATCTTAACATGTTTTGTAAAACTGATTTCATGTCTAGTAGTAACATTGTTTATCATGTTTATTAAGTTCTACGTTCAATGTGTGCTAATGATAGGAAAATATGATAAACCAAATTATAATTTTAAACACAAGATTACTTGTGCTTTTACTTGTATTCCCCCCCCCCCCCCCCCGAAAACATTTAAAAAGCTCGGAAAATATAGGGGTGTGAACTCACCTGATTGTGAATGACTCGGATGAATGACAAAGATAGGATGCTTGGTATGCTAAGTGAAGTCCGGAGCACAATACGGTCCTATTAAACACATATTAACATGTACATGCCTAAAATTAGTGTCTAAAACCACTAACAATCATGGGAAACACCCTTACGATGTAGGAAACACTTGCAATGAAGTGTTAGAACCAAGAATGAGGGATCAAATGGAGTTCACGGCCAAACCACCATGGGTTTACGGCCCAAGATGTGTTCACGGCCCATGAACACATGAAGGGTTCATGGACCAAGAACACATGAACATTTGATGGGTTTACAGCCCATCTATGAAGGGTTCACGGCCGTGAAAAGATAGCTTTTGTTTGAGGGGTGAAAAGAGAGCTTTTGTTTGATGAGTACGAAGCTCTTCACATGAATAAGATGATTAAGAAGTAAAGAGGGACGAATTACTTACGTTTCAGGGGTGAAAAAAGAGCTTTTGTTTGATGAGTCTTGAGGAGTTTTCGGCCAAGGAGAGAAGAATGAGGGGGTAAATGAAGGAAGAACATATATACAGACCCGGGGAGGGGGGGGGGGTCACGGCTCAACATGGGTTCACGCCCGTGAACCTAGTTTGAGGCTGTGAACATCCCTAGATGATGTTTTCGGCACGAATGCATTCCTCTAATCCCGAAATGACACTTCTCAACCTTCAATCCATAAGTATACTAGGCTTAGAAACTCTCAAACTGATCCTAAACCCAGGAAGACCGAAGCAACAGCAAGTCTGACTTCATATTGATTGCGTTGACTTACAGGTAGAGATTTCTGGTTGTCACACGATACCAGAATAATACGAGACAAGCTCTACATGGCCAAACGCTCAAAGCCAATATAAGAAGTTGTACTAGTCATGCTCTACATGATCAATGGTATAAAATCAGAATAACTCAGGAAAGCACATTGAACATATAACACATAACATAGAATTGTCCCTATATTTAACTCACCATGAATTATTTGAATGATAAAATGATAATTTGGGAAGCACTACGTGTCTAAAAATGACTTCCTTTGACGAAATCGGGGATTTTTGTTAAAACCAGGCCTTGCGCTGGCAAAGTTTCAACTTGAAAATATTATTTTCTTGGGTCTTCGGTGCGTCGGGACTTGCTTCGGGTGTCCGGGATGTTTCCTAGGCTTTGGGGGTGTTAGGGTAATTTGAGAGAAATTTTAGGGTGAAAGAGAGTAAAATTTGTAAACAAAATCGGAGAACATCGCTTTCTATTTATAGTACCCAAAGTCCAGAATTATGTTGGGCGTAATTTTCAGTATGCGGGGCGTACTGCGTAGCAACACTCTACATTGAGCGTAAGCCTAGTAAACGGGGCGTTCCAAGCGACGTGGCATTGGTTCGGTTCTTGTGCCTCGGACGTGTCGCACCTATATGATACGTGTCCATCGATTCTAGTATGCTGGATATATATATCTTTACGCTAAGCGTACCAGTTGGTATGCTGGGCGTTCTTCCAACCTCGAAGTTTGTGCCTACAACTTTAAAAATTCATATATTGCATACGAGCTCCGTTTTTTATGATCTTTATATCCACGTGTAGGTGAAATTATTTTCTACAACTTTCATTTAGACTCATTGGGCTAATTTTGAATTCATTTTAAATATTATATTTTTAACAGGCCGGGACAAAAAAGTCCGTTAAAAATTCATAACTTCTTCATTCGACGTACGTTTTTGTCTGTCTTTTTACCGTTGAAATACTATTGACAAGATCTTCGATTCTCGTTTAGGTTGTATCAGCTAAAAATTGCTCGATCTATAATTCAAATTTCGAGTTGTACACTGCTATGCTGAATCTTAGAAAAATCATAACTTCCTCATACGAAGTCAGATTTGGATGTTCTTTTTATGAAAGTTCCCGGTTTAATGAACACTACAACTTTCATTTAGATCACTAAAGCTAAAAAGTAGTTTATCGTAATCTCACTTTTTACGTCATACGACATCGTGTGGGTTCTATCGCGAAACTTCAATAAGCCATAACTTCTTCGTTATAACTCAGATTTTTATGAGGTTTTTGCCTAAAAGTTTCTAACGAGATAATTTACAACTTTCAATTTTACATGTTCGTTAATTTCGATAATTGACTTTTTGATAGGAATCTCATAAGACTTCTCATCACTTTCTGAATGATTCTAAACATAGTTTTACTTCAAATCTCATAAAACTATATTGTTAGAACGTAACACTCAAAATCATATATTATATATTAATATTCACTTTTAAGCTATCAAGCTTAACAAAACATGATAATTATACATGGTTATTAACGTGTATGTTATAAATACCTCCTCCTTTTGAGGATTTCGTCCCCGAAATTACAACGATTTAAACTAATGGGGATATTTCGCTCTTATATCATTCTTATTCCCCCAAGTATAATTTGGGCCTCGATGGTGCTTCCACTTGAAAAGCACCAACCCCACTTCTTTATTACGTAATTCAGTCGTTCTTTCGTTTACGATCTCTTCAGGCTCTTCTACATATCTTAATTTATTATCTAGTTTCACCTCGGATAACGGGACCATTTCATCATATATGCTTAAACATTTACCCAGATAACTCACATGAAACACATCATGAATACCTGCCAAATCTTCTGGTAATTCCAAAGGGTATGCTTGCTTACCAATTCTCTAGATAATTTTGAAAGGTCCAACAAATCTAGGACTCAATTTTCCTTTCTTCCCAAATCGCATAATGCCTTTCCATGGGGATACCTTCAGCAATACAAAATCACCCAACTAGAATTCTATGGGCCGTCTTCTCTTTTCTGCATAGGACTTCTTTCGATCCTGGGCCGCTTTCATTCTTTCTCGTACAATTTGAATATTGTCAGTGTTGTCTTGAATCATTTCAGGGCCTCCAAGGATTTTTTGTCCTACATCACGCCAACATAATGGAGTACGGCATTTACGACCATATAATGCTTCATATGGTGACATTTTGATTGAAGTGTGGTAGCTGTTGTTATATGAAAATTCGATAAGAGGTAAGTACTTTTCCTAGTTACCACTAAATTCCAAGACACATGCACGAAGCATATCTTCCACTGTTTGGATTGTTCTCTTCGTCCGACCATCTGTATGGGGATGATAAGTTGTGCTGAGAGCAATCCGAGATCCTAATTCATGTAGCACACTCACCCAAAAATGAGAAGTGAAGCAAGTATGACGATCGAAAATAATCTTTAATGGCACACCATGTCTCGCAACAATTTAATAAAAGTATACTTGTGCATATTTCTCCATTGGAACTATCTCACGCATGGCAAGAAAATGTGCACTCTTAGTCAGTCGGTCGACAATTACCCAAATGCTATCATTTTGTCTCACAATCTATGGCAATTTGGTAATAAAATCCATGGACAGCTCCTCCCATTTCCACATGGGAACATTAATACTTTCTATACTCCTGTATGACTTTTGGTATTCCGCTTTGACTTGTAAGCATACTAAGCATTCTTGTACATATCTCCCAATGTCTCTCTTTAATCTAGGCCACCAATAACCAGCTCGTACATCAAAGTACATTTTACTTGTACCAGGATGTATTGACAGCTTAGACTTATGGGCTTCATCCAAAATCTTCTATCTTAATCTACCAATATTTAGAATCTATAGCCGATTCTTAAATACTTTCAGTCCATGTGGATCATCAAGTAAAATATCAACATAATGTACCATCCCTTCCTTCTTTACATTTTATGGCTTTAAGGCCTCTACTTGCCATTTCTTTTGTTCATCAAGAATAGTGAACTTTACTATAGTGTGAGTAATAACATAACACACACTATTATGATAAACCTTACTTCTAAGTGCATCGGCAACTACATTGGCCTTTGTAGGATGATACATGATTTCACAGTCATAGTCTTTGATCAGCTCCATGGCTCGTTGTTGTCTCATATTCAAAGTTTGATGACTGAATATATACTTGAGACTTTTATGGTCAGTAAACAATTGGCATTTTGTACCAAAAAGATAATTCCTCCAGAGTTTTAGAGCAAAAACTATTGCAGCGAGTTCGAGGTCATGTGTGGGATAATTCTTTTCATACTCTTTCAGTTGTGTTGAGGCATAGGTTATTACTCTACCATGTTGCATCAACACACAACTGAGTCCCAACCTTTAAGCATCGCTACACACAGAAAAATCATCATCACCTTCTGGGAGTGATAAGATTGGAGCATGATTCAAAAGATCTTTTAGAGTTGAGAAAGCTTTTTCTTGGGCTTCACCCCATTCGAACCTTGATTCCTTTCTTTTAAGGCTCGTGAGAGGTACAACTATACGCGGAAAATCTTTAATGAATATCCGGTAATATCCCGTGAGACCTACGAAACTGAGAATTTTAGATGCATGATGGGGCGCTTCCCAATTCTAAATGGCTTCAATTTTGGTAGGATCTACTGATATACCGTCACCAGTAATTACATGGCCGGGAAATTGAATTTGGCGAACCCAAATTTCATATTTGGAGAATTTAGCATATAGTTTCTCCTTTCGAAGAAGTTCTAATAATTCACGAATGTGAATGGTAGGATCAGCTTCAGACTTGGAATAGATTAGAATATCATCAATGAATACAATGACAGATTTATCGAGCATTGGGCGGCATCCCCGATTCATCATATCCATGAATATAGTAGGAGCATTTGTCAATTCAAATGGCATGACAAGGAATTCATAATGCCCATAACGAGTATGGAAAACAGTCTTCAGTACATCATGCTCGTGTACTTTCAACTGATGATATCCAGACCTCAAATCAATCTTCAAGAAATAGCTAACACCCTGAAGTTGATCAAACAAGTCATATATGCGAGGTAGTGAATACTTATTCTTGATAGTTAACTTATTTAGCTCGCGATAATCAATACACATTTGCATCGATCCATCTTTCATCTTGACAAATAATATCGGAGCACCCCAGGGAGAGGTACTTGGTCAAATAAAGCCTTTGTTAAGTAATTCCTGCAATTGGTTCATCATTTCCTTCATCTCAGCTGGTGCAAGATGATAAGGAGTCTTTGCAATTAGAGAAACACAAGGTACAAGATCAATTCAGAATTTTAGTTGCCTATCTAGAGGTAGTCCAGGCAATTCATTGGGGAAAACATCAGGATATTCATTAACAATGGGAATATCATTTACAGTTTTCTTCCCCTCTTTTGAGATATCAATTGTATAGGCCAGATAAGTGGAACACCCCTTCGATATAAATTTATGAGCTTTTAGGAAAGATATTATTTTACAGATCTGAAGTCTTTGTTCACTGTAGACATAAATAGGATTCTCTCCTTCAAAGGAATGTGTACTATCTTTTCATAAAACAAGAGTTCTACATGGTTCTTTGACAACCAATCCATGCCGAGAATAATATCAAAGTTAGGCAAGGAGATAGGAATCAGGTTAGCAAGAAAATTATAACCTTTAATTTCTATGACACAATCCCTATAGACTTTATCAACAAGTACTGATATACTTACTGCAGTATCTACATGAAATGGTTGTGCAAGTGCATAGCAAGCAATTTGAAAGGAATGCACAAATTCATGAGACACAAAAGAGTCTGAGGCACCAGAATCAAATAATATATGAGCTAGTCTAGAGTTGACTAGAAATGTGACGATCATAACATTCGGGTCTTCACGTGCCTCCTCCGTGGTAATTTGGAATGCACGGCCTTTATCTTTTGGCACCTCCTCCTTTTTAGTTAGACTACTCTTTGGTTGTTGGATGGAAGCTTGACTCCCTGCCATTTGACTAGTAAGAGTAGCGCATAAACGCTTCTTGTGGCCAGTAACACCACAAGAAAAGCATGTAACATTCTTCATCGGCCAAACGGGCTTCATGCGGCCTATTTCTCCACATCCATAATAGACCATTGATCCTTTTCCTAATCTACATTCGCCCTAATGATTCTTTCCACAATTTTGACATGAGGGTGCTAAAGAGAAAAATATTGTGACCTACCGTGGCCACGAGAGGTATTATGAGATTGCACTTGTTTGTCAGGATCAGATCAAATAGATGAAGCTGATGGAATAGAGGAAACAAGAACAATTCGATCAATACGTGGATGCTTCGGGACAGAAAGAGTGGCACCACGTATTTCTAAGCCATGCTCGTG
Organism: Lactuca sativa; assembly: GCF_002870075.4. Classification (NCBI taxonomy): domain Eukaryota; kingdom Viridiplantae; phylum Streptophyta; class Magnoliopsida; order Asterales; family Asteraceae; genus Lactuca; species Lactuca sativa. Next base: position 249,879,222 of record NC_056630.2, read on the forward strand.
CTTTCGGGCATACTCAACAACTTTATGAAATGACAAAGCATCCCGATTAACCACGAAATCACGGATTTCGTACCGTAGTCCTTCCATGAATAACTGAATTTTATCGTCTTCAGTTGGGATATGCTTTGCAGCAAACCGTGCTTTTTGATTGAATTGAGTTTCACAATCATTCACAGACGTTCCTCCCTGTTTAAGCTCGAGGAATTCTTTCTCCAATCTTATCCACATGTCTAGAGGACAGTACTTTCCTAGCAAGCGATTTTTTAACATTTCCCAAGATAAATTGTGCTGGTCATACTTTTTGAGAGCTTCGAATGTTGCTTCCCACTAGACCAAGGCTTCTTCAATGAGCATTGCAGAAGTATAATTAGCCTTGTCTTCATTAACCACATGAGAGACACAAAATACTTTTTCTGTGTTATGGATCCATGTAAGAACAACAATGGGATTAAGAACACACGAAAACTCCATAACACCATTACTCTTGAAAGTTTTGAAAGAGGGACGTTTCACCTCCCCTTTTGAAGATTTTTGGTGGCTTTTTCTTTACCTTTATCACTAACCTTTTTGTGTTCTTCGAGAAACTGCCGAATAACACCAGTAAGTTTATCCAAGAGTCACTCCTCACGAGGGGATACCGGAGTGTTTACTTCATTAGGATAAGGTTCTCCACCCACATCTGGTGTATCGCTACTCACTTGTTTAGCCATTGCTCTTAAATTTTGGAGTAATATAGTGTTTTAGAATATTAGGATTTATTATTACCTAATACATCAATTAAGTCTTTAATATGGTTTGTATCCATATTCTTACAATGAATCTGTTCATATATTGAACTTCCAGTAGTTTAAGTCTAAATACCAATCTGTGGGATTTAGTTAACTTAACCTACTGCTCTAATACCATGACTGAGAGAACCCCTACTTCTCTGCTTATACCTTTACAATAATATTACTCCAAACATGCTGCATGCATATTCATAATATAATTTACAAAAGTCTGGATACAACCAACTATTAAGAATTTTTACAAAGTTTTATATATTACATAACTTCCTAGGAATTTCTACACTAAATACAAAAGTTATAATATTATCTATTCTACATCTTCCAAAAGTATATGACTATATTGGATGTTTATCACCTGCAGTAGTTCAACACTGAGAGGGATAAGCGGGTGATGCTTAGTGAGTTCAATAACAGTTACAATATAAAGTTATGCCATACACACACACACACATATATATATATATATATATATATATATATATATATGTATATATATATATATGTATATATATATGTATATATATATATATATATATATATATATATATATATATATATGTATATATCAATATGACAGAAACAAAGAGGTACAAAGAACAACAAAAGCATATGTGTATCATATGCCAGGCTTTCCAAATCAACCAATAATTTGATTCAAAGATTTACAATCAATGAGACATAACAATTTCAACTTGATATACATCAATAAAACTTCAGACCAAGTGGCACAGAAAACACAATTTTGAATGTCATTTTGCTAGAATATACAGGCTTTCAGCCCTACATAGCCCTATGCCAATACTAGAAGATATACAAGTCATGCTCTACATCGCCAAAGGCACAAAGCCAATACCATAAGTGATACGAGACATGCTCTACATAGCTAAAGGCATAAATTCGATACCAGAATAATATAAGACATGCTCTACATGGCCAAAGGCTCAAAGCTATTGACGAGATCTTCGATTCTCATTTAGGTTGTATCAGCTAAAAATTTCTCGATCTATAATTTGAATTTTGAGTTGTACACTGTTATGTCGAATCTTAGAAAAAATCATAACTTCCTCATACGAAGTCAGATTTGGATGTTCTTTTTATGAAAGTTCTCGGTTTAATGAATACTACAACTTTCATTTAGATCACTAAAGCTAAAAAGTAGTTTATCATAATCTCACTTTTTACGGCTTACGGTATCTGTTGGTTCTATCGCGAAACTTCAATAAATCATAACCTCTTTGTTATAACTCGAATTTCGATGAGGTTTTCGCCTAAACGTTTTTAATGAAATAATTTACAACTTCCTATTTTACATGCTCATTAATTTCGATAATTGACTTTTTGATCGGAATCTCACACGACTTCCCATCACTTTCTGAATGATTCTAAACATAGTTTTACTTCAAATCTCATAAAACTATCTTGTTAGAATGTAACGCTCAAAATCATACATTATATATTAATATTCACCTTTAAGCTATCAATATTACCATAACATGATAATTATACATGGTTATTAATGTGTATGTTACAATATCCAGGTGGACGACCACCTGAACTACCTTGAGAGGCCAGTGTCGATCTTAGATCGGAAGGCAAAAACCTTGAGAAACAAGGTTGTGCAACTAATGAAGGTGCAGTGGCTGCACCGCAAGGGGTTAGAGTGGACATGGAGCCCGAGGAGGAGATGGGGGACAATTATCCAGAATTATTTGGGGCAACAGACTTCGAGGACGAAGTCTGGGATAAGTAAGCGAGAGTTGTAACGTATGGTTCCCGGTATGTATTTAAACCTATAATTTGTTCATTTTTATAAAGTAACTTGACGACTTGGAGGCCCCTGACTCGTTGAGTAGATATTTTGTGGACCGTGGATTTTAAGTGACCAACTCAACGAGTTGGGAGGCCTCAAATTGATGAGTTAGTTGGGTGAAATGAAACCCTAATTTTGGGGTTTTGCACCCTATTTAAACACCTTAACCTAAATGTGTTGGCCTCATTTCCCGCCTCCATCGTCCAAGACCCTAACCTCGAAACCCTAAGGCCATCTTTGAGTGTTGTGCGTTTAAAGAGTATTTGTTGGTAATTCTTGAAGGAGACTTGAAGAGGGAAGCATCTAGGTTAGGAGGAGTGACTCTAGATTCAGAAACCCTTCATCAAAAGTTGCACCTTTGAGGCATAAAGTAGCCACCTTGGCATGTATCTTACTAGATCTCTTTTCTTGAATTTTTAGCTTGAGTATTGTGACTTTGATTGAGTGGTCCAATGAAGAGATTTCCAGGGGTTATTAGAGCAGATCTTACCCCTATATGACCTCTTGAGGTTTAAAGTTGCAAAATTTAATGGCATCTATGTCCCATTCATGCAATATGTCCATTATAAAGCCCAAATGAACATTTGAGAGTGTTTCTAGCATGCATGGACGTAAAGTTGGAAACTTTACACGATTTTTCCACCTTGAGACATCACATCAGCATGTCGGAGTGTTGTAGTAGGATTTTAGGGGCTTCATGGGTCAAGACCATCTTTAAAGAAACTAGGGTTTGAGTTTTAAGCTTAGTAGATGGTTCTTAAGGGTAAAGTTGGAAACTTTACCCTTCTAGACAACATAATGGAAGGGATCTGAGGATTGGATTCCTTAGATTGTAACACCCCGATTCTCAGGTATGGTTTAAATATGAGTTATTGGGTTAATCCATACTCGACGAGTCGGTTGATCTACTCGTCGAGTAGCAGCAGGAAGGATCGCAGGTTAAGTAACGTACTCGACGAGTCCATATTAGGACTCGGCGAGTAGGAGCTGGCAACTAAAACCCTAAATCCCAGGGTTGTGCACCCTATTTAAGGGAACATAAACCTCTTTCAGCTTCTTTGCAGTCTCTTAGCAAACCCTAATACGTGTATGTGCCCATTGTGTGTGTTTGAAGCCTTGGAAGAGGATTTTTGGTGAAAAGAGCTAAGGAAGCAAGTGGTTTGAAGCAAGGAGCTTGGGGAAAATCCGGATCTACTCCAGTTGTCATCTCTTAGGAAGGTATCAAGCTGTTATCTTCCTTTCTACTTCATTCTAGACCTCCTTGGTTGGAGATTAGGGTTCTTGGTTGGGTTATAAAGTTATTTCCTGGAGTATGAGCCAAGATCTGAAGTTGTAACTTCAGATATGAACTCTTTATGGATTGAAGGACCATAAAGTTCTTAGCTTTGGCAAGTTTGATCCCCTCCCTAAGTGTAAAACCCCATTTCAAGCATAGTTTGCACTTTTTGAGTCATTGGAGCCTTGCTTGCATGTAAAGTTTGCAATTTTACGTGATAAGCAGGCCTAAGGAAGTTGGATCTACAATTTAGGGCCTTTCCATGGCTTAAAAGTTGTCTGCATGATAAAAGGACTGAATGGACTTGGTAGGTCGCAAGGTTGACTCGCCGAGTCACATGAAGATGGCCGTGAACTCGACAAGTTGGATGAACAACTCGGCGAGTCCGATGAAGATCACCATAAGACTCGGCGAGTTAAAGAACAACTCGGCGGTTCGGATGGGTTTCCTCTTGGATATTTATGAGTGTGTATCCGTCGAGTTGCAAGGAGGGAACTCGACAGGTGGCCTTAAAGTTCGAACGAGAATCAAAGGAACTCAATGACTCAACGAGTTGGATTGTACTTCAAGGAACTCAGCGAGTAGCCAATGGTGCTCGACAAGTTGGGGTCAACATGGACTGTTGACCTTGATTGAGGGCTTTGACTTTGACCAGGAGTTGACTAGCGGGTTATGGGGTACCTTATAAGGTTAATGACTTATGAGTATGGCGTACTGATGATAGGTGGTGGACTCGGTGTCAAGTGGTCCGAGAGTTGGAGTTTACCTTTCGTATCGACATCTGCGACGTGAGTTATCCTCACTATATCGATAGGGTCTACGGCACCAAGGCCGAACCTTTTAGTTGTTATTGTTATGGTATGTTGCATGTGGTTATGATCTGTTAGTTCGGAATCGAGGTAGACAGTATGTTATGCTCTTATGATACATAAGGATTGGTATGTTAGTGACCGGCTAGGTCGGTACTCTAGTTACAGAAGATTTTTATGATTGATAATCAGTGAGACAGTTGTGTTTGATGTTTGTATATGCCAGTATATGATAGTATACGCACATGGTTATTTGCTTGTGGTTGGATTGAGGGGGTCCTGCTTTGTGCTGAAGGCTAATATACCCTATGAGCGGTCCGGGGAGACTATAGGCCCACATGGCGAACCAATCATGTCAAAGGCTTGGGATAGATTCAGACAGACTGTAGGCCCGGTAGGGCGGTCCAGTCAGGTCGATGGCCCAAAATGCATGTTGATTGAATTGATTATCACTGTTGTGGTATTGTCAGTGTGGTATTGGTATTTTGGGGGTAGCTCACTAAGGGCTCGGGCTTACAGTTTCAGTTTATTGTTTCAGGTACTTCAGGAGATTGTAGAAAGGCGAAGGTGTGACCGTATCGCTCCTCATCCTTATGTTATGATTTTTGGGAGACTCTGATGGAAAATGATTTGAAAAAAATGTTATGTGTTTTTATTTATGATTGAAAAAGTTTAAATTTGATGTAAAATTTATGGTTGTTACATGGATCCAAGAAAAATGTCTTAACACATTAAGTAGGTTGGCAGACTGGAGAACTTGACGAGTTCATAGGAGAACTCGGCGAGTTGGCTTGGAATTGTCCCGACTCTATTGGAAAATTTGGACTCGACGATTTGTAGGGGAAACTCAACGAGTTGGATCATGATATCACGATTATGTGATTTTTGGGAACTCACAGAGTTGAAGGGAAAATCGACGAGTTGAGTCAACTCGGAGCGTTGACTTTGAATTTGACCTGAGTATTGGCTTTGACTTTGATATGGGCGTTGACTTTGACTTTGACATTGACCAAGTTGACCCTGAAGGGGGTTATGAGTATGAATTGGTAACTAAAGAGATATTTCATGTTCAGGGATTAAGTTGGGTTGATTTCGGAGTTGGGGACTATTCAGCTACTTTCATGTGATTGAAGTGATTTACCTTCCCGGTAACAATGGGTCTAAGGTACCAAGGCCGACCCACTAGTAGTGTTTATATTAGAGATTATTGTCTTTATGATAATTGTCGGGTATGCCAGTATCTGATGAGCTTTATGTACTTGTATGCTATGTTATTATGTGATAGTGGTAGAGGGTGAAATAGACCTCGTAACTGGTTGAAATAAATTGGAGGGTAGGTCGGGCACCCAAATATGCCTGGCAGGGTAGGTTGGGCACCCAGATATTTATGACAGTATGTTCATGCTATGTTGTTATATGGTAGTGGTAAGGGTGAAATAAACCTCATAACCGGTTGAAATAAACCAGAGGGTAGGTCGGGTACCCAGATATGTCTGGTAGGGTAGGTCGGGCACCCAGATATGCCTGACAGGGTGGGTTGGGCACCCATATATTCCTAAGAGGGTAGGTCGGGCACCCAAATATGCCTGGTAGTATGTTGTTATGTAGTATGATGGGGAAACTCACTAAGCTTCGTGCTTACGGTTTTCAATTTTAGTTTCAGGTACTTCTTCTTCTAGAGGAAAGAAGTCGACATGATCGTAACACATCACACTATGATTTTCCACATTATGAGATCCTTGGGGATTGTACTCCTGTCATTATGTTTTTATGAATGATTTGATGATTGACATAATGATTTTATTATGTTATGGGATGACACTGATGATGTATTCAGACTACTGGTTTTTATAATTACTCAATTAAAAATGAAATTTTTAGTTCTGTATTTTGGGATGTTACAATAGGAATCACATTTAAATCACAAGTGAATATCACATTATATAATCACACATGAATCACATATGAATTACATGTGATTTACATGTTAATCACAAGTGAATATCACATGTGAATCTTATATGATATATACATATGCATTTTGTGAGTGTTCTTTCATTAATTAAATTTTTTTGATCTTCTTGTAGATTTGGAAGAATTTGTGGAAAATATTGAAGAAATGAAAATTTATAAATTGTATAAAATACGACAATCTTGACACGAAGAAACGAAACACTTTTATGGGATTTTTTTTTTATAATTTATCTTGTATCGAATAAAATATTTGTACTATTGGTGTTTATAGATTAGTAAATAAAAAGGTGTTTTTTATGATTTACTTATGAATATTATAGTATAAGAAATATGCATATATTCACCTAAAATATTGACTTTTTTATTAAAAAATTATAGTTTTTTTTGTTATATAAATATTCCAGTTTTTTTTAAACATTTACTAATTTTTTTTAATTTACTAATTAGAAAATTTTTTTTGCCTATTTTTATAAAAAAAATCATGTTTTCCAAAAAAATTAAAAATCTGCATTTTTTTTTAATTTAGAAAATTATTGGTTTTATAAAGAAATCCGAAATTTGATTTTTATGTTAATTTTTAGATCTTTTTATTAATATTTCAAATAGCACAAAAAACTAAACATTAAATGAAATTGATAAGATGATGATCATGACCTTAATGAGCTAATTTTAATGCTCCACCTTTAGTTTTCAGGTTCTCTGGAAACTATGAGTTCTTAACGGATCTCACTCATATATATATATATATATATATATATATATATATATATATATATATATATATATATATATATATATATATATATATATATATATATATATAGATCAAATGAAAATACCTAAAAGATTGAGAACGCGAGAACCGATCTGGACCATATAAATATTCAGATATGAGGCTATTATCAAACGTGTCATTTATGTAAATTCTAAAACCATAGGTACTAAAGTGTAACTTGTAAAAAGTTATAAGACTATAATGGTAATTACAACTTTAACTCATTCCTATAATTTCTCAATCTCTCTTACATTTCTCTTCAAATTACTTGCCCCCCCCCCCCCCACCCCCACTCTCTCTCTCTCTCTCTCTCTCTCTCTCTATATATATATATATATATATATATATATATATATATATATATATATATATATATATATATATATATATACACATAGTATACCTAGGGTTGAATCAATAAACCGCCTCCATCATCTGTATCCCACAATTTCTTCCTAATCGCACCATCATCATCGCGCCATCATCTGTCGTAACCCTAATCTCTTCCTCCCTCAGCCTTCCTCCATCAAACCATCGTTTGTCACATTCCTAATCGGAGCATTGCAAGTCGCCACCTTAATGCGTTTCTGGTTTAGCCGGTATTTCTGGGTCGGATATTGTTTCTCGTTCAGCGGCCAATCCACCACCAAAGATTTCAAAGATTGCTTGATGATAGTGGAACAAGAATCAAAATAAAATTCCATTGACTCGCAACCAATGTGTTAATTATAAACTTTTATTTTTGTTTCCTTATCAATGAATTTATGTTTCATGTTTCTTGGGCAACTTCTGCGTATTTTGAACTTCAAAAGAAATTGGCTTTTACACTTGGTTGCTTTTTCCATAATAAGCTCTTGATTCTTATTTTTTTTTAGAAGCTATTGAACTCGTATATGATCCTCTTTAACTGTGATCATTTAAAATTTTGTTAATATAAAAGCTTAAATTCAGAATTTTGCCGCAACTAAAATAACCGTGTAAACTTTTTCTATAAGTTTAAGAATTTAAATGGCCAAGTGAAATTCATACTTTGTATTTATTTATGATTAATGGTGTATTTATTTATGATTAATGGTGTATTCAATTACATTATAGGATTTATATGTACTTTTTTATTTTGTTCATGTCTATTCATTTATGATATGAAGTCAATATGTTACTTTGACTATAAATAAAAGGGTTCATATATTCTAGAAAATAACATACATATTTTGTTACTTTGATTGTGGTGATTTCTTCCCCCCAATATTTTCTTGTTTTTTTTCATTATATTTTTTCTCTATACATCTTATGTTAATTAACTGATAGGATTATGTGTGCCTTTCTTTTTGAGTTGTTTTTAATTGATTATTGCTTTTTTAATCAAGTTCGTGTCTTTTCTAGAATGAATCATTTTTATACCCGAATGGGTTTGCTACAGATATGTTTTTCTTTGAACGACATAATTCCTTACTATTTTTCATCTCTAGTCAAATCAATTCTTCGGTTGTTCCTAGAAATAATTTTTTTTTTCGTAAACTAAATGTCTTGAATTAATAATGTTTCCTCGCTCAAGTTATTTTATCTACCAATGTTTGTAATTTTAGAAGTAAATTGTTGGTGTGTCAAACTCTCTTCGTTAGTTCTCTAAATTTTCAACTAACTTTGGTCTTATATTCGCAATATATCTTATTTAATGTGCTTTGTGTATTCAGTTATGATTAATGATATATATATTCATGTATGAATATAATTACAATTATAGGATTCATATGTACTTTATAATGTGTTCATGCGTATTCATTTATGACATGAAGTCATTTGAGTTTTTTTTGTATCTTTTTTATTAAGATAAATGTTATTTGTATTTATCTTTTTATTTAATGATGTGCAGAAAAAATCAAATGCTTCTACAATGCAATTTTGGAGTGCTAATATACAACCAAATACTACAAAATGAAAAAGATCTTGCCTTATTCATTTATAATTATAGAATAATAGTTAACTATTTGTATTATAACATTTTTTGTGTTTTATTCATTTGTGATTATTAGAAAATAGATAAATATTACAATATATATTTGTCGTTATTATTTAAAAATAGATGTACAATGTAGGTATATATTTAATGTGTTTTATTCATTCATTATTATAGTTGTATGACAATTTTTAATCTATAACTTGTGTTTAATTCATTTATTAATATAACTAGTTTAGAACCCGTGAGAATCACGGTTTTAAAACTAATTAAATTTTCATAGTAAAAAAATAAAAATTATTACTTAATTATTTTAATTAAATTGTTAATTAAGATATATTTTTTTATTTATATAAAATTATAATCGTTGATTTAAATAAATAAATAACCTTATAATTTGTATTAATGTTATTTTAATATTTATTCTAATGGTATTAATTTAATGTAATTAGAATGAAAATTTTGAAATTTGAAATTTGAAATGGAAAATCAATAGGTTGACAAGTAGCATGATATTAATTAGGGGACCTAATACGATGACATATGGCAAAAGAAGAATAAACTTATTCTTTTATTAGAATAGAGACTTGATTCATTTATTCATTCAAGATAATTGCCGAATTCATATATGATTATAAATATGTTTTATTCATTTATGATTACAAATATTTGGATAAAACGATTAATTTGTCAATCTTTTTGATGTGGTTGGTAAAAATAAACATAAAAAATATTTTTTTCTGTAAGTTATGTTTAAAATGTTTTTTTAAATCATTTTATTGCTTTTGTTAATTAAAAATAGATTATAAGCATTCCTAATAATTGGGTAAAAAAACCATTAATCAAGTTAAATCTCATGATTTTAGGAATTAATTAATTGCCCATAAATTATTCATATTTAATTATATTGTAAAATTCAGTTTATGCCTTTATAGAATGATTGGTTCACAACTGTTCTCACGTTCTCAACCTTTTTAGTGTTCTCAATTGATCATTTCCACATATATATATATATATATATATATATATATATATATATATATATATATATATGCTTAGGTTATTCTATTGAAAGTAATTATTGTGTTATTGTATGCATAAATGTTGGCTAATCATATTATTGATTTAAATATAATTGAAGAATACCATCCAATTTAACTAGAAGGGTATTTTAGTCAATTAATATATATTTAATAAAGGAAATTTGCATATTTTAAAGGATCATAGATTCTATTAATTTTAAAATCTGATTTTTACTAATTATAAGGTTTTTAATTCGGACATTCTGACAGAATATGTTTGAGTATGTTCAAAAATAAAAATATTCTAGAACAATAAAATAATAAAAATATTCTTGAACATATTTCTTGATCATGACTTTAAAATTTTCTTGTAGAATAACAAATTCTCGAACCAGCAATTGAAGAATTAAAACAAAAATTACATTAATTCTTATAGAATACATGTAACAATTGTTAAGAATTACATTTATTGTTAAAGAATAAAACTAAAAAACTTTCAAATTGGGAAAAAAAACATTAAAATCTAACAAATACACTAATTTATTCTAAAAGAATAATGTTGCTAAGAAGCACTTTTAGTTTTGTTGTCCGTTCTTCAAGCATCAACTTCTGTGTAAACAAATCAAATTGTAGTTTAGAATCCAATAACGCATTAGCAAATGATAAATAAAAAACTATATTCCTTTGGAAAAATATGCGCACTTGTTAACTGCACCAAAACCAATAACCAAAAATTATAGAACATTTATAATCAATGAGAAAATATCCATATTCCATTCCAACATAATTAGAATTCGTGTTTCCATTCCGATAGAATTTGAATTCATGATTCTATTCCGATAGAATTGGAATGGTATAAAATACACAAACCAATTTAATGATTCTACAACATCAGAAGGGGCGAGATTAAGTTCATCAAGAACTATCCAATAACCATTTCTTGTCTGTTTCAGAAATCAGAACAGAAATCAAAAGCATAATCTATTTTTTGTTTCCCTTTTGGGAGATTTATGTGTTTTAATATGTGGAGATGACATCATGAAATTAGAAGATGCTACTGGAATAACAACATCTAGTTTGTGAATTTTTGGTACAAATCATTGGCTTCTCCTCTTTAAGGCATGTGGGTTTGGGTGGAGTAACTATAGAAAACTAATATTGAACTAGATATGCATATAATAAATAAACTAATCATGGTAACTACTCTAGTTTTACAAGTATAAGTGCAGATTTTAGGCATATAAACTACTGGTAACCAGATACCCCATTTTAAAAGAAATGAAAGAGATCTGTTGATGTATATTGTAAAAGTCGAATAGAGTGTGTTGTATAGTTTCGCATTTTATGTTATTTTACTAAGTCATTTCTATGCGAAGATAAAATGTATAGACTTAGTATACTTTTTGATGGTTCCCTATAAATAGAGACTTAGGCTAGAAGTTGTAGTACGATGCTTGAACTCACTTCTGCTTAACTCTGTAATCAAACTTTATCAATATAAGATCTGATTAATATTTACTCTCTGTGTTCATCATCTTAAATCATTCAAATCTATCTTTTCTGTTCTAAATTCTCGATAACAATTCTCATCAAGATCACTCAGATCTTTTAAAAGTACTTGTGAACAAAATCACAGGTTAATTACGGGTCTTCTTCCTTCTGTTTTTGGGTTATGCAAACCAATTCTTCCAACATTCGTACGAACCACTTCATATTGTTGAAATTCGACTAAAATTCCGAAATTCATATACAAAACTAATTTCACAAAGTTCATAGGAAATAATTCAAATCGTCGAATGTACACCAAACACCAAAAATTCACAAAATTATAAGAAATTAAGTAACGATGCACAACTAAAAACAAAATAAACATGTAAAAATTCAAATCATTAAGGGCAACGTTTCCCGATAACCTAAGAACTAAAGGTGAAGCGTTGGATCAAAATCAAATCATTAAGGGCATGATCGTCATCATACAAATCCCACTTAATTTTCTGTATTATTGGAAATATTAATAAAAAGCTCTCAAATTAACATTATAATACAAAATTTTGGATTTTTTTTATAAAAAAAATAATTTTAGTTTTTTTTTAAACTGCAGATTTTTCAAACTTTTTTAAAAAGCATAAATTTTTAAAAAAATTGAATTTTTTTTTTAAACTACAATTTTTTCAAAAAAAAAACTACAATTTTTTTGAAAAAGAAAATTGTATCTAAAAAAAAGTGCAAATTTTTTAATAAAACGATAATTTAAAAAAACTGTAATTTTTTCAAAAAAAAAAAACTACATTTTTTTTTCTAAAATACTGTGCAACTTTTCAAAAAAAAAGTGCAATTTTTTTTTAATAAAGCTGCAATTTTTTAAAAAATCAGTAAATTTATATAAAAAAAAAACTAGAATATTTAAAAAAAAAATCTAATTTTTTTAACAAAAAAAAAAAAATCAACATTTTAGGTACATATATTCTTATTTTTTTTAAATGAATATATGCATATTTCTTATACTATAATATTCGTAAGTAAATCATAAAAAGATCTCATTTTTATTAATCAATATATAAACATAATAGTACAAGTATTTTATTCAATACAAAATAATATATAAAAAATAAAAAATTCTATGAAGATTCACAATGTTATCATTTCGCCATATTAAGATTTTCATATTTTCTTAAATTTATCAGTTTTCACTTCTTCAATATTTTCCACAAATTCTTCAAAATCTACAAGAAAATTAAAAAATTTTGATTAATGCAAGAACACTCTCAAAAATGCACATGCATATATCATATAAGAATTGCATGTGATTCATATGTGATTTACATGTGAATATATCATGTAATATTCACATGTGATTATATCATGTAAGATTCGTATGTGATTATATAATGTGATATTTCACATGTGATTGTATATTTTACGATTCAAATGTGAAATTGACAATAAAATTTTAAAAAATAATTAACTAAGAACACACACAAAAATGCATGTGTGCATATAGACATAATCCATATGTGATTCATTTGTGATTTACATGTGAGTCACATGTAATTCATATGTTATTAACTTGTGATTTACATGTGAATCACATGTAATTGATATGTGATTCACTTGTGATTTACATGTGAATTACACGTGATTAATATGTGAATCACATGAAATTCATATGTGATTCACTCGTGATTTACATGTGATTTATATGCGAATTACATGTGATTTACATGTGAATCACAGTAATTTATATGTCATTCACTTGTTATTTACATGTGAATTACATGTGATTCATATGTGAATTACATGTAAATCACCTGTAATTCATATGTGAATTACATGTGAATCACATGTAATTCATATGTGATTCACTTGTGATGTACGTGTGAATTACATGTAATTCATATGTGAATTACATGTGATTTACATGTGAATCACATGTAATTCATATGTGATTCACTTGTGATTTACATGCGAATTACATGTGATTCATATGTGAATTACATGTAATTTACATGTGAATCACATGTGATTCACTTGTGATTTAAGTGTATCACTCACTCATGTATACAATTGTCATTGAAACAATCATGGGGGAGATACCATAATTCACATGTGATTCACTTGTGATTTAAGTGTATCACTCACTCATGTATACAATTATCATTGAAACAATCATGGGGGAAATACCATAAAATCCCTTGACAAAATTGATATTTTGTCAAGAGTTGTGCAAACAGTAATTATTCTTTATCTAATTACATCATCTTTATACCAAAAAAAAAAATAATAATACTAAGTATATTTGTTTTTTGTAAAAGAAATATATATCTGTTATATTTTTATTAGGTTTTTACAAGTTTATACAACATTTTTTTGTTATAAAAATTTCGTTAAATTGTATTAATTACACAATTATAACCAAAATAAAACTTTTGTATATAACTATCTCGATTTAATTGTTATATTATATAAACAACAGTGTATTAATAAATTCCAAACATATAGATTAAATTACATGATTATGTGGGTCCCTAATGCAACTTTTTCTTTTATAAAGACAAAAATAATAAAACAAGAAACTTACTGGCAGCTCTTGAAGCATGCTGGCATACTACAGAAACATTCAGTAACAAGAGACAAACATTACGTGCTACCCTCTATAGAAAACAAACTGATCAACACAGTTGAATAAAATCCCTTGACAAAATTGATATTTTAATTTATTTTCTTACCTCATCTAGTGGTTCAATATTTTCTTACCGAATTTCATAATCAGTACCCTAAATACAATGAAATCAAGATCAATATGTACAAAAGAACTATCCCAAATTCAAACAACTAGAATGAGATCAAGATCAACATGTACAAAAGAAATTACCACTCCATCATACTCAATAGGGTGTCCAAACGAGCTACTCTGTATAATATGTTAGAGAAAACAAACTTTTTGCCACTAAGTAATACAAAATTTAATTCCAAATTGCAGTTACTTGAGGAGGATACAAAATCATGAATGTGGCTAGAATCGTTAAGAGCATAACAATTGGTTATAGGTAAAACCACAGAACTAACGATGCATGTTTGATAACGGAAAGCTGGAAATGAAACAAGAAAACAAAGTTTTCATTCAAAAAACAAAAGAACAAAACTGATATACATTCATCAATTACTTGTAAAAATGGCTGAGAAAAAACTGATCATTAACAACATTAGAGCAGATGTTAGGCCTTGGGTACCAAGAAAATACAAGCATACCAGATGCTCAAAAGGCTACAGTAATCCATTTAAATTGTATTATCAAAATTTATTTGTAAAAGACAGCTAGTTTCTGACATTATATTATATGCTCAAAAGGTTGCAATCTTTCACAAATAAAAATATCTCCTACATTTCTAAAAATATAACCAAAAAAATTCTTCAGAATACTAAATTGGAATTGGTTCATCATTGATGAAGTCAAAGTGAAGTTAACATGTGATATTTTTCATTGAGGCATTTCATCGAACATGTTGAGTGCAAACAAATATCTATATTTTTCAATAACACAAGTGTCTATTTTTATACCTTCAATCAATACAAGGATTTAACTCTTCTTAAAAACATATTGACTAAACAGGTTCAACTTAATGATTAGGCAAAAACAATTCATAAAGGTCAAACAAATGTCAGGAGTTAACTATAGAGACAGATGATACCTAAATTTTGATTGATAAGGGATCATCTTCTTCGCTTAGGTCTTCAATCCATAGTGGAGGCCGAGATGAAGTCAGCGATTACGGTATACTCCGGGGAATGAAGTGATGGAGGATAAACGATTCAAAATCAAAGCATCTTCAGTGGAATTTTTTCTATGAAGAACGTGAGATCAAGGAGTTCAGCAACAATGAAACTTTGATCGTTGGGGGATTTCAGATTCGTGTGAGTAGAAGCAATTTCAGAATCAAAAGCATGGAATCGGAAGAAGTATTGGACGCAATTTGATGGAGGTGAGTCGTCAAAGGATGGATCGTAGCTTTGAGAGAGAGAGAGAGAGAGAGAGGAAAACGGGGGAGGAAAGAGAGAGAGAGAGATGAAAATGTATTTTATCAGATATTAGATTTAAGAAATTATTTAATTATACTTTTATTCCTATAATAGCCCTAACTAAATTAACTAAGATACCCCTCCTTTTTTTTCTACTTATTTACAAAAACCCCACCTTGCATCTCGACCCTTCCTTTTTTTTGATCCAACGTTCCACCCTTAGTTCTCGGGTTCTCGGGAAACTTTGAGTTCTCAAATGATCCTTCCTATATATATATATATATATATATATATATATATATATATATATATATATATATATAGGAGTAGGATCAAATGAGAGCACCTAAAAGGTTGAGAACGTGAGAACAGATCTAGATATCTAATTTTTAAGATGTGTGGATATAATTAATTGTTATCTTTATAATTATTAATACATTTAAAATTTAAATTTCAAATTAAAGAAAATTATAAAGGGTATTCAAGTAAATAAACATTACCCTAATTTTGTAAACTCCTATAATTACTCCCTGCCACTCTGTTCCGTTGACCTAATTTGATACAACATACAATCGATACCTTCATCACACAGCCGATCCCAACTACTTCTGTTTTCCTTTTCCCTTGGTCGACAGATGAACCATCCACATCGAACGATGATGCTTCCTGATTTCACCCCAAATGTCAATTTTTTGTTGTTTGCTCCTTCCCCCATTTATGCGTTGCTGATGACGACGATTAAGCCACAATGGTCGTCGGAGAATCCACGCCCTTCCTTCCCCTCTTCCCTTTGTCTCTTCAACCTCTTTGAACCCCGGAGACGATTGCAATTGGACACAAAACCTGAATATCGGACAACACACCTTCGATGCGAGCCTTTCTTCCATTACTGTTTCCCTATTGTTGTCGTCGTTGATAAGCCTTCATACTCTCTGCCCCTTTGACTTCCACCATCGCCAATTCCATCGAAGGCCAAGAGACCCCCTTGATTTCTCGTAAGCCCCAGGACTTGCAATCCCGATTCAGGGCTTGAAGAATGACTGCAAAAATCACGATTAGTAATTACAATCATGAAGGGGGGGGGGGTGCGTGATTGGCGATGCAAGAAGTGGGGGAAATTTTGATAGGAATTCGTATGAAATTGAAGCTATAAATCAACAATTGGTAAGTTTTGATTCTTCCTTCTATTGTGTTCGTAGGTCAAATTCTAGTAATATGATATCCTTTACTACAGTGGTGAATAATTTCAATCAACATAGTTAGTTGTGTTCGTTATAATCACTTATGATTATAAACATGGTTGTATCAAATTTGGTGTAATTATCACAGCTTAAAACAATTATGAACTCCATGGGAATTAGCTTGAATTTTGTGTTCATTCTCCAATTGGGATCTTATATGAAGATGAAACTTGGAAGACCTCTTTGAAATCAATCCATCCTGTTTGACTGCTTGTTTACAAATTTAATTGCATTTCGTGTCATGAGCAGTTCTTCTTGCTAATCTGATAACTGTTGGACCCGAAGTACTTTTCTTTTACACTCAGTAACTTGTTACAAGTCACAAACCCTTTATGTTTCATAGTTAATACTTAATACACAAGCCATTGGTTATATTAACATCTTCCTTTTTGTGATGTTTCTAACAAACATGTGGACATTTACTTTGGTGACTTTATGTTTTGGGGTATAAATTTTTTAATAATCATAACTAGAAGAGGGTAAGCCCTCTCGGTCGAGTTTCTTGTTACTGCCACTTTGTTGATACTTTTTGCTACACTAATTATCTACCTTCCCATATGCTTTAATCATTCAATCACATTCTGTTTTTCTCAATTTTGATGATGGCAGACATGTCATCGTCAATTGTTTTCGTTATAATCACTTATGATTATAAACATGGTTGTACATATGATTAAAAGACACTGTAATAATCATTTATGATTATAACAACGTATGTTTTTCTACTAAACATTCATTTTAATATTATGTTGGTTTTTTTATTATGTTTACATGTTATTGTCATTTTTGTAGATATTAATCAAAGAAGAAGGAATGCTAAAGTTTTTTAGATGTCGTGTCTGCTCCTGCTCGTTACACAAGCTCGCAAGCCATTTGATTCAAAGAGAAGGAATGAGTTGTGACCAATTCAAGAGAATGGTTGACATAGGGATGAATTTTGCAAAATAATAATAATAATAATAATAATAATAATAATAATAATAATAATAATAATAATAATTCATTTGAAGCGGTTTAATCATTGTTGAATATAATTATGTATAAATGTATGAAACTAGTCTTGATATATTCTTTTATGATTATAAATATATAATTGTATAAACTCAATCTTTGAAATTTTTATTTTATGAATATAATTTTTAATGTGTTGATTTTTATTATTTGTTAGCATATTCATGTATGATTAGTAGTTTATTTTTATTCATTTATAAATGTTATCTCTAAATTATGATTTATTATTTAGGATTACAAATATATATTTTTATAATTACAAATGTTTTATTCATATATGATTGAAAATATTTTGATGAATAATAAATAAGAAAAAAAAAGGAAATTTTATTTGACAAAAAAAACTAATATAAATTATCTTTATCATCCATTAATAAAAGAAATAAAAAAATCAGTTCATATTTTATTTTAGGTAGATAATCATTATCGCTAAATTTTAGGAAATTAAGATTTGAGTTTAATTTGTTTTAATTTAAAACAAAATACACAATGACTAATATACCCTTATAATATGATTGGTCCAGAAGTGTTATCACGTTCTCAACTTTTTTGGTGTTCTCATTTGATCATTTCCCAATATATATATATATATATATATATATATATATATATATATATATATATAGAGAGAGAGAGAGAGAGAGAGAAAGAGAGAGAGCAAGGATCATTTGAGAACTCATATTTTCCCAAGAACCCGAGAACCAAAACGAGGGCCGTTAGATTAAAATAATAAAAGGTTGAGATGTTTTGTGACATTATTGTAAATATTTGAAAAGAATTAAACACGGGGGTATGATACTTAAATTAATCTAAGGGCATTAATGGTACTGAAAATCATTCCCCTCAAATCAATCGATGCCTTCTTTCTCTAACAAATCCCCCTATCATCTCTTCGTCCCTATTTCTCTCATAGATTCGTCAGCGTTCGTTCCCCGATCCAGAACCAATATCCGATTTATCAATGGTCTCCTCCGACTACTATCTCACTTATTCATTGAATCGAGGAAGGTGAAATTCGAAGCTCTCTCTCTCTCTCTCACTCCATCGTCTGCCTCCTTCCGTTGAATCTCTCCTTACACAATTGCCCTGCCGCCAATTTCTGCCAAAACCTACCGTTACAGTGAGCATCAAAGTCGACGCATACATTAATGATTGACGATCGACCTTGATCACCACTGATTTGGTTGTAGTTATGGTGGAATTGGATGGTAAAGAAGAGGAGGTGCTTCGATCTAGGAAAAAAGTCCTGAAGTTGGACATTTGAGGAATATAGGTGCTTCGATCGTCGATAGTAATTGAGAAACCCATGGACACTCTCTCTTACCTTCTTCCCTCACCACCACCGAAACATATTATCTTGATGGCAACAACGGTGATCATGTATCCAGTTTTCTTCCTCCTTGTAGTTCAGTCCTTTATTCATTTATCTGGATCGCATATGTCGGCAATTACAATGTTTTTGGTCGTCGATCGTTCGTGTGATTATTCAATTTTGTTGGAATAGTTAGTGCTAAGGTTTTCCTAGAAAAAGAGTTGTAAAATTGAAAATGTGCATTAGGTTACCTTTTGAATTGGGATTAATTTGAGAACCTTTCTTGAATTCGTTTACCTAGGTCGAGTTTTACTAAATATCAAAAGGATGTGATGGATAATTTTGTTGTCAGTTCCATATTTCCATATAGAGATCAACTTGGGAGATTGAAGAATTTAACCGGAGAACAAGTTACTTTTCTAGTATTAGGGTTTATGATAAGTTCTAGACTATAAATGGACTGTGTTCATGGATCTGATGTATTGCTTGCTTCTTACAATCCTTATCACCAAAATTGGGACTTTAGGTACTGATAGCTCCCTGACATGAACGTGTTGCCTCAGTAGAGTTTCCATCTATTCATTCACAGAAAAAAAGTTATCAATGTTCATGATCAACACCATCTCCCCCATAGGCTGCAATGGCAAAATATCCTCAGGCCATGTTGTAACAATTGGTAAAAATAGGAACGATCGTGCGATGCAATGTTTTGATTATTAAGAAACATGAGTATTTTATCAAGAATGTTTGAAGGAATTTAACCTCTTTTATTTAAATAAGTTATTGTGAAATATAAAACAAGTAACTATTGATAAATTTCGTTATGATGTATGACTACGAACTATCACCGGTTTGTGAAATTAGCATATAACAACATTTAAATGCAACAAACTTAATTTTTGTATCAACATGTCTCTAGTTTATAAGTAAGTTAGGTTCTATGTAAAATGTTTTCTTAGTAGATGTGAAGGATCTAAATTTGACAAATATACGAACCAAAGTGACAAAACGTGTTTAACGATATGGTTAACCGGTTAAATGTCACGAAATTATACATTGGTCAGTAAATTTTATATTTAAATAAATAAAAATATAAAATGAATTATTATAAGGTATAATTAGAATGTATTTAAGTGTTTTTGAATAAAAAGAATAAAACATAAACATTAAACTTCAAACACACAAAAACTACCTTGTTATTTTATACTAAGTATACATGTATGTATTTGTACATATGTATTATTATCTAGTGAATGACTAGTAATGGGTCATGATTTAAGTGATTTCATGTAAATAATATGATTTCTAAATCAATTAAGATAAGATAATTGGTGGAGATATGTGCCAACTTAACTAATAAGTGCTTAATCACTTAAGACATTTTACTAAGAATGCTTATTAATCCCTCTTCTAATTTTCGAGATTAATACCTTCCCTCTCCTTAACTAGAACTCCTAACTAACTAAATAACTATTAGTTAGTTAGTTAACTAACTCTATCTCTAAGCAAGCACCCAAGCAAGTGGCTAGACAAGATCACATCACTTAAACTCACATGCCATCACAAGTTAGTCTAGGTTTTGTCCCCTTATCCTCTTCCACTCTTTCCTCCTTCATATCCACGAAATTTCCTCTTCATTTTACCCTCATTTGACCAGCCATTACTATAGGGAATTACTCTCAACCTTCATCTCATTTTCAAGCACAAAAATTTCCTTCCAAAGCCATCAAAACCATGAACTAAAGGGTTGCTGTCCCTTTTATGTTTCAGCCACCATTTCACCCATCTACACCTTCCTTTTGCTTGATATTTTTACCACCAAATACCCCTGGGAGTTAGTTGTTAGTCTACTCAAAATTATAGATTCAATACAGTGAGTAAACTACCCTTTTTCTTACTCTTTTGCTTTGAAGTTTTCGTGACAGCAACATAGCCAAAATAGTGGCTGTTTTGGAGCATCGAACCAAAACCCAAAAGTTCTTCATCTTCAACCTTCCATTCTTCAATTATTCAAATAAGGTGAATTCATACCCCTATATTTTCATGTTTTCTTCAAGTTTTAAGTGGGGGAATACAAGTTAGAACACTAAACATAACTTAAATTTAAATGACAACTTTCTACAGAAACGTTGAGTCCTGTTCATGGGCTGTTTTGACCATCTTAAACTTAATATATTTCAAAACTGTAGAATATGAAAATAGTTCATGTTTTTAACTTTCTAAGGACTACTCGCACACATTCATACGATTTTTCTACAATTTATGGCGATTTTTATAAAACTGTCTGTCATTTCAGACCAGTCTGTGAAGATGTTCATTTTCACACTAGTTTGAGAGCACTAAAAATCATAATAAAAATTAGGAACAAAGTAGACTTATTTTATAAACTCTCAGAGGTGACGGATTCAGTTTTTGACTTACGATGATTTTTCTATGAGTTTTCTAAAAACAGGGACAGTAAAGGGTAAAACTGTCAAAAGTGGTTTATAGATTTATTAACACCTTCTAACATTTTTGAGCAATGTTTATACATTAAGGAAGTTAAAACACAATCATTTAAATATGTTTAATTACCATTTTTACAAAAGTGATAAGTACAAAAAGGTCTTTAGTATCAAACTTAAGGATTATTTCATGCAAAGTTTCTAATAAAAACGTAAGAATATGAACAAAAATTACAAAACATACCAAATCATCTTTTAAAATTTATACATATATATAACCATATAAATATATGTGCTTTGTTCACAAACTTGTCTTCTACATCAAAAATATACCTATATAGTTTTACGAGAACATCACGAACTGTTACATACTAGAAACACTATTTCAAGAAGTTTACTTTCACCTATAAGAACAAACGAACATTTTCACAAGTAAATCTGTTTTTATACTAAGTTTTGTGAGACATTAACTTCACGTGCGTTCGAGTACACATTTCAAGTCCTGTATTATATACCAGAATCCCTTGGAGGGGGAGCATGGTGTTTGTGTATAGATCTATACCGATTGACAACCCCGCGCCCTGACTGTTAGCTACAGTACACCATTTGGGGTGACAAACGTCAGAACTTTCCAACGCCTGAAGAATGTTGTGTATAGGCAATTCCAGTCAATAGCATGGTTATAAAACTCACATGGAGTATTAAAAACACATTGATTTACGGGGTTTTTCATACGTATTGGAAATTTTATATGTGCATACATTTTCTAGAAACAAACATTGGTCTTGATAGAAGGCTACATTTATGCTAGTAGAAAATATGTGATTTTCTAGGAACAAACAAACAAAAACAAAACATTTCATTTCATACAAAGATTTTCATTTAATACTTATGAAACTCACCAGTTTAAATGTTGATCTACTCTTTCAAAACTACTTGTATGTCCCAGGGATTCAGTAATTACATGTAACAAACAGCTTTTGAAGAAAGGACGCTGTGGCGCCAGTTTAAATTCATGTTTTTGGCATCATATTGTAATTGGTTTTGAACATGTACCTTTTAACAATGTAAACTTTCAATTATATATATGATGGTTGTATTGCTTTCTTCTTATGTATTCATTTGTTATGTTACCACATGAAGTCATCCGCCCCAAACGTTTCCGCCGTTCCGGTTTGGGGGTGTGACAAATTGGTATCAGAGCATTGTTTATAGTGTGCTAAGTATATCAAACCACATAAGATATATACAAACTATAAATACATAGGGGCTAAAACTCTCTGACTTAACAATTTCAAAACAGGAACATTAGGGGTCCTTTGCTGATAAGTCTATGTTTGCTAAGTGTATACGTTAAGGTGGTATATACTAAAAGTTTTATAGACATAGAATTTGTGATTTTCACTTTACTTCCTTTTCCTTGTTTGGATGTAGATATAAGGTAAGATCACTTATTCGACTGGCTATTTAATCTTGATTGTATATGACCTGTATACACAAGGCAACCATAGAAGGACCAGGAATGGACCGAGATTTCATGAAAAATGTAAGTGCATACAAACATACTAGTAAGGAGTCATATTGGCAACAAAACAAAAAGTATTAAGATAAGTTAAACACTGCGAGTAAGCCTCGGGGTATGTAATCATGTCTGGGATGAATATAGCCTGATCAACTATATTTATCCAAGAGGTGACCAACGTATGCCGAGGAATGGTCGTAGTGGATGACGAGTCTAAAACTTACCAACAAACCATACAAAGAAAACTTTAACATACAAATTTAAAATACTATAGGAGTATTTTGCGTTACAATAGAACCACACACTTAGATTCTTCATATGCTTCTTACCCCTATTATCGCATAGGCATATCAGCTAGACTTCATCTCCACATAAACCCCTACTATCCTGCCACCGAAGCCAATTGATGGATCAAGAAGGATCCAGAAGAAGATTTCGAAGAGTACTAATAGATGAAATACAAGGAAGAAGATTTCCGAGAAGGGACCAGATGGAGAAAGAAGTTCGGGAGATACCGTCAATAAACCTTACCCTATCAAGTGGAGTGTGAGAACCTCCACCTCTCATTTCAGGAAGCAACCCGCAATTAACTACCTAGCCACACATATAGACTGGAGATGACAACCGATGATCCACAACCGACATAAACTCATTGCACCGTACTTCGGGCCATAGCACCCATAGACCGATAAACAGATCAAGAGAACAATACAGATCACCTACACTCCTTAGAAAAGGAGATAGTCGTTATAGGACAAAGAACCCTTACAGCTACAACCTGGACAATCATCACAGAAATGAGAACAGAGGAGGCCACTCACGAAATAGAATCATGCCGACACATGAAGGTAATCAGCATACTGGTGCAACACTAGTTCTATAAATACACCCTACAACATTTCAAATTGTGGTAACAGCCGCCGTAACAGCAGTCATGGCACACCTCGGCGCTAACAACACAAACAAAAGAGGGAACGGCGCCGAAAGTTCCAATTGTAATAACAACCAGGGACACCCCGAGTATGTTCCTGCAATGACGCCCAAGGACCTACCAAAAAGACAACAAACAGTGACATTCCATACCACCACCATCCCTACTACCTCAGTGTCGACAAGACCATATGTTGGAAACCTACCAAAATGCACCAAGTGTATCTTTCATCACAAAGGAATGTGAAGGGAAATGCACTGCAAGGACTGTAATGAAAATGGGCATACCACAAATTTCTGTAGGGTGTCGGCTCAACAAACCGCCCAGAACACAAAAGCTGGGATGAGTCGGACTTGCTACAGATGTGGAGAAGTAGGGCATTTCATAAAGGATTTCCCGGAGACTAAAAACAAAGATGTCAGGAGCGTCGGAAGTGTTTTAGCAATAGAGCGTGGGAAAGCAGTAATAGACCCCGCTGAGATTCCGGTACGTTCATTCCCGATAGAAAATATGCATGGATACTATATAATAGCAACGCGGAGAGGAGTATTGTGAGTCGAAGATTTAATCAATTTCTCAACCAAAAACCTGAAAAACTTAAACGAAATATTTACAGTAGAATTGGAATAATCAAAAGCACTAGAGACGTGTACATAGGGTGCACTCTAACACTAAATCAACCAATTCGTTCAAATCATCCTAAAACCGGTCACAATAAAAATTTACGACATTTTCATTTTAACAATGTATTAGTTAGTTTCCTCACCGTACCGATATAATATATTACAAAAAGGCCATTCGCCTAAAACCATCGAGTAATAGAACCCTCGTTGTCTATGGTGACAAACCGGACACAAACCCCCGACTCACCTTTTACAACAAGACTCAGAAGTACCTACACAGGAGGTACCAAGCCGTCCTAGCCCGTGCTGTGGATAAGAAACAAGAAGAGAAAGACATCATGGATGCTGAAAAAGCCCGTAACCTTCTCGATATATTCCCAAAAGATCTCCTGGGAATACCATCCGTACGGCAACCTGAGTTCAAAAATCAACCTAAGTGCAGTAGTTGTGGAAAAGGGTTGTTGTAAATGCCATCTAACCCAAGTTAATCACCCCACTCAAGTAGAGACTATGGACCCATACTAGTGAATCTATGATTACGAAGTGTATATATTGGAGCCCTATATAATTAAGATTCTACGGACTTAGGGTTGGTAATACCGCTTTAAATCCTTTTCCTTGTTTGGATTTGGGCTTAAAATAGAATCACCGATTCGACTGTCTTTTCAATCTTAATTATATACGAGTTATAAACACAAAGAGATAATAGATGAATCAGTTATGAGTCATACCATGAACTCCATGACAAGTTACCCAGGACAGTGGATGGACATGCTACCACTTGAGCGATCGTAGATAAATCAACCAAACCCACACACTTTCTACCGACCAAGGATACAAAGAAAAATAGAAAAGATGACAGGAGCATATTACAAGAAAATTGTGAGACTGCATAGTATACCACTATCAATCATTTTGGATAAGGGGACAGGCGATTCGCCTCGTGTTTTCAATAGTCGTTAAAGAAGTCCTTTTTATCACCCTCAAACTGAAAGGCAAAGAGGAAGAACCATTCATCGAATCCTTATACAACATTAACTATTACATTAACATCAAAGTCGCGTCATTCGAAGCTCTCTGCAGAAGCAAGTGTAGATCACCTCTTTGATGGGATGAGGTAGGTGACACACAAATAGCTATCAGGCAAGTTCCTAACAACACTCTCACTAGCCCCCAGATCATACGAGAAACTACAGAGAAGATTGTTCAAACCCGTGAACGATTGAAGGCATCCCAGGATCGGAAGAAGAGCTTGTCTGATGAGACTCTTGTTATTCCACTGGATGAAATTGAAATCAACGGGATTCTAAACTTCATCGAAGAACCGGTGGAAATCATGGATCAGGAGGTCAAAAGGACAAAACAAGGCCGCATGCCCATAGTGAAGGCTCGTTGGAACGCCAAGCGAGGACCGAAATTCACTAAGGAATGCGAGGATCAAATAAAAAAAAACACCCCCAATTTTTTAGTGATATCTACAAGTTGAATTTCGGGGCGAAATTCTTTTAACGGAGGGAGAATGTAACAATTGGTAAAAATAGGAACGATCGTGCGATGCAATGTTTTGATTATTAAGCAATATGAGTATTTTATCAAGAATAGTTGAAGGAATTTAACCTCTTTTATATAAATTAGTTATTGTGAAATATAAAACAAGTAACTATTGATAAATTTCGTTATGATGTATGACTACGAACCATCACCGGTTTGTGAAATTAGCATATAACATCATTTAAACGCAACAAACTTAATTTTTGTATCAACATGTCTCTAGTTTATAAGTAAGTTAGGTTCTATGTAAAACGTTTTCTTAGTAGATGTGAAGGATCTAAATTTGACAAATATATGAACCAAAGTGATAAAACGTGTTTAACGATATGGTTAACCGGTTAAATGTCACGAAATTATACATTGGTCGGTAAATTTTATATTTAAATAAATAAAAATATAAAATGAATTATTATAAGGTATAATTAGAATGTATTTAAGTGTTTTTGAATAAAAAGAATAAAACATAAACATTAAACTTCAAATACACAAAAACTACCTTGTTATTTTATACTAAGTATACATGTATGTATTTGTACATATGTATTATTATCTAGTGAATGATTAATAATGGGTCATGATTTAAGTGATTTCATGTAAGGAATATGATTTCTAAATCAATTAAGATAACAGAATTGGTGGAGATATGTGCCAACTTAACTAATAAGTGCTTAATCACTTAAGACATTTTACTAAGAATGCTTATTAATCCCTCTTCTAATTTTCGAGATTAAGACCTTCCCTCTCCTTAACTAGAAATCCTAACTAACTAAACAACTAGTAATTAGTTAGTTAACTAACTCTATCTCTAAGCAACCACCCAAGCAAGTGGCTAGACAAGATCACATCACTTAAACTCACATCCCATCACAAGCTAGTCTAGGTTTTGTCCCCTTATCCTCTTCCACTCTTTCCTCCTTCATATCCACGAAATTTCCTCTTCATTTTACCCTCATTTGACCAGCCAATTATACTCTAGGGAATAACTCTCAACCTTCATCTCATTTTCAAGCACAAGAATTTCCTTCCAAAGCCATCAAAACCATGAACTAAAGGGTTGCTGTCCCTTTTGTGTTTCAGCCACCATTTCACCCATCTACACCTTCTGTTTGCTTGATATTTTTACCACCAAATACCCCTGGTAGTTAGTTGTTAGGATACTCAAAATTATAGATTCAAAACAGTGAGTAAACTACCCTTTTTCTTACTCTTTTGCTGTGAAGTTTTCGTGAAAGCAACGTAGCCAAAACAGTGGCTGTTTAGGAGCATCAAACCAACACCCAAAAGTTCTTCATCTTCAACCTTCCATTCTTCAAGTATTCATATAAGGTGAGTTCATACCCCTACATTTTCATGTTTTCTTCAAGTTTTAAGTGGGGGAATACAAGTTAGAACACTAAACATAACTTAAATTTAAAAGACAACTTTCTACAAAAAAGTTGAGTCCTGTTCACGGACTGTTTTGACCATCTTAAACTTAATATCTTTCAAAACAGTACAATATGCAAATAGTTCAAGTTTATAAATTTCTAAGGACTACTAGCACGCGTTCATACGATTTTTCTACAATTTATGGCAATTTTTATAAAACTGCCTATCATTTCAGAAGTGATTTCGGACCAGTCTGTGAAGATGTTCATTTTCACACTAGTTTGAGACCACTAAAAATCATAATAAAAATTAGGAACAAAGTAGACTCATTTTATAAACTCTCAGAGGTGACGGATTCAGTTTTTGACTTACGATGATTTTTCTATGAGTTTTCTATAAACAGGGACAATAAAGGGTAAAATTGTCAAAAGTGGTTTATAGATTTATTAACACCTTCTAACATTTTTGAGCAATGTTTATACATTAAGGAAGTTAAAACACAATCATTTAAATATGTTTAATTACCATTTTTACAAAAGTGATAAGTACAAAAAGGTCTTTAGTATCAAACTTAAGGATTATTTCATGCAAAGTTTCTAATAAAAATGTAAGAATATGAACAACAATTATGAAACATACCAAATCATCTTTTAAAATTTATACATATATATAACCATATACATATATATGCTTTGTTTACAAACTTGTCTTCTACATCAAAAATATACCTATATAGTTTTACGAGAACATCATGAACTGTTACATACTAGAAAAACTATTTCAAGAAGTTTACTTTCACCTACAAGAACAAACGCACATTTTCACAAGTAAATCTGTTTTTATACTAAGTTTTGTGAGGCATTAACTTCACGTACGTTCGAGTACACATTTCAAGTCCTATATTATATACCAGAATCCCTTGGAGGGGGAGTATGGTGTTTGTGTATAGATCTATACCGATTGACAACCCCGCGTCCTGACTGTTAGCTACAGTACACCATTTGGGGTGACAAACGTTAGAACTTTCCAAC
Source organism: Lactuca sativa (assembly GCF_002870075.4). Lineage (NCBI taxonomy): Eukaryota > Viridiplantae > Streptophyta > Magnoliopsida > Asterales > Asteraceae > Lactuca > Lactuca sativa. The sequence goes on from NC_056630.2 coordinate 249,908,184, forward strand.
GCCTGAAGAATGTTGTGTATAGGCAATTCTAGTCAATAGCATGGTTATAAAACTCACATGGAGTATTAAAAACACATTGATTTACGGGGTTTTTCAGACGTATTGGAAATTTTATACGTGCATACATTTTCTAGAAACAAACATTGGTCGTGATAGAAGGTTACATTTATGCTAGTAGAAAATATGGGATTTTCTAGGAACAAACAAACAAAAACAAAACATTTCATTTCATACAAACATTGTCATTTAATACTTATGAAACTCACCAGTTTAAATGTTGATCTACTCTTTCAAAACTACTTGTATTTCCCACGGATTCAGTAATTACATGTAACAAACAACTTTTGAAGAAGGGACGCTACGGCGCCAGTTTAAATTCATGTTTTGGCATCATATTTTAATTGGTTTTGAACATGTACCTTTTAACAATGTAAACTTTCAATTATATATATGATGATCGTATTGCTTTCTTCACTATGTATTCATTTGTTACGTTACCACATGAAGTCATCCGCCCCTGAACGTTTCCGACGTTCTGGTTTGGGGGTGTGACACATGTCTTGGTGACATCCAGTGGGTCAAAGTCAAACTATCTTCATGATCACGGGTAAATGGTCTAAATAAAAAGCTTCCATTCAAGATAGTCTCCAACTGCAATGAAGTCATAATGATCTTGTGTTGCTAATAAGAGAAATGAGTGAAGATTCTGATGGTGGTGTTTTGGTTCACTTACAGTACTTGAATGAGAAACACACTTATAGACATGTGTAGATTTTGGGAATGCTGTTTGCAAATTTCAAGCAAATGGCAGAAAAAATACCTTGAAACCCCTGTTTCAATCTATGTGATTGGGATTCCATCATATTTCATAGACTTACAAAGGCGAGCTTATCTTGATGTTGCACATATTGCAGGTTTAAAACCTTTAAGATTAATGCATGATTGCACTGCAATTGTAATTCACACATGAATCACTTGTGATTCACATGTGTCACTTGTGATTCACACGTGAATCACTTGTGATTCACATGTGAATAATCTTAATTATTTATTTTGTGTAGGCATAAGATTTATTTTAATTTGATTCCTTTTAACGAGTTACATATAATTCACATATGATTCACATGTGAATCATATGTGATTTACATGTGAATCACATGTAATTCATATGTGAATCGCATGTGATTTACATATGATGTCATATGTAAATGTGATTCATATGTGAATCGGATGTAATTCATATGTGAATCGCATGTGATTCATATGTTAATCACATGAAAATCACATATGTAGTTTTGTGAGTGTTTTTGCATAAATCAATTTTTTTTAATTTTCTTGTAGATTTGGAAGAAACTGTGATGGATATTGAAGAGATGAAAAATGATAAATTGAAGAAAATATGAAAATATTGACACGAAGACATAAAACGTTTTGAAATTTGTAGCATTTTTTTTATTTTTTATTTTGTATCGAATAAAATACTTGTACCATTATGTTTATAGGTTAATTAATAAAAATCAGATTTTTTGTGATTTACTTACGACTATTATAGTATAAGAAATATGTATACATTCACTTGAAAAAATATGTTTATACCCTCTTAAAAGGTTGATTATTTTTGGTTAAAAAAAGTTATATATATATATATATATATATATATATATATATATATATAAAAGCACACGATCTCCATCATGGTCTAACTTTGAATATTTATCTTTTTGAATCTTATTGTATTATTTAATAATATAAATAAACTCATTAGTTTTTAATTGTTTATGTTTATTATGGTGTCAATCATTGTTTCCATTCTTTTTCAATTTATGTTGTACATAGTTAATTCAATAACATGTTTCTCATTCCATGTCAATTTTTTAAGCTTATATTTACGAATTAGTTGATAACGATTTGTAAGTCCCTAAAATGTCTGTGTATCAATCAGATCCGTTTGATGGTGCAGAATCCCAATCAAACGGATAATGTCAGATCAAATAGAAGAGAAAGAGAAGAAGAATAATATGAATCTCTGTATGAATTGATTACAATTAAAGTTCCAAATACAAAAGATTCACACACACAAAATGCTCTCTAGTTTCTCTCTTCTCACATTCATCAATCTTTTTCTCACACCCCTCACCCATATATATACATGAGAATATGGGCCGACTGAACATGGGCCATAAACTGGTTTACGGTCCAAAACACAAAAATACATTTTTCTAGAAAAGTAAAGTATAAACCATATTTTTGACCCAACAATCTCCCCCTTGGTTTATAACTTTCTTTTCTTAATTGACCCAACAAGCTCCCCTAAAAAGTATCTGGCTTTTCTTGTTAATCTTCATTGGGAGATTGGCTTCAGCATTTATCTTCAAATTCTTCACAACTTCAAGATGAACTTGATGAATCTTCAATGAATGACTTCATCTTGAGCACTTGAACTTTTCTTCAAGATTTGACTCTGAACGCACATTGGGTAAGGAGGCTTCTTGTACTGATTCTTGAAAGATGACGCTTTCAGCTTGAGAATCTTCAAAGAGAACATCAGAGAGAACAAATCTTCTGGATCACTTTAGCAGGTACAACGATAGCAGTAGACTGATTCAGGAGGCTTCAATGCAATCCGTCATATAATCTTCAATTTTTGCTTAACCTTGCTTCTGGGTTGAAGGATTGAATGTTGAAAGAATAATCTTCATTTCTTGCTTCTTCGAATGAGAATTCTTCGATGATCACGGATGAAGCCTTGGCTCAAAAATCTTCGGCACAAACTTCCATGAGTTTCATCTTCACCTGAATTCACTTTTTAAGACAAAACAAAACTAAGAGAAAAAAATTTAGCACACAATATTTTTGGATTTTTTTTATATTTTCTGAAAAAGAAATAAAACAAAAATAACACTATTTTTGGATTTATAACTTTCTGATTTTTGTTTGGTTTTTTTATTGTTTTTTTTGTTTTGTTTTTTTTTTAATTTCCCCCTAATATTTAAATTAGAAGAACACTATGAACAAACTTAACAAAAAAAACAAAAATAATAGCTAAATTTAAGACTGATTTGGGATCAAAGTTTTTAGACAGCCTTTATCCGTTTATCAGTACCTCTCCTTTCATGAATAGATCTGATCAATCGTTGGTATTGTGGTCCACTTAAACACGAGAGATTGTGACAAAATTAGGACATATTATAAGTGACAAAACAATGTGATCCTAAGTTCATAGATAATATTCCTTAAGGACCATTCAGCTGACGACGAGCAAAGATATTGTTGTCCACCTAAATTAAGCAGCGAGATCTACAGAAAAACTGTATGTGTTCAATTTTAATTGTACTAGAAAATGTTTCCCACTTCCGGATATGCCCCAGCCATAAAGGACTTCCAGAGTACTCCTTACATCGGGTGAACAGACAATTATTAAGAGAGAAGATAGATTCAGATTGCTATTACTTACTGCTTTAGAGGGATTGAGAAGTAGAAGGTTGCATATGCTGTGTTCCAGGTCGGATTGGAAGTCACGCAAAGGAGACAGCATATGGCTAACAGATAAGAGGAATTTCATAGATATAATATGCATAGAAATAGAATTGCATATGTTACAGTACAGGTTGGATCTTTCGATCACACAGAAGAGGCAACATATGACTAACATACCAAAAGAAAGAAAACAATTTTCTGCAGACCTAATTCATCGGAATTTACCAGTCGCCCCCATCCAACCGGAATTAAGGATAGAATCCGCACATCGAGGAAAAGTGAATCCACAATTCTAGATACGGGTTATTTAATGTGACCGGTAGATTCCCATGTATATCTCCCTGCTCAACCTATCCGAGCGTCGTGATGTCAGGCTAAACGGATCTAACTAGGTCAAGGTTTGTCAAGTCCTTAAATTCATTAAGTTTAACTCTCCATAGTCAAGTCCATTTAAAATATTTCGTGCCTACCAGCGCATCGAGCACAGAGCGTTAACAATTCAACTTAGGTACGTTACGCGACATCAGATTGCCCGTTATCACTTGTTAATTTCATTTCCCAAAACATCTCCTGCAAGCACATTCCATTAACACCATATTTTTGATTTTCTTATTTTCTAATGTTTTTTAGTCTAAAACGATTAAAATTTTCTAATTTTTGTTTTGTTTTTATTTCTCCCCCTAAAGTTGTGCATAAGAGAGAAACGAAAGTAAATGCACAAATTTAAACTATCCTAAAACAAAAATTAGTCTTTAAAGCGAATCAGCTTAAGAAAAACTCAGGAGTGTAGAGAAGAAAATTCAAATTGTAAGTCACCGATTGAATTTGCATCCAGAAGGTCTGAGAACAGCACGCGTAATCTCAGAACAGATCCAAAAATTCTTCACATGGTTAAGCACAAACCCCATGCGATCCCTTCCTTTCTTCCCTTCCCGCAAAGGACACATACTCTCAAACAAAAGTCTGAATGTTGTACAGTTGATAGATGTCGTCTATCATGTGCCTGGAACAGCCACTACCAACAAACCAAAGTCTGATGATATGCCTCCATAGCTGCTTTGACACAAAGCGGGATTAATTAGTCTTTGGAACCCAGTCCATTTTGAAACTGGGTCGACCTTTGTTATCAACACACGATACTCTCTCCCATGACATATCCTGCTTATCACAAATACAAGACGATGAAATATTAGAGTCATTAGAAGATTTAGGAGATTTCACCTTTGGTACCCATCTATATTCTGGTTTAACCCATTTCTTGTTTGATCCGATGGGTTCCTCGGCACTTGATTTGGAACTTGAAGTCGTCTGCCTAGATGACTTTGACCTAACCAGTCTTGGTTTCATAGGAGCATCTCTTGAACTAGACTTGTGGGCCAGCATTCCCTTCTTTTTCTTGGGAGTTGGATGCTTGGCCTTGGGAGTTGAATTCTTAGCCTTCATGACATTCCAGTCGGCATTGTCTGAATGTGACCTTGAGGGTTTTCTTTTGGAGTATCTCCTTCTTGGCGCGTTCTGTCGGCCTTGAGCATAGTGGGTAACGTATGGGCGATTTGGACAGTTTTTGGCAATGTGTCCAGGTGTTCCACAGTGAAAACATGTCTTCTTCTTCACTGGGCAATTGTCTCTTCCTGCCCCTGGTGGCATATCTTTGCCTTGTCTCTTATGGTTCCCACAAGCACAATTACAATAGGCACTCTGTTTCACTGGAATTGGAGGCCTGTATTTCTCAACGACAACTTTGTTAGGAGTAACAGAATTCGAGGCAACAGATTCTGAGTTCAAGGAGTCATTGGTTTGTTCAGTAGTGTTCTCCTTGTTCTCATCTTCTGCTACTTTACCTGCACATGAAGTAGAAACATTAGTATTTTCTACCTGAATACCTCCTGACACAAACCCAGCTGGTTTGCCATATCGAAGATGTGACTCCCTGGAAATTTCTTCCTGTGTCATAGGGATGAATGTGTAGTTATGATTGAAAGGTGGAGGAACACTATCATACCCTAGACCATTGTTTTGATTATCTTTAAATTTTAATTGGGTTTCAAATAAGGACTCGACTGTCTGACTTGATGCAGTATAAGTTTTGAAACTGACATCTGTTTTTCCACACTTAATTTTCAATGCGTCAAGTTCTTTAGTTACAGCAGCAAGTTGTCTATTAATATGGTCACATTTTTCACACTTGTTGCTATACTCTTCCTGAAGCTTCCTAAAGTCCTTGGTTTTTGCTTCTAATTCAGCCTTCAGGGGTTTCTGTCGTTTCCTAGGTTGATATCCTTCGTATTTTAGGTCCTCGACTTCCCTTTTTAGCAAATCAATTTGTTCCCGAACAAATTTAATTGTAGTTTCACAAACTGGTGTACATGAAACTTCACATGATTGAGAACATGAAACTTCATTGACCGGAAGGTTTACAGAACTCTTTAAAGCGTCAAGCTCTTCAATTACATCAGCAATACTAAGATGATTGAGATATTTTGTCTTCTTGATGACAGATACATTCATATCCCACGATTTTGGAAGTAAATTCGATAGCTTTTTGTTTATCTCAGATTTAGACAACAAGATCTCGCTGCAACTGAGTTTCGAGGGTTTATCCAGGGATATAATCGAAAATGTTGAAATTTTGTCTTAACATATCCTGACGACTCTCTTTCATGTTTTCAACTCCCTCGTAGACCTTAAAATCAATTAAAAAGCACAACTAAAAACCAAAATCAAACTTAAAAGTCAAATTTTAAAAGTTAAACTCAAAAGTCAAACTTAAAAGTCAAATCGAAAAGCTAAATTTGAAAGTTTAAAAGTTAAACGAAAAAGTCAAAGTTTAAAATCAAAGGTCAAACCTGAAAGTCAAAATCAAAATTTTAAATAAAAAATCAAAAATAAAAGTTAAAAATAATTTTTTAATTATTTTATTATTATTACTTTTTTTTGTTTATATATATATATATATATATATATATATATATATATATATTAAATTTTATTTGATTTTTGATTTTGACTTTCAGCTCTGATACCAATTGTAAGCCCCTAATTTACCTGTGTATCAATCAGATCCGTTTGATGGTGCTGAGTCTCAATCAAACGTATGAAGTCAGATAAAATAGAAGAGAATCAGAAGAAGAATAATATGAATCTTGTTTGAATTGATTAGAATGAAGTTCCATTACAAGATTCACACACAACACACACTTGTTCTTCTATTTGCCGTACACTCTCTATTGTTTATTTATTTATTTATTATTTAATTTTAATTTTTTATTTTTGATGAAAAAGGAATTTAAAATTAAAAGGAATTGAATTTTGGGGTTAAAAGTGTAAAAATAGTGAAACTTGCTGTGAAAAAGATGCGCCGCCTGGTGAACTAGAGGTCGTGAGTTCAAACCCTGACACCTGCGCTTCTGCTTCCTATTTTTTATATGCGAGGCTGCTGAGTGCGAGGATGCTGAACATGCGAGGTGCGAACCGGAAATGATGCTGAGCAGTAAACTCCGAGCTGCAAGCTCGGGCACGTAAACGTGCGAGTCCTCGGACCGTAACCTCTGACCGTGAACTCCTCGAACCGCAAACACCGGCTGCAAAATCTTCGGAACCCTAGCCGCCGGCCGCAAACTCCTTGCTGATTACGATAAAAAAACAACAATTTTTTGACTTTGAAGCTCCAAAACTCGATCAAAAACCCTTTTTTATTAAAAAAAAAAAAAACACAAAGAACAAACCCCCCTTATTTTTCAGAGATTTATCCAAAAATGCAAGAATATTTCGAAAATAAGATCAAATTATGCTCCAAATATGACAAAATTGACTGATACAATTTGGCTCTGATACCAATTGTAAGTCCCCAAAATGTCTGTGTATCAATCAGATCCATTTCATGGTGCGAAATCTCAATCAAACGGATGATGTCAGATTAAATAGAAGAGAAAGAGAAGAAGAATAATATGAATCTCTGTATGAATTGATCAGATTTAAAGTTCCAGATACAAAAGATTCACACACACAAAATGCTCTCTAATTTCTCTCTTCTCACGTTCATCAATCTTTTTCTCACACCCCTCACCCATATATATATATATATATATATATATATATATATATATATATATATATATATATATATATATATATATATATATATATATATATATACATGAGAATATGGGCCGACTGAACATAGGCCGTAAACAGGTTTACGGTCCAAGACACAAAAATACATTTTTCTAGAAAAGTAAAGTATAAACTTTTTTTTTTAACCCAACACGATTATTTTTGCGAGTAGTTTGAATATAGATGAAACATTCAAATCACTACATACTCAAGGACTAATGAATGCCTAAAGATATAAGGAGACGGTTCATGGTTGAGTTAAGTTTTTTTTGCATCAAGTAACAAAGCACCATCAATTTCCTCTACACCTACAATCTATTTCCTTTTTACATTGTTCTTTTTCCTTTTATCTTCAATACATAATCTATCTTGATAGGAACCGTCTCGGTTACATTGCAACTTGACAAAACTTGTCTTTAATTGAATCTCGAATTGATACAACATATCATTTACTATAATAAAACTCCTTAGTAATTCATTGCATGATTCAAATTTGAAGTTAGCTAAACAAAATTCTTCATTTTGTTTCGTAAGATTTGATGAATCCATTTTAATCTGTTGAATTAATTTTAATAGTCAATTAATTTTCAATCTTAATAGTAATTTATGTATGATTAAAATTAAAAAAATAAAATAAAATAAAAATAAATGGTAATCCATATATGGCTAACATTTTATCCACTGACAAGGAAAAATTTACCACACCATACTGGTCATTGGTAATTCAGTTATGAACCAACTTCACAAAATTTTAATTTTAGCATATACGGCTAAGGTTTCCAACTTGACTTTTGTGATTTAATCTTGAAGTCCGCAAAATGTAATATCTTCACGTGGAACTTCATGTAATGCAATCCAAAACTTATACTCAGAACCCTTATGCCATATTTCTTATTAACAATTCCTGAATTATCTCTAAACTTCTTAGTGACTAGTTAAAATTTTGTTTTAGGATAAACCAAATAATTTACAAAATTGAACAAGTAGCAAAATATTGAAAATGATAACAAAATGTAATAATATATGATTTTAAAATAAATTATTCATTTAAGTTGGAACTAACAAATTAATTAAGATAATAAAATAAATATTAATATACAAACCTAATAAACGAAGAATTCATTGTAGAGATTGAAATAAATTTGATCTATTCAGAAATTTATTGTCTTAATTTTTTAATTCACATGTCTCAATATGTAAATTATTTCATTCGTTATGAATTTAAGTTTAAAATGAAACGAACCTATCCAAATGTTGTAAATTATTTCTTTCATTATAAATTTAAATTTAAAATTAAGCGAGTCATGTTACGATTCATGGCCTTAATATTTTGTATTAAAAAAATATAAAATCTATATATAATATATTTTAGCTTAAATTTGTGTAGGGTGGGCCAAACTCCTACACCCATGTAGCTACATGCTCAACTTCTTCATGTTTCTTAATTAAAAGAACAGGTTCAGGTTAAAGTCCGTTGAGATTCTTCATTATCTTCATATTTTTGGTAATTAACAATATTTTCTCACTCATGGTATTTTTGTTAATTAAAAAAGAAAGTCATAAAAGTAAAACCATATTTTTATCAAGTGGAAGAATAAAATAACCAAGTGGAAATATAAGCTCCTTTAAACTTGTCCAAGCTTTAATCCGGTGGTTAAAATCTTTTAAGTCGCATTTTAAAAACTTATATTACTATTACCAATTCATATAAATCAATATACAAAAATGTTCAAGTTCAATTCGTTCATGCTTAAACGGTACATAATAGGAATATTTTGTTTCATGGCATGCCCCACAAAATGACTGATTTTCAACCAAATAGTCCATGAAATTGAAGTATTTGTTTTAAAGGGATAATCACTTAAAACGATAATATATTTTTTGATTTGTACATATTTGGTCACTGAGTTTTTTTTTCGTCGATATTTACCCTTCAACTTGTTAAACTGTACGCATTCAATCCTTATGACCGGTTACTCCAGGTCAGCCGGGAAAAATAACTTAGTAGAGTAATATATTTATTATTTTGTACACATTTAGTCCTTAATATTTTTATACACATTTAGTCCTTAATATTTTTTTTGTATCAAAGTAAGTTATTTTTGTTTTGTACTCTTTCAGTACTTATGATTGTAGAACAATCATTGATGGAGTGTGTATGACTATTGATGTTTATGTGTAAAGTCTCATTTTCACAACAAAAAATATTCATTTTTAAATAAGGTAAAAATCCCTAATTATAAATCCGTTATTAAGAAAGAATGTTTATTCCAAAATACATAATCAGAGTAATATAAAAAACACGGAATCCTCAATACTATTGATGAGTGTGTACAGTCATGCATTCGCCTTCCACGATCAACGATAGAACCTGAAAACATAAACAACTGAGTAAGCACAAAGTTTAGTGAGTTTTCCCCAAAAAATGATTCAACAAACGTATTATCATTAATAACAGACCCACACTCATCAGATTGGAATACATCGGCCTAATCAATCATCAGATTGGAATGCCAACATGCAACATGTCCAACCAGTCATCGGACTGGAATATCCAGGGTTTGTTGGCATGTCGCCTTAACCCAACCGCTCATCTCAAGCCTCTGCGCCTATGGCTTACACCCGGCCTGTACCAGGTATTCTGGCCTAAAACATATAACAGGACCACCTCAACCTATCCCACCACCATATGGTTATCCCACGTAAGATGTCATGAAAAAAAACCTACAAAAATCATTCACAAATACTAAATGAGTACAAAAACAAAAATGACTTATTTTGCAACAAAAAAAACTATTAAGGATAAAATATGTACAAAATGAGAAATATATTACCCTATTAATTTATTTTTACCGGCTAACCTGAAGTAGCCGGTTATAAGGACTAAATGTGTACAATTTAACAAGTTGAATGGGTAAATATAGACGAAAAAAAATCAATGACTAAATATGTAAAAATCAAATAATATATTACCCTTTTAAGTCATTATCCCTTTGTTTTAGGGTCCTTATTCCACCTCCCCTTTAAAAAAAACCCTTATTCACAAGCTTTATTTGTTTCCTTTCATCCACTCGCTTTTTCTTTTATTCACGCAACTTACCATTTTGAGATCATGGTCCTTATACTTTCAACAATTGCTAAAATACACCCAAACGCAGAGTTCCAATTTATATTTCATACTTTCTAAAATTTCAATTATCCGTTGAACATTTATACTTTTAACATTTAATTAACCTTTGTTACTTTACTTTCATTATAGTTTCTCTTATAACATATTTCACCTTTAATTATTTATAATTATATAATATTTTTTTATTAAATCAATTTACATAAATTTATAAAAGTGTTTACTTTTATTTTAGTCCTTTTGTTTTTTTTATTATCTTCTTATGCTTTAAAATATTTATAATTTATTTAAATACAAGGTTATTTATTTTTATCATTAACCCTTTTTCCAGTAGTTTTTCTTTAATAAAAAAAATTATACATTATTGAATTAATATACATTAAAAGACAAAATATATTTTCTTTAACATATTTCAAATTACATAATATTTATGTTTTGAACATATATTTATATAAAAAAATCTTATATATAAAATGAGATGTTTTTTAATATTTTTGTTATATATAAAAAAACATCACATCATTCATCTAAAGGTGGATATTAAATGGATAGAAGAGGAGCTGAATATTGGAGAGTACTGTGTTGCTGCATACATACATCTCCGATGTTGCTGCATACATACATCTCCGATTGATGCATTTGAGACGATAAAGAAACAATATAATTATATAAATGAAGTGAAGAGTAAGTTTACTCATGAAAATACAAAAATTTGAACACATAATTAATGAAGGGGACAGGTTGAGGAAAAAGTAAAACTAAAAAATAGAGAAAGTTCAATAACCCAAGAGATAACAAATACAAAATTATTATTATTATTATTATTATTATTATTATTATTTTGACATTTCTAAGGTTAAACCAACATATATGTAATTAAGTTATAATAATGAAAAACCCGGGATTAAGATATAATCAATTTTCAAACAGAATTAAAGAATGGAGCCTTTTTTTTCCCAATTATAAATTGTACCCAGGCCCGGCCCTGAAGGGGGCAATGTGTGCATCCGCAGGGCTTCGAAAAAAATAGGGCTTGAGTTTTACCAAAATATATAATTAAGATATTAATATACATTAATATATATTATGTGTCCAAAATCAAGTATACTTTTTTTAGCGTGAGTTTATTCCAACTTCATTCCATTATAGGCCGGTCACTTATATAATAATAGGCGATATAAGGATGTTTATATGTAAATCTTCCATGTTACAATTTCTATCCTTAATTTATCATTCATACTTAACAATTTATCCCGTATATGAACTCTTTTTAATAAATCAATTTCCAAAAATTCTGTATTTAGCCCCTCAACTTTTTTAAATTTATAATTGTCATTTTGTTTATTAATTAATTAATTTTTTTTAGTTTTTTTTTGTGACAATTCAGCATTTAATTTAAATTTCTAATATATATATATATATATATATATATATATATATATATATATGTGTGTGTGTGTGTGTGTGTGTGTTTGTGTGTGTGTGGGGGGGGGGGGGGGGGGGGGCATTTGCATTTTTCGTACACGGGTTGTCGGTTAGATATTACGATATATTATTACTTGTTAAAATACTATGATTTTTCTGTGTTTATTGCTATAAAGTTTATCGTCGTTTTTTTATAAAAAAAACTTTAGTTTATAAAAATAATTCATCACACGTTAGGGCATATGACCATTTTTTTTTCTGGTTCGTCCTGCACATTTGAATCCTCAAGATCAACCCTGATTGTACCAACCTCAAATCCAACACCCACCTAACAACATCTGACCCACCCAAAAGCATTTCATGTATGTGACAATGTGAGGACCAATTCCATGAAAAACCATGTAGAAAACAAAAACTAAATCAAAAAAACAGAAATTTGCATCCCCTTGTAATGAAGATGAAATGGTGACAGCTTTGTGATAACGAATAAATTCGAAAATTGAGATTTAATGAATAGGAAATCCATGGACTATGGGCGTGAATGGGGTTAGCCACAAGTTTCACCTAACACATTTTAATTTAAAGTCAACAAAGTAAACTCCTAAGAAAAGGTGGCGCCGTGAGTGATGCATCAATCATCTTGTATAATTAAATATCAAATCCAACAAATATTTGACTTTTCACCCAACCATCTTGGTCATGTACACAAAAAACTAGAATATGTACAAATGAAGAAGTAGATAATAACCCTATTACCTGATTCTTACTTGGAGCAATGTGCATGAAAATCGATGGATATCATATTTAATTTATGTCATACACTAACGATCTGATCTTATATAAACACCAAATCCAACAAAAGTTTCAAAATTGACGCCTTTAAACATAAATATGCCATACAAATAAAAAAAATCCAAATATTAGTATAAATAAAACACTATTAGATAGCAAATATTAAAAATATACATTTAAGAACAAACTGCATCTAAGGGGATCTATGTGGCTTCTCTTCCTCTCTTGATGTTTGCAACTCTGGCCACTGCAACATATATCTTGTCCATGGTTTCCTCAGCAAACCTGAAAAGCTTCCATCTCCACTCCTTCTTGAACAACAGAACTCCAATAACACCCCAAAACCCTGTCACAAAACCACTCATTATGTCCACATAAAACAACCAGACCTCTACACGCTCCTGAGCTGTTTTGTGTTTCTTCTTGCGCTTTGTTGTTGGGTCTTCAAAATCAGAGCATTTCTTGGGCAATGGAGCTCCACATAGATCTTTGTTTCCGGTATATATTGATGGATCATCCAGGGTCTGTAACTGATTTCCTGTTGGAATGGGTCCCGACAAGTTGTTGTATGACAAATTCAAATGGCTCAAAAAATTCAAAGCTGCCATGCTTGGAGGGATCGTCCCTGTCAACTCATTTCTGGATAAATCAAGAGAAAATAACTTCTTCATGTTTCCAATGTTATATGGAATTCCACCAGTGAGATGATTATTAGACAGGTTGAAACCCATCAACAAAACAAGTGCAGTTAACTTGACTGGGATTTCTCCTGAGAGTTTATTGCTTGAAAGGTCCATGTTAAAAAGTAGATCCCACGTTTTTGTATATTCAAGATCAACACCTTTCATGACTTGAATCACATTATCTTCGGGACGCCGATAGTATGGGTTAGAATAATCATATTTCATGGCATTCAGCTCTTCTAGACAATCAGGTATGCTTCCCATCAAGTTGTTGTATGCAACATCCAAAATCTGAAGATTTGAAGATTTGCACAAAGATCGAGGAATTCGACCAGTGAAGTTATTTTTGTGTAACCTTAAAACCATCAAATTTTTAAGCCTTTCTCCAACCCATTCGGGTATGTTTCCTCGTAATTGATTATCACCCAAATCTAAGACTTCTAGATTTCGTAAATTCCCCAATTCTAAAGGAGGCTCACCAATGAAGTTATTGTCATTCAATTTTAACCGGTATAATGATGAATTAAGAGCTAAGGAACCAGGAATGACACCAGAAAGCCGATTTGAACTAAGTATCATGGTATGCAACTCTTGAAGATTCCCAAGGCACTTGGGAATTTTCCCGGTTAACCTATTTCTCGAAAGATCAAGATATTTTAGATCTGTTCTTTTGCATAATGACCTGGGAATCGACGCATTGAAAAGGTTATTTTCCAGGAACAGTGACCTGATATCATAATCATATCTATTTAGACTAAAATTTCCTCCATTGGGAAGGTTTGTCAAAGGTCCGTGGAGTTTGTTGTAAGAAAGATCTAAAAAAGGAATGATTGGCATCTTTTGCAACCATGTTGGCAGAGGTCCCGAAATTGTAGCATTGGACAACCTTAACGTCTTAAGTTCCCTTTGATTTCGCAGCCACTGTGGAAATCCATTTGCAATAATGCAAGAACTGAGGTCAAGAGACTTCAACACGAATGGAGGCAACCACTCACGTGAAACATTGAATGTCAACCTAGTGTTGGAAGAAGTATCCAACTCCTTCAACTTCGAAAGGTTGGCAAAATGGGCTTCAAAAACTACTCCTTCTAAGGAATTGTTTGAGATATCTAGCGCATAGAGTTTGACAAGTTGCCCAATTGAAACCGGAATCGTCCCATTTAACATATTTGAAGACACATCAAGAGATTGTAGTGAAACAAGTCCAACTAGAGATGTTGGGATAGGGCCTGTTAACCGATTGGATTCCAAATTCACATATGTTAAAGCTGATAGTTGTCCAAAGGATTTTGGAATTGAACCATTCAGTTGATTAAAAGAAAGGTCGAGTGTGTTAAGATTCCCAAGGAAGGTTGGAATGGGGCCAGTCAAGTGGCTTCTCGACATATATAGTACTTCTAAAAATGTTAATCTTCTTAAAGATTTGGGGATTGAACCTGTAAATCTGTTGAACGATAGATCTATCTCTCTTAAATTCTTCAGTCTTCCAAGTTGTTTGGGAACTGTACCATTTAAACTCCCATGTAAAATCAACCTCTCCAAAGCATATTTCGAGCATTCTGATACATTTTTTGTTGAGTCAATCATTTCTATGCGAAAATAATTGTCTGACACACTCAATTTTTTCAGGTGACACTGCCGCCAGATTCCAACATGCTCAATCTGCTTAAACTGGTTAGAAGAAAGATCAAGCTCCAGAAGGCCAGGAATAATAGGAACCGATGAATTCAACATGTTTCCAGAAAGGTCAAGGACTCTTAGGGAACTCATGTTTGTTAAAAAAGATGGAAAGGTGCCTCCAATTGAATTATAGCTAAGATCCAGGTGTTGGATTTTAGCAAGGGTACTGAAATTAAGATGAGAGGGAGATAGATGCATGTTATGGAGCCCACAACGTGACAAATGCAGCTCTGAAAGGGAAGGGATCATGTTTAGCAAGTTTGCAAAGTTCAATGTCGAACCAAGATCAAAGTCTGAAAGATCCAGGAATGTTAGGGACGTCATGTTTAGGAAAAAGCCAGGGAGTGGACCTTTGAAATAGTTGAAGCCAAGATCCAGGAATACTAGGGATTTCATGTTTTGTAAAAAGCCTGGGAGTGGACCATTGAAAGAATTGAAGTGAAGATCCAGGAATACTAGGGATGTTGTGTTTTGTAAAAAGTCTGGGAGTGAACCATTGAAAGAATTGGAACCAAGATCCAGGAATACTAGGGATGTCGTGTTTTGGAAAAAGTTTGGGAATGGACCTTTGAAATCATTGAAACTAAGATCCAAGTGTTTGAAATTGGGAAGTATTCTACTCGAATTAAGAGAACGAGAAAGATCAATGTTGGAAAGCCTACAAAATTTCAAACTTAACTCTCTTAACGAAGGAATCATGTAAAACACCATTTCCCAGTTTTGTGCTCCACTAAGATCCACATAATCCAAGTTGAAATGCTCGAGTAACGAAAGGTCAGAAGTCCATGCCATATCATCTGCCACCAGCTCATTGTTTGAACTGATATCAAGAAACTTTAAACTAGAAAGATTTCCTATGTTATGAGGAATAATACCTTGAAAACCAGCATCAGAGAGATTGAGGTAGCTCAGGTGTTTGAAGGATCCAATGAAGTCAGGGATTTGGCTTCCTCCGAAATCATTCCAACTCAAGTCCAAGTAACTGAGATTCCTCAACTCTGCCAAAGAAAAGCTCACCTCATCACCAACTAACCATCCTGTGCTTCCTCTGAGATGAAGGCTTTTAATGTTTCCGGTGACATTGTCACAATGGACTCTTTCCCACATGCAACAATCATTTCCAACCCATGATGACAACATTCCAGAACCATCTTCAACACTGTCTTTGAACTTGAGAAGAGCAAGTCGCTCTTGCTCAAAGCAAACGATGCTAGTATTTTCAACACCCAAACAAGAACAACTGTTTGCAACCAAGAAAACACCTACGAATATGAGATAGAGCCCCAAACCTCTACGATTCCCCATTATCAACCCCAACTCACTTTTATTTAGAAAAAAGAAAAAAGCGGAATGGGAAGTTGTTATCAAGAACTCATGTGTTCGTATGATCAATTAATAAAATAGTTTGTTTATAAAGCCATAAATAAAGAGCAACTTGTTATAGTGGAAGACTTTGGAATTGGAAGTCAATGGAGAATCTGTATTACTATATTCTTCTCGTCCTATAGGCTATTTTTCTTTTTCTCTTGATCAAAGGAAGTAATTGGCAGCCAGGTCATTTTATATATTAATTATAAACTTGGTTTTGATGTTTGATAATTTACAAAACTAACTACAAAAAAAAATAAGTTTTTTTTTAATTATCTGATGTAAAAGATAGTTAAAATTTTCAATTCATTTACCTACCCCACGTGTAACCCAATCTTTGAAGTCCTGAGAGTAGCCCTCAAAGTTCATGTATTAGTTTTATTATTACTTTGTTAACCAATACCAAGTTAACAAATAAATCCCTAAAATTGACAAATTTAGGCACCAAACATCATTTCAACTCAACTTTCTCTTAATTTAGTTGTATACCTGAATTTAGCCAACATCCCAACAAATAATCATTTTACAAAATATCCATTTAATACAACTTAAACAAAACTTGACATGCCTTGACTAATGGGGCTACGCGGCAACGCAGATTGAATTTTCTTCACTATTAGAAGTCAGATGCATATATTGACGTACTATTTTCTTCAGTCCACTGATTTCCTTGACGAGTTCTCATTTTTTTCGCTTCTTTCTTCTTTCGCTTTACCTACAACACTTTCAACTCAGACGAGTGTAGGGAAAATAGTAGGATTTTATTATATTTCCTTCACTTATTTGCTATTAAATTGATTTTGCACAATAACCCTCTATTCTGTTTATAGTTTCAGTTTGTCCTTAATACTTTCAGTTTTTATTTTTTGAACCCTTACATTTGACTTAGTTATATAAAGACAAAATTGCAAATTTTGACCTATCTTATATTTTAGACAAAAATGCAAAAATGGTCCTTACAGTTTGCTTAATTTTTTAACGTCAAAATCATTGAAAATTTGGATAGGCGGTGTTTCTGAACATGTTTGTATGTGAATTTGGTCCGAACTCAAATTAAAGTCTATTTTTACCATTTTAATTCTTTTTATTTTTTTCCCATTTGATTTTAAGTTTTATTAAATTAAAAAGACTCTCACACACAAACCACACCTCCCATTCATATCTTTCTATTTCTTCCCTCTCATTTGCTTTTGCTCATAGCCCCAAACTCTAATACAACTATTAGAAAGAAAAAAAAACCAGACCAACGTGGAATATGGTTGGTCCAAACACCATCACTATTTCTCAATTGTAGATCGATTGGTACACATCTATCTTAAAATCGACGCACTCCAGCAAAATCAAACCCTATACCCCCTTCCTTTCTTACAGTAGACCGATTTCTCTTCTTTCTTCTTTCTTAATCGCATATCCCCTCTCTATGTGTGTGTCTCTCTCATACACCACAAAAACAAAGAAATCGAATCCCTCTTTTTTATATTTGCTTAAAATTGCAGAAAACCACCCCTTTTTCTTCGATCGTCAGTGAGAAATTAGGAACAAGGGAAATAGGGGTTGCTATCTCTCTCTCTCTCTCTCTCTCTCTCTCCCTCTCTCTCTCCTCTCTCAAGTGACGGGTTTCTTGATTTTTCGATTTGGGTTTAAAAAAGACAAAACTGCAAAATTGTTCCATGTGGTTTCGCAAAAACTATAGATAGGATTCAAAAAGTTTCCGACTTGCATGGAATGTCCAAAATAAAAAAAAATTCTATGGTTTTGGCCCTAAAACTTGAAAACATTGTTTTGCCTTTTTAATTTCTTTATTTTATTTTTTTATATTTATTTTAATCTTTCGTTAATTAAAAATAAAAAAGAAAAGAATAAAACTCTCTCTCTCTCTCTCTCTCTCTCTCTCTCTCTCTCTCTCCAAAGAGAATCAATTTATTAGAAATCCATTTGAAATCACACCCATAGAAACCCATTTGAAAATCATTCATGATTTCTTTATTCTCATATTTTCTTTAATCACAATTCCCAAGAAATTCAAGTATATCTTATCTAGTTTTCTTCTTGGGTGTTCAACAAAAATCAATCACAACAATAACTTTTGGGGATTTTGTATTTCATGATTGTAAACATGTTGGAAATTGTTGGATTAGGTGTCTAAGCCTATAACTATAATTTGTATGTATTTGACCCGATAGTAGCATGGTCCTTTTGGGTTGCCTTCACCAGAGCAATTTGATAGGATGAATATTTGAGAAAGAGGTTATTTCTAATTTATTAATATATTATAAGAGTAATATATTAATTGAGAAATCATATTATTTAATTTGTATTGATCAAGAATTAATTTGAAATTAATTTAGTGATCAAAAGAGACTAATTAAATTAACGGATACTGATTAGGTAAATCAGTAATACTTATAGTTTGGACTAATGATCCATGTTGATTAGGGATGGACTAAACCTATGTGAGAGTCCATGAAGATTTAGTCCAAAGGGCCTATCATAGGGGTTATTGGATTGATTAAGGCCTAATCATATGAATTAGGGTTTCCAAGATGAAACCCTAGATATTCCACACTATAAATACTAACCCTTGCACTCCCAAAATCGGCACTTGTGTTCCAAGAAGAAATCCTAGCCATTTTTGGTGCCTCCTAGCCTCACTCTCATAATCCTCCATTTGCTTTTGGTGTTTGTGACTTATTAGAAGTATCACATTTAAGGTACTGAGCTCTTGAAAGGCCAAGAACTACAAGCTACAACTAAGAGGTATTCATCAAACTAGATTTTTTTTTTGTAAATTTCCAATTGTATGCTAGTTAGGGTTTATACTTTGGATGAAATGAAATTGCATGTATAACTTGAGAAAACTTAGATCCAAAGCATTAGGGTTGTATGTGCATCATATGATTGTTATAGTGCTTAAAACCCATCATTGGTATCAGAGCCTAGGGTGTTTTATGTTATATTGATTCATTGATTATTTGTTCAAAGCTGAAGCAAATCGAAATTTGCTCTCTGCATGATGAACTCGACGAGTCCTAATAGGACTCGACGAGTTTGATCATCTGTTAGCAGATTTTTTGAGTTTTTTTGGCCAGATTTAGATTAGGATGATTACCACAAACTGTTTTGACAGATAAAATTTGATTATTCTGATAAGGTAATGATTATCCCCATCCAATTGAATAATGATTGTCAAATTTTAAGATAATTACTTGATTTTGTGAAAGAAAAAATATTAATTATTTATAGAATTTCATTTGAATCATCTTGCTATATGAAATTAAACTAGGTCAAATTTAGTTATATAGATAAATTATATGATTAATTTAGTTTTTTTTTTCAAATGTGATCTAAGAGGTTTTGAAAAGTTTCAAAAACTTGCCCTTATGTTTGGAATTTAAAATTTGATTAAAAGTTTTAATTATGAAATATTAACTTCTAAAACCATAGTATTTTAATTGTTTAAAATACATCCTTTTGGTTTCATAATTTAAGTTTAGAATTAAAAGGTTTTAATTATGGCTTTGTTGATAATTAATTAAAAGAGTATTAATAAATCCATAATAGAATGGTTTAAAGTTTTGAATTAAAAGTCTAATTTATTTAAAAGATTAAACTTCCTGGTATTTTAAAGGTTTAAAATACACCCTTATACTATATAAAATTAAAAGTCTAAT
Organism: Lactuca sativa; assembly: GCF_002870075.4. Classification (NCBI taxonomy): domain Eukaryota; kingdom Viridiplantae; phylum Streptophyta; class Magnoliopsida; order Asterales; family Asteraceae; genus Lactuca; species Lactuca sativa. The sequence continues at coordinate 249,928,520 of NC_056630.2, forward strand.
ATATTATATATGTGTGAGTGAAAAGTCAGTCTTACCGTTAGTAGGTCTCGTTCACGAAGCTGGTCTATAAGGGATGTTTAAGGAAGCGACCTGTAAAATGACCGCCATTGGGTATACACTTTTACCCACCGCACTCTTGACAAGTGGAGGGTCGTTAGCTGAATGGGTAGGATAGGACATTAATTCTCAATAAAAAGTATAATGATAATTATAGAAAAGTAACTAAGTGTTTTTCTAAATTCCCAATCTTAGTTACTTTAGGAAAAATGTGAATTTGATGCTAAACCATGAAATTGCACATTGCACCTTATTGGTCACTAGAGGAGTGTGTGTGGTTAACCGACACAACAATATAGGACTAACGAAGGATGGAAATCAGTAGCTCGTAGGTTATCATAGATCAATGGAGTGTGTGTGGTTAACCAACACATTGATTAGGTGATAAATGACTTAGAGAGTACCAAGCTAATATGCATGGTTATTCACACCTTGTTTGTGACCCTCGGTATCCCAGTCACAAACTTGAAGGGCATAATCGAGATTAAACATGCTATTGAAAAGTTTAATCTTGATTGGGTTCGAATGCAGAAGCTTCCAGAAAGAAATCCTTAGCTGCTGCCCTGTCCACTTCCCGGAGCTACCAATATCAAATGACACCCAATTAGCAATTGGGTTCTAATCGATAACTATAACTTCATACCCGGGGTATAAAGACCATTTTACCCCTACCTATCCTATGTAACACTATGGCCCAACTATAATCTGAAAGGACCAAAGGCCAATTAATCAACCAATGACCCAATTTTCCAAATTGGGCACAAACCAACCTAAGGCCCACTTAAGGTCCTGAGGCCCAAACAGAGCCTAAATAGATACTTCTTAGCCCAAAGAAACAATCTAGACCAACCAAAGCCTAGTTCAAGAGTCCAAGTCCAAAAGCCCACAAAAGCCCACTGATACGACGAGCACGCCGTGTTCCCTAGTAGAGCGTTGGGCGTTCGTCGCCTGACTAAGGATCGAGACCGCCTGCCGGAACGCGCTGTGTTCCCAAGATGAATGCATGACATTTGTGGCCATTTACCAAAATTTACCCCAACGTCTTAATACATTAAGTCCAATGTCCAAATCCTAAAAATAGCTTCATATCAGTAACTTAATCCATAAAGTTGACAACTTGGCACCTTTGTATGGTCCAAAAGGACCCAATCATGATTTCAAGCATTCTAGCTCCATGAAGAGGCTAGGATGCAAGCTTTCACCTTAAGATTATAGTCCAAACTTCCAAATCTGATTCCAAGGGACTTCTTAAGTCATAAAGTTTCCAACTTTTTGACTTCGCATAACTCAATGGGACCCAAATCAAAACCCTATGTCCCAAACTTCATCAAATGACTACCAAATCATGCATGGAAGGTTTTTACCTATCAAGATCCAAACTTTATGATTCCATAACCTCAAAAAGGAACAAATATAAAGCTCAAAGGTCATAGAGTAACTTCTATTCACAAGAACCACCTCAAAGGGACCAAAACCATAACACAATACCATTTTATCTAGATCTACATGACAGTGTTGTCAAGGTTGAGACTTTATACCTCCAGAAGATAGATCTAGGTGCACAAATCCCGGATCCAAAAGCTCCAAGTCAAGCAATGACCCTTCAAGAAGTTCCTTCTTTTTCCTCAAGCACCAAAACACTCATAAATTACCATAAAACTCAATAAATGAACAAATGGAGGCTATGGTTTCGTTCTTAGGGTTAGAGAGGATGGATGCTGAAGAATGGAAGAGGTTTAGGTCCATATTGATGCTTATAAAGGGGCCAAACCCTAAAAACGAAGCTTTGAAACGGTGTAGCAAACGCCCTACGTTCCCAAGTTGGCCCACGTCCATTTCCTTTTTGAACACCATGCATTCCCACCCGGTACCCCATGCGTACCTGATTTGGCCCAAAACCCTTCTAACTTCAAATGGTCATAAATTTTGCGTCCTTTATCCGTTTTAGACGTTCTTTATATCCACAAAAAGGTAAAGAGAAGACCTACACTTCTATAAAAATTTTTTAGCCTGAAAACCAATAGAAATAAAACCCAAAATTCATAAAAGGCATGAACCAATGCTTTTACCGATACCCTTGGACTATGAAACACAAACCAAATACCCAGATCACCCAAACAACATCATTCACCTCCAAATGAGCCTAAAATCAATTATTAAAGGGTTATAAGTCTACTAATACTCACTCCTTGATCATTACCCTATAATGGGAAACGATTCGAAACAGGGCGTTACACGGGAGCATTTAGGAACGCCCTGCGTTCCCCAAGGGAACGCGCTACATTCTTCAGGCATGATTAAAACCCTAAATAGGGTCTTGGACCATATTTAATGAGCTTAACTCACCTCCATCCCTCATTTCATTCAACCTCCATCCTCTCTAACCCTGAGTACGAAACCTTAGCCCCCATTTGTGTATTTATTAAGCTTCGTGTTGATTTTTGTGTTTTTTAGTGCTTGAAGAGAAAGAAGGAACTTCTTGAAGAGTAAATGATTGACTTAGAGATTTTTGATCCAGACTTTGCTCACCTAGATCTAACTTCTGCAGGTATAAAGTCTTAACCTTGACAACTCTTTCATGTAGATCTAGCTAGTTGGTTTTGGTTCCTTTGTGGTGGTTCTTATGAGTAGTAGTTACTCCATAACCTTTGAGCTTCATATTTGGTCCTTGTTGGGGTTATGAAGTCTTAATGTTTGGATCTTGATGAATATAAACTTTTCATGTGTGTTTTGGTGTTAAGTTTTGGACTTAGGGTTTTGATTTGGGTCCCATTAAGTCTTGCTAAGTCATTAAGTCAGGGACTTTATGACTTAAGAAGTCCCTTTTAATTAGAGATGGAAGTTTGGACTAAGGTCTTAAGGTAAAAGCTTGCATCTTGGCCTCTTTATGAAGTTAGAATGCTTGAAATCATGATTGGGTCCTTTTAGACCATGCAAAGATGCCAAGTTGACAACTTTGTGGGTTAATTCAATAATATGAAACTAATTTGAGCACTTGGACATTGGACTTAAGGTAATAAGTCATTGGTGCAATTTTTGGACACTGGCCGGGAACGTCGTGCGTTCGTCTCGGGAACATCGTGCGTTCATCTCAGGAACGTCGCACATTTGGTTCATCAGTGGACTCTTTGGGCTTTTTGCTTTGGACTTGATTTTGGGGTTGGACTTTCTATTTTAGGCCATGTTCGGACGTATTTGGTTGGATAGCCCAATTTGGGCCTAAGGAGTTTAGGTTGGGCCTTAATGGGCGCAACTTGGGTTTGGGCCTTAGTAGGCCCAAATGGTTTAGGTCATTAGTGGGTCGGGTTATATTTGGCCATTATTGGGCATATTTTTTGGTTTATCCCTCGTTATTAATTTAGATCAATTTGGCTTAGCTCATATAACTAAATCACTATTGTAACTTTGTCCACACACTGAAAACCATTTTAAATAAAACATTTATCAATGTTCATTCCCAGAAATCACATACTATGGAAAAACATAGGTGTATGCATTGCGATCATCCCGAGCTCCTTTATTGAAACCTGGTGGTACCTGAAACCAAAACTAAAAACCGTAAGCACGAAGCTTAGTGAGTTCCCCAAATACCACATACCAAACATACAAAACTGATCCATACATTCCATACATAACCGTAACCTATACATATATCATAGTCAACAAAGGTGTTATGTGCCGCACATAGTCTTGCTATTATGTCATGGGCCACCACGTGGTCTTTCTTGCTAAGTCGGGGGCCACCCCTTGGGTCTTACAGACAAGTGCCAAGGGAAACCTCCCGGTCTTCCATAGAAGCATCACAAAGACAACTAGCATACATACTACTCTACTTAGTTAACTAGCATATGGTGTGCCAGGAGCCACCTTCTGGTCTTGCGTACATGATGCCTAGGGCTAATGCCCGGGTCTTCCTACAATACATAATATCATAGAGTGTGCCAGGAGCCGTCTCCTGGTCTTTCATACATAATGCCTAGGGCTAACCCTCGGGTCTTCCTACAGTACATAAACCAAATGGGCTGGTATTGGTGCCTCCGACCCATATAAACAGTGAGTGACTCACCTCGATTGCTAAAACTCCTTGCAAGAAATCCTTAGTTGATGCCCTGCCAACTCCTCGAGCTATCAATACCAAAATATCACCCAATTAGCAATTGGGTCCCAAACCATGATCCATAATCCATAGTTGGGGGTAAGTTGACCAGTTTACCCCTAGCCCAATAAGATTCATAACTAAGGCCCAAATCCACACACAAAGATCCAATTACTACTTAGCCTTCCCAAGCCTACTAGTGGCCCACTAATGGCCTAATTTTCCAAATTGGGCCCAACTCCTCAAATGGGCCTTCTCTTTTAGTCCAACATATTCTTAGCCCAAAATATTTGATTTCTGATGGCCCACAAAGGACCAAAATAGCAAAGTCCAATGAATGGCCCAAACCGAGGCCCACTTATGCAAAACCCACTCTAACTTAGTACGCAGGGCGTACTCAGCTATACGCAGCGCGTGCTGGGTTCGTGACCCATATGTTGCGCATACCATCTTGTATGCCTAGGTACTCCTCTGTTAAGTCCTTTTTACTATTAAGCACTTAATGCTTCAAACCAAGGGACCAAATCACAGATTTGAGCTCTACTTAACGTCTAAGCCCGTAACGTCACTGACTTGGTGACTTATCATGCCCCAAATAAGCCCAATCTCCAAAAATGGCATTCTACTTCCATAAAAATGGCCTAATCTCATGAATGAACACATCAAGACCTTCAAGATGGCAACTTTCTTTCTTAGGGACTCAAATAGCACCAAGGGTGGCAACCCTAAGCCTAAGAAACGAATTCTAACCATAAAGCTTTATCCTTGGGACATAAAGGTCCAAAAACCCAACACAAGAGATTTAAGGAAATAACCATCAAGTTTAAGACTTTATACCTCAAATGAGAGTAAAAAGTTGATGGGGTTCTGGATCTAAAAGCTCTATCTTCTTCAATGAATCTTCAAGAGTGAACACCTTCTTCAAAAGCACCAAAATACTCTTCTAATGGCCTTCCAACATCCAAGAACACACAAAGAAGGTATTAGTGTTTCGTGAAAGCTGTCTAAGGGTGAGAGGGTGACTGATCTTTAAGGATACAATGTTCTTTATATAGTGCTCATCCCTAAACTTAGGGTTTTGGTCTGAAGGGAGTACGCACCGCGTACCGCTTGGTACGCCCGACGTACTCACAAACCACCCGCGACCAGATGACCTTATACAGTGGGTGTAACCCAGCTTACGCTTGGCGTACCCAGCAAAACACGCACATATATACCTTGCATGCATGGGACTGCCTTGCCACTTATCTCCATTAGGGACCAAAATTGTCAACAACTTCAATGTGCCATATCATCCTCATCCGAGGTCCGTTTCCAACGAACCTTATATCCACGAAAAGGTGGTGAGAAGCCCTATGCTCCTAATAAGTCATCCAAGCCTTAAACCTTTCCGGATTAAGCCCAACATCCATAAAAGACCAAGGTACCCAATTACAATTATACCCTTGGCTTCCAAAGACACATGTGTACGCTCGGATCACTTATACTGTAACACCCACCTCCAAACTGGACCAAATCCTTCCTTTCCCAAGGCCTTAAACCTAATGACAAATGATAATTGGGTCGCAGCCCCAAAAAATGAAACACTTTCAAAACCGGGTGTTACAACTCTCCCCCACTTAAATTAGATTTCGTCCTTGAAATCACTCCTTAGTAACACCTATATGTTAACAACTGATCTGAGGAACGCAATTGGTAATTCTACGCATCAGACAATCTTCTCAAGACAATTGAAACCCAAACTGAACTTCTATCTCGAAGAAACCAACCCTGAGCCTCTGAAAGAAGTCACTTTTACCTTTCTAAAACCGGAAATTCGCATTGGTCTGACTTCCTGACAGACCACCCATGATGAGCTTTACCATGCTTAATCTTCCTCAAATGACCGACCAAATGCACAATTCCAACCTTGATTATCTCGATGCTAGCATTAGAAATAAAATCACCGACCATAATCAACTGTAGAGCACTTATACTTAACAGAAGGCTCAGATAATCCTTCGAGTAGAAGATCCATCTCTGCAACGGTTAGACTCAAACAAGAGCTGTGCAACAGGGTCAAATCACTTACTCTGAGATTATTTAATCCCGCTGCATGTGACTTAGTACTTTCGATCATCAAGCTAATCCACACACACGTATCCTAAAATCACTACTATTTTTTGAAACATCACGCTACCTCCTATATACTTTCCAAAGGCAACTGAGACCTCCCTGGTCCCCAACTTATCTGGAATACTGAATTCCTGCCCAGTTGCTGAGCAAAGAGCATCCTCATAGTTGCCCCACGCAACTTCCAAAGAGAACTTCAACTATCGAAATCTACCCTAACCATAACCATATTGCCACTCATGGCTCCATTTTCATTATGATCTTCCTAATCATAACAATCTAATACGAAAGGTGAATGCTACCAGAACCATTGTGGTCTTACATCACGCCTGGTCTCTAATGACTTACCATTTCCTTAATCTGATCATATTGTGTCATACTCACATTCGTGAGGCTGACTCGCCCTGGGTTAAATCATCTGAAGGAATCTGTGAGTGAATCACAAATCTGTCACATTCTCACTGTCAAATAGGGACCGGTGAATGCTATGGGCTACCCCGTAGTCTTACAACACTCCCATACTAACTGATTGTTAGTGAATGCTACGGGCCACCCCTACAGTCTTATTATACTAATATACTAGTGGCTAACTAACGAATGTTACAGGGCACCCCCGCAGTCTTACAATGTTTCTACTCTATCTGCCAACTAGTGAATGCTACGGGCCACCCCCGCAGTCTTACAACACCTTTACTCTATCTGCCAACTAGTGAATGCTACAGGCCACACCGTAGTCTTATAACACTTCTAGACTACCTGCTAACTAGTGATTACTACGGGCCACCCTGCAGTCTTACAAGACTTCTACACTATCTGCTGACTAATGCTACGAGCCACCATACAATCTTACCACATTCCCCATGATACTTGACTGCTGGCAAATGCTACGGCTATCTCGCAGGCTTACAACACCTTAATGGGTTTTAGCCATAAGAACATCCTATGTGCTCATGCAAACCCTAATGCTTGGATCTAGGTTTCTCTATTGTACATGCATCCATCCAAGACTTTAAACCCTAGTTCTAGCATACAATTAATCATATTAACATAAGAATGGGGTTTAGATCTTACCTTGATTGTTATGTAGCAATAACAATCTCAAATCCTCCTTATAATAGCTTTAGAAAGCTTAGAGTCACAATTGTTACTCCTCTAATGGCTCATAAACACCAAGAGCAATAGGATCAAGAATAAGGAGAGAGGAGGCTACCCAAAATGTCCAGAAACCCTAGTGGAACTCATAGCCACGTTTTTGGGGCTTAGGGGCACTTTTATACATGTAGGCTATTAGGGTTTTCAACTAGGAAACCCTAATCTGACTGCTTAAGCCCTAAGCATCCCATGGACTATTTTAGAATATCCCTTGGACGATTTCTAATGGGTTTCCCCATAGAATTCGTCCAACCTATTATTCCAAGGTGATCCATAGCCCAAATGCAATTATCTTATAATTACAGTTCCAGTACCTTAAGTTTAATTAATCTCTTTTAGCCATAAAATTAATTATCAATTAATTCTTGACTAATATTAATTAAACAATATGATTTGTCCTTTAATATATTATTCTCATAATATATTTATAAATCATAATTAATCCTTTCTCTCCATAATTCATCCTATCAAGTTGCTTTGGTGAAGGCAACCCAAAAGGACCATGCACCATCGGGTCAAGTACATACCAAAATAGTTATGGACTTAGAAACTAATCCAACAGTCTCCCACTTGGATAAGTCTAATAACTATTTTGCGTATGACTTCAGATCCTGATATGCAATCATAGCTTTCAAAAGCCGTTGTCAACTCTGATCTTATCAGATAGCGTGTCCTTTAGATAAGGGATCATATATTCCTCCATTCTAGATATCGTATAGACATGAGACACGAATTTAATCATTCTCTCTATACTCTTTCCCGACTTCCGATTTATGACTACTGACAGCAGACTACAATTGAACACATCAACTTAGTCTCGGCTTGGCTAAGCGCTTATGTGCCATCACTAAATCATCGAGGGGCCCACATATATCGCTTTTATCCTACTTTGGATAAAAGGAACGGATAAACTTTGATTCAATGCTTGCTTGCACTCACTTACCGAATCACACACAACAATGTGTTTTATAACACCAAGTTACTGGTGCATTTACATATTATCAATGTGCAACCGATTCGCAAGATACAACTCACACATCTCGGTTTCAAGAATATACAATATTACCGACTCACAATCACTCGTGATAAAATCCATGAAGTGATCAAAGTGAGTGTGGGTTTAATCCAATGCTCAAATCATATTGATAAGCACTAATGAACGTTGCAGCAAACATTTGCTTATGTCTAATACACTTTAGACAATCCACACACCAATTCATGACAGTCTTCATTCGTACCTACTTCCAACATATGAACGACTGTGGTCCGTTCGAATAATTTGATTATTCCGAAATAATTAATTATCCAGGAAGTCAAAAACATGCAAAGTGAAACACAAAAATAATACTAATCCCATATGGCCCCAAACTCTGGGTATAAATAAAACATTTTATTTAATCACCATATTGATTACTCATTATTTGTTGTTTCGGGTAATCAGCTTCTTACTTGAATTATTACTACACTTGTCCTATGCTCTTAGCATGCACACAATGTTTACCTACAATCCTTACTTTGTGAAATAGATCAAATGAATACATTTCCAATCATACTCATTTCACAACTCCCAATACTTATCACAAGTGTAAGAATATCAAATTCTTGCCACTTATAGAATATGCTAGATTCTAACATTTTATGCAATGATCCTTTCGTAAAGTCACAACTTAAAATCATCAAGAATTGGCCAATCTCTATTAGAAACAATTCTATAGATATGATGTCTCTCACTCAAAGTACATTCCTTTGAACATCTTTCTTGTATAAAAGTTTCTAATCTAGACATAGATTCTCAATATCCAACTCTCCAATATGGAAACCTTTCCATACTTTCCATATGACAACTTATTCTTAATAGAATCTTATCTATTCATAATAATGTCGATATGCTCCATCCAATACCATACTTCCAACTACTCACAAGCGACCAATCCTTAGCGAGCTTTGGATCGTCCTTTGATAGTTGTTTAATTATCTTAGTCAAAAACCGATTCTTGTCCTTTTTCCTCCTTAATGCGCCAGACATTTGGAAAATTTTAGAATGGTCAAATATTACAGTATCTGCAATTGATCCTTTACCCGAAGTGTATGGGACATGATGCATAATGTCTTACATAAAGATTTGATACATTATTAATTTTCTCTGCAATCAATCCTTTACCCGAAGCGTATGGGACACGATGCATAATGTCTTACATAAAGATTTGATACTTTATCAATTTTCTGCCATAATATTTTATGTGCCACGCTCTCACAATTCGAACTATGAAGAGGGATGCCATAATCATAATCGAAATTTGAGAACACACTATGTATCCTTGACTAAATTTATTAACATTCTACAACCTAAGCCTTTAGATTTGAAATGAAGCATAATATTCTCTCCCTCAATTATAGCAAAACAACTATTCAACCCTTACAACTTTGCAAAGTATGACTCTTGTTTTCTATAATTAATATTGCTAACTTGCAATATTTTCCTTAATAATCATACAAGCATAACATGTATGCTCCCACTATCATGATGATTATTACAAGCGTAACACTTATGCTCCCACTAGCTTTGACATGTATTCAGAAATAAGCTGAACTTTTAGATTTCTAATACTAGATGCTTCGATAAGCCTTTATCTAAGCTTCTTAAACTTATACACCTTTTCCTAAGATAGCTCATATGTGTGTCTAAACACTTTAGACTAATTGCCAAATCTCACAATTCGAATTATTGAAAGGGATACCGTAGCTATAATCGAATTTGAGAATAAAATTTTACAATCACTATCTTCTTAAAAATTCTCTTAGTGAAAGCATTTCCTCACAGTCATTTTCCTGAAGGAGGTAATCTTATGACACTTAGATTTTAATGGTGTATGTGTTCCTATCCATGCAAATTTGTCAAAACCAAGGTTTGCGACAAATCCAAACTCATATGGACCGAACTTTCTCAATCTTGATTTCTTGCCTTATGGTAACACGAGTGCCCACCATGTCTTTCAAGTAGTTTAGCAACTTACCCTTACATATCAATGTACTTTCCATCGATCAAGGTGCTTTCTCTTTATGCATTCAAATGAGAACTCATAGAACTCATATGCATAATTAACTCAATTGGAATGGCACAGAAACAAAATAATGTCAACACGATAGGTTGTAAACCTCAAGTCCTGTGCTAGTGATGATCGATAAGGTTTATTGTTGATTTCTTCTTGAAACCTTTCAAGGCCAATAAGACTCTCACTGACTCCTTGACATATAAGATTCTTTTGTCAAGAAACATTTCTTGACAAACGAATATTCAAGAGTTAGTGCAGTTTTTATCAAGAGAAAACACTTCACAAATTGGTCCTCGTTGGTCTTTGTCATCTCCAAGACATCACAACTTACCAATTTCAAATGTGCTAGAATAAGAAAAACTTTTTCCAAATTCTGCATTTGATGAATGTTATAAACCTTCTTTAGACTTGTCACTCAATGTCACAATCTTAACTCTAAGACTTGGTTTCGGAATGAAGTATGATTGACTTCTTGATTTAACCATTTCTTCAATTCTCGATTCTTCTTCTTAGACATACAATTGCACTAAGACTCACTTAGAGGATCAATTGAGATATGGTTCTTAATCATTAAGACATATCATAAAACATAATAAAAGGTACTCTCCCTTCTTCTTAGAATAGAGAAACTTTTATTTTTCTGCCTACTTGATTCTTCTTATTCGTTCTGCTATTGATTGAAACTCTTTCAATTAATTCAAAATTATACTTAATATTGTAAGCATAACCGTATTTACCAGACCTTTTAATAAATATGATGAATAATCTTATTGTTATTTATGACGGACTTAACTGGTGCACGACATTGTGAACCCGATCTCCTAGTCCTTCACTTGACTCTTTGTCAAGGAATAAGTCTTAAATTTTCTAAGTACCAAGATTTCCATACATCACATGATTCAAATCATATGATTCCAAGATTATGTCCAATCGAAACTTGGGTGATGGGAATCCTTCCTTACTAAGAAAATCTCAATATTTCCATAAATAATTCAACTAAGAATTACATCCATTCGTTGTAGAAATATGTAAACATCAATTTTTTTCATAATGATTTCATTGCAAAGAAATAAATAAATAAATATGTTAAACCAAAATTTATTTTATTCATAAAAGCAGTGGAAAACATGTCCTTACAATGCAAAATCAACTAAAAAACTATGTAACTAAATATTCCTAACAAATCTATCATAACTCTTTAAGCTCAAAATTTGATCTTCGAATCCATGCGACCGTAATCCATTTCTTCATGATCAAACTCATCTTGCCTTTTCATCAAGCTTCCTCTTTTTCTTTTGATCCTGCAAAAACATCTAAATGTAATCTTATCACATCATGCATTAAGAATCAATGAATAGGACTTAGTTAAAGTTAGATAGTGGATTTCACCTGAAACATAGCCATACTCTTTGACTCTCCCATCTTCTGGACTCTTCAGGTTCTTAGGGCACACTTGTATCCAATGCCCTTTCTCTTGGCAGCAAATGCAGGTCGGTTCTCCTAGAATGTCCTTGGAAGCATGGTTTGTTGATTCCCCAAACAAATATGCTCCACTACTCCGCCAAATCATTTCTGATTCAACAGCAATGAGCATATAAGTTAGGTCAATGAGGTTTGCGTCATGATCCATCATATAATACTTTCTTTTGAACTCATTATGTGATTCAGGGAGTGACTGCAGAACCTGGTCTACAGCCAACTTATCAGGGAATGACGCACCCACCATAATCAACCTATCGATGTGTGATTTCATTCCTAGAACGTGAGCACACACGGGTTTACCATCTTCATGTTTCATTGCCAATAGGGTCTTAGTGATATTGGACCTTTCAATTCTTCGGTCTTGTGGGTTAGGGAGAACAACGGGAGGAGGAGGAAGTGAAATCAAGCTAGTCCATCTTGATTCTTCACTTGAATTGCGGAACAACCTATTTTCAGCAGGAACACTTTTTCCTTGGAATTTGGGAAGACCATGATTGTCACAACTAGACATCTACAAAACGGGAGAAAATAAATTCAAGTTAGTTGACTGATTGAGTCCTTAATAAATCACCCAAATGAGATACTAAGGCTAGGACCCAACAAAATATTCCACAACTTGGGAGAGGGATTCCGTAACCCAAATTGCAGAACATTTGAAGGTAAATGAATGACGATTCATTAATTTTCCACCATGAAAAACGAAAAATAGATTAAGTTTTAAATGTTTTGAAAACTCCTAGATCCTATGAGATTCAATGAACTTTTCAATGGCATGTTTGAATCTCGGTATGCCCCTCGATTTGTGACTAGGAGGCCGAGGATCACAAAACAGGGTGTGAATAACCATGAAAACTTACATGGTGCCCCCAATGTTACAGTCACCTATTCGATGTGCCGGTTAACCACACACGCTCCATCAAACTATGAAAAACAATGAGTCACCCTTTGCTACCATTGCTTAGAACCATTTAGTGTGCCGGTTAAACACACACGCTCCACTAACGTCTTTGCAAGGGCACACAGTGTAATTTCATGGAATTACATCAATTCACTTTTGCCTAAAGTAACTAAGATTGGGAATTTGTAAAAGCATTTAGTTACTTTTGTACTTCATTATACTTATAATGGAAGGTTTCTGTCCTATCCTACCCGTTCGGCTAACGACCCTCCACTAGTCAAGAGTGTGGTGGGTAAGAGTGAATACCCATTTAATCGCCATTTTATAGGCAATTTCCTTAAACACCTCTTATAGACCAGCTTCATGAATGAGGCCTACTAACGGTAAGACTGACTTTTACTCATACATATATATAATATTAGAGTTTTAATGTAATATATAGTATAGGGTGTATTTTACACTTTTAAAATACTAGGTTGTCAAATTTAATAATTACACTTTTAATTTAATTCAATTGTAAACCAAAACTTTATGGATTTATTAAATCTCTTTTAATTATACACTTTAATTAATTAATAAAGCCATAAGGGTGTGATTTGAACTTTTCAAAACAATACTAGGGTTTTAGAATTTAACATTTCTAAATTAAACTTTTAATCAACTTTTAAATTTCAAAACTTGAGGGAAAGTTTTGAAACATTTCAAAACATTAGGGTTTAACTTATTTAAATTTCAAAAACAAAACTTTTAAGTTCAAATTTAAACTATAAAACCTAAAGGGATTAATTTGAAACTTTTCCAAACTTTGTCAACAATATTCTAGATCACAAAATTCAAATAAGGCAATTAACAATTAATTGGTGGTTATCTAATTTGACCTAGTCCAAATTCTTGCAAGATAATTCACCAATCTAATCCAAATAATCAATTATTATCATATAAGAAAATTATTGTTCAATCAAATGGTAATTATCTTTTGTTTGGTCAAGGATGTACACAAATACATGATAAAATTTGGATATTTATGACCCAAAACAATTAAGGCGAGTATCCTCAAGCAAAACAGCAAGAAATCCCAAAATCTGCTCTAACTGACGCTCGAACTCGCTGAGTTCCTCTATGGACTCGCCGAGTTGGAGCTACTCGCCGAGTTCATCAGTCAGGGGGCCAGAAAATCGATTTTTAAGCTTCAACAAATAAACAACGCATCAATACAATAGAAACCAATCAAGTCTTTGATACCACTAATGGGTTTTAGCCATAAGAACATCCTATGTGCTCATGCAAACCCTAATGCTTGGATCTAGGTTTCTCTATTGTACATGCATCCATGCAAGACTTTAAACCCTAGTTCTAGCATACAATTAATCATATTAACATAAGAATGGGATTTAGATCTTACCTTGATTGTTATGTAGCAATAACAATCTCAAATCCTCCTTGTAATAGCTTTACAAAGCTTAGAGTCACAATTGTCACTCCTCTAATGGCTCACAAACACCAAGATCAATAGGATGAAGAATAAGGAGAGAGGAGGCTGCCCTAAATGTCCAGAAAACCTAGTTGTAACAACCCGGAATTTTGTTCCCTCGCCGTAACCGTTTCGTTAATAAAACTCGTCTTAAGTGAGTTGTTCTGATTTCGTCTTCGAACTAGGTCAATTAAGTTAAAACTTTTATTTTGACCTTGTAAGTATCCAAACATGTTGGAAACATGTGAAAATGTCCCAAACTAGTAATTTGAAAAATTTTAGTTTCGACCATATCGGGTAACGACAACTTAATCGGGTGCGACCCAAAGCATCGGTTAACGTCGGTATCGGGTAGAATTCCACCGTGTATCCAATTCAAACCATATTTAAAGTGAATTAAGACTCATTTGGAGCCTTTTCACTCTCTCTCTCTCTCTAACCTCTCTCCTCAAATCCAACTTGTTGATCCAAAATCATCCATTTCAAGCTTCAAAACACCAAGTTAATAATCCTAGCTCCTAGTATAACATCCTTAGCCTTCATGTTCGTGTTCAAATCATGGAATAGGACCATAAACATGTGTTTACGGCCCTGGAACAGACTTAGGCCGTGAACACATGTAAATGGGGTTTTTGAGCCTTAAAACCCACCCAAATCACCATAGGAGCTTAGTTATGGCTTAAGGACTTATTGGATTGGACTTAGAACACCTTGAATATCATTTTGAGGAGTAAAAATGAGTTTACTGCCCAAGAACAAGCTTGGGCCGTAAACACCATTTCATGGGGAGTAAACTCCTTTTTGGGTGTTAAAATGCAACTTACACACCTCATAAGCCTTGGAATAAATCCTAGAACCAACCACAAATTATTTGGAGGCCTTAAACATAACAAAAACCCTTCATCTGAGAGTTTACGGCCATAGCATATGCTCCAGGGCCATAAACTCCTAGATATGTGTCATTTGATGCCCTAAACTCACCCCAAGTCTTGTAAAATTGAGTTGAATCATTTGTAATTAATCATTGGCCTTCAAAACAATTAAGAATGATGTGGGTGAGAGTTTACGGCCATAAACACTTAGTTTACTGCCGTAAACTCATAAATTGGTCCTTATGGTTGACTTAATTCCTTGATAATGCCCTAGAACCAAACCTAGCAACACCCTTCATTTGATTTAAGGCCATTTAGCACATAAAACACCCCACCATGAGTTTACAGCCATAAACTCATGGGGATGAGGCGCTTAAGGCCGTGAACACTCCCTAGAGTTTACTCTTGGAGAGTAAACTCCATATCCTAGCCATTCATGTCCAGAAAAGTCACCCGGGTCACTCCAAACACTTAATTTGAAGTGTTTTCGCGTCTTGGAGTGTAAAATCGTATCTGATTAGTGTTTTAAATTCTAATTAGATACCTTTGTGTATCATTTATCATTACATAGGAACCTCGCACGTTTTCAAGCCTTGATCCGACGTCTAGCATCCCATTCGACACATTTTCCGTTCGGTGAGTTCATACCCCCACCCTTTTCAATGTTTTTCACTGTTTTCAGGGGGGGGGATACAAGCAAAGTACAAGTAATACTTGTACTCAAAACTATTTTATATGTGTTGTGTTTCATACTACTTATGTTTTTAACACTGTTAATCATAACACTGATAACCGTTTGATCTTGCAGATTTCATTATCATAGTATTTGTGAAATACGTTATAAATTGTCGTATTTTATATTTTCACAAATGATTTTCCTCATTTCAATAGTTAAAAACATAACCTTTAAACTTTGAACAGGAAACTTAATAAGTTTTTTTGTCCTGGTAACACTCCATGGAGATACGCGAGTGGAGGATAGTAGATAGAACATTTGTAATGTCTGTAATAGAAAACACCTAGGCTCGAGTGTAAAGGACAGGCTCCATTAGAACTTAGTTAGTCATAGATACTACTTCTCCTAGGCGAGAAGTAATGAGTAATCTTAAAGATTGGAGACACGTCCTTTGTAACACGTCCCGTGGCACGAGAGTGGAGGACTACCCTTGTAACTAGAATCTCCGAACGTAGGAGAGCGTGACTTGAGTGTATAGATTTATACGGGACTGACAATCCTGCACCTGGCTGCTAGCTACAGCCGAACCGAAAGGTTCAAGGGTGACGAAAGTCATAAAAAGATACTGGCCACGACTCGAGTCATATCTAGTCTGAAGTATGGTTAAGGACTCGCAATTAAGATTATTAACGCCTTACACTTATTTATTAGTTTTATGTACGTAGTAAAACTAATGTACGTTTGAGGATAATCGGTAACAGTTCACACACACACACATTCAGGAAAACATGGGCTTTTCCTGGGGATAACATTGAACATAATCGGAATTGGTAAGAGTTCACACACACACACATTCAGGAAAACATGGGGTTTTCCTGGGGATAACATTGAACATAATCGGAATTGGTAACAGTTCACACACACATGTAGGAAAATATAAGATTTTCCTGAGTAACAGTAGTACGTAACCAGAAAAGTATAACATGTTAGATAACTAAACTTTATAAGTCACAAGAACAATCATGTTTTCAGTATACATCTTTTACATTACAATTTGGATTTGGTATCTAACACTTAAGAAAATGTGGGATTTTCTTGGTTAACCACTTTTTCAGGAAACTAAAGGAACTCGTTCTTTTCATAAAACAAACCGCTTATGAACTCACTAGCTTTATGCTGATTTTCAAACCGCTTGTATTCTCAGGTCCGCTTTAGACCGGTACCCGACGGTCTCTTTTGGTGAAGACGGAGTGCGTAGAAGAATCGTCTTTCTTTTGTTTAAACTATGTATCTATGAAACTTGTACTACTTTACTTTTCAACTAATGTAATGAACTCTATGTAATGTAATGTTTTGTGTTTTACCTTGCTTACTATGTATATTGGTCATGATATTCCCATGAAGTCACCTCCACCCCAAGACGCTTCCGCCTTCGGTTTCGGGGTGTGACAGATTGGTATCAGAGCCCTTGTTTATAGTGAACTAAGTATACCAAACTTTACATGGTATAAGACTATAAACACTAAGGGGCCTAATGTGCTCTTAACTAAAAGTATACCTCAAAATATAAGTATTGTCAAAAAGTATATAAGTATACCTGACCGTCGAGAATCGTATCTATAAGTAGAACAGAACATAAGTAAATGGGTGTTGTATGCTACAGTTAAACCTGGGCAGTTATGCAGTTGTGTCTAGGATCAATATAGCCTGATCAACTATATTCATTCGAGACACGGCCAACATGTGCTTGGGAGTGACTGTGGAATGCGGCATACCTAAAACTTACCCAAATACCAAAAACAACGAATCGTCGTCGCAGTGAATCATGAAATACTATGGGAGTATTTCTAGATCCAACTTTGTCGTAGAAATTTTTTGTTCAAGCGTTGCCTCTTCGATCATCCCTTTTGCAGTAGTTTGTCTGCTATGATAATTCATTCCTGCCTTATCACTTAATAGAATTATACGTCAGTCGTAAAGAGATATCCCCTGTTTCATATCTCTTGAATTAATTTAGAGGACTTACCATCCTCTTTTTCCTAATCTTTTTAGATCGAAATGTCTTCAAAGAAAGAACCCAACCCAAGGAACAACAACTCTCCGCCGTCATACTCTTATTCGCCCGACTACGTCCTGATTCAAACAGCTGTTACCGCTGCATTGGCTGCTACAATGGCGATTTTGAACTCTGGCAGGCCCAGTGGTCCCGGAAGTGTCGTGTACCCTCAAAACCATGAAGATGATCAAGAGCACCAAAATGAGAGTAATCAGAAAAAGAAGAAAGTTTTCTGGAAAAATCGAAAGAGTCAGAGCTCTCAAGGACCCTCCAAGAAGCATGAAACTGGGGTAGTCCAAATTGCTACTAATCCTGCCGCTGTTCCTATAGTTCAAGCTACCACTGTTCCTGTTGTTGCGCCTACAGCTCAGCACCTACCGCTAGGTATGCTGGTAATCTCCCTTGGTGCGACAAGTGCAAATATCACCATTATACCCCCAGTCCGTGTTTTGAAAAGATTTGCAACAAATATGGCATAAAGGGCCACTTCGCTCGAAACTGCAAAACGCCAATTCAAATATTTGGCCAAGCTTCCGGATCGAGTACCGTGCGTGCTTGTTATAGTTGTGGAGAGCTCGGGCATTTCAAGCGGAATTGCCCAAAAGCCGTAACCGCCAACAACGTCAACAACGTCGAGATGGTTTTAGCTATAAGGCAAGAGGAGGCAAGCGTTGATCCCACCACCACCGCGGGTATATTTCTTCTCGACAATTCTTATGCTCGCATCCTTTTCGAATCTAGTGTCAAGAAAGTTTTATTAGTCATTCATTCAGATACCTTCGTAAACATAGTCCTCGTCCAATAACCGAAACATTTGCCGTCAAGATGGTTACCGGTGAGAATGAGTGCACTAACGACTTATCTCTGAACTATATCCTTATCTCGAGTAATCATTCTTTCCTTATTGACCTAATGTCAGTTTCAATAAAGAGCTTTGATTTTATCTTTGGCATGTATCAGTAGAGTCCTGATCATACTGATACACTTTGTTATGAAAAAGTTATTCATCTCAATTTCCTCTTTGACCAGACCCTCATGATATATGGTGTCAAGCTTGGCCCAAATGTTCGCATCATTTCCTGTATCAAAGCTCAAAAACTTCTGCAAAAAGGAGTGTCAGGTATTCCTAGTTCATGCAATCAGCGAGAAACAAGAAGTTAAAGACCTCTAGAGCGTCCCACGAAACTGTAATATTCCTGATATCTTCCCGAAGAGCTCTCGAGAATTCCTCCCGAACGTCAAGTCGAGTCTCGTATCGACTTAATCCCTGGAACTATATTCACAGCCAAATCTCCGTACCATTTTGCCCCAGCAGAAATGCAGGAGTTATCCAGTCGACTTAATGAGTTGACCGTCAAAACCGATATCCTCTTTCCTGAGTAGATGACTTCTTCGATTGAATTCAAGAGCTAGCTACTCCTCGAAGATAGACCCTAAGTCGAGACATCATCAGTTACGAGTTCATGAGAGTGATGCTTCAAAGACAACATTCAAGACTCGATATGATCACTAAGAGTTCGTATTGATACCCTTCGGTCAAACCATTTTCCTCCGGTCATGTAGTAGGCGATGAAGACACACGCGTGGATCCTCTTAAGATCGAATCAATAGAGAATTGTTCGACACCGAAGACACCCATAGAAAGCTTCACTAGATCGATAGAAGAGTTATGCCTATATACAACATAAACCTCTGGAATTCCAAGCTGGAGATCGTGTCCTGTTAATGGTCTCACCCTGGAAAGACATGATGCACTATGAAAAGCACGGAAAGCTTAACTAGTGGTACATTAGACCCTTCGAGATCCTCATTAGGATCCACCCCGTAGCCTTCAAACTCCGAGTACCTTCAGAATTTAGAAACATCCATCCTATCTCCCATGTTCTGAATCTTTAGAAGTACTTGTCCGATGAAACCTTAGTAATTCCTTTTAAACAAATCGAGACCATAGACCGAGAGATCAAATGTACGAAACAAAGCCATATCCCGTTAGTGAAGGTTCGCTGGACTTCTAAGCGAGAACCTGAATTCACTTGGGAGCGCGAAGACCCGATACAGCAAAGACATCCGCATCCTTTTCCATAACATGTATCTTAATTCTTGAATTTCGGGACGAAATTCCCTGTAACGGGGGAATAATGTAACAACCCGGAATTTTGTTCCCTCGCCGTAACCGTTTCGTTAATAAAACTCGTCTTAAGTGAGTTGTTCTGATTTCGTCTTCGAACTAGGTCAATTAAGTTAAAACTTTTATTTTGACCTTGTAAGTATCCAAACATGTTGGAAACATGTGAAAATGTCCCAAACTAGTAATTTGAAAAATTTTAGTTTCGACCATATCGGGTAACGACAACTTAATCGGGTGCGACCCAAAGCATCGGTTAACGTCGGTATCGGGTAGAATTCCACCGTGTATCCAATTCAAACCATATTTAAAGTGAATTAAGACTCATTTGGAGCCTTTTCACTCTCTCTCTCTCTCTAACCTCTCTCCTCAAATCCAACTTGTTGATCCAAAATCATCCATTTCAAGCTTCAAAACACCAAGTTAATAATCCTAGCTCCTAGTATAACATCCTTAGCCTTCATGTTCGTGTTCAAATCATGGAATAGGACCATAAACATGTGTTTACGGCCCTGGAACAGACTTAGGCCGTGAACACATGTAAATGGGGTTTTTGAGCCTTAAAACCCACCCAAATCACCATAGGAGCTTAGTTATGGCTTAAGGACTTATTGGATTGGACTTAGAACACCTTGAATATCATTTTGAGGAGTAAAAATGAGTTTACTGCCCAAGAACAAGCTTGGGCCGTAAACACCATTTCATGGGGAGTAAACTCCTTTTTGGGTGTTAAAATGCAACTTACACACCTCATAAGCCTTGGAATAAATCCTAGAACCAACCAAAAATTATTTGGAGGCCTTAAACATAACAAAAGCCTTCCATTTGAGAGTTTACGGCCATAGCATATGCTCCAGGGCCATAAACTCCTAGATATGTGTCATTTGATGCCCTAAACTCACCCCAAGTCTTGTAAAATTGAGTTGAATCATTTGTAATTAATCATTGGCCTTCAAAACAATTAAGAATGATGTGGGTGAGAGTTTACGGCCATAAACACTTAGTTTACTGCCGTAAACTCACAAATTGGTCCTTATGGTTGACTTAATTCCTTGATAATGCCCTAGAAACAAACCTAGCAACACCCTTCATTTGATTTAAGGCCATTTAGCACATAAAACACCCCACCATGAGTTTACAGCCATAAACTCATGGGGATGAGGCGCTTAAGGCCGTGAACACTCCCTAGAGTTTACTCTTGGAGAGTAAACTCCATATCCTAGCCATTCATGTCCAGAAAAGTCACCCGGGTCACTCCAAACACTTAATTTGAAGTGTTTTCGCGTCTTGGAGTGTAAAATCGTATCTGATTAGTGTTTTAAATTCTAATTAGATACCTTTGTGTATCATTTATCATTACATAGGAACCTCGCACGTTTTCAAGCCTTGATCCGACGTCTAGCATCCCATTCGACACATTTTCCGTTCGGTGAGTTCATACCCCTACCCTTTTCAATGTTTTTCACTGTTTTCAGGGGGGGGGGGATACAAGCAAAGTACAAGTAATACTTGTACTCAAAACTATTTTATATGTGTTGTGTTTCATACTACTTATGTTTTTAACACTGTTAATCATAACACTGATAACCGTTTGATCTTGCAGATTTCATTATCATAGTATTTGTGAAATACGTTATAAATTGTCGTATTTTATATTTTCACAAATGATTTTCCTCATTTCAATAGTTAAAAACATAACCTTTAAACTTTGAACAGGAAACTTAATAAGTTGTTTTGTCCTCGGTAACACTCCAGGGAGATACACGAGTGGAGGATAGTAGATAGAACATTTGTAATGTCTGTAATAGAAAACACCTAGGCTCGAGTGTAAAGGACAGGCTCCATTAGAACTTAGTTAGTCATAGATACTACTTCTCCTAGGCGAGAAGTAATGAGTAATCTTAAAGATTGGAGACACGTCCTTTGTAACACGTCCCGTGGCACGAGAGTGGAGGACTACCCCTGTAACCAGAATCTCCGAACGTAGGAGAGCGTGACTTGAGTGTATAGATCTATACGGGACTGACAATCCTGCACCTGGCTGCTAGCTACAGCTGAACCGAAAGGTTCAAGGGTGACGAAAGTCATAAAAAGATACTGGCCACGACTCGAGTCATATCTAGTCTGAAGTATGGTTAAGGACTCGCAATTAAGATTATTAACGCCTTACACTTATTTATTAGTTTTATGTACGTAGTAAAACTAATGTACGTTTGAGGATAATCGGTAACAGTTCACACAAACACACATTCAGGAAAACATGGGCTTTTCCTGGGGATAACATTGAACATAATCGGAATTGGTAACAGTTCACACACACACACATTCAGGAAAACATGGGGTTTTCCTGGGGATAACATTGAACATAATCGGAATTGGTAACAGTTCACACACACATGTAGGAAAATATAGGATTTTCCTGAGTAACAGTAGTACGTAACCAGAAAAGTATAACATGTTAGATAACTAAACTTTATAAGTCACAAGAACAATCATGTTTTCAGTATACATCTTTTACATTACAATTTGGATTTGGTATCTAACACTTAAGAAGATGTGGGATTTTCTTGGTTAACCACTTTTTCAGGAAACTAAAGGAACTCGTTCTTTTCATAAAACAAACCGCTTATGAACTCACCAGCTTTATGCTGATTTTCAAACCGCTTGTATTCTCAGGTCCGCTTTAGACCGGTACCCGACGGTCTCTTTTGGTGAAGACGGAGTGCGTAGAAGAATCGTCTTTCTTTTGTTTAAACTATGTATCTATGAAACTTGTACTGCTTTACTTTTCAACTAATGTAATGAACTCTATGTAATGTAATGTTTTGTGTTTTACCTTGCTTACTATGTATATTGGTCATGATATTCCCATGAAGTCACCTCCACCCCAAGACGCTTCCGCCTTCGGTTTCGGGGTGTGACAGATTGGTATCAGAGCCCTTGTTTATAGTGAACTAAGTATACCAAACTTTACATGGTATAAGACTATAAACACTAAGGGGCCTAATGTGCTCTTAACTAAAAGTATACCTCAAAATATAAGTATTTTCAAAAAGTATATAAGTATACCTAACCGTCGAGAATCGTATCTATAAGTAGAACAGAACATACGTAAATGGGTGTTGTATGCTACAGTTAAACCTGGGCAGTTATGTAGTCGTGTCTAGGATCAATATAGCCTGATCAACTATATTCATTCGAGACACGGCCAACATGTGCTTGGGAGTGACTGTGGAATGCGGCATACCTAAAACTTACCCAAATACCACAAACAACGAATCGTCGTCGCAGTGAATCATGAAATACTATGGGAGTATTTCTAGATCCAACTTTGTCGTAGAAATTTTTTGTTCAAGCGTTGCCCCTTCGATCATCCCTTTTGCGGTAGTTTGTCTGCTATGATAATTCATTCCTGCCTTATCACTTAATAGAATTATACGTCAGTCGTAAAGAGATATCCCCTGTTCCATATCTCTTGAATTAATTTAGAGGACTTACCATCCTCTTTTTCCTAATCTTTTTAGATCGAAATGTCTTCAAAGAAAGAACCCAACCCAAGGAACAACAACTCTCCGCCGTCATACTCTTATTCGCCCGACTATGTCCTGATTCAAACAGCTGTTACCGCTGCATTGGCTGCTACAATGGCGATTTTGAACTCTGGCAGGCCCAGTGGTCCCGGAAGTGTCGTGTACCCTCAAAACCATGAAGATGATCAAGAGCACCAAAATGAGAGTAATCAGAAAAAGAAGAAAGTTTTCAGGAAAAATCGAAAGAGTCAGAGCTCTCAAGGACCCTCCAAGAAGCATGAAACTGGGGTAGTCCAAATTGCTACTAATCCTGCCGCTGTTCCTATAGTTCAAGCTACCACTGTTCCTGTTGTTGCGCCTACAGCTCAGCACCTACCGCTAGGTATGCTGGTAATCTCCCTTGGTGCGAGAAGTGCAAATATCACCATTATACCC
Organism: Lactuca sativa; assembly: GCF_002870075.4. Classification (NCBI taxonomy): domain Eukaryota; kingdom Viridiplantae; phylum Streptophyta; class Magnoliopsida; order Asterales; family Asteraceae; genus Lactuca; species Lactuca sativa. The sequence goes on from NC_056630.2 coordinate 249,952,535, forward strand.
CCGGTCCGTGTTTTGAAAAGATTTGCAACAAATGTGGCATAAAGGGCCACTTCGCTCGAAACTGCAAAACGCCAATTCAAATATTTGGCCAAGCTTCCGGATCGAGTACCGTGCGTGCTTGTTATAGTTGTGGAGAGATCGGGCATTTCAAGCGGAATTGCCCAAAAGCCGTAACCGCCAACAATGTCAACAATGCCGAGATGGTTTTAGCTATAAGGAAAGAGGAGGCAAGCGTTGATCCCACCACCACCGCGGGTATATTTCTTCTCGACAATTCTTATGCTCGCATCCTTTTCGAATCTAGTGTCAAGAAAGTTTTGTTAGTCATTCATTCAGATACCTTCGTAAACATAGTCCTCGTCGAATAACCGAAACATTTGCCGTCAAGATGGTTACCAGTGAGAATGAGTGCACTAACGACTTATCTCTGAACTGTATCCTTATCTCGAGTAATCATTCTTTCCTTATTGACCTGATGTCAGTTTCAATAAAGAGCTTTGATGTTATCTTTGGCATGTATCAGTTGAGTCCTGATCATACTGATACACTTTGTTATGAAAAAGTTATTCATCTCAATTTCCTCTCTGACGAGACCCTCATGATATATGGTGTCAAGCTTGGCCCAAATCTTCGCATCATTTCCTGTATCAAAGCTCAAAAGCTTCTGCAAAAAGGAGTGTCAGGTATTCCTAGTTCATGTAATCAGCGAGAATCAAGAAGTTAAAGACCTCTAGAGCTTCCCACGAAACTGTAATATTCCTGATATCTTCCCGAAGAGCTCCCGAGAATTCCTCCCGAACGTCAAGTCGAGTCTCGTATCGACTTAATCCCTGGAACTATATTCATAGCCAAATCTCCGTACCATTTTGCCCCAGCAGAAATGCAGGAGTTATCCAGTCGACTTAATGAGTTGACCGTCAAAACCGATATCCTCTTTCCTGAGTAGATGACTTCTTCGATTGAATTCAAGAGCTAGCTACTCCTCGAAGATAGACCCTAAGTCGAGACATCATCAGTTACGAGTTCATGAGAGTGATGCTTCAAAGACAGCATTCAAGACTCGATATGATCACTAAGAGTTCGTATTGATACCCTTCGGTCAAACCATTTTCCTCCGGTCATGTAGTAGGCGATGAAGACACACGCGTGGATCCTCTTAAGATCGAATCAATAGAGAATTGTTCGACACCGAAGACACCCATAGAAAGCTTCACTAGATCGATAGAAGAGTTATGCCTATATACAACATAAACCTCTGGAATTCCAAGCTGGAGATCGTGTCCTGTTAATGGTCTCACCCTGGAAAGACATGATGCACTATGAAAAGCACGGAAAGCTTAACTAGTGGTACATTAGACCCTTCGAGATCCTCATTAGGATCCACCCCGTAGCCTTCAAACTCCGAGTACCTTCAGAATTTAGAAACATCCATCCTATCTCCCATGTTCTGAATCTTTAGAAGTACTTGTCCGATGAAACCTTAGTAATTCCTTTTAAACAAATCGAGACCATAGACCGAGAGATCAAATGTACGAAACAAAGCCATATCCCGTTAGTGAAGGTTCGCTGGACTTCTAAGCGAGAACCTGAATTCACTTGGGAGCGCGAAGACCCGATACAGCAGAGACATCCGCATCCTTTTCCATAACATGTATCTTAATTCTTGAATTTCGGGACGAAATTCCCTGTAACGGGGGAATAATGTAACAACCCGAAATTTTGTTCCCTCGCCGTAACCGTTTCGTTAATAAAACTCGTCTTAAGTGAGTTGTTCTGATTTCGTCTTCGAACTAGGTCAATTAAGTTAAAACTTTTATTTTGACCTTGTAAGTATCCAAACATGTTGGAAACATGTGAAAACGTCCCAAACTAGTAATTTGAAAAATTTTAATTTCGACCATATCGGGTAACGACAACTTAATTGGGTGCGACCCAAAGCATCGGTTAACGTCGATATCGGGTAGAATTCAACGTGTATCCAATTCAAACCATATTTAAAGTGAATTAAGACTCATTTGGAGCCTTTTCACTCTCTCTCTAACCTCTCTCCTCAAATCCAACTTGTTGATCCAAAATCATCCATTTCAAGCTTCAAAACACCAAGGTAATCATCCTAGCTCCTAGTATAACATCCTTAGCCTTCATGTTCATGTTCAAATCATGGAATAGGACCATAAACATGTGTTTACGGCCCTGGAACAGCCTTAGGCCGTGAGCACATGTAAATGGGGTTTTCGAGCCTTAAAACCCACCCAAATCACCACAGGAGCTTAGGTATGGCTTAAGGACTTATTGTATTGGACTTAGAACACCTTGAATATCATTTTTGAGGAGTAAACATGAGTTTACTACCCAAGAACAAGCTTGGGCCGTAAACACCATTTCATGGGGAGTAAACTCCTTTTTGGGTGTTAAAATGCAACTTACACACCTCATAAGCCTTGGAATAAATCCTACAATCAACCACAAATTATTTGGAGGCCTTAAACATAACAAAAGCCCTCCATTTGAGAGTTTACGGCCATAGCATATGCTCCAGGGCCATAAACTCCTAGATATGTGTCATTTGATGCCCTAAACTCACCCCAAGTCTTGTCAAATTGAGTTGAATCATTTGTAATTAATCATTGGCCTTCAAAACAATTAAGGATGATGTGGGTGAGAGTTTACGGCCGTAAACACTTAGTTTAAGGCCGTAAACTCATAAATTGGTCCTTATGGTTGACTTAATTCCTTGATAATGCCCTAGAACCAAACCTAGCAACACCCTTCATTTGATTTAAGGCCATTTAGCATATAAAACACCCCACCATGAGTTTACAGCCATAAACTCATGGGGATGAGGTGCTTAAGGCCGTGAACACTCCCTAGAGTTTACTCTTGGAGAGTAAACTCCATATCCTAGCCATTCATGTCCAGAAAAGTCACCCGGGTCACTCTAAACACTTAATTTGAGGTGTTTTCGTGTCTTGGAGTGTAAAATCGTATCTGATTAGTGTTTTAAATTCTAATTAGATACCTTTGTGTATAATTTATCATTACATAGGAACCTCGCTCGTTTTCAAGCCTTGATCCGACGTCTAGCATCCCATTCGACGCATTTTTCGTTCGGTGAGTTCATACCCCTACCCTTTTTCAATGTTTTTCACTATTTTCAGGGGGGAATACAAGCAAAGTACAAGTAATACTTGTACTCAAAACTATTTTATATGTGTTGTGTTTCATACTACTTATGTTTTTAACACTATTAATCATAACACTGATAACCGTTTGATCTTGCAGATTTCATTATCATAGTATTTGTGAAATACGTTATAAATTGTCGTATTTTATATTTTCACAAATGATTTTCCTCATTTCAATAGTTAAAAACATAACCTTTAAACTTTGAACAGGAAACTTAATATGTTGTTTTGTCCTCGGTAACACTCCACGGAGATACGCGAGTGTGGAGGATAGTAGATAGAACATTTGTAATGTCTGTAATAGAAAACATTTAGGCTTGAGTGTAAAGGACAGGCTCCATTAGAACTTAGTTAGTCATAGATACTACTTCTCCTAGGCGAGAAGTAATGAGTAATCTTAAAGATTGGAGACACGTCCTTTGTAACACGCCCCATGGCACGAGAGTGGAGGACTACCCCTATAACCAGAATCTCCGAACGTAGGAGAGCGTGACTTGAGTGTATAGATCTATACGGGACTGACAATCCCGCACCTGGCTGCTAGCTACAGCCGAACCGAAAGGTTCAAGGGTGACGAACGTCATAAAAAGGATACTGGCCACGACTCGAGTCATATCTAGTCTGAAGTATGGTTAAGGACTCGCAATTAAGATTATTAACGCTTTACACTTATTTATTAGTTTTATGTACGTAGTAAAACTAATGTACGTTTGAGGATAATCGGTAACAGTTCACACACACATTCAAGAAAACATGGGGTTTTCCTGGGGATAACATTGAACATAATCGGAATTGGTAACAGTTCACACACACACACATTCAGGAAAACATGGGGTTTTCGTGGGGATAACATTGAACATAATCGGAATTGGTAACAGTTCACACACACACATCTAGGAAAATATAGGATTTTCCTGAGTAATAGTAGTACGTAACCAGAAAAGTATAACAAGTTAGATAACTAAACTTTATAAGTCACAAGAACAATCATGTTTTCAGTATACATCTTTTACATTACAATTTGGATTTGGTATCTAACACTTAAGAAAATGTGGGATTTTCTTGGTTAACCACTTTTTAAGGAAACTAAAGGAACTCGTTCTTTTCATAAAACAAACCGCTTATGAACTCACCAGCTTTATGCTGATTTTCAAACCGCTTGTATTCTCAGGTCCGCTTTAGACAGGTACCCGACGATCTCTTTTGGTGAAGACGGAGTGCGTAGAAGAATCGTCTTTCTTTTGTTTAAACTATGTATCTATGAAACTTGTACTACTTTACTTTTCAACTGATGTAATGAAATCCATGTAATGTAATGTTTTGTGTTTTACTTTGCTTACTATGTACATTGGTCATGATATTCCTATGAAGTCACCTCCACCCCGAGACGTTTCCGCCTTCAGTTTTGGGGTGTGACACTAGTGGAACTCATAGAGACGTTTTTGGGGCTTAGGGGCACTTTATATACATGTAGGCTACTAGGGTTTTCAACTAGGAAACCCTAATCTGACTGCTTAAGCCCTAAGCAGCCCATGGACCCTTTTAGAATATCCCTTGGACGATTTCTAATGGGTTTCCCCATAGAATTCGTCCAACCTATTTTTCCAACGTGATCCATCTCCGAAATGCAATTATCTTATAATTACAGTTCCAGTCCCTTAAGTTTAATTAATCTCTTTTAGCCACAAAATTAATTATCAATTAATTCTTGACTAATATTAATTAAACAATATGATTTCTCCTTTAATATATTATTCTCATAACATATTAATAAATCATAATTAATTCTTTCTCTCCATAATTCATCCTATCAAGTTGCTTTGGTGAAGGCAACCCCAAAGGACCATGCACCATCGAGTCAAGTACATACCAAAATAGTTATGGACTTAGTCACTAATCCAACACACCTTTCATGCTATCTGGCTATTGATGAATGCTACGGCTATCCCACAGTCTTACAAAACCTTCCATGCTATCTGGCTGCTGGTGAATGCTACGGCTATCCCACAATCTTACATCACTTCCCATGCTAACTCAACTGCTGATTACCAATCCAAACACATCCAAAGTCGAGCACACACACGACCTAACATCCCACACTGAACTCATGTTAGACTGGGATCCTCAACCTAGTTCCCCATAGTTTGCTACATATCAATCAGATGTGGTCCCAAAGTCGGGAAGTTTCCCAAACTTCCAATTCACATTATCCTCCATACAGGCAGCCACTTGGGCCACCTATCCTTTCCTAATGGGGATACGAGCTCATTCCAATTTCATGCTTGTTTCTGTCCTAGGTACCTAAATAGTTCTCCCCCAATTCGATCTGACTAAGTCTCCACATCATACGAGAAGTGGAAGGATTTCTGATCCTTCCTACCTTCCAAGGATCGATCTGCTGACAACCAGCGCTTACTAATGCTAGCGATTCATTACTAGTCGAACTTACAAGACCATACAACCTCTGAAGACTAGATGAACACTTTCTAATTCCCAAAAATACTGATAACTCCAGATGCCTTGGAATGATACCGTACTCAAATCTTGAAGTCCAATTAACCGATGCTTAGAGCAAAAATTCGGTAGTAGAAAACTTCCCTTGGCAACCCCACGAGTCAATGTGAGCACAATGATTGAACCCTCTGAATCCTAACGAGGGTGATAACCACCCTGTTGAACCCTGACCGCAGACCTTCCACATAATGCCACTGAACCAATCTTGATTATGAGCCTAGATAACACTGAACACCCCGAACCAGCAAAAGTGAAACGACCTTACACTAACCACTAACAATTTACGGTATGTAAATGGCATATGACACTACTTGAATATATAACTCATACATGAGTAAGGAAATGAATCGGATATATGATTTACCCAAACGGATGCAAGATTCCAATAACCATAACCACGAACATAAATAACCCCAAAAAAGGCAAAAGATACATACTTGCAGAACTCAACTCCTCTCTGCTGGGGCTCCTGCCCTACCTTCTCGTCGATCAGTGATCCTCAAAGAATCTGGAGTAGGCATGCTCACTGCTCCTCCCCTCAACGTCCGATACTTGGCCTTCTTGTGGCCCACCCAATCATAGTGAAAACATAATGGGCTTGCCCCCTGAGGGCAATCCTTGCTGACGCGACCAACCCTGCCACACTTGTAGTAGCCTAAACTCCTAGAGCGACAAACTCCATCATGTAATTTCTCACACGTGTTGCACTGAATCCGGTCATGCTGGCCTCTCAAAAGCTGATCGGAAGTCTTGGGTCTCGTCTCGGGGCCCTCCAATATGTGCACCTAATGTGACCCCCTCTTCCTGATGTGCTCCAAGCAAATCTCCTGCTCTCAGGATCTAGAGATCACATCATTCAGGTTATCTCACACTGAAATACTCACGAATTTCCTGATGTCATCCTGCATCATATCGTGATACCTTACTTTCTTCATCTCCTCGTCTGCTACATATTGTGGTACCAATAATGCCCTCTCGCGGAACTTGGCAGTGATCTTTGCCACCGTCTCGGTAGTCCGGCGGAGATCTAGGAACTCTCGCGCCAACTACTGCACCTCAATCGCCGGTGCAAACTCAGCTTGAAACCTAGTTGAGAAGTCATCCCATGACATAGCATCGACTACATCATCACCCAACTCACTACCGATCTCCTCCCACCAATCATGTGCCCGATCCTTCAACAGGCAGGAAGCATATCTGACCTTCGCCTCCTCGGGGCAGAAACTCGTTCTGAATATGTTAGCCATATCTGCTAACCACCTCCTACTAACAATGGGGTCCTTCTACCCTGTGGAACGTAGGAGCTCCACAAGCACGAAACTCCTGGAATTCAGTGTGCGTGCTCTAATGATAGCCATAATCTCCACATGGAACGCGCCCAAGTGCTCATCCACTATCTCTGAAACACATCAAGAGATCTCTGATGAAATGAACTCCCGCAACTACTCGTTAATCGGCTCAGTACCTGCACCAGAGCCAGAACCACCTCCCTGACTGCTCATCTCTAAACTAAAAAACCACAACCAATGATCAAACATACTCAAGGATTCTCCTCCCCTAAGCTTCTTAGTTTCTCCAAGACTCTCACCGATTCGAGTATGGATCCTGTGCTTTCAGTAGTATGGGCCCAATACTACCTTCCACACCTACTCATACATTCCTGATCAATCATCCTGAATCCTCTAAGTAACTTCTTCAAATCATTATGCCAGTACTCACTAAACCTTACTACTAACTCACTGTATCATATCCTAGGCTTTCCTAGGTTTCTGAACCCATGCAGTCCTTAGTTGCTGAAGGATTCCCATTAATGTCAACTAGATACCTCATGAATATAGCCACATGCAATAGAGATCATATAATCCTTCGAGTAAAAGACTCAACCATAGAACGGTTGGACTCAGGAAAGAGTTGCACAATAGGGTCAAATCCATCACTCTAAGATTATCCAGCCTGTGCCACATGTGACTTAGCATATTCACTTAGTAGCTAACTCACATTGCTAAGAGTCCCACAAAGAACAAAGAAAGCAACATTCGGACAATGGAAAAACTAACCAACATACTCCAATCAAACAATTCTATCCTCTAAACAGGAATCTATACTAGCATGCAATTCGAAGGATCATACAATCTGGCATAACCTAAGTAGGCCATCCTACCACTGGCTGATCAATTCTAGCATGAAAATCTACAAGCGCATATAAGCATACAAAGGCATCTCTCCTAGATCCTTAGCTCTAATCAAGCATGCGAATCACATCATCATATCATCTCACATAACAAACATGTATTGGTTTTTTGGGAACCACTTACTTGTGCTCGGTCGATTGCACGCATCACACCCATTTCTTTGTTTAGAAATTCTTTTGTAATAAAATGTTTATTTTATAAAACTTTCATCAATCCCTTAGTTTGCGTTCAAGCACACCCGAGAGTATGCCAAACTCCCTCAAACCAAGGCTTTGATACCAACTTGTAATATCCTAAAATTTAAGCGTAAAATTTTCATTTTTTAATATAACTAAAGCACTGTTGTAAATTTGTCCACACGTTGAAAAGCATTTTAAATAAAACATTTATCAGAGTTTATTTCCAGAAATCACATATTGCGGAAAAACAGAGGCGTATGTGCTGCGATCGTCCCGTGCTCCTTTATTGAAAACTAGAAGTACCTGAAACCAAAACTTAAACCGTAAGCATGAAGCTTTGTGAGTTCCCCAAATACCACATACCAAACATACAAAACTGATCCATACATTCCATACATATCCGTAACCTATACATATATCATAGTCAACAAAGGTGTTATGTGCCGCACATAGTCTTGCCATTATGTCATGGGCCGCCACATGGTCTTTCTTGCTAAGTCGGGGGCCATCCCTTGGGTCTTACAGAAAAGTGCTAAGAGAAACCTCCCGGTCTTCGATAGAAGCATCACAAAGACAACTAGCATACATACTACTCTACTTAGCTAACTAGCATACGGTGTGCTAGGAGCCACCTTTTGGTCTTGCGTACATGATGCCTAAGGCTAATTCCCGGGTCTTCCTACAATACATAATATCATATAGTATGCCAGGAGCCGCCTCCTAGTTTTTCATACATAATGCCTAGGGCTAACCCTCAGGTCTTCCTACAGTACATAAACCAAAGAGGCCGGTATTGGTGCCTTCGACCCATATAAACAGAGAGGTGACTCACCTCGATTGCTGAAACTCCCTGCAAGAAATCCTTAGTTGTTGCCCTGACAATTCCTTGAGCTATCAATACCAAAATATCACCCAATTAGCAATTGGGTCCCAAACCAAGATCCATAATCCATACTTGGGGGTAAGTTGACCATTTTATCCCTAGCCCAATAAGATTCATAACTAATGCCCAAATCTACACACAAAGGCCCAATTACTACTTAGCTTCCCCAAGCCCACTAATGGCCTAATATTCCAAATTGGGCCCAACTCAAATGGGCCTTCCCTTTTAGTCCAACATATTCTTAGCCCAAAATATATGATTTCTGATGGCCCACAAAGGCCCCAAGTAGCAAAGTCCAGTGAATGGACCAAACTGAGGCCCACTTGTGCGAAACCCACTTTGACTAAGTACGCAGGGTGTACTCAGTTGTATGCAGCGTGTACTGGGTTCGTGACCTGTGCGCTGCACCTACCAGGTTGTATGCCCAACGCACTCCTCTGTTAAGTCCTTTTTGCTATTAAGCACTTAATACTTCAAACGAAGGGACCAAATCATAGATTTGAGCTCTACTTAACGTCTAATCCCGTAAAGTCACTAAATTGGTGACTTATCATTCCCCAAATAAGCTCAATCTCCAAAAATGTCATTCTACTTCCATAAAAATGGCTTTATCTCATGCATGAAAGCATCAAGAACTTCAAGATGGAAACTTTCTTTCTCGGGGACTCAAATAGAACCAAGGGTGGCAACCCTAAGCCTAGGAAACAAATTTGAACCATAAAGCTTCATCCTTGGGACCAAAAACGTCCAAAACCCGAAACAAGAGATATAAGGAAATAACCATCAAGTATAAGACTTTATACCTCGAATGAGAGTTAAAAGCTGATGGGGTTCTGGATCTAAAAGCTCTATCTTCTTCAATGAATCTTCAAGAGTGAACACCTTCTTCAAAAGCACCAAAATACTCTTCTAATGGCCTTCCAATCTCCAAGAACATACAAGGAGGTATTAGGGTTTTGTGAAAGCTATATAAGGGTGAGAGGGTGACTGATATTTAAGGACATAATGTTCTTTATATAGTGATCATCCCTAAAATTAGGGTTTTGGTCTGATTGGAGTACGCCTCGCATACCTCTTGGTACGCCCGACGTACTCACAAACCACCCGCGACCAAATGACCTTATATGGTGGGCATAAGCCAACTTACGTTGGGCATACCCAGCCAAAAACACGCATGTGTTCCTTGCATGCATGCGACTGGCTAGCCACTTATCTCCATTAGGGACTAAAATTGTCAATAATTTCAAAGTGCCGTAACTTCCTCTTCCGAGGTCCTTTTCCAACGAACCTTAAATCCATGAAAAGGTGGCGAGAATCCCTACACTCCTAATAACTCGCCCAATCCTTAAACCTATCCAGATTAAACCCAACATGCATAAAAGACCGAGGTACCCAATTACAATTATACCCTTGGCTTCTGAAGACATAAGTGTACGCTCGGATCACTTATACTATAACACCCACCTTCGAACTAGGCTAAATACTTCCTTTCCCAAGGCCTTAAATCTCATTACAAATGATAATTGGGCCGCTGCCCTGAGCAACGAAACACTTTCAAAACCGGGTGTTACAGCTCAGTGTGTGGAGTCGGTTTGTAGCAGCAACGAGTGAGGGATTCCGTTATTAGTCAATCAAGGTGAGTCTCCCTACTGGGTTTAGCGGGTCGAAAGCACTAATATCAGCCCATGTTTATGCTATGTTAGTATGCTAACTGTCTGCGTGACTCTTGCATGTGTTATGTGTTTATGTGCTTATTGGGTGGGGCTCGATGACAATTTTGTATGCTATGTCTCTTTGTGATTATTTCATGTGTATATGTTTACTTGATATATGTATGTTGGACAGGGCCTGATGTCGGTCGGGGCCCGATGACCATTTTGTATGCTATGTCTCTTTGTGATTATTGCATATATATATATATATATCTTTATTTCACATATGTATGTTGGGCGGGCCCCCATCTACTACCGAGCGGGGCTCCATGTTAGGTGGGGCCCGATGATAGGGCGGGGCCCATTACGTGTTGTCGACATGTATGGTATGTGGTATTTTGGGGGACTCACTAAGCTTCGTGCTTACAATTTTCGGTTTATGTTTCAGGTGATCCGGTTTTCAAAAACATGGAAGAGCTCGGGATGATTGTAGGGCACACACCGCATGTTTCGCATTCTGTGATTTACCCTGATTTAATGATGTTTTGCTAAATCTTGACCACCTTGGTTTTATGGAAATGATATGTATTACCGGTTTATTAAATTAAAAATGAAAATTTATGTCATTATTTTTTGGACGTTACAAGTTGGTATCAGTGCCTTGGTTTGAGGGATTCGGACACAATCTGGATGTGTCTAAACTCAAACTGAGGATTTGGTAAAGTTTTTCAAAAAAAAAATATATTTTAGAAAAAAGATATTTCTAAAAGAAGAAAGGGTGTGGTGTATGCAATCAGCTGAGCTCAAGTAAGTTTCTCCCAAATTACCCATACATGTTATCTGATATGATTTGATCTGTAAATCTATGAATCACATGCTAGTTAAGGCTGAGGATCTGCTCAGTTTTGCATGGTAGAATGCTAGGAGAGATGCTTTTGCATGCGGATTGTATTAGCTTGTAGACTTGCAAGCTAGTTTTGATTTGCCATTGATAGGTGGTATTGATATGTGATGCCTTGTAGCCCAGGAAGCATGGGATGCTAGATTGAGTATAGTTTGTATGTGTGAGGCAATCAATAGCAGGAGTGGGAGCTCCTATTATGAGTTGCAATATGTGGGATAGGATGCTTGTGATTATTCGGTGGACTGGAGTGCTACTGCACGAATGCTGCTTGCTTTGTGCTTTGTGGAACTCTTAGGTGATGGGAGTTATCTACTAAGTGAATATGTCAAGTCATATGTGACAAAGGTTGAATTATCTCAGAGTGATGGATTTGAACCTATTGCGCAGCTCTTGTCTGAGTCCAACCGTTGTAGGGATGAGTCTATTACTTGAAGGATTGTCTAAGCTTTTTTGCATATGATTGTATTCATGAGGTGGGTGACTGGCATTATGGGGAGTTCTTTAGCAGTTGATGTAGGGTGAGGTTGGGAACCTAGGAAGGCCTAGGGTTTTCTTTAGTGGGTTTCGTTGCGTTGGTTAGCGAGTGTTTGGTGTATGGATTTGAGAAGGTGACTTAAAGGATTCGGGAGGATTCTCTAGGAAAGTATGGATAAGTGTGGAAGGTAGTATTGGGCCCGTACGACTGAAAGCACATGATCCACACTCGAATCAGGGAGAGTCTTGGAGAATCTAGGAAGCCTTTGGGATGAGGATTCATGGGTATATTCGGATCTCTTGCATGTTGCTTTTTGTATGGTGTTGAGCACTCAGGTATGGGGTTTAGATTCTAGTCCCGACTTAGTAGCATGTACTGAGCCCATCGATCCGCAGACGTGCGAGTTCATCTCATTAGAGGTTACTCGCAGTATCCTGGAATGGACCCTGGTGATCTTTGGTTTAGTCAAGGTAGGGAATTTGGAGTTTCTGGATGGTCGTCTCGGGGCCTTTGGGGCCAAGATTATAACAGGGCAGTTGGGGGCTCATCTGGAGCCCGAAGCTTGTGGATCTCTAGAATCCTTCAGGAAAAAGGATCATATTGTTGGATCTTGACATTTGCTATTGTAGGCGAGCTTTGCACCATGTCCTCAGGATGGTCGGGGTAACTCAGGAGGAGGAGGTCAGGATTCCTTCAGATGTTTTGTGGGTATGTTATCTTCCGCTTCTTCAAGGTGATTATCAGGAATTTGTATTGCTTTGGAATTTTGATTGGGTTTGAATAAGTTATATTTTGGGTCAGTTCTCGTCTATTTTTTGGGTTATCAAGGATTGTTATATGCCTTTTTTCATGCCGAGAGTCTTCAATGAATCATTAGAGGGTCGTATCTTGTTGAGCGGGTTTCAGTGTTTTCGGTTGCTGATCCGGGTCTATGTTAGGATAAATTCAGGGGTATTGTTTAGAGGATCTTTGGTTAGGATTAGCGGGTTCGTTCTCTAGTGAAGTCAGGGTTCAGTTGTTTTATCTTTTGATTTGGTGGGATTGGTAGTCGTCTATGAAAGAACTTTTGGGTTTAAACCTTACCGTTGCTTGGGGAGGTGCGGTAGTAGGAAGATAGTGATGTCGGTTGCATGAGTTGTTGGTTATTGGATATGTCAAGTGAGTTGTATATTCACATGAGTTTTAGACGGTTAGAGTTTAGTGGTTCTTTGAGAACAAAAGTTTGGGTGGATGTTCCTCGATGCAGGTCAAGGGTTGTGGTTTCTAGTTGCCAACATAAGAACCCAAGGATCTGGTATGGTATCATGGCAGGTGATTTGTATTACCAGACGAGTTAAGATTTCAAGGGCATTCTCCAGGATTTAAGGAGTGGGGAATCCTTGAGTTTGGCTAGTAATGGAGCGTTAGTATTGATTAGTGTAGGTTATAGACGGTTCATGCTATAAAAGGTTGATGGGTTGGGAATCCATCAGATTTAAGGAATGAGAAAGCTTTGTCGAGTCCACGTGGGGGAGTATCGATTAGAAATTTCGGGAGTCGGATCGGGTGTGAAACCAGGGTAAGTTTCACAACCCAATCAGGAGGAGAGACGAAATAAGTGGCCTTCTGGATTGAAGTTGTGTAAGTTGGAAGTCTAGGAAACTTCCAACATCTGGTCGGCACCTTTTTTTGTTATGCATAGCAGGCTTGCGAATGGATCTAGGACGAGAGTTACATTAGAGCCTCGCTGCCTATTCTTCTTTGATGAAGGCTTTGGGGTTCGCAGCATGACCCGAACACCTGATTGGATGCAAGTTTTTGCTCTGAATAGGTGGGGTTGTGATGGTTAAAGTATGGTTAGGCCATGGGTGGTAACCATGGTTGGTTTATAGTGTTGTAAGGTGTAACAACACGTTATTTCAGGTCAATGTCATGTCTAAAAGTTGAGTCTTGTAACCTCTTTGTGAAGTAATAAGAATATCATCGAAAATGAAATGTTCAAAAAGCTCCGTTTGAGTACACTATGTGGTAGATACCGTGATAAGGTTTCAAAAAATATAAAGAACACTAAAATCCGAGTTATAACGAATGAGTTATGACCAATCAAAGATTCGTAACACTACCGGTAAAGCGTTGTTAAGCATAAAACGAGAAATTTCAATAAAATACTTTTAGCTTTAGGTATCTAAATGAAAGTCGTAGATATCATTAAACCGCCAACATACATAATGTAACACCCAGATTTCCAAAAATAAAATTTTCATTTAATTAATCACTTTAATATTAAAAACACTTGTTTAAAATCTTATTCACATTCAAATTACAAAACGTAGTTTCATTTCCGTTATAAAAGAAGACCAGGATCCTCCAAAACACAACTCTTTCTTCGGTGTGTACAATCGAACCGTTGCCATCCCGCGTTACTGTGAGAACCTGAAACAACGTAACATAAACGACGTAAGCACGAAGCTTAGTGAGTTCCCCAATATACCTTATGCACATACGCCTTCCGGCCCGGACCTTTCGGTCCACATAACATATCGCCTTCCGGCCCGGCCCTTTCGGTCCACATAACATATCGCCTTCCGGCCCGGATCTTTCGATCCACATAACATTGCCTTCCGGCCCGGATCTTTCGATCCACATAACATTGCCTTCCGCCCCGGATCTTTCGGTCCACAATATAATCGCCTTCCGGCCCATACATATATATAACACATAATGCAAATACTCTAACACATAAAGCACATACACCATATATCATACCTGACCTTTCTGTCACATAATACTTTGCCTTCCGGCCCATATATAAGCATGTATATCACGCGTAGCAGCTAACTTTCCATTTATAGCATATAAACATAACACATAACATACTTGACCTTCCGGTCACACAATCAAACCCTTCCGGGTGAAGTATAGTGAGAAGACTCACCTCGCGGACACTGGAAGATAGCGACTCCTGAAACCTCTTACACTTGATCCTCCGAGCTACAAGCTCCCTGTCTCATCATACATCTCTTTTTAATACTTCTATCTTCCACGTTAACTGACCCTAAGAAATCACACCAGTCAACTCTGGTCAACAGTCCATTGTCAGCTCGACTGGACTCGGCGAGTTCCCTGGCGACTCGGCGAGTCTGGTCGTCCTTCAATCCTCTGGGATTCCCCTTCTACTCGTCGAGTATCCTCTTTGACTCGACGAGTCACTCCTGGAAGAATCGCGGGGCCACCCCGACTCCACTCGCCGAGTCTGAAGAACAACTCGGCGAGTCCCAGTGAATCTTCAAGCTACTCGCCGAGTCTGATCATCCGACTCGGCGAATCCATGCCATGCAGTCGATCAAACTGCTTCCTGAGATACATATTATCCCGCAATACACACTCATGGGACTTCTGGACCTCTAATCATCCTATTACTTGGGTATAAACTTATGTATAACAACATAATAATCCATCAAATCACCAAATGGGTTTCATAAACCCTAAAATCGTGCACACATCAATATAGCAGAAATGATCCGGAATATTACCTGAATAACACCCCCTCTGTGTCTCCAAACCTCAGAACTCGATCCCTTGATATTCCTTTGGCCAAAACTCTTCTTCTTCTTGCTTAACAAATTCTTCAAAGTCAATAATGGCCTTCAAGTTTTGCTCCAAATGCCACAGTCGTCTAGGGTTCTCCACAATCGGCCAAAAGACGTGAAATGACGACATACAACCCTTAAATACGACCCAATACGAAACGGCTAGGGTTTCTGCTGAACAGCGTCGACTCGCCGAGTCCATACCTGGACTCGTCGAGTCCAGTCGCGAACCCGCGACCAACTCTGCGACCCTACTCGGCGAGTCTGGCTCCAACTCGCCGAGTCTCCCCTTTAAAACACCCCAAAATGCAATTTAACAATACTTGAGATTTTGGGCTGTTACAATTCTCCCCCACTAGAATTAGACTTCGCCCTCGAAGTCTCACTCTGCAAATAGTTCTGGATGCTGCTCCCGCATCACACGTTTCGGCTTCCCTAAACACTTCCGATATCTTCCAAGGTCGCTACTGAACCACTTCCAGAGGTACCTCCTTGTTCCTCAGAACCTTGCTCTTCCGATCTCCGACGGCCACTGGTCTCCCGACGTAACACAAGCTCGCATCCACCTAATCGTTCTCTAGTAGAACCACTGCTGACTCATCCGCTATACACCTATTCAACTGCGACACATACCAGTGTCATGGATCCGCCCCAGTTCCGTTGACAGCTCCAAACGATAGGCCAGCCTTCCTACCTTCGCACCTTCACGAAAAGACCCAACATACCGGGGCCCCCCATTTACCCTTCTTCCTAAATCGAAGCACCCGATCAGAAATACGGAGTCGCCGACCGGAATCACATGCTCGTAACGACGTCTACCTGCATAACTTTCCTGTTAACTCTAGACGATCACTAACTCTCTTTAACCTGCTGATTCTGCCCTGCCAACTAAAGTACGAACTCTGAACTGCTCATCACTCCCTGCAATCGGAAATTACCCAAGATGCACTCTGCTCCAAACCTCAACGATCACTCAACCCATGAGGGTTAGGAAACCCTAAACCACCGGATTCCCGATCCGGAGCCCACTTTGTCCATTCCGGACCGAGTGAGAGATCCATTCTCACTCTCAGAGCAACTCTCACAAGTTCTCCCCTTGCCACTACATACACATACTGAACTAGTCCCAACACCCGCAGGTGGAAAGACCCGATACCCTGATGATATCCTCGAACACCTCCCAAGATGAACCACTACATCCACCCTACGCTCTGATCAGATTCACTCTGAGAATTTAAAATTCTCTCTCTCCATGCATCCCTTCTGAGCCTCAACAGACATCCCAACCGGATGGGTTCCTACTCCACTGCCGCGAACACGATGCTCAAAACCATCCTCGAAATACTCTAACTATAACTCTGTTCTGCAGCTTTCACTTTCGTGAACTTGCACCCCTTCGGAGTTACACACCTTCCTCTTTTCCTTTTTCCAAGGAACCCTCCTGGCCATAACGCCACTCCAACCGGTGCCACGGTGCTCGCCCCAGGCGACACCACCCTTTTTGCATAACCGCTATCCACATACTCTGATTCCCATTGCAGGGCTCTCAATCTCATGCACTCTCTCCACTCATCAAGATCACTACTTCAGCTAAACAAGATCACTAACCCGGGGCCAGACCTTCCAACGCAATCACACTGCAACATACACCATCCGCAATCTCAAACTGATCCAGCAATACCAACAGAGTCTCCAGCATGACTGGACCGACTCTCATAACACATACTAGCCACTCGAGGCTATGTCTCTGTGGGTCCGTACACCCAACTCTGCGAACCCTCAGGTTCTAACTCCGGAACCTTCCGGTTCCAGCTCTAGAAACATGCACAACATAATCCCGTGGGATTAATGCAGTACAACCCATCACGTATCTCTAACATACCAATACTCTGATCACATAACCCCGGTCACTTACTCAAACTTGATCCCTACCTTCTCTCAGGCCTCCACAATCGAATGCCCTAGGTCTGTATCCCGCCCCGCATACCCGACACTCGCTCTCGTCAGCCTATACTCTGCGCTGACAAACACTGCTGATTCCCGGCAGCTACGCACCCTCATATACTCATCGATCTCCCGGAAAATTTTCTAGTTCTTCCCCCACTAAAGCACTGACTAACTGCCACCGATCGTCATTAACGACCTTTCAGAACCATCCTGCACAAAGAGAACATTTACCCACTGACTACTTCCCACAAGCGCAAGCAACCCTCAGCAAAACACACCTCCTCCCTGATCAACCCACTCACAAGATTCTGATCTTTCAATTATCCATTCCACAACTGCAGATGCTACCCGACACTCAACCCAGTGCCGCATCTCCACTATCAACCCTCACGAACAATGACCAAAGGATTCCTCGACAATAACCCATAACCAAACTCACAACCTGCCCAAGGATGAACATCACAACGAAAACCGTACAAGACTACTGACACTAAAATACCAGTTATAACCATACCCAACCATCAGGGAATAACGAATGCCAAAGCGAAAACCTGAAGTACCAATCCATAACCATGCCAGACCCGCGGAACAACGAATACCGCATCGAAATCCATACGAGATACCAGCACAAACCATACGCCCAAACAATGCAAGGCAATTAAGACATCATGAAAGCATCATACCCGCAGCTGTCTCCGGCACTGCTCCGTCTCCCTCTGTCGCACGCAGATAAACACGACCCTGAGCCCTCTGGGGCTCCGCTTCATCCTGTCCTCCTCAAATCCCGAATTGGCACTGACTGCCAACAATCCCGTGCACAGTGCCCCTCCTTTCCGCACTTGCGGCATGCACCACCGGACCCGCAAGCTCCGATGTAACCCCTTTTTTTTTACTCGATCATCGACACCTATAGTCTCATGCTTTCCTACTGCATCTCTATACTCCACTTATTACTACTCCTGACAATTCTTACTCTCTTACATACTGCACCCGGTTCTCCCCCACTAGGGTTCGAGCCAACACCAATTAGTATACAATCAACCCACGACTATCTTTCACCAGCGAAGTCGTATCTGATCCAGAAAAAGTGCTGTGCAACACCCGATAGTCCCTCCCCTTATGGAGTCAATCAATCCCCTATACTCTGATCCTCTAGCTAACTCTCCAAGAACTTCTTATCACGGCTGCCTCTAATCGCTCCAAATCCCATACTGATCTAATACTAAGCACCTGCACTGCTCGATAACATATCTGGCTCGCAGACTGCACCGCAGCATCATCGTTCCTCTCATCTCAGCCCATCAACCCGTATCCAACGCCGGATTTGTCCCAAGGACAGGGACTTACTCATAACATAGACGACAAGTCTCCGCACTGCAAAACTCGTCTGAACTCTTCACTGCTACCACTATAACCCAACCTGTTATTCTCAATTAGGTGTGGTGTGGTTCTCGACTATCTCAGCCCCAACTGACTGTCTGTTCACGGTAAATCTCTGTCTCGCGGTACACCCGCTACCTGATGCTCTGAGGAAAGTCATTATCAATAACTACCTGCAGGGTGTACTCCCAAACCCAAAACTGAAACACCAGACCTCTCGCGTCTCTGCGCAGACACAAACTGTCTGATACTCCCCCTCTTGAGCATACTCGGATTTCGGGACATCTGAGCCTGCTCCGAAGCGAACTCAGGGCAAAACATCGCCCTCTCAATAAACACCCCGGTGCTCTCAGTCACCGACTCCAAATCCTGCCTCAGCTTAAAGAACTTCCGAGCCAATTTCTCCTTTTCATCCCGCGGAACATAGCGAGTACTGAACATCCCTCTGAATTGATCCCATGAAACCGCAGCCCTCTGCGCATCGGAAAATAACCTCATGGTCACTCTCCACCACTCCTTCGCCCCGAGCCTCAACAGGTTCAGAGCGCACCCCACCCTCTGATCAGCAGGGCATAAACTCGTGGAGAAACACCCCTCCATGTCTGATAACCATTTCATAGCAACAATCGAGTCCTAAACTCCATCGAATGCGGGAGGCTTCGCATAATAGAAGTCCCGATACTGAAACCCCGACTAGCCCCTTTCTTTGCCGTTGCTACGGCCGCTGTAACCGCCGCGGCAGCCGTCTCTGCGAAAGCCGCATATCGCTCATCCCACTACTTCAATCATAGTGGTCCTGATCGACCCAACAATTCTGGCGACTCAACCCGCAACAATGCAGCAACCTCATCACGCCGGATCTCGCGAATCCTCGCATCCCACTCGCTCGTGCTCGTCCGATCGATAACCGGATAACAAGATAGCCACAAGCATCATCCACTACGAACCATGGTACTCATCCCATGACATCCCTTCTCAACATGCCTCGGTGTATGGTACCTGAACCACAGCACCACTCCTCAATCTGCTCCAATGTATGGTGCCCGGACCATAACATCACTCTGTATCCGCTTCGATGTATGGTATCCGAACCATAACATCACCCCTCAATCTGTTCCTTAGGACCTTTAGAATGCCCCCTGTATCAAGTATGGGTCCTCTGCTTTCAGTAGTACGGGCCCATACTACCTGCCACATCTACCCATACTTTCCACACGGACCATCCCAGAGCTCCTAAGTAGCTGATAAACCTGCTCTTTCACCCATCTCATCGTGCGTGCTCGCTTTCCAGCGAAATCCTCTACTCTACCAGCGCACTCATCTTGGCTAGGTTTAATCTCTAGCCCCTTCCGCCGTCCTCCCACTTCTTTGCCATCAGCTGCTGAAGAGCTCCTGATGATGCCAAACATCTACCTCCTGAGTATCGTCATACTCACTTAGTAACTGTCTCCCATCATCGAGAACTCCACAAAGCACGAAGCAAGCAGCATTCGAGCATCGAAGCATACATAGGACTCCTTAGCTGTGATAGCTCCACCTTCTCGGCTCATCCTCGGATGTGCTACTGTACTCTGTAGCTCTATCCCTCGTGCGTTCTAACTAGATACCCTCACTCATCACATACACACAAGAGCATAACGCACATATAACAGCAACCCTAGACTAAGGCATCACAAATCAGGCCACTCTAGTCCTAAGGTGTGAAATACCTAGCCTGTCTCTAGCATGCAATAATGTCTCATAAAGTGCATAATAGATATTTCATAATACAAAAGTAAGGGTATTTTGGGAAATCACCGTCTGGCTCTGGCTGATTGTACACACTGCTCTTTCTTGCTTTCCCTTTGAACTCTTATTCACTTTTAGAAAACCATTTATTTGGAAAACTTTTTCTTACTTCCTCAGTTTGAGTCCAGATTTACCCGTAGGCGCGTCCGAATCCCTCAAACCAAGGCTCTGATACCAATTTGTAACACCCAGATTTCCAAAAATAAAATTTTCATTTAATTAATCACTTTAATATTAAAAACACTTGTTTAAAATCTTATTCACATTCAAATTACAAAACGTAGTTTCATTTCCGTTATAAAAGAAGACCAGGATCCTCCAAAACACAACTCTTTCTTCGGTGTGTACAATCGAACCGTTGCCATCCCGCGTTACTGTGAGAACCTGAAACAACGTAACATAAACGACGTAAGCACGAAGCTTAGTGAGTTCCCCAATATACCTTACGCACATACGCCTTCCGGCCCGGACCTTTCGGTCCACATAACATATCGCCTTCCGGCCCGGCCCTTTCGGTCCACATAACATATCGCCTTCCGGCCCGGATCTTTCGATCCACATAACATTGCCTTCCGGCCCGGATCTTTCGATCCACATAACATTGCCTTCCGCCCCGGATCTTTCGGTCCACAATATAATCGCCTTCCGGCCCATACATATATATAACACATAATGCAAATACTCTAACACATAAAGCACATACACCATATATCATACCTGACCTTTCTGTCACATAATACTTTGCCTTCCGGCCCATATATAAGCATGTATATCACGCGTAGCAGCTAACTTTCCATTTATAGCATATAAACATAACACATAACATACTTGACCTTCCGGTCACACAATCAAACCCTTCCGGGTGAAGTATAGTGAGAAGACTCACCTCGCGGACACTGGAAGATAGCGACTCCTGAAACCTCTTGCACTTGATCCTCCGAGCTACAAGCTCCCTGTCTCATCATACATCTCTTTTTAATACTTCTATCTTCCACGTTAACTGACCCTAAGAAATCACACCAGTCAACTCTGGTCAACAGTCCATTGTCAGCTCGACTGGACTCGGCGAGTTCCCTGGCGACTCGGCGAGTCTGGTCGTCCTTCAATCCTCTGGGATTCCCCTTCTACTCGTCGAGTATCCTCTTTGACTCGACGAGTCACTCCTGGAAGAATCGCGGGGCCACCCCGACTCCACTCGCCGAGTCTGAAGAACAACTCGGCGAGTCCCAGTGAATCTTCAAGCTACTCGCCGAGTCTGATCATCCGACTCGGCGAATCCATGCCATGCAGTCGATCAAACTGCTTCCTGAGATACATATTATCCCGCAATACACACTCATGGGACTTCTGGACCTCTAATCATCCTATTACTTGGGTATAAACTTATGTATAACAACATAATAATCCATCAAATCACCAAATGGGTTTCATAAACCCTAAAATCGTGCACACATCAATATAGCAGAAATGATCCGGAATATTACCTGAATAACACCCCCTCTGTGTCTCCAAACCTCAGAACTCGATCCCTTGATATTCCTTTGGCCAAAACTCTTCTTCTTCTTGCTTAACAAATTCTTCAAAGTCAATAATGGCCTTCAAGTTTTGCTCCAAATGCCACAGTCGTCTAGGGTTCTCCACAATCGGCCAAAAGACGTGAAATGACGACATACAACCCTTAAATACGACCCAATACGAAACGGCTAGGGTTTCTGCTGAACAGCGTCGACTCGCCGAGTCCATACCTGGACTCGTCGAGTCCAGTCGCGAACCCGCGACCAACTCTGCGACCCTACTCGGCGAGTCTGGCTCCAACTCGCCGAGTCTCCCCTTTAAAACACCCCAAAATGCAATTTAACAATACTTGAGATTTTGGGCTGTTACACATAAAAAGAACGCCCAAATCTGACTTCGTATGAGGAAGTTATGATTTTACAAAGTTTCTAACCTAGCAGTAGATAGCTAAAAACTCGAATTAGAGATCGAGCGATCTTTAGCTAACACAGCCTAAACGAAAGCTGAAGACCCTAACCATAGGAATACAACGGTAAAAAGATAGATAAAATCGGACGATGGATGACGAAGTTATGGACTTTTAACGGACTTTTCCAGTCTCGGCCTGCTAAAAAGGTATTATTAAATATAAAGTCAAAAATAGTCGATGGAGTCTAAATAAGAGTTTTAGAGTACAGTCTCACCTACACGTGGATATAAAGAATGCCAGAAACGGAGCTCGTACGCGAGAGTTATGGAATTTAGTAGTTCTGGAAATCGATTTACGCCCCACATAAAGGGGTACGCCCAGCGTACCAGGTGATAAGGGCGTAGTCCCTTCGGCAGCAGACATCCCATCATCCGTCAGGAGGCTTACATAAGCGCTGACGTACGCTACACCCCGCGTAAGAGTGTACGCCTAGCATACAAAGGGGGTTCAGCCTCCTATAAAAGGCAGGCTAGGGTTCCGAGTTTCTGGTGCAATTCTTCTCTTTTCCCGCGCTATTGCTTTGCGTTTTTCCACTCGAAGCCATCCCGACATCCTGGTTTTCATACTCAAGATCAGAAGGAAGTTCTACACTCCTGAGATTCCCGACAATTCAACTCTCACTAGTCGAAGTCCTGCTCGATTCTTCTCTCGACTACTTCAAAACAACCACTTCAATCAAGTGAGTTCATACCCCCTTTTATACACTTTCAAATACTTTATAATGTACTTTTAATACATTTCGGGGGGAGAATACAAGTAAACACACAGTTGATTCTAAGTGAAAACGTGAAAACTCTTGTTATACTTTGCATGCATTAAATTTATACAAAATGCATAGTATCCAGTGTAGCCATCCTTGTTAAACAATTTTTATGCATTCAAAGAACTTATGATTTATGGTTTGTCAAACATTGTGAAAGAGGATAAACATTGCATACAAAACTATTATTTTAATACAGACTTAGTTGAGAATCCGTGAGACGATTACATCTTCAATGCTACCTTTTTGTTAAAAGGTACTACCTAAAGTCCTATCTATTATAACCAGAGTCTCCCGTTTGGAGAGCGTGTCAAATGTGTACAGATCTATACGGGAAGTCATGATCCCGCATCCTGACTGTTAGCTACAGTCCTTTGTGTGACAGTTTGTCATAACGTTTGGACGCTTGAAGACCGTCGCCGCAGGCATATTATGTTTAGTATGGTTATAAAACTCACCGGATAGACAATTATTATGGTATTCTGATTTTATGAATGAGTAGCTATTAAAACTATTCTTCATCTAACAAGTGCGATCTTCTTATAGCTTTATTATATAAAACTACGCCTCAACCTTTTAAGCATGTTAGTTGCTTGCGATTTTTGGGCTTGGACATTAGAGACTGCCTATTACTTTAGGAAAATAAGGATTTTCTTGTATCCAAAACAATCAACTAATAGGAAAATAAGGGATTTTCCTGGTACAACTATTTACAATTCACAACGCGAACATTCATATGCATTTCATACTTTTATAAGAAAATAAGGGATTTTCTTGGAAAACACACGAACTTTGGAATGACATACATTTTCTCAAAACCGCTTATGAACTCACCAACTTAATTGTTGACACTTTTCCTTGAAGTAACTTGTATTTTCAGGGAACCGCTAAGCAGGTTTGGAAACCAACTTTTGGGGATTAACGCTCTGGCATTAATTACTTCTTTTGAAAGATGTTTATGTATTTATATTTTGAACATGTAACAAATACAATTATGTAAACATTTTGAAACCTTTATATATATGGTGGTGTGTACTTTCCTTACTATGAACTGTTATGATACAGAATATGACGTCGTCCGCCCCCGAACGTTTTCACCGTTCTGGTTTGGGGGTGTGACATAAGGATGCGATGGGATCGTAGCATTCACCAGTTCGAGGTAGACTACCATTGGAGGTGGTCATGAGCGTAAAGGGGGAATCAGTTCGTTCCTTAGGCACAACGGACGATATTTTCAAGGAGTATTTCTCTGATTGAGTTGAGGACCATTGGGGTCTGAAGCATAGTCGGGCCTGTGTAACTCTAGATGGGTGGGACCATGGGCGAGGCCGCTCCGTGGTATAGTTGGGTGAGACCCGTGGGCGAGGCCTGTGTAATTATGGCAATACAGGTGGGACCTGTTAGAGACCGTTAGGTTAAGTTTTTGGATGTTAAGTTGCAAGATCAAGTGAGGGAGTCAGTGTGTGACACATAGGGATTTACAGGCTGATTAGCCTTGTTATTTGGACTCTTGGGAACTTGGTGGTTGGACCAGGTGAAAGACTTGTAGTTTCAGTGATGGTTTGGGAAGCTTTATATCTCATTCTAGTGAAGGGTTGTTGTGAATCAGAAGGTTTTAGGTGAAATACAAGCACAAATCCATGGATTTCGGGTTATGAGTTAAGTATCGGGTTGGATTTTTTGGTGAGATCTCGAGTTGGGAATCATGAGTGTTTATGTGCAGGATTTTCTTTTCAAGGGATAAGAATTTAGGGTATCTATATGCCGAGGACATCGATATAATGGTTCAAGGGTAAGGAATGGATTCAGTTATGGTGATAGATCAAGCTCTTGTGATTGTGTCTTGGATTGGTTCTATTGGTGAAGGGCGTCAAGATAAGTCAAGGCAGTATTAGCAATTTGGATCTTGTGTATGGAGTCGCTCGTTCGGAGAATATGTTAGGTCACTTGCAGTTTGGGTTAAATAATCTCATAGTCAAAGATTTGACCCTTTAACATAGCTCTCGTTTGAGTCTAATTGTTGCAGGGATGAGTCTTCTACTCAACGGATTATGTGAGCCTTTAGCTAAGTATGAGTGTTCCACATCAATAATGGTTATTGATTTTGTCTTCTTTTTAAGCATCAAGTCAATATAGGGTTGGAAGTGTTCTATTTAAGCCTGGGATTCAGTGAGGTTTTGGTCTGGTATTGGTATAGTATGGGCGGTCTCTCGGGGAGTCAGATCAATTCGAGATTTCAGATTTTAGGTAAAGTAGGGTTGGTTTTCTACATAGGATTATGGATTCGCCTTCTTCATGTTGAAAATTTCTATTTGGGTTGGGTTTGGTTTCCTTGGGAAGGTTGTTGTATGCTCAAGGTTGTGATTATGTCCCTCGGGCTGTTAGGATTGCTGGGGATGGTAAGGAATGATTTCGAGGATGAAATTGAATTTAAGTGGGGGATAGTTGTAATGCCCTGTTTCAAATCACTTTATTATTAAATACCATGGCCCGATCATCAGTTATCATAAGGCTCAAGGCCTTTGGGAAGAAAGGTTTAGACCTATTTGGATGTGGGTGGTGTTAGTTATGTGATGACAGGGTTCGGTTTGTGTTTTATAGCCCAAGAGTATCAATAAAGGTGTTGGTTCGGGCATTTTAGGAATTTTGGATTTAATTTCGGTTTGTTTTTAGGTTAAATAAAGTTGATAGAAGTGTAGGGTTTCTTGTTACCTTTACGTGGATATAAAGAACGTCGAAAACGGATAAGGGATGCAAAAGTTATGATCATTTGAAGCTAGAAAGGTTTGGACCAAACCGGGTACGCATGACGTACAAGGGTGGTACGCATGGCGTACACAGGAATTTGGACATGGGAGCATTCTGGAACACCCTGCATTCCCCAAGGGAATGCTCTGCATTCATTAGGCCTGATTAAAACCCTAATTTAGGGTCTTGGACCCTATTTAAAGACCTTAACTCACCTCTAACCCTCATTTCATTCAGCCTCCATCCTCTCTAACCCTAAGAACAAAATCCTATCCCCCATTTGTGTATTTATTGAGCTTCATGGTGATTTTTGTGTGTTTTGGTGCTTGAAAAGAAAGAATGAACTTCTTGAAGAGTCAATGCTACACTTAGTACAATTTTTGGACACTGGCCGGGAACGCCGCACGTTCAGGTCCTCAATTGACTCTTTGGGCTTTTTGATATGGACTTTATTTTGGGGTTAGACTTTCTGTTTTGGGCCATGTTCGGACTTATCTAGTTGGATATCCAAGTTTGGGCCGAAGGAGTTTAGGTTGGGCCTTAGTGGGCCCAAATTAGGTTTGGGCCTTAGTAGGCCCAATTGTTTTAGGCCATTAGTGGGTCGGGTTAGATTGGGCCATCATTGGTCCTATGTTTTGGGATTATCCGTGATTATTAATTTAGATCAGTTTGGCATGGCTTAGTGTATGGAGCCAGTATGCAAAAGCAACGAGTGAGGGATTATGTTATCAGTCAATCAAGGTGAGTTTCCTCACCGGGTTTAGCGGGTCAAAGGCACCAATGTTAACCCATGTTTATGCTATGTTAGTATGCTAGCTGTCTGCAAGACTTTTGCATGTGTTATGTGTTTATGTGCTTATCGGGTGGGGCATGATGTCGGGTGGGGCCCGATGACCATTTTGTATGCTTTGTATCCTTGTGATTATTGCATGTGTATATGTTTACTTGATATGTGTATGTTGGGCGGGGCCTGATCTATTACCGAGCGGGGATCGATGTCGGGCGAGCCCCGATGCCGCAGGGGGGGGGGGGGCTTGATGACCAATATTTATGATATCATTGTGATTATTTCATGTGTATATGTTTACTTGATATATGTATGTTGGGAGGGGCTCGATCTATTACTAAGTAGGGCTCGACGCCGGGCGGGGCCAAATGCCGGACGTGATCCAATGTCAAGCGGGGCCCGATGACAAGGCAAGGCCCATTACGTGTTATTTTCATGTATGTTATATGGTATTTTGGAGAACTCACTAATATTTGTGCTTACGATTAACAGTTAATGTTTCAGGTGGTCCGGTTTTCAAAAAATGGAAGACCTTAGGATGATTGCAGGCACACACTGCATGTTTCCGCATTCTGTGATTTACCCTGATTTAATGATGTTTTTCTAAATCTTGACTACCTTGTTTTTATGGAAATGAGATGTATTAACTATTTATTAATTTAAAAATGAAATTTTATTTCTTTATTTTTAGGACGTTACACCACCAGCGACACATATCAAGAGCAGAACATCTTAGAGAATTGCTCCTAATACACAGCAGCTCTCTACTGCATAGAATATGAACTAGTAGCAAGCCTCCACCAATCCTTTGCTCCGGTCCTCAGAAGGTTCAGAGCGCACCTAAACTTCTAGTCAACTGGACACGAACAAGTGAAGAAACATCCCTCCACATCAGACAGCCATCTCATGGCAATGATCGGGTCCTACACCCCATCAAAAAGTCGGGGGCTTCGTATTGTCGAAGTCCCAATACTGAAAAACTCAACACTATCCAACCTGTAACATTCATAAAATTATTGAAAAGTTCATAGTCTTTAAACAAACCCAAAACCATTACTTTTTACAAATTGTTTTCAAAATACGTTTCACATCAGAGAAATCCCAAAATCGTTAAACAAAAACATGAGGAGGTGCATGGTCACGCCTTCGCCTTGCCGCGATCCTCTAAGGTACCTTAAACACAATCCAAAACTGTATGCCCAAAGCATAGTGAGTTCCTCCAAAATACTGATACATAACAAATAGCACAAATATAATAACAGCATGTAATGGGTACATAACTTAACAGACTGGATTACCCATGAACCTACAACATAAGTCTAGCTTGCCCTTGGCCCACTACTTATGTCTGGCTTGCTCCTTGGCCTAATCTGTCCTTGGACTGAATACTGCTAATCCCTCAATACGAGTCTGGTTTGCCCTTCCCGGCCCTGAACTCATATCTGTAATGCTCATGAGTCCTCAGTATGAGTTTAGCATGCCCTCCCTAACCTTCAACTCATATAAGGCATACCCAGGGTTTGTTGGCTAGAAAACGGAGCAGTACAACCTCAACCCAACCCACACAATATGTCGACATATAATAGATAATATCATATAATGATAAACAGACAGTATCACAAGTAGTCCTACAGATCTATCAGACAAGAATATGAAGACTAGCATGCATATCTATACCATACTCAGAATATCAACAAAATCAGGTTATCAAACTAATGGGCCGGCCTTGGTGCCTTCGACCCGAAAGTATAGTGAGGAAAACTCACCTCACAATGTCAAACTGTGCTGAAACCTCCTACTGCTGACTCATAGAAAATCCTGAACTATCACAGTAAACAAACATCCAATTAACAATTGGAATACCATTCTTGACTAAGGATCCATACTTAGGGTAAATTTCTATTTTACCCTTTCCCTAATTGGGCCAAGGCCCAAGTTCGAATCTTGATCCAAATTAGATTAATTCAAGGCCCACACCTTGCCTAAATTTCCAAACTGGGTGCAACTCCTTATTGGGCCTTATCCTAAGGTCCAACTCTACAATCTTCCCAAAGACTCATATCCAAAAGTCCAAAGAGGGCCCAAGCATTCAAGACGAAAAAGTGGCCCAAAACCCGAAGCCCAAAGTCCGAAGTCCAAACAGGAGGCGTATGCAGGACGTAACCCTTTCGCACGCTGGGCGTACTCCATCTCGCATTGACCAACATTAGGGTGGTTGACTCAGTATGCAGGGTGTACATCACCTTACGTGGGGCGTACCCTCGCAGGTCTTAAAATCCTTATAAGTGCTTAATGGATTAACCACCTAAGTTCAAACTTCAGATCCATGACTCAAAAGTACTCTAGAATCATAAAGTCTCAAAATTTAAGACTTTGGATGTCCAAAAAGTCCTTAAAACATGGTATTAATCCATTAAGACCTCCAACAAAGAACAAGGAACCAAACTAGCTAAAGGGACCTTATTTTTATGTCTTAGGACCCATCCTAGGGTCTGAAAGGACAACCCAACACGTCCAAAACAAAACATGCATATCAATGGGACTTTTAGGACAAGAATAACACCATAAATCTACCGAGATGAGATCCAAACAAACCAAGCATAAAGGTGGTAACTTTTTACCTTCTGGAGCTTCTTTATGAAGTGATAATCCAAGATCTACTAGCTTACTTCAATCTCCAATCACATTGATGCAACTTCTTCTTCTTCAACCACACAAGAAACACACTCTTAGCTCAAACACATACACACTAGAGAAGTTAAGATTTGCCAAAAATGATTCTAGCACTTGGAGGCTGAAAAGATGGGGGTAAAGGGTCCATAAAGATGCTTAAATACTCCATCAACCCTAAAAATTAGGGTTTTCACCCGGACACACATACGCCTAGCATACTATGGCGTGACCTAGTATACTTAGCCTAGCCACATGTACACCCATCATACTACTCATGCTCCCAAGAAATTACCAATTTGCCATTAGGGCTAATTCCAACCAATTCAAGGGCGAAAATGACAAATTTAAATTGCAAAATGAATGATTTGAAAATACATGAAAGCCCAGGATGTTACAACTCTCCCCTGCTTAATCTAGAATTCGTCCTTAAAGTCTGATGCATAAAAGAGATCTGGTTAATGCTCCCATATCTCATATTCTAGATCCCTCGTCCACTCGGAGCCCCTCTGATGCTACCATCGTACCTTTACCAGAGGTACTTCCTACTCCGCAAAACCTTCACCTTTCTCTCCAAAATAGCTATGGGTCTCTCAACATAGTTTAGGCGCCCATCGACCTAAATGTCATCTAATGACACAACCGCATCCTCATCCAATACGCACTTCTGCAGCTGCAAAAAATTCAAAGTGCTATGGATCTGACTGAGCTCCTCGGGAAGGTCTAATCATTAGGCAACCTTGCTAACCCTAGATATTACCCAGAATGGTCCGATATATCTTATAGGTTTTGAGCATTACAACATTCCTATGGTGCACATGCAACCCTAATACTTTGGATCTAGGTTTTTCTCAAGTTATACATGCAAATCAATTATCCAAAGCAAAACCCTAGATCAAGTATATACAATTCAAAATTCACATATATATTAGGGTTAGAAGATTACCTCACTT
Organism: Lactuca sativa; assembly: GCF_002870075.4. NCBI lineage: Eukaryota > Viridiplantae > Streptophyta > Magnoliopsida > Asterales > Asteraceae > Lactuca > Lactuca sativa. The sequence goes on from NC_056630.2 coordinate 249,983,105, forward strand.
GTTATATTTTAATAAGAATAACAATACTTGCTAGATATTGAATTCTAAAATCCTAGTGCCCCAAGTGTTGCACCTCTAATGGAGTTACAAACACTCAACACAACAAGGATGACTTGGAGAGACAAGGATTTTCAGCCAGGGTAAGTATCATATGCTTAGCTCAGAAAATCCTAGGGTTTTGAGGGTTTATATATGGTTATGTTGCTTAGTCTTGAATCTGGACTTGAATAAGGAAACCCTAGTTCCTAACTTAAGCCCAAAGCAACCCATGGACCTCCATAAGATACCTTTGGACGAAATCTTATAAGCCCAAGCTATAAATTTCGTCCACTTCCATCAAGAAGTCCATAGGCCCAGTTTGACAACTACCAATGATTTGCAAAACAATACCTCCATTATTAATTAGTTCCTTTAATCCCAAAATTAATTTCAAATTAACTACTAATTAATAATATGATTTCCAAATAATATATTAATCTTATAATATATTAATAAAATCATTTTGAGTACCAATTTATTATTCATATAATAAATTCTACTCTCCCTCTCTCCTCTAGTCATCCTATCAAGTTGCATGAGTAAAGGCAACCCAAAAGGACCATGCTCATAATCAAATCAAGTACATAAAAAATATAGTTATGGGCTTAGACACCTAATCCAACAGTCTCCCACTTGGATAAGTCTAATAACTATTATTGCAAGCATGACTTCAAAATCTAATTTAGCAATCGTAGCATTCAAAAGTCGCTGTCGAACTCTGATCTAATCAGTAACGCGTCCTTTAGATAAGGGATCAAATATTCCTCCATTCTACAAGATATCGTATGGACTTGATACATGGATTGTAATCATTCTCTCTGTCTAAGGTTTGTTTCTCGACTTTCCGATTTATGACGAATGACTCAGACTACAATTGAACACATTAACTTAGTCTAGGCTTAGCCAAGAGCTTAAGGTGTCATCACTAAATCATCGACGGGCCCACAGATATCGCTTTTATCCCATCTAGGGTAAAAGGAACGGATAAACTTCGGCTCATATGCTTCTACTATTTACTCATCAAACCACACACAACAATATGTTTTATAACCTCAAGTTACTGATGCGTTTATGTATTATCAATGCACAACCGACTTGTAAACAACAACTATATGTCTCTGTTTCAAGAATATAAGATATTATCATCTCACAATCACTCATGATAAAATCCATGAAGTGATTCGAATGAGCATGGGTTAAATCCAATACTCAAATTCTTATTTTAGGAGTACTCATGAACACTGCAACAAACATTTGCTATGTCTAAGCACTTAGACAATCTACAGTCAGATTCATGATAGTCTTACCTCATTACTTACATCCAAAGTATGATCGACTATGGATGTTTGAATAATTTTATTATTCGGGAAGTAAAACATTCAAAGTGAAAACACAAGAATAACCTAATCCGATATGGTCTCAAAACTTTTGAATATAAATAAAACAGTTATTATTTAATCACCATATCGATTAGACCTTACTCATTGTATAATGTTTCAAACAATCAACTCAATACTTTGAATTAAAACAATAGTAATCCCATTCTCCAAGCATACACACTATGTTTATCTATGGTCCTTCTTTTGTGAAATAGATCTATAGAATTCATTTCCAATGATGCTCATTTCATAATTTCCTAATCCTTACAAGTGTAAGAATACAAAATTCTTTCCACTAATAGAATGTGTTAGAGTCTAACCTTTCAAACAATGATCCTTTTGTAATGTCAAGGCTCCAAATTCACATAGACCTGGTCAACGATATTACAAAGCATTCCATTGGAGGTTGTTATAAGATAATTCCCTGGATATGAATTCTCACATTCAAGGAGCATTCCTTAAACATCATACTTGCATTAAAGTTTCTAACTCACACACAGATATCAATATCCAACTCCTATTATGGAATCACTTCCATATTTTCCATATGACAATCTATTCTTAATAGAATCCTATCTACTTAGAATTATATCAATATGGTCCATACATTACTATACTTCTAACTGTCCCAAGCAACCAATCTTTGACAAACCTTAGATTGTCCTTGACAGTTGTTTAACAACTTTAGTCATATCCGGTTCCGGTCCCTTTTCCCTCTTAATTCGCTAGGCATTTGGAAAAATCAGAATAAGCGAATACTATAGCATATGTAATTGATTGAATACCCGAAGCATATAGGATATGATTCATAATGTTTTACATAAAGACATGATACTTGACCAGTCTCTTGCTAAAATATTCCTATATATACAATTTCCTATGTTGAAACATTTCAACATGACATTCATATATTCTCAGGATTAACTTCCATTAAAATTTTAATCTAAGCTATTAGATCCGAAATGAAGAATTAGTGCTCTATCCCTCAAGTCTTACTATAGCGAAACACCTTTCAAATTCTGCAACTTTACAAATTTAGAACTTGGTTTCCTATAAATATATTGCCAACTTGTAACACATTACATAATAATCATGCTCCCACTAGCATAACAATTGTGCTCCCACTAGCTTTGACATGTACCCATAAATCAGCTGGACTTTTAGAAATCGATACTTATTGACTTTCTTACCAAAGTTCATATTTTTGATACGTGGTGCTTTGATAAGTCTTTTCCCAGGCTCATACACCTTTCATTAGACAGCTTATGTGTGCGTCTAAACCCTTTTCATAACTTATAGCAATAAGTCTCGAATGTTTAAACTAATTGACATTTCTCACAATTCGAACTATGAAAATGGATGCTGTAATCATACTGAAATTTGAGAACACAATTATCACAAACTTTAATCCTTTAAAATCTACTAGTGAAAGCATTTCCTCACAATCATTTTCATGAAGTAGAGAGAAACCTCTTACCACTTAGATTTTATGATGTATGTGTTCCTATCCATGTGAACTTGTCATTTCGAACCACTATCATAAGACAAAGTTTACGAAAAATTAAACTCATATGGACTGAACCTGTTTATTCTTAATTCCCTGCCATCCGGCAGCACAAGCGCCTATCAGTGCTTCCAGGTTATTGAGCAGCTCACTTACACTGATTAATCTACTTTCACAAATCAAGGTGCTTTGCCTTATGCAATCAAATGGGAACTCATAGAACTCACATGCATAGTTAATTTACTTGGAATATGCACTAAAATAAGAATATGTCAACACGATAGGTTGTTAACCTCAGGTCGCATGCTAGTGATAACCAAAAGGTTTATTCTTGTTTAGTTCTTGAAACTATTCAAGAGCATTAAGACTCCAACTGACCTCTTGACATATAAGATTCTCTATCAAAGAACATTTCTCAACAAGCAAATATTCAAGAGTTAGTTGGTCTTTGTTTAAATAAAAACATCACAACTACCAATTTCAATTGTGTAAGAGTAAGAAACATTTCTACTCCACATTTCATGAGGTGTAATAAACCTACTTAGAACATGTTACTCAAGGTAGTTTCTAGAGTACGACTCTAAAACTTGTTTTTAGAATGAAGTATGACTCATCTTCTTGATTTTAACCATTTCAACAATTCTTGATTCCTCTTCTTAGTCAATGAGCTAAGGTGCTTAGAGGATCAATTGTGACATGGTTCCATAATCATTGGGATGATCATAAAACACAATACTAAAGTACTCTCCTTTCGTTTCAGATTGGAGAAACTTTTATCTTTCTGCCTAATTGATTCTTCCTAATCATTCTTCTATTCATTTAAAACTTTTCAAGGTATTAAAATTACACTTAAACTTGTAAGTATAACCATATTTACTGAACCTACAGTAAATCATGACGAATAGACTTTATCCTCCTTTGTGGTGGATCTGACCAGTGCACATCAATGTGTACTAGATCCTTTAGTCTTTTACTTTACTCATATATACATGTGAACAAGGAATTATCCTTAATTTCCCAAAGATCAAGATTCTCCTACATCACACAATTCAGTATTTCATGATTCCAAGTTTTTGTCCAATTGAAACTTGGGCGATGAGAATCCTTCCTCACTTGGTAAACTAAGACACAACCACAAACGATATAACTAAGAATTAAATCCATTTTCAATATTGCTAACAATAGAAATATAAACACCAATTTTCATAAATATCATTGCAAGGAAACGTAAAATAAGATAAAATCAAATTTTACTTTATTTAAAAAAATAGCGGAAAAACTTGTCCTTACAACGCATATACAAATGAAAACTATGTTTCCGAATATTCCTAAGCAATCTATCATAACTCCTAAGCAGTAGCTCAAAAATCCGATCATCGAACCATGTGATTAAAATCCATCTTTTCTCGATCAGACTCAACGTACTCTTCTTTTAAGCTTCCTTCATTTTCTTCTATCCTATAAAACATCAAAATGCAATATTATGACATCATGTATTAAGAATCTATAAATAGGAACTTAATAGAGTTAGATAGTGGATTTACTGGAAGTAGAGTTATACAGTTTTACTTTACTACCCTTGTGATCTTTCAGGTAGGTACAACAGCTTCGCTTCCAAATCCCTTTTCCCTTGGCAATAGAAACATATGGACTCTTTGGGAATGACACATGGGACTATCTCATAATTTGCCTTTCTTTTATGATCAAACTATTCCACCATGGCTGATTTCTCTCCCTTAGGAGGAGAAACCATTTCCGGAATATCACCTTTGCCATCACCAATGTTCATGGAAATTTGGGAGGTAGATCTTCCAGACAAATCTGCTTGATAGGTGTGCCAAAGGATTGCCGCTTCAGCATCAATTAGCAAATAAGTCAGATCAATAAGGGTCACGTTGTGATCTTCCATATAGTAGTCTTTAACAAACTGACCATATGACTTAGGAAGTGACTGAAGAACCAAGTCAACTGCTAGTTCCTTTGGGAAAATGACACCCAACATTCCCAGTCTATGAAGGTGTGACTTCATGTTTAGAACATGTGCACATACAGAGTTTCCGTCTTTATGTTTGCATGCCAATAGGGCTTGAGTAACCTTGAACTTTTCAAGTTGGTGAAACCGTAGGTCAGGGAGAATCACTGGAGGAGGTGGAGGAAGAGAAGTGTGATTTCCAGTTCCCCCAATGCTCGAAGAAGAGAATGATCTTTCATGTTGATCGACACTTGGAACATCATCTTCAGAAGGAAATCCTTTTCCAAAAGGATGAGGAATACCATAGTTGTCAGAACTAGACATCTACAAGGGGACAAAATTCAAGTTAGTTGATTTAATCCTTAATATAACACCTAAATGTAAGATTAAGTCTAGGACCCAACACAACAATTCACAATTCGGAAAAGGGATGTTGTAACCCAATTATAAATTTTTTGAAGGTAGGTAAATGATGATTTACCAATTCTACCAAGAATACAAAATTTTAAACGAATTAGGTTTTAGATGAAATTCCTAGATCCTTTGAGATTTATTAAATTTTTTCAATGGCATGTTTAATCTCGATTATGCCCTTCAAGTCTGTGACTGGGATACCGATGATCACAAAAAAGGTGTGAGTAACCATGGGAATTTGCTTGGTACTCTCGATGTCATTTATCACCTAATTAATGTGTTGGTTAACCACACACGCTCCATTGATCAACGATAATTTACGAGAAATCCATCGCCATCCTTCATTAATCCATATTAGTGTGCCGGTTAACCACACACACCTCAGTAACTAACCAATAGGGTGCAATGTGCAATTTCATGGGTTAGCATCAGATTCACATTTTCCTAGAGTAACTAAGATTTGGGAATTTATAAAAGTATTTAGTTACCTTATAATTCATTATACTTTTAATGAGAGTGTAGAGTCCTATCCTACCTATTCGGCTAACAACCTCCACTAGTCAAGTGTGCGATGGGTAAGAGTGGATACCCAATGACGGTCATTTTACAATTCGTTCCGTTAAACACCTCTTATAGACCAGCTTCGTGAATGAGGCCTACTAACGGCAAGACTGACCTTTTTCTTATATATATATATATATATATATATATATATATATATATAAATTAAACCTTTAATATTATAATTGTATAATGGTGTATTTTAATCTTTTAAAATACTAAGTGGTTTAACTTTTAATAAATTAATCTTTTAATTTAATTAAATTTAAACCTATCTATGGATTTATTAATAGTCTTTTAATTAAAACATTTAATTAAACAATTAATAAAATACATGTGGGTATATTTTTAAACTTTTAAAGTACTGAGGGTTTAGAATTTAATATCTCAAAATTAAAAGTTTTAATCATATTTTAAATTCCAAAACTTAAGGGAAAATTTTGAAACTTTTCAAAACTTCTAGATCAAATTTAAAACAATTAAATTAATCATATATATTATCCTTATTATACATTTGACCTTATCTATTTTACTTGGTAAGAAAATTCAAATCAAATTTTACAAATAATTAATATTTCACAAAATCTCATAATTATCTTAAAATCTAATAATTATGTTTCACTTAGATGAGGATATCCATTACCATATCAGAAAATTCAAATTTAATTAGTAAAAAAAAACTTATGGTAATTATCCAAATCTAATTTAGGCCAAAAAATACGAAAATCTGCCAACAGATGAGTCTCCACGTCGTGTCATCCCATAACACGTCGTGCTCATCTATGAACACGTCGTGTTGATCAGGCAGAGACAAAAATGATTTTTTTCTTTCAGGTTTGAAGAAATCATCAATGCATCAAATATAACACAAAAACACCCTAGGGTCTGATATCATTAATGAGTTTTGAGCATTACAAAATTTCCTATGGGGCACATGCAACCCTAATGCCTTGGATCTTGGTTTTTCTCAAGTTATACATGTAAATCAATTATCCAAAGCAAAACCCTAGATCTAGTATATACAATTTGAAATTCATATATATATATATATATATATATATATATATATATATATATATATATATATATATATTAGGGTTAGAAGATTACGTCACTTGTTATATTGTAATAACAAGAACGATCCTTGCTAGATCTTGACTTTTGGAAGCCTAGTGCCCCAAGTGTTGCACCACTAATGGAGTCACAAACACTCAACACAAAAAGGATGAATTAGGGAGATAAGGATTTCCAGCCAGGGTAAGTATCATATGCTTAGCTCCGGAAATCCTAGGGTTTTCTGGGTTTAAATATGGCTAGGTTGCTTAGTCTTGAAGCTGGACTTCGATAAGGAAACCCTAGTTCGTAACTTAAGCCCAAAGCAACCCATAGACCTCCATAAGATGCCTTTGGACGAAATCTTATAAGTCCAAGCTATAAATTTCGCCACTACCATCAAGAAGTCCCTAGGCCCAGTTTCACAACTACCAATGATTTGCAAAATAACCCATACTTTATTAATCAATTCCTTTAATCACAAAATTAATATCAAATTAATTTCTGATTAATTACTAATTAATAATATGATTTCCAAATAATATATTAATCTTGTAATATATTAATAAAATCATTATAAGTACCAATTTATTAATCATATAATAAATCCTACTCTATCTCTCTCTCTCTCTTTCTCTCTCTCCTCTAGTCATCATATCAAGTTGCATGAGTGAAGGCAACCTAAAAGGACGAAGCTCATAATCAAATCAAGTACATACCAAATATACTTATGGGATTAGACACCTAATCCAACAATATCGAGGGCGTAACTTCCCCCACTTCCTGAAGCGAATCACACCTTTCCAAGGTGAGAACTTCAGCAACACCATGTCACCGACCTAAAACTCCAACTAAGATCGGCACCGGTCGGCATAGCTTTTCTACCGACTCTGAGCAGTCTGGAATCTCTGTCTGGTCTGCTAAATTATCTTTATAGTCTGAAGAACCACCACAGACCGACCCATGACCCTGTGACCAACCTCGCCCCAACAGAATGGGGTGTGACATCTCCATCGATATAAAAGATCAAAAGGCGGAACACCAATGCTGGAGTGGAAACTATTATTGTAGAACTCTACAAGAGGTAGGTAGGAGTTCTAACTCCCACCAAAATCAATGCACATGCTTGCAACATATCCTCGAGAGTCTGAATGGTCCACTCACTTTGGTCATCAGTCTGCGGATGATAAGTGGTGCTGAAGTGCAGCCTCGTGCCCAGTTCCTCATGGAACTTCTGCCAAAAAAATGCGAGGTGAACTGAAAATCACGGTCTAAAACAATGCAGACCAGAACCCCATGGCGAGCAATGATCTCGCAAATGCACACATCGGCCAATTTCTCGGCCGATGAGCTCTCCCGAATCGCCAGGAAATGGGCACTCTTGGTCAATCGATCCATGATGACCCAAATAACATCAAAACCCTTTACCTTCTTCGGCAACTTGGTGACGTAATCCATCGATATATGCTCCCATTTCAACATGGGAACCTCCAGAATATGCAGCTTGTCATGCGGCCTCTGATGCTCATCCTTGACCATACTGTAGGTCAAGCACCTCTCAACGTACCAAGCGATCTCTCTCTTAATGAAAGGCCACCAATAGCGCAACCGCAAATCCTGATATATCTTGGTGGCCCCGAATGGATAGAAAAATGAGACTTATGAGCCTCCTCCAACACAATCTATCTGACCCCACCAGACAAAGGAACCCATACCCGACCGCAACAGGTCAACAAACCACGACTGTTCGGAACAAACCTGGTGATCTCGCCCCTGATCCTCCTAATCTTCCAATTTTGTTCCTGCACTCCCTCGGCCTGAGCCTCCCTAATTAACCCCCACAAGGGGAGAATCCACAAATATCCTCATACATGACACCTCAACAGAAGCTTCAACCGACTTGAGGCTTAAGGCATCTGCCACCACATTCGCTTTACATGGATGGTAAAGTATCTCGCAGTCATAATCCTTGACTATGTCTAGCCACCTATGCTACCTCATGTTCAGGTTTGGATGATCCATAACATGCCTCAAACTCTTGTGATTCGTGTAGATAGTACAATGGACCCCATAAAAGTAATGCCTCCAAATCTTGAGGGCGAAAACCACCACCCTCAACTCAAGATCATGCGTGGGATATCTTGTCTCATGCAGCTTCACCTGCCGTAAAGCATAAGCTATCACTCGTCCTGTCTACATGAGAACTACCCCCAACCTTGTGATGGATGCATCACAGAAAACCACAAAATCCTCGATTCCCTGAGGGAGGGTCAAAACTAGGTCCTCGCAAATTCTCTACCGAAGGGTATCAAATGTTGATTGTTGCTCGGGGCTCCATCAGAAATCCACCCCCTTCCTCGTCAGATGAGTGAGGGGTACTAAAATGTTGGAGAAATCCTAAATAAATCTTCAATAGTATCCTTCCAAAACCAAGAAACCCTGATATCCGAGGGAGATTTCGAAACCTCCCAGTGCATCACCGCCTCGATTTTGACCGGATCGACCAAAATCCTATCCTGGTTAACGAAGTGTCAGAGGAACTGAACCTCTCACAACCAAAACTCTTATTTAGAGAACTTAGCATAAAGCCATTCTCGCCATAAAGCCTCTAGAAGCTCGCGAAGATGCTCCTCGTGCTGCTCTTTGGTCTTGGAATACACCAAGATATCATCAATAAACATGATAATCGAGCGATCGAGCATCGACCTGCATACCCGATTCATCAAATCCCTAAATACCGCAGGCGCATTGGTGAGCCCGAATAGCATCACCACGAACTCGTAGTGCCCGTAATGAGTTCGGAACATGGTCTTCTCCACGTCCTCCTCTCTCACCCTGACCTGATGGTACCCAGACCTAAAATCTATCTTAGAGAACCAAGATACTCCCTGTATCTGATCAATGAGATCATTTATCCGGGGAAGGGGATAACGATTCTTCACCATTAACTTTCTCAACTCACAGTAATCGATGCACATCAAGTGTGAACCATACTTCTTCTTGATGAATAAAATCGGTGCTCCCCATGGAGAACTGCTCGGATGGATGAACTGCTTGCCTAGCAGATCCTGCAGCTGAGATGACAGCTCCTATATCTCAGGCAGTTCCAAACGGTACGACACCTTGGCAATAGGGGCCGCACCTGGCACGAGGTTGATCCTGAACTCGACCTGTCTCTTAGGAGGCACACCGGGTAACTCCTCTAGAAACACATCGAAAAACTCACTGAGCACCTAGACCTCTGAAGCTGAAACCTGATCCCTGACTTGCGTATCCACCATATACGCCAAATAACCCACACACCCGTGCTGAATATACTGTCGAGCTCTGGCTGCAAAACAAAACCCTGAACCCATCCTGGTGTCATCTCCATAGATAATCAGTTCTCCCCCACTAGGGGTCCGAACTACTATGTGTTGTCCCCCACAGTCAATCATAGCACCCAAACGGCTAAGCCAATCCATCCCTACAATCACGCAGACATCCCCCATGGGAATAAAGATCAAGTCGATCGGAAAGGATACCCCCGAAGATCTCCAGAACACATCCATGATATACTGATGATGTAGAAATCTTGTGTTCGTTGGCGATAGAGACTCGCAATGGACACTCTAACTCCCGAATAGGCAAGACAAACTCCTGACTGAACGATCGAGATACAAAGGACAGACTCACGCTCGAGTCAAACAATACACGTACAGGGATTGAGTTCACTAAGAAAGTACCTAACAGAGGTACAAAAATAAGCATAACACAATATTTTATAGAACATGTGTTCTTTGAGTTGTTTGAAGAACATGTGTATGTGGAGAAAAGACCAACTTGGAGTAAGGAAAACGTCACATTCTGCAATAAAAGTTTCTTTTCAAGACCTACTGTCATGGAAGGTTCATATGGGAAAACAACACAATTTGGTGCTTATTGAATTGAGGACAATTCCTTGACGTTTTCTTTACTCCAAGTTGGTCTTTTCTCCACATACACATGTTCTTCAAACAACTCAAAGAACTCATATAGTTCAAACCTAACCTTATCTTCCATTTCTGGATCAAAAACCATGTTTGTACATTCTCATGAACTTGACCATGCAAATTAACCTTGCAATAATTTAAATGGTTAATACCAGTCATTTTAAAGAATGGATCGTGGTTTGTATTTGTAAGTTGATGAGCTGTATGCCTCAATATCATGGTTTCCCAATTTAAGGCACACCAAAAGAATATGAGTCCAAACTTCATGAGCACCCTCCCATGTAAATACTTGGGACTTAGATCTTCATATTGATTAATTCTTTCTTCTTTGCTCGTAGAAAGATGGTTTGTAGAAAGATGGATACCATCGTTCGTCTTTCTTTCACCACAAACTTCAAGCCTTCGCTCTTGGTGTTTTTGAACAACGAATGAAGAAATAATTAAGATATCTTTTGTTTGTGGACAACACAAAAAATTGGCATAAGAATTGTCACACAATGTCTTTTTTCGTGACTGATTGCCACCACCATGAACACATCTTGTTTTGGAAATCATCATATTGCCTTTTGGAGCATACAAAATTCTGTCATCATCTAAAAATAATTGGTCTTGCTGTTTTTGAGTCTTGAATGAAAAGTCTACATCTCCAATTGCACAAAACTTTTTATCAAAAGTAATATGCAAGTCTTTTTTCTCCTTTTGATCAATTAATGAAGACAAAACAAAAACATCACTATTAAGATCATAATTAGTAAAAATCCAACCTCTCACCATACTTCTTCTTGTCACCAAGGCCTTCAGAATGCAAAATATAAGCATTCCATGGCATCCAAAGTGTAAAAATCTCCCACACTTTGAAACGAAAATAAAGATGAAAAATGAAAATCCCCCACACTCTAGAAAAGGAATTGTGGCACTTATAGTCATTGGTTCTCAAGGTTGTGAGCTCTCGGAATGATTTTAGTTGTTCAACAAAAATCACCATTTCTTCAACAATTTTGTGCATATCAACAAAATTGATTTCTTCCACAATTGCTTCGACAATTTCATCTCCAATCACAAAATTAGTTCCTTCTTCAATTTCTTCAATAAATTCCTCTTCAACCAAGAAATTTATTCTTTCACAAAATTCCCCTTCCCCATCGGTGTCGTAGATGGGACCAGAATCTTCTTCCTCTTATTCTTCAATTTCCTCTTCCTCCTTAATGTTTTCTTCATCATATAACTTGTGCAACATTTTTGGACAACAACTTCTGAATAGGAACTGAAATCAAACAAACTTAGTAGGGATTTTTTTAAACAAGAACTCAACAACACCCAATCGGAACTGGGCTCTGATACCACTATGATACGTGTATGGGATTGATTTGGTGAGAAGGGTAGTGTTTAGGTAAATTAAGAAAGAATAGCAACCACAAATGATATGTGAATGGAAAGAAATGGATAGATTAATAACAACTCAAGACCTATTAAGTTGTATACCGGTGAAAACAATCCAAGACCTATTGGATTGAGTTCGTATCAAGTCAAGAACACGTCCTAACAAGATAATTTGTGAATTATAACAATAATTCCAAGTGAAAAAAAGTTTTTTTCTTATAAATTCGTCTATTACTTTTTCCATGCATAAACTTCGCTTTATATGAAGCCTTTATTACAAATTTGGTGGTTACAAGCCAACCAACCAATTATTCATTAAAACTATTAAATGAAAATTAAGGAAACTCTTGAAATAACACAAAAAGTAACGTCCAAGACACTTCAGGATGAAGAAAAAACGTCTATGCTTCATTAAGGAGCCATAAGAAGCATTAATGAGCCATCAGAAGCATTAAAGTGTAACCCTAATCCACCAAAGAGTGATAAAAACGGCTAGGAGGCTTTATGAAGTAAAAAGTAACGTTTTTAGCACTTATGAAGCCTTAAAAATGTTGCCCTAGCCTTCATGCAACCGTAATTCAATTTGTGGTTTACCATGCACAACCCAACCATTTAGCCCAAACCACCTTCTAGCCCACTAGTAATCACTAATCCATCACCTTTTGGGCTTTCATGATCAATGCATGGATCAGATAATTTGTGAATTATAACAATAATTCCAAGTGAACAAAAGTTTTTTTTGTTAGAAATTCGTCTATTACTTTTTCCATGCATAAACATGGCTTTATATGAAGCCTTTATTACAAATTTGGTGGTTACAAGCCAACCAACCATTTATTCATTAAAACTAGTAAATGAAAATTAAGGAAACTCTTGAAATAACACAAAAAAAACGTCCAAGACACTTGAGGATGAAGAAAAAACGTCTATGCATCATTAAGGAGCCATAAGAAGCATTAATGAGCCATCATAAGCATTAAAGTGTAACCCTAATCCACCAAAGAGTGATAAAAACGGTTATGAGGCTTTATGAAGTAAAAAGTAACGTTTTTAGCACTTATGAAGCCTTAAAAATGTTGCCCTAGCCTTCATGCAACCCTAATTCAATTTGTGGGTTACCATGCACAATCCAACCATTGAGCCCAAACTACCTTCTAGCCCACTAGTAATCACTAATCCATCACCTTTTGGGCTTTCATGATCCATGCATGGATCATCCCCTCCCCCTTTGAAAGGAATTGTCCTCAATTCTTCAAGTCCATCATCATCAATATAAGGTGAAAGATCTCTAACATTAAAGGTAGCATGCACTCCATGGTCTCCTCCTAAATCTACCTTATAACCATTATTATTTTTAGAATTTGTCACTTCCACACATGTATCACCATGGCACAAACTACACGAGGTAGATCTCATACTCCCTGACAAGAATAGTGGTTGCGATCTGGTTGAAGGACAAAGGGGAGATATTGATTCCAATGGTATCAATTGTGATAATTGCTACCGATCATTAATTACGAAAAGTAACAAACGTCGAGTATAATAGACTTATTATGTAATATATATATATATATATATATATATATATATATATATATATATATATATATATATATATATGATAAAATATAAAGTTTCGTATTAAGTTAGATAGGAAAAATCAACCAGATCGCATATAATCCGTAAAAATAGGTGTACAAAAAGTAATGTTATTAGATATGATTTTTATAAGATATAAAAGTCAGTGGCACACAAGAAACAGACGACGTAAAAAACTACAAAGATAATGGCTAACTTTAACCAAAGCCATCAAAAGGATAATCATAGTACTCATTGAGATAAGATATTTGAGAAAATGAATCTAAAAAACGAAGTTAGTACGAGAGATATATGATTTTCGCAAAATCATTAAATCGTATAAAAATAAGGCTAAAAGTAAATTTAGAATTAACCAATGCAACCTTAAGTAAAGTTATAGTACTTATCGAGCTACACGTGGATGTAAAGAATGTTGAAAATGGAACTCGTAGCGTTTTAAGTGTGCGCACACCTTCTAGAAGGTGGGGTATGCGGACCTACAAAAATCAGACACATGACGGCATCTAATATAGCCCTATGGATTTTCCACAAAGTGACATATTTTCACGACGTGACAAGGCCAAAAATGTGCCTATATAAGGTGTCCCAAGTTCGTTTAACGTGGAATCACAAGAATCACTTTCCAACTTAAATACATGTCTTCTTATTTCCCACTTAGACGTTCTTTTTCCAATTAAAATTTATTTTTAATTTTTATTTTCTCTTTTTCCCTAGAGCCTAAGTAAACCGAGCCTCTGATCATATTTAGGGAGCAACTAAAGCATGCTATGGTGAGTTTCACGACCTTATTTTCAAAAAAAATTATCAAATTTATTGTAGGGGTACATGAATAATTATTATATCGTTCACTATAAAAATTTATATTTATTTTATATCGCTACCCTGCTCAAATAAAATAATAAAAAGTATACTTTATCGTTACTCTGCTAAACTCTTAAGATATAATATAATGTCTTGTAAATAATCTATCAAATCTTCATAAATAATAATACACCTAGTCGTTATACTGGTCATATCTCTAGGGTAACTTAGTACCGGGTCGTTATTCTGGCCAAACCTCTCGGATAACATAAGACCTAGTAGTTACGCTGACCATTTCTCTAGGTTAACATAGTACCTAGAGTCTATCAAGTCTATAGAATAGTATTGTATCTAGTCATTACTCTAACCACTTCTTTAGGGCACATAGTACCTAGTGCTGCCCAAATCTAAAGAATAAGTTTAATACGTAAACATTATGCTAGGCCATTTCTATAGGGTAACATAGTACCTAGAGGTATATCCAAAAGAATAACATTATACCAAATCATTACTCTATCAAATATTTAAATGGTTAATAATAGTACACTATGCCATTACTTCGCACAAGAATGTATATCATGTCGTCACTGCATACATATAATGGTAGTATATTATACCGTCGCTACCCTCAATCTAAACGGTTAATAGTAATATATTATACCATCACTACGGATAGTATGTCATGTCGTCACTCAACTCTAATAATGGCTATATTGTCACTCTGCTAGTTTGGCTTCGCTAAGAAAATCTATTTAAAATAATTATATATATATATATATATATATATATATATATATATATATATATATATATATATATATATATATATATTAATTATAATTATACAATGAAACATGGAAAATCTATTTAAGTCATAAGTATATAGTTATATAAGAAAAGGTTGGATTGTATCCAACCAACCTACATTGAGTTCACTCTTAATTTAGTCTGGTCTTAAAAATCACTCCTTTCCTTAATTATACTTCTAAGATATGGATATACTAATAGTATATAAGATGAGTGAGAATGACGGAAATCCTAGTACCTATGAATAGTAAAATACTCTTTTCAAAGAATTAAAATACTTTTACAACTTAACAAAGTTATATACAAAAAGTACTTTTAAAGTGTAAATATACAAAGCCTGTGAACTCGCTAATATTAGTTGACGTTTTTAAAGCCACATGTATTCTTAGGAAACCAAGAGATGGAAGATTGCACTCCTTGAGCAATTGTGGATCGATGAAACTACTACAAGTCGACCATCATTTAGTGTTATTCCTAACTAAGTGTTAATGCACCCTTTTGTTTTAGAAACTCTAGAATTTCAAAACATTTTTCGATGTAATGTTTACCAATAAATGGGAGAGATATTTATGTTATATATTGTCTTTTTATTGTTCAATATTTGTGATGTAACATTCTAACATCGCACAACCCGACGTATTCGCCGACCACCGAGGGTGTGATACATTGTGTGCATTGAAACATCTCTTGGTTTGTAATTAATTAGGCCAAACCCTATTTTGTTTCCTTTCATAAATATATGTTTTCACTTCAATTTGTTACTCTTAATTGAACCTAAACATGAATTGTCTCCTTTGTCGTTTTACATTCAGAATAAAAAGTTGGGGATAAGAAAATTTTGAAGCGGATCACTAAACGCAGAGGACATTTGAGAAGTGTGATGGTGGTCTTTTTTAGTATTAGAAGCATAAATGGAAATTAAGGGAGGTTTAGTGGTTCTAGGTCGAAGATCTGGAACAAAGAACTTATTATATGTATCTAAGTGTGTGATTGTTTAGTGTATGTCTCACATAATTGATAAAGGAAAGAAAGAAAACATGGTGATTATGGTATTTCTAATGGGTTTTGAGCACCATAACAATCCTATGGTGCACATACAATCCTAATGCTTTTGATCTAAGTTTTCTTAAGTTGTACATGCAATTTCATTTCATCCAAAGCATAAACCCTAACTAGCAAACAATTGGAGATTTACAACAAAAAAATATAGTTTGATGAATACCTCTTAGTTGTAGCTTGTACTTCTTGGCCTTTCAAGAGCTGAGTACCTCAAATGTGATACCTCTAATAAGTCACAAACACCAAAAGCAAATGGAGTATTATGAGAGTGAGGCTAGGAGGCACTAAAAACGGCTAGGGTTTCTTCTTGGAACACAAGTGCCGATTTTGGGAGTGCAAGGGTTAGTATTTATAGTGTGGAATCTCTAGGGTTTCATCTCGGAAACTCTAATTCATATGATTAGGCCTTAATCAATCCAATAACCCATATGATAGGCCCTTTGGACTAAATCTTCATGGACTCTCACATAGATTTAGTCCATCGCTAATTAAGATGGATGATTAGTCCAAACTATAAGTATTACTGATTTACCTAATCAGTCCCCGTTAATTTAATCAGTCTCTTTTGATCACTAAATTAATTCCAAATTAACTCTTGATCAATAGAAATTAAATAATATGATTTCTCAATTAATATATTATTCATATAATATATTAATAAATCATAAATAACCTCTTTCTCAAATATCCATCCTATAATATTGCTCCGTGAAGGCAACCCAAAAGCACCATGCTACTATCGTGTCAAGTAAATACCAATTATAGTTATAGGCTTAGACACCTAATCCAACAGTCTCCCACTTGGATAATTCTAATAACTATAATTGCCAATGTAACTTCATAACTCGATTAGCAATCGTAGCTCTCAAAATTCATTGTCAAACTCTGATCATATCATAAACGTGTACTTTAGATAAAAGGATCAAATATTCCTCCATTCTACAAGATGTTGTATGGACACGAGACATGGATTATAATCATTCTCTCTGTCCAAGGTTTCTTTCTCGACTTCCGATTTATGATGACTAACTCAGACTATAATTGAACACATCAAAATTTTCCAGTCTTGGCCAAACGCTTAGCTTGTCATCACTAAATCATCGAGGGGCCCACATATATCACTTTTACCCCATTATAGGTAAAAGGAACGGATAAAATTCGACTCATATTCTTGTACTATTTACTCATCAAATCACACACAACAATATGTTTTATAACATCAAGTTACTGATACGTTTAAGTATCATCAATGTGCAACCAACTCGCAAACAACAACTATATGTCTTCGTTTCAAGAATATAAGATATTATCGTCTCACAGTCACTCGTGATATAATCAATGAAGTGATTCAAAGGAGCGTGAGTTTAAACCAATACTCAAATTCTTATTTCAGGAGTACTCACGAACGCTGTAGCAAACATTTACTATGTCTAAGCACTTAGACAATCTACAGTCGGATTCATGACAGTCTTACCTGATTACTTACTTCCAAATTATGATCGACTATGGATGCTTGAATAATCTTATTATTCGGGAAGTAAAACATGCGAAGTGAAACACAAGAATAACCTAATCTAAAATAGTCTCAAACTTTTGAATATAAATAAACACTTATTATTTAATCACCATATTAATTAGACCTTACTCATTGTATAATGTTTCGATCAATCAACTAAATACTTGAATTAAAACAATAGTCACCCCATGCTCCAAGCATGCACACTATGTTGATCTATGGTGATTCCTTTGTGAAATAAACCAATTGAACATATTTCCAATGATGCTCATCTCATAATTCCCTAATCCTTATTGTAAGTGTAAGAATACAAAATTCTTGCCACTAATAAAATGTGTTAGAGTCTAACCTTTCATGCAATGATCCTTTTGCAATTTTGAGGTTCCAAAGTCATAGAGACTTGACCAATGATATTACAAAGTATTCAATTTTAGATTGTTACAAGACAATTCCGCGGAAATGAAGTCCCACATTCAAGGTACATTCCTTAAACATCCTTTTTTCATAAAAGTTTCCAACTTACACATAGATTCTTAGTATCCAACTCCCATTATGGAAACATGTCCATAATTCCCATATGACAATCTATTCTTAATAGAATCCTATCTATTCATAATTATATCAATATGGTCCATCAATTACTATACTTTCAACTGTCCGCAAGCAACCAATCTTCGGTAAACCTTAGATTGTCCTTGATAGTTTTTTAACAACTTTAGTCATATCTGGTTCCAGTGCTTTTTTCCTCTTAACGCATTAGGCATTTGGAAAAATCAGAACAAGCGAATATTATAGCATATGTAATCGATCCTATACCCGAAGCATATGGGATACAATTCATAATGTCTAACATAAACACATGATACTGGACTGGTCTCTCGCTATAATATTCCCATATATAGAATTTCCTATATTGAAATATTCCAACATGATATTCATATATGAACATGACTAAGTTTGATTAAAAATTTCAATCTAAGCTTTTTAGATTTGAAATAAAGTGTAAAGGCCTTCTCCTTTATAGTGAAACAATTTTCAAATTCTGCAACTTTACAAATTTATAACTTTGTTTCCTATAAATAGCATTGCTAACTTGTAACACCTTACATAATAATCATGCTCCCACTAGCATACCAATTATGTTCTTACCAGCATAACATTTATGCTCCCACTAGCTTTCACATGTACCCAGAGATCAATTGGACTTCTAGAAATCGATACCTATTGACTTTCTTACCAACATTCAGATTTTTGATACATGGTGCTTCAATAATTCTTTACCTAGACTTCTCAAGCTCATACACCTTTCATTAGACAGCTTATGTGTGTGTCTAAACCTTTCAGAACTGATAGCAATAAGTCCCGAATGTTCAAACTAATTGCCATTTCTCACAATTGGAACTATGAAGAGGGATGTCGTAATCATATTCGAATTTAAGAATGCAATTATCACAACTGCTAACTTTAATCCTTTAAAATCTACTACGGAAAGTGTTTCCTCACAATCATTTTCATGAACAAGAGAGAAACCTATTTCCACTTAGATTTTAAGATGTATGTGTTCTTATCCATGTTAATTTGTCATCTCCAACCAATATCATAAGACAAGGTTTATGACAAATTCAAACTCATATGGATTGAACATGCTTATTCTTAATTTCATGCCATCCAGCAGCACAAGGGCCTAATAGTGCTTCCTGGTTATTGAGCAGATCACCTACATTGATCAATGTACTTATATTGATCAAGGTGATTTGCCTTATGCAATCAAATGAGAACTCATAGAACTCACATGCATATTCAATTTAACTAGAATAGGCACATAAATAAGAATATGTCAACATGATAGGTTGTTAACCTCAGGTCGTGTGCTAGTGATAACTAAATGGTTTATTCTTGATTAGTTCTTGAAACTATTCAAGACCATTAAGACTCCCACTGACCACTTGACATATAAGATTCTCTGTCAAAGGGAATTCCTCAACAAGCAAATATTCAAGAGTTAGTGTGGGTTCTTATCAAGAAACACTTCATATAATTGGTCTTAATTGGTCTTTTTTTTAATACAAAACATCACAACTACCAATTTCAAATGTGCAAGAATTAGAAAAAAATTCTACTCCGCATTTCATGAGGTGTTATAAACCTATTTAGAACATGTTACTCAAGGTACAATCTTTGAGTAATTAGAGTATAACTCCAAAGCTTGATATCAGAATGAAGTACGACTCATCCTTTTGATTTAACCATTTCAACAATTCCTGATTCCTCCTTTTAGTCATACATATGGACTAAGGTGCCCTTATAGGATCAATTGTGACGTGGTTCCTAAATCATTAAGAAGATCATAAAACATGATACTAAAGTACTCTCCTTTCCTTTCATATTGGAGAAACTTTTATCTTTCTGCCAAATTTTGATTCTTCTTATTCATTCTACTATATATTGAAACTTTTCAATGTATCAGAATTACACTTAAACTTGTAAGCATAACCATATTTACTGAACCATCAGTAAATCTTGACGAATAGACTTATTGTCCTTTGCGATGGATCTGACCAGTACACATCAATGTGTACTAGATCCTTTAGTCTTTCACTTATTAACATACATATATGAATAAGGGATCAATCCCAATTTCCCAAGGATCAAGATTTTCGTACATCATACAGTTCAAATCGTACGATTCCAAGTTTCTGTCCAATTGAAGCTTGGGTGATGAGAATCTTTCCTGACTTGGAAAATTATGACACTACCGTAAGCGATATAACCAAGAATCAAATCTATTTTCAACATTGCTAATAATAGAAATATATAAACACCAATTTTCCATAAATTCCATTGCAAGGAAACATGAAGTAAACAAAACATTTTTATTAATAATGTGCAGAAAACATGTCTTTACAACACAAATACATATGAAAACTATGTTTCTAAGTATTCCTAAGCAATCTATCATAACTCCTAAGCAACAACTCAAAAATATGATCACTGAACCATGCGACCGAAATCCACTTCTTCATGATCAGACTCAACTTAATTTTCTTTTAAGCTTCCTTCTTTCTTTTAGATTCTGCAAACATCAAAATATAACTTTACATCATAATAAGAATCTACAAATAGGAACCTAAAGAATTTAGACAGTGAATGTACCTAATGTAGAGTCATACAATTTGACTTTACCATCCTTGCGATATTTCAGGTAGATACGGCAGCTTCGCTTCCAATGTCCCTTCAAATGACAATAAAAATAGATGGCTTCTTTTGCATCGGTGCATTAGACAATTCCTGAACTGGCCATTCTGTTAAAATCAAACCTTTTGACTTTGGCCAATTTCTCTTTCTTAGAAGAAGAAATCATTTCGGGAGTATCACAATTATCTATGGAAACATGGGAAGCAGAACCTCCAATCAAATTTACTTGACCAGTGCGCAAAATCATTGTTGATTCAACAACAATTAACAAGTAGGTTAGATCGATAAGGACCACGTCATGATCTAACATATTGTAATTTTTAATGAACTCACTATATGACCTAGGAAGTGATTGAAGAACCAAGTCAACAACCAGCTTCCTTGCGACATCGACACCCAACATTCCCAGCCCGTCAATATGCAACTTCGTCTCCAAGACATGAGCACATACAGACTTTCCATCTTCGTGTTTGCTTGCTAACAGGGCTTGAGTAACCTTGAGCTTTTCAAGTCGACAAACACATGGGCCAGGGAGAATAATCGGAGGATTTGGAGGAAGATAAGTTCCACCAATACACGAAGAAGGGATTGATCTTTCACCTCGATTGTCATGTGGAATATCATCTTCGAATGAAAAGCCTTTTCCAAAGGATTGAGGATGACCATAGTTTTCAAGACTAGACATCTCTAAAGGGAATAAATTCAAGTTAGTTGATTCAATCCTTAATATAACACCCAAATGAAATATTAACCGTAGGACCCAACATAATAATTCACAATTCGGAAGAGGGATGCCGTAATCCAATTGTAAATTGTTTGTCGGTAGTCATATGTGTATTTTTATACATATTGTTATACATTATATCTTAATATTTTAGCCTTTATTATTCTTATTTAGAATTAAAAGGTACTTATAATGATTTGAATTATAATTTATAGTTGTTAGTTGTCAATAGAACGGAAAAGAAAAGATTGGAGCGGAATTCGGGCTTAGAAGCAAAAAGAAAGAAAGATTGTTGAAGGCTGCCATTACAGCCAGCATAATATAAGTTACGCTTAGCGTACTGATGAGACAACGACTACGCCCCACAAAGATTTACATACGCCCAGAGTACTGGGCTTGATTCCAAATAATGGATCGGGATGGTTTTCTCACTACGCCCAGCGTACGTATGTCGGTTCTGAAGGTTATAAAAAGAGAATATTGGCCAACCTGAAGAAAGATTTCGACTACCATCAATCCTTAGTCGACAAGTAACATATATTTGGCCATTTTGAGGGTCTAGAAGGCGGCCGGAAGGCTGTTAAGGTGACCAGAGCGAAGATCTGAAGGATTAGAGAGTGAATTCGTGTCGGTAATCATGTGGTTTGTTATCGTGGCCATGTTTAGCAATCCACTGTGATACTACTATGTTTTTACTTTCTGCTTTTTGTGTCAAAACCATTTCCTTTGACTTTATGATTACATAAAACCTTGATGTGTGCATTAATTGTTATATTGGATTGTTTATTTATGTTTAATTTATCATGCCAAGCTTGTTAAATTAAGATCTTTATGTGTTAATGACAATTATTTTCTGTTAATTATTAAGTTTATTAAGTTGTATGAACATCTGCTAATTTCTTGCCTCTTATGATTTTGATGACCATCAAGATTATATGCCTAGGAATAGCAAACGTGAAACTAGGGTTAACTAGGAAATAAGTAAGTTAATGTGTGAGCCTTATGTGACAAACCATCAACAAGAGGTTAATTGAATTAGTAATTTGATTAAGTATTATTACAAGTCTTGCTTGATACAAACTGAACACTAGGAAACATGTTAGTTTAATCAATTGATCACTACTTGAATTGACTTGTTTGCTAAAGGATTAGTAATAGAGAACGTGAACCTAATCATTTTAGAAATCGGTAAACATGAATAAATAAATACATGTGTGCAATTATCTATGATTTTAAGATGTAGTTTGTCTAAACCAAAGTACCTAAAGAGATTTGTCTTCATGTCAGTTTATCGAGATTTTCTATTTAGTTATTGATTTGTGATTTAATAAAACATTTCTTTATTCCTATCGTGTGTTTTGTAACATATTATCAAATATTTTAAATTAATTCACTACCGTTCCCCTTGTGTTCGACACCCTTGCTTATCAAAGCTATACTATACTCGATCGGGTTCACTGCCTGTAAGGTGTGGTTTATATGCGATAAATTTAGAATTAAAAATAAAAAACTAGTGTATTAAATATTCACATCAAGTTTTTGGCGCCGTTGCCGGGGAAGGGATTTCTATTAATTTAGTTTATTTGATTATTCGTTATTTGGTTTTAGTTAGTTTTTTTTAGTTTTATTTTCGTTGATATCATTTCACTTGTCAGGAAGGTTCTTGTTGTTATTTGCAGGAATTTGTGATCATACACATTGATTGGCTTTACCTTTTGCATGGGTTTCGAGATTGCAAGCGATTATGGAATTCTTGACTTGCTTAGCCTAGTACTTTGGTGATTTGTCCAAATCAATCCACGAGGCGTAGTATAGCAAGGCGTATCATGGTGCGTAAGTGGAAGACAGAGCTCTTGTTGTGCTTGACTAGTTGGGTCAATTCTTTTTCTACTTGTAGTTAATGGTGCAGAGAAAACAAAGGAAATAGATTAACTAGTCACAAAAGTTTTTGTTTTCACAAACCATTTCTTGCATGCAAGAGATTTAATCAATAGTTGTTGTTTGATCTCGAAGAAGATGAGTGATCATGATATCTCATTTATTTTTATAACATGTCAATTGTCTGAAAGTTGTGGCTATTGCAGAAATTTAAATGTTAAGAGTCTCCAATTGGAGTAGATGGAATAAAAGGGAAATTTAAAATCAGGAAAAAAGGAAAAAATTCCAGTAAAATTACGCCCAACGTATATGCAGTTACGCCAAGAGTACTCAAATGATGATTGCGACTGGGTATTTCTTGGAATTGGCAGTATGCCCATCATACGAGTGTAATACACTTAGCATAATGGCGCAGAACAGGTACTCCCCGTGTACAACTTAATTACGTCCAGTGTAAGTCGGCGTCAGGTAATATCCCCATTCCTTTAACTTTTTCTTCTTCCCTCTTTCAACTTCTTTCACTCCTACGCTGTGACGACCGTGTTCTTCACAAAGGCTTCGAATTTTCTTCTTTTCTTGTAGAAATCAAGACAAAGATTATGGCTAGAAGGACTCAACGAACAAACCCACCTGAGGACGTAACCGATCACCGCTTCTTACAATTCCCACGAACCTTGAATGATGAAACTCATGGAAAATATGTGAACAATTTGAGTTCGCTTCTCACTAAAGAAATTGACATTACACCTTCATTTGACTAGGGATTGGCGTCCCAAACTAGACTTGATGAACTGATCCAGAATTTTTTGCAATACACCCACTTACACGCGAGCGGTGTGTCTTTGTTCGTATGTCGAGGTTGGGAAAGATTGTTTAGAATTCAGGAGCCTGTTTATCGGAATTTTTCCTAGAGTTCTATTCTACAGTTTCCTATGATCCTTGGAAGACACCTGATGACATGACAACTTTTTCCTTTCGACTTGGTGGTATGAGTAAGGAGTGCAACGCGATTCAGCTTGCCACTAGAGTTGCGATTTATACTACAGACGAGACGAGGAGTGTCCACTTCCTAACATTTGTTGCTGATTGTGTTACAACACGACTGAATGACTACAATGAAAATACTTTTTGGGCTGAGATTACTGGGGGAGTCTACATACCATCTACTACTTGGGGGAAGATGATTCGGTCTACCACTTACAGATTATTGCATCGTTTGATTTCTATGTCTTTCACACATCATTAGAATAGTGAGAGAGTTCCTTCTACAAATTTGTATTTCTTATGGAATCTTGTTACTCCATGGAGGCACCTGAACCTCCCGGTTGCTTTAGCTTCTTACATGGGAGGAGGGCCGGGGGCTTCGTGAGGATAGCCTGATTTGTGGTGGCCACTTCATCACATGTTTAGATCGATTATATAAGTTATTGATGAGGGAGATCACTAGATCTATGGTGTTCTATGATACAAGGCCGGTGAGTTTATAGTTGATGGAGTCGATGCAAGTGCTTCATCGAGGTGAGGATGGTATTATCCAGATACGACCAGATGATGTGGCTGTTGAGGAGAGTGCAGATGATCCAGTGCCTAAGAGACGGGGAAGGCGTAGCCCAACTCCTCAAGGAGCGTAGTAGGGATCAGAGCCAGATATCGATATATGTTATCTGGTTCAGCGCATGGACGAGAGATTTCAACTCATGGATGAGGGATCTCAGCGTATAGACGAGTGAATTCAGTGCATGGACGAGCGCTATGAGAACATGGAGAGTAGACAACAGTGATATGGGGATACGTTGACCGCATTCTTTGCCCATCAGGGTTTTCATTACTCGGTTCCTTTTCCTCCACCATACCATCCACGACATGATGGAGCAGGCACATCGGGGACACAACAGCATGATGACAAGGATAATGAGTGACCTAGTTATCCTTTTTATGTTATTTTGTTTTATTAGTTTTTATTTTTATTTTTATTTTGGTGTGTTTTAATTGGGATGTTTATTTATTTATGGTTTATGCAATTTTATTTTCCATGTTGATGCTCTTTGATTGTTTTAGATCTTTGCAGAATTTTCGCCCTTAGAAAGCTGGCAGTAAGTTTAGCAGCTGGGTTCGACTGTTGCTTTATCACGAGAGAGAAAGTCGTGCGAGAGTTTGAAGTTTATAGTCAAGACCCACATTTTTTTTCATAAGTGTAGGGTGCAAGTCGATATGGTAAGAGTATATTATTTAAAAGAGTGTCGTTTCTACCATATTTTGATTCCTATGGTATGGATGAGTTGTTCCCACACCATAGAATTTTATTTCGATGCGAGGTAGAAGTATCATCCCGGCTGCCACGACATGGTTGACAATTTCTTATGTCGTGGGGGAGTTTTTCATCGTGAGAGCCAAGAGGAGGCTGCCATTCTCGATATCAGAACGTGGCCACCAATTACCATGTCACCTCACTCGACAACACGACATGGTCGACACTTTCCCACGTCATGGTTACTATACATTGCATTTATATGCTATCTTTTGCACCACATTGTAGAAGTTGGCGTTCTTGATTTCATTTTTCTAGCATATTTAGAAGCAACATTTCTAGTTTCCAGTCTTCCAGCAATTTATGGAACAACTTTTAGCAGCCCCATTCGATCTCGCCACAACTACCCCAGGGGGGTCTGTTCATTTTTCGCCCTTTTACTATTTTTATGTGCTTAATTAGTTTTAGCATACAATGAGGACATTATATGAAATAAGTGTGGGGTAGGGGGTCGAAAAAGGAATTTAAATTGGAAAATTAAAATTGCTAGATTAGGAAAATTTAAAAATTTATAAACTTGAAATAATAGTTTAATTTAGGAAAATCTAGTGATAATTTAAAATTTTGCTAATATTGTATGAGATGATCCAATGAGGATCCAAATGATTACCTGAGCCTACATATGTTATAGTGTATTTGTGGTTTCCCATTTCCTAGTGAAAAGTCATGTGATATGAAAGGTAATCTAGTAGTTTATATGGCATAATATGTTTTGCAGCCTAAACCTGAAATCTATCCAAGAAAGCTTATGTAGTCATTGCACATAGACTAATACCTTTAGCCAATAAGGGTTGAGGTTAAGCGCCCCTGCTTAAGCATGTAGGTTTTTGAGTGAAAAAAGAAGAGTGAGATATACAAGTGAAAAAAAAAAGAGAAATTACTGAAAAAGTTGAAGAATTTTGGAGCTATCGAGTATGAAGATCAAAAGATCAAAATTTTAAAAAAAAAAATCAAAAGTTGAAGATACCAAAAAAAGTCACACAAAAAGGTGGTGAACTCAAAGAAATTAAAGATTAAATATTCAAAGAAGTAAAGAATTCCAAGAGTTCCATTGTGGTATCAAAAGTTGTAATTTCTAGATTATGTATGCTTGGGTAGCTTTACAAAAATACCTTAAGGTTAAGAAAGATTTATGAAGATTGATTCAGAGGGGTTGTAGAAATGAATGTCATATAAACTAAGGGGTGAAGGTTCATAAGGATTGTGAGTATTTAGGAGTGGGAAGTTTTTAGGATTTATAGATACAAATACATGCATTGCGGTCTTGGGATAATGGCTAGGTTTAAAATAGATTGTTTTATGCGATATTGGTAAATTAAAAGTAAGTTTGCTTGGTGGCAAGCAAAGAATAAGTGTGGGTTATTTTGATATGTGTATTTTTATACATATTGTTACACATTATATCTTAATATTTAAGCCTTTATTATTCTTATTTAGAACTAAAAGGTACTTATAATGCTTTGAATTATAATTTACAGCTATTAGTTGTCGATAGAGCGGAAAAGAAAAGATTGGAGCGGAATTCGGGCTTAGAAGCAAAAAGAAAGAAAGATTGCTGAAGGCTGCCATTACGCCCAGAATAATATAAGTTACGCTTAGCGTAATGATGACACAAGGACTACACCTTGCATAGATTTACGTACGCCCAACGTACTGGGCCAGGTTCCGAACAATGGATCGAGATGGTTTTCTCACTACGCCCAGCATACACAGACTTACGCCCAGTGTATGTAAGTCAGTTCCAAAGGTTATAAAAAGAGAATATCAGCCAACTAGAAGAAAGATTTCGACTACCATTAATCCTTAGTCGACAAGTAACATATATTTGGCCATTTTAAGGGTCTAGAAGGCGGTCAGAAGGCTGTTAAGCTGACAGGAGCGAAGATCTGAAGGATTAGAGAACGAATTCGTGTCGGTAATCATGTGGTTTATTATCGTGGCCATGTTTAGCATTCCACTGTGAGACTACTATGTTTTTACTTTCTGATTTTGGTGTCAAAACCATTTGCTTTGAGTTTATGATTAGATAAAACTTTGATTTGTGGATTAATTGTTATATTGGATTATTTATTTATGTTTAATTTATCTTGCCAAGCTTGTTAAAAGATCCTTATGTGTTAATGACAAATATTTTCTGTTAATTATTAAGTATATTGAGTTGTATGAACATCTTCTTGATTGCTTGCCTCTTATGATTTTGATGACCATAAGATTATATGCCTAGGAATAGCGAACATGAAAATAGGGTTAACTAGGAAATAAGTAAGTTAATGTGTGAGCCTTGTGTGACGAACCATCAACAAGAGGTTAATTGAATTAGTAATTTGATTAACTATGATTACAAGTCCTACTTGATACGAACTAAACACTAGGAAACATGTTAGTTTAATCAGTTGATCATTGATTGAATTGAGTTGTTTGCTAAAGAATTAGTAATAGCGAACGCGAAATCGATGAACATGAATAAGTAAATCTGTGTGTGCAGTTATCTATGATTTTAAGATGTAATTTGTCTAAACCAAAGTACCTAAAGAGATTTGTCTTACTGTCAGTTTATCGGGATTTGCTATTTAGTTATTCATTTGTGATTTAATAAAACATTTTTTTATTCCTATCGTGTGTTTTGTAACCTATAATCAAGTATTTTATATTAATTCACTACTGTTCCCCTTCTGTTCGACACCTTTGCTTATGAAAGCTATACTATACTCGATTGCGTTCACTGCCTGTAAGGTGTGGTTTAGATGTGATAAATTAGGAATTATAAATAAAAAACTAGTGCATTAAATTCATATCAGGTAGGTAAATGATGATTTACCAATTCCACCACGGAAACAAAATTTAAACGAATTAAGTTTTAGATGAAATTCCTAGATCTTTTGAGTAGCAAGGAAGTACCTTTGGTAAAGGTACGATGGCAACATCGGAGGGGCTCCGAGTGGACCTGGGAGCCGGAGGCTAAGATACGACCGCATTATCCATATTTTTTTTGCAGCCGACTTTGAGGATGATGTCTAGTTCAAATGGGGGAGAGTTGTAACACCCCAATTTTAAGGTATTTTTAAATCCTTCCTTTGGTTTTAAATTATTCCATTTTGGTCCTTAGATTGTAAGGATGTAGCCCTAAGAAGCCCTAGCGGCAAAATGGTAATTTTGAGGAAAGAGGTGTATGGTAAGCGTACATGTGGGTACGCTAAGTGTACTAGGGCATGCCCTAGTACGTTGGGTGTACGCATATGTACGTTGAACATACTTATGTCTGAGTGAAACACTAGTTTTTAGGGTTTGTGGAGTATTTAAGCATCTTTATGGACTATTTACTCACATCTTTTCAGACTCCAATCCATTGAGTCATTTTTGGCAAACCCTTACAAGAGAGTTTTTTGAGCTAAAAGTGTGTTTTCTGTGTGCTTAAGGAAAAAGTACTTGCATCAAGGAGATTAGAAGTTGAAGCAAGCTTGTGGATCTTGGATCATCACCTTCTTGGGAAGCTCCAGAAGGTAAAAAGTATCCACCTTGATGCTTTGTTTGCTTCGATCTCATTTTGGTAGCTTTATGATGTTCTTTTATCTTAAAAGTCCCATTTCTATGCATTCTTGGTTTTGGACATTTTGGGATGTCCTTTCAGACCCTAGGAAGGGTTCTAAACCATAAAAATGAGGTCCCTTAGGCTAGTTTGGATCCATGCTTCTTGTATAAGGTCTTAATGGATTAAGACCTTGCATTAAAGACTTTTTGGACGTGGAAAGTCATAAAGTTGCGAACTTTATGACCCTAGTATGCCTCTGGACCTTGGATCAGAAGTATGAGCTCAAGTGCTAAAGCCATTAAGCATTTAATGAAGGAAATAAATCTGCGAGGGTAAGCCCCGCATAGATAGAAGTACGCCCCGCATACTCGGTCAGCCACCCCGATGGTTGTTTCTGGGAAGCCTTGTGCACGCTTCGCGCACCTCCGGAGTACGCCCCACATACTTTCATGGATCATCCATTTTCGAGTGAACTCGGCTGGGTTGACTCGGTTGGGTTAACTCAACTGGGTTGACTCAGTGGGTTTATGGACTTGGATCAAATGAGTTTGAGTTTGACCATGTTTGATCAATTTTGAACATGTTTGACTAAGTTTGACTTTTGAGGGTATTTTGGGTATTGTTGGGATTTTGATTGAATTGGTCACTTGGTAGTTGTAGGCATTTGAGTTAAGAGTTGAGATTCAGAGTCGGGCCTTATCGGTTATGTGCTGCTTGTGAGGTGAGTTTTCCTCACTGTACTTTCGGGTCTAAGGCACCAAGGTCGGCTAAGTGGTTTGATAACCTGATATTGTTGATAAGCTGAGTATGGAATAGATATGCATGCTAGTTTTAATATGCTAGTCTGGTAGGACTGTAAGACTACCTGTGATACTGTCCATTTATTTGTATATGATATTATTTGTTATATGTCGACATATTGTGTGGGTTGGGTTGAGGTTGTACTGCTCCATGCTATAGCCAAAAAAACCTGGAGCATACCAGATATGAGTTGACGGCCAGGGAGGGCATGCCAGACTCATACTGAGGGCTCATGAGCTTTCAAGATACGATCTGAGGTCGGGAAGGGCATCCCAGACTCGTACTGAGGGCTTAGTGGTATTCAGTCCGAGGAGCAAGCCAAACATAAGTTGAGGGCCAAGGGCAAGCCATACTTATGTTGTGGGCTCAATGGTAATCCAATCTTTTAGTTGTGGACCCATTGTGTGCTATTATTATATTTGTGCTATTTGAATGTGTATTGGTATTTTGAGGGAACTCACTAAGCTTTGGGCTTACAGTTTTTGATTATGTGTCAGGTACCTTAGAGGATCGCGGGAAGGCAAAGGCGTGATCGTGCACCTCCTCATGTTTTGTTTCATGATTTTGGGATTACTCTGATATTGAACCCGTTTTGAAAACTATTTGTAAACAATGATGATTTTTGGGTTGTTTTAAAAAGTATAAAATTTTCATGAATTTTATGGATGTTACATCTAACCTTGCTCCCTATCTCTCTCACATATCTGACAAATACACTCTAACTAGATTCAAACATGCTCTAACCGAACTCCCCAACTGAACTCGAAACATGATTGGAACCCCAACCTGGGTCCCATGAGGCATACTATCAAGCACCAAGAACACGTAATCCTAATGTTGGGAGGTTTCTTGAACTCCCAACTCACATAATCCACAATCCAAACAACCACTTGGGCCACCTTCCTCCCCGACGGGGATGCAAAACTCATCCTAGTTTCACAACCACTCATGTTCTTAAATACCTAAACGATTCTCCCCCACTTTGATTCGACTAAGCTCTCACAGCACACGAGAATTAAAGGATTTACAATCCTTTTTACTCTCTAATGATCGATCTGCTGACAACCAACGCTTACCCATGCTAGTCATCTGTTACTAGCCAATCCTAAAAGATTGCACAAAGCTAGAAGACCAGATGAACACTTCCCGAATCCCAACAATATTGATACCCCCCAATGCTTAGAAATGATATCACACTCAAATATTGAAGTCCATAGAACAGATGCTCCAACCAAAAACTCAGCAACATACCACTTCCCTCGGTGCTCCCAAAAGCCAATCCAAGCGTAATTGCTAAAATCATTGAATCATGGCGATGCTGGATAACTATCCTGCTGAATCCTAACAATAAACCTTCCACATAATGCCCCTGAATCGATCTCGGCTATAAACCAAAATAACAACGAGCACTCCCAACCCACTAATAGACAAGAAACCCTTCATTAACCACTAATAATTCATGGCATGCAATTGGAATATAACATTTCTTTAGAATGTAATCCAAACATAAGCAGAGAAATGAATCCAAAGATACGGTTACCCAAACCGATGCAAGATCCCAAGCAACAAAATACTGATAAAACCCAAAAAGAAAGAAAAACATACATACATGCAATATCACATGTTGGAGTCCTGACCTCTCCTGTCTGACACTACAAAACTCGAATCCTTTCCACTGGGGATCCTGCCCTACCCTCTTGTCTATCGGTGATCCTCAAAGCAGTCGGAGTAGGCACACTTACTGCTGCTCCCCTCAACATCGGACAGTCGGCCCTCTTGTGGCTCACCTAATCGCATTGAAATCATAATAGGCTTCCCCCTAAGGACAATCCATGCTAATGTGACCCACCCGACCAAACTTGAAGCAACCTAAACCCTTGGAACGACAAACTCCATCGTGCAGTTTCCCGCACGTGCTGCACTGACCCCAGCCCTGCTAGCCTCTCAAATATTGATTTAAAGTCTTGGGTTTCCTCCGAAGACCCTCCAGTACATGCACTTGATCTGATACCCTCTTCCCGAGGTGATCCAAATCGATCTCCCGCTCTCGGGCTCTAAAAACCATATCATTCAGGGGTCGCACCTTGAAATACTCACAAACTCCCTAAAGTCATCCCACAACATATTGTGATACCTTACATTTTATATTTCCTCATTTGTTGCATACCACGGTACCAATAAAGCCCTCTCCTGGAACTCTGCAGTGATCTCTACCACCGTCTCAGTAGTCTAGCGAAGATCCATAAACTCTTGCGCCAACTGCTGCACCTCAATGTCCGAAGCAAACTCAGCTAGGAACCTAGTCGATAAGTCATCACATGACATAGCATCAACAACATCATCACCCAACTTGCTACCAACCCCTTCCCACCAATCCTGTACCCTGTCCTTCAATACGCAGGAAGCATATCTGAACTTCATCTTATCGGGGCAGAAACTCATCCTGAAAGAGTTCAGCATATCCACTAACCACCTCCAACTAACAATGGGGTCCCACTCCCTATGGAAAGCAGGAGCTACACATACATATAACACCCAGAAGGAATGAGTGCGAGCTCCAACAACAACTATAACCTTAGCATGGAACGCGCCCAAGTGCTCATCCAAGATCTCCGAAATACTGAGAAGTCTCTGATGAGATGAACTCTAGAAACTGCTCGCTAATCAGCTCAGTACTTGCACCCGAGTCGAAACCCGAACTAAAACCAGAACCTGAACCTGAACCACCTCCCTAAGTGCTCATATCCAAACTGAAATACAATAAGCCAACGATCAAAATATGGTTGTAACATCACAAAAATCATGACCAAAAATTTCGTTTTAAAATCATTAATCAACCATAATCAAGTCATACATAAATCCTTATATGAAATCAAGTATCATTTCAAACATATTAATTTTATCAGAGTAAAAACATCCGAGGCTAAAATTTATTGGTGTGTGCCATGTGATCATCCCGAGCTCTTCCCTCCACTGCCGGAAGTACCTGAAACCAAAACTAAAAACCGTAAGCAAGAAGCTTAGTGAGTTCCCAAACCTACCATATACAATACATAATCAAATACTGCAAACATTGGGCCTAGCCCGCTACATCGAGCCCTGCCTGGCATCGGACGAATCCGGCATCAGTCACCGCCTGGGATCGAGCCTGGCTCAGTATACAAATCTGTTTCTACCATGCCCTGTCTGTCTTCGGGCCCCGCCCTCTACTCACATACAACAATAACATATAAACAGGCTAACACAATCAATATACTATAACTGCTAGTCTAAAGGCCCCGCACCTATTATGCTACTAATGAGATATGGAACCCCGTCCACACTCCGCTAGTGATGAGAAACGGGCCCCTGTCCACACTCATCCCCTTACCAGGCACATACAAGTATCATAAAGACAATGAGTATAACTACACATATACTACTGCCTCGGGTACCACCCGACATCAACCCATAACTCGGAAACATACATATAAACCTTCCACGGGCCTCACCCGGCATCGGATCTAAATCTGATATTCACTAACATACATAAACAGGCCGACATTGGTTCCTTAGACCCATTCCTAATGGAGAAAACTCACCTCGCAAAGCTGACTATAGAATCCTGCAAATACCCCTCGCTGCTAGTCGGCAGATCCCCGAACTGCTGATCCCTCGACTCCCTGCGCTATCAATACCAAAATATCACTTAGTCCAAATCAATAACCCTTCATAGGGTAGAATGACCATTCTACCCCTAAGACAACTTGGTCCATTACTAAGGACCAAAACTAGGTAAGCTTCCCAAGCCTACTAGTGGCCCACTAATGGCTTAATTTGCTAAATCGGGCCCAATCCCTATAATGGGCCTTACCCTAAGCCCAAACATTTCCTTGGCAAATATTATCTGACTTCTGATGGCCCACTAAGTCCCAAGAACCCAAGTCATGGGCCAAACTAAGGCCCAAAGATGCAAAGCCCAAATTGACAGATTACGCGGGGCGTACATTCCCGTACGCTAAGCGTACTAGCCATTGGTGTGTACGCTGGGTGTCTTGCATGTACACTCATCGTACTCCCCCTGTTAAGTCACTTTCCCATTAAGTGCTTAATACTCTACTCCAGAAGCTACTAACACAGATCCAAGTCCTTTTTCATATCTTAATCCATAAAGTCGACTACTTGGTTGTTTGCAACCCACCAAAAGAGTCCAAACTTGAAATGTAACAACAAACTTCCATGGAAATGACTAGATCTCATGCATGAACCCATTAAGACTTTCAAGATGGAGACTTTACTGCTTATGGGACCCTTTTAGCTCCAAGGGTGGCAACCCTAAGCTCAAACACGAGTTTTCATCATAAAGGTCCATTCTTTGGACTAAAAGACTCATAAACTCCTCCGAAAAGAGATCTAAGAGAACAATCATCAAGCTCAGAACTTTATACCTTGAAAGAGTCTGGAAAGGGCAAAAGTCCCAGATCTACAACTCCTCCTTTGATCTACCACCTTGCTTTGCTCCTTCCTTGCTTGAAAAATGGTTTTATAACACCAAAATGCTCACTAATGGCCACCAAAGCTTCAAGAACACTCAAGGGAGGATTAAGGTTTCGTGGTGGCTGTCCAAGGGCGAAATGGAGGCTGAACCTTGAGGCTTATCATTCTTTTTATAGTGTCATGCCCTAAAAACTGAGGTTTCTGGACACTGGACGTTCGTTGGGCGTACATCCTGTGTGTTGGGTGTATGCCAAAAACACCCGCGACTTTATGACCTTATACGTTGGGTGTAACCCAGCCTTACGCTGGGAATACTCACGCGCTTACCACCTTACATGCATGGTCCTTATTTGCCATCTTACTCCCTTAAGGACCAATATTGCCAATAACTTGAAAGTGCTATAACTCCTTCGTTCTGAGTCCGCAACTGACGAACTTTATATCCACGAAAAGTTGGCGAGAATCCCTATGCTTCTAGTAACACACCCCGACTCCAAACCTCTCGAATAAAAACTTCAAGACCCATAAAAGACCAAAATGCCCGTAGCCTGGGCCTCTGAAATCCATAAACAAACATTTTCAGAACAGGGTATTACAACTCTCCCCCACTTAAACTAGAATTCATCCTTGAAGTCTCTCCTTACTAACACCTATCACCCAAAAAACTGATCTGCAGAAAGTAACTGATGATTCTATGCGCGGAACAACATTCTCAAGACACTGAAAGCCAACTCGGTCTTCCATTCTGAAGAAGACGAACTTTAAAATTCTACAAACCCCAAGCTACTACGCACACAGGACCCTCATGATAATCACTTTTGCTTGAGCACAATGCTGCCTTTTGCCTTTTTCCCGAAGGAACGGGGACCTGCCAGGTCCGAACCTTTTTGTCCAGCATCCGAAATACCGGATCCCCTCCGGTTACTAAACCCAAGCTCAAATTCTCAGTCGCTCCTAGCGACCTCCGACGAAACTTTGGCTAGCTAAAACTGCTCTATCTACCTTGCCATTCTAGCTCCCTAAGTCTTGGAATCCTTGATCGTCTAACTTGGCCCTACGGTCTGAACCAGGTCCCACCTACGTTGCTACAATCGTACTGGCCTCTCCCACGGGTCTCACCCAACTAAATCTCAGAGTGACCTCTCCCACAGGTCTCACCTATCTTGGGCTATGCTGGCCCTACTCCATCCTAAAACTCAATGAACTACCCTCTCTATCGATCTTCATCATGCTAACTTGGAGATACGGGCCTCGCCCACACTCTGCTAACCAGGAGATACGGGCCCTCGCCCACACTCCTCTGACTAGCTACTAATGAAATGGTATGGCTACCCCATGGCCTTACTACTCTTCCTGCTCCACCCAGCTGTTGGAGATTGCTACGGCGACCCGTAGTCTTACATCCTGACTAAACTTGCACCCTGTCGAGAAAATCTCCCACCTGGTTCCTACCTAGGTATGATCTACCACGAAAACCCGAACTCAATGTTGGGAAGTTTCCCGAACTCCTAACTTGCGCGCTCCTCTAATCCAACAACCACTGGGGCTACTTCCTTCCTAACAAAGTTGCAAACTCATCCCAATATGCACCTACTCCTGCTCCTGGCCTATGGGACAGTTCTCCCCCACTTCTATTCGACTAGATCCCTACAACTCCCAGCTTGGGAAGGATTCCCAATCCCAATCCTTCTTTCCATCTAAAGGGTTGATCTGCTGACATCCAACACTTACCACCGCTAATGCTCCAACCAACCAACATCATATCTGAACCATTCTTGAAGACTAACAGGACACTTCCTGAACCCCACTCACACCTGCTGCAGCGACTGCATCCCGAGATCTGGCTCCAAAAAAGGAGGGGGTACTACTATGAACTACCACCCGAAAATCCATGGTATGCAGATGACATACGATCCGAACATGAATAGAAATAAAATTCTAACATACATTCACTAACATAGATGCAGTACCATAACAATATGATCATGAATAAAAGTAGGTAGGAAAGCAAAAGATTCACACCTGCAACGTCCGGTGCTGCTCGCGTCTCCACTGTAGATTACTGAAAAGCCCTGCTACCCACCGTAGGCGCCTTTGCCTGGCCCAGACGGTCGTCGGTGATCCTCAAAGTCGCATGGGTAGGTTCCATCACCTGTCCTGCTGGAAGCAAACTCGGACACTGGGCCATCTTGTGGTCCCTTTGACTTCAATGGAAACATATCAGGTATGATCCCTAGGTGGTGGTAGTAGAACAATCCTTGTTGAAATGACCAGTCCTGCCGCACTTGAAACAGCTAGAATCACCTCCACTACCACCCATGCACGCACCCCTCGTGCATCCTACCACACTTGCCACAACGACTGCATCCCTTATAATCTCTCGATCTCACATCTGACCCCTTGGGTCTCTTGCCTGAACCTACAACTACTTGCACTTCCTCCAGCTTCCTCTTCCTGAGGTGCTCCAGATCGATCTCCCTCTCCCTGGCCCGAGAAATCATATCCTACAGCGTCTTGCAGCTGGACCTGATCACAAACTCCCTGATGTCACTCCTTAGCATCTCGTGATATCGGGCCTTCTTCATTTCGTCGTCCGCGACATGTTGTGGAACAAGAAGAGCCCTCTCCCTGAACTTGGTAGTGATTTTCGCCATTGTTTCTGTAGTCTGCCGTAAATCCTAAAACTCTCGTGCTAACTATTTCACCTTGATCACGGTGCAAAATCAGCCCTAATCCTGGTCGAGAAATCACTCAATGTCATCACGTCCAACGTGGGATCATCCCCAATGGCATGAGCAACCTCTTCCCACCAATATCGTGCTCTGTCCTTCAGAAGACAGGAGGCCAGTCGGACCTTGTCCCCCTTGGGGCACCGGTTCATATGGAAAGCGTTGGCGACATCAGCTAACCACCTGTTGCTTGCAATGGGGTCCCTAGCCCCATGATAATCCACATCTCCACAAGCTCTGAACACTCAGAATTTCAATGTATGCACCCCCATAATGGCTACCATCTCAGCGTTGAAGGCTCCCAACCTCTCATCCAAGATCTCCAGTATGCCCTCCTTGACCATACCAAAGATCACAGAAGTCTAGGGTAGAATGCTACGTGTAACCTCAGCTGATACAAACTCCCTCATTTGCTCCTCGAGCTGCTAGGTTCCTGAACCGAGCCTGATCCCTCTACGGTGCCTACTCCGCCCACCGGTCTCTCACACAGCGTCACCATGCTGAAAACATGCCAAAACAATCAATAAAATACACATCACTATCGAGGGATCACACACGCACTACTAGTTCCCTGGTGTTATCTCGGCCCTTCTTGAATTGAGTACAAATCCTCTACTTTCAGTAGTATGGGCCTCTACTACCTTCCACATCTATCTGTACTTTCCTCAAGAATTTCCTCGACTACACCAAGTCCCTTTCACTACCACTAACACTTCTCCCAACACTACTTTCATCCTACGCTTGCGCTAGGGTAACCCCCAACCCGAACTCAGTCCTCAGCTACTGAAGGTATCTTCATAAGGCCAATTAGCCAGTACCTGAATACCATCACATGTAACAAGGATCCGATAATCCTTCGAATAAAGGACTCCTCCCTACAACGATTAGACTCAAACGAGAGCTGCTCAATAGGGCCAAATCCAACACTCTGAGATTATTCAACCCTGATCAGATGTGACTTGATGTATTCACCTAATGGCCAACTCCCATTACTTAGAGTCCCACTAAGCAAGTAGCATTCAGGCAAAACTGAAAACCGTAAGCATGAAGGTTAGTGAGTTCCCCAACCTACCACATACCATACATAATCACATACTGTAAACATTGGGCCTAGCCCGCTACATCGGGGCCTGCCCGGAATCGGACGAAGCTGCCATCAGGCCCCGCCTGGCATTGAGCCCCGCTCGGTATACATATTTGTTTCTACCAGGCTCTGCCTGCTACTCACATACAACAATAACATATAAACAGGCTAACACAATCACTATACTATAACTGCTAGTCTCCAGGCCCCGCCTATCATGGGCCTCGCCGCTATTGTGCTACTAATGTGATATGGAACCCCGTCCACACTTAGCTAGTGATGAGATTTGGGCCCCCGCCCACACTCATCCCCCTACCAGGCACATATATGTATCACAAAGACAACGAGTATAACTGCACATACACTACTGCCTCGGGTACCACCCGAAATCGAACCATAGCTCTGAAACATACATATAAACGTTCCTCGGGCCTCGCCCAACATCAGATCTAAATCCGGTATTCACTAACATACATAAATGGGCCGACATTGGTGTCCTAGAACCGTTCTTATTGGAGAAAAATCACGTCGCAAAGCTGACTGTAGAATCCTGCGAATACCCCTCGCTGCTAGCTGGCAGATCCCCGAACTGTTGATCCCTCGACTCCCCGTGCTATCAATACAAAAATATCACTAGGTCTAAATCAATAACCCTTCATAGGGTAGAATGAACATTCTTACCCTAAGCCAACTTGGTCCATAACTAAGGCCCAAAACTAGTTAAGCTTACCAAGCCCACTAGTGTCCCACTAATGGCCCAACTTGCTAAATTGGGCCCAATCCCAAAAATGGGCCTTACCCTAAGCCTAAACATTTCCTTGGCGCATAGTATCTGACTTCTGATGGCCCATTAAGGCCCAAGAACCCAAGGCATGGCCCAAACCGAAGCCCAAAGATGCAAAGCCCAAACTGACAGATTATGCGGGGCGTACATTCTCGTACGCTAAGCGTACTAGCCATTGGTGTGTACATTGGGCATACCTGCATGTATGCTCAGCATACTCCCCCGGTTCAGTCACTTTCCCATTAAGTGCTTAATACTCTACTCCAGAAGCTACTAACAAAGATCCAAGTTCTTTTTTCACGTCTTAATCCATAAAGTCTACTACTTGGTGGCTTGCAACCCACCAAAAGAGTCCAAACTTTAAATGTAACAACATACTTCCATGGAAATGGTTAGATCTCATGCATGAACCCATTAAGACTTTCAAGATGGAGACTTTACTGCTTATGGGACCCTTTTAGCTCTAAGGGTGGCAACCCTAAGCTCAAACACGAGTTCTCATCATAAAGGTCCATTCTTTGGAATAAAAGAGTCTATAAACTCCTCCTAAAAGAGATCTAAGAGAACAATCATCAAGCTCAGAACTTTATACCTTGAAAGAGTCTAGAAAGAGGCAAAAGTCCCATATCTACAACTCCTCCTTTGATCTACCACCTTACTTTTCTCCTTCCATGCTTGAAAAATGATTTTATAACACTAAAATGCTCACTAATGGCCACCAAAGCATCAAGAACACCCAAGGGAGGATTAGGGTTTCGTGGTGGTTGTCCAAGGGTGAAATGGAGGCTGACCCTTGAGGATTATCATTCCTTTTAAAGTGGCATGCCCTAAAAGTTAGGGTTTTTGGACATTAGACGTATGTTGGGCATACATCCTGTATGTTGGACGTATGCTAAAAACACCCACGACTTTATGACCTTATACGTTGGGCGTAACCTAGCCTTACGTTGGGTGTACTCACGTGCTTACCACCTTGCATGCATGGTCCTTCTTTTCCATCTTACTCCCTTAAAGACCAATATTGCCAATAACTTCAAAGTGCTATAAATCAATCCTTCGTTTTGAGTCCGTTTCCGATGAACTTTATATCCACGAAAAGGTGGCAAGAAGCCCTACGCTTCTAGCAACACACACCGGCTCCAAACCTCTCGAATGAAAACTTCAAGACCCATAAAAATACCAAAATGCCCCTATCCTGGGTCTCTGAAATCCATAAACAAACATTTTTAGAACAAGGTGTTACAATGCCCAAGAATCCTCTTCCCATAAGCTTCTTAGATTCTCCAAGACTCTCACTAATTTAAGTATAAATCCTGTGCTTTCAGTAGTACAGGCCCAACACTTCCTTCCAGACCTATCCATACTTTCCTCAACAATCCTCTTGAATCCTCCAAGTCAGCTCCTCAAACTAATCCACCAAAACTCACTAAACCGTACCACTAACCCACTGAATAATATCCTAGGCTCTCCTAGGTTCCCGAACTCACCCAACCCTCAGCTACTGAAGGATTGCCATTAATGTCAACTAGCTACCTCACAAATATAATCACATGCAACATAGATCAGATAATCCTTTGAGTAAAAGACTTAATCCTAGAACGGTTGAAATCAAATGAGAGTTGCACAATAGGGCCAAGTCCATCACTCGGAGATTATCCAACCTGTGCCACATGTGACTTAGCATATTCACTTAGTAGCTAACTCACATTGCTAAGAACCCCACAAAGCTCAAAGCAAGAAGCATTCAAGCAACAGAAAATCTAACCATCATACACTAACCAAGCCATTCTATTCGCTCCATAGGAATCCATACTAGCATGTAATTCTAAAGCTCATACAATCAGGCACATATAAGGCGTCTCTCCTATCATATAATATTGAGCAGACCATTAGCCCTTATCTAGCATGCAATTATCATAATCATATCATATATTGTAATAAACATGTATTGGTATTCTAGGAACCACTTACTTAAGCTCGGCCGATTGCACGCATCACACCCCTTACTTGATTAGAAATTTATTTTTATTTAAATGTTTATTTTATAAAAAATTTCACCAAACCCTCAGTTTTAGTTTAGGCACACCTGAGAGTATGCCTGAATCCCTCAAACCAAGGCTCTGATACCAACTTGTAACGTCCCAAAAATCAAGGATAAAAATTTCATTTTTATAATAACCCAAACACTATTGTAACTTTTGATGAGTTTTTTGAGCATTCTAACACTTCCTAAGTGTACATGCAACCCTAATAACCTTGAATCTATGTTTTCTCTATATACATGCAAATTTCTTTTTCAAGGTTATATCCTAACTAACATGGCATGGGGATTACATAAAAT
The DNA here is from genome assembly GCF_002870075.4 of Lactuca sativa. Classification (NCBI taxonomy): domain Eukaryota; kingdom Viridiplantae; phylum Streptophyta; class Magnoliopsida; order Asterales; family Asteraceae; genus Lactuca; species Lactuca sativa. The sequence continues at coordinate 250,025,009 of NC_056630.2, forward strand.
ATAAAACTAGTAGAAATACATACCTTGTTGTTGCTTGGATTCCTTCAAGACTTTGTGAGCCTAGCACCCCAAATGTTGTGCCTCAAATTCTTCACACAACACCACAAAACTTGGAATAACTTGAGAGAATACTTCTAGCACTCAAAATCGGTTATGCCCTCTTTAGTAACCTTACTAGCACCGATTTCACTAGCCAAAGGGTCCCTTTTATAGTGGTGTCACAATCAGGGTTTTCACATGAATACTCTTAATTGTCATGACTCTTCATTTCTCATGACCTATTGGTTTGTAACTCCCATGGACTATCCATGGAGCTCCAAATGGTTACATCCATAACCCATAAACCATGGATCATTAATCCACCATAAAAGAATTGATGATTGTCATAATCAACCCTTATATATTTAATTAGTCTCACTTTGATCACCAAATTAATACTAGATTAATACTTGATCAAATACTAATTAAATAATACTATTATTAATATATTAGAACTTATAATATATTAATAATCATAAGTGCCATATTCTCTCATTTAGTCTATCCAAGTATTGCAATGCCATGCAACCCAAATGGACCATGCCGGGTCAGGTCAAGTACATACCAAATAAAGTTATGGACTTAGAGACTATATCCAACAGTCTCCCACTTGGATAAGTCTAATAACTATATTTGCAAATATGACTTCAAAATCCGACTAGCAATCGTAGCTCTTTCAAAGTCTCTCGGAACTGAGATGATGATGATACGTCATTTAAGATAAGTGATCATATAATCCTCTGCTCTCATGATATCAGCCGGACAAACACATGGAACATGGTCTTACTTATTGCCCAACATTTGTTTCTCGATCTTCGATTTGTTTCGACATAGAACTAAATTGAACACATCAATTAGGTTCTGACCGGGCCCGGTACATGGGTCAAAACCAAATCATCGAGGGGCCCAAATATCGCTTCTATTTCTAGAAGGAACAGATAAACTTCGACTTATATGTTTGTACTAACTACTTGTTGAATTACTCACAGAGGCACGTTTTATAACATCGAGTTACCAATGCGTTTTTGTACAATCAATGAATAACCAACTCATAGTCAACTACTCATATCTCTTGGTTTGAGGATTTATATGATATTACCGTCTCATGATCACTCGAGATAAATTCCATGAAGTGATGCAAGTGAGCATGGGTTGAATCCAATACTCAGCCCTTATGAGTACTCATGAATGTTGTAGCAACCATTGCATTGTCTAAAGCACTTTAGACAAATCATACAAGCCAGATTCATGACAGTCTTGAATCAATACTTACTTCCAAAGTTTGACCGACTGTGGATGGTTTGAATAATATATGATATATATACCATAACATAATTATTCTGGAAGTAAAAACATGCAAAATTGAAACACAAGAATAATACTTAATCCTATATGGCCCCAACACTTGGGTGTAAATAAAACAACTTTTATCTAAGCACCATATTGATTACTCATTATTTATGTTTCGATTTATCAACTTAATACTTGAATTAAAACAATAGTCATGCCATGCTCCAAGTATGCACACTATGTTTTTCCAAACAACATTTATGCCATACTCCAAGTATGCATACTATGTTTACATGTGGTCCTCTCTTTGTGATATAGATCAATTGACAATATTCCAGTGATGCTCATTTCACAATTCCAATCCTTGTTGTAAACGCAAGAATACCAAACTCTTGCCATTTACTGTAAACTGTTAGATTCTAAACTTATATGCAATGATCCCCTTGTAATTACTATGCATAGAAGTCACAAGGACTTGGCAACAGACATTACAAAGTATTCCAATGGAAAACAATTCCATGGAAATGAAGTCTCAAATTCAAAGTACATTCCTTCGAACATCCTTCTTAGCATTAAGTTCTTTAATCTTACACAGATTCAAAGAATAACTTCCACCTATGGAGACAATTCCATATTACCATTTTGACCATCACTTCTGAACAAGAGTTTCCTCTTTTCAAAATATGTCAATATGGTCCTAACTCTATACTTCAAGTTGTCCATCAGTAACCAATCTTTGGTAAACCTCAAATTGTCCTTGACAACTTTGCTTAATCATTTTAGTCATATCCAGTTCTAATCACTTTTCCCTTCTCAATGCCCCAAGCATTTGGAAAATTTAGAATGGATGAATATTATAGTACATGCAACTGATCCTATATCTGAAGCATATGGGACACGATTCATGCTATAAAATTTTTATTTGCCATGTTCTCAAAATTCGAACTATGAAGAGGTATGTCGTAATCATAATCAAATTTTGAGAACGTAACATATATAGAAATTCCTTATGTTGAACAATTCCAACATAACATTCATATATATCCTTGACTAAAGCTGATAAAACTCAATCTAAGCTGGTAGAATTGGAATGAAGTATAAAATCCTCTCCCTTAATTATAGCAAACAACTTTTCAAAGCAAATTGAAACTTTTGTTTTCTATAATTAACATTGCTAACTTGCAATACTTAACATAATCATCTTGCTCCCACTAGCATAATGATTACCAGCATAACACTTTATGCTCCCACTAGCTTTTACATTTACTCAGAAATCAACTGGACTTTTAGAAATCAATACTTTATTGACTTTCTTACCAAAGTTCATATTTTTGATACTAGATTGCTTTGATAAGACTTTATCAAAAACATAGACATTTCCATAGATAGCTCACATATTTGTCTAGACCTTTTGCAATTCTCACTAGTTAGTGTGCCGGTTAACCACACACGCTCCACTAACTATATGAGAATGCAAATATCACAACCGCTATCTACTTAAAATCTTCTTAGTGAAAGAGTTTCCTCACCATCATTTTCATGAATCGAAGAGAAACCTTATGACACTTAGATTTTATGGTGTATGTGTTATTTTCCATGTGAATTTTGTCAAAACCATAATCACAAGACTAGGTTAGTGACACTTCCAAATTCATATGGACTGAACTTGTGCAATCTTAATTTCTTGCCACCCGGCAGCACAAGGGCCTACCATTGCTTCCAGGTTGTTATGCAAACAGTCGAGAACTCTCAGAACTCCAATGCAAGGCCAACCTTAACTCGGATGAGCACAGAATATGTCAACACGATAGGTTACAAACCTCAAGTCATGGGCTAGTGATTAACAAATCTATTGATTAGTTCTTGAGCCTATCTTAAGATCTTTTAAGACTCCCACTGACCTCTTGACATATATGATTCTCTTTGTCAAGAACCATTCCTTGACAAAACAAATATTCAATAGTTAGTGCGGATTCTTATCAAGTTAAACACTTCTCACTATTGGTCTTAGTTGGTCTTTGTTTTATCCAAAACATCACAACTTACCAATCTCAAATGTACAAGAATAGGAAACATCTTACTCTGCATTTGACAAGTGTTATGAACTTTCTAAAGACTATGTCACTCAAGTTACAATCTTGGAGTATAACTCCACGATTTGTTTTTGGCACGAAGTATGAATTATTTTTTGATTTAACCATTTCAACAATTCACAATTCCTCTCCTCAGGCAACAAACACACTAAGGTGTCCTTAGAGGATCAATTGTGATATGGTTCCTTAATCACTAAGATAATCATAAAACAAAGTACACAAGTACTCTCCCATCTCTTCAGATTGGAGAAACTTTTATCTTTCTCCCTTATTTGATTCTTTTTATTCATTTTGCCATACATTGAAACTTTTCCAATGTTTCAGAATTACACTTAAACTCGTAAGCATAACCATATTTACTAAACCTTAGTAAATCATAATGAATAATCTTATCAACCTTTGTGGTGGACCTGATCCGCACACAACCAAGTGTACCCAATATTTTAGTCCTTCACTTGACTCACATGCGAATGTGAACAAGGAATTAGTCTTAATTTACCAAAGATGAAAATTCTCATTCATCACACAATACAACTTGCATAATTCCAAGTTTCTATCCAACTGAAACTTGGGTAATGAGAATCTTTGCTTATTTGGTAAATTATGACACTACCACTAATGAAAGAATCAAATCCATTTACCCATATTGCTTATCAATGGAAACATATAAGCAACAACCTTTTTCACAAAAGCCATTGTAAGGATACTTAAAATAAATAAAATCAAAACCATTTTTCTTTTATTTTAAAACTTTGCGGAAAACTTATCCTTACAATCCATACGAAAAACTTGTTGTTATCTATTCCTAAGCAATATATCTCAACTCTTAAGTAACAGCTCAAAATTCTGATCACCAAACCATGCGATCGAAATCCATCTTCACGATCAGAATCAGCATATACTTCCGTTAAGTTTCTTCACTCTTCTTTGATTCTTAAAACATCAATATGTGACCCAGTCACATCATGCAATAAGAATCTCATAATAGAAACATAATAAAGTTAGATAATGGACTTTACCTAAAGCAGAGTCAAACATTTGACTTTACTATCCTTATGGACTTTTAGGTAAATTTGGCAGCTTCGCAACCAATGCCCTTCCTTTGGCAACAGAAACATTTGGACTTTTGGAAATGGTACACGGGACTATCACAGACTTAGCCTTTCTCTTTACCATTTGGTCAACCGAGTTGACTATGGCCAATCCTTTTCCATTGGGAAGAGAAAGTTTTTCTGGTCTTCCGATGTCACCATTGTCAATGTCCAAATCGGTTTGGGAAGTAGATCTTCCAGTCTAATTTGCTTTACCAATGCTCCAAATCATTGCTGATTCAACATCATCAAGCAAATAGATAAGATCATTTAAGGGTCACGTCGTGATCTGTCATCAGGGAGTGACCAAGCCAATAGCCAGCTACCTTGAGACTTCGACACCCGACTCTCCCGGCTTGTCAATATGTGACTTAATCTCCAAGACCTAAGCACATATAAAATTTGTTTGCCAATAGGGATTGAGTGACTTAGAACTTATCATGTCTTGAAACTTGTGGGATAGGGAGATTTATTGGAGTAGGTGAAGGAAGTGAAGTATGATTTTCAGTCCCACTAATGCACAACAAAGGGATTGATCTTTCACCTTGATTGCCATTCGGGATATCATCTTCATTAGAAAGCTTCTTACTAAAGATTTGGGAAGACCATAGCTGTCTAAACTAGACATCTATAATGGGAGAAATTCAAGTTAGTTGATTTAAAGTCCTTAATATAACACCCAATATGAAATATTAAGGCTAGGACCCAATAACCTATTTATAACTGGAAGAGGGATGCCGTAATCCAAATTATAAAATAGTTAAAGGTGGGTAAATGACGATTTACCAATTTCCACCATAAGAACGAAATATTTTATTATTAGGTTTTATTGGTTTTGAAACTCCTAGATCTTTTGAGATACATTGAACTTTTCAATGGCATGTTTGTATCTTGATTGTGCCCTCTCAAGTTTGTGACTGGGATGCCGAGGATCACAAACAAGGTGTGAATAACCATACAAATTGACTTGGTACCCTTAACAATATTACCTAATCGATGTGCCGGTTAACCACACACGCTCCACCGATCTATAATAAAGTCAAGTTACCCTTTGCCACTCTTACTAGTCCATGTTAGTGTGTCGGTTAACCACACACGCTCCACTAACGACTTGGTAAGGTACAAAGTGTAATTTTATGGGCTAGCACCAATTTCACATTTTCCTAAAGTAACTAAGATTGGGAATTTATAATGTATAGTTACTTTATAATTCATTATACTTTTAACGAGTATTTAAAGTCGAATCCTACCCGTTCGGCTAACGACCCTCCACCGATCAAGGAAGAGGTGGGTGAGACTGGACACCCATTAAGTCACCATTTTATAGGCAACAACCTTATACCCCCCTTATAGACCGGCTTCGTGAATGAGGCCTACTAACGGTTAGAACGACATATTCTTATACATATCTATATAATAAAATTATAATAATAGTATAGGTGTTGATTTTTAAACCTTTTAAAAATCTAAGGTTTAATTTGGAATTAAAGTATTAGAGTGTAAGACTTTTCAAATTCCAAAACTTGAGGGCAAGAATTGAAACTATTCCAAGTCTCTTCAATTTGTAACTTATGAGTTTTAATGGTTCATAAAAATGAAGACTCTTCATTTTATGAAACCTCTTTAGTTCTTTAATCACAATTAAAAGAAGTGACTTTTGGTTATCCATAACTTGAGGACAAGTTATGGACACCATCAATACAATTAAGATCAAGAATTAAACACACATGGTGGTTACACATAATTCCTATGATCTTTTAAAAACTCATAAGAACACAAATTCCTGTCAAGCAATTTCAAGAAATCATATGAACATATATAATACTTTGAAATTGTTAAAAGTCATGTAAAATGGATTAACATAATCATTATCATTTTGAAAAACAGATTTTACAAGTCCAAAACAGATTGGGATAATGATTCTAATCCATTTCCAGCAACAAAACACGAAAAGACTGCCTAGCACGCACCTACTCGTCGAGTGCATGATCCTACTCGACGAGTAGGATGAATTTGTGCATGGGCTCGGCGGGTCCTCCCCATGAACTCGGCGAGTCTAGTCGACAGTGAGCAGTTTTTTCGATTTTCAAGCAGTTTTGCATCAAGTATACAAAAAACAATCCTAGGCTCTGATACCACTGATGGGTTTTTGGAGCATTCTAACACTTCCTAAGTGTACATGCAACCCTAATAACCTTGAATCTATGTTTTCTCTATATACATGCAAATTTCTTTTTCAAGGTTATATCCTAACTAGCATGGCATGGGGATTACATAAAATATAAAACTAGTAGAAATACATACCTTGTTGTTGCTTGGATTCCTTCAAGACTTTGTGAGCCTAGCACCCCAAATGTTGTGCCTCAAATTCTTCACACAACACCACAAAACTTGGAATAACTTGAGAGAATACTTCTAGCACTCAAAATCGGTTATGCCCTCTTTAGTAACCTTACTAGCACCGATTTCACTAGCCAAAGGGTCCCTTTTATAGTGGTGTCACAATCAGGGTTTTCACATGAATACTCTTAATTGTCATGACTCTTCATTTCTCATGACCCATGGGTTTGTAACTCCCATGGACTATCCATGGAGCTCCAAATGGTTACATCCATAACCCATAAACCATGGATCATTAACCCACCATAAAAGAATTCATGATTGTCATAATCAACCCTTATATATTTAATTAGTCTCACTTTGATCACCAAATTAATACTAGATTAATACTTGATCAAATACTAATTAAATAATACTATTATTAATATATTAGAACTTATAATATATTAATAATCATAAGTGCCATATTCTCTCATTTAGTCTATCCAAGTATTGCAATGCCATGCAACCCAAATGGACCATGCCGGGTCAGGTCAAGTACATACCAAATAAAGTTATGGACTTAAACACTATATCCAACAACTTTATCCAAACATCCAAAAGTATTCAAAATAAAACAATTATCAGAGTTCATTCCCAAAGATCACATATTGCGGAAAACACGGGTGTATGCGCTGCAATCAAGCCAGGCCCTAACCTTTCGAACCGGAAGTACCTGAAGCCATAAATCACAAACTATAAGCACAAATCTTAGTGAGTTCCCCAAATACCACATACCAAACATATCCAACAAATCACACATGTCATACGTATCTAATCAATCAATAAAAAGTGCTATGTGCCAACCATAGTCTTGCCATTATACCACGAGCCACCTCATGGTCTTTCTTGCTACATCGGGGGCCAAAACCCTGGGTAATACAGACAAGTGTCAGGAGCCACCTCCTAGTCTTCCATGCAAGCATCATAAAGACAACCACCATACAATCGACCATTTCTAACTAATTGGCTGTCAGAGTTCATACTCTGGTCTTGCATATAGTTTGCCAAGAACCGTTTCCTTCTCTTTCATACAAACTACCATGGCTTATCCCCGGGTCATCCTATCACACAAAATCCAAATGGGCTAGCATTGGTACCTTCGACCCATCGAAATAGTGAGGAGACTCACCTCGAATGCAGAATCTAACTGATAGAAATCCCTAGCTGATGCCCTGACGGCTTCCCAAGCTATCAATACCAATATAACACCCAATTGGAAATTGGGTTCCAAACTATGTTCCAATACATACTTGGGGTAAAAAGACCATCTTACCCCTGACACAACATGAACTAAAACTGAGCCCTAAGCTCAAAACCAAAAAGGTCCAACTACAAGATCCATACTAGTGACCCAATTTTCCAAATTGGGCTCAAACCCTTACATCGGCCTTCTGTTGAAGACCATTAACATTTCCTAAACCAAAACACACATTCATAGCAGCCCAATAAAACCTCAAACAATACAAGCCCAAACAATATACCAAAACCCGAAACGACACCACAAGACCTAAATCCATCATGGACCTATCCCGAGAAGGCCCAATATCCAAAAAGGCCCAAAATATCCAATGGTCAACCCAAATCAACTTTTGGTCAATGGTCAAATGTCCAAAAAGGTCAACAATCATGTAACGACCAAAAATTTCAACCAATTTAAAATTTTCAAAAACAACCCGATCCCATTAAAGTTATTACAAAAAGGTTTTCAATACAATTTATTTTAAGTATTCCCAGAATCTCATCACACATAAACACTAGGAGCGGTACGATCACGCCTTCGCCTTGCCACGGTCTCCTGAAGAACCTGAAAAACATAAAACCACAACTGTATGCCCGAAAGCGTAGTGAGATATCCCCAAAATACCAACCACATATACCATACACGCATAACATGCCATAACATATCCGATCATAGAACAGCCATGCACTTCGGGTCTACTGGGTGACTGGTCCGCCGCACCGGCCAACAGTCCACCTGGTCCACCCTCTGAGTCTAGCCACAAACCCCGAGTCTGCAGTGTGATTGGTCCGCCCGCATCGGGCCTACAATCCACCTGGTCCACTCTCTGAGTCTACAGTATGACTGGTCCGCCCGCACCGGGCCTTCAGTCGGCCTGGTCCACTCTCCGAGCCTCGGCATGTCTGGTTCGCCCTCTTGGGGCCTACAGCCTATCCGGACCACTCGCTGGGCCTTCGGGATAACCGGTCCGCCCTAGGTATCTTCGCCTACAGCACAAAGAAAAACCCGCCTCAACCTAACTCCAGTCCTAACAACCATGTGCACATAAACATACAATCATATAACAGTTCACAGTCAACAAGCCGATCAAACAGATCACATAACATATCATCATCCTAACCAGGTTATCGACCTAACAGGTCACTAGCATAGCATCACTCTACATCTCAGAATACCAATCTCAATCAGGCCTCTAACACATACCATCCTAGCTACCAGGATGCAACATATCAAGCAATAACATACAACAAATACCCGGATCTCAATCCGATAAAGGGCCGACCTTGGTGCCTTAGACCCTGTTGATATAGTGAGGATAACTCACCTCGAAACTGTCGGCTGAAAGGATAAGATCCCGCTGCTCCAAACTCCGACACGAACTCCTCCACTGAACAACACCAATGCACTGAACTCAATAAATACCCATAATTACCAAAATACCCCTGGAAGACAACTGGTCAACCCTTGGACAAAGTCAAAGTCAACCCCTGACTGACTCTACTCGCCGAGTCAACCCGATGACTCGCCGAGTCCCCAAGCTCAGAACTTCCCTCAGTCCGCGACTTAACTCGCCGAGTCACACCGAGACTCGCCGAGTCCAACAATTCTGAGTCCACTCGCACACAACTCACCGAGTCATCCCTTGACTCACCGATTCTCGACTCAACCAGGAAATATTGGGACTCTTCGACAAGACTCGCCGAGTCTAAGGCTATCTTCAACCTACTCGTCGAGTTGTTCTTACAACTCGCCGAGTTCCAGGCCATCTTCATCCAACTCGCCGAGTTGTTCTTCCAACTCGCCGAGTTCCAGCTCATCTTCAAGCAACTCGTCGAGTCTACCCATGTGACTCGCCGAGTACCACCGGTCTGAATCCATACAGAAGCATCCAGGCCATGCAATTGATCCAAAACATAGATCGAGCCTCCTACAACCCATCCATCACGTAAAGTGGCAAACTTTACGTGAATCCAAAGATATCTAGGCCTTTTACACTTTAGGGCTACGGTTTGGGACATGATGGCTTCACTAAACACTCAAACACAGGGACTTTAATGCACTCTAGACCATCTCCATTCCAGATCTGAGGTAGCAACCTCAGATCTAACCTCCAAAATCCAAAACATACCAAGATGAGCTCCCATAAACCCCAAAATGATGAATCTATATGAGTAACAGCCCAAGAACGAGATAATACCTCAAAAGAACGCCCCAACAGCAATGAAACTCGAATCCAAGCAAAGCCCCTTGCTCCAAGCCTCCTACCCTTCAAGATTTCCTCAACAATTGCTTCTTCAAGCTTCCAAATGCAACTTGATCCATTCACACACGAAGGCTAGGGTTTCTGGACTTTAGGATGAGTAAAGAGGCTGGGGGAATGGATGTTATGTTGTTTATATAGGGCTCAACCCCGAGAATTAGGGTTTTCACCACTCAGCACCTACTCACCAATTCCATGCACTGACTCGCCGAGTCGGCCACTTAACACGCGACCAAGTCGCGACTCTACTCGCCGAGTCCACCCATGGACTCGCTGAGTTACCCTTCCAATTTACTCTTTTAGCCCTTCAACTTTACTCTTGTTATTCGAGATGTTACAAATCACGAGCCTCACCCTAACCTAGTACGCCATCCATACTCAGCTGGTATGCCCAGTGTATGCCCTTTGGGCTAGTACACGCAGTGTACCAAATGTGTACACCCAACATACTCCCCATAATCTCCTTTATTCTCATTAAGCACTTAATCACCTCATCCCTTGCTCCAAACTCTCCAATCCAATTCCAATGGATGACTTTTCGTGTAAACTTGGAAACTCTACTAGCATGCATGGCTTAATGGGGCTCTAGAGCTCTAAAGAGCTTAATGGATGCTCTTAACACATGTATGAATTCAAAAAATCCACAAAGCTTGCACCTTTATGAATGAGGGACCCTTAAAAATTCCAGATCTACTAGATTGAGCTCCTAAAACAACCCTAACTCACAAGACCAAGAAAAAGGGACTAAAATGGCTATAAACCAATCCAAAAGTAGATCAATTCAATGAGTAGGCAAAATAGAGACTTTATACCTCTAAAGTCTCGAAATGAAGATGCTAACACTGATCTCTAAGCTCTTCTCGAGAGGTTGAATCTTCCACCTTCTTCTTCTCTTGCACAAACCACCAAGAACCTTCTTTCAAGCTCCAAGCCTCACCCAAGGCACTTTAGGGTTTTATGTATGTCAAAAGAGGTGGTCGATGACATAAAATGACCAAAGGGGTGGTATAATGTTGTTTATATATGGTAGGAACCCCGCAATTAGGTTTTTTCTCTAAAGGGAGTATGCCCGACGTACTTACAAACCACCCGCAGCCATTTAACCTTATATGCCCCGCATTCTCAATGAATATGCCCCGCGTACTCATGGGAACCCTAAAACCCTAAACTTAACTTGGCTCTAACTTTTTCGTCATTGGTCCATTTCCAATGAACCTTATATCCATGGAAAGGTGGAGAGAAGCCCTACACTTCTAACAAAACACCTAAGCCTTAAAACCTCCCAAACAAAACCCAAAATCCATAAAAGACCCAAAATATCAAATTACGATTATAGCCTTAACCTCTGAAGATGCAATCGAACACTTGGATCACTTAGACCATAACACCCTCACCCGAGAAGGACCAAATTCTTTTCTTTCCTAAGGCGCTAGGCCTCATGACTACTTAAGATTGGGTCATAACCCCGAATAAAGAAGCAAATCCGAAATCGATTGTTACAATCTCCCCTACTTAGATTAGATTTCGTCCTCATAATCGCTCCTTACTAACACCCAGACCAAACCAAACAACAGAGGAACGCAACCGAAAATTATGCGCACAGAACGAGCTTCCCAAGACAACCGAACCTAAACCGAAACTCCACCCCTTAGTCCCTGCAGAAAACCACTTCTACCTTTCTGAAACCTGAAATCTACCTTGGTCTGACTCTCTGACAGACCGCCCGTGCTAAAAAAATTCCATGCCAAAACCTCATCGAAGAACAGACCAAACATAACACTTCCAACCCTTATTATCTTGATGCACCCTATGAAAACAAAGCCACTGACCATAAGCAGTTGGAGAACACTTTCACTCGTAAGAAGGCTCAGATAATCCTTCGAGTAATAGATTCATCCCCGTAACAGTTAGACTCAAACGAAAGTTGCGTGACAGGGTCAAATCACTTACTCTGTAATTATTTAATCCAAACTGCAAGTGACCTTGCACTTCCCGATCAACAAGTTACGTCACAAAAGAGAATCCCAAATCACTACTACTACCTGAAGTATCACGCTTCTCCTTAGCTGCTTTCCAAAAGTAGCTGATACCTCCCTGATCCCAACTTGTCTGCCAACTATTTGAAGTACCGGACTCCTGTCCGATTGCTGAGCCAAAAGGCACTCATCCAATCGCCCCACATGACTTTCGAAAGGAAACCCAAATTGGCAATAATTACCCGAACTATCTCGACACCAAACCCGATGTTAAACTGAACGCTACAGAACCAACTGTAGTCTTATCTCACATCCGGTCTCCCACGAGCTACCAATTCCTGATTCCAAACCTGGTGTGGCCCTCCCACAACCTTGCGAACAGACCCACCCTGTCCTAAACCATCTGAAGAAACCTATAAGCAAATCACAGATTTGCCACAATCTCACCGTTGCACAGTGACCGGTGATGCTACCGGCCACCTCGTAGTCTTACACCACTTCCCACACCAACTGACCACTAGTGAATGATACAGGCCACCCCGCACTCTTACGACACTTCCACACTAACCGCTAACTAGTGAATACTACAGGCCACCCCACAGTCTTACAGCACTCCCACACTAACTGACCACTAGTGAATACTACAGACTACCCTGCAATCTTACAACACTTCTATGCAGCCACAACTGCCGTCGAATTCCTTACCGCTAATATATCAATCCGAACACCTTCCTCATTCAAACACGCTCTAACCAAACTCCTCAACCAAACTTGAAACATGATTATAACCCTAACCTAGGTCCCCCAAGGCCTCCTATCAAGCACCAAGAAGATGTGAACCTAATGTTGGGAAGTTTCCCGAACCCCTAACTCACACAATCCTCAATCCAAACAATCACTTGGTTGCCTTCCTCCCTGATGCGGATGCAAAACTCATCCTAGTTTCACAAGCGCTCCTATTCCTGAATACCTAAATGATTCTCCTCCACTTTGATTCGACTAAGTTCTCACAGCACACGAGAATTGAAGGATTTCCAATCCTTCTTACCCTCTAATGATCGACCTGCCGACAACCAACGCTTACTTATGCTAGTGTTCCATCACTAGCCAATCCTAAAAGACCGCACAATCCTAGAAGACCAGATGAACACTCGAATCCCAACAAAACTGATAGCCCCCGATGCTTAATAATGATATCACACTCAAATATTGAATTCCATAGAACAGATGTTCCAACCAAAACCTTAACAATACACCATTTCCTCGGTACCCACCAAAAGCCTATCCAAGCATAATTGCTAAAATCACTGAATCCTAACAATGCTGGATAACTATCCCGCTAAATCCTGATCATAAACCTTCCACACAATGCCCCTGAACCGGTCTCGACTATAAACCAAGATAAGACAGAACACTCCTAACCCACTTCAAGAGAAACAACCCTTCACTAACCACTAATAATTCATGGCACGCAATTGGCATATAACATTTCTTAAGAATATAATCCAAACATAAGTAGAGAAATGAATCCAAAGGTACGCTTAGCTAAACCGATGAAAGATCCCAAGCAACAAAATACTGATAAAACCCGAAAAGTAAGCAAAAGATAGACACCTGAAACATCGCATGCTAGAGTCTTGACCTCCCCTATCAGACACCACAAAACCTGACTCCTATCCGCTAGGGATCCTGCCTTTGATGGGTTTTGAGCATTCTAACACTTCCTAAGTGTACATGCAACCCTAATAACCTTGGATGTATGTTTTGTCTAATTATCATTCAAAGTTGAATTCCAAGGTTATATTCCTATCTAGCATACATGGGGAACAATTTTTAACTTGAATGAAAGATAGAATAACTTACCTTGTTTGTTGCTTATGTTCCTTGAAACCTTGTAAGCCTAACACCCCAAGTGTGATGCCTCAAATGCTTCACACAACACCAAATGCTCTTGGAAAGACTTTTGAGAGAATACACACTTCTTGAAATCGGCCTAGCCCTCTTGTTTCATATGTGTAGCTGATTTTGGTGGAGAATGGCATTCTTATATAGTGTTGACACATCTAGGGTTACACGATGTAAACCCTAATGTGTCATGACTCTTCATTTCCATGACGCATGGGTTTGTAACTCCCATGGAGCATCCATGGAGCATCCTATGGGTGGAACCCAACTTGATAATCCATGGAGCCTCTTAGCCCACTATACAAGATATGAATGATTTACATAATCAACCCATATATTTAATTAGTTATCTTTTGATCACTTAATTAATTCTAAATTAATTCTTGATCAAACTAATCAAATAATATTATTAATATATTAGAACTTATAACATATTAATAATCTCCAAGTGTTATTTCTTTCATTTTGTCTATCCAATTGCATGGTGCCATGCAACCCAAATGGATCATGCCAGGTCGGGTCAAGTACTGACCATAATTAGTTATGGACTTAGACATCTTATCCAATAGTATCCCACTTGGATAAGTCTAATAACTATAACTCCAGTACTTCAGGAACCGACCGGCAATCGTAGCTCTTTCAAGGTCTCTCGGAACTGAGAAGATGTTGATACGCCATTTAAGATAAGTGATCATATAATCCTCTGTTCAAGATATCAGCCGGACAAATACATGGAACAATGTCTTACTTATTGTCCAGCAGTTTGTTTCCCGATTTCCGATTTGTTTGACAAAGAACTTAATTGAACACATCAACTTAGTTCTGACTGGGCCCGGTACATAGGTCAAAACAAAATCATCGAGGGGCCCAGATATCAGCTTCTAATCCAAGAAGGAACAGATAAACTTCGACTCATATGTTTGTTCTACCACTCATTGTATTATACACAAAAGCACGTTTTATAACATCGAGTTACCAATGCGTTTTCGTACAATCAATGCATAACCAACTTGTAAGTAACAAATCATATCTCTAGGTTTGAAGACTTATATGATATTACCGTCTCACGATCACTCGTGATAAATTCCATGAAGTGATTCCAGTGAGCGTAGGTTGAGTCCAATGCTCAGAACTTATGAGCACTCATGATTGTTGTAGCCTTTTCCAACACCGTAGACCTCTGCAACCAATCATGACAGTCTTGATTCATACCTACTTCCGACATATGACCGATGTTGGAGGTTTGAATAATAAGTTATACCAAACAAAATTATTCTGGAAGTCAAAACATGCAAAAGAAATATAGTAAATGATCGACAAGAGATAGCAACACTTTACTCATAAATAAAACACCTTTTATTCATCATCTAATGTCAATTACACTTTACAAATTTCGAGGTTATCTAACTACTAAATCTAATATCATCCTTCAGCCCTATGCTCCGAGCAGGTTGGAGATGCTTAACCCGAGTCAGTCCCTTCGTGAGGGGATCTGCTGGGTTCTCATCCGATGATACCCTCTTTGCCACGAGGAGTCCTTCTTCTATCCGATGTCTGATAAAGTGGTATTTTCTGTCGATGTGTCTGGATCTCCCGTGATCCCTTGGTTCCTTGGCTAAGGCAACAGCGCTTTCACTATCACAGAAAATTTCCATTGGCTCTTTAATAGCTGGTACAACTCCAAGGTCTCCAATGAAGTTCTTCAGCCATATCGCCTCCTTTGCCGCCTTGCTAGCTGCAATATAGTCTGATTCACAAGTTGAATCAGCCACTGTCTCTTGCTTGGAACTCTTCCAAGAAATTGCTCCTCCGTTTAGGGTAAAGACCTAGCCCGACTGAGAGCGGAAATGATCCCTATCAGTCTGGAAGCTAGCATCACTATACCCTACAACTCTCAAGTCATCACTCCCACCGAGGGTAAGGACCCAGTCCTTAGTCCTCCATAGGTACTTGAGGATATTCTTTACCGCAATCCAGTGTGCCTTGCCAGGGTTCCCCTGATACCTGCTAACCATGCTTAGGGCAAAGGCTACATCAGGTCGAGTACACGTCATTGCATACATGATCGATCCTACAGCCGAAGCATAAGGTATTCGACTCATTTCTGCTATCTCAGCCTCAGTGCTAGGGCTTTGTGTCTTACTCAATCTGGCGTTACTCTGGATGGGTAACTCTCCTTTCTTGGAGTCCTGCATGCTGAATCTCTTCAGCATGTTATCCAAGTAGGTACTCTGACTAAGTCCAATTAGTCTTTTACTCCGATCTCTCAAGATCCTTATCCCTAGAATATAGGCAGCTTCTCCTAGGTCCTTCATAGAGAAACACTTCCCAAGCCAGGACTTAACTTCCTGCAGAGTTGGGATGTCAATTCCTATGAGTAGTATGTCATCCACATACAATACTAAAAAGCTAACTATACTCCTACTAGCCTTGACATACACGCAAGACTCATCTTCACTCCTAGAATAGCCAAATTCCTTGACCTTTTCATCAAAGCAAAGATTCCATCTGCGAGGTGCTTGCTTTAATCCATAAATGGATTTCTCAAGCTTACACACTCTATTAGGGTACTCGTTGCTGACAAAACCTTCTGGCTGACTCATGTAAACATCTTCAGCCAACTTTCCATTAAGGAAAGTGGTTTTACATCCATTTGCCATATTTCATAGTCATGAAATGCAGCTATGGCTAACAGAACCCTAATAGACTTAATCTTGGCTACTGGAGAAAAGGTCTCATCATAGTCCACTCTAGGAATTTGAGAGAAGCCCTTTGCAACTAGTTGAGCCTTATAAGTGTGTACTTTACCATCCATGTCGGTCCTCTTCTTGAAGATCCATTTGCACCCTACTGTCTTACGACCTGATACATTTTCAACCAAGTTCCAAACTTGATTGTCATACATGGACTGTATTTCGTTGTCCATTGCCTCTTTCCACTTGGCTGACTCAGAGCCTGCCATGGCTTCCGCGTAATTGTTAGGTTCATCCAGACCTATCAGTGTCTCATCACTGATAAGTGTATCACCTTCTGCAGTAATATGGAATCCATAGTAATGCTTAGGAGCATTCCTAACCCTTGTGGACCGCCTCAGAGGTACAGACTTGTCAATTGGCTCAACAGGAGTTTCCTCCTCAAGTTGAGTGCCAGGGTTTGAAGTTCCTTCACCGCTTGACTCTTGAATTTCTTCAAGATCAACTTGCCTCCCACTGTTTCCTTGGCTTATGAACTCTCTCTCTCTCTAAAGAAAGCCCTCCTAGCTACAAAGACCACATTTTCACTAGGTCTGTAGAAGAGGTAACCAAAGGATTATTGTGGGTAGCCGATGAAAATACACCTCTTGCTTTGAGGTTCGAGCTTATCATGAGTCTCGCGTCTCACGAAAGCCTCACAACCCCAAATCTTGATGTCGTCTAGTTTAGGTACTTTACCAGTCCACATCTCGTGAGGAGTTTTGGCAACTTTCTTTGTAGGGACTAGATTAAGGATATGGGCGGCAGTCTCTAAGGCATACCCCCAAAATGAGATTGGTAGCAAAGCTCGACTCATCATGGAACGAACCATATCCAACAAGGTTCGATTACGCCTCTCAGCCACACCATTCAACTATGGTGTCCTGGGAGGTGTCAATTGTGAGACAATCCCACATTCCCTTAGATAGTCAAGGAACTCTGAACTAAGATACTCACCACCACGATCGGATCGAATCATCTTAATGTTCCTGCCCAATTGATTCTCGACTTCCTGTTTTAATTCCTTAAACCTTTCAAAAGTCTCTGACTTATGCTTGATCAAGTAGACATATCCATATCTACTATAATCATCAGTAAAAGTCAAATAATAACGATTAGCATCCCTTGTGGCATGTTTGAATGGTCCACACACATCCGTGTGTACAAGGTCCAACAAACCTTCACCCCTCTCACACGAGCCTGTGAAGGGTGACTTTGTCATTTTTCCAAGTAAGAATGATTCGCAACTATCATCTGACTTTAGGTCAAACAACTCCAAGACTCCATCCTTTTGGAGTTGGCCTATGCGTTTCTTGCTTATATGTCAAAGACGACAATGCCATAATGATGCTTTATCCAAGTTATTATTGTTAATAGAATCAATACACATCACATTATTTCCTAAGTTATCTATAGCAGACACAGCTTCATACACACCATCACAAGGTAATGCTTTAATATAAAGAACATTATTAAAGAAAGCATCAATAGAACCAACTTCATTATTAAATGAAAAGGTAAACACTTGTTTGTACAATGCATGAAAGAAAATAATGTTTCTTGCCATTTCTGGCGAATAACAACATTTATTCAAATCTAAATTTAACCCACTACTTAGCGACAAAGTATAAAATCCAATCTTGGTGACACGTGTAACTTTCCTATTCCCCATGATTAAGTTTATTCTTCCTTGCTCCACATTCTCACTTTTTCTTAGTCCCTGCAAGTCACAACAAATATGAATACCACAACCGGTATCAAGGACCCAAGATTTAGAATGGGGTGAGTTATTAGAAATGATAGTGTAAATACCTTCATGGTTGGGTTTAACTTTCCCATCCTTCACATCTTGCTGGTATTTTGGGCAGTTCCGCTTCCAATGTGATTTTTCATGGCAATAGAAGCATTCAGCCTCTTTTGGGTCAGAAGAAGGAGTGACGAAACCTTTCTTGGTTCCACTTGAAGAAGAGCCATCAAGGGTCCGAGCCTTGGTACGCTTTGAAGTGCTCTTTCTCTTCTTCCCTCGACTTTTCCCGATTTCCAAAACCGGAGTGGAGTTTGGAGTAGGAGTGTTAACAACCGATTTCCCCTTAAGACCTGTTTCAGCGGTCTTGAGAAGTCCCTGAAGTTTGCTGAGTGTGACCTCTTCCTTATTCATGTGATATGTCATGCAGAATTGATCATAGCACGATGGTAAGGAGTGCAAAATGATATCTACTGCAAGCTCCTCAGGGAAGTTCACATTAAGCTTCAACAATCGATCCACATACCTTTGCATTTTCTGCATGTGGCTCGTGACGGATTCCCCGTCCTTCATCATGGTTGTTATCATGGAGCAAATGATTTCATACCTCTCTTTTCGTGCACTTTGATGGTATCTTTCCATCAGATCTTGGTGCATTTCATAAGGGTAGAAATCCTCATAGGACTTTTGGAGTTCCGCTGTCATCGTGGCCATCATGATGCATGCCACTTTGGTAGCATCCCTTTCATGTGCCTGAAAGTCAGCGATCTCCTGGGGAGTTGTAGTGGTCTCATCAATCTCCTTAAGCTCCTTGTCAGGGACATATTCTTTGTCCTCGTAGTGGGTAATCATCCTGATGTTTCTGATCCACTCATTGAAGTTGGATCCATCAAAAGTGACTTTCCCACACAAGTTCATAAGGGTAAATGAGCAATTAGGATTAGAGCCAGAAGCAGTATTGTTTGAAGACATCTGAAGGAAGAGGACAAGATTAGTTTAGATATTAAGAGAGTTCTTAATAAAACACCCAAATGTAATATTAAGGCTAGGATCCAATCACAATATATTGTAACTTAGAAGAGGTATGCCGTAATCCAAGCTATAACATATTTGAAAGGTAGGTGAATGACGATTCACCAATTTCCACCACGAAAACCGAAATATTAAATATTAGGTTTTGATTGGTTCTTAGAAATTCCTAGATTCTTTGATATTCAATGAACTTTTCAAAGACATGTTTCAATCTCGAGTGTGCCCTCTAAGTTTTGTGACTGGGATACCGAGGATCACAAAACGAGGTGTGAAGTAACCATGCAAATCACTTGGTACCCTTAAAGTTTATCACTCAATCGATGTGCCGGTAAACCACACACGCTCCACCGATATTATAATAAACCTTAAGTCACCCTTTAGCTACCTTGTTAAGTCCAAGTTAGTGTGCCGGTTAACCACACACGCTCCACCAACGACTTAAACAAAGTGTAAAGTGTAATTTCATGGATTAGCACCTTATTCACATTTTCCTAAAGTAACTAAGATTGGGAATTTAATAAAACATTTAGTTACTTTATAATATTCATCATACTTTTAATGAGAACTTATAAGTCCTTGTCCTACCCGTTCGGCTAACGACCCTCCACCAGTCAAGCGAGCGGTGGGTGAGAGTGGACACCCATTAAGTTGCCATTTTATAGGCAACAACTTTATACCCACCTTATAGACCGGCTTCGTGAATGAGGCGTACTAGCGGTAAGACGACTTTAATCTTATACATATATATATATATATATATATATATATATATATATATATATATATATTATTAACTTATAATATTATAAGTATAAGGGTTGAATTTTAACTTTTAAAATTCTAAGGGTTGGAACTAAAGTTTTAATCAAGACTTTACTTGTTCCAAAACTTGAGGTCAAGTTTTGTAAACTTTCAAAACTTTTCATTTCTTGTAACTTATGAGTTTAATAGAGTAATCAAAATGAAGACTCTTCATTTTTCTAACTCTTGTGTTCTTTTAATGGTTTTAATTCAAGTGACTTTTGGTTTTCCATAACTTGAGGACAAGTTATGGACTCCATTAAAGCACATTATGATCAAGAATTAAACTACCACATAGGTTACAAATAATTCCTATGATCATCTAAACATCATAAGATCAAGAACATGAACATGAACACTATCGTGAATCAAAATTTCACTTAAAACTTTGTAACTTTGATAACTAGTTGTTGTAAATGGATTAGGAAAGACATTACTCCATCTAAAATCAATTTTCAAGTACCAAAACAGTTTAGGGTAATGTTTCTAGTCCATTTTCAGCAACTAAAGTCGAAAATCTGCACTCTGTGGCTCCTACTCGCCGAGTGCATGAACCTACTCGACGAGTAGGTTGAAGATACAAGTGAACTCGGCGAGTCTCCCATTGGACTCGGCGAGTTCATCAGGCAGACAACAAGCTTTTCAACATTGTTTCAACTTTTAATCACAAATAACAAACAAACAAGCCTAGGCTTTGATACCACTGATGGGTTTTGAGCATTCTAACACTTCCTAAGTGTACATGCCCCTAATAACCTTGGATCTATGTTTGTCTAATTATCATGCAAAGTTGAATTCCAAGGTTATATTCCTATCTAGCATACATGGGGAACAATTTTTAACTTGAATGAAAGATAGAATAACTTACCTTGTTTGTTGCTTATGTTCCTTGAAACCTTGTGAGCCTAACACCCCAAGTGTGATGCCTCAAATGCTTCACACAACACCAAATGCTCTTGGAAAGACTTTTGAGAGAATACACACTTCTTGCAATCGGCCTAGCCCTCTTGTTTCATATGTATCCGATTTTGGTGGAGAATGGGATTCTTATATAGTGTTGACACATCTAGGGTTACACCATGTAAACCCTAATGTGTCATGACTCTTCATTTCCATGACCCATGGGTTTGTAACTCCCATGGAGCATCCTATGGGTGGAACCCAACTTGATAATCCATGGAGCCTCTTAGCCCACTATACAAGATATGAATGATTTACATAATCAACCTATATATTTAATTAGTTATCTTTTGATCACTTAATTAATTCTAAATTAATTCTTGATCAAACTAATCAAATAATATTATTAATATGTTAGAACTTATAACATATTAATAATCTCCAAGTGTTATTTCTTTCATTTAGTCTATCCAATTGCATGGTGCCATGTAACCCAAATGGACCATGCCGGGTCGGGTCAAGTACTGACCAGAATTAGTTATGGACTTAGACATCTTATCCAACAGCCTTACCCTCTCGTATTTCGGTGATCCTCAAAGCTGTCGGAGCAGGCGCACTCACTGCTCCTCCCCTCAACATCAGACAGTCGAACCTCTTGTAGCCCACCTGATCATAGTTAAAACATAACGAGCTTGCCCCCTGAGGACAATCCCTGGTGCCGTGACCCACCCGACCACACTTAAACCAACCCAAACCCCTGGAATGACAAAATCTATTGTACAGTTTCCCGCACGTGCTGCAATGACCCCGGTGGGGCGAAGTTCAGATATGCTTCATGCCTATTGAAGGACACGACATAAGATTGGTGGGAAGAGGTTGGTAGCAAGTTTGGTGATGACGTTTTTGATGCTATGTAATGGGATGACTTATCGACCATAAATATACCTGAAATATACCCTTGACCTTTGAAGATGCAATCGAACACTTGGATCACTTAGACCATAACACCCACACCAGAGAAGGGCCAAATTCTTCCTTTCCCAAGGCCCTAGGCCTCATGATCACTGAAGATTGGGATGTAGCCCCGAATAAAGAAGCAAATACGAAACCGAGTGTTACATTTGTCTTTGTATGTGTGTGAATTAGAAAGAGAGACAGATGCTAGGGGTTTATAGATCCGATTGGTTTTAACCTTGAGTTCTAGATTTGGAAAACAAAACTGAGTTCATCAAATGGTGAAGACTAGTAGTGGTGGCGATGTTAGGCGGTGGTAGTGGTGTTGGTTCGTTCAGAGAAAGAGGGGGGTAGGTGGGTGTTGGGTCTCTCAATAAAGATTCGGTTTATAACCAACTTGATATTTCAGGTTTATAACCAAGTTAAAATTAGGTTTCGAAAGCACTGTGCTAATGATGTGTTAATGATCTGATATTATTTTTACCATGATTTTAGTGAAATACCAACAATCAATAACCTTATTGATAGAGAAACAATTTTTGTTTTGCAATACTATCTTCATTTCATACAATTATTTTGTATATATTTTTTCACATTTCATTAAAATCCTTGATTGTTCAAATATAAACCAATTTGAACTTAGATTTTAAAAAGTATGCGTTGATGATATTGTCGTTATTGTCGTGATTAATGTGAAACACCAAAAACCATACCCACTTCTGTCTATTATTCTCAAGCAAAATCAAACTTATGCACTTAAAACCTTATGATTTCTGATAAATACCAACTAGAAATGTATGTTTTACAAAATCTATGTTTGTAATCATATATTATTTTTTGCCATAATACATGTGAAACACCACAATCACTACCTACTTTTTCTGTAACATCCCAAAAATATTGAGTAAAATTTCATTTTTCAAACATCCAAAAACCATACATTCATTTATTCATAAAGTAATCAGAGTATAAAGTTTTCTCAAAACATCGAGATAAGGTCATAAAATTTCACCTGTTCATTTAAATCAACGATTATAATTTTATACAAGGTTCTAAATAACGTAAGACGTGATTTAGTGGCAATGTCAAGCCTCAAGTTTTTATGAGCCTTGTTAAGCCATATCGTTGTAAGGCGTCACTTAAAGCGACAGTTTTGTGTCTAATTGATAATTTTATATGTATGTTCAACTATTATATATATATATATATATATATATATATATATATATATATATATATATATATATATATATATGACTTAAGCCGACAATTTGTCAAAGTTGGGCGGAAAGTACAAGCCTTGGAGCCATGACGAATTTTTTAAAACCTTGATTTGATATAGCTAAAAAATTATATCTTAATTAATAATTTATTTAAAATAATTGATTATTAATTTTGATATTTTTACTATAAAAGATTAATTAATTTTATAGTGTGATTTATACGGATTATAAACTTGTTTAAAATAACATGATATACAAATATAAAAGACATAATTGCCATATCTATTAAACTATTTAAGGCTTAGTGATATAAAAATTGTATTAAAATTTAAAATGAATATTTGATACAAATATAAAATCGCCTTAATCTATGTGGACTATACCTAAAAAAAAATAATAATAAATAAATAATTAAAAATAAAAAAAATACATGGATCACTTTTGCAATTACTCTAAATTCTATATCGATAGCTTTCGCTCACAAAGCTTAGACTCTTGGAGTACTACAAGAAATTTGGGCAACAGCGGCGACACATATCGTCGTTAAAGGTTAGGGGTGTCGCCGCTAATACTTTTAGCAGCGACAGGTCGCTGCAAATGCGTCGCCGGTATTACCTCGTCGCTAATACGTTTGTTGTCGCCGCTAATACTACCTGTCGTCGTCAATGCCACACGTCGCCGCTAATACGTTGTCGTCGCTAATACTTACATGTCGCCACAAAAGATGTCGCCGTTAATACTCTTTTGATTTTTTTATTTTTTTTAGTTTATTTATTTAACATTAAATTTATAATCAATCAAAATATTAATCCATATAGCATTTGAAAAATCTGATAAGTTTTTATAGAAATATTAATACGTATTATACAATAAATCCAAAATATTAATACATGGCACATTATGTATTCTTCCAAATTACAAAACGTTTCATATAATCCTAAAGTAACTACTCGGCCACATCATCATTTCCTTCATTATTTGGTGGCGGCAATGAGCGAAACCACTCTTCCAATGCTGCAGAACATGTCGGGTCCTGTAGTATTGTTTTGCAACATTTGCAACTATAAAGAAAACAAAATATATTAATAAAATATCAGAATAACATTATAATTAATTATACAATTCTACAAAATATCAAAATATCAACATATCAAATACACTTAAACATACATCTACTTTCCATTATAGCATTTACTAACAATTACCTATGATTGTGGTTGTTCTTGTATCATTGGTTGTTCCTAATCGTACATGGACACAACGGTATGAGGTTGACGCCTAATGTCTCTGATATGTCCGCATCGAATACCCAATATTCTTTCAAAACAATCTTTTATATCAGTTGGTGCTAGACCGCTTGACTCAGAAGTAGCTTGGGTTCGTTGGTTTATCTCATCGAGTAAAGCATTCTGTATTTTTTAAAAATAATAAAAATCATAAAAATTAGATTACTAAATACCTTTGACGATATAAACACTTATATGAAAAATACAAATTAACCACTTACGTATTGTTGCTCGACTGCAGGACTATAAAATACTCCTTGGCGATTGGAATCAGCGTTACGAAAAGCTTCGATTCGACTGATATCCTATTTAACATTAAAATTTAGATTACTTATACTTTAAATAAATATTTAAATATATCATAACTTACTTCTTTGAAACATGCATTGTTGTATGTGCTCGACCCCCTCTGTTTACAACTACTTGTTTTGCACGACATTATTTGTTTGACGCCGAACGCCTTGAAAATTCTGGCGTTTGAAAATGTTCGACTGCCTTCGCCCAATTTTCATGTGACATACCCTTAGAGGGGTTGTTTAATGCGGTTGGGATATCTGCAGGCCCCCCAGTTTCCTTAAAATAAGAATGAGCTTTACTTTTTCGGCCTCTGTAAACTTTTGCAAGACTCGAATAATTGCTCCGCAATAATTGAGCATGCTCGAGATCCATGTTAACCTTGTCCAAATCAAATTTATTCAGCAAAACACAAAAAATTTAGTTAATTAAATAACAATCACAACTAAACTTAAAATTGTATCCAAGTTACCTTTAGATGTACAACTGCTGCGTTCCTTAAGGCGGGGGAAACATTGTCCCAACCAGATACGTTGAAAGGGACATTGTTCCACAAATACCTCCCAATTTCATGTGTGAACCAATTACCAGGCTTCCCGACAGGGGAATATGTCATCTCCCGATCGAAACCCAAATCTATGGGCTTTCCCTTATTTGCCCTTATCATCTTTACCAACTCGATATTTTTTGACATGCCCCTTATTTTTTCTGGAAGCTCGGCTAAAAAAATACAATTAAAAATATTAGTCACGATAACTTATTATAAAATAATAAAAATAGTTAAGAAATATATCATAATAAAACTCACCATCCTATTTGTGCTGACCACGTCCAAAGCCTCCTGGAGGTGGTGGATCCCCGGCTCCATCACCTCCATGTCCAAGCCCCATAACATCGGCCATCATGGCCAAGAGTATCGCCCAAGTAAACCTCATCTGCAGCCTATAAATTAGAAGATGTACAATATAGAAATACAATATGAATAAAACTTAGTTGCCCTGCGAAATTGTAAGATATACAATATAGACAAACAACATAAATAAAAGTTAGACAAACAATATGAATTAAATGTACATTTCAAATAAAGTTTCCTTTACCAAAAAAAAATTGATTTTTTTTAATCAGAATCTTCATCATATAGTTAAATGTCTTCTTCATCGGTATCATAATCAGAATTGCCATCATCGTAATCAGTCTCATCATCGGAAACATTATCGATTCTCCCCGTTGGCGGAGGTACTTCAGTCTTTTTTCATCGTCATAATCAACAATGTTTTGCGGTACGTCAACAGTGTTTTGAAAGTATTGTGAGAAGTCGATAAAAAGTCTAGCTCCAAATGAAGAGTTGTTTTGAACTATGTCAACATTTTCGGCCTCCACATTGTCGACATCTTGGACAGAGTCACTGTAAGCATTTCGGACACGAGCATTGTCAGATGGTAGATCCCAAATATTTCGATGATTAATATGCTCGACGACACAACGAGGGTTGTTGTTTTGGTTTCTTCGATGATTAACAGGCTCACGGATGTAGAACACTTGTTTGGCTTGCGAAGCATATATGAGCTGATCATCTTGGTACGCTTCTTTTTCTGTGTCGATACTTATGAAATTGTCATCAGGAATATATCCCGTATTGAACCACTTGCACTGAAATATTACAGTCGAATAATCATATGGATGTTGCACCTGCATAATCTCTTCTAACTGGCCATAATATTTCTCTCCATTCTCGCCAACCGCTAGAACCCTAGAGTTTTTCATTTTGCGTTGTGCGTCACAACTAAGTACCATAGACCTAAAACCATTGACTATGCACGTAGTGTAAGTATAAACATCCATTTGTGAACCCATTGAAAGGGCTGACAACTCTTTGTGGAATTCTGGAGAGTTTTCTTTTTTCATCTGATAAACCTATTAAACATATGTTGATGTGTTATGTATTCTTGATTCGTTAAATTTATGAAAGATACTTGTTTGTTAATTATTATTACCTTTCAAGAAACCAGTTGGAAAATTCGGTCTTTTCGTCACTTTCATGATGTTCAAATTTGAATTTTCTATATTGATGAATATATATATATATATATATATATATATATATATATATATATATATATATATATATATATATATATATATATATATATAATTGATGAATGGAAAAAAGTAACAATAAATAATGAAAGATAATTTAAAGTAAGAACACTTACTCGATGTATTGTCTGACTTCTTGACAACTATTAAATATAAACCATTCTATATTCCATTTCTCCGTTATATCAAGATGTTTGATTTGCGTTGCGCTCGTCAGTCCACACTTGGACTCAAATATCCAAAACTTTGTTTTTCCAATGACAACGTCTTCATTTCTTTCAAGGCGATTGATATCTCGAAGGTACATCGAACAAAATGTCAAAGCTTCTTCAACAATATAACCTTCAGGTATACAACCTTCCGGCCTCGCCTTATTTCTGACGTAGTTTTTTAGTTTTTTAATATACCTTTCGAATGGATACATCCGTCTCATACATACCGGGCCTCCGACAATCGCTTCATCAGGTAAATGCAAAACTAAATGAATCATAATGTCGAAAAACACTGGCGGATAAATCAACTCTAACTTGCACAAGATTCTAACAATGTCTTCTTTTGCTCTCATCATATCCTCCACCTTTAGTGTTCTGGAGCAAATTTGCTTGAAAAACATACAAAGATCTACAATTGGTGTAGAAGTTTCTTTGTCCAATAACGCTCTAACTCCGATCGGTATCAAACGTTGCATAAGAATGTGATAGTCATGAGATTTCAACCCAATAATGTTAGTATCATTATCTACCACTTTCTTACTGATGTTAGATCCAAACCCATCAGGAAATTTAACATCTCTTATAAATTGACAAAAGATTTTGCGGTCAGGTTTCTTGAATGAGTAGCTTGCATATGGTCTAGTGAACTTGTTACCCTTTTTCGCAACCATTGATTACGCTGGATATTCAGATTTTCAAGTCCTCACGTGCATTTGATGTGTCTTTACTCTTATCGTTCATCATAGAAGTTCCCAAAAGACTCTCACCCACATTTTTCTCGACATGCATCAAATCTATATTGTGTTTCAGCTGCAGAGAAGACCAATACTCGAGCTCGAAAAATATGTTATGTTTCGACCAGTTCAACTCGAATCCTTGCCGATCCATGTTTTCTTTGAGAGTGTTAGGATGTTTACCCGGTTCACGAAGTATTAGACGACCTAGTTGCTCTTGTATGTCTTCATTAGTAAAGTGTTTTGGAGTGGGTATTGTCTCTGGTTGCCCATTAAATTTCAAACTCATCCTTAATGGATCATCAGCATCTAAGAACCGATGATGACCGATATAAACGACTTTATTTACTGCACGGTACAAAGGAGTGTCTTCATTGCAAGTCGGGCATGCTCTATACCCTTGTCCGCTCCAGCCCAATAAACTACTACGAGCTGGAAAGTCGTTTATTGTCCATAACAACATAGCTTTCATCGTGAAGAATGTGTTTGTCACTGCGTCTTTAATACGTACGTCTGATTGCCATAAAAACTTAAGCTCTTCTACTAACGGCCTAAGGAAAACACCTATGTCGTTTCCAGGCGCTTTAGGGCCGGGAATCAACAAGGCCAACATGAATGATGACTCTTTCATACAAAGCCATGGTGGCAGATTGTATGTGGTGAGTACAACCGGCCACGTGCTATGCGGATTACACATGTTACCAAATGGATTAAAGCCATCAGCTGCCAACCCTAGTCGTACGTTGCAAGGTTCACTCGAGAAGTCAGGGTAATCTACATCAAATTTTTGCTAAGACTCTCCATCAACGGGATGACGCATCACACCATCTTCTAATCTCCCAGTACTATGACATATCATATTTTTGGAAGTGTACCGTGAATAATACAAACAGCGTAGTCTAGGGGCTACTAGAAAGTACCGTAACACCTTATGAACCACTTTCTTACCCTTGGTGTTTTTATCAATCCACCGACTCTCTTTACAAATGGGACAAACTTGCAATGACTTGTGTTCCTTCCAGAAGAGAAAACAATCGTTTTTGCACACAGGAATTGACTCGTACCCCAAACCTAACTTCTTCAGTTTCTTTTTTGCTAAATAATATGAACGGGGAACCTTGTTGCCTGGTGGAAATGCCGAATGCAACAACTCAAGGAGTTGATCAAATGAACTATCAGTCCATTTGTTGTTGACCTTCATATGCATCAACTTTGCTAAAATATCAAGGAATGAAAACGTACAACCAGGATATAACTTGGTTTCCACTGCCTCTAACAACTCTTAAAAATCATCATCGACACCACTACCCCCTATATTCGAGGTTCCTTCATCGAGGTTTATATCATTTTCTCTTGACTCCCACATAACATCATCAATAACATCAGCCATCTCGTTGCTTGGCAATGCAACATCTACAATTGGAGGGATTAAAGGTTCACCATGATATATCCATGTTTTGTATGATTGACTGAAACCATATATACGAACATGACGTCTCATTGGTTTCAGATTCATGAAGTAACGATTATCACATTTCTCACACGGACATCTAGTTTCACCATTACAATCTAGGTGTAACATGGATCTCTCGACAAAAGTGTCGAGTCCTAGCTGGAACTCGGGAGATTGACGATGTGGATTAGTAGTCCAACTTTTATCAATAGACATGATGCAACTGAAACATAATTTAGTGTTTAAGGTTTACTTTACGGGAAACAAAAATCAAGTAGAGTATTCATAAAGTTGATGATTCAAAAAGTATTCCTACACGGGATAACCTAATTAAAGCTAAAGTTGTAATGACCAACATTAAGTCACTAAAAGTATGTTGCTATTAAGTTGGTTTTATAATTGATTTAATTTGAATTTATAAAGGTAACTTAATTTGATTCTAAAGGTAAATTAATTAGATTTTATAATTAATTTAATATTTTCTTTTTTGTTATTAGTTTAATTTATTAAACTAATTTTATTTTATTTTAATATTAACATTAACTTGATTTTAAAACTACTCTAAGTTGATTTTACAACTAATTTATTATTTTCTTAATGTTTTTTTAAATTAATTTAATTTTATTCTATAATTAAATTAAAACTACTCAAAGTACGTTGCTATTAATAACCTAATTAAAGCTAAAGTTGTAACGACCTACATTAAGTCGCTAAAAGTATGTTTCTATTAAGTTGGTTTTATAATTGATTTAATTTGATTTTATAAAGGTAACTTAATTTGATTTTAAAGGTAAATTAATTAGATTTTATAATTAATTTAATATTTTCTTTTTTGTTATTAGTTTAATTTATTAAACTAATTTTATTTTATTTTAATATTAACATTAACTTGATTTTAAAACTACTTTAAGTTGATTTTACAACTAATTTATTATTTTTTTAATGTTTTTTTTTAAATTGATTTAATATTATTCTATAATTAAAATAAAATTACTTGAAGTACGTTGCTATTAATAACCTAATTAAAGCTAAAGTTGTAATGACCAACATTAAGTCTCTAAAAGTATGTTGCTGTTAAGTTGGTTTTATAATTGATTTAATTTGATTTTATAAAGGTAATTTAATTTGATTCTAAAGGTAAACTAATTAGATTTTATAATTAATTTAATATTTTCTGTTTTGTTATTAGTTTAATTTATTAAACTAATTTTATTTTATTTTAATATTAACATTAACTTGATTTTAAACTACTTTAAGTTGATTTTACAACTGATTTATTATTTTTATAATGTTTTTTTTAAATTAATTTAATTTTATTCTATAATTAAATTAAAATTACTAGAAGTACGTTGCTATTAATAACCTAATTAAAGCTAAAATTGTAATGACTAACATTAAGTCACTAAAAGTATGTTGCTATTAAGTTGGTTTTATAATTGATTTAATTTGATTTTATAAAGGTAACTTAATTTGATTCTAAAGGTAAATTAATTAGATTTGATAATTAATTTAATATTTTCTTTTTTGTTATTAGTTTAATTTATTAAACTAATTTTATTTTATTTTAATATTAACATTAACTTGATTTTAAAACTACTTTAAGTTGATTTTGAAATTAATTTATTATTTTTTTAACGTTTTTTTAAAATTAATTTAATTTTATTCTATAAGTAAATTAAAATTACTAGAAGTACGTTGCTATTAATAACCTAATTAAAGCTAAGTTGTAATGACCAACATTAAGTCACTAAAAGTATGTTGCTATTAAGTTGGCCAAACATTAAGTTACTAACAAAATTAAGCATTTTGAAACCATATACAATACATTATTAGAAGTAAGTTGCTATTAATAACCTAATTAAGCCGAATGTATACATCTAATTTGCATATTCCAATTTCATACAATTAAGCCAAGTGTATACATCCAATTTCATACAATTTGCATATTAGAATTTTATCCAATTTCGCCAAAATGTATACATCCAATTTGCATATTCCAATTTCATCCAATTTCATACAAATATATACATCTAAATTTCATTTTAAGGCAACGTGGTATAAACATAAATTACAATCCAACAAATGTATATATTCATGTCAAATTTCATTTTAAGGCCAATGTAATCTAAACATAAATTACAAAAGATACACAAAATGCATAATAAAATTCCCACAAATCTGAAAAAAAAAACACAATCCAACAAAATGCATACAATCCAACAAAATGCATAACCACTTCATATCTCTAAATACAAACATCATCACTCAACAAAATTGAAAAATACTCACAATTTATCATCTAAATTAACACCAAAAAAGAAAAATCATAAAAAAGAGGAGGAATTCGACCTTGATTGGGGGCAATTTCGGAATATAGCTAAATGTTGCCGGTTTTTGGGGTTGTGGCGGTCTTGGGGGAAGGATGGGCTAGCACCGGTCCAACAAGCAATTCCTAGTCCACCAAGTTGGAAAACATTCGTGAGATTGAAGAAAGAAAGAGAGAAAACGAGAGAAAGAAAGGGTAGTCAGAAAAAAATGGCAGAAAGGTAATCTGGGAAGGGATATCTGTTGGATTAGTGTCTAAGGCTGTAACTATATTTGGATCTGATTGTGCATGGTCCTTTTAGGTTGCCTTCACCTTAGCAACTTGACAAGATGATAGAGAGAAGAGATATTATTGTTAATGTATTATAAGAATAATATGTTAAAGGAATAATTATATTATTTGATTAATATAAGTCATAAATTAATTAGGAATTAATTTGGTGACTGAAAGAGATTAATTGAATAAAGGGCATACACTGTCAAATGTGTGATAGTTATATTATGAGCTAAGAATACTTATGGATAATAGGTTGGACGACTTTAGGGATGTGGATCACCTAGAAATCGTCCATGGCATTATCTAAAAGGATAATTGGATTGCTTTTATGTCTAAGTTATCCAATTAGGGTTTAAGGTGAAACCCTACGAGCTCATAGTATAAATGGATGCCTAGGGTGAGGGAAATCGACACTCTTGCAAGGTTAAGAACCCTAGGGCCGATTTTCACCCTCCATCCTCTCTCAAATCATCTTCTTGCTAGTAGGTGTTTGTAAGCCATTAGAGGAGTGACATTTGTGTTGGATAAGGTGTCTAAGTCCATAACTTATTTGGTACATACTTGACCCGACCCGGCATGGTCCATTTGGGTTGCACTTCACCCAAACTATTTATGGATAATTTTATGAGAGTTATACACATATGTTTATTAATATATTATAAGTTATAATATATTAATATGAAGTCATGTTTTTTAATTAGTCTTAGTCTTAAATTAATTATGAATTAATTTAGAGATTAAAAGGAAGACTAATTAGATTGTGGGCTATTGGTTTTATATAGTGTGGGCTAACACTCATTTGTTAATGGGCTAGGCTTATATGGAAGTCCATGGATGATCCATGGAGCTTTTAACCCATGGATCCTTGGAAAGGAAAAGACATGGGTTATTAGGGTATCACCCTAACCATGCACACTATATAAAGAAGCATATGATGCAAGAAATAGGGCCTAAGGGTAGACACCAGTAGTGTGACTCTTATTGGTGGCCGATTCCACAAGAAAGTATACTACTCTCTCAAATTTTTCCAAGTGTTTTTGGTGATTTGTGATTCCATTTGAGGCATTCACACTATTGGTGCTTGGCTCTCAAACTCCAAACAATCAACCATCATCAAAAGGTATGTATTTCTACCAGTACCTTTATGATTCATAATCCTTATCCTATGCTAGTTAGGAAGAAACCTTGGAAGTTATTATTTGCATGTATTTTAGAAGAAAACATAGATCCAAGGTTTATTAGGGTTGCATGCACACTTAGGAAATGTTAGATTGCTCAAAATCCAACAATGGTATCAGAGCCTAGGCTTGCTTGTTTGATACTTGATGCAAAATAGTGAAAAAAGTTGAAATTGTTGTTGTCTGGCTGATGGAATCGCTGAGTCCATGGGGGGACTCGCCAAGTTCAAGGCAAAATTCATCCTACTCGCCGAGTAGGTTCGTGCACTCAGCGAGTAGAATGATCAGAATGCAGAATTTCGACTTTTGCTGCTGGAAATGGACTAGAAACATTACCCTAAACTGTTTTGGTGTTTTAAAACTTGTTTTAGTTGGTGTAATGGTTGTTCTAATCCATTTACAATAGCATATATCAAAATTCCATGATTTTATGTGTTCATATAATTCTTGAAATTTTGATGATCATGTTCATGTTCTTATGAATTTAGAAGATGATAGGAATTATTTGCTGAATTGTTTAGAATTAATTCTTGATCATTTATGTGTTTTAATGGAGTCCATAATTTTTCCTCAAGTTATGGATATCCAAAGGTCACTTTTCTTTAACACACACATTTAAACACATAAGTTACATGAAAATGAAGAGTCTTCATTTTTTATGAACCTTTAATTCATAAGTTATGAAATGAAAAGTTTTGGATAGTTACAAAACTTGCCCTCAAGTTTTGGAATTTGTAAAGTTTCACACACTTTAATAAACTTTAATTCCAACCCTTAGAAGTTTTAAAAGTTAAAATTCTACCCTTATACTATTATAAGATTAATGGTTAATTATTATATGTATGTATAAGAACAAGTCATTTTACCGTTAGTAGGCCTCATTCACGAAGCCGGTGGAGGGTCGTTAGCCGAACGGGTAGGACAATGACTTTAAATTCTCATTAAAAGTATAATGATTATTAAAAAGTAACTAAATATTTTTTATTTAATTCCCAATCTTAGTTGCTTTAGGAAAAATGTGAATTTGGTGCTAGCCCATGGAATTCACACTTTGTACCTTACCAAGTCGTTGGTGGAGCGTGTGTGGTTAACCGGCACACTAACTTGGACTAGTAAGGATCACGAAGGGTGACTTAATGTTTGTCATAGATCAATGGAGCGTGTGTGGTTAACCGGCACATTGATTAGGTGATAATATTATGGGTACCAAGTGAATTGGTATGGTTATTCACACCTTGTTTTGTGATCCTCGGCATCCCAGTCACAAAATTTGAGAGGGCACACTCGAGATTGAAACATGCCATTGAAAAGTTCAATGAATCTTAAAAGATCTAGGACTTTCAAATCCAATTAAAACCTAATAAATTATTTCATTTTTCATGGTGGAAATTGGTGAATCGTCATTCGCCTACCTTCAAATATTTTATAGCTTGGATTACAGCATCCCTCTTCCAAATTATAAAATATTATGTTTGGTCCTAGCCTTAATATTTCATATTGGGTGTTATATTAAGGACTTTGAATCAACTAACTTGATTTTCTCCCATTATAGATGTCTGGTTCAGACAAATATGACCTTCCCAAATCTCTTGAAGATGGTGTCCCTCAACATCATGCTTCACTTACTCCACCTCCTCCAATTATTCTCCCTCACCCACAAGTTCTTGAAAAGTTTAAAGTCACTCAATCCATATTGGCAAGCATAGTCTATGTGTGCTCACATCTTGGAGATAAAGCCACATATTGACAAGCCGGGAGAGTTGGGTGTCAAAGTCCCGTGAAAGTTGGATATTCAATCACTTTCTTAGTAACATAGTGAGTCTCTTTGGGACTACTATGAGACGGACTATGACATGACCCTTAATGATGTTATCTATTTGCTTGGTGTTGTGGAATCAGCAATGATTTGGAACACCAGTAAAGCAAATTTGATTAAAAGAACAACTTCCCAAGTCTACATGGACATTGACAATGGTAGCATTGGATATCTAGAAAAAGATTTCTCTTCCCAATGGAAAGGGATCGGCTATAGTCAACTCGGTTGACCAAATAGTAAATAGAAAGGCAAATTCTAAGATAGTCTCATGTGCCATTACCAAAGGGTCCATGTGTTTTGTTGCCAAAAGAAGGGGCATTGGTTGCGAAGCTGCCCTATTCACCTGAAAGGTCATAAGGTTGATCAAGTCAAGAGGTTTGACTCTACTTCGGGTAAAGTCCACTGTCTAACTCTATTAAGTTTCTATTTGGAGATTCTTATTACATAATGTGAATGGGTCACATGTTGATGTTTTTAAGAATCAAAGAAAAGATAGGAAGCTTAAAGTAAGTATATGTTGATTTTGATTGCAAAGGTGGGTTTCGATCGCATGGTTCGGTAATCAGAATTTTGAGCTATTGCTTAAGAGTTATAATATATTGCTTATGAATAGATAACAACAAGGTTTTCATGTGGATTGTAAGGATAAGTTTTTCCGCAAAGTTTTAAAATAAAAGAAAAAAGGGTTTTAATTTTATTTATTTTAAAAATATCCTTACAATGGCATCTGTGGAAAACTGTTGCTTATATGTTTCCAGTAATAGAAATATTAGAAAGTGGATTTGATTCTTTCATTTGTGGTAGTGTCTGAATTTACCAAATGAAGAAAGTTTTTCATCACCCAAGTTTCAATTGGACAGAAACTTGGAATCATACAAGTTGTATTGTATGATGAATGAGAATTTTCATCTTTGAAAATTAAGACTAATTCTTTGATCAAATGTATATGTGAGTCAATTGAAGGACTAAGGAATTAGGTACACTGGGTGTGCGCTGGTCAAGGTCCACCACAAAGATTGATTTGTCATGATTTACTTATGAAGTTAAGTATAATTCTGTAACATTGGAAAGGTTACAATGTATGACAAAACAAATGAGAAGAATCAAATTAGGCAGAAAGATAAAAGTTTCTCAAATCTGAAAGGATGGGAGAGTACTTTAGTATCATATTTCATGATCGTCTTAATGATTATGAAACCATATCACAAATTCATACTCTAAGGACGTCTTAGTGCATTGTTATGGCTAAGAAGAGAGGTCATGAATTGTTGGATTGGTTAAAATCAAGAAGATGAGTCATACTTCATTCCAAATCAATTCTTAGACTCATACTCCAAGATTGTAACTTTGAGTGACATAAAGGAAGATTTATTAAAACTAGTCAAATGTAAGAGTAAAATGTTTTCTACTCTTGTACATTTGAGATTGGTAAGTTGTGAAGTCTTGGATGAGACAAAGATCAACTAAGACCAATTGTGTGAAGTGTTAGTCTTGATAAGAATCCGCACTATCCCTTGAATATTTGTTTTGTCAAGGAATGGTTCTTGACTGGGGAAACTTATATGTCAAGGGGACAGTAGGAGCCTTAAAGATCCTGAAAGAGTTTCAAGATTTAATCAAGAGTAAAACCTGTAATTTATCACTAGCACACAACTTAAGGTTGGCAACCTATCGTGTTGACATAATTCTTATTTCTGTACCTACTTCAAATAAGTTGAATTTGCATGTGAGTTATCAGAGTTCAACTTGGAAGCATTGGTGGGCCTTGTGCTACTATGGTGACAAGAAACTAAGATTGAACAAGTTTAATCCATGTAAGATTGAATTTGTCACTAACCTTATCTTGTGATTATGGTTTTGACAAATTCACATGGATAGGAACTCATACACTATAAAATCTAAGTTTCATAAGGTTTCTCTCCGATTCATGAGAATGATGGTGAGGAAACGCTTTCACTAAGTAGATTTTACGTAGATATCAATTGTGTTATTTGCATTTTCAAAAGTCGTTAGTGGAGCGCGTGTGGTTAACCGACACACTAACATGGACTTGTGAGAAATGGCAAATGCCTAAGCAATTGAGACTATGATTACGACATCCCTTTTCATAGTTCTGAAAATTGTTTAGACACACATGTGAGCTATCTAAGAAAGGGTGTATGAATCTAAATTTCAGAAGTCCAACAGATTTCTGGAAATATGTCAGAGCTGGTGGGAGCATAAGTGTTTTGCTAATAATCATCATGTTAGTGGGAGCATGATAATTATGATTAGTATTGCAAGCTAGCAATGTTAATTATAGAAAAACAAAAGTTTCAATTCATGAAGTTGCAGGGGTTGAAAAAGTCGTTTTGCTATAATTAAGGGAGAGGAAATTATAATTCATTTCAATTCTAGAAGCTTAGATTGAGATTTTAATCATCTTTAGTCAAGGACATATATATGAATTTTATGTCTGAATGGTTCGACTTAAGGAAATTCTATATATATTGCGTTCCCAAAATTCAATTATGACTACGGCATCCCTCTTCATAGTTAAATTTTAAAAACATGGCAAATAAAATATATTGTAGCAAAACACTGGTCTAGTATCATGTCTTTATGTGAGACATCATGAATTGTGTCCCATATGCTTCGGATATAGGATCGATTTCATGTGCTATAATATTCATCCTTTCTAAATTTTCCAAATGCTCAGGGCATTTAGAAGGGAAAAGTCTAGAACTGGATATGACTAAAGTGATTAAGCAGTTGTCTAGGACAAATCTGAGGTTCGCCAAAGATTGGTTGCTCAGGGACAGTTGGAAGTATGATGTAAGTTGTCGGAAAGGACCATATTGACATATTCTGAAAAGAAGTAACTCTTGTTCGGAAGTGATAGTCAAAATGGGACTATGGAAATGTCTCCATAGGTGGAAGTTATTCAATCTATGTAAGATTAGAAAACCTTAATGCAAGAAGGATGTTCAAAGCAATGTACTTTGAATATGAGACTTCCGTTCCATAGAAGTTGACCTTCTTTGGAATACTCTGTAATGACTGGTGACAAGGTTTTGGTGACTTTGTGAATAATCGTTACAAGAGGAACATTGCATAAAAGTTTAAAATCTAACAGATTTTTTGGTAAATGATAGGAATCGGGGATTCTCACATTTACAATAAGGATTTGGGATTGTGAAATGAGTATCATTGGAATCATGTTCAATTGATCTACATCACAATGTAAGGATCATATACAAACATAGTGTGCATACTTGGAGTATGGTATAACTATTGTTTAGAAAACAAAGTGTACATGCTAGGAGCATGGGACGACTGTTGTTTTTATTCAAGTCTTAAGTTGATTGTTTGAAACATTATACAATGAATAATGTATAATCAATATGGTGATAAATAAAAGCTTGTTCTATTTATATTTAAAAGGGTTCTGTGACCATATTGGATTCGATTATTATTGTGTTTCACTTTTCATGTTTTGACTTCCAAAATAGCTAGGTTATTCTTTCCGAATGACTAAGTTATTTAAACACTCCACAGTCGTTCATATGTTGGAAGTAGGTATGAATCAAGACTGTCATGAATCGAGTTTGTAGATGGCTAAATGGGTTTAGTCATAGCAATGGTTGCTACAACATTCATGAGTGCTCATAAGTTATGAGTATTGGAATAAACCCACGTTCACTTGTATCACTTCATGGAATTTATCTCGAGTGATCGTGAGATGGTAATATCATATAAATCTTCAAACCTAGAGATATGAGTTGTTACCTATGAGTTGGTTGTGCATTGATTGCACGTAAACGCATCAGTAACTTGATGTTATAAAACGTGCCTTTGTGTACAATTCAACAAGTAGTAGAACAAGCATATGAATCGAAGTTTATCTGTTCCTTCTAGAAATAGAAGCGGTATCTGGGCCCCTCGATGATTTTGTTGTGACCTATGTACCGGCCGGTCAGAACTAAATTGATGTGTTCGATTAAGTTCTTTGTCAAACAAATCGAAAATCGGGAAACAAACTGCTGGACAATAAGTACGACGTTGTTCCATGTATTTGTCCGGCTGATATCATGAGAATAGAGGATTATATGATCACTTATCTAAAATGGCGATTCATAATTCAACAGAGTTTTCAAGAGCTACGATTGTTGGTTGGTTCCTGAAGTAACATACGCAAATATAGTTATTAGACTTATCCAAGTGGGAGTCTGTTGGATAAGGTGTCTAAGTCCATCACTTATTTGGTACATACTTGACCCGACCCGGCATGGTCCATTTGGGTTGCACTTCACCCAAAGTATTTATGGATAATTTTATGAGAGTTATACACATATGTTTATTAATATATTATCAGTTATAATATATTAATATGAAGTCATGTTATTTAATTAGTCTTAGCCTTAAATTAATTATGAATTAATTTAGAGATTAAAAGGAAGACTAATTAGATTGTGGGCTATTGGTTTTATATAGTGTGGGCTAACACTCATTTGTTAATGGGCTAGGCTTATATGGAAGTCCATGGATGATCCATGGAGCTTTTAACCCATGGATCCTTGGAAAGGAAAAGACATGGGTTATTAGGGTTTCACCCTAACCATGCACACTATATAAAGAAGCATATGATGCAAGAAATAGGGCCTTAGGGTAGACACTAGTAGTGTGAGACTTAGTGGTGGTCGATTCCACAAGAAAGTATACTACTCTCTCAAAGTTTTCCAAGTGTTTGTAGTGATTTGTGATTCCATTTGAGGCATTCACACTATTGGTGCTTGGCTCTCAAACTCCAAACAATCAACCATCATCAAAAGGTATGTATTTCTACTAATACTTTTTTGATTCATAATCCTTATGATATGCTAGTTAGGAAGAAACCTTGGAAGTTATTATTTGCATGTATTTTAGAAGAAAACATAGATCCAAGGTTTATTAGGGTTGCATGCACACTTAGGAAGTGTTAGATTGCTCAAAACCCAACAATTTGTGACTCTAAGCTCCAAGAAGAAGAAGGTTTCAAGCAAGTAACTCAAGGTAATCTTCTAGATCTGTTGTTACATGTTTTGATTATTTAATCTAGTCATGAAAGTCTTGGATATATTGGATATTCAATTAGAGAAACCTAGATCCAAGCTTTAGGGTTTGTAGGTGCACATAGGAAAGTTCTTATGGCTCAAACCCATCAGTGGTATCAGAGCCTTGATTGGTTTCAACTGAATGTGATGCTTAACTGTTTTGCGTGCTGAAAATCGTTTTTCTTCACCTCTGTCCGACCCAACTTGGCGATTCAGTGTTTGGACTCGGTGAGTTGGCCCGACTCGGCGAGTGCAAAGCCTGACTCGGCGAGTCCAAGCGTCAGACAGAGGATAACTCGAGATTTTATTGCTATTTTGTCTTGGATTCATACAAAAATTGTTTTATTATGTGTAAATCCGAATTTTAACCTAATTTAATGATTATCTTTGACATAACAATAGATAATTTCAAATATTTTAAATATTAATTATTTATATGATAAATATGGACTATTTAATATTATTTGGTAATTATCTAATGATTAAAATAAGATTAGGTCAAATATAGATAATTATGAGATTAATTGTTAAATTTGAATTATTTGTTATTTGATCCTTTTAGTTTTGAAAAGTTCAAAATCTATCCCGAAGTTGTGAAATTTGAATTTTGTGATTAAAAGTTTAATTTAGAAGAATTTAAATTTCAACCCCTAGAGTTTTACAAGTTTAAAATTCAACCTTATACTATTATATTATTAAGAGCTTAATAAATATATAAGTATAATTAAAATGCTAATCTTACCGTTAGTAGGCCTCATTCACGAAGCCGGTCTATAAGGTGGGTATAAGGTTACGGCCTATAAAATGGCACTTAATGGGTGTACACTCACACCTACCGCTTGCTTGATCGGTGGAGGGTTGTTAGTCGAACGGGTAGGTTAGGGCAACTCTCACTCCTCGTTAAAAGTATAATGTTAAAGTATAAAGTAACTACATGTTTTTAAAAAAAATTCCCAATCCTAGTTACTTTAGGCAAAAGTGATTTGATGGAATCCCATGAAATTACACTTTTCACCCTTGCTAAGAAGTTAGTGGAGCGTGTGTGGTTCACCGGCACACTAATTGATTCTAAGAAAAGGTGGAAAAGGGTGATTCATTGTTTATCATAGTTCGATGGAGCGTGTGTGTGGTTTACCGACACGTCGAATATGTGATTGTAACAATGAAGGCACCATGTAGATTTGCATGGTTATTCACACCCACTTTGTGATCCTCGGCATTCCAGTCACAAACGAGAGGGGCATATCGAGATTTAAACATGCCATTGAAATGTTCAATGAATCTCAAGGAAAATCTAGGAATTCTCAATGCATTTAAAACTTAAGGTTATGTTTTTCATGGTGAAGAATTAGTAAATCGTCATTCACTTACCTCCAAATTATTTGTGTGTTAGATTACGGCATCCCTTTTCTAATATGTAAATAATTTTGTTGGGTCCTAGCCCTAATTTTTCATTTTGGGTGTTTAATTAGGGATTCAATTCTAATCAACTTTGTCCTTTCTATTTGTAGATGTCGAACGCGAACAACATTGTTCCTAACTCATTCACGTTAATGAGTCTTTGCCAAAAGGTGACTTTCGATGGAATGAACTTGAGCGAATGGATAAGATACATTCGCACGATGGCGCGCTACGAGGAAAAAGAGTATGTCCTCGACGAAAAGCTCGAGAAGATCAATCCAGAAGTTGGCACTCCCGGTGAAATGGCTGTCTTTGAGACTCACGAACGTGATGCAACGAAAGTACATTGCATCATGATAGCCACTATGAACCAAGAATTCCAAAAGTCCTATGAGGACATGTATCCCTACGAAATGCATCAATACTTAATGGAGAGGTACCACCAAAGCGCGAGGCAAGAGCGCTATGAGATCATTACGAACATGATCACCGCTAAGATGGGAAGTGGAGATTCGTTAACCATGCACTTGCAAAATATGCAAAGATATGTTGATCGTCTTCGCAAGTTAAATGTTAACTTTAGGGAGGATTTGGCCATCGACATTGTTCTTCACTCCTTGCCCTCATGCTACAACCAATTTAGGATGACCTACCACATGAACAAATAAGAGGTCACCCTAAGCAAACTCCAAGGACTCCTAAGAACTACTGAGAGTAACCTCAAGGAGAAATCTGTTGCACCAACTCCCGCACCAACTACTGCTCCTGTTTTGGCAATAGGGCAGAGAAGGGGCAAGAAGAGGAAGGCTCCGTCAAAGAGCTACTGCAAGGGAAAGTCCCAA
This sequence comes from Lactuca sativa, assembly GCF_002870075.4. Taxonomy (NCBI): domain Eukaryota; kingdom Viridiplantae; phylum Streptophyta; class Magnoliopsida; order Asterales; family Asteraceae; genus Lactuca; species Lactuca sativa. The sequence goes on from NC_056630.2 coordinate 250,067,658, forward strand.
GATGGTTCCTCTTCTAGTGGGACCAAGGTTGATCCCGCTAAGCCCAACCCTAACCCGAAGGAGGCAGAGTGTCACTATTGACACAAAATAAGGCATTGGAAGAGAAGCTGCCCAAAATAACTGCAAGCCATCAAGGACGGAAAGATCAAGCCGTCTTACGCAGGTATATACACAATTCAATCTAATGATTCATCTCATGCTATTTCTTGGGTTCTTGATACAGGATGTGGTTACCACATTTGTTCTAATTTGCAGGGACTAAGAAGAAATAGGGATGTGGAGCATGGGAGAATAAATCTAATCATGGGAAACAGAAGATCGTCGCCTGTCACCAAGATTGAAGTGTATTCTTTAGTGCTTAGTAATGGATTAGAATTAGATTTAGATAATTGTTGCTACTCGCCAGATATGGCAAGAAACATCATTTCGTTTCATGGTTTATTTAGACAAGGATTTAGATATTCGTTTAATAATATGAATGGTTCTATTTATGCTTATCTAAATGGTGTTTTATACTTTGAAGCAATGCCTTGTAATGGAATTTATGAAACTGTTATGGTTGTAGATAACCTAGGAAATGATGTGTCACACCCCAAAACCAAGAACGGCGGAAACGTTCTGGGGCGGAGGACGTCATGTACAGTATCACAACACAGTAAATGTAAATAAGCAAACAACATCATCCATTGCATTAAATATATAATTTTAATACAAGTGTGTTCCGTACAGTTTTAGACACCAAAAATACAATGTAAATCAAAATAATAAGATGAGTCTTGGATGCGCTCCATCTTCTCAAAAGCTGGCATCGGTACCTGTCTACTGATGACCTGAGAATACAAGTTATTTTGAAAGAGTTTATCAGCATTAAGCTGGTGAGTTCATAAGTATTTTAGTGTCGATGTTTGTGATCAAAACGTTTGAACGTGTCTCAAGTGTAAGTTTGTAAAATGTATGTAAGTGTTTATAAAAGTTTGAATCTCTCAGTAAAACCTATATTTTGTATTAAAGTAGCCTTCTACCAAGGCTTAACTGGTCTGTATGCTCGTTTGTTGTAAAAGTGTGTCATTTCCCAAGTGTAACTATCATTTAACAAAATATAGTTTGTACATTAATGTTTAAGTGAAATAATCACTAAATAAATGTAACGGGTAAATTATCGTAGTACTGTAGTGTTGTATTATAGGAACTACTGGTGTACTAACTACCTTAAACCGGATTTATATTAACGTATCATGTGACTAATTGCACCATACTATCGACTGGTAATAACGACATACGAATGGTCGTAATAACGGAATGACGTTTGGCACCCGCAGACCTGCAGGTCTGGCTGTAGCTAGCAGCAAAGTGTAGGATAGTCAATCCAGTATAGATCTATATGCAAACTCATGCTCTCCTTTCAAGAGACTCTGGCTACAACTCGGGCCATGGCATTTAAGTCATGCTCCGATTCATATCACAATAATGAACGTATTCTAGTATATGTAATGTAATGAGCTGTTCTAGTATAGTTGTATATGTTCTTCCTCTAGTATAGTTGTATATGTTCTCTTTCTAGTATAGTTGTATATGTTCTTCCTCTAGTATAGTTGTATACGTTCTTCCTCTAGTATAGTTGTATATGTTCTCTTTCTAGTATAGTTGTATATGTTCTTCCTCTAGTATAGTTGTATATGTTCTTCCTCTAGTATAGTTGTATATGTTCTTCCTCTAGTATAGTTGTATATGTTCTCTTTCTAGTATAGTTGTATATGTTCTCTTTCTAGTATAGTTGTATATGTACTCGTAGTAGTAAGTATTGACTCATGAATGAACTGACTCATTGATCTAGAAATTGTAGTAGTATGATCCTGTGTTACCCCGATGGTAACTTACTGATGATGTACTGATACGTATGAATAAAGGAGTACTTTTATGTCTATATATGTACATTTGATATATAATTAATATTGAAACGACCTTCGGATGGTTACCCGAAATCCCACCAGACCACATCCAAATCGAGAAAAAGGAAATAGGGCGGATGTCCTTCCTAAGCCCTTTAAACATTGCTTATATATCTATACATATATGGGCACGCAGTTATAAGAAGTATAACAAAGTTTAAATAAAAGTATTTGATAAGTAAAAGAGTTTGTAAAACAGTTTGAAGTAAAACAGTTTGATAAACAGTTTGAACAGTGATAAAATCATTGGTTTTCTAGTTATTAATCACATGTGATTAATGTAATCACATGTGATTGATGCAATATCTATAAGCATTTAACTTGTATCCCCCCATAAAGTATTTAAAACATTTAAATGTATTTCAAAGGTTAATTAAAGGGGTATGAACTCACTTGTGGTGAGTGGTTTGGATTCTAGTGTCGGATACCGTCCTAGGCGGAAAACGGAGACTTGTTCACACGCACGAGCCTAATTATCATATAATGAGCTTATATATAACTAATTAACCAAATAATAACTTAATGAAATAAGTTGGGACACTTAGAAACATGTAAACACTTTGTATAAGTGTTATAGGTCCTAATGGTTGCATCTAAGTTGTTATGGGACAAGGCTAAAGGGGTTTAAAGCTTCCAAGGACCTTGAATAAGAGTTTACTACCCAATAAACCCCACCCAAGGAGTTTACGATCGTAAACCCTTGATTTTATGGCCGTGAACTCCAATCTTGGTGGTTTTGGGTGTTTTAAGGTGCTAAATGATTTCTAGAATAAGCATAGCTTGGTGGTTTAATCCTTTGGGTAGTTTAGGGCATAGATTATACTCCTTTGAGGAGTTTACGGCCTAAATACCATATCCCTTAGAGTTTACGGCCGTAAACTCTCATGGGATGGATGTTTTAATTCTTTCAAGTCTCTTGCACAAGTAGGATAATTTCTAGGCTTTTGTTTAAGGCTAAGGGGAACCCTAGGCACACTTTGGTGCCCTTACTTGGTGTTTACGACCCAAGAGCATTTCTTGGCCGTAAACTCCCTTTTAGGGGTGATTTTGATGTGTTAATGTCCCCATATTAGCTAGAAGTAATTGAGGGTTAAAGTCTAAAGCCTTTAGGAGTGATTAGGGCACATTTAAGCCCTTGAATTTGGTGTTTACGGTCCAAGAAACTCTTGGGCCGTAAACTCCTAAGGCTATGTGTTCTTGATTGTTTTCTAGTCTCAAATGATCATACATATTATCCTAAGCTAGTTATCTAACAAGGGAATGGGACTAGGTAGCCTTAAAGTTTCATTTTGGAGTTTACTCCGCAAGAACGTTCTTGGGCGGTAAACTCCCGGATCTCATATATATGACATACAATCTATGTTAAGAAGCATAAAACAAACATTATAACACAACTAGAGAAGTGTACTCACGATTTGGGATGAAAACCCGAAGATCCGTGAGAGAGAAAATGGCTTTTCTCTAGTTGGAAATGTGAATAATGAATGAATTTAGTTCAGAAATCTATTTATAGTCCTGAAATATTTTGGCAGAAAATATTTTTATTCTGGAATTGGACTCTAACATTATGAAGTTTTGAAATGCCCAAGTTTCACAAACCCATGAGCATCCACTCTCCTGATATCTCCTTAAACGTAAACCCTAATGTACACAAACTTATTCGGAAAAGTATGAAATTCATTGAAACTGGACTAGCTTCTACTGAATAGATAATGATCGTACAAAATGGAAATTTTAGGTTGTCACATCATCCCCTCGTTAGAAGGAATTTTATCCCGAAATTAGAATTTAAGCAAATAAGAAGTTACAAACAATTAAGCGAAAAGATGAGGGTATTTCAGTTTCATCTGATCCTCACGTTCCCAAGTGAATTCCGGTCCTCGCTTGGCGTTCCAGCGAACCTTCACGATAGGGATACGGCTTTGCTTCGTCTGCTTGACCTCACGGTCCATGATCTCTACCGGTTCTTCCACGAAGTTGAGGCTCTCGTTGATCTCGATCTCGTCGAGTGGGATTACAAGAGTCTCGTCGGACAGACACTTTTTCAAGTTAGATACGTGGAATGTAGAATGTATGTTACGAAGTGTGTCGGGTAGGTCGAGTTTGTAAGCTACAGGGCCGACTCTCGCAAGAATCTTGAAAGGCCCTATGTACCTCGGATTAAGCTTCCCACGCTTTCAAAAGCGTATCAAGCCCTTCCAGGGTGAGACTTTGAGAAGGACTCGGTCTCCCACCTGAAATTCCAAAGGTTTTCTTCTTTTATCAACGTAGCTCTTCTGTCGGTCTCTAGAGGCTTTTAATCGTTCATGGATCTGAACGATTTTCTCTGTCGTTTCCCGAATGATCTCCGGACAGGTGAGAGTACTGTCGGAAGCTTGTCCCCTGGCTAATTGGGTATCACCCACCTCAGCCCAGCATAGAGGAGATCTGCACTTTCGGCCGTAGAGAGCTTCAAATGGAGCAGCCTTGATGCTCGTGCGATAACTGTTATTATAGGAAAACTCGACAAGGGGTAAATGAGTATCCCATGCCTTTCCAAAGTCAATCACACAGGCTTGCAACATATCTTCCAGTGTTTGGATGGTCCTCTCACTCTGTCCGTCGGTCTGTGGATGGTAGGCTGTGCTCATGTCCAGCCTTGTTCCTAGGGAATGTTGTAGTGATTGCCAGAATCTTGAGGTGAACCTACTATCTCTATCAGAGATAATGGACATAGGCACACCATGTAGCCGTATGATTTCCCTAATGTATGTTCTCGTAAGTTTCTCCATCTTGTCAGTTTCTTTGATAGGCAGGAAGTGTGCAGACTTGGTCCATCTATCGACGATGACCCATATGGTGTCAAGTCCACCCGTTGTCTTGGGCAACTTGGTTATGAAATCCATAGTGATCCGCTCCCACTTCCATTCTGGAATCTCTGGTTGTTGCAGTAAACCAGAGGGCTTCTGGTACTCGACCTTAACCTTTGCGCAAGTAAGGCATTTACTTACGAAGGTAGCAATCTCTGCTTTCAAATTAGGCCACCAGTATAGCTTTTTAAGATCCAGATGCATCTTATCTGAACCTAGATGGACGGAATACCGAGTGTTGTGCGCCTTGGTCATGACCAAGTCTCGGAAACCACCGTGTTTCGGTGTCCAGATCCGGTTCATGAAATATAAGGCTCCGTCACCCTTGGCTTTTAAATTCTTGTCCATTCCTCTAAGGGATTCACTCATCACATTTTCAGGTTTCATGGCTTCAAGTTGGGCCGCCTGAATTTGCTTAGACAAGTGTGAATGGATGGTTATTGACAATAACTTAACTTTGCGACCAGAATATTCCTTCCAACTTAAGGCGTCTGCTACTACGTTGGCTTTACCCGGATGATAACGAATATCGCATTCGTAGTCACTAAGTAGCTCGACCCACCGTCGTTGTCTCATGTTGAGCTCCTTCTGATCGAAAATGTGTTGTAAACTCTTGTGGTCGGTAAAAATAGTATTTTTCGTTCCGTACAAGTAATGTCTCCAGATCTTCAGAGCAAACACCACTGCTCCCAGTTCAAGATCGTGGGTCGTGTAGTTAACTTCGTGTGTCTTCAACTGTCTCGAGGCGTAGGCGATGACCTTACCTCGCTGCATCAGAACACACCGGAGCCCTTGACTCGATGCATCGCAATAGACTACGAAGTCTTCTATCCCTTCGGGGAGGGATAGTATTGGCACGGTGCACAAGGCTTGTTTGAGCGTTTGGAATGCTCTCTCTTGTTTCTCTTCCCAGTCGAAGGCCACGCCTTTCTGGGTCAAGGTTGTAAGGGGTTTCGCTATTCGAGAGAAGTTCTGAATGAATATGCGGTAGTAGCCAGCTAGGCCTAGAAATTGACTAATTTCAGTAGGCGTCTTCGGTGCTGACCAGTTCTCAATGGCTTTAATTTTGGATGGGTCCACGTGGATTCCCTCTTCGCTTACCACGTGTCCTAAGAATTCGACTCTTCGGATCCAAAATTCACATTTCGAGAACTTCGCATAAAGTTTCTCCTTTCGTAATGTCCCTAGAACTTGTCGCAGGTGGTCGCCATGTTCTTCCTTACTTCGGGAGTAGATCAGGATATCGTCAATGAAAACGATGACGAACTGATCCAAGTAAGGTCGGCATACTCTATTCATCAGATCCATGAAAACTGCGGGTGCATTGGTCAATCCGAATGGCATCACCACGAACTCGTAGTGTACGTAACGAGTTCGGAAGGCTGTCTTCGGCACATCCTCCTCTAGTACTCGTAACTGGTGATATCCGGATCTCAGATCAATTTTGGAAAAATAGTTCGCCCGTTGCAGTTGGTCAAATAGATCGTCTATGCGAGGCAGAGGGTAACGATTCTTGACCGTCAATTTGTTGAGTTCTCTATAGTCGATACACATACGGAATGATCCGTCTTTCTTCTTAACGAACAAAACTGGTGCTCCCCAAGGTGAGAAACTTGGTCTTATAAAGCCCTTACTGAGCAGTTCGTTAAGTTGACCAGAGATTTCCTGCATCTCAGCTGGTGCTAAACGGTAGGGCGACATGGCTACTGGGGTAGCTCCTGGGACTAGGTCGATTCTGAACTCGACCTGTCGTCACGGAGGTAATCCAGGTAGCTCTTCTGGGAAAATGTCGCGTAAGTCGCTCACTACTGGAATGTTCTTTAGTCCTTTCGTTTCGAGGCTCGTGTCAACGACGTGAGCAAGGAATGCATGGTATTCTTTACGCAGATACTTCTGTGCTTGAATACTTGATATAATACGGAGACTCGGACTGGGTTTGTCGGCGTAGACTATAAGAGTTTCGTTAGATGGGAGGTTTAGACGGACTGCTTTCTCGAAGAACATGATGTCAGCGCGATGAAGACTTAACCAATCCATGCCGATGATAACGTTGAAACTTTTAATTGAGACCGGCATGAGGTCGATTGGGAATGAATGGTTATCTAGAGTTAGGGTACAACCTAAGTATATGCTATTCGTACTTTCAGTTTTCCCATTAGCCATTTCTACCGTGAATCGTTCCTTAAGTGTGTGTGGTTGTTGCTTAAGCATGCGAGCAAATTTATGGTTTACGAAGCTTCGCTCCGCTCCACTATCGAACAGAATGCATGCATAGGAGTTATCGAGGAGGAACGTACCAGTCACCACTGTCGGGTCAGCAACTGCTTCCCCATGGCCTATAGCCAGTACCCTCCCTGCTCCTCCAGCATTCTTCGCTTTGGGGCAGTCCCTCTTAAAGTGGCCTGCTTCGCCACATCCATAGCAGGTCGGGCTCGCGCCAGAGCCGGGGACCTGGGTGATCGGTTTCGTCGGGAATTTACAGAAATGGACTGTGTGTCCTTTCCTATTGCAGTTATAGCACTGCATTTCACGGCAGGGGCCGTTGTGGTGGAAGTTGCATTTGTTGCACTTAGGTAAACTTCCAGCATACTGTCCCACCGGAGCAGTAGCAGCAGCAGGGGTTACCGCGGCATGCACAGCTACAATTTGCTGCTTTTTAGCAGCTCGCTGTCTCTTCTTTTCTTCCCAGAATTTCTGCTTAGTGTCAGCGGGTTTGGAGGGTTCCAGGATGGTTAGGGTGGTTGTTGTTGCAGGGATTTTGACTCCATGGTCAATGAGTCGTTGTGCCAGTCGCTTGGCACTGTCGAAGGTAACGGAGTTTGATGCTAGGACATTCCCCTGGTACGGAGGCACTAGCCCCCATATGTACCTTTCGATCTTTTTCCTTTCTGTGGGAACCATATTGGGGCAGAGGGCCACCAGTTCGCTGAATCTGGCGGTATAAGCAACCATGTTGGTGCCCTTCATGGTCAAGTTCCAAAGTTCCTGCTCCAATTTCTGGACTTCGCCCCTCGGGCAGTATTCCTCAATCATGAGGTCTTTCATCGTTTCCCAGCCCATGACGTTGGCTACGACGAGGGTTAGAGCTTTAACGTGGCCATTCCACCACGTCAGGGCCTTTCCCTCAAAGGTGCATGCGGCATATTTGACTTTGCTCGCAGCAGGGCATGAACAGATTGCGAAGACTGATTCAGTCTTCTCGAACCATTGCGATAGGGCAATGACTCCGCCGGTGCCATGGTAAGACTTCGGCTTGCAATTGGTGAAATCCTTGTAGGATCACTCTCTCGAGCGCACAGGGGTTTCAACCGGAATTGATTCAACAGGGGTTCCACCTCTGCTGGCATCAAATGAGTGATACTGAGCCATGGCAGTTGCCACTGCTGCAGCTACGACAGCATTCAGGGATGCAGTATCGATGACCGGGGGCGGAGGAGGTGGTGGAGGTGCAGGGTTATTCCTGGGAGATTTGCGAGGAGGCATCTTTCAGCTATAAGTTTTTAAAGATAAGAAAATGGAAAGAATCAATTTTTAAGTAATGGTGAGAGTGACACATGGACTAACTACCCATAGCCCAACAGTTGAATGATTGTTTGAGATCACAATAAGGAATATTAGTAGGAAAACGTAAATGTACAGATTTTTCCCACAGATTAGATAGATTTCAATAATACTGGTATTACTGATGTAATAAATTCAGGGAAAATCGACCTAATAGTAGGTCTTACATCACACCATACAGAAAAGTTTGATAGTTCTTAGATTCCTAATTAGAGTACTGAAAGTTAGGAATATTTTACAGACAAGTGCTACTTAGAGCACAGATGTTAAAGGCTATTCCCTAACCAAAAGACAGAGATGTACTAGACATCATCTAACGGCGATGGGAATTCCTCGGGCGAGCCCTGAGGTCTGACACTTGACGAAACACCTCTTGAAGGTGTCGCTCCTGAGCCCTCTGGCGGGCTCGAAGTTCCAAGACTTCAGCTCAGGAGGCAGCCAGCTGTTGCTGCAAGGTTTCATTGGTTCTCCGGGTCCGTTCCATGTCTTCTTCAAGACGGCAGATGCGGACTGTGTTGACACCAGAGTTGGCATCAATCTCCTTGACCCGGTCGATGGCTGCTCGACCTTGCTCAACATTACGAGCTATTTTGCGGATAATGACGGGCAGAGCTCGGTCAGCAGAGCCACCTTCACTGACGTTGTAAAAGCTTCGGTCCCCAAAGTATGGTAAGGGTTGAACCTGTTCGTCACTCCAGCGATTCAAGTTGGCTGCCCACAAGGGAGTAGGACCTGGAAAAGCTGGTCGGGGGTTGTTGTTCGGGGCTTGACCTACTAGCGGTAGGTTGTTGACTTCAGACTCAGAGTCAGATCCATCAAAAAAGCCTTCTGTGAGGTGATCATCCAAAGGGATTGGATGCTCATCTTCGAGCTCTTCCTCGATCCACCCGGCATTACCTTCATTTGGAAAGTACGGGTCGCCGTGATGGAATCCAGCCATTTTAAATCTACGCGAGAAGAGAGGTATAAGAATATAGTATACATGTAACTAGTAGTACAAAATACACCTATAATATTTTAAGTTTAAGTTCTACTGATCTTCTTGTGGTATTGTTGGTAAGCTTTTAGACTTGTTAACACATCACAACCATTCTAGGGCATATGCTAATCACTCCTAGGACCAACATAGTTGATCAGGCTATGCCATTCCTAGGACTGACCATACATCCCCGAGCTCACTTGTGATATTTAACAATCGTAATTCTTTTGTTCTTGTCATTGTGACACTGATTTTTAGTATGAATGCAGACTAGTATACTTAATTAAATATTTTAATATTTAAAGTATAGACTCTGGGTCAGAGTGCTTTAATCCCCAATGGGTTTATAGTTTAGTATATCTTTTATGGGTTGATATACTTGATTCACAATAAACAATGCTCTGATACCAATCTGTCACACCCCAAAACCAAGAACGGCGGAAACGTTCTGGGGCGGAGGACGTCATGTACAGTATCACAACACAGTAAATGTAAATAAGCAAACAACATCATCCATTGCATTAAATATATAATTTTAATACAAGCGTGTTCCGTACAATTTTAGACACCAAAAATATAATGTAAATCAAAATAATAAGATGAGTCTTGGACGCGTTCCATCTTCTCAAAAGCTGGCATCGGTACCTGTCTACTGATGACCTGAGAATACAAGTTATTTTGAAAGAGTTTATCAGCATTAAGTTGGGGAGTTCATAAGTATTTTACTGTCGATGTTTGTTATCAAAAGGTTTGAACGTGTCCCAAGTGTAAGTTTGTAAAATGTATGTAAGTGTTTGTAAAAGTTTGAATCTCTCAGAAAAACCTATATTTTCTATTAAAGTAGCCTTCTACCAAGGCTTAACTGGTTTGTATGCTCGTTTGTTGTAAAAGTGTGTAATTTCCCAAGTGTAACTATCATTTAACAAAATATAGTTTGTACATTAATGTTTAAGTGAAATAATCACTAAATAAATGTAATGGGTAAATTATCGTAGTACTGTAGTGTTGTATTATAGGAACTACTACTGTACTAACTACCTTAAACCGGATCAATATTAAGGAATCGTGTGACTAATTGCACCATACTATCGACTAGTAACAACGACATACGAATGGTCGTAATAACGGAATGACGTTTGGCACCCGCAGACCTGCAGGTCCGGCTGTAGCTAGCAGCAAGGTGTAGGATAGTCAATCCAGTATAGATCTATACGCAAACTCATGCTCTCCCTTCAAGAGACTCTGGCTACAACTCGGGCCATGGCATTTAAGTCATGCTCCGATTCATATCACAATAATGAACGTATTCTAGTATATGTAATGTAATGAACTGTTCTAGTATAGTTGTATATGTTCTTCCTCTAGTATAGTTGTATATGTTCTCTTTCTAGTATAGTTGTATATGTTCTTCCTCTAGTATAGTTGTATATGTTCTTCCTCTAGTATAGTTGTATATGTTCTCTTTCTAGTATAGTTGTATATGTTCTTCCTCTAGTATAGTTGTATATGTTCTTCCTCTAGTATAGTTGTATATGTTCTCTTTCTATTATAGTTTTATATGTTCTCTTTCTAGTATAGTTGTATATGTACTCGTAGTAATAAGTATTGACTCATGAATGAACTGACTCATTGATCTAGAAATTGTAGTAATATGATCCTGTGTTACCCCGATGGTAACTTACTGATGATGTACTGATAAGTATGAATAAAGGAGTACTTTTATGTCTATATATGTACATTTGATATATAATTAATATTGAAACGACCTTCGGATGGTTACCCGAAATCCCACCAGACCACATCCAAATCGAGAAAAAGGAAATAGGGCGGATGGCCTTCCTAAGCCCTTTGAACATTGCTTATATATCTATACATATATGGGCATGCAGTTATAAGAAGTATAACAAAGTTTAAATAAAATTATTTGATAAGTAAAAGAGTTTGTAAAACAGTTTGAAGTAAAACAGTTTGATAAACAGTTTGAACAGTGATAAAATCATTGGTTTTCTAGTTATTAATCACATGTGATTAATGTAATCACATGTGATTGATGCAATATCTATAAGCATTTAACTTGTATCCCCCCATAAAGTATTTAAAACATTTAAATGTATTTCAAAGGTTAATTAAAGGGGTATGAACTCACTTGTGGTGAGTGGTTTGGATTCTAGTGTCGGATACCGTGCTAGGCGGAAAACGGAGACTTGTTCACACGCACGAGCCTAGTTATCATATAATGAGCATATATATAACTAATTAGCCAAATAATAACTTAATGAAATAAGTTGGGACACTTAGGAACATGTAAACACTTTGTATAAGTGTTATAGGTCCTGATGGTTGCATCTAAGTTGTTATGGGACAAGGCTAAAGGGGTTTAAAGCTTCCAAGGACCTTGAATAAGAGTTTACTACCCAATAAAACCCACCCAAGGAGTTTACGGTCGTAAACCCTTGAGTTTACGGTCGTGAACTACAATCTTGGTGGTTTTGGGTGTTTTAAGGTGCTAAATGATTTCTAGAATAAGCCTAGCTTGGTGGTTTAATCCTTTGGGTAGTTTAGGGCATAGATTATACTCCTTTGAGGAGTTTACGGCCAAAATACCATATCCCTTAGAGTTTATGGTCGTAAACTATTATGAGATGGATGTTTTAATTCTTTCAAGTCTCTTGCACAAGTAGGATAATTTCTAGGCTTTTGTTTAAGGCTAAGGGGAACCCTAGGCACACTTTGGTGCCCTTACATGGTGTTTATGGCCCAAGAGCATTTCTTGGCCGTAAACTCCCTTTTAGGGGTGATTTTGATGTGTTAATGTCCCCATATTAGCTAGAAGTAATTGAGGGTTAAAGTCTAAAGCCTTTAGGAGTGATTAGGGCACATTTAAGCCCTTGAATTTGGTGTTTACGGTCCAAGAAACTCTTGGGCCGTAAACTCCTAAGGCTATGTGTTCTTGATTGTTTTCTAGTCTCAAATGATCATACATATTATCCTAAGCTAGTTATCTAACAAGGGAATGGGACTAGGTAGCCTTAAAGCTTCATTTTGGAGTTTACTCCCCAAGAACGTTCTCGGGCGGTAAACTCCCGGATCTCATATATATGACATACAATCTATGTTAATAAGCATAAAACAAACATTATAACACAACTATAGAAGTGTACTCACGATTTGGGATGAAAACCCAAAGATCCGTGAGAGAGAAAATGGCTTTTCTCTTGTTGGAAATGTGAATAATAAATGAATTTACTTAAGAAATCTATTTATAGTCCTGAAATATTTTGGCAAAAAATATTTTTATTCTGGAATTGGACTCTAACATTATGAAGTTTTGAAATGCCCAAGTTTCACAAACCCATGAGCATCCACTCTCCTGATATCTCCTTAAACATAAACCCTAATGTACACAAACTTATTCAGAAAAGTCTGAAATTCATTGAAACTGGACTAGCTTCTATTGAATAGATAATGTTCGTACAAAATGGAAATTTCGGGTTGTCACATGATGTATTGTGTATGGATTCTTCCAATAGTATGGATAAAGCATCTTTGTGGCATTGTCGTCTTGGACATGTCAACCAGAAGTGCATAGTCCAACTCCAAAAGGATGGAGTGTTGGAGTCATTCGACCTTAGGGAAGATGACACGTGCAAATCATGTTTTCTTGGAAAGATGACCAAGTCACCCTTCACTGGCACTTGTGAAACGGGTGGGTTTATTGGATCTCATACATACCGATGTATGTGGACCCCTTAGATCCACCATAAAGGATGGAAACTGCTTCTATGTGACTTTCACCGATGATTATAGTAGATATGGGTATATTTACTTAATCAAGCACAAGTCAAAAATGTTTGAAAAGTTCAAAGAGTTCAAGCATGAAGTGGAGAATCAATTGGACAGGAAAATCAAGATGTAGAATAGTTTCCTCCTCGGGTTGAGCGCCAGAGGAGGAGAGTACCAAAGTCTTGAATTGCACGACTATCTCAAGGAATGCAGAATAGTTTCACAAATGACGCCACCTAGGACACCACAGTTGAATGGTGTGGCAGAAAGGCGTAATCGAACCTTGTTAGACATGGTTTTTTCTATGATGAGTCATGCTTAACTACCTATCTCATTCTGGGGGTATGCCTTAGAGACTGCCGCCCATATGCTTAACCGAGTCCCTACAAAGAAGGTTGCCAAAACACCTCACGAAATGTGGACAGGGAAAGCTCCCTCGTTGGCACATATCAAGGTTTAGGGTTGTGAGGTCTTCGTAAGACGAGAGACTCACGACAAGCTCGAACCTCATAGTGAGCGATGTATTTTCATCGGCTACCCGCAGAGATCCTTTGGATATCTCTTCTATAGACCGAGTGACAATGTTGTCTTCGTTGCTAGAAGTGGGGTTTTCCGAGAAAGAGAACTCATAAGCCAAGGAGACAGTGGGAGGCAAATCGATCTTGAAGAGATTCAAGAATCAAGTGATGAAGGAACCTCTACCGCTGGCGCTCAACCCGAGGAGGAAACTCCGGTTGAACTGATTGACGAGTCCTTACCTCTTAGACGTTCCGAAAGAGTTAGCGTTCAATCCCAGTTTTATGGTTTTCATATTACACTGAGAAATCTAGATGAACCTAAGAGCTATAAGGAAGCCATGGCAGGCCCAGAGTCTGAGAAATGGAAAGAGGCGATGGATAGCGAGATTCAGTCCATGTATGACAACCAAGTTTGGAATTTGGTTGACAATGTGCCCGGACGTAAGACGGATGGGTCCAAATGGACCTTCAAGAAGAAAACCGACGTGGATGGGAATGTACACACTTATAAGCCGTGATTGGTTGCGAAGGGCTTTACTCAAACTTCAGGAGTTGACTATGATGAGACCTTCTCACCAGTTGCGAAAATTAAGTCTATTAGGGTGATGCTAGCCATTGCTGCATTTCATGATTATGAGATATGGCAAATGGACGTCAAGACCGCTTTCCTTAACGGGAAGTTGGCTGAGGATGTTTACACGGCTCAGCCAGAGGGTTTTGTTGATGCGAAGCATCCCAATAGAGTGTGCAAGCTTGAGAAGTCCATTTATGGACTTAAGCAAGCATCTCGCAGATAGAATCATTTCTTTGATGAGAAAGTCAAAGAGTTTGGATTTGTACGAAGCGAAGATTAATCATGTGTATACGTCAAAGCCAGTGGGAGTACAGTTAGCTTTCTCGTTTTGTATGTCGATAACATAATGCTCATAGGAAACGACATCCCGACTCTGTAGGAGGTTAAGCCCTGGCTCGGGAAGTGCTTCGCTATGAAGGACCTCGGAGAGGCTTCCTATATTTTGGGAATAAGGATAGTGAAAGAACGAAGTAAGAGACGAATAGGACTTAGTCAGAATACTTACTTAGATAAAGTACTAAAACATTTTAGTATGGAAAACTCGAAAAAGGGAGAACTACCGATACAGAGTAATGCCAAATTGAGTAAGACTCAAAGTTCGAGTACCGAAGCCGAGATAGCAGAGATGAGCCGAGTACCTTATGCTTCCGCAGTACGCTCGATCATGTATGCTATGACTTTTACTCGTCCTAATGTAGCCTTTGCTTTGAGCATGGTAAATAGATATCAAGGGAACCCAGGCAAAGCTCATTGGATTGCTGTTAAGGATATACTTAAGTACCTTTGGAGGACCAAGGAATGGTTCTTAGTTCTCGGAGGGAGTGATGACTTAAACGTGCGAGGGTATAGTGACGCCAGCTTCCAAACCGACAGAGACAACTACCGTTCGCAGTCGGGCTGGGTCTTTACTCTAAATGGAGGAGCAGTGACTTGGAAAAGTTCCAAGCAGGAGACTGTAGCTGATTCAACGTGCGAATCAGAGTACATTGCAGTGAGCGAAGCGTCGAAGGAGACGATCTGGTTGAAGAACTTCATTGGTGACTTTGGAGTTGTGCCTGTCATAAAGGATCCTATGGAAATTTTCTGTGATAATGAAGGAGTGGTTTCCTTGACTAAGGAACCGAGGGATCATGGTAGATCTCGACATATCAACAGAAAGTATCATTTTATTAGACATCGAGTAGAAGAAGGAAACCTCGTGGTGAAGAGGATATCATCAGAAGATGACCCAGCAGATCCGCTTACGAAGGGACTGAGTAGGGTTAAGCACTTGCAGCATGCTAGGAGCATTAGGCTGAAGGATGATGTTAGTTTAGATTAGATAGTTTTAGAAACATGTAATAGATAAATGTAATTGATATTTGATGATTAAATAAAGGAGTATTATTTATGAGTAAAGTTACTGTCTTATGTTAATTATTTAACTATTGTTTCACTTTGCATGTTTTGACTTCCAGAATAATTGAGTTTATTAAGAATAATCAAATTATTCGAACAGTCCCCAATCGTTCATATGTTGGAAGTAGGTATGAATGAAAATTGTCATGAATTGGTGTGTATATTGTCTAAATGGTATTAGACATAGCAAAAGTTTGCTACAACGTTCATGAGTGCTTATGAACAAGTTTTGAGCATTGGAATAAACCCGCGCTTGCTGGAATCACCTTATGGAATGTGATAAATAGGTGATCGCAAGACGATAATATCGTATGGTCTTAAAACCAAGATATATGGTTTGTTATTTACTAATTGGTTGTGCATTGATAATGCGAAACCGCATCAGTAACTTGATTTCATAAAACACATTGTTGTGTATAGTTGATTAGTGAATAAGTAAATGCATATAAGTCGAAGTTTATTTGTTACTTTAATCCTAAGAGGGAAAAAGCGATATCACGGCCGCTCGATGATTTGATTTGACCTATGTGTCGGGCCCGGTCAGGACTGAATTGATGTGTTCAATTAAGTTCTATGTCAAATAAATCTGAGATCAAGAAACCAACTGCTATACAATTAGTTCATTAAAATAGTCTGCACAATATCTTAACAGAGGACTGTACGATCCCTTATCTAAAGGACAAGATACTTATACGATTAGAGTTGACAACGTCTTTGAGAGCTATGATTGCTAATAGGATTGTGTTTGCACTTATAGTTACTAGATTTATCCAAGTGGGAGACTGTTGGATTAGTGTCTAAGGCTGTAACTATATTTGGATTCGATTGTGCATGGTCCTTTTGGGTTGCCTTCACCTTAGCAACTTGACCAGATGATAGAGAGAATAGAAATTATTGTTAATGTATTATAAGAATAATATGTTAAAGGAATAATTATATTATTTGATTAATATAAGTCATAAATTAATTAGGAATTAATTTGGTGACTGAAAGAGATTAATTGAATAAAGGGGCATAAACTGTCAAATGTGTGATAGTTATATTATGAGCTAAGAATACTTATGGATAATAGGTTGGACGACTTTAGGGATGTGGATCACCTAGAAATCATCCATGGCATTATCTAAAAGGATAATTGGATTGCTTTTATGTCTAAGTTATCCAATTAGGGTTTAAGGTGAAACCCTAGGAGCTCATCGTATAAATAGATACCTAGGGTGAGGGAAATCGACACTCTTGCAAGGTTAAGAACCCTAGGGCCGATTTTCACCCTCCATTCTCTCTCAAATCATCTTCTTGCTAGTAGGTGTTTATAAGCTATTAGAGGAGAGACATTTGTGACTCTAAGCTCCAAGAAGAAGAAGGTTTCAAGCAAGTAACTCAAGGTAATCTTCTAGATCTGTTCTTACATGTTTTGATTGTTTAATCTAGCCATGAAAGTCTTGGATATATTGCATATTCAATTAGAGAAACCTAGATCCAAGCTTTAGGGTTTGTAGCTGCACATAGGAAAGTTCTTATGGCTCAAACCCATCAGTGGTATCAGAGCCTTGATTGGTTTCAATTGAATGTGATGCTTAACTGTTTTGCTTGCTGAAAATCATTTTTCGTCACCTCTGTCCGACCCAACTTGGCGAGTCAGTGTTTGGACTCGGCGAGGTGGCCCGACTCGGCGAGTGCAAAGCCTGACTCGACAAGTCCAAGCGTCAGACAGAGGATAACCCGGGATTTTATTGTTGTTTTGTCTTGGATTGATACAAAAATCGTTTTATTATGTGTAAATCTGAATTTTAACCTAATTTAATGATTATCCTTGACATAACAATAGATAATTTCAAATCTTTTAAATATTAATTATTTATATGATAAATATGGACTATTTAATATTATTTGGTAATTATCTAATGATTAAAATAAGATTAGGTAAAATATAGATAATTATGAGATTAATTGTTTAATTTGAATTATTTGTTATTTGATCCTTTTAGTTTTGAAAAGTTCAAAATCTATCCCGAAGTTGTGAAATTTGAATTTTGTGATTAAAAGTTTAATTTAGAAGAATTTAAATTTCAACCCCTAGAGTTTTACAAGTTTAAAATTCAACCTTATGCTATTATATTATTAAGACCTTAATAAATATATAAGTATAATTAAAATGCTAGTCTTACCGTTAGTAGGCCTCATTCACGAAGCCGGTCTATAAGGTGGGTATAAGGTTGTGGCCTATAAAATGACGCTTAATGGGTGTACACTCACACCTACCGCTTCCTTGATCGATGGAGGGTTGTTAGCCGAACGGGTAGGATAGGGCAACTCTCACTCCTCGTTAAAATTATAATGCTAAAGTATAAAGTAACTACATGTTTTTTTTAAAATTCCCAATCCTAGTTACTTTAGGCAAAAGTGAATTGATGCAATCCCATGAAATTACACTTTTCATCCTTGCTAAGAAGTTAGTGGAGCGTGTGTGGTTCACCGACACACTAATTGATTCTAAGAAAAGGTGGCAAAGGGTGATTCATTGTTTATCATAGTTCGATGGAGCCTGTGTGGTTTACCGGCACGTCGAATAGGTGGTTGTAACAATGAAGGCACCATGTAGATTTGCATTGTTATTCACACCCACTTTGTGATCCTCGGCATCCCAGTCACAAACGAGAGGGGCATATCGAGATTTAAACATGCCATTGAAATGCTCAATGAATCTCAAGGAAAATCTAGGAATTCTCAATGCATTTAAAACTTAAGGTTATGTTTTTCATGGTGAAGAATTAGTGAATCCTCATTCGCGTACCTCCAAATTATTTGCGTGTTAGATTACGGCATCCCTTTTCTAATATGTAAATAATTTTGTTGGGTCCTAGCCCTAATTTTTCACTTTGGGTGTTAAAATAGGGATTCAATTCTAATCAACTTTGTCCTTTCTATTTGTAGATGTCGAACGCGAACGACGTTGCTGCTAACTCATTCACGTTAATGAGTCTTTGCCAAAAGGTGACTTTCGATGGAACGAACTTTAGCGAATGGATAAGATACATTCGCACGATTGCGCGCTACGAGGAAAAAGAGTATGTCCTCGACGAAAAGCTCGAGAAGATCAATCCAGAAGTCGCCACTCCCGGTGAAATGGCTGTCTTTGAGACCCACGAACGTGATGCAACGAAAGTACATTGCATCATGATAGCCACTATGAACCAAGAATTCCAAAAGTCCTATGAGGACATGTACCCCTACGAAATGCATCAATACTTAATGGAGAGGTACCACCAAAGCGCGAGGCAAGAGCGCTATGAGATCATTACGAACATGATCACCGCTAAGATGGGAAGTGGAGATTCGTTAACCATGCACTTGCAAAAGATGCAAAGATATGTTGATCGTCTTTGCAAGTTAAATGTTAACTTTGGGGAGGATTTGGCCATCGACATTGTTCTTCACTCCTTGCCCTCATGCTACAACCAATTTAGGATGACCTACCACATGAACAAAGAAGAGGTCACCCTAAGCAAACTCCAAGCACTCCTAAGAACTGCTGAGAGCAACCTCAAGGAGAAGTCTGTTGCAACAACTCCCGCACCAACTGCTGCTCCTGTTTTGGCAATAGGGCAGGGAAGGGGCAAGAAGAGGATGGCTTCGTCAAAGAGCTACTACAAGGGAAAGTCCCAATATGGTTCCTCTTCTAGTGGGACCAAGGTTGATCCCGGTAAGCCCAACCCTAACACGAAGGAGGCAGAGTGTCACTATTGCCACAAAATAGGGCATTGGAAGAGAAGCTGCCCAGAATAACTGCAAGCCATCAAGGATGGAAAGATCAAGCCGTCTTACGCAGGTATATACATAATTAAATCTAATGATTCATCTCATGCTATTTCTTGGGTTCTTGATACAGGATGTGGTTACCACATTTGTTCTGATTTGCAGGGACTAAGAAGAAATAGGGATGTGGAGCATGGGGGAATAAATCTAATCATGGGAAACAGAAGATCGTCGCCTGTCACCAAGATCGGAGTGTATTCTTTAGTGCTTAGTAATGGATTAGATTTAGATTTAGATAATTGTTGCTACTCGCCAGATATGGCAAGAAACATCATTTCGTTTCATGGTTTATTTAGACAAAGATTTAGATTCTCGTTTAATAATATGAATGGTTCTTTATGCTTATCTAAATGGTGTTTTATACTTTGAAGCAATGCCTTGTAATGGAATTTAGGAAACTGTTATGGTTGTAGATAACCTAGGAAATGATGTATTGTGTATGGATTCTTCCAATAGTATGGATAAAGCATCTTTGTGGCATTATCGTCTTGGACATGTCAACAAGAAGCGCATAGCCCAACTCCAAAAGGATGGAGTGTTGGAGTCATTCGACCTTAGGGAAGATGACACGTACGAATCTTGTTTTCTTGGAGATATGTCCAAGTCACCCTTCACTGGCACTTGTGAAAGGGGTGGGTTTATTGGATCTCGTACATACCGATGTATGTGGACCCTTTAGATCCACCATAAAGGATGGAAACCGCTTCTACGTGACTTTCACCGATGATTATAGTAGATATGGGTATATTTACTTAATCAAGCACAAGTCAGAAACGTTTGAAAAGTTCAAAGAGTTCAAGCATGAAGTGGAGAATCAATTGGACAGGAAAATCAAGATGCTTCGATCCGATCGAGGAGGAGAGTACCTAAATCTTGAATTCCACGACTATCTCAAGGAATGTAGAATAGTTTCGCAATTGACGCCACCTAGGACACCACAGCTGAATGGTGTGGCAGAAAGGCGTAATCGAACCTTGTTAGACATGGTTTTTTCGATGATGAGTCGTGCTTCACTAGCTATCTCATTCTGGGGGTATGCCTTAGAGACTGCCGCCCATATCCTTAACCGAGTCCCTACAAAGAAGGTTGCCAAAACACCTCACGAAATGTGGACAGGGAAAGGTCCCTCGTTGGCACATATCAAGGTTTGGGGTTGTGAGGTCTTCGTAAGACGAGAGACTCACGACAAGCTCGAACCTCATAGTGAGCGATGTATTTTCATCGGCTACCCGCAGAGATCCTTTGGATATCTCTTCTATAGACCGAGTGACAATGTTGTCTTCGTTGCTAGAAGTGGGGTTTTCCGAGAAAGAGAACTCATAAGCCAAGGAGACAGTGGGAGGCAAATCAATCTTGAAGAGATTCAAGAATCAAGTGATGAAGGAACCTCTACCGCTGGCGCTCAACCCGAGGAGGAAACTCCGATTGAACTGATTGACGAGTCCTTACCTCTTAGACGTTCCGAAAGAGTTAGCGTTCAATCCCAGTTTTATGGTTTTCATATTACTATCGAAGGGTACACGTATATTAGTGATGGTACACTGAGAAATCTAGATGAACCTAAGAGCTATAAGGAAGCCATGGCAGGCCCAGAGTCTGAGAAATGGAAAGAGGCCATGGATAGCGAGATTCAGTCCATGTATGGCAACCAAGTTTGGAATTTGGTTGACAACGTGCCCGGACGTAAGACGGTTGGGTGCAAATGGATCTTCAAGAAGAAAACCGACGTGGATGGGAATGTACACACTTATAAGGCGTGATTGGTTGCGAAGGACTTTACTCAAACTCCAGGAGTTGACTATGATGAGACCTTCTCACCAGTTGCAAAAATTAAGTCTATTAGGGTGATGCTAGCCATTGCTGCATTTCATGATTATGAGATATGGCAAATGGACGTCAAGACCGCTTTCCTTAACGGGAAGTTGGCTGAGGATGTTTACATGGCTCAGGTAGAGGGTCTTGTTGATGCGAAGCATCCCAATAGAGTGTGCAAGCTTGAGAAGTCCATTTATGGACTTAAGCAAGCATCTCACAGATAGAATCATTTCTTTGATGAGAAAGTCAAAGAGTTTGGATTTGTACGAAGCGAAGATGAATCATGTATATATGTCAAAGCCAGTGGGAGTACAGTTAGCTTTCTCGTTTTGTATGTCAATGACATACTGCTCATAGGAAACGACATCCCGACTCTGCAGGAGGTTAAGTCCTGGCTCGGGAAGTGCTTCGCTATGAAGGACCTCGGAGAGGCTTCCTATATTTTGGGAATAAGGATAGTGAGAGAACGACGTAAGAGACTAATAGGACTTAGTCAGAATACTTACTTAGATAAAGTACTAAAACGTTTTAGTATGGAAAACTCGAAAAAGGGAGAACTACCGATACAAAGTAATGCCAAATTGAGTAAGACTCAAAGTTCGAGTACCGAAGCCAAGATAGCAGAGATGATCCGAGTACCTTATGCTTCCACAGTTGGCTCGATCATGTATGCTATGACTTGTACTCGTCCTGATGTAGCCTTTGCTTTGAGCATGGTCAGTGGATATCAAGGGAACCCAGGAAAAGCTCATTGGATTGCGGTTAAGGATATACTTAAGTACCTTCGGAGGACCAAGGAATGGTTCTTAGTTCTCGGAGGGAGTGATGACTTAAACGTGCGAGGGTATAGTGACGCCAGCTTCCAAACCGACAGAGACAACTACCGTTCGCAGTCAGGCTGGGTCTTTACTCTAAATGGAGGTGCAGTGACTTGGAAAAGTTCCAAGCAGGAGACTGTAGCTAATTCAACATGCGAATCAGAGTACATTGCAGCGAGCGAAGCGTCGAAAGAGGCGATATGGTTGAAGAACTTCATTGGTGACTTTGGAGTTGTGCCTGTCATAAAGGATCCTATGGAAATTTTCTGTGATAATGAAGGAGCGGTTTCCTTGACTAAGGAACCGAGGGATCATGGTAGATCTCGACATATCAACAGAAAGTATCATTTTATTAGACATCGAGTAGAAGAAGGACACCTCGTGGTGAAGAGGATATCATCAGAAGATAACCCAGCAAATCTGTTTACGAAGGGACTGAGTAGGGTTAAGCACTTGCAGTATGCTAGGAGCATTGGGCTGAAGGATTATGTTAGTTTAGATTAGATAGTTTTAGAAACATGTAATAGATAAATGTATTTGACATTTGATGATTAAATAAAGGAGTATTATTTATGAGTAAAGTTACTGTCTTATGTTAATTATTTAACTATTGTTTCACTTTGCATGTTTTGACTTCCAGAATAATTGAGTTTATTAAGAATAATCGAAGTATTCGAACAGTCCCCAATCGTTCATATGTTGGAAGTAGGTATGAATGAAGATTGTCATGAATTGGTGTGTATATTTTCTAAATGGTATTAGACATAGCAAAAGTTTGCTACAACGTTCATGAGTGCTTATGAACAAGTTTTGAGCATTGGATTAAACCCGCGCTTGCTGGAATCACCTTATGGAATGTGATAAATAGGTGATCGCAAGACGATAATATCGTATGGTCTTAAAACCAAGATATATGGTTTGTTATTTACTAATTGGTTGTGCATTGATAATGCGAAACCGCATCAGTAACTTGATGTCATAAAACGCATTGTTGTGTATAGTTGATTAGTGAATAAGTAAATGCATATAAGTCGAAGTTTATCTGTTACTTTTATCCTAAGAGGGGAAAAAGCGATATCACGGCCGCTCGATGATTTGATTTGACCTATGTGTCGGGCCCGGTCAGGACTAAATTGATGTGTTCAATTAAGTTCTATGTCAAATAAATCTGAGATCGAGAAACCAACTGCTAGACAATTAGTTCATTAAAGTTGTCTGCACAATATCTTAACAGAGGACTGTACGATCCCTTATCTAAAGGACAAGATACTTATAAGATTAGAGTTGACAACGTCTTTGAGAGCTATGATTGCTAATAGGATTGTGTTTGCACTTATAGTTACTAGACTTATCTCAGTGGGAGACTGTTGGATTAGTGTCTAAGGCTGTAACTATATTTGGATCCGATTGTGCATCGTCCTTTTCGGTTGCCTTTACCTTAGCAACTTGACCAGATGATAGAGAGAAGAGATATTATTGTTAATGTATTATAAGAATAATATGTTAAAGGAATAATTATATTATTTGATTAATATAAGTCATAAATTAATTAGGAATTAATTTGGTGACTGAAAGAGATTAATTGAATAAAGGGGCATAAACTGTCAAATGTGTGATAGTTATATTATGAGCTAAGAATACTTATGGATAATAGGTTGGACGATTTTAGGGATGTGGATCACCTAGAAATCGTACATGGCATTATCTAAAAGGATAATTGGATTGCTTTTAAGTCTAAGTTATCCAGTTAGGGTTTAAGGTGAAACCCTAGGAGCTCATCGTATAAATAGATGCCTAGGGTGAGGGAAATCGACACTCTTGCAAGGTTAAGAACCCTAGGGCCGATTTTCACCCTCCATTCTCTCTCAAATCATCTTCTTGCTAGTAGGTGTTTATAATCCATTAGAGGAGTGACATTTGTTACTCTAAGCTCCAAGAAGAAGAAGGTTTCAAGCAAGTAACTCAAGGTAATCTTCTAGATCTGTTCATACATGTTTTGATTTTTTAATCTAGCCATGAAAGTCTTGGATATATTGCATATTCAATTAGAGAAACCTAGATCCAAGCTTTAGGGTTTGTAGCTGCACATAGGAAAGCTCTTATGGCTCAAACCCATCAGTGGTATCAGAGCCTTGATTGGTTTCAATTGAATGTGATGCTTAACTGTTTTGCTTGCTGAAAATCATTTTTCGTCACCTCTATCCGACCCAACTTGGCGAGTCAGTGTTTGGACTCGGCGAGTGCAAAGCCTGACTCGGCAAGTCCAAGCGTCAGACAGAGGATAACTTGGGATTTTATTGTTGTTTTGTCTTGGATTGATACAAAAATCGTTTTATTATGTGTAAATCTGAATTTTAACCTAATTTAATGATTATCCTTGACATAACAATAGATAATTTCAAATCTTTTAAATATTAATTATTTATATGATAAATATCGACTATTTAATATTATTTGGTAATTATCTAATGATTAAAATAAGATTAGGTAAAATATAGATAATTATGAGATTAATTGTTTAATTTGAATTATTTGTTATTTCATCCTTTTAGTTTTGAAAAGTTCAAAATCTATCCCGAAGTTGTGAAATTTGAATTTTGTGATTAAAAGTTTAATTTAGAAGAATTTAAATTTCAACCCCTAGAGTTTTACAAGTTTAAAATTCAACCTTATGCTATTATATTATTAAGAGCTTAATAAATATATAAGTATAATTAAAATGCTAGTCTTACCGTTAGTAGGCCTCATTCACGAAGCCGGTCTATAAGGTGGGTATAAGGTTGCGGCCTATAAAATGACGCTTAATGGGTGTACACTCACACCTACCGCTTCCTTGATCGATGGAGGGTTGTTAGCCGAACGGGTAGGATAGGGCAACTCTCACTCCTCGTTAAAATTATAATGCTAAAGTATAAAGTAACTACATGTTTTTTTTTTTAAATTCCCAATCCTAGTTACTTTAGGCAAAAGTGAATTGATGCAATCCCATGAAATTACACTTTTCATCCTTGCTAAGAAGTTAGTGGAGCGTGTGTGGTTCACCGGCACACTAATTGATTCTAAGAAAAGGTGGCAAAGGGTGATTCATTGTTTATCATAGTTCGATGGAGCCTGTGTGGTTTACCGGCACGTCGAATAGGTGATTGTAACAATGAAGGCACCATGTAGATTTGCATTGTTATTCACACCCACTTTGTGATCCTCGGCATCCCAGTCACAAATGAGAGGGGCATATCGAGATTTAAACATGCCATTGAAATGTTCAATGAATCTCAAGGAAAATCTAGGAATTCTCAATGCATTTAAAACTTAAGGTTATGTTTTTCATGGTGAAGAATTAGTGAATCCTCATTCACGTACCTCCAAATTATTTGCGTGTTAGATTACGGCATCCCTTTTCTAATATGTAAATAATTTTGTTGGGTCCTAGTCCTAATTTTTCACTTTGGGTGTTAAAATACGGATTCAATTCTAATCAACTTTGTCCTTTCTATTTGTAGATGTCGAACGCGAACAACGTTGCTACTAACTCATTCACGTTAATGAGTCTTTGCCAAAAGGTGACTTTCGATGGAACGAACTTTAGCGAATGGATAAGATACATTCGCACGATTGCGCGCTAAGAGGAAAAAGAGTATTTTCTCGACGAAAAGCTCGAGAAGATCAATCCAGAAGTCGCCACTCCCGGTGAAATGGCTGTCTTTGAGACCCGCGAACGTGATGCAACGAAAGTACATTGCATCATGATAGCCACTATGAACCAAGAATTCCAAAAGTCCTATGAGGACATGTATCCCTACGAAATGCATCAATACTTAATGGAGAGGTACCACCAAAGCGCGAGGCAAGAGCGCTATGAGATCATTACGAACATGATCACCGCTAAGATGGGAAGTGGAGATTCGTTAACCATGCACTTGCAAAAGATGCAAAGATATGTTGATCGTCTTTGCAAGTTAAATGTTAACTTTGGGGAGGATTTGGCCATCGACATTGTTCTTCACTCCTTGCCCTCATGCTACAACCAATTTAGGATGACCTACCACATGAACAAAGAAGAGGTCACCCTAAGCAAACTCCAAGGACTCCTAAGAACTGCTGAGAGCAACCTCAAGGAGAAGTCTGTTGCACCAACTCCCGCACCAACTGCTGCTCCTGTTTTGGCAATAGGGCAGGGAAGGGGCAAGAAGAGGATGGCTTCGTCAAAGAGCTACTGCAAGGGAAAGTCCCAAGATGGTTCCTCTTCTAGTGGGACCAAGGTTGATCCCGGTAAGCCCAACCCTAACACAAAGGAGGCAGAGTGTCACTATTGCCACAAAATAGGGCATTGGAAGAGAAGCTGCCCAGAATAACTGCAAGCCATCAAGGATGGAAAGATCATGCCGTCTTACGCAGGTATATACACAATTAAATCTAATGATTCATCTCATGCTATTTCTTGGGTTCTTGATACAGGATGTGGTTACCACATTTGTTCTGATTTGCAGGGACTAAGAAGAAATAGGGATGTGGAGCATAGGGGAATACATCTAATCATGGGAAACAGAAGATCGTCGCCTGTCACCAAGATCGAAGTGTATTCTTTAGTGCTTAGTAATGGATTAGATTTAGATTTAGATAATTGTTGCTACTCGCCAGATATGGCAAGAAACATCATTTCGTTTCATGGTTTATTTAGACAAGGATTTAGATACTCATTTAATAATATGAATGGTTCTTTATGCTTATCTAAATGGTGTTTTATACTTTGAAGCAATGCCTTGTAATGGAATTTAGGAAACTGTTATGGTTGTAGATAACCTAGGAAATGATGTATTGTGTATGGATTCTTCCAATAGTATGGATAAAGCATCTTTGTGGCATTATCGTCTTGGACATGTAAACAAGAAGCGCATAGCCCAACTCCAAAAGGATGGAGTGTTGGAGTCATTCGACCTTAGGGAAGATGACACGTACGAATCTTGTTTGCTTGGAAATATGTCCAAGTCACCCTTCACTGGCACTTGTGAAAGGGGTGGGTTTATTGGATCTCGTACATACCGATGTATGTGGACCCTTTAGATCCACCATAAAGGATGGAAACCGCTTCTACGTGACTTTCACCGATGATTATAGTAGATATGGGTATATTTACTTAATCAAGCACAAGTCAGAAACGTTTGAAAAGTTCAAAGAGATCAAGCATGAAGTGGAGAATCAATTGGACAGGAAAATCAAGATGCTTCGATCCGATCGAGGAGGAGAGTACCTAAATCTTGAATTCCACGACTATCTCAAGGAATGTAGAATAGTTTCGCAATTGACGCCACCTAGGACACCACAGCTGAATGGTGTGGCAGAAAGGCGTAATCGAACCTTGTTAGACATGGTTTTTTCGATGATGAGTCGTGCTTCACTACCTATCTCATTCTGGGGGTATGCCTTAGAGACTGCCGCCCATATCCTTAACCGAGTCCCTACAAAGAAGGTTGCCAAAACACCTAACGAAATGTGGACAGGGAAAGGTCCCTCGTTGGCACATATCAAGGTTTGGGGTTGTGAGGTCTTCGTAAGACGAGAGACTCACGACAAGCTCGAACCTCATAGTGAGCGATGTATTTTCATCGGCTACCCGCAGAGATCCTTTGGATATCTCTTCTATAGACCGAGTGACAATGTTGTCTTCGTTGCTAGAAGTGGGGTTTTCCGAGAAAGAGAACTCATAAGCCAAGGAGACAGTGGGAGGCAAATCAATCTTGAAGAGATTCAAGAATCAAGTGATGAAGGAACCTCTACCGCTGGCGCTCAACCCGAGGAGGAAACTCCGATTGAACTGATTGACGAGTCCTTACCTCTTAGACGTTCCGAAAGAGTTAGCGTTCAATCCCAGTTTTATGGTTTTCATATTACTATCGAAGGGTACACGTATATTAGTGATGGTACACTGAGAAATCTAGATGAACCTAAGAGCTATAAGGAAGCCATGGCAGGCCCAGAGTCTGAGAAATGGAAAGAGGCCATGGATAGCGAGATTCAGTCCATGTATGACAACCAAGTTTGGAATTTGGTTGACAACGTGCCCGGACGTAAGACGGTTGGCTGCAAATGGATCTTCAAGAAGAAAACCGACGTGGATGGGAATGTACACACTTATAAGGCGTGATTGGTTGCGAAGGACTTTACTCAAACTCCAGGAGTTGACTATGATGAGACCTTCTCACCAGTTGCAAAAATTAAGTCTATTAGGGTGATGCTAGCCATTGCTGCATTTCATGATTATGAGATATGGCAAATGGACGTCAAGACCGCTTTCCTTAACGGGAAGTTGGCTGAGGATGTTTACATGGCTCAGGTAGAGGGTTTTGTTGATGCGAAGCATCCCAATAGAGTGTGCAAGCTTGAGAAGTCCATTTATGGACTTAAGCAAGCATCTCGCAGATAGAATCATTTCTTTGATGAGAAAGTCAAAGAGTTTGGATTTGTACGAAGCGAAGATGAATCATGTATATATGTCAAAGCCAGTGGGAGTACAGTTAGCTTTCTCGTTTTGTATGTCGATGACATACTGCTCATAGGAAACGACATCCCGACTCTGCAGGAGGTTAAGTCCTGGCTCGGGAAGTGCTTCGCTATGAAGGACCTCGGAGAGGCTTCCTATATTTTGGGAATAAGGATAGTGAGAGAACGAAGTAAAAGACTAATAGGACTTAGTCAGAATACTTACTTAGATAAAGTACTAAAACATTTTAGTATGGAAAACTCGAAAAAGGGAGAACTACCGATACAAAGTAATGCCAAATTGAGTAAGACTCAAAGTTCGAGTACCGAAGCCAAGATAGCAGAGATGATCCGAGTACCTTATGCTTCCACAGTTGGCTCGATCATCTATGCTATGACTTGTACTCGTCCTGATGTAGCCTTTGCTTTGAGCATGGTCAGTAGATATCAAGGGAACCCAGGCAAAGCTCATTGGATTGCGGTAAAGGATATACTTAAGTACCTTCGGAGGACCAAGGAATGGTTCTTATTTCTCGGAGGGAGTGATGACTGAAACGTGCGAGGGTATAGTGACGCCAGCTTCCAAACCGACAGAGACAACTACCGTTCACAGTCAGGCTGGGTCTTTACTCTAAATGGAGATGCAGTGACTTGGAAAAGTTCCAAGCAGGAGACTGTAGCTAATTCAACATGCGAATCAGAGTACATTGCAGCGAGCGAAGCGTCGAAGGAGGCGATATGGTTGAAGAACTTCATTGGTGACTTTGGAGTTGTGCCTGTCATAAAGGATCCTATGGAAATTTTCTGTGATAATGAAGGAGCGGTTGCCTTGACTAAGGAACCGAGGGATCATGGTAGATCTCGACATATCAACAGAAAGTATCATTTTATTAGACATCGAGTAGAAGGACACCTCGTGGTGAAGAGGATATCATCAGAAGATAACCCAGCAAATCTGCTTACGAAGGGACTGAGTAGGGTTAAGCACTTGCAGTATGCTAGGAGCATTGGGCTGAAGGATGATGTTAGTTTAGATTAGATAGTTTTAGAAACATGTAATAGATAAATGTAATTGACATTTGATGATTAAATAAAGGAGTATTATTTATGAGTAAAGTTACTGTCTTATGTTAATTATTTAACTATTGTTTCACTTTGCATGTTTTGACTTCCAGAATAATTGAGTTTATTAAGAATAATCGAAGTATTCGAACAGTCCCCAATCGTTCATATGTTGGAAGTAGGTATGAATGAAGATTGTCATGAATTGGTGTGTATATTTTCTAAATGGTATTAGACATAGCAAAAGTTTGCTACAACGTTCATGAGTGCTTATGAACAAGTTTTGAGCATTGGATTAAACCCGCGCTTGCTGGAATCACCTTATGGAATGTGATAAATAGGTGATCGCAAGACGATAATATCGTATGGTCTTAAAACCAAGATATATGGTTTGTTATTTACTAATTGGTTGTGCATTGATAATGCGAAACCGCATCAGTAACTTGATGTCATAAAACGCATTGTTGTGTATAGTTGATTAGTGAATAAGTAAATGCATATAAGTCGAAGTTTATCTGTTACTTTTATCCTAAGAGGGAAAAAGCGATATCATGGCCGCTCGATGATTTGATTTGACCTATGTGTCGGGCCCGGTCAGGACTAAATTGATGTGTTCAATTAAGTTCTATGTCAAATAAATCTGAGATCGAGAAACCAACTGCTAGACAATTAGTTCATTAAAATTGTCTGCACAATATCTTAACAGAGGACTGTACGATCCCTTATCTAAAGGACAAGATACTTATAATATTAGAGTTGACAACGTCTTTGAGAGCTATGATTGCTAATAGGATTGTGTTTGCACTTATAGTTACTAGACTTATCCAAGTGGGAGACTGTTGGATTAGTGTCTAAGGCTGTAACTATATTTGGATCCGATTGTGCATGGTCCTTTTCGGTTGCCTTTACCTTAGCAACTTGACCAGATGATAGAGAGAAGAGATATTATTGTTAATGTATTATAAGAATAATATGTTAAAGGAATAATTATATTATTTGATTAATATAAGTCATAAATTAATTAGGAATTAATTTGGTGACTGAAAGAGATTAATTGAATAAAGGGGCATAAACTGTCAAATGTGTGATAGTTATATTATGAGCTAAGAATACTTATGGATAATAGGTTGGACGATTTTAGGGATGTGGATCACCTAGAAATCGTCCATGGCATTATCTAAAAGGATAATTGGATTGCTTTTAACTCTAAGTTATCCAGTTAGGGTTTAAGGTGAAACCCTAGGAGCTCATCGTATAAATAGATGCCTAGGGTGAGGGAAATCAACACTCTTGCAAGGTTAAGAACCCTAGGGCCGATTTTCACCCTCCATTCTCTCTCAAATCATCTTCTTGCTAGTAGGTGTTTATAAGCCATTAGAGGAGTGACATTTGTTACTCTAAGCTCCAAGAAGAAGAAGGTTTCAAGCAAGTAACTCAAGGTAATCTTCTAGATCTGTTCTTACATGTTTTGATTGTTTAATCTAGCCATGAAAGTCTTGGATATATTGCATATTCAATTAGAGAAACCTAGATCCAAGCTTTAGGGTTTGTAGCTGCACATAGGAAAGTTCTTATGGCTCAAACCCATCAGTGGTATCAGAGCCTTGATTGGTTTCAATTGAATGTGATGCTTAACTATTTTGCTTGCTGAAAATCATTTTTCGTCACCTCTGTCCGACCCAACTTGGCGAGTCAGTGTTTGGACTCTGCGAGTGCAAAGCCTGACTCGGCAAGTCCAAGCGTCAGACAGAGGATAACTTGGGATTTTATTGTTGTTTTGTCTTGGATTGATACAAAAATCGTTTTATTATGTGTAAATCTGAATTTTAACCTAATTTAATGATTATCCTTGACATAACAATAGATAATTTCAAATCTTTTAAATATTAATTATTTATATGATAAATATGGAATATTTAATATTATTTGGTAATTATCTAATGATTAAAATAAGATTAGGTAAAATATAGATAATTATGAGATTAATTGTTTAATTTGAATTATTTGTTATTTGATCCTTTTAGTTTTGAAAAGTTCAAAATCTATCCTGAAGTTGTGAAATTTGAATTTTGTGATTAAAAGTTTAATTTAGAAGAATTTAAATTTCAACCCCTAGAGTTTTACAAGTTTAAAATTCAACCTTATGCTATTATATTATTAAGATCTTAATAAATATATAAGTATAATTAAAATGCTAGTCTTACCGTTAGTAGGCCTCATTCACGAAGTCGGTCTATAAGGTGGGTATAAGGTTGCGGCCTATAAAATGACGCTTAATGCGTGTACACTCACACCTACCGCTTCCTTGATCGATGGAGGGTTGTTAGCCGAACGGGTAGGATAGGGCAACTCTCACTCCTCGTTAAAATTATAATGATAAAGTATAAAGTAACTACATGTTTTTTTTAAAATTCCCAATCCTAGTTACTTTAGGCAAAAATGAATTGATGCAATCCCATGAAATTACACTTTTCATCCTTGCTAAGAAGTTAGTGGAGCGTGTGTGGTTCACCGACACACTAATTGATTCTAAGAAAAGGTGGCAAAGGGTGATTCATTGTTTATCATAGTTCGATGGAGCCTGTGTGGTTTACCGGCACGTCGAATAGGTGATTGTAACAATGAAGGCACCATGTAGATTTGCATTGTTATTCACACCCACTTTGTGATCCTCGGCATCCCAGTCACAAACGAGAGGGGCATATCGAGATTTAAACATGCCATTGAAATGTTCAATGAATCTCAAGGAAAATCTAGGAATTCTCAATGCATTTAAAACTTAAGGTTATGTTTTTCATGGTGAAGAATTAGTGAATCCTCATTCACGTACCTCCAAATTATTTGCGTGTTAGATTACGGCATCCCTTTTCTAATATGTAAATAATTTTGTTGGGTCCTAGCCCTAATTTTTCACTTTGGGTGTTAAAATAGGGATTCAATTCTAATCAACTTTGTCCTTTCTATTTGTAGATGTCGAACGCGAACAACGCTGCTGCTAACTCATTCATGTTAATGAGTCTTTGCCAAAAGGTGACTTTCGATGGAACGAACTTTAGCGAATGGATAAGATACATTCGCACGATTGCGCGCTACGAGGAAAAAGAGTATGTCCTCGACGAAAAGCTCGATAAGATCAATCCAGAAGTCGCCACTCCCGGTGAAATGGCTGTCTTTGAGACCCACGAACGTGATGCAACGAAAGTACATTGCATCATGATAGCCACTATGAACCAAGAATTCCAAAAGTCCTATGAGGACATGTATCCCTACGAAATGCATCAATACTTAATGGAGAGGTACCACCAAAGCGCGAGGCAAGAGCGCTATGAGATCATTACGAACATGATCACCGCTAAGATGGGAAGTGGAGATTCGTTAACCATGCACTTGCAAAAGATGCAAAGATATGTTGATCGTCTTTGCAAGTTAAATGTTAACTTTGGGGAGGATTTGGCCATCGACATTGTTCTTCACTCCTTGCCCTCATGCTACAACCAATTTAGGATGACCTACCACATGAACAAAGAAGAGGTCACCCTAAGCAAACTCCAAGGACTCCTAAGAACTGCTGAGAGCAACCTCAAGGAGAAGTCTGTTGCACCAACTCCTGCACCAACTGCTGCTCCTGTTTTGGCAATAGGGCAGGGAAGGGGCAAGAAGAGGATGGCTTCGTCAAAGAGCTACTGCAAGGGAAAGTCCCAAGATGGTTCCTCTTCTAGTGGGACCAAGGTTGATCCCGGTAAGCCCAACCCTAACACGAAGGAGGCAGAGTATCACTATTGCCACAAAATAGGGCATTGGAAGAGAAGCTGCCCAGAATAACTGCAAGCCATCAAGGATGGAAAGATCAAGCCGTCTTACGCAGGTATATACACAATTAAATCTAATGATTCATCTCATGCTATTTCTTGGGTTCTTGATACAGGATGTGGTTACCACATTTGTTCTGATTTGCAGGGACTAAGAAGAAATAGGGATGTGGAGCATGGGGGAATAAATCTAATCATGGGAAACAGAAGATCGTCGCCTGTCACCAAGATCGGAGTGTATTCTTTAGTGCTTAGTAATGGATTAGATTTAGATTTAGAAAATTGTTGCTACTCGCCAGATATGGCAAGAAACATCATTTCGTTTCATGGTTTATTTAGACAAGGATTTAGATACTCGTTTAATAATATGAATGGTTCTTTATGCTTATCTAAATGGTGTTTTATACTTTGAAGCAATGCCTTGTAATGGAATTTAGGAAACTGTTATGGTTGTAGATAACCTAGGAAATGATGTATTGTGTATGGATTCTTCCAATAGTATGGATAAAGCATCTTTGTGGCATTATCGTCTTGGACATGTCAACAAGAAGCGCATAGCCCAACTCCAAAAGGATGGAGTGTTGGAGTCATTCGACCTTAGGGAAGATGACACGTACGAATCTTGTTTGCTTGGAAATATGTCCAAGTCACCCTTCACTGGCACTTGTGAAAGGGGTGGGTTTATTGGATCTCGTACATACCGATGTATGTGGACCCTTTAGATCCACCATAAAGGATGGAAACTGCTTCTACGTGACTTTCACTGATGATTATAGTAGATATGGGTATATTTACTTAATCAAGCACAAGTCAGAAACGTTTGAAAAGTTCAAAGAGTTCAAGCATGAAGTGGAGAATCAATTGGACAGGAAAATCAAGATGCTTCGATCCGATCGAGGAGGAGAGTACCTAAATCTTGAATTCCACGACTATCTCAAGGAATGTAGAATAGTTTCGCAATTGACGCCACCTAGGACACCACAGTTGAATGGTGTGGCAGAAAGGCGTAATCGAACCTTGTTAGACATGGTTTTTTCGATGATGAGTCGTGCTTCACTACCTATCTCATTCTGGGGTATGCCTTAGAGACTGCTGCCCATATCCTTAACCGAGTCCCTACAAAGAAGGTTGCCAAAACACCTCACGAAATGTGGACAAGGAAAGCTCCCTCGTTGGCACATATCAAGGTTTGGGGTTGTGAGGTCTTCGTAAGACGAGAGACTCACGACAAGCTCGAACCTCATAGTGAGCGATGTATTTTCATCGGCTACCCGCAGAGATCCTTTGGATATCTCTTCTTTAGACCGAGTGACAATGTTGTCTTCGTTGCTAGAAGTGGGGTTTTCCAAGAAAGAGAACTCATAAGCCAAGGAGACAGTGGGAGGCAAATCAATCTTGAAGAGATTCAAGAATCAAGTGATGAAGGAACCTCTACCGCTAGCGCTCAACCCGAGGAGGAAACTCCGATTGAACTGATTGACGAGTCCTTACCTCTTAGACGTTCCGAAAGAGTTAGCGTTCAATCCCAGTTTTATGGTTTTCATATTACTACCGAAGGGTACACGTATATTAGTGATGGTACACTGAGAAATCTAGATGAACCTAAGAGCTATAAGGAAGCCATGGCAGGCTCAGAGTCTGAGAAATGGAAAGAGGCGATGGATAGCGAGATTCAGTCCATGTATGACAACCAAGTTTGGAATTTGGTTGACAACGTGCCCGGACGTAAGACGGTTGGGTGCAAATGGATCTTCAAGAAGAAAACCGACGTGGATGGGAATGTACACACTTATAAGGCGTGATTGGTTGCGAAGGACTTTACTCAAACTCCAGGAGTTGACTATGATGAGACCTTCTCACCAGTTGCAAAAATTAAGTCTATTAGGGTGATGCTAGCCATTGCTGCATTTCATGATTATGAGATATGGAAAATGGACGTCAAGACCGCTTTCCTTAACGGGAAGTTGGCTGAGGATGTTTACATGGCTCAGGTAGAGGGTTTTGTTGATGCGAAGCCTCCCAATAGAGTGTGAAAGCTTGAGAAGTCCATTTATGGACTTAAGCAAGCATCTCGCAGATAGAATCATTTCTTTGATGAGAAAGTCAAAGAGTTTGGATTTGTACGAAGCGAAGATGAATCATGTATATATGTCAAAGCCAGTGGGAGTACAGTTAGCTTTCTCGTTTTGTATGTCGATGACATACTGCTCATAGGAAACGACATCCAGACTCTGCAGGAGGTTAAGTCCTGGCTCAGGAAGTGCTTCGCTATGAAGGACCTCGGAGAGGCTTCCTATATTTTGGGAATAAGGATAGTGAGAGAACGAAGTAAGAGACTAATAGGACTTAGTCAGAATACTTACTTAGATAAAGTACTAAAACGTTTTATTATGGAAAACTCGAAAAAGGGAGAACTACCGATACAAAGTAATGCCAAATTGAGTAAGACTCAAAGTTCGAGTACCGAAGCCAAGATAGCAGAGATGATCCGAGTACCTTATGCTTCCACAGTTGGCTCGATCATGTACGCTATGACTTGTACTCGTCCTGATGTAGCCTTTGCTTTGAGCATGGTCAGTAGATATCAAGGGAACCCAGGAAAAGCTCATTGGATTGCGGTTAAGGATATACTTAAGTACCTTCGGAGGACCAAGGAATGGTTCTTAGTTCTCGGAGGGAGTGATGACTTAAACGTGCGAGGGTATAGTGACGCCAGCTTCCAAACCGACAAAGACAACTACCGTTCGCAGTTAGGCTGGGTCTTTACTCTAAATGGAGATGCAGTGACTTGGAAAAGTTCCAAGCAGGAGACTGTAGCTAATTCAACATGCGAATCAGAGTACATTGCAGCGAGCGAAGCGTCGAAGGAGGCGATATGGTTGAAGAACTTCATTGGTGACTTTGGAGTTGTGCCTGTCATAAAGGATCCTATGGAAATTTTCTATGATAATGAAGGAGCGGTTGCCTTGACTAAGGAACCGAGGGATCATGGTAGATCTCGACATATCAACAGAAAGTATCATTTTATTAGACATCGAGTAGAAGAAGGACACCTCGTGGTGAAGAGGATATCATCAGAAGATAACCCAGCAAATCTGCTTACGAAGGGACTGAGTAGGGTTAAGCACTTGCAGTATGCTAGGAGCATTGGGCTGAAGGATGATGTTAGTTTAGATTAGATAGTTTTAGAAACATGTAATAGATAAATGTAATTGACATTTGATGATTAAATAAAGGAGTATTATTTATGAGTAAAGTTACTGTCTTATGTTAATTATTTAACTATTGTTTCACTTTGCATGTTTTGACTTCCAGAATAATTGAGTTTATTAAGAATAATCGAATTATTCGAACAGTCCCCAATCGTTCATATGTTGGAAGTAGGTATGAATGAAGATTGTCATAAATTGGTGTGTATATTTTCTAAATGGTATTAGACATAGCAAAAGTTTGCTACAACGTTCATGAGTGCTTATGAACAAGTTTTGAGCATTGGATTAAACCCGCGCTTGCTGGAATCACCTTATGGAATGTGATAAATAGGTGATCGCAAGATGATAATATCGTATGGTCTTAAAACCAAGATATATGGTTTGTTATTTACTAATTGGTTGTGCATTGATAATGCGAAACCGCATCAGTAACTTGATGTCATAAAACGCATTGTTGTGTATAGTTGATTAGTGAATAAGTAAATGCATATAAGTCGAAGTTTATCTGTTACTTTTATCCTAAGAGGGAAAAAGCGATATCATGGCCGCTCGATGATTTGACTTGACTTATGTGTCGGGCCCAATCAGGACTGAATTGATGTGTTCAATTAAGTTCTATGTCAAATAAATCTGAGATCGAGAAACCAACTGCTAGACAATTAGTTCCATAAAATTGTCTGCACAATATCTTAACAGAGGACTGTGCGATCCCTTATCTAAAGGAAAAGATACTTATAAGATCAGAGTTGACAGCGTCTTTGAGAGCTATGATTGCTAATCGGATTGTGTTTGCACTTATAGTTACTTGACTTATCCAAGTGGGAGACTATTGGATTAGTGTCTAAGGCTGTAACTATATTTGGATCTGATTGTGCATGGTCCTTTTGGGTTGCCTTCACCTTAGCACCTTGACCAGATGATAGAGAGAAGAGATATTATCGTTAATGTATTATAAGAATAATATGTTAAAGAAATAATTATATTATTTGATTAATATAAGTCATAAATTAATTAGGAATTAATTTGGTGACTTAAAGAGATTAATTGAATAAATGGGTATAAACTGTCAAATGTGTGATAGTTATATTATGAGCTAAGAATCCTTATGGATAATAGGTTGGACGATTTTAGGGATGTGGATCACCTAGAAATCGTCCATGGCATTATCTAAAAGGATAATTGGATTGCTTTTATGTCTAAGTTATCCAATTAGGGTTTAAGGTGAAACCATTGGAGCTCATGGTATAAATAGATGCCTAGGGTGAGGGAAATCGACACTCTTTCATGGTTAAGAACCCTAGGGCCGATTTTCACCCCCCATTCTCTCTCAAATCAGCTTCTTGCTAGTAGGTGTTTGTAAGCCATTAGAGGAGTGACATTTGTGACTGTAAGCTCCAAGAAGAAGAAGGTTTCAAGCAAGTAACTCAAGGTAATCTTCTAGATCTGTTCTTACATGTTTTGATTGTTTAATCTAGCCATGAAAGTCTTGGATTTATTGCATATTCAATTAGAGAAACCTAGTGATGAGTTATGAATTAACTCTTTGATCGATTAGATGTTTGTAACAGGTAAGAGATGAACGTAAAACTGTAAACAAAACACAATTATGAATCAATATGTGTCGAATGATTAGATTACTCGATCCTCAGCAGAGTTTGACTAAGAACTTCCACTGTAGAGGATTCTAGGGTTACAAAATAAGAACGATGGTATTGTTGAACAATACTTTTCAAATCAATTCTAATCATCTGCTAATCATCTCGTTCCAGGATGCATGCAAGCATCTGTTTATACTAAACCCTACAAAACTCACGGATGGACAGGCCCATACCGGAGATATGTGTTCGACTAGCTAACGAAGCCAATAGATGCAACACAAAATACGACCCAACAATCTCCCCCTTTGCGTCAAATTGGAGCGAGACTACTTCTTCTTCTTGCTTAGGCCAGCAGCGGGAACCTTCTTTGTTGTATCAAACAGACGTGAGATAAGTGCAAGGATAGTCTGTCTGAAGCGAATGTACCATTGAACCATATCATCAAAGTACTTTACATCATCCGCTGTGTTCTGCTTGCATCAATGGATGATCCCTAGAACATGTTCCAAACAGGCAGTGGTGTAGAGATGTTTGTCTGCCAAGGCGAAAAGACATTTCTGCCCTTCGTTCCTGGTAAACATGACGGAGTTTCTCTTTGGGTCAATCTTCCCCATCTGCATCATGTTGAGATCACTGGCAGAGCCAACAGGAGAAATGGTAGGCTTCTTCTTCAATACGCTCGCTATCTCCTGATCCATCAAAGCATCCTCTTAAAGTGGTCGATGATCGGACCATATTCAGCTTCGTTTGTAAGAAGAATGTTGTGCAAGATAATCCAGTCATGGGGATTAAGGTTGGGAAGATCTGCAAGTGAGATGGCGTGTTCGATCTTGGCAGATCCCCGTAGTAACTTGAATCGAACGTTGGTGAAGTTACCTTCCCTGAACGGCTTTAGGACCCGAACATTGAAAATTTTCTGAGCGCTCCAAGTTTGGTAATGGGGTTGAGCTACCCTTAGATAAAATTCTACTAAGTCCCGATCAACCTATGAATGAGGATGAGGGAACTCTGCAATGTTGGCAAAGGCATGAAAAACAAACGCCTTTCGGGTCAGTGGCATGTCGAACTGCGAGACGACAGTGTTAGAACGATCTAACGAGATCACAGGTTCTAGCCACAAGATACTTGGTGTTTCGATGGCTTTGTTAATCAGCTTCTCAAGAGTCCACGGAGGAAAAAGAGTTTTCCTGCTCTCGAGAAGGTCATGGGCTACTTTCTGTCTTCTTTCGGCCTCTTCAGCCTCTCTAGCCACACAAGCATTAATGTCAGCCTCGTTGTTTCGACTTTGCCTTTTCAGAATGTCGGCAATCGTCTCTTTATCATCTTCATCACTCTCCTCAGCAATGTTTTTGCCCTTGTCTTTTACACCGGAACCGGAGGCTTGACCTACTGGAGGAGGTTCGGTTGTGTGTGTTGCTGTTGAAGAAGGAGGTGGTTGAGACATATTCACTGTTTCTCCCCCTTGTTTCGGAATGGACATGAAATCAAGTAGCCCCTCAATTTTGCTGAGTAGAGAAAGGGCGGGAGCAAGCTTCTCTGCAAGGTCACGCCTGACAGAATAGTTAAGGGTTGGATCATGTGCTTCAAGGATGTTTGAGATTGCTGAGTGGACATCCTATTGAGAGTTGGAGAGTTGAATGCTCTTGACCTTTAGAGCGGTAGTCTTCCGTGCGAGAGCATCCATGAGAGAGTTCTCGGCAGCTAAGTCTTCTTGAAGCTTAGAGAGACGCTCCTCAATGGTTGTTCTGAAAGCTGAGTTGTCATCAGAGATGGTTTGTCAAAGCGAAGCGAACGACTTTAGCTTTGATGCGACTGAGTTAGTTAGCTGGTTGACAATTGGTTCCAGCTTTGTCGAGGTGGCTTCAGCGGTTTCCTGTAAAGATTACAACAAGGAAGAAGCATCAGTGAATAGTTTATCGACTTTTTCGGTCGCTGCCTCACAAGCTTTGGTTGAGGCATCTATAGCTGTAGTGGCGGAATCGATAGAAACTTGAGGAGCCTTGGAGAAAGCCTCAACAATTTTCTGAATGACAGCTTCAGATATGGAGGACTGAGAAGTGGAAGACGAAGCGATGAGCGAATCGATCTTGTTATGTAGCTCCTGGAGATGCCTCTTTGTGACAGGAGCATCGTCATCGTCGTCGCTTTGAACATGAAACGGACTGTAGTAGACCGAATCAAAAGTCATATTCTCCCCGCCAAGGAGTGTTTCTTCATCCTCTGATGCATGAGCAGGAGAAGATGGTGGTGGTGAAACTGGACGCTCGGTAGTAGTGGTAGTAGTAGGTTCGGGTTGGTTGGTGTGTTCGGCTGTTGGTGTGGGTTCGGGTGCTGAGGTGGATTTTGGTGCGGCAGTATCAACCCCTGTATCAGATACGTTGGTTCTAACATCTGCAGTGGTAGTGGTTGTTGCTTCGGTAAAGATTGGTGGTGGTATTGGGATGGAAGTAGGTGGTATTTGAGTGGTGGAGGTTATGGGGGGGAATAGAAAAAGGAATTGTAACTGGTGGAGAGGAAATTGGAGAAGTAGAGATGTGAATCTCTGGTGTAGGCGAACGTGGTGGAGTGTTGCCACGTTGAGATCCATCCGAATCAGAACCCTCGTCCTCAAAATCGGTTGAGGATGAAGCGATGACCAGTTTACGTCTCGGTTGGGTTTTTCTCCTCTTCTACGGTGGAGACTGAGCAGCCTTAGTGGTTTTCCTTTTCTTGGGAGATGGGCCTTTTGCTCCCTTTGCCACTTGTTTTCCCTTATCAGCCTTTTTCCTCTAGGAGCAGGCTTGTCAGCGTCATGAATCGATTTCAGCATCTCTGGAGCAAGGTCTCTCGGACTAGAATGTTTGAACTCCTTGTACGTTCTGATAATCCTGCTGTCAGCAGGAACATCACCATACATCGTTTCAGTGATAGACCCGTTGAAGGGAAATTTTGAAGCATCCGACACAATGATCTTCATGGTATGGAAAGTACCAATCGAAGACATTGGAGCACCAGCAACAATAGGGATGTGGTACTTGTCCATCACCCATTTAGTGACAATAGAATAGAACCTGGCATAAGAAATCTCTGAGTGTCGAGAGGTTGAAGAGAGACTCTGAATGAGTTGCTGCCATAGAACCGACCCATAGTCCATGTTGATGCCATTTTAGATCCCGTACATGATGGAGAGAAACAAACGACTTGCCCCATCGGATCCAGCACTTCGTTCAGATAAGCCCTTGAAAAGAACAGTGAACATCCCATTCCACTGAGGGGACAGGCACGACTTTTTGAATTTCGTGACTGTAGTGAGCACCTCAGTGTACCCCATGTTGTAGAACATGTTGAACAGATGACCCATAGGAATGGTTTCAGGATTAAACCTCGAAGAATCAGGTTCAAACCCTAACAGCGTACAAAACCTTTGCTTAGAAATCGACGCCTTGTGCTCAAAGACATCGAAGAAAATCCTGTCGACGACCTTGTCGTAGTGAGCTGTAGCAAAAATTTGTGACATGAACTCCATTGGAACAGCTTCAGCCCTGGTAAAAGCAGGAGCGATTGGCGAGAACTTCAGGCATTCAATGATGGGAAACATGAAAGCGTCATATGCCTGAGCAGTAAGATCAATGATCAAACTCTGCTGGGGACGAATGGGCAAGATGTGAGAAGTTGCGTGAACAGATGAAGAATCCACCATTGTTGAGATGAAAGTGGGAGAGATGATGAACAGTAGAGGTTTAGAGGATTTTCTTGCTCTCTGGAAATATAGGTGCAGTAAAGAGGTAAACGGTGGATCACATTGCCTTTTATACTGTGGGTAAAGGAGAGAGAAAAATCTTTCCCAAATCTTTGATTGAAAAACGAAGGGTTTTTCGGAGGTGACTGACGCGTGATGGTTGGGTGTGCCGATGATCACGCAGGAGAGAGAGTGTCAGTCCCTAATCACACGCCTTCCCATCAGGCGCCATTTGGAGATGAAACGGTTCCTATTCGCACGCTTTTCCCTCTTGCGCCGTTTGAAATCAAATCGATTGGACTCCTGCCTGAGTCATCATTTCATCATCTTGTCCCTTTAAAGATTAACGACATCTTTAAAGTAAAATCCCCACATGGATCAATATTAACCACAACCTTTTATAACAACCAATCCAATTAAAATTCGTTAGAATTAATGAAACCAGAATTTTGGAAAATCAAAAAGATTTTCGTGTTGAGTGTGTAAAAGAAAAAGAAATAAAGCAACACTTTTGAGGGATTATGTGATGTCAATAAAGACACGAAAAAATGGATCCCGGACACGAATCTCTTCCTTCGAAGTCAAGAGAGACCTTAAAGTGTTTGTGTGGTTTCCCGTTGAATAACGCTCAGACACTTATTAAGAAGTGTTGAAAGGCTTCTTTTAATTAGGCTTATGGGGTGGCTTTCGCTTCGATTCATAATTCCTGATTTTGATATAAGATAGAAATCGAACGAAGTACTTGTGAGACCAGTGTAGTCTGTTGAACAAGTAGGTTGGAGATAATTTAAGTAGCGAGGTAAACTAATATATATGAAATCTCAAAAAAAATTAAAACTGGATCCCAAGGGAAGAAATGTTATTGGATTTAACAATTCTATAGGAATCACTCAAAAGAAAAATAGAGATTTCATGTGGTAACCCATGGATAAGTCCGTCAATTCATTAGTGAAAGCTAGAGCAAGTTGATTGTTCACCGTCAATGCATAGTAGGTATTGAATTTTGGGTTTCACTAAGCACGTAGTGACACGAAGCTAAGATCATGAACACAGAAATTGTGTAACCATAAACCTCAGTGGTAATCTCTGAGAGTCTCAAGGGTTACGTTTGTGAAGCGAATGAGATGGAGAAAAGTATTGTAGATGGTGTAACGAAAATAAAGTACCTCTGCTGTGAAAAATAAGGACTAAGCAGAAAACTCTTATCTCATGTGAGAAGAGAGTTAGGTAGCTCATGATTAGAATAAATATGAGAGCCTAATTGGGAAGACAAGGTTTGTTTGTACCAAGTCAGTAAGGCTTTTATTCAGAATCAGGTGAGGCTTTGGACACATACATCAGCATGCTTCTAGGGACACTTAGCTAGTGAAATGAGTTACCCACAAAGAGATATACAAAAAGGAAAAGAGCCAAAATAAAAAATATTTTTGGAGTTTTTGAATTTACGAAAAGAAAAAAATATTTTTGGAATTTTGGATCGAAATAAATAAGACATGAAAAAAAAAACAACAAAAAAAATTGTGTTTGGAATTTTTGAGAATAAAAAAAATAAGACATAAAAAAATGTATATATAAAAAAAATGTTTGAACCGAACCCGAGCGTTCGGTTTATTTCGGTTGAGAAAAATTTTGGAACCGAACCCGAGCGTTC
The DNA here is from genome assembly GCF_002870075.4 of Lactuca sativa. NCBI lineage: Eukaryota > Viridiplantae > Streptophyta > Magnoliopsida > Asterales > Asteraceae > Lactuca > Lactuca sativa. Next base: position 250,111,245 of record NC_056630.2, read on the forward strand.
GGTCTATTTCGGGTGAGAAAAATTTTGAAACCGAACCCAAACGTTCGGTCTATTTCGGTTGCCAAAAAAATAAGATTGAAAAAGAAAAGAACTTTAACAATAAGATAAATGAATTTGGAAAAATAATACAAAAGATTTACAACCAAGGAAACTACCTTTGAGTGATAAGCGAAGATCAGATGATACAACCGAACCCGAGCGTTCGGTCTATTTCGGTATACAAGAGACCCGAACCCGAACGTTCGGTCTATTTCGCTTCTTACTTTTGATCTTGAGAGGTAATTTTTGGTACTGACTCCGATTCCATCGTTCCTAGCCCTTGTAGAATTTTGTTGAAAGAAGCTTCAGGAAGAGCTTTAGTGAAGATGTCAGCCAGTTGATCAGTGGTTCGAACAAAATGAATTTCGACGTTCCCATCTTCCACATGATCCTTGATGAAGTGATACCTTAGTGCTATATGCTTGGTCTTGGAGTGTTGCACTGGGTTATGACATATCCTAATTGCACTTTCGGAGTCGCAATATAGTGGGATCTTTTTCATATTGAGTCCATAGTCCCGGAGTTGGCTTTGGATCCAAATCACTTGAGATGTACGGGAGGCAGCTGCGATGTATTCTGCTTCAGCTGTAGACAGAGATACACAAGTCTGTTTCTTTGATTGCGAGCTAACCAACTTGCCGTCAAGGAATTGGCAGCCTCCGGTGGTGCTTTTCCTGTCTAGTCCACAACCTCCAAGGTCTGCATCTGAGTAGGCTTGAACGAAGAAACCTGAGTTTGATTGATACCATAAACCGAGAGAGGTAGTTCGTTCTAGATACCGGAGTATGTTCTTCACTGCAAGCATATGAGGTTCACGAGGATTCGCCTGAAATCTAGCACAGTAACAAACAGAAAACACTATATCAGGCCTGCTAGCAGTAAGATACATTAAAGAACCGATCATCTGGCGATATAGCGTAATATCGACTGCTGGTTTATCCAAGGATGGAGTGAGCTTGGTGTCGAACGCCATTGGAACTTTAACCTTTGAGTCTCCCATCATGCCGAATTTGGCAAGGAGAGTCTTGGTGTATGCTTCCTGGTTAATAAAGATGCCTTCGGGTCCCTGTCTAATATTTAAACCAAGGAAAAAGTTAATTGGATCCATTGAGCTCATTTCAAATTTAGTCTCCATCAGCTTTCTGAATTCAGTTGTTAAGCTAGGATTCGTTGAGCCAAAGATGATATCATCGACATAAATTTGAACAATCATAAGGTGGTTACCTTCCTTCTTACGAAAGAAGGTTGGGTCAACCGAACCTTTTTTGAATTTGGACATCTTCAAAAACTTTGTTAGCGTTTCATACCAGGCTCTAGGTGCTTGTTTCAGACCATAAACCGCTTTGCCCAGAAGATAGCAGTGATTGGGGTATTTTTCATTCACGAATCCCGGAGGTTGCTCCACGTACACTGTTTCTTCGAGTTCTCCATTTAGAAATGCGCACTTTATGTCCATTTGGTAGACTTCAAAGTTCTTGTGTGCAGCATAGGCAAGAAATATTCGAACAGATTCCAGCCTAGCTACAGGAGCAAAAGTTTCCTCATAATCGATTCCTTCCTCCTGGCAGTATCCTTTCACCACTAGACGAGCTTTGTTTCTTATTACATTACCTTCCTTGTCCATTTTATTTCTGAAGACCCATTTGAGACCAACAACCGAGGCATCTTCAGGAGTTGGAATGAGGCACCAAACCTTATTCCTTTCGAACTCATTAAGTTCGTCTTGCATAGCTTGAACCCAATCAGAGTGATCAAGAGCAGTGTTTACTGTCTTAGGTTCAACTTTTGAGACGAAAGAGTTAAACATGCAGAACTCTACTTTTGAGAATAAAGAAGTTTGTTTTGCCTTCAGTTGAGATCGGGTCAAGACCTTTTCAGAGACATTACCCACAACCTGGGAAACAGGATGATCTCTAGTCCATTTGACAAGAGGAGGGTAATTTGGATCATATAATGGATCTAATTCAACATTTACCATCTCTTCTAATTCATATTGACTGTCATCGTCATAAAACATATCGGCATTCTCCCCCTCGACTGATGAGCTTTCAGGTGTATCTTAACTTTCCGGTGCTACTGGAGTTTCGGGTGCATTTGAGCTATCGGTAGCTACAGTACCTTCGGGTGCAGTAGAATTTTCGGAAGCTACAATACCTTCGGGTGCAGTAGAGCTTTCGGGAGCAGATGGAGAAGAGTTCTCCCCCTCAACTTGTGAACTCGGCTGTTTTGAAGAAGATGTATTCTCCCCCTCAACTGAAGCAACGTGCTGAGAAGGTTTATTTGGAACTGATTCTCCTTCACCCAGTCGTTTGGCAACGTCATCGATGATTTGCTTCAAATGGTCAACTTTTTTGTCTGCTGCATTGGCTTCTGAGAGAGTAGCCTTCTCCGGTTCATCGAATAACTCCACAAACTGCTCAAACAAATTTGCAATCGACGCTGTGACTTGGCCTGTTTGAGAGAGAATTTCTCCAACTGTTTCTTCCGTGGCCTTTAGCTTCTTGACATAGCTGTCATCGAAAGTCACATAATACGTCTCTTCAATCTTCCTCGAACGCTTGTTTAAAACCATGTATGCTTTCGAAGTGAGAGAGTATCCCAGAAAAATCCCTTCATCGGCTTTAACGTCGAACTTGTTACGATGTTCTTTAGAATTGAAGATAAAGCATCGTGAGCCGAATACATGGAAGAATTTGATGTTTGGCTTTCTGTTGTTGATGATCTCATAAGGAGTAAGAGTGAAACGCTTATTGAGATAGGACCTGTTCTGCGTAAAACAAGCTGCAGCAATAACATCAGCCCAGAAATATAGAGGTAGAGAAGCGAAACTTAGCATGGTTCGGGCCACCTCACACAAAGATCGGTTTTGTCTTTCGACAATCCCGTTTTGTTGAGGGGTGTAGGGAGCTGAGAAGTTGTGACTGGTTCCTTTTTCTGCTAAAAAGTCTTCAAATTCTCTATTCTTGAACTCCAGCCCATTGTCGCTTCTGATGTTGTGAACGACTTTCCTCAACTACACTTCAAGCTGCTTGATAAACATCTTTAGCTTGAGAGTTGCCTCAGATTTTTGCTTCAGAACGAACACCCATGTAAAACGTGAAAAGTCATCAACAATAACAAGAATATACTTGTTACCGCCAATGCTTTCGATAGAAGATGGACCACATAAGTCAATGTGAATTAACTCAAGTGGTTCAACGACTTTAGTGTTTATTATGGATGGTTGACTTTGACGAATCTGCTTCCCCATTTCACACGCAACACATAAATGTTCTCGATCAAACTTGAGTAATGGAAGACCCCGAACATGACCTCCGGTGACAAGTTTGTTGATATCCTTGAAGTTGAGATGGGAGAGCCTTCGGTGCCACAACCAGCTTTCGTCAGAATGTGCTTTGGATAATAGACAGATAGCTAGATTTCCTTTGATAGGTTTGAGATTGAGAGGAAACATTTCGCCTTTGCGCTCTGATTTGAGAATTACTCTTTTTGTTTTCTTCTCTATTATTTCCGAACCCTCATCATCAAACGAAACTTTTAAGACCGGTACCTCCAACAAGCTGAGATACACTGATGAGGTTATGCTGTAGTCCTTCAACGTATGCAACCTTTCTAATCGTGAAGTCTCCATTTGTTATCATACCATAACCTTTTATCGTGCCAAATGAGTTGTTCCCGAACTTGACATTCCCGCCGTTTGGAAGAGATTGAAATTCCCTCAGCTCTTCCTTCCTTCCTGTCATGTGACATGAGCAGCCACTGTCAATATACCATTCTTCGTCGAACTGCTCGTCACTGATAACCTGCAAAAATCAAGCAGATTTAGGAACCCAAAGTTTCTTAGGTCCACGTGAGCCTTTCACAGGAACAGGAATAGTAAGAGAAATGTCAACAAGATATGTTCTTTTTATTAAAGTTGTTTCATCTTTCTTCTTAATAGTGCAAACTTTAATTTTGTTGGGATTTGTTACAGTCGGTTTCGATTCAGGTTCAGGCGTTTGGGCCTTGGAATGTTTTTGATCGTTCTTGACTGAGGAAACCTTCGATTTTCCTTTCAAACCTGTTGAAGATTTTGGATTTTGAGTTTGAACAGAATTGGATTTAGAATGGGGTTGAGAAGAATTAAAACAAGAAAATTTAGACTGAGAAGTTTTCTTGACTTGAGGTTCTAAGTGACCCTTTTGTTTTTGGTCATTAGTAGGACCGAACCTTGAACCTTGGTAGCTTTTGCTCTCGGAACCGAACCTATGCTTTCGGTAGCTGATGTTCTCTGAACCAACCTTTCCCTTCGGTTTTTATTCCTTTCAGAACCGAACCTATCCTTTTGGTTACTTTCTTGCGACCTGACAGTACTTTTCTCTGACTTTGAGTTTCTGTCATGATAAGAAAAATGGGCGTTTTGAGATCGCCAGAACTGTTTTCGCTCTGAGAGATTCTTTTTGTATCTCAGATTCCTTTGCTGCTTTTGATCCTTCACTTGCTTCGGCTGCCTGTGGATGTTGGCTTTTTGCTTTTGCTTCATGTCAGTCGGTTCACTTTGAACTAATGATGTTTCGCTTGAAGGAGTGACTTCTTCTACAGGAACTTCTTTTGTACCACTAGTACTTGGCACATCGAAATTGTCAGGATTGTTAAGTGGCTCTAGCACATATCTGCCTTTGGTTTTCCATGACGTCCGCTCTGACAGACCAACGGTTTCGTCAGCATTATCTATAGGAGCAGACCAGAAAAATTCATCACAGCCATCTGCATTATCTCCGTTTACTATGGCCGTGAGTTCGGCTGTTTGATGTTTAGTTACTTCCGTGACCTTATACACCTGATTTGGTGTTGTTCTCACCTTTTGGTACACAACAGCCTTTTGTTCTAGAATCGGGGACTTATTTTGGGATAAACGAGCAAACTCCACAGAATTTTCGGAAATAAGATTTTTGTGGTTTTCGGGTTCGCTCTTGACAAACTCAGAATAGTCGACTTCATCCTCTACAGAAATTTCACTCATATCATCATCCTCATTGAGCTCAGACGCATTTTCAATATCAATTTTATTTTCTGAGCTCAAGTTGGCATTCAATGAGTCAAACTTTTGTATGGTTTCGGTCCTTTGTTTCATTTTATCGTTTTCATCCAAAAGGTTTTTTAGCATGTGCTTATGGTCCTTAGACTTTATAAAAGATTCGATTTTGTCCAGACCATACATATAAGTCGAATTCACATCATCAGACGAAACTACACTTTCACAATTATATGCTTCAGCGTCGATTTCATCTTCCTTAAATTCAAGGAAGGGCAAAATCATGCGATGAATTTTCTGCCCTATTTCACAATTCAGATGAAGTTGAGTGATGTTAGCATAAAGACGTTTAGCAATTAAACAAAAGACATTTCTTTGTTTCAAAAGTTTTAAATTGTCTCTTTGCAAATAAATGTTTTCATCTTTGGATTTAATCAGCTCCGACTCCTTCAGCTCTATCCACATCCTCCGTTCCTCACTCTTGGATGACACCCTGCTTATTTGGTCAGTTAGGTTAGAAATGGTGACCCGTGTTTGAGTTAAACTGCTATCTAGATTTGAGATTCTTGAATTTAAGCTTTTTAATTCTTTTTCATACGAATTTTGTGGGACTTTGAATGAAACAAAAACAGATTGTACCTTCTTGATCAATTCATCAAGCTCATTGATCTGCACACTGAGAGGTTTTGCTGTGAAGCATAGGTCCTCTCGCTCCTTGGTGTCTTCATTCCCACCATCCGTATTGTATCCCCTCATTTGAGATACATCTGTCACCATCAAACACTTTCCACCACTTTCTTCACTTCTTGCAACGTATGCGTTTCCATGAGATGGCTTCCTGACCTCATCATCCTCTGAGTCGGTTGACCAGACCTGCACGCCACCGAACTCATCATCCGCTGCCGAACCCTGCACAATTAAAGCATTCATTGAAGGGTTAGCAGTAGCTTTCTTTCTCTTGATATCTTCCAGCTTTTTCATCAACACAACCTCTTCAACTTTTTCCTCATCCTTCTCTGCCATTTTCTTTAGAACGCAGTCTTTGGCATAGTGGTTCTTTCCTCCACAGTAGTAGCAGTTCACACCTGAATCTCCTTCAACTTTCGCCTCTTTCTTTGGTTCCTCTGTCTTCGGTTCCTCCCTAACCTTTTCAGAACTATAGCTTCCCTGCCAATTTTGGTTCTTATTGGTAGGGAACCTTTTCTTAATGAACCTTTTTGGATTCGACACCATCATTGCATAGTATTCAGAAGTAAGATCATAGTGTTCTAAGTTGAGATCTTCATCTTCTACCACACTTTTGCTTTTGGACAGGAGGGCCAAGGACCCTAAACTAGAGACCACAATTTTTTCTTGCAAAACAATCTTTTCTTGGGATTTCAGAATCCCCACCAGCTTTGCCAATGAATAAGATTTAAATTGCTCATGAGCTTTAACAGTGGACACAACTGCTCTCCACTCGGATCTAAGGCCATTCAAAAAGGTTACCTTTTGTTCAATCAGCTTCCTTTCTATATCGTGTTTGATCATCTTGCTAAGAAGATGATTGAACCGATCAAACGTCTGAGTAACAATTTCATTAGAATTCTGTTTGAATTCACCAAACTCAGACAAAAGTAAGGTCTGAATAGAATGCTCCAGATCTTCGTCTGTGGAATATAGCTCTCGCAGCCTATCCCAGATCTATTTAGCAGTGCTGCATGAACTCACCAGCCTGAATGTATCTGATTGAAGAGCGAATCGAATCAGTCTCAATGCTTTAATGTTGCATTGAAACTTTTCCTTTTCGTCTTGAGGGACATCCTTTACGTCCTTTAACAGATCATTATACTCTTTCTCAGTTTTAATGATTTTTGACGTTCCTGAGTGAGCAAACGGTCCAGAAACGATTGCTTCCCAAATAAGGTATCCATTGTCTTCCGATCCGATGACATAATCTTCAAAGTGATGTGCCCAGACTTCGTAATCCTAGGTGTAAAGAATAGGAATCTTCGTCGTTGATCCGATGTTGTTTAAGATATTGATGGGATTAGATTGTGACTCGTCCATGCTTGATCGTTTAACCTGTTTGAAAGATCAGACTTGTAATATTTAATAATAGGGCAAACAAATAAATGCTGAGTTACGTCAATTATGGAATGACGGCTCAATAAATATTAGTTAATGCGGAATAACCCTAATCGCAAACTCTTTCACAGAAAAGATGTGTATGAATTACACAACCTCCTGCTCTGATACCAATCGATGAGTTATGAATTAACTCTATGATCGATTAGATCTTTCTAACAGGTAAGAGATGAACGTAAAACAGTAAACAAAACACAATTATGAATCAATATGTGTCGAATGATTAGATTACTCGATCCTCAGCAGAGCTCGACTAAGAACTTCCACTGTAGAGGATTCTAGGGTTACAAAATAAGAACGATGATATTGCTGAACAATACTTTTCTAATCAATTCTAATCATCTGCTAATCATCTCGTTCTAGGATGCATGCAAGCATCTATTTATACTAAACCCTACAAAACTCACGGATTGACAGGCCCATACCGGAGATATGTATTGGACTAGCTAACGAGCCCAATAGACGCAACACAAAATACGACCGAACAATCTCCCCCTTTGCGGCAAATTGGAGCGAGACTACGTCTTCTTCTTGCTTGGGCCAGCAGCGGGAACCTTCTTTGTTGTATCAAACAGACGTGAGATAAGTGCAAGGATAGTCTGTCTGAAGCGAATGTACCATTGAATCATATCATCAAAGTACTTTACATCATCTGCTGTGTTCTGCTTGCATCGATGGATGATCCCTAGAACGTGTTCCAAACAGGCAGTGGTGTAGAGATGTTTGTCTGCCAAGGCGAAAAGACATTTTTGCCCTTCGTTCCTGGTAAACATGACGGAGTTTCTCTTTGGGTCAATCTTCCCCATCTGCATCATGTTGAGATCACTGGCAGAGCCAACAGGAGAAATGGTAGGCTTTTTCTTGAATAAGCTCGTTATCTCCTGATCCATCAAAGCAACTTCCATGACATAGCAAATAAGCATCCTCTTAAAGTGGTCGATGATCAGACCATATTCAGCTTCGTTTGTAAGAAGAATGTTGTGCAAGATAATCCAGTCATGGGGATTAAGGTTGGGAAGATCTGCAAGTGAGATGGCGTGTTCGGTCTTGGCAGATCCCCGTAGTACCTTAAACCGAACGTTGGTGAAGTTACCTTCCCTGAACGGCTTTAGGACCCGAACATTGACAATTTTCTGAGCGCTCCAAGTTTGGTATTGGGGTTAAGCTGCCCTCAGATAAAATTCTACTAAGTCCTGATCAACATGTGAATGAGGATGAGGGAACTCTGTAATGTTGGCAAAGGCATGAAAAACAAACACCTTTCGGGTCAGTGGCATGTCGAACTGGGAGTCGACAGTGTTAGAACGATCTAAAGAGATCACAGGTTCTAGCCACAAGATACTTGGTGTTTCGATGGCTTCTTTAATCAGCTTCTCAAGAGTCCATGGAGGAAAAAGAGTTTTCCTACTCTCGAGAAGGTCGTGGGCTTCTTTCTGTCTTCCTTCGGCTTCTTCAGCCTCTCTAGCCACACGAGCATTAATGTCAGCCTCGTTGTTTCGACTTTGCCTTTTCAGAATGTCGGCAATCGTCTCTTTATCATCTTCATCACTCTCCTCAGCAATGTTTTTGCCCTTGTCTTTTACACCGGAACCGGAGGCTTGACCTACTGGAGGAGGTTTGGTTGTGTGTGTTGTTGTTAAAGAAGGAGGTGGTTGAGACATATTCACCTAGATCCAAGCATTAGGGTTTGTATGTGCACATAGGAAAGTTCTTATGGCTCAAACCCATCAGTGGTATCAGAGCCTTGATTGGTTTCAATTGAATGTGATTCTTAACTGTTTTGCTTGCTGAAAATCATTTTTCGTCACCTCTGTCCGACCCAACTTGGCAAGTCAGTGTTTGGACTCGGCGAGTTGGCCCGACTCGGCGAGTGCAAAGCCTGACTCGGCGAGTCCAAGCGTCAGACAGAGGATAACTCGGGATTTTATTGTTGTTTTGTCTTGGATTGATACAAAAATCGTTTTATTATGTGTAAATCTGAATTTTAACCTAATTTAATGATTATCCTTGACATAACAATAGATAATTTCAAATCTTTTAAATATTAATTATTTATATGATAAATATGGACTATTTAATATTATTTGGTAATTATCTAATGATTAAAATAAGATTAGGTAAAATATAGATAATTATGAAATTAATTGTTTAATTTGAATTATTTGTTATTTGATCCTTTTAGTTTTGAAAAGTTCAAAATCTATCCTGAAGTTGTGAAATTACACTTTGCACCCAATCCTAGTTACTTTAGAGAGAAGAGATATTATTGTTAATGTATTATAAGAATAATATGTTAAAGGAATAATTATATTATTTGATTAATATAAGTCATAAATTATTTAGAAATTAATTTGGTGACTTAAAGAGATTAATTGAATAAAGGGGCATAAACTGTCAAATGTGTGATAGTTATATTTTTAGCTAAGAATCCTTATGGATAATAGGTTAGACGATTTTAGGGATGTGGATCACCTAGAAATCGTCCATGGCATTATCTAAAAGGATAATTGGATTGCTTTTAAGTCTAAGTTATCCAATTAGGGTTTAAGGTGAAACCCTAGGAGCTCATAGTATAAATTGATGCCTAGGGTGAGGGAAATCGACACTCTTGCAAGGTTAAGAACCCTAGGGCCAATTTTCACCCTCCATTCTCTCTCAAATCATCTTTTTACTAGTAGGTGCTTGTAAGCAATTAGAGGAGTGATATTTATGACTCTAAGCTCCTAGAAGAAGAAGATTTCAAGCAAGTAACTCAAGGTAATCTTCTAGATCTGTTCTTACATGTTTTGATTGTTTAATCTAGCCATGAAAGTCTTGGATATATTGCATATTCAATTAGAGAAACCTAGATCCAAGATTTAGGGTTTGTATGTGCACATAGGAAAGTTCTTATGGCTCAAACCCATCAATATCTGCGTTTAACATTAGCGGCGACGGGCAGTAGCAGCGAGGCTAAGGCAATAGCAGCGACACTGGGCAATAGCGGCGACGAGTGGAGGGAAAAGTCAGCGCGCCTTTTCACTTTCCTCTACAGCCATTGGATTGAAAAGTAATTGGACAGATGGGGTTAGAATGACGCGGATCGCCAAAAAACAAGCATTAGCGGCGACGCTTTTAGCGGCGACACTAAGCAATAGCGGCGACATATAACGCGTCAATTACATGTCGCCGCTATTGCTTGGTGTCGCCGCTAAAGGCGTCGCCGCTAATGCTTTGTTTCCATGACTTCCTACATCGCTTGAAAGGACATACAATAAAGCCTCCTTTAGCCGACCTCCTATAAATTTGGAACGATACACAGAAATGACCAAAAACATTTTTTAGTAAGCATCAAAATCCAGTGATTTTTGTGATATTTCCCTTACGAGCTTAGGATATGCACGTTGTATGGTATCGATTTTTTCTCACGAGCTTTGGTAAGGTAAGCTGTATGGTATAACCCGTTCGTTCTGCTCCTTGCTAAATAAATACTCTCATATGAATTATTTCATGGCATCAATTGGCAATCAGGAATGAAGATAAGTTAGAAAATTTTGGGTGCACTGAATGTATGTATAGCCCTATATACTCTTATGTAAATTGATATATAGCATCAATTGCTATACATGTTAAAACTTATTGATTAAAATTTGCGTTTTGTCGCTTGATCCGGGACTCTATATATGATAGTTAAGGGAAAAAACACTTATTAAGATTCCTTGGATACGAAACAACAAACACACTACACTCATTTATTCATGGATTAAGAAAACTCATTATCAGACTCCTTGTGATTGATAGTTGTATGTAGCTGACTCTCAGTGGAGGTATGTTTGGTCATGACAACAAATGAAAGCAATTTGTTTGGGCATGAGACGATCACACTCTGGGCACCGCACGTTATTAGGGACTCTACCTGCTGCGGGAAACTCAAATCGGCAGCAATTTTTTGCTGCAACCTGAGGCTTATCATGGTGTTCTGTAAACCACAAATCAAACCCCTTCCATTCAATATCTCCCTCCCAATTCTTAAAGTCATCTACTGTTTGCATCATGGTGGTTCCATTTCCACTGGTCAGAATCTTTGATCCTCTACACAACAAAGCCCATTCCTTGTCATAGCTTACAAGTTTCATGATTTGTTTCATCATGGGGTCTTCAGGATCTGCCCTTTTTAATTGATTCTTGGAGTACAACATGCTCTCTAATCGTGACCAGAAGAACCGCATCGTGGTCAGTTGTTGCCAGCTTTCACTAAGCTTCTCGATATTAATTACGTCAATAGCCCTACGCACACTTTCCTTTTCCTTTTTTTGACCAACATACACCATCTCTAATGGGATCCGGGCAGCAATCGCCATTGCCCGGGCTGTGGTCGTGAATTTGCGGATCCAATCGATATCATCACCTCCAAACAAGAATATGTATTTGTCTTCTCTTATCTAAGAAAAATACATAACACGCACCCATTATCGTATAAAAATGTTTAATGCTCGTAATTAGATGAAAGAAATACGTAACTCACCCAGTTGAGTATTGTGGGGTCCATGCTACCAACGAGGAACTCTAGCCTCCAAGTTTCATCCTTCCACAATAGTTCCTCTTTCAAGCTGGTGAAAGGGAACGCATTGTTCCCCCAAATCCACATCATGTGGATGGCATTAGGGCTCAGTTCCCTTCCCTGTGGGTCCAACACCACTACTATAGGCCTGTTCCTAAAGTGCCACCTGTCTCCTATGGACATGATAACTGCCCTGTCGATAATGGAAGGGTGGGACACAGAGTACCATAGCATTTTGTTCTTCATCTCCTCAAATTTCCTGTCGATTTCATCTGTGTACTCTACAGAAAGGCTAACAATGGGCATCCACACGACCTCATACAGAGCTTTTCCCCTTGCTCCCTGAATGCGAGACTCCATGTAAATTTCTTCAAGAATCGATAGCTCCTCACTAGACATTTCTACCCCTGATATCAGCAACAGGACGTTCTTCTTCCTCAGGAATTCCAGACTAACCTGTGTGAGCGCAAAACAATACATACATCACTATATATATGTATGTGCATATTTACAGATAAATTTAGATACACTTAATAAATAGTACTATACCCTCTTCTTAGTTTTGCCATCAAAGAGTGGTAGTATATCATCTCTGGGCGTAATCAAGATTTTGAGGATTTTCATGTTATCCATATAGCTTGTTTCAAACAGCTGACTGAAAGACCTCCTGAATTCAATTTCTTTCTTGTCTCCTGCATCAATCAAACAAGAAGGTACCCATTACTCTCTACATACAATTAACCAAAACGTTTTATGTCAACATACCAACAACACGTTTATAATTGTCCAGTTTTTGCCTGAGAAACTCATTTATGCGATCAATCTTTACAGTCAATGTCGATAGTTCCCATAATTGCAACGCTGAAGACGAAACCATAATCCTGAAATCCCGTTACTTTATAAGTGTATTACATTATGAAGGTTAGTTATTTTTTGAAATGGGGTAAAGTCTATTTACTCATGGTCTTTGATGGTCAAGTCAGCAATCATAGTCGCACACATGATGATGCCTCTGATATTCCAGTAGATAGCAATAGGAATGGTGTTGATTGGTGGCAAATCGAGAGTTATGTCCATAGATGGAAGCTCATTGAATTGGATAATACATCTCGTCAATTCCAAAATTGAGTAAACGAGTTTATTAAGGGCATCAAGCTGAGGTTTCAATAAAGCCGTATGCGCCATGATTGTTTGAATAGATTTAGCAAGTTGGTTTGATGAGTGCATTTGAGTCAGCATCCATAATTCCTTGTAATTGATAGCTAAAGCTGCTAGGGTTAGCACCAACTTTGCATCCCATTGGAATTTGCTCACCTTTTCTAATACTGCAAGGGCTGTTGTGTGTCCGTCCCGAGGTAACTTCAACTGAAAAAAAAAAAAAAAAAAAAAAAACATTTTTATAGAATTATAAGTAATAGAGAAAAATGCAAAAAGAGCAATGCACTTCATATTATTTGTTTATTATAGCATCATACTTTCATTTTTTTTTTATATTACAAAATACAAATTTGATTTTGTAATAGGAAAAAGTGAAAATATATACATTGCTGTTTCTTGCATTTATCCCTATCCGTATGGATAGATTTTAGATAGTACCTCACTGGTGATTTTGTCTATTATGTGAGACTGTGAATCGAGCATTACAGCAACATCGGTTTGATCGAGTCCACCATTCGGTATATCTTTATTTGTATGTGGACCCTACCTCACATAAAAAAAACTTCTTATTTGGGCAGCCCAAGTTGTGCTATAAATGGTACAAAGACTGGCTAATAATAATATAATACATGAATACAAAGTGTTAATGTTATTACAAGGGACTTGATTCTATGGCTTCAGTTTTTACGTAGGGCATTATAAAAATGTCAACTTTTTGTCCTACCCAAAAATATTGGAATAGGGACTCAATCTCTCAGTCTTTGCAAAAGGCCCTTCTCATAGATATTGAGAATGTGGACTGGTGTATAAGATAGTAATATACCGATGAAATGGGATCAGCTTTAATGGTGGCATGCGGGAGGATGTCTTCTGTGATTTTCAGAAGAGATTTGACATCAACCGCAGTGCCATCAGGGTAATGCGTGTCCATAACTACTTTCATTATTACATTGTTGTCTGATGCGCTGAAGATCGACCTTCCATCAATTCTGGTGGTCTGCAATGGATTATGTTCGGGACCCACCATCTGATGTCCCTCCAGGTTTTGTTTTTGTTGTTGCAGAAGGTTGGGGGGGGGGGGGGGGGGGGGGGGGGGGGGGGGTCGAGTACTTATTTTGGGTATATGTAGTTAGTATGGAGTAAAGTGAGAGCAATGAGCAAAGCTTACTGAATCAACTTCCTTGCTTCTACTAGTAAAAAAATTATTCTTTTGATACTTTTTAGGCTTTTGGCTATATGCAAGATATTAGGATCTACTTTCTTTTATTTGTGTATTAACTTAAAAACCGTGTAGTACATCGATTGACAACTTAAAATAGTAACAATAATAGTAACAACTTAAAATAGTTACAATAATACATAGTAGTTAATTAACTTGGTATATAAGAGTAAACGGCGGTCCGACATTGTTATATAAGGGAGGACGGAGTCACAAGTGGTTTGGGACTTGGGACTCGGCTGTACCGGCGGTAAAGCATAGATATGATACCTTGCACCTACGGTTCCAACGGGTTAGATTGTTAATTGCATGTTGGCGGTTTGGTGAACCCACCCATCCTTTTGTGAATAATGCATCCAAAATATTTCCAGTGCTGTTTAATTTTCATTTCAAACATAGTGAAGTGAATTGTGAATGATTAAAGCTGCCACTTTTTGTTTTACGTCCCTTTCTTTATTATTATTATTATTATTATTATTATTAAAACAATACAAGAACATGTATAATTGTTTGTATTACTTAACGGTACCTCAAGCAAAAAAACTTGTATCAATTTGTGTTTGTATGTTTTTTATTAGTTTGTGAATTTGTTTTATATATTATTTATGAATGATTTTAATTAGTGTGTATATATTTTAAAATTCAAAATTTAGTGGGTTGAGAAAGATATAATTTCCATATGATGTGGGTCGGGAGGGTTAGAAGAGAAAAGAAAAAGAAAATCAGATGTGACGCTGATGTGACAATGAGTTGAATGGATTGGAAGGGATGGACTCTTTCCTCCCTAAGCTACAACCGCAAATTGTTTTTTTGGAAAACGTGCCATGTTCAAAGAACACGACAAAAAACATTTGGTGGGTTGTGGGTTTGTTCAAAAAATGCTACTAATGAATATTCATTAAATTAAACCTTAATTTTTTTACTTTAATAGATTCCAAATTGTTTTTCCACCAAAAAAAACTTAATTTTTTAATTAGACAGTAAATTTTATTAATGATCATGGAATTGTTTTTATAAGTTGCAAAATTATTCTTAAATTTTAGAAATAGCAAAAAAAAAAAGGATAGCTTCTTTTAGGTTTTAAAGGTTTATGGAAAAAGTGTTTCAAAACTCATGAATTATTTGGCAACTCATAAATTTCAATGTATGTACTTCAGAAAAAAAAATGTAATTTACAACTTGAAAATCTATTTCACATTTTGTAATCTTTGGTCATTTTTGTTTTCGTTAAAAGTGTTACAAATGTAAAATGTGATTAACCAAAATGGTTGTTTTGGTAAATATATGCAAAATAGTTTAATATCTTCAAAAAAAAAAAGTAGCTATTTTTTATTTATTATTAGTTGCTCAACTAATGTGGTATAAATATGTGGTTCTCTATTTTCCTCATAAGCCTCTTCACTCCTATTTCAATTTAAAAAAAGTTGTATTTTCCTCATAAGCCTCTTCACTCCTATTTCAATTCAAAAAAGGTAGATGCACACAGTAATTACATATGTATATTAAGTTTACTTGTTTTTAGTTAAAAATCATGAAGTTTTTTTTAGGGATAACTTACACCTATCGTCACGCATACATATGTCAAAAAATGTGTTTAGTCGTTATTTTCAAGATGTAACTCGGACCATCCTCGGTTGTATTTTTTCTTGCACAGTTATTCCCTATACACATTAAATGTTAACGTTTTCGTTTAAGTGCCCCATGTGCGTTGCATGCAGGCGCCTTTTTGTCTTTTTAGGGGTGGTGTACCTTTTTAAAGTCATTGCATCTTGAAAGCATACACAATCCTGCATCCATCCCTTCCTCCGATATCGTCTCCTTCGTATAACTTCTCCCCTGATCACCACCAATTTCTTCCAACTTGATAAGAATGATGGATATAAAATGCAAGTGTGGAGCCATTGTAGTGATTCACACATCTTCTAGCAAGAAAAACTCTAGGAAACTATATTATTCTTAATGTACAGGTAAATACAAATTCGTTATTGATCTTCTCTAATGTGCCCTAATTCTTACAAGATTTAACTGATTCAGGGACCAACATGCCAGTTCATAGGATGGGTGAATGATTTTGATCAAACATGTGATTATATGGTGTTTAGGCTGAAACTTGAAGAACAAAATCACAAATTAAAGTTTCACCTAGTTGTTAGTTGTTTTTTTTGTTTTAGTCCTTATATATAAAGTGTGGGTTTAGTAATGAAGTTCATAGTCTTTTGTTATGCGTATTGTATTGGTATTTGTATTATGAAAAAACCCTTCAAATCTGATGACAATGTGTTGATTTTGTGTAATCAAGATGTGGTGTTCTAAGTATGTGTTGAAATGTAATGAAAACATGGTTTTTATTATCCAAAATAGCAACATGTGCAATATTTCATTCAATGCCTTTGGTGTCTAATATAGCAACAAAGTTTTAAGCAAAGGGACAAAGCTTCAAATATCATGAAAATTTGGTTTTTCACGATCCAAAATAGCAACAGATGACCATTTACCATTAAATAACACAAACATCCAAAGTAGCAACCTAGTGTTAAGGCATACATATACTTATCATACATAGCAACAAAGTATCGAATACCAAAGATAATAACAAAGTAACAAGGCAATCAATACCTAACAAAAAATATAGTTATGATCCAAATGCCAAACTACAAATTTTCAAATCAAGGGGCTTTTTCCCTTCTACCCATCTCCTTTTTAGACACCTCCCCTATTTCTAACTCCTACACTGCTACCTACTACACATTGTTATGTTGCATTCCCAGTATATGATTGTCCCTTGCAGCTCCTTCCATTAAGGTCGTTTTAAAAAATTTATTTATGCTCCTTTTAAAATCAGAGAATCCTTTGTGAAAAATATTATTGCAGAATTTGTTCCCAAAAATATGACAATGATATTATCAAAGCATTTCCGAAGAAATGTATTTTATTTATATTAAAACGTCAGGATGTCATTTTCAATACAAGAACATAAGCATAACAAAATATTACAAGCCTTATAAAAGTTAAACTAATGGCATAATACTCCTTGAATCTCAGCATAATGTATCTTTTATATTGCTAACAAAGATACAATAAAAGGAGTGGGTCGGATTGTGAAACCTGGTTAGCACATAAAGATTTTTATTTATAGGTTGCCAAGAGGCCCAACACGTTAGGTAAACTCAAATTACATTGGGCGTACTTAGTACGTTGGGCATACACAAATTACATTGGGCATACTAACGGCCACCTGCCAGCATCTACTGACAAGCCGTGGGGAGGAAGGGGGTGTACTAGATTGCAACACGTGTCGCACTAAGGTTAATCCGAAAATTAATTATCTTGTAAAATTCATAAATTTTGCATACGAGCTCCATTTTTTACATTCTTCATATCCACACGTAGCTATCGATGAGATCTACAACGTTTGTTTAGACTCTGTCAGCTAATTTTGAATTTATTTTTAAAGATATATTTTAACACGCCTAGACAGTTAAAGTCCATTAAAAATTCATAACTTTATCATCCGACGTCCATTTTCGACTATCTTTATATCGTTGAACTCCTATTAACGAAATCTTCAATTCTCATTCACATAGTGTCGGCTAATAATCGATCGATCTAAAATTCGATTTCTGAGTTGTACATTGCTACGTTGAATCTTAAAAAAATCATAATTTTCTCAAATGAAGTCAGATTTAGACGTTTTACGATACACACACTCTCATTTAGATGCCTAAGGCTAAAAAATATTTTATAAAAAAGTAACATTTTACGATACACACACTCGTGCCAATTAAAATCGCGAAACTTCAACGGGTCATAACTTCTTCGTTATAAGTCGGATTTCAGCATTCTTTATATGTAAAGAATCCTTGTGACATATACTATTACTTTGGTAAAGATTATTTATCCTAAATAATCTTCTATCAAAAGCTCATTTTTAACGCCAATTATCTCTAAATTGACTAGCCTGAATCTACAAGCGTTATAATTATCTCCCCTTTAGAATGATTACATCCTAGAATCATCATCAAAACAAGGCTTTTATAATGACTCCATACGTCATCTTTTCATCCTAGGTAATAACCATAACTCCTATGTCCTTTCAAATGAGTATCTAACTCTTGCACTTTTTGACTGTTTCGGTGCTCAATCTTGCACCCGCTCTTTATCCTATGTTAGACTTTCACTCATAACCTTCAAGTTACAAACTCGATCCTTATTGGAGACTCCTTCTCCTTTTTAAACAGAATTAACATACTATAATTTCTTTACTTCGATTATCGTAACAGACCCATGGATCATATTCTAATGACCTCTCATCGTATGATGCAATCCCTAGACTCATGTCTTTTTGAGTCAGATTCCAGAATGGAAGATACCTTCCTTCATATTCTAATATGATATAATCACATTCTAGTATGTACGTAGCACCTCAAACTTTTTACTTTAACGACATTCGCTATACTTCTATTAATTGCTTCGATAATCTTTTACTTCAACTTTCTGGCTTAAGTCAAATGCTATATCGAGCTTGATTCTCTGAACCAAGTAACATACTTATCTTATCCGTACTCGATTTGATATGACCACCAGGGTCGGAATAACAATTATCCTCTTAGTCTTTACCGAAAAGATGATAACGAAAGACATGAACAAAACGAAATAAACTATTAGTGGTAGTAACCTTGTGACTTTCCTTGATCCAAGTGCGAGTCATGTACTTCCGGTAGTATAGGCCTCTACTATCTTTCACACCTACTCGTACTCGTCCTAAGAGTTACCTCATAGTCCCCAAGCTCTTATTTCCTAAAATCAAAAAGCTATTTAACACATAAGAATGTGTCTAAATAATCTTAAACATTTCCCTAGACTCTACTAGGATTTCTTCCATGCATATCTTCAAAAACAATTTTGCTTCAAGTCAGTTGATGATGGAAACGCCGATAGGAAAACTTTAGGAATTACACCAATCGTTCTATCATATCGCCAATCAAAGGCGTACATTCGGACGTACCGTACTCCTCTATATGTAATGTTATTTTATCACACATATTCTAATAGCAATATACCAATCTTACAATATCTTCTGATAGGTATCATTCACTATCGTAAGCTTTCTCATTTCCTCCATTTTCTCAATTTGCTACGAGTCTTCACCATGACGTTATGTTCACACAAGCACGCGTTTATATATCGGGACGAGAATATAGATAGAGAAGGTTTAGACGTGTAATTCACCTTATTTCTCCAAAAAGTTACATGTCAATTCTAATACCGTAATTAAACATTTAGAAACCTGAGCACATCTTCCCTAAATAAGCTAGTGCTCATGTCTATTCAGACATACTTCCTAAATAAAATAGACACACAACTCACAATCATTACTTAAAATTCTAAGTTTAAGTCTATATATTTCCTAAAATTCCTAGTTCGATTAAATTAATGCTCTAATACCAGCTGTGATATCCCCAAATTCTCGGTTATTTTAAAAAATTTATTTATGCTTATTTTAAAATCAGATTGTCCTTTTTGAAGAACATTATTGCGAAATTTGTTCCTAAAAAGATGATAATTATATTATCCAATCATTTTCGAAGAATTGTATTTTAATTATATTAAAACGTTCGGATGTCATCGTCAATACAAAAAACATAAGCATAACGAAATGTTGCATGCCTTATAGTATTTAAACAAGTGGCCTAATACTACTTGAATCTCTTAGCAGAATGCATCTTTTATATTGCTACCAGTGATGCAAGAAAATGAGTGGGTCGGATTGGGAAACCTGGTGAGTACATAGGGATTTCAATACCACAATTTTATAACACACACACACACACACACACACACACACACATATATATATATATATATATATATATATATATATATATATATATATATATATATATATATATATATATCAAGGTTATAAAAAATGTTCGACGTAGGCTAATCGGTGGACTGGGGTGTAGGGATTAATAAGTTAGGCGGGGATTAATCGGGGACCGTTAACTGCTAAATCATTAGATTTTCAAAACTGAAATATGACTAATATCATATCAAAAGTCGTAAATACTACTAATTTCTTAATAAAATAGGTTAATATGACTAGTACAACATTAATCATTCCTCAAATTGTTTCTATTGAGATAGAAATTTTTCGAAGTGCTAAAATTTCATCATTTCTACTATATCAGTCATTTTGTAGGAAGAGATTAATCGCTACGCGCTCTCTAATCGGTCGGGTAGCGCCTACGGATTAATCGGGACCTAATCGGGATTTTTACAACACTGATATATATATATATATATATATATATATATATATATATATATATATATATATATATATATATATTAGAACTCACAAGATAAAATTTCACCTCATATAAGCAATATACCCTACCCCGTCGATTCTCACAACGACACGATTTCTTAACCGTACATTCTTACGCTGAATATTACAAAAATCATAACTTCCTCAAATGAAGTCAGATTTTGACATTCTCTATATGCATACTCTCGGTTTAAAGAATGCTACAACTCTCGTTTAGATCACTAAGGTTGAAAAGTATTTTGTCAAAAATTTACTTTTTACGATATGCAAAGTCGTGCCGATGTAAATCGCGAAACTTCAACTGGTCGTAACTTCTTCATTATAAGTCTGATTTTAACATTCTTTATATGTACAGAATCCTTATGAAATATACTATAAATTTGGTGAATATAATTTATCCTAAACACTATACAATCAAAAGGTCATTTTTAACGCTTATTATCTCTAAATTGACAAGCCAAAATCTATGGGATTTACAATTATCTCCCCCTTAGGATGATTACATACCAGAATCATCATCAAAACAAGGCTAGTGTAATGACTCCACATGTTATCTTTTCTTCCTAGGTAAAAAATGTAACTCTCAAGTCCTTTCAAATGAGTATCTAACTCATGGACTTATTGACTGTTGGCGGTGCTCAATCTTGCACCCGCTCTTTATCCTATATTGGAATTTAAATAATAACCTTCAAGTTTCAAACTTGATCCTTATTGGAGACTCCTAATCCTTGTGAAACATACTTAACTTACTATAAGCTCTTTACTTCGATTATCGTAATAGACTGATGGGTCATGCTCTAATGACCTCTCATCGTTTGATGCAAGGCTTAGACTCAAGTATTTTTTAGTTAGATTCCAGAATGGAAAATACCTTCCTTCATGTTCTAATGTGATATAATCAAATTCTTGCATGTAGCAGTTCAAGCTTGTTATTTTAACGACGATCACAATACTTCTATTGATCCCTTCAATTATCTTTTACTTCAATTTTCTGACTTAAGTCGGATGCTACATCGGACTTGGTTCTCTAGACCATGTAACATACTTATCTTAGTTAAACTTGATTTGATATGACCACTAGCGTTGGAATAACAATCATCTTCTTAGTCATTACCAAAATGATGGTAATGACAGACATGAACAAAACGGAATCAATTACTAGCGGTGGTAACTTTGTGGCTTTCCCTGATCCAAGTGCGAGTCTTGTGCTTTTGGTAGTATAGGCCTCTACTACCTTACATACCAACTCATACTCCTCCTAAGTGTTACCTCACAGTACCCTAATTCTTATTTCCTAAAATCACAAAATGATTTAACACATACGAATGTGTCCAAATAATCTTAAAAACTTTTCCTAGACTCTACAAGGACTTCTTCAATGCATATCTTAACCAACAATTCTGCGTCAACTCAGGTTGGTGATGGAAACACCAAACGATAGGACAACTTCAGGAATTGCACCAATCATTATATCATCCCGCCAATCAAAGACGTACAATCGGATGTACTGTTATTTTGCTAGACTTATTCTAAAAGCAAGATACCACTCTTATGATGTCATAACTGGAGAAATTCTATTGTTATTAGAGTCTAAAGTTTACCTAGATACTTATAAATTCACAATGTAATAGTCTAAGTCAACTATTGTAATTTATTTTGAAATAATAAAAATAGAAATTAGTTGAGATGAAATGTAACGTAAAAAATGAAGTATTAAATAAGCTTATTTGGGATGAACAAAGTGATAGAGATCTTAGCAAGGATTCCAAAAATATAAAGAAAACCAAAATCCGAGTTATAACGAAGAAGTTATGACCAATAGAAGATCCGCGACAAAACCGACAAAATACTAATAAGCGTAAAAATTAAGTTTTCAATATAATTCTTTTTAGCCTTAAATATCTAAATGAAAGTCGTAGTATTCATTAACTTGTGAATGTCTGTAAAAAGAACATCCAAATCTGACTTAGTATGAAGAAGTTATGATTTTTCTAAGATTCGACACAGTAGTACACAGCCAGAAATTCGAAATAAAAATTGAACGCTATTTAGCCAACACAACCTAAACAGGAGTCGAAAGTCTCGTCAATAGTAGTACAACGGTAAAAAGACAGATGAAAACAGACTTCGGATAAAGAAGTTATGAATTTTTAACGGATTTCCCTGTCCCGGTCTGTTAAAAACAATAATATTACAAATAAATTCAAAATTAGTCAACGAAGTCTAAACGAAAGTTGTAGAATATATTCTCGCCTACACGTGCATATAAAGAACCTCGAAAACGGATCTCGTATGCAAAAGTTATGAATTTCGAAAGATTTGGGCACAAAAACCAAAAAATCATAGGAAACCGGGAAATTTCGCATGGCTAAGAACCGACCACGTCACCTCGCACGTGAAGAAGCCCAGTGTCCAACGCGTGGCATCTTCTCCTCGCATCTGAAGTGCGGCCCACTCCGGTTCCGACGTGTTACATCGCGGTGGCGTCTTCCGAGCTCGGCCTCGTGGCTTCCTGTAAACCGAGACGCGTGTCTCGCCCTCCTCCCTTCTGATCCAAAATATCGTTGCTATGTATAGAGGATGCGAGATCCTCTGGTTCTAACACCAAAATTTCACTAATTTTCACTCTTTTCACATCTTTCACCACCACAAACCTACTTAAAAACCCCCGAAGCCCCACTATCATATCCAACACTCGAGAAACATCCCGAGACGCAAGAACTCAGCAAAAATAGAGTCTTTCGGTTTCTAAATCCGAACCTTCACAAAGCCCGATTTTCAGAAATAAAGCTTTTCTAGCAACGAAGTGCTACTAAATTCTTCACTACTATCAAGTGAGTTTATACCTCTATGTTTTCATTATTTTTATAATGTTGTAAAGGAGGAATATAGGTAAAATACAAAGAATTCTTGTATAAATAATAAAATTTATTCATTTAATTTACAACTATTATATATAATAAAATTTATTCATTTATTTTTATAATGTTGTAAGGGGGAAATACAGGTAAAATACAAAGAATTTGTGTATCTAATGAAACTAAATATATAAATTATAATTTATGAGATATTTAATATATATCTATTACAAAGATATTTTTCAATATTCTACACATAACTATCAATATAGTATTTGTGAGCCACGCTTCAAGTACTTATTTAACTATAAAACAAAAGTCCTGAAAAGTTATAACCAGAGTCTCGTGGAGGGAGAGAGAGACACTTGTATATAGATTTATATAGGACTAACAATCCCACATCCCGACTGTTAGCTACAGTCAAGTCAGCATGCTTGAGATGACAACTATTGTACAAAATTACAACGCCTGAAGAACGTTGTGTTTCAGGCGAGTCTTAGGTCATCAAGAATGGTTATTATAACTCACAATTTGAATTTGAATAAGATGTTTAGTGTAAGAATAAGTAACCAACTTCGCATAGTATTAATCAATTAAAACTATAATACTGTAATTTCAATTTCATAAGTTTTCATACAAGTACAAATATAGAATAGTATTCTAGTACAGAGAAAACATACTTTTCATAGTTTTATGGGAATTTAAAACTATACTAATTAAGAATACAAATACATATACAACAGAAAATATAGGATTTTCTGGATGAACATATTTATATTTCAGAGAACAAATGACAGAATACTTTTACAACATACTTATGAACTCATCAACTTAATTATTGACACTCTTTTAAAAATAACTTGTATTTTCAGGAAATCATTAAACAGGTATCAGAAAGTTTTGAGGAAGACAAAGTTTTATATAATTAATTTTGTTAATTATACTTTTTGGTGTCTAAAATATAATAATCTGAACAAGGATGTAAAGTTATATTTTATCAATGTAATGGATGTTGTACTTTGATTACTATTATGCTTTGTTGTGATACTGAACATGAAGTCATCCACCCTCGAACATTCTCCATTCACGTTTGGGGGTGTGACATATGATATCTTCTGATAGGTATCATTCACTATCCTAACCCATCGCATTTCCTCCACTTACTAAATTCGCTATGAGTCTGCACCATGATGTTATGTTCACAAAAGCACGCGTTTAGTATATCAGGAATAGAATATACATAGAGAAGGTTTAGACGTGTATTCCTCCTTATTACTCCAAAAAGTTACATGCGAGTTCTAATACCTTAATTAAACATTTAGAAACCAGAGCACATAAAATTTCTAGATACGGACGACAAACAGCCAATACATCCAATCAAACAAGAGCATCATAAACCATATAAGGAATCTTATAGCATATATCATCTAGCACATAAAATCAATTTAGCCATCTTCCCTTAATAAGCTACTCCTTATGTCTATTCATGCATACTTCCTAACTATAGTAGTCACGCATCTCATAATCATCGCTTAGCAATCTAAGTATAAGTCTACAAATTTCCTAAAATTGCTACTTCACTAATGCTCTGATACCCATAGTGACCTCCCCAAATTCACGGTCATTTTAAAAATTTTATTTATGCTTAATTTAAAATCATAGTATCCTATTAAAAAGAACATTATTGCGGAATTTGTTCCCAAAAACATGATAATTATATTATCAAATCATTTCCGAATAAATGTAGTTTATTTATATTAAAACATTGGGATGTCATCGTCAATACATAAATATAAGCATAAGGAAATATTACAAGTCTTACATTAATTAAACTAGTGGCTTAATACGACTTGAACCACTCAGCAAAATGTATCGTTTATATTGCTACTTGTGATACAATAAAATATGTGGGTCAGGTTGGGAAACCTTGTTAGTACACATAAATTTCAAACCCACAATGTTATAACGAACACACACCCACAATTTTCCTTCTTATTTGATCTTGACTCTCTATCTATATAGGATATAGATTCGGTAAGAAATTTTTTTTTGTAGGAAGGTAAGAAGTTTATTGTGTACATATTTTTTTGACGAACAAAATAAATGAATCACTAGATGATTCATTTGTAAGATGATTCACAAGAAAAAATTTTCAAAAAAACATTTTCATGATTCATTTTTAAGTAAATTAAGAAAATATTCATTTTTATGACAATTTTAGTGAATAACAACAAAATCATTGTATAAATGAATCGTCAACATGTTTTTTTGAGAATTTTTTCTTATGAATCATCTTACAAATGAATCATGTGATGATTCATTTTGTTTGTTTGCTAAAACAATATGTAGAAAAAAAAACTTCTTACCTTCCTACCAAAATTTTCCTTCTTATTTGATCTTATGAATCATCTTACAAATGAATCATGTGATGATTCACAACACTTTTATTGATCGCTTCAATTATCCTTTACTTCAATTTCTGTCTTAAGTCGGATGCTACATCGAACTTAGTTCTCTAGACCATGTAACATACTTATATTAGTCGGACTTGATTTGATATGACCACTAGCATCGAAGTAACAATGATCGTCTTAGTCATTATCGAAACAATGGTAATGAGAAACACAAACAACACATAATCAATTACTAGAGGTGGTAACTTTGTGGTTTTCCCTGATCCAAGTGTGAGTCATGTGCTTCTGGTACTATAGGCCTCTACTACCTTACACACCTACTCATACTTGTCCTAAGTGTTACCTCGCATTCCCCTAGTTCTTATTTCCTAAAATCACAAAACGATTTAACACATATGAATGTGTCCAAATAATCTTAAAAACTTTCCCTAGACTTTACTAGGACTTCTTCCATGCATATCTTCAACAACACTTATGCCTCAACTTAGTTTGGTGATGGAAACGCCAAACGATAGGACAACTTCAGGAATTGAACCAATCATTCTATCATCCCGCCAATCAAAGGCATACAATCGGATGTACTGTTATTTTATTAAATGTATTCTAAAAGAAAGATACAACTCTTACGATATCTTATGATAGGTATCATTCACTATCGTAAGCCATCGCATTTCCCCCATTTACTCAATTCGCTACGAGTCTTCAAGATGACGTTATGTTTACAGAAGCATGTATTTAATGTATCGAGAATAAAATATACACAGAGAAGGTTTAGATGTGTAATCTTCCTTATTACTCCGAGAAGTTATATGCAAGTTTTAATTGTAATTAAATATTTAGAAACCTAAGCACATAAAATTTTCAGATCCGGTCGGCAACAAACCATAGATCCGATTAACCGATAGCATCGTAAACCATATAAGGAATCTTATAGAATACATAATTTAGCACATAAAATCAATTTAGGAATCTTCCCTTAAAAAGATAGTGCTAATGTCTATTCACGCATACTTCTTAAATATAGCAGACACACATATTGTTGGATTAGTGTCTAAGTCCATAACTATTTTGGTATGTACTTGATCCGATGGTGCATGGTCCTTTTGGGTTGCCTTCACCAAAGCAACTTGATTGGAGAAATAAATAAAGAGAGAGGTTATTATGATTTATTAATATGTTATAAGAATAATATATTAAAGGAGAAATCATACTTATTTAATTAATATTGGTCAATAATTAATTAAGAATTAATTTTGTGGTCAAATGTAACTAATTAGATTAGAGGGGCTGAATTGTAATTATGTGATAATTACAAAATAAGGTAAGGATTATCTTAAGGATAGGTTGGATGAATTTGAGGTGATAAGGACCTTAGAATTCGACTATGATAAGGATTCAAGGCTTATCTTATGGGTTGCTTGGTAAGCAAGCAACTAGATAAGGATAAGGACTGAAACCCTATCTCTACACCTATATAAACCCCCTTTGTCTCTTGATTTTGTCCAGACCTTCCCAAGGCTTCTTAGGGACGAAATCTTATACCTCTCCTCTCTCTTTATACCTTCTCCATTTGCTCTTGGTGTTTGTGAGCCATTAGAGGAGTGACACTTGTGACTCTCAGCTTTCTAAAGTCAATACAAGGAGGAATTGGATTGTTATTTGCAACATAACAATCAAGGTAACATCTTAAACCTAATTGTATGTTAATAGCGATTCCCATATGCTAGAATTAGGGTTTATAGCCTTGGATAACTTGCATGTATGATAGAGAAACCTAGATCCAAGCATTAGGGTTTGTATGAGCACATAGGATGTTCTTAGGACCAAAACCCATCAGTGGTATCAGAGCTTAGACTGGTTTCTATTGTATTGATGCTTGATATGTATGAAAAATTCAATTGTATGAACTTGACATATTAGGGTTTATTGCCAATAAACCCTAGGAGGCTAGGTTTTTTTTCGAGATTAGGGTTTGCAAACCCTAATTTGCAAGAGTTTGAATAAGATCTTCAAATCCTTTCCTTAAACCCTTAAATTTCGAAATCTATGGTTTGTTTTAATCCCTTGATTTTCGAAATTAGCCTCCTCCCCAAGATAAGATCCTAAATTTTAGGAATTTGGATTATCCCATATCTTGTAATTATCCTCTAATTGTTAAATATGGTAATTATAGATTTTGCATTATCCTATCCTTATTTTCGAAATCTATAGAGATATTTAAGGGATTAGGATATCTTAAATGTATAAATGGTAATTATCCTCATGATTTAGATAATCCCTTATGATTTAATAATTAAATTAATAGTCTAATTCAAGATAATTATTAAATCAAGAGTTTTAATATTTAATTTTTTTAATTTAAATGTCATAAATTCGAAATTTTTTAAGAAAGATTAAAACTAAATTGTTTTGAAAAGTTTCAAAACTTGCCCTCAAGTTTTGGAGTTTAAATTTTGATTAATTGTTTAATTTTGATGTATATTTAAATTCTAAACCCTAATGTTTTGAAATGTTTCAAAACTTGCCCTCAAGTTTTGGAATTTAAAATTTGATTAAAAGTTTAATTAGGAATGTTAAATTCTAAAACCTTATTATAGTTTTGAAAAAGTTCAAATCACACCCTTATGGTTTTATTAATTAATTAAGGTGTATAATTAAAAGAGGTTTAATAAATCCATAAAGTTTTTGGTTTAAAATTTAATTGAATTAAAATTATAATTGTTAAATTTGACCACCTAATTTTTTAAAAGTGTAAAATACACCCTATACTATATATAACATTAAAAGTCTAACACTATATATATGTATGAGTAAAAGTCAGTCTTACCGTTAGTAGGCCTCATTCAAGAAGCTAGTCTATAAGGGGTGTTTAAGGAAATTGCCTATAAAATGGCGATTGAATGGGTATCCACTCTTACACACCGCACTCTTGACTAGTGGAGGGTCGTTAGCCGAACGGGTAGGATGGGACAAAACCTTCCATTATAAGTATAATGAATTACTAAAGTAACTAATGTTTTCATAAAATTCCCAATCTTAGTTACTTAGGCAAAAGTGAATTGATGCAATTCCATGAAATTACACTTTGTGCCCTTGCGAAGACGTTAGTGGAGCGTGTGTGGTTTACCGGCACACTAAATGGTTCTAAGCAAAGGTAGCAAAGGGTGACTCAATGTTTGTCATAGTTCGGTGGAGCGTGTGTGGTTTACCGGCACATCGAATAGGTGACTGTAACATGTGAGGGCACCATGTAAGTTTGCATGGTTATTCACACCCGCTTTGTGATCCTCGGCATCCCAGTCACAAACAAGAGGGGCATATTGAGATTTAAACATGCCATTGAAAGTTCAATGAATCTCAAAGGATCTAGGAGTTTTCATAGATTTAAAACTTAAATTCTTTTTCGTTTTTCGTGGTGGAAATTAGTGAATCGTCATTCACTTACCTTCAAATATTCTGCAATTAGCGTTACGACATCCCTCTCCCAAATTGTAGAATATTGTGTTGGGTCCTAGCCTTAGTATCTCATTTGGGTGATATGCTAAGGACTCAATCAATCAACTAACTTGAATTCGTTTTCTCCCGTTTTGTAGATGTCAAAGTTCGACAACTATGGTCTTCCTAAATCCCGTGGAACAAGCTTTCCGCATGAAGATGATATTCCACGATTCGATCGATGAACAAGAAATCATGCTTCACTTCCTCCACCTCCTCCAATTATTCTCCCTAACCCACAAGTTCAAAGGCTTGAAAAGTTCAAGATCACTCAAGCCCTTTTGGCAAGTAAACATAAAGAAGGAAAGTCGGTGTGTGCACACGTCCTAGGGATGAAGTCACACATTGATAAGTTAAGAATGTTGGGATCCGTTATCTGTGAGGAAATGGCTGTTGATTGGGTTCTTCAGTCACTTCCTAACTCATATAGTGAGTTCGTAAGAGAGTACTATATGATGAACCGCGATGTGACCCTTATAGATCTCACCTATATGCTTATTGCTGCTGAATCAGAAATGTTTTGGCGCAATAGAAAAAGCAAAGTTGATTAGTGAATCTGCCTTCAAGACCTCTATGGATATAGACAATGGCAACGAAAGACATGTTATGATTGAAAAGTTTGATCATAAGAGAGAGGCAATGTCTGAAGTAGTTCCATGTCATGTTCCAAAAGAGTCAATTTGCTTTTATTGCCAAGAGAAAGGGCATTGGAGATGAAGCTGCCTCATTTACCTAAGAGATCTAAGAGATGGGAGAGTCGAAACGTATGGCTCTAATATAGGTAAAATCCATTGACTAACTCTTTTAAGCTTCATTCTAGATTCTTAATACATAATGTGATAAGATTACTATTGATGTTTTGTAGAATCGAAGAAAAGAAAGGGAGCTTAAAGGAAGAAGTGAGCAGAATCTAACCGTGAAGGAATGGATTTCGATCGCATTTCTCGAAGATTAGATTCTTGAGCTACTACTTAGAGTTAGAATTAGATTGCTAAGAAAGATGTATTAGCATAGTTTTTCAATGAATTGCATTGTAAGGACAAATTTTTTCCGCAATAAAATAAATTTTGATTTTATATTATTTATTTATCCTTGCAATGGCGTATATGAAAAATTGATGTTTGAATGTTTCTATTATTAGCAATAATGGATTTGGTTCTTATTATGTTATTTATGGAAATTCGAGAGTTTAACAAATAGGGAAAGTTTCTCATCGCCTAAGTTTCAATTGGACAGAAACTTGGAATCATGCAACTTGGTTGCACGATGAATAAGAAATTTCATATTTGGAAATTAGACTAATTGACAAAGTGTCAAGTGAAGGACTAGGAGATCGAGCACATAAAGTTGCGTGTTGATCAAGTCCACCATAAGAGTAACAATGATATTCGTCATGATTTACTAAAGGTATAATAAATATGATTATACTTACAAGATTAAGTGTAATTGTGAATTGATTGAAAAAGTTTAAATCAATAGCAAAACGAATAAGAATAATCAAGTAGGCAGAAAGATAAAAGTCTCTCCATTCTAAGAAGAAGGGAGAGTAGCTTTTATGCTTTATGATAGGTCTTAATGATTAAGAACCATATCTCAATTGATCCTCTAAGTGAGTCTTAGTACAATTGTATGTCTAAGAAGAGGAATCGAGGATTGAAGAAATGGTTAAATCAAGAAGTCAATCATACTTCATTCCAATAACAAGTCTTAAAGTTAAGATTGTGACAATGAGTGAAAAGTCTTAAGAAGGTTTGTAACATTCATCAAATGTGGAAAGTTGTGATGTCTTGGATAAGACAAAGACCAACTAGGATCAATTTATGAAGAGTTTTGATAAAAGCTACACTAACTCTTGAATATTTGTTTGTCAAGAAATGTTTTGACAAGAGAATCTTATATGTCAAGGAGTCAATGGGAGTCTTAATGGTCTTGAAAGGTTTCAAGAACAAATCAAATAGACCTTATCGATCATCACTAGCACACGAGTTGAGGTTTACAACCTATCGTGTTGACATTATTTTGTTTCTGCGCCGTTCCACTTGAGTTAATTATGCATATGAGTCCTATGAGTTCTCATTTGAATGCATAAAAGGCAAGGACCTTGATCCATGGAAAGTACATTGATAAGAAAAGATAAGATGCTTAACTACTTGGAAGACATGGTGGGCAGCTATGCTACCATAAGGCAAGAAATCGAGATTAAGAAAGTTCGATCCATATGAGTTTGAATTTGTCGTAAACTTTGGTTTTAACAAATTCACATGGATAGGAGCACATACACCGTTTAAATCTAAGTGTCATAAGATTTCCTCCTTCATGAAAATGATTGTGAGGAAATGCTTTCACTAAGAAATATTTTAAGAAGATAGTGATTGTAAAATTGCATTCTTGAATTCGATTATGGTTACGGTATCCCTTTCCATAATTTGAATTGTGAGGTTTGTCACTTGTTTAGACACTCATATGAACTATCTAAGGCAAAGGTGTATCAGTTCAAGAAGCCTTGATAAAATATTATCAAAGCACTAAGTATTAGAAACATGAACTTACGAAATTCAATAAGCATTGTTTTTTTTTATGAAAGTTAAGATGTTTATGAATACATGTCGAAGCTAGTGGGAGCATAAGTGTTATGTTTTAAAATAATCATCATGATAGTGGGAGCATAAATGTTATGATTATATGATTATTAAGGAAAGTATTGCAAGTTGGCAATATTAATTATAGAAAACAAGAGTCATTCTTTGCAAAGTTGTAAGGATGGAATAGTTGTTTTGCTATAATTAAGAGAGAGAATATTATGCTTCATTCCAAATCTAAAGGCTTAGGTTGTGGAATGTTAATAATTTAGTCAAGGAAACATAGTGTGTTCTTAAGATTTCGATTATGATTACGGCATTCCTCTTCACAATTCGAATTTTGAGAACATAGCAAATAAAACATTATGCATCGTGTCCCATACGCTTCGGGTATAGGATCGATTGCAAATGCTTTAATGTTTGACCATTCTAAAATTTTCCAAATGTCTAGCACATTTAGAGGGAAAAAGGACTAGAATCTGTTTTGACTAAAATAATCAAACAACTATCAAAGGACAATCCAAATTTTGACGAGGATTGGTCGCTTGTGAGTAGTTGGAAGCATGGTATTGGATGGACCATATCGACATTATTATTATAGAAAAGATTCTATTAAGAATGAGTTGTCATATGGAAATTATGGAAATGTTTCCATATTGGATGGACCATATCGACATCATTACGAATAGATAAGATTCTATTAAGAATGAGTTGTCATATGGAAAATATGGAAGCATGTCCATATTGGGAATTGAATATTGAAAATCTATGTCTAGATTAGAAACTTTTATGCAAAAGGATGTTCAAAGGAATGTACTTTGAGTGAGAGACATCATATCTAAGGAATCGTCTTGTAACAATGTCCGATAGTGGACTTTGTAATATCATTGGCAATAGTCTTTGTGACTTTAGTGCAGTGAAATCACAAAAGGATCATTGCATAAAATGTTAGAATCTAGCATATTCTACAAGTAGCAAGAATTTAATATTCTTTCACTTATGAAAAGGATTTGGAGTTGTGAAATGAGAATGATTGGAAATGTGTTCAATGTGATTTATTTCACAAAGTAAGTGTGCATGCTAGGAGCATGGGACAAGTGTTATAATTCAAGTAAGAAGTTGATTACCCGAAACGATAAATAATGAGTAATCGATATGGTGATAAATAAAAGGAGTTTTATTTATACTCAAAGGTTTGAGGCCATATGGGATTAGTATTATTCTTGTGTTTCACATTTGCATGTTTTGACTTCCAGAATAATTGAATTTATTAAGAATAATCGAATTATTCAAACGGACCACAGTCCTTCATATGTTGGAAGTATCACAACCAATGTACATAGTAAGCGAAGTAAACATAACCATTACATTACATAAAAGTATTACATTAGTTTGAAAGTAAAGTGTTACAAGTTTTATACATATACGTCATATAAACAAAAGCTAAGACGAGTCTTCTATACGCTCCTGTAAGTCCCTAATCTGCATGTGTATTAATAAGATCCGTTTGATGGTTCGGAATCCCAATCAAACGGATGATGTCAGATAAAATAGAAGAGAATAATAAGAGGAATAAGATGAATCTCAATGTATTAATGAATAGAATGATGATCCGGATACAAGAGATTCAGACACACACTAACACAATAGTTCTTCTGTCTCTCTAGACCGTGTACTCTCTTCTGTTCATCAATGTACTCCTCACCCTAACACCTATATATATACATGGAGAATATGGGCCGTATAACATGGGCCGTAAATGGGTTTACGGCCGTAAACTCAACTGTAAACATAACCATAAACTCCAAAAATATTACAGAAAAATACAATTGCCCAGAAAAGCAAAGTATAAACCATATTTTGACCCAACAATCTCCCCCTTGGTTTATAACTTTCTTTTCTTAATTGACCCAACAAGCTCCCCCTAAAAAGTAGCTGGCTCTTCTTGTTGATCTTTATTGGGAGATTGGCTTCAACATTTATCTTCAAATTCTTCACAACTTCAAGATGAACTTGATGAATCTTCAATGAATGACTTCATCTTGAGCACTTGAATTTTTCTTCAAGATTTGACTCTGAACGCACATTGGGTGAGGAGGCTTCACGTACTGATTCTTGAAAGATAGCGCTTTCAGCTTGAGAATCTTCAGAAAGAACATCAGAGAGAACAAATCTTCTGGATCACTTCAGCAGGTACAACGATAGCGGCAGACTGATTGAGGAGGCTTTAATGCAATCCGTCACATAATCTTCAATTTCAACTTCACCTTGCTTCTGGGGTTGAAGGATTGAATGTTGAAAGAATAATCTTCATTTCTTGCTCCTTCGAATGAGAATTCTTCGATGCTCATGGACGAGGCTTTGGCTCAAAAATCTTCAACACAAGCTCCATGAGTCTTATCTATACCTAACATCACTTTTCAAGACAAAACAAAACAAAAAGAAAACTTAGAACAAAAGTAAAACAGAAATAACACTATTTTTGATTTTGAATTTTTTGATTTTTGTTTGTTTTTTTTTTTTTTTTAATTCTCCCGTTTTATTTAAATTAGAAGAACACTATGAACAAACTTAACAAAAACAAAAATAATAGCTAACTTTAAGAGTGATTTGGGATCAAAGTTGTTGGACAGCCTTATTCCACTTGTCGGTACCCTTATCTTCACATCTTCGTCTGATCGATCGCTAGTATTGTGGTCCACTTAAGCACGAAACATTTGTGACAATATTTTGGACAATTTACCAATGGCATGGTACATGCATATATCTAATTATAACTTTATTATCATGATTGTCCCTAATTCTTAAATCAATTTTTCTTATGACCATTTAACTGACTACAACCAGGGATATTGTTGTCCACCTAAATCGAGCAGCGAGATCTACAGACAATCTGTATGTGTTCAATTTTAAGTGTACTAGAACGTGTTTCCCGCTTCTTGATATGCCCCAGCCATCAAGAACTTCCAGAGTACTCCTTACATCGGGTGAGCAGACAACCATTCAGAGAGAGGATAGATTCAGAATTCTATTACTTATTGTTTCAGAGGGGTTGAGAAGAGAAGGTTGCATATGCTGTGTACCAGGTCAGATTAGAGGTCACGCAAAGGAGACAACATATGGCTAACAGATAAGAGGAATTTCATATATATAACATGCAGAGATTTAGAGTTGCATATGTTGTGTACCAGGTCGGATTGGAGGTCACGCAAAGGAGACAACATATGACTAACAGACGGAAAGAAAGAAAATGATATTCTACAGACCTAATTTATCGGAATTTACCAGTCGCCCCATCCAACCGGAATTAAGGATAGAATCCGCACATCGAGGAAAAGTAAATCCACAGTTCTAGATACGGGTTATTTAATGTGACCGGTAGATTCTCATGTATATCTCCTTGGTCAACCTATCCAAGCGTCGTGACATCAGGTTAAACGGATCTAACTAGGTCAAAGTTTGTCAAGTCCTTAAATTCATTAGGTTCAACTTTCCCTAGTCAAGTCCATTTAAAATCTTTCATGCCTATCAGCACATCGAACACAGAGCGTAGACGAATCAACTTAGGTACGTTACGCCGATTCAAATTGCCCGTTATCACTTGCTAATTTCATTTCCCAAAACATCTCCTGCAAGCAAATCCAATTAACACCATATTTTTTTATTTTCTGATTTTGTAATGTTTTTGGATTTTGTTTTAAATTTTTTTTTAAATTTTTGTTTTATTTTTATTTCTCCCCCTAAATTTGTGCATAGGAGAGAAACGAAAGTAAATGCGCAAATTTAAACTATCATAAAACAAAAATTAGTCTTTAAAGCGAATCAGCTTAAGAAAAACTCAGGAGTATAGAGAAGAAAACGCAAACCGTAATTCACCGATTGAATCTATATTCAGAAGGTCTGAGAACAGCAAGCATAATCTCAGAACAGATCCGAAAATTCTTCTTATCATTAAGCACTAACCCCATTTGTGATCTCTTCCTTTCTTCCTTTCCCGCAAAAGGACACATACTCTCAAACAAAAGTCTGAATGTTGTACAGTTGAGAGATGTCTCCTATCATGTGCCTGGAACAACCACTACCAACAAACCGAAGTCTGATGATATGCCTCCATGGCTGCTCCGACACAGAGCGGGATTAATTGGTCTTTGGAACCCAGTCCATTTTGAAACTGGGTCGACCTTTTTCATCCTTGTAGGGTACTCTCTCCCATGACATATCATGTTTATCACAAACAGAATACAATGAAATATTAGAGTCATTAGAAGATTTGGGAGTTTTCACATTTGGTACCCATCTATATTCGGGTTTAACCCATTTCTTTTTCGATCTGATGGGTGCCTCGGCACTTGATTTGGAACTTGAAGTCGGCTGCCGAGATGACTTTGACCTAACCGGTCTTTGTTTCACTAGAGCATCTCTTGGATTGGGCTTCTTGGTCGACATTTCCTTCTTTCCTTTGGGATTCGGATTCTTTCCCTTGTGGATTTGATTCTTGGCCTTGTGTACGTTCCAGTCACCATTGTCTGAACGTGACCTGGAAGGGTTTCTTTTGAAGTATCTCCCACTTGGTGCGTTTTTCCATCCTTGTGCATAGTAGGGAACGTATGCATGATTAGGACAATTTCTGGCAATGTATCCAGGTGTTCCACAGTGAAAACAAGTCTTTTTCTTCACTGTGAAGTTATTTATTCCTGCCCCTGGTGGCGTATCCTTGCCTTGTCTCTTGTTTTTCCCACACGCACAGTTGCAACAGGCACTCTGTTTAGCTTGAAATGTTGGCCTGTATTTACCAACGGCAGGTTGATTAGAAGCAACATATTTAGAGTTCAAGGGTCGTTTGTTTGTTCAGAAGAACTCTCCTTGTTCTCATCCTCTGTTACTTTGCCTACACAAGAAGTAGCATCATTAGTATCTTCAATATTAATAACTCCTCCTGACACAAATCCAGCTCGTTTTCCATATCCAAGATGTGGCTCCCTGTCAGTTTCGTCCTGTGTCATAGGGATGGATGTGTAGTTATGATTATAAGGAGGAGGTACACTATCATACCCTAGACCCTTGTTTTGATTATCTTTGAATTTTAATTGGGTTTCATATAAGGAATCGACTGTCTGACTTGACGCAATATAATTTTTGAAACTGACATTTGTTTTTCCACACTTAATTTTTAAAGCGTCAAGTTCTTCAGTTACAGCAGCAAGTTGTCTCTTAATATAATCATAATTTTCACACTTGTTGCTATACTCTTCCTGAAGTTTCCTAAAGTCCTTGGTTTTTGCTTCTAATTCAGCCTTCAGGGGTTTCTGTCGTTTCCTAAGTTGATATCCTTCATATCTCAGGTCCTCAACTTCTCTTTTTAATAAATCAATTTGCTCCCGAAGAAATTTAATCATATCTTCACTAGATAGTGTACATGAAACTTCACATGATTGAGAACCTGAAACTTCATTGACCGAGATGTTTGCAGGACTCATTGTATTTCCACACTTTAAAGCATCAAGTTCTTCAATTACATCAGCAAGACTAAGACGATTGAGATCTTTTGTCTTCTTGATGATAGTCACGTCCACATCCCACGATTTTGGAAGTGAATTCAATAGCTTTTTGTTTATCTCAGATTTAGACAAGAAGATCCCAGCTATATTCATCTCGGTAATAAGTGTAGTATATCGCTGCAACTGAGTTTCGAGGGTTTCTCCAGGGATATAATCGAAAATGTTGAAATTTTGTCTTAACATATCCTGACAACTCTCTTTCATGTTTTCAGCTCCCTCATAGACCTTAAAATCAATTAAAAACACAACTAGAAGCTAAAATAAAACTTAAAAGTCAAATTAAAAAAAAATCAAACTCAAAAGTCAAACATGAAAAAGTCAACCTTGAAAAAGTCAAACTAAAAAAATCAAACTTCAAAGTCAAACCGAAAAGCTAAATTTGAAATTTTAAAAGTTAAACTAAAAAGTCAAAGTTTAAGATGAAATGTCAAACTTGGAAGTCAAAGTTAAAATTTAAGGTCAAAAGTTAAAAAAAATTAAAAAATTAAAATATAATTTTATTTATTAATTTTAATTTAATTTATATTTATATTTTATTTATTTATTATTATTATTATTATTATTATTATTATTATTCTTAATTATTTTTATTTTGGATGAAAAGGAATTTAAAATTAAAAAAATAATTTAGAATTAAAAGAAATTGAATTTTGGGGTTAAAAGTGTAAAAAATGAGAAATTTGAACCGAGAAAGTCACTTTATGGATTAAAATTTGGAAGGCGTTTATCATCTAGCAAGCTAGATGAGTTGGTAAAGCGTTGAAGGGAGGAACCAGGGGTCGTGTGTTCGATCCTCTGCAGCTGTAAATTAGTTCCCCCTTTTTTTAATATGCGAAGCGAAGCTGGTTGCGAGGCTGAGGAGCTATGCGAGGACAAGGCTACTGAGCGAGGCTGTAAACCACCGAGGCCGAGTCCGACGCCGTAAACTCCGAGCCGCAAGCTCGGACCGTGAATCCTCGGGCCGCAAACTCCGGAACTCTAATCGCCAGCCGTGAACTGTTTCTGGCAGTAAGCTCCGGCCATGAACTCCAACCAAAAACACTGATTTTTCGACTTTGAAGCTCCAAAACTCGATCAAAAACCCTTTTTTATGAAAAAAAAAAAAACAACGAACAAACCCCCCTTATTTTTGCGAGATCTATCCAAAAAAGCAAAATTATTTCGAAAATAAGATCAAATAATGCCCCAAATCTGAAAAAATTGACTGATACAACTTGGCTCTGATACCAATTGTAAGTCCCTAATCTGTCTGTGTATCAATCAGATCCGTTTGATGGTGCAGAATCCCTATCAAACGGATGATGTCAGATAAAATAGAAGAGAATAATAAGAGGAATAAGATGAATCTCAATGTATTAATGAATAGAATGATGATCCGGATACAAGAGATTCACACCCATACTAACACAATAGTTCTTCTGTCTCTCTAGACCGTGTACTCTCTTCTGTTCATCAATGTACTCCTCACCCTAACACCTATATATATATACATGGAGAATATGGGCCGTATAACATGGGCCGTAAATGGGTTTACGGTCGTAAGGTGTTTACGGCCGTAAACTCAACCGTAAACATAACCGTAAACTCCAAAAAATATTACAGAAAAATACAATTGCCCAGAAAAGCAAAGTATAAACCATATTTTGACCCAACAGCTTCGACTTCTCCAAAAGATCACGGGGTACCTGTCTAATGTGGACCCGAGAATACAAGCAGTTTTAAAATCAGCATAAAGCTGGTGAGTTCATAAGCTATTTGTTTATGTAAAAAGAACATGTTTCCTTTGGTTTTCTGAAAAGTTGTTATCCAAGAAAATCCCATATTTTCTTATAAAGACAGTTTAGTTAAAACTTCTGAATTCCGTTCGGTACAACAGTAGATAGTTTAATACGTAAAACTATAGATTGAAAACCCTGGAATACCATCCAGTACAATAGTAGGTAGTTTTAATACATAAAACTATAGATTAAAGGAAGATATAAAATCCGTGAACAAATTTATATTAATACGTATTGTGAACCGTATAACCATGCTAATCTGACCCGAGACCTCCTTGACGTTCTTCAGGCGTCGGACAATATCCAGAATTTGTCACCCCAGGCGTGCCCGCCTAACTGTAGCTAACAGTTAAGGTGTGGGATTGTCAGTCCCAAATAGATCTATTCACAAATTCCACGCTCTCCCTATAGGAGACTCTAGTTATACTTCCGGGGAGGATTTACTGATAACCCGAAGGGTTTAATGAAGACGAATCTCACAAGCTAGTATTAAATTATTCACGGTGTACTCGGTCGTTATCAAATATCGTAATCGTTTTGAAACATAATAGAGTATAAACAATTGAATACAAAGAAATTATCTGGCATGATACTCTACATTAACATAGATAAACTGAATCAGACATAGTTTATCTATTGACATTGCATAAAATCCGAACTCATAAAACAAGAATTTAAGATCCCAAATTATTCTCATAATAATTTGATTGGTTTGATTGTTCCCTTTACTATAATTGAAATCCATGTAGTTATATTCAATAAAACATCCCTTATGCTCCGCATAATAAATAAGAGGTAAGGATATCTTGAAGTTTGCCAGATATTTATAGAATTACATCAGTTTTTAGTTTCGAAAACATTTATAATCTGCTTGTATTCCCCCTTGAAAACATTGAAAAACACGGAAAAAGGCATAGGGGTATGAACTCACCAGTTGAGGAATGTGTCGCGTTGGGTGCTAAACGTCAGATCGGGGCTTGAAAACACGCGAGGTTCCTATGTAATATGAAGAGATACACATTTGTATCTAATTAGACCATAAACCACTAATCAAATATGAATAAACACTTCGAGACGAGAAAACACTTCCATTCAAGTGTTAGGAGTGATCCGAGTTGCATCTAAGGGTGTGTAGGGCCTAGATAAGGAGTTTACTCTTCAAGAGTAAGCCCTTAGGGGAGTTTACGGTCCAATGACCATATCCCCATGAGTTTACGGCCGTAAACTCATGGGTGGTGTGTTCTTGGATTCTAAATGGTTTTACAATGTACAAGGGAAGGTTCTAAGGTTGATTCCATGGCTTAGGACATGATCGGGACTTGAATTGACCTTTGAAAAGATGTTTACGGTCTATGAAGATGCTCTTGATGAGTTTGACGGGTTTTGGTCATAAGACATCCTATGTGCTCATACAAACCCTAATGCTTGGATCTAGGTTTCTCTATTGTACATGCTTTGAATCCAAGACTATAAACCCTAATTCTAGCATATGGAAATCAATATTAACATATAATTAGGTTTAAGATATTACCTTGATTGTTATGTAGTAATAACAATCCTAATTTCTCCTTGAATTGACTTTGGAAAGCTGAGAGTCACAAGTGTCACTCCTCTAATGGCTTACAAACACCATAAGCAAGTGGAGAAGGTATAAAGAGAGAGGAGGGAGGTAGGAATTCGTCCTTAGGACCTCTTGGGAAGGGTTAGACGAATTCCTAAGCCCTAGGGGGTTTATATAGGTGTAAAGATTAAGGTTTTAGTCCTTATCCTTATCTAGTTGCTTGTCCACCAAGCAACCATAAGATAAGTCCTAGAAACCCTTATCCTAGTCGGATTCTAAGGGATTTACACCTCAAATTCGTTCACCATATATATAAGATAATCCTTTATTTTGTAACTATCACATAATTACAATTCAGTCCCTCTAGTTTAATTAATTACACTTGATCACAAAATTAATTCTTAATTAATTATTGACCAATATTAATTAAACAAATATGATTTCTGCTTTAATATATTATTCTTATAACATATTAATAAATCATAATAACCTCTCTCTCTTTATTTATTTCTCCAATCAAGTTGCTTAGGTGAAGGCAACCCAAAAGGACCATGCACCATCGGGTCAAGTACATACCAAAATAGTTATGGATTTAGACACTAATCCAACAGATTTTACTACCGTAAACACATGAGTTTACAGCCGTAAACTCATGCTTGCTTATGATTCATGAGATTTGGTGGTTGTAGGTTAAGCATACAAAGTTCTAGGTCCAATTCTAGGCCATACAAGGAGTTAAGGACAGTTTAACAACCTTTGGAGGAGTTTATGGTCTAAGAAGGGGTGTTTACGGTCCAAGAATGTTCTCGGGCCATAAACTAAAGTTTGACTCATTTGTGTATGTTTTGGTGCATCTCATGAAGGAATATAAGGTTCTATGCACTCTTGGAAGCTCATAGAAGCTTTTGGAGGTGTTTAAGGGTCAATCTAACACCTTAAAAGATGTTTATGGTCTATGAATGAGGGTTTTTGGTCCAAGCATGTTCTTGGGCCGTAAACTCAAGTTTACCCCCTAAATGGTAAGATTTTGGTGTAAGTCCATTCCTGCAAGTCCAAAGGTCTTAACTAAGCACTAGAAGTGATTTGGAAGGGTTTTGGGGCTCCAAAACCCCATTTATAGGTTTTCACGGTTTGGGGAGGTTCCTAGACCGTAAACACAAGTTCTTGGCCCTATTTCATGATTTAAACACGAATTTGAAAGCCAAATATCTTATACTATGAGCTAGGATGGATTTCTTACCAAATTGGAGCTTGAAATGGATGATTTGGATCAAAGTCGAGTTTTAGAGAGAGAGTAGTGAGAGAAAGTTATGAGGTGGGCAAAAGGATTTAAATGAAGGTCCACTCATCCTTTATATAAGGCTTGAGTTTGTGGCCCGGTGGAAATCTACCCGATACTGACGTTAAACGAGGCTTATGGTCGTACTCGATTTAATTGTTTATAACCCGACGGAATAAAACATAAAATTTTCCAAATAATAATTTGGGGTATTTTCATGTGTTTCTAATGGGTTTGAATACTCACGAGGTCAAAATGAAAGTTTCAAATTAAATGGCCTAATTCAAGATATGAACTAAACGCATCGATAAAGACGAGTTTTATTGACAATACGGGTTACATCGATGGAATAAACTTCGGGTTGTCACATTATCCCCCCGTTAGAGAGAATTTCTCCCCGAAATTCAAGATTACGATACAAATCATGGATTTGGAAAGAGATGCGGGTATTTCTGTTTCATTGAGTCTTCACGCTCTCAAGTGAATTCAGGTCCCCGCTTGGCATTCCAGCGAACCTTCACTATCGGGATGCGGCTTTGCTTCGTATGTTTGATCTCTCGATCCATGATTTCAATTGGTTCTTCCACGAAGTTCAAGTTCTCGTTGATCTCGATCGCGTCAAAAGGAATTACTAGGGTTTCATCAGATAGTCACTTCTTAAGATTAGAGACGTGGAAGACAGGATGGATGTTGCTATGTTCTTGAGGTAATCGAAGTTTATAGGCTACGGGACCGATCCTAGTGAGAATCTCGAAGGGTCCTATGTACCTCGGGTTAAGTTTTCCGTGCTTTCCAAAGCGTATCATACCTTTCCAGGGAGAGACCTTCAACAGGACACGATCGCCAACCTGGAATTCCAAAGGTTTCCGTCGTTTATCGGCGTAACTCTTCTGTCTGTCTCGTGAAGCTTTCAGTCGTTCTCGGATTTGGATGATTTTCTTAGTGGTTTCGCGGATGATTTTAGGACCGGCGAGAGCACTTTCGGGGACTCGACTCTTGGCTAGCTGTGTGTCCCCTACCTCGGCACAGCACAGAGGGGATCTGCACTTACGACCGTAGAGGGCTTCGAACGGGGTAGCCTCGATACTGGTGTGGTAACTGTTGTTATACGAGAACTCGATCAAAGGCAAATGTGTATCCCACGACTTTCCGAAATCGATGACACATGCTCTAAGCATGTCTTCTAGGGTCTGAATAGTTCTCTCACTCTGTCCATCTGTCTGAGGATGATAAGTTGTACTCATATCCAGCTTAGTTCCAAGAGCTTTCTGAAGGGACTGCCAAAACCTTGAGGTAAACCTGCTATCTCTATCGGAGATAATGGACACAGGTACACCATGTAGTCGGACTATCTCTTGGATGTAGATTCGCGTGAGTCTTTCCATCTTGAACGACTCTTTAATCAGAATGAAGTAAGCGGATTTTGTCAAACAATCGACAATTACCCAAATGGTATCGTACCCACTCGGACATTTGGGTAACTTGGTGATGAAATCCATGGTAATCATCTCCCATTTCCACTCGGGTATCTCGGGCTGCTGGAGCAGACCCGAGGGTTTCTGGTATTCAACTTTCACCTTGGCGCAAGTCAGACACTTGCCCACGAAGGTCGCGATCTCAGCTTTCATGTTTGGCCACCAATATTGTTTCTTGAGATCCAGGTACATCTTATCTGAACCCGGGTGAACAGAGTATCTGGTCTTGTGTGCTTCCTCCATGACAACTTCCCTGAATCCTCCGAACTCTGGGGTCCAGATTTGGTCCATGAAACAGTAGACTCCGTCACCTCTGATCTCAAGTTTCTTATCCATTCCCCTCAAGGCTTTGCTCGACACGTTCTCTGGTTTAAGGGCTTCCAACTAAGCTTCTCGGATTTGCATGGATAAGTGAGAATGGATGGTCATTGATAATGTCTTCACCTTGCTGCTTGAACCTTCCTTTCGGCTAAGGGCATCTGCCACCACATTGGCCTTGTCGGGGTGGTAGCGGATTTTGCACTCATAGTCACTGAGCAACTCTACCCATCGTCTTTGCCTCATGTTTAAGTCTTTCTGATCGAAGATGTAATGCAGGTTCTTATGGTCAGTGAAGATTGGCCACTTGGTTCCATAGAGATAATGTCTCAAAATCTTCAGTGAGAAGACCACTAATCCTAACTCCAAGTCATGAGTTGTGTAGTTAACTTCATGTGCTTTCAACTGTCTCGAGGCATAAGCGATAACTTTTCCTCTCTGCATAAGCACACAGCCTAAACCCTGATTGGACGCATTGCAGTAAACAACGAAGTCCTCCGTCCCTTCGGGCAGGGACAGGATAGGTACGCTGCAAAAGGCTTGCTTTAACATTTGGAACGCAGTATCTTGCTTTTCACTCCAACAAAAGGGTACACCTTTCCGTGTCAGAGTAGTTAAGGGTTTGGCGATTCTGGAAAAATTCTGAATGAATCTTCGATAATAG
Organism: Lactuca sativa; assembly: GCF_002870075.4. NCBI lineage: Eukaryota > Viridiplantae > Streptophyta > Magnoliopsida > Asterales > Asteraceae > Lactuca > Lactuca sativa. The sequence goes on from NC_056630.2 coordinate 250,155,652, forward strand.
CCGGCGAGACCCAAGAATTGACGGATTTCTATGCGTGTCTTCGGTGCCGACCAATTCTCTATCGCTTTGATTTTAGATGGGTCCACGTGTATACCTTCCTCGCTTACCACGTGACTAAGGAAAGCTACCTTTCGAATCCAGAACTCGCACTTGGAGAATTTTGCATACAACTTTTCCGTTCTAAGGGTTTCCAACACTGACCTCAAGTGTTGTTTGTGATCTTCTTCGCTTCTGGAGTAGACAAGTATGTCAACAATGAACACAATGACGAACTTGTCCAGAAAAGGATAACACACCCGGTTCATCAGGTCCATGAACACTACTGGTGCGTTGGTTAGACCGAAGGGCATCACTACGAACTCGTAGTGTCAATACCGAGTCCTGAAAGCTGTTTTAGAAACATCACTCTCATGAACTCGTAGCTGATGGTACCCTGACCGAAGGTCTATCTTCGAAAAGTAGCAGGCTCCCTAAAGTTGGTCGAAGAGGTCATCAATTCGAGGAAGAGGATATCGGTTTTTAATGGTCAACTTATTCAGCTCACGGTAGTCGATACACATCTGGAAGGATCCATCTTACTTCTTTACAAACAATACCGGAGCTCCCCAGGGTGAGAAACTCGATCTGATGAATCCTTTACTGAGTAGCTCATTAAGCTGACTGGATAACTCTTGCATTTCTGTTGGCGCTAATCGATACAGAGATTTGGCTACCGGGTTAGCTCCAGGAATTAGATCGATGTGAAACTCAACTTGACGTTCTGGAGGAATTCCCGGGAGCTCTTCAGGAAAGACATCACAAAAGTTACAGACTTCAGGGATGCTCTCGAGGTCTTTAACTTCCTGTTTTTCGTTGATTACATGGGCTAGGAATGCATGGCACTCCTTTCGCAGAAGCTTTTGAGCTTTGATGCAGGAAATGATGCAAAGATTGGAGCTAAGCTTTTCGCCATAGATCATGAGAGTCTGGCCAGAGGGAAGATTGAGACGGATGGCTTTTTCATAACAAAGGATATCAACATGATTGGGACTCAACCAATCCATGCCAATGATAACATCAAAACTCTTTATGGAGACTGGCATAAGATCGATGGGAAAAGAATGGTCGTTCAAGGTAAGGGTACAGCCTATGAATATATCGCTAGCACTTTCTTTCTCACTGTTAGCCATCTCGACGGTAAATGTTTCAGTTAATGGTTGGGGATTATGTTTAAGAAGGAGTTTGAATGAATGGCTAACAAAACTACGTTCAGCACCAGAATCGAAAAGGATACTAGCATAAGAGTTGTCGAGAAGGAACGTACCTGAGACAACGGTGGGATCGACGACTGCCTCCTCTCGTCCTAAAGCTAGGACTCTCCCAGTGTTTCCAGTTGTTGACGCGTTGGGGAAGTTCCTCTTAAAATTCCCGACTTCACCACATCCGTAGCAGGCCTGACTGACACCTGCTCCGGAAGTTTGATTGGTTGATTGGACTGGTTTTCTACAGTTTCGAGCAAGGTGGCCCTTCTTGCCACAGTTGTTGCAGATTCATTCACGACATGGCCTGTGAGTACGATGATGATATCTGCATTTGCTGCACCATGGAAGGGTACCACTGTATCCGCTGGTAGGAGTCTGAGCGGTGGATCCGACGGCAGAAACAGCAGCAGGGGTAGCAGCAGCGTGGATTGCCACAGTTTGCTGCTTTTTAGAGGATCCTTGTGAACCTTGGGTCTTCCGTTTGTTCCAGAAATTCTTTTTACTACCACCACTACCTTTAACCGGTTTAGGAGTGGTGACCTCCTCATCGGGATTGTCTCTGTGATCAATCAGGGTTTGCGCCATACATTTAGCGCTGTCGAAAGTGTCTGGCTTTGCAGCCAAAACATTCCCTTTGGTTGGCTGGGTCAGCCCCCAGATAAATCTTTCAATCTTTTTACTTTCCAGGGTAACCATTCCCGGACAAAGAAGCACTAGGTCTTCGAATCTGGAGGTGTAAGCGGCGATGTCGGAACCCTTCATCTTTAGATTCCAAAGTCCATGCTCCAATTTCTGCATCTCGCCCCGCGGGCAGTACTCAGCAAGTAGAAGATCCTTCATGGCCTCCCAACCCATAGCATTGGCTACAGGTAGAGTTAAGGATTTGACTCTACTAGGACTTCTTCCATGCATATCTTCAACAACAATTATGCTTCAACTCGGTTGGTGATGGAAACGACAGACGATAAGACATCTTTAGGAATTACATCGGTCGTTCTATCAGCTCGCCAATCAAAGGCATACATTCAAGCGTACAGTACTCCTCTATATGTACTGTTATTTCATCAGACATATTCTAAAAGCAAGATACCACTCTTACAATATCTTCCGATAGTTATCATTCACTATCGTAAGCCTACTCATTTCCTCCATTTATTAAATTCGCTATGAGTCTTCACCATGACGTTATGTTCACGAAAGCATGCGTTTAGTGTATTGGGATGAGAATATAGATAGAGAACGTTTAGACGTGTAATCCTCTTTATTAGCCCGAAAAGTTACATGCCAGTTCTAATACAGTAATAAAACATTTAAAAACCTAAGCACATAAAATTTCGAGATTCGCTCGGCAATAGGCCATATATCCAATCAAACGATAGCATCATAAAGCATATAATAAATCTTATAGCATACATCATTTTGAACATAAAATCAATTTAGGCATCTTCTCTAAATAAGTAAGTGCTCGTGTCTATTCACGCATGCTTCCTAAATATAGCAGACACACATCTCACAATCATCGCTTAGCATTCTAAGTTTAAGTCTAGACATTTCTTAAATTCATAGTTCACTTAAGTTAATGCTCTGATATCAACTGTAACATCCTCATATCCATGGTCATCTTAAAAAAATTTCTTTATGCTTATTTTAAAATCAGAGTTTCCTTTTTGAAGAACATTATTGCGTAATTTGTTCCCAAAACATGATAATGGTGTTATTAAATAATTTCCAAAGAAATGTATTTTATTTATGTCACACCTCGAAAACGAAGGCGGAAACGTTCCGGGGCGGAGGTGACTTCATGTCAAGTATCACAACCAATGTACATAGTAAGCGAAGTAAACATAACCATTACATTACATAAAAGTACTACATTAGTTTGAAAGTAAAGTGTTACAAGTTTTATACATATACGTCATATAAACAAAAGCTAAGACGAGTCTTCTATATGCTCCGACTTCTCCAAAAGATCACGGGGTACCTGTCTAATGTGGACCTGAGAATACAAGCAGTTTGAAAATCAGCATAAAGCTCGTGAGTTCATAAGTTGTTTGTTTATGAACATGTTTCCTTTGGTTTTCTGAAAAGTTGTTATCCATGAAAATCTCATATTTTCTTATAAAGACAGTTTAGTTAAAACTTATGAATTCCATTCGATACAACAGTAGATAGTTTAATACGTAAAACTATAGATTGAAAACCCTGAAATACCATCCAGTACAATAGTAGGTAGTTTTAATACATAAAACTATAGATTAAAGGAAGATATAAAATCCATGAACAAATTTATATTAATACGTACTGTGAGTCGTATAACCATGCTAATCTGACCTGAGACTTCCTTGACGTTCTTCAGGCGTCGGACAATATCCAGAATTTGTCACCCCAAGCGTGCCCGCCTAACTGTAGCTAACAGTTAAGGTGTGGGATTGTCAGTCCCGAATAAATCTATTCACAAATTCCACGCTCTCCCTCCAGGAGACTCTGGTTATACTTCCGGGGAGGATTTACTGATAACCCGAAGGGTTTAATGAAGACGAATCTCACAAGCTAGTATTAAATTATTCACGGTGTACTCGGTCGTTATCAAATATCGTAATCGTTTTGAAACATAATAGAGTATAAACAATTGAATACAAAGAAATTATTTGGCATAATACTCTACATTAACATAGATAAGCTGAATCAGACATAGTTTATCTATTGACATTGCATGAAATCCAAACTCATAAAGCAAGAATTTAAGATCCCAAATTATTCCCATAATAATTTGATTGGTTTGATTGTTTCCTTTACTATAATTGAAATCCATGTACTTATATTCAATAAAACATCCCTTATGCTCCGCATAATACATAAGAGGTAAAGATATCTTGAAGTTTGCCAAATATTTATAGAATTACATCAGTTTTTATTTTCGAAAACATTTATAATTTGCTTGTATTCCCCCCTGAAAACATTGAAAAACACGGAAAACGGCGTAGCGGTATGAACTCACCAGTTGAGGAATGTGTCGGGTTGGGTGCTAAACGTCAGTTCGGGGCTTGAAAACACGCGAGGTTCCTATGTAATATGAAGAGATACACAATTGTATCTAATTAGACCTTAAACCACTAATCAAATATGAATAAACACTTCGAGACGTGAAAACACTTCCATTCAAGTGTTAGGAGTGATCCGGGTTGCATCTAAGGGTATGTAGGGCCTAGATAAGGAGTTTACTCTTCAAGAGTAAGCCCTTAGGGGAGTTTACGGTCCAATGACCATATCCCCATGAGTTTATGCCCGTAAACTCATGGGTGGTGTGTTCTTGGATGCTAAATGGTTTTACAATGTACAAGGGAAGGTTCTAGGGTTGATTTCATGGCTTAGGACGTGATCGGGACTTGAATGACCTTGGAAAAGGAGTTTACGGTCTATGAAGATGCTCTTGATGAGTTTACTACCGTAAACACATGAGTTTACAGCCGTAAACTCATGAGTTTACAGCCGTAAACTCATGCTTGCTTATGATTCATGAAATTTGGTGGTTGTAGGTTAAGCATACAAAGTTCTAGGTCCAATTCTAAGCCATACAAGGTGTTAAGGGCACTTTAACACCCTTTGGAGGAGTTTATGGTCTAAGAATGGGTGTTTACGGTCCAAGAATGTTCTTGGGCCGTAAACTCAAGTTTGACTCATTTGTGTTTGTTTTGGTGCATCTCATGACGGAATATAAGGTTCTATTCACTCTTGGAAGCTCATAGAAGCTTTTGGAGGTGTTTAAGGGTCAATCTAACACCTTAAAAGATGTTTATGGTCTATGAATGAGGGTTTACGGTCCAAGCATGTTCTTGGGCCATAAACTCAAGTTTACCCCCTAAATGGTAAGATTTTAGTGCTCTAAGTCCATTCATGCAAGTCCCAAGGACTTAACTAAGCACTAGAAGTGATTTGGAAGGGTTTTGGGGCTCCAAAACCCCATTTATAGGTGTTCACGGTTTGGGGAGGTTCCTAGACCATAAACACAAGTTCTTGGCCCTATTTCATGATTTAAACACGAATTTGAAAGCCAAATATGTTATATTATGAGCTAGGATGGATTTCTTACCAAATTGGAGCTTGAAATGGATGATTTTGGATCAAAGTCGAGTTTTAGAGAGAGAGTAGTGAGAGAAAATTATGAGGTGGGCAAAAGGCTTTAAATGAATGTCCACTCATCCTATATATAAGGCTTGAGTTTGTGGCCCGGTGGAAATCTACCCGCTACTGACGTTAAACAAGGCTTATGGTCGTACTCGATTTAATTGTTCGTAACCCGACGCAATAAAACTTCAAATTTTCCAAATAATAATTTGGGGTATTTTCAAGTGTTTCTAACGGGTTTGAATACTCACGAGGTCAAAATGAAAGTCTCAAATTAAATGGCCTAATTCAAGATATGAACGAAACGAATCGATAAAGACGAGTTTTATTGACAATACGGGTTACATCGATGGAATAAACTTCGGGTTGTCACAATTTACATAAAAACGTTGGGATGTCATCGTCAATACAAAAATATGAGCATAACAAAATATTACAAGCCTTACAGTAATTAAACCGTAACAATTGGTAAAATTGGTCAGAGTTTGGCGGTCAAACCACCATGAGCCGTTATGTTTTAAGGACCAATTGTGTGTAATTTTATGCTTATCATGTATATTAAAGACATTATATTCATAATTAGTTTCAGAACATCTTAAACTGCTCAAATCATCTATCATTATAGATCGAATCGAAAATCACCAAAAATTAAATTTATTGTGACGTTTAAAATAAAATTTTGCATTTAGTTTATTTGAGAGTAATGGATAATAAATTTGAATATCTTACGTTCTCCTGATTTCGTCTATATAAATAATGTCCAAAACGGAAATCGTATAAGAAAGTTACACATCTTTAAATTTATAAAGTCAGTATTTATCTGATTTCCAGAAACGAACTGTGCACTGCTCTGTTTGTGATAGCTACGAATCTCGTAAATAGTATTTGAACACAATTTTGAACTCAGACTATGATCTATTACTTTATTGTAGGGGTGAGCATATTAACCGAAAAACCGAACCATAATCAAATTAACTAATATAACCGAACCATTTTAACCAAACCATTACTAAAAGATATGGTGTGGTTTCTAATTCTTATTAACCAAATACATATGGTTCAGTTATGATTTTCATCTAAAACCAAATCACTATTAACCGAACCGAATATAACTTTCTTGTGTAGTATTATTGAATTGCTTAAGTATCACTTACTATATGTATATATAAAAGGATGACATAATTGAAATAAATTAAAAAGTATGCATGCCATTAGTAGTTTTGATATTTATTTTAATGGATTTTTGTATACATTAGTTTCAATTATCCTCGGACATAATATCTACGAATTTACCATAGTTTTTTTACCTGTAGAATTACCCACGAATTATCCAAGGATAATTCATTTCCCACAACGCATAATAATTTTTCCATTTATAACAGCTAAACATTGTTTTTATTCGTTCCATACTTAATAAAGTTCAATAAATCAAATGCATTTCTTTACTTCATCAACTTATTATACGCATACATTCATATATACTTAATAAACAATTGTAGTGTTTGTTTCATCAACTTATTATGCACATACATATGAGTATGATAAGTTAACGAAACAAATCAATGCATTGATTAATTAAATTGTTAGAAAAATGGAACCAAAAAACAACGTTTAAAGGTCGAAATTTGAAAAACCGTAGGTGGCTGTAATCCATGGATATTCACTTACGGACAAGAACCAATTTTTTTATTTTTTGACCATCAAATGTTGTTTTTTCTTTTCCATCTTTAACTCAACTTAACCAATTAATGTATTCACTTTTTGTTTAACTTATTTCATAAATACACTTAATCATAAATACATACAATTGTACATGGATACATACTTAGTAAATCAATATAATCATTTGTTTCATCAATTTATTATACATGTGTGTATGGTTATAATAAGTTCAAACATTGCAATACAATGTTTAAGTAAGTTATGTTAAGTATGGAACGAAGAAAACAACGCTTAAGGGCCAAAAAAATTAAAAACGATTTTGGTTTGTGGGTAATCCATGGAAAATCACCCTTAGATTTCCAACATCTAGAAGAATTTTTCCATTTTTTGAATTCTATGGGTGAGACGTGAGTGATGGTCATATTTTTTCTACAGACTTTCCATTTCGTTCCATGAGCGGTCTGTATGCAATCAAGAACTATTGATTTATAAATTATGGTTTTTTTAAAGAAAACTGTATTTTTTTCAAAAAAAAAACAACAATTTTTTTAAAAACTGCATTTAAATAAAAAAAGTGCAATTTTTTCAAAAAAAACTGCATTTGTTTTAAAAAATAAAATATTAAAACTAAATAAAAAATATTGTAATATTCGTAAGTAAATCATAAAAAATCTCATTTTATTAATTAATCTATAAACATAATAGTACAAGTATTTTATTCGATACAAAATAAAATATAAAAAATAAAAAAATGCTACGAATTTCAAAGCATTTTCATGTCTTCGTGTCAATATTTCCTTATTTTCTTTAATTTATCATTTTTCATCTCTTCAATATTCACTACAATTTTTTCCAAAACTACAAGAAAATTAAAAAACAATTGATTAATGCAAAAACACTCACAAAAATACATATGTGATTAACATATGAATCACATGCGATTCACATATGAATCACATGCGATTCACATATGAATCACATTTACGTATGACATCATATGGAAATCACATGTGAATCACATGTTATTTACATGTGATTTACATGTGAATCAAATGTAATTTATATGTGATTTACATGTGAATCACATGCAATTCAAATGTAATTTATATGTGATTTACATGTGTATCACATGCAGTTCATATGTAATTTACATGTGAATCACATATATTTCGTATATGATTCACATGTGAATTACATGTGATTCATATATGAATTGCATCTGATTTACATGTGAATCACTTGTGATTTACATGTGAATCACATATAATTCATATGTTATTCAAATGTGAATTACATATGATTCATATGTGAACTACATGTGATTTACGTGAGAATCACATGTAATTCATATGTGATTCACTTGTGATTTACATATTAATCACATATAATTCATATGTGATTCACATGTGAATTACATGTGATTCATATGTGAATTACATGTGAATCACATGTAATTCACTTGTGATTTACATGTGAATCACATGCAATTCATATGTGATTTACATGTGAATCACAAATAATTCATAAAATCTCAATCGGTTAAAACAGATAAATACTAATTTGACACAATTTTTACTAATTTTACACATGATCCCATGCAAAAACACTCACAAATTCTTATTCAAATGTTTATTTATAGTTTTATAATACAATGTTAATTCTACTATGAATATTGCATAAAGTTTATGAAAAAACTAGAACTTGAGACTATTGTTTATATATTGTTTCCGATGTTAAATTATATCCATAGTAGAATTAACATTGTATTATAAAACTATAAATAAACATTTGAATAAGAATTTGAAAATAAAACATTTGTTATTATTTTCAAATACGATCAATTTGAAATTAAGAATTTTCACATTTGATCAATTTGAAAATAAGACATTTGAAAATAAGAATTCATATGAAGAAAGAAATCTAACCTTTTATCAGTAGCAGCTACTTGCATGTATTATGTTCTTGAGTTCGGAATTTCCAAGAGGTAGGAACTACTTAGTTCTAACATTATATTATGGTTTATAAGTTGTTTGTGAAAAATGTGAATCAACCTATTAGAAAATAATATGTAACATGTTCAGTTCAGTAACCATAATCTCCAATCATTTTTATCGTATTTTTAATAAATTACAATCTAACATATCATGCATACTTATAAAGCTAGCATTTTTTCTTGAATCTCATGCATTTGAAACCTCCGTTTTTAAACCACATTCATTTGAAACCCCCTTTTTTAACTAATGCAACTCAAAAGTTTTCTTAGTTATGATTTAACACTCAAAAGTTTTATTACTTATATCATGTTTAATTTGCATTTAGTAAAAAGTTTACTATAAAAAGACCAATCTTTTGGGAAGACATGCATACAAATGATATAAAGAAAACAAACTTAAAGGTTTTTGTGTTGGGTTGAGGTCTTATGACCACTTTTGGAGATATGTTATACTTTCCGTCACTCTCTCTCTCTCTCTCTCTCTCTCTCTCTCTCTCTCTCTTTATATATATATATATATATATATATATGACCACTTTTGGAGATATGTTATACTTTCCGTCACTCTCTCTCTCTCTCTCTTTATATATATATATATATATATATATATATATATATATATATATATATATATATTATAATAGAGGTCAAAACACTTCAACCAAAATTCATTTAAAATCTAATATTTTAAATGCATTTTAATAATGATTGTAAAAATTTCAACATGTGTTACTTAATTGATTGATTAATAAAAATATTAATTTTTTGAAACTCCTAACACTTAAACTTATATTATTTAATTTGTTAGTTAAAATATTTTTCTTACAAAAAGATAACATTTTTATGTTTGGTTACTCGTATTTATTTATGTAATTAGAAAACAAGGTGAACATAGAATGACTAGTTAAATTTCATATATGAATCGATACCACTAGAGAGGTATGTTGTCTTTAACCGGTGGTAGGAGATCTACATACCCTTTTTAATTATTTATATTAATGTTTAGTAATATATATTTTATATTACTTTTCACCTTAATTTTTCAGGTACAAATTAAGGAAGAGGATTCTCGGTGCACCAACATAAAGTCAAATGTACGCCTTGCAAAATATATAATTAAAATTAAAAATCATATTTACTGATTGACTTATTTTAAAAATCTTTATATCATTTATGTATAATGATATATTTTGTATGATTTCATTCTTAATTTCAATGTTTAATATTTAAAAGTTCATATATGAAACCTTGGATGTTTTGGTGTAATATAAATAGTGTAATACAAATTTATTAGTTCAATATTGTTTATTAGTAGTTCATTCAAAACAACTTATTTCTTATTTTATCTAAAAAAAATATTATTGGACATAAGAAAAGTAGATTATATTAATGTTATACAAAAACTTACAATATATCTTGGATATTATAAATGTAAAAATAAAGTTTATAAGGTATAGAGTATATTAGATAGTATCAAATTATAAGTTGATGGATTTTTATGTTATTTGATAATTCGGTTAATGCCCAAAACATGACTAAAAACGTAAATTTCAACATATTTCTATTTTTTCTCATAATTATTTTAACCATTTAAATACATTCTTGCGTAACGTGCGAGGTTACGCCTAGCATAATAATAAACATAATCAATAAACAAAGACTAAATAAGACTAATTTACTCCTACCACCACCAATTAACAAAAAAAGCAATAAAGCAAATCCAATATGTCGATTATCATAAAATCAATTAAAATATGAAGTGTATTGGAGTCACTAGCAACAATGATTGTCATCTTGATTCAATGAAATAGATTATAAATAACATATAGAAGCATGTATGAATTTATGAAGAAAAGACGCATACACAAATATTAAATTAAAGCAAATCACATCATATACAAATTCACATGTATATGCTCTGATTAGAGATTAACTACAAAAGAAAATACAAAATTAGAACCTGTGATGTGTAGATATAGGTGCTCTGGAACGAATTCCTCTATCATATCAACCAAAGCATCATTTTGTTCATCTTTTCTTACAGATCTGATAGAAAATAAGGGTGGTCGATGCAGTAGTTGTTTACCTTCTGTCACCAAGGCGTCATCCACCGACAAGAACAATTTTCGATTTTAGTTGTTGCAGCATTAAGTCTCAAAAATCTTTCGAAGAACTAGAATTTAAGATAACGAGGAATTGATGAGGCAATCGATTCAACTCTAACGGAGAGGTCGTCTGCGATTGTAGATCACTCGTCTGCCAATCGTTAAACGTAGATCGGCCACAGGAGAGGTCATCTATGATTGCAGATCATTCGTTGAAGGGATGCTGCATGATTGAGACGACATGAAGGGAATATAATCGATCTGTCGATCCAAATCACACTATCGGTATGTTGTTTCTTTGATTCATCATCGACAAGCTGGACATTAAGGAGTGTGGATGACTGGAGGTGGGATGAAGGTAGGAGAGGGGCAAGATTATGAGATAGAGAGGGGGGAAGGGAAGGGCTTGACATTATTCGATCAGAGGCGGTATATTAGGTTATCTCTAAAATGCCCCCAATTCATGTGAAATAAGATGCCCCTGCCTCTTGTTTCCCCTAGTTATTTACAAAAATGCCATAAATCATCCTAGCCTTCAACTATTTTGATCTAACGGCCTTCATTTGGTTCTCGGAAAACTTTGAGTTCTCAAATGATCCTTCTACTCTCTCTCTCTCTCTCTCTCTCTCTCTCTCTCTCTCTCTCTATATATATATATATATATATATATATATATATATATATATATATATATATATATATATATATATATATATATATATATATATATATAGGGGACGGTTCTCGTGACATTAAACAAAAATTAGAGATCTTGAGATTCAACCTCAGCCACGTATTTCTTACTTGCCGATCTAACGCTCCAGCGTACCGACAACAGCAGATTATGCCTAATTATAAATGATTATATGGCAGAGAGGTATAATCATATAGGATTATGCATGTTTATACATATATGCCTAATCATAAATGATTATACATATACGTCTATTCACAGAATGAGTAATCATATATGATTACGATAGTTGGTGTCAGAAAAGGTGGTGGTGACAGAGATAGAGGTGGTATAAGTAAAGGAGGTGACAGTAGTGGGGTCGGCAGGTGTTAGAGGTGGTGGTAGGGGTGGTGGCGGTAGCAGTTATGGTGATGGGGATGGTGGTGGAGGATAAAGGAATGGACGGCGCTGTGTAATCATTTATTATTATACCAGAACTACCGCGCTGGTAGGTTATTGCGGCAGATGTTAAATACGTGGCTGTGGTTGAATCTCGAGATCTCTATTTTATTTTTAATCTCAATGGAACCTACCTCTCTCTCTCTCTCTCTCTCTCTCTCTCTCTATATATATATATATATATATATATATATATATATATATATATATATATATATATATATATATATATATATATATATAAAGTGAATATACCCTTAAACGTACCTAACCTTGTATACCCGTATCCTCAAAACTACGTAGTTTTGTTAAATAATTTGATTTTCTCGGCAAATAAAGCTATTTTCCAAAATAAAAAAAATTTGCGTTCATTCTTTCGTTAGTTTTCTTTCAGATAACATCGATCCTTCCTTGATTTTCTACTTCTTAACTTTCAGTTGCTTCCATTAACGCCGATATGAAAAACTGAGGTTAGTTCAACAAACTGACGAAGAGCGTCATATTGAGTCCTAGGCCAATGCCGGAGCCTCCAAGGCATATCCTCAGCAAGTCGGTACCATTCACAAGAATGGTTATATCGTGATCAAGAATCGTGCTTGCAAGGTTAACATCTTTCTTCAATCTCAGTTTTGTTTTGGAAAATTCTTGTGTTGCATAGTTATATACTTTATTTAATTGTGTTAATTTTTAGATAATTTTGCGTCGAATTGTTTTTTCAATTATGCTGTTAGGGTTAGGGTTTTTGTTGCTTTTCGTCTGTTTCGAGTCAAACAAGTTTGAATGTCTTGATTTTGCATAATAGAAATGCTTCATATTATGTATCGAGTTGTATATAAATTTTATTATGTGATGTTCTATGATTGCGAATGTAAGTGCTTTCAGGATTCTTGTTGCATTTTGGGTTTTTTTTTGTTGTTCTTGCTATAGGCTTAGATTTTTGTTTGCTTTTGGGATTTGACATACTTGTATGACCAGCATATGTACGTGTCTTGTGTACATATATGAATGTGCCTTATATACGTCATACATAAGCTTCTTTTTTATAATTGTACCACATAGCAATCCATATTCCATAACCCTTTTCTTTTACAACGTATCTCCACTATCCATGAGCCTTTCAAATGTTTATAGATGGCCCCTTAATTAAATTGGCTATTTTTCTTTACTATCACAATTCAGACATATTATTTATTTATAAATTTATATATTGAAGAAATATTAAATTATTAATCACTATTATATTGTGAAATCTTACATAGTACTAGGTTGTGGAAGTTTCCACCTCCAATACTGGCAAACACGGTCATGTCAAGTGTCACTTTGTTGCAATCGACATTTTTAATGGGAAAAAGCTTGAAGATATTGTTCCATCATCCCATAATTGTGATTAATGTACTATCATTGTTTTTTCTCATTTTAATTATTTTCTTAATTTTTCTAATCAAACTATGTTTTTACGCTTTTACAGGCCCTCCATGGTAACACCTAAGATGACCTCAAACTCCCTACCGATGATGCTTTTCTCACTCACGTATTTTTTCTTTCTGAAAAAGCGAAATAGAAATGTAGAATCCATTATACATGTTCTACTATGTTTGTTGTGAATTTGGCTTGAACTTATAATAGAATACGACTGATGACAATGACACATAATTTTCAACTTTTGTCCCACCCAAGAATGTAGAATACAGGGCGGGGGGTCTTGTTTGTGCAAAAAGACATGAATACCCTTTTTGTGGTATTCATTGAGTTGAGTGTGGTGGACCTTTTGTGGTTCTTTTGTTTTATTGTGATTAATTTTGAATGAGATTGATTGATGTTGATGTTGATGTTGGATTAGTGTCTAAGTCCAAAACTATTTTGGTATGTACTTGACTCGATTATGAGCATGGTTCTTTTGGGTTGCCTTCACCATTCTAAGAAGAGGGGAGAGTACCTTTTATTGAGCTTTATGATAAGTCTTAGTGATTAAGAACCATATCTCAATTGCTTCTCTAAGAAGAGGAATCGAGAATTGTGGAAATGGTTAAATCAAGAAGTCAATCATACTTCATTCTAATATCAAGTCTTAAAGTTAAGATTGTGACATTCAGTAAACATATCTTTAGTAGGTTTATTACACTTATCAAATGAAGAATAGGAAAGGTTCTTATTATTGCACATTTGAAGTGTTAGTCTTGATAGGATTTCCAAATAACTCTTGAATATTTGTTTTGTCAAGGAAAGTTTCTTGGCAAGAGAATCCTATATGTCAAGAGGTCAGTGGGAGTCTAAATGATCTTGAAAAGTTTCAAGAGAAAATCAAGAATAAACCTTATCGATCCTCGCTAGCACACGGCTTGGATTAACCGATCGTGTTGACATATTTTTTTGTTTCTGTGCCATTCTGGTTTAAGTGGACTATGCAATATGAGTTCTATGAGTTCTCAATTGGATTGCATAGTGACAAGATACCCTAATCAATGGAAACTAATCAAGATTAAGTAAGTTCAATCCATAAGAGTTGAATTTGTCACAAACATCGTCTTATGATTATTGTTTTGATAAATTCACATAGATAGGAACACATACACCTCAAAATCTAAGTGTCACAAGATTTCCCTCTGTTCGTGAGGAAATACTTTCACTAAGAGAGATTTGAAGGAGATAGTGTTTGTGAAAATTGCGTTCTCAAATTCGATTATCATTACGACATCCCTTTTCCTAGTTTGAATTGTGAGATTTGGCAATTGGTTTGAACATTTGGAACTTAGTAACTTGAGTTCTAGAATTGTATAGACACACATATAAGCTATTTAAAGAAAGGTGTATGAGTTTAAGAAGCTTGATAAAGGCTTATCAAAGCATCAGGTATTAGAAATATGAACTTAGGAAATTTAATAAATATTGTTTTTCTAGAAGTTCAAGTGTTTTCTTAATTAATGTCAAAGCTAGTGGGAGCATCAAAGTTATGCTAATAAGGTAATAATCATCATGTAAGTGGGAGCATGATTATTATTTTAAGTATTGTGAGTTAGCAATGTTAATTATAGAAAACAAGAGTTATACTTTGCAAAGTCACAAGGGTTGAAAAATTGTTTTTCTATAATTAAGGGAGAGAATATTATACTTCGTTTCAAAATCTAAAGCTTAGATCGAGAAATGTTAATAAATTTAGTCAAGGATACGTAGTTTGTTCTCAAATTTTGATTATGACTACGACATCCCTCTTCATAGTTTGAATTGTAAGAACATGGTTAACGAAAATATTATGGCAAAAGGATGATAAAGTATCATGCCTTTATGTGTGAAACATTATGCATCGTGTCCAATACGCTTCGGGTATAGGATCAATTGCATATGCTATAATATTTGACCATTCTAAAATTTTCCAAATGCCAAGCGCATTAAGAGGAAAAAGAGACTAGATCCGGTTTTGACTAAATAGTTAAACAACTATCAAAGGACAATCCAAAGTTCGCTGAGGATTGGTCGCTTGTGAGTAGTTGGAAGTATAGTATTGAATGGATCATATCGACATTATTATGAATAGATAATATTCTATTAAGAATAACTTGTCATATGGCAAATATGGAAATGTTTCCTTATTGGGAGTT
The DNA here is from genome assembly GCF_002870075.4 of Lactuca sativa. NCBI lineage: Eukaryota > Viridiplantae > Streptophyta > Magnoliopsida > Asterales > Asteraceae > Lactuca > Lactuca sativa. Next base: position 250,171,506 of record NC_056630.2, read on the forward strand.
GGAAAGTAGGAATTAATGTCTAAGATTATAAACTTTTATGAAAGAAGGATGTTCAAAGAAGTGTGCTTCGAGAGAGAGAGACATAACATCTATGGAATTGTTTTGTAACAATTTCCAATAGAGTCATGTGTAAGTTATTGACCGGGTCTTATGTGACTTTTGTGCTATAACTTCACGAAAGGATCGTTGCATAAAATGTTAGAATCTAATATATTCTAATAGTGGTAAGAAATTGTATTCATACACTAACAATAAGGAAAAGGAATTGTGAAATGAGCATCATTGGAAAAGTTTTCAATTGATCTATTTCACAAAGTATGAACCATAGGCAAACAAAGTGTGCATGCTCAGAGCATGGGACATTTGTTGTCATAATTCAAGTAATTAGTTAATTATCCGAAACATTAAGCAATGAATAATGAGTAATCAATATGGTGACTAAATAAGAAGTGTTTTATTTATACTCACAAGTTTGGGGCCATATAGGATTAAGTATTATCGTTGAGTTTCACTTTGCATGTTTTGACTTCCAGAATAACCCGGTTATTCAAACCTCCACATCCGGTCATACTTTGGAAGTAGGTATGAAGCAAAACTGTCATGAAGAGTCTGTAGATTGTCTAAAGTGTCTAGAAATAGCACAAGTTTGCTGCAGAGTTCATGAGTGTTTTAATAAGATTAAAATATTGGATTAAACCCACGCTCACATGAATCACTTCATGGATTGTATCACGAGTGATTATGAGACGATAACATTATATAGTCTTGAAACCAAGACGTGTGAATTGCTATTTGCTGATCGGTTGCGCATTGATAATAAGTAAACACCAGTAACTTGGTGTTATAAAACTTATTGTTGTGTGTGATTTGATGAGTAAATGCATGTGAGCATTTGAGTCGAAGTTTATCCATTCTTTTTACCCAAAGTGGGATAAAAGTGATATCTGTGGGCCCCTCGATGATTTAGTGATGAAACCTAAGCGCTTGGCCAAGCCGGGACTGATTTGTTTCGTTCAATTAGTCAAAGTCATCATAAATCGGAAATCGGGAAAACAGAACATAGACAGAGAGAATGATTTGACTTGTCTATACGATATCAAGAATGGAGGAATATATAATCCCTTATCTAAAGGACATGTGTATCTGATAAGATCAGAGTTGAAAACGGCTGTTGAAAGATATGATTGCTGATAAGGTTCTGAAGTAATACAGAATAGTTATTAGACTTATCCAAGTGGGAGACTGTTGGATTAGTGTCTAAGTCCATAACTATTTTGGTATGTACTTGACCCGATTCTGAGCATGGTCCTTTTGGGTTGCCTTCACCATAGCAATATGTAGGATGAATTAAGGAGAGAAAGGTTTAATTATGATTTATTAATATATTATAAAAATAATATATTAAAGGAGAAATCATAATGTTTAATTAATATTAGTCAAGAATTAATTAAGAATTAATTTTGTGGCTAAAAGAGATTAATTAACCATAAGGGACTTATTGTGTAATTATAAGATAATTACATAAATGGGCTAATGGACTCCATAGAAGTTTGGAGTGGGCGAAATCTAATGGAAAACCCATTAGAAATCATCCAAGGCTTGTAAAGAGGGAGTCAATGGGCTGCTTAGGGCTTAAGCAGTCAGATTAGGGTTTCCTAGTTGTAAACCCTAATAGCCAACATATATAAGGAACCCTTATGGCCCCAAAAACATGGTGAATACTTCCTTTAGGGTTTCCAGCCGTTTTTGGTGCCTCCACTCTCCTCCCTCTTCATCCTAGTTGCTTAGTGGTGTTTGTGACTCCATTAGAGGTGCAACACTTAAGGCACTAAGTTTTCTAGAAGCCAAAGATTGATTGTTATTGCTATATAACAATCAAAGGTATGATCTAAACCCAAATTTCAGTTATAGTTAATTAGATCTAGGGTTTATGGCTTTGGATAATCAATTGCATGTTCATTAGGTAAACTAGATCCAATGCTATTAGGGTTTGCATGTACACCATAGGAATGATATAGTGTTCAAAACCCATCAGTTGATGCACAGATAAAGGATGGATTTGGAGAGGGGAAGGACCTGGTTATGATTGTTATGTCAACAATGGGAGAGGAACATATTTGTGCTTTCAAGGACATTTGGAGAAAACAGAAAAACAAGTCATGTTTTTATTTTGTTTTATCATGTAACGAATGTTTATGTGACTTGTCAAAATTAGGAATTGAAATTCTTCGATTTTTGTCTTATTATTTATGCGACTTGAACTTCCCTATCCTTAAGTACTTGAGGATTACCATCTTTGGCACAGGGGCAAAATCGTCCAACAATTTTAAAAACCATCAAACTTATGTGTAGATTAACACAACACTAACAAAAATGACAACCTACTTTCATTTTTAACCTAAAATTGTAGAAAAGTTTTGTTTTGAACCCAAATGACAGCCTACTTTCATTTTTAACCCAAAATTGCACAAACATTACATTTTAACCCAAAATAGCATTACACTTCCATTTTTTTACAAAATATCCTCATTATTTCGTTTATTTTTCATCAAATACCATCGCACTTCCATTTTTTTTCACAAAATTCCCTAATAATTTTGTTTTTTCACAAAATATCATTGTATATTTGTTTTTTTCACAAAATACCATCGTATTTTCATTTGTTTCACAAAATACCCTCATAAATTAGTTTTTTTTTTCATAAAATACCATTATACTCCCGTTTTTTCACAATATACCCTCATAAATTTATTTTTTCATAAAATACCATCATACTTCGGTTTTTTTCACAAAATACCCTCATAGTTTCGTTTTTTTTCACAAAATATCATCATACTTCCATTTTTTTCACAAAATACCCTCATAAATTTGTTTTTTTCATAAAATACTATCATACTTCTGTTTTTTTACAAAATACCCTCACAATTTTGTTTTTTTCACAAAATACCATGATACTTCTGTTTTTTCACAAAATACCCTCATAAAGTTGTTTTTTCATAAAATATCATCATACTTCCGTTTTTTCACAAAATACCCTCATAAATTAGTTTTTTCATAAAATACCATCATACTTCCGTTTTTTTTTCACAAAATACCCTCATAATTTTGTTTTTTTTTCACAAAATACCCTTATACTCTCTTCTTTTTTTCACAAAATACCCTCATAATTTCGTTTTTTTTCACAAAATACCATATTACTTCCATTTTTTTCACAAAATACCCTCATAATTTCATTTTTTTTCACAAAATACCATCATACTTCCGTTTTTTTCACAAAATACCCTCATAATTTTGTTTTTTTCACAAAATACCATCATACTTCCATTTTTTTCACAAAATACCCTCATAAATTTGGTTTTTTCATAAAATACCATCATACTTCTGTTTTTTTCACAAAATACCCTCATAATTTCGTTTGCACAAAATACCATCATACTTCTGTTTTTTCACAAAATACCCTCATAAGTTTGTTTTTTCATAAAATACCATCATATTTCCGTTTTTTCACAAAATACCCTCATAATTTCATTTTTTTCACAAAATACCATCATACTTCCGTTTTTTCACAAAATACCCTCATAAATTAGTTTTTTCATAAAATACCATCATACTTCCGTTTTTTCGCAAAATACCCTCACAATTTTGTTTTTTTCACAAAATACCCTCATACTTTTTTTTTCACAAAATACTTTCATAATTTCGTTTTTTTTCACAAAATACCATCATACTTCTATTTTTCACAAAATACCCTCATAATTTCATTTTTTTTTCACAAAATACCATCATACTTCCGTTTTTTTCACAAAATACCATCATAATTCGTTTTTCCACAAAATACCCTCATACTTTCATTTTTTCACAAAATACATCATACTTTTTTTTTTCATAAAATATCCTCATACTTGCTTTTAAAACACATAGTGGCAACCATATTTCAATTATAATCACACTAATCATAAACAATCAACAAATTTCATTCGAAAACAATAAAATTGTTAAGAAACATCAATAACTTCTAGATTATTCATACATTTTTTGTGTCTAAAACATGAAAGATGTGCACTTAGCCAAAAAATGTCATGAAGCAGGTACTTTTACTTTTGCCAACAAAAACAACTCATCTCATCATTATGTCTCTTGCAACGATTCATTCGCCTGATACATGAAAAAAATAAAAATCTGTTCATATAATCATAAGAGTTCTTAATGATGAAAACTAAATTATTATTATAATTACCTTTATTTTTGAACAACTAGTACCATAATGACCCAACCCTTGACAGTAAGAGCATTTTCGTTTTTTAGGGGCTTCTAAAGAAGACTTGATTCTACTAGCAAGTTTAGGATGCCCTTTTGTAGTAACTGGACCAAGAGGATCACGGATAGATAACTGTGGCATCATATCTACTTGCGAAACTTCCACACAAGAACTATGAAATGCATTCTCCAAAGACATAGAGTTTTTTCGATTTACTTGATCGTTCAAAAGACTTGTCAATATCGTATTGATTTTTTGTATCTCCGAAAGGGAGTCCCTTGCTTGTTCAATTAGTTTAGTAAAATTCGAATGAGCACAAAATAATGTGTAGTTACTAACTCCATTTTCATTATTTATTTCTCCGAGTCCGATACTAATACTACCCAGTTTGTACCTAGCATCAAAGGTCTATCGCGGTAAAATATAGTGACTCGGTAGCTCTTGAAGATGCTTCTTCTTCATCACATATACGTTATTCTTGCATAAAATCCCATTTGTCTCATACATAGAACACGAACATGTGATGCTTACTTGATTTAAAGAACGAAAGGTAACATTATCCAATATTTATTATCAACATCCAATTGCCCAACTCTATGTGTGCTTTCTTCTGTAGTTTTTGTTATGGTCTCGTGAGTCAAATTGGTAATAGCTTTGGTCCATTCTTTTTTGAAAGTATCAAACATCTTTCTAGTATAAAATTGACCTGCTTTTGCTTCGATTGGATGCACTGAAGAAAGAACCGGTCTCGAGTTCATAGTCTTGAAATCTTCATCTTCTTCGGCAGCCCTTCGTGACTCAACTGCTTTGTCGTATTGTACAACGAGTTCATTTAACATGGTCCTCGAGTTAACAAATCCATTAAAAATGAATTAATACTCTCACTTCGTCCGGTTATGGTCATACCAGCAAAGAAAATATCCTTCAAGAAAGGTTTAGCCCAATGTGTACGTTGGTTATACATATCACTAAGCCAACAATTGCTTTCCACTTCATACTTAATTCGCATATCTTACCATGTTGCTTCAAATTGTTCAATGGTGTCACTATTTACCCATTGTCTGTGCGTCTCTTGAAAATCACTGTAATGGGAAACATATGATCGAAGGTGCTCAGTTTCATGCTTCCTAATATGGCATGAACAAAAGCGATGTCGAGTCTTTGGAAACACTTTTCTTATTGCATTGCCTATAGCTTTGTCTTGATCGGTTATAATTGCCTTCGGATACTTGCCAAACATACATTTGAGGAAATGTTCAAATAACCACTCAAATGTCTCTTCCTTTTCATTTTCAAGCAATGCACCACCAAAAAGTATAGACTGCCCATGGTGATTCACCCCAGTAAAGGGAGCAAAAGGCATCTTGAATTTGTTAGTCATATAAGTGACATCAAACACAACAACATCTCTGAATTTTGTATAGGCATCTCTTGATCTACCATCAGCCCAAAAGATATTTCTAGGATACCCATCATCAGACAAATCCACGACAAAATATTGGTCACTATCAACTAATGTTTTATTTTGAAAATGTTTTATAAGTCCATACAACTCCTTTCCTCTATGTTGTTTTCGATGCTTAGATACAACATCAGCACATTGCTTTGAAGTTACATCAGCTACATTTGAGGTTTTCAGTGTATTAACAGCCTTTTTAATTTGAGAAGGTTTCAACCCTGCTTGACCAAATTGCACCATAAGAGATTTACCTTCTATTGAACGGTGGAAATTGCTATGAGATCGATGCTTCATCACCTTCATAGGTGTCATAGTCAAGTCGTGATTGTGTGTGTCATTAAACGAGTCCACCAACCATTTTCCATCCTCCTGTCTTGTTATTCGAAGCTTAGCTTGACATCCGGTTCTACATATATTTTCCGAAAAGGCTCATTTGTTTTAGGATTTTTAATTGTGTCATCTCTACGTATACGAAAGCCATGCAAAAATGAATAATCATTATAAAATGTATAGGCATCATCGGGTGTATCAAAAACCTTTCCCAGTATCCTTTCATCATCAACATCATCTTCGTCAATTTCAATGTTTACACCGAAATCGTTAAGTTCTTCTGATTCATATGTTGCTTCCACGAAATCGTTTGTGTCAACATTTTCATTTATATACGGTTCTATAGCCTGATCAGTTGCTTCGGTTTCAAACACCATGGCCTACATAAAACCACAAGTAAAAGACAATGATAACTTGACCCTATTAATGCCATGCCGGTAACTTTTTAGAGATGGCTTAACTTTTTCATTATATCAAAAGTAATAAATTCAACCAAATTTGAACAGACAAAACAATAAAATAAAAATTCTATTGATAAACAATTGGAACAGAAAACATATGCAAAATATACTTATCATAATAATGACTTTTCCCAAATCAAGAATTATTCGATCAAATACCACTTCAATTTCTGCTAGAGGTCCATAGTAGTTGAAAGTGAAATCATTGGTCAATTGTGAATAATGTTATAACAGTAACATTGACATTCACCTGTGAATTGAAACTTCTTGGATGTTGCAGCCACACTTTATATTTTTCTGGGAATCACGATTTCTATGATTTTTTTTCCTTTGAAATCGTTTTTTTAACTTTTGTGAACTGAAACTTTTTATCACTTTTCTTCCCGATTTTTATGATTTTTTTCCCTTCGAAATCGTTTTTTAAGTCTTCTATGAATTGAGTTCTTCATGATTTCTGTGATTTCCGATTACAATAACTTGTAATTCCGATTTTTTGAAATTTTTTTGTGATCGATGTCAATTTTTTTCGTTCAAAATCTCAATGAAGCAGGGCCGATCATATAACAAAAAGAATTGACCATGAAATCGTTTTTTTAAGTCTTCTACAAATTGAATTCTTCACAATTACTGTGATTTCCGATTACAATAACTTGTAATTCCGATTTCTTTGAAATCTTTTTTGTGATCGATGTCAATTTTTTTTTTCGTTCAAAATCTCAGGGATTGTGAAGCAGAGCCGATCATAGAACAAAAAAAATTCACCAATTGAATTCGCCAGTGAATAAGGAAACACGTATGGAAATCGATTTTTTTTTTAATTTTATTTTCAGAAAATTAAACTATTTAACAAAAAACTACGTAGTTTTGATAGTTTGGATACCTAATCTTATATACCCTTAAGGGTATATTCACTTTTCCCATATATATATATATATATATATATATATATATATATATATATATATATATATATATATATATATATATATATGTTTAGGTTATTCTATTCACACTAATTATTGTATTTACATTGTATGCTATGAGAGTTATTAAGAGAATAAATTGTTTAGCAATACGAATACGTTAAACCTTACAAAATATCGTCATTTTCATGCATTTTTGCTAATTATTATTTATTTTTATTCTCACACATCGTTTTTCACTCATTTTCATTCTGACAGAATACAACCCAAAAAAATATTCTGACAACATTCTGGTAGAAATGAGAATAATAATAATACTAAGTGTATAATAACCTTATATATAGACGATTTAATCTTTGAGAATGTGTGTTAATGACACTAGTAATGTAAGATTGAAGGTATTTATATTATCAAACAACATATTTTCTTTTATCATTGTCATTGTATATGATAAATGTACAATAATTAGTTAGAATACTTGAACCTAGCTCTCTCTCTCTCTCTCTCTCTCTCTCTCTCTCTCTCTCTCTATATATATATATATATATATATATATATATATATATATATATATATATATATATATATATATATATATATATATATATATATATCTTCCTACTTTTTAATAGTATATGTTAAACATTACAATGGGTAAAGTGCATATGAATCCTATTTTTGATCAATTTTCGGTTTATATAATTACATTAGTTCAGATAATAAACAAGTTTTGATTTAGGGTTGTTATAACCTATGATTTTAATTATATTCATTGAGTTTTTGTTGTAAACAGATATGTGTTGTTTGATGTGACCCAGTGGTCTTCTGTGGTGGTATGTAGATGTTTTAATAATAAAGAGTATAAATACTAACTAGCTAGCATTAATTAATAGTAAAGAATATGAATTACTTCGCATGAAAGAAAAGAATGCAAGAGTTGAATGTAAGTATTGAATTCAATTCTTATTGTATCGATGTTACAAATAAAAGAGGGGAACATATACATGAAAAAGTATTGATAATTACAAATCAAGCCTGTCGAGGGAAACGAATGAACTTAATGCCCTCTTCACATTCTCACAACAGTTATAATCAATGGCAAACTTATCCTCCTTACAGTCGTGACATTTAAATATCATTTTGTATTGTAATTTCCTACCACATATGTTACACAGATCATCTAAGGCAATTCCTTGAGCAAATGAGAGAGGATGTGTGTGGCCACCACTGCTATAAATGTCGCCAAACTTTATATTAACAAAATTATAAACGCTTCTTAAATTGTACATATAGGTATGTGTTTCACTCTCAAGTATTAGAGGGGCACAAGCAGTATGTATAGACTGGCGACAATGTTGACAATGATAGAAAGATTCATGAGGATTCAAATAAAACTCACAAATTTCACAAAAGTATTCACTCTTATGGTTCTCAATCGGGAGGTAACTTAGTTGCATGGGATGCTTGTCATAGCTGTGCCATATCGTCTCGGAGAATAACAGAGCACATTCAGGATGGATATAAATTTCACAAACATTGCAGCTGAATGAAAGTTGATGACTATCAACATCTTTGAGACACATATGACAACCACCTGAAGGGTTTTGAACTAATGAAAGCAGGTGATTTGGGTGAGATTTATGTGTGATTTTTTTAGGTATAAACCCACAAGTAACATCAACATAGTATTTGCATTTTACACAACAATATGCAAATCCATTGCAAGGTAGATGACAAACAGCACAAACGAACACACCAAAAAAGCAAGGAAGGACGTTTGAGTAGATGAGAAGAAGTGTATGTTGTGGGTGACCTGGATGCTTTTCTATTTGCGATGGCAGTCGAGTGCACCACTCATGGAGAACAAAGTTGCAACGTTCAGGGCACATGTAAAAGGGCATGGTCGACATAACTGGTCTCATACATCCGTTGCATATCAGTTGGGTCTTTGTCTTTGGGTTATGACACATTAATAACAAAGATTTAATCTCTGAGGAAGTTTTCTCATTGAATTGTGTCTGATCAACTAGAATTAGAGGGTGTTGATGACTCATGTGTTTTACGATTACCTCCTCACTTCTTCCACTTTCTTTGAAAAAAAATTGTTTTGGTACACTGTATGTTTCATCAGGGAATGGGAGATGAAGAAGATGAGGGTGGTCATCATTTTTAAAATTTTCGACGGTTTTGTTGAGGCCTGATAAATTGGAAATGGTACAAAAAAAGTTGGTTAGTATATCTCAAATAAAGTTAAACGATAATTAATATGCGTTCACGAAATACCTATCAATGAATATAATGAAACGAATGAAATCATCAAAGGAGTTACTTACCAGCACGCAAGAACGACTCTCTTCTTGATGTCACACAACGCACATGTGCATAGTACATACATTTGTCACATTTGTAAATCCAAAGATTCTCCATATCATAAAAACCATGACCACATACTCTGCATTTAGGATTATGTTTGGCTATTTGATCGTTCATGGGGAAGGAATATGAAATGGTGAGTGGATGAGTATGATAAAAGGCAACTTTTGAGGTCTCGTTGATTAACAATCTTTTTGGTAGGAAAGCACAATCATTATGTAAGGAGAAGCCAACACAAGTGGTACATTGATAAAAGATTCCTTCATGCATTTTCCCACAAGCACTACAATTGCATAAAATGGCTTTAGGGAGTAAACAGATTAGTAAGTGTGGGTGGCTAGGATGATGGATGATCTTTTTTTCTTCTTCCACGGCACAGTTTACATCAATGGAGAAATCACATTCCAAACATTTGTAACACATTTCTAGACACTTGTGATCTCTCTTACAAATATTGCATCTCCAATTAATCCTCGGCCAACATAGGGAAAGAGGATGTGGATGTAATGCATGCTCTAACCTTGTCAAGAGCTCACCACAAAATTTGTGAAGCGAGACATCACATGATGAATGTTTACATTTGTAGTAGTACCTCTCGTACATATGGATTTCTTGGCCACACCTGTAACATACACCTTGAAAGCCCTCTTTCGTAATCAGACAACTATCCTCATCACCATCATCATCGAAGTCGTCATCGTGGTCCTCATCACCATCCTCATCGTCGTGGTCTTCGTTGTCGTGGTCATCATCTTCTTCTTCCTCTTCAGGATATTCAAGCTGCAAATCTACGAGGCTTAGTGAATGACAATACTCGTGTTCAGGTAGTGGCTCCATCATATATTTTCTCTCTCTATAACAGTTATTGATGTTAAACTATCTTATTTATATCAAAGAAAAAGAATATATGTATGACAAATTCATGAACAAGCGAGGTTTCCTTTTATTCTTACTTACATTGGTTTCATTTGTTTATCTTTTAATTTTTTATTATTAATCTTTTTCCTTTTCTAGAAAAGTAAACAATGATTCAATGAAGTTTATTAATTTTTCAAATTTTTAAAAGTGGCTCTTCATAGTAATTTATTTCGCTTTAAGTAATTTACCAAGTTTCCTATATATTGTTCTTGTATGTAATATGGAATTTTTGGTAATGATTTATAAAAAATACATGATTTATAGTGTACATTATAAATGTTTTAAACTTACAGCTGATAAAAAAAATTATATTGTAATTTGTATGTTGTTTTCTCAAAGTCTTTTGGATAAGGTATCATGTTCTATTCTTTTTTTCTTTAATACGTAACGGAAAAATACAATTGAAATATACAAAAGTATGGTTCTTTATTTTTTATTTTTTTTTTATCTTTATAGTACCACCTCTTTAGTAAGGAATAACCCAAATTTTAAGTTGAATATATTCTTGTTTTATTAATTGGTATAGAGATTGGAGTTTATTCATATGTTTTGAGTTTAAAACCCAATGTCAATTGGTGAAGTCCACTAATGAAAGATCTCACTGAGCCCGTAAACAAAGTATATAGGAACTTGAATAAAATACACATACAAATGATTTTGAACCTTAAAACTGATTACAACAAAAATATTTGAATTTAGGAGTTATAAAATGAGTTGTAAGAGGGGTACGGTTGGGTCAGTTTGGTTGGATTATGAACCAAAACCGAACCATAACCCAACCATTAAGTTAAACAATTGGTTCCGGTTTCGATTAATAGTTATAGTTGGTTAAAGGGGTTATTAGCTGTTCAAATAAAGAATCTAAACACGATATACCACTACTAGAATTAGGAATGAGCATTTGGATCGGTAAACCGACCGGAACCGGATAGAAGCGATCGACCCGGAACTCGGACGATATTCTTGTAGATTTTTTGAACCGGGAACCGTTAGAAACCGACAGTAAAACCGGCAAAAATTGGAACCGTATATTGCTATTTCTCGAAGACCGGTTCTAACATTGAAGACGCAACAAGAACCGGCAGTCGGGTTCTGTCCCTATTTTCCACAAAGTTCGGTTCCCAAACCGGTTCAGTTGCTCATCCCTAACTAGAATATTTGGTTTTTTGTAAAAATATATCTAATGGAAGCAGCTTGTGGGTAATTTCCAACACATTTCTAATGGAATTCCTAAATTTGCGACATTTTACAAACAAAATGCCAGCAAAAGTTGGAAAATGAAAAGTTCCTTTGGAAATCGCTAATGGAATTCCTAAATAATTTTACTATAATTACTGTAACTTATCGTTGTTATTATATATATATATATATATATATATATATATATATATATATATATATATATATATATATATATATATATATATATATATATATATATATGTGTATATGTATGCATTTATGTATGTATATTTATTTATCTGTGTATGTGGAATTATATGTGTATATATACATGTACGTTTAAGTGTTTATATATAAATACACAATTCACTTGCATGTATATACATACACATATAAATACACAAATTTATGTGTATATATATATATATATATATATATATATATATATATATATATATATATATATATATATATAGTGGTGAACGCAGAACATTTTCGTAGGTATGACACTAAAAAAAATTTCCAAATAAATCTATATTAGTAGTGTCACTCGTGCTTTAAGCCGGTGCACCCAATAGAAAAAATATAAAAAAAAAAACATTAATTTTTTTTCACACTACGTGCCGACGTCGGAGCAGTGGCCCGGGACCACTGGGGCACCGCTAAGGTCCGCCACTATATATATATATATATATATATATATATATATATATATATATATATATATATATATATATATATATATATATATATATATATATATATCTTACATACTTATAAATGATGTATTTTTTCTTGCACCATATTAATTTGAAACCTCCAAAACAATTTTCCTTGAACTTCATGCATTAGAAACTCCAAAGATTATTCAACTTATATAATTTAATTTATGATTAATTGAAATGGTATGATTTGTAACTTCCAAAACTCTTCAAATCATGCTATTTAATTGATGGGTTAAATGAAATATTTAGCCTATATAAGAACATTATAGCTTGCATATTACATGTATGTCAACACAAAATGATAGATGTAACGCCTCGGTTATTTAAATAAATTAATAAATATAAGTCCCAGACTAATTTGTGAAGAATTTTAGAAGTTGGGGGTTAAAAGTGTAAGTCCCAAATTTGTTTTGAAAATATTTATGAAGGAGGGGCTAAATGATAATTTTGGGGGCTTAGTTTGAAGAGATTTTATGGAGTAAGGGGGTTGTTAGTAAATTTCAGATTTAACTTGTAAAGAGTTTTATGGGCAGGGACTATTCTTGACATTATGGCAAAAAAAATTATATGTGTCGGGTATATATGCTTTACAAATCCCTAACCCTAGCATTCTTAAGGAGCCGTCACCCTCTCCCTTTCGTTTAGCTTCCAGCCGACATGTGTCAAGTCAGCCACCACCCCCAACCTTCGTTCATTGTTCCGACCAGTCGGAATAGCCCATCGTCCGCCGTTGTTTGCTAATGACCGCCACCGTCGTGTTTTACTGTCGGCGAAGCTGTGTGCGCCACAACTATCTCTCCGTTACCATTCCCTTCCTCTTCTAATTGATGGCCATTACCGGTGTTGTTCCGACCATCCCTCGCTTCTGCGCTCGTCAATCAGCAGCTAGCCGCCGTCGCCGCTTGTTCAACCATCAAAGGAGGTTGATTCATTGCTTTTCCCTTCGACTGCCATGAGCCACCGTGAGGTGGTTGTGATTGGGTGTGTTTCCCTTGTCCAGCTCGGGTTCGTGGGTGTGTTCATGCTCTCTGTTGGCCGGAAAAACGTGTGAACCACCATGGTTGCCATTACCTTGTTGCCGCCGTGTAACCTTCCTTCTGCCGGATTTTGACACCACTAGCCACCTCCACGAGCTTGTGTATGGGTGTTTAACCTAGTAGATCAGTTGTGTTTATCTTTCATAAGGTTGCGGTGGTTTGGTTAGCTGGAAAAGCCATCACCACCACCGTGAGGTGGTGGCTGCCGCCAAGCACCACCGCCAGCCACCATGGTGTGGCTGTGTGTATAGTAGTTAGTTTATGTTAGTGGGTGTGTGTATTATTTTTGGATAAAAACCTTGTAATTGTAACTAACATGAATAATAAAAGTAATAGTAACCACCACCGTGTGCCGCCGTAGACCACCACTACCCAAGGTGGTAGTGGGTGGTGCCCCGCTAGCAAACCCTAATGGGCTTAGAGATTGGTTTTGGGCCTATTGGACCATGTTTGGGTGGAAAACCCTAATTATGAGTATTGGGCCTTAGACTAATTGGGCCACTTGTGGGCTATTGGGACTGGACTGATCAATTGGGCCTTAAGGGAAGTCCATGTAGAGGTTTGGGCCCAATTTGGAAAATTGGGCCATATGTTGGGCTTTGACCCCTAGTTGACTTTGGGCCTATGGTTTGGACCTTGGGCTTGGGTAAGCCAAGCTTGGGGTAATGTAGTAATTATCCAAAGTATGTAATTATAATTATGTAGTGGAACCCAATTATTAATTGGGTGATATTTTGATGTTGACAGATCGGGAATCTGTCATCTAGCAGCTGGGGTCGAGTCTGCGGGACTTCAGCAGTGTAGGATTGAGCCTGCGGGACTTCAACAGTGTGAGGTGAGTTTCCTTCTAGTAGGAACGGGTCTACGGCCACAATGTCGACCCGTTAGTTAGCAGTAGTTCCGGACTCCAGTCTGATGCAGTAGTTCATTATGCTTGGTGTCTTTGTGATACAGATGAGTTATGTGTTCCGGACTATGGTCTGATGTAGTATGCAGTATATGTGTTTATATTATATGTTATGATTATGTTATGCTATGTTCAGTTAGTTCCGGACCTCGGTCCGATGCAGTAGTTAGATTGCTTGATGTCTTTGTGATTCAGGCATGGTTTGTGTTATGTGTTCCGGACTCTGTTCCGATGCAGTATGAACTATATGTATTCATGCTAGTTGATATGTTTACGATATACTATGTTCAGTCAGTTTTTCGGACTGCGGTCCGATGCAGGGGACGGGGTCCCAGTCAGTTTCGGACTTTGGTCCGATGCAGTTAGTTCCGGACTTCGGTCCGATGCAGGGGACGGGGTCCCAGTCAGTTCCGAACTTCGGTCCGATGCAGTTTCCGGACTTCGGTCTGATGCAGTGGGCAAGGCCCAATATGTGTTTATATGTTATTGTATGGTATGTGGTAGTTTGGGGGAGCTCACTAAGCTTCGTGCTTACAGTTTCAGTTTTGGTTTCAGGTACTCAGTTTTCAAAAGAGGAGCTCGAGAAGATTGCAGTGCACACACCATTTGTTCATCCTGTGATGTTTATACTCTGATATACTTGACAGTTATGATATTTTGAGATACATTGCTTATGATTTTATATAAGGTTTATCAACTATGGTTTTTATTATTAAATTAAACAAAATTTTCAGACTGTGTTTTTGGGATGTTTCAAGTTGGTATCAGAGCCTTGGTTTGAGGGATTCGGGCGCACTCCCGAGTGTGTCTGAACTCAAACTAAGGAAGTGGTATAAAGTTTTCAAGAGAAAAACCATGGTTACAAAAGAATTTTGAGAAAAGAAAACAATTTTAGAAAAAGTATAAAGAAAAGAGTTTTAGAAAAAGCGAAAAGAGTTTTGAAAAGAGAAAAGGGTGTGGTGCATGCAATCAGCCGAGCTCAAGTAAGTACTCCCAAATTACCCATACAAGTTTTATGTTATGAATATCAGTTTCAGTTTCAGTAGCACAACATGCTAGAATATTGCTAAGGATCTAAGAAGGATGCTTTATGTGCCTATTATATGTGTATCAGCATTATGAGAATTGCATGCTAGTTAGGGCTATGGATCTAGGAAGGATGCCTTATGTGCCTATTATATGTGTATCAGCTTTATGAGAATTGCATGCTAGTTAGGGCTAAGGATCTAGGGAGGATGCCTTATGTGCCAGTTATATGTGTACCAGCTTATTGAGAGATGCATGCTAGTACAGAGTAGCCAGTATGATAATCAGAGTAGTATATGCTTTAGTATGTGTACTCAACGCCCGAATGTTGCTTGCTTTGTGCTCCTAGGAGTTCTAGTTGTCTTTCACTAACTAGTAAGCGAATATGATAAGTTACATATTGCAAGGACTAAATAATTTCAGAAGGTTAGGTCTAGCCCTATTTCGTAGCTATTGTCTGAGTCCAACCGTTGTAGGGTAGGGTCTCTCATTCGAAGAATTATCTAGTCTGAGTAATATGTAATAGTTATCGCGAGCTAGTTAGGGGAAGAAAGCAGGAACTTCTTATGCAGCTGATGGTGGGGAGTGAGTTAGTGGAGTCAGAGATTTCCCTAGGGCAAGCCTAGGATGAGATTAGCATGAGATCAGTAGTAGTAGTAGAAGGGACTTGGTGGAGTCAAGGCAGTTCTTGAGGAAAGTACGGATAGATGTGGAAGGTAGTAGGGGCCCATACTACTGAAAGCAGAGGATCTGTACTCGAATCAAGGAAGGCTGAGATGAAACCAGAGAACTTGTAGTGTGTGAGATCCCTCGAGTTTGGATAAGTATTGTGATGTTAGTGATGGTATATTGCCAAGTATAGTGATGTTATGTGGTAGACCAGATGGTAGTTCTGGTGTCGACGAGGGATCAGGCTCGAACTCTGTAGCAGGGCAGCTTGATGATCAGGTGAAGGAGTTCATTCCATATGAGGTTATGCGCAGTATCATTGACCAGACTCCTATGATCCTCAGAATGATCAAGGAGGGCATTATAGAGATGTGTGATGAGAGGCCGAGCACTTTCTGCACTGAGGTTGCAGACATGATAGGGACCCGTACGTTGATGTTTCGGGAATTCAGAGTTTGTGAAGCTTCAGATTGTCATGGGGGTTAGGGACCCCATTGTTAGCAGCAGATGAGTGGCATATGTCGCCAACATTTTTCGTACCAGACGTCTCGAAAGGAGACAAGATCCGACTTGCTTCCTATATCTTGAGGGATAGAGCACGAGATTGATAGGAAAAGGTTGGTAGTGAGTTGAGTAATGATGCGGTTGATGCTATGTCATGGAATGACTTTCAGACTAGATTCTGGGAAGAGTGTGCCCAGACTTTTGAGGCGTGGAACTTGGCGCAAGAGTTGTTAGATCTCCACCAGACGACTGAGACTGTGGCAGAGATCACTGCCAAGTCTCGAGAAAGAGCTTATATGGTACCGCAGTATGCAGCAGATGAGGAAATGAAGAAGGTAAGTTATCAGAACATACTGTAGAATGATAGCAGGGAGATCGTGAGTATCTAAGGGTGCAAGACCCTGAATGATATGACTTATAGAGCTTGAGAACGGGATATGGACTTGGAGCACATGGGTAAGAGGGAAACAGAGCAGTTGATTATATAGAAGGGTCTCGAGAGGAGACCCAAGATTTCGGAGCAGCTTTCGAGAGACCAGCAGGACCAGATTCGGTGCAACACTTGCGGGAGTAGGAGAGTACAACATCATCTTGGTTTATTCCAAGACTAAGGAGTAGCACGAGAAGCACCTGAGGGAGGTGCTAGAGACTTTGAGGGGGGAGAGAATTTTCTCAAGGTTCTCTAATTGTGAGTTCTGGTTGCGCGGGGTGCAATTTCTTGGGCACCATGTCAATCAGAAAAATATTCTAGTCGATCCGACCAAGATAGAGGCCGTGATGCAGTGGGAGATTCCGAGGTCTCCAATTGAGATTCGGAGCTTCCTGGGTTTAACGGGTTATTACTGGAGATTTATTTGGATTTTTGTAGAAGTTGTGTGATCTTTTAGATTAGCTGGTGTTGAAACCCTAGCACGGATAAGCGTGAGTTTTAGCAAATTGGTCATGGGTGGTGAGAAGACTTGGGAATTCTTCCAATTTTGTGTGATGTAAGGCATTAACTGAATCAAAGTGGGGGAGAATCACCCAAGGATTCAGAAGCGGGAGCAGTTTTGAGACTAGGATAAGTTTTGCATCCTTGTTTGAAAGGAAGACAACCCATGTGGCTGAATGATTCGAGGAGAGTGTGATATGGATGTTCGGAAAATCTTGTCAATGATGATATCGCGTTATCAGAATGTTGCCAGCAAGCCTTAGGGAATCCGGTTGAGGATTCCAGTCAGGACATGAGTTCAGCAGAGTGCGGGTCAAGTGCGTGTTCGATCCAGTATAGATAGTGTTAGTGTGTTGTAAGTCTACGGGTATAGCCGTAGCATTCACTAGCAGCCAGATAGTGTCAGAGTGTTGTAAGTCTGCGGGTGTAGCCGTAGCATTCACTAGCAGTCATATAGTGTTAGAGTGTTGGAAGTCTAGGGGTGTAGCCGTAGCATTCACTGGGTTGGTAGATAGCGTGATTGCATTGGTAGGGCGCAGAAAGAATAGTAGTACCCACCAGTTCGGGTGTAGCAGGTAAGGATATGGAAATCCATGGATTTGATTTCGGAATTACCTAGAAGGATTAGATCAGGTTGAGTCAGTGATACAACTGCAGGAGTTCCACTGCAGTTGAGGGATCAGGGAAGCAATGGATTGTATAAGATTGCTTGTGATATAGGGCTACCATCGGTTAGGTAGCAATCACTTTTAGCCTGTATTTGGTGACGTTAGGATTCGACGTACGAACCCGGTCGATTGGATCAGAAGGTTGTTAGAGCCTCAGTGACATGATAACTAGTGGCAACTAGTTCTAGAGAAGGATTTTGTTCAGAAGTCATGTGAGACGACTAAGTAAGGAGTCCTTTGGCTCTGCAGTTGGGCTGGAACCCGATAGTTTAGATGATTGGCGGAAAATTGAGACCAGGTAGGTCTCGGTAGATGTTGGGAAGTAGCCATGTGGCAGCATATAGTTTCAGACAGTTTAGTGTTTCAGACAGTTTAGTGTTTCAGGCAGTTCAGTGTCCAGACAGTTCAGTGTTTCGAGCAGTTCAGTGTTCAGACAGTTCAGTGTTTCAGGCAGTTACAGCTCTTGGGAAATGTTAGTAAATGTACCCTAAGTTGCAAGTACTGACAGGATAACTGGTTTATTGGGAAGTGACAAGTCACGCACAGCGGAAATAGCTAAGAATTGGACAAGTATAAGTGATCTACAGGAATAATTAGGTTTGTGAACCTGTTTTGTAGTGGGAGTTCTCGAGCTAGTAGAAGTTGAGTAGTCAGTTGAGAGATAAGCAGGCTGGTTTCATCGATAATGATTCAATAAGAGTGATCTGTCAAGATTCAGATCATCTCGAGACAACAGAATTCAAATGAAATGATGTGATCAAGTAGCGAGGAATGAGTTCGCCTGCGGATACTAGGGCTTTGCGATGATTGGTCACAGCTACCCTGAGAAGGCTAGGGTGTGCCCAGGATTATGGCCATGTTACATGAGTAGATAGCGTGTAAGGAAGAGTAAGGAATGATTTCGAGGACGAAATCTAATTTAAGTGGGGGAGAGTTGTAACGCCTCGGTTATTTAAATAAATTAATAAATATAAGTCCCAGACTAATTTGTGAAGAATTTTAGAAGTTGGGGGTTAAAGTGTAAGTCCCAGATTTGTTTTGTAAATATTTATGAAGGTAGGGGCTAAATGATAATTTTGGGGGCTTAATTTGAAGAGATTTTATGGAGTAAGGGGGGTTGTTGGTAAATTTCGGATTTAACTTGTAAAGAGTTTTATTGGCAGGGACTATTCTTGACATTATGGCAAATTTTTTTATATGTGTCGGGTATATATGCTTTACAAAGCCCTAACCCTAGCATTCGTAAGGAGCCGTCACCCTCTCCCTTTCGTTTAGCTTCCAGCCGCCATGTGTGAAGTCAGCCACCACCCCCAACCTTCGTTCACTGTTCCGACCAGTCGGAGTAGCCCATCGTCCGCCGTTGTTTGCTAATGACCGCCACTGTCGTGTTATACTGTCGGCGACATCAGGAACTGTCGGCGAAGTTGTGTGCGCCACAACTATCTCTCCGTCACCATTCCCTTCCTCTTCTAATTACTGGTCACCGTTCTCAGCCGCACCCATCCATTGTCGGTGTTGTTCCGACCATCCCTCGCTTCTGAGCTCGTCAATCAGCAGCTAGCCGCCGTCGCCGCTTGTTCAACCATCAAAGGAGGTTGTTTCATTGCTTTTCCCTTCGACTGCCATGAGCCACCGTGAGGTGGTTGTGATTGGGAGTGTTTCCCTTGTTTTGCTTGGGTTCGTGGGTGTGTTCATGCTCTCTGTTGGCCGGAAAAACGTGTGAACCACCATGGTGGCCATTACCTTGCTGCTGCCATGTAACCTTCCTTCTGCCGGATTTTGACACCACTAGCCACCTCCACGAGCTTGTGTATGGGTGTTTAACCTAATAGATCAGTTGTGTTTATTTTTCATAAGGTTGCGGTGGTTTGGTTAGCTGGAAAAGCCATCACCATCACCGTGAGGTAGTGGCTGCCGCCAAGCACCACCGCCAGCCACCATGGTGTGGCTGTGTGTGTAGTAGTTAGTTTATGTTAGTGGGTGTGTGTATTATTTTTGGATAAAAACCTTGTAATTATAATTAACATGGATAATAAAAGTAATAGTAACCACCACCGTAAGGTGGTGGCCGCCACCGTGTGCCGCCGTAGACCACCACTACCCGAGGTGGTAGTGGGTGGTGCCCCGCTAGTAAACCCTAATGGGCTTAGAGATTGGTTTTGGGCCTATTGGACCATGTTTGGGTGGAAAACCCTAATTATGAGTACTGGGCCTTAGACTAATTGGGCCACTTGTGGTCCATTAGGATTAGATTGTGAATTAAGCCCAAATTATTCCATGCCAGTTATCTAGTAGAGTAAAGGATTTAATGAACTAAGTCCTTAATGGGCTAATTGAGAAAATCTAATATTTGAGAAATTATCAGGACGCACACGAGAATTATTTAATAAGTCAAATATTAAATAATAATCATTGGCAGAAATTAATCTAAGCAATAATGGACTTAATGGATTAAGTCCTTAATGGATTAAGTCCCTAGTGTGTTAAGTTCTTAGTGGGTTAAGTAAGAAACACTTAACCTTAGTTATCATTTGATGTGAAACCCTAATTTCACTTGGGCTTTGTGTTGGGCCATCCGAGAATAATCAAATTGACTAGAGTAATTAGTTTGGCTTTAGGGTAAGGCCCATATGAAGGATTGGGCCCAATTTGGAAAATTGGGCCATAGATGGGTCATAGTTGGGGCCTAGATGGTTGTATGATATTGGGCCCTAGAATGATACATGTTGGACGGGACTGATCAATTGGGCCTTAAGGGAAGTCCATGTAGAGGTTTGGGCCCAATTTGGAAAATTGGGCCATATGTTGGGCTTTGACCCCTAGTTGACTTTGGGCCTATGGTTTGGACCTTGGGCTTGGGTAAGCCAAGCTTGGGGTAATGTAGTAATTATCCAAAGTATGTAATTATAATTATGTAGTGGAACCCAATTATTAATTGGGTGATATTTTGATGTTGACAGATCGGGAATCTGTCATCTAGCAGCTGGGGTCGAGTCTGCGGGACTTCAGCAGTGTAGGATTGAGCCTGCGGGACTTCAACAGTGTGAGGTGAGTTTCCTTCTAGTAGGAACGGGTCTACGGCCACAATGCCGACCCGTTAGTTAGCAGTAGTTTCGGACTCCAGTCTGATGCAGTAGTTCATTATGCTTGGTGTCTTTGTGATACAGATGAGTTATGTGTTCCGGACTATGGTCTGATGCAGTATGCAGTATATGTGTTTATATTATATGATATGATTATGTTATGCTATGTTCAGTTAGTTCCGGACCTCGGTCCGATGCAATAGTTAGAGTGTTTGATGTCTTTGTGATTCAGGCATGGTTTGTGTTATGTGTTCCGGACTCTGTTCCGATGCAGTATGCACTATATGTATTCATGCTAGTTGATATGTTTACGATATACTATGTTCAGTCAGTTTTCGGACTTCGGTTCGATGCAGGGGACGGGGTCCCAGTCAGTTCCGGACTTCGGTCCGATGCAGTTAGTTCTGGACTTCGGTCCGATGCAGGGGACGGGGTCCCAGTCAGTTCCGGACTTCGGTCCGATGCAGTTTCCGAACTTCGGTATGATGCAATGGACAAGGCCCAATATGTGTTTATATGTTATTGTATGATATGTGGTAGTTTGGGGGAGCTCACTAAGTTTCGTGCTTACAGTTTCAGTTTTGGTTTCAGGTACTTAGTTTTCAAAAGAGGAGCTTGGGAAGATTACAGTGCACACACCATTTGTTCTATCTGGGATGTTTATACTCTGATATACTTGACAGTTGTTATGATATTTTGAGATACATTGCTTATGATTTTTATATGAGGTTTATCGACTATGGTTTTTATTATTAAATTAAACGAAATTTTCAAACTGTGTTTTTGGGATGTTTCAATAGATTATATTGGTAGAGTTTGAAGAGTTATATGATTGGTTCCATAGATGTAAGAGAACAATTGCAACTTTTCTAAATGTAAATGTAAATTTGGTGCATGTAAAGTTTTATATATTAACCAAGCTTCAAATTTGGGTTTGTGTATAAAGGTATACCGACAATTTTTTTAAAAATTTTATGTGTTATGGATCTTTTTATAATCATAATATGATGAAGTGAGATTAATAATTACTTCTCATGAGCTTTTGGTAAATCAATCTTTAAGCTATTTATCAGTTAGAGCAATTAACTTTGTTAACATGTATATATCTTTATGTCGTCTTTCTCTTTTATGTTAAGACAATATTTTTTTCTGTCCAAGAGAACATTATTCAACATGTATTTTATGTTATTAGTTATGTACCATGTTAGTTTCTATCGTTTATTTTGGTGTAAATAAAATCGATGGAACTTTTGATAAAAAGGAGTTTACACTTATTATCCCAAAATGTTGGGGATAGTGATAAATTAGAACAAATGATTTTAAATATGATATGGATTTATTGTTGAAAACTAAGGATTATTTATGTGTTATAAAAATACTTTCATTATGTTCTCAAACAATGTATATGTATGTATCCATTTTTTAAATGTTTTTTATAGTAATTAAAATAAGTACTCTATTATATCTTGTTACATTAGTCAAAAATTTTTCCTATTCATTATTCACCTTAAAGTTAAAGTAAAACTAAATAAAATATTAATACTTTTATAAGAAAATATTAATACTTTTATATTCCTTAATTAATAGCATTTATAATATTTATAAATTTCCAATAATTTTTTGCATTCTCTTATTACATATGTAGTTATATTAGTATATTTTTCTTATAAAAAGTCGTTATTTGGTTGAAGATATTGTGATTCAAAAGTTTTCATATAGTTGAAGCATTCATGATCCAAATATGATGATTTGAAGAAATGGGTTATGTTGCATCGATGGTAATTGTAATATGATTTTTTTCTTTGAAACAACATAAATGAGGCTTTTCTATTCTTTCTTTCTATTCAGTTTCTCATTTGATCTTCATATGTGATTTGTGTGTATTACTCAATCTTGAATGTGACTCTCCAAACATCAATGTTTTGTTTGAAATATCTTTTTGATTCTTCTTTTTTAAGAAAAACATTTTGATTGCAGGTTAATGAAGAATTCTCATCAAGTTTCTATGGTTGAATGGTGTTAAATGAAGAAAGAAGATTCAAAAAATGGATAAAGGTTTTTCGTTTGAGCAAAGTAGACGAATGTTAGTTTTTTTCTTTTGATTTAAATGTATATTTATGTAACATTTTTATTTATATATTCAACAACCCAACGTTCTTATTTATTTGATTGTAGTTTTTCTATTTTGATTATGTTTATTTTCTATTATTTTTTTTTGTTGAATTATTCTACACAACATATTTACAAGACAATATTTAAAAGATAGCATAATTTTTTACATTTGATTTGTAATTATAACGAATTATCATAATATGTTCTTCATATGAAAGTAATTTATCCATAATACTACAACAACAATTACATATGACATTTACGAAAATATATATTATATGTGATTTGTTTAACATATATATATATATATATATATATATATATATATATAGTAAATTTATAATTAAATATCTTTATGTTTAATAATTGAAGGGGTTAAAAAGATGCATCAAAACCAATTATTTAGAAGAATATAATAATAATAATAATAATAATAATAATAATAATTACACATTTCCAAGTACCGCATTATTTGAAACTTACACTACAACTCAAGAATTTTCTAATTTAAGTATATTTATTAGTTATAACTGAAGAGTTTTTAACTTATGATTATTAATTAGTAATCACTAATAACCATTTATTTTTCTTTCTTTCTTATATAAGATTATAAAGTTTTGCTCATTAAAAACATTAATGTATTTGAAGAGATTTATGATTTAAATATGAAGAGTTAATATAAATGTTATAATAGATGTTTTAGTGTTTTTATGTTATTAAAAGTTGTAGTGTTTATTTTTCATATTTTTTATTATTCGTTATATATATATATATATATATATATATATATATATATATATATATATATATATATATATATATATATATATATATATATATATATATTTCTTAATACAAATGCTATAATATATATATTTTTTGTATTTTTATGTTACTAAAAGTTGTAGTTCATATTTTTTGTTCATACATTTTGTTACCCGTTATATATAAATTATCACACGTTTGATATATAATTTACATAATTTTAAACGGTTTATAAAATTATCAAATAATTGTATATATCACAATGACCTAAAATAATTAAAACTATAATGTTTAATGAAACTAATATGTTAACTATATGTTTGTTTTTCTACTAGCATTTTTTTTCAAAGAAGAAATATTATATAAAATTTGGTAAAAATTATTATTTTAGCTATATAATTGTATTCCCGCGCAACGTGAGGGGATTCACCTAGTGTGTCTATATATATATATATATATATATATATATATATATATATATATATATATATATATATATATATATATATATATATATATATATATATATGGTTAGGCTATAATATGGATGGACATGTGCAAATGTATGGAGGAGTGTATTTACCTAAAAAAATTTGTAAAAAATTTAGACCTTTTTGTTTGTATGATTTGGGGTTGTGAAAGGTTCAATATTTAGTAGAAAAAAATTGAATTTTGAATACCATAAGCTTAATATGAAGATAAGACAACGATGTATGCTGAAGGTATCTTGATTGAAAAAGGAGAAGTAGTTTCTAATGCTTAAAGGGGACTTGATACATGTGATTAAGTGTGAATAATGAGTAGCACCCAAAAGGACTTCTGGAGCTCTATACCAAAGGGTCAATATCTGAAATGATACAAGTTGTTTAGCAATCTTCAAATTCACTTTTTTTAAAGAATTTTAACCATTTTGTCAATCGAAATGGTACTTTTTAAAGAATTTTCACACAAGAGGATTGTCTTCCCATCTTTGTTTACACCTTGCTTCACATCCAACAACCTGTTTGATTTCGTTAATCGCTGTCAAATCCAGAACAAATCAATACCATTTCGATTTGATTACTAAAAAGCCATAGATAGAAACATAAATGGGATACACATAATATAAACCTAAAACCCAAATAAGAGTTATTCTAATCAAAATCCCCGTTAGAATAATCATAATGTAAAACCAGTTGCAGATTCATAAAAATTCAAATACCATGAGAAGAAGAAAAGTGCGATGGGAATAATCTTTGATAGTGAATCTCAATTTCAAGTTGTTGGTGACAAACATGATGCAGGAGATGCATTGAAGGAGAAGAACATGGATAGAAATTGGAGAGATCGTCGCCTCTTGATATTATCTTAATCAGAGAGAAAAAGAGGAAGAGAGCAATCTCTATTTTGGAGGGAAAATGGTTATAGACGGTAAGAAATGCGTATTTGTAGTTCCCTTTTTGTTACGATGATATCAGCGAAATTGATCCAAAGATTTAAAATAATCAACGAAAAACATTAAAGAGATCAGGTTGTTTGTTTTAGATGATGTAATTAAGTTTCTGCTTTAATATATATAGAGATTTACCAAAAAAAAAATAGACCCAATTCCTAGTTTAATTAGAACATTGTGAAAATTCTTAAAATGTTTACTAATTGGCAGGGCCGGCCCAAACCCAAGCGAGCTGGGGCAGGGCATCAAAATTAGATGGGCAAGAGATTTGGTCCATCAGTTATGGATAGGGTATTTTGTTTTTGGTCTAAATGTGATCTGGTCAAATGTTTATGCTGATATGGGAAGGGCGGCAAGGGCATGGGCTGAAAAAACTGAATGCTGGCAATCAGCCAATCACGAAGAGTAGTCGATTTTTACAATGCCCCATATATAAACGGTAGATTTTTACGCGAATTGCACAACCATTCAATTGACGATTGAGTAGCATATTTGCGTCCGAGATGAATTAGTTGATTATATGTATGTTCTCTATAATAGCATCTTTCATTTTCTTTCAATCCGTTTTGTTCATAACTTTATTTGGTTTATAGTTAGAATTTGGAATGGTTAATAATTAATGTCTATTTATAAATTACTTACCTTAGATTTCTAATACCATTACATGATTTAAATACATGTTTTATTTGTTAGATTTTTTTTGAGAATACTTAAAATCACCGCAAATATCCTATGCTTTGGTATTCATTTCCGTGATAACTGAGAAGTAGGTGTTTAAGGTCTTTGTTGGTTATCACAGCTTCTGTGAATCTCAGTTACTTGAATTTTTATTACATGTCTTGTTTGCCTCTTTCCCATTTTGACACAGTATGGGCATGGTTGGAAAATGAAGATTCTCTTGGTGCTACTTTGATGGTGCTTTTTTATTTATTGAGTAAATTACACGAATGGTCCCTATGGTTTAGGGTAATTTGCGTGTTTGGTCCCTAATTTATTTATTTATTTTTAACTCGGAAGGTCCCTATTGTTTGTTTTTGTTACGCGCTTGGTCCCTGTCTTACCTAAAATGACTATTTTACCCTTGATTTTTTTTTAATTTATTTAAATAAACACACCCCTAACCCCACCCCTCACATTATCTCACATACCCTAATATTTTTTCATATTTAAATAATAGTATTTTTAACTAAGATAGGGACCAAACACGTAACAAAAACAAATAGTAGGGACCAAACGCATAACAAAACTCGACGGATGCTCCTATTACACTCGTAGTCTCTGAAGGATGAGAACCAACTATGTAGCATCTACACCGAGAATTCAAGTATTGTATACGTCATTAGTCTGATACTTTGTAGGAACTACCCGTAATAACGAACTTGCAAAACGGATCTGTTTATCATAAAGAGATTCGTCGTTCCTGACCTGCTTCACCTTAATTGTTATTTGAACAAGTAAAAGTTCTGTCTTGGTCCGAGTGGGGATAGCATTAACAAATAATAAGGACCTTCCGAGTTAAAAAATAAATTAGAGACCGATCATGCAAATTACCCCAAACCATAGGGACCATTCATGTAATTTATTCTTATTTATTTATTTATTTTGCCTACATTCCTAGTAACACTTTAGATTTTCCAGAAGTGCATTAGGGAGTAATTTTAGTAATGTACATCATTCTTAGTGGATGATATTTGTAACAACTTGCATTTCTTGTTGTTCTGCTTATGCTTTTAGGCTGGATTCCACCTTATTTTTACATTTTGGAGTTAGTTTTTTGTATTTTAACCATCTAGCCTAGTTTTTGTGTAGTGTTACCTTTTTTTTTCTTTGTGTTAGTGTTTTCCTAAATAAAATCAGCCTACAAACACATCCCTCAAGCATCTAATTAAATTGTGTGTGAATGTTAATATTTTGAGTTGTTCTAGACTTGTCTTACTTATTAGTTTACTTATTAAAATCACTACATAATTCCACAACATCTATTTACTTTTTTATGCCTTCATCATGTGATCAAGCATGTTTGTTACAAATATATGGTTGAACAACCCCTCAGGAAATGCTTCAAAACTGATCAAACATGTTTGTTACAAATATATGGTTGAACAAAAAGATATATTAAGAAAGTTCATGAAGATTGATACTTAGAACTTACAGAAGGACCATAATTTTTAGAATCATACAGGTACAAAATGGATATACAAAACCAAAAGAAAGACTCGTACAATAATGTGAGATAAGAAATAAAGCAAGACTCTTTTGGCATATGTGTACATATAAAGATATTTAAGTATCAAACGAATGTCAAAACTGCATTGTTCACATTCTTTTCCTTTCAAGACACAATCTTTGGGTACTGTATCAAAACTCAAGGTTTGTAGCCGAGTCGTAAACTGAAAGAATATATGTTTTGTTGGAGTGAGGATTAACGAACTTTCAAATGGTTGCTACTATTTGTTTTTTTCATATAGAAGACACGAAATGTCGGGTTTTGAAACACTTGAACCAAAAACCCTAACCATTTGCTTTTGTGCAGCCTGATTAGAGTTTTTCACCTATCGATTTTATATATATTGATGTGCCTCATGATGTTTATGTTGCAACTATATAACTTCTTATATCATTTCCCTCCTCTTATTGAGCAATTCTATCACAGCTTCCTTTGAATTAGTTGCTCACTTCTTCATTACCCAAGAAGGTGCTCGTTTCCTGCTGAGACTCATTCAACTTATGCCTCTTAATTAATATTCTACAAAAGTTACCTTGTAGAAATCCTTCATGTGCAAACTCCCTACCTGTTCCTATCCAAGATTAAAACCTTTCACCCAAAAAACTATAAAATTTATAAAGTAAGAAATAGATAATGTGTCGATTACCTGATTCTTGATTCATACATGAAGCGATGTAAATGAAAAGCCATGGATGCAGCAGCAGGTCAGGTGAGAGCGACATCAGAAGGTTGAGCGTGAGAGAGCACGATAAAAATATTATAAATGTCATACAAATATATTCTAATCTAACTTGATATTATATAAACACCCAATCCAACAATAATTTTGAAATTGACAACTTTAAACAACACATTACAATTTACAAATTACAAATGTCATACCAACATAAAATCCAAATAGTATTACTATATATAAGCACACTAGCAATATTAAATATTAAAATAATCTCTCTCTCTCTCTCTCTCTCTCTCTATATATATATATATATATATATATATATATATATATATATATATATATATATATATATATATATATATATATATATATATATTCAATCATTAATTACATTCCAGAGGATCTATGCGGCTTCTCTTCCGCTCTTCCTCTTGGCAACTCTTATCACGACTGCACTCTTGTCCATGGTTTCTTCAGCAAACCTGAAAAGCTTCCATCTCCACTCCTTCTTGAATAACAGAACTCCAATAACACCCCAAAACCCTGTCACAAAACCACTCATTATGTCCACGTAAAACCACACCATCGGTGACTCATCACCTGCATCGTATCTCTTCTTGATTGTTGTTATCGAGTCTTCATGATTTGAGCAATTCGTCATCAATGGAGGTCCACATAAATCTTTGTTCCCAACATATATTGATGGATCAATAAGAGTCTGCAACTGATTTCCGGTTGGAATTCGTCCTGACAAGTTGTTGTGTGACAAATTCAAATGGCTCAAAAAGTTCAAAGCTGCAATGCTTGGAGGTATCATCCCAATCAACTCATTTTTAGATAAATCGAGAGAAAATAATGAAGTCATGTTTCCAATGCTGTCTGGAATACTCCCACTGAGATGATTATTCGACAAATTGAGACCCACCAACATAGAAAGTGCAGTTAGCTCAACCGGTATTTCTCCGGAAAGTTTATTGCTTGAAAGATCCACATTAAAAACTATATCCCATGTTGTTGTGTATTCAAGATCAAAACCTTTCATTCCCTGAACCACATTCTCATCAGCATCAAGAGTGGCGTTATTCGAATGTATTGGGCTACTTCTAACCATGGCATTCAACTCCCCTAGACAATGGGGAATGGTTCCTGTTAAGTTGTTGTATGAAATATCCAAAATTTGAAGATATGATATTTTACACAAAGATAGAGGAATTCTTCCCGTGAAGTTATTTTTGTGTAACCTGAATACTATTAGAGATATAAGTTTTTCTCCAACCCATTCGGGTATATTTCCAGATAACTTATTCTCGCCCAGATCTAAAACTGTTAACTTTTGTAAATTCGCAAATTCTCGAGGAAGTTCGCCAATAAAGTTATTGTCATTCAGTTTTAACCGAATCAACGATGAAAAATTGAGAGCTACAGAGGTTGGAATGACACCGGACAACCGATTTGAGCTCAATCTCATGGTAAGCAAGTGTTGCAGATTCTCAAGACACTTGGGAATGTTCCCTGTTAACCTATTTCGTGAAATATCAAGATATTCCAAATATGTCATTCTGCACAATGACCTTGGAATCGACTCATTGAAAAGGTTATTTTCCAAAAATAATGCATTGTAAAATTCATATCCAGACACATGATGGTTTCCTCCATCCGGAAGGTTTGTCAAAGATCCGGCGAGCTTGTTGTGAGAGAGATCTAAGAAAGAAATGATTGGCAACTTCTGAAACCACATGGGCAGAGGTCCGGATATCGTAGTATTTGACAACACTAACATCCCAAGTTTTCTTTGATTTCGAAGCCACTGCGGAAATCCATTTATGATATTGCAAGAACTGAGTCGAAGAATTACCAGTTGGAATGGAGGTATCCACTCACGTGAAACATTGAATGTCAACTTAGTGTTAGAAGAGGTATCCAAGTGCTTCAACATGGAAAGGTTAGCAAAATGGGCTTCAAAAACTACTCCTTCTAAAGAATTGTTGGAGATATCTAGGGAACGGAGTTTGGCAAGTTGCCCAATGGAAAGTGGAATAGTCCCATTTAACAAATTTGAATACAACGAAACTGCTTGTAATGAAACAAGTCTACCTAGAGATGCTGGGATGGGGCCTGTTATGAGATTGAATTCTAGATACAAATATGTTAAAGCTGCCAATTTTCCAAAGGATTCTGGAATCGAACCATTCAATTGGTTAAAAGAAAGGTCAAGTTTGGTAAGATTCCCAAGGAATGTCGGAAGGGGACCGGTTAACTGGTTATTAGATAGGTCTAATACTTGTAAAAATCTTAATCTTCCAAGAGATTCAGGAATTGGACCTGTCAATCTGCTATCCGAAAGATCTAAGCCTCTTAGATTGGCTAGTCTTCCAAGTGATTCTGGAATTGTACCATTCAAAGTCCCATGCAAATCCAACCTCTCCAAAGCATATTGGGAGCATTCTGATATGTTTGTTGTTGAGTCAAGCATTTCTATATTGAAATCATTGAATGACACACGGAGTTCTTTTAAGTGACATTGTCTCCAGATTCCAACATGCTCGATCTGCTGAAACGAGTTTTCAGAAAGATCAATCTCTAGAAGGTTAGGCATAAAAGGAACCGATGAATTTAGCCGGTTTTCTGAAAGGTCAAGGACTCTTAAGGAACTCATGTTTGTTAAAGCAGATGGAAATATGCCTTCAATTGAATTTTCGCTAAGATCCAGGTGTTGGATGTTAGAAAGGGTACTGAAATTAAGATGATGGGGGGATAGATGCGAGTTATTGAGCCTGCAATTTGACAAATGCAGCTCTGATAAAGAAGGGATAATGTTTAGCAAGTTTGAAAAGTTCCATGAGAAACTAAGATCAAAGCCTGAAAGATCCAAGAATGAAAGGGATGTCATGTTTTGAAAAAATACAGGGAATGGACCTTCAAAATAATTAAAGCTAAGATCCAGGTGCTTTATGTTAGGAAGTATTCTACTAGAATTAAGAAAAGGAGCAAGATCAGCATTGGAGAGTCCACATGCTGACAAACTTAACACTTTTAATGAAGGATTTATGTATATCAACATGTCCCTGTTTTGTGCTCTGACAAGATCTACAAAACTCAAGTCGAGATGCTCGAGTGATGAAAGGCCAGAAGTCCATGCCATATCATATGCCAACAGCTCATTCCATCTGAGATCAAGAACCTTTAAATTAGAAAGATTTCCAATATGAGGAGGAATGATACCTTGAAAATCAGCATTAGAGAGATTGAGGTAGATCAGTTGTTTCAAGGATCCAATGAACTCAGGGATCTGGCTTCCTTGAAAATAATTCCCACTTAAGTCCAAGTACTTGAGATGCCTCAACTCTGCCAATGAAGAGCCCACCTCATTACCAACTAAGTAGCAGCCATCACGAACTCGGTAGAATGTACCATAACCACTAAAGTAGACTTCATGAACTAATTTTTCGTTTTGAAAATCAAGAAATTCGGTGTCTCCTCTGAGATGAAGGCTTTCAACTGCTCCGGTGATGCTGTCACACTGGATTCCTTCCCACATGCAACAGTCATTTCCTACCCATGATGACAACATTCCAGAAGAATCTTCAACGCTATGTTTGAACTTGAGAAGAGCAAGTCTCTCTTGCTCATGGAGAAGGACAGTGGTATTTCCAACACCCAAACAAGTATATGTGGCTTCAACCAAAAAAATAATTACTAAAAAGAGAAGGAGCCCCAAACTCAAACCCCTCTGATTCCCCATTATCAGCCCCAACTCAGTTTAATTTAGAAAAGCTTCAAGTGAAACGGTTGATTGAT
Organism: Lactuca sativa; assembly: GCF_002870075.4. NCBI lineage: Eukaryota > Viridiplantae > Streptophyta > Magnoliopsida > Asterales > Asteraceae > Lactuca > Lactuca sativa. The sequence goes on from NC_056630.2 coordinate 250,203,973, forward strand.
TCTTATGAAAAATTGATGTGTTGTTATGATAAAATAACAAGTTCATTTATAAAGCCATAATTTAAGAAAAACTTATTGTACATCAAGGACGACTTGAAAGTCAACAGACAATTATGTTGCTACTCTTTAGTTAATGTGCTATTTTCTTTTCCTCTTGGCCTCTAAAATAAATGGTTTTTGGCTTTACTTGGTCACTAGTCTTCAGCAAAATACAAATTGAATAAACATTATTCAAGAAATTATATTATAATTCTAATATATTGAAGTGGAAATAAAAATAGTCAAGAGTACTAGTCAATGTGTTCACATTGCAATGATTTATAAGTCTATTTAGTTTCATGGGAGACTTTGAAGTCAACAAACTAGCCTCCAAAGTTGACGTATTTGTTTTATAATTATTATTTAACATTTGTTAGAGAAACCATTGAAGAAAAAGGAGTACATGAGGAGGAGTTGTCACAAATAACCACCTTCAACACTAATGTCAATTTAACTATAATTCTAGCAAATGTTTGTTATACAACTTGAAATTTCTGATAAATAAATCTCATGATCTTTAAGAAAACACTAGCCATGTGGTCATCAATGTCTGTTTATTCCTGTGTAAGATGATAAATTAGAAACCAAGTTTTACAATATTCTAGAAAATCTCCTACAATGCAGTATAGCATTGTGTGTGACTAAATGAGGCACCAAACTTGATGATTGAATACATATATCGATCCAAGGAGAAGATTGCATACTATTTATTAACTCCAATAACATATCAATATTAATGTTTGAAGTCCGATGATTGAATCTACAAACTCTAATGGTTACAAATTTTGACCTCGCAATGTTTGATTTTGCAGGAATTAGGCAATGATAGATCTCGAAATATTTGATTTCATAGAAATTACAGACCATGAAATGCTTGATTTGTAGGGATGACAGTTGACGTATTAATTTTGGCAAATGTATGCATACATATAGATATATTTTTCTATTTTTCTTGTCATCAAGGGTTATGAACGAGGCTTAGCAAAATATTCAAATTATAATGGATCAAGTTATAGCAACCCCCGTCTTTAGCTATCTATTATTATTATACAATGTAATTATTTTATTATTTCGATATGTAATTGTTTTATTGTTATCAATTGATTTAATTTATACCAACAAACGTTTGAAAAATACTTGTTATCATTTAAATTAGTCACGTTAAAATTCACCACAAGAAAATGCCAATATGTTTTTTGGTCCTAGAGTCACTGCAGATGAATCTCCATGGCCACCATGGCCACAGAGACTGACTAGTGGCAGGATTTGAACATAGGTCAATAGGTTATCCACCATATTTTCCACATGCCTTACCAAAGCACCACAACTCAAGTGGTTAAGGACTCTTAGGGAATTCATGTTTGTTAAAACAGACGAAAATACGCCTTCAATTCAATTTCTACTAAGATCTAGGTGTTGGATGTTAGAAACTTCATATTTGAGCCAACAACTTTACAAGTGCAGCTTGGTAAAGAAAAAATCGTTAGCAACTGGTCAAAACTCTATGCCAAACTGATATCAAACCATGAAAGATCCAAGAAAACTAGGAATGCAATGTATTGAAAAAAGCCAGGGAGTGGACCTTTGAAGGAATTAAAGCCAACATTAGCATTGGAAAGTCCACATCTATGCAAACTTAATATCTTTTAACGAAGGAAACATGTAAGGCACACACTAAGATCCAAGAAACCCAAGTGACAAATGGCCAAAAGTCCATGTCATCAGCTTATAGTATGAACCTTTAAGTTAGAAAGATTTCCAATGTGATGATGTATAATATCATGAAAACCAGCATGAAAGTTTGCGGTAGTTGTTTCATGGATCTGGCTTACATGAAAAACATTACAAAATTTGCGGGGATCAAAAGCTTTCAAGTTTGTGAATATAAATTGTGAAGACTTGGAAGTCAAATGATAATTTCTAGGGTTTAGGTCATTTTTGGTCACTTAACTTTTGGTTTTGTGCTCATTTGGTCACTAAACTCTTTCTAAGTTTTAAAAGGTCATCGAACTTTTGACTTTATGCTCATTTAGTCACTTAACTTTTAGATTTGTGCTCATTTAGTCACCTAACTTTTAAAACTGTGCTCATTTAGTCACTAAACTTTTAAAAAAATTTAAAAGTTTAGTGACTAAATGAGCACAGTTTTAAAAGTTAGGTGACTAAATGTGACCAAACCAAAAGTTAAGTGACTAAATGAGCACAAAGTCAAAAGTTTGATGACCTTTTAAGACATAAAAAGAGTTAAGTGACCAAAAATGACCTAAACCCTAATTTCTATCTAAAAACTTGTATTCTTTTGGTCCTCTAGCTATTTTTTTCTTTTTCTCTTGATCAAAATAAGTGGTTTTTGGCTAAGTCTATTTGCCTTTGGCAGCGGTATATGCATTTGACCACAAGTCTCAACAAAATATGAAATGGATGAAACACAGTATTTGACAAAAAAACAATTTAAATATTCGAGATATCAAAGATAGTTTGTAATTTTTTTTGAAAATGATGATTATAAATTATAAACTTGTTTTTGATGTTTAATAAATTTACAAACTAACTACAAGAAAATAAGTTTTTTTTGTATTATCTTACTTAACAAGGTTGATGTGTCGAGCTTAATGAGAAATAATTTATGTAGTTTCAAATTATAATTTTCATCTTATCTTTATAAAAATATGCAGTCTTATCCAATGCATTAGCCTCATTAACCAGGACAATTTCGACTTATTTACATGGAATTGGGTTAGATTTTATTTCCAGAATACTATCAAAGGTCTAACAAGTAAACCTAAAACCATGGCTAAAAGTGAACATAAGATGGGTTGAGTAGGTTAAATGCATTGAAACTTGCCCAAGGTGTAATCCAATGCTTACAATCTTTTACATAATATTATCATTTATATATTTTAAGATATTAAAGTAGAAATAGAAAAACTTTCTTCCATATTACTAGTCAATTTGTTCACAGGTAAAATGATACATAAGAGGTCTTTTAGTTTCATGGTGAGCAATAAGAATTACAAGGGAGTTGGCATAAACTGCAACTATGTACATGCAGAGACAAACTCCATACAATAAATTAAACAACTGAGTTTCAGAAAAATATGATTACCAACATTTTTTTGCAATCAAAGCCATGAAAACAAGATTGGAGATATCCTTGGCATCCTTCTCTTGTTGAAAAACAAAATCAATTTACTAAAATACAGGGAGTAGAATATAATGATTTATAGACAAAACCATAAGATGTTATAACTATTGCGTAATAGGGACCGCAATAACTTTTTACACCGCAAACCGCTATACGACCGCTATATCACCGCAATATCACGCTGTATCGCCGCTATTCACTGCCCAACTTCTCCTTCTTTCGCTTTAACTTTCATAACTCTTACGACTTATCTAACTGATATGACAGATGTTTAATTTGTCATTTAAAAAAAATGGACAAAACTTAAAAAATGGTTCTTAGTTTTCGAAAATCTGAACTTTTGGTTCTTAATTTTTAAAAACCTCATAGATGGTCCCTGTGGTTTCAAAACTTTTAACAAATGATCTTTTTCACTAACTCTGTTAGCTTTTGGCCGTTAAGTGAAGGATATTTCTGTCATTTCACTACCAGAGGGATCATTTATGAAGTTTTTACTTATTTAAAAAAATATATATGATTATTTAATATTAAAGTGTCCCACCCCCTCCCCTCTCTCTCTCTCTCCAACTTCAATTTTCATTTTATCTTCGAGCTTTATCAATCGAACGAAATAGCCCCTCGCCCTTGTCGGCCCCCTTCCTTCGCAAGCACTTGGAGAACAACATCCATGAGAACGCAACACTCCCATTTGCAAATGGAGGTTATTCTTGGAGATTGAAGATAAAAAAATAAGGTGATAACTACTGTTTGCCAATGGATGGAAGCAGGTCGTTGAAGATACCCAGATGGATTTTGGGGATTTTCTTGTATATTGGCACCTTGGTCGCTCCATCTTCAAGCTCTTAATTTTCCCATCTTCTCAACTTCTTCTAATAACAATATCTACACCTGTGAAATTATTGTCAGAAATTATTGTCAGAAACATCAAGGAAAATCAAACTAGGAAGTGAAAGCAAATTGCTTGATAAGTTACCCGAAAGCAAATTGTTCCCGAGTGATAATCTCTGCAAGTTGTTTAATTTTGTGAGTTGTAATGGTAGTTCCCTGGAGAATGTATTGGTGCTCAGATCAAGAACAGTTAAGGTGGTGATGTTGGAAAATTGTGTGGGGATTGGATATGAAAGGTTGTTACCAGAAATTATGGTCAAAGGTTAAAGATTTGAGCATGGATTTGATGTCATTTTTGTCATTCCTCCAAGAATCTGGAAGAACCCCTGAAAAATTATTGAACTATATAGCAAGAAACATGAAGGAATTTAGTTTTGTAAACGGGACATGGATTGAACAGGTTAAAGAATTCAAAGTTAAATTTGATGGGTTTGAGCCAAAAGAACATTTTATGTGCTCATGCAAACCCTAATGCTTGGATCTAGGTTTCTCTAATTGTACATGCATTCATCCAAGTCTTTCAAACCCTAGATCTAATGAGAGTAATTCGAAATTATAAGAAACAAGTCAGATCTAGATCATTACCTCTTGTTATTTGCTTAAATCTTCTTGTCTTTGAAGCTTAGAGTCATAAGTGTCACTCCTCTAATGGCTTACAAACACCAATAGCAAAAGAATGATCATGGAGAGAGGTTGGAGACTTCTTCAAATCGGCTCTATCACTCTTAGGGTTAGGGTAGCCGATTTCTATATCCTAGGGGTCCTATTTATACTAGAGATGCTAGGGTTTTAGTCAAAAACCCTAATGGACTACTTAGGCCTTATGTTATCCAAGGAAGCTTCTGAAATAGGGCCTTAGGGACGAAATTAGAGATGGACACCTCCTAATTTCGTCCATGCCTAGTCCAAGAGGCTCCTCAGCCCAATACTCAACTATCACACATTTGACAGTTTAAATCCCTGATATTAAATTAATATCTTTCAGCCACAGAATTAATTTCTTAATTAATTCTTGTCTAATATTAATTTAATTATATTATTTATTCATTAATATATTGGGTTATTGTCACTATAGCCCAACAAACTTTAGTATATTGGTTTAAATGGTCCCTCATGATTATTTTTTACATTTAAAGGGCACGAACTTGTGTTTTACCGGTTTAAAAGGTCATTATTAAAAATATGAAGGGGTCACCCATTGAACCCCTTCCTAATCATTAATTTTGATATGCCACGTGGCATTTGGTCAACTGAAATGGTCCAAACTACCCCTGATGTTACTGCAATTCATCTCGTGAGATTGAGTTCAGGATATTCGTTCTTGCAATTGACCTCTGTTAAATCAAAACAAAACAAATAAAGATCTCTGTCAAATCAAAATCAAAACATATTACATATTGACGAAGAAAACAGACAGAAGTAAGAGTCATATAGGTTACCTCTGATTCGAAAATTTTGAGGAAGAATCGTGATTTGGGAACAGAGAGCTTGGAGCTAAGAATATCAGCAACTGCAACACTTAGTTTCTTGTTTACATCAGGATTTAGATCTCCGATGGACACCAGCTCACCATACGACGCTGACTGCTCGCTACCTCTAAAAGCCATTGGTACATATCCCTTGTGTAACTATGACTCTAGAATCACTACAATCGGTTTCAGATCTACCCCAAGGAAATTGAAATTCACTCATAAACACTAAAACAAACAATCGTAAAAGCAAGTCATTGATTGATTAGAAAGGGGGGTTTCTTTTCATTGGATAATTTTTGAAGCTATTATAACATCAAGCCATCGATGACATTATTATCGAACAGAAAAAGATGACTCATGGAAACGATTCAACATCAGAAACTCCAAACGAATCGCAAAGTTCATCACCTATATGTGATGACAAAATCGAGAATATCCAAAATATCCAGAAAATCGAGAGGATCGACGACAACTCAATTAAAAGAATTTCGACGTTATGAAAATCAATAAAATTGAGAAGAACGATGACAACCCAGTCAATGAGATTAAGAAGAATTTCTATTGATTAAGAGGTAGATCTTTCCATTTAACTACCTTTGCCATCAAAACCTGCTGAAACTCCTGTGTCTTCATCGCCAATCACCACCGATTGACAAATGTTGACTGAGAGAAAAGTAGCCTCGGTCGATAAGAAACCACGCTTCCGTCAAATCCACTCAAGTGTCTTCATTGCCGATCATCATCGATCACCACCGATTCACAAACGTTGACTGGTAGTGGTCGTGGTTCTATGCAAATTTTATGCGGCCATTGTCGATGGGTCTTCGGATATTGCTATCGTCAAAGACTAGACGATGGTTTTCAGAGAGTGTGTCGGGATAGTAAGCATTTACTATCACAGTACTAGTCACCGGAAAGTAGCCGGAGGGGGGATATGATGAAGAAGCACAATGAAACGACCACTATGAAGATAAACATCACTTTATTGGTGACCATTCTTCATTTAGGTAGTGACAAGTCAACAAAATTATAACAAAGAAAAATGTGGGCCCACAAGGTTTTAAAAAGAAAAATGAAAAGCAAAGTAAGCTTATTGTAATCGGTAAAATCTGCTTAAAATGTGGTCTATCCCTTTATTAACAGGTAAAACACAAGTTTGTGCCCTTCAAATGCAAAAAATAGTCATGAGGAACCATTTAAACCAATATACTAAAGTTTTTTGGGCTATAGTGACAATAACCCTAATATATTATTCATATAACATATTAATAAATCATGATAACCTCTTTATTCACAAATCATCCTATCATGTTGCTTTGGTGAAGGCAACCTAAAAAAACCATGCACAACCGGGTCAAGTATTTACCAAATATAGTTACGGGCTTAGACACTAATCCAACAGTCTCCCACTTGGATAAGTCTATAACTACAAATGCAAATACAATCTGATTAGCAATCGTATCTCTCAAAGATGCTGTCAAACTCTGATCTTATCAGTAACCTGTCCTTTAGATAAGGGATCGTATAATCCCATGTTCTAGATATCGTGTGGACAATTACATGGAACATAGTCATACTTATTGTCCAGTAGTTAGTTTCTCAATCTCTGATTTATTTGACATAGAACTTAATTGAACACATCAATTCAGTCCTGATCGGGCCCGTCATATAAGTCAAATCAATTCATTGAGGCGCCCTGATATCGCTTTTACCCTCTTAGGATAAAAGGAACAGATAACTTCGACTTATATGCATTTACTATCCACTAATCAAATCATACACAACAATGTGTTTTATAACATCAAGTTACTGATGCGTTTACGCATTATCAATGCACAACCAATTAGCAAACAATAAACCATATATCTAGGTTTTAAGACCATATTATATTATCGTCTTGCGATCACTCGTGATAAATTCCATGAAGTGATTCCAGTAAGCGTGGGTTTATTCCAATGCTCAAATCAAGTTCATAAGCACTCATGAACGTTGTAGCAAAATTTTGCTATGTCTAATACACTTTAGACAATCTACACACCAATTCATGACAGTCTTCATTCATACCTACTTCCAACATATGACTGTGGTCCAATGTGCTTTGCCAGGTCTCCCTTGATATCTGCTAACCATGCTCAAAGTGAAGGCCACATCAGGGCGAGTACAAGTCATAGCGTACATGATTAAGCCAACTGCAGAAGCGTAAGGTACTCGACTCATCTCTGCTATCTCGACTTCGGTACTTGGGCTTTGAGTGCTACTCAACTTGGCATTACTTTGGATTGGTAACTCCCCCTTCTTAGAATTCTCCATATTAAAATGTTTTAGTATCTTGTCCAAATAATTATTCTGACTAAGTCCGATTAGTCTCTTACTTCTCTCTCTCACTATCCTTATTCCAAAATATAGGAAGCCTCTCTGAGGTCCTTCATAGCGAAGCACTTCCCGAGCCAGGACTTAACTTCCTGCAGTGTCGGGATGTCGTTTCCTATGAGTAGTATGTCGTCGACATACAATACGAGGAAGCTTACTATACTCCCATTGACTTTGACATCTACACATGATTCATCTTCGCTTCACAGAAAACCAAACTCTTTAACTTTCTCATCGGAACAAAGATTCCATCTGCGAGACGCTTGCTTAAGTCCACAAATGGACTTCTCAAGCTTGCACACTTAATTGGGATGCTTCGCATTGACAAAACCCTCTGGCTGAGCCATGTAAACATCCTCAGCCAACTTCCCATTAAGGAAAGCGGTTTTGACATCCATCTGCCATATTTCATAGTCATGAAATGCAGCAATGGCCAGCATCACCCTAATAGACTTTATCTTGGCAACCGGTGAGAAGGTTTCATCATAGTCAACTCTAGGAGTTTGAGTGAAACCCTTCGCGACCAATCATGCCTTATATGTGTGCACATTCCCATCCATGTCAGTCTTCTTCTTGAAGATCCACTTGCACCCGACTGTTTTACGACCTGGTACATGGTCAACAAAATTCCAAACTTGGTTGTCATACATGGACAGAATCTCGTTGTTCATCGCCTCTTTCCACTTCACAGACTCCGGGCCTGCCATGGCTTCCTTATAGCTGATAGGTTCGTCTAGATTCACTAGTGTACTATCACTAATGAACGTATCCCCTTCGGTAGTAATATGAAAACCATAAAACTGGGGTTGAACCCTAACTCTATTGGAACGTCTTAGAGGTAAGGATTCGTCAATCGGTTCAACCGGAGTTTCCTCCTTGGGTTAAGCGCCAATGTTAGAGGTTCGTTCATCGCTCGACTCTTGAATCTCTTCAAGATCGATTTGCCTCCCACTGTCTCCTTGGATTATGAGTTCTCGTTCTCGAAAAACCCCTCTCCTCGCAATGAAGACAACGTTGTCACTCGGGCTATAGAAGAGATATCCAAAGGACTTTTGCGGGTAGCCGATGAAAATACATCGCTCACAACGAGATTCGAGCTTGTCGTGAGTCTCTCGTCTTACGAAATCCTCGCAACCACAAACTTTTATATGTGCTAACAAGGGAGCTTTCCCTGTCCACATCTCGTGTGGTGTTTTGGCAACCTTCTTCGTAGGGACTAAGTTAAGGATATGGGCGACTGTCTCTAAGGCATACCCCCAGAATGAGATAGGTAGCGAAGCACGACTCATCATGGAACGAACCATGTCTAGCAAGGTTCAATTACGCCTCTCAGCCACACCATTCAACTGTGGTGTCCTAGGAGGCGTCAATTGCGAAACAATTCCGCATTCCTTGAGGTAGTCGTGGAATTCATGACTTAGGTGTTGTGTTTTGAGCATTCTAATACTCCTAAGTGTATATGCAACCCTAAATACCTTTAATCTTTGTTTTCTCTATTATACATGCAAATATGAATATTCCAAGGTATTATCCTAACTAGCATACAAAACATTGATCCATATGTAATATAGCAAGTTAAAAGACATACCTTTTAATGTAGCTTGATTCCATGGAGCTTAAGAGCCTAGTGCCTCAAGTGTGACACCTCAAATGGTTCACACAACATCAAATGCACTTGGAATAACTTAGAGAGAAATGAACCACTTCATGAAATCGGCTAGCCCTCACCATTCCATCATAGTTTCTCATGGTGGCCGATTTTGGGAAGAATAAGATGTTTATATAGTGTGTCACAATTAGGGTTACACCATGTAAACCCTAATTGTCATGGCCTTTCATTTCCATGATCATTGGGTACAAAAACACCATGAAGGATCCATGGAGCATCCTATGGATTTTAGCCCAACTTGATAATCCATGGAGCATTAGCTAACTATACAAGTATGGATGATTTACACAATCAACCCATATATTTAATTAGTCTCCTTTTGATCACTTAATTAATTCGAAATTAATTCTTGATCAATACTAATTAAATAATCTTATTAATATATTAGAACTTATAATATATTAGTAAACTTTAAGTGTTATTTCTCTCATTTTAGTCTATCGAAATGCATGATGCCATGCAACCCAAATGGATCATGCCAATCCGGTCAAGTACATACCAAATATAGTTATGGACTTAGACACTAATCCAACATTAGGTACTCTCCACCTCGATCAGATCGAAGCATCTTGATTTTCCTGCCCAACTGATTCTCCACTTCTTGCTTGAACTCTTTGAACTTTTCAAAGGTTTCTAACTTATGCCTGATTAAGTAGATATAACCATATCTGCTATAATCATCGATAAAAGTCACGTAGAAGCGGCAGACATCCCTTGTGGTGGATCTAAATGGTCCACATACATATGTATGTATGAGGTCCAATAAAGCATCACCCCTTGCACAAGTGCCAGTGAAGGGTGACTTGGTCATCTTTCCAAGCAAACAAGATTTGCACACGTCATCGTCCCTAAGTTCGAATGACTCCAACACTCCATCCTTTTGGAGTTGGGCTATGTGCTTCTTGTTGACATGTCCAATACAACAATGCCACAAGCATGATTTATCCATACTATTGGAAGAATCGACACACAACACATCATTTCCTAAGTTATCTACAACCATCATAGTTTCATATATTCCATTACAAGGCAATGCTTCAAAATATAAAATATTATTAAGATAAGCATAAATAGAACCCTTTTCATTATCAAATGAATATCTAAATCCTTGTCTATATAAACCATGAAATGAAATGATGTTTCTTGCCATATCTGGCGAATAACAACAATTATTTAAATCTAAACCTAATCCATTACTAAGCACTAAGGAATAAACTCCAATCTTGGTGATAGGCGACGATCTTTTGTTTCCCATGATTAGATTTATTCTTCCATGCTCCATATCCTTATTTCTTCTTAGTCCCTGCAAATCAGAACATATGTGAAAACCATATCCTGTGTCAAGAACCCAAGAATTAGCATGCAACGAATCATTAGATTTAATTATGTAAATACCTACGAAAGATGGCTTGATCTTCCCATCCTTGATTGCCTGCAGATATTCCGGGCAGCTTCTCTTCCAATGCCCTATCTTGTGGCAGTGGTGGCACTCTGCCTCCTTAGGGTTAGAGTTGGGCTTAGCAGAACCAACTTTGGTTCCACTAGAAGAGGTACCATCTTTGGACTTTCTCTTGTGGTGGATTTTTGAGGGAACCTTCCTCTTCTTACCCTTCCCTTGTCCTATTGCCAAGACAGGAGCAGCAGCGGGAGTTGGAGTTGATGCAACAGATTTATCCTTGAGGTTGCTCTCAGTAGTCCTCAACAAGCCTTGAAGCTTTCTCAAAGAGACCTCCTCCTTGTTCATGTGGTAGGTCATGCAGAACTACCTATAGCAGGGAGGCAAGGAGTGAAGGATGATATTGTCACACCCCAAAATCGGAACGGCGGAAACGTTCTGGGGCGGAGGACGTCATATACAGTATCACAACAATGCATAATAGTAAACAAGCAACAACATCATCCATTGCATTAATAGTATAATTCAATACAATTATGTTCTGTGTATAGTTTATAAGACACCAAAAATGAATAATCAAAAATAAAGACGAGTCTGAAAGTGCTCCGTCTTCACAAAACCTGCCATCGGTACCTGTCTACAGATGACCTGAGAATACAAGTTATTTTGAAAGATTTTATCAGCATTAAAGCTAGTGAGTTCATAAGTATTTAGTGTCATTTGTTTGCATAAGTTTGAAACAATTGTTTGTAACAATGTAATGTAAATGTTTGTAAATTTTTGTACTTCCTAGAAAATACTATATTTTCTACTGACATGTAGTCTTCTACCAAGACTCGATTGTTCTGTAATGTTTGTTCTCTTGTAAAAGTATGAGTTTTTCCCAGTTATAACTATCATTATCAAAATATAGTTTACATTATCGTTTATGTGAGAAGATCACAAAGTAAATGCAATGGGGAAATAATGTAGTACTGTAGTATTGTATATAGTAACTACTATTGTATTAACTACCTGAAATCAATTATTAATTAAGGCAAAATGTGATATGTTGTAACCATACTAATTGACTAGTGGAAACACAACGCTAAAATACGTCGAACAGTAATGACATTCGTCACCCGTAGACCAACAGGTCCCACTGTAGCTAGCAACAAGGTGTAGGATGGTCAGTCCAGTATAGATCTATACACAAATTAACGCTCTTCCTCCAGGAGACTCTGGTTACAAAACAAGCCACAACAGTGATGTCGTGCCCCGAAGTAGTGGCTCACATTTATGTTATAGTATTCTTGTATATGTATAGTATGTTATGTCTGTATAGTGTATAGTATGTTCTCTTTGTAAAGTGTATAGTATATTCTCTTAGTTTCTCATCATAGTATGTTCTCTTAGTTTCTCATCATAGCGTGTTCTTTCTGTTTCTCATAATAGTATGTTTGTATTGACTCATGTATGAACTGACTCATGTATGTTTCATTGTACTAGAAATAGTGAATAGTAATCTCCTAAACTATACCTATTATAGTTTATTAGTAATGTTGTTTAAATGACTGAGTATGTTTATACACCTTTGCTACCCAAAGGTGTTGTAACTGAGCGGGAAAGCTTTTATATCTATACATATATACATAATATATTACTAAGGATCAAACGACACTCGGACAAACAACAGGGTACTCTAAGTCCACAACCAAACAAGGAACATGAAATAAAGTGAGTTATCAGTCCTAAGTTCTCCCAACCTTATCTATATAACTATATCTGTATAGACATGGTTTTAACAATATATAAGTTTAAAAGAATTTAAAGGAAAGGTTTTGCATATAAAACAAGTTTGATAAAGAGTTTAGTATGTAAAAGAGTTTGATAACATGTTTTGAAATGGATTTGTTTGATAAACATTTTGAAGTATAAGAAATCCATATGTTTGATAGTTATTAATCACATGTGATTGATTCAATAACTATAATGTTTCAACTTGTATCCCCCCATAAAAGCATTTAAAATCATTTAAAAGGTAGATTAAGGGGTATGAACTCACCTGTAGTGAGTGGTTTGGATGAAAGTGTGGTATAGGATGTCAGGTGTCAAGTGAAGACTTGAGCACACACACGGATCCTATTTAGCATATAATGACACATATATGTATAAGATTTGTGTTTATTCAACTAATCATGTAAGGGAAAATACCCTAGGAATTAGAAAACACTTAGATTGAAGGATATAAATCACATATGATTGCATACTAAGGGTGTACGACCACTCTAAGGAGTTTACGGCCGAAATGGCATGACCATGGGAGTTCATGGCCATGAGTTTACGGCCTCACAAATTTGCGGTCGTAAACACATGCTACTTTGTGCATACGGGTGTTTTAAAGGGCTTTCAAGCATTGAGGAAGGGTTCTAGGTTCATGTCCAATCCTTAGGAAGAGTGTAAGGCTCATAAGCACTTCAAACTAGGGTTTACGGCCAAGGGAGATGCTCTAAGCTGTAAACACCTCATGTTCTTGGGAAAAGGATGATTTCAAGGCTAGAAATCAATAGCTTAACAAGCCTAATTATGAGATAGAAGGTATAATCATGTTTTTGAAGCTTGAGAGGGGTTCTCAGTCCAAGAACTAGAAGGAGTTCTTGGTGAAATGAAGAACACTTGAAGATCTAACCAAAAGAAGAGATTTCATGGATGAAATCATGTATCTTCACTAGATATAGAAGGATATCAACTTGAAAATGGAAAGATTACTTACTAGATTGAAGATCAAGATGAAAGTTCTTGATGGTCCTTGAGAGAGAAGTCGAATTCTTGAGGTGTAAGGGTGAATAATGAAGGAAAGAGATGGAATATCATGTTTAAAGACATAAGTATACGGCCACCTTGAGTTTACGGCCGTAAAATCACATGGTGTGGCCGTAAACTCCACATGATGGAATTTATGGCTTGCTTGTTGGCATTGAACTCTAGTAGACACTTCCTAACACTCGTTCATTGGACGTACTAAGCTTAGAATGCTCAAATAGACTCTAAACAGTGCTAAAAGTTAGCAGAAACAAGTATGACTTTGATTGAGTTGAATGGTTGTACAACATAGAAATTTCGGGTTATCACAGATATCAATTGCCAGCTCTTCATCAAAGTTCACATTTAACTTCAGCAGGCAATCGACATATCTCTGCATCTTTTGCAGATGAGTGGTAAGGGACTCTCCATTACCCATTTTGGTAGTGATTATCGGAGTGATGATCTCATACCTTTCTTGCCAAGCGCTATGGTGGTACTGGTCCAGTAGATCTTGGTGTATCTCGTAGGGGTATATGTCCTCATAGGACTTCTGGAGTTCTGCAGTCATAGTCGCCAGCATGATGCAGTGAACTTTTGTGGCATTACACTCGTAGGTCTCAAAGGCCGCGATCTCTTCTAAAGAGGCGGTGTTGATATCAATCTCCTTCAGCTTCTCATCGAGGACATACTCTTTGTCCTCGTAGCGAGTGACCATGCGAATTTTGTGGATTCAATCATCAATCATTGAAATTGGACCCGTCAAAGATCACTCTCCCACACAAGTTCATGAGTGAGAACGAGCCAGAGGAGTTTGAACCAGAAGCGTTGTTGTTGACGTTCAACATCTGAAAAAGAAAAAGAACAAAGTTTGATTAGAAATAAATCCCCAATTAAACACCCAAATGAGAAATTAGAGCTAGGAACCAACAACGTTATTCACAAATTAGAAAAGGGATGTCATAATCCAAGGTTGTAAAAATCGCTTGACAGTAGCTCGACAGTCAACTGGTGTTAAGGGATTAATCGGTCTTGGCGGGGATTAATCGGGGACCATAGATTATTAATAAAATATTAAAATTAATTAAATATTAATATATCTTAAGAAAAACAAGTACTTCAAAATTAGAAAATAAGAAAAATTGTAATTTGGAAATACGAAAATATGAACATTTTGGTATAATAATTGAAATTTTGAAAATTTGAAAATTTTGGAGTAAAAGAAGAAAGTTGGTTTTTTGAATTTTTTAAATTTTTTTTGAAATTTTTTGACTTTTTCGACTTTTTTGACTTTTGTTGACCGATTTATCCCGCCAAGGCCGATTAATCCCGCCAAAATCCGATTAATCCTAAATTTCCGATTAATGCCCTAATCCTCGACGGTTGTAGAGCGTCAAGTGAATGACGGTTGTAGATTAATCGCCGATTAATCCCGATTTCTGCAACCATGTCGTAATCTAACAAACAAATAATTTGAAGGTAAGTGAATGACGATTCACTAATTCTCCACAATGAAAAACGAAAAAGAGATTAAGTTTTAAATGTATTGAAAAACTCCTAGATCTTTTGAGATTCATTAAACCTTTCAATGGCATGTTTAAATCTCGATATGTCCCTCTAGTTTCTAACTGGGATGCTGAGGATCACAAAGCAGGTGTGAATAACCATGCAAATATACATGGTGTCCTCATTGTTACAGTCACCTATTCGATGTGCCGGTTAACCACACACGCTTTATCGAACTATGAAAAACAATGAGTCACCCTTTGCCACCTTTGCTTAGAACCCAATTAATGTGCCGGTTAACCACACACACTCTATTAATGTCTTAGCAAGGGTACAAAGTGTAATTTCATGGAATTGCATCAAATTCACTTTTTGCCTAAAGTAACTAAGATTAGGAATTTTGTAAAAACATTTAGTTACTTTTATAATTTATAATACTTATTAATGAGAAAGTGGTTGCCCTATCCTACCCGTTCGGCTAACGACCCTCCACTAATCAAGGAAGCGGTGGGTGAGAGTGGACACCCATTAAACCACCATTTTATAGGCCATAACCTTATACCCCACTTATAAATCGGCTTCGTGAATGAGGCCTACTAACGGTAAGACTAGCATTTAAGTTATATATATATATATATATATATATATATATATATATATATATATATATATATATATATATATATATTAATCGTATAATATTATAAAGTATAAGGTTGAATTTTAAAAACTTGTAAAATTCTAAGGTTTGAAATTTAAATAGTTCAAATTAAACTTGTAATTACAAAATTTGAATTTCAAAACTTGAGGACAAGTTTTGAACTTTTCAAAACACAAAGGATCAAATAGAAAATAATTTAAATTAAACAATTAATTTAATGATTATCTAAATTTGACCTAGTCAATTTTACTTGCAAGATAATTCAACAATTAATTCAAATAATAAAATATTATCAAATAAGGAATTTATTATTTAAACAATCGGTAATTATCTTTTGATTTGGTAAGGATAATCAAAAAACAGTAATTAAATTCGGATTTTATTAGTCAAAAACGATTTAGGTAATTATCCTTAAGCAAAACAGCAAGAAATTCCGAAAATCCCTCTGACAGACGCTCCGACTCGCCGAGTCCCCTTATGAACTCGTCGAGTTCATCCTACTCGTCGAGCCCACTATGGGACTCGCCGAGTTTGTCATTCAGGGGGAAAAATTTCGATTTTAAAGATTGAATGAAGACACAAAACATCAATACAATAGAAACCAATCAAGGCTCTGATACCACTGATGGGTTTGAGCCAAAACAACATCCTGTGTGCTCATGCAAACCCTAATGCTTGGATCTAGGTTTCTCTAATTGTACATGCATTCATCAAAGTCTTTCAAACCATAAATCTAATGAGAGTAATTCAAAATTATAAGAAACAAGTTAGATCTAGATTATTACCTCTTATTATTTGCTTGAATCTTCTTGTCTTTGAAGCTTAGAGTCACAAGTGTCACTCCTCTAATGGCTTACAAACACCAATAGCAAAAGAATGATCTTGGAGAGAGGTTGGAGGCTTCTTCAAATCGGCTCTATCAATATTAGGGTTAGGGTAGCCGATTTCTGTAGCCTAGGGGTCCTATTTATACTGGAGCTGCTAGGGTTTCAGTCAAAAACCCTAATGGACTACTTAGGCCTTAAGCTATCCAAGGAAGCTTCTGGAATAGGGCCTTAGGGACGAAATTAGAGATGGACACCTCCTAATTTCGTCCATGCCTATTCCAAGAGGCTCCTCAGCCCAATACTCAACTATCACACATTTGATAGTTTAAGTCCCTGATATTAAATTAATATCTTTCAGCCACATAATTAATTTCTTAATTAATTCTTGTCTAATATTAATTTAATTATATGATTTATTCATTAATATATTATTCATATAACATATTAATAAATCATGATAACCTCTTTATTCACCAATCATCCTATCATGTTGCTTTGGTGAAGGCAACCCAAAATGACCATGCACAACCGGGTCAAGTACTTACGAAATATAGTTACGGACTTAGACACTAATCCAACAAAATTGACCTTATAAAGCTTAGAACGATTAGCAAGACTTTATGGGATTACACCCACTAAAGAATTATTACTCATATCAATAGGTTGAAGCAACGGACATGAACCCAATGCGGGAGGAATCAAACCACGGAACCTGTTGTTAAACAATTGAAGTCCTTTAAGATTCGGAAGGAACCCTAATTCCTTCAGAATCGTACCTTCAATGGTGTTATCATGGAGGCTAAGCTTTTTGAGAGCTTGAAACTGATTTATTCTCGGTGTGATTTGACCACCTAATCCTCGCCATGGAAGTTGAATCACGATAACTGGACCTTGAGCACATTTGATTCCTTTCCAACTTTCAGAACAAGCTCCATATATGTTATCGTTCCAGCTTTTCAAGAACCCATTTGGGTCAATGAGTTCTTGTTTGAATGATCAGATTTTGTAACAAAGATGGGTGGGTGGATTTTTTTAGAGAGAGAGGGGAGGGGAGAGTGAGAGAGAGAGCCCTTTTATATTAAATAATTATATTTTATTTTATTTTTTTAAATAAAGCAAAAACTTCATAAATGGTCCCTGTTTTGTGAAAAGACAGAAATGCCCTTCACTTAACGGCCAAAAGCTAACGGAGTTAGCGAAAAGGACCATTTGTTAAAAGTTTTGAAACCACAGGGACCATCTGTGAGGTTTTTAAGAATTAGGGACTAAACTTCAGATTTTCGGAAACCACAGGGACCATTTTTGAAATTTGTTTAAAAAAGACAATTATATGGCTGGGGGAGGGTTCAAACTCATGACGTCCACTCCTAAAACCAAAGCCTTAACCAATTGAGCTGCATGCTTTCTTGGTTTATTCTTTCGCAAAACTAATTTATATAATAATAAAATCGTTAAAAATAAACAATAAATAACTAAAAAAAATAATTTTTTTTTAAAATAAAACAAACGTATTTTAGTTATATTATAAAAAAATATTTTTTTTTACAAACAATGTGTATGTATTTTTATGTATTTATTTTACGTAAAATATATTTTTTTATTTTAAAAAAATACGTTTTCTTAAAATATTTTTTTATGCCTTTGAAATAATAATAATAATAATTAACACTACTCATGGCATAAAAATTTGTATAAATTCTTTTGGGTCGCTAGTTCTAAAACCGTTTTTTCGTTTATATGTATTAAAAACAACTTAACAACGATTTTGTTATGTATCTAAACAATTTATACGGTTTTTTATGTCAATAATAGTGTTAATAGTTGTTATTTCAAAAATATAGAACTGAATACGTATTTTAAAAAGAAAAAAAAACATAAAAAACGGTTTTCAAAAAACTGATTGGATCAAACCAAAAACATATTCGACAAATTTTGCCTTTCAATACAATGTAATAACATATTATACCAAACCAAAAAAAACCTATTCGGTGATATATCTTATTTAAAATACGTTTTAGTTATATGTATTTAAAAAAAACATAAAAAACATATTCGGTTATATATCTTATTTAAAATACGCATTTCATCCTAATCGCAAGTTTTAAATTGTATGTTTAAAATGAAGATGGAAAGACATAGTGATATATCTTTTTGAGATAACAATTATTAAAACTACTTTTGATATAGAAAAACTGTATAAATTGTTTAAATACATAACAAAATCGTTGTTAAGTTGTTTTTAATACATATAAATGAAAAAACGGATTTAGAACTAGCGATCCAGAAGAATTTATACAATTTTTTTATGTCATGAGTAGTGTTAATTATTATTATTATTTGAAAGACATAAAAATATATATTTTAAGAAAACGTATTTTTCATACGAAAATGTATTTTTTAAGACAAAAAAATATATTTTACGTAAAATAAATACATAAAAATACATACAAATTGTTTGTAAAAAAAGTATTTTTTTATAATATAACTAAAATCCGTTTGTTTTATTTAAAAAAAAATATTTAAAAAATGCTTTTTCTAGTTTATTTATTGTTTATTTTTAAAGATTCTATTATTATATAAATTAGTTTTGGGAAAGAATAAACCAAGAAAGCATGTAGCTCAATTAGTTAAGGCTTTGGTTTTAAGAGTGGAGGTCATGAGTCCGAACCCTCCCCTAGCTATATAATTATCTTTTTTAAACAAATTTCAAAAATGGTCTCTTTGGTTTATTAAATGTCACGGATTCAGTCCCTTTATACTTGAAAAGACGAAAACGCCCTTACAAATTCACCCAGCCATATAATTGTCTTTTTTAAACAAATTTCAAAAATGGTTTCTGTGGTTTACTAAATGTCACGAATTCAGTCTCTTTATACTTGAAAAGACGAAAACGCCCTTACAAATTCAATCCCTAACCGCTGAATAGCCATATAATTGTTTTTTTTAAACAAATTTCAAAAATGGTCCCTGTGGTTTACTAAATGTCACGGAATCAATCCCTTTATACTTGAAAAGGCGAAAATGCCCTTACAAATTCAGTCCCTAATGGCTGAATACTAACGGTGTAAGTAAAAAGGACCATCAGTGCAACTTTTTCAAACCACAAGGACCATTTATACCAAAAAACTAGGAGGGATAAACTTTGTGACTTTTGGCAAACCACAGGGACCGTTTTTGTTATTTTGTATATATATATATATATATATATATATATATATATATATATATATATATATATATATATATATATATATATATAGGCTTAGGTTATTCTATTCTAACTAATTATTATGCGGATATCGTATGCTATGAGAATGATAAAGAAAATATGTTGTTTGATAATATAAATACGTTCAATCTTACATAACTATTGTCATTAATACACATTCTCACTAACTAAATTGTCTATAAAGTTAGTATACAATTATTATTATTAATCTCATTTTTGTCAGAATGTTTATTGCGTCGTATTCTGTCAGAATGAAAATGAGTGAAAAAAGATGTGTGAGAACAAAAATAAATAATAATTAGCGAGAATGGATGAAAATGACGATATTTTTGTAAGGTTGAATATATTTGCATTGTTAAACAACTTATTCTATTAGTAATTCTCATAACATACGATATCCGCACAATAATTAGTTAGAATACTTGAATCTATATATATATATATATATATATATATATATATATATAGGCTTAGGTTATTTTATTTTACTAACTATTGTGTGCTAAAATGCACAGATCTTGAACACCGGATGGAATAGAATCAAAGGTCATGATCTGAGGGTCTATGATATTACAATAGGGTAATATGTACCATATAATCACACAAATTTCAGCATAAGGGCATTTTAATAAATTGAGACAAATTTAAACAAGGAAAAATTAAGATTTATGGGATAATTAATGATTTTGATTTAAAAAAATCTGATTTTTTTTCAAATTAATTCAATTTCAAACGTAATTTGTAAGCATAAACCGATTTTATTCTATCAAAATGTTATTTTGTTAGAATGATATTTTGTAATTCTGTTAGAATGGTATACAACTATGAACATGATACTATAAACACATATTATCAGACCAATAATTTTTAATGAATACAAATTTTATATAAGACGAAGTTTAATAATTTAGAATAAGTAATTACATTCATTCTTAAAGAATACAACTATGAACATAAATTACATTCATTCTTGAAATCTCTTGCAAAAAAATATCTGCATTCTTGAAAGAATCCTCATTCACTTTCTTGTTTCGTTTCTAGATGTCTTGTGTATGTTTGACCTCTAAGCCACATCAAAATTTGCTAGCATTCTGTGAGAGTGACATTTTGTGAGATTGGAATTATGTCAGAATTGTATTGAATGAGAATGATTTTATATAAGGAGCTGCAAAAGGAGATTGGCATTCTGTCAGAATTGTATTGCATAAGAATGATTTTATACAAGGAGCTGCAAAAGGATGGTAAGTGATCCCTAGGTAAAACTTGAAACATATGAAAAACATAAGAAACAAAAATCATGTTAAAACATCAGTCAATTACAATACAACCCTTGCAAAATCACTCTTATGTGATTCTACCATAATCATTCTTATGTGATTATACCGGAAATACAATTCTAGCATAATCATTCTTATGTGATTCTCCAAGATTATAATACTCTCTACACATTATTCAAATAGAAGAATACATTAGATACATAATATTCTTAAAGAATGAAATAACTATTCTTAAAGAATGAAACAATTGAAGAAAAGAATAAACACCCAATGATGAGGAAAGAAAGTCATTCTCACAGAATTAACTTAATTAGCTTAAAGGGAATACACTATAGAATGCATTCAAATTTCACAAAAATAAACTATTTTAAAATACAAACCCAGCTCTACTCGTCCACCCAACACCTAATATATTTCATAATCGAAAAATGATTTCCTCTCTTTTAATATTGAAAGAAAATGAGAGGAATTCTTTCCTATAGTACACAAATAAGCTTTCATAAGATCAAAAAAAATAAAAGAACCTCATTCTTTCCTAGCATATTTGAAATCATCTTCATAAAAATAGCAGCAACACTAACAGAACTATAGAAAAGGTTGTATAGAACTATAGAAAATGTAAACATTAGATGCCTAGTTTGTTAGCAAGTTATAGAAAGAGTTGTTATGACACTAAACCAATAAACAATATCTTAAAACATTACTACATATGTTGTATAGAACTATAGAAAAGGTAAACATCATATGCAATGTTGGCATTATGTCGAACACCTGGTGGGTGGAAGTTAAACTTTCACATTACACATAGCTGATTAACATGTCAAGATCGGCATTAGATTCAACAACAAGGTAAACATCATGTGCAATTTCAGAAAGAAATTAGATTCAAGGTGCAAAATTAGAAATCAAATTTAAAACCAATCAATCAAATCAAGGTGCAAAAATTAGAAACCAGTTAACATCATATTCCGGACGCAAAATCGGAAACCAATTTTGTGACAACCCCAAATCTATTCCCGTTACAAATCCCGTTTTCACTAACGGAACGTGTCACTATACGTTATTTTATGTAATATTTGGAATCGTCAATATCCGAATATCTAAATTTATGCATGGCTTGATATTATCATAAGAAATATAACTCGTATGTGTTAACCCCGTTTAACCTAATAGAGTTGTATTACCTTTTCAACCACTTCACCCGGGTAAAAAGTTTTAACCCAGTTAACTTTAAACATCGGGTAGCCGTGTATCGGGTGCGATACCCGAGACATATGAAATGAGTGTACACAACATTTGAATACTCTTTTACCACACACCCACTCTCTCTCTACTTTCTCTCTCTAGACCCGAAATCGACCCCAATTCCGTTAATTTCCGACTTCCAAACGTAAGTACTCATCCCCTATCTTAATCTAGACATACTTTACTGAATTTAGAAGCCAAAATCATAGAAATCAAGGACCAAAAAGGAGTTTACGGCCTAAGAAGCTCCTTAGGCCGTAAACCCCCAAAATCATGCCAAAGACCATGTTTTTCCTTCCTTTAAGCTAGTATACTAATTAAGGCATATATCTAGAAGAGTTTGGACACTAAAACACAAGGATTTGATATGTAAAAAGGAGTTTACGGCCCAAGCTTGTGCTTAGGCCGTAAACACCTCAAACACCCCCATAAATCTATGTTTAAAGCACTAAAAACTCTTCTAGGATGTTTGGTAAATTGGACTTGACTCCAAGGAACACTTAAAAGCATCAAACAACACCATTTGAGGACAAAATGAGGAGTTTACGGCCTAGCTTAAGCTTGGGCCGTAAACACCCAAAAATTGGTGTCAAAGAAGTCCCTAAACTACTCTAGTGCTTGTAAGGAATTTAGTTAAGGCCTTTGGAAGTGTGTTGTACCATTAAACTTCACATTTGGGAACAAAATGAAGAGTTTACGGCCAAGGATGTTCTTGGGCCGTAAACTCCCCAAAAGTTGATGCCAAATTGTCCCAAAACTCATTTTTAGGCCTTATAGGATTTATCTAAGGTGAATGAGAGCATGTTGTACCCTTGAAACAACCATTTGGATAGATTAAATGGAGTTTACGGCCTAAGAACAATTCTTGGCCATAAACTCCCCAAAAATGTCACAAATTATGATGTTTAATCCCTCCCTCTTAGTCCATAACACTTACCATTAAATTAAGGAAGTGATATAAGGCCCTAAACATACATTTTGGAGTGACACAAGAGTTTACGGCCAAGCCTAGGGGGCTTACGGACGTAAACTCCCAAAGGGTGGCCTTTAGGCCATAAACTCTAAGAGGGTGAGCTCATGGACCCTCCCGTAAATCATTCATGGCCTTGTACCACTCCCGGGAACCCTTTCTAGTCCTTAAAACCCCGAAAACGATGCTAGAATGTCCAAATACTATAATGAAAAGCATAAGATGATTAACTTCTTGTAAAATACATATTTCATATGACATTAGGGTCCTAAAAGGTGCTCAAGTGGTTATTTGGTACCAAACGCTCAATCGACACTTTTACCCGATTTACCCGATTCACCCGATTTCCGCGATTTCAGGTGAGTTCATACCCCTTTAATGAACCTTTCAGATGTTTTAAATGTTTTAGGGGGGAGATACAAGTTGCCTATAAATGTTTATGTATAGTTTTACAGAACGATTTCCGCGTTACAAGGATTAATCACATGTGATTCACTACCGTTAGTTCAAATCACATGTGATTTGTCCCTATGCCTTATAAACGGGTTTTACCCTTTTCAAACTATTTTTAAACAGTGAGTCAGATTTTAAATGTTCTTCTGGAAAAATACTTTTATTTAATCAATTTACTTATAAAATGTAACCACTCTGATATATTTATATAAGTAAGACTTGGAGGACTTATGACCGATATCTCGCCTTATTTCCTGTTCTTGTTTGATTGTGGGCTTAGGGTAGTAGTTATCCATCCGACTGTCGTTGATTTCTTAGTTATATAAAATCTGTATATCAGTGTGGGATACGAATGTTACCGTGTTCACTTAATACTAAAGTCACTAACATGCCAAGAACTGTCCTCACTAAGATAACTATAATAGGTATAGTTACGGTTGCTACAGCTACTACACGCTAAAGTCATTTCTATCTACACTATAATACTCACTATTACTAGACGATACACTAGTAAGAGAATACACTATGATCGATACTAAAAGATTACTACACCATAACATTAGAGAAAACACTAAACAAACAATAATACACTAACCCGCTACGAGATACTCTATTCGCTATCCACTACGCCCGGAGTTTCCAGCAGGGAGACGACTCTACATGTATAGATCTATACGGGGCAGACGCTATTACATCCCGACTGTTAATTTCAGTCCGCGCCGTGCAGGCCCAGGGATGCCACTACTTCACTACACTGTGCATGACCGGGAAGGTCATGGGATCCTCTATTATCCTCACTATTAGTAATATGCAAGGAATACACTACAACTACTCTAAAATACTACACTAAATGCTAAACTACATCCCGAAGTAAGTAAGTATCTATCACTAAAGGAAGCTTGCACCTCTATCACTGATTTCCCATTTTATCACATTTACTATTTGGAGATTTGCTAATATACTTTTACAATAAACTGTTTTAAGAAAATGAAGAATGCATATTTTTCACAGATTTTCACTTACAATGTATTTTCTGGAAAATATGAGATTTTCTAAGTTTCTACTACCTATGAATACAAATGACACATTATTCGTACTAATGTTTTGTATACAAAAATCTCACACTAAACTCTTATGAACTCACCAGCTTTATGCTGATATTCGTTTTCAAAATAACTTGTATCTTCAGGTCAAAGATAGACAGGTACAGGCGCAACATTTTTGGAGAAGGTGGAGCACACAAGACCCATCTCTTATATTTTGAATTACTTTTGAGTGATTGTTAAACATTACAAAACACACTTGTAATTAAATTCACTATGTAAATGCAATGGTTGTATGTTTCTTGTTTTTACTATTATGCAATTGTGATGATACCGTACACTACGTCATCCACCCCGAAACGTATTCCGCCGTTATCGGTTTTGGGGTGTGACAAATTTAAAATCAGACGGAGTAAACGAAAAAACAATCATACCTAACCAAAAAAGAAGACCGCATGAAATTGATACAGATATGGAGAAAAATACGTTGGAGAAGCACCCACCAGAAGAACGATTGCAGGTGGACAGGAGAGATATGGAGGCGAGCTGAACGATAGAATTCATGAAAATCAGATAGGTCAGCAACAAGTGGAGACCCACGACACCTTGATTCCAATTCACATCGTCGACAAGTGTGGCAAGAGGTTTCGACCACCTCTTTTGATCAGGCGATGTTCATTCGTCAATAAGAAAATGGGAGGAGGTATAAATAGAATACGTATGATATGAGAGGCTAGGGTTAAATAGTTGGTCAAAGAGATTTTTATGGTAATTTCCAAGAATTAAGGGATTTTGTTTTAATTATCATGCTAAAGTTACTGTAACAACCGAAAAATACAACCAATTTTAAATTTTTCAGAAACATCTCGATCCCATTAAATCTTTACAAAAAGGTTTTCAATACAAAACATTTAATGTGTTCCCAGAATCACAATACTACAAAATCACGAGGAGCGGTACGATCACGCCTTCGCCTTGCCACAGTCTCCTGAAGAACCTGAAAAACATGAAACCACAACTGTAAGCCCGAAAGCTTAGTGAGATATCCCCAAAATACCAACCACAAATACCATACACACATAACATGCCATAACATATCCGATCACAGTACAACCATGCACTTCGGGTCTACTGTGTGACTGGTCCGCCGCACCGGCCTACAGTCCACCTGGTCCACCCTCCGAGTCTATCCACATACATCGAGTCTGCAGTGTGATTGGTCCGCCCGTTCCCGGGCCTTCAATCCACCTGGTCCACTCTCTGAGTCTACAGTATGACTGGTCCGCCCGCACCGGGCCTTTAGTCTCTCTGGTCCACTCTCCGAGCCTTCGGCACGTCTGGTCCACCCTTTCGGGGCCTACAGCCTATCCGGGCCGCTCGCTGGGCCTTCGGGACAACCGGTCCGCCCTGGGTATCTTGGCCTACCGTACACAGCAGGACCCGCCTCAACCCAACTCCAGTCCAAACAACCATGTGCACATATACATACAATCATATAGCAACTCACAGTCACCAAGCAGATCAAACAGATCACATAGCATATCATCATCCTAACCAGGATACCGACCTAACAGGTCACTAGCATAGCATCTCCCTATCTCTCAGGGTACTGATCTCAATCAGGTCTCTATATACCATCCTAGCACTCAGGATGCAAACATATCATAGCAACAACATAATAACAACTACCCGGATCTCAATCCGATAAGGGCCGGCCTTGGTGCCTTAGACCCTGTTGATATAGTGAGGATAACTCACCTCGAAACTGCCGACTGAACAGATAACCCGAACTACTCCGATCACTGATACGATCTCCACCACTGGACAACCGCCAATGCACTGAACTCAAAACAACAATCAACAATTCCCAAAATACCCCTGGAAACCACGGGTCAACCCTTGGTCAAAGACAAGGTCAAAGTCAACCCCCGACTGACCCTACTCGCCGAGTCAACCCGATGACTCGCCGAGTTCCCATAATCAGAACTTCCTTCAACCGCGACCTAACTCGCCGAGTCACCCCGAGACTCGTCGAGTTCAACAACTATGAGTCCACTCGCACACAACTCACCGAGTCATCCCTTGACTCATCGATTCTCGACTCGACCAGGAAATATTGGGACTCTTCGACGAGACTCGCCGAGCCCAAGAACAGACTCGCCGAGTCTAAGGCTATCTTCAACCTACTTGCCGAGTTGTTCATACAACTCGCCGAGTTCCAGGCAATCTTCATCCTACTCGCCGAGTTGTTCATACAACTCGTCGAGTTCCAGGCCATCTTCAAGCAACTCGTCGAGTCCACCCATGTGACTTGCCGAGTACCACCGGTCTGAATCCATACAGAAGCACTCCAGGCCATGCAATTGCTCCAAAACATAGATCTAGCCTCCTACAACTCATCCATCACGTAAAGTGGCAAACTTTACGTGAATCCAAAGAGATCTATGCATTTTGCACGTTAGGGCTAAGGTTTGGGACAAGATAGCTTCATCCAACACTCAACACATGGACTTTCATGCATTCTAACTCTTCTCCATCCCAGATCTAAGGTAGCAACCTCAGATCTAGCCTCTAAACTCCAATACATCCAAAGGATATGATCTCAACACCCCCAAAATGAAGAATCTAGACAATAGCAGCTCAAACAATGGAAAGATACCTCAAAAGGAAGCTCCAGGAGAAGATTATCCCGAATCCTTGCAAAGCCCTTTGATCAAAGCCTCTTCTTCTTTGGAATCTCTTCAACAACCACCTCTTCAAGCTCCAAATTGCTCAACAATGGTGCTTCTCCACGATTTTAGGGTTTCTGGAACTTAAGGGGGAACAAAGAGGCTGGGAGGAAAACATAATGGTCTTTATATAGGGCTCAACGCCGAGAATTAGGGTTTTCTCCACTCAGCGCCTACTCGCCGAGTCCATCTAACTGACTCGCCGAGTCGGCTACTTAACACGCGACCCAGTCGCGACTCTACTCGCCGAGTCCACCCATGGACTCGCCGAGTCACTCATTCTCAATTACTCTTTTAGCCCTTCTACTCTACTCTTGATATTTCGGGATGTTACAGTTACATAATTAACCTTATAACAATTTTTAATTATTTAATTATTCTTAAATTCATATTGGCTCCTACATGCACACAATACTTGTTAGGAACATTTAAACTTATTTCTCTCTCTCTCTCTCTCTCTCTCTCTCTCTCTCTCTATATATATATATATATATATATATATATATATATATATATATATATATATATATATATATATATATATATATATATATATATATATATATATATATATCCTTGGTAAACATCTAAATATCACATTTATCCATTTTAATTATTAAATATCATATTTATCCTTTGTAAACTTTCAAAATATCATATTTGTCTAAATCTTTATTTTAACATTTTATTATTATTTTATAATCATTTTAAATATTTATTTTTATCAAACGACTATTATACCCTTTTTATAAATCTAATATAGTATAAAAATACTATGAAAAAGGCAAAAGAGTATTCAATATTCTTTTAAGAAATTATATAAATATATATATATATATATATATATATATATATATATATATATATATATATATATATATATATATATATATATATATATATATATATATATATATATATATATATATATATATATATATATTTCATATTCTTCGTTTGAATTTCGTTTTGTTTTGTTACTGCTATGCTTTTGACTTTTATACATCAATTCAAACGTACTCAGAAAACTCCAATTCCAGTGGAGACGTATTCTCAGATTTTCATTTACATGGATCAATTGTTTCTATCAATTCCATTTTATATCAACAAAAAATTCAATTATATTTTATATCAACAAAAATTCAGGAAGGATGTGTTTCGAAAAGCTATCATTAATTGATTAATGAGCCAAAATTTGGGATTTTGGGTCAAAGAAGTTTACTTCGTGTTTCAGAGGATAAATTATAAATTTATCGTCTTTCTTTCAAATCTTCAAAATTAATTAAACAAATGGTGGTACTTATACGTCTTTAGTAGCAATTTAACAGTTATTTTAGACATTGTTAAATTGAAAAGGTTTGGAGTTTGTTTCTTTCGATTATTCGCGACTTCATTGTTTTTTGAATCTTAATAATAATCATTTGAAGAATGGAACACTGATTTAACTTGGAAATTTAAAATTAGGGGTATAATAGTTAATTAATAAAAATAAAGATTTAAAATAATTATAAAATGTTTAAAAAATATTAAAAATAAGGATTTGGGTAAATATGATATTTTAAAATTTATAAAGGGTAAATATGATATTATCATCTTTAATAAGAACTTATACGAAATTCTATCATATATATATATATATATATATATATATATATATATATATATATATATATATATATATATATATATATATATATATATATATATATACATGAAACATAATATAAACATAACCATGCATTAATACATTACAACTGACATTGTTCACATCAAATACATTGTCTAAATATTACATATCCATAGCATAAGTTGTTTGAGAGTTTTCAAAACATAATATCCTAACACACTTGGTATTGTTCTTCAGTTTATATGTTACCTGAGAATACAAGTTATTTTGAAAACATCAACATATAGAATGTTGGTGAGTTCATAAGCAGGTTTGATAGGAAAATGTTTTGTGTAGTTTAAAAAACCCATAAAATCCGATATTTTCTGAAACGGCAATTGTTTATACCAAAAGTGTGAAGATCCATAGATATGCATGAATGATTAAAAAAACGTGTATATATGAGAAGCTTTGCATTATAGTTATTGAAAGTACAAATGAATAATGTTGATTTCCTCGAAAAACCCGATGTTTTCCGATAAAATAGTATGATTGTTTCGTATTATTATATTGTCATAATGAATGAATATGATTTCCCTTGATTACTTAGATGGTATTGGACTTTTATGTGAGTCATTATAACCATGCATGATAATGACTAGTTCGTCTATCTTGGCATTCTAGTGAACGCCGTAATTGATCTTAAGATTTTGTCACCCTACACTGGCCGAGTCTAACTGTAGCGAACAGCTTAGGTGTGGGGGAGTCACCCCCGTATAGATCTATACACAAACTCTCGCTCTCCATCCAGGAGACTTTGAT
This sequence comes from Lactuca sativa, assembly GCF_002870075.4. NCBI lineage: Eukaryota > Viridiplantae > Streptophyta > Magnoliopsida > Asterales > Asteraceae > Lactuca > Lactuca sativa. Next base: position 250,234,101 of record NC_056630.2, read on the forward strand.
TATAACTACAGACTACGACCGACACTTATTGGTGTCGCCCGTTATTACTCACTTAATGCAAATGAATTTGATTAACCTTGACTAACGACCTAATTTTTGTTTACTTGAATAGAAGATAAGCCTAACAAACGAGGAGAAGATGACCATAAGATCCTACTAATCACGTATGATATTTAAGGCTGTCGAGTATACGAAGGACGCGTTGGCCTATTTCACATATGATTTATTTGGACCTTACTAGCAATGCTAATGGGCCACTGAGGCCCAATAGCATGTAAAAGCCATTGAGGGTCCCTTAAGCATGTAATTGGGCCACAGAAGGCCCAAATAAACATGTATTAATTATGTTAGGCCCAAAAATCATGTTAATGGGTCACGAAGGCCCAATAAGCATGATTAGAATCTTTCAAGCCCAACAATTTGAATGTTTACTTGTTTTTTTCTTTTTATAGTATAAATGTCAAGAATTCTGTTTGAACAATTATTGAATCGCAAAGGCACAAAGTTTGTTGATTGTTTTATAACGATATTTAAATTTATGAAAATATATGTATATTTTTCACTCTAAATTCATAAGTTATAATTTGGTATTTTTGACCCAATATCTTAATAATAAAATAATTGACTCAAAAATATTGGTTTGACCTTTTCAGCCCTTCTTTAATAAAAGTGACAATTTTAGTCACTTTTTATAAAAAAAAAATGACATTTTAGGTCCTTAAACTATATTTCTTGACATTTTGGCCCAAAGACTTATTTAAATAATGCTTTCAGCCCAACGACTTCTTTTTGTCAGTTTCAGCCCCTTTAGTAAAAAGATTTTCATTTATAACCCAAACTTTTCGCAACTTTTACAAATTTGACCCAAAATCCAAAAACTTTACATTTTTAATCCTTTTTGGCAAATAAGGTTATTTTAACCCCTGAAATAGATTTATTTACCTTTCTACCCACTATTTTGAGAAATTTACCATTTCAACCCCTTAAAACCATATTTTTTTCGCAAGTTTGGGCTTATGGGCCGAAAAACCCAAAATTTTAGCTTAATAGGCTACAATTTACATTTTAGTCATTTGAAAAGCATAATGTTCATAAAAACTTCTATTTTAACTTTTTTGACCCTTTTTATCCTTGTAAAAGCCATAAATGACAACTTTTCCCCAACTTTTGTTTATTTGACAAAAATAGTCCAAAAATGAGTTTTTTTTTTTTTTTTTTTTTTTTTTTTTTTTTTTTTTGTAACATGCTTAATATAACCTTAGATAATAGTTTTTCTTAACTTGTTAAGTGTAATACATCCTAGATCACATATTTTTCCTCCTTGAACTATAGATCTTGAAATATCTTTCATTTTTGGCACATATTTACCACATAAACACGAGAAATCACACATAACATACAAATACACATAGATCTACACATTTTACTTGTATTCTCACCCATAAAACATGTGAAACCCGAAAATAGATGGGTGCGAACTCACATTTGCTTGTTGTTTTCGGTTTTGAAGAGAAATGGAAGAAAATGATGAGATCTTTCGGCCTAACAAGCTTTTTTAGAAGTCTTTGGGCTTAGATTGCTTCTAAGGAGTATGATAATGAATTTGAATGAATTAAAAGATGTATTTTGATGAGATATAGAAGTTAAACTTCGGATTTAAGTAAAAACTTACCAAAGATTTGTGTTATGAGTGAAAGATCTTCCTGTCATGCAACCAAGTCTTGAAATTTTGGAGGAAGAATGGAGATGTTCTTGAGAGAATTTGATAGTATTAGAATGGAGTCCGGTATGTATGTGTGTGTTACTACCTTCGGCTGAGAGGGATAAAGAGAGAGGGGAGGATTTCCATGTGGGTTATTGCATGATGGATTAGGATCATAATCTAGATACATGAGGTATAATTAGTATGGAAATCCCATATGTAAAAATGACGTGTCAACCTCTTTCCCATGCAATTTCTCTCTTTTTTTACACATGGACCAAAATAGGCCTAATGGGAGATGGTATGAATGAATTTTGGCCCACTTCTAGCCTAGGTTCGAAATCATGAGGTTCTTAGAAAGGTTTTCGGCCCATTGGGCTCCTTTGGATGGTTCACGGCCCAATTTAGCATAGAGGAATGGATTTGACTCCATTAAAGCTAATTGAAATTGTTATGGCCCAATAATGCCCATTATAGGTAAACTAATCCATTTTAGATCCATTATGGACCAAAATGTTCAGTTTCGTGCAAGTGGGTTCAATTAGGGTCCATTTAAGGGTCTTAAGCCCAAAACAGTCAAATTGGAAGCTTATTGGTCAATTAGGCCCAATAAGGAAATCCTAGTCCATAATGTGCTTAAACCGGGATTTCTAGGGTTTCCAACCTTTTGTTGACCATTTGAAGTGTTGTATAGAGTATTTGATGGAATTTTGTTGTCATTGAATAAGCATCATACATGTTTTCAAGTTTTAGTTACAATGTTAGTCTTGTTAAGTGTTTACAAAGCATCAGAATTCCTAGTTGTGACATCATCCCCCCGTTAGAGGGAATTTTGTCCCGAAATTCTTTTTGAAGCTAGATTTGAGAATGCGAGAATAGGTGAGGGTACTTCTGCTTCATCCGGTCTTCGCATTCCCATGTGAATTCCGGTCCACGTTTCACGTTCCACCGAACTTTCACAATCGGAATGCGACTTTGCTTAGTACATTTCACTTCCCTGTCCATGATTTCAACTGGTTCTTCGACGAACAGGAGATTCTCGTTGATTTCGATTTCTTCCAATGGGATGACGAGAGTTTCGTCGGATAAACACTTCTTTAAATTGGAAACATGGAACACGGGGTGTACACTGTTGAGCTCGGCAGGTAGCTGCAGTCTATAAGCCACTGGGCCGATTTGGGTAAGAATCTCGAAGGGTCCAATGTATCGTGGGTTTAGTTTTCCCCATTTCCCAAAACAAATCACCCCTTTCCAGGGAGAGACCTTTAACAACACCTGATCCCCGACTTGAAATTCCAAGGGCTTTCACCGTTTATTAGCGTAGCTCTTTTGTCGGTCGCGTGATGCTTGAAGTCGAGCTTTGATTTGAATTATCTTCTCTGTCATTTCGCGTATGATTTCCGGTCTTGTTAATGCATTGATTGGTGTCTGTCCTCTGGCTAGCTGAGTGTCACCTACCTCAACCTAACACAACGGTGATCTACATTTATGCCCATATAATGCTTCAAAAGGAGCAACTTTGATGCATGAGTGATAATTGTTGTTGTATGAAAATTCAATTAAAGGCAAGTAGGTATCCTACGACCTTCGAAAGTCTATCACACGTGCGCGAAGCATATCTTCAAGCGTTTGAATGGTTCGCTCACTTTGACCATCCGTTTGTGGGTGGTAGGTAGTGCTCATGTCAAGTTGGGTTCCCATAGCTTTCTGAAGCGATTGCCAAAAGCGTGAAGTAAACCTACTATCTCTATCTGAGATGATAGATATTGGTACTCCATGGAGTCTCACAATTTCCTTGATGTAAATTCTCGTCAACCGTTCCATCTTGTATGACTCCTTTATTGGCAGGAAATGAGCGGATTTTGTCAATCTGTCGACTATTACCCATATGACATCCAATATATCTGTTGTCTTGGGTAATTTGGTCACAAAGTCAATAGTAATCCTTTCCCATTTCCACTCGGGTATTACTGGTTGTTGTAATAGTCCCAAGGGCTTCTGATATTCTACCTTCACTTTAGCATAGGTGAGGCACTTGCTAACGTAAGTGGCAATTTCTGCCTTCATGTTAGGCCACCAATACTGCTGCTTGATATCCAAGTACATTTTATCTGAACCCAGGTGGATGGAGTATCATGTATTATGGGCTTCATTCATGACTACCTCTCTGAATCCCCCAAGTTTAGGGATCCAAATCCAGTTCATGAAATAATATGCTTCGTCCTCTTTGACTTCGAAGTTCTTCTCCATTCCACGTAACTCTTCGCTTGTTCTGTTTTCTATCTTCATGGCATCGAACTGGGCTGCTTTGATTTGCAAGAACAAATGGGATTGAATGGTTATTAAAAGAGTCTTCACACGACGATTTAGTACTCTTTTCGACTCAAGGCATCAGCTACCACGTTAGCCTTGCCTGGGTGGTACTTGATTTCACACTCATAATCGTTTAGCAGCTCAACCCATCTTCTTTGCCTCATGTTTAACTCCTTTTGATTTAAAATGTGTTGGAGACTTTTGGGGTCAGTGAAAATGGTGCAATTTGTACCATAAAGGTAGTGCCTCCAAATCTTCAAGGAGAAGACCACAACTACCAATTCGAGATCATGGGTGGTATAATTCACCTCATGTGTCTTTAGTTGTCGGGATGCATAAGCTATCACCTTTCCACGCTACATGAGTACACAGCCTAAACCCTGATTCGAAGCATCGCAGTAAACTACGAAGTCCTCTGTTCCCTCTGGTATTGATAGTACTGGTACACTACAGAGAGCTCGCGTCAGAGTTTGGAAGTCAACTTCTTGTTTCTCTGCCCATTCAAAGGGTATGCCCTTCTGTGTAAGCATGGTAAGTGGTTGGCTATTTTGGAGAAGTTCTAATAAAAACTGAAGAATTTCAGAGGGTGTCGTCGGGACTGCCCATCCTTAAATGGCTTTGACCTTAGAAGGGTCCACATGTATCCCCTCTTGACTAACAACATGACCTAAAAAGTTCACGCTACGAAGCCAGAACTTACACTTAGAGAGTTTTGTGTATAAGTTTTCGGTTCGTAGGGTTTCCAAGATTTGCCGGAGATGTCGGCCATGCTCCTCTTTGCTTTGAGAATATACTAGAATATCGTCGATGAAAACAATGACAAAATTGTCGAGGAATGGTCAGCAGATTCGATTCATCAGGTCCATGAATACGGCAGGGGCATACGTTAGACCGAAGGGCATTACAACAAGTTCATAATGTCCATAGCAAGTTCGGAAAGCGGTTTGGGAATATCCTCTTCCCGGACTTTGAGTTGGTGGTATCCGGATCGTAGATCTATCTTAGAGAAGTAACTTGCTCCTTGGAGCTGGTCGAATAGATCTTCGATTCGCGGGAGTGGATAGCGATTTTTGATAGTGAGATTATTTAGTTCTCTGTATTCAATACACATCCTAAAGGATACGTCCTTTTTCTTAACGAAGAGAACCGCAGCTCCCCAAGGTGAGAAGTTGGGTCGGATGAATCCTTTGTTCAAGAGTTCGCTGAGTTGGCTGGACAGTTCTTGCATCTCTGCAGGAGCCAACCTATAGGGTGATTTGGCAATGGGTGTAGCTCCCGAAACAAGGTTAATTCGGAACTCAAATTTTCTTTCTGGGGGTATCCCCGGGAGATGTTCAGGAAAACATCCGAGAAGTCGCAAGCCACTGGGATGTCTCGAATATTGACCTCTTCCTTGGACTTATCCACTATGTGATCCAGAAATGCCAAGTCCTTCTTTTGTAGATGCTTATGTGACTTAATGCACGAGATAAGACAAAGGTTCGTACTGGGTTTGTCCCCGTATATAATTAGGGTTTCGTGGTTAGGGGGATGAAGGCGAACGACCTTCTCCTGACACATGATCTCAGCATGGTGGGGCTTAACCAGTCCATGCCGATAATCACATCAAAACTCCTAATAGTTACATGCATCAAGTTTATTTGAAAGACGTGATGATTTAAGGTAAGGGTACATCCTACATAGATTTCCCCAGTTAATTCTGTTTTCCCATTAGCCATTTTCACCGTAAAGGTTTCATTAAGCTTCTGGGGTTGTTGTTTTAGCAAGTGTTTAAATTTATTACTCACAAAGCTTCACTCTGACTCGGTATCGAATAGTATGCATGCATATGTGTGGTTTAGGAGAAACGTACCAATGACAACAGCGGGATCCTGAACCGCTTCTCCTTGACCCATGATCAGTACTCTCCCTGCTCCTCAATTCCCAGGGTTGTTGACATTGGGGCAGTTTCGATGGAAATGCCCAGTCTTTCCACATCCATAACAGGTGTGGCTTGCCCCAACGTTGTTGTCGTTGTTTTTGGTGTTGGTGTTGTAGTTGCGGTTATTGTTGTTTCCCTGCTACTGGTTCTAGGGAGGATAGGTCCTACAGTATTTTTCCGTGTGACCCTTTCGATTGCAACTGGTATAATGCATCTCCCTGCATTCGCCATTGTGATGGAGATTGCACTTTTTGCACCTTTGGGAGATTCCTGGAGTACTGCTTAGGGGCACTTGAGGTAGATGAGACTGGAGCATGTGGTGTGGAGGGAACTTGGGTGGTTATTGCATTGACTGTCACTGTTTGTTGTTTCTTCGACGACTCTGAGCCCTGTCGTCCCTTTCTCTTGTTATTCTTTCCTTTCTTGTTGTCGCTCTCCTTCTTTCCTTCAGTTTCCCCTGACTTCTCGCCCTTCTTGTTGTTGTGGTCGTACAACTTCTTGGCCAACCTCTTGGCACTGTCAAAGGTTTCAGGATTTGTAGCTATCACATTTCCTTGAATTGGGGAGGTTAACCCCCAGATGAATCGTTCGATTTTCTTTCCTTCCGAAGTAATCATGCCAGGGCACAATAGAGACAGTTCGCTAAACCTTGATATGTAAGCATCGATGTCGGAGTTTTAGACGGTGAGATTCCATAACTCTTGCTCCATTTTCTGAATTTTGCCACGCGGGCAGTACTCGGCCATCAACATTTCTTTCAATTCTGCCTACGACATGGCACTGGCTACGAGAAGAGTCATGGCCTCCATATGTCCATTCCACCAGGTGAGAGCTTGATCAATAAATGTGCATGCTGCAAACTTCACTTTCACCTCTTCGGGGCATTCACATATCTCGAACACCGATTCCACCTTTTCAATACATCTCTTTAGGGTTATCATTCCCCTTGTGCCATTAAAGGTTCATGGCTTGGCGTTGGTGAAATCCTTGTAGGAGCATGTCTTGGTACGCCCTTGGTTCATTCCATTGTTTGAGCTTCCAGCCCCTTGCCCATTGCCTCCACCATTGTTCCCATTGTGGATTTGTGCCAATGTCGCTATGACTACCGTAGATACAGCTGCTTGAAATGCAACTGAGTTGATTTTTGGTGGTATCGGCTCAGGTTTTCTGCGGGTGGGTTGTTGAGGCATCTTTTGTTGGATGAGTGTCTAAGTCCCTAACTATTTTGGTATGTACTTGACCTGATGGTGCATGGTCCTTTTGGGTTGCCTTCACCAAAGCAACTTGATAGGATGAATTATGGAGAGAAAGGATTAAATATGATTTATTAATATATTATGGGAATAATATATTAAAGGAGAAATCATATTGTTTAATTAATATTAGTCAATAATTAATAAGAATTAAGTTTGTGACTAAAAGAGATTAAGTAAACTTAAGGGACTGGAATTGTAATTATAAGATAATTGCAATTGGGCCATGGATTGCCTTATATTATAAGGTTGGACGAATTCTATGGGGAAACCCATTAGAAATCGTCCAAGGCCTTTAAGGAAAGGAGTCCATGGGTTGCTTAGGGCTTAAGCATCCAAATTAGGGTTTCCTTGTTAGATAACCCTAATAGCCTCACTATATATAGAACCCTTGTGCTGCAAAAACGAGGTGAACAAGATCCTTAGGGTTTCCACACGTTTTGAGAGCCTCCTTCTCTTCTCCTCTTCATCCTCTTGCTCTTGGTGTTTGTGAACCATTAGAGGAGTGACATTTGTGACTCTAAGCTTTCTAAAGTCAATACAAGAAGGATTTGAGATTGTTATTGCTACATAACAATCAAGGTATGATCTAAACCCTAATTATATGTTATATTGATTATCATATGCTAGATCTAGGGTTTATAGTCTTGGATAAATTGCATGTACAATAAAGAAACCTAGATCCAAGCATTAGGGTTTGTATGAGCACATAGGATGTTCTTATAGCCAAAACCCATCAGTGGTAACAGAGCCTTGATTGGTTTCTATTGGTATTCATGCATCATGTAGCTGAAAATCGAATTTTGGCTTACTGTTCGACCTGACTCGGCGAGTCACTACTTGGACTTGGCAAGTCAGCCCTACTCGGCAAGTTCCAGAGTGTGACTCGGCGAGTCGGAGCGTCAGACAGAGGAATTTTCGGATTTTGTTGTTGTTTTGCTTAAGGATAATTACCATATTCGTTTTAAACCTATAAAATACGAATTTTATTGTTTCTTAATGAATATCCTTGCCAAAACACAAGATAATTACCAATTGATTAGATAATAACTTCCTTATATGATAAAGATTGGATTATTTGTATTAATTGGGTAACTTATTTTGCAAGAAATTGAAATTAGGTCAAATATAGATAATGATGAAATTAATGGTTTAATTTATATTATTTGCCATTTGATCCTTGTATTATGAAAAGTTTCATTTTTCCCCTTTAGGTTTTATAGTTTAAATTTGAACTCAAAAGTTTAGTTTTGAAATTTAAATAGTTGAAACCCTAATGTTTTGAAAAAGGTTTCAAAATTTGCCCTCAAGTTTTGGAATTTAAATTTTTGATTAAAAGTTTAATTTTGATATATATTTAAATTCTAAACCTAATGTTTTGAAATGTTTCAAAACTTGGCCTCAAGTTTTGGAATTTAAAAGTTGATTAAAAGTTTAATCTAGGAATGTTAAAATCTAAAACCCGAATATTGTTTTGAAAAATTCAAATCACACCCTTATGGTTTTATTAATTAATTAAGGTGTATAATTAAAAGAGGTTTAATAAATCCATAAAAATTTTGGTTTACAATTTAATTGAATTAAAAGTATAATCGTTAAATTTGACCTCCTAGTATTTTAAAAGTGTAAAATACACCCTATACTATATATAACATTAAAAGTCTAACATTATATATATGTATGAGTAAAAGTCAGTCTTACCGTTAATAGGCCTCATTCATGAAGCTGGTCTATAAGGGGTGTTTAAGGAAATTGCATATAAATGGCGATTGAATGGGTATCCACTCTTACCCACCGCACTCTTGACTAGTGGAGGGTCGTTAGCCGAACGGGTAGGATAGGACAAAACCTTCCATTATAAGTATAATGAAGTACAAAAGTAACTAAATGTTTTACAAATTCCCAATCTTAGTTACTTAGGCAAAAGTGAATTGATGCAATTCCATGAAATTACACTTTGTGCCCTTGCGAAGACGTTAGTGGAGCGTGTGTGGTTTACCGGCACACTAAATGGTTCTAAGCAAAGGTAGCAAAGGGTGACTCAATGTTTTTCATAGTTTGGTGGAGTGTGTGTGGTTTACCGGCACATCGAATAGGTGACTGTAACATGTGAGGACACCATGTAAGTTTGCATGGTTATTCATACCCGCTTTGTGATCCTCGGCATCCCAGTCACAAAGTAGAGGGGCATATCGAGATTTAAACATGCCATTGAAATGTTCAATGAATCTCAAAGGATCTAGGAGTTTTCATAGATTTAAAACTTAAATTTCTTTTTCGTTTTTCATGGTGGAAATTAGTGAATCGTCATTCACTTACCTTCAAATATTCTGCAACTAGATTACGGCATCCCTTTTCTAGGTTGTAGCGTATTGTGTTGGGTCCTAGCCTTAGTATCTCATTTGGGTGATTTACTAAGGACTCAATCAATCAACTAACTTGAATTTGTTTTCTCCCGTATTGTAGATGTCAAAGATCGACAACTATGGTCTTCCCAAATCCCGTGGAACAAGCATTCCACATGAAGATGATATTCCACGATTCGATCGAGGAACAAGAGATCATGTTTCACTTCCTCCTCCTCCTCCAATTATTCTCCCTAACCCACAAGTTCGAAGGCTTGAAAAGTTCAAGCTCACTCAAGCCCTTTTGGCAAGTAAACATAAAGAAGGAAATTCAGTGTGTGCACACGTCCTAGGGATGAAGTCACACATTGATAGGTTAAGAATGTTGGGATCCATTGTCTGTGAGGAGATGGCTGTTGATCGGGTTCTTCAGTCACTTACTAACTCGTATAGTGAGTTCGTAAGAGAGTACTATATGATGAACTGCGACGTGACCCTTATAGATATCACCTATATGCTTATTGTTGCTGGATCAACAATGGTTTGGCGCAATAGAAAAGCAAAGTTGATTGGTGAATCTGCCTTCAAGACCTCTATGGATATAGACAATGGCAACGAAAGACATGTTATGATCAAAAAGTTTGATCATAAGAGAAAGGCAATGTCTGAAGTAGTTCCATGTCCTGTTCCAAAAGAGTCAATTTGCTTTTATTGCCAAGAGAAGGGGCATTGGAGACGAAGCTTCCCTATTTACCTAAGAGATTAAGAGATGGGAGAGTCAAAACGTATAGCTCTGCCTTAGGTAAAATCCATTGACTAATTCTTTTAAGCTTCTATTCTAGATTCTTAATACATAATGTGATAAGATTATAATTGATGTTTTGTAGGATCGAAGAAAAGAGTGGAAGCTTAAGGGAAGAAGTGAGCAGAATCTAACCGTGAAGGAATGGATTTCAATCGCATTACTGGATTCTCGAAGCTGCTACTTAGAGTTAGAATAAGATTGCTAAGAAAGATGTATTAGCATAGTTTTTCAATGAATTGCATTGTAAGGACAAATTTTTCCGCAATAAAATAAATTTTGATTTTATATTATTTATTTATCCTTGCAATGGCGTGTATGAAATATTGATGTTTGAATGTTTCTAATGTTAGCAATAATGGATTTGATTCTTTACTATGATGTTTGTGGAAATGTCGAGAATTTACCAAATAGGGAGAGTTTCTCATCGCCCAAATTTCAATTGGACAGAAACATGGAATCATGCAACTTGGTTGCATGATGAATGAGAAATTCATATTTGGAAATTAGACTAATTCATTGACAAAGTGTCAAGTGAAGAACTAAGAGATCGGGTACACAAAGTTGTGTGCTGATCAAGTCCACCACAAGAATAACAAAGATATTAGTCATGATTTACTAAAGGTTTAGCAAATATAATTATACTTATAAGATTAATTGTAGTTCTGAATTGATTGAAAAAGTTTAAATCAATAGCAGAACGAATAAGAAGAATCAAGTAGGCAGAAAGATAAAAGTTTCTCCATTCTAAGAATAAGGGAGAGTACCTTTTATGCTTTATAGGTCTTAATGATTAAGAACCATATCTCAATTGATCCTCTAAGTGAGTCTTGGTACAATTGTATGTCTAAGAAGAGGAATCAAGAATTGAAGAAATGGTCAAATCAAGAAGTCAATCATACTTCGTTCCAAAACAAATCTTAAAGTTAAGATTATGAAATTAAGTGATAAGTATTAAGAAGGTTTATAACATTCATCAATTGTGGAAAGTTGTGATGTCTTGGATAAGACAAAGACCAACTAGGACCAATTTATGAAGTGTTTTGATAAAAACTACACTAACTCTTGAATATTTGTTTGTCAAGAAATGTTTGTTGACAAGAGAATATTATATGTCAAGGAGTCATTGGGAGTCTTAATGGTCTTGAAAGGTTTCAAGAACAAATCAAAATAAACCTTATCGATCATCACTAGCACACGAGTTGAGGTTTACAACCTATCGTGTTGACACTATTTTGTTTCTATGCCATTCCAATTGAATTAATTATGCATGCGAGTTCTATGAGTTCTCTTTTGAACGCATAAAAGGCAGGTACCTTGATCAATGGAAAGTACATTGATAGGAAAGGGTGATCTGCTTAACTACTTGGAAGACATGGTGGGCAGCTGTGTTACCATAAGGCAAGAAGTCAAGATTAAGAAAGTTCGGTCCATATGAGTTTGAATTTGTCGTAAACTTTGGTTTTGACAAATTCACATGTATAGGAACACATACACCATTAAAATCAAAGTGTCAAAGATTCCCTCCTTCATGAAAATGATTGTGAGGAAATGCTTTCACTAAGAGAGATTTTAAAAAGATAGTGATTGTGAAAATTGGATTCTCGAATTCGATTACGGTTACAGTATCCCTTTCCATGATTCGAATTGTGAGATTTGGCAATTAGTCTGAATTGATTAGACACACATATGAGCTATCTAAAGAAAAAGTGTATAAGCTTATATAAAGGATTATCAAAGCATTAGGTATTAGAAACATGAACTTAAGAAATTCAATAGGTATTGTTTTTCAAAAAGTTAAGATGGTTCTGAATACATGTCAAAGCTAGTGGGAGCATAAGTGTTATGCTTTATAATAATAATCATGATAGTGGGAGCATAAATGTTATGATTGTATGATTATTATGGAAAGTATTGCAAGTTAGCAATATTAATTATAGAAAACAAGAGTTATACTTTGCAAAGTCGCAATAGTTGAAAAGTTGTTTTGCTATAATTAAGGGAGAGAATATTATGCTTCATTTCAAATCTAAAGGCTTAGGTTGTGGAATGTTAATAATTTAGTCAAGGATAAATAGTGTGTTCTCAAATTTCGATTATGATTACGACATTCCTCTTCATAGTTTGAATGTTGAGAACGTAGCACATAGAATATTATGGCAGAAGATTAATGAAGTATTAAATCTTCATGTAAGACATTATGCATCGTGTCCAATACACTTCGAGTATGGGATCGATTGCAAATGCTATAATATTTGACCATTCTAAATTTTCCAAATGCCTAGCGCATTTAGAGGGAAGAAGGACAAGAATCGGTTTGACTAAGATAATTAAACAACTATCAAAGGACAATCCAAAGTTCGCTGAGGATTGGTCGCTTGTGAGTAGTTGGAAGTATAGTATTGGATGGAACATATCGACATTATTATAAATAGATAAGATTCTATTAAGAATGAGTTGTCATATGGAAAATATGGAAAAGTGTCCATATTGGGAATTGAATATTAAAAATCTATGTCTGGATTATAAACTTTTATGCAAAAGGATGTTCAAAGGAATGTACTTTGAGTGAGAGACATCATATCTAAGGAATTGTATTGTAACAATCTCCGATAGAGGACTTTGTAATATCATTGACAATAGTCATTGTGACTTTTGTGCTATGACATTTGCATAAAATGTTAGAATCTAGCATATTCCATAAGTGGCAAGAATTTGATATTCTTTCACTTGTGAAAAGGATTAGGAGTTGTGAAATGAGTATGATTGGAAATGTGTTCGTTTGATCTATTTCACAAAGTAAGAACCATAGGTAAACATTGTGTGCATGATAGGAGCATGGGACAAGTGTAGTATTAATTCAAGTAAGAAGTTGATTACCCAAAACAACAAATAATGAGTAATCGATATGATGATAAATAAAAGGTGTTTTATTTATACTCAAAGATTTGAGGCCATACGGGATTACTATTATCCTTGTGTTTCACTTTGCATGTTTTTTTTTACTTCCTGATTAATTTAATTGGTTAAGAATAGTCAAATTATTCGAACAGGCCACAGTCGTTCATATGTTGGAAGTAGGTATGAATAAAGACTGTCGTGAATTGGTGTGTGGATTGTCTAAAGAGTATTAAACATAAGCAAACGTTTGCTGCAACGTTCATGAGTGCTTATGAATATGATTTGAGCATTGGATTAAACCCACGCTCACTTGGATCACTCCATGAATTGTATCACAAGTGATTGGTGAGACGATAACATCTTATATTCTTGAAACCGAGATGTGTGAGTTGTATCTTGCAAATCGGTTGCACATTGATAATATGTAAACGCACCAGTAACTTGGTGTTATAAAACATATTGTTGTGTGTGATTTGGTGAGTAAGTGCAAGCAAGAATTGAATCAAAGTTTATCTGTTCCTTTTATCCAAAGTAGGATAAAAGTGATATCTTTGGGCCCCTCGATGATTTAGTGATGACAAACGTAAATGCTTGGCCGGGCTAGGGCTAATTTGATTTGTTCAATTAGTCAGCCGTCATAAATCAGAAGTCGAGAAATAGTACAGAGAGAATGATTAGAAATCATATCTCACGATATCTAGATTGGTGGAATATATGATCCCTTATCTAAAGGACACGCGTATCTGATAGGATCAGAGTTGATAGCGGCTTTGGAAAGCTACGATTGCAGATCAGGATCTGAAGTCATACACAGAATAGTTATTAGACTTATCCAAGTGGGTGACTGTTGGATTAGTGTCTAAGTCCATAACTATTTTGGTATGTACTTGACCCGATGGTGCATGGTCCTTTTGGGTTGCCTTCACCAAAGCAACTTGATAGGATGAATTATGGAGAGAAAGGATTAAATATGATTTATTAATATATTATGGGAATAATATATTAAAGGAGAAATCATATTGTTTAATTATTATTAGTCAAGAATTAATAAGAATTAAGTTTGTGAGTAAAAGATATTAATTAAACTTAAGGGACTGGAGTTGTAATTATAAGATAATTGCAATTGGGCCATGGATTGCCTTATATTATAAGGTTGGACGAATTCTATGGGGAAACCCATTAGAAATCGTCCAAGGCCTTTAAGGAAAGGAGTCCATGGGTTGCTTAGGGCTTAAGCATCCAAATTAGGGTTTCCTTGTTAGATAACCCTAATAGCCTCACTATATATAGAACCCTTATGCTCCAAAAACGTGGTGAACAAGATCGTTAGGGTTTCCACACGTTTTGAGAGCCTCTTTCTCTTCTCCTCTTCATCCTCTTGATCTTGGTGTTTGTGAACCATTAGAGGAGTGACATTTGTGACTCTAAGCTTTCTAAAGTCAATACAAGAGGGATTTGAGATTGTTATTGCTACATAACAATCAAGGTATGATCTAAACCCTAATTATATGTTATATTGATTATCATATGCTAGATCTAGGGTTTATTGTCTTGGATAAATTGCATGTACAATAGAGAAACCTAGATCTAAGCATTAGGGTTTGTATGAGCACATAAGATGTTCTTAGCCAAAACCCATCATCTTTCTGTCATGGAACGGAAAGATGTTGAGTGCCTATAATTTTTGTGAGTTTGTGGTCCTATAAACTAGGTGTATACCATATACTTAGGTAGTTTTTTTTACATATTGACATACAATCATGGAAACATAACACATAACAGATAACAACATCACAATAGATCACATATTATTTTCCACTAATAATATTCGTACTTTGATACATGAAATTTTGCTCGAAAGAGCATACATAAAGGGTACAAAGTTCGGCAACGTAACGACTCTATGAGTAGTGTAATCACTTAAACATAGAGTCGATGGTACATAGCATAGATCCTATAAGAGAGCCGTAATACCAATACCCGTACTACTGATCCTGATCAAGCTGTAAATCTCCTAATGGTGGAAACGATATCATATCCCAAAACGCTGTGCCAGCAGCTGAGCCATCTCCGTCATCTCTCCGACGACTTCATCTCATTCTTGCTCAGCTTGCACGACTCGTGCTTCCATGGCAAACAACTATTGTCGAAGTGTGGTAACCTATTCTTCCAGCGAACAATCCTCTCCCACGAGGTTTCCTGGTGGGGCATGATGGTCCTGGTCCGTTTCGTCGGTAGGTGATTTGGGGGCTTCGTCTGCGTCCCCCTCCCCTTTGTGTTGTCATCGGTCCCTTCAAACTCGTAATCCATATCGACGTACTCGTCGGGTCCAACATCATGAGCTGCTCCTTGCCCTTCCTCGGGGATGTCTTCAATTATTCTGTGGGCCACCAAGGCCTAGTGAAACTGGATGCCTTGATGCTCCTCTTCCATGGTGACTGTGATGGGGAACACGCAAGGAGGGTATATAAATAAACTACTATTAATCCTAAGATGTTTTCGTTGTTATATTATTTGAGTTTTATGTTCTCATCGTGGTAATCAAAAGGGTATGTTTTTAGGTTTACCGACCATCGCGGTCACTCCAGGGCATGTGATAGTTGTATTCCAGAGGAAATGTAGTTGATCAGGCTACATTCGCCCCTTAATACAACTGTGAACAGTCCTGGCTTAACCGAGATGTTAGGATCATCTTATTTGATTTGGTATTATGTTCTTTTTCCTAATTCGCACAAGTAGAGGTGTTTTATTATTATATTTTATTTGTTCTGTTCAGAGTTGTTTAGTCCCTCTTTTGGTTTATAGTTGCATATCAATGTGTGGTTAGATATACCATTTCACTATAAAAAGAGCTCTGATACCAACCTGTCACACCCCAGAAAAAGACGGTGGAAACGTCCGAGGGCTCGCTTGACTTAAATTTTAATATCATCACAATGAATATACATGAAACATAACATAAACATCACCATGCATTAATACATTACAACTGACATTTTTCACATCAAGTACATTGTCTAAATATTACATATCCATAGCATAAGTTGTTTGAGAGTTTTCAAAACATAACATCCTAACACACTTGGTGTTGCTCTTCAGTTTATTTGTTACCTAAGAATACAAGTTATTTTGAAAACGTCAACATATAGAATGTTGGTGAGTTCATAAGCAGGTTTGATAGGAAAATGTTTTGTGTAGTTTATAAAACCCAGAAAATCCGACATTTTCTGAAACGACAATTGTTTATACCAAAAGTGTCAAGATCCATAGGTATATGCATGAATGATTTCAAAACGTGTATATATGAGAAGTTTTGCATTATATTTATTGAAAGTACAAGTAAATAATGTTGATTTCCCCGAAAAACCCGATGTTTTCCGATAAAACATTATGATTGTTTCGTATTATTATATCATCACAACGAATAAATATGATTTCCCTTGATTACTTAGATGATATTGGATTTTTATGTGAGTCGTTATAACCATGCATGATAATGACTAGTTCGTCTATCTTGGCATTCTAGTGAATGCCGAAATTGATCTTAAGATTTTGTCACCCTAGACTGGCTGAGTCTAACTGTAGCGAACAGCTTAGGTGTGGGGGAGTCACCCCCGTATAGATCTATACACAAACTCTCGCTCTCCCTCCAGGAGACTTTGATTATAACTACAGACTACGACCGACACTTATTGGTGTCACCCGTTATTACTTACTTAATCCAAATGAATTTCATTAACCTTGATTAACAACCTGATTTTTGTTTACTTGAATAGAAGGTAAGCCTTAAAGACGAAGAGAAGAGGACCGAGATCCTACTAGTCACATATGATATTTAAGGTTGTCGAGTATACGAAGGACGCGTTGGCTATTTCACATATGATTTATTTGGACCTTACTAGCAATGCTAATGGGCCACTGAGGCCCAATAGCATGTAAAAGTCATTGAGGGTCCCTTAAGCATGTAATTGGGCCACAGGAGGCCCAAATAAACATGTATTAATTATGTAAGGCCCAAAAGTCATGTTAATGGGTCACGAAGGCCCAATAAGCATGATTAGAATCTTTCAAGGCCAACAATTTGAATGTTTACTTGTTTTTTTTGTATAGTCTAAATGTCGGGAATTCTGTTTGAACAATTGTTGAATCGCAAAGGCACGAAGTTTGTCGATTGTTTTATAACGATATTTAAATTTATGAAAATATATGTATATTTTTCATTATAAATTCATAAGTTATAATTTGGTATTTTTGACCCAATATCTTATTAATAAAATAACTGACTCAAAAATATTGGTTTGACCTTTTCAGCCCTTCTTTAATAAAAATAACAATTTTAGTTTATTTTTATAAAAAAATGACATTTTAGGTCCTTAAACTATCTTTCTTGACATTTCGGCCCAAAGACTTATTTAAATAATGTTTTCAGCCCAATGATTTCTTTTTGGCAGTTTCGGCCCCTTTAGTAAAAACATTTTCATTTATAACCCAAAGTTTTCGCAACTTTTACAAATTTGACCCAAAATCCAAAAACTTTACATTTTTAATCCTTTTTGGGCAAATAAGGTTATTTTAACCCTTGAAATAGATTTATTTACCTTTCTACCCACTGTTTTGAGAAATTTACCATTTCAGCCCCTTAAAACCATATTTTTTTTTGCAAGTTTGGTCCTACGGGCCGAAAAGCCCAAAACTTTAGCCCAATAGGCTACAATTTACATTTTTAGTCATTTGAAAAGCATAATGTTCATAAAAACTTCTATTTTAACTTTTTTTGACCCTTTTTATCCTTGTAAAAGCCGTAAATGACAACGTTTCCCCAACTTTTGTTTTTACTTGACAAAAATAGTCCAAAAATGAGTTTTTTTTTGTTGTAAGATGCTTATTATAACCTTAGATGATAGTTTTTCTTAACTTGTTAAGTGTAGTACATCCTAGATCACGTATTTTCCTCCTTAAACTATAGATCTCGAAATATCTTTCATTTTTGGCACATGTTTACCACATAAACACAAGAAATCACACATAACATACAAATACACATAGATCTACACATTTTACTTGTATTCTCCCCCCTAAAACATATGAAAACCGAAAATAGAGGGGTATGAGTGTGTTACTACCTTCGGCCGAGAGGGATAAAGAGAGTGGGGAGGATTTCCAAGTGGGTTATTGCATGATGGATTAGGATCATAATCTAGATACATGAGGTATACTTAGTATGGAAATCCCATATGTAAAAATGAGGTGTCAACCTCTTTCCATGCAATTTTTTTACACATGGACCGAAATAGGCTTAGTGGGAGATGGTATGAATGAATTTTGGCCCACTTCTAGCCTAGGTTTGAAATCATGAGGTTCTTAGAAAGGTTTTCGGCCCATTGGGCTCTTTTGGATGGTTCACGGCCCAATTTAGCATAAAGGAATGGATTTGAGTCCGTTAAAGCTAATTGAAATTGTTATGGCCCAATAATGCCCATTATAGGTAAACTAATACATTTTAGATCCATTATGGCCCAAAATGTTATGTTTCATGCAAGTGGGTTCAGTTATGGTCCATTTAAGGGTCCTAAGCCCAAAACAGTCAAATTGGAAGCTTATTGGTCCATTAGGCCCAATAAGGAAATCCTAGTCCATAATGTGTTTAAACTAGGATTTCTAGGGTTTCCAACCTTTTGTCGACCATTTGAAGTGTTTGTATAGAGTGTTTGATGGAATTTTGTTGTCATTGAATAAGTATCATACATGCTTTCAAGTTTTAGTTACAATGTTAGTCTTGTTAAGTGTTTACAAAGCATCAGAATTCCTAGTTGTGACAATATGAATCTAAATTATGAAAGAAGATAACAACTTCATTTTTAATTATATGTGATTCACATATAATTTACATATGATTCACATGTAAATCACAAGTGAATCACACATGAATTACATGTGATTCACATATGAATTCATATGTGATTCACAAGTAAATGACAAGTGAATCACATATGAATTACATGTGATTCACAAGTAATTCACATATGAATTCATATGTGGTTCACATGTAAATCACATATAAGTTACATGTGATTCACATGTAATTAACACATGATTCATATGTAAATCACAAGTGAATCACATATGAATTAGATGTGATTAACATGTAAATCACATGTGATTTACATGTGAATCACATGTGATCTACATGTGAATCACATGTAATTCATATGTGATTCACTTGTGATTTACGTGTAAATCACATGTGATTCACATGTAAATCACAAGAGAATCACATATGTATTATATGATTCACATGTAAATCATATGTGATTCACATGCAAATCACAAGTGAATCACATATGAATTACATGATTCGCATGTAAATCATATATGATTCACATGTAAATCACCAGTGAATCACATATGAATTACATGATTCACACGTAAATCACATGTAATTCGCATATTAATTATATGTAATTCACAAGTAAATCATAAGTGAATCACATATGAATTACATGTTATTCAAATGTAAATCACAAGTGAATCTTAAAAGATACAATCACATGTGAATCTTACATGAAATAATCACATGTGAATCTTACATGATTTATACGTATGTTTTTTGTGAATGCTTTTGCATTAATCAACTTTTTATTTTATTATCTTGTAGATTTGGAAGAATAATGGGAAAAAATTAAAGAGGTGAAAAGTGATAAATTGAAGAAAAAATATAGAAATCTTGACACAAAGACGTAAAAGCGCTTCGAAATTTTGTAGCATGTTTTGTTTTTTATATTTTATTTTGTATCGAATAAAATAGTTGTACTATTGTGTTTACAGATTAGTAAGTAAAAATTGCTTTTTATGACTTATTTATAAGTATTATAGTATAAGAAATATGTATACATGCACTTGAAAACTATGTTTATATGCTCCTAAAACATTGATTTTTTTTTGTTAAAAAAATTATAGCTTTTTTATTTTTATTTTTATTTTTTTTAAACTTACTATGTTTAAAAAAATTCTTGTTTTTTAAATAATACAGTTTTTTTAAAAAAATATTTTTTTTTCAACTTTTATTTTTAAAAATTTATGCTTTCTAAAAAATGAAAAAAATCTGCAATTTAAAAAAACGAAAATTATTTTTTTTATAAAAAAATCCGAAAATTTGTTTTATAATGTTAATTTGAGAGTTTTTTTTATTAATATTTCCAATAATACAAAAAAACTAAATGAGATTAGTAAGATGACGATCATACCCTTAATGAGTTAATTTTTATCCAACACTCCACTTTTTGTTCTCGGATTATCGGAAAACTTTGAGTTCTCAACGGATCTGACCTATATATATATATATATATATATATATATATATATATATATATATATATATATATATATATATATATATATATATATATATATATGGAGCTGAATTATTGTACGAACAAAAGATTTGTGAAAACTTACGAACTCATAATCAACTAATCATTTTTCAACACCAAAATCATTAATCTTCTCCAAATGGTGTGTCTAAGCCATATCTATGCTAAAAAATTTATTTATTTTCGAAAAATAAAATAAAATCGTCAAATCTTTTTTTGAGCCTAGATATGGCTTAGACGCACTATTTGGAGAAGATTGGTGTTGAAAAATGATGAGTTAATTATAAGTTCGCAAGTTCTCACAAATCTTTTACTTCTTAAAAGAAATTGACTCTCTCTCTCTCTGTATGTGTGTGTGTATATATATATATATATATATATATATATATATATATATATATATATATATATATATATATATATATATATAATATTATTGATTTTTTTTTATGAATTATAGATAAAAAATAACAATAGATTTTGAATTTTGATTTTCTCTAAAATTCTACAATGATTTACCGAGTTTGATGTTATAACAAACAATTGGTTGCATAAATTGGTTGCATAAGCATTGCATAAGGGTGGTACCAAACCACTTCCTCTAGCCTAATTGCTTTCAATATCATTTTTTCCTCAATACTTTTATTTCTTTTATTTTCTTTAACCTTTTACCTTTGACTTGATTATACAAATTACCCATATTTTATAATTTTATCTTAATCATTATTTTCACAAAAATACAATAGAATACGTGGAAAATGACTTATAAGGCAACTATGTTTTCGAATTGTTCAAAAGATATTATCAAAGTTTGGCATGTGCAAAAAATATCATTCAAGTAACACCTTTGTACAAAAATACCATCGAATTGCACCTTTTGTTCTAATGTTACCTTCTAGTAACTGGCACCTTCAAGTAAGCGTATGATCATTACCAGTAAAAAGAATATTCTCATTTGGAGATTGCAGCTTCGAAGTATCCCTACTAGAGAGAATCTTTCTCTATGCGGGATCATTATGAATTCAATCATTTGTCCGGTATGTTCCAATACCGTTGAATCTATTGATCATCTTTTTGTCGGTTGTAATCAGCTGATTGAGATTTGGACTCGTGTTGCTATTTGGTGTGGCGTCCAAACTCCTCCTCTGTGCTCTATTGATCATCATCTGATTCTCTTTCGTTAAAAAGAGGGCAACATCAAGCCTTTGATGCGATCATTTTCACTACGTTTTGATGTTTATGGAATTTTCGTAATTCCATCATTTTTGGAACGACGCAACCTAAAAAATCTTTTATTTTAGATGAGGTCATTGATAGATCCTTATTTTGGATTTCTAATAGGTATAGAAAAACTAAAATTAGTTAAACCTCTTGGTTATATAATCCTCTTTCAGCTTGTAATTTGTTGTGATGACTTTCTTTTTCTAGCTTCTTGCTAGTTTTTCTTATAAAATCCGCCGTTCAAAAAAAAGTTAAGTGGGAAAAGAACAAGTATGTGGCATTGACCGTCCGCATATGTTGATTGATCATTCTTTACTCTAAAAAAAACAAAAAATGGCTCATGACTCCAAGAAGGATCGATGGCGCCCTCCATTGAGGGTTTTCACCATTAAGAGTTTCCTAGAAGCATAATCAGACTTGATTGTCAAGAGTTTTCATCGTTCATCTGTAACATCCAAAATTACACTTATAAAATTTTGAAAATCAACACGTCATTTCCAAAATAAGGGTTTCAATCCACGTCAAACACAATCCAAAGTATCAGAAAAAATCTTCAAAATGCAGAAGCTAAGTCTTAGTTTTGAAATTCATAACGCCAAAGATAACATAAATAAATGTCATGCCCTTGAAAATGTCTAGAACTCCCAATGAAGTCAGCTCCTTGCCTTTCGCACATGAATGACCTACAACTAAACATAAATCGCAACTGTAAGTCTACGGCTTAATGAATAATCACAACACTTAATCACTGCACAAATGATATGCATTCTGAATCTTACATATAAACACATAACTGAAACATAAAACGTTTTAACATGCTAACATAACCGACCACAATCACTACATTTTCTCCGAGAGGTGTATCTTTTGTTGACCTAGTACTCACCACTTCCCTTCGAGAGGTGTGTCATGGTCCTAAATCCACTAGATTCCCTCCAAGAGAATGTATCTTAAATAAGTTAATAATAATAAAAAAAAGGCTATAAAAAAATTATGTAAGGGACCAAAAACGTAAGTTTAAAATATAATGAAGGACAAAAATCTTAATTTATAAAATATCAATAATTTAACTTTAATACCATGAAAGAGGAAAATGGTTAAATAAAAATTAGTTGAAGAGAAAAAATGTATTATAATATGACAGAAACAAAGTCTCTATTTTCGAATACAGATTTTTTTTCATTTTCTCTTGTATAACGTAAAGATTTAGAGTTTTTGGTATGAAAATGAAAAACTGAAATAAAAAGAAGTCATATTTTAATAAATTAAGACACAAGCACAATCCACGAATAATTAGATATATGTTGTAATCACGTGAATCCTTAAGGGACAAGAAAGAGTCTATTTATCAAACTCTTATTAAAATAATACTAACTTTTTGGCTTTTTATTAGTAGGGCAAAGAATTTTCTTAATTCTTAATCCATTGGTAAAGCAATATGGTTAAATATAAAGGCACTACTTGTGTATGTTAAGATTTTATAGAGAATGTTGGCATTAATTATAAGTTATTTTCTTATTTTCGAAATAACGAGCATGGTTATTTATTATGTACAAAAAAGTTATTAAAAAACCAACTATTGTTTAATAAAATCATGCTGGATTGTTTGGATTAAAATTTAAAAGTTCACTTCAAGGCTTCAAGCTATTCCTTTATAATTAGTTTTTCTTTCAGCTATTTAATAATAATAATAATAATAATAATAATAATAATAATAATAATAATAATAAACTACACACCTTTCGAGTCACATTCTAGTCCCATATCAATGAAAAATGGAACTATGTCAAGCAAATATAACTAATTTATAGATAAGAAACCCAAGCTAATAAAGTTAAATTAAAAGCGTATTTAGAAAAACAAGTTATAAAACAATCGATGATAACAAGCACTTAAAAGTCGGAATTTATAGTTTTTATTTTAGGTAAATTATATTATTTATCTTTATGGTTTATAGTAATCTATATGGGTGGTTCTTATTTTTTATTTTTTATTTATTTATTTATTTATTTTTATTTTTAATTCGGATGGTCTTTATTATTGGTTTTATTGTGTCTTTGGTCCCATACCACTCTTAAGACCGTTGTGCAGGACATCCGGTTCGATAACTGTAGGACGGAGGGTAATCTAGACTGATGACTGTGGACCCAGTATGCGCTTTTTTATATGTTTTGTTGTGTGTGGTATTTTGGGGGAACTCACTAAGTTTTGGCTTACTGTTTGATTTCATTGTTTCAGATACATCAAATGATTGGGGAGAGGCAAATGCGTGATTATGCACATCATCCTTGGATATTTTATTGATAAATGATTTTGGGATACTCTGATTAACGATTATGGTTTTTGTAATAATGTTTTGAATGATTTACGGATTATCAAAATGGTTTTAAAAATAAAAAATTTTACTATGATTTTTGGGATGTTATATCTTTACATTGGAACAACTATAAAATGTTATGGTGCTTACTGAGTATGTTTCATGTGAGCTTGTGTTACTTAGGAACCATACTCGAGGTAAATTCACCCTTATAATCACAAAGAAACTTCAAAAGGACCTTTATTTCTTAAATTTCAACACTAATGAATCTCTTTTGGTCACATAGTTTTCCTTTGCAGTCTAACCAAATACAGTATACTCTATGTTTATTGTTAAATCCATTATGGTGTATTACTTGGTACTCTTACAAGATAATACTTCACCATTTAGTAAAAGCACAAATTCTGACTGCGCATGAAATCGTCTTTATCAGTGTGGAACTTAGCATTAGTGTAACCTTTACATTGATCTCTTCCATACTAACAATAACCTTTCTCCTGTCCTCCCAAGACACTTAGGAATGTTCTTGATCTTTATTCGTTGATTCTCGCAATATTGATCTAATCTGACTTGTCATGGTAAAGGCATACGAGTCATTAGATCTAGTACACGTCGGGAAATATATGTAACATCGAGTTTCTGGATGTTTTTGATTTCTGGTTAGCAGATCGTAATTTGATTAAATAAAGGTATCGGGCTTTAAGGGAATAGAGTTAGACCCTATTAGATGTTGATAATGTTGGTTAAGTGATTTAAGCCATTGAATTGTACTTTGGAACCAAAGAGTAAAATGGGAAAAGTGATATTTCGGACTTCTTGCATGAGTAAATGAATTTAGGTTAGCATGTTTTAAGTCAAAAAATAATTCTATAGAATTATGGGGCTTGTCAATACCTTTGTGTGGATATAAAGATCACTGAAAATGAAGTTAAAATGAATAAGGTATGATTGTTTGAAACTGAAATGGAAAATGAGGAAAACCCCATCACAACAGCGTGGTGAAGAGTTCACCACAACATTTTGAGCTATGCAGCCTAACCCTATTAAATTACGGTTTAGTTCATATTAAAGGCTTCAAACCTATGTTTTAGGTCTTTTTACAACCTCTATTGCATCAAGATCCCCTCTTTTTAGCAAACCCTAACATCCCTTCATAGATCAAGCTCCTCCTCTTCTCTTTCTCCTCTCAACCATATTCTTGAGTTTTTATGGTTTTTGGGTGTTGTGTTCTTCAAATATTTGGTTTTGAAGCTTTGCAACCGAAGAGATTAACATTCATCTACCTTCTGGACCCTAGTAAGTTGCAAAGATCCTTGATTTATTGTTATTCATCATGAGACCTATGAGTATTTAGTGTTTTGGTCCATTTTAATGAGATTTGGTCCCTTTGTGAATTGTTCCATGGAGTTTGAAGAACTCCATGACCTTTGGTTCACGTTTAAAGTTTAGATCTAGTGATTTGGTAGAGTAAAGAGTGTATGAAAGAAATCGCTTTACTCCAAGCATTAAGAAAGTGGGGTTTTGGACATTTCTTAACCTAGAGTTTTATATCTTGGAAGTTTGTTGTGTTGTTATGGATAAAGTTGGAAAATTTATCCATTTTAGCATCATATTGATTCAGTATATGAAAGTTGGAGGCTTGGAATTAATGGATTAAGTTGAGAAAGATTCATTCTTGGACTCTTTGAGACTTAAAGTTTAGATCTTGGTTGTTTGGATCATCCTAATGGATAAAGTTAGAATACTTTATCCATTAACAAGCTATTAAGTACCAGATCTAAAATGTTGGAACCTTAGACTTAGTGGTTAAGACGTTTATGGAATAAGTTGTAGGGGACGTTCACCACGACGCAGTGTAGTGTTTGTCACACCCCGAAACCGGAACGACGGAAACGTTTGGGGGCGGAGGACGTCATGTGTAACATCCAAAATTTCGAAACGATTAAAACTTTTCAAAATCACCCATTTTATTAATATTGTTACAAAAAGGTTTTCAATACATTATTTAACAGAGTAATTTCCCAGGTTCATATCATAAAACACCAACACGAGGAACGGTGCGATCACGCCTTTGCCTTGCCACAGACTCCTGAGAACCTGAAACATAAAACCACAACTGTAAGCCCGAAAGCTTAGTGAGATACCCCCAGAATACCAACCACATATACGCCTTTCCAGGCCCTGAACTTCCGGTCCATGTGTCTCAGGGGACTTTCGTCCCTGCTGGGTAAACCTTCCGGCCCTACCCACGCCGACCTTCCGGTCCATCACACAACATAATCGCCTTCCGGCCCATAACGTATTGCCTTCCGGCCCATAAGCATAAAATGCACATAACAAGCAATCATATAGCAGTTCATAGACAACAATCGATCAACAGATCACATATCATAGCATTGCTCTAACAAAATACCGGTCTAGCCGGTCACTAGCATAACATTACCCTATGTATCAGTCAACATACTAATTGCATAAATACGCCTTTCCAGGCCATGACCTTCCGGTCCACATAGCAATGCCTTCCGGCCCATAACATGTAATGACAACTACCCGGATTACCATCCGATAAAAGGGTCGGCCTTAGTGCCATAAACCCTAGCGATATAGTGAGGATAACTCACCTTGAAACTGCCGGCTGAACAGATAGCTCAAGCTGCTCCGATCACTGATACGATCTCCACCTCTGGATAGTCACCAATGCACTGAACTCAAACAATAACAACAATTACCAAATTACCCTTGGAACCACTGGTCAATCCTTGGTCAAAGACAAGGTCAAAGTCAACCCCTGACTGACCCTACTCGCCGAGTCAACTCTATGACTCGCCGAGTCCCCATACTCAGAACTTCATTTAACCCGCGACCTAACTCGCCGAGTCACCCCAAGACTCGCCGAGTTCAACGACTCTGAGTCCACTCGCCCTTGACTCACTGATTCCTTAAGATTCCTTTTCTACACGTCGAGTATCCCCTTTTTGCTCGACGAGTTCCTCCTGGAAGAATCGCGGGGCCACCCCGACTCAACTCGCCGAGTCTGACGAACAACTCGACGAGTCCCAGATATTCTTCAAGCTACTCGCCGAGTCTGTTCATCAGACTCGTCGAGTCCATGCCATGCAGTCGATCAAACTGCTTCCTGAGGTAAGTATTGTCCCGAAATACACAAGCATGGGACCTTCTGGACCTCTAAGGTCCTAATACAGGGTTATAGTCGTTTGGGGGACTAGGGTAACACTTAATCTAATCACAAAGGGGTTCCATAAACCCTAATTCCATGACACATCAACATAGCAGAGCATAATTCGAATTCTTACCTGAATAATGTGCCCTCTGTGTCCCCAAATCCTCAGAACGTGACTCCCTTGCTGTTCCTTTAGCCAAGCCCTTCTCTTCCTTGCACCACAACCCTTCCAAGATCAACAATGGCCCTTAAACTTTGCTCCAGATGCACCCAATCGATTTAGGGTTCTTCTCAGAAGGCCAAAATGAACAATGACGGCCAATAAGTGCCTCTTATACGTCCCAAACCTGAACGGTTAGGGTTTTCGCCAAACAGCGCAGACTCGCCGAGTCCATATCTGGACTCGTCGAGTCCAGTCGCGAACCCGCGCCCCGGTCTACGATCCTACTCGCCGAGTCTAGGCTCCAACTCGCCGAGTCCCTTCTTAAAACACCCCCAAATCATAATTATATCGATATTTGAAATTCCGGGCTGTTACATCATGTTTAGTATCACAACACATGCATCATAGTAATCAAAGTAACAAACAACCATTTCAGTAATATGAAAGTGTTTACAAAGTATGTGATTCACAAAAGATTGACTCCAAAAGCAAATAACAAAACAAGACATGAAGCTACTATGCTCCATCTTTTGAATCCCAGTGCGCGTACCTGTCTACTATTCTCCTGAGAATACAAGTTATTTTGAAAGAATAGATCAACATTTAAGTTGGTGAGTTCATAAGTATTTAGGTGATGAAATGTAAGATGTAAATTCCTTTTTGAAAAGTTCGCAAGTTCCTCCAGAAAATCCTATATTTTCTGATATGAGGATTGAAAGTAAAATGACTCTACAATTCCTTCTATGAGTACTAAATGGATACAAGTTATATATAATTTAGAGTAAATAGACAATTGATTGTGTGAATCTGCCCTAAGCCCACAACCAAACAAGGAACAGGGAATGAGGCGGAAGTCACACATCCCATTGTTTGTTAGATCCTCACTGTATATAACCCCAACGTATTCATTTGGTACTTGTAACGATGTAAATTTTAAACCAAATTTTTATTTTTTTAGTTATCACAAAAGCACATGTCACATTTCTTAAAACTCTAAATACCAATATTCAACATAGTTTTCAAAAACATTTATTCACAATCCAGGATCCACAAAATATAACTCCAACTCCATGGCATGTGTACAATCATGCCGGTGCCTTCCTGCGGTCCTCTGAGGTACCTGAAACAAATAACACATAACATGGTAAGCACGCATGCTTAGTGAGTTCCCCAAAATACCACATATATCACATTAGCCACTCGAGGCTATAACACTGTGAGACCTTCCGGTCTGTGTGTCTTAGTAGGACCCTCCAATCCCATGGCTCGTTGGACCCTCTAGTCCGGTAAAAGTGAGAACCCTCCGGTCTCATGGCTCGTTTGACCCTCTGGTCTGGTCTCAGAAATCACATAATATAGCACGAATATACATATCACATAAACAATGCACAACTCAAGCAACGCTAACTCGGCGAGTCGGCTCACGGACTCGTCGAGTCCACTCATTAAACCACATCACCAGTCGCGACTCTACTCGACGAGTTTAGGCACCAACTCGTCGAGTCACTCCACATATTTCAAAATAACTACTTAAAATATTATACCTAGAAATCCGGATGTTACAGTACTTACGGAATTAACTGTAATAGTTCTTTATATTTGATGAAAACATTCTTTAAGAAAATCATATATTTCCTTTAGTAAAAATGGTAACCACAATAGTTCCTTCTATAATCACTTAGTTTATACTAGATATATATAATCTAATATCGAACGGACAGTTAAATAGGTGAATCTGCCCTAAGCCCACAACCAAACAAGGAACACAGAATGAGGCAGAAAGCACACATCCAACTGCCTATCGGAGATTAATTATATAGAATCATGATGTATAAACTAAGGTTTATAGAGTTAATCACTAACGGTCCTTTGAGTTATACTGGTTTAATAAACTGAATTAAACCCTTTTTCTGATAAGTTTCTAGTTTAGCCTACTAAATGTTCTTTCTGGAAAGTATGTTTTTGTATTAGAAAACAGTGTATTGAATTGTATACTATGAACTGACCCATACCTGGTACTCCTTATGATTACTTGGTGTATACGAAATATATATACATCTATGTTCAAATAGATAGTAGACTGGGTGCATCTGCTCTAAGCCCACAACCAAACAAGGAACAAGAAATGAAGCGGAAAGCACACATTCAACTGTCTACCGGACCCGA
Organism: Lactuca sativa; assembly: GCF_002870075.4. NCBI lineage: Eukaryota > Viridiplantae > Streptophyta > Magnoliopsida > Asterales > Asteraceae > Lactuca > Lactuca sativa. The sequence goes on from NC_056630.2 coordinate 250,263,756, forward strand.
TTAACATATATCCCTGATGTATCTACCGAGGAATCATAAATTTAGCATTATAGGCCCCCTTCTAACTAAATGTACTAAGACTCAATTGTTCTGGTTGTCTTTTGTAATGATGTAAGTTTTCCCAAGTGTAAGACTATCTTTACTAGAAAATAGTTTGCATTACTTTTTATGTGAGAATATCACTATATGAATGAAATGGGAAAATGAAAGTGTACAGTAGTGTTCTATAAAGTAATTATTGAAGCACTAACTACCTTAAAAACTAGTTTATTAATTAAGGATAAGATGTGATGTGGTTATAACCATACTGATCGATAAGGGTTCAACACGACGACCTGTTGGCGTTGAAACTGATGTGACATTTGTCACCCTTTGGCCTTCTTGCCAAACTGTAGCGAACTGTTGGGATGCGGGCTTGTCAGTCCCGTATAGATCTATACACACAATGTCCGTTCTCCCTCCAGGAGACTATGGTTACAAAACACGACCTAGCAAGTATATTGCTAAGTCGTAAAGTAGTCTCACATAAATGTTATCTTGTTCTTGTTATCGTATGTTCCTTTTTGTTCTTGTTATCGTATGTTCCTTTTTTTTTCTTGTTATTGTATGTTCTGAACCCCTAAACTATACCTATTATAGTTTACTTGTATGATTTTTTTGAACTATCTCTGATTTGTAGAAAAGACTCCATAACTACTGAGTTATGATTGTACTTTAAAAACAGAGTTTTATAAATAACTATGTTTTTGAAATGATTTGATCACTTATAAAAGCATAATAAATTCTTTATCGTGATGGTTATCACAAATAAAATTTACACAATATCATTGTGTTCAACTTGTATTCCCCACCTTAAAAGCATTTAAAATATTTAAAATATTTATTATAGGGGTATGAACTCGCCTTAAGTGGGTGATTCAATTGAAGATTCGCATACGGATGAGAAGTTCCACGAATGAAGTCCCGAGACACAAACGAGTCCTAAATGACATATATTGATACATATATGCATGAAATTAGCAAATCTAACTATAAAGGAGATTGGGAATCAACCTAGGATGCAAGGATAACTCACCAAAGAAGTGTTGGAAACAAGATAGGAGGTTGATTGGATGTTCACGACCCAAAGGAAGGATGGTTCACGACCCAAATGGATGAATGGTCCACGGCCCAAGTTGGTTCACTGCCCAACTTGATGAGTGGTTCACGGGCCAATCTTGAAGGGTTCACAGCCCAAATGTGAAGAACACTTGAAGATCTAGGTGTTTTGGTGAGTGTTTGAAGATCCTAGTAAGCTTCTATGAAGCATCAAAGGAAAGGAGTGTTTAGGAGAGAAAGAAGGTGTTCTTGAACTATGATACTTGAGAGAGAATGGAGTGTTTGCGGCCAAGGGTTGAGAAATGAGGAATAAATGGAAGAAACGTATATATATGGGAGGGGTTCACGGCCACCCTAGGGTTCACGGCCGTGAAAAACCTTTAATGGATTTTCAAGATCTATTTCATTCCTCTAATCCTAAGCTAACACTTCTCTACATCCAATCCAAAACTGTACTAGGATTAGAACTCATTAGAATGACCCTTAACAAGGCTAAAAGGCAATAGAATTAAGTCTGACTTTTGGTTGATCGAATTGTGTCACACCCCAAAACCGGAACGACAGAAACGTTCGGGGGCGGAGGACGTCATGTACAGTATCACAACAAAGCATAGTAGTAAACTAGCAACAACCTCATCCATTGCATTAATAATATAATTTAATGCAAGTGTGTTCTGTAAAGTTTATAAGACACCAAAAATATAAATCAAAATAAGAGATGAGTCTTGAACGAGCTCCATCTCCTCAAAACCTGGCATCGGTACCTGTCTACTGATGATTTGAGAATACAAGTTATTTTGAAAGAGTTGATCAACTTTAAAGTTGGTGAGTTCATAAGCATTTTAGTGTCATTGTTTGTATGAAAATGTTTTTAAGTGTTTGATGTGTAAGTTTATAAATGTTTGTAGTAACCGTTTGTATTACCTAGAAGGTCCTATATTTTCTACTAAACGTAGCCTTCTACCAAGGCATCAAATGTTCTGTATGTTTGTTTCTTGTAAGAGTGTGTATTTTCCCAAATGTGACTATCATTAACAAAATATAGTTTTTACATTACCGTTTATGTGAGAAGATCACAATGTGAATGAAATGGGAAAAATAATAAAGTACTGTAGTGTTGTATTATAGTAACTACTGTTGTACTAACTACCTTAAACTGGTTGTTAAATAAGGTATAATGTGATATGATTGCACCATACTATCGACTAAAAACACGACGATGAAAGACGTCGAAAGAAATGACATTTAGCACCCGTAGACTTGCAAGTCCCACTGTAGGGAACAACAAGGTGTGGAATAGTCAATCCAATATAGATCTATACAAAAATTCACGCTCTCCCTCTAGGAGACTCTGGATACAAAACGAGCCATGGCAGTGATGCCATGCCCCGAAACAATGGTTCACATTTATGTTATAGTATTCTTGTATATGTATTGTATGTACTAGTGTAATGTATGTTCTCTCTGTCTAGTATGTAGTATGTTTTCTTTGTTTCTCAAGAGAAGAAACACTTACAATCTTGAAGATCTACGAGAAAAGTCGGATGATACTTGAGAGAGAATGAGTTCTTTGGCTTGAAATGGAAGAAATGATAAAAAATGATCATGAAATATATACATAGGAGGGAGTTTACGGTCACCATGACCGTAAGCTCTAACGTCCTGACCGTAAACTCCTTTTGAGGAGGTTTATGGTTTGCTAGATGGTTTGGAACTTTAACTGACAAATCCAAACACTGATTCCTTTGATGTACTAGTCTCAAAATACTCAGAATAGAACCTAAACAGTGCTAAAAGATAGCAACACGAGTCTAACTTTGATATATTTGAACGTTTATACAAGCTAGAAATTTCGGGTTGTCACATCATCCCCCGTTAGAGAGAATTTCGTCCCGAAATTAGAGTTTAAGCAATTAAGTTAATACAAATAACTAAGCGAAAAAATGAGGATATTTCAATTTCATTTGATCCTCGCGCTCCCAAGTGAATTCAGGTCCTCGCTTGGCGTTCCAGCGAACCTTCACTATCAAGATACGACTTTGCTTTGTTTGCTTGACCTCTCCGTCCATGATCTGTACTGGTTCTTCCATGAAGTTAAGGCTCTCGTTGATCTCGATCTCGTCGAGAGGGATTAAAAGAGTCTTATCGGACATACACTTTTTCAAGTTCGAGACATGGAAAAGTAGAATGTATGTTACTAAGTTCATGAGGTAGATTGATTTTGTAAGCTACTGGGCCGATTCTAGCGAGAATCTCGAAAGGACCTACGTATCTTGGATTGAGCTTCCCACGCTTTCCGAAGCGTATCAAGCCCTTCCAGGGTGAGACTTTCAAAAGAACGTGGTCTCCCACCTGGAATTCCAAAGGTTTCCTTCTCTTGTCAGCGTAGCTTTTCTGCCGGTCTCTAGAGGCTTTCAATCGTTCACGAATCTGAACGATCTTCTCTGTCGTTTCCCTAATGATCTCCGGACCTGTGAGAGTGCTGTCAAGAATTCGTCCTTTAGCTAACTGGGTGTCAACCACCTCAGTCCAACACAGAGGGGATCTACACTTTCGGCCACAGAGGGCTTCAAATGGAGCAGCCGTTATGCTCGTGTGATAACTGGTGCTGTAGGAAAACTCGACAAGGGGTAAATGAGTATCCCATGCCTTCCCAAAGTCGATCACACATGCTTGCAACATATCTTCCAAGGTTTTAATAGTCCTCTCACTTTGTCCATCGGTTTGCGGATGGTAGGCTGTACTCATGTCCAGCCTCGTTCCAAGGGAACTTTGTATCGACTGCTAGAACCTCGAAGTGAATCTACTATCTCTAAAAGAGATAATGGATATAGGAACACCGTGTAGTCGTACTATCTCTCTAATGTATGTTTTAGTCAGCTTCTCCATCTTGTCTGTCTCTTTGATAGGCAGGAAGTGTGCGGACTTTGTTAACCTGTCAGCGATTACCTATATGGTATCGAGACCACCCGTTGTCTTGGGCAACTTGGTTATGAAGTCCATCGTGATCCGCTCCCACTTCCATTCAGGTATCTCCAGTTTTTGAAGTAAACCTGATGGTTTATAGTATTCGACCTTAACCTTGGCGCAAGTAAGACATTTACTTACGAAGGTAGCAATCTCTGCTTTCATGTTAGGCCACCAGTATAACTTTTTAAGATCTAGATACATCTTATCTGAACCTGGGTGGACGGAATATCGAGTGTTGTGTGCTTCGGTCATGATCAAGTCTCTGAAGCCACCGTGTTTTGGTGTCCAGATCCGATCCATGAAATATAAGGCTCCGCCACCCTTGACTTCCAAGTTCTTATTCATCCCTCTCAGGGATTCACCCGCCACATTTTCAGGTTTCAAAGCGTCGAGCTGAGCCTCCTTAATTTGTGTGGACAAGTGTGAATGGATAGCTATAGTCAATGATTTGACTCTACGACCAAAGTATTGTTTCCGACCTAGGGCGTCAACTACTACGTTGGCCTTGCCGGGATGATAACGAATTTCGCATTCGTAATCATTGAGTAGCTCGACCCACCTTCGTTGTCTCATGTTGAGCTCCCTTTGGTCGAATATATGTTGTAGGCTTTTGTGGTCTATAAAGATAGTGCTTTTCGTTCCATATAGGTAGTGTCTCCAGATCTTTAGAGCAAACACAACTGCTCCTAACTCAAGATCATGTGTGGTGTAGTTGATCTCGTGTGTCTTCAGTTGTCTAGAGGCATAGGCAATGACCTTACCTCGTTGCATCAAAACACATCCGAGCCCTTGATTGGATGCATCGCAATAGACCACGAAGTCTTCTATTCCTTCTGGTAGGGATAGTATCGGTGCGGTGCATAAGGCTCGCTTCAGCGTTCGGAACGCTTTCTCATGATTCTCTTCCCAGTCAAAGGACACACCCTTCTGGGTCAAAGTCGTAAGAGGTTTCGCAATCTGAGAGAAGTTTTGAATGAACCTACGATAGTAGCCAGCGAGGCCTAGAAATTGACGGATTTATGTAGGCGTCTTCGGTGCTGACTAGGTCTCAATGGCTTTGGTTTTGGAAGGGTCCACATGAATTCCCTCTTCACTAACAACGTGACCCAGGAATTCGACTCTTCGAATCCAAAACTCGCATTTGGAGAACTTCATGTAGAGCTTCTCTGATCGTAATGTTTCCAAGATCTAACGTAGATGCTTACTATGCTCTTCCTTACTAGGAAAGTAGATAAGTATGTCATCTATGAAGACGATAACGAACTGATCCAAGTAAGGATGACATATCGTATTCATTAAGTCCATGAATACAGTGGGCACATTGGTCAATCCGAATGGCATCACTACAAACTCGTAGTGTCCATAACAAGTTCGGAAGGCTGTCTTTGGGACGTCCTCCTCTAACACTCGTAACTGGTGATACCCGGATCTCAGATCTATCTTCGAAAAGTAATTCGCCCCTTGAAGTTGGTCGAACCAATCATCTATGCGAGACAGAGGGTAACGATTCTTAATGGTAAGCTTGTTGAGTTCTCTATAGTCGATGCACATACGAAACGATCCGTCTTTCCTCTTGACGAACAAAACCGGTGCTCCCCAGGGTGAGAAGCTTGGTCTTATAAAGCCCTTGCTGAGTAGTTCGTTAAGTTGACCGGACAGTTCTTGCATCTCTGCAGGTGCTAGACGATAGGGCGATTTGGCTACTGGGTTAGCCCCTGGAACTAAGTCGATTTTGAACTCGACTTGAGGTTGGGGAGTTGATCCTGGGAGTTCTTCTGGGAAGATGTCGGGAAAATTGCGTACTACTTGGATGTTCTTTATGTCCTTCATCTCTTGGCTCACAGCGACAACATGAGCAAGGAATGCGTGACATTCCTTTCGCAAGTACTTTTGGGATTGGATACTTGAGATGATACAAAGGTTATTGTCAGGTTTTTTGCCATGGACTACTATAGTTTTGCCAGACGGCAGATTAAGGCGAACAAACTTTTCATAACACATGATGTCGGCACGATGCAGACTCAACCAATCCCTGCCGATAATGACGTCGAAACTTTTAATTGAGATCGACATGAGGTCGATGGAAAATGAATGGTTATCTAGAGTCAGAGTACATCCTATGTATATACTGCTAGTACTCTCAGTCTTTCCGTTAGCCATTTCTACAGTGAACAGTTCTTTAAGTGTTCGTGATTTTTGCTTAATTAGATGAGCAAATTTTTGGTTCACGAAACATCTCTCCGCTCCACTATCAAACAGAATGCATGCATAAGAGTTATCGAGGAGAAATGTACCAGTGACCACTATGGGTTCGGCAACTGCTTCCTCGTGGCCTATAGCCAAAACTCTTCCTACTGCACCGGCATTCCCTGCCTTCAGGCAGTTCCTCTTGTAGTGGCCCGCCTCGCCACAACCGTAACAAGCCTGGCCCATACCAGCGTCGGGGACTTGGTTGATTGGTCTTGCCGGAGCTTTGCAGAAACGAGCGCTGTGCCCCTTCCTATTTCAGTTTGAACACTGCATTTTTCGGCAGGCTCCTGTGTGGTGGAAGTTGCATTTGTTGCACTTTGGCAAACTTCCAACGTATTGCTTTACCAGAGCAGCAGCGGCAGGTGCTATCGCAGCATGAACCATTACGACATGCTGCTTCTTGGCAGCTTTCTGTGCATTGTTCTTCTTCTTCTTTTCATCCTAGAACTTTCGCTTGTTATCAGCGGCTTTGGAGGGTTCTGAGATGGCTAAGGTTGTTGTTGACGACGGGGTACAAACCCCATGGTTAATGAGCCGTTGTTCCAGTCGCTTGGCACTATCAAAGGTAGCGGGGTTTGAAGCTAAAACATTCCCCTGAAATGGAGGCACCAGCCCCTAGATATACCTCTTCACCTTCTTGGCTTCAGAAGGGACCATTCCTGGACATAGCGCTACCCGATCGTTGAATCTGGCAGTGTAAGAGACTATGTCAGAGCCTTTCATGGTTAGGCTCCAGAGTTCCTGCTCCAGCTTTTGAACTTCGCCCCTCGGGTAGTATTCTTCGATCATGAGCTATTTCAGAGCTTCCCAGCCTATAACATTTTCCACTATAAGGGATAGTAACTTGACATGGCTATTCCACCATGTCAAAGCTCGGTCCGTGAAGGTGCATGCGGAAAATTTGACCTTGCTCCCTTCCGGACAAGAACAGATCTCAAAGATCGATTCTGTCTTCTCGAACCATTGCGAGAGGGCAATGATTCCGCTAGTTCCATTGAAGGACCTGGGTTTACAGCTAGTGAAATCCTTGTATGAACACTCGCTAGAGCGCAATGGAGCTTCGGCAGCAGTGGGAGGCACATAAGTCCCACTCCCACTAGTACCGGTATTGGTGAATTGTGCTAGGGCTGCAGTAACAGCCGCATTCACAGCATATTGAATAGTTGCGAGGCTGTATTGAGGAGAAGGGGTTGGAGTTTTATTCGGAGTTATTGGAGTAGTGCGTTTCGCTGATTGACGTGGAGGCATCTTGTAGCTATAAAATCATAAGGATGAAGACATTGATAAGAATTTAATAGAGAGAGTGATGAGAGTGACTCGTGGACTAACTCTCCATAGCCCAATAACACAATTGAATAGTACGATTGAATGTAGATCTGGAACTAGAAGGATGAAAGCATTTGGATATTAATTTCCATGAGATTAGATATCTGTCAATAATACTGGTATTACAGATGTAACAAGTTCGGGAAAAATGACCTAGAAGTAGGTCTCACATCAAACCAAGATAGGAAAATTTTGACAGAGTTACGACCTAACAAGAATTAACAGATTCAAAGTCTTAACATGGCTAGGAAATTAAACTAGAGTTTTTACATAGACTAAGTTATATCCAAAAGAGAAAGTTGAGTAGGCTCTATCTACTAGGGATGTTATTTGGGTCGGAACCGAACCGAACCCGAATAAACCGAAAACCGAATAAGGGTAATTGTATGAACTGAAAACCAAACCAAATAAGCAATACGGGTTCGGTTCGGTTCGGGTATTATTTGGTTCGGTTCGGTTCCGACCCGAATAACCCAAATAACATGTAGAAGATGATTAAGGAGCCAAATAACCCGAATAAACCGAATAACATTTACAATGTGATTATAAATATTGTATTTTGTATGACTTGAATGGAGTTTGATCATAGTAGAAACTAGAAAACAACGATGATGAGACGATTATTTTTTCCAGACGCAAGGGACGACTTTTTTTTTTCTTATCGTGAATGGACTTTGAAGTTTGAACTTTGAACCGGTGATGATCGATCAATGAGTTCGGGTGATCGTAAGTTGCAAGGGAAGTAGCCGCAACTGTTGATCAAAGAGTAATGTCGCAAGGATGAGAAAACCTCAATCGATCAAAGAGTAATGTCTTCGACTCGTCGATTTGGTGTAATACGGATGATCGAATTCGATTGTGTTGATTTTTTTGGTGTATTACGTGGGTTTTTTGGGTAAAGATCGATAGAAAAGAAGACCGAATAAGCAATCATGTTAGGAAAAAAATGTGAATTTTCATATTCGGTTCGGTCCTTTTGGACCGAATAAGCCCTTATTCGGGTAACCCGAACCGAATAACCCGAAAACCGAATAAGCCTTATATAGATACCCGAAAACCGAATCGAATTGCTTATTCGGGTCTAATTCAGTTCGGTCCGGTTCGGTTTTCGGTTCGGTTCGGGTTTTCAGGCCAAATTCTCATCCCTACTATCTACGACGAGAACCACTAGAATGAGTCCTTGACTCTGACAGACGGCGCTCCATGTCTATCATGCGCCTTTTAGACATTGCATGCCTAGCTCGAAGTTCCCTGACTTCAGCTTGGGTTGCAATAAGATCTCTCTACAGGGACGCATTCTGATTCTGAGTCCTTTCATAAGTAGACTCCAGATGGCGAATGCGTACGATATTGACTCCCGCATCGGCATCAACTTCATGGAGTCGGTTGATGGCCGTTCTACCCTGCTCATCACTACGAGCAATCCTGCGGACCAGGATAGGCAGGACTCTGTCTGCTGAGCCTCCCTTGCTCAAGTCATAGAAGCTTCGGTCTCCGTTGTAAGCTAAGGGTTGACCCTGTTCATGGCTCCATCTGTTCAAGTTTGTTGCCCACAGAGGTGTGGGACCTTGAAATGCTGGTCGGGGGTTAGGGTTCAGGATTTGAGCCACTGGGGGTAGTTTGTTGACTTCTGGTTCGGAGTCAGAACTATCCGAAAAGCCTTCTACGAGGTGATCATCCAAAGGGATTGGATAATCCTCTTCTGGCTTTGCTTCAAGCCATCCTCCGTTACCTTGGTTAGGGAATTACGGGTCGCCGCGGGATGGAATCCAGCCATGTTATCTACGCGCGAATAGGGATAAAGAAATAATTAATAGACGTACTAATTAGATAATTATAAGATGATTTTTATCAGTTACTTCAATACTTGCATAATACATACCAGTTACATGTAATCAAAAGAGGATAGACCTTCGAATAAGTGACCCTAACTCCAAATCCACAACCAAACAAGGAATAGGAAGTAAAGCAACGATCACAGATTCTAAGTCTATGACATCCTAGTCACATATAACCTTAGCGTATCCACTTAGCAACTATTGACCTACTAATAAAGACCTTTTTAGTTCTCAGTTAAGAATTATAGTAACACAAAATACTCCTATAGTATTTTAGGTTTATGTTCTGTTCTAATGTTTACATTGTAGTAGTGTTGGTAAGTTTTTAGACTTGTTGCCACATCACAACCATTCTTGGGCATATGCTAATCACTTCTCGGACCAACATAGTTGATCAGGCTATGCCATTTCTAGAACTGACCATACATCCCCAAGCCTACTTATGATGTTCAACAATCGTAATACTTTTGTTCTGTCCTAGTGACACTGATTTTAGTATGAATGCAGGTATGTATACTTGGTTAAATATTTTAGTATTTGAAGTATAACTCTTGGTCAGAGTATTTTAATCCCGTTGCGTTTATAGTTTGTATAACTTTTATGGGTTGATATACTCGATTCACTATAAACAATGCTTTGATACCAATCTATCACACCCGAAAACCGGAACGACGGAAACGTTCGGGGGCGGAGGACGTCATGTATAATATCACAACAAAGCATAGTAGTAAACAAGCAACAACATCATCCATTGCATTAATAATATCATTTAATACAAGTGTGTTCTGTAAAGTTTATAAGACACCAAAAATGTAAATCAAAATAAGAGATGAGTCTTGAACAAGCTCCATCTCCTCAAAACCTGGCATCAGTACCTGTCTACTGATGACCTGAGAATACAAGTTATTTTGAAAGAGTTGATCAGCTTTAAAGTTGGTGAGTTCATAAGCATTTTAGTGTCATTGTTTGTATGAAAATGTTTGTAAGTGTTTGATGTATAAGTTTGTAAATGTTTGTAGTAACCGTTTATATTACCTAGAAAGTCATATATATATATATATTCTACTAAACGTAGCCTTCTACCAAGGCATCAAATGTTCTGTATGTTTGTTTCTTGTAAGAGTGTGTATTTTCCCAAATGTGACTATCATTAACAAAATATAGTTTTTACATTACCGTTTATGTGAGAAGATCACAATGTGAATGAAATGGGAAAAATAATAAAGTACTGTAGTGTTGTATTATAGTAACTACTGTTGTACTAACTACCTTAAACTGGTTGTTAAATAAGGTATAATGTGATATGATTGCACCATACTATCGACTAAAAACACGACGATGAAAGACGTCGAAAGAAATGACATTTAGCACCCGTAGACTTGCAAGTCCCACTGTAGGGAACAACAAGGTGTGGAATAGTCAATCCAATATAGATCTATACAAAAATTCACGCTCTCCCTCTAGGAGACTCTGGATACAAAACGAGCCATGGCAGTGATGCTATGCCCTGAAACAATGGTTCACATTTATGTTATAGTATTCTTGTATTTGTATTGTATGTACTAGTGTAATGTATGTTCTCTCTATCTAGTATGTAGTATGTTTTCTTTGTTTCTCATCATAGTATGTTCGTTCTGTTTCTCATATAGTATATTCATTCTGTTTCTCATATAGTATATTCGTTCTGTTTCTCATATAGTATATTCGTTCTGTTTCTTATATAGTAAGTATTGACACATGTATGACCTGAATCTTTGTATGTTTCATTGTACTAGAAGTAATGAGTAGTGTCTTCCTAATCTATACCTATTATATTTTACTAGTAATTTCTATGGTTTGAATGAATGAAGGTATGCCTTTGCTACCCAAAAATACTGAACTAATTGATGGTACTTTTATATCTATATATGTATACATAATATATAACTGATATTTAAACGACGTTCGGAAAAATAACCTATACTCTCAGGCCACATCCAAACAAGGAAAAGGAAATAAAGCGAGTTATCAGTCCTAAGTCCTTTAAACATTACTTATATAACTATACATATATAAACATGCATTTGACAATATATAAGTTTAAAAAGAAGTTTTGTAAAACATTTGAAGAGTTTAATAATAAATATTGATGACTTGGTGTCAATTTATAAAACGATTTTAAAGGCAGTTTGGCATATAAGAACAAGTTTGATGAAGAGATTTTATCATGTAAAAGAGTTTGATAAACGTTTTGAAGTAGTTTGTTTGGTAAAACAGTTACAAGTATAGTAAATCCATTTGTTTGATAGTTATTAATCACATGTGATTGATATAATAACTATAATGTTTCACATATGATTGAAGGGATACAATCACATATGATTGCACACTTAGGGTGTATGGCCACCCTAAAGAGTTTTCGGTCCAAATGGCATGATCAAGTGAGTTTGCGGTCCAATGGTTTACGGTCCAATGGGTTCATGGTCCCATGTGTTTACGGTCCAATAGGTTTACGGTCCAATGACCTTACGGTCATAGGGTTTACGGTCCATGAGTTTACCACCGTAAACTCATGTCTTTTCATTCATAGGAGTGATTTTTAGGGGTATTCAAGCTTGTAGAAGGGTTCTAGGTTCCATTATAAGCTTTAGGAGGGTTTAATCTCTCATTTTCACCCTTAATAAGGGTTTACGGTCTAAGTAGATACACTAGACTGTAAACACCTTTTGTTCATGAACAATGAATGTTTTCAAGGCCTTAATCAAGTATACTAACTAACTAACATGTATAGGAGGTAGGAACTTAAAATTTGAAGGAAAAAAGAGGGTGTTTTCGGCCCAAAACACCTAAGTGTTCTTGGTGTTCTTGATAAAATGAAGAACACTTGAAGATCTATCCAAAAGAGGAGATTTCATGGGTGAAATCATGTACAATCACTAGTTATTGAAGGATATCAACAAATCAAGAGAAGAAACACTTACAATCTTGAAGATCTAAGAGAAAAGTCGAATGATACTTGACAGAGAATGAGTTCTTTGGCTTGAAATGGAAGAAATGATAAAAAATGATCATGAACTATATATATAGGAGGGAGTTTACGGTCACCATGACCGTAAGCTCTAATTTCTTGACTGTAAACTCCTTTTGAGGAGGTTTACGGTTTGCTATATGGTTTGGAACTTTAACTGACAAATACAAACACCGATTCCTTTGATGCACTAGTCTCAGAATACTCAGAATAGCCCCTAAACAGTGCTAAAAGATAGGAACACGAGTCTAACTTTGATACATTTGAACATTTATACAAGCTAGAAATTTCGGGTTGTCATAAATTGACTTTACAAGATAAAAAATTTCGGGTTGTCACAGTGTTGGCCACGATGCGGTGGAATGCAAGTCGCACGTCTATTTGGTCGTCTTGTCTCCAAGGCATAGTCATGAGGTTGGCTATGGTCGGTAGGTCAACCGTTGACTTTGACCTTTGACCATTGACTTTTTGAACAATTTGAATTTTGGTCAAACTTTGGTAGAATTGAGTATTTGACTAAGGGCTAGTCTCAGTTTGGCATTAGGTAGCTCAGGTTAGATGTTATGTTGTTGAAGCTCTATTGTTTAGTTCAGGTGAGTCTTTTCACTATACTATATAGGACACTAGGTGTCGTATTATGTTTGTTGTCTTTACGACTTGCATGAAAGACCATGGTTGGATCATGGCAGGAAAGACTGCAGCTGGCTGCAGCAACAGAAGTGGCTGTAAGACTGTGGTTGGATCATAGCATTCACATGGCTGAAATAGGCTGTTGGTTGAAATAGATCATTGGGTTGGGCCCGTTGGCTAAAACATGTTGTTATATGTATGGTATGTGCTATATTGGGGAACTTACTAAGCTTTGTGCTTATGGTTTTAAGTTTAAATGTTTAAGGTACTTCTGGTAGAAAGAGAAAGAGCTAGGCTTGATTGCATCATATCCATTATAGAATTCCGCACTATTTGCTCTTATGATTTTCACTCTGATGTTTTGAGTATTACTCTGATTATCTTTAGAGGAAATGGTATTAAAATGGTTTTAGTGTGTATCGAGAGCCTTGGTTTGAGGGATTCTAAGGTGTCTAGGGCCTTGTGTGAAGTAGTTCTAGACTGAGTCGTGGGACTCAAGTATGAAGTGATTGTGATGATCGACTTAAGGATTACAACTTACGGCTAGGTGGTTGGCCGATGGTTTGGGATGTCGTTTTCTACGACGGGGCTATGTTCCTCCAACCTCTTGTCTTCAAGGGGGAAGAGATTGGATTCATATTAATCAATAGAACAAATTGTCGGTGTTTCTCGTATTAGTCTTTACCACAAGGGAGTAAGGTTCGGTTTGTTGTGAATCGTTTTCAACTTGCAGCAAATGGGTGTTCGAGACTTCTTCAGAACTATGGTTCGTTATTTAAGCACCATAATAATAAACTATTTAACTATGGTCTCAAAACTATTGAATATAAATAATCTCTATTATTTAATCACCATAAGAATTACGAATTTATTCATTGTAGCAAGGGCAAGAGCCAGGCTTTACTACATCACATCCAATGGAGAATTACACACTATTTTCTCTTATGATTTACACTCTAGTGTTTTGAAACAATAACTTATAACTCTGGTTATCTTTTGAGGAAATGGTATTTCAATTGTTTTAATATATTTAAAACTTAAAAATTTACTATATATTTTTGGGAGGTTACAAAATACGATTGATCCCATAACAGAAGCATGTGGGGACATGATTCATTTCCTATAGATCTGTAATAGAACTATGACATTAGTATCATTCAATATCATGTTGTATTTTATTAAGTATAAACTCTTTTCAAATTCCACATGTTCAGTGCCCTCAATATTCCATGTACTTTTGGTTTAATCCAATGAATCACTTAGATCTATATCTATAGATTGTTGTATTACGTACATCTGTTGTATCTCCCATGTGTATCATAGCGAAACAATTCCCCTACCAAGCCAAGATTTTACACATGCTAAGTTAGAATAATGTTTCCTATGAATCGTACACTATCTATGTACAATACAAGGGTGCAACAGTGCTCCCACTAGCATTGAATTATATATATATATATATATATATATATATATATATATATATATATATATATATATATATATATATAGGGCTGAGTATTTGTGCGAAGCAAAAGATTTGTGAGAACTTACGAACTCATAATCAACATCATTTTTCAACACCAAAACACCAATCTTCTCTAAATGGTGTGTCTAAGACATATCTAGGCTAAAAAAGATTTGACATTTTTTTTCGAAATTTGCATGTATGCACAATCAATAGTTGTACGGGATGCTGATGAGCACAATCAACAATCATATGGACTGCGGATGTGCACAATCAGCAACCATATGGACTGCTAATGAGAAATAATTGTCCATATGACTGCTGATTGTGCTCATCAGCAATCCGTACAACTATTGATTGTGTTCATCAGAAGTCATACAAAAAAACCCAAAAAAAACCATCAGCAATCTGAGCCAGAGCCCAGTGCTTGTCAAATCACACTGTTTGTTGAGTTGAAGGTAGGATTTGGGGCTCCCTTTGTGGCCTGGACTTTGACTTGGTCCACTTTCATACTTTTGCAATGTCTAGGCTTACAAATTACAATATTACAATATCAATCAAACGTTATCCTCAAATTTAACCCCATATTATTATGAGACTATTTTCTTCAAAAATTTTACAATTTACAAAACCTTCTGAAAAGCTTTTTACCATTGATAAGGCTCCAGCTTGGCTCGGGCTAGGGCGTGGCTTGTTTAAATTGATAGGGCTCGAGCTTGGCTCGTGAATGATTAAACAGGCTTTGGCTCAACTCGTTTAAAAGTAAAAAATAAAAGGACTCCTAAATGACACATTTTAGTAAATGTAAAAAAGTTGAGTCAGTGAAAACACTTTTCCATGATAATGCTGTCATTTTTGTGATTATCTCTATTGTGTGTAGTTTCTTATTTAATTATAACTAACAATCAAGCAAATAAAAGATAGCATAAATTACACGAATGGTCATTACGGTTTGGGATAATTTGCGAGTTCAGTGCCTAATCCTTTTTTTCAAAACTCAGGCAGTCCCCATAGTATGTTTTTATTATTTCTTTGGTCCCTACCAGATAATTTGTGTGTAGTTTCTTAATGATTTACAGGTCAATTTGAGCTTGAACAGTTGATGAAGAGGTCGTAAGCGATCCTTTAGAAAACGAAACAAATGATGAGGAAAGAAGCGTTGGTATTACTAATGACTTGTCTTTCTATAACCTACCGGAATCTGAATCCGAAGAACACAACAGTCAAGAGGAGGAAGAGGAGGTGGTAGAGATGATATCATTGGTTGTTGATCTGAAATCGACATCTAAATCTTTTAGATACGATGCAAATTCACCAGCAATAACAACACGTGCAAAGTCTGCTTTTACTTCTTTCAGATATGTTGGAGACGAACCATCTTTGCGTGTCACAAAGAAAATTGCTTTTGTGCTTAATGACGAAAAATTTGAAGGTACTGTGATACTGTCTTTGTGTATGTTTGGGTCAAGGAATATGCATCGATCGTTATAGTATGGTGTAGTTTTTACTCTCTAGGGCTAAAGATGGAGTCTTTTTTGGGAAAACTATGTGTTATGGCGTGGAGCAAGGATACCCACAGCGTGGCATTGTATAAGTGGCACACATATTTTATTGAGCCACCATGGCATGCTAAGGAAAGTCATGGTATGGCAACTGATCAGGACCAAACCCATGACACTATTAGGGTTCCCTTCATATTTAAGCCTCTCTATCTCAGTTCTCAGTTTCATTTCTCAACCTTTATCCCCCTCAACCTCAGATAAATCCTAATCAATTCCTTTTTGGTGGTTTTGGCTCATTTTGGGTGGTTTTGGTGCTTTTGGAAAGGAAGTGAGGAAGCATTGGTGTAAGGAAGTGGGAAGGAAGTGAGGAAGTGAGTAAACTTCCATATCTGATAAAGATCTATAGCACACCAATGAATATATGAAGTAATCACCAACACATCAAAGCAAGATCGGGGTAGAATTTGATCAAAATAACAACAAAAACTTCATTTTCACAAGTTGTGGAAGAACGAAAATGAATAAAAATAATAAAAGCATATTAACAAAAGTAATCAAATGAATGTACCTGTAACATCCGTCGGATCTGGAACAAAAAACACATGAAGTTTGTCGATCTCATAAGGAAACACCAATGACAGACCACAAAACTAACACATGAGACAAGAAAGTGTATTTGCTAAAACTCGAATCCACTTAGATCTAACCAGATTTGGATTATGAACACCATCGGCAACAAGAGAAAACCAGCAGACTCTCATATCTAACTAGATCTGAGAAAGAAATGCCAAGGAAAGTCGTCAGAATCACGAATCTGTCAACATGCTACCGGAGACAGCATACGGATGTGGTCGTTCGCCGGAGATCGCACAGATCTAGATCTAGAGATGAAAACAACAAACAACTTTCGCATATTTGAGACACGATGAAACCAGATCTCAAGAGCTCAAATCGAGAATCATGAGCATGAAGCACAAAAATGCACTAATCTGAGACATTCAGGTGGGGGTTGACATTAGAGGTGTTGGCGGAGGTTTAATATCGGCGGTAGTGGTCACTCTACAGATCTGAAACATTTCTCCATTAAGAGAGAGAAAGTGGAACTGAAGGAGGTTGACATTGTTGGTGGTTGTTGGTGTCTTCAACGATAACGGTTCATCAGTGTAGTGAGGCGAAACAATGGCGTTAGATCTAGATCTAAAAGCGGCGGTTCCAGATTTGAAGTTTTGGCGATGAATGTAAGAGTTTTTTTGTATGTGATCGGAGGTTGTGAAAGTGGTAGAGAAGTGATGGTGGTGGATCCCAACTATTTTTCCTTTAACCACATCAATTTGAAACTCCCAACTATTTTTCCTTTCACCACATTCATTTGAAACTCCCATGACTTTTCAGTTTCTTTCTAATAATGATTATAAGTTGGTTAATAAGGTTAAATAAATATCAAACATAAAGTGTAATCATAAATAAACTAAATTTCAATATTAAAATAATATATTTACTTCTACTTATAAAGTTATGTCTTCAACTTTAACATATTATACTTAATACATTAGATTTAATACGTTGTTGTATTTAACCATTATCAGTTAAAGCTACAACTTTTGAACAGTTTGGATAAAATACTTAAATTGTTAATTTAAATATAAGATTACATGGTCAACTTAAATATAAATTTCAGTTCCACATAAAAAACCTAAAGAATATTGTGTGATTAGTTAAAAGTGATAAATTGTAGTGCTAAATGCAAAAACTAAATTGTAATCTCAATTTTAACTAAAATATTTCCTAAAGATATTTTTATAATTATTAAAATTTATCAAATAATTAGCTTAATATAACTTACCATAAAAATAGTTAAAAATAACTCTATATAAATGATTATATTGTTACATTTAAAAACAAAAAACAATGTTTGATGTTTTAAATAATTACACTGATAGAAATTAGAAAGTTAAACAAATAAATTTAAAACGATTGAGTTTATGTAATTTTAATAGTTGTATATATTATCATATAATTCAAAATAATCAATATATTATATCAACTTAGTATATGAATTATTATATCAAATTTAACAACAATGTTATTATTATATTTAATAAAACATATATATATGTAAAAACTTCAACTATATATGCATTTTTACTTGCACCACATGCATTTGAAACCTCCATGACTTTTCAATTTTTTTATAATTATTATTATAAATTGGTTAATGATGTTAAATTAATGCAAAAACTAAATTTTAATAATAAATTAACTAAATTGCGTAGTTAACTTATTAGTTTAGGTATGTTGTATGTGAGCAATTGTCATTTTAAATTTACAACTTTTGTATAATTTATGATTTTATGCAAAATAGTTAAATTATTAATTTTAATATAATGTTAAACGATTAAGTTAAATCAAAATTTCAGTTAAGCATTAAAAAAATCGAGAGACTATTCTATAAATAGCTAAAAGTTAGAAATTATAGTGTTAAACCTAAATTGCAATCATAAATTACAAACAAATGAAACTATTTTTTATAATCATTAAAAAATTTCAAATAAGTAGCTTAAATATTACTTACAATAAGAATAGCTAAAAATAATATTATATAAAAAATTATACTGTGATTTTTAAAAACAAAAACAATGTTTGGTGTTTTAAATAATTACAATGATAGAAATTAAAATGACAAACAAATAAACTTTTTAAAATTAACTAATCGTAACAACCACTATAAACATTACTAAAGCGTATATTATATTTAATTTTATTCATAAGTAACTTGCAGGTAGAGACTATCGAGACAACTGAGATTATAGAATTTTAAAAGATGTCTATATTATCATACTAGGTGTAAGACCCGTGTAATACACGGGTTTATTAAAAATAAAAATTTAATATCAATATTTAAACATTAAATTTAATATCAATATCAATTTTAGAGCTCTCATTAATTATGACATTTATTACATTATAAATATATCAATTCTTTTTCAAGGAAACATTTATTTCTCTCAATATTATAACCGAAATAAGTTATGATATGTGAACAAATCAGAAAATTACATGTGGAAATAAATAAATTCTAAAAATCTATTAAAATGTCATGTGTCCAAATCAATGAGGACATGACATGTGGCAGAAAATGGGTTTTATTTATTAGTATAGATAATTCAGAAAAAAGATGTTATAAGAACAAAAAACAACATCATCGATATATTTAAAAAACATATATTTATAAATATTTTAAACATATTGTTGTATTTTGCGCAACGCGCGGATATTCGCCTAGTGTATATATATATATATATATATATATATATATATATATATATATATATATATATATATATATATATATATATATATATATATCCTCCTTAATAAATGAAGATTTTTTTTGCCACATGTCAATCTCTCATGAGTTTTGACACTTGTCATTTTGTGATATTTTTGAAATAAATATTACCCATATGTCAATTTTTGATTTGTTTCAATTTTTAAAATTAAAGTCATATATTTATATATGTAAAGTATTAAATATCATATATATGATATTAAGTTGCAATAAATACGTTTTCTTCCTTTCTTATTTTAAAAGTTGTACATTAAAAATTATTTTCTGTTTACATTTTAATTTAATGTTTAATTTTTTTTTTTAAATCAACTCGTGTAATACACGGGTTTCACACCTGGTATATATATATATATATATATATATATATATATATATATATATATATATATATATATATATATATATATATATATATATATATATATATATATATATATATATATATATATTGGTGTCAAGAGTTCTGATGAGAAGTGAAAAACAGAAGAAGAACAGATGCATTTGTGTGAAGACAAGATGACCAAAGTGAATTTTTTGATTGAAAACTACAAAAGAGATTCTTCACCACTTTTCTTTCCTGCAAATTAGCAACAGGTGCTTATTGCTTTCATGACTAGATTATGAATGTACACATCACACTGCCTAGCTCTTTCCCTCGAATGAAAGAGAATATCCCTTTCAACCCTTTTGGTAATTAGATACATTAGTGAAAGAAAAAAAAAAAAAAAAAAAAAAAAAAAAAAACTGATCATGCATGGATAATAGATGGCATATATATATGCAATGAAGGATATTGGGCGAATGGATAAAGATAGCGATGATGATTGCCAATTGAGGATAAATAACGACGGTTCGATTATTAACCACTTAAATCTCCAAATGGATTATTAAATAATGACAATAAGTTAACATTCAGCTGGCTTCGGCGTGATATATATATGGTTGATATGGATGTTGAGTAAATATTGAATCGTATGGTTATACTATGTCATTATACTATTGTAATACAATAGAATAATCAATTAATATATTAGAACATATATTGAATCTTATGATTTGCTTAATTGATCAGATTTATTGAATTATAAAAAATAAAAAAGTGATGGCATTAAAAAACTGTTGTATTTAATATTACGTGTAGTGGCGCGGGAACCCAAGGATAAAGATGATACCGGAGGAGGTTTGCTTTTTTTCTTTTATCTTTATATTTTGAAGATTAATGTTTATTGTAGAACTGTAGAAGAGGAATTAGGATGGTGAATCAAAAGTTAAAGCTGGGGAAAGATGCATATTGGAATAAAAAGTTGGCGACATGATACACGCAAAGGATAAAGTGGAAGCACACCAACTTTGTTTTTAGATGAAAAGGAGTTCAATAAACACCAACTTTGCTTTTTGATGTATTAGACAGAGAGAGACTCCTTTACTAGTGAGGTGATCTTTGTAGAAGAAAGACTCTTTCTTCGTTCCTTCAACAAACATGCAATGTTCAAAAGAAACCATTGTTCGTTTGTTCTACAATGCCTCCAGTTCTTTTCAGCTTCTTTTCCTCTTCTTCTACCTCACCTCCATTTTCCTTTCTAAGTTCTTGTTCTTCATTTCTTCAATCCCGTTCCTCCCAAGGTAATACTAATAATCTTTTCTTCTTTAAGCGAAACTCTAAACCATGCATGCATTCGGTTTTAGCAGTTTAGTTTAAACACAACTCAAGTGTATTGAATTTGCACATATGAAGTCTTTGATGTTGATTTCATTCATGCTTTACTAACTTACAAATAGATAATGCTTTTGGGTTCTTTAAAAACACATGAATGATGTTTGTGTTTATCGCTATGCAGAAACGATGAAGAATATGAATATGAGACAATTTCGGAGGAAGAGGTAAGCGATGAGGATTACTACAACGAGACTCCGGAGAAAGGCCATCTGGTTGCAGATATAACCGGAGATGGCGAAGAGCTCTCGTTTTTTCAAACTAGTCCAACAAGTTCATGTCAAAACTCCGTAGTTTTAGACGAAGATGTCGTAAGCGAGCCTTTAGAAAACGAAACAGATGATGAGGAAAGAAGCGTTGGTATCAGTGATGACTTGTCTTTCTATAGCCTACCGGAAGCTGAATCCGAAGAACACAGCAGTCAAGAGGAGGAAGAGGAGGTGGTGGAGATGATATCATCGGCTGTTGATCCGAAATCGACATCTAAATCTTTTAGATACGATGTGAATACACCAGCAATAACAACACGTGCGAAGTCTGCTTGTACTTCTTTCAGATATGTCGGAGACGAACCATCTTTGCGTGTCACAAAGAAAATTGCTTTTGTGCTTGATGACGACAAATTTGAAGGTACTGTGATACTGTCTTTGTGTATGTTTGGGTCAAGGAATATGCATCGATCGTTATAGATTCTCAGACTTGCATTAAGATTTAAGAACTTGATGCGAATATTCAAAAATAGTTAATTGTTGGTATTTTATTAATGCAGAAAAGTATCGTGAAAAAGGAAAGAATTGGGAATCAAATATAACCCAAGTCGACAAGCTTTTGAACATAGCACCATTGAACTCGGTTACTAAGAAACTTGAACTTGAAGAAAAGGATCAAGAAGAAATCTTTGGTGACACGAACACCATCGGATCCACTTCCAAGAGTTCATCTGAGTGGCGGAGCTCCATTAATTGTAGAGATCCGGGTTATGATCCGTTTTCGTCTTCATCAAGAAGAAGTTGCCCCAAATGGGAGTCTTACACTGTTTTCCAAAAGTATGATGAAGAAATGTTATTTTTAGATAGAATTAGCGCACAAAAACTTCAAGAAACAGGTGCGCTCTCTCAACTTAATTTCCTTCCTCACTAAGTAAAGTTAGACATCCTTCTTTTTGAAAGGGTACATTGATATCCGTTCTTCAATAATTCCTTTTGTTCCTATTTGGTTATTCTAGATTTTTTTTAAAGAAATTTAATGTACTTGTTTTTTTGTTAAAATTTTTATCAATATGTCGGTTTAATGGAATGTATTTTTTTTTTAAATAGCATTACTTTTCTATAATTAGTTAATGTAATTTTACAAAAGTTGAAGACAACATATTTGAAAAATTAACAAAGTTTTACTATTACTTTTTCTGTTAACGGAACTATACAAAAGTTAAATGCAACATATTTTGTAAAATAATCAAAAATAATTCATTGAAAAGTTCATATTACACTAGGAAACTTGTCGACATAAAATTTCACTACGATTTTATTTAATCCATTAAACGTCAATCCAAACAAATATAAAGCTGTTTTTTAAATAAGCAATCCAAAAAACCCTAAACAAATTAGCCTAGTATTTATTGAGTAATATTTCTCATATAAGAGTGTCATATTTAACTAATCAATGTCACAATAATTCCTATACTTATTTTGACTAATGAAATGATGGCTTTATTTCAGAGTCATTTAGATCATCAGCAACATGCCATTCATCATTATCAGATAAAATCATTCACAAATTAGCATCAAGAAATAAGAAAACATCATATATTTATCAGAATTCGTATCACGAATTAGAAGCAGCATATGTAGCACAAATTTGCTTGACATGGGAAGCTCTTAATTGGAACTACAACTACTTCCACCAACTAAGAGCATCACGTAGTGACTCCGACCCTGGATGTCCTGCTTACATTGCGCAACAATTTCAACAATTCCAAGTGCTTTTACAACGTTACATTGAGAACGAGCCTTATGAGAATGGCAGGAGACCTGTTGTTTATGCCAGAATGAGAAGTTTAGCTCCTAAGTTGCTTCAAGTCCCAGAATACCGTGGTACACTTCATTTCATTATGTACTTCTATATATTTAATTTTAACTCATTTGTTTTAATTAACTTATCGTTACATAACCATTATGTTACATATGACAATAATATTTAAAGTAATTAGAAACCCAAATATAATTACTTTAAAAATCTATATGTGTGTTTGGGTCATTGATCTGCTATAGAATTAAATATTCAAGGTTTTTGTAGATTCTGACGAGGAGAAGAAAGACGAATATTTGGGTTCAAGAATTTCGTCAGATTCATTCCTTGTAATCATGGAAGAAGCAATCAAGACATTCATGAGTTTTCTCAAGGCTGACAAGGAGAATCGCTTTCAGATCTTTGCACGTCTCTTTAGTATCAAAAACCCAAGAACTACAGTGGATCCTACAGTTCTCTTATTGCTCAAGAAAGTAAACCATAAGGTCAATGATCTCTCTATTTTTCCGAAAAGTAGGCATTTTAAAGGGGTTCATGTGAACTTATAAAATAGTTTCTTGAGTAATAATGAGTTGCACAATGATTTTCACATTTTTCTTTCTATATAAATTTGAAACTTGCAGAAGAAGCTGAAGTTGATAGATTTAAGGCGCTCGCGTAAGTGCTTAAGGAAAAGGAGGACAAAACAAGAGAATGCGATGGAGGTGTTGATGGCTCTGATAGACTTAAAAGTGGTGTCAAGAGTTCTGAGAACTACAGATTTAAGTGAAGAACAGATGCATTGGTGTGAAGACAAGATGACCAAAGTGAAAGTTTGTGATGGAAAACTACAAAGAGATTCTTCACCACTTTTCTTTCCTGCACATTAGCTGATGCATACCCCACCATACATGTGCTTATTGCTTTCATGACTAGATTATGAATGTACACATCACACTGCCTAGCTCTTTTCCTCGAATGATAGAGAATATACCTTTCACCCCTTTTGGTAATTAATTAGATTAGTGAAAGAAAAAGAAGAAAGAGAAAAAAAAAAGTTGGTCATGCATGGATAAGAGAAGGCATATATTGGATATTTGGCGAATGGATAAAGATCAACGATGATGATTGCCAATCGAGGATTGACCAATTGTTTATCATGTCATCTTGTTGTCATCATTCAACAAATTAACCACTCAGATCTGCTGATGGATTATTAAAGCCGGGGAAAGATGCATATTGGAATAAAGAGTTGGCGCGCAAAGGATAAAGCTGAAGAACACCACTTTGTTTTTAGATGAAAAGGGCTTCAATAAACAAATCAAATCAAGAGGCAATAGTTACCAACAAATTTGATCAGTTTTAGTATTTTATACTTATAGAATTAGAAAAGTTAATAACTCTCTCTCTCTCTCTCTCTCTCTCTCTCTCTCTCTCTCTCTCTCTCTCTCTCTCTCTCTCTCTCTCCTCTCTCTCTCTCTCTCTCTCTCTCTCTCTCTCTCTCTCTCTCTCTCTCTCTCTCTCTCTCTCTCTCTCTCTCTCTCTCTCTCTCTCTCTCTCTCTCTCTCTCTCTCTCTCTCCTTATAATTTAAATGTCCATAACATACTGAAAAAAGACCCTTAACATTTTTTTGGAGCCTAAAACAAGAAAACTAGCTAAACTTACGGACTAAAAGTTTAATTTAGGTCCCATTTGATAGGCTATCGAGGTAAAAAATCTTGACCGGATAAGAAACCATGGTATTTGATTGTATATCTGACTCAATGTGCTGATTGATGAAAAATGACCATTATACCCTTCACAAGCAGTTCAAAAAGGAAACATGTTCTCTCAAAGTATAATTAAATATAAAATTTTAGGGAGATAGAAGTTAAAAAGCTTATTTCAATATCCTTTACAAACACTTTTAAAAAATTACATGAAATCCTTTACTATCTAATCAACTACCTAAAGACATTATGATCATCAACATTCAAATAGAAAACACAAGTAAAGAACATAATGATTTTTCTCATCTGGAATAAGATTCCCCACCCTACAAAACAAACACCAATAATTAATTCACTTGTAGACATTATATTCAGAACTCATTGTACTTTGAATACATTGTTTGTCATCGGAAGTGAGCAATAAATGGAAATGTTAAACGTTTAACATCTTGGACCTATTCAACATGAAACTCAACCCATCCAAGTTACATTTTGGTGCCAAAGTAGGAAAATTCTTGGTATACATGGTTACAAAGAGGGGAATTGAAGCTAGTCTAGAAAAAATTAGGGCTATCTTAATTTTAAAATCCTTATCTTCTACCAATGATGTCTAAAGATTAACAGGTAGGATTGCGGATTTAAATAGGTTTATGTCCACAACATATGAAGGATGCAAGCCCTTTTATGACGTCTTAAGGAAGAACAAAAAGTTCGAATGGATGTCAGAACATGAAAAGCTTTCTGAGATCTGAAGAATTATTTATATTACACTCTTTTGCTAGCTAAACCTGAAGATGGAGAACCATTGTTCTTATACTTAGTTGTATCCAAGAATGGAGAAATCACAGCCTTGGTAAAGGAGCAAGATGGTGCTCAACATCTTGTCTACTATCTAATCAAAAGTTTGTTAGATGTCGAGGCTAGGTACTTACATCTTGAGAAAATAATCTTATCCTTTGTGTGTGCCTCAGCTAAACTATGTCATTATTTTGAAACTCATCCCATTTATGTAAAAATTAACTATCCAATTAAGAATGTGATAAGAAAACTTGAGATGTCAGGGAGAATGGCTAAGTGGTATGCACAACTAAGTACATATGACCTAACATATGAAGCAAAGTTTACCATAAAATCACAGACATTAAAAAACTTTATGGCTGATTTCAATCCGGATATTCAACCTAGAGTAGAGAAAGAAGTCCAGTGGCTTCAAGACATAGAAGAATAAAAAAGGTGGATCCTCTTTACAAATGGAGGGTAACGTTCTAAAAACCATAATAAAAAATTAATTTTCAAAGCCATTTCATAAAAATCATAAGTCGGTCAAACATTGTTTCCAAAACATAAGAGTAAACTCATAGTATAATATAACATCTGTCAACATAAAAATCAGAATGCCTGAAACATTAAAATCCACAACTGTAAGTCAAATCTTAGTAAGTTACCCAAAGTACCCTACACAACAACACACATGCAATGCATGCACACCAGGCCTACAACATAGGGCTAGACTGCCTCCTGAGTCAACATCATAAAGCTAGACCACTTTCGAGCCTGCAACATACAGTTAGACCTCTCCTAGTTATGTTGGTCTACAACACAAAGTAGTATTGTGTCAAACTGACCACACTATGTCGACATATACACAAAACAATAACAAGAAAGAGAAGGTAATCATAGTAGATCTACAATCATAACAGATCACTATAGCATAACAACATCCTACACACAAGGATGTATACTGTAGTACAAAGTATAGTGAGAAAGCTCACATCGCAAGCTAAAAGATATCCACACAGCCTATATGATGGCGAGAACCGATACTACGAGCTACCTATTCATCAAATAGAGGCAAATCCTTAATCTATGGCCCTAAATCCCCTAAATTGACCCAAAAGTTAACTTGGTCAAAAGGTAAAGTAAATAGTCAAAGGTCTCATAGACGGTCGCTACGTTATGGCCAAGCATTTGCCATGTCGTAGTGACCTCAGGACAAAACAATCATAAGATTGCCTATCGGTACGTCGTAGAGGAAAGTCCTCCATGTCGTTGGAACTTTTTTGGCCAGCTTAATGCATTAAGGTCTTAATCACTAAGGCCACCCATCCATACTTTCTAGAAGGCTTTCACACCTCTAATGCATCATAAAAACCTTTTCTTTATGGACATGCATGTCTCTTCCGAACTAGGTCAAAAACATGGAAGAAATGAACTCAAATTTGTGAATGAGACCAATAACACCATAGAACTCTAGATCTAGAACATATAACCCAAAAGGGTCCTCAAGGATCCATAAAGCTGCCAACTTTATGGAACCTAACCATTCAAACTCTTGCAATCACAGAGAAAAGGTACAAGAATCCTAGATCTAGAAGCACTAAGCTTAAAGCTTGGAACTTAAGGACTTACAAAAGTCTAGAATATATGTAACGATAAGGTGAGGAGGTTTGCTTTCTATATCTATGCACCAAGAGCTCTATATTCTTCTTTAAAACACCAAAAGTACCACTAAAAAGCTCTCAAATGTCAAAATGGAGGCTAGGGTTTCCCTGAGGGTAAAAGGGAGGTGATTGAGGGTGAGGGTGTGCAAACCCTAGCCATCAAATCCCTTAAATAGGTTCATAAGCACAAAAGTTAGGGTTTAGCAACATGTCCGCATCCATGTCGTGGAAAACATAATTCCATGTTGTGGGGACCTAAATGAATGTCCGTTTCATCAAGCCATAACCATGTCGTGGTGCATCTTTCACCACATTATAGTCACCACAAAATTCATAATTTAAGATTTTTATTTAGAAAAAAAAAACTTAGGAATAATCATATAGGAAACTTGGTATTACAATTATCCCTCACTTGAACTAGATTTCGTCCTTGAAATCCTTAGCTTAAAATAGATATGGGTAGTGTTGACGTGCTTCCGACTCAGGCTGCAAAATCCACTCAGAGCCCTTCTAACGATGCCACTGAACCTTGACAAAGGGTACCACCTTTTTGCGCAAGGCATTTGTTTTGCTATCCAAAATTTCCACTGACTCTCAATAATTTAAGCGCTCGTCGACATAAATATCATCCAACATAATCATTGTCACATCATTAACCAAGCTCTTCTAAAGCCGAGAAACATGGAAGGTTCGATGAACCTGATTAAGCTCCTTAGGAAGATCCAACCGATAGGCCACCTTGCCCACCCTAGCCACAACTCGAAAAGGTCCGATGAATCGGGGGGCCCAACTTGTAACACTTCCTACATCGTATAACACCCTTCTAAGGTGATACCTTCAGCATAACCATATCTCCTACCTGAAATTCCAAAATCGGATCATCGCCTATCAGCGTAACTCTTCTGTCAGCTTTGTGTTATTTATAACCTCTGTCTGATATGATGGATAACCTCTATTATCCGGAGTACGACCTCAATTTTCCCCATGACACTATAGTCGACCTCTCCCTAACAAGCAATAGTTTGACACTTCCTCCCATATAGAAGCTCACATGGAGGTGCACCCATGCTGGAATGATAGTTATGATTTTACGAAAACTTATGTAAAGGGAGGTAGGAGTCCCTTCTTCCACCAAAATCAATGGTGCAAGCCCTTAGCATATCCTCAAGCATCAGGATAGTCCTCTCACTCTGCCTATCTGTCTGTGGGTAATAAGTAATATTGAAGTGTAATCTAGTACCCAACTCCTCATGAAACCTATGCCAAAACTGGGAAGTGAATCAGACATCACAATCAGATACAACGGAAATCAGCACACCGTGGCGAGCAATGATCTCGTGCATATAGACATCGGCCAATTTCTCGGTCGAAGAACTCTCCTGAGTAGCAACGAAATGGAAAATCTTGATCAAGCGGTCAATAATCGCCCAAATGGCGTCATATCCCTTAGTTGTCCTTGACAACTTTGTGACGAAATCCATGGTAATATGTTCCCATTTCCATATGAGAATCTTAAAAGGGTTATACCTTTCTGTGCGGTCTTTGGTTCTCGACCTTAAACTTTTGACAATTCAATCATCTCTCCGCATACCAAGCTCTCTCTCTCTCTTTCTCTCTCTCTCTCTCTCTCTCTCTCTCTCTCTCTCTTCATGGAAGGTCACTAGTAACTAATTCTCAAGCCTAATACATCTTTTTGGCTCTAGGGTGACTCGATAACTTGGACTTATGTGCCTCCTCTAACAATGTTTGACAAACTCCATTAGATATTGGAACCCAAACTCGTCCAAACTAGGTCAATAACCCTATACTATTAGTGATGAATCTATCAGTATAACCCCTTATATTCTCTTTCTTCTAGTTGTCCCTCTTAATTCCCTTGACCTGAGCCTCCCTGATAAAATCTAGAAGCAGTGCAATGATGGTCATCATCAAACATAATCCTTAAATATGGGAACTAGCCGCCTTGCAGCTTAAGGAATTAATGACCATATTAGCCTTTCCTAGATGATAAATGATCTCATAGTGAAAATCGTTGACCACGTCAAGCCATATACACGACTTCATATTCAAACTCGGCTGATCCATAAGATATCTCAGGCTCTTGTGATTCGTATAGATGGCATAATGAGAACATAAAGATATTGTTGCCAAATCTTAAAGGCAAACACCACTTCCCGCAAATCTAAGTCATGCGACGGATACCTAACCTCATGAGGATTCAGTTGTCTGGAAGCATACATAATAAATCTACCTCGTCGAGTACCACCCCCACACCTATGATTGAATCATCCCAATATACCATAAAATCCACAACACCTACAGGAAGGGTCAATATCAGAGCCTTAGACAATCTCTGCTATAGAGTCTCGAATGCATCCTGCTGCTCAGGCCCGCAACAAAAATACATACTCTTCTTCATCAAGTGAATAATAAGAAAACCAATCTTGGAGAAATCCTAGATAAACCTCTGATAGCAAACTGCCAACCCAACAAAACTTTGGATTTCAGATGGAAACTTTGGGACCTGCCACTACATAATCGCTTCAAGTTTAGCCGGATCGACCACAATCCTATTATGATTGACAAGGTGCCCCCTAGAACTGGACCTTTCGTAACCAAAACTCACACTTGGAGAACTTGGCATATAACTTTTCCTTCTTCAATGTTAGGTGCAGGATCCTAGAATCCCATTCAGGATCCCAGATCTTCAAGAACGTTTAGGATCCCAGACATATCTTAAGATCCTGACTATTATTATATTTATTTCCTAACATTTTTAATGGATATATTTTTTTTTCTTTATCTCACATGTGTAGAAATGGTTAACATAAGACTCATTCTCAACAAAGAATCACTTCTACTAGGCTTAAGACTGGGAATACCAAGTCAATCAACATGTGAATTCATTCAAGAGGATCCTAGAATTATCGGACTTATTGTTGCTTAGGCTAGACTATAAATACACCTGTAAAAATGGTGGTGGTATTCCAATTGTTAACCAAAACAATTCCAGATCCTATTCATATAAGAATTTCTTATCCTACAAACCCCAATCTTTCTTCAGTATGGAAGGAGTTATCGTTCTATCCCGCTAGATAGAGAAAATAGAGGTAGTATTTCGCATCAGTTCTTGCATTGATGACTGCCGAGTCAAATATGCTACTTGTATGCTAATGGATTCTGCCATGACTTAGTGGAATAATCATGACAAATACCTAGGAATTGATTCATTCTATTCCATGATATGAAAACCTTTAAAACAAATGATGATCGAGGAAGTATTTTCGTCAACAAGAAGTCTAGACTCTAGAATAGGAGCATTAGAATCTTACTATGAAAGGTTGGGAGGTGACTGCCTACACCTCCCGATTTAACGATCTTGCAAACCGTTGGCCAGGGATGGTGAACCCGGAATATAAAAAGACTGAAAGGTACATTTAGGGATTAGCTACGCCTATTCATGGTTTGGTTACTATATCCAGACCCTCCACCTTTGATAATGCTAAGCAATTGGCCTTCCAATTAAGAATTAACCGAATAGTGTATTCGTCATGGTACCATGACCTAACACATAGAAAAGAACCAAACGGGGAGTATGAAATGAAAGTTCCACCGAAAGTCAAAAAGGAACTTCAAGCATCACCGTGACAAATATCAATTTTGGGTCAAACAAAGTCAACCAAGTCAACTCGACTAGTATTAGGATTTTAGGATAAGCGTTATGTTTCCTAATATTCCTAATGTACAACTTAAAAGTATTAATACAAAGTACCTCTCTCTTAATAAATTATTGAATAAAACTCCTATTGAGGGTTAACAATGTGAAATTCGAGAATTCAACTATATATTATTTGGGAATAAATAATACTCATAACACAATGTAGTGGAGTTCATAAACCTAACACTACGTGGCAAAATCATAACAAAGGCTATAAACACAAATTTATGTTGAATTCGTCACTAAATGCGACAAAGTATGTACCCGGCTAAACACCAAGTTTTCAATGAAACGATCTTTGGAAATTCAACCTAACTTTCATATAACGTATTATTAATTTGATAATATTGTTTTTTATGATAATTTGAATTTTTATAATTCAAATTGAATAATTTATACATCCTTTATACCATATTTATTTTATAAAACACCATCACTTTATAAAAATATCACTCTTTTATAAAGCTTTGACTTTTTTTTTATAAAAGTTAATAGTTAATATAATGTTCCCCCATCCTAAACAAACAACCATTATGTCATTACACTAATCCTAGACTAGTACACCTTTAATTAAATCCATATCCCCCATACCACCCCCCATAACCCACCCTACACACCCCCACCCTCCTTTCCCTTTCTCTTTTTACTCTCAGCTGAAAGGCCATTCTTCTTCATTTTTCAAATTCTTCTCCAAGTTTGAGCTCTCATCTTCCATAGCTAAGTTCCTCCAAGTGATTCTTGAGTTTTTGGTAAGTACTTACTCTTTAATCTAGTGATTCTACACACATTTATACTAGTTTCAATCCATTTACACACATTATCATGTGTTACTATTCATAGGATCTTCAAATCTTCAAAGTGTTCTTCAAGTGTTCTTTATTTGAAACTTTCCATCTACAACCTTCCATTCATCAAGAAAACACACATAAGGTGAGTTCATACCCCTTCATTTTTTAGATTTCTAAGTTTTTGGGAGAAAATACAAGTAAACTTGTATAAATATACAAGTTGTTATGCATGCTTGCTTACATGTTGTGTAAAAGTGCTAAATACATGAAATAATGTTATTACCAAGCTTTATGAACATTTAGATATAAAAGTATGTTTAAAAATACAAAACTATGGAAAAAAGTACAAACATTCTATATGTTCTTATGAAGAAGTTATAAACACAAAACAATAAAAACTGTGGTTTTTTTTATGAGCATAACATGATTATTCTAGCAAAAATTGTTATAACAAAGTTATTACACCATTTTTGTAGAACATAAACCAAAATATGTTATTTTGGACATATGTCTTGAAACTAGTCAAACATACCAAAGATTTAGTTTTACAAAAATAATACTTCAAAATCTATCATTTTATTAAAAAATGGGGTTTCTAACAAAAATGGTCATAACTAGGTTATGGCAAAAATTTTGTGGGTTTTGACAAAAAAAATATGTTGTTTAAAACATATAAAGTTAACTTGACCTAAAAATCACAAAAATGTAAAAATAAGTTTTACATAACTATATTTCACTATTTGCCGTTGGTGACGTTAAAAGTCAAAAACTAAAAAAATGGACATTTTCATACTAAGGACTCACTTATTTGTGCTAGATGTAAAATACTTGTTATTTATGAATATATAAGCATGTTGGCCTCTCTCTCTCTCTCTCTCTCTCTATATATATATATATATATATATATATATATGTGTGTGTGTGTGTGTGTGTGTGTAAAGGTACAAAAATCAAATATTATAATAAAGTATATAAGTATAGTTCATGGATCATTAACACTATTGTAACATGTGGAGCACAGTGGATAATTATATATATATATATATATATATATATATACACACACACACATGCTATATGTTCTTATGAAGAAGTTATAAACACAAAACAATAAAAACTGTGGTTTTTTTTATGAGCATAACATGATTATTCTAGCAAAAATTGTTATAACAAAGTTATTACACCATTTTTGTAGAACATAAACCAAAATATGTTATTTTGGACATATGTCTTGAAACTAGTCAAACATACCAAAGATTTAGTTTTACAAAAATAATACTTCAAAATCTATCATTTTATTCAAAAATGGGGTTTCTAACAAAAATGGTCATAACTAGGTTATGGCAAAAATTTTGTGGGTTTTGACAAAAAAATATATGTTGTTTAAAACATATAAAGTTAACTTGACCTAAAAATCACAAAAATGTAAAAATAAGTTTTACATAACTATATTTCACTATTTGCCGTTGGTGACGTTAAAAGTCAAAAACTAAAAAAATGGACATTTTCATACTAAGGACTCACTTATTTGTGCTAGATGTAAAATACTTGTTATTTATGAATATATAAGCATGTTGGCCTCTCTCTCTCTCTCTCTCTATATATATATATATATATATATATATATATATATATATATATATGTGTGTGTGTGTGTGTGTGTGTAAAGGTACAAAAATCAAATATTATAATAAAGTATATAAGTATAGTTCATGGATCATTAACACTATTGTAACATGTGGAGCACAGTGGATAATTATATATATATATATATATATATATATATATATACACACACGCACACACAATTATTTTATACTATTTTTATCATGGAAAAGTGATAATTACACATACAAATGTTTTCATTACAACAAAATGTAAACTCGTTGAATCAAATTTTGTGAGTCAAAGTCTTCATCGTACCTATCAGTGTACCTACAAAAGTCTTGTATTATAACCAAAATCTTCTATAAGAGAGTGTGATACTTGTGTGTAGATTTATACGAGACTGACAATCTCGAAACTAAGTGGCTTGCAACAGCTAGACCGGTAAGTCTCGGGTGACAAATGTCTAACATTCCGACACCTGAAGAATGTTGTAACAGGGCATTTATGTCTTTAGCACGATTATAATAACTTACATGGGGAAACAACGATACATTTAGTTTACGGGGAAACATACATTTAAATGGATTTATATAAATTAAAACTGCATATTACTATTTTAAGTATGTAAATACTTGTATATTTCGGTCTTAGGGTTTCTAAGACTGCAACTCATTTTAAGGAAAATATTGGATTTTTCTGGAAACGAACACTATCATTTTACAAGGAAAAACTTACAATTCTTCATACAAACTCTTATGAACTCACCATTACTATTTTAAGTATGAAATACTTGTACATTTAGGGTTTTTAAGACTATAATTCATTAAAAGGAAAATATTGTATTTTCTGGAAACGAACACTATTGTTTATAAGGAAAGGCTTACAATTCTTCATACAAACTCTTATGAACTCACCAACATAATTGTTACACTTTTTCAAAACTACTTGTATTCTTAGGAAGTCACTAAAACATGTAACTAAATGCTTTTGAGGATGGGATGATAAGGTGTCAGACAAATCTTTTTATCGTCATATTGTAATTGATTTTGGAACATGTAACTCTTACTACAATGTAACTTTTTCAATTATATTTATGATGGTTGTTTTTGCTTGATCACTATTATTCATTATGTTATGATACAATACATGAAAGTCATCTACCCCCAGACGTTTCCGCCGTCCTGGTTTAGGGTTGTAACAGATTGATATTTGAGCTTTTTTATAGTGAACTAAGTATATCAAACCATGTAAGATATACAACTATAAATACATTGGGACTAAAAATCTCTAACTAAACATTTTCGCACAAGTATACTTTTAAAGTATAATGATATTTTTATAAAAGTATAAGTACATACATACATACTAGAATGGTGTCATAACAACAATAATACAAAAGTAAAAACATAAGTTGAACCCTGCGATTAAGCCTAGATAGTTATGTAATCATATTTGGGATAAATATAGCCTGATCAACAATATTTATGCAATATATGACTAACATGTGTTTGGGAATAGTCATGGTGAACAACTAGTCTATAACTTACCAACACACCA
The DNA here is from genome assembly GCF_002870075.4 of Lactuca sativa. NCBI lineage: Eukaryota > Viridiplantae > Streptophyta > Magnoliopsida > Asterales > Asteraceae > Lactuca > Lactuca sativa. Next base: position 250,298,737 of record NC_056630.2, read on the forward strand.
CATAAAGAAACTCTAGAACTAAACATAAAAGTTTAAAATACTTTTGGAGTATATTATGATACTATAGAACCAGACACCTAGACTCTTTATGTGTCTCTTATACCTCTATTATTGCATAGACGTTCTATTTCGATAATACCCGATTCATAACCATTATCGAGGACTTACCATCATTTCATCTTTAAACTTTATGGTAGAAAAATGCCACCACGCAGGAGTAACAGACATGCTCGAGAGACCCCAACAGTCACACCAACACCAACTCCACCAATGGACCCCCTCCATGTTCCAGGCCGCTGTGACTGCCGCAGTGGCAGACGTCATGGCACAAATCAGTGGGAATGGAAACGAAAATGGAGTGGAAGCGGGAATGGTGTCGACAGCTCTAATCGTGATGAATGTCAAAGGCACCCACGAGTGTGCTCCTACAAAGAGTATGTGACATCCCCATTTTCACGGCCAGAAAAGACTGATTTTGTTTATGCTTTATAAAAATCAGAGTACTTCTTTTAATAAAAATGTTGTGGAATTTGTTCGCAGTAAAACATGATAAACACATTATCAAAGCGTTTCCGAAGAAATGTATTTTTATTCATTTAAAAACATTTGGGATGTCATCGTCAATATAGAAACATAAGCATAAACAAAACTTACATTCATTATCACTAGTGATTTATATCCCATTTAATCTCTCAGTGTAATGTGACTTCATATCAACACCTGTGATATAAATAAACTGAGTGGGTCATGTTGAAAAACCTGGTGAGTACATAGGGTTTTCAACCCACAATAATATAATTACTATGTTTAAACATTTAGACAATCAACAAAATTACCCATTCCCATTATCTTCTTTATTCTACCCTAAGAATTCAGCTATTCCTCATTCATTTAATCCTAAGGGTTATCCTAAGGAATATGTACGAAATCCATCGTTGCCAAGGTTTACTCAACAGGCACTAAATCCATAGTTACCAAGGTTTATCCTGTTTATTGACAGTATCGTTTCCGAGACTCCTCTCGCAATAGATGTCAACGGGTTTTATCTCATTTATCGGCAGTATCGTTTCCGAGAATCCACTCGCAATACACGTCGATGGGTTTTTTAGAGTACACCTGGTGAATACTCAGTTCAAAACACCTACAGGTTGTGAGCCTGCTAGTGTCCACTGGACTGTCTAGAATAGTTTGTGGTTGTCATCCATACTCTGCTGGATGACGGGGCCATCACTTGGGTAAAAGGCTTCTCTCATGGTTCACCTCTCACCCTTACCTCATGGTCAATATCACCTCTTCGTCATTTTATTTTTGTCACACAGAAACTATTTCATCTACCCATGTTTTACCCAACATATTTTGTAGATATAAAATACGTATATAGTTTAAATAATTTAAAACATGTATGAAAATCTTTCACCCAGCACAGACAACAAGTATTCAGACAACATACACACATAGCACGTAGTTTATATAAAATACTTCATATCTATGAGTAAGAGGAAAGTAACTATGCACTTACTTGAAAAGGTGGTGATTCCGAACTCAGACAGCACTTCGCTTCTTAAAAAAAATAATTTCCTTCGACGAAACCTAGTATTATTACCACTAGAGTTTAGTCTATTATTCGTCGAGACTAATTAATAGTCTAGCTATTATTACTATTATATAAGCATTAATCAATACTTATATAACTCATAATAATAGACAAAGTACTTATTATAAGTTCCTAATAACGTTACTATAATTAAATAAAAGTTGTTTAAAATATAGTGTAGGCGTAACTCACTTACAGCGGGTTTTATGAAAAAAATCGGGCTTTGCTGGAGCAGCATTTCCGAGCCGAAAGCTTTTCTTCTCGGAGCCGTCGGGCGCTCCAGAGCTTTCTTCTCGTGCTAGGTAGGTTCCCTAGACTTGGGAGGGGTTTAGGGAGGCTAGAGAGAAGTTAGAGAGAGAAATAAAGGCTTATGGTGTGAAGAAAATATGAGGAGTTCACCCTTTATTTATAGGAGTTTTATAGTAAAGTAGTCTTTAAGCTTCGTCCGTATCTTCCGCGTACGAGTTCCGTTTTCTAGGTTATTTATATCCATGTGTTGGTATTTACGAGTACTAAAACTTTCATTTAGACTCCGTCGGCTAATTCTTATTGTCTCTCAGATTTACAAAACTGTATTCGAATTCGCCACGCTCGAAAATTAGAGACTATGCTTCGTCCATATCTTTCGCAGACGAGCTTCGTTTTCGACATTATTTATATCCACGTGTTGGTATTTATGAGTACTACAACTTTCATTTAGACACTATTGGCTAATTCTCATTCTATCTCGGATGTACAAAACTGTATGAAATTCGCTGCACTCGAAGAGTAGAGACTAAGCTTCGTCCATATCTTTCACATACGAGCTCCGTTTTCAACTGTCTTTTTATCATTTAACTCGTATTAACGATATTTTCATTTCTCGTTTAGATTATTTTGGCTGAAAATTGACCGATCTAAAATTCAAGTTTCCGGGTTGTGCACTGTTATGCTAAATGTTAGAAAAATCATAACTTCCTTATACGAAGTCAGATTTGGGTGTTCTTTTTATGGACGCTTTCATTTTAACATATTCTGCGACTTTTGTTTAGATTACTAAGGCTAAAAAGTCATCTATCGTAAGTTCACTATTTACGTCTCCTGGTGTCGTGCCGGTTTTTCCGAAAAACTTCGATGGGTCATAACTTCTTCGTTATAACTCAAAATTCGGCATTCTTTATATGTACGGAACCCTTGTAACAAATAATACAAATTGTTTAAGATTAATACTTCTAAATAATCTTCCATCAAAAACTCATTTTTGATGCTCATCGTCTCTAAATTGACTAGCCCGGATCTGCGAGCGTTATAGAATATATGAACTGCAAGCCCAGAACCTTCCATGGCGACGACGGTGTCGTCACTTTGATAAGATTGTTTGAGAAGACCGAGTCTGTATTCAAAAAAATTTCATGCTCGGACGAATTTAAGGTCAAGTATGTGACTTGTACCTTCACTGACTCAGCCTTATCCTGGTGGAATGGCCATGTTAAAACTCTAACCCTCCCTGTGGCCAACTCTATGAGTTGGGAGGATTTAAAACTCATGATGTGGGAAGAATACTTCCCAAGGAGAGAAATTCAAAAGCTGGAGCAAGAACTCTGGAACCTCATGATGACAGGCTCCGATATAGCAGCCTGTACTACCAAGTTCAGGGACTTGGCAATGCTATGTCCCGAGATGGTTACCTCGAAAAGCAAAAAGGTGGAACGTTATATATATGGAATATCCCCCCCCCCATTCAAGGAATGTGGTATCTGTAAACCCATCCACTTTTGACAGTGCCAAACGCTTGGCACAAAGCCTTGTGGATCATGGAGTTCTCCAGGGAACTATGACAACCACCCCCAAACAAAAAAAGGGGGAGACAACAAAAGGAAATTATGGAACAAGAAGAAGAGCCAACCGCCGCAAGAGCCCACAAAGAGACAACAATTTGTGGCAGTCCACGCTGCCACTGTCCCTGCCGCCCCAGCACCAACGAAAGAATATGTTGGGAGCCTACCTAAATGCAGCAAGTGCAACTTCCACCACAATTGAGCTTGTCGAGAAATGTGTTGCAGCAGATGCAACAAAAAGGGGGCATACTGCCCATTTCTGTAGCGTGCCAGCTCAATAGGCCGCCTAAGCCACAAATGTCGGGGTGAGCCAAGCATGCTATGGGTGCGGGGAAGCGGGGCATTTCAAGAGAGAGTGCCTAAAAGCCAATAACATAAATGTTGGTGGTGTAGGAAGGGTTTTTGCATTAGGGCACGAGGAAGCCATGAAGGACCCCATTGTGGTTACCGGTATGATAAAGGTTGCAAGCTAGCAATGTTAATTATAGAAAACAAAAGTTTCAACTGGGAAAGAGTTGTTTTGCTATAATTAAGGGAGAGGAAATTATACTTCATCTCAAATCTATAAGCTTAGATCGTGAGGTTTTAATCATTTAGTCAAGGAAATATATATGAATTTCATGTTGGAATGGCTCAACATAAGGAAATTCTGTATATGGGTCCATTATTTGCGTTCTAAAATTCGATTATGATTACGGCATCCCTTTTCATAATCTGAATTATGAGAACTTGGCAAATTGAAATGGAAATGTTATAGCAAAAGACTGGTTTAGTCTTTATGTGAGACATCATGAATCGATTCCCATATGCTTCAGATATAGGATTGATTACATGTGCTATATTCATCCTTTCTAAAATTTTCCAAATGCCTGGGCATTAAGAAGGGAAAAGGTTTAGAACTGGATATGACTAAAAGGATTAAACAATTGTCGAGGACAATCTAAGGTTTACCAAAGAGTGGGTGCTCAAGGACAGTTGGAAGTATAGTGATAATTCTGGAAGGACCATATTGACATAATCTGTAAGGAGGCAACTCTTTTTCAGAAGTGATAGTCAAAATGGAATCTGGAAATGTTTCAAAGTTAGAATTTTCAATCTGTTTAAGATTAGGAAACTTAATGCAAGAAGGATGTTTCCAAGGAGCTGATCTCCTTTGGAATACTCTGTAATGATTGTTGTCAAGTCTTTCTGACTTTGTGCATAATCATTACAAGAGGATCAATGCATATAAGTTTAGAATCTAACAGATTTCAGTAAATGACATGAATTTGAAGTTCGTGTATTTGCAGTAAGGATTTGGGAGTGTGAAAAGAGAATCATTAAAGTTATGTTCAATTGATCTAGTTCACAAAGTAAAGATCATAGACAAACATAGTATGCATACTTGGTGTGTGGCATGACTAGTGTTTAGGAAAACATAGTGTACATGCTTGGAGCATGGGACAACTATTGTTTTAAATTCAAGAATAAAGTTGATAGCTGAAACAGTATACAATGAATAATGTGCAATCATATGGTGATAAATAAAAGGTGTTTTATTTATGTTCATAGGTTTTGATACCATATTGGATTCAATTATTATTGTGTTTCATTTTGCATGTTTTGACTTCCCGAATAAACTGGGTTATTCTTCCGGAATGACTAAGTTATTCAAACAATCCACAGTCGGTCATATGTTGGAAGTAGATATGAATTAAGACTGTCATGGGTTGGCTTGTAGAGGTCTAAGGTGTTGGACAAAGGGCTACAACACTCATGAGTGCTCATAAGTTCTGAGTATTGGATTCAACCCGCGCTCATTGGAATCACTTCATGGATTTTATCACGAGTGATCATGAGACGATAATATCTTATATTCTTCAAACCTAGAGATATGAGTTGTTACTATGAGTTGGTTGTACATTGATTGCACGAAAACGCATTTGGTAACTCGGTGCTATAAAACGTGTCTTTGTGTATGATTCAACAAGTAGTAGAACAAGCCATATGAGTCGAAGTTTATCCGTTCCTTTTACCTTCGGGATAAAAGCGATATCTGTGGGCCCCTCGATGATTTGATGATGACAAATGGAAGTGCTCGGCCGGGCCAGGACTGATTTGATTTGTTCAATTAGTCAGTCATCATAAATCGAAAATCGAGAAACAACAAATGGTCAGAGAGAATGATTATAATCCATGTCTCAGTCCATATGATATCTAGAATGGAGGAATATATGATCCCTTATCTAATGGACAAGTCATTGACAAAGGTCAGAGTTCATCGACAAGGTCAGAGTTCGACAGAAGCTTTTGAGAGCTATGATTTCCAGTTGGTTCCTGAAGTCATACGCAATATTAGTTTTAGACTTATCCAAGTAAGAGACTGTTGGATTAATGTCTAAGTCCATAACTATAATTGGTAAGACTTGACCCGACCCGGCATGGTCCATTTGGGTTGCATGGCATCATGCACGTGGATAGACTAAATGAGAGGAATAAGACACTTATGGTTATTAATATATTATAAGTTCTAGTATATTAATAATAAGAATAATAAGATTATTTAATTAGTATTGATCAAGAATTAATCTAGGATTAATTAAGTGATCAAAAGAAGACTAATTAAATATATGGGTTGATTGTGTAAATTATCCATACTTGTATAGTGGGCTAATGCTCCATGGATAATCAAGTTGGGGTAAAACCCATAGGATGGTCCATGGATGGTCCATGGATGCTCCATGGTGTATTTGTACCCATGGATCATGGAAATGAAAGGCCATGTCAATTAGGGTTTACATGGTGTAACCCTAACTATATAAGCATCTTATTCTTGACCAAAATCGACACTAGTATGATTCTAAAGAGGGTTAGCCGATTTCATGAGTTGTAGATTTCTCTCAAGTTATTCCAAGTGTATTTGGTGTTGTGTGAACCATTTGAGGTGTCACACTTGGGGCACTAGGCACTCAAGCTTCATGAAGGCTTTCTACATGAAAGAGGTATGTATTCCATCTTGTTATATTCATTATTTTGTATGCTAGATTAGGATAATACCTTGGATGTTCTTATTTGCATGTATAATAGAGAAAACATAGATCCAAGGTATTTAGGGTTGCATGTACACTTAGGAGTGTTAGAATGCTCAAAACCCAACAGATAGATGCTCCAACTAATACCTCAGTAACGAGCTACTCCTCTTGGCGCTTTAGTCCGTCAATCACTAACGGTTGCTAACCACTGAATCTTGACAATGATGACTAACCCTTGTGGGACCCTATCCGTAGGCCTCCCACATAAAACCACTTTTCCAAAGGTGTTCTAAACGAGCTTCCTGCTCTCGAGCCTTAGAAATCATTCTCTTCAGGGTTCCCACCCTGACTCACTCACCAGCTCAAACGCCCACAATTGAACGGAAACAGCTGAAACAACCTCTGCCGTAAACCCAGCTACAAACCACTCCCAAGACATAGCCTATAGTCCCAAAAGTGCAATAGATCACACACTCAATCATTTCCATCCGATACAAGAGATTTAAGGAAAACCAGACCTCACAACCACTTAGGCCACGCCGACCGTCCTGAGCTCACTGGCGCTGAAATAATGTTGTCTATTCCTGTAACCAACTGACCCCGAGCTGGAATACACCTGATCCTAGGGTCACAATCCTACTCACTCATTCGAGCTCGGAAACTGAGAGGGCGCAATCCTTTACCTACAAAATGACGGTCCAAACCATCAATTAAACATTTCACTTCCAGCTGCAAAACCCCAGCTGAACATTTTCATCACTCCTTTCCGAAGTTCCCACGACCCATATCCCGGCCTCGAGCAAACCCCCAAGCCTCAAATCTATAACTTTAGCTGCTAACCTCTCCTGCTCCACCCACGGAATATAACGAGTACCGATCATAATCATGATCCTAAATAACTACAACACTCTATTCATCAGAATATGTCCCAGAACTAAGAAGCTCGACAAGCTCCTCCCCTTGCCGTCGTTACAGCCTCCAAAGCTGCCACGACAACCGTCTCAGCAACGTATGCATGACGCTCGACAAAATACTCTACCATGGCGATCTTGAAAGACCCAATCATCTTCGGAATTTATCCCCGAACAATCTCGATCGTCTCCTCCAAGAGGATCTCCCTGACAAGATCCTCTGACAGTGCTGGCCTATCCTGGCTGCCAGCTCCCGATCCTAACCTGGATCCGGTCCTAAGACGTCTCGTGACCACCATTCTGGCAATACACAAAAAGATATCTAATAACATATATAATGACACAAAAACAACTCCAAAACCCTACCCTAGGGGTTATGACTTCCTTGTTACGCGTATGGGTCCTGTGCTTTCAGTAGTACGGGCCCATACTACCTTCCACGCCTACCCATATTTGTCTTAAGTATCATCACAATGCCCTAATAATATACATAAATATAGCAAATGCTTAAATCCTCACTCCTAGAGGAATGCTATACATCTCATAATTGGCCTCCCGGCCTCTCACTACCCACTCAATCCATGAAACTTCCACCGAACCTGCAGCATTAGTGTATACTAGTCATACATAACGTTGGAACTGATAGATTTTCGAATATCCAATTCTACTCTAAGGTCGAATCAAACATTCTCAAAATATAAGATCTTAATTATGCACAGCCGTGATGCATACACTAAACAACTATAGTAAGGATGTCAATCTCATATAAGGAAAACCCTAGGCTAATAGGCATCATGAAATCAGGCAATTCTATCATACAATTCCTGAAGATCCCTAGCCTAGTACTAGCATGCTGTTCTAACATCTCACATAATCAAATAACTTGTGTGGTATTTTGGGGTCTACTTACTGGCTCTGGCTGATCGTACCCTCTGCATCCTCCTTTACTTATTTCGAAAACCTTTTGTAAACCATTTTGAAAATCCCTCCTTGATTTGAGACTGGATTCACACGAATGTTCCTGCAATTCACTCAAACCAAGGCTCTTATACCAACTTGTAACACCCATAAAATTTGAGCCAATTTAAAACATTTTATTTCATTCAAAAAACATTAAGTTCATACATCTTATTTTCAAAATACTTTAAACATCAGAGTATCCCCTAGAACCATATCACATAAGTAATAAAACATGAGGAGCGGTATGATCATGCCTTCGCCTTGCCATAATCTCCTGAAGTACCTGAAACAATACATTGAACTGTAAGCCCAAAAGCTTAGTGAGTTACCCCTAAAATACCAACCACATACCACCATAATCATATCATATCATATCACAATACAGAATAGCCATGCCTCTCAAGTCTGCAGTGTGACTGGTCCGCCCTCAACAGGCCTTCAGTCCACCTGGTCCACTCTCTGAGTCTGCAGTATGACTGGACCGCCCGCACCGGGACTTCAGTTTATCTGGATCTACCCGAGCCTTCGGTATGACTGGACCGCCATACGGGCCTACAATCTATCCGGACCGCTCGTAGGGTATGTTGTCCATCAACACAAAGCAAATAACCATGTGTACATATAACAGGTAATCACATAACAGTCCGTAGGCAAACAAATCGATCTAGTAGATCATAAAGCATAGCATCATCCTAACCAGGATACTGACCTAACGGGTCACTAACATAGCATCATCCTATAAACTAGGATACCGACCTAAACCAAGTCACTAACATAGAATCATCCTATATACCAGGATACCGACCTAAACCAGGTCACTGACATAATACTGTCCTAATTACCAGGATGCCGATCTAACAGATCAATAAGCACATCAACAGTACAAGTACGGATATCAGATATAACTGTCTCACAGATCATAGATATAGCAATCTCTCATGACCAAAGCGTTGACCTAACCAGGTCACTAACATACCAATCCTAACGGATCATATTAGCATAACAACATACTATCTATTCTGATACCAATCTAACAAATCATAACCACATGTAGCATACTGTAACCAAGATAACAACTAAAAGGGTCGGCCTTGGTGCCTTAGAACCTATTGATATAGTGAGGATAACTCACCTGCAATTGCCGACTGAAAAGATAAGACCAAGCTGCTCCGACCACCGACACTATCTTCACCACAGAACACTACCAAAGAACCAATTCCATAAATACCAATATTACCAAAGTACCCTTGGAAGTCAAGCTGGTCAACTCTTGATCAAAGTCAAAGTCCTCAGTCAAAGTCAACCTTCCTGATTGACTTTACTCGCCGAGTCAACCCGTCGACTCGCCGAGTTCCCATACCCAAAAAACTCTCATAGCACAACCTAACTCGCCGAGTCGCCCCTAGACTTGCCGAGTCCAACGATCTCTGAGTCACATCCTGTCCAACCCACTGAGTCGCCAACCGACTCACTTAATCCAAGGCTTTAACCAAAAGTGGTTGGGGTTCTACGACCTGACTCGCCGAGTCCAAGAATATACTCGCCGAGTCCAAGGCAATCTTCAACAGACTTGTCGAGTTGTTCTTCCAACTCGCCGAGTCCATGCACATGTTTATACAACTCGTCGAGTACACCCATGTGACTCACCGAGTCTCTCCGGTTCTCAATCCATTCAGAGGCTTTTCGAGCCGTGCAAGGGCTCCAATCCATAGATCCACCCTTCTACAATCTAACCCTCACATAAAATTGCAAACTTTACGTGAAACCAAGGAGATATTGGCCCAAAATACACTAGGGCTTGGGTTTTAGATTAAGGGGAACAACTCAATGACTGAAACTTTATAACATTCTAGGCCATCATAAGTCTAGATCTGGAGTAGCAACCTCAGATCTAAATACCAAACCCAAAATAGATCTCAAACAAGCTAAGGAACTCCACATCAACCACCAAGGATGAACCAAAAAGGAAAATAGCTTAAGATTATGGCTTCTTACCTCTGAAATGTGCCCAAACAGATGTAGATCCCAAATCCACAAAAGGCCCTTGATGCTAGCCTCTAATTCTTCAAGCTCCTTACACCAAATTCCTCTTCTAAGCTCCAATTTCCTCAACAATGAAGTCTCACACGAAATTAGGGTTTTTCTGGAACTCTCTGGGGATTAGGAGGCTGGGAGAAGGACATAAAGTCCTTTAAATAGGGTGCAACCCTCATGATTAGGGTTTTCTCATTCCAGCACCAACTCATCGAGTACAGCTTCCGACTTGGCGAGTTGGCCATTTAATCCGCGATCAATCCCGCTCCGACTCGACGAGTAGCATACCTAATCGTCGAGTAGCTTCCTTAATTTACACTTAGCATCCTTCAGTTACTTGTTTCCGAACTTGGGATGTTACAATATATCCCTCAGGAAGGAAAATAACTACCTTCTGAGCAAAGGATATCTTAAAGAAATCCTACGAAAAAGGAGCGAAAGATCCAAGGAAAAGGAACAAGATGCTGCAAGATCCTGGAAAAAACCAGAATCCCCTCCTTCGGAAGCCAAGGTAATTAATGTTGTGGGTTCTGATATTTGTGGAACTTTTTACTCTGAATCAAAAAGACACGCTAAGGTATCAAAGGTAGAGAAAGGACCAAGACCCTGAAAGAACACATAGATAACAAGAGAAAAAGAAATCACCTTCGATGAACAGGATAGAGAGGACATCCAAGATCCTCAAAATGATGGGTTGGTGATAACTCTCTACACCACCAATCACTTTGTCAGAAGGATCCTAGTAGATAGAGGATCCTCGGTGAGCATTATACTCTTAAATGCTCTAACCAGGATGAACGTCTCGGAATCTAAGAAAACAAATCCTCAGTGTTGATAGGATTCAGCGGTGAAACGAAGCATACGATTGGAAAAGATCAAATGTCCTATCTACATCAAAAGGGTAAAGTCTATGTACCACTTTTGTGTTATTGATGCTTTGTCTTCCTATAATGTTATACTAGGTGGACCCTGGATCCATAACATGAAAGCAGTGTCGTCAACATACCACTAATGCATCAAGATGCCTACCCCATGGGGAATAGTGAAGATAGTCGGTAATCAACAAGAATGTAAAGTGTGATATAAGACCTCGATGAAGTCTTCAACAACACCATGATAAGCATAGAAATTAAAGAAAAGGGTACAAGACGTACTAGAAGCAAGAGAACAAGACATAAAATTAGTGCCCCTAAACCTTTAGGATCCTAAAGCCAGAGTCCTCAAAGGATCCTCAATACCAAAACAAATCGAGCAAGACCTGGTAAAGTTATTAAAAAAAATAAAACCTTCGCATGGAAACACGATGATATGACAGGTATAGATAAAGACATTATAACTCACAAAATCAATGGAGATCCTTCTTTCAGGCATGTACATCAAAAAAGAAGGAAATTCGAAACCGAAAGAAACCAAATCATTCAATAAGAAGTTGAAAAACTTCCCAAGATGGCTAGTCAATGTGGTGGTGGTACAAAAGAAGAATGGAAAATGGAGAGTGTGTTCGGATTACATGGAAATCAACAAGGCTTGCCTTAAGGATCCTTTCGCTTTGCCATACATACAATCTATGATAAATTCCACTGCAGGTCATGAGCTACTAACATTCATGGATGCCTCATTTGAATTCCAAAAAATACAAATGGAACCATCCTACCAAAAGGATATTGCCTTTATAACGGTGACATCTTGGAATTTAGGTCATAAACTGCGAACGACTAAATTATAATATATCTTTTTTTAATTTAACTCATTGAGTTTTAGTGAATCTAATGTGAAATAAATAAGTTAATTTCAAATGTTATAAGATCTCAAATGATACCTTACTTCCAAATATGTAAACTGTCAAACGAATCAATCAACTCAAACTGCAACACTAGTTAATGCATCTAAAAAACTAAAAATTTGTATTAAGCAGTTATGAGCGAAGCAAGCATTAAAAACTTATAGTACATGCTCCCCAATTTCCGAAAATATAAAAAAAATACAAAACGGATTCTGTATGCAAAAGATAAAACAGTCTTAAGAAAACATACAGTAAAACACTGGTTTTCTTTAATCGAGTAAAACCGAATTGATCCGTTGAGGCACGTGGACACCTCCGATCGAAATTCCCAGAGCATTTTTGGACTCAAGCTATAACCTAACATTTAATTTCATACTTAAAATATTTTTAGCAAAAATATTTGCAAAAGTCAAAAAATCGAGCGTAACGGGGTATTTAGATGGGAACTTTAAACGTGATTTTCCGGAGTTCCGTAACTCGAAAAATTAATCCGTTTGAGTTTTTGGAATCCTTGAATTAAATTCTATCTAACAACATGTTCGGAAAAATTTCTTGACATCGGGATATCGATGCACCCAATTATGTGTGTTTTGGGCAATTAAAGGAGTTAGGGCTTTATGTGGGACCTACTAGGTTATGAGAGACAAAAATCTCCAGCTATTCTCACCCCCCCCCCTCCTCACACCCCACATGACCTTTTTCTTCCTTTAACCTCTCCATGTTGCTTACACTCTTCACTATATGGTACCAAGTATGGTTTAGGGTATGGATATTGTATGCATGTGTGTGAGTTCTTTAGCTATAAAAGAGAGGCATATGCAACCTCATTTAACACACAAATCACTAGCTCAAACACCTCTCAATCTCTCAATCCATATCTCTCGATTTCAACAACAGCACCACAATAACACCACCCAAAACCACCCTTACCCCCCCCCCCCCCCCCCCAACACCACCTTAGCCGCTCTCATCTCCTTCCTTCATTGAAATCCGCCCAAAACAGAAGATAAAACCGGAAGCAACAGCCATCGAAAGCCAAAACACCAATACATGCCACCTCATTATTTCTGTCATCATGAATCACCGCCACCACCATCTGTGAACTGTAGTGTTGCTATTTAACCTTCCCTTATGCTCCTCTATCTCCCTCCTATTGTGTTGCTACCAGGAAAAAAAAAGGAAACGAGCCAGCAAGCCCTGTCACCCCCTCCCACTCTACCCTTCCTCACCACCGGTCACCACCGTCATTAGCCTTCATTCACACCACCGTAAGTCCGTTCCACCTTTGTTTATGATTTTGTTCCAGTCGAAATGAGAAATCGAAGTCCCGAGCATTTTTTTTGTTGGGTTTTTTTTGTCGTTCGTATGCATGATCGAACACAGTTGGAGGAGGATGATGACCACCTCCACTATGCAAACTTACTTGCCAAATATTCACTTATACCCAATTTTTAAATTCGTTACCAGTTCAGTCCCAATAGTCCTAAACTCCACTTTAAATTATCCATAAAACCCCCACCTATCAAAATCCCTTACAAACCTAGTCCAAAGTTTGATTTAAATATGGCAATTTCTACCTCTACTCGAAAATATCCTTCCAAGCTAACCCCAAAACCTTAAATTTTAAATTTAAATATTCAAAATCCTATCCCGATGTGGAAAACCTTTTCAAAATAAATCCAAAATTGTAACATAAAATTTTAATAATTTATCTTTGGAAAATTATTAAATAAAATTTGATTAAATAAATTTTTGGAAATTATTAAATAAATTTTGGAAATTATTAAATAAATTTTAGTTTAAATAAATTTATAAATAAGTCCTATAATTTAGTTAAAATACCAAATAACCTTCAAAATTTAAATTTATATTGAAACTTCTTAGGAAACTAAATTAATCCCGAACTTTCAACTTTAGACAACATGTCCCGGTTCTTTCAACCAATACTCAGAATAACTCGACAATCACATTTTAAGGTGTGTTACAGACTCTCTTTTTGTATTTTTACATGTTTTGGGGGAAAATACATGTGCAATATGATATAATTCATACATAATTCACATAAAATACTATTATTTTATGCAAATGCTATACTAGTCATGAAATAATAGCTTGACATTATATTTCATGAATACTAGTTTCCAATATCAAGATAATCATATGTTATGTTGTTAAAATACTGCAACTATTAAAATAACATATGCCTTACTACTACATAGTTTATTCAAGAAGGCATACTTAAATATTTATCCATTATGCTTTTATAAACTCTTTACAAATTCATTATGACTAATAACTTATCCACTTATAAGTTAGGGCTAAGAGCTTTTTCAACTACCTTAGTTAAAGGCTTTTAGTGAGACTATATTAATTAGCTAAGCCTAAATACTTAGTATACCCACAATACTATAATCGTAAATCTTTAGAGCGAAATACATATGCATAGATCTGTATGACATTGACATCCCCACATGTGGTTGCTATCTACAACCTTGACTGATCAATCAAAGCAGGTGATAAGTGTCTATAATCGTCACAACAACGTATAATGACGTGGCATAGGGGGTATATACAGTCACATAGCTCGGTTAGGGAACTCACTATAAACATTAACTAAATTCTCTATCTCTCTCTCTCTCTCACTATAAACCATGGATTTGGTTGATTTCAAAGCTATTTTTAAGTATGGATTAACTTATGATACATTTTGAAAATGGAAATCTTATTTACAAACACTATTTTGATACTTACATAGAAACTACTTTTTAGACATTTTAAAAGTATTATATTGTTGTTAGCAGAAAATATTTGACTCTCCCCAAACTTATGTTGATTGTCAAACTACATGTATTCTCAGGAAATTAGTGATTTCAAGCATTTTATACAATGAAAAAAAATCATGGATTGTATGCAATTTAAATTATAGTTTTTGTTATGTTAAGCATATCTATTATGGCAATTCATGTATTACTATTATTTGTAAGAACCCTATATTCAAACTTAAAGATGGAATACTAATGTTGTTTTGTTTATTGTTGTACTTGTGCTATATATTCAGTTTATTTGTGATCCATGAACTTAGTTGCACAGCCCACCTCGACCGGGGGTGTGACAAATTGGTATTAGAGCTAAGTTGGCTACAGAGAACTCGTATCCTCAAAAGAGGAAATACAACTATAGCAATAAGATCCTAATAAAAGTATTATTATTAATTACACTACTTCTTGGCTATGTACGATATGGGGAATTTGGTTTGAAGGGCCACATAGGGTTGTTGGATTTTAGAACAGCTTAATTCATAAAATTATCCTGCCCTCCGGTGTTTCCTGCTGGCCCTTGTCTATACATATTAGCCTTGGAATACAGTTTTTTTAATAATACCACAAAACTCACCAACAATAATATATAATAGTTATATGTATACTCTGACTAACGATGAGAACACTTAACAAAATTTTTAACATCCCTTCAACTAAAACTACCAACTCAACCTTTTAGGTCAGACGCCTTAATTAAGGTTAGTACTGTACATAAGCCATACCATAAATGACCCTGGAACGCGTGCCTATGTTATTTTTGGTTAGGTAGGTGCACAACCAACCTTGAGCAAGGAGTTTGACAAGCTACAACGGTTGAGAGGTTTAGAAGTTGAAAAATGTTCTCAAGATCCGTTGCAGATACCTAGTACCTTAGAACCTTTTGTGTTAACCACTTATGCAAATTTAATGCATTTAAAAACTTACTAACAGACTTAAAACCCTTTTATATAGATGGAAGACATACCCAATGACCAAACAGCATGGATGCAGATTGCAGACCCCGGTGAGTTACATGAGATTCCGATACATCTAGTTGGGGATCCATATTTCCCACAGGACGCTCCGGTTGCCCCCGTAGATATCACGAAGGAAGAGTACCCATCTGAGGACAAGGAGGAAGATGACCCAAAGAGGAGGAGGTGCCTGATGATGAGGGCATACTACAGGATGCCCATGAGATTGAGGATGGTGGCCCCATTGAGGAGGGCCTTACTGATGAGGAGCCTGCCCTTCCTACCCCACCATCCTCACCGCCTAGATTGCACTACCAGCCATATCCCCTTCATGGAAAGGGTCCCCATCTGATGAGGACCCCGAGGATGAGTGATCCACCCCCCCCCCCCTTTACCATTTCGATCCTGTTGCACATGTTTCCCGACCCACTTGTGGTCAACTAGGGAAACAGACCATGCCCCACGAGCCAACTTGGCTCCCAGAACTCCTCCGCAAGAACACAATTACTGACATTCCGCCATGATTTGAGATTTGTGATTCTTCACAAACGCCACTCAGGGACGACCCTAAGAATGATCTTATACCACACCTTATGTCTCAGACCGATCGGCTAGCAAATAGAGTCGAATCTCTAGAGATTTTTGTCATGGACTCAGGCTCTACTTCACTAGGGCACCGAGTTGACAGACTATATGAAGAGAAGAAGGAGGATACTAAGGCCATATATACATTTTATCATCATATAGGTGCTAACCGCATCGAGGATAATGCCATGAATGCTCACTATAGAGCACAAGACTACAGGGTACAAATTCTCAAGACCCGACTTGTTGCAGTTGAGCACCAAGAATTTGTTGCTACACAAGAGAGACGTTATATCTTGGACCGGTTAGAGGAGTTTTTCCTCTATATGATGTCACATTTCGGGAGATAGATGCTTCAGCTAGGGCTGCTTGTTCCCTAGGGTAGGGTTAGAACTTTTGAGGAATAGCTTTCGTTTTGCAAGTGTTTATCATTACCTAGTTTTTATTAGATCTTTTGTAAATCTTTTCCATTTCAAACTTTACATGGTTGATACTTTTGTAACCAAAAACAAGCAATTGTAATGAAAATATTCTAGTATTTTGTTAAATGTTTGCAGTTGTTATGTATTTCTTGCAAAACATTATATCAGATAAAAATTTCATATTTTCACTTGGAAATTTGTAGGATTTCGGGAAAAAGCAAACTTAATGAATACAAAATGCATGCATACTTGTTATAAATACATAGTGAAAAATAACTTAGCATCTCCATCATATTAGGAAAAGGCCTCCACGAAAAGTCCACGAGTTCGTCCACCACCAACTCCCTTAGGCAACAGAAGGAGTGCCACAAAAGTAACTTAAACATTGGTAGAAACTTCAAACCCTGGAGGAGCTCCAGACATACCTATTGAAAACCCTCCATTTCAAATTGACCCTACTTTAATGCAGACCTTGCTCGATCAAGGAATTGCTACATCTTTAGCCACCTATGAGGCCGCCAGAAATGACAACACTGGGAATAATAGGAATGGTGGCGAACCTCTAGTTAATAATAAAAAGCACTGTATAACTTATTCATAAAAAGATTACATGGGTTTTCAAGCCTGATATTTCTATGGCATGGAAGGGGTTGTTGGCCTATCCTGCTGGATAGAAAAGATGGAGGCAGTTTTTCACATCAGTTATTGCCCCAATGACTATCGGGTCAAGTACGCTACCTACACACTAATGGACTCCACCTTAACTTGGTGGAATAATCATGAGAAGTCCATGGGGATCTCTGACGCCTACTCCATGGGCTAGGAACCTCTTAAACAGATGATAATCAAGGAGTACTACCTACGAAAGGAAGTTTAGGCTCTGGGACAGGAGCTTTGGAATCTAACCATTCAAGGATCAAAGGTGACTGCCTAGACCTCCCGATTCAATGACCTTGCTAATCATTGCTCGAGAATGGTGACCCCAAAAGACAAAAAGACAGAGAGATATATTTGGGGACTAGAATCACCAGTCCAAGGTCTGGTTACTGTATCCAAACCCTAAACTTTTGACAGTTCCAAACAATTGGCCTATCAGTTGACTGAGCAATGTATTCGTCGAGGTACCATGGCCCCGTCAAAAGAAAATAAACAAGTTGAGAATACAAATAGGAAGTTCCATGGAAAGTCATTACATAACTTCAAGCATCGCAATCCTAATCCAGAACCTATAATAGTATATCTTGCGGTTACAAACACTCCCATTCCAACAATTCCTTACTCTGGAACCCTACCTCACTGCACCAAATAAAACTACCGTCATGTTAGAAATTGAATGACCTACAACAACGGCAACTTAAGGGGTCACATTGCTAAGCTTTGTAGAAAAGCCCCAAACAACACAACCCCAACTACTGCTACAGGAGGAAGTTGAAACTACTTTGAATGCAACCAACTAGGGCATTTCAAGAAAGACTACCCTAAGTTGAAGAATCATGGTAGTAAAGGAAGGGAATTCGTGATAGGTGCAGGAGATGCAAGCAAGGAACCAATTGTGGTTACTGGTATTTTTCCTATCAACAATATTCATGCTTTTGTATTATTTGATACTACTGCCGATAGGAACTTTATTTCCCACAAGTTTAGGAGAATGGTAAATCATAAATCATGCAAACTTAATGAAGCTTACATGGTAGAAGTAGCAAATGATCAAATAGAAATCACCTTAGACATACTCACCCTGGATAATCACGTTTTCCATGTTAACTTAATGCCCATGACCATTGGAAATTTCGATGTGATCATTGCAATGGATTGGTTATCAACCCATCGAGTAGAGATTCTATGTTATGAAAAGGCTGCACGATTACCCTTACCAAACGGCAAAGCCCTTTTGATTTACAGAGACAAGGCAGGGAAGAACCTGAAAGTCATCACTTGCATAAAGGCAAGAAAGTATTTACAGAAGAGATGTTTTGATTTCTTGGCCCACGTGGTGAATACGCAATACAAGGGTAAGGAAATCAATAATATACCACAAGTGTGCGATTACCCGGACATATTTCCAGAAAATCTATCTGGAGTACCTCCAGTTAAACAGGTCGAATTTCGAATCGTCCCAATTTCGGGTGCATCTACTTATCGTCTGGCTCCATCGAAAATGCAAGAACTATCCAGTCAACTTCAAGAACTTCTTGACAAAGGTTTTATTCTACCAAACTTCTCTCTATAGTGAACCTCGATATTATTTGTCAAAAAGAAGGATGGATCGTTCAGGATGTGCATCCACTATTGAGAGTTGAATAAGATCAGCATCAAAAACTGGTATCCACTCTCGAGGATCGATGACATGTTCGACTAGCTGCAAGGATCATGCTACTACTCGAAGATCGACCTAAGATCTGGCTACTATCAAATTAGATTTCAAGAAGCAGATATTCCAAAGATGACATTCCGAAATTGATATGGTTACTATCATTTTCTGGTTATGACATTTGAATTGACCAACGCACTAGCTGTATTCATGGACCTTATGAATCAGATGTGTAAACCTTACTTGGATAAATTCATGATCGTCTTCATCGACGATATATTGATATATTCACGATCCAAGGAAGAACATGGCCAACACTTACATTTAATTATGGAATTGTTAAGAAAACAGAAACTTTATGCAAAGTTGTTGAAATGTGAGTTCTAGATTAACAAAGTGTATTTCCTTGGCCATGTGCTCAGCAGTAAAGGAATTCATGTCGATCCCGCGAAGAGTGATGTCACACCCCAAAACCGTAACGGCGGAAACGTTCTGGGGTGGAGGACGTCATGTCAAGTATCATAACACATGCAGTATAGTAATCAAAGTACAACAACCATTGCATTAATAGTAATAATTTTACATAGGTTACATTTAGCGACGACATCAAGAGCAAAATACAGAGAATAACATATAATGCATCTTGGTACAAGGTTGTCTTCGCGAAAGCACCCGAAGTGTACCTGTCTACCGATGACCTGAGAATACAAGTTATTTTGAAAGCGAGTATCAACATTTTAGATACTGATGAGTTCATAAGTATTTAATGACATTGGTATAAATACATGTTTTACTTCAAAAATAATCTCACACAATGATGGTGATTTGAGTTTACAGAGTATTAGAATCCCTTCCAGAAAATCCTATATTTTCTAATTAAAGTAGTCTTCTACCAAGACCCAATTGTTTTATGTTTAAACCAAGGAGAATCTCTATTAAACGCGGTCTTTTACCAAGACCCATCTGTTTTATGTTTAAGAAACATTTTCCCCTTAAAGGTACTATCATTATCAAAATATGATTTGTACTTTAAAGAATATGTGAGAAGATCATAATCACAAGTAATAGGGAAAATAATATTTTTACCTCAGTAGTAACGTTGCTGGCTAAAAGTAAATAAAACATAGACTTCAGGTAGTATTGAATGAACAACACGCCTAGCAAAGTCTAAAGGTAAACAAAACATAGACTCTAGGCAGGAAACCTCGCAAAGTCTAAAAATGGTAAATAAATACATACTCCAGGTGGTATTGAATGAACAACACGCCTAGCAAAGTCTAAAAGGATCAAATAAAGACCCCAAGGTGGTGTTGAATGAACAACACGTCTCGGAGGGTCTAAAAGAATAAAATATAGACTCCAGGGTGGTATTGAATGAACAACACGCCTCTGAGAGTCTAAATTAGCCTTTAATCCTATGTGGGTTGGTTTAAAGGTTTATAATGTGACCTAGTATATAACTAGGAAAATAGGTTATGATGGTTTCATATATAGAAAATACCATGATAATACTTATTATCTTAAAGCCATGAATTATAAGGTAAACGTAAAGATACTCGTAACCATACTGATTGACAATCGAATACATGACGACCCGCTGGCGTCGGAATGAATGTGACATTTGTCACCCCTTGGCTTAGTCGGCCGGGACTGTAGCTAGCAGTCAGGATGTGGGATTGTCTGTCCCGTATAGATCTATAAACACAATGCTCGCTCTCCCTCCAGGAGACTCTGGTTACTAACTTGACAACGGTCGAATCCGTGTCATGAGGATGTATCTCGTGCTTCGAATTCTATAACCTTTCACTTTATTAAAAAGTGTAAGTGTTTAGAACATAGATATAACTAGGTTCCCCTTCATGAAAGTTATGGTTGGTTCCTAAACTATACCTATTATAGTTTACTTGAAAAGCTATTTAGATGCCTTTGCTACCTAAAGGATGATGATTTTGCTGATAGAACTTTTATGACTACATATGTATACATGATATATAACTAATATTTAAATGACCATCGGAAGGATAACCGATACCCTAAAACCACATCCAAACAAGGAAAAGGAATTAAATCGAGTTAGCCTTCTTAAGTCCTTCGAACATTTCTTATATAACTATACATATATAGGCATGCATTTTACAATATAAAAGCATAAAAGAAGTTTTGGTAAAAGCTTTGGAAAATCTATCAATAAGAATTTATGACTTGATGTCAGTTTATAAAAAAAGATTTGAAAATAAGATTTGAAAGCCTTTAGCTGGATAAAACAGTTTAACATGCAAAAATATTTTTTCTATACAGTTATTAATTACATGTGATTGATATAATAACTCTATAGTTCAACTTGTATCCCCCCCCCCCCATAAAAGCATTTAAACTCATTTAAAGGTTAATTCATGAGTATGAACTCACATGAAGTAGGTGATTCGGATGAACGGACGGTATAGGATGCTAAGTGTCAAGTGAGGACTTGAACACACATGCGAATCCTATTTAACATGTAATGATGCATTTAAGTATCTAATTAGTCATTTAATAACTAATTATGCAAGTAAGGACATCCTAATGCATGAAATCACTTTGCTACAAGTGCTAGGAGTACCAAGGGCTGCATATAAAGAGAGTATGGCCTCACATTAAAGTTTACTCCTCAAATGGTGGCCCTTAGGGGTGTTTACAATTCTGGACCACTTCCCCCATTATTCTACGGCCATAAACTCATGGAAGTGGTGCCATTGGGTGTTCAAAGGTCCTAAACCACTCAAGGAATTATGCTAGACTCGAATTAAGGGCTTAGGAAGTGATTGGGGCTCGAAATGACCTCCCTTTGGAGTTTACGGTCCTTGGACCACTCCTTGGGAGTTTACGGTCGTAAACACATGGGTTTATGGCCGTAAACTCATGTTTTTCCATTTCTTTCATGTTTTGGTGTTTCTATCTTATGCATGCAAGGTTCTAGTCACTTATACAAGCATTGGAAGGTGTTAAGGGAACTTAAACACCCTTTGAAGGTGTTCACAGTTTTGGGAGGTCTCCCCAAACCGTAAACACATATGAACATGTGGATTTTGATGATTTTCGAGTGTAAACAAGTTCATATTAAGCACGCAAGAATCTAGGGCAAGTGTACTTACGATCTAGGAGCTTGAATGATCGATTTTGGCCAAGAACACTAGTGTGTGTTCTTGGTGTTCTTGATGAATGCTTGAAGATCTAAGAAAAGAGAAGATTTCCATGGATGAAATCGAATATAAACACTAGATAAGGTGTTATATGAACGAATCTAGGAACAAAATGCTTACATTTTGGCGGATTTGACGGGAAAGTGATATGATACTTAAGAGAGAATCTTGGGTGTTCTTGGGCTAGGAAGTGAAAAATGAGCTAAAAATGACTAAGTGTCATATTTAAACTCTTTGGGGTTTACGGCCATAAACTCCATGTTTACGTCCGTAAACTCCAAACTTTTGGAGTTTCGCGACTTACGTGATATACGACAAACTCTAAAGTATACTTCCTTATTTTTTGTTTGCTCGACGAATATAAAATAAAATACTCAAACGGGCTTAAATCCGGCCAAAAATGTTTTGAGATGAATTTGGCAAAATTTTTTGATGTGCTTGATTGCGGAGTTTATACAAATGAAAATTTCGGGTTGTCACAAGTGAAGCGGTTAAGAATTGGAAAACACTAACAACTCCAATTGAAGTACGCCAATTCTTAGGACTCGCAGGATACTATCAGAGATTCATCGAGAAATTTTCCAAAATAGCCAAGCCTCTCACCCACTAACCCAAAAAGACAAGAAGTTTGATTGGAGAGATAGCTAAGAGTATTGTTTATGGAAATTGAAGCAATTGTTGTGCAGTGCACCAATTCTATCTCTTCCTGAGGGAACATAAGACTTTGTAATGTTCTATGACACCTCACACCAATGATTAGGATGCATAATAATGCAAAAAAAATAAAGTCATCACATACGTCCCGAAAAATGACGCCAAGCGAGAGAAACTACACTACCCATGCCCTGGAGTTGGGAGCTGTAGTGTTCGCTTTGAAGATTTGGAGGCACTACCTATATGGAACAAAGTGTGTCGTTTTCACCGACTACAGGATCCTTCAACACATTTTTTATCAGAAGGAACTCAATATGAGACAATGAAGATGGGTCGAATTTCTAAATGATTATGAATGTGAAATTCTTTATCATCCTATTAAAGTAAAGGTCGTGGCAGATGCTTTAAGAAGGAAAGGTGAGCAAAGCCTCTTCGTGACAAACAGTTCAACCTCAAGGAAGACGGAACACGAAATTTCATGAACTAAATTTGGACCCCAAAGTTTGGTGAAGTCAGAAGTTTAGTTTTAAAAGAAGCTCATTAATCAAGATACTCAATACATCCTGGATCAAAAAAGATGTATCTCAATCTCAAAAAGCTTTATTTGTGGCCCAATATGAAGGCAGAAATTGCCACCTTTGTCGGTAAATGCTTGACCTATGCCAAGGTGTCGATTTCAGAATGGAAGTGGGATAGATAACAATGGACTTCATAACAAAGCTTCCAAAAACATCAAGCGATTATGACACCGTCTAGGTAATGGTTAACCGTTTGACCAAGTCTGCCCACTTCTTAGTCATCAAAGAAATTGAAAAGATGGAGAAACTCACAAGGACCTATCTTAGAGAGATAGTCAGATTACATGTCATGCTAATATCTATCATCTCAGACCGAGATAGTATATTCACTTCCAGATTTTGGCAATCACTACAAAGGTCCCTAGGAACCAAACTCGATATGAGTACAACATACCATCCTCAAACGGATGACCAAAGAGAAAGAACAATACAAACTCTAGAAGATATGCTTTGTGCCTATATAATAGACTTCAATAACGCATGGGACACTCACTTTCTGTTGGTTGAATTCTCATACTATAATAGTTATCACACTAGCATCAAGGCCACTTCATTTGAGGCCTTGTACAGGTGCATATGACATTCTACAATATGCTAGGTAGAAGTTGGAGATACTCAGTTAGCCAAAAAGCATGATGGAGACACTCTACTCACTGGTCCCGAGATCGTTCATGAAAGGGAGGAGAAGATCATTCAAATAAAGGAACGATTAAAAGCCGCACGTAGTCAACAAAAGAGCTACACAGACATCAGATGCAAACCATTGGAATTCAAAGTATGAGACCATGTCCTACTAAAGGTTGCTCCATGGAAGGTTGCCATTAGATTTGGGAAAAAGGTAAACTAAACCCCCATTACATCGGATATTTTGAAATCTTGGTAAGGGTTGTTCCGGTGGCTTACAAGCTCAAATTACCTCAAGAAATCAACAAAGTTCACAATACCTTCCACGTGTGTAATCTCAAGAAGTTCCTATCTAAAGAGAACGTCGTCATTCCACACGATAAGATCCAAGTCAACACAAAGCCTCACTTTGTGGACGAACCAGTGGAGATCATGGATTAGGAGATCAAAAGACTGAAGAAAAGCCGCAAACCTATAGTAAAAGTCTGATGGAACTCTCGTAGAGGGCCGAAGTTTACTTAGGAACGCGAGGATCAAATGAAACAAAAGTATCCGCATTTTTTAGCAACGCTCCCTCTACTAGTGGGACGACATAATGATGGCACAAATTATCCTAGAACTTAATAATTTCAGGACGAAATTCCCATAACAAGGAGGTAATGTGACATCCCGGAATTTAGGTCATAGACTGCAAACGACTAAATTATAGTAAATCTTTTTGTAATTTAACTCATTTGAGTTTTAGTTCCTCTAATGTGAAATAAATAAGTTAATTTCAAATAAATAAGCTATGGATAGCCTTACAAGATACTACAAAAAGAAAGGAAACTAATTACAAAAAGGAAATCTAATAAAAGCTTAAAATAAAATAAAATAAATTTTTTTCTAGAAATAAAGTAGAGTCAAGAATCTTTGTCCTTAAGAAACCATGAAAAAGTCCACGCAATCAACCATGCAACCCTATCTTGTTTCTGAACTGATCCCAAGTAGCTTGCATCTAACAGCATCGCACCCAAGTAGCCCTTCCAAGAATCGCACTTGATAATTGATCTGAGGTTCACATCCATCTAGGTATTCACATCTATTAGAATTGTTTGCATCCAACTGTCGTTTCAACAATAAGAGACTGTGATTTGTTCTGATGGTTCAAAACCAGTCGTAACCAATTGGAATCGCAATGAAAATGACATTTGCACCTAACTTCACTTCGAAGTGGTTCGCACCAACTAAAGATTGCGATGGCTTGCGATCCTTCACAATCAACCGCATCCAATCGTAACCGACATCCCTTTCACACTCAACACCTATCTCGAAACTTATCCATTCGCATTTAATAATAAGACACTACGACTCAATGTGACCATTCACATCCAGTTGTAACTAATCAAACTACTACCCGAATTGGAACTAAAAAGGCTGCCTTTCTCAATCGCATCATCCTTGCTAGGATCTCTGGCATAAAACGTTAGGAGGTGATAGTGATCACCTGCTTTGTATGATCTTATTGATTTGAATGTAAATTATAGAGATAAGGATAAAAATGTGAGGACATGTGTTTCGGTAGCCTTATGTGTGTAAGGGGTCAAAAGATTATGCCCATTATGTGTGTTTTACAGGTTTATATATAGTCTAGGTTAAGTAACTAAAAGTATGAGTTTTTTTGAGATACCGTTGAACTAGTGTTTACATGTTCTTTGACTTTGTATTTCCGAGTCTTAAGCCTAATTGAAACGTTTCTCCGTTGATAATGAGTATGTTGACCATTTCAGAACATGTAAGAAAGAAACAAGAAATATAGTCGTTAAAGTTGTTAGAAAGGAATAATAGGTTCAGGATCCTGATGTATCTTTTGGGATCTTGAGACTCCTTTAAGATCCGGGATCATGAATAGGTTTAAGGATCTTGACCCCTAACTATATATATATATATATATATATATATATATATATATATATATATATATATATATATATATATATATATATATATATATATATATATATATATATATAAGTGTTACACAAAACTAACTTTTGACCTTTAAATGGCATAAATTTATAGAAACCCAGAAAAACTAAAAGGTCCTAATCTCACTAAAAATGACTTTTGGATTATAAGATCTTTATTTAAAATAAAATCTCCTATTCATTGATCGTTTATTTTTCCAGGTCTTTTCTTAAAGATTATGATTCCTTTCTCTCTCTCTCTCTCTCTCTCTCTCTCTCTCTCTCTCTAAAACCCTTATGGGATTTAAAACCCTTCTTTGAGTAGAGAAGGTATAAATTAGAACCGATGCAAGGTTTATATAGAAAAATAAGAGGAAAATCCTTTTAAATAGCAAAACATATTATGTTAATTATGATTCTATGACAGAGTGCGTAAGGATTGGTAATTAAATAAAAGATTAAAATAGAAATTTACTTATAGAACTAAGAATTTGTCTTGTAGCATAAAGATAAAGGAACTCACATATAATGCTTATGCATCACACAAACAATAACTTTGTATAAGATTGTAGATATATGTTTTTGTTTTAAAAGGGTCTTTTTGTCATTGTCAATTACATCCATTATATTCAATGGACGTGTCTTGCCTACCAAACCACATGGAGTAATGGTTCATTCTATTCCATTAATTTAATCATACATGACAATGCATTTGTAATGATTCATTCTATATTGTCTTGTACATTTCATTACCTTATACATTTTATTCCCTTGTATGCCATTTTAGTCTTTTAATCTCTTGTATGGCATTTTAGTCTTTCAGTCTCTGGAAGCATTGTTGTTTATAACTTTGTAATTATTTTATGTTTAATTTGTATGATATTTTGTATATTTTATATAAATATTCATCACTTTTATTCATATATTTTATAAAAAAATATACATTTTATTCAATACAAAACAAAAAACAAAACATAAGGGTAAAATAGTCAATTATTTAGCAGTCATCACAACCAATTAGATACATAATCAAACAATATGGTTTTAGTTAGAGATAGATGTAGTCATAGTTAGACTTTTACTTAATCAGCAACTACATAATAGCCCCTAACACTACCCCTATTGACAGTCTTTATGTGAGCCACTATAGGATCTCATGGAAACGAAATTGCAGAATTCAGAACAATCAAGTATGAATCAAATGATAATAGAAAGAACATGAAGTGTAAATAATTCTTTTAAAGCTCAATTAGTCTGGAAGGTAATCTTAAGTGTACAAATGTGGTATATTTGAACTCTCTCTCTCCCTAACACTTAAGACTACAACACTATATATAGTGGTTCCATCAACAGACTCAAAATACATAGTGTGACTAAAACATAAAGGACAAACCCAAAGTGCACAGTAAAATATATAGATATATCAAATTTTCTTCACTTTGGATATAGACAACTCAACTTCTCTATCTATTTCTTCAAGCCTTTCTCAATAAAAAATGCCACGTCATCATATTCAATATTTCTCGACTCAACATTCTCCCTAAATGTTTGATCTGATGAGCAACACACTTTTCTTCTATGGCATTCTCCCTTAAAAGTGTGAGAATCATCAATATTTAGGGACTTAAAAGAGAGATGAACATATCAGAAAAATATCATCATCAAAGCATATAGATCTAAAAATCTGAACTCCCTCTAAACAAATAAGTCTCCCCTTTAATTTTTGAGATAAGCACGGCAAAAAATCTCTAAATTCTGAAAGTTTCCAAAATCATGCTTAGATCTGAAAACTTTAACCATCCTAATGGTTCAACATGAATGTCGAAATCGAAGTTAAACGAAGCTCTGAATGAGAATAGTAACTTTCGAATGAGTTAGAGTCGAACTTCGACTATTCTTCTACAAGAAAGCTTCGACTAAAGGCTCAAAGAATGAACAGTAACTTCGACTGAAAATCAAAGAATGAACAGTAACTTCGACTGAAAATCGAAGAATGAATAGTAACTTCGATTCGGGAGTGAAGATCTTCAAGTAAGCTTCAAACATTAAACCTTTCAAGTAAACTTCGATTCTTGGAGAAAACTTCAACAATCAAGTCTTCAGATCTTCAATACTTCGACCTTTGAAACTTCAGATCTTCGACACTTCGACTACTACCTAAGACTTCTATATATCATAACATATTTGACTCTACAATCACATACTTCTGAATTGATTGTAGAAGAATGAATATCATACTTATGAGAATAAAATGAACTTCTAGGCTCTTTGGTAGGAACAAAAAAATTATCAAACATCACATTTTAATATCCATGAAATTGTTTCTCGCTTCTCCAATATCGAACTTCATTATCATGTCAAACTTGAGAACCTTCGTTATTTTTGGCTTTGAAACTTGAAGTCATAGAAACATTTGAAGACTTTTGTTTTGGCACCCAAATTATCTTGCCTTTACTCTTCCTCTTCTTCTTCTGTTTGATTTTTTTCGAGCTTGAAGTATTGAAAACATGATACATAGCACACTTTTTCACAAATCTGACATTACACATTTGTATCATGTCATTTGGAGTTTGATACATTTCAACATCTTGAATTGAAGGCTTTCTTTAAGGCACCATTCCTTCAAATGAATCACAATAACATGAAAAAAAAAATCAGTTTGAGTTCTAATAGAACAAAACACTTTCACAACTTCATGATATTTGCTTTGAAATTCTTTATTTGACACATCAGATTCGGAATGTAAATATTTTGAATCACAAGAATTTTCCAAAACACTTAACTCCCCATCAACATATGAACAACCTTATGAGCTTTACGATAATCTGCATAATATTCAAGCGTATTTCTTCCATATTTACATTCAGCAAGAGGAATTCCTTTTATAACAATGCCTTCTTTCTTATTCCTTCGTCTCTCTTGATATGTGCCAATCAATCGATCAAACAAAACTTTGTTGTTTTGTGATAAAGTTGATGCCAACCTCATTATTTTCTCCAGAAGAAATGAGTATATGATCACTTATCAATCCAAAATTCAACCAATAAAGAAAATTTTAAAAAGTGTATGTATCTGGATAATCTCCATTCAATATCAACCATTTCTCATTAATTGTTACTTCTATTTTAGAGTAAATGCCAAAAAAGATCACCAAATGTTGAATATTTCAAGAGAGAGAAAATAGACCTAAAGAGAATTCTAAAGAGAGAAAGTAGATCTGAAACAAATTTTAAGAGATCTTTAAAGAATCTATGAACAAAATACGAATCTCTTCAACAAAAATCAATTCTAAAGCACGAATCAATAACGTATCTAAATGAATTTTCAAATAGGAAATAAGATCTGAACAATGTTCTAGAGAGAGCAAATCAAATCTGAATGAAGCAAAGAATTGAATTCGATTTCTAGAGCAACAATTCTTTCTAAAACAGAATACTTACAACACTCAAAGACCGATGTAAGATTCACGAGATCAAATTGTCATTTCAGATCGTTTTCTTGAAATAGTTAGTTAAATCCTCAAGATTAAACTCTGATACCTCATGTAGGATCTCCTGGAAATGACATTGCGGAATTAAGAACAAGCAGCATGAATCAAGCGATAATGAAATCAACACAAGGTGTAAATAATTATGTTTAAGCTCAATTAGTCTGGAAGATAATCTCAACTATACAAATATTGAAATGTAAGAACTCTCTATCTCTCTCTCTCTCTCTCTCTCTCTCTCTTTAACATTTAAGAATTATAACACTATATATAGTAGTGCTATCACATATTCAAAAAGAATAGTGTGGCTAAGGCATAAAGTACAACCTCAATGTTCACACTAAAATAAATAGATATATCAAAGGTTCTCACCTTCGATATAGTCAACTCAACTTCACTATCTATTTCTCGAATGTCTTCTACATCATCAAATTTTTTATTTCTTAACTTAACAATCGCTCGTTAAATAAAAATTAACTAAAAGTGGTGACCAAGTCACATTCATGATGTGCTCACCCATGGAGATCGCTTAAAGTGTAGTCCACATATCTCATCTTTAGTTGTACAATCAATTTACTTTTTAACAAAACTAAGTTTATGCATAACAATACTTTGTGTTTATTATAAAAAAAAAATTAAAATACATCAAATTACATAAAATTATTTTCTTTATAAAATAAATCCATTAAAGAAATTTCATTTTCTTTTAATTTAAAAATAAATTGGGTTGAGTTGATAATGAATTAATAAAATTAAGTTTGGTTAAAGAGAAAATTTATTTTTTTAATAGAAAATTTTGGTTGGATTGAAATGAAATATAGATATCGGAATAGATCTTATTTAACTATGTGAGTTATAAATTGAATAAAAAACAATTCCATTTAGCAAAAGATATTTTGAAAACATATTTTTACGATGAGAAATATTTAGAAAATCTTATTTTTAGAAATTTAACGATTAAGTTCTAAAATTGTTCTTTTAAAAATGTGACAACCCGAAATCTATTTCGTCATTTTTACCATTTTCCGTTAATAAGTCTCGCTTATTTAACTGTCCGTTAACCTTTTGGAAGAGGTTAATTAATTTAAGACTTTTATAATGACTTGGTAAGGGTTGAAACAAATTAGAAACACCCACAAAATACCCTTAAAAATGTGTGGTTGCAACCAAGTCAAAATTTGACCGTTTAATCGGGTACGACAAAAAAAAACCCCGTTTAACAGCAGTATCGGGTAGATTTCCACTGAGCCCCAACTCCAACCCCTATATAAGGGTGAGTGGAGTCCATTAGAGACTTTTTACACTCTCCCCACTCTCTCTCTCTCTACAACATAAATTCGAGCCAAAAATCGTCCGTTTCGAGCCCCAAACGAGTAGGTAAACTATCCTAACTCGTTGTATAACTTATCTAGCCTGCAAATTCGAGTTTAAAACATAAAATAGGGACAAAATCATGTGTTTACGGCCCAAGAACACTCTTGGGCCGTGAACACCATTTCATGGGGTTTTTAAGCCCCAAAACCCCTCCAAATTGTCCCTAAGGCTTAGATATGACTTGTAGGCTTATGGAATTGGACTTAGAATACCTTGAACTAGCATTTTAGGGAGTAAACATGAGTTTACTGCCCAAGATTGTGCTTGGGCCGTAAACTCCCTTTCATGGGGAGTAAACTCATTTCCTTGTGTTAGAAATGCCCTCAACACCCCCTATGGCCTTGGAAAAATAGTTTGAATGCAATACCATAGTTGTAAGGGCCTTAAACTTAAATAAAACCAAGGGAGTAGGAGTTCACGGCCGTGAACTCCCATAGAGGTGGTTCATGGGCCGTAAACTCCCATTTAGTGCCCAAATGGTGCCCAAACTCCTTCATTTGACTTGGAAAAATTCATGGGATTTTATCCTCTACCATTTAAGCCCTTAAAACACCAGAAGATATGTACATAGGAGCTTACGGCCGTAAACTCCCTATTTTAGGGCCATAAACTTCCATTTGGTCCATATAAGTGCCTTAAATCCAATCAAACACATTAGATTTGAACCTAGCAAAATTCCACAATTGGTATAAGGCCTTTAAGCATCCTAGAACACCCTCACCATGAGTTTACGGCCGTAAGCTCATGGGGAGTTGTCCCTGGGCCGTGAACTCTATATATAGATTTTACTCTTGAAGAGTAAACTCCATTCCTAAGCCATTCAAGCCCTTAGATGTTACCCGGGACACCTCAAACACTTAATCAAAGTGTTTCCGCACTTTAGGATGTGTATACTTGTTTAATTGGTATTATATCTACTAATTATATGTAAACATATGTTATCATATTTTAATAGGTTGCTAAGTGTGTCCAAGTCTTTACTTGACACCGAGCATCCAACCGACACCTTCGTCGGATCCACTTACACCAGGTGAGTTCATACCCATGAATGAACCTTTACATGTTTTATAGGG
The DNA here is from genome assembly GCF_002870075.4 of Lactuca sativa. Classification (NCBI taxonomy): domain Eukaryota; kingdom Viridiplantae; phylum Streptophyta; class Magnoliopsida; order Asterales; family Asteraceae; genus Lactuca; species Lactuca sativa. The sequence continues at coordinate 250,330,852 of NC_056630.2, forward strand.
GGGAATACAAGTTAAACATGCCAGTTATCATATCAATCACATGTGATTGATAACCCGCATGCACAAGGATTTACCACACTGTTAACTGTTTTACCGAGTTTGATACTGTAAATGGTTTTCTAAAATGTTTCCACTTGTTCAAATCTCTTACTTATATTGTTTTATCAAAGTTTCATTTAAAACTGATTTATGAAAGGTTTCCAAAGAAATTCTAAAGGTTTTCAAATTTATTTTACAAAGGAATACCCAGTCGTGATTTTCTTAAGTATAAAGTTTTCTTCCATGTTTTGATACCCCACTCGTTATATACCACTGCCTTGTTATACTTTTACTTAGTGGATACTTCTACTTAGTTAAATGCTTATACTTGTTTACACTCTTACTTAGTGATACGCTTCTACTTCACTTATACTTGATATCGCTTCTACTTCACTTACACTCGATACGCTCCTACTTCACTTGTTGTCGCTTCTACTTCGTGGTACACTTATATTTGGTAACACTTATACTTCACGATTCAGCTATTCCACATTGTACGCTTATACTTCATAATTCGGTTATTCCACACTGTACGCTTATACTTCACAATTCGGTTATTCCACATTGTACACTTATACATCACGATTCGGTTATTACATACGATTCGGTTATACATCACGATTTGGTTATACTTCACGATATGATTCCACTTGTTACACACTCAAACGTAGTTAGATGTATGTCTGTGCTTGTATATATGCATATAAATAATGATTGAAGGACTTAGGAAGGCTTGTCCGCCCTATTTCCTTTTCTTCGTTGAGATGTGGTCTGGTGGGATCGGATGTCCATCCGAAGGTCGTTTGATTCATTAGTTATACATTATGTATACAAGCATAGCCATATAGGTTTACTCTAGTCAGTTCAGGTATGAGTCTCTACCTCTAGTTCAGCACTTATATTGGAAACCCACTACCCACTATTTGGGATGCATCTTCGGGACACGGCCTTCTCCGTCATCTAGTTGGTAACCAGAGTCTCCTGTAGGGAGAGCGGACATTGTGTGTATAGATCTATACGGGATTGACACCCCTGCACCCTGACTGCTAGCTACAGTCCACGACCTACCAAGCCAAGGGGTGACAAATGTCACATTTTATAGACGCTTGTAGGGCGTCAGGTACTCTAGTGTCGGTTAGTATGGTTACGAGTATCCCAGGTTACCTTATAATTCATGGCCTTAAGGTAATGGTATTTCACCAGCAATTTACACTGTATGCTGGAAACCCACTCTCAGAGTCACACTATTTTTAGACCTTGCTAGCTGTATCTTTCATTTGATACTGTTTGCGGTCTGTATTCTCTGTTTTAGACCTTACTAGTTGTATCTTTCATTTGATACTGTCCGGGGTCTGTATCCTCTGTTTTTAGACCTTGCTAGCCGTACCTTTCATTTGGTATCGTCTGGGGTCTGTGTCTCTCTTTGTTAGATTGACCCAGGCGTGTCGTTTGTTCGATACTCTCATAGAGTCTATGATTCCTTTTGCCTTAGTCAGCATTCCTCACTGCTGAGGCATATGTTATTTTCCCTGATTCCTCTTGCTTTCTTTAATAATCAAATTCTGTATTTTGATAATGATAGCGATTATGGGAAAACTACTTTTTACCACATAACTCCGTCCAGTCTTGGTAGAAGACTGCTTTTATTAAAGAAAATACAGGATTTTCTGGAAAAGACATTAATTTAAATGGATACTCTAAAACTACCACTTTTATTAAAGTTATTTGAATAAATTGACAATAAATACTTATGAACTCACCAGCATTTGTAAAAATGCTGATACTCGCTTTTCAAATAACTTGTATTCTCAGGTCAGCATTAGACAGGTACATCCCCGGAGCTGTTGATGAAGATAGCTTAGTACCATGCTGTACTTATTATATTTACTTGTATTACTTTGATGTTCTATGTGATGTAAACCATGTAAAACTAATACTATTAATGCAATGTTTTGTTGTACTTTGGTTACTATAATGCATGTGTTGTGATACTTGACATGACGTCATCCACCCCAGAACGTTTTCGCCATTCCGGTTTTGGAAACCTCGTTTCAACTACTACAACATAAATCAAAGATATTAAGTTTATTTTACACTTAAATTTTGACGCTTATTTTTATTCTTAATTAATCAAACCACATAATTAAGCAATTAAGCACAAAACACATAATACTCAAATAATACAATCTTATTATTTCAAAACGGGTTACAAAGGTTAACCTAGACTATTATATTGCTACAAATGGCAAGCCCGGAAACACAGGCGTTACAATTCTCTCCACCTTAGAATGATTCCGTCCCCAGAATCACACATCAACAAACAAATGCGGATAGTGACTCAACATGTCACTCTCCATCTCCCAGGTGAGATTCGGCCCATTCGTGTGTTTCCATCGGACAAGCACTAACCCAACCATTTTGCATCGCAACTTCTTAGTCTTTCGGTCAACAATTGCCTCTGGTTCTTCAATCAACCTTTTGTTCTCATCAATTCTCAATTCAGAAATTGGAATTATATCGGGAACTTCTCCCGTGAACTTCCTCAAATAACACACATGAAAAGTGTTGTGAATTCCATTCAGTTCTTCGAGTAATTCGAGCTTGTAAGCTTGGTTCCCAATCCTCTGAAGGACTTTAAACGGTCCAATAAACCTTGGACTCAACTTTCCCCTTTTACCAAATCTTATAAGTCCCTTCCACGGCGAGACTTTAAGCAAAACCGAATCTCCAACCTCAAAAGTCATTGGTCTTCGCTTCTTGTCAGCATAGCTCTTTTGACGATCTTGAGCTGCTAACATTCTTTCCCTAATTATTTTCAACTTTTCAGCAGTTTGATGAACCATCTCCGGTCCCATAAACTGCTTTTCCCCAGCCTCAAGCCAACAAGACGGCATACGACACTTCTGTCCATACAAAGCTTGATAAGGTGCCATCTTAATGCTCGAGTGAAAACTATTATTATAGGAAAATTCTACCAATGGTAAATGTTCATCCCAATTACCTAGGAATTCCAAGGTACATGCTCTCAGCATATCTTCAAGTGTTTGTATTGTTCTTTCACTCTGACCATCAGTCTACGGATGGTAAGCTGTGCTTAAACATAACTTGGTACCCATTTCCTCTTGTAGACTTTTCCAAAACCTTGAGGTGAAACGACTATCACGATCCGATACAATCGTTAACGGAACACCGTGAAGCCTCACAATTTCCTTCACGTAAGAATTCGCAAGCTTTTCCATAGACCATTTATCCCTGGCCGCTATGAAATGCGCACTCTTAGTGAATCGATCAACGACCACCCAAATCATGTCGTGACCATTCTTTGTTCTGGGCAGTTTAGTGACAAAATCCATAGCAATGTCTTCCCACTTACCCATAGGCACAGGCAATGGTTCTAAACTCCCGTAAGGTTTCTGATGTTGTGTCTTGACTCTCGCACAAGTCACACACTCGGCCACATACTTTGCAACATCAAGCTTCATCGTCGGCCACCAGTAGTAGGGTTTCAGGTCCCTATACATTTTAGTGCTACCCGGATGAATTGAGTACATGGTTTTGTGAGCTTCTTCCATCAGAAGATCCCTAATTCCTCCTGACTTAGGTACCCAAATACGATCTTGGAATATCTTCAGTCCATGACCGTTAGTACCAAACACCAACGTTTTACCCAAACGTTCCTCCTTTCGGTCATTTTTCCTAGAAGCTTCCTCTTGAGCTTTCTTTATACTTTCCACAATGGTCGAGACAACTTCAATTCTCAACGCTCTTGGCCTCTTCCTTTCAAGATTGACCTTCCGACTGAGAGCATCAGCAACAACATTAGCTTTACCGGGGTGGTAAAGTATCTCGCAGTCGTAGTCTTTAAGTAATTCTAGCCAGCGTCGTTGCCTCATATTCAATTCTTTCTGATTAAAGAGGTATTGGAGACTCTTATGATTAGTGAAAAGTTTGCACTTCGTGCCATAGAGGTAATGCCTCCATATTTTCAGAGCGAAAACTACTGCTGCCAACTCCAAATCATGAGTCGGGTAATTCTTTTCATGCTCTTTCAGCTGTCGAGACGCATATGCTATCACCTTTTCTCTTTGGGTCAAAACACAACCCAATCCAACACCAGACGCATCGCTATAAATAGCGAAGTCTTCAACTCCATCGGGTAGAGAAAGTATCGGTGCCTCGCATAGCTTCTTCTTTAACTTCTCGAATGCTTCTTTATGCTTCTCACTCCAAGCATAAGTAGCTCCTTTGTGGGTCAAAGCTGTAAATGAAGTAGCAATCGAAGAAAAGCCTTGGATAAACCTGCGGTAATATCCGGCTAATCCCAAAAAGCTTTGAATCTCCGTGGGACTTTTCGGTTGTTCCCACTTCGTCACAGCTTCGATCTTCGCTGGATCAACCATTATCCCTTCTTGGTTGACCACGTGACCCAAGAATTGGACCTCACGAATCCAAAAATCACATTTGGAGAACTTCGCATAAAGCTTCTCCTTCTTCAAAACTTCTAACACTTCTCGCAAGTGCCTGCCATGCTCCTCCTGGCTTTTCGAGTAAATCAGAATGTCGTCTATGAACACTATCACAGATTTATCAAGGAACGGGTTACAAACCCTATTCATCAAATCCATGAACGCTGCTGGAGCATTGGTTAGTCCAAACGACATAACCAAGAACTCATAGTGTCCATATCTAGTTATGAATGCAGTCTTCTCGATATCTTGCTCTCTTACTTTCAGCTGATGATATCCTGACCTAAGATCGATCTTCGAGAAATAGCTCGAACCTTGCAATTGATCAAACAGGTCATCAATCATCGGCAACGGATATCTATTCTTTATTGTTGCCTTGTTCAGCTCTTTGTAATTGATGCACATTCTCATACTTCCATCTTTCTTCTTTACAAATAACATCGAAGCTCCCCAGGGCGATGAACTAGGTCTAATGAAACCTTTGTCCAATAACTCCTGAAGTTGCATCATCAGCTCCTTCATCTCCGTCGGTGCTAATCGATAAGGTGCTTTTGCTATTGGTGTGGTTCCTGGTAACAAGTCAATTATGAACTCCACTTGTCTATCAGGTGGTAATACTGGAAGATCTTCGGGAAATACTTCCGGATAATCACACACCACTGGAATGCTCTGCATCAACTTCTTTTCTTTCTTAGCATCAATCACAAATGCTAAATATGATGTACATCCCTTGGTCAAACACTTTCTGGCTTTCATTAGAGAAATGATCCCAGAATTCACTCGCCGTTTGTCCCCATACACCATAAACGAATCTTTTCCAGGCGGGTTTACTTTAACTATCTTTTTCTTGCATAAAATTTCGGCATCATTGGCGGTAAGCCAATCCATTCCCAAGACGATGTCGAAACCATTAAGTTCGATAGGCAATAACGCCTCGTGAAACTTATTCCCATTAAGGTCGATCAAGACGTTTTTCATACGATGGCTAACAGGTACAAACTTGCCACTAGCTACTTCGACTAATAAAGCATTATCTAGTCTATCAATAGGCAAAGCTAGCTTTCTACCAAACTCATGCGAAATAAAGGAGTAGTTGGCTCCAGAATCAAACAATATATGAGCAGGTAATTCGTTAACGAGAAAGGTACCTGAAGCGACATCAGCTTCATCTTTAGCAGCTTCCAGTGTCATCTGGAATGCTCTCGCCTTTGGCTTTGGTGGAATGTTGGGCTTTGCTGCCTCCTTCTTCTTCGGACAGTCTTTCAAAATATGCCCCTCTTCATTACACCCAAAACACATCCTTTTGTTGTTCGGACATTCATTGGCAAAATGTCCAACCTTTCCACACTTGTAGCAGGTCACATCCTCGCTACATTTCCCAAAGTGCTTTTTCTTACACTTATCACACCACTTCGCCTCGCCTCCTTTTCCTCCAAACTTTTTCGAATCAGATTTCGAAAATTTTCCTTTCTTACCGGAACCAGATGTTCCTTCAAACTTTCTTTTCTCACCAACATCAACCTTGTCGGTGGTTCTCCCCTTGATCATGTTTTCCACAGACTTGGCAGCCCAGATAGCTGCCTCTAGAGTAAGTGCCTGACGTACTGGCACCTCGTACTCCCATGGGAGTCCCTTCGCATACCGGTCCACCTTAGTTAACTTGTCTGGGACGATACGCAAGGCAAACTCCATCTTATCGGTGAAGTTATTGGTGTATTCATCAACTGACATGCTGCCTTTCGTCAATGTCAGGAACTTGTTCTCCAACTCCAACAAATTTTGAGCCGAGCAGAACTTGCGCTTGAACTGCACCAAGAACTCTGCCCATGACAATTTCAGTGGCTCATTAGGGCTTAAGGTCTTCCCTAGAGTGTTCCACCAACGAACGGCTCCACCTCGGAATTGACGCACTGCATAGATAGTCTGCAACTTACCTTTGCAGCCACAAATCATAAAGGCTAACTCCATTTCGGAGATCCAATCCATAACTCCAATCGGATCCTCCTTTCCATTGAAGGTCGATGGTTTGCAAGTTAGAAAGTCCTTGTACTTGCATCCCATTCCATCATTCCTTCCATCATGGTTATCTTGCCTAACTATCGGTGGGTTGGCTTGACCAATAGACCCACTGAAGTTTCCACCTTCCGAGTGCCCTTCATTTAATTCAGGCTCCTCCACACGAATTGACAGTTCTTCACGATTCTGCTGAAGCAACCGTCTAGTTTCATCCATCTGACGATCCAACATTGTCTGAATCATCAATTGCACACCAGCCATGGTTATTGGCTCAGGTGCTGCTGCTACGACAGGTACTTGCTCAATCACTGGTGGTTGATTCTTGTTTTCGTCAGCATTCCCAACTCCACTTCTTGTTCTCACCATTTTGATCTACACACCGAATAAGGTGAAATTAGATCCTCAATCACGATAGATATTCAAATCATCCTTATCACCCCGAAACATTTACATGCTAGTTCTAATATCGTAGACGCACGCTTAGAATCCTACACACATAAGGTTTCTAGATCCGGTCGGCAACAGACCATAGATCCGAACAAATAATATCATATATGGCAACATATAACATTTAGCACATAAAAGCATTTTAGGCAACTTTCCTAAAATAAAATAGTGCTCGTGTCTAAATCACAACAGACACACATCTCAAAATTTCACTTAGTATTCTAAGTTTAAGTCTAGAAATCTTACAAATTCCTAGTTCGCTTAAACTAATGCTCTGATACCAATTGTGACATCCCCAAAATCTCGGCCAGAAAAGACCGATTTTCATTTATGCTTTTAAATATTTTCAGAGTAAATCCTTTTGATTTGAAAGAGTTGCGGAATTTGTTCCCAAAAACAAAACATGATAAAACAATGTTTACTGAAGCATTTCATAAAAGAAATGTATTTTCATTATAATCAAAACTCGGGGTGTCATGTTCCGATACAGACCAATAAGCATAAACGAATACATTACAAGTCATATAACAAATGTAAACATATGCAGACTTGTAAACAAAACAACTTGATGGTTCATCCATCTCATGCCCTTCCGCCACTTCCTGTAATACAATTTAAAACTGAGTGGGTCAGGCTTGGGAGCCTGGTGAGCATATAGGGTTTTCAACCCACAATAAATAATCATATTTAATTTTCACCAACCAACAATAACCCAATTACCCATTCCCGTTATTCTCACTTTAATGTCCCTAAAACAACTAACATAAGGGACCTAGTCTAAGAATATTTCATCGGGGCGACAACACATGCTTCGGGGGTACCTCAGCAATATAAGTCAAATAAGGCAACCATGAGGGGGATGGAGTACAGCGAATGAACACCCAAGTTCATTAACACCTACAGGTGGCGAACCTGCTAATGTTTCCACAAGACTGTCTAGAATAGCCAGTGGTCGTCATCTAAACTCCGCTAGATGACTCAATCAAACAACAACGAGACCTCTCATCTGTTTATTACACACCAACTGTCTACCCATGTTCTACCCAACATATTAGTAGATAAAAATATACATTTGTATACATGGTTTAAAAACCTGTATAGCATGCTTTAATCAACACATATACCACATAACAGATGAGGCACACACACACATAACACATATCTCATAGAGAAATAATCAGATCTATAAGATAGAAGAGAGTGAATACACATTCACACATAACACAACCAAATATATACACACAGCACATATTTTATATAAAATACTTCGTATTATTGTATTAGAGGAAAATAACTACACACTCACTTGATCAGAAGATGATCGTACAACACTACGACTTATAGAAGTAGTAATCCACAGCAGATCTGGAAGATCTTCACAAAAATCGAACTTCTCACGGGCAGAGCTTCGACTCGGGAACCGCACTTCTCGGGATCTTCGGGATCTCGGGACTTGCCTCGGGGCTCGGGAACAATACCGGGGCTTCGGGATATTTCTGGCATACAAATCGATGCAAAACGGGAGAGAGAAGAGAAGAAATGAACAAAACTCTCGGCTGCCTTCAGATCCCTTTTATAGAGGTTGGAGCCTCGGAGTACGCGGGGCGTACTGTAGTACGTAGCGCGTACTGCTTCCGAAATCGTCACTGCATGCGTCATTCGAAGTGTCGACACTATGCTGAGTACGTGGTAGCATACCCTCGTACGCGGGGCGTACTCCGGATCACACCGGTGACTCGTCTTCGGATAAGGCTTCCGATTTTGATTTAAATTTAAATACAAAATGATTAATAAACTTCGGAAATTCATAACTTCTTCATACGAACTCCGTTTTCGACGTTCTTTATATCCACGGAAAGGTGAGACCACGCTCTACGACTTTCGTTTAGACTCCGTCGGATAATTTTGACTTTATTTTTATTAATTATTTTTAATAGGCCGCGACAGAAACTTTCGTTATAAATTCATAACTTCTTCGTTTGACGTCCGTTCTCGCCTAACTTTTTATCGCTTCGATACCAACAATGAGATCTTCGATTCTCATTTAGATTGCTTCGGCTAAAAACCGCTCGATCTCAAATCGAGTATTTCAGGCTGCATACCGCTAAGCCGGAACTTCGATAAATCATAACTTCCTTATACGAAGTCAGATTTGAGCGTTCTATATATATTCGGAAACCTCGTTTCAACTACTACAACATAAATCAAAGATATTAAGTTTATTTTACACTTAAATTTTGACGCTTATTTTTATTCTTAATTAATCAAACTACATAATTAAGCAATTAAGCACAAAACACATAATACTCAAATAATACAATCTTATTATTTCAAAACGGGTTATAAAGGTTAACCTAGACTATTATATTGCTACAAATGGCAAGCCCGGAAACACAGGCGTTACATATATAAATACATAAAAAAAACATAAAAATACTTAACAAATACATAAATACATGATAAAATATACTAAAAATACATAGAAGTACGTAAAATACTTAAAAATTCATATAAATATAGAAAAATTTTATATAGAAAAATACGTTTATACATTTAAAATATATAAAAACATAAAAATAACTATATAAAAAACTTAGATGAATACTTACAAATAATAAAAAAAACATAAAAAACTAAAAAAAAAGACATAAATACATGATAAAATATATAAAAGTATAGAAAAATAGTTACAATTCATATACATTAGCAATAAAATAAATTTATATATTAAAAATACATAAAACAAAATAAAAAAATATATATATAAAAAAATTAAAAAATCTTTAAAATACATAATTACATAAATAAATATATAAAAATACATAAAAATATTTTTAAAAAAATACATCCAAACACGTAAACATAATTTATTATTTGTTCGATTCGATAATAACCTTTTGGCGATCTGTGAGTGTGGATTCGGTTGTTCCACACAAAAATCCATCTTCCATCACTTGCTTGTCATATTTTCAGGAGATATTTTTGGGTCTCCGATTTATATATCAGAAGACCAGACGACGAATACAATCCATTCAAGCAAAAACAACAATGGCAACAATCAACTGCCACTACCTCTCAGTAACCTGCACATCCACGCCCATCAATCAGGAATCCAATTCCGTTCAATCCACGACTAGACCCACCAAGATCATTTTGCCCGACAAAAAGCCCCAAAAATGGTCCACCGGCGTTGCTCCCGGAGATTATGGCGGACCACCGACCACCACCAAGCTCCGAAAGTACTGGGGAGGTGAAAAGGAAGACCCTATCACCTCTGATGATTTAATTTGGAATAGAGATTTCATGCCTCACATGAAACGCTTGATTGGGGATTCTGATGATTCTTCCTCTGACCCTCGCTTATCTACAGTTAAGGTATAGTAATTTTCAATGCATTTAACCTAATTTTTACTTACATTGGTGTTTCTTCCGATTATTAGTTAGAATTCAATTTGAAATTTATTAAAGCTAATTTTAGGCCAAAAAAAAGTACAAATAGTAAATTCTCGCAAATCAATACCAAATTACCAATCACATCTTCTTTTACTAAATTAATACGACCTTTCACAAGACTTCAGCAGTTGATGCTCTCTATATAAAGGCATAAAAATTTGTTGTGGTTTATAAATGAAAAAAAAACATGAATCATCACTTTATCATATTATCTGTTCTTAAGTAATGTCACATTTATACTAGTAAACACAACGATTTTCCTCTTGCAAACAAATTCATCAAAAATCAAATTTTAGCTCTATGAATTTGTGTATTCATTGCTTAGTTGCAATTGTTTTATGCAACTATGAATTTGTGTTTTGTGCGTATATCTCAATGTTCCATTGTGCATACTTTTAAAAAGGAGGAGGCATCTGGATTTCTAAGCTTCAACAGAGTCATGAGTCTCAACAGGCATGAATCTCCCTCATATTACATTCAATTTTATTAAATTTCACGTTTCTTATTTATCCCTTTGATGTAAAACTCTTGATGTATATAGTATGGAAGTTGATTTGAGCAAAGAGCTATCAACGATTCCAAATCCAATCATGGAGAAACAAGTTGAGGTTGCTGAAGTAAGATTATGCAATGATGTTTCACTTTTTTTTTTTTTTTTTTTATCAATTTATGCAACTGATACGAATTATGCAACCATGATTCAATGGGTTAAATAAGTTAAATCATAAAATATTGTTTTGATGTTAGGCTACAAACACTCAACCGATAAAATGGAAACCAGCACCCACAAGGCGTGAACAAGATAAGTGGGATAGAGCATCTAAAGCTGCAACTGGAGGCAGTGTATACCTTTTTTTACATTTTTCTTTTTTTATTTCTTTTTTTTTCCTTGAAAAGTTAATTAAATGTTTTTGACACAATTAGCATTTACCAAATCATGGATTTCTTGGTGACAAAGGAATGAAATGGACATGGTAATAGAAAAGTCTCATTATTTTGGGAAAATCTTTTGATGAAGTCCTAAAATGTTTTTTTTTTTTGAATAGAAAAGTCTCGATTATTTAATATTTTGCCCACATTAATGAAAAAATCGTTATTTTTATTTCAACAGGCAATGACAGATTATCGTGTAAAATTAAATACTCGAGACTTTTCTGTTCAAAAGAAAAAGTTCAGGACTTTATCAAAAAATTTCCCAAAATAATGGGACTTATCTGCATAAAACCCATGTTTTATATGTAAAAAGAAAAATTTAAACATCATAAAAACTCAACAAATCCCAAATAAGATTATAATAAATATATATTTTTTATTTATTAATATTTTTAATTCTCTTGTATACAGGACGCTATGTTCAGGGAATTGAGGCGTCCTAAAGGGGACCCAAAAGTGCTGGCTGCTAAGTCAAGAGAACAATATACAAAGGTTATATCATTTAAAAATTTCACAATATTTTTTAAAGTGACATACGAGTTTATTATAAACTTTTAATCGAATTAAATTTACAGTTAAAGAACAAGTTGCAGATTTTGACATTGGCAATTGGTGGTGTTGGCCTGGTGTCAGCTTATATTTCATACACTCCCGAGATTGCAGCTAGGTAACTTCACTATCTGTTTTTATGTTTAAAAAAATGTAGGAGCTTTTTATTTATTTATTTATTTATGTTTTTATGTTCTTGTTGTTTGCATACATACATGTAGGCTGTGTTTGTTACACAGATAGGATGGGAGTAGACAAGATTTAGTTTATCGGGCTATTTTTGATGATGGGGTTGAGGAGGGCATTTTCGTCTTTTGCATAGACAAGAAATCAAGAGCTAGTCTGTGTCCCACTCTCCCGTTTTTGTGTGGGACTAAAAAAATTGCAACTTTTAGGGCTATTTTTTTTATTATGATGAGGAGGGGCATTTTCGTCTTTTTCACATACAAGACATCGATAGTGAGTCTATTCCACCTTGTTCCATGTTTTTTGGGTAGGACAAAATTTGCAACTTTTGTCCCATTGACATCAGTCTTGATGTTAATCCAAATGCTCACCAAACACAGTTTTGTTTCTAGGGCTTTTTTCAGTGATAAGTACTAGGAGGGCATTTTCGTCTTTTTCACAAACAAGAGATTGAGAACGAGTCCATGTCCCACATAATTGTGATTTTTGTCAAATGCATATGCTTTGCTTCTACCCCTGTATTCTCATTTTTTTTAATAATTGTAAGTTTATATTTTGGTTTTTATATAACGGATGTTTTATTGGATTAAATATATTTATTTATTTATTCAGTTATGGTGCTGGATTCGTTGGTTCTTTGGTATATATGAGAATGCTTGGGAACAGCATCGATGGAATGGCAGATGGGGCCCGAGGGGTTCTCAAGTAATTTTCTCTATTTCTCTTCTATATTGATTATTGAGTTGCCAATTATGCAATTTTATTTCTGTAATCAAACCATATCTTGTACCCATTAAGTCAAAAAGAAACATCTTAGACACTCTTTTGTTAAAGTGACTTAATAGAGAAAGTTGGGAAAATGTAGGGTTTCTCCATTAAGTCCTAACTTTTACAAACTTTCCCATTTGCCTAAATATAGTCCCTCATTTTCTCAATTTAAAAAAAAAAAAAATACTTTTAATGTTTACTTTCAGGGCGGCAATTGGGCAGCCCAGATTGATGGTCCCTGTGGCCTTGGTCATGATCTATAACCGGTGGAATGGGTAAGATATTTGCACACATGTACTTCATGCATTGGAAGTTGTACCTCATTATTTATTCATTAATTTCAGATGTGGGAATAGGGTATAATGTATAAACAATCGAATAATTAAGCCATTGTTAATCTTTACAAATTAACATCTAACATTTTATGTCATTAGTTAAGGATACATCATTGTACTTGCGTGTTTTTTTCTTTTCAAGGTACTTTGAAAAATCTACTTAATTATAGCAATCAAAATTGCTCTTAGATTACATTGCTACAAATGGATAGATTTCTTAAAGTACAATGCTACAACAGAAAGAAATGAAAGTATGATGCTAGAATAGGCAAATTAATGAAAACACATTGCTTTTTCCCGCATTTAACCCTTATCTTTCTGATATTCGAAAGTACAATGTTGTAATAGCAAAAAATGAAAGTACAATAGTATAATAATAATCAATGAAAGTACATTGCTATTTCTTGCTTTTAACCTTCTTGTATCCGAGGATGTAAACTATGATCAATCAATCTTGTAATGTTCCTTACAATTTCCATTTTTGCAGGATTGTAGTTCCGGAATACGGATTGATGCACCTAGAGTTGATTCCAATGTTGGTTGGATTTTTCACATACAAGATTGCGACCTTTACACAAGCGATCGAAGAGGCAATTACAATAGTAGAAAATGATGCTCAAGTTGATTAAGGTTAACATGAATGAAACAAATTCTTTTTATGTAATATTTGGCCAAGGTTAACTGCTAAGGGGGTCCGATGCACCCTTATTGATCCCTATTCGTGGTTCTTGTGCCCCAAGGCTAAGCCAACATGGTTGAGTAGATGAAATTATTAGGATGTACTTAATATTGTGACTTGAGAGCAAGTGTTGTAAAGGTTAGGTTGTATGATTTAATTAATGTATAGGTTTTGGATACCAAAATTTATGTGGTAGTTTAAGTGTTGATAGGCACGTCTATCATGTTTTACAAATGCATAATGCAAGTTTAGCTTTGTGAAAAGTAAAAAGGCCTTTTTAGCTAAAAATATTGATTGGACTAGAGAACCTAACAGAGAGTTCTTCTATAATCGCACCCAAGAAACAAAATAGAAGCAAATCTTAGCGATCCTTGAACTGTGAGTTGCAAACTGAATCGAAATCTTGATTCTGCGATTGGCTCTGTTGGGTTGCAGATTCGTTTAGTATTGCGTCATTGGGCTCGGTTAATAGTCCAATTATTTTGTACTCCGGTTTGGGTCTGTCTAACCGTGAGCCTGTTAGGTTTCCTATATAAACAATATGCTTGCATGCATATTAGGTTAACGATCTAGAATACAATAGAGAGAATTACGATAGCTTTAATTTTCTTCATCGTTCCTGTAAACCTTTTAATCCTCTACAATTGATGTTCTTGATCGAGCTCTTCTGAGGGTTGTTTTATAATCATTCGACACGTTTGATTCATTCTTGAGTTGTTTATTGTTTTCGTGTTCTTGCTGTTTAATCTTTATTTTACCTATTTAAGATCTAATCGATCTTCAAGATTAACTTTTAATCTTATCAATTGGTATCAGAGCAGGACGCTGTGTAATCGATACACTTCTTTTCTGTGAAAAAGGTTTCAATTAGGGTTTTCCGCAATTACTGATATTTATTGAGCCGTCATCTCATTATTGACGTATCTTGATATTTATTGTTTTGCCCTAATCTGATTTATTACAAGTCTGATCTTTGAACAGGTTATTCGATCATTATGGACGAGTCGCAATCGAATCCCATCAATATTTCAAACAGCATTGGATCAACAACGAAGGTTCCCATCCTATACACCCACAATTATGAAGTCTGGGCGCATCACTTTGAAGATTACGTTATAGGATCTGAGGATAATGGATACCTCATCTGGGAAGCAATTATTTCTGGTCCGTTTTCTCATTCTGCAACTTCAAGGATTATTAAAACTCAAAAGGAGTATAATGATCTTCTGAAAGATGTCAAAGATATTGCGCAAGATGAAAAAGATAAATTTCAGTGTAATATCAAGGCGTTAAGATTGATTAGATTCGCCCTTCAGTCCGACACTTTCAGGTTGGTAAGCTCATGTACGACGGCAAAGGAAATTTGGGATAGGCTTCGTGAATTGTACTCTACAGACGAGGATCTTGAACACTCTATCCAAACCTTACTCTTGTCTGAGTTTGGAGAATTCAGGCAAGAAGCCGAAGAAACTGTGACCCAAACGTTCGATCGCTTCAATCATCTTCTCAGCAAGATGATCAAACATGACATCGAAAGGAAGCTTATTGAGCAGAAGGTTACGTTTTTAAATGGTCTAAGATCAGAGTGGAGAGCAGTGGTGTCTACAGTTAAAGCCCATGAGCAATTTAAATCATATTCCTTGGCGAAACTGGTGGGTATTTTCAAATCTCAGGAGAAGATTGTGTTGCAGGAAAAGAATGTGATTTCAAGCCTAGGTTCGTTGGCTCTCTTGTCCAAAAGTAAAGCTGTAATGGAGGACGAAGACCTCAACTTGGAGGATTATGACCTCACATCTGAAGATTATGCTATGATGGTATCTAACCCTAAGAGGTTCATCAAGAAGAGATTCCCCAACAACAAAAACCGGAACTGGCAGGGGAGTTATAGTTCAGAAAAGGTTAAAGATGAACCGAAGGTTGAAGAGTCTAAGAAGGAACCGAAGGCAGAAGGTGATTCTGGAGTAAGCTGCTACTATTGTGGGGGAAAGAACCACTATGCAAACGATTGTGTCCTCAAAAAGATGGCTGAAAAGGATGAGGAAGCTTTGCTGCAGAAAAAGCTTGATGAGATAAGGAAGAAGAAATCTACCGCTAACCCTTCTATGAATGCTCTAATTGTGCAGGGTTCGGTTGTTGATGACGAGTTCGGTGGCGTGGAGGTTTGGTCAACCGATTCTGAAGACGATGAAGTGAGGAAGCCCTCTCATGGAAAGGCTTGTGTGGCAAAAGAGGAAAGCAGCGGAGGAAGACGCTTGATGGTGTCTGACGTATCTCAGATGAGGGGATACAACAATGACGGTGGAAGCAATGAACCGAAGGAGCAGCAGGATATGTGCTTTACAGCCAAACCGCTCAGCGTGCAGTTCAACGAGCTCGATGAACTGATCAAGAAGGTACAATCGGTTTTTGTTTCATTTAAAGTCCCATAATGCTCATATGAAAAAGAACTAAAAAATGTTAATTCAAGAATTTCTCATCTAGATAGTAGTTTAACTCAAACTCGAGTCACCAATTCTAACCTAACTGATCAATGAAGCAGGGTGTCTTCGAAGAGTGAGGAACGGCGCATGTGGATCGAATTGAAGGAGTCAGAATTAGTCAAAATAAAAGATGAAAACATTTATTTGCAAAGAGACAATTTAAATCTTTTGAAACAGCGAAATGTTTTTTGTTTGATTGCTAAACGTCTTTACACTAATATTACTCAGCTTCACTTGGATTGTGAAATAGGACAAAAGATTCATCGCATGATTTTGACCTTCCTTGAGTTTAAGGAGGATGAAATTGATGCTGAAGCTTATAATTATGAGAGTGTGATATCATCTGATGACGTCAATCCGACCTATATGTATGGACTGGACAAAATAGAATCTTTCATTAAATCTAAGGACCATAAGGACATGCTTAAAAACCTTTTGGATGAAAATGATAGACTTAAACTAAGAATCGAAACCATACAAAAATTTGACTCTTTAAACTCCAACTTGAGCTCAGAAAACAAAATTGATGTTGAAAATGCATCTGAGCTTAATGAGGATGAAAATATGAGTGAAATTTCTGTAGAGGACACGGTTGACTGCTCAAAATTTGTGAAAAGCGAACCTGAAAACCACAAGAATCTAATTTCAGAAAATTCAGTGGAGTTCGCTCGATTGTCCCAACAAAAGTCCCCGATCTTAGCAGAGAAAGCCGTTGTATATCAAAAAGTTAGGACCACTCCAAATCAAGTGTACAAGGTCACATGAGTAACCGAACATCAAACTGCTGAACTCACAGCAATTGTAAACGAAGACAATGCTGATGGCTGCGATGAGTTTTTCTGGTCCGCGCCAATCGATAATGCTGATGAAACGGTAGGGTTATCTGAAAGGACCTCATGGAAAAGTAAAGGTAGATACGTACCAGAACCCTTGAACAAGCCAGATAATTTTGATGTGCCAAATACTAGTGGCACGAAAGACATTCCTCAAGAAAATGGAAGTCCGACAAAAGAAGATACTCCACCTAGTGAAACTTCCTCAGTTCAAAGTGAACCAGCCAAAGAGAAACCAAAAATGAAAGCTAACATCCATCATCAACCGAAGCAGATGAGGAATCAGAAACGTCAAAGGAATCAGAGATACAGGAAGAATCTCTCTGAAAGAAAATAGTTCTGGCAATCCCAGAATGCTTATTTTTCACATCAAGACAAGAACCTGAAGTATGAGAAAAATCCTGATGAAATGCACGAGAGCCACAACAACCGAAAGCAAAGGTTCGGTTCAGAGAACGAAACCAACCGAAAGCAAAGGTTCGGTTCAGAGAACGAAACCAACCGAAAGCAAAGGTTCGGTTCTGAGAATAACTCCAACCGAAAGCAAAGGTTCGGTTCAGAGAACGAAACCAACCGAAAGCAAAGGTTCGGTTCTGAGAATAACTCCAACCGAAAGCAAAGGTTCGGTTCAGAGAATGAAACCAACCGAAAGCAAAGGTTCGGTTCTGAAATCAAAAGAGATCAAAACTCTAAGGTTAGTCCCACCAATGATCAAAAGCAAAAGGGTCACCTAGAGTCTCCAGCCAAGAAGTCATCTCAATCTAAGCCCTCTCAATCTCACTCATCTACTTCTTCTAATTCTTCCAATTATTCTCCACCTCGTTCTGAATTCCATTCTGTTCCTTCTCGAAAATCTCAATCTTCAGCTGAACAAAAAGGGAAACAGAAGGTTTCGGTGTCTAAACCTGAGTCTAAACCGAACGCACCTAATACTAATAAAATCAAAGTTTTTACCATCAAAAAGAAAGATGAAACAACATTAATAAAACGAACATATCTTGTTGACGTCTCTCTTATTATTCCTGTACCTGTGAAAGGCTCACGTGGACCCAAGAAACTTTGGGTTCCTAAATCTGCTTAATTTTTGCAGGTTATAAGTGATGACTAGTTTGACGAAGAATGGTACATTGATAGTGGCTGCTCGCGTCACATGATAGGGAGGAAAGAAGAACTCAGGGAATACCGGTCTCTTTCAAATGGTGGAAACGTCAAATTTGGAAATAACTCCTTTGGCACCATAAAAGGTTATGGAATGATTACCAATGGTGATTTCACTATAAGGAAGGTGGCATACATGGAAGGACTACAACACAACCTCATCAGTGTATCTCAGCTCGTTGGAGGTACCGGTCTCAAAGTCTCATTCGACGATGAGGGTTCTGAAATAATTGAGAAGAAGACGAAAAGAGTTATTCTCAAATCTGAACGCAAAGGTGAAATGTTTCCTCTAAACATCAAACCCATCAAAGGAAACCCAGCTATTTGCCTGTTATCAAAAGCACAATCTGACGAAAGCTGGCTGTGGCACCGAAGGCTCTCTCATCTTAACTTTAAGGACATCAACAAACTTGTCACTGGAGGTCATGTTCGAGGTCTTCCAATGCTCAAGTATGATAGAGATCATTTGTGTGCTGCATGCAAAATGGGGAAGCAGAGTCGTCAAAGTCATCCATCTATTATTAACACTAAAGTTGTTGAACCACTCGAATTACTTCATATTGATTTGTGTGGTCCATCATCTATCGAAAGCATCGGTGGTAGCAAGTATATTCTTGTTATTGTTGATGACTTTTCGCGTTTTACATGGGTGTTCTTTCTAAAGCTTAAATCTGAAGCGACTCACAAGCTAAAGGTGTTTATCAAGCAGATTGAAGTACAGCTGAAGAAGGTCGTTTGCAACATCAGGAGCGACAATGGTCTGGAATTCAAAAATAGAGAATTTGAAGAATTCCTGACAGAAAAGGGAATAAGTCATAACTTCTCAGCTCCCTACACACCTCAACAGAACGGAATTGTTGAAAGACGAAACCGATCTTTGTGTGAAGCTGCACGGACCATGCTAAGTTTCGCTTCCTTACCTCTTTATTTTTGGGCTGATGCTATTTCTGCTGCTTGTTTTACACAGAACAGGTCATATCTCAACAAATGATTCTCGCTCACACCTTATGAGATTCTCAACAACAGAAAGCCCAATGTGAAATTTTTCCACGTGTTCGGTTCACGGTGTTTCATCTTTAACTCTAAGGAACACCGCAACAAGTTCGATGTCAAAGCCGACGAGGGAATCTTTCTGGGCTATTCTCTCACTTCTAAAGCGTACAAGGTTTTAAACAAGCATTCAAAGAAAATAGAAGAGACTTACTACGTGACCTGCGATGATAGCTATATCAAAAGGCTAAAGGCCAGTGAAAATACTGCAGGGGAAATCTTTCCTCAAACTGGCCAGGTTACGATCTCGATCGCTAACCTATACGAGAAGTTTCTGGAGCTATTCGACGAACCAGAGAAAGCCACTCACTCAGAAGCAGGCGCAGCAAATAATAAAGTAGATCACATGAGGCAAATTGTCGAAGAAGCTGCCAGGAGAATAAATGAAGGAGGATCAAACTCTCACGAACCTCCATCACCCAATGCTTCAGTCGAGGGGGAGAATCCACCATCATCATCCCAGCCAAGCTCTCAAGTTGAGGGGGAGCCACGCACTTTGCCAATCGAAAGCACTTTGCTAATCGAGAGTGCTTCACCATCCGAAGGTGCATCAACGCCTGAAAGACCAGCACCACAAGAAACCTTTGAAGCTCAAGATTCTCAAAGTATTCCTAAAAGCTCATCTATCGAGGGGGAGCAAGCTGATATGTCATTCGACTATGAAAGCCAATCCGAGCCAGAAGAAATGATCAATGCTGAACTGGATCCAACCTTTGATCCAAACTACCCTCCTCTCACCAAATGGACCAGAGATCATCCTATCTCTCAAGTTGTTGGTGATGTTTCTGAAAAGGTTCTAACCCGATCACAACTCAAGGCAAAACAGCCTTATTTTCCAAAGTTGAATTTTGCATGTTTAACTCATTCGTATCAAAAGTTGAACCGAAGACAGTTAACACTGCTCTTGATCACTGCGATTGGGTTCAAGCAATGCAAGATGAACTGAACGAATTTGAAAGGAACAAAGTCTGGCGCCTCATTCCAACTCCTCCAGAAGCCTCGGTTGTTGGTCTCAAATGGGTCTTTAGGAACAAAATGGACAAGGAAGGAAACGTCATAAGGAACAAAGCTCGTCTAGTAGTGAAAGGATATTGTCAAGAGGAAGGGATTGATTATGAAGAGACTTTCGCTCCTATAGCTAGGCTTGAATCCGTCAGAATATTCCTTGCCTATGCTGCCACAAAAACTTTGAAGTTTTCCAAATGGACATCAAGTGTGCATTTCTTAATGGAGAACTCGAAGAAACAGTGTATGTGGAGCAACCTCCTGGGTTCGTGAACGAAAAATATCCAAATCATTGCTACATTCTGGATAAAGCTGTATACGGATTGAAACAAGCTCCGAGAGCCTGGTATGAAACGCTAACTAAATTCTTAAAGATGTCTAAATTCAAACAAGGTTCGGTTGACCCAACCTTCTTTCGCAAAAAGGAAGGTAACCACCTTATGATCGTTCAAATTTATGTCGATGATATCATCTTTGGCTCAACGAATCCCAACCTAACAGCTGAATTCAGAAAGCTGATGGAGACTAAATTTGAAATGAGCTCAATGGGTCCTATTAACTTTTTCCTTGGATTAAGAAGGCATCTTTATTAATCAGGAAGCTTACACGAAGACTCTCCTAGCAAAGTTTGGTATGATGGGAGACTCCAAAGTCAAAGTCCCAATGGCATTCGGCACCAAGCTCACCCCATCCCTGGACAAACCGGCTGTTGATATCACGCTCTATCGACAAATGATAGGCTCACTGATGTATCTTACTGCTAGCAGGCCTGACATTATGTTTTCTGTGTGTTACTGTGCTCGATTTCAGGCAAACCCACGCGAACCTCACATGCTTGCAGTGAAGAACATCCTACGATATCTCAAGCGAACTGCCTCCTTAGGTCTGTGGTATCCCTCCAACTCAGGTTTCTTCGTTCAAGCCTACTCAGATGCAGACCTTGGAGGATGTGGACTCGATAGAAAAAGCACCACAAGTAGTTGCCAATTCCTTGACGGGAAGTTGGTTAGCTGGCAATCAAAGAAACAAACGTGCGTGTCTTTGTCTACTGTCGAAGCTGAATACATAGCAGCTGCATCCTGCACCTCTCAAGTGATTTGGATCCAGAGTCAACTTCGAGACTATGGACTCAATATGAAGAAGATCCCACTATATTGTGACTCTGAAAGTGCAATTAGGATCTGTCATAATCCGGTGCAACACTCCAAAACCAAACACATAGCACTGAGGTATCACTTTATCAAAGATCATGTGGAAGATGGAAATGTCGAAGTACACTTTGTCAGAACCACTGATCAACTGGCTGATATCTTTACCAAAGCTCTTCCTGAAGCATCATTCAACAGAATATTACAAGGGCTAGGTATGATGGAATCAGAGTCAGTACCTCAAACTACCTCTCAACCTCAATCGTAAGAAGCGAAATTGACCGAACGTTCAGGTTCAGTTGAATCATCTCACTCGCTCATCACTTCAAGGTTGTTTTCTTGCTTGTAAATTTCATGTACAAAGGTCTTTATCTTATTGTCAAAAGTATTTTCTGACTACTAGCCTAAATTCCTTGGTTTTTCAAAAATTTTCAAAACCGAAACCAACCGAACGCTCGGGTTCGGTTTTTCAAAATTTTTCAAAACCAAAACCAACCGAACGCTTAGGTTCGGTTTTTCAAAATTTTTCAAAACCGAAACCAACCGAACGCTCGGGTTCGGTTTTTCAAAATTTTTCTCAACCGAAACCAACCGAACGTTCGGGTTCGGTTACCAAATTTTTCCTAAGTTTTTTTTAAATCTTTCTAAATCTTATTTTTTTCTTGCTTATTTTTTATTGATTTTATTTTTTTTTTATATATATCAAAAAATCCAAAAATATTTTATATTTGTGTGTTCGTTCATCTATGGGGATAAAAATTGCTGGATTAGTTAAGTGTCCCTAGAAGCATGCTGTTGTATGTGTCCCAAGCCTCATAAGATTTTGAATAATAGCCTTAATGACCTGGTATAAACAAACCTTGTCTTCCCAATTAGGCTACCACATTTATTCTAATCGTGAGCTACCTCACTCTCTTCTCATATGAGATAAGAGTTTTCTGCTCGGTCCTTCTTTTTGCAGTTGAGGTACTTTAATTTCTTACACCATCTCCATTACATTTCTCAATTACATTCGTTTCATCAACGTAACCCTTGAGACTCTCAGAAATTACCACTGAGGTTTATGGTTACACAACAACTGTGTTTATGATCTTAGTTTCGTGCCACTACGAGCTGAGTGAAACCCAAAATTCAACACCAAATCTGAATTGACGGTGAACAATAAATTTGCTCAGATTTTCACCAAAGAATTGATGGATGTACCTTGATGAAATCTCAAATTTTATTTTGTGTGATTCCTATGAAATTGTTAAACCCCATAACATTTCTTCCCTTGGGATCCAGTTTTACATTTTTTTGTGTTGAGATTTCATATTTTCCATGACACTTTAAAATTAATTCCTACCTACTTGTTCAACAGATTACACCGGTCTCACAAGTACTTTGTTCACTTTCTTTCTTATTTCAAGATTAGAATTGTTGCATCAAAGCGAAAGCCACCCTTAAGTAGCCTAATTAAAAGAAGCCTTTCAACATTTCTTAATAAATGTTTGATCGTCATTCAACGGGAAACCAAATTAACACTTTAAGGTCTCTCTTGACCTTGAAGGAAGAGATTCGTGCCCGGGATCATTCGTTTCGTGTCATTATTGACATCACATTTATTCCTAAAAAGAGTTGCTTTATTTCTTTTCTTTTTACACTCTTAGCACGAAAATCTTTGATTTTCCAAAATTCTAGTACTAATAATTACAGGCTGTTTTACTGAATTGGAGGTTATTTACAAGTTGTGGTAAAAAATAATCCACGTGGGAGATTCATTCAAAAGATAAGATGAAGGGTTGCTGACTCAGGCGGGAGATAAATGGATTGAATTTCAAACGACAGTAAAAAAAAAGGACGCATGCGAATTTGAAACGCCCATTCTTTAACTGACATAATGGACGCGTGTGCGAATTTCAAGCGGTTCCTCTCTGGCACATAAAGGCGCGTGTGGATTTGAAACGGTTTCTTCTGAAACGACGCTTGTTGGGCGGCGTGTTACAAGGAATCTGACACTCTCTCTCTCCTACGTGATCATCGCATGCCTTAACTGTCACGCATCTGTCATTCCGGGAAACCCTTTCGTATTTCGAAAGAAGATTTGAACATATTTTTCTCTCTCCTTACATCTACTATAAAAGGCAGTCTCCACTCCCATTTATCTCTTTACTACATTCGAATTCCCAAGAGAGCGAAAATTTCCTTCTACCCTTACTGTTCATCTTCTTCATCCCAACTTCAACAATGGCAGAATCATCATCTGTTCATGCTACCTCACAGATCCTTCCCATTCGCCCTCACCAATGTTTGGTGATCGATCTAACCCCTCAGGCGTACGATTCCTACATGTTCCTAATTATTGAGTGCCTGAAGTACTCGCCGATCGCTCCTGCACTTTCTAGGGTTGAATCTGTGCCTATGGAGCTCTTCTCGCAGGTGTATGCGACTGCACATTACGATAAAGCAGTCGATAGGGTTTTCTTCGAGGTTTCTGATCACAAGACCTCGATTTCAAAGCAACGATTTGGTGCATTGCTAGGGTTTGCTGCTGACCCTTCCAGGGTTAATCCGGAGACGATTCCGGTTGGCCATTTCTACAGTATGTTTTACAACATGGGGTACACGGAGATGCTCACCTCCGTCGTGAAATTTAAAAAGTCTTGCTTGCCGCCACAGTGGAACGGTATGTTCACTGTTCTTTTTATAGGTTTATCTGAACGGAGCTCAGGATCTGATGGCTCTAGTCGACTCTTCCTGTCGATCATGTACGGCGTCTACAACGAGATCAACGTCGATTATGGGTTGGTTCTCTAGCAACAACTCATCCAAAGCCTCTCTTCTTCTTCACAACATTCTGAGGTGTCGTATGCAAGGTTTTGGGCTCTCATCACAAAATGGGCGATGGATAAATTTGATGTCCCCACTGCTGCCGGTGCATCAATGTCTTCGATCGGTACTTTTCATACCACGAAGATTATCGTCTCAAATGCATCAAGGTTCTCATTCATTGGCTCTATTCCGGAGACCATGTACGGCGATGTTCCATCTGACAGCCGGATCATCCGGACTATTAAGGAGTTCAAGTAGTCAGGACCAAGGGAACTCACACAGGAAATGCTCAAGTCCATCCATGATGCCGACAAGCCTGTTCATAGAGGCAAAAAGGCAGATAAAGGGAAGCAAGTGACCAAAGGGGCTAAAGGTCCTTCTCCCAGGAAGCGGAAACCAACCACAGCTGCACAATCCCCGTAGCCGAAGAGGCGAAAGACTTAACCGAAGCGCAAACTCATAATCGCTTCCTCTTCGAGTGACTCAGAAGGTGAGAGTTCGGATTCGGACGGCTCTCAACGAGGCGAAACCCCTCCAAGAGGCAACACCCCACCCCGATCACCTACCCCAGACATGGAAATCCATATCTCACCCATTCCTTCACCCACTCAAACAATCCCTACTTCCATTCCCACCATAAACCCCTCTACCACCATTCCTAAAACCTCTTTCCCTATACCACCACCCATTTTCACTGATACAACTACAACAGCCACCGCAAAAGTTACAACCAACGTATCTGATACGGGGGTTCATACCGATGCAGCCGAACATAACGCTGACCCACACCGGGTCTCCTCGCCGTACACAGTAAGCACTCCCCCGCTAGGGTCTCGTATAGTCACCAGTTGTCTCTCGCAGTCAATGACTGCTCCAAACTTACTCAACCAGTCCATGCCCACGATGACACAGACATCTCCCATCGCTATAGGAACCAAATCTATAGGGAACTTAACACCAAAAACTTCGAGCACACATCCTCGAATCACGTCAGTGGCGTATACCGCTTTCTCATCTGCTATGGAAACCCGCAGGGGTCGATTCATCACCTCCCGATCAATACCGATGTGCTGGCTAAAAGCCAAAGATACAAAAGATCGACTCGCACCCGAGTCAAACAATACCAAGGCAGGTACAGAATTCACAAGAAAAGTACCTACGCATATCATAATATAAGCACAATATCTTAGCATAAAAGTAAATACACGAAAGAATACATACCACCTACGACATCGAGCGTCGCGTGGACCTCCTCCGCCGTCAACTGAAAAGCTCTCCCACGAGCCTTTGGAGCCTCGACTTTCACCGGCTGAGTCTCGGTAGTCCTAGCCGTAGGCGCAGATCCCTGTGCTGATCCCTGGTGAAGCTAAGGATACTCGGCCTTCCGATGGCCGGTCTGGTTGCAATGAAAGCAAACCATAAATCCCTTGGGTCAATCCCTAGAAATGTGCCCCTCCTTGCCACACTTGTAGCAAGCACCCGATTGACATGCCCCCTAATGACCCTTGCCGCACTTTCCGCAAGTGCGGCCCTTCTGACCTCCCATCCTCGAATCGGCGGACTTGGTCCGCTTGGTTGTCGGTTGGGACTGAGCCGGCCGCCGATCCACCCGCTGAGACTCGGCCTCCTCCCTGGCCTGGGTCTCCAACTCGATCTCTCTCTTCCTGGCATTCGCCTGGAGCTCAGCAAAGGTCTGGTATGACGAGTTCGATACGAACTCCCGGATATCCCTCCTCAGTATACCCAAATATCGGCTCATCCAAGCCTGCTCAGTGGACACCTGCTCAGGGCAAAACATCGCCCTCTCATGAAACTTCCGAGTGATCACCGTAACAGAATCATTACCCTGCTTGAGGGTCAAGAACTCCTGAACCAACCGTTCCCTCTCCACCGGGGGAACATACTCATCTCTGAATATAGTAGTAAACCTCTCCCAAGTCACGGATGAAACCTCCGCAAGAGTGAAGTTCGCCGTCACAAACTTCCACCAATCCTTTGCTCCCAGGCGGAGCTGGTTCAAAGCGAACCGTACCCTCAGATGCTCCGGACATGAACAAGTGTAGAAGCATCCCTCAATATCAGCAATCCATCTCATCGCAGCGATCGGATCCTGCGTCCCGCCAAACTCGGGTGGCTTCGTGTTGCTGAACTCCCGGAACAGCAACGAGTCACCTCCCTGTGGTCTGGCAGCAGCCACAGCTGCTGTAGCTGCAGCGGCCGCAGCCTCAGTCACCGCAGCGTACCGCTCATCAAAAGTCTCCAATAGCATGGTCTTGATAGACCCAAACATCTCCGGAATCTCAGCCCGGATTGCCGCAGCCACCTCATCGTGGATCATCTGACGAAGCTCCTCGTCACTCACACCGCTCGTCTCAAGCCTGTGACGCGTCCCAACCATGATGCCTCTGAAATACAACAGAAAATATCAGAGACTCCATCGAGCATAATCGCACTCAGTAACGCAACCTACTCGGTCTCCGATACCCAAGGATTCTTACTTGGGTTGCCCACTGACCCGGTGTCTTCAGTAGTACGGGCCCAATACTACCGACTACACCGTATCAGCATTCACCCCAAGTCCTCCTCCCCGAGCCCCGGATCATGAGTACTCTATTCTTGCTATGCATTGGCTACCTACTCGCTCTCAACGCATCTCATAGCAGCAGGTTTCCCCTAGACTAAGACATCACAAATCAGGCCACTCTAGTCCTAATATGAATACCCAGTCTACTCTATCATGCATATCATATCATAACATATCTCATAACACATATTGTAAGGGTATTTTGGGGATTTACTGTTCGGACACTGGCTGACCGTACACACTGCTTCTCCTTCGGTTGTTTTGAAATCTCTTATCAAATTTTTCTTGTTTTTATTAATTAAATTTTTTCTCAAATCCCCGGTTTGAGTTCAGTTACGCCCGAAGGTATCCGAATCCCTCAAACCAAGGCTCTGATACCAACTTGTAACAACGTAAATTTTAAAACAAAATTTTCATTTTTGCAAACATCAAAAACCATCGTTTAATATTCCAAATTCAAACGTAAACAATGTTTCATAACAAAGCACATCCCAATGATCATGAAATAGTTTCCCAGACAATGTGTACGATCATGCCGGCGCTTTCCCACGGTCCTCGCTAGTACCTGAAACACATAACACAACAACGGTAAGCATAAATGCTTAGTGAGTTCCCCAAAATACTACTTACGCACATACGCCCTTCCAGGCCCTGACCTTCCGGTCCATGTGTCTCAGGGGACTTCCGTCCTGGCTCGGTAAACCTTCCGGTCCTACCTTACGATACACATCACAATGCCTTCCGGCCCACAACATATATGCCTTCCGGCCCGTAGTATAATGCCTTCCGGCCCATATCAAGCATATCATACATGGCGTATATAAACGATTAACTTATCACATACAATGCATACAACTCGTAACATATCCGACCTTCCGGTCACACAATAAAACCCTTCCGGGTACAGTATAGTGAGAAAACTCACCTCGTGGAAAGTCTAAGATCTCACATACTCGCTATCTCCAAATCCCAACGACGACTCTACCTCGGCTAATCATAAAAATATCATTTAATAAACAAAGACTTCCACAACTAAAACTTCACCCCTTATCATCATCCCTCAGAGGGTAAAAGACCATTTTACCCTTCCCTGACCCAAAGTCTCCATGTTGACCAAAACCCTAAAAGTCAACAAAAGTCAACCCTGTGAGTACATGGGGCGTACTTCTTCATGTACGCGGGGCGTACATCGCCAACCCATGGATCGGGGTCTCCACCTAGTACGCTGCGCGTACTGGGAGTTACGCCCAGCGTAACCATCAGACTTTAGCATACGTTATTTCTGGTCTTAATCGGTTAAGCCATTACTCCAACTTCTAGATCCGGCTCTGTTTATGCGTCTATACCCATAAAGTCGAGACCTTTAAGCCTTGGCATGGCTGTAAAGGCTCCCACACTTCATAACATCATTCTATTCCAACTCAAGGACCTAGATCTCATGCATGGTACAATATTCACGACCAAGATTACATTTTTATGAGTCTACAACTCAAATAGACCATAAATGTGAAGGATCTAAGCTTATGGAGACCATTTGCTCAAAACGTCTCCACCTTTGGGACTAAAACCCTAGAAAATGGTACTTGAAGCATATCACAAGAACTACAGGACAAGATCCGAACTTTTTACCTTATAATGAAGCTTCAACTTTTGCAAAGCTCAGATCCACACTTGAATACCACTTCTAGCCTTCCCAATGAGCTCCTCCTCTCCTTGGCTACCTTGAAATGGCACCACCAAGCTTAGAATACTCACAAATGGCCTAAGAACGGATGCACACTCTCTTTAGGGTTTCTTTTTGAGGGATGGTGGCTGAGAAGTCGAGCCACACATTCCTTTTATAGTCCTCCGAATGAATTAGGGTTTTTAGGTCTGGACCGGTTACGCCCCGCATAACCTTGGATACGCCCAGCGTACCTGAGGGTGAACGCGTCCAAATGAGGCGCGCGAGTACGCGCAGCGTACTTGCCTAACATGCAAACCCTAAATGGCAACATAACAAAGATGAAGGGCCAAAAGAAGAATACCTGAATTTCGGGTTGTTACAATGCAGTAGGAAGATCCACATTATCATTCTTTTAATCTTTCTAGCAGCATCAGATCTGCTACCAGGATCCCTATTCTTTTTCCACAAGACTATGAAGTATGGGCTCTACATTTTGAGGATTATGTGTTGGGTATTGAAGACCATGGAATGATGATCTGGCAAGCAATAATAGAAGGAACATTCATGCATATGGGAACCAGAAGGGTCATCAAAACTCTGTTAGAGTAGATTAATCTTCTTGTCGATGTTAAAGATATTCCTCAAGATGAGAAAGACAAACTGCCAAGCAACATTAAAGACATGAGGACAATACGGTTTGCTTTACCACCATACACTTTTCGTTTGGTAAGTTCCTGTGAGACTGCAAAGGAAATATGGAACAGATTGAAAGAACTTCCTAGACGTCTGAAGAAAAAGCTTAATCAGACTTTCAATCGCTTTAACCATCTTTTGAGCAGAATGCGTAACCACAACCTGACGTGAGAGAAGATTGAACAAAAGGTTACCTTCATGAATGGTTTAAGAATTGAGTGGAAGGCGGTTGTTTCCACTGTTAAAGCTCATGAACAATTCAAGAATTATTCTTTGGCGCAGATAGTGGGAATACTTAGGTCCCATGAAGATGAAGTAACAAAGGAAGTGAAAGTTGTTTCTACTATGGGTTCTTTGGCCTTAGTTACAAAGAGCAAAAAGATTGTTGAAGAAGATTCAAAGTCCGATCTTTCAGATTGCGAACTTACGAAGGATGAGTACACTTTGATGGTTTCCAATCCAAGAAAGTTTGCAAAGAAGAACTTTGGACGCTCGAAAATAGAAACTAGCAAGTGAGCTATAGTTCTGAAAAGGCAAGGGAAGAGAGCAACAAAAACTCTCAAAAGGATAAAGTGAAAAAGGAGAAAAAGGTGATTGGAGGCTCCAGTTATGATTGCAACTATTGACATGGCAAAAATCATTTGGCCAAGGAGGGCATGCTGAGAAGATTGAATGAGAAGAAGGATCAAGAAGATAAAGATGAAGCTTACTATCTATGGAAGATAGAAGAGCTTAAAAAGAAGAAGATAAAGATGAAGCCTACTATCTTCAAAAGAGTTGAAGTGTGGTCAACCAATTCAGAGGATGAAGAGGTTCACAGACCCAAGCATGGAAAGTGCTTTGTTGTGAAGGATAAGTTCCCTAAGTACGAGGGAAAGTGTATGATGGTCCGTGCTGATGTTTCGGATAAAAGAGGATACGCCACTGATGGCGGCAAGACTTCGGACAATTGCTTCACAACGAGACTTGTCTCTAAACAAATCAGCGAATGTGAGAAGGTGATCAAAAAGGTAAATTGTATTCTCGTATCTTTAAATATTCCTATATATAAGTACGAAACTAAACTAGATGATTTAAAATTTACAATCTCTAGTTTAAGTGATAGTTTAAAAAGTACCTGTTTATGTAATACTAACTTAGCTGATCAAATCAGTAGGGTAACATCAAAGAGTGAAGAGAGACGAATTTGGATTGAGAAGTTGCAGTCGGATTTATCTAGGTCCAGGGATGATTTAATTTATTTGCAATGAGACAATTTAGGTCTTTTGTGTAACATCCCGACTCCCATAGGCTTAAGGATTTAGAGGCTTGGAACGGGAAGAAGCTTGTAGATCCAGCAACTACTGCGTTTTGGCATTCTTTTGGAGGAAAAAAGCTAATACCTTGGCTTCTCATTGCTTATATCTTCCTTTGTGAAAGAAATAGTCATTTCAAGGGAAAAATGGAGTCACATTCAGGTTTGTCATAAGGATATGGTTTCAGATATGGACTCCTCTAGGCTCTCTTTGACATAAAGCCTCAAGATTTATGAATCTTTGGCCCTTTTCCATGCCCTAAAACTCTTCCTAAGCTTACTATGGACGATTTTAGCCTCATAAGACCTTGCATTCACATAAAGTTAGCAACTTTACGTGGTAACTTCACCCTAGGAAGCTAGATCTGGAGTTTGAAGCCATGAACTCGACTGGAATGAAATAAATGTGAAATGGATAGAGGAACTCGACGAGTAGCATAGTCAACTCGACGAATTGGATGAGGGTTTCCCGCTTTCTGGATTCTGCATGAACTCGATGAGTTAACAAGGTTGACTCGATGAGTTGGTTAGGGTTTTCCCAACATTTTGGACACTGCATGGACTCGACAAGTTTTCTGGAAACTCAACGAGTCAACTAGGATTTTCACGATTCTTTGAGTTCTGAAGGAACTCGAAGAGTTAGTAAGCTACACTCAATGAGTTGGATCAACATAGACAGTTGGGCTTGACCATTAACTTTGACTTTGACTAATGGTTGACCAGGATGACTATTGAGGATATTTTAGTAATTTGGGTATTTATGAAGTGGATCATTGGTGGTTGTAGGTGTTGGTGTTTGGAGTCGTATTTCGGGAGTTTGATATTTTAGTTCCGATCGACATTGTGAGGTGAGTTGTCTTCACTATAGTAACAGGGTCGAAGGCACCAATGCAACCCTTTTCGGATTTCTTTCTGGGTTTATTACATGTTGATATGCTTAGTGACTTGTTAGGTCAGTATCTTGGTATATAGGATGATGCTATGTTAGTGAGCTGTTAGGTCGGTATCTAGGTATATAAGATGATGCTATGATTAGTGATCTGTTAGGTCGGTCTGACGGTTGTATATGCTAGCATTTGATATTTATGTGTTGATTGTATTATTGG
Organism: Lactuca sativa; assembly: GCF_002870075.4. NCBI lineage: Eukaryota > Viridiplantae > Streptophyta > Magnoliopsida > Asterales > Asteraceae > Lactuca > Lactuca sativa. Next base: position 250,362,551 of record NC_056630.2, read on the forward strand.
GGATGGGTTAAGGTGGTTTCTGCTTTGTGCTCTAGGCCAACATAACTAGGGCGGTCGGGATAGACTGTAGACCCGATAAGGGCGCACTAGTCAGGCCAGAGGCCCGGTGAGCGGTCTGGATAGGCTGAAGACCCGCAAGGCGGTCTAGATATGACGATGGCTCGAAGAGCAGTCCAGATAGGCTGATGGCCCTGCGAGGCAGTCCAGTCAGGCTGATGGCTCAATATGCATATTGTTTGTTTACTTGCTATGATATGACTATGATTGTATGGCATTCGTATTTTGGGGAAACTCACTAAGCTTCAGGCTTACAATTTTGGATTTTGTTTCAGGTACTTCGGATGATTTCGAGAAGGAGAAGGCGTGATCGTGAACCTCCTTGTATGTTTATGATTTGATTTCTAGGATACTCTAATATGAAACTATTTTGAAAACATTTTGTAATAAACAATGGTTTTTGATTGCTTGAAAAAGTTTTAAATTGGATTGAATTTTATGGATGTTACAAGTTGGTATCAGAGACTTGGTTTGAGTGAATTGGAGGAACACTCGTGTTAAATCCAGTCTCAAACCAAGGAAAAGATTTTCAAAATACTAAAGGAGGATGCATAGTGTATGATCAACCAGAGCTAGTAAGTAGGCCCCAAAATACCATACAGATATTTGATATTATGATATGTTAGAACATCATGCTAGTGATAGGCTAGGGATCTTCAGGAATTGCATGATAGAATTGCCTGATTATATGCCTGATAGCCCAGGGTTTTCCTTTTATGAAATTGACATCATTACTGTAGTTGCTTAGTGTAAGCATCATAGTTGTACATAATTAAGATCTTATAGCCTGAGAATGTTTGGTTTGGACTTGTTTCCTATTCTTGTTTGATGAAGGGATTAGGTTAGGATCAGATATTCAAAAGTATATAGGGTTCAACGTTATGTATGATTAGCATACACGAGTGCTGCAGGGTTGGTGAAAGTTTCATGGATGAGTTGTGTGGGATCAGTCAGCCAGTTATGAGATATTTAGCCTTCCTCTAGGAGTGAGGATGCACTCGTCTTTGTTTATGTACATTGTTAGGGCGTTGTAGTGATAATTGATACAAATATGGGTAGGTGTGGAAGGTAGTATGATCCCGTACTACTGAAAGCACAGGACCCATATGCATATCAAGGAAGTCACAACCCCTATGGCTTTATTGGAAGTTGGTTCCATGTTATTATATGGGATGTCTGATATATTTTCAGCATGGTGGTTACATTGTGTTTGGTGACTGGATCCCAGTCAGGATCAAGAGCTGGCAGTCAGGAGGAACCAGCAGTGCCCAAGACTATCGGTCAGATAATACCGGATGAGTTGGACGCCAAGATTCGGGAGATGTTGCAGGATAAGGTTGCTACACTATTCTAGGCACAGTTTCCAGAGATGTTTGGGTCTATCAAGACCACCATGGTGGGGTACTTTGATGAGCGCTATGCAGCTCTTGCTGAGACGACTGCTGATGTAGCCTCTGTAGCCATAGCAGCCGCTGGTGGTGGGACTAGCTGGACTTTTCAGTACCATGACTTTGATAATAGGAAACCCCTGACTTTTGATGGAATTCAGGACCCGATTATATCCATGAGGTGGCTGTCTGATGTGGAGGGATGCTTCTTCACATGCTCATGTCCTGCTAACCAGAAGGTCAGATGTGCTCTGAACCTGCTGAGGTCCGAAGCAAAGGACTGGTGTAGGTTGATGACCAGGTCGTATACTGATGATCAGAGAGTTACGGTTACTTGGGATTAGTTCAGGGAGATGTTCCGTGCTCGCTACATTCCATGGGTTGAGCACGAGTGGCTGGCATAGGAGTTTTTGGATCTGTGGCAGGTTACGGAGTCGGTGACGGATATCACCCGTATGTTCACTAAAAGAGCGATGTTTTTCCTGGAGTTATCTTCCGAGTAGGCTTAGATGACATGTTATCTTAGCATGCTCAAGACCGACATTCGCCAGTTTGTTGCTACCCATCGTTGTGATACACTGCTGGAGTTATAGGAGGCCACTACGCGGCGTGAGCTAGAGATTAAGTTATAGTTGTGGGAGCAGAGGCAGGCCCCGACGCAGTCACAGCTTGCGCCGAAGCAGCCCAAGACCGTTGATTCTAGGTACGGGGGCTAGCGTTGTCGCACTTGTGGAAAGTGCGGGAAGGGCCATTCATGAGTTTGTAGATCTGGTAGTGCGTGCCGCAAGTGCGGAAAAGAGGGGCACTTTGCATGGGATTGCCACCAGCCAACCCTGGTTTAGGATATGAGGATCTGTTATCACTACAATCAGGTTGGTCATGTGAAGACCAACTGTCCACAGCTTGCTGGCAGACCAACATAGGCTCCAGAACTGGCTACACTGAGGATTAATGACAGGGGTCAGGGTAGAGTAGATCCTCCGAAGGCTCGGGGGCGCACCTTCCAGCTTACAACCGAGGAGGCCAAGATAGCACCGAATGTGGTTGCTGGTATGCTTCTATCCTTTATCTTCTAAATTGTATTTGTTTTATGTATATATGTTTGTACCTATGATTAGGTACGTTCTTAGTGAACTCTTTACCTGCTTTGGTATTATTTGACTTGGGACGAGTTGGTAATTTGTCTCTTATTCATTCGGTAGGGAGTTCGGTTTTTTAGTAGGAGAGCTAGAGTGTTTGTTGCGAGTCTCTATCGCCAATGAACTCGGGGTTTCCACTTCTTTAGGCTATCAGGGTATCATTCCCGATAGACTTGATTCTGATTCCCATGGGGGATGTTTGTGTGATTGTGGGTATGGACTGGCTTAGTTGCTTTAGTGCCATGAACGACTGCGAAGGTCAGCGGGTGATAGTTCGAACCCCAAGTGGGGGAGAACTGATTATCTACAGCGAGGGCACCAGATTGGGTTTAGGGTTTTGCTCGACTGCCAGGGCTCTACAGTACATTCAACACGGGTGTGCGGGCTACTTAGTATATGTGGTAGATATACGGGTCAGGGATCATGTTTCAATTTCAGATGTTCTGGTTGTGATAGAGTTCGCTGATGTGTGTCCGGAGGAGTTACCCGGAGTGCCTCCGGAGAGGCAAGTCGAGTTCAGGATTGACCTAGTGCCGGGTGCGGCCCCTATCGCCAAGGCGCCATACTGATTGGCACCACCAGAGATGCAGGAGTTGTCATCTCAGTTACAGGAACTGTTGGGTAAGCAGTTCATTCGTCCGAGCCGTTCTCCTTTGGGAGCGCCGATTCTCTTTGTCAAGAAGAAGGATGGTTCACTCCGGATGTGCATTGACTACCAGGAGTTGAAAAATTTGATAGTGAAGAACCGTTATCCACTCCCGATGATAGATGATCTTTTCGATCACTTGCAGGGAGCATCTTGGTTCTCCAAGATAGATTTGAGATTCGGCTACCATCAGGTTAGGGTTAAGGAGGAGGACGTGGAGAAGATCGCGTTTCGAACTCATTATGGAAATTACGAGTTCATGGTGATGCTGATTGGGCTCACCAACATGCCATCTATATTTATGGACCTAATGAATCGGGTATGCAAACCGATGCTCGATCGCTTGGTCATTATGTTTATAGATGACATCTTGGTGTATTCCAAGACTAGGGAGTAGCATGAAGCGCATCTCTGTGAGCTATTGGGAGTTTTGAGACGAGAGCGGATTTATGCCAAGTCCTCAAAGTGTGAGTTTTGGTTACAAGAAGTTCAGTTCCTTGGACAACTCGTTAACCAAGAGGGGATTTTGGTCGATCCCGCCAAGATTGAGGCGATAATGCAGTGGGAAGTTCCGAAAATCTCCCTCGGATATCAGGAGCTTTTTTGGGATTGGTGGGGGTACTACAAGAGATTCGTACATGATTTCTCCAAGACTGAGGTACCCGTCACTCCTCTGACGAGGAGGGGGGTGGAGTTCCAATGGGGCCTTAAGCAGCAGACTGCATTCAAGACTCTACGGCAACGACTTTGCGAGGCGCCAGTTTTGACACTCCTAAAGGGAGTTGAGGATTTCACAGTATTCTGTGATGCATCGATCATCAGATTGGGAGCAATACTTATACAGAGAGGACGGGTGATAGCTTATGCATCGCAGCAAATGAAGCCGCACGAGACGAGATACCCTACACATGACCTAGAGCTGGTAGTAGTAGTATTCGCTCTCAAGAATTGGAGACATTATCTCTATGGGGTTCACTGTACCATATACATGGACCACAAGAGTTTGAGACACATCATGGATCAGCTGAACTTGAACATGAGACATTGTAGGTGGCTGGACGTAGTCAAGGATTATGACTGCGAGATCCTTTACCATCCTGGTAAAGCGAATGTGGTTGCGGACGCTTTGAGCCGCAAGTCTGTTGGATCTTCTGCTCCAGCTGCATGTATGAAGATATCTGTGGATTATCCACTCGTGAGCTTGATTAGGGAAGCTCGGGCTGAGGGTATGCGACAGGAGAACTGGAAACTTGAGAGGATCAGGGGAGAGAACACCCAATTTGTGCAGGATAGCCGGGGATTATTGACCTGATGCGGTCGGGTATGGGTTATGATGTCTGGTGGGGTCAGACAGATGGTTCTAGAGGAGGCTCATAAGTCTCACTTCTCTATTCACCAGGGGGCCACCAAGATGTTAAGAAATTTGAGTATGAGTTACTAGTGGCCGTGCATGAAGCGAGGAATCGCTTAATATGTCGATAGGTGCGTGACCTGCAGGATAGTCAAGGCCGAGCATCAGAGGCCGCATGGCAAGATGCAGGCTCTAGAGATTCCCATGTGGAAATGGTAACAGATCACGATGGACTTCATTACCAAGTAGACGAGGACGGCAAAGGGATTTGATGCTATATAGGTCATCATGGATCGATTGACCAAGAGTGCCCATTTCCTGCCCATTCGGGAGAGCTCATTGGCCAAGAAGCTGGCCAACTTATATGTCTGCGAGATCGTTGCTCGCCATGGAGTTCCGAGCTGAATTGTTTCTGACCGTGATGTTAGGATCACCTCTCGCTTCTACAGAAGTTCCACAAGGAGATGGGCACGCGACTTCATTTTAGTATAGCTTATCATCCGCAGACCGATGGCCAGAGTGAGTGGCTAATACAGACCCTCGAGGACATTTTGAGGGCCTTCATCATTGACTTTGGTGGGAGCTGGGATTCCCACCTACCCCTTGCAGAGTTTGCCTACAACTATCATTCCAGCATTGGTGCTCCACCTTTTAAGATGTTGTACAGGTGGAGATGTCATACCCCGGTCTGTTAGGGCGAGGTTGGCCACTGGGTGATGGGTCAAACCGAGATAGTCCTATAGACTACCGAGAAGATTCAACAGATTCATCAACGGTTGCAGACTACTTAGAGTCGGCAAAAGAGTTATGACGACCGATGCCGTTCCGAGTTAGAGTTCCAAGTCGGCAACATTGTATTGCTGAAGGTCTCACCCTGGAAGGGCATGATCCGTTTCATGAAGATAGGAAAGTTAGGTCACTGATACATTGTTCCCTTTCGGGTTATTGCCACGATTGGCGAAGTGGCATGTAGATTGGATATCCCGGAGGAGCTCAGTCAGATTCATAGCAGTTTTCACGTCTCCCAGTTACGGAAGTGCATACTTGATGAGGAGGCGGTAATGTCATTAGATGATATTCAGGTCGATGAGTGTCTAAATTATGTGGAGAGACATGTGGCAGTTTTGGAGCGGAAAGTGAAGGTTCTAAGGAACAAGGAGGTGCCTTTGGTAAAGGTATAATGGGAGCACAGGAGGGGATCTGAGTGGAATTGGAAGGCGGAGGCTGAAATGCGAGAGCATTACCTGGATCTGTTTGCTGCAGCGGACTTTGAGGACGAAGTTTAGTTCAAATGGGGGAGAATTGTAACATCCCGACTCCCAGAGGCTTAAGGATTTTGAGGCTTGGAATGGGAGGAAGCTTGTAGATCCAGCATCTACTGCGTTTTGGTATTCTTTTGGAGGTAAAAAGCTAATACCTTGGCTTCTCATTGTTTAGATCTTCCTTTGGGAAAGAAATAGTCATTTCTAGGGCAAAATGGAGTCATATTCGGGTTTGAGCTTGTCACAAGGACATGGTTTCAGATCTGGACTCCTCTAGGCCCTCTTTGACATAAAGTGTTGAGTTTAAAACTCAATAGATCGAATAGATTCAAACAAGTAAAAACAATCAAACACAGAATATGAATCAAGAATGTGTCGAATGATTAAAAGTCACTGCCTTAGAAGAGCTTGATAAAGAACTGCTACTGTAGAGGCTATGTAGGGTTTATAATGACACGATTAGTAAATACCCTATGCATGCATGTATCTTAAATAGTAAAAACCAAAAAGTAAATGACGGGTGGACAAGCCCTACCCGGTACAAAATAGACTTAAACACAAAGCCCATAAAGACGCAACATTAAATACCCAACAATCTCCCCCTTTGCGTCGATTGGGAGTGAGACTTTCATTGGTGTGTTTTCATCGTAGTCTTGAAGAGGTTGGGCATAACATTGAGAAGAGTACTGCGAAGAGCGATATACCAGGGTATCATATCCAAAAAATTCTTCTTTGTAGCAATATCATTCGCCTTGCACTGACTTGTAATCTCCAATACATAATTCAAACAAGCGGTGGAGAGCAAGTGTTTGTCAGGAAGAGTGAACAAACATTTCTGGAAATCACCGCGTTCTTTGGTTCCTCACTAAAACATCATGGATCAATTGTCTTTCTCTATCTTCCCCATTCTCAGTTGTTGACATCGCTTGCAGAAGCTTGAGGAAGGACTGTTGGTTTTCTTTTCAGAACAGAAGTGATTTCAACATCCCGTTTCGCAACTTCATAAATGTATGAAACCAACATTCGCTTGATGTTCTCCACAAGAGGCTCATACTTCTTCTCATATTTCATCAAGAAATGTAACAGAGTGATCCAGTCATAGGGGTTTAAACAAGGTAGATTAGCGAGAGAGAACTCGAAGCCAGAACTCTTGGAACCTCGAGTTGTTTTTAATTTTGCATTTAGGAAGCTCTCAGTTCGTACTGGCCCTACAACCTTCACAGTTGTTATCTTCTGAGAACTCCATGTCTGGAATTGAGGCTTGCCATGCTTCAAATAAAATTCCATGAATTGATTATCAACCACCGTATCGGAATCTGAAGCATTCGCAACTACCACAAAGCTGCGAAACAGAAAGGCTTTTGGTGTGAGAGGCATGTCAAATTGCAAATCCAGCATGTTTTCAAGATCAAAAGAGGCAACCGGCTTCAACCAGTGAATGCTAGGATTATCTACTGCCTCATTAAAAATCCGCTCTAAAGTCCACAAAGGAAATAAGATTTTATAACTTTCCAATGTGACCTGAGCTTCGCATTTGGTTTTTTCTTTTTCCTCTACCTCGCAAACAATCCTTTGGTGCTTGTCCATTTGAGCTTCATGGTCTTTTCTTCTTTTTAGCTCATGTTCATCTGACTCTTCTTCTTCACTATCATCGATTATTGATTCTTCATGAAGCTTTCCTTGCCTTTAGAAGCCGAAGCTACATTATCCTTCGGTTCTGCTTTAAGGGAAGTACCAACAGCCTTAAGGGTTGGTTCCTTCATTGATTGATCTTTCGTTGTTTCTCTCCCTTGTTGTGGAAGGACCATGGACTCTGAAACACCTTCAAGCCAGTTGAGAACTATGAATGCTGGCCAGAGCTTTTCTCCCAAATGTTTCTTCACAGTGATAGGGATTAGTGGATCACTAGTTTCAATAATGTTAGAGAGTAGGGAGTTGACATCTGCAATACAGCTCTTCATGAGTGCTCTTTCAGAATTAAGCTCCGTAATCTCCTTGTCCGCATGATTGAGTTGGATGGTGAGAACCTTCACCTTCCCTGTTTTGGTAGCCAGCTGATCTATGATTTTATTTTCCATGGCTAGTTCGTCGTGAAGCTTATCAATCTTTGAGGAGATTGTATTCTGAAACTCGTTGTTGTCGTGTTGAAGGTAAGTGCGAACATGAGTAAGAGCTTCCATCTCAGTCTTAAGTGAGGAACTGAGATATTTGCTTTCATAGTATTGGTTTCATTTGAGCCCTGGAAGGTGCGCATGAAGGATCGAGCATCAGAATTTAGTTTATCGACTTTTTTGGTCGCTTCTTTGCATGTGACAGCTGAATTCTCCACAACCTTGTTCGCCTTCTCCAGATTTGCGGCGTGTTCTTTTAATGTAGTCTTAATTAAATCCTTAATAGCCTCTTGGGAGTAAGAATCACTAGAAGAAGCTTTTGTTGACTCAAGCAATGAATCCAATTTCTTTTTTATTGCTTTGAGTTGCCCTTGAGTGATAGGGGCATCATATTCATTGTCAGCCTGGGCAGAGAAAGGGCTGAAGTGGAACACTTCAAATTCTTTTTCTTCACCACCAAAATATGGTATCGGCATCACCTTGTCTTATAGTAGAGATGGGTGGAGTATAATAGCTGACGGTGAATCCCGAAGCACCTGCCCCCGCATCAGATCCATTGACAGACACTGGAGGATCAACAATTGAGGTAGTGGTGGTGGCGGTGGAATCATTGAAGATTAGGGTTTGGACTTGCGAAATGCCCAAGGAAACTGAAGGGCATGGAGCAATGGTGATTGGGGTTGAGATAGGAGTAGTGGGTGAAGGGATAGAGACGTCTTCAAAGAATTCATCCATGATAGGAATGGAGGTAGGGATCTCTGTTGGGTATTAGATGTTGCATCATTAGGCTTTTTGTATGGTATGTTATGTAAACGGTTTGGGCCTGTCCATCCAATATTTAATTCTAGGGTTAGAGTATTTAAGGTGCGTCCATGGATCATGTTTTTGTTAACTCCAATATTATTCTGTAACCCTAATCACGCCTCTACAGTAGCAATTCTTTGTCGAGTTCTTCTGAGGCGTGACACTTAATCATTCATCATTATTTAGATCATCATTGTGTTCTTGTTTTACTTGTTTTGAATCTAAACGATCCTTAAGGATTTTCATCCTAACAATTGGTAACAAAGCAGGAGACTGTGTAATCTATATGCATCTTTTTTTTTATTGAGTTGTTAGTGTTTTCGTTAATATAGGACCTTGGTTAGTCGTCTTTATTGTGTTTTTGATGGCATACAATGATCTTAATATTACCCTTTAATCTGTCTTAGTTTACACATCTGATTCTTAACAAGTTTTATAGATCTTATCATCATGCAGCAATACGATTCCAACTTCAACTCAATCAATCTGTCTAACGCTATTGATTTAACCACAAGGATTCCTGTCCTGTTTCCCAATGAATATGAAGTTTGGGCTCTTCATTTTAAAGAGTATGTTTTTGGTATGGAGGACAATGGTTATCTTATCTGGGAAGCTATCACTCTGGGTGCTTTGTTCATACTGGAACAAGGAGGAAAATTAAAACTTAGAAGGAATATAACCAACTGCTCCTTGATGTAAAGGATGTTCCTCTGGATGAGAAAGAGAAGTTAATCAGCAACGTTAAAGCAATGAGGATCATTAGATTCGCTTTGGAGGCTAATACTTTTCGTCTAGTCAGTTGATGTGATATTAGTAAAGCCATCCGGGATAGGCTCAAGGAACTCTACCCCACTGATCCAGATATTGAGCACTCTACTCAAACGCTCTTGTCTTTAGAATTTGGTGCCTTCGCACAAAAGCCTAAAGAAATTCTGGTTCTGACGTTCAATCACTAAAATCATCTTCTGAGTAAGATGATGAAACATGGTATTGGAAGAGAAGTAATCGAATAGAAAGTTACATTCATGAATGGGCTTAGATCTGAATGGATGGCAGTGGTTTCTACTGTCAAGGCGAATGAGCAGTTTAAAAACTATTCCTTAGCCAAGCTTGTTAGGATCTTGAAGGCACACGAGAGTGAGGTGACTAAAGAAGTGAAAGTTGTTTTTCGAAAGGGATCTCTGGCCCTTATTAAGAAAGGCAAGACAGTTGCAGATGATGAGTCTGAGTCTGATTAATCTGAATATGAACTAACAAATGAGGAGTTTGCTTTAATGGTTTCAAAACCCAAGAGGTTCGTAAGGAAAAAGTTCCCCTCAAACAAAAACCGAAACCGACAGGGCAGCTACAGCTCTAAAAGGTGAAAGAAGAGAATAAAAGCGCTTCTCAAAAGGATGAAGACAAAAAGGAGAAGAAGCTCATGGGGGACTCTGGCTATGACTGCAACTATTGTCATGGCAAAAATGATTTGGCCAAGGATTGCATGCTGAGAAGGTTAAACGAGAAGAAGGAAGGAGAAGATGATGAGGCTTACCATATGCAAAAGCTAGAAGAAATCAAGAAGAAGAAGAATGGTGATAACTCTATGCCTGCTTTGATTTTGTAGGAAAATGTAGTACAAAACGAGTTTGGAGGAGTTGAGATCTGGTCGACTGACTCTGAAGATGACAAGGTTCGCAAGCCCACACATGGCAAGGCGTTCGTTGCGAAAGAAGAGAGTTCTTAATTTGGAGGAAGATGCTTGATGGTGACGAATGAAAGGTCACAGATGCAGGGGAGTGCCATTGAGAATGAAAGAGGAGAGGATAGTTGTTTTGCAACAAGACCAGTTCCGGAACAAATCAATGAGTGCGACTCGTTGATTAACAAGGTAAATCTAATTCTCAATATACCTATATCTAGACACGAGACTGAATTAAATGACCTAAAATTCACCTTTTCAAGCATTAGTGATAGTTTAAAAAGAACTTGTTTGAAAAACTCTAGCCTAACTGATCAAATTAGCAGGGTTTCGTCGAAAAGAGATGAGAAGCGAATGTGGATAGAGAGGATCGAGTTAGATTTGTCTAAGTCTAGGGATCAATTAATTTACTTGCAATGAGACAATTTGAAGCTTTTAAAACAACATAACATTTTTTGTTTAATTGCTTAAAGGCATTATTTTAACATTACTCAGTTGCACCTTGATTGTGAGATTGGTAAGAAAACTCTCAAGATGATTTTACCATTTCTTGAATTAAAGGAAGTTGAAAATTGACGTCAATTGTTATATATACGAATCCATCATCTCGTCTGATGAAACCTCTCATGCTTACATAGTTGGACTGGGGAAAATTGAATCATACACTAAGACCAAAGACCATAAAGATATGCTAAAACAGATTTTTGACGAAAAAGATAAAAAGCAAATCAAATCTGATACTATAAAGAAATTTGATTCATTGAGTGCCATATTGAGTTTAGAAAACAAAATAAATGTTAAAAGCACATCTGAATTTGATGAGGACAGTGATATGAGCGAACTCTTTGTAGAGGATGAGATAGATTGCTCAGAGTTTGTTAAAACCGAAACTAAACCTGCGAAAACTTTGATTTCTGAAAATTTTGTTGAGTTTGCTCGCATTTCTCAAAATAAACTAGAAATTTTAAAAGCAAAAGCAAATGTTTTTTCTAAAGTCCAAACTATACCTAATCAAGTCGTTCAAACTAACAGAGTGGACAAAAATCAGACTGTTTAATTAACATCCATCATCAACGAAGACAACAAAGATGGTTGTGATGAGTACTTTTGGTAAGCTCTAATAGACAATGCAGATGAAACGAAGCATCTATCAAAAATGACCTCCTGGAAGGTGAATGTAAGATATGTGGTAGGACCACTGAACAATCATTTAAGTTTTGAAAAAGGAAGCCCAATTGGAACTAAGGATGTTCAAAGCGAACCTACGTCAGCAATGACCAAATCTCATGCAAGAAAAGCAAGACCTAAGGTGAACATTCACAAATCCTCAGAGCAACTTACAGATAAAAAACGGCAAAGAAATTTGAGATATCAAAGATATCTCAATGAAAGGAAGCAATTTTGGAAATCCCAAAATCCCAACTATGTTCACAATAAAAGGTCTTCTAATCAAAATGCGAAAGCTCGTTCTCATGCGAACTCCAATCATTGTTCGCATTGTCACTCTCACACTCCATAGAAACCCAAAATGAACTTTGTTCAAAAACCTTCTTTTTCAAAGAACCCTATGAAGAAACCATGACCTCATCATCCTCTACCCAAAAAAGTCTTATCGAAGGATGAAAAAGGAAAAGGAAAATTAGTTTCAGATTCTGATGTTCCAATCAAGAAAATGACAACTTACTCAAGGAAAGCTGAGAAAGGGTTCATAAAGAGTCAAACACAAAATAAACAAAAACAACCTTTTCCAAAAGAAACGAATATAAAAGATAAAATAAATATTTTCACCATAACAAAGAAAAATGAAACCACATTAATTAAACATACTTATACGGTTGATCTTGCAATTGCTTTTCCTCTTTCAGTAAAAGGCTCACAAGAACCCAAGAAACTTTGGGTTCCTAAATCTGCTTGATTTTCACAGGTAAATTGTGACGAGAAATTTGACTCGGAATGGTACATCGATAGTGGTTGCTCACGTCACATGACCGGAAGGAAGGAGGAATTACAAGAATTTCATACTCTCAAAGATGGTGGAAATTTGAAATATGGAAACAACTCTTTTGGAAGAATTAAAGGTAATGGGATGATAATGAATGAAGATTTTTCGATTCTTAAGGTGGCTTATGTAGAAGGTTTGCAACACAACCTCATAAGTGTTTCGCAGCTGGTTGTTGGGACGGGCTTGAAAGTCTCATTTGATGACGAAGGATCGGAGATTATAGAAAAGAAGACGAACGCAGTTCTCTTAAAGTCAAAAAGAAAAGGCGAAATGTATCCTTTGAATTTGAATCCGATACAAGGGAAGACTGCCATTTTCTTGCTTACGAAAGCTCACTCAGACGAAAATTGGCTATGGCATAGAAGACTCTCGCACCTTAACTTGAACGACATCAACAATCTTGTTCTTGGTGATCACGTGCGAGGGCTTCATCTCTTAAAATTCGACAAGGATCATTTATGTGTAGCTTGTGAAATGGGGAAGCAGAGAAGAAGAAGTCATCCTATGTTAGTAAACACAAAATTCATCGTACCTCTGGAACTTATACATATAGACCTTTGTGGACCTTTGTGGACCTTTGTGGACCTTCTGCAATTGAAAGTGTCAATGGTAGTAAGTATATTCTTGTAATAGTTGATGATTTTTCGCGTTTCACTTGGGTGTACTTTCTTAAACAGAAATATGAAGCCCCACCAAAATGCAAGGACTTCATAAAGCAAATTGAGATTAAACGGCGAAAGCCGGTTCACAATGTTTGCAACGACAATGGGCTAGAATTCAAAAACCAAGTGTTTGAAGAATTTACTGCTGAAAATAGAATCTTACACAACTTTTCTGCTCCTTACACTCCACAACAGAACAGTGTAGTTGAAAGAAGAAACTATTTCTTGTGCGAAGCTGCAAGGACCATGCTATTATTCGCATGTCTACCTCTCTACTTCTAGGCGGATGCCATCGTAACTGCATGCTTTACCCAAAACAGATCCATCCTAACTAAGAGATTTTCATTTACTCCTTATGAAATCATAAATAATCACAAACCTAACGTTAATTTTTTCCATGTATTTGGTTCCAGGTGCTTCATCTTCAATTCCAAGAAATAAGGAAACAAATTCGATGCGGAAGCTGACGAGGGTATATTTTGGGCTATTCACTGACCTCTAAGGCATATAGGGTTCTTAACAAACGATCCAAAATGATGGAAGAAAATTATTATGTAATGTTTGACGACAATTACTTAAAGAGGAATCACTCAAATTAGAATCAATCAAAGGAAATCCTTCCTAATCCAAGTCTAGCCACGATTCCTTTAGCCAATTTGTATGAGGAATTCATGTTACTTTTTGATGAGGCAGAGAAGGCCATTTCATCCGAATCAAAAGCAGCTGACAGCAAAGAGGATGAATTGAAGAAAATCAAAGACGCTGTTGCGAAGGATTTACAACAGCAACCACCTAGTGTGAACATCCTGTAAACGACAAACACTACATCACAGGGGGAGAATTCTGACACCAATGCAAGTCTACAGGGGGAGCAAGTTACCCCAAAATAAATGAACATTCCATCGTAGGGGGAGGAATGTACTTCGTCTTTCTCTTCTAAACCACCCTATGATAAAGATGACCCACCTCCCACAATGACTCACGAACCTCCATTCACAGGAGATACTCTAATTCCTAAAGAAAACGACCTCTCATCATTCGTGGGTGAGAATTAAGATGTGAATGATGATTTGGATGTTCAATCAGAATTCGAAGAAGTAAATGCTGAATTGGATCCCTCTTATGATCCAAACTATCCTCTGCTAACCAAATGGACTAGAGATCACCCAAGAACTCAAGTAATTGGTTAATCTTCTGCAGGAGTTCGTACAAGATCTCACCAAAAAGCAAAACAAACTACATTATTCTCTAAAGTGGAATTTTGTATGTTTAACTCTTTTGTTTCCAAAGTAGAGCCTAAAACAATTAATGTTGCTCTCGATCATTCTGATTGGGCGCAAGCAATGCAAGATGAACTCAATGAGTTTGAACAAAACAATGTTTGGAGACTAATTCCAACACCACCAGATTCATCAGTTGTAGGTTTAAAATGGGTGTTTCGCAAAAAAACAGATAAAGAATGGAATGTTATAAGAAATAAGGTAACACTCGTGGTCAAGGGATATTTTCAGGAAGAAGGTATCGACTACGAAGAAACCTTCACACCTGTTGCAAGATTGGAATTTGTTCGCATCTTCTTGGCATATGCATCGCACAAGAACTTCGAGGTGTTTCTGATGGATGTTAAATGTGCATTCTTGAACGAAGAATTAGAAGAAACTGTATACATGGAACAACAACCTGGGTTCGTAAACGAGAAGTATCCCAATCACTGCTACATCTTAGATAAGGCAGTATACGGTTTGATGCAAGCTCCAAGAGCCTGGTATGAAACTCTCACTCGTTTCCTTAAAATGCCCAAATTTAGACAATGTTTAGTTGACCCAACCTTCTTTCGCAAGAAAGAGGGTGACCACTTAATGATTGTCCAAATTTATGTTCATGACATCATTTTTGGTTCTACGAATCCCAGTCTAACAGCTAAATTCTGAAAGTTGATGGTAACTAAATTTGAGATGAGCTCCATGGATCCAATTAATTTTTTCCTTTGATTAAACATAAGACAGAGACCGGAGGGAATTTTTATTAATAAAGAAGCATATACGAAGAATTTGCTCACTAATTTTGGCATGGTGGGGGACTCTAAAGAGAAGGTTCCAATGGCATTCAGAATGAAACCAACACCATCTCTGGAAAAACCAACTGCTAATATGACACTTTATCTTAAGATGATAGGATCATTGATGTATCTAAGTGCTAGTAGACCAGACATTATGTTTTCCGGTAGTTATTGTGCTAGGTTCCAAGAAAATCCTCACGAACCTCACATGGTGGCCGTCAAGAATATTTTTAGATACTTGAAATGAACCTCATCTCTTGGCATTTGGAATCCTGCTAACTCAGGCTTCTTCGTACAAGCAGTTTTAGACACTGACCTTGGGGGATGTGGATTAGATACAAAGAGCAAAATTGGAGGATGTCAATTTCTCGATGGCAAACTTGTCAGTTGGCAATCCAAGAAGAAAACGTGTGTATCCTTGTCAACAGCTGAAGCTGAATATATAGATGCTGCCTCATGTACATCCCAAGTTATTTGGATTCAAAGCCAACTTTGTGATTATGGCTTAAGCATGAAACGAATCCCACTATACTGTGACTTTGAAAGTGTCATTTGCATTTGTGACTACCCAGTGCAACACTCAAAGACTAAACGTATAACACTGAGATATCACTTCATCAAAGACCATGTGGAAGATGGAAATGTCGGAATACACTTCGTAAGATCCTCTGATTAGTTAGCTGACATATTCACAAAAGCCTTGCCTGAAACCACCTTCAATACAATTTTACAAGGATTAGGAATGATGGAAACTGAATATGTTCCAAAACCACTTTCGCATACATAGTGATTATACTACGAATTGGTGCGAACGTTCGTAGTAGTTCGTAGTCCACTGTTCATTCGCAGTCTACTTTAACACAACGAATCGGTGCGAACGCTCGTAGTGATTCGCAGTCAACTGTTCAGTCGTGGTTTGGATTTTCCAATATCCTTTTGTACTTTATGTATATTATTTATCATCTTTATTTCGTTTTTCAATTTTTTTTATTCTTTTTCAGGAAATCTCAAAATACAAAAATGTTCTATTTGTGTTTATTTTTTTATTTCTTTTATTTTCACAAATCTCAAAAACACCAAAAATATCTTAAGAAGATCATGGAGGCACACATTCGTGTGATGTGGTAGGTATAAATCTCTTTATCTTTGTATTAGCTAAGTGTCCCTAGAAGCATGTTGTTGCACGTTGTCCAAAGCCTCTATAGACTTGATGTGAAGCCTTAGTGAACCAATTCTAGCAATCGTTTCTTCCCAATCAGGTTGTTAAACTCACATCAGTCATGAGCTACCTTACTCTTCTCGCCTTGAGTTAAGAGTTATCTGCTTGGTCACTTTTGCATAACAGAGGCACATTCACTTCTCTGGAACCATCTTCACACTTCTCCACTGCCTTCGCACTCATGAATGTAACCCTTGAGACTCTCAGCAATACCACTGAGATTTATGGTTACACAACATCT
Organism: Lactuca sativa; assembly: GCF_002870075.4. Classification (NCBI taxonomy): domain Eukaryota; kingdom Viridiplantae; phylum Streptophyta; class Magnoliopsida; order Asterales; family Asteraceae; genus Lactuca; species Lactuca sativa. The sequence continues at coordinate 250,379,173 of NC_056630.2, forward strand.
GTGTTAATGATCTTAGCTCCGTCCATCATGAACTAAGTAAAACCCAAAATCCAAAACACTTTATTGAATTGACGGTGAACTATTAAATGCTCAAGATTTTCACCATGGAATTAATGAAAGCCACTTTTCCCATAAGACCCAGTTTTTTTTTTTTTTTTTTTTTTTTTTTGAGATTTCAGAATTTAATATTGTCACCAAAATAATTCCAAACCTACTCGTTCAACTGACTACATCGGTCACATGAATACTTTGTTCAACTCTCGAACTTATGTCAAGTTTCGGAGTTTGGATAAATATGAAGCCACCTTATAAGCCTACTAGAAGATGCCTTTCAATGTGTCTTATCAAACACTTGATCGTATTTCAATGAGAAACCACACAGATACTTCTTAGTCTCTCTTGACTTCGAAGGAAGAGATCTATGCTCGGGATCCACAATTTTGTGTCTTTTGTTAGACGTCACAAAATCCTACATAAAAAGTGTTGTTTTATTTATTTATCTTTGACACTCTTACATGAAAATCTTTATGATTTTCAAAAAGATCTAGTTCGTGGTGCTAACGTTTATTTTTAGGTTTGCAGTTCAGCTATTTTTCTCCTGAAATGAAATTCGTATTCATAGGAGACTGGCGAATTATAATTGCGAAAAGAGAAATGCTGACACGACAATTCCAATCAATAAAATTTAAAATGGGCACGTGAAATTTTGAATAGAAAACTACTTTAACGCCGTATGACGCATGGTTCTGACATCTACAGTTGTCAAGTCGCGCTTTTTCAGGACACGTTTCAGTAACCGATGTATTCTCTCTCTTGATTTCTCTCACAAATCAAACTGTATGTAAGGATTTTGACGACTCTTCATTCTTTACCACTCATAAATTCTCTCAAAGATTTCCAGTGATCAAAGTGTAAATTGTTCATCTTCTTTCTCAAGCTTCAACAATGGCGGGTTCCTCTGAAAATGTCTATGTTCAAGATCAAAATGCACACTCCTCCCTACTAGCCATCAAGCAACATCAGAACTTGATAATCGATCTCGAGCCGTGCAAGTATGATAATTTTATGCTTCCAATAGTTGAATGTATCAAGTATTCTCCGCTGACTGTTGCACTCACCAAGATGGAGAATGTCCCAATGTCGATCCTATCTAAAGCTTATTCTTCTGCCAATTATATCAAGGAAGAACAGATAATTACTTTCGAAATCCTCAATCACATATCTTCCATCACCAAAACTCGATTATGTTCACTTCTAAGGCTTCCACAGACAGATGACATGATCAACCCAAAAACGGTGTCTAGTGCGGCCCTTCTAGAGATGTTTTACCAAATGGGCTACAAAGAAACCCTAAGTGCCATCTCAAAATTCAGGAAACCATATCTGCCTCCTCAATGGAGTGGTCTTTGCACTTTACTATTCAAAGGTTTTTCTGAAAGGGTGACTGGGTTCGACTGTGCCAGTAAGATGTTGATGGCGATTCTCTACGCTCTCTACACAGGTTTGAATGTCGATTATGGGTCCGTTCTATGGGCTCAGGTTGTTCAGAGCACCCTCTTTACCTCACGTCACAGTGAAATCCCCTGTGCGTGTTTTTGGACCATCATTGTCCAAAGGTCCATTAAAAAGCTTAAGATCCCACTGATGCAAGATGCAATGATGGCTTCAATCGCTACTTTTTATCGTTTCTGATTCTTTAAAATTCTCCTTCATTGGCTTGATTCCAAAGGCAATGTTTTGTGATGTGCCTGGGTCTAGCAAAATCTTGGAGGGATACAGGAAATTGACTCCTTCAGGGTTTTGTCCCTTAACTCCTAAAATGCAAGAAATTATAGCGGGGGCGGAAAAACCCAAGAAAGGGGGACAAAAGGCTACAAATAAGGGCGAGAAGGAAACAACTGATAAAGAACGACCTTCAACGGCTGCGAAACCACCTACAAAGCGAAAAGAAAAAGTTGCTCCTTCTGCTGCTACTCCTAAAAAGGAAAAGCAACCTGCTCGCAAGCGCAAGTCCCCAACTCCAAGCAAAATTGAAAGTTTGGAGTCTGAATCTTAGTCAGATATTCGCAATGAGGAAGAACCACCCATTCACAATGAGGATGGAGAGTCTGCTCGCAATGATAAATCTACTTCTGATCATGAGGTAACTAAAACTCACAATGATTTTGTTCCTTCTCCTCCTTCTTCTCCTAAACCTTCCACTACACCGATCACCATTGCATGATGCCCTCCATCTATTTCATCTTAAACTCAAAGCACCATTCCTTTATCTACACCTTTATACATAGATTCCATTGTTCCTCCAACAACTTCTGGAGAACCTGTTGTTTCAGTCAATGCATCTGATGTGGGGGCTAAAACTTCAGGCTTTCAATCATCTTATGTCTCTCCAACTATTTCTCGAATACACCGAAATGATCCTGACATGATCTATGGGGATGATGAAGATGAGTTGGCAGGGTTTACTCATAGCCCATTCACTGTTCGTAGCGAAAGTGATAATGAAGCACCAGCTACAAAAGAGGAAAATGAAGGCAATAAACGAAAATATTGACACTCTACTTCAGGTTTCTAAACCTTCTTCTTCTTCTGATGAGTACTCCCAAGTCTCCATTAACTCCATTCTTGAAACCCTCACCAAAGAGCATTCATCTAATCTCGAAAAGATGAACAATGTTGTGAATGCCTCTACCTCTGTTTGCAACGAAACGACCAAAAAGTCGATAAACTAATTTCTGATGCTACTATGTTTATGAACAACTTCCAGTCTTCTTTTGAGCCCAACACATTGAGAGCTAATGAAAGAATTGCAAATCTTGGCTCGTCTTTTAAGGCTGATAGAACAAAACTGGAAGAAGTCCGAACTGGAATCACCACTGATCACGAAGAGTTCAAATCATCCATTTCTTCTCAACTCTCTAAACTTCAGGATGATCTCGCCATGGAAAGCAAGATAATGGACTCCCCTGCCATTAAAACTAAAAAAGTTAAAGTTCTCACTGTTAAGCTTGAACATGCTGAGAAACAAATTCAGGATCTGATCGCCGAGAAGGCAATAATGAAAAGTTGTATATCTGATGTTAATGGTCTCCTCTCAGACAATATCAAAACCAGGGATCCAATGATAACAATTACTATTCTGAAACATCTTGTTGAAAAGCTAAGACCTATGTTTGCTATGTTACACCGCTTGGAGGGTATTCCGGAACCTTCTGTTATTCCAAAACAAAGGGGAGATTAACTGAAAAAGCCTTCAACAACTTCGTTGAAAAAGCCTCTATCAACTTCAGTCAAGCCAAGCATTAAGAGAAAATCTGAGCCAAAAGGAAAAGACAAGCTTTTTTATGAGGAGCCAATAGTTGATAACGACGATGAAGAAGAGCTTGATGAAGAAGAACTCAAGAGGCGAAAGGCTCGTGAGGTTCAACTAGATGTGAATCAAAGAATTGTGAGAGAGGCTGAAGCTAAGGAGAAAGCTGAAAAAGAATCAAGGTCTGCTCTTGAAAGAAGGAAACTCTTATTTCCTATTTGGAAGTTAAAAAGGATTCAAAGTCAAGCTATTGATTCACCTAATTAGTATTGGATAGAACCAGTTGTGTCGTTCGACCTCCAAAATACTCAGGACTCGCAACTGAATCTTCCAATTACATCTAAAGCCTTCAAATTTCGTTCTTTCATCAAGGTTGTGAATGTTCCCGTCTCTGATAATGTTGGTGATCAACTTCATTTCCAATTCTATCTTAAGCACATGAGGCCGCAATACGAAACTTGGAGTGCCAGCAAAATCATGGCAGTGAAGGTAACCGGACCAATCGAGACTGACAGTTTTCCTAAAGCCAAATTCAAAGTTATCAGAGGCTCTATGAGTCATGTTCAGGAGTTCACTCTCATAGAACTACCGTGTATCAATCCTTATGATTAGATAATTCTCTACAAACTGTTGTTGTGAGACGCGCAAAAGTACGAACCTGTCATCCATCACCTTAAGCTTATGATCATTTCATATATCCAAGAGGTGGGCACCATGGATGTAGAGATAGTTGCAGTGTTACGAAAAAAGCATACTACAGTTCCTAAGGAAGCTCCTGAGGGGTTTGAAAAGTTGAAGATTGGAAAAATCTACAAGGAAATCTGGGATGTTGTCTTTCAAGCGAGAGATAAGAATGATGTTGACTATCGCAAAACGTGTTTCTTCCTCCCAGACAAACACTTATACACCACATCTTGTCTTGATTTCATCTTGGATCTTGTCAACAAATACAAGGGAACAGTGAAGGTTATAAGAAATGCTTCTCAGACATGATTCGTTGGTATGTCCAGGTTCATAAAGCATTGTTGAGCATAATGCCAAAGGTTTTTGAAGTACAAAAGCGAATCCAGAATTCGTGTTCGCTTTCCTCAAATGACGCAAAGGGGGAGATTGTTGGGTATTAGATGTTGCGTCGTTGGGCTTTTTGTATGGTCTGTTATGTAAACGTTTCGGATTGTCCATACCGTATTTAATTCTAGGGTTAGAGTATTTAAGGTGCATGCATGCATCTTATTTTTGTTAACTTCGATATTATTCTATAACCCCAATCATGCCTCTACAGTAGCAATTTTTTGTCAAGTTCTTCTGAGGCGTGACAATTAATCATTCAGCATTATTTAGATCATCATTGTGTTCTTGTTTTACTTGTTTTGAATCTAAACGATCTTTAAGGATTTTCATCCTAGCAATCTCGAGAGTTACCTCAGTGTTCGTAGTAACAGGCTCCGAAACCTTCGATTGAGATGTAACATCTTCTTCGTTATGAGTTTCATGTGGACTAGGAACATCCGAAACCATTTGAGATTTTGAGTCCTCATGATCGCTTGGTGTTGGAGTTCGTGGTTGACGAGCCATCTTCTCGACTCTCTTCTTTTTAGGTGTTTGAGCTGGTGCGGAAGGTTCAGCATCATGTTTTCATTTCCCACCCTTCTTTGGAGATGGGACTGGTTCAGTCAGACCAACTGTTGTACCCTTTTCTTGCCTCCCTTCTTGGGTTTGTCCGCTTCTTCGAGGATCTTTCGCATTTCATCTGTCAAGGGGCGAAAGCCTGATATGGGCAAATTGTGATAAGCTCACAGTACATCACTCGCTGGCGGAACATCACGAAGCATTGCGTCAGGAATAAAGCCGATGAAATTGAACTTTGAGTTGTCTGTGAGGATGATGTTGGTGGTGTGGAAGATTTGAATGGCTGCCATATAGGACCCTTCTAAGACCGAAATGTTAAGTTTGCAAATCTCCCTTTGAACGAAGATTGTCCAGAAACGAGCATAGGAGATTTCATTGTGTTGTGTGGTAGAAAGAGTGCTTTAAACCAACTGGACCCAGAGAACAGACCTGTAATCCAAGTTGATTCCTGAGTAGATGTCATACATCAAATTCATGAACATCTTGCTCGCACAGTCTGAGCTGGTCACCCTTTCTTAGACGCTCTTGAATAGTAGTATGAAGATACCATTCCACATTGGTGGTAGGTTAGTCTTCTTGAATTTTGAAATGGCTGTCAATGGCTCCTTATAGCCCATCTAGAAGAACTGTTGGGTTTGGTATACTAAAACATCTGATGGTCCACATACAACCCTAGAAGCTTTGGATCTATGTTTTCACTAATTATACATGCAAATGGTTTCCAAAGCTTTAAGCCTACATCTAGCATACAAATGATATAAACTACATAAAATACTAGTTAGAAGTTTACCTCTTTCTGTAGCTTGTAGAACTTGATGTATTTAGCCTTAACGAGCTTATCCCCAACAGTGTGGAAGCCTCAAATGATGTCACAACACATCATGGACAAAGGTTGAACTTCAGAGAGGATTTCATGCACCTAAAAACATCCATGAACTCCAAGAACAAGCATGTAGGGATTTTTTTGGTTAAGAAAATGTATTTATATGTTGGAATTCAAGGGTCATGGGTATAACCCAAATCCATACCCATGGGTTTATGATCCATGGTTCATGTGGCCCAACTCTTTAAGTATCCATACATAAACTTGGTCCAACATGGTTCATAAGCCCAACACATATAAATGTAACTAATTATCATAATTAGTCCTAATATATTTAATTAATCTCTTTTGATCACTAAATTAATTCCAAATTAATCCTTGATCAATACTAATTAAAACATATGATTTCATATTAATATATTATAACTTATAATATATTAATAAATAATATATAACCTTTCTCTCAAGAGTCCATCCTAACAAATTGTCTTGATGATATGCAACTTAAATGGACCATACTACTCTCAGGTTGAGTACATACCAATAATAGTTATGGGCTTAGACATCTAATCCAACAGTCTCCCTCTTGGATAAGTCTAAAACTATTATTGCAAGTACGACTCCAAAATCCAGACTAGCAATTGTCGCTCTTAAAAGCCGTTGTCGAACTCCGACCTAGTCAATGACATGTCCATTAGATAAGGGATCATATATTCCTCCATTCTAAATATAATATGGACTGAGACATGAATTATAATCATTCTCGCTGTCCATCTTTTTTTTCCCGATTTCCGATTTATGACAACTGACTGATTGAACAAATCAAATCAGTCCAGGCCCAGCCAAGCACTTACGTTTGTGATCACTAAATCATTGAGGGGCCCACAGATATCGCTTTTATCCCTCCAAGGGTAAAAGGAATAGATAAACTTCAACTCATATGCTTTCTCTATTTACTTATCAAATCACACACAACAATGCGTTTTATAACACCAAGTTACTAGTGTGTTTTCAAATTATCAATGTACAACCGACTTGTAGACTACAACTAATATCTCTCCGTTTGAATAATATAAGATATTATCATCTCATGATCACTCATGATAAAATCCATGAAGTGAGTCAAATGAGTGTGGGTTTAATCTAATACTCGAATCTTATTCCAGGAGCACTCATGAATACTGCAGCTATGTCTAGGCCACCTAGACAAACTACAGACCCATTCATGACAGTCTTGCTTCAATACCTACTTCCAAAGTATGCTTGACTGTGAATGGTTTGAATAACCTAGTTATTCGGGAAGTCAAAACATGCAAATTGAAACATAATAATAATACTAATCCTATATGGCCCAAACACCTTTGAGTCATATTGATTACTTATTATTCATTGTATAATGTTTCAGATAATCAACTTCATACTTGAATTTAAACAATAGTTAAGCCATGCTCCAAGCATGCACACTATGTTTACCTATGGTCCTTTCTTTGTGGAATAGATCAATTGACAACATTTCAATGATGCTCATTTCACAATTCCAAATCCTTATCGTAAATGTAAGAATACCAAATTCTTGCCATTTACTAAAATCTGTTAGATTCTAAACTTATATGCATTGATCCTCTTATAATGACTATGCACAAAACTCACAAAGACTTGGAAACAGACATTACAATGTATTCGAATGGAGAACAATTCCATGGAAACGAAGTCTCATATTCAAAGTACATTCCTTTGAACATCCTTCTTGCATTAAGTTTTCTAATCTTACACAGATTTAACGAATAACTTCCACCTACAAAAACATTTCCATACTCCCATTTTGACTATCACTTCTAAATAAGAGTTGCCTCTTTTCAGAATATGTCAATATGGTCCTTCCAAAATTTACACTATACTTCTAATTATCCATGAGTAACCAATCTTTGGTAAAACTCTGATTGTCCTCGACAATTGCTTAATCATTTTAGCCATATCCAGTTCTAGTCCTTTCCCCTCTTAATGCCCTAGGCATTTGGAAAAATTAAAACGGATGAATATTACAGCACATGTAATCGATCCTATATCTAAAGCATATGGGACACGATTCATAATGTCTCACATAATGACACGATACTACACCAGCCTTTTGCTATAATATTTCTATTTCTATTTGCCATGTTTTCATAATTCAGATTATGAAAAGGGATGTCATAATCATAATCGAATTTTAGAACGCAAATAATGTTCCCATATATAGAATTTCCATATGTTGAACCATTCCAAAATAACATTTGATATAAGCATATTTAGTTATAAAATTCATGCATCATCTTAATACTTCATGTTGTTTTTATCTCATTTAATGAAAAAAGGTGCTTAATTAGTTTAGAATTCCATTTTTCCAGCAACAATGACATGCTCGGATGGAAAAGGAAGCGGAACTAGCGATTGGAGGCTTGGATCTTGGATTTTGAAGAAAGAAGGATGTTGCTGGACAGCTATACCCCTCGTCAGTTTTTTGGTCATATCTCATGAACCATAACTCCGATTGACGAGATTAAAAATGTTCATAAAACTAGACACAATTTCGGACGACTTTCATGTTTTGAGAAAATGTTGATTCCAAACGGAGTCGACGAGTTGGTCCTCAACTCGACGAGTCATGTCGAACTTTCACGACTCTGGAGTCGCTGACTTGTCGTACACGGGTTTTAAGCGACGGACTCGCCGAGTCGGTCACTGGACTTGAAGATTCACCTCTGTTTTGTGAAAATCTATATAAAGGGCATTCCTGTTCGATACCCTAGCATATAGATGAACCCTTGGAGGCCAATTGTCGACTAAAGATGATGCTGGAGCGTGGGAACCTAAGGAATCAACCCTACATTCAATTTTAAGGAGAATCAAGGCAAAATCAAGTTTACTCTTTACCTGATCTCTTGTTTGAACTATGTTTTTACCAATTGATTTCATTTTTGTGCTTGTTCTGTTGTAATCATAAGCTAAAACTCATACCTTCTGTTTAGGATAGATGATTTTGTGAACATGGATTGATTTTATGGTGAGGATTAATTTTAATTGGTGATATTGTTTTGTTAAGCTTGTTAAAGAACCTCATATGTTAATAACAACTATTCTCTGTTAATAAATCAACAATTAAGTTGTATGAACATCTCTTAGTTATGAATTTCATATGATTTATGTGACCACATAGTTATATGTCTAAGAATAACGAATGTGAAACTAGAATTAACTAGAAGATAGGTAAATTAATGTGTGAGATTGTGTGATACACCATCAACAAGAGGTTAATTGAATCACCAATTTCATTAGCAAATTACAAGTCTTACTTAACCCGAATATATAAACTAGGAAATTCATTAATTTAGACAACTGACCATTGCTTGAATTAATATGTCTTCTAAGGATTAACAATAGCGAATGTGAACCTAATCACTTTAATCGGTAACCAATGAAGAATTAATCTGATGCATTTACCATAAAATCATCCATGAGAACAAATGATTCGAACCTAAACAGAAGTCCTCTTAACTATTGAATTTAGTGGTATTTACTTGCTTTAGTTGTTAGTTGGTTAAATTGCATGTTAGTTAGTCCATTTAAGTTTCTAGTCTTGTAAAACTACAGAAAACCTCCTTTCTATTACTTATTTTATTTAGATAATATTAGCATTTATTTTAATTGTTTACCGTTCCTTGTGTTCAATACCCTACTTACCTGAACTTAGCTGCTAAAAGATAGGCACACTGCCTTTCGTGTGTTTGTTTCTGTGTCTAAGTTAGTATGATTAAAACTAGTGCATTCCACACACATCAAGTTTTTGGCGTCGTTGTCGGGGAACGGTTCAAATAATTAATTTTATTTGCTAATTGTTATCATTTTTATTTTATTGATTATTTTTTTATATAGTTTAATTTTTATTTTTATTTATTATGTATTTTCCAAATCTCGATGCTTTTGATACTTTTCTTGAGGAAGTAGTACAGGAAATTGAGCAAGAAGATGAGGAGTATGACTCAGATGATGATTTGAAGAAATTTGGAAGATGGTTAGAGAACTTCTTGACTAACGAACAAGAGCAATCTGAGTCACATGAGCTAAAGTTACAAGATGAAGAATTTAATCTAGAAAAATACTTGGAAGAGCTGGAAAGGTTGTTGGCAAAGGGGTCAGACGAAGAACAAGAACAAGCTGAATTGCAGGAACCAAGCTGTGGTCTGACCATTACGACGACATGCCCCCTTGTAGTTCCGGTTGGTGTTTCGAAGCATGGGGTGACAATTCCAACTTTGGAGAAAGTTCTGAAGTGTGATCCATTTCTGATTAGTATCCATCCGGTCCCAACCCTTGTCATAATTCTTGGGTTTTATGAATTAAAGCTGGTTTGGCCAATTTTTGAAGCAAATAGCCAAATTTTACAATTTGGTCCAACGAAAATATTCAATGCAACGGATGGATTTGCATTGAGTTTATTGGAAGTTTATTAAGTTAGGAGTCTAGCTAAAGACTCGCACAAAAAAAAAGCGCTTGCGGGAGGCAACCCGTCATTAGAGTTTGCTTCTTTTTCATTCTAAACTTCTAGTATTTAGGGATAATTTAGGATTTTCTTTTTGATTTTTTATTGTTACTTGGTATTTATTTTTGATCTTTTCAGGATATAGGGTGAGGGATAGAATGAACGAATAAAGCGTGGGGAATAAAACGTGGGATCGAGTCTAAAATGAGAAGAATGGGAGAATTGAGTCTTCTTACGAGTCCGGTAATTAAACAGCTGAAGGGATGTGCTTTTACTGAAGAAAAATGAGGGGGAATATTGCTATAATAATCTCCTCAAACCCCAGAAACAATCCTGAAGCAGGAGCTAATTTTATTTACTCAGTGCAGAAAACTCGTCGAGTTCCATTCAGATACTCGACGAGTCCATGCGAAAAAACCCGACTGTTACCACTTTTATCGACTTAACTCGGCAGTTTACTATTAACTCGACGAGTTACTCTTTCTCTTACCTTCAAGATTGGCGATTTAATTCCATTCGACATGGACATTGTCTATATTTTTGAAGATCATTTCCGAGCATTTCCAAGAAGATTTTTCCTCGATATTTTGGAGCTGTCAACCACACGAGATGAGTGACACCCAAGACATGGATGAGTTGTTCCCGTGTCTAAAGTCAGCTGAAGATGGAGCCAAATTGAAGAATATCAACCTCACAGCTACTATCCGAGGGGATATTGTTCCAATTCTCTCTTTACTTTTATGTTTTTTTTTTATCATGCGTAATATGCAATGGGGACATTGCATAAGTTAAGTGTAGGGTAGGGGGTTGGTTACATTAGTTAAAACTTTAGTTAAATTTGGAAAATTTTGCATTAAAATTTCTAGGGCTAAATTAGAAAATTTTGGTAAATGCAATTAGGGTTCATGCTAGTATTATGTTTGATGATTTTATGAAGACCCAAATGTTTAGTTGAGCCAATATGTGTTATAATGCATTTGTGGCCTCCTTTATTCTAGTGAAATCATGGGACAAAAACACAACCTCGCTTAGTTTGAGGGACGCAATATGTTTAGCATCATGTATAAGAAATGTATCCAGGAAAATTTTATCTTTAACCAATAAAGATTGAAGTTGAGCGCCCCTGCTTAAGCATGTAGGTTTTGAGTGAAAAAAAAAAGTGACTTACATGTGAAAAAAAAAAGGAGAATTACAAGAAAAAGTTGTAAGAATTTTTGAGCAGTCAAAAGTGAAGATCAAAAGATCAAAAATCTGAAGATTCAAAAAAGTTGAAGATACCAAAAATCAAACGAAAAGGTGGTGAATTCAAAGAAATCAAGATCAAATTATCAAAGAAGTGAAGAATTCCAAAGAGCTCCATAGTGGTATAAAAAAATTCTAATTTTTTCTAGATTATGTATGCTTGGGTTGCTTGACCAAAAATACCTTGAGATTAAGAAAGTTTTTTGGGGATGGATTCGGAGGGATGCATAAAATGAGTGTTGTTCAAAAGAAGTGGACGAGTGTTTATGAGGATTGTAAGTATTTCGAATTGAGGGGGGTCCTTAGGAAAAATTTTAGACACAAATACATGCGTTGTGGTCTTGACATAATGGATGGGTTTAATTGGGATTGTCGTATGTGATATTAGTATGTTAAAATTCAGTTTTACTTGGGGGCAAGCAAAAGTCAAGTGTGGGTTATTTTGATATGGGCATATTCAGTTATAAAATTCACACATTATCTTAATACGTTATGTTGTTTTTGTCTCATTTAATGAACAAAAGGTGCTTAATTAGTTTAGAATTTCGTTTTTCAGCAACAATGACATGCTCGGATGGAAAAGGAAGTGGAACTAGCGATTGGAGGCTTGGATCTTGGATTTTGAAGAAAGAAGGATGTTACTGGACAGCTTGACCACTCATCAGTTTTTTGGCCATATCTGATGAATCGTAACTATGATTGACAAGATTCAAAATGTTCTCAAAGATAGACACAATTTCGGACGACTTTAGTGTTTTGAGAAAATGTTGATTCCAAACAGAATCGACGAGTTGGTCCTCAACTCGAAGAGTCACGTCGAACTTTCGCGATTCTGGAGTCGCTGATTTGTCGTACACGGGTTTTAAGTGATGGACTCGCCGCGTCGGTCACTGGACTCATAGATTCACCTCTGTTTTTTTGAAAATCTATATAAAGGGCATTCATGCCCGATACCCTAGCATATAAATGAACCCTTGGAGGCCAATTGTCGACAAAAGGTGCTGCTGGAGGGTGGGAAGCTAAGGAATCAACCCTACATTCAATTTTAAGGAGAATCAAGGCAAAATCAAATTTACTCTTTACCTAATCTCTTGTTTGAACTATGTTTTCACCAATTGATTTCGTTTTTGAGCTTGTTTTTGTTGTAATCCTGAGCTAAAACTCATACCTTCTGTTTAGGATAGATGATTTTGTGAACATGGATAGATTTTATGGTTAGGATTAATTTTAATTGGTGATATTGTTTTGTTAAGCTTGTTAAAGAACCTCATATGGTAATAACAACTATTCTCTATTAATAAATCAGAAATTAAGTTGTATGAACATCTCTTAGTTATGAATTTCATATGATTTATCTGACCACATAGTTATATGTCTAAGAATAACGAATGTGAAACTAGAATTAACTAGAAGATAGGTAAATTAATGTGTGAGATTGTGTGATACACCATCAACAAGAGGTTAATTGAATCACCAATTTGATTAGCTAATTACAAGTCTTACTTAACCCGAATCAGTAAACTAGGAAATTCATTAATTTAGACAACTGGCCATTGCTTGAATTAATATGTTTTCTAAGTATTAACAATAGCGAATGTGAACCTAATCACTTTAATCGGTAACCGATGAAGAATTAATCTGATGCATTTACCATAAAATCATCCATGGGAACAAATGATTCGAACCTAAACAGAAGTCCTCTTAACTATTGAATTTAGTGGTATTTACTTTCTTTAGCTGTTAGTTAGTTAAATTGCGTGTTAGTTCGTCTATTTAAGTTTCTAGTCTTGTAAAACTAGAGAAAGCCCCCTTTCTATTACTTGTTTTATTTAGATAATATTAGCATTTATTTTAATTGTTTACCGTTCCTTGTGTTCGATACCCTACTTACCTGAACTTAGCTGCTAATCGATACGCACACTGCCTTTCATGTGTTTGTTTCTGTGTCTAAGTAGGATTAAAACTAGTGCATTCCACACACATCAAGTTTTTGGCGTCGTTGTCGGGGAACGGTTCAAATCGTTAATTTTATTATGTATTTTCCAAATCTCGATGCTTTTGATGCTTTTCTTGAGGAAGTAGTACAGGAAATTGAGAAAGAAGATGAGGAGTATGACTCAGATGATGATTTGAAGAAATTTGGAAGACGGTTAGATAACTTCTTGACTAACGAACAAGAGTAATCTGAGTCACAAGAGCTAAAGTTACAAGATGAGGAATTTAATCCAGAAAAAGAGTTGGAAGAGCTGGAAAGGTTGTTGGCAGAGGGGTCAGACAAAGAACAAGAACAAGCTGAATTGCAGGAACCAAGTTGTGGTCTGACCATTACGACGACATGCCCACTTGTAGTTCCGGTTGGTGTTTCGAAGCATGGGGTGACAATTCCAAATTTGGAGAAAGTTCTGAAGTGTGATCCATTTTTTATTAGTATCCAACCGGTCCCAACCCTTGTCATAATTCTTGGGTTTTATGAATTAAAGCTGGTTTGGCTAATTTTTGAAGCAAATAGCCAAATTTTACAATATGGTCCAACGAAAATATTCAATGCAACAGATGGATTTGCATTGAGTTTATTGGAAGTTTATTAAGTTGGGATTCTAGCTAAAGACTCGCACAAAAACAAGCACTTGCGGGAGGCAACCCGTCATTAGAGTTTGCTTCTTTATCTTTCTAATCTTCTAGTATTTAGGGATAATTTAGGATTTTTTTTTTATTTTTTATTATTACTTGGTATTTTTTTTTGATCTTTTCAGGATATAGGGTGAGGGATAGAATGAACGAAAAAAGTGTGGGGAATAAAACGTGGGATCGAGTCTAAAATGAGAAGAATGGGAGAATTGAGTCTAGTTACAAGTCCGCTAATTAAACAGCTGAAGGGATGTGCTTTTACTGAAGAAAAATGAGGGGGAATATTGCTATAATAATCTCCTCAAACCCTAGAAACAAACCTGAAGCAGGAGCTAATTTTATTTACTCAGTGCAGAAAACTCGTCGAGTTCCATTCAGATACTCGACGAGTCCATGCGAAAAAACCCGACTGTTACCACTTTTATCGACTTAACTTGGTAGTTTACTATTAACTCGACAAGTTACCCTTTCTCTTACCTTCAAGATTGGCGATTTGATTCCATTCGACATGGGCATTGTCTATATTTTTGAAGATCATTTCCGAGCATTTCCAAGAAGATTTTTCCTCGATATTTTGGAGCTGTCAACCACACGAGACGAATGACACCCAAGACATGGATGAGTTGTTCGCGTGTCTAAATTCAGCTGAAGATGGAGCAAAATTGAAGAATCAACCTCACAGCTACTATCCCAGGGGAGCATGTTCCAATTCTCTCTTTACTTTTATGTTTTTTTTTATCATGCGTAATATGCAATGGGGACATTGCATAAATTAAGTGTGGGGTAGGGGGTTGGTTACATTAGCTAAAATTTTAGTTAAATTTGGAAAATTTTGAAAATTTTGCATTAAAATTTCTAGGGCTAAATTAGAAAATTTTGGTAAATGCAATTAGGGTTCATGCTAGAATTATGTTTGATGATTTTATGAAGACCCAAATGTTTAGTTGAGCCAATATATGTTATAATGCATTTGTGGCCTCCTTTATTCTAGTGAAATCATGGGACAAAAACACATATGTTTAGCTTCGTGTACTAGAAATGTATCTAGGAAAATTTTATCTTTAACTAATAAATGTTGAAGTTGAGCGCCCCTGCTTAAGCATGTAGGTTTTGAGTGAAAAAAAAAGTGAGTTACAGGTGAAAAAAATGTAGAATTACAAGAAAAAGTTGTAAGAATTTTGGAGCAGTCAAAAGTGAAGATCAAAAGATCAAAATTCTGAAGATTCAAAAAAGTTGAAGATACCAAAAATCAAACGAAAAGGTGGTGAATTCAAAGAAATCAAGATCAAATTATCAAAGAAGTGAAGAATTCCAAAGAGCTCCATAGTGGTATAAAAAAATTCTAATTTTTTCTAGATTATGTATGCTTGGGTTGCTTGACCAAAAATACCTTGAGATTAAGAAAGTTTTTTGGGGATGGATTCGGAGGGATGCATAAAATGAGTGTTGTTCAAAAGAAGTGGACGAGTGTTTATGAGGATTGTAAGTATTTCGAATTGAGGGGGGTCCTTAGGAAAAATTTTAGACACAAATACATGCGTTGTGGTCTTAACATAATGGATGGGTTTAATTGGGATTGTCGTATGTGATATTAGTATGTTAAAATTCAGTTTTACTTGGGGGCAAGCAAAAGTCAAGTGTGGGTTATTTTGATATGGGCATATTCAGTTATAAAATTCACACATTATCTTAATACGTTATTTTGTTTTTGTCTCATTTAATGAACAAAAGGTGCTTAATTAGTTTAGAATTTCGTTTTTCAGCAACAATGACATGCTCGGATGGAAAAGGAAGCGGAACTAGCGATTGGAGGCTTGGATCTTGGATTTTGAAGAAAGAAGGATGTTGCTGGACAGCTTCACCACTCATCAGTTTTTTGGCCATATCTGATGAACCGTAACTCTGATTGATGAGATTCAAAATGTTCTCAAAGATAGACATAATTTCGGATGACTTTAGTGTTTTGAGAAAATGTTGATTCCAAACAGAATCGACGAGTTGGTCCTCAACTCGAAGAGTCACGTCGAACTTTCACGATTCTGGAGTCGCTGATTTGTCGTACACGGGTTTTAAGTGATGAACTCGCCGCGTCGGTCACTGGACTCATAGATTCACCTCTGTTTTTTTGAAAATCTATATAAAGGGCATTCATGCCCGATACCCTAGCATATAGATGAACCCTTGGAGGCCAATTGTCGACAAAAGGTGTTGCTGGAGGGTGGGAAGCTAAGGAATCAACCCTACATTCAATTTTAAGGAGAATCAAGGCAAAATCAAGTTTACTCTTTACCTAATATCTTGTTTGAACTATGTTTTTACCTATTGATTTCGTTTTTGAGGTTGTTTTTGTTGTAATCATGAGCTAAAACTCATACCTTCTGTTTAGGATAAATGATTTTGTGAACACACTACTAGAAAAACAGCCTTTTACGACGCGCAAACCACGACACTCCTTGATTTATGTTACGCAAAAGTGTGTGACATTAAAAAAGTGTCATCTCTTTAAAAAATATAAGAATTTATGTCACGCATTATTGCGCGCCCTTAAATGAGTGTCTAATAAAAACACGGAGGGCACCTATAATAAAATGTGTGTCGTCTAAGGATGTCGCTTTATAAATTTTAATGGAACGCGCATTTTCCAACCTTTAATAACTAAGCGGGAAACAAAATCCCCAAAAGTTCGAAAACCCCGCCTTATTCTCATCTTCCTTCGTTTCTACATTTCTCTTTTCCATGGTTTGGCTTAATGAAGCTATGTGAATTCCATGAGTTATCGCTATGAATTATGGAATGCAAAGCTTGATTCTCGTTTGTATCTGATTTCCCATAGATAAATCAAAATAACAAACAGACGAAGAACCCTAATGTGCGTCTTGCTTCTTAGTAGGTAGCTGGAGGTCTTTTATTTTCTTCTAAAATCCCAACTCTCTCATTTTCTATCGACTTAGTACGTGCTAGGGTTTCTGGTGGTGATCGATGGGTACGAGATATAATAGAACAACTCAAGAGGCTATTACAAAGGGTTGAAGTCGTATGGAATCGTTTGGAGATGATGGAATTTAGCTTTCACGTTCGTCAAATCTTAAGGCGGAACAAGATTGTTGATATTAAGGGTTTTTGTCTCCCAAAAATAGACCTTACAAAATCATTATGATTAAGGGCTCTATGTTGAAGAACTAGGGATTCTAAGACCAGAAAGGTTTTTTCCTCTCCTTGAATTCACGTTTTCAAAACCTAAAAGGCAATTTAGGTTTCTATCTCCTATTTTAGAGTTATCTTATTAAATTGTCTTGTTCCTTCACCCAACTTGGCTATGGATTCCCGGTATGACATCACAACCCTGCGACTTGGTTACTCTCGAGCCTACAAGGGTCGTTGAAACCCTCAAGAATCTCACCACAAGGTTTCGTGACTACAGAGTGGTTGATGTCGTGAACTTGTTACCCACTGCCAATGATGGAACCATCATGCATTTATATATGCAGGTGAGTAATCAATTCTTATTAAAGACATCAGTCAACAGTTTTTTTTTTCTGAATTACACTGTTTGTAAATCTTTTGAATCTTCTAAGCACAATTGATGTTTTATTTCTCTACGCTCCTACAACTTGGGCTATTGCTCGTTATTTTTGGTTGCTTTGTTACTACATAAGACAGCAACCTGGTAATCTTTGAATAATTAACCACTGCCTGTTTAGGGATACTTTTTGGTGAACACCAACTATTTGATAAAATGCCCCAATGAGTGACTCTTGTGTTTTCATGCTATATTATATATTTTGAGCAAGGAACTACACATGTTTTTATTAAATCTGAAGTGTAATGTACAATAGCAATAACATTGAGGTAGATTACATGTATTGTCCTTTTTTGTGTTACTATGTTTTGAAGTAATTCTTGCACATGGAAGCTATGTCAAAATTAGTTATAAGAATCTCCTTTGAACAGTCGAAATCCTCAGTTAGATGTGATCATTAACAATGTGAAACTTGTTACTGTGTTTCAGTTGCTGAACCTGTTAGATGTGATCATTGGCAATGCGAAAAGCAAGCAAGACCTGCTCAGATGTCCACATTAAATGCTGATGATGCTGGTGGCTCCGGCTTCAATGCAATGAGGCCAGGTATACTGTATGCATATGCTAGGAATCCATACTTTTTTTTGTCTCTGTTACAGTCTTCCAAAGTCAATAAAACTAAGGAAAAGACGGGAGATGAAAAATATTCATGTCATTCTCTTGATGAAGTGTCTCGAATGATACAGAATACCTTATCCGCATATGAATCCAAGGTAGATTTTTTTTTGTTAAATCTTCTTATTTTTATAAAATCTTTCTAACTGAAACATTAAATGAACTAAACCAAAATTATTCAGGTTCACAACATGTTTCTTGATCTTGGGGAGTCGAATATTCTTCGCCCGTATATGAGTGATGAAATAATAGATATATCTAAAGTCTGTGAAGCTTTTGAAGCAAAAGAAGCAGCACCATCTGTTGCAGGTATGGAGAGGGGTATTTCTGTCTTTTTTTTTTCATTTTTTGTGTTAACTTATAATGGATCCATACCATACGATGCAAATTATTAGGTTACTTGGAGCAAATTGGAAGCAAGATTGGTCAAAATATATCATATAAAGAATATTCATCTTTTCAAAATGGGTATCCTGTTGATGATCTGGAAGAAAGTTTATCTGATCCTCTTCCTGGAAGTATTACACATCTTTTCAAAATTGGTCAAAATATATTAAATAAAGAAAGTTTATCTGGAAGAAAGTTTATTTGATCTTTGCCCTGTGTTTGTTCATATTCTAATCAAATAGTGCTCAACTCCCTTGATCTCACCGGACCCATTTCCCCTTCTAGTTCGTCTCTGATACAATCAGTGATCAACCCCGTTATATTTGGTTTAGTAGCTTCAGGTTAAATTTGTTTTTGGGGTAAATATTTATTTGAAACTTTAGGTTTAATTTTCGCTTATTGTAGATTTGAGTTTTTTTGTTTACTTTTTGTAGACGAAGAAAGATGGCTGCCTGATAAAAGTTAATGGTATTCGACATTATATGATGGTGATAGGGATGAAGTTAGAAGCTAATTAAAACAAAAGAAGTTAATTTAAAATTAGAAAAGAGAAAATAATACACCGCATAAAAACTTCAATTTACAACCTTTTGGTAATTAAGTTTCAAAACACAATAGTTTGGTAAATATTTTTTTAAAGTAATATACCTTTGTATAAAACTCCCATTAATTACTTTGGTAAATATTTTATTCATTGCTGGGAGTAATCTGTTTTCTTGAGTTACATCATCGTTTTCTGCCTCGAGAGTATCTCCAAGATCATGGAGTGAATTTCCTTGACTATGATAGGTAATGTTGTATCTGTCTTCATGATTGATCTGCAATAACGATGGAACACTTGAGTTCTTGGAAAGGGGAGTAATGGAGTCTTGAACTTGATGGTGGTTTTATGCACAGGAACAAGAGACTTTCCTGTAAAGATTGTGGTCAGATAAGATCCATAAAACTATCTCAGTTGTGTTATTTTCTCACTAATCTTAGCCATATCCACAATGAAAGTGGCAGCAAATATTTATTGGGGAGAAAACTATCACCATTAGGATAAAGAAACACATACACACACACCCACAAGAAATTATATGAAAGTGGCTACCAAACATGTTGTTTGCTTGATGGAAGTAAGCAGAGGAGTAGCAGCTGTGCTACATGAAATAAAAAAAGCCCTTATTTTTATACATTTTTACAAGCTTTTTCTGTAAAAATATCCAAAATATAAGTTTTTTTTTTCCTTTCTATAATTTATCTTAATATAGAATAGTTAAAAAGAAATTTTCAAAATGGTTTTCATGGCAAGCTTACAAATCGCAAAAGTTTTTTTTTCAGAGCTTTTTTTCTTTTCGATAAAAGCTTCTAAGATAAAAGGGTTTTTCTAACATTTGATTTGCCCCACCAAGAATTTGAAATCATTATGGGGTTAATGTTGTCATTTTTATTTGTCTAATAAATAGGGATGTTTTGATAAGGAAAAGCTCGTAGTGATATGACAGTAGAAGAGAGAATAAGTGCAGATGATAGAAGAAGAATGGATGAAAACTCTTTGTTCAAAGAAGACAAATTAGAGGAGGCTACCAAACTTCCAGAAGCAACAGCCTAAAAGAACTGATAATTATAAATCTAAGACAAAATCAAGTTTGAAACCAAGTTTTCCTAGATCTTCAACTTTAATGAAACCTACTGCAAGTCAATTAGCTAAACAAAATCAAGAACATTTAATGGATTATTCCAGGTATTAATTATACTGCTGAAATTGAAATTATTCTTGTGATTATGCTTCTTAATTACTGTTAAAAGCAGATAGGAATGGAAAAAGAATCAAACAGGATAATGTATTATTGTTTTATAAACCATAAATTTGAAAAAACTTTATAACATTGTGTGTTAGAGTTCAAAAATCGGGTAACAATTCTATTAATGTAGAAGGTCAAGCAGCCAAAAGACAAAAGCTCGAGGGAGGCCTCTTGTGTAAGGTCATAAATACCCTTTTATCATTGTAATGAAACATTTATGCACACTTATTATATTAAAGGATAAATACTTGATGCCTATAATTTACATCTCAGGTCACTAACACAAAGCAACAAGCTAATTTTATCCACAAGGCACCAAAAAAGGTAACATACAGATTATATGTGGTCCATTTGATCTTGTGAATGATTTTTTAGACGTTTTCTTTTTTTAGTTTTTAATTATATTTTTATTTTTATGGTTATATAGGAAGGTGGCATGGATAGTAAGTTGCATATTATTGTTCCTAGACCACCTGATCTTGCAACAAGTCAAAGGGCACAAAGGTCACAAAGGATAAGGTTATTATAAATCCACATATCACTATTATTTTATCGAATTTTGCATTTTTATATTTTTTTGTTTACTAACATGTAATTGAATATCTTTTGGTGTCACACAAAAGGGCAATACTGGAAATGAGAATGTGGCTTCAAGAGCTAATGGGTTTAGAGCTCTTCCACTCAATAGAAAAGTTAGTATTTTATTTTGTGCATAACTAACTTAATAGTATCTTTAAGGTTAGAGTAAATTACGATTTTGGTCCCTGAGAATAGCTTATTTTTGCAATTTTGGTCCTCAACTGAGGTGCTTGTAGCATTTTTTGGTCTATAGTCCAAATAAAATGTCTATTTTGGTCTGAAAAAGATAGTCATTTTACTTGGAATAGGGACCAGAAGCGTTATAAAACCTGAAATAAGGATCAAACATCTAGTGGTATGCAGGGTGCAAACTACGAATGGTGCACACTTCTTCACCTTCTTGGCTGTGGTCTTCTTTCACAAGCACATCTTCAATCATCATGGGGTTCTACTGAAAAGAAAGTTAATGAAGCCATTTCTTGCTTTTTTTAGGTATGTGTTATGTGACATATCATCCATTAATGTATCATTTATCATTCAGCATCTTTTACTTTGATGGGTATAGATACAGAAGGGTAAAATGGTCATTTACTTGCATTCAAACAGTTTATTCATTTAGTAAAAAAAGGGACATATATATAGGTGTGTTTCTTATTGACCTAACAAATACAAAGGGGTAGAATGGTCATTTACTTGCATTCAGATAGTTCACTAGAGGGTGATGCTTTTTGACATAGTACATACAAAGGGGTGTTTCTTTTTGAATTGATATGTACAGAAGGGTAATAGGGTCATTTACTCACATTCACATAGTTCATCCAGTCAACAAAATAGACAAATACGTAGTTGTGTTTTCTTTTTGACTTAATGCACTTATTAATATGGCTATTATTATTATTAATATTATTATTTATTGCTATATGTTAATGTTATTTTTTTTATTAATATATAGGTTAATTCGTTCGGAATCTAACACAGCTGGAAGAAGGTCGTGGATACTTTCATTTGGACTTGGTTATACAAATAGGTTATATAGTTAGGGAAAACCTCTTAATAGCAATGTACAATTAGGTCCCCTTAATACCAATGTATTACAATGTATTGTATTTTTGTATGACATTAAATTTTATGTAATGGATTATATTTTTTATATATGATATATTATTTTCTATTATTAGACATTAAATGCAAATTTAATTTGAAAATTAGTAAATCCATAAATAAATTTTTTTTAACATTTAAAATTATGATACGCAAAAATGTGTGTCATCTTTATTTATGACATGGCCTTTCTTGACATGGGCTTTCTTGATACGCATTGCGTGTCATAAACACGCGCGTCGTAAGGTTACGACACGCGAATGCGTGTCGTCTTCCTTTATGACAGGGTCTTCCTTGATACGCATTGCGCGTCGTAAACGCGCGTCGTAATTGCGCGTCATAAATGCGCGTCGTAAATGCGCGTCGTCTATAGACGACGCGCAAAAGCGCGTCGTCTCTCTTTATGACAGGGCCTTCCTTGACACGCATTTGCGCGTCGTCTGAGCGTTTTACGACGCGCAATGAGCGTCGTAAAAGGCCTTTTTTCTAGTAGTGACATGGATTGATTTTATGGTTAGGATTGTTTTTAATTGGTGATATTGTTTTGTTAAGCTTGTTAAAGAACCTCATATGTTAAAAACAACTTTTCTTTGTTAATAAATTAGCAATTAAGTTGTATGAACATCTCTTAGTTATGAATTTCATATGATTTATGTGACCACATAGTTATATGTCTAGGAGTAACGAACGTTAAACTAGAATTAACTAGAAGATATGCAAATTAATGTGTGAGATTGTGTGATACACCATCAACAAGAGGTTAATTGAATCACCAATTTGATTAGCTAATTACAAGTCTTACTTAACCTGAATCAATAAACTAGGAAATTCATTAATTTAGACAACTGGCCATTGCTTGAATTAATATGTTTTCTAAGGATTAACAATAGCGAATGTGAATCTAATCACTTGAATCGGTAACCAATGAAGAATTAATCCGATGCATTTACCATAAAATCATCCATGGGAACAAATGATTCGAACATAAACAGAAGTCCTCTTAACTATTCAATTTAGTGGTATTTACTTGCTTTATCTGTTAGTTAGTTAAATTGTGTGTTAGTTGGTCTATTTAAGTTTCTAGTCTTGTAAAACTAGAGAAAACCCCCTTTCTATTACTTGTTTTATTTAGATAATACTAGCATTTATTTTAATTGTTTACCGTTCCTTGTGTTCGATACCCTACTTACCTAAACTAAGCTACTAATTGATAGGTACACTGCCTTTCGTGTGTTTGTTTCTGTGTCTATGTTAGTAGGATTAAAACTAGTGCATTCCACACACATCAACGTTCATATATATATATATATATATATATATATATATATATATATATATATATATATATATATACTTGACTAAATTTGATTAAAATCTCAATCTATGCTTTTAGAATTGGGATGAAGTATAATTTCCTCTCCCTTAATTATAGCAAAAAAAACTTTTCAAACCCTTCAACTTTGCAAATTGAAACTTTTGTTTTCTATAATTAACATTTCTAACTTGGAATACTTAACATAATAATCATGCCCCCACTAACATGATAATTATTACCTTATCAGCATAATACTTATGCTCCCACTAGCTCTGATATGTATCCAGAAATCAGTTGGACTTCTAGAAATCAATACTTATTGACTTTCTTACCAAAGTTCAAATTTCTGATACGAGATGCTTCAAAAGACTTTATCTAAGCTTCCCAAAATCATACACCTTTCCTTTAGATAGCTCACATGTGTGTCTAAACAATTATGAAGAGGGATGCTGTAATCATAATGTTTAGACCTTTGCCATTGCTCACAATTCGAATTATGAAAAGGGATGTCGTAATCATAATTGAATTTGAGAAATGCAAAGATCGCAATTGTTAACTATTTAAAATCTACTTAGTGAAGCGTTTCCTCACCATCATTTTCATGAATCGGAGAGAAACCTTATGACACTTAGATTTTTATGGTGTATTTGTTCATATCCATGTGAATTTGTCAAAACCATAATCACAAGACAAGGTTAGTGACAAATCCGAACTCATATGGACTAAATTCGTGTAATCTTAACTTCTTGCCACTTGGCAATACAAGGGCTTACCATTGCTTCCAGGTTGTTATGCAAACAATTGAGAACTAATAGAAATCACATGCATAGTCAGCTTTTAACTGCAATGAGCACAGAAATAAGAATGTGTCAACACGATAGGTTTTAAACCACAAGTTGTGTTCTAGTGATAAACAACATGCTTTATTTTTTATTAGTTCTTGAAATTTTTTCAAGATCTTTAAGTCTCACACTGACCTCTTGACATATAAGATTCTCTTGTCTAGAACCATTCATTGACAAAACATATATTCAAGAGTTAGTGCGGATTCTTATCAAGATAAACACTTCACTCAATTGGTCTTAGTTGGTCTTTGTTTTATCCAAAAACATCACAACTTACCAATTTCAAATGTACAAGAGTAGAAAACATTTTACTCTACATTTGACAAGTGTTATAAACCTTCTAAGGATTATGTCACTCAAGTTACAATCTTGGAGTACGACTCTAAGACTTGTTTTGGAACAAAGTATGATTCATCTTTTTTTATTTTAACCATTTCAACAATCCACAATTCCTCCTCTTAGCCAAACAAATGCACTAAGATGTTCTTAGAGAATCAATTGTAATATGGTTTCATAATCACTAAGATAATCATAAAAAAAGATACTCAAGTACTCTCCCATATTTTTAGATTGGAGAAACTTTTATCTTTCTTCCTAATTTGATTCTTCTTATTCGTTCTGCCTTACATTCAAACTTTTCCAATGTTTCAGAATTATACTTAAACTTGTAAGTATAACTATATTTACTAAACTTCGGTAAATCATGACGAGTGATGTTATCGTTCTTTGTGGTGGACCTGATCAGCACATAACGAAGTGTACCCGATCTCCTAGTCATTCACTCGACTCACATATACATGTGAACAAAGAATTAGTCTTAATTTCCCAAAGATGAAAATTCTCATTCACCACACAATACAAGTTGCAGGATTCCAAGTTTTTATCCAACTGAAATTTGGGTGATGAGAATCTTTTCTTATTTGGCAAATTATGACACTACCACAAATGAAAGAATCAAATCCATTTCCAATATTGCTATCAATGGAAATATATAAACAAAAATTTTCACAAATCCCATTATAAGGATACTTAAAATAAATAAAATGAAAATTTTTCTTTTTATTTTGAAATTGCAGAAATTTATCCTTACAATGCAAGTACAATTGAAAGTATGTTGTTATCTATTCCTTAGCAATCTATCATAACTCTTAAGCAGCAACTCACAAATATGATCATCAAACCATGCGATCGAAATCCATCTCTTCGTGGTCAGACTCAACATACTCTTCCTTTAAGCTTCCTTTCATTTCTTCGATTCTTAAAAACATAAAAACGTAATTACATTACATCATGTATTAAGAATCTCCAAATAGGAACTTAATAGAGTTAGATAGTGGACTTACCAGAAGCAGTGCCATACACTCTGGTTTTACCATCCTTGTGGTCCTTCAGGTAGATACGGCAGCTTCGCAACCAATTCCCCTTCTCTTGGCAATTAAAAACACATGGACTCTTTAGTAATGGTACACGGGACTATCTCAAACTTAGCCTTTCTCTGTACCATTTGGTCAACCGGGTTGACTATAACCAATCCCTTTCCATTGGGAAAAGAAGACTTTTCTAGAATTCCAATGTTTCCATTGCTAATGTCCATGTATGTTTGGGAAGTAGATCTTCCAATCAAATTTGCTTTACCAGTGCTCCAAATCATTGTTGATTCAGAAGCAACAAGCAAATAGGTAAGATCATTAAGGGTCATGTCGTGGACCTCGTGGTATGTCACACAGTAGTCCTTAATGAACTCACTATATGACTTGAAAAGTGATTGAAGAACCCAGTCAGCAGTCAACTTCCTTGAGACTTCGACACCCAACTCTCCCAGCCTATCAATATGTGACTTCATCTTCAAGACGTGAGGGCACATAGACTATCCATATTTGTGTTTGCTTGCCAAAAGGGCTTGAGTGACCTTTGAACTTTTTCAAGTCGTTGAACTTGTGGGTTAGGGAGAATAATTGGAGGAGTTAGAGGAAGTGAAGTATGAATTGGAGTCCCATTAATGCATGACAAAGGGATTAATCTTTCACCTTGATCCCCATGTGGGATACCACCTTCATTAGGAAAGCTTTTATCCAAAAAGGATAAGGAAGACCATAGTTGTCATAACTAGACATCTATGACGAAGAACTTCAAGTTTAGTTGATTTAAATCCTTAATATAATACCCAATATGAGATATTAAGGCTAGGACCCAACACAATATTTTATAACTTGGAAGAGGGATTTCGTAATCCAATCTACAAAATATTTGAAGGTAGGTAAATGACGATTTACAAATTTCCACCACGAAAAACGAAAAAGAATTTTAGGTCTTAAGTGAATTGAAACTCCTAGATCCTTTGAGATTCATTGAACTTTTCAATGGCATGTTTAAATCTCAATTTTGCCCTTCAAATTTGCGACTGGGATGCCCAGGATCACAAACACTGAGTGAATAACCATGCAAATTAACTTGGTACACCCAATACTACAACCACCTAATCCTTGTGTCGGTTAACCATACATGCTCCATTGATCTATGATTAACATCAAGCTACCCTTTTCCACACATTGCCAATCCCAGATTAGTGTGCTGGTTAACCACACACACTCCGCTAATGACTTAACAAGGTGCAAAGTGCACTTTCATGGGTTAGCACCAAATTCATATTTTCCTAAAGTAACTAAGATTGGGAATTTAATAAATTTTAGTTACTCTATATTTATCATTATACTTTTAATGAAGGGAGAATTAATTTCCTGTCCTACCCGTTCGGCTAACGACCCTCCATCAGTCAAGGAAGCGGTGGGTGAGAGTGGACACCGATTAAACTGCCTTTTTATAGGCAGTAACCTTATACCCCCTTATAGATCAGCTTCGTGAATGAGGCCTACTAACAATAAGACCGACTTTTTACTTATACATATAATATATTAAACTTTTAATATTATAATAAAATAAGGGTGTATTTTAGACATTTAAAATACTTGGTGGTTTAATCTATTGATTAAACTAGACTTTTAATTTAATTAAACTCAAACCATATATTTATGGATTTATTATACTCTTTTAATTAAAAGCTTTAATTAACTGTTAATAAAGTCCATAATAGTTCATTTGAACTATTCAACAAAACATCATAACTCCAATTATTAAATTCAAAATTCAAACCATTTAATTAATTGTTTAAGTTATGAACCCAAGAGTTATAGAATTCAATTTTTTTTCATTAAATTTTTTTTTCAAATTCCAAAACTTGAGGGAAACTTTAGTAACTCTTGAAAACTTTTGGATTTCATAACTTATGGAGTTAAATACTTGTTTTATGATGAAACTTTTCATGTTCCATAACTTAAGAACAAGTTATGGAATTCTTTAAAACATTAACACCAAGTTTTGTAACTCCATAAAAAACTTTGAATCAATTTTTTTTAACTTTCATATCCATAACTTATGGAGGTTTCAAAAAAAACTCTTTAGATCGAATTTTTAAAACTAATAAAATAATCATATCATTTTATCTTTTACTAAATTTGACCTAATTCAACTCATATAGCAAATGGTTCAAATTTTACAAATAATTAGTTTTTCACAAAACAAGTAATTATCTTAAAATTTGACAAACTTAATGTTTTTTTTCTTTTTTTTCAACTTTGAAAACCAAAACATTTTCATCAATATAACAGAAAACAACCCATGGCTCTGATACCACTATTGAGTTTTGTATACTACAACATCCTATGGTGCACATACAAACCTAAAAGCTTTGGATCTATGTTTTCACTAATTATACATGCAAATGGTTTCCAAAGCTTTAAGCCTACAACTAACATACAAATGATATAAACTACATAAAATACTACTTAGAAGTTTACCTCTTTGTGTAGCTTGTAGAACTTGATGAATTTGGCCTTAAAGAGCTTAGCCCCAATAGTGTGGAAGCCTCAAATGAAGTCACAACAAATCATGGACAAAGGTGGAACTTGAGAGAGAATTCCATGCACCCAAAAACACCCATGAACTCCAAGAACAAGCATGTAGGTGTTTTTTAGGTTAAGAGCATGTATTTATATGTTGGATTTCAAGGGTCATGGGTATAACCCAAATCCATACCCATGGGTTTATGATCCATGGTTAATGTGGCCCAACTCTTTAAGTATCCATACATAAACTTGGTCCAACATGGATCATAAGCCCAACACATATAAATATAAATAAGTATCATAATTAGTCCCCATAGATTTAATTAGTCTCTTTTGATCACTTAATTAATTCTTGATCAATACTAATTAAAACATATGATTTCATATTAATATATTATAACTTATAATATATTAATAAATCATATATAACCTTTCTCTTAAGAGTCTATCCTAACAAATTGTCCTAATGATATGCAACTTAAATGGACCATACTACTCTCGGGTGGAGTACATACTAATAATAGTTATGGGCTTAGACATCTAATCCGACAAGAAAATCTCCAGAATTGTTGTGTTAGAGACACTCTCATGGTCAATTAGGTTACAGCCCAGTGGAATCCCTAGGATTTGATAGAACCTGGATTTTGTTATTTGGATCTTTTTGTTGAAGACCTTTGAACGAGATCAGTTGTTCCTATCACACCTCCAAACCAGGAGGCAAAATGTCCGGAGGCAGATGACGTCATTGTATAGTATCATAAAAATTGAATATAAATGAAACATAGCAACCCAAACATCATACATTAAGAATACAAGTTTAATATTTTTTACACCCATTGTTTGTTCAAAAGCAAATTACGAATAACTGATAGATGGTAAACATATTGAAGCATCTCCAGCTCTCAAAATGAATTGGGTACCTGTTTACTGGTTCCCTGAGATTACAAGTGATTTTGAAAATGTCAACAGTGAATATTGGTGAGTTCATAAGAATTTTCATATGAAAAAGGTGTGTAACTGCTTTGTTTAAAATGTTATTGTATGCTTCCATAAAATCTGATATTTTCTACAAAATAGGTTGTTAGTCTAATTGGTAGATATTTGTCACCCTAGACTGGCTCGTCTAGCTATAGCGAACAACTCAGGTGTGGGGTTGTCAATCCCGTATAGATCTATACACAACTATCTTGCTCTCCCTCAAGGAAACTATGGTTATAATGTAGGTCTTAAAATGTACAGTAGGTAGGTATAGTGAAGAGAATGTCTTACTAGAGCATTAACAAATTTACGTGAACTACGACTCCCTTTGTCTTGTTTAATGTGTTAGTTACACTATGGATGATTTATGACATGAGTTTTATGACACCCAAACTATACTATTTATAGAAACTTTATATAAATAATTAGTTTTTAATTATGTATAGTGATAATATGTTTATAAAAGATAGTATTCTTGGGTTTTAACCCACCAAAACATGTGATGGCTAAAAATACGACCATTTTTTTCCAGAAAAACTAATTTTTCTAAAAAAAATTACCAAAATTTTTAGTTTTGAACTTCTCATACTTAACCGTTTGATGTTTGTATCACAAAATAATTTATGTTTGTCAACTTCACCATCCAACCTCATAAGTCATGATTTTTAAAAAATCAAATGGTGACTTCAACATTTTTATACAAGATTATTCCATATCCAAACAACTAGAGATAGTGCATGCAAATGTCCAAAGGGCAAACTCATTTTGACTTGTAAATGTCATAAGTTACGATTTTCATATGTATATACATGATATTTTCAACAACTTATGCACATATTACTTCATAAACAAGTTGATGCATGCTATTACCCATTAGGCAAACATATATTTGCACATGAACTATAGATATCCCGAAATTTTTGTGTAAATAAGTGGTTTTGCTTACATTTTTATACAAATATCAAACCACATTCAAGTTGCAAACATGAGACATACAAGTAACAAAGGACAAACATATTTTTACGTGTATCCCCCCCTTAAAAGCATGTAAAACTCGAAAATGGGGGTATGAAGCTCACCTTGTGTATTTTCGTGGGTGGTAGGAAAGAAGATGAAGAAGATTTCGAGCCTAAGATGGAGATGATGAACTTGAAGAGCTTCTTGAGGGTGTTAATTGTTTCTAGGAATCAAGGGGCTCTAAATCCGACATGGAAATGAAGGCTTTTGGAGAAGCTTGAGCTTGTTCTAGAGAGTGTTTGAAGAAAAAAGGAAATGGTAGGAGGAAAAGGCCTCTTGGCCGCAAGTTATTAAGGAGGGAAGGAGGAGGCTTTTCCTTGATACATGATGGTCACTTAAGGGTCTTGCATGGGAGTAAGAAGTATAAATGCATGCATAGTCTAGATGGTTGGAGGGTAAAGGATAGTAAAGCTTTGAGGTGGCATCACGTAGTAAACTTTGGGTCTTGTGTCCAGCCAAAACCAAAGGGGTTTTCGGATTTCTGGTGGCCGAAAACACCCTCCTTTTTCATAAGGTTTTTGGCTGAGGGTTTTGGGTTCTCAGATTTAATATGGTCTATCAAGATGGGTTTTCAGTTCCTAATTTTCAACTAGAGGGGTTTTCAGTCAAGTGGTTTCTCTTGGCCAAAAACCTTAAAGCAAATGACCCATTTTTATTAATGTTTAACTATTTGATCTAATTTGAGCTTCTAAGAGTTTATTACGAACGCGATTCTTATCGTATGCATAGATGTACTCATATAACAATGTCATTTTCGAATTTCAATAATCTATTGCAATAAGGTTACATAGAGAAATTATTTATACATGATACAATCTCAACCCTAGATTTGCTAGTTGTCACATCATCCCCCATTATAGGGAATTTCGTCCTAAAATTAGTTCTAGAGTAGCCCCTCAAGAACACGTTCCCATGTGAACTCAGGTCCTCGTTTGGCACTCCATCGAACCTTAACAATGGGGATGTGACTTTGTTTCGTTCGTTTCACCTCCCTTTCCATTATTTCTATGAGTTCCTTGACAAAATGAAGGTTCTCATTTACCTCAATCTCATCAAGCAGGATAATGAGAGTTTCGTCAGATAGGCATTTCTTCAGGTTGGACACATGAAAGACAGGATGTACATTGCTGAGCTCTGGTGGTAACTGTAGCTTGTAAGCCACCTGACCGATCCTGGAAAGCATCTCAAACGATCCGTTGTATCTTGGATTCAATTTTCCATGCATCCCAAAGCATATCATCCCTTTCCAGGGAGAGACTTTTAGTAGCACGTGATCACCGACTTGAAATTCCTAAGGCTTCCTTCGTTTATCTGTGTACCTCTTTTATTGGTCTCTGGACGCCTTTAGTCATTCCCTAATCTAAACGATCTTCTTGGTTATCTCCCTGATAATCTCAGTCCTAGTGAGAGCGTTGTTCGGTACTTGCCCGTTTTCTAGTTGTGTATCTCCCACCTCAGCCCAACAGAGAGGTGATATGCATTTACGTCCATATAAGGCCTCAAAGGAAGCGACCTTGATGCTTGTGTGATAGCTATTGTTGTATGAGAATTTAATTAGTGGCAAGTGGGTATCCCACACCTTGCCAAAGTCTATCACACAGGCTCTTAGCATATCCTATAGTGTCTGGATGGTCCTATCACTTTGGCCGTCTGTTTGGGGATGGTAAACAGTAATCATATCGAGTTGAGTTCCCAATGACCTCTAAAGTGACTGCCAAAACTGTGAGGTAAATCTAATAGTTTCCTTTATTGGTAGTAAGTGGGTGGATTTAGTCAACCGGTCAACAATTACCCAAATAGTGTCAAGCTCGCATGTTGTCTTGGGCAACTTGGTTATGAAATCTATAGTTATCCCTTCCCACTTCCACTCGGGTATGTATGGTTGTTGTAGTAGACCTAAGGGCTTCTGATATTCTACTTTAACTTTGGCTCAAGTCAGGCACTTGCTCACGTAGGTAGCGATTTCAGCTTTCATATTCAGCCACCAATAATGTTGCTTGATATCCAAGTATATTTTGTCCGAACGTGGGTGGACGGAGTACTTTGTTTTGTGAGCCTCATTCATGACCACGTCTCTGAACCCACCGAACTTCAGTGTCTAAATTCGGTCGATGAGTAGACTTGGCAATGGGGCGGGTTTGGAGCGAATCGACATTGATCCAAACCATTTTAACAAATTACAAAATCCAATCCAAACCCGCTCTGTAACCCGCAGGGTTTTGAATAATCAAACCCATACCCTTATCCACCGAATCAGTAGATATCCAAACCCGCCCCGTAACCCGTAGGTTTTCTGAATAATCAAACACATTTTGCTTAAATCATAAAATCACATTTATTAAATAAAACTAAGTTTTGATTTAGAAAACACATTATGTACTCAAGGATTTTCTATTAGAATTAAAATCATTATTTTAGTTACATCCGATTGGTTTTTGACCGTCGATTGCATTGATAGAGAATAGAAATTACAAACTTTCTTCAGGTTGATAAATGACCTTATTGATTTATAAATGAAATTGGTGATTACATGATGAAATATAAATGAAATGAAATCATGACTCTTGGCAGAAGACTAGAAGTCTAGAAGTTGAGTCCTCGAGTCCTATGTAAAAACAATTTAGTCTTTGGCCTTTTCTCTTTGGACTTCTGATTGGAATTTAATGTAAACTTTAGGCAATATAAAATATAAATTTATATTTCTAAAATTTATATGGGGTGGGTTATAAACGGAGCGGATCGGTGATGATCCATACCCGACCCTTTTAATAAAAGGGTTAGCGGTTATGGGTCGTTAACGGGTAAACGGATCAAAAACTATGCTCCAAACCCGTATAATTGTTAAGGGTTTGGATCGGATCAGGGTCAAAACCCGATCCATTGCCAGACCTATCCATGAGGTAGTAGCCTCAGTTGTCCTTGATCGTGAGATTCTTGTCTATCCCTCACAAGGCTTCGTTTGAGATGTTTTCTGGTTTCAAGGCTTCAAGTTGGGCTCCTTTGATTTGCGAAGACTGGTGGGAATGGATGGTCATTGTTAGTGACTTGACTTGGTGACCCGAGTATTCTTTCCTTGGGGCATCAGCCACTACGTTGGCTTTAGTCGGATGGTATCGAATCTTGCACTCGTAATCATTCAGTAGCTTGACCCATCGTCGCTGCCTCATATTGAGTTCCTTCTGGTTCGGGATGTGCTGGATGTTCTTGCGATCTATTACAATGGTGCACTTCTTACTGTAGAGGTAGTGCCTCCAAATTTTTAGAGTGAACACAACTGCTCCCAGCTCAAGGTCATTAGTGGTGTAGTTCACCTCGTGGTTCTGTAGTTGTCTTGACGCGTAGGCTATGACCTTTCCTGTAAGCCACCGGACCGATCCTGGAAAGGATCTCGAATCGTTCAACGTATCTTGGATTCAATTTTCTACGCTTCCCAAAGCGTATCATCCCTTTCTAGGGAGAGACTTTTAGTAGCACGCGATCACCGAGTTTCAATTCGAAGGGCATCCGTCGTTTATCCGCATAGCTCTTTTTCATTCTTTTGACGCCTTTAGTCGTTCCCTAATCTGAATGATCTTCTCGGTTGTCTCCCTGATGATCTTGGGCCTAGTGAGAGTGTTGTTTGGTACTTGACCTTTTGCCAGTTATGTATCTCCCACCTCTGCCCAACAGAGAGGTGATCTGCATTTACATCCATATAAGGCCTCAAAGTGAGCGACCTTGATGTTTGTGTGATAGCTATTGTTGTATGAGAACTCAATCAACGGCAAGTGGGTATCCCACGCAAAGTGTATCACGCAAGCTCTTAGCATATCCTATAGTGTCTGGATGGTCCTCTCACTATGGCCATCTGTTTGGAGATGGTAAGCAGTACTCATATCGAGTTGTGTTCCTAATGACCTCTGAAGTAACTGCCAAAACCGTGAGAAAAATCTACTATCTCTGTCAGAGATAATAGATATCAGCACGCCATGTAATCTCACGATCTCTTTTATATAGGTCTTGGACAACTTTTCCATTTTATCAGTTTCCCTTATTGGCAGGAACCGGTCAATAATTACCCAAATAGTGTCAAGCCTGCCCACTTTATTGGGAATGGATAGTCATTGTTAGTGACTTGACTCGAAGACCCGAGTATTCTTTCCGGCTTAGGGCATCAGCTACTGTGTTGGCTTTACCCGGATGGTATCGGATCTCGCACTCGTAATCGTTCAATAGCTTAACCCATCGTCGTTACCTCATATTGAGTTCCTTCTGGTTCAGGATGTGTTGGAGGTTCTTGTGATCTGTGAAAATGGTGCACTTCATACCGTAGATGTAGTGCCTCCAAATTTTTAGAGCGAACACAACTTCTCCCAGCTCAAGTTCATGTGTGGTGTAGTTCACCTTGTGGTTCTTTAAATGTCTTCACACGTAGGCTATGACCTTTCCTCGTTGCATGAGTAAGCAACCTAATCCTTGTTTGGAGGCATCACAATAAACCATGAAGTCCTCTGTTCCTTCTGGGAGAGATAAGACTAGGGTGTTGCACATAGCTTGTTTCAAAGTTTTGAAAGAAACCTCTTGTTTCCTTTCCCAATTTAAGGTTACCGCCTTCAGTGTTAAGAGCAGTGAGCCGCTTAGCGATCTTGGAGAAATTATGTATGAACCTCCAGTAGTAACCAGTGATGCCTAAGAATTGACTAATCTCCGTTGGGCTTCTTGGGGTTGCCCATCCTTCGATTGCTTTGACCTTGGAGGGGTCCACATGTATTCCCTCTCCACTGACCACATGACCCAGAAAATCCACATTGCTGATCCAGAACTTGCTTTTGGAGAACTTTGCATATAGTTTCTCCGCCCTTAGTGTTTGCAAAACCTACCGGAGATGTTGACTGTGTTCTTCTTTACTTCGTGAATAGATTAGTATATCATCAAGAAATACTATCACGAAGTTGTCAAGATAGGTTCGGCAGACTCGGTTTATTAGGTCCATAAATGCCGCGGGTGCATTTGTTAGACCGAAGGGCATTACTACATATTCATAATGACCGTATCAGAAGGCGGTCTTGGGAATATCCTCTTCTCGGACTCGTAATTGGTGGTGCCCGGATCTTAAATCTATCTTTGAAAAGTAATTTGCTCCTTGTAGCCGTTCGAATAGACCGTCGATTTGGGAAGAAGGTATCAGTTCCTTATGTCCTATTTCCAGGAGTTTTCCCTTTCCCTCAATATTTTGATTGTTGGTCTTTGGGCAGTTCCTTTTGTAGTAGCCCATTTCCCCACAACCATAACACGCTTGGCTCACCCCAGCATTAGTGGGTAGGGTGGCTTGTTGTGTTGGTGTCTTGCAATATCGGGTAGTGTGCCCTTTCTTGTTGTACGTTGTACATTGCATCTCTCGGTAGGCCCTATGGTGATGAAAGGGGCACTTGTCGAACTTTGGGAGATTACCGGCATACTGCTTAGTGGGTGTTGGTATGGGGAGGGCACTAGCGACATTAACTGCCACAATCTGTTGCTTCTTAGAGGGTTCCTGAGTTTGTTGGCCCTTCTTTTTGTTTCCAAACTTTCTCTTGTTACCACCTTCTTTTGTCCGCTCAGGGATGGGAATCAATTCGCCTTGTCGAACCCCATGATAAATGAGCCTTTAGGCAAGGTGTTTGGCGCTATCGAAGGTTGTTGGGTTGGCAGCAATTACAATTCCTTGAATTTGGGGAGATAACCCCCAGATGAAATGTTCTACCTTCTTGCTCTCTGAAGTGATCATTCCGGGGCACAGATGAAATGGTCTACCTTCTTGCTCACTGAAATGATCATTCTAGGGCAAAGGATTACTATGTTGTTAAATCGGGTGGTGTAGGCTTCAATGTCAGAGCCATTCATAGTGAGATTCCATAACTCCTGTTTGATTTTTTGTACCTCGCCCCTTGGGCAGTACTCTTTAAGCATCAAAGTTTTGAGGTCTTCCCATGTCATTGAATTCGCCACCGGAAGAGTTGGAGCCTTGACATGGCCATTCCACCACGAAAGGGCCCTATCAGAAAACGTATAAGCTGCAAATTTTACTTTGCGCTCCTTGAGGTAGGCGCATATTTCAAACATCGACTCCGTCTTCCCAAACCACCATGTTAAGGTAATAACGCCCACACTTCCGTTGAAAGGCTTGGGTTTGCAGTTTGTAAAGTCTTTATAAGTACACTCCCTTGGGTGCCCTTGATTGTCTCCCTAGTTGGAGCTGCCCGTACCATTCCCGCTTCCGTTTCCATTGGCTCTATTGTTGCTTACTTTCACCATAGAAACAATCACTGCGGTTGTTACTGCTGCTTGAAACATAGCCGGATCCACTTGCGGTGGAGGCCGTAGTGGTGGTGGTGCCGTTGTATTGTTCTTGCGCCTGTTGTACCTTTGGGTAGCATTTTCTACCATGAGGTGGAATGACGAATGAGTTATTGATAAGATTATGGTTCAGTCATTATTGTAATAGAACTCCTTTGTTCCTAGTTGTTACGGTGATTTGCTTATACTCATAAATGAAACTTTATTATACCATGTAGTAATCAAAAGAGAAAACATAGCAGATAACAACATCCATAAATAAAAACACATAGTTGTTTCATTAATGACAAAGTACTAGTACATAACTTTGGAAAATTGACCTTTATAAGGTCTACAATACATCAAGATAATAATCCGGAAGCATAACGACCCTCTGAATAGTGTAATCACTTAGACGTAGGGTCGGGCCTACATAAAATAGAAAAACATAGCACCAACGCATACCCATCAACCTAGTCTATGACAAGTGGTGAGTAGAATGAATCCTACTCTCGATGAGTAGTCCACTATGGTCCCTGGGATGAAGTAGAGGTGCCCTGCAGCTCAGCCAATCAATGCTCGACGGCGAGTAATCTCTCCTCGAGAGCCGCATTTCTCAGCTGATATTCCCTTACCTCCACTCTCACGGTAGTAAGGTCCTCGATAAGTCGGTCCATGGGATATTAATCCCTCTCGAGGTCTCGAGTGTTTGTGTCTGTGACCTCTACAACAGCTCTCGCTCTAAAACTTGTTTTCCTGTTGTTTACGCCTGGTCACTAATGTCCGAAATCTGTCGGATCATGACGGGAATGGATCGGTCAGCGGGTCCCCCATGTCTAAGGTCATAAAAACCTCGCTCCATACCAAACAGTGGGCGCTGCCTCTGATGTCAGCCCCATTTCTTGAGGTCCTCTTCCCAGCAGGGTGTAGGATCATTATAGCCCCAATGATGTGTAGGTACTCTAGCCATGTAGGGAGGATCAATGACTTTAGACTCTGCGTATGACTCATCCTCTTCCTCATCTTCCTCTACTTCCTCCTCAAACTCTTCCTCCGACTCTTCTTCTAGCATCTACTTGGGATCCTCCTCAATCCATCATCTGTTCCCCTTGTTGGGGAAGTAAGGATCTCCCGGAAGGTGGAAACCTACCATGGCGTTAGTACAAGAATATGAGCACACGAAAATACATGAAAGGTTCATAAAATGCCAAAATACTCCTATAGTATTTTATTTCTTTATGTTTTGTTCTTAGATCCTTTTTGGTTTAAAGTTGGTAAGTTTTAGATTTGTTGTCCACCTCGACCACTCCTAAACACATTTTGGTCATATCTCGAATAAATATAGTTGATCAAGCTATATTTATCCCAGATATGATTACATAACTGTGTAGGTTTAGTCGCGATGCCCAACTCCTCTAAAGAGTTTTTATTTCTTTTTATTATCACACTATTCCTAATATGCACACATGTATGTATTCTTTTATAAAATACTTATATTTTTAAAGTATAGATTTAGTTAGAGTGTTTAGTCCCATTGTATTTATAGTTGTATATATTGTATGGTTAGATATACTAGTTCACTATAAACAATGCTCCGATACCAATCTGTCACACCTCCAAACCAGGATGACGGAAACATCCGGGGGCGAATGACGTCATTGTATAATATCATAACAGTTGAATATAAATGAAACATATCAACGCAATCATCATACATTAAGAATACAAGCTTAATATTATTTACAACCATTATTTTTTCAAAAGAAAATTACGAATAACTGATAGATGGTAAACATGTTGCAGTATCTCCTGCTCTCAAAATGAATCGGGTACCTATTTACTGGTTCCCTGAGATTACAAGTGATTTTGAAAACGTCAAAAATGAATGTTGGTGAGTTCAAAAGCATTTTTGTATGAAAAACGTGTGTAACAGCTTTGTTTAAAATGGTCTTGTATGCTTCCAGAAAATCTGATATTTTCTACAAAATAGGTTGTTAGTCTAATAAAAAAGACTAAAAATGTATGAATTTCCTTCGTATCTTTCTCTTGTAAGTATAAAAATACATGTTCCCAGAAAAACCAATATTTTCTAATGTATGAAAACTGTAGTCTTAAACCCTAAGACGATAATTGGAGCAGTAGTGTATTGAAAAGTAGTATGTAGTTTTATTTTTATAAAACCGGTGAAGTGTAAGCTTCCCGTAAACCAAGATAGTATCGTTAATCCCTACGTGAGTTATTATAACCATGTTTGAAGTGACTGTTATGCATGTACGATTTTCTTCAGGCGTCGGAATTGGTAGATATTTGTCACCCTAGACTGGCTCGTCTAGCTGTAGCAAATAGCTCAGGTGTGCGGTTGTAAATCCCGTATAGATCTATAGACAATTATCTCGCTCTCCCTCCAGGAGACTCTGGTTATAATGAAGGTCTTAAAATGTACAGTAGGTAGGTACAATGAAGAGAATGTCTTACTAGAGCATTAACAAATTTACGTGAACTACGACTCCCTTTGTCTTGTTTAATGTGTTAGTTACACTATGGATGATTTATGACATGAGTTTTATGACACCCAAACTATACTATTTATAGAAACAATATATAAATAATCAGTTTTTAATTATGTCTAGTGATAATATGTTTATAAAACATAGTATTCTTGGGTTTTAACCCACCAAAACATGTGATGACTAAAAATATGACCACTTTTTCTAGAAAATCTTATTTTTATCAAAAATTAGCAAAAATAGTACTTTTGAAATTCTCATACTTTACTGGTTGATGTTTGTATCACAAAATAATTTATGTTTGTTAACTTCACCATCCAACATCATAAGTCATGATTTTTATAAAATCAAATGGTGATTTCAACATTTTTATACAAGATTAATCCGTATTCAAACAACTAGAGATAGCGCATGCAAATGTCCAAAGGACAAACTCATTTTGACTTGTAAACGTCATAAGTTACGATTTTCATATGTATATACATGATGTTTTCAACAACTTATGCACATATTACTTCTTAAACAAGTTGATGCATGTTATTACCCATAAGGCAAACATATTGTTGCACATGAACTATAGATGTCACAAAATTTTTGTGTAAATAAGTGGTGGCGTTTACATTTTTATACAAATATCAAACCACCTTCAAGTTGTAAACATGAGACATGCAAGTAACAAAGGACAAACATACTTTTACGTGTATCCCCCCCCCCCCCTTTAAAAGCATGTAAAACTCGAAAATGGGGGTATGAAGCTCACCTTGTGTATTTTCGTGGGTGGTAGGAAAGAAGATGAAGAAGATTTCGAGCCTAAGATGGAGATGATGAACTTGAAGAGCTTCTTGAGGGTGTTAGTTGTTTCTAGGAATCAATGGGCTCTAAATCCGACTTGGAAGTGAAGATTTTTGGAGAAGCTTGAGCTTGTTCTAGAGAGTGCTTGAAGAAAAGAGGAAATGGTGGAAAGGCCTCTTGACCGCAAGTTATTAAGGAGGGAAGGATGAGGCTTTTCCTCGATACATGATGGTCACTTAAGGGTCTTGCATGGGAGTATGAAGTATAAATGCATGCATAGTCTAGATGGTTGGAGGGTAAAGGATAGTAAAGCTTTGATGTGGCATCACTTAGTAAACTTTGGGTCTTGTGTCCAGCCAAAACCAAAGGGGTTTTCGGTTTTCGGGTGGCCATAAACACCCTCCTTTTTCATAAGGTTTTTGGCCTTGAGGGTTTTGGGTTCTCGGATTTAAAATGGTCCATCAAGATGGGTTTTCAGTTCCTAAGTTTCAACTAGAGGGGTTTTTAGTCAAGAGGTTTCTCTTGGCCGAAAACCTTAAAGCAAATGACCCATTTTTACTAATGTTTAACTATTTGATCTAATTTGAGCTTCTAAGAGTTTATTGAGAACGCGATTCTTATCGTATGCATAGATGCACTCATATAACAATGTCATTTTTCAATTTCAATAATCTATTGCAACCAGGTTACATAGAGAAATTATTTGTACATGATACAATCTCAACCCTAAATTTGCTAGTTGTCACATCATCCCCCCGTTATAGGGAATTTTGTCCCAAAATTAGTTCTAGAGTAGGCCCTCAAGAACTAAGGAAGAGAGGTGGATACCTTTTCTTCATCTGGTCTTCACATTCCCATGTGAACTCAGGTCCTCATTTGGCACTCCATCGCACCTTCACAATGGGGACGCGCCTTTGTTTCGTTCGTTTCACCTCCCTATCCATTATTTGTATGGGTTCCTCGACAAAATAAAGGTTTTCATTTACCTCAATCTCATCAAGCGGGACAACAATAGTTTCATCAGATATACATTTCTTTAGGTTGGACACATGAAAGACAGGATGTACATTGTTGAGTTCTGATGGTAACTATAGTTTGTAAGCCACCAGACTGATCCTGGAAAGGATCTCGAACATTCCGATGTATCTTGGATTCAATTTTCCATGCTTCCCAAAGCGTATCATCCCTTTCCAGAGAGAGACTTTAGTAGCACGTGATCACCGACTTGAAATTCCAAGGGCTACAGTCGTTTATCCGCATAGCTCTTTTTTCGGTCTCTAGACACCTTTAGTCGTTCCCTAATCTGAACGACCTTCTCGGTTGTCTCCCTAATAATCTAGGGTTCGGTGAGAGCGTTGTTCGATACTTTCCCTTTTACTAGTTGTGTATCTCCCACCTCATCCCAATAGAGAGATGATCTGCATTTACGTCCATATAAGGCCTCAAAGGGAGCGACCTTGATGCTTGTGTGATAGCTATTGTTGTATGAGAATTCAATCAGTGGCAAGTGGGTACCCCACACCATGCTAAAATCTATCACATAGGCTTTTAGCGTATCCTCTAGTGTCTGGATGGTCCTCTCACTCTGGTCGTCTATTTGGGGATGGTAAACAGTAATCATATCGAGTTGATTTCCCAATGACCTCTGAAGTGACTGCCAAAACCGTGAGGTAAATCTACTAGTTTCCTTTATTGGCAGTAACTAGGCGGATTTAGTCAACCAGTCAACAATTACCCAAATTGTGTCAAGTCCACCCGCTGTCTTCGGCAACTTGGTTATGAAATCCTTAGTTATCCATTCCCACTTCCACTTAGGTATGTATGGATGTTGTAGTAGGCCAAAGGGCTTCTGATATTCTACCTTAACTTTGGCGCAAGTCAGACACTTGCTCACATAGGTTGCGATTTCGGCTTTCATGTTTGGCCACCATTAATGTTGCTTGATATCCAAGTACATTTTGTCCGAACATAGGTGGACGGAGTACTTTGTTTTTTGGGCCTCATTCATGACCACGTCTCTGAACCCACAGAACTTCGATGTCCAGATTCGGTCCATGAGGTGGTAGCCTTAGTTGTCCTTGATCGTGAGATTCTTGTCAATCCATCGCAAGGCTTCGTTTGTGATGTTTTCTGGTTTCAAGGCTTCCAGATGAGCTTCTTTGATTTGCGAAGATAGGTGGGAATGGATGGTCATTGTTAGTGACTTGACTTGGCGACCCAAGTATTCTTTTCGGCTTAGGGCATTAGCCACTACGTTGGCTTTAGCCGGATGGTATCGAATCTTGCACTCGTAATCGTTCAATAGCTCAACCCATCACTGCTGACTCATATTGAGTTCCTTCTGGTTTAAGATGTGTTGGAGGCTCTTTTGATCCATGACAATGGTGCACTTCTTACCGTAGAGGTAGTGCCTCTAAATTTTTAGAGTGAACACAACTGCTCCCAGCTCAAGGTCATGTGTAGTGTAGTTCACCTCATGGTTCTTTAATTGTCTTGACGCATAGGCTATGACCTTTCCTCGTTGCATGAGTACGCAACCTTATCCTTGTTTGGAGGCATCATAATAAACCCCGAAGTCCTCCATTCCTTCTGGGAGAAATAAGACTGGGGCGCTACACAGAGCTTGTTTTAAATTTTGGAAAGCAACCTGTTGTTTCCTTTCCTAGTTGAAGGTTACCCCCATCTGTGTTAGAGTAGTGAGCGACTTAGCGATCTTGGAGAAATTTTGTATGAACCTCCTATAGTAACCAGCGAGGCCTAAGAATTACCTGATCTTCATTGGGGTTCTTGGGGTTGCCCAGCTTTCGATTACTTTGACCTTGGAGGGGTCCACATGTATTCCCTCCTCACTGACCACATGACCCAGAAAATCCGCCCTGCGGATCCAGAACTCGCATTTGGAGAAATTCGCATACAGTTTCTCCGCCCTTAGTGTTTCCAAAACCTTCTGCAGATGTTGAATATGTTCATCTTTACTTTGTGAATAGATTAGTATATCATCAAGAAATACTATCATGAAGTTGTCAAGATAGGGTCAGCAGACTCGGTTCATTAGGTCCATAAATGTCATGGGCGTATTTG
This sequence comes from Lactuca sativa, assembly GCF_002870075.4. Taxonomy (NCBI): domain Eukaryota; kingdom Viridiplantae; phylum Streptophyta; class Magnoliopsida; order Asterales; family Asteraceae; genus Lactuca; species Lactuca sativa. The sequence continues at coordinate 250,422,104 of NC_056630.2, forward strand.
TTAGATCGAAGGGCATTACTACGAATTCATAATGACCTTAGCGAGTTCGAAAGTCGGTCTTAGGAATATCCTCTTCTCGGACTCGTAGTTGGTGGTACCCAGATCTTAAATCTATCTTTGAAAAGTAACTTGCTCCTTGTAGCTGGTCGGATAGATCGTCGATCCCAGGAAATGGGTATCTGTTTTTGATGGTAAGCTTGTTTAATACTCAGTAATCGTTACACATGCGAAACGACCCATCCTTCTTCTTGACGAATGGTACCGGAGCTCCCCAGGGTGAGAAGCTTGGCCTTATGAATCCCTTGTCTAGTAATTCACTCAATTGACTGGAGAGTTCTTGCATCTCAGCAGGAGCTAATATGTATGGAGACTTTGCGACGGGTGTGGCTCCAGGTATCAAGTCGATTCTAAATTCGACTTGTCATTCAAGGGGTATTCCCAAGAGGTCTTCGGGAAACACGTCGGGGAAATTACATACCTCTGGGATGTTTTTAATTTTCTTCTTTTCTTTCTTTTTATCGAGCACATGAGATAAGAAGGCATGGTTCTTTTTGTGTAAACACTTATGTGCCTTGATACATGATATGAGGCAAAGGTTCGTACTGGGTTTGTCACCGTATATAACCATGGTTTTGCCACTTGGTAGGTGTAGGCAAACGGCCTTCTCGTAACACATAATATAGGCACGGTGAGGGCCTAACCTGTCGATCCTGATGATCACATCAAAACTCCTTATGGTAACCGACATTAAGTCGATTTGAAAAGAGTGGTTATTTAAAGTTAGCATTCACCCTATGAATACATCGTTTTTTGTTTTGGTTTTTCCATTATCCATTTCCATAGTAAATGTTTCGTTCAGTGTTTGAGGATTTTGTTTGAGTAGATGTTTACACATATGACTCACAAAGCTTCTCTCTGCCCCACTATCAAATAGTATGGATGCATAAATGTTATTGAGGAGGAACGTACCAGTAACCACTGCACGATCTTTCATCGCTTCCTCATGTCCTATTGCCAGGACTTTTCCCATTCCCCCAATATTTCGGTTGTTAGACTTTGGGCAGTTCCTTTTGTAGTGGCCCATTTCCCCACAATCAAAACATGCTTAGCTCACCCCAACATTAGTGGGTTGGGTAGCCTATTGTGTTGGTGCCTTGCAGTATCGGGTAGTATGCCCTTCTTGTTGCAGGTTGTACATTGTATCTCCCGGCAGGCCCCGTGGTGATGAAAGGGGCACTTGATGCACTTTGGGATATTACCGGCATACTGCTTAGTGGGTGTTGGTACGGCAGGGGTAGTAGCGGAGTGAACTGCCACAATCTATTGCTTCTTAGAGGGTTCCTGAGTTGGTTGGACCTTCTTTTTGTTTCCAAACTTTCTCTTGTTACCACCTTCTTTCCCCTTCTCAGGGATGGGAGTCATTATGCCTTGTCGAACTCCATGATCAAAGAGCCTTTAGGCAAGGCATTTGGTGCTGTCGAAGGTTGTTGGGTTCGAAGCAATTAGATTTCCTTGAATTTGGGGAGATAACCCCCAGATGAAACGTTCTACCTTCTTGCTCTCCGAAGTGATCATTCTGAGACACAAGATTGCTAGGTCATTGAATCGGGCAGTGTAGGCTTCAATGTCAGAGCCATTTATAGTGAGATTCCATAACTCCTGTTCAAATTTGTATACCACGAACCATAATTTTTGAAAATGATAAAGATTTTCGTGCAAGAGTGTGACAAAGATAAAGAAATAAAGTGAGTTTTCTTAGGAATTCTAGTGATGTCATACAAGACATACAACAAATGGATCCCAGACAACGATCTCTTCCTTCGCATTCAAGAGACACTTTGAAGTGATTTTGTGATGTATCGTTGAATTACGATCATCTGTTTGTGGAGAAAAAGTGAAAGGCTTCTTTTAGTATGGCAAATGTGGTGTCTTCTACTTCAACTAAGTCTGAAACTCAAAATAAGTCTGAACGTTCGTATGAAGTAGTTGTTTGACCAGTGTAGCCATAAAACAAGTATGCTTGGGAATAATTTTCAGTGACTAGGATAAATATTGAAATCTCAAGAAAAACAAATCTGGATCTATTGGGAAGAAACGTCTTAGGACTAGAACATTTCATTAAGATCTCGCAAAATAAAAAGAGATTTCTTGGTACAGACCACGAAATTAGACATTCGTTAATTATTTGGTGAAAAATCTAGAACATTTAATTGTTCACCGTCAATTCGTAAAAATGTGTCGGATTTTGGGTTTCACTCAATTCGTGGTGATAACGAATTTATGATCATAAACACAGAAGTTGTGTAACCATAAACGTTAGTGGTAATTTCTGAGAGTCTCAAGGGTTACATTGGAGAATGCGAAAGTGATGGAGAAGTAGTAGGAGGTGGCTCCAAATAAATAGTGTACCTCTGCTATCCGAAAGTGACCAAGCAACAAACTCTTAACTCAATGTGAGAAGAGTAAGGTAGCTCATGACTTATGTGAATAGACAAACTAACTTGGGAAGAAACGATTAGTGTTATCGATTCACTAAGGCTTTAGCATAGAGTCTTTGAGACTTTGAACTACATGCAACAACATGCTTCTAGGGATGCTTAACTAGTGCATAGATTAAGAATTTTTTACATGCCCCATCATTCGTAATTGAGATCACCAAGACATGAATCTTCAATCCAGCTCAATTATATAATTTTTTGATGTTTTTGATTATTTTACTAGAAGAAATAAAAGAGAAAATATTTTTGTATTTTTGATATTCTGAAAAATAAATAAAACCAAAAACAAATAAAATATTTTTGGATTTTTTTTTGAAAAAGAAATAAAAACAGAAATAAATAAGAAGTAATAAATGAAGTATACAATGGATACATGAAATTCTGAACCTTCAAATGAACAGTGGACTGTGTGTCACTGCGAGCGTTTGCACCGATTCGCAGTATGAAAAGTACATTGTGAGTCACTGCGAGCATTCACACCAATTCGCAGTTAAAACATTGCGAATGCGAAGGTTGTTTTGGAACAGATTCAGCTTCTATCATTCCTAGACCTTGAAGAATGCATTCAAAGGTTTTCTCAGGTAAGGCTTTTATGAAGCTGTCGGCTAATTGATCAGCGGATCTAACGAAGTGTATCTCAACATTACCATCTTCAACATGATCTTTGATGAAGTGATACCTCAATGCTATATGTTTCGTCTTTGAATGTTGCACTGGGTTGTGACAAATAGGAATGGGCCTCTCAAAATCGCAATATAGGGGGATCCGATTCATGTTTATACCATAGGCACGAAGCTGACTTTGAATCCAGATTACTTGTGAAGTGCAAGAGGCAACAACTATGTACTCTGCTTCAACAGTTGAAAGGGAGACACAAGTTTGCTTTTTGGATGTCCAACTTACAAGTTTGCCATCAAGAAATTGGCATCCTCCCATTGTACTCTTTTGATCCCGACCGCAACCCCCCAGATCAACGTCTGAAAAAGCTTGCATGATGAAACCCGAACTTGAAGGGTACCAAATTCCTAGTGAGGATGTTCGCTTGAGATACCTGAAGATATTCTTAACAGTGGTTATGTGAGGTTCGTGAGGATTTGCTTGAAACCTAGCACAGTAGCAGACTAAAAACATGATATATGGACAACTAGTAGTCAGATACATCAATGGACCTATCATTTGATGATAGAGAGCAATATCAACAACTGGCTTGTCCAGAGATGGTGTTAGTTTCGTTCCAAATGCCATTGGAACTTTCACCTTTGATTCTCCCACCATTCAAAAATTGGAGAGTAAAGTCTTTGTGTAAGCCTCCTGAATGATAATGATACCTTCCTGACTCTATCTTATATTCAACCCAAGTAAAAATTTAATCGGACCCATGGAGCTCATCTCAAATGTAGTTTCCATCAACTTTCAGAACTCAGTTGTTAAGTTGGGCTTAGTTGACCCGAAGATGATGTAATCAACATAAATTTGGACAATCATTAAGTGGTTACCTTCTTTCTTGCGAAAGAAGGTTGGGTCGATCGATCCCTGTTTAAATTTAGCATGTTTTAAAAAACGAGTTAGAGTTTCGTACGAGGCACTCAGAGCTTGCTTTAGACCATAAACTACCTTGTCTAGAATGTAACAGTGGTTCGGATATTTTTCGATAACAAATCCATATGGTTTTCCACATATAATGTTTCTTCTAGTTCCCCATTTAAGAATGCACACTTGACATCCATCTGATAGACTTCAAAGTTCTTGTGTGTTGCGTATGCTAGAAATATGCGAACAAATTTCAATCTTGCAATGGGTGAGAAGGTTTCTTCTTAGTCGATGCCTTCTTCCTGACAATATCCCTTTACTACGACTCGCACCTTGTTTCTTATCACATTACCTTCCTTATCCAGCTTGTTGTGAAATAAGTCTCCAGACCTTGTTTTGTTCGAATTCATTGAGCTCCTCTTGCATTGTTTGCACCCAATCAGAATGATCAAGAGCAATTTGAACATTTTTAGGTTCAATCTTGGAGATAAACGAATTGAACATGTAGTATTCCACTTTTGAAAATAAAGCAGTTCGTTTTGCTTTTTGTTGAGCTCTCATAAGAACTCCTGAAGACGAATCTCCTATGACTTGGTTTTTTGGATGATCTTTGGTCCATTTTCCCAACGGAGGGTAAGTAGGATCATATGTTGGATCCAATTCGACATTCACTTCTTCAAAATCAGATTGTACATCCGAATCATCATTCGTATTTTCATTCTCCCCCTCGAATGATGTATGAATATCTTCTTCTAGATTTGGATTCTCCTCTTGAAAAGGTGGTTCTGAGCTGAAATTTGTGGTTTTGTTCTCCCCCTAAACAGGTGTATCAAGTAAGAAGGTTGAAGTGGAACCCTCCCTCTGTGGTGTAAAATTCGGACCTGTTGATGGAACTTCAGAATCATTTGGAATTTGGTGCTCATGTTTCATTTCTTTCGCAGCATCGTCAATGATTTTCTTTATTTCATCTTCCTTATTGTCTACTTCTTTGGACTCTGAGGAGATTTCCTTTTCAGGTTCATCTAATAGGTTCAAGAACTCCTCGTAAAGATTGAAGAGTGGAATGGTAGCAGGATTTGGTTTGGGAAAGATCTCTGGTGTCGGACTGCCATTCTTCTGGAACTTCTTCAAGTAATTGTCATCGAAAGTAACATAGTAGGTTTCTTCTATCCTTTTGGACATTTTTTTAAAAACCCTATATGCTTTAGTAGTCAACTACTGCCCCAGGAAGATACCTTCATCAGCCTTCACATTGAATTTGTTCCTTTGCTCCTTTGAGTTGAAGATAAAGCACCCGGAACCAAAAACATGGAAAAACTTGACATTAGGTTTGCAATTATTTATGATTTCATATGGTGTGACATAGAATCTCTTGTTTAGAATAAAACGATTTTGGGTAAATCATGCAGTTCCTAGCGCATCTGCCCAGAAGTAAATCGACATATTTGCGAATAACAGCATGGTCCTTGCAGCTTCGCACAATGAGCAGTTTCGTCTTTCAACGACTCTGTTTTGTTGAGGAGTATAAGGAGCAAAAAATTATGAGAGTCTCCTTTCGTAGTAAGAAATGCTTCAAACGCTTGGTTTTTGAATTCCAAACCATTTTCACTACGAACGTTTCGAACCAGCTTTCGCAGTTGTAGCTCTATCTGCTTTATAAAATCCTTGAGCCTTGGAGTGGCTTCTGATTTCTGCTTAAGAAAATGTACCCAAGTAAATCTAGAAAAATCATCTACAATTAAAAAAATATATCTATTACCACCAATGCTTTCAATTGCAGAATGACCACAAAGGTCAATACGCAAAAGTTCAATTGGCTCTATGAGTTTTTTATTCACGGTCGTTAGATAACTCTTCCTACTCTGTTTTCCCATTTCGTAGGCTGCACAAAGATGTTCTTTATCATACTCCAGGAGTGTAAGCCCTCGCACATGATTACCAAGAACTAGCTTGTTGATGTTTTTGAAATTGAGATGCAAAAGTCTTCAATGCCATAGCCATCTATCATCAGTGGAAGCTTTCGTAAGTAAGCAAATTGTAGGCTTCCCTTTGATAGGTTTTAGATTTAGGGGATGCATTTCTCCTTTTCTCTTTGACTTTAACAGAACATTTTTTTGTTGCTTTTCTATAATTTATGACCCTTCGTTGTCGAAGGAAACTTTTAATCACGTACCAACCACCAACTGCGAAACACTAATGAGATTGTGTTGAAGTCATTCCACATATGCGACCTTGTGAATTGAAAACTCGCCGCTGGTTATCATCCCATAACCCTTAATTTCACCTAGTGAATTATTGTCGTACTTAACTCTTCCTCCATCCTTCAGTTCTCTAAACTCTCGCAGTTCCTCCTTCCTGCTTGTCATGTAACGCGAGAAGCCACTGTCGATGTACCATTCAGAGTCAAACTGCTCGTCACATATTACCTATGAAAATTAAGCAGATTTAGGAACCCATAGTTGTTTGGGCCCTCGTGAGGTTTTCATAGGAAAAGAAATAGCAGGATCAACCAGATAATTTCTTTTTATTAAGGTTGTTTTCTCTTTCTTTGTGATTTGAAAAATAGTAATCCTATTGTCTTTTAAGTTTGTATCCTTGGTGGATAGTTTCTTTTGTTTGTTTTGGATTTCTTGTTTGACAAATCTCTTCTCTTCTCTCTTTTGATTAGATTCGGATCTTTTGAGTGGAACGTTAGACTCAGAAGTTATTTTCCCTTTGCCTTTGACATTTTGCGAAGTCTCGACCGAATGTGAAACATTCTTTTTAGGTTATAAATGAGACTTGGTTTTCTGCACAGGTTTCGCATGATTTGGAAAGGATGGTTTTTGAAAAACTTTAATTTCAAACCTGTAGAGACTGATTTCGTGGAAAACTCTTAGGGTTCGCAGGTGAAGAGACTTTCGCATTGGATTTGGATTTTTCTTTATGAACGAAGTTGGGATTCTTTGACTACCAGAACTGCTTTCTTTCCTTGATATTTTTATTATATCTAGCATTCCTTTGGTGTTTTTGAGCTACAAACTGCTCAGGTGATTTGCGAATACTAGCCCTAGGTTTTGGCTTTCTGGTAGGGATTTCGGTTTGAACAGACGATATATCACTTGGAACGTTCTTTGTTCTACTGGGACTTCCGTTTTCGTAGCTTGAATTGACTTTATTTAGCAATTCTGCTATGTACCTACTCTTTGTTTTCCAAGAGGTCATCTTAGATAGACCCTTAGTTTCATTTGCATTGTCGATTGGAGCAGACTAGAAGAATTCGTCACAACCATCTTTGTTATCATCTTCAACCATGGACGTTAATTCAACTGTTTGATTTTTGTTCGGTCCTTTAGTTGTAAAAACTTGATTAGGGACAGTTTGACTTTTGGGTAAACAGTTTCCTTAGCTTACAAAACTTAAGATTTATTTTAAGAAATACGTGCAAATTCAACTGAATTCTACGAAATTAGCACTTTCGCAGGTGAAGGTTCGGTTTTAACAAACTCAGAGCAGTCTGTGTGATCCTCTATAGAGATTTTACTCATATCACTTTCATCGTCAAATTCAGAAACATTTTTAACATCAAGTTTATTTTCCGAACTCAACTTGGTGCTTAATGAGTCAAACTTCTATACAGTTTCGGATTTAATTTGCTCTTTGTCTTTTTCATCCAAAAGTTTTTTAAGCATGTTTTGTGATCTTTGGACTTAATCAAAGATTTGATTTTTTTCCAGTCCTACTCTGTATGTATCTGAGGTTTCTTCTGATGAGATGATGGATTCACACCTGTAACATTCTGCGTCGAATTCGTCCTCTTTCAATTCAAGAAAGGGCAAAATCATCTTGAGAGTTTTCTTTCCAATCTCACAATTAAGATGCAACTGAGTAATATTAAAATAGAGTCTTTTGGAAATCAAGCAAAAAATGTTATGATGTTTTAAAAGACCTAAATTATCCATTTGCAAATAAATTGACTCATCCTTAGAACTAGACAAATCAGACTCCAACTTTTCAATCCACATGCGTCTATCTTCACTTTTTGACGAAATCCTGCCAAGTTGATCGGTTAAGTTAGAGTTTGTTAAACGAGTTTGTTTTAGACTATTACTGAAACTTGAAAAGGTGTATTTTAAGTCGTTCAATTATGTTTCATATCTAGACACAGGTATATTAAGAGATTCAAGGATAGAGTTTATCTTGTTGGTTACCTGTTGCACTCGCTTATCTGCTCAAGAACTGGTTTCGCATCGAAACAACTATCAGTGCTACATCTACCATCTATTGCATAGCCCCTTATTTCTGACACTTTACTGGTAACTATCAAACACCTTCCATTAAACTGCGAATCTTCCTCCTTCACCACAAAGCTCCTTCCATGAGTAGGGTTTCACACCTCTTCATCTTTGGAGTCAGTCAACCAGACCTCGACTCTGCCAAATTCATCATCAGCTTCATTTTCCTACACAATTAAAGTAGGCATGGTGTTATCAGCATTCTTCTTCTTTTTTTATCTCCTCCAGCTTTCAGAGATAGTATGCCTTGTCATCCTCTCCCTCCTTCTTCTCGTTCATCCTTCTCAACATGCATTCCTTGGCTAGATGGTTTTTGCCATGACAGTAATAACAATCATAGCCAGAGTCTCCCATGAACTTTTTATTCTTCTTTGCTTCTTCTTTCTAAGAGTTATTCGCACTCTCTTCCTTTACCTTGTCAGAGCTATAACTGCCCTTCCAGTTTCGGTTCTTGTTACGACCGATGTTCTTCATTGCAAATCTCTTTGGATTAGACACCAATATAGCAAATTCCTCCTTAGAAAGTTTACAGTCGGAGATATCAGACTCTAAACCATCATCATCTAATGCCTTTTTACCCTTCGTAACAAGGACCAATGATCCCATCCCAGAAACTATCTTCCCTTCTTTTGTCACTTCATCTTCATGTGACCTCAGTATCCTAACTAACTTCGTCAATGTGTAGTTCTTGAATTGCTCATGCGCTTTTACGGTAGAGACAACAGTCTTCCATTCAGATCTTAGTTCGTTCATGAACATGACTTTTTGCTTAATTAGTTCATGTCCAATCTTATGCTTCATCATCCTACTGAGAAGATGATTATAGCAATTGAAGGTTTGATCTAGACTCTCCTCAGGCTTTTGAACAAACTCTCCAAACTCTGAAAGCAATAGAGTTTGAGTAGAATGCTCAATATCAGCATCAATCGAGTATAGTTCCTTAAGCCTATCCCAAATGGCTTTTGTTGTGTCGTAAGAACTAACCAAATGAAAAGTGTTTGGTAGAAAAGCAAACCTGATGATCCTCATTGCTTTAACATTGCTTATCAGTCTATCCTTATCATCTTGTGATACGTCTTTTACATCAAGAAGAAGCTTGTTGTAGTTAGCTTGTGTTTTAATTTCTCTTCTTGTTCCTATATGAGTAAACGTCTGGACAGTAATGGCTTCCCATATCAAATAACCATTGTCTTCAAGCCCTAGGACGTAGTCTTCAAAATGCAACGCCTATACTTCATAATCACTGGGGAAAAGAATAGGGATCCTTGTTGTAGATCCAATGTCGCTTGAAAGATTGATTGAGTTAACTTGAGAATCGTCTGACATGATTAAAGATCGATTAAAACCTATATGAATCAGATGTGTAAACTAAAATGGTTTTTGGATAATATAAAGATCAAGGATCAACGTGGATAACAATGATGACAATTGAACCAGATCCAATAATAGTTGAAACCCTAAAAACTCTTTCAACAGAAGTGATGCGTATAGATTACACAATCTCCTGCTATGATACCAATTATAGAGATTAAAACTCAATAGATTCACTAGATTCAAACAGGTAACAACAATCAAACACAAAATATGAATCAAGAATGTTTTGAATGATTAAAAGTCACAGCCCTAGAAGAGCTTGATAAAGAACTGCTACTGTAGAGGCTATGTAGGGTTTACAATGACACGATTAGTAAATACACGATGCATGCATGTATCTTAAATAGTAAAACCCTAAAAGTAAATGAGGGCTGGACAGGCCCAACCCGGTACAAAATAGACTTAAACACAAAGCCCATAAAGACGCATTATTAAATACCCAACATAAAGCCTCAAGATTTATGAAGCTTTGGCCCTTCTGCATGCCCTAAAACTCTTCCTAAGCTTAGTATGGACGATTTTAGCCTCATGAGACCTTTTAGGCACGTAAATTTAGCAAATTTATGTGGTAAATTCACCCTAGGAAGTCGGATCTGGATTTTGAAGCCATGAACTCGACTGGAATGAGCTGAATGCGAAATGGTTGAAGGAACTCGAGGAGTTGCATAGTCAACTCAACGAGTTGGATGAGGGTTTCCCGCTTTCTGGATTTTGCATGAACTCGACAAGTTAGCAAGGTAACTTGACGAGTTGGTTAGGGTTTTCCCGACATTTTGGACATTGCATGGACGCGACGAGTTGTCTAGAAACTCGGCGAGTCAACTGGTAATTTCATGATTCTTTGAGTTCTGAAGGAACTCAACGAGTTAGTAAGCTGCAATCGACAAGTTGGGTCAACATAGACTATTGACCTTGACCGTTGACTTTGACTTTAACCAAGGGTTGACCAGTTTGACTTCTGAGGGTATTTGTTTATGGAAGTGGATCATTGGTGGTGGTAGGTGTTGGTGTTTGGAGCTATATTTCGGGAGTTTGATATTTCAGTTCCGATCGACATTGTGAGGTGAGTTATCCTCACTATACTAACAGGGTCGCAGGCACCAATGCCGGCCCTTTTCGAATTTGTATTTGGGTTTATTGCATGTTGATATGCTTAGTGACATGATAGGTCGGTATCCTGGTATATAGGATGATGTTATGTTAGTGACCTATTAGGTCGATATCCTAGTATATAGGATGATGTTATGATTAGTAATCTGTTAGATCAGTCTGACTGTCGTATATGCTATCATTTGATATTTATGTGTTGATTGTATGATTGGGGATGGGTTGAGGCAGTCTCTACTTTGTGCTCTAGGCCAACATACTCAGGGCGGCCCAGATAGACTACAGACCCGGTAAGGGCGTACTAGTCAGGCCGGAGGCCCGACGAGCGGTCCGGATAGGCCGAAGGCCCACGAGGCAGTCCAGACGTGTTGATGGCTCGGAGAGCGGTCCAGATAGGCTGATGGCTCTACGAGGCTGTCCAGTCAATCTGATGGCTCAATATGCATGATGTTTGTTTACTAGCTATGATATGGCTATGATTGTATGGCGTTGGTATTTTGGGGAAACTTACTAAGCTTCAGGCTTACAGTTTTGCATTTTGTTTCACTTACTAAGCCTCATGAGACCTTGCATTTTTATGATTTGATTTCAGGGATACTCTGATATGAAACTATTTTGAAAATGTTTTGTAATAAGCAATGGTTTTTGAATGCTTGAAAAAGTTTTAAATTGGCTTGAATTTTATGGATGTTACATTTTGAAACAGCAAAACATTTTTTGTTTGATTGAAAAACGTCTTTATTTCAATATTGCTCAACTGCATATTGATTGGGAAATAGGAAAGAATATCCATAAAATGATTTTTCCCTTTCTCAAATTAAAAGAGGATGAAATCTATGCAGACTGTTACAGCTGCAAATCCATTCTCTCTTCCGAAGATGTCTTTGATTCTTACAGAGTTGGGTTGGACAAAATCGAAGCTTACATACAGTCCAAAGAACATAAAGACATGTTGAAGTAGATTTTGAGCGAAAAAGATAAAGAGAAAATTAAATCTGATATGTACATAAATTCGACTCATTATGCACTAAGTTAAGTTCAGAAAATACTCTTAATGTTGAAAATGTATCTGAATTTGATGATGATAGTGATATGAGTGAGATTTCTATGAAGGATGGGGTTGATTGCTCAAAATTTATAAAAAAGTGAACCATAATCTAAGAAAAATCTGATTTCTGAAAATTCAGTTGAATATGTTCGTCTTTGTGAAAATAAAGGTTCAAATACTTTAAAAGAAAACGTAACAGTTTTTCCAAAAGTTCATACTGTTCCAAATTAGGTTTTTGCAACCTCTGGACTGAACAAAAACCAAACTTTGGAATTATCTTCTATCGTAGAAGAAGACAATGATATCGGATGCGACGAATTCTTTTGGTCCGCACCCATTGATAATGTTGACAAAACCAAAGGTCTTTCGGAGTTGACCTCATGGAAAACGAAAGGAAGATATGTGGCCGAACCACTGAATAAGGTCACCTCAACTTATGAGAAAGGAAGCCTGAGTGGAACAAAAGACGTTTCAACTGATATGTCGTCCGAACAGACTGAAACCCAAGTTTGAAAAATGAAACCTAGGGCCAGTATTCATAAGTCTGCTAGGGAATTTGTTGATAAAAAATGCAAACGAAATGCTAGATACCACAAAAATCTAAAAGAAAGAAAGCATTTCTAGAGATCCAAAAATTCCAACTTCGTTAATCAATAAAAATCTGCTAATCCGAATGCAAATGTCTCTTCAAATCCGAATTCTAAAAGTCATTCAAAACCCCAGTCTTCATCACCAAAGGTTTCAAAATCAAAATCTTTTCAAAAACCCTCGTTTTCAAAACAAACGAAACCCAATTTTGTTCCAAAATCTAATATTTAATTCAAAATCCGCCAACACATCGAAAGATGTTAAGTGCAAAGAATATGTTGTTTTCGGAATCTGACACTATTTTACAGAAGTCCGAAACATACTTGAAAAAGGAGCAAAAGAAGTTTAAGAATATTATTGTCAAACAACAAATCAAATTTAAACAAAGAAAAACTTCTTTTAAAAGGAACGCCAAAGACAAAAGAATTATTGTTTTTAAAATAACAAAAGAAGAGAATTCAACTTTGGTTAAACGATCCTACTTGGTTGATGAATCAATTACATTTCATGTTTCTGCGAAAGCCTCATGAGGACCCAAACAACTTTGGGTTCCTAAATCTCTTTAAATTTTGTAGGTGATTCGTGACGAGCAGTTTGACTCCGAATGGTATATTGATAGTGGATGATCGTGTCACATGATAGGAAGGAAGGAAGAATTGAGGGAATATAGATCATTAAAGGATGGGGGAAGTGTCAAATATGGCAATAACTCTCTCAGAGAAACCAAGGGATATAACATGATTACGAATGGGGAATTCTCCATTCAGAAGGTAGCTTATGTGGAAAGCTTGCAACACAACCTTATAAGTGTATCTCAATTGGTTGTAGGCACTAGATTGAAAGTGTCGTTTGATGATGAGGGATTAGATATCTTAGAAAACAAGACCAAAGTAGTGCTCCTAAAGTCCAAGAGAAAAGGTAAGATGTATCCGTTGAATCTGATTCCTATCAAAGTAAAGCCATCCATATGCCTTCTTAAAAAAGCTCCTTTAGATGATAGTTGGCTTTGGTACCGAAGGCTCTCGCACTTAAACTTCAAGGATATCAACAAACTCGTGCTAGGTGATCATGTGCAAGGCTTGCCATTTCTAAAGTTTGAGAAAGATAATCTCTGTACGGCCTGCAAACTTGGGAAGTAGAGCAGGAAGAGTCATTGAACGATTATAAACACCAAAGTGATCGAGCCACTTGAGCTTTTACATATAAATCTTTGTGGTCCATCTGCCATCGAAAGTATTAGTGGTAACAAGTATATCTTAGTTATTGTTGATGATTTTTCCAGATTTACGTTGGTTTATTTTCTTAAATAGAAATATGAAGCTACTTCCAAACTCAAGAACTTCATCAAGTTGATTGAGCTTCAATTGGGAAAGCCAGTTTGGAGCGTTCACAACGATAATGGTTCAGACTTCAAAAACAACATGTTTGAAGAGTTCCTAACTGAAAAGGGAGTTTATCACAGCTTCTCAGCTCCTTACAATCCTCAATAGAATGGAGTTGTCGAACGACGAAACCGTTCTCTATGCGAAGTTGCGAGGACCATGCTATCGTTTGCGAACTTATCTATTTATTTATGGGTAGAATCTATCAACACAGCCTGCTTTACTCAAAATCAATCTCTCCTAAACAAAAGATTCTCCATCACCCCTTATGAAGTTCTTAATAAGAGAAAACCTAACGTTAAGTTCTTACATGTCTTCGGTTCCAGGTGTTTCATTTTTAATTTAAAGGAGCAAAGGAACAAGTTTGATATGAACGTATATGAAGGAATCTTCATAGGGTACTCTCTAACTTCGAAGGCATATAGGGTTATCAACAAAAATTCCAGAAAGATAGAAGAAACCTACTGTGTAACCTTTGATGACTCTTATCTAAAGAAGTTCCAGACATCGGATCGTCAGTCTAAGTAGATATTTCCAACAAAGAATCCCATGACCATTCCTCTCTCAAACCTTTATGATGAATTCCTAAACTTGTTTGATAAGCCAGAGAAGGCGATCACTTCAGAATCCAAAGCAACTGACATCAAGGAGGATGAACTAAAGAAGATTATCGATGATGATGCAAAGAATCTAGAAAATAAGCCACCCATTCTGAAAGACTCTAACATTCCATCTCAACCACAAGCTGCGAGTGCTTCTCTTCAGGGGTAGGGTTTCGCTTGGACACCCACCTCCAACACACCTGTTCAGGGGGAGAATGTTGTACCTGAAGTCAGCTTAGAACCAACATTCCATGGGGAGAAGGTAACCCACAAAATTTCTATACAGGGAGAGAATTCTACTTCGGAAGAAGGGTCATATCCATGATTCGAGGGAGAGAATGTGAATGCAAATGATGATTCATATGCTCAGTCAGAATTTGAAGACACGAATGTTGAACTAGATCCATCCTATGATCCGAATTACTCCTTGTTGACAAAATGGACTCATGAACATCCTAAAACACAAGTAATCGTAGAAGCATCTTCAGGAGTTCTTACGAGAGCACAACAAAAAGCGAAGCAGACTGCATTATTCTCCAAAGTGGAATTTTGCATCTTCAATTTGTTTATCTCTAAGATCGAGCCCAAAAATGTTAAGATTGCTCTTGATCATTCTGATTGGGTGCAAGCAATGCAGGAGGAGCTCAATGAGTTTGAACGTAACAAGGTTTGGAGGCTGATTCCAACTCCGAAGGATGCATCTATCGTTGGTCTCAAACGGGTGTTCCAAAATAAGCTTGAAAAATAGGGAAATGTGATATGAAACAAGGCTCGGTTAGTCGTAAAAGAGTATTGCCAAGAGGAAGGCATCGACTACGAGGAAACTTTCGCACCAATAGCGAGGTTGGAGTCTGTTCGCATCTTTCAAGCATATGTAGCACACAAGAACTTTGAAGTCTATCAAATGGACATCAAGTGTGCCTTTCTGAACGGAGAACTAGAAGAAACGGTCTATGTGGAACAACCACCTAGGTTCGTAAACAAGAAATAAACAGACCATTGTTATATTCTAGATAAAGCTATGTATGGTCTGAAGCAAGCTCCACGAGCATGGTATGAAACTCTCACTAGATTCTTAAAACAATCTAAATTTAAAAAAGGATTGGTCGACCCAACCTTCTTTCATATGAAAGATGGTGACCATCTAATGATCGTCCAGATTTATGTTGATGATATCATCTTCAGATCTACTGATCCTAGATTAACTACAGAATTCCGAAAGTTGATGGAGACTAAATTTGAGATGAGATCAATGTGTCCGATTAACTTTTTCCTTGGTTTGAATATCAGACAGACTCCATAGGGTATATTCATAAATCAGGAGGCTTATACAAAGACTTTACTTGCGAATGTCGGAATGGTGGGTGATTCGAAAGTGAAGGTTCCAATAGCATTCGGAATGAAGTTATCACCGTCTTTGAACAAACCAGTTGTTGATATGTCTCTCTATCGACAAATGATAGGTTCATTGATGTATCTAACCGCTAGTCGTCCATACATCATGTTTTCTGTTTACTATTGTGCCAGGTTTCAAGCAAATCCTTTTGAACCTCACATGACGGCTGTAAAGAATATCTTCAGATATCTTAAACGAACCACTTCGCTCAGAATATGGTACCCTTCTAATTCAGGGTTCTTTGCGCAAGCGTTCTCAGATGCTGATCTTGGCGGATGCCGTCTTAATCATAAAAGTACCATGGAAGGATGTCAATTTCTTGAAGGAAAACTCGTCAGCTGGAAATCTAAAAAGCAAACTTGTGTCTCACTATCTACTGTTGAAGCTGATTAGATTGCAACCGCCTCATGCACCTCACAAGTCATTTGGATTCAAAGTCAGCTAAGGGACTATGAAATAAATATGAAACGAATCCCCTTATATTGCGACTCTAAAAGTGTAATTCGCATTTTCCACAACCCAGTGCAACACTCCAAGACTAAACATATTGCACTAATGTATCATTTCATCAAATATCACATGGAAGATAGCAATGTTGAAATTCACTTTGTGCGATATGTTGATCAACTGGCTAAGATCTATACGAAGGCCTTACCTGAACAAACCTTCAATAGAATACTTCAAGTCTTAGGAATGATTGAAGCCAAATCGGTTATGAAACTACCTTCGTAGTTAGTAACAATTCGCTGCGAATGGGTACGAACGCTCGGAGTGGTTCGGAGTCAACTGTTCACGTTGCGAATTGGTCTGAATGTTCGCAAAGATTCGGAGTCAACTGTTCATTCGGAGGTTCGTAATTTCTTGTATCCTTTGTATATCTTGTTTTCTTAAGTCTTTACACACTTATGTTTTCGTTTTTATTTCGTTTTTATATCCTTTGTGTGTGTGTGTGTGTGTGTGTATATATATATATATATATATATATATATATATATATTCTGTTTTTATTTCCTTTTCATAAAATCCAAAACTCAAAATTTTCTTTATTTTTGTCATTATTTATCTTTTAGAAAAATTCAAAAACTACAAAAATATTTTCTTAATTTTCGGTTTTATTTGTTTTTATGAAAATATTAAAAATACCAAAAATAATAGATAATTGAGCAGGATTGAAGGAACACATCATGGTACTCTCAATTATGAATGATGGGGCTGGTATTTAATTCCAAATCTTTGCGCTAGTTAAGTGTCCCTAGAAGCATGTTGATGCATGTTGTCCGAAGCCTTTAAGACTCTATGTTTGAAGCCTTAATGAGTCAATAATACCAATCGTTTCTTCCCAATTAGGCTGATATTCACATAAGTCATTGAGCTACCTTACTCTTCTCATATTGAGCTAAGAGTTGACTGCTTGGTCATTCACAATATAGCAGAGGTACATTTATTTCTTCAGAACCATCTTTATCATTTCTCCATATCATATTTGCTTTCACATTCGTAACCCTTGAGACTCTCAGAGATTACCACTGAGGTTTATGGTTACATCACTTCTGTGTTCATGATCTTAAATTTGTTATTACCACGAATTGAGTGAAACCCAAAATCCGAAATCACTTTCTGAATTGACAGTGAACAATTGATATGTTCTAGGTTTTCACCAAATAATTGATGTGAATCCACCTTTGTGGCCTGTACCATGAAATCTCATTATTTTATTTTTGCGAGATCTTAATGAAGTGTTCTAGACTTAAGACATTTCTTCCCATAAGATCCAATTTCTATTTTTCTTAAGATTTTTATATTATCCAGCTACTCAGAATGATCTAAAGCATACTTGTTATTATGGCTACACTGGTCAGACAAGTACTTGTTTCGAACGTTTGGGCTTATGTTAAGTTTTGGAGTTTGGTTCAAGATGAAGCCACCTTTTAAGCCTGATAAAAAGAAGTCTTTCACTGTTTCTCAACAAACAGATGATCGTAATTCAACGGGATACCACCCAGACACTTCCGAGTCTCTCTTGATTTTGAAGGAGGAGATTGTTGCCCAGGATCCAACAGTTTCATGTATGTATTGACATTACTAGAATCCCTTAGATAACTTGCTTTATTTCTTTATCTTTGGCACACTCTTGCACGAAGATCCTTGTGATTTTCAAAAAGTCTGGTTCGTAGTTCTAATGATTACTTTCAAATTCGGAGAACATGAAATAGAGATCTATTATGAATGGGTAGAATAGAAAATGAGGTCTTTAAGGGATAAGAATCGATTTAGGTGCGTGTTTTCAAAATTTCCTGACATCACGCCTTGGCAATTACACCGCCAGGCATCACACCTGCCACACACGCTTTTTCAGGGAAACGGAACCGTCACCAGTTGGCTTTCTCTCTCCAACACTTACGTATAAAAGGAAAATCATCGATCAAATTCATTTACTACTATTAAAGATTTTAGGCACAAGAAAACCATTCTCTCTCACGACTGTTCACCGTCTTCTCCAATGGCTGCCTCATCAGAAACTCCTTCTGGCGCCGATCAATTTGCAACATCAGGGCTTCTTGGCATCAAGGCTAACCAAAATCTGATTTTGGATCTCGATCCGTCAAAGTATGACGCCTTTCGACAACCACTGATAGAATGCTTGAGACACTCTCCATTGGTTGTTGCTCTATCAAAGTCCGTACATGTTCTTGTTCATCTCTCAAAAGTTTTTTCGACTGTTCATTATGAAGAGGGTAGTGCTACCATAATTTTCGAGGTTGGTAATCAACAATCGACCATCACCAAGTATCGATTTAGCCGTTTATTGGGGATTTTATCTACAAGAGATTTGATTGATCCTGAATCCATCCCTTCTTCTTCCATTCTGGAGATGTTCTACCAGATGGGCTACAAAGATCATCTCGCAATTCTACCAAAGTTCAAAAAGCCCAATCTGCCTCCCATGTGTAATGGATTGTTTACCCTAATTTTCAAGAGTTTCTCAAAGTGGGTAACAGGTTCTGATAACGCAAGTAAGCTCTTTCTTACTATTATGTATGGCATTTACTCAAGGATCAATATGGACTATGGTTCGATTCTTTGGACTCAGTTAGTTCATAGTATTTTATCTATTACGAGGCATACATATATCTCTTGTGCTTGGTTTTGGGATATTATTGTTCAGAGGGCGAACGAACGTCACAACATCCTAGTAATTGAGGGTTCGACGGTTGCAACTATTCAGATCTTTCACACTTCTAACATTATAGTGTCCGACAGATCAAGATTCACTCTCATCGGATCAATTCCAGAATCGATGCTTCATAACGTTCCAACAGAAAGCGAGATCATCACCAAGTATCGACGGCATTCGATCCACGTCCAATGACCGATGAAATGCGAAAGGCTCTAGAGGAAGTAGACAAACCAAATAAAGGAGGTAAACAAAAAGTTAAGGTTGGTCCCTCCGAGCCTGCTCAGACTCCAAAGAAGAAAAAGCGAGCCCTCGAAAGCCCAGGACAACTTCACCTGAACCTAACAATGAAGAGGATCGGAGTTTCATACCATCTCTGATGTTCGTAGACCTGAGCAAGACCAGCACAAGACTGGAAATATTGTTGTGTCTTCGCAACCCATGGTTTCGGAGCCCTTAACTATGAATCATGAGGTAACTTTTTCTGGACCAACTTCTATTCCAATTACAGATGACTTTTTCCAGGATAATACTCCACCTTCTCCTACTACTACAACACTAATCACGATTGCTTCATGCCCGACTGTTTCTACAGGTGTTTCGCAACCTCAAGCTTCGGTTCCATTATCTAAACCTCTCTTCATAGACTTAATAGGAACAACAACAACAACAATCACAAGTTCACCACCAGTCACTGCCAACGTATCTAATACGGGGGCAAGGGCTTCTGGTTTTTCCTCTGGTACTGAGTTTACTCCCATCTCACCTCTACATAGAGATGATCCTGATAAAGTATTTGGTGATGATCGGGACGCGATTGAAGATTTCCACTGCAGTCCATTTAATGTCCAATAAGAAAGTAACGAAGACGATGCTCCAATGACAACAATGCAGTTCAAGGCCCTAAATTCCAAGTTAGATTCTTTACTTGAGTCCACCAAAGCCTCTTCCAGCAATTAATACTCCCAAGATTCTATCAAAGCCTTTCTTGAAACACTTACAAAGGAGCATGCTACAAATCTCACCCTCACAAACAAAGCAATTGTTGATTCTGAAAAGACTTGTAAGGATTCGACCGAAAAAGTCGATAAACTACTTTCTGACATTAAAAACTTTATGGAGGACTTTCACACTTCATCCGAACGCAACACTGCCTCTACAAATACAGCCACCAACAATCTTGTTTCCACTCTCCAATCTGAAAAGGCGACTCTTACGAAGATTCACTTTGAGATTCAAACTGGCAACTCTGAGTTCCAAACATCCATCTCCTCCAAAATTGAAAAACTTCAGGATGATTTGGCTCTAAATAACAAGATAATGGATGAGCTCGCTGTCAAAACTAAGAAGGTGAAGGTTCTCTCAGTGAAGCTTTCGCATGGGAATTCCCAAATTACTGAACTGAAATCCGAGAAAGCAGTTATCAAGTGTTGTGTTACTGATGTGAACGCCGAATTGCACAGTTTAATCGAGGCTCATGATTCTCTCCTTACAGTCTTTGTTCTTCAGCATTTGGTAGAGAAATTTAAGCCTATATTCTCCATGCTCGACAGAATTCAAGGTGTTTTGGAATCTTCTATTCCAAAACAAGGGGAGAACCGACAAAAACTTCTGGTGCTAGTAAAGGAACTGAAGGTAAAGATGAACATGAGAAAAAACCCAAATCTAATAATCCAAAGGGTAATGAAGCTTCGGCATCAAAAGGGAAAGAGAAGATGGTTAATGATGATGATGAGGAAGAAGAATATGAAACTGACAAGTTAAAGCGTAGAGCTCACGAAGCTGAACTATATGAAAACTTTCGATTCGCTAAAGAGACAGAGGAAAGAGAGAAGGATACACGTAAAGCTGAGGACACTTTGAAAACTCAGAGAGCTCTTTTCCTTTATGGACATTAGATCGAATTCTGAATGAATCCATTAATAATCCAAATGTTTATTGGTTAGAGCCTGTTGCATCTTTTAAGTTGGAGAACTCTCCAGATTCACAACTTGATCTGCCAATCACACCGAAGGCCTTTCAATTTTGCAGTTTTGACAAGATTGTGAATGCTCCTTTTTCTGGAAGCTCAAAGAAGATCAATGTTGTCAAGGTGTTCAAACCAATTAAAACTGAGAGCTTCATTAATGCTCGTTTCAAGGTTGCTTGTGGGGTTGCAAGTTCAACGTTTGAGTTTACTCTTGCTGATTTGCCCTGCCTCAACCCATTATTGCACATATTAAACGAATGTTGTTTTGTTACATCTAAGAGGTTAGGAAGATGGATGTGGAGATTACTACTGTCCTTAATAAGAAACCTACAGTGCTTCCCAAGGAGCCTCCAAAGGATCCTGATACGATGAAATTGCGGAGGATATAAAAGAAGGATTGGAGTGTCACATTTCAGATATGAGAAAGACCTGATGCGAACTTTCATAGAGTTTGCTTCTTTTTGCCACACAAGCATCTATACTCCTCCCCGTGTCTGGAATATATTATGGAGTTTGTGAGTCAGAGCAAAGTCAACAGTGATGTGGACAAGAAATGCTTTTCTGATATGATCAATTGGTACGTCCTGGTTTGCAAGACTTTGCTGGGCATAAGGCCCAAACTTTTTAAAGTTCAAAATCGACAACAAAGCTGAAGAATCGGCACTCCTTATTTGACATAAAGGGGGAGATTTTTGGGTTATTTAAATAGATTGTGTCAAATTGTATTATGTATGTAGTAAGCCTTTTATGGATTGAGCCTGTCCATCCGTTATATAGCTAGGGTTTAGCTTTAAATACTGCATGCATGTGTAATATTAGGGTTAATCGTCTGGTTATTTCCCTACCGTATCTTTAAAGTAGAAGTTCTTCATCGAGCTCTTCTAAGACACTTATTATTAATCATTCGGAACTAGTTCAATTATTGCTTCTTGTTTGATTTACTTTTTTGTTTTGAATTTTTCGATCAAATCTTGAATTATTCTAACACCAAGAGTGCCCATTTCCTGGCGATTCGGGAGAGCTTGTCGGCTGAGAAATTGGCTGATGTGTATATTCTTAAGATCGTTGCTCGCCATGGGGTTCCGGTCTCCATTGTTTCAGACCGTGATGTTCGGTTCACCACCCATTTTTGGTGGAAGTTCCATGAGGAGCAGAACACGAGGCTACACTTCAGCATAACTTACATCCGTAGACTGATGGCCAGAGTAAGAGGACCATTCAAACTCTTGAGGATATGTTACGAGCAAGTGTCATTGATTTTGGTAGGAGTTGGGAATCCTACCTACCTCTTGCAAAGTTTTCCTACAACAACAGTTTCCACTCCAGCATTGGTGCTCCGCCTTTTGAGCTTTTGTATGGGCGGAGATGTCGTACCCCAGTCTGTTGGGGTGAGGTTGGTCACAGGGTCATGGGTCGGACCAAGGTGGTTCTTTACACTATAGAGATGATTCAGCAGATCAGGCAAAGATTGTAGACTGCTCAGAGTCGGTAGAAAAGCTATGCCGACCTACGCCAATTTGAGTTGGAGTTTTAGGTCGGTGACATGGTGTTGCTGAAAGTCTCACCTTAGAAAGGTGTGATTTGTTTAAGGAAGAGGGGGAAATTGTGTCCCCGATATATCAGACCATTCCGGATTATTGCCAGGGTTGGCAAGCTTGCCTATAGATTAGACCTTCCCGAAGAGTTAATTCAGATCCATATCACTTTCCATATTTTACAGCTACGGAAGTTCGTGTTGAATGAGTATGCGGTTATGTCATTAGATAACATTCAGGTTAATGAGCACCTGAACTATGTTGAGAGGCCCATAGCTATTTTGGAGAGAAAGGTGAAGGTTTTGTGGAGCAAGGAAGTACCTATGGTAAAGGTACGATGGCAACATCGGAGGGGCTCCGAGTGGATCTGAGAGCCAAAGGATGAGATGTGGGAGCACTACCCGGATTTTTTTGTTATAGCAAACTTTAAGACGAAGTCTAGATCAAGTGGGGGAGAGTTGTAATATCCTGGGTATTCGAAATCCTTCTTTTGGTATTTAAATTTGTCATTTTGGCCCTAGAATTGGTTGGAATTAGCTCTAGTGGCAAATTAGTAGTTTCTTGGGAGCATGAGTAGTGAGCATCTTGAGCTTAAAGTGTGATATTTGTGTACCAAAAAGAAGAAGAAAGTGCATCAAAGGAGTCAAGAAAGGAAAGCAAGCTTGTAGATCTTGGATATCATCTTCTTGGGAAGCTCCATAAGGTAAAAAGCTTATACCTTTATGCTTGGATTGTTTAGATTGTTTTGGTAGCTTTATGGTGTTCTTCTTGTCCCAAAAGTCCTAATATTGTGCATGCTTTGTTTTGGACGTGTTTGGCTATCCTTTCAGACCCAAGGATGGGTTCTAAGTCATAAAAATGAGGCTCCTTTAGCTAGTTTTGATCCTTGTTCTTTGTAGGAGGTCTTAATGGATGAAAACCATGTATTAAGGACTTTTTGGACGTCCAAAATCTTAAAGTTTGAGACTTTATGATTCTAATGTACTTTTGAGTCATGGATCTGAAGTATGAGATTAAGTGCTTAATCCATTAAGCACTTATTTTAAGCTCTATGAGGGTACTCCCCATGTAAGGCAGTGTACGCCCCATGTACTGATTCAACCACCCCTATGGTGGTCAAGGCAAGGCGAAGTACACCCAGAGTACCGAAGGAGTACGCCTCACGTATGCCTTCTGTTTGGATTTCGGACTATAGGGTTCGGGTATTGAGCAATCTGTTGGGCTTTGATGCTTGGGCCCTAATGGACTATTTGGATAAGTGTGTTTTGGAATAATTAGAGGATCGGACCTTTAGATAAGGCCCAATAAGGGGTTTGAGCCAAATTTGGAAAATTGGGCTAATCATGGGCCTTGAAGTAATTTGGGCCTTTTGGATCAAATATTTGGACTTGGGCCTTGGCCCAGTTAGGGAAGGGGTAAAATGGACATTTACCCTACTTATGGATCCTTAGTCAAGTATGGTATTCCAATTGTTAATTGGATGTTTGTTTATTATGATAGTTTGGGATTTTCCGTGAGTCGACAGTCAGAGGTTTTAGTGTAGTTAAACTTTATGAGGTGAGTTTTCCTCACTATACTTTCGGGCTGAAGGCACCAAGGTCGACCCATTGGTTTGATAACTTGATATGGTTGATATGTTGAGTATGTTATAGATATGCATGCAAGTCTTGATATGCTAGTCTGATAGATCTATAGGACTACCTGTGATATTGTTTATTTATCTGTATATGATGTTATTTGTTATATGTCGACATATTGTGTGGGTTGGGTTGAGGTTGTACTGCTCCGTGATATAGCCAATAAACCCTAGAGTATGCCAGATATAAGTTGAGGGTCAGGGAGGGGATGCCAAACTCATACTAAGGACTCATGAGCATTGCAGATATGAGTTGAGGGTCGGGAAGGGCATGCCAGACTCGTATTGAGGGCTTAGCGGTATTCAGTCCAAGGACTGACCAGGCCAGGGAGCAAGCCAAACATAAGATGTGGGCCAAGGGCAAGCCAAAATTATGTTGTGGGCTCAGGGGTAATCCAGTCTGTTAAGCTGTGGACCCATTACATGTTATTATATTTGTGATATTTATTATGTATCGGTATTTTAGGGGAACTCACTAGGCTTTAGGCTTACAGTTTCAGATTGTGTTTCAGGTACCTCAGAGGATCGCGAGAAGGTGAAGGCATGTTCGTGCACTTCCTCATGTTTTGTTTTATGATTTTGGGATTTCGATGATGTGAAACTTATTTTGAAAACAATTTGTAAACAATGATGGTTTTGGGTTTAATTTAAAAAGTTTAAAATGGTCAAGATTTTTATAAATGTTACATTGACGTTCCGTTCTTCCAAGCAAGAGTGTAATGGTTTGGGGTATGATTTAAGTTAGATTTTTGAGGTTTAAGCTTATTTCAACCATGCAAAGGCTTAAAGTTATGGACTTTATGGATTAAGCCGTTCTATGGAGGTTAGATTTATGTTTGGATTGCAAGTTTTAATGATTAAGACATTTGGGAATGAATTTTGGGTTCAAATGACGTACGTTGAGTGTACTTATAGCTACGCCCAATGTAGCCAAACTCGCCCCCGATCCATTTTGATTCATCGAGTACACGGTGCGTAGGGAGTGTACGCCCAACGTATACGATAGGCGGTTGACTTTTTACTTTGGTCAAGAATTTAGGGTTTTGGATCATGGAAGGGGAAAATTGGTCTTTTGCCATTAAGGAGGATAGTTGTGGTATGGCATGTGATTTGGGTTGTAGAACTTAGTTATTAATTAGGGTTAATTATTGTGTTAGTAGGTGAAATCTAGTTCCGACAGTTCGGGTGTGAGATTTACATGTCATCAGTATCAGGTGAGTCTCCTCACTTATTCTTACATGTGTAGTAGAATAATTGTATCTATGATGGTCAGGTGGGTCTAGCTATTATTATTGTGTTATGATGTTATGTGCGCCTGAGACTTCGGGTAGTCTCCAAGGTTGCTGATAACCCACTGAGCGTTCTGCTTGCCCATTAGGACTGTTGATAGTCCCCAAGGTTGCTGATACCCCATAGTCGTTTGTTTATGTTGTATTGTATGTGATATCTTAGGAGCTCACTAAGATTCGTGCTTACAGTTGTTGATTATATGTGTTTTAGGTACTTCTGAGGATCGCGGGAAGGCGAAGGTCTGATTGTACACACTCGCTGGGAGATTTGTTACTTTTCAGTTTGTGGCACTCTAATATTTTGTGATGATGATTTGTATTTGATACCTGTGTTTTTCCGATAACTTAGTTTATGAACAATATTATGGGTAATTTAAAAATGATAAATTTGGTTTGAAATTTGAGTTATTACATTATGATTACTATAATTTTCATCAAGATTATTTATTCAAAATAATCTTATAATTGTAAATGTTATTTAACACTTATTTGTTAAGTTTAAAATAAACGTGTATACAAATATTATATACTCATAACATTTTCCCAAACTTGAGGTGTGTGTGTGTGTATATATATATATATATATACATATATGCACCCCCTACCCCCCCCCCCCCACACACACACACACAAGAATCACCTTTATTTATCATGTTTGAAGAATTATTATTCATATATTTATAATTATCCTATTCAAGGATTTTTAATTATTGAATAAAATAAATATTCATTAGTATTATCCCTTAAATGTCTAGCCCAAACTCATGTACGTTACAATTCATCCTGAGGTTGCTTGTAAGGAAGAAATCGTCAGACTGATTGGAGGATACGGTGCATCCCCCTTATGGGCACAACGTGTCGGTCTCTTTTTGGCCTTATAAATAGAGGGCCACCCTCCATCATTTATTGCACCAGTCTATTTTAAGAATATCTCTTTCCCAATTGAGATCTCAGTCCCTCGTGATTTATTTTCTCGTTTTGTAATCTCGACAGCGAAGCTTTGGAAATTTTGAAAGGAAGCGCTGAAGTTATGCTCGCTATCATGTAGATTATGTTAACCGAGTAAGTTACACTTACACTTATCTATAACTGATTATATTCACAGTAGTTGTGATGAACCTCTAATACTGTATTAGTCATTAATTCCATTTAAAGTGTCGAATGGTTTACTTACGAGAGAGGTGTCTAGGATATACATGTTGTCCTGGTTTTTGGATTTCAGAAAGGTTGTATGTTGAAATGGTCATGCCTCCCCACTGTCGTGGCTGACCAATCCTTATTTGATAGTTAATACAATATTTTTGAGATATGTGAAGGATCTAGATATTAACTGTTATGCTCAAATAGCTAGTAACAAGAATAGTATTATAGGTTCTTATGTGCTGGTTGAATTGTAACGTCCCAAAATTCAAGACTAAAAATTTCTTTTAATAAAGTATCACTTAAAGTAAAATCATCATTTCAAAACATAAGCAGAGTATTAGTTTTCAAAACACATGTTCATTATCAGAGTAAAACATTCCCAGGATGACTAATCTATGGTGTGTGCCATGCGATCATCCCGATCTCCATCATCCGCTACCGGAAGTACCTGAAACCAAAACTGAAAGCCGTAAGCACGAAGCTTAGTGAGTTCCCCCATAATACCATGCAAACCTATAACAACCAATGTTCAGCTAGGAGTTACGGGCCTTGTTCACACTCGGGAAGATACGGGCCCTGCCCACACTTCGCTAGCCGGGAGATACGGGCCTCGCCCACACTTGTGAAGATACGGGCCCTGCCCACACTTCGCTATCTGGGAGATACGGGCCTAGCCCACACTCCAACCTCGGTGAGATACGGGCCCTGCCCACACTCAACCGCTAACCCATAACATACAATTATCACGCAGACAACCGTACATACTACTCTACTTAGCTAAACAGCATACAGTGTGCCAGAAGCCACCTCTTGGTCTTTCATATCTATAGCATACAATGCGCCAGGAGCCACCTCCCGGTCTTTCATACATATTGCCTAGGGCTAACCCCCGGGTCTTCCTACCATACAATGTAACATACTATGTGATGTGTGTGAAACGAACTAGTTTAAAACCTACTTTAATTATCAAATAACACACAAAAGGCAGTGAACCTATCAATTGTGGTATAGCTAAATAAGCAGGGTATCGAACACAGGGAACGACAAATTAAACTAAAAACTAATTTAATCTAAGTTAATTAAGAAGCAGGGGTTTTTCTCTAGTTTTACAAGACTAGAAACTTACTAATTATTACTAATTTAAAACTAGAAAATAACGATTTAACTAGATTCAATAATTGGAAAGGAACTTCTGTTTAGTTCAACTTGGTTAACTCTATGGTTGATTTTCAAGGTAATAGTGCAATGGATTAATTCTTTTGTTGGTTATCGATTCAAGTGATTAGATTTGTGTTCACTACCCTAATCCTTAGCAAATAAACTAACTCAAACAGTGGCCAATTGTCTAATTTAATTATATTTACTAGATTAATTATTCGGGTTAAGTTAGACTTGCAATAGTTAACTAATTTATTCTTTTTAATTAACCTCTTGTTTGATGGTCATCTTACAAGCTTGCACATGAATTTACTCAATTTCCTTATTAATTCTAGTTTCATATTCATTAATCCTAGACATATGACTATGTGGTCACAATATATCATATGAGGACAATAATCAATAGATGTTCATTCTAATCAATTATCTTCCTATTAACAGAAAATTAATTATTATTCACACACAAGGTTCTTTAGCAAGCTAAAATAACAAAAATTCACCAACTTGGAATTAATCCTACCAATCAATCAAACCATATTGTCAACTTTGTATCCCCAAACAGAAGTCTGAAGGTTTTAGATCATAATTAAAGTAAATAAAAGCAAACAATCAAAGTAAAGTTGCTTAATCATGATGAATAAACAAAAGAATAAATGGAATGATGAAATTTTGCCTTAATTACTCTCCGGAATTGAATTCTAGCTTCCTTCGTCGTCTTCTAGGGTTTTTCAGGCTTCTTAATCGTAGCAAAGCACTTCTGAATCGTCCCAGAACTCCCTCTTATCGATCTGTGGAATTATCTTTAAATATACGAATCGACTCGTCGAGTCAAGTGGTGACTCGTCGAGTCCCTCTCACATTCCCCGTATTGCGATAACTCTCTGGGATCCCGAGTCATTATCTTCTCGATCCTTCGATTGGACTCGCCGAGTAGACGATATGACTCGCCGAGTAGGTGCCTTTCAAAGTGTTTTCCTTCTTTATTCCATTCTCGATCTTCTAACTGTTTCTCCTGCTTCCTTTCGCTTCCGAGCTTCATCTTTGGACTGAAAAACATAATTTAACACTTTTAAGTAACTTTTGTCCTTAATATGCGATAATTAGACTAATAAATGAATAAAAATGTATACTTAATATGAACAAATTATGCGCATATCAAAATACCCCACACTTGTCTTTTGCTTGCCCCCAAGCAAAACTGAATTTTAAACATATTAGAATCATATATAACAACTCCAATCTAACCCAGCCATTATGCCAAGACCGCAACGCATGCATTTGTGTCTAAAAATTTTCCTATAAACCTCCCATACTCTAAATACTCACAATCCTCATAAACACTTGCCCACTCACCCCGAACTATGCTCATTTTATGCAACCCTCCGAATCCATCCGCAGAAAACCTCTTTACCCTCAAGGTATTTTTAATTGAGCAACCCGAGCATACATAATCTAGAATTACAACTTTTCGATACCACTATGGAGCTCTTTTGAATTCATCTCTTCTTCGATATTTGCTTTGATCTCTTTGAATTCACCACCTTTATTATTTGATTTTCGCGTATCTTCGACTTTTTGGATTTCTTGGAATTTTGATCTTTTGATCTTCACTTTGATTGCTCCAAAATTCTTACAACTTTTCTTGTAATTCTCTTTTTTTTTTTACATGTATTCCTCACTTTTTTTTTTCACTCAAATCCCTACGTGCTTAAGCAGGGGCGCTCAACTTCAACCTTTATTGGTTAACGATAATAATTTTCCTGGATACATTTCAAGTTTAGGCTGCTAAACATATTGCATCCCTCGGGCTGAGCAAGATTGTGTTTTTGTCTCATGATTTCACTAGAATAAGGAAGCCACAAATGCACTAGAACGTATATAGGCTCAACTAAACATTTGGGTTATCATGCAATTATCAACACAACTCTAACATGGAGTCCTAATTACTTTTACCAAAATTTCCTAATTTAGATCCTAAGTAAATTTTTTTGGTATGCAAAATTTTAATATGTAACCAACCCCCTACCCCACACTTATTTGATGCAATGCCCTCATTGCATATTATAAAAACATAAAAAGAAACTAAAGAGGGAATTAGAACAAACTCCCCTGGGATAGCAGTGGATAGGTTGATCACTTTCATTCTAGCTCCAACTTTAATTGACTTTAGACATAGTAACCATGCCTTGGGTGTCTCGTCTTGTGTGGGTCACTCCAAATATGTGGATAACAGTGTAAGATCTTCAGAAATAAATATGGAAAGAATATATAGTCAAGTGGTACTCTAATTAGCATCAAATCAGCAGCCCCTTTGACATGAAACCAAACGACTCGTTGAGTATATAACAAACTCGTCGAGTGACTTCGGGAAATCTTCGCATTTGTGAGAATTAAGGGCGACTCGTCGAGTCAGTTTAGTGCACTCGACGAGTTGGTCACTGAATGAAAACAATATAATTCTGCATATGATCCAGCTTCTAGTAAACTCTCTATACTTTCTATTTACTTCTAGACTCCCTTGCCAACATCTCTAAGGACCGGACTCAATACTTTAACTCTAATGCTCCTTTTTGTTGACTCTCTTTCTCACTTGAATTCTATAACTCTAAACCCATTTGAAGCTAGCATTCCTAATTTAATTCTGAAAAATTGTCAAAACATCAAACATTAATTAGACATCAAAAACAAGTTTAAAAACATCAAACCAAACAAAACAAACAAACACAAAATTAAAAAGTGTTCAACAAAAAATGCATAAAAATCAATCTTCCTCATCATCATCATCATGCCCTACTCCACTTCCTCCAGCCCCACTTCTTCTTGCATTTATCACCTCTTCCCACGTTGGAATGTATGGGAAGTTACCACCATCTATATGTGGAATGTTGAAGTGGTCAAAAAGTCGAATGTGAGACTGGTTGCTAAAATTCAGACCCCTCGCCATTTGATCTTGGAGTCGCCTCATCTCCACATTGTACCAATCCATTGGTACATCTTCACTCTCAACCGGAATCACCGGCGGCTCCTCCTCCATATCCCGCTCTCTCCTCGAACGAACCCGTCTTCCCGGCGCCTCAGGACCAACCACCGGATCATCATTTGGGATGGCATAGTGGCCACCACCATAGTCTTCAATGATTCTCGCTCTCCGGAAAAGAATAGGATTAAACGGAGGTGTAGGGATCATAGTCATAAAATTCCATGCACCGCGGTTCATCAACCCGAATGAGTTAGCCAAACGGGTGACAAACATCCCACCATTTATTCTTGAAGTCTTGCGATCCTTGACCGCACCCTCCGAAAGATATGAAGCAAGACACCAAGGAATGTTGCAAAAAATGTCGGGTGTAATGATGCTCCATAGGAAAAAGACATCAAGGTTGGAAACCTTGTCATCATCCTTTCTTTGGTTGATGGTGGATGAAATGAGGCGGTGAATGAGGCGATGTGTTGGGGATCGAATACTCCCTTCTTGCGTCGACTTTCGAATATAAAATTTATTACCAATGGTATTCCACCAGCCCGCACTTGTAACTCCTTCGGGAAATTCCATATGTGCTTGTGCCAAAAAGGCCCGAAAGATGGGTGTTAAGACCAAGGGCTGGTCATAAACTCCCAATCGGCATGCAAGATCTACCACTGAGCATTGACGAAATTCTCCCCCAAGGCAGAAACTGAAGCTTGTTGGGTGAAAGACATCCACTCCCCCGGTGAAAGACACCATGGAAAAGAACTCTAAACACAGCTCCAAATAAACCAGTTCTTGAATACGAAATACCCGGCTCCACCCGTCACACACCATGGTTTCGTCATCATGATGAAACTCCTTCAAAAGATAAGGAGCTAACTCCTCCTCATATCGAACACTCTGCAACCATTCCCAATCGATCCGGTTGGGCACATAGACCTCCTTCTTCTTAATATCAGCCAGCTTCTTCTTCCATTTCCGCAACGTCGAAGTGGACTCGATTTGAGGGAAGTTTAGCCACGGAAAATCCCCTTGGTGGCCACTGGAAGTTTGCCCCCTTCTGAACATGATTTCTGAAAAACGAAGACCCAAAACCTAGAAAACACAGAATATAATTAAAACAATTTCGCATATACATCCCGACTAGACTCGTTGAGTCCAGGCATGACTCGGCGAGTCGTGCTAACTACACGAGTCAGTCGACGGGTCGATGCAAATTAAGCCATGAAACCTGGAAATTTCGTCAAGGGTTTTGTACAGGGACTTTCTACTAAGGTAATAAGGCCAAAATAAACGTTCAAAACAACATCATTCATGAAAAATCGAAACCCTAAAATTTCATTACTTTTCACAAACGGGTTTTTCATGCAATTGCAGGTATAGATGGCCTTATAATCACGTTCTTAACAGAAATCAAGAAGAAAGTTGTTACCTTTTTAGTTTGAACTTGAGAAATTTGAAGAAAATTTGAAGAAAACTTGAATGCTTGAGAGGAAGTTTGAGAAAGAGGCGCACCCGGCGAGTGTGTATGTGAAAACTGATTATTAGGGTTAAAACCCTAGTTACCAGATGTAAAAGTAATTTCGAAATTATTATTTTTTTCTATAAATAGAACCGACTCGTCGAGTCGGGGTCAGACTCGGCGAGTCTAGTCGCGAAGTCAAAGTTTTTCTAAAATCAATATATACTTGTCGAGTCATGGTAAGACTCGGCGAGTTTCTTGTAAAACATTAATGATTTTCGAACTTTTGTTATTTATTAAAATCATTTCACCCCACACTTGGTCCATGCACACTCTCAAGCAGACATGTCTGATGAATTGGAAAATTAACATTTTTAAAAACGAAAGAAAAATTAAAATTAAAAAAAAAACTAGAAAGTATAAGAAAGCAAACTCTAGATAACGGGTTGCCTCCCGCCAAGCGCTTCTTTTTAAGGAGTCATTAGCTAGACTCCTTCCCATCTACGTTTCGTCATCTTCGAGCATCGGGAATGCACGCCTAGTCCTTTGTGGTTTGTACTTAGTCTTGTAGGCGTGAATCTTTTTCTTGTAAGCCCTTTTCAATTCGTCTCTTTTCTTTTTCACAGCATCCTTCTCAGCTGCTTCGGCTTCTCTTTTCCTCTTTTCCTTTTTTAACTCATTCTTCTTTACTTTTTCTTGTACCTCCTTCTCTTTAAATTTAATCACTTCATATTTTGTAATGGCTCGTGCTTTAGGTTTAGTAGTGAATGGTCGATCAGGTTCCACCCTTCTTCCCTCTATGTCTTCATCCTTTTCTGTGTTCAACCCTTCTCCAAATGGAATTGTATCAAGGTATGCCACCTCGGCGTATTGGACTTCCATTTCTTTCCCTTCTTCTGTTGTTTGTTCTTCCAAATAATCATAAATAGTAACTAAATCCATGGTATGTGCAGAACTTTCAACAAACAGATTAACATTGGCCAGGTTTTTATTAAATTCGACTGGACTCGTCGAGTCCATCAAGGTGACTCGGCGAGTCTGATCGGGTTCCATCAATTTTGGAGTGTTTTCTGAGTTGGCTCCTTCCAGTAGCTTTTCTAACTCCTCCAAGTCTTTGACAGCATCTCTACTTTCTTCAGAGTGTAGCAAGAGCTTGCTTGGGTCTTATTTTATCAAAATTTCAAGCTCTTTTTGTAATATCTCATCATCCAATTGCATAAATGAGATTTCTTCTTTCTTTTCTTCTTTTTGCTTGGCTTCTGGAATACCTTTAAACATTATCGACTCATCACCTACTCTCAATGTCAATGTAGACTCACTTATATCAATTAGAGCACACGCGGTGTTTAAGAATGATCTCCCCAAAATAATTGGTATTGCGGGGTCCTCTTCCATATCCACCACCACGAAGTCTACTGGGAAAATAAACTTGTCCACTTTGATAAGGAGATCCTCACAAACGCCTTGTGGATGAATTATCGTTTTGTCCGCCAAATGGATCCTCATATTTACCGGCCTTGGTGCTGGTAAATTCAGCTTCTTAAAGAATGAATAGGGCATCAAGTTAATGCTTGCACCTGAATCAGCTAATGCTTGGGTAAAAACTTCATTACCAAATTGGCACGGAATCACCATATTTCCCGGATCACTCTTCTTTTCAGGCAGCTCATTCATCAATATTTCTGCGACTTCAGCCAAATCCTTCCTAGCAGCGAAAAGGCTTTTAAGCAAGTTGAAGTATTTAGGTGTTTGGAGCATTGTTTCCACAAATGGCATATTGACTTGTAAAGCTTTAACATGCTCCATGAATGTTCTGTATGCTTCTAATTTTTCTGCAGGTATGGCTTTGATTGGGTATGGCAGAGGAGGATTGTATGGCTTTAGAAAACTGGCATTTTTTTCATTCTCGAATGGACTCGTCGAGTCCATTTGAGTGACTCGGCGAGTCGGATCGGATTTTGCTGGATCCGATTCTTCTTCCTTTTCTGCCTTCTTCTTGGAGGTTCTCAGTGCTTCTGTAACGTTTTCTTCACTGCTGGAGGCTATTACACTTACATTCTCCATTTTAGGATTGGGTTCGGTGTTACTCGGAAGTTGACCCGGTCTTCTATCATTCACTTGATGCGCAAGCTGCCCCAGCTGTTTCTCAATGTTGAGAATTGATGCTTGCTGATTCCTAAGCATGTTTCTGGTCTCGTGTATAGCAGCATCATGATCATTGTGTCTTTTTTCGGACGCGGCTATGAATCTAGTGAATAACTCTTCTAAATCGGCTTTCTTTTCTACTGGTTCTTCCTTTTGGTATAGTCCCCTCTCTTTCTATTTGTATTTCTCCTCCCTTGCCTTCTTATACTCCTCGTATGGTAGCCAATCCTTCTTAGGTTTCCGCCAATTTTCATCATACCGATCACCACTTGAATAGAAGACTTGAGCTTTCTTATTTCCAGTCTCATCCAAATCAAAATCCCTTGCGAGATGGGACCCTCCACAATTTTCGCATCCTACCCTAATAGCATGGATTGCTTGATCCATTTTTGTCATTCTTCGATCTAGACTATCAAGCTTTGCTATCACCGCCGCCATGCTATCACTTGCCGCGTTTACTACCCCTCGACTTACTTCGTTTCTCGGATTGTGGTATTCTCTAGAGTGCTTAGAGAATTCTTCAATTAATTCTTTAATTACTGGGGGCGCCTTCTTTGTAAGCGGGCCTTGAGAATCAAGCAGTTGCCTTGTGGTGACATTGACTCCATCATAAAAAATGGAGACCTCTTGTTGGCTATTAAGGTTGTGGTGTGGACAATTTGTAAGTAGGCTCTTGTATCTTTCCCAAGCTTCATAAAGAGATTCGCCGGGTTGTTGCTCGAAGTTAGCAATGGCTTTCTTTAGCTTGGCTATCTTGGAGGGCGGGTAGAAATGGTCTATGAATTCTTCTTTCATCCTGGCCCATGTGGTGACCGATCCGGGAGGAAGTGACCTTAACCAATCTTTTGCAGCTCCTTTAAAGGTGACAGGAAGCATTCGAAGAAGCTGGGTCTCGCGTGGAACATTAGGCACGTTGAAGTAATCGGCCACATCATTCACTTCGTCCAAGTGCTTGTAAGTGTCTTCATGATCCTTCCCGTAGAAAGGGATCTCTTTGAGTTGGGCGAGAATATGGCCTTTTAGTTCAAAAGTGGCGGTTGCGGGAATTGCGGGTTGCACAAGTCCCGGCCTGGTGTCATCACGCATCCTTTTCTTCCACTCCCCCATGGGGACTTCATCGATGTTAGCCATAGTGATAACTAACTCTTCTTCAGAATCGGTTTCGTGCTCGGAAATATGCTCTTCTTCTTCCTCGGTCTCGTACTCGATATCTTCGTGAATTGGTTCTTCAATTGTTAACGAGGCACTGTATGCTCCTGATTTGCTGCTTTTCTTCTTGCTGAAAATGGATTTTAAGTTCTTGAGTGGTGAGTTCTTTGAAGTTGCGGTTTCTCCAACGGCTTTCCCTTTGCTTCTCTTTAGTGCGGATTCCGGGTCTTCCAAAGGTGGTACTAGAGGTGTGTCCGATCCTCGGGTCATGAAACAGCTGAAAAAAAAACAAAAGAAACGAAACGCGTAAAAGGAACAAAAACGGAATTAAAAAAAATAAAGACTAACACAGCGATGTACTCGCCGAGTCGACACGAGTGCACTCGGCGAGTGCAAGGCAAAAATAGAAAAGAAATTTTCTAGTTAAAAAAAAACGGAATTGTAATAAAACTAAATCTACTTACTGATTTGCTTTGTAAATAACTTTGTGTAAGATAAATCACACACAAAGGATCGATTAAACTAGACTTTATTATTAATTTTAGAACCGTTCCCCGGCAACGGTGCCAAAAACTTGATGTGTGTGAAACGAACTAGTTTTAAACCTACTTTAATTATCAAATAACACACAAAAGGAAGTGAACCTATCAATTGTGGTATAGCTAAATAAGCAGGGTATCGAACACAGGGAACGACAAATTAAACTAAAAACTAATTTAATCTAAGTTAATTAAGAAGCAGGGGTTTTTCTCTAGTTTTACAAGACTAGAAACTTACTAATTATTACTAATTTAAAACTAGAAAATAACGA
The DNA here is from genome assembly GCF_002870075.4 of Lactuca sativa. Taxonomy (NCBI): domain Eukaryota; kingdom Viridiplantae; phylum Streptophyta; class Magnoliopsida; order Asterales; family Asteraceae; genus Lactuca; species Lactuca sativa. The sequence goes on from NC_056630.2 coordinate 250,458,343, forward strand.
TTTAACTAGATTCAATAATTGGAAAGGAACTTCTGTTTAGTTCAACTTGGTTAACTCTATGGTTGATTTTCAAGGTAATAGTGCAATGGATTAATTCTTTTGTTGGTTACCGATTCAAGTGATTAGATTTGTGTTCACTACCCTAATCCTTAGCAAATAAACTAACTCAAACAGTGGCCAATTGTCTAATTTAATTATATTTACTAGATTAATTATTCGGGTTAAGTTAGACTTGCAATAGTTAACTAATTTATTATTTTTAATTAACCACTTGTTTAATGGTCATCTTACAAGCTTGCACATGAATTTTACTCAATTTCCTTATTAATTCTAGTTTCATATTCATTAATCCTAGACATATGACTATGTGGTCACAATATATCATATGAGGACAATAATCAATAGATGTTCATTCTAATCAATTATCTTCCTATTAACAGAAAATTAATTATTATTCACACACAAGGTTCTTTAGCAAGCTAAAATAACAAAAATTCACCAACTTGGAATTAATCCTACCAATCAATCAAACCATATTGTCAACTTTGTATCCCCAAACAGAAGTCTAAAGGTTTTAGCTCATAATTAAAGTAAATAAAAGCAAACAATCAAAGTAAAGTTGCTTAATCATGATGAATAAACAAAAGAATAAATGGAATGATGAAATTTTGCCTTAATTACTCTCCGGAATTGAATTCTAGCTTCCTTCGTCGTCTTCTAGGGTTTTTCAGGCTTCTTAATCGTAGCAAAGCACTTCTGAATCGTCCCAGAACTCCCTCTTATCGATCTGTGGAATTATCTTTAAATATACGAATCGACTCGTCGAGTCAAGTGGTGACTCGTCGAGTCCCTCTCACATTCCCCGTATTGCGATAACTCTCTGGGATCCCGAGTCATTATCTTCTCGATCCTTCGATTGGACTCGCCGAGTAGACGATATGACTCGCCGAGTAGGTGCCTTTCAAAGTGTTTTCCTTCTTTATTCCATTCTCGATCTTCTAACTGTTTCTCCTGCTTCCTTTCGCTTCCGAGCTTCATCTTTGGACTGAAAAACATAATTTAACACTTTTAAGTAACTTTTGTCCTTAATATGCGATAATTAGACTAACAAATGAATAAAAATGTATACTTAATATGAACTAATTATGCACATATCACTGTGTGCCAGGAGCCGCCCCCTGGTCTTTCATGCATATTCTAAATGGGCCGGCATTGGTGCCCTAGACCCATACAAACAGTAAGGAGACTCACCTGATACTGCTGAACTGCCGCTGCTAAACCCTTTGACCGCTACCCGTCCACTGACTGAACTCCTGCTTCACTTGCTTCCCGAGCTAACAATATCAAAGCAACACTGAGTCTAACTGACCCCCGAAAGACAACCAAGTCAACTCAGGTCAAAGTCAAAGTCCTGGTCAAAGTCAACCTTCCAGGTCAACCCTACTCGTCGAGTCACCCTACTGACTCGCCGAGTTCATAGGTCCAGAGTCCTTCCACTCGCGACTCTACTCGCCGAGTCAGCCCCTGACTCGCCGAGTCTACTGATTCCCGATTCCTGTCCTGTCCAACTCACTGAGTTCTTGCTCGACTCGCTGACTCGAGTCTTAACTCGAAGGGTTTGGGACCACGCGACCTGACTCTCCGAGTCTAAGAACAGACTCGCCGAGCACACAACAATCTTCATCCAACTCGCCGAGTTCATGCCTATCTTCATCCGACTCGACGGGCTGTTCATCCCACTCGTCGAGTTCCTCCTCATCTTCATGGTACTCGCCGAGTCCACTCAAAGGACTCGCCGAGTCCATTCAGATCTCCCAACATGCAGAGGGCTTTTAAGTCATGCAGGGACTCCAATCCATAGATCCATACTTCCAAAACTCCATCCCTACGTAAAGTTGCAAACTTTACGTATAACTAAAGAGATCTAGGCTCAAAACACATTAGGGTTTGGTTTAAGGACACAAGGGCTTCACCAACTACTCATCTCCTGATGCTTTATGACATAATGGACTCACCCAACCATAGATCTGAAGTGGCAACAACATATCTAAGCCCCTAACCCGATTTGGGTCTCAAACAACCATAAAACCCCCAAATCTCATGACAAAATAGATCTAGATGCAAAGAAGGGAAAATGGCAGCTTAATACCTCCAAGATGAACACAAACTGAAGTAGATCTCGAGCACACACCTCTCCCTTGAAGCAACCTTCTTGATCTTCAAGTTCCCTCTCCAAAGTCTCCTTCCTCCAAAGCTATTTCTCTCAATAATGGAAGCTCACACGAATTAAAGGGTTTACAGGTCCTCTGGAGTGATATGGGGGCTGAGGGAGGGGCATAACACCCTTTATATAGGATACCACCCCCGGACTTAGGGTTTTCCTCACACAGACCAGACTCACCGAGTCACCTTGGCCGACTCGCCGAGTCGGTCACTTACTCCTCGACCCGGATCCCACTCCGACTCGCCGAGTCCCTCCTTGGACTCGCCGAGTCGACCCCTAAACTTAGGGTTTTCTTCCCTTTCTTGGTCTTCAAAACTTTGGGTGTTACAACTCTCCCCCACTTAAATTAAACTTCGTCCTCAGAGTTTGCCATAGCCCACCGCCTGCGATCTGCCTCCAATACCCCCACCAATTAATCCAACACCAGCTGCCTACATTCGCTGGTCTTCCTCCTGGTTACTAGCATCAATCCTTGTGTATAATCATCTCGGGTCAACCCTAACCCTAAACATTCTGGAAACACATCTTACTCCACCGACAATCATTCTGGTACTTTTCGAGTATCGCAACTGAACCTATAGGGATTCACCCCCTCTTTCCGTGCGCAAATTTCTTGCCTTCCCAGGGCAAGCTCCATATCCAACTATTTCCTCTGACACTGTGGAGGTCCTATCCTTCACCAACTCCATCACCCCCGCTATTCCCAGAGCGGGTCATCACCGTCTGTCACCACTGACACTGCTCTCTGACAGAACTTGGTGCCTAGCACCCCTCGACCAACTATCTGAACTCAACCATAGACTGCTTACCAGCACTGCTACTGGCTAGAAATTTCTGCTATTCCTTATCTACCTTCCGGATGAACTGAGACCACCTTGGTCCCTACCAATCTACCAATATCTGGATTACCGGCTCCCACCGGTCGCTAGTCCCAACTCAACTCCTAGTCGCTCCGAGCGACTTTCGAAGAAACTTCACCAATAACCACTCAATCCACACTGCCACTAAATCATACACCTGATACATTCGCCCTAACAAATAGGGACCGATGAATGCTACGGGCCACCCCGTAGTCTTACAACACTTCTACGCTGCCAGCCAATCAAAGCTACGGGCCGTCCCGTAGTCTTGCTAAACCAGTGCTACGGGTCACACCGTAGCCTAACCATACTCTCATACGATTGCTGCGGGCCGCACCGCAGTCTTGCTAATCTGATGCTACGGGCCACACCGCAGTCTTACTAGTCTAATGCTACGGGCCACACCACAGTCTTGCTAATCTGATGCTACGGGCCACACCGCAGTCTTACTAGTCTAATGCTACGGGCCACACCGCAGTCTAACCATACTCTCATACGATTGCTGCGGACCACACCACAGTCTTGCTAATCTGATTCTACGGGCCACACCGCAGTCTTACTAGTCTAATGCTACAGGCCACACCGCAGTCTAACCATACTCTCATACGATTGTTGCGGGCCGCACCGCAGTCTTGATATACTTCCCTTACTATTAGCCACTGGTGAATGCTACGGCCATCCGGTAGTCTGACAACACCTTTCTACCGAGTACTCCCAAGTGGTACTTATGTCCCAGGTGGAACTCCCAACCGATTCCTATGAAATCCGCGACCAGAAATTTCGAGAATGCGATCTCACAGTTGGCAAGTTTTCCAAACTTCCAATTTACTCTATCCTCCAATCATACAGTCACCTGACCCGTCTTTCTTACTAACAAGAGGGCGAACTTATCCCAGTTCCAAGACCCCTTCTACTCCCATAACCTGATTGTTTCTCCCTCACTTAGCCTCAGCTAAGTCTTTACTGCCTGCGAAAACCCAAAGATTTCCATTCCTTCCTTCCTCATACGATAGGCATGATAACCACCATCGCCCTATCCCTGCTAGCGATCCGTCTCTAGCCCACTCCAACTACCATATGATTACCGAATACTAGATGAACACCGCCCGCATCCCTGATGCTAAAAATATCCTCTAAGCTCTGACTACTGACCTTACAGTCCGAATAACTGGGCATAGACTCCTTGGTGATAAGCCACTTTCCTTGATGCTTCCGAAAGCCATCCCGAACGCCCCGGTTAGAACCATCAAATCCCGATGATGGTGGCTGACCACTTCCCGAATCATTTCCATCCGTAACCGAGATGATACTGAACACTTCGATCCCGAAGTGAAAGATGACCTACACTAGCTACTAATAGCTCCTAGTATGCAATTGGCATATGGCAATTCCAAAATACAGTCCACATACAAGCAGAGAGATAAATCATACATAAAATCGCCTGATTCCAGGGCAAAAACTTCCATAATTCATATAGGAATGAAAATAGCCATAGATACGTACCTTCAACATTCCTTCATGTAGTCTGGATCCTCCGCACCTCTCACTGCATGGCACTACCCTCTCGCTCATCCGTAATCCTCATAGTCACTGGGGCCGGCGCACTCCCTGCTCCTCCCCTCATCATCGGGCAGTCGGTCCTCTTGTGGCCCACCTGATTGCAGTGAAAACATAATGGGCTTGCCCCCCGTGGGCAGTCCCTGCTGACGTGACCATCACTGCCACACTTGTAGCAGCCGGAACCCCTAGAACGACACACTCCCTCATGCAGTTTCCCGCACGTGCTGCACTGACTTCGGCCCTGCCGACCTACTAATCGCTGATCTGAAGTCTTGGGTCTCATCCCGGGACCCTCCAAGGTGAATGTCTGATCTGACTTCCTCTTCGCAATGTGCTCCAGATCGATCTCCCTCTCCCTAGCTCTGGCAATCATAGAGTCCAGGGTCGGGCATGCCGAGAAGCTGACATGCTCCCGAAGCTCCGCTCTCAACATATCATGATAGCGGGTCCTCTGCATCTCATCATCCCCTGCATACTGAGGAACTAATAGGGCCCTCTCCCGAAACTTGGCAGTAATCTCCGCCACCGACTCTGTCGTCTGTCTCATGTCTAGGAATTCTCTAGCCAGCTGCTGAAGCTCCACTGCCGGCGCAAACTCCGCCCTAAACCTGGTCACGAAGTCTGACCAGGTCATAGTCTCGACGACCGAGGCTCCCAATGAGTCTCCAACTGACTCCCACCAATCTCTAGCTCTGTCTCTCAAACATGCCGCCGCAAAGCGGACCTTCGACTCATCCGGGCAGAAGCTCGTCAACTGTGCAGACTCAATGTCTGCGATCCATCTCCTGGTAGCAATGGGGTTCTTCACCCTGTGAAAATCCGGCGCACCACACCCTCTGAAATCCTTGAAGGACAGCGTGCGCGTACTTGCCTGGCCAAACGCCAAATCACTCCTGAAAGCTCGGAGGCGATCCTCCATCAGCTCAATGATCCCCTCCTTGATCGACCCGAAAATGACCGGGGTCGCCTCAAGGATGCCTCTCGTAATCTCAGATGCGATGAACTCGCGCAACCCATCATCAACTGGTTCGGATCCCGCGCCCGAACCTGATCCTGAACCGGATCCTGGCCCGCCCACTGGTCTCTCTCGCAACGTCACCATGCTAAAAATATAACACAACCACTATCAGAATACTGATCACTGCTGCGAGGCCAAACACACGCACTACCAGGTTCCCGGTCTTGTCTCGGCCATTCCCGAATCGAGTATGGATCCTCTGCTTTCAGTCGTACGGGCCCATACTACCTTCCACATCTATCCGTACTTTCCTCAGGAACTGCCTTGACTCCACCAGGTCCCTTTCCACCATTTCTGCTTCCAGCACTACCTCATCCTAGGCTGACCCTAGGGAAACCTCTGACTCAACTCAAACCAGTCCTCAGCTACTGAAGGCTTCCTTGCGATGCTAATTAGCCATCACCTAGATACCATCACATGTGACGAGGCTCAGATAATCCTTCGAGTAAAAGACTCGTCCCTACAACGGTTGGACTCAAACAAGAGCTGCGCAATAGGACCAAATCCAGCACTCTGAGATTATTCAACCCTGATCGCATGTGACGTTTTGTATCCACCTAATGGCTAACTCCCATCACTCAGAATCCCACAATGCACAAGCAAGCAGCATTTGAACAAGGGAAAAATCTAACCATAACATATTCAAGCAATCATATCCACATAGCAAGAATCTGAACTAGCATGCAACACAAACTCATAACTCATGCATAATCTAAACAGGCTATCCTACTACTGTCTACTCAACACTACTATACAGCTCAATAGCACAAATAACAGGCACATAAGGCATCATCCCTAGATCCTTAGTCCTATTCTAGCATGTTGTTCTATCAACTGATAATCATAACATAAACTTATATGGGTATTTTTGGGTACTTACTTGAGCTCGGTTGATTGCATGCACCACACCTCTTTTCTTTTTTCAAAGTTCTTTTCTTTATGAATTCTTTTTGCTTTTCTAAAACTGTTTTCTTTCTCAAAACTCTCATTTTACCAAAACTATCTTTTCATTTTTTTGAAAACTTTTTATCTGACCCCTCAGTTTGAGTTCAGGCACACCCGGGAGTATGCCCGAATCCCTCAAACCAAGGCTCTGATACCAACTTGTAACGTCCCAAAATTCAAGACTAAAAATTTCTTTTAATAAAGTATCACTTAAAGTAAAATCATCATTTCAAAACATAGAGTATTAGTTTTCAAAACACATGTTCATTATCAGAGTAAAACATTCCTAGGCTGACTAATCTATGGTGTGTGCCATGCGATCATCCCGAGCTCCATCATCCACTACCGGAAGTACCTGAAACCAAAACTGAAAGTCGTAAGCACGAAGCTTAGTGAGTTCCTGCATAATACCATGCAAACCTATAACAACCAATGTTCAGCTAGGAGTTACGGGCCTTGCCCACACTCGGGAAGATACGGGCCCTGCCCACACTTCGCTAGCCAGGAGATACTGGCCTCGCCCACACTTGTGAAGATACGGGCCCTGTCCACACTTTGCTATCTGGGAGATACGGGCCTAGCCTACACTCCAACCTCGGTGAGATACGGGCCCTGCCCACACTCAACCGCTAACCCATAACATACAAGTATCACTCAGACAACCGTACATACTACTCTACTTAGCTAAACAACATACAGTGTGCCAGAAGCCACCTCCTGGTCTTTCATATCTATAGCATACATGCGCCAGGAGCCACCTCCCGGTCTTTCATACATATAGCATACAATGCGCCAGGAGCCACCTCCCGGTCTTTCATACATATTGCCTAGGGCTAACCCCCCGATTCTTCCTACCATACAAAGTAACATACTGTGTGCCAGGAGCCGCCCCTTGATCTTTCATGCATATTCTAAATGGGCCGGCATTGGTGCCCTAGACCCATACAAACAGTGAGGAGACTCACCTGATACTGCTGAATTGCCGCTGCTAAACCCTTTGACCACTACCCGTCCACTGACTGAACTCCTGCTCCACTTGCTTCCCGAGCTAACAATATCAAAGCAACACTGAGTCTAACTGACCCCCGAAAGACAACCAAGTCAACTCAGGTCAAAGTCAAAGTCCTGGTCAAAGTCAACCTTCCAGGTCAACCCTACTCGTCGAGTCACCCTACCGACTCGCCGAGTTCATAGGTCCAGAGTCCTTCCACTCGTGACTCTACTCGCCGAGTCAGCCCCTGACTCGCCGAGTCTACTGATTCCCGATTCCTGTCCTGTCCAACTCACTGAGTCCTTGCTCGACTCGCTGACTCGAGTCTTAACTCGAAGGGTTTGGGACCACGCGACCTGACTCTCCGAGTCTAAGAACAGACTCGCCGAGCACACAACAATCTTCATCCAACTCGCCGAGTTGTTCATCCAACTCGCCGAGTTCATGCCTATCTTCATCCGACTCGACGAGCTGTTCATCCCACTCGTCGAGTTCCTCCTCATCTTCATGGTACTCGCCGAGTCCACTCAAAGGACTCGCCGAGTCCATTCAGATCTCCCAACATGCAGAGGGCTTTTAAGTCATGCAGGGACTCCAATCCATAGATCCATACTTCCAAAACTCCATCCCTACGTAAAGTTGCAAACTTTACGTATAACTAAAGAGATCTAGGCTCAAAACACATTAGGGTTTGGTTTAAGGACACAAGGGCTTCACCAACTACTCATCTCCTGATGCTTTATGACATAATGGACTCACCCAACCATAGATCTGAAGTGGCAACAACATATCTAAGCCCCTAACCTGATTTGGGTCTCAAACAACCATAAAACCCCCAAATCTCATGACAAAATAGATCTAGATGCAAAGAAGGGAAAATGGCAACTTAATACCTCCAAGATGAACACAAACTGAAGTAGATCTCGAGCACACACCTCTCCCTTGAAGCAACCTTCTTGATCTTCAAGTTCCCTCTCCAAAGTCTCCTTCCTCCAAAGCTATTTCTCTCAATAATGGAAGCTCACACGAATTAAAGGGTTTACAGGTCCTCTGGAGTGATATGGGGGCTGAGGGAGGGGCATAACACCCTTTATATAGGATACAACCCCCGGACTTAGGGTTTTCCTCACACAGACCAGACTCACCGAGTCACCTTGGCCGACTCGCCGAGTCGGTCACTTACTCCTCGACCCGGATCCCGCTCCGACTCGCCGAGTCCCTCCTTGGACTCGCCGAGTCGACCCCTAAACTTAGGGTTTTCTTCCCTTTCTTGGTCTTCAAAACTTTGGGTGTTACATGAATCATCTGCAAACCAAACTACTTAGCTTATTTCAAGATTATTCAAATGTGTTTTCTCACTATACTATATATTACAATATATATCCCTTGTATCTTAGGATGTTATTATGTCGTAGTTTGTTGTTAGTCAAATAAACTACTTTAGCCAGTTTCCTATTATATTGGGCCGTTTGTTTTTCTCTCTGTAATATATGTCGACATATGAAGTTGTGAGTTGAAGGCGGTCCAACTATGTGCTAAGGCCAAGATACTCAGGGCAGCGCATTTTTATGTTAAAGGCCAATGGGCGAATCAACCTTATTTTGAAGGCCATAGGGCGGACCAATTTCATGCTGAATGCCATTATTTGTATGCATTGTATGTATATTATTGTATGCAATATTTTGGGGAACTCACTAATATTTTTTTACAGTCGTGGATTAAATATTTTTCAGGTAGTTCCTTTGATCATGGGAATGCACAATCGTGACTATACTTACATCGAAGAAATAATTATGTTTTAAGACTTCCGCTAAACTATCCTTTATGTTTCATGATGTTTAAAAATGAATGTATGAATATGATCTTTTACTAAAAAAAGGTTTTTGAGTTGTTCTATTTATATTCCAAAAATGAAAAACTTAGGTTCAAAATTACATTATTGTACTGCCTGTTAACTTAGCTACTTCATCAATATTAGCCATGTCTTCAGCTTCATATATCAACCTAAAAATTACATATTTGTAATGTTTGTTAAGCGGTGGTCTACTCATTTAAAGAATATACAAGTATAAGGGGAATCTACAAGAAATAGAATTTAGGGTTTTTAGTTCAGTGTTATGGTTTTTGATCCGAGTACATTTTAAAAACCATAATAAAAAAATCAAACGACTTGTTCATAATGTCAAGAGCTTATCATCCTTACAAAATAATTAAGACAATTGAAAAACCGACGTGCAAGATTTACTGACTTCCTTGAATCATGCATCTTCGTCATCAGACCTGGATATAAGAAAGCAAATAGGTAGGGTATACCTTCACTTTGAGCAACTTCATTTGCTCCAACGATTTGACGATATTAAGATGACAACGACGATATCGATGATGATTGTAGAGACGATCACATAGAAGTGAGGAATATTTCTTCACTTTCAGTTGCTGAAACTACTAACACAGGCTTCTTCAAACAACTAACTAACCCTTATGCAGATCATTAAATAATTTATGTGGCTATTAATTTTTCCACATCAGCGAACCTTCATGTCTAAATTACATGGAGATCGAATACAAATAGATCATTTACTGTTTTTGGAAGGCCATTTTTTCAGTTTAGGTGTCCATAATGCACATAATAGAAAACTTAGAGCATTTTAAAACAAATGACAATAACCTAAATTTAGATATAAGAGGGCCTAAATCGAAATTCTTAATTCCACCACAACTTTATAATTATAGTAATGTTGGTAAAGATGAAGTCAATAAATATAAAAAAGTTAAGATAAGGGGGATGAAACGAAAATTTGATAAAAGTGAGGGGCTTGGCTATGGCGAAGCAAAGGTATTCAAAAAAGAGAGGTCCTCTCAGACTCGGTTGCCTCATCAGAATCTCCCCACGTTCGTCGGCGGCACAAACATGTCCTGTCAATCCGACTATAACTCAGATCCTCCTCACGCGCCGCTGCTCAAACCCCGTCTCTCACCCTCCTCTCCCGCCGCCTCACCACCTACTGCCACACCTCACCGTTCCTCCGACGGAAACTCTACCACCAGCCACCAATCGGAAACTGCCCCTACTGCTTCCATGGACGACAATGAGACTGCACCGCCACTACCACTACCTCCTCCACCACCTCCTCCCAAGAATACGTCATTTCCGGTGAGGGAAGACTGCTGGTCGGAGGAAGCAACGTTCACGCTAATCGAGGCCTGGGGAGATAGGTTCGTCGAACTTAACCGTGGTAACCTCCGTCAGAAACACTGGCAGGAAGTTGCTGACTCCGTCAACGCCCGTCACGGTCACGTCAAAAAATCTCGCCGGACTGATATACAGTGTAAGAACCGCATCGACACTTTGAAGAAGAAGTTCAAGGTTGAGAAGTCAAAGATGTTGGAGTTAGGTGCTGATAACTACGTTTCTCCATGGCCGTTCTTCGCACCGCTTGATTCACTCATCGGTTCCTCCTTCAAACCCTCAACACAGACACCGACACCGCCGCCTCCACGTAAACGAATTCGGACTCCGCCGTCGCTCCCTGCTCTTCCTCCTCCGCCTTCATCTGTCCCCGTCGCTCCGCGGTCGAAACGGCCGGCGCCGCCGGCGTTTCAACCGTCGAACGACACTTCGTTTTTCCGGCGTAATTTCTCTGTGATGGCAGCGGCTGCGGCTGCAATTGACGGTGCAGATGAGGATTCCGATACGTCATGGTCTAGCGGCGGAAACGGAGCGCGGCGGTCGCGGTTAGAGAAGGCTGATGAGACCGGCAGCGATGCATACCATCATTTAGCGGAGGCGATCGGAAGGTTTGCAGAGGTGTATGAAAGGGTTGAAGAAGCCAAACAACGGCAGATGGTTGAATTAGAGAAGCAGAGAATGCAATTCACCAAGGATCTAGAGCTTCAGAGGATGAAGCTATTAATGGAGTCTCAGGTGCAGCTGGAGAAATTGAAGCGTTCAAAGAGGAATTCAGAGCCCGGTATGTCTTCATCTTAAGCCTCCATCGTTACCCTTTTGATTCCATCTTCAATTCATCGGAAATTGATATTCTAATAAGTAATAACTGTTACGCCTCCCTTTTAACCAATTCAATTAATGGGTTTCAAAGATTTCTCATAAAAAGAATGTTTCTTAAGCAATAAATTCGAAATTTTACTTGAAAAGTTTACAAGAAGAACCACATCTGACATATATGATCTAAATAGTTTGCATCACTTCTTGGTTTAGATGATCAACATATCTGGGTATGGTTCTAATGTGTTCACATCAAAGTTCTAACAGATTTTGAGTTTACACAATACACAAATTTAGGGTTTATGCACTACTTGGGACAAGAACTCATTCTTGATCTCTTGTCTAGCCAAAAAGACATGAATGCCCTCCTCATCTTCTTGATTTTACTATGTCTTGTTTACCTTGTATTTAGAGACTCATAAATTAAAGACATGGACAAAGTGTTAGTTGCTTGGCAAATGATTGCTTCCTACAAATCGATATATATTTTTTTTGTCTTGTTTCTGATTTGTAGCGATAATATCCTTTCATAATCATCAAATTTGGTTTGTAGACTTTTAGCCCATGGTCCATGTCTCCATGAGGACAACTACAAGTATCAAACAGGACCATCATTTATTTCTAATACATTAAACTATAAAAAAATATCTTTCTTGTTACACTTCACCACAAGATCCTTGAAATTAAAAATTGTTATTTTTGGCTTCTAGGATTAAGAAGAGTGTAAGATTGGATTTTAATGGAGTTATATTTGTTGTGCAGATTTTAGTAGAAGTGATGAAGGAGATCACTCGGCTAGCATCAGTTAAGGCTTTTGGAAAGATATGGCAGCTTTTGTGTTTAGTTGTGGGTTCACATATATATGATTTACTTTTATGTAACTGAATGGTTTAAGTGGGTGCACTGAATGGTTTAGTTTGGGTGGGGGTTTAGGGGAGTAGAAGGTAAAGCTTAGTTTAGAGTTTTGTGAAGCTTATTGTGTTTATGTTATCAAGAAACAAGGTAAAGATGTAAGCGATTTATAACCTATTACCTATTACGTTCTCTTATGGTATTATGTAGTTAACATCTACCACTCTTTATGGTTTAAAGATCACTCATTGGTTGCTATAGTTTTACAAAAAAAAAAAAAAAGCCTTTGAATGATTAATTGATTATACTTGTAATCTAAAAAACCTAAAGGAATGAGTACAATGTAATATTATTATCAGTTGACCCTATTGTTAAGGGCTAATGTGAAATTAGTAACGAGTAATATTCAATATTCAATGACATTATAAGTGAACATGAACAAATTCTTTCATATTGGATTTCACACACCATGTATCATACTAGTAACATCCTTAAAATTTAGTTTTATATTTTAAGATATGTTAATATAATGATTTGAACTTATGTAACTTACAAGAAAGAACAAAGTCACTGTTAGGTGATGAAATGGGGACGATTTGTGATTGATGCCAAAAATATGTCCCAGTGTTCAAGTTTTCATGAAATCCATGTTGATATAAAGTGTATATAAATGAAGACTATATGTTCGGGAATATGATTATGCAAGAAATGGGGAAATAAGGAAAATAATCTGCTATTTTGTTTTAGTGTCGGACAAAAGTTGAAATACTAAGATAATAGTATTTATCATGATTTATATCTGGAAAAAGTTTGCTCATATATGTTTTTATGATAATGGAACGATCATAATTGTGATAGTACCAAGATTGGGCAAAAATCCGAAATATCTTGTTATATTATAAAATTATGGGACAAAAACTAAAATGTGATGGAAGTTTCATGGAGACAAGATTTGGTGATTTTTTACTAATTTGAAACCTTATATTAAGGATTATATTAAGGATGTGTGAAGCCTAAAAAATCTTAGAAACAAATGTTTAACTTCTATTTAACGGAGAATTTCATATATACATCTCTTAAACTTCAAAATATCATATTTGTCTAGTTTAATTTCTCAATATCATATTTACCTTTCATAAACCTTCAAAGTATCATATTTGTCCAATTTTTTTTTATAATGTTTTAAATATTTTATAATTATTTTTTATACCTTAGAATTATTATAATAATTAAAAATTTTAATCATATAATCCTTACATGTATGATAATGGAATGTAAACTTATAAATTGTTGAAATATCACCTTCTTGAGAAACAAAAAAATTCATCTTCAACCCTCTCTATGGAATGTATATTCTGATTGTTTAGTTTTTGTTGTTGTTGTTGATTATTATCATGTTGTAGATGAAGGATATTTTAGATATTATCATTGATATTTTGATGTTTAAAAAGTGCATATACGATATTTTGATATTTAAGAAGGATATATTGATATTTTGATGCTTAAAATGGACATATATGATATTTTGAACTTTTATGAAGGGTAAATATGATATTTAGAAATTTTATAAAGGGTAAATATGATATTTAAAAATTAAGTTGGGTAAATATGAAATTTTGATGTTTAGGAAGCGCATATATGAAATTCTCTATTTAACCCGTTTAACACCAATATGACTAATAATCACGAGAACCTGGAACCGGTAAGCCTCAAAAGGTCTGGTCAAAAGTTGACAAATTTCTGCCAAACCTGTCCGGTCCAAGAGTCGATCCGATCCAAATACTCACCCTTACAGTCATAATACATAATATAAATTTCGGTAGGGCTTCAATTAGTTATATCGTATGCGCCTAAAGTTGTACTTGTCCAATAGGTACAAGAACCGGAAAACCCAGACCTGAACCCTGTAAGCCTTAACAAGTAGTCCAATGTTCGCCAATTTATGCTAAACCTGTCTGGTCCATGAACCGGTCCAGTTTGGTTCTGTCCAAATATTCACCCCTATTTAGTGGGTTGTAAAAAACAAATACTCCGTAAAACATATATAAGCTAAGACAAACACTTTTTATAAATATTTTATTGACTTATTGAATTTTCCCACTACAAAAGATTATGCAAAAGCTTTTTGAAATACTTTCTTTTTCTCACTCATAACCCTCTTAATTAAACGACACCCTCTTAGGCTGCATGATGTTGTAATGATTTTACCGTCGGTATGCTTATGTGGCACATATTACCAGTGGTGAACACTGACCCGTGTTAGTTTTTTGTTGGCGGTAATTTGTCGAAGGCAAAGGTTTGCCGATGAAAAAAATGAGTCGTTTGTCAAATGTTTGTGAATTATATTCGTTGGAGTGATAGTTTGATGCTTTTGTTTTTTTACAAATACCACTATATATACATATTTACCATTCAATTCACACAAAATACAAACCTTATTCTCTCAAAATGTCTTCTAACAACCAAAATAATCTCAACTCTTCCGACCAAAATGCTTCCAACCCAATTGCACTCTTTGGTTCCAGTTTGTCATCACCACCACCTTACCGGTCACAAATCTAAAACAACACAAATTTTCCACAAAATTTTTCATTTTCTATTATAGCAAAAACCTCCATGTATTATAAAAATCCAAAACAAGATATCCCAGATGTATCAATACAATTATCCCAAATCAGCGTATCAAAATGTGAAAATCATAAAGGATGTGTCAGACGAAGTGTACAATCATGCCTTCACCTTTCCGCGATCATTCGAGGTACCTGAAACACATAAATCTACAACCATAAGCATAAAGTTTAGTGAGTCCCTACCAAAATATCCATACAACACAACAATAATAAATAGCTATGGGTTATCAACAACCCTAGGGTTTATCGGCAATCTCAGTGGGCTAATAGCACACCTTGTGGATTAACAACACGTTTTAAGGGTTATCAGCAACCCTAAGGATTCTCAGCAATCCTAAAGTTATCATCAGTTCAATTTAAATAGGACAACAATCAGTAAATAAGACCCATCTAGTCATACACATAAATACCACATAGGTAATAGTAGTTAGAAGACTCACCTTGCTGATAGCAGCTAAAACAAGACAACTCTCACCCACAAGGTAGACAGAAGTAACGATACACCTAACAAAATTAAAGTCATGCCCTAGCAGCCTACACCCTTAAAACCCTAGTTTGACCCAAAAGTCAAGCTTGGTTAAGAAGTCAAACCTGGTCAACTCCAGCCTGTGCTCATGTCGTGAACACCCATAGGCCACGTCATGACTAGAAAAATACAAAATAGTCGTGACCAACTAATCTCACGACGTGACATGTTAATGCTCACGTCATGAGAACTGATCTGGACAGTCTTGAGCATTAAGCTCTTAATCCCTTAATCCATTCTTTGAGACTTTCCAGAGGGTCTTCCCCAACCCTAAAGACTATAAAAATCGTGGCTTTTCAGTTATGCATGTCCAATGCATGACTTGGACACTAGCTAGGTCATTAAGGAGGAAAATGGGATCAAGACTCATGCGTGGAGTCTAAACCAACACCAAACTTCAGATCCGAAGTATATTCTGGAGAAAATGTCTCAATGATCAATAAAGTTGCTAACTTTATGGATTACATGCATGCTATCCCACCCAAACATGAAAAGAATGACATAAATCTAAGATCTAGCATGCATAATAGATAAAGGCAATAGCTTTTGGACTTACAAAGGTCCAAAAGCACTGAAGAATGAATAGGTAGAAGCTTGATGCCAAAAGGATGCACCCAAGTAGTATTCTTCTCCTTCAAAGAGCAAAAAATGCCACCCAAAGAGCTCTTAAGATCAACAATGGAGGCTAAGAACGTTTTGGGCAGGAAGGAGGTGATGGAGGCTGAGGGTGTGCAAACCCTAGCCTCCCACTACTCTTAAATAGGGATCAAAACACATGATTAGGTTTTTGCCTGAACTCGCGTTGTGAGAATGTAACCCTCACGTCATGAGCCTTAAAATGGTCACATGTCTAAGTCACGTCTTGAGACCATATTTTTCACGTCGTAACCTTTAAATTTTGGGTTTTTTCATTCTTATTTAGCTCAAACATTTTAAAAATCGAGTACCTACATTAGATGTTACAATTCTCCCCCACTAGAATCAGACTTTGCCCTCGAATTCCCCAGTCTTGAACAAAACAAGATGGTGGGTACGCATCTCCTCCTCAGGTTCCTAAGTCCACTTGGACCCCTTTCGGTGCTGCCATTGCCATTGCACCTTTACCAAGCCCATTTCCTTGGTACGCAGGGTCTTCGTCTTCTGGTCGATAATTGCTACCGGTTGCTCCACATAATTCAAGAGGTTATGCACCTGAATATCATCCAAGGGTACTATGGCGGTCTCATTAGTCACACACTTCCGTAACTAGGAAACATGGAAGGTGTTATGAATTTGAATGAGCTCATCTGGTAAATCTAGTTGTTAGGCCACCTTGCCTACATTAGCTATCACTCGTAATGGACCGATAAACCTAGGGATCAACTTTCCCAGCTTCTTGAATCAGATAACGCTTTTCCAAGATGAGACCTTCAGGAGTACCATTTTCCCGACTTGAAATTCCAACTTAGATCGATGTCGGTCAGCATAGCTATTCTGATGAATCTGGGTTGTCTGCAATCTTTGCCTAACCTACTGTATAAGTTCCTCCATATTGAGTACTATCCCTATGATCCCCATGATCCGCTGACCAATCTCTTCCCAACAAATCAGAGTTCGAAATTTCCTCTCATAGAGAAGCTCGAAGGAAGGCATACCAATACTGGCGTGATAGTTGTTATTATAAGAAAACTCAACCAGAGGTAGGTAGGAGTCCCAGATCCCACTGAAATCTATGATACATGCCCTTAATATGTCATCAAGCATCTAGATGGTTCGCTCGCTCTACCCATATGTCTAAGGATGATAAGCAGTACTAAAATGCAATCGAGTACCCAACTCCTCAAAGAACTTCTTCCAAAATCTAGATGTGAAACAAACATTCCGATCTGACACAATCGAAGAGGGCACACCATGGAAAGCAACCACCTCTCGAACATAGATCTCTGCAAGCTTCTTTGCAGAAGAGCTCTCACGAATGGACAGAAACTGAGCACTCTTTGTCAAACGGTCAATAATCACCCAAATGACATCAAACCCTTTGTCGTCTTCAGTAAGTTAGTGATGAAACCCATGTTGATCTATTCCCATTTACATAATGGGACCTCCAAGGGCTATAATTTTCCATGAGAGCACTGATGTTTGGCCTTGACCTTCCGACATGTCAAGCACCGTTCCATAAACCAAGCCACATCTATCTTCATACATGGCCACCAATAACTATGTATCAAA
Source organism: Lactuca sativa (assembly GCF_002870075.4). NCBI lineage: Eukaryota > Viridiplantae > Streptophyta > Magnoliopsida > Asterales > Asteraceae > Lactuca > Lactuca sativa. Next base: position 250,476,163 of record NC_056630.2, read on the forward strand.
TCATGATACATCTTAGTCGCGCCCATATGGATGTAAAACCTCGATTTGTGTGCATCTTCCATCAAAATATGCTGGACCCCACCCAGATAAGGCACCCAAATCCTGCCATGCAGTGCCAAAGACCCCAACTATCATAATCAAAAGTTGATATTTGACCGATCACTCTCTTACTCTTTCGGTTTTCCACCTTGATGGCCTCCAACTGAGCAACCATGATCAACTCCAATACTGGAGTCACTACTGTCATCCTCAAGCATACCTCCCAAATTGGATTACTAACTGTACTGCGACTTAGAGCATTGGCCACCACATTGGCCTTACCAGGGTGGTAAAATATCTTACAATCATAATCCTTCACAACATCAAGCCACCTTCGTTGCCTCATATTTAGGTTGGGTTGATCCATCAAGTATCTCAAACTCTTTTGGTACATATAAATAGTACACCGAACCCTATATAGGTAGTGACACCAAATCTTGAGGGAAAAAGCCACTACCCTCAACTTCAGATCATGCATAGTATAATTCGAATCATGAGGCTTCAGCTGCCTCAAATGTAAGCGATTACGTGCCCCCTCTGCATCAACACTGCACCCAAACCCATGATCGATCCATCACAATACACCATGAGATCCTAAACTCCTTCTGGAAGGGTAAGCACTGGCACCTCATATAGCTTCTACCGAAGAGCCTCAAATGCTTCCTGCTGATCAGGCCCCCAACGGAAAGTGGCATCCTTCTTAGTCAGTATGGTGAGAGGAACTATAATCTTGGAAAAATCCTTGACGAACCTCCGATAATAGCCTGACAACCCAAGGAAACTCCAAATCTCAGATTGAGACTTTGTAACTTCCCATTGCATAACAACCTCAATCTTGGCTGGGTCGACCAATATCCCATTGCATAACAACCTCAGCTATTTCTTCATTATGATTTTCTGGATAAAGCTCTACTCGAGGAGTTGGTCGACCTCCTCGTCGAGTAGCAGCGAGGTGAAAACGCGTGTTTAGTTACCTACTTGGCGAGTTCACTATTGCGACTCGGCGAGTAGGAGTTGGCAGATGAAACCCTAAATCCCGGGGTTTGCACCCCTATTTAAAGGAGCCTCAGCCTCCCTTGGGCTTCCTTACAGTCTTTGAGAGCCCTTATAAACCCTAATTCGTGTGTGTGTGCCTTGGTGTGGGTTTGAAGCTTGGAAGAGAGGATTTTGGAGGAAGGGAGCTAAGAGTGCAAAGGAAATTGAAGCAAGAAAGGAAGGGGAAATGGGTTTTACCTCAGCTAGCATATTTTGAAGGTATCAAAGTGCCATTCTTACTTCCTTTTCCTTCCTCTTGTTGAGTTCTAGGGCTTTTTATGGATTTTCAAGTTGGGATGTTGAGCTATAGGCTAGATCTGAAGTTGTAACTTCAGATCTGGACCCTCCTTGGGTGCTAGATTCATAAAGTTGTTGTATTGGTTGTAGTTGAAGTCCCTCTTGGACTAAAAGCTCCATTAAGAACTTAAAATAGACTTTTGGAGCCCATATAGCCATGCATGTACGTAAAGTTTGCAACTTTACGTGGTAAGTATGCTCTAGAAGCTTGGATCTGTGATTTGGAGCCGCTGCATGGCTTAAAACAAATCTGTATGGAAAGAGGACTGGATGGACTCAGCGAGTCGCAATAGTGAACTCGGCGAGTCACATGAAGATGGTCATTGAACTCGGCGAGTTGGACGAACAACTCGGCGAGTCCGATGAAGATCACCATAAAACTCGACGAGTTGAAGAACAACTCGGCAAGTCGGATGGCTTTTCCCTTGGGTAGGCATGTGTGTGTACCTGTCGAGTTGTAAGGAGGAAACCTGGCAGGTGGCCCTTAAGGATTGATCGGGATTCGAAGGAACTCGACGAGTCACTCCGATGACTCGACGAGTTGGAATGTGCTCCATGAACTCGGCGAGTGGCCGAGTGCACTTGGCGAGTTGAGGTCAACATGGACTGTTGACCTTGACTGAGGACTCTGACCTTGATCAGGAATTACTAAAGGGTTATGGGGTGTCTCATAAGAGTAAGAACTTATGAGTATTTTGTGCTACGGTTATAGGTGGTGGAGCCGGTGTCAAGTGATCTGATAGTTGGGGTTTGCATTTCAATCGACGTATGCGAGGTGAGTTATCCTCACTATATCGATAGGGTCTACGGCACCAAGGTCGGCCCTTTATGATTTACATTCTGGGTTAGGATGGTTGCTTTGTTATTGCCATGCTAAATTTCATCCTGGTTTAGGATGGGTGTTATGTTATTGCTTTGATAGAATTTATACTGTTAGGATGGTTGTTATACTAGAGATCTGTAGTTATGGTATGCCGCATAAGATTCTGATCTATTGGATCGGAATCAGGATAGATAGTATGTTATGCTTTTATGATCCGTGAGGATTGGTATGTTAGTGACCTGTTAGGTCAATACTCTAGCTATGAGTGAAACTCTATGATTGATGGTCAATGAGATAGATATGTTTGCTATGTGTACATGCCAGTATATGATAGTATGCGTACATGGTTAGTTGCTTGTTGGTTGGGTTGAGGTGGTCCTGCTTTGTGCTGAAGGCCAACACACCCTCTGAGCGGTCTGGGGAGACTGTAGGCCCACGCGGCGGACCAGTTATGCCGAAGGCTCGGGATAGATTCAGATAGACTGTAGGCCCAGTAGGGCGGACCAGTCCGGCCGATGGCCCAATATGTATGTTGTTTGATTGATCGTTATGGCTATGGTTCTACCAGTGTGGTATTCGTATTTTGGGGGTAGCTCACTAAGCCCTTGGGCTTACAGTTTTCAGTTTATTGTTTCAGGTACTTCAGGAGAGCGAGGGAAGGCGAAGGCATGACCGTACCGCTCCTCATCCTCATGATCTATTTTGGGACACTCTGATGATAAGTGAATTGGAAATGTTTTGTAAAAACAATTACTATTTAACTCTTTGTTAGTATTAAAAGTTTAAATTTGGCGTAAATTTTATGGGTGTTACAAGTTGGTATCAAAGCCTTGGTTTGTGCGAATTGGAGGAACACTCGTGTGAATCCAGTCTCAAACCGAGGAGATTTTTGGGAAATAAATTTTAAAAATGGTTTTCAAAATAAAGGATGGAGGATGCAGAAGGTACGATCAGTCGGAGCCTGTAAGTAAGCCCCAAAATACCATACAGTTATTTGGTATTCTGATATGATTAGAACAACATGCTAGTGCTAGGCTAGGTATTTTCAAGAATCGCATGATAGATTGGCCTGATTGTATGATACCTATTAGCCTAGGGTTTCTTGTATATGGGATTGACATCATAACTGTAGATGCTTAGTGTATGTACCACGGCTGCGGATAGTCAAGATCTTATAGCCTGAGAATGTCCGATTCGACCTTAGTGCAGGATCGGATATTCGAAAGTCTATCGGGTCCAACACTACGTGCAGCCAGTGTACACTAGCGCTGCAAGGGATGATGGAAGTTTCATAGATATGTGAGTGGTGCGGAACTGCAGGATCAGTTACTAGTTAGGCGATGTCCCCTGTTAGTGAGGGTCGAGCGCATATTATGTTAAATACAGTTTAGGGCGTTGTGGTGATACTTGACACAAATATGGGTAGGTGTGGAAGGTAGTAGGGGCCCATACTACTGAAAGCACAGGACCCATACGCGCATCAAGGAAGTCACAACCCCTAGGGTTCGAGGGTAATTGGTCTTCCGTCATTATATGATCTGCCTGAGACATTGAGTTTGTTTGCAGTATGGTGGTGACAAGACGTGTTGCTTCGGGATCCGGATCAATATCAGGGTCGGGAGACGGAGGATTGGAGGTGCCGGTGGCACCTGAGCCCGTGATTCAGATAGGGACCAAGGAGTTGGATGTCTGGATTCGGGAGATCATGCACGATTAGATTGTTGCTGCGTTCGGAGCGCATCTGCCAGAGATGTTTGGGTCGATTAAGACCGCGATGGTCGAGTATTTTGATGAGCGGTATGCTGCTCTAGCAGAGACTGTTGCCGCTGCAGCCACTTCGGCTGTAACAACTACATGGGTTGGAGGAGGAGGAGCCGGCAGGGCTTTCCAGTACCGGGACTTCGACAATACGAAGCCCCCGAAATTTGATGGTACACAGGATGTTATTCGGGCTATGAGGTGGTTATCTGACGTGGAGGGATGTTTCTTCACGTATTCGTGTCCTGCTGACCAGAAGGTCAGCTGTGCCCTGAACCTACTAAGGCTTGGGGCGAAGGACTGGTGGAGGCTGACGACTGGGTTTTATACTGATGATCAGAGGGCTGCTATTACCTGGGAGCAGTTCCAGGATATGTTTCACACCTGCTACGTTCCGCGTGTGGAACGGGAGCGGCTTGCGCAAGAGTTTTTGACCTTGAGACAGGATGGAGAGTCTGTGATGGAGATTACCCGTATGTTCACGGAGAGGGCTATGTTTTGCCTGGAGTTTGCATCAGAGCAGTCTCAGATGACTCGTTATCTGAGTATGCTCAAGACAGATATTCGACAGTTTATGTCTACTCAGCGATATGATACCCTCTTGGACCTACATGAAGCCGTGCGGCGGCATGAGTTGGAGATAGAGCTGCAGCTGAAGGAGCAGCGTCAGGCACCGACACAGTCTCAGTCAGCGCCTAAGCGGTCTAAAACCGCTGATACACGGTCCGAGGGCCATCAGAGCCGCACTTGTGGAAAGTGTGGCAAGGCTTATTCAAAGGTTTGTCGAGCAGGAGGTGGGTGCCACAGGTGTGGCAAGGAGGGGCACTATGCCGGGGACTGTCGTCAGTCCGCCCCTCCAGCAGATATAAGGATTTGTTTCCATTGTCATCAGGTTGGTCATGTGAAGACCAACTGTCCGCAGCTCGCCGCCAAGCCGGCGCAGGGTTCCGCGCCAGCTACTGTGAGGATTGGAGATGGGAGGCCAGTCAAGATGGAGCCTCCGAAGGCTCAGGGTCGCGCCTTCCAACTCACGGCCGAGGAGGCCAAAGAAGCACCGGATGTGGTTGCTGGTATGATTCTATTCTCTATCTCAGTTGTTGTCTTTGTGCTATGCTTATTGGTTGTACCTATGATCAGGTACGTTTTTAGTAAATTCTTTGCCTGCTTTGGTTTTATTTGAATCGGGGGCGAGTCGTTCGTTCGTATCTCAGACCTTCTTTAGAGGGTTCAGTGTGCTGATAGATGATCTTGAGTGCCCGTTGCGAGTTTCGATCGCCAACGAGCATGGGATTTCTGCTTCTTCAGTCTACTGAGGATGCAAGTTAGAGATTTTCGGAGTGTCTTTCCCAATGGATTTGATTCCTATTCCCATGGGGGATGTATGCATGATTGTAGCTTAGCACTTTTGGCACTATGATCGACTGTGAGGGTCAGCGAGTGGTGGTTCAAACCTCAAGTGGGGGAGAACTGGTGGTATATGGTGATGGCACCAGGTTGGGATCAGGGTTCTGTTCGGCGGCCAGGGCTCGACAGTATATTCAGCACGGGTGTGCCGGTTATTTAGCATATGTGGTAGATACGCGAGTTAGAGAGCAGCTCTCTGTATCAGAGGTCCCTGTGGTTAGAGAGTTTGCTGATGTATTTCTGGAGGAGTTACCCGGAGTGCCTCCGGTGAGGCAGGTTGAGTTCAGGATTGATCTAGTGCCAGGTGAGGCCCCTATCGCTAAGGCACCGTACCGTTTGGCACCGCCAGAGATGCAGGAGCTATCATCTCAGTTGCAGGAACCGCTAGGTAAGCAGTTTATTTGTCCGAGTAGCTCACCCTGGGGAGCACCGATCCTCTTCGTCAGGAAGAAGCATGGTTCACACAGGATGTGCATTGACTATAGGGAGTTGAATAAGTTAATGGTAAAGAACTGTTATCCACTCCCGAGGATAGATGATCTCTTCGACCAACTGCATGGTGCATCTTGGTTTTCCAAGATTGATTTGAGATCAGGTTACCACCAGGTCAGGGTGAGGGAGGAAGATGTGGAGAAGACCGCGTTCCAGACTCGTTATGGTCATTACGAGTTCGTGGTGATGCCGTTTGGACTCACCAACGCGCCAGCAGTGTTCATGGATCTGATGAACCGAGTGTGCAGACCGATGCTCGATCGCTCGGTCATTGTGTTTATAGATGATATCTTGGTGTATTCCAAGACCGAAGAGCAGCATGAGGAGCACCTCAGGAAGCTGTTGAAGGTGCTGCGACGAGAACCGATTTATGCCAAGTTCTCGAAGTGTGAGTTCTGGTTACAGGAGGTTCAGTTCCTTGGACATCTCGTTAACCAGGATGGGATTTTGGTCGATCCGGCCAAGGTGGAGGCGGTTATGCAGTGGGAGACTCCGATATCTCCCTCAGACATCAGGAGTTTTCTAGGCTTAGCAGGGTATTTTCGGAGAGTCATTCGTGATTTCTCCAAGGTTGTTGTACCCCTCACTCGTCTAACGAGAAAGGGAGTGGACTTCCGGTGGGGCCCGGAGCAGCAGAGGGCATTTGAGACCCTCCGGCAGCGGTTATGCGAGGCGCCAGTGTTGACACTCCCTGAGGGAGTGGAGGATTTACTGGTATATTGTGATGCGTCCATCGTAGGCTTAGGGGCAGTCCTCATGCAGAGGGGGCGGGTGATAGCTTATGCATCACGGCAGTTGAAGTTGCATGAGACAAGATACCCCACACACGATCTTGAGTTGGGAGCGGTGGTCTTCGCTCTCAAGATTTGGAGGCACTATCTGTACGGGGTCCGTTGTACCATATACACAGATCACAAGAGTTTGAGGCACATTATGGATCAGCCGAACCTGAATATGAGGCAGCGCAGGTGGCTGGATGTAGTCAAGGACTATGATTATGATATCCTTTACCACCCTGGTAAAGCGAATGTGGTCGTGGACGCCCTGAGCCGCAAGTCAGCTGGGTCTTCTACCCCATCCAGATGTATGAGGATAGCGGTGGATTCCCCGCTGGTGGGTTTGGTCAGAGATGCTCAGATCGAGGGTATGAAACCAAAGAACAGGAAATTGGAAAGGATTAAGGGCGAAAGCGCCCGGTTTGTTAAGGATAGTCGCGGGCTACTGACCCGATATGGTCGGGTTTGGGTTTTGATGACCGGAGGAGTTAGACAGACAGTGATGGAGGAGGCTCATAAGTCTCATTTTTCTATTCACCCGGGGGCTACCAAGATGTACCGAGATTTGAGTTTGAGTTATTGGTGGCCTGGTATGAAGCGAGATATCGCTTGGTACGTTGAGAGGTGCTTGACCTGCAGAATGGTCAAGGCCGAGCACCAGAGGCCGCATGGTAAGTTGCAGCCCCTGGAGATGCCCATGTGGAAATGGGAACAGATTACGATGGATTTCGTTACAAAGTTGCTAAAGTCGACAAAGAGATTCGATGCTATATGGGTCATCGTGGATCGATTGACCAAGAGTGCCCATTTCCTAGCTATTCGGGAGAGTTCGTCGGCGGAGAAGTTGGCCGACCTATACGTCCACGAGATTGTCTCTCGCTATGGGGTTCCAGTTTCCATAGTTTCCGATCGGGATGTCCGATTTACTTCCCGTTTTTGGCAGAAGTTCCACAAGGAACTAGGTACGAGACTGCATTTCAGTACAGCGTTCCATCCGCAGACTGATGGGCAGAGTGAGCGGACCATTCAGACCCTCGAAGATATGTTGAGGGCGTGCGTCATCGATTTTGGTACGAGTTGGGATTCCCACCTACCGCTTGTGGAGTTCGCCTACAACAACAACTATCATTCCAGTATTGGTGCCCCACCTTTCGAGCTGTTGTATGGGCGGAAGTGTAGGACCCCAATCTGTTGGGGCGAGGTTGGGCACAGGGTAATGGGTCGGATAGAGGTAGTTCTGCAAACTACCAAGATGATACAACATATTAGACAGCGGCTGCAGACCGCTCAGAGTCAACAGAAGATTTATGTCGATCGACGCCGATCTGAGTTGGAATTTCAGGTGGGGGACATGGTTCTCCTGAAGGTCTCACCCTGGAAGGGTGTGATCCGTTTCAGGAAGAGGGGAAAATTGGGTCCCCGATTCATTGGGTCGTTTAGGATTGTTGCCAGGGTTGGCAAGGTGGCTTATAGGCTAGAGCTTCTGGAGGAACTTAGCCGGATCCACAGTACATTTCATGTTTCACAGTTGCGAAAGTGTGTTATGGACCAGGAGGCAGTGGTATTGCTGGATGACATTCAGGTCAATGAGCGCCTGAACTATGTGGAGAGGCTGGTAGCTATCTTGGAAAAGAAGAGTAAGATTCTGCGTAACAAGGAGATACCTTTAGTAAAGGTGCAGTGGGAGCATCGGAGGGGATCCGAGTGGACGTGGGAGCCGGAGGCGGAAATGCGCAAGCATTACCCGACATTGTTTTCTTCAGCGGACTTCGAGGACGAAGTCTAGTTCAAGTGGGGTGTAACTCCCCGATCCTCAGGTATTTCTTCAATATAATTTTCTGGATAAAGCTCTACTCGACGAGTTGGTCGACCTACTCGTCGAGTAGCAGTGGGGTGAAAATGCGTGTTTAGTGACCTAGTCGGCGAGTCCACTACTGGGACTCGGCGGGTAGGAGCTGGTAGATGAAACCCTAAATCCCGGGGTTTGCACCCCTATTTAAAGGAGCCTCACTGTAGGGATGACAATGGGTACGGGTATACCGGGTTTCGTGTTCCCCATCCCCATACCCGAATCCCCATCTACATCCCCATACCCGACCCCATCCCCATCGGGGATTAAAAATCTATCCCCATCCCCATCCCCAATGGGTATCGGGGATCCCCAATGGGTAATCGGGGATTTTTCCCCATTACAAAGTTTTGAACTTTTATGAAAAATAACTCATAATTATATATTAACCAACAAAAAAATAACAAAACTAATATAAAACACTATAATCACCGAATGTCTTCAAACACGAACAATAACATTGAAGGTTAAAAATTAAACCATTCTTTGCAAAAAAAAGACAAAAAAAGTCTTCCCAAAACTATACGTTTGATTGTTAGAAAACCTTATTTTGTCTAATGAACATTTGCTTATGCATTATTAAAAATGAAAACATAAATAATATTATATATATATATATATATATATATATATATATATATATATATATATATATATATATATATATATATCTGGTACCCATCGGGGCCGGTTTCGGGTGCGGGTATGGGTACCCGACAGGTAAAACCATCCCCATCCCCATCCCCGCTTTTTATATTCAGGTAATACCCATCCCCGTCCCCATTCCCGGTCAACTCGGGGATTTACCCGGTTAACTCGGGTTAGGGTTTCGGTTACCTGTTGGGTACGGGCTTTTTTGCCATCTCTAAGCCTCAACCTCCCTTGGGCTTCCTTACAGTCTTTGAGAGCCCTTATAAACCCTAATTCATGTGTGTGTGCCTTGGTGTGGGTTTTAAGCTTGGAAGAGAGGATTTTGGAGGAAGGGAGCTAAGAGTGCAAAGGAAATTGAAGCAAGAAAGGAAGGGGAAACGGGTTTTACCTCAGCTAGCATCTTTTGAAGGTATCAAAGTGCCATTCTTACTTCCTTTTCCTTCCTCTTGTTGAGTTCTAGGGCTTTTTATCGATTTTCAAGTTGGGATGTTGAGCTATAGGCTAGATCTGAAGTTGTAACTTCAGATCTGGACCCTCCTTGGGTGCTAGAGTCATAAAGTTGCTGTATTGGTCGTAGTTGAAGTCCCTCTTGGACTAGAAGCTACATTAAGAACTTAAAATAGACTTTTGGAGCCCATATAGCCATGCATGTACGTAAAGTTTGCAACTTTACATGGTAAGTATGCTCTAGAAGCTTGGATCTATGATTTGGAGCTGCTGCATGGCTCAAAACAAATCTGTACGGAAAGAGGACTGGATGGACTCGACGAGTCACATGAAGATGGTCATTGAACTCGGCGAGTTGGACAAACAACTCGGTGAGTCCGATGAAGATCACCATAAAACTCGATGAGTTGAAGAACAACTCGGCGAGTCGGATGGCTTTTCCCTTGGGTAGGCATGCGTGTGTACCCGTCGAGTTGCAAGGAGGAAACTCGGCGGGTGGCCCTTAAGTATTGATCGGGATTCGAAGGAACTCGACGAGTCACTCTGATGACTCGGCGAGTTGGAATTTGCTCCATGAACTCGGCGAGTGGCTGAGTGCACTCGACGAGTTGAGGTCAACATGGACTGTTGACCTTCACTGAGGACTCTGACCTTGATCAGGAATTACTAAGGGGTTATGGGGTGTCTCATAAGAGTAAGAACTTATGATTATTTTGTGCTATGGTTATAGGTGGTGGAGCCGGTGTCAAGTGATCCGATAGTTGGGGTTTGCATTTCAATCGACGTCAGCGAGGTGAGTTATCCTCACTATATCGATAGGGTCTACGACACCAAGGCCGGCCCTTTATGATTTACATCCTGGGTTAGGATGGTTGCTTTGTTATTGCCATGCTAGATTTCATCCTAGTTTAGGATGGGTGTTATGTTATTGCTTTGCTAGAATTTATCCTGTTAGGATGGTTGTTATACTAGAGATCTGTAGTTATGGTATGCCGCATAAGATTCTGATCTATTGGATCAGAATCAGGATAGATAGTATGTTATGCTTTTATGATCCGTGAGGATTGGTATGTTAGTGACCTGTTAGGTCAATACTCTAGCTATGAGTGAAACTCTATGATTGATGGTCAATGAGATAGATATGTTTGCTATGTGTACATGCCAGTATATGATAGTATGCGTACATGGTTAGTTGCTTGTTGGTTAGGTTGAGGCGCTCCTGCTTTGTGCTAAAGGCCAACACACCCTCTGAGCGGTCTGGGGAGACTGTAGGCCCACGCGGTGGACCAGTTATGCCGAAGGCTCGGGATAGATTCAGATAGACTGTAGGCCCAGTAGGGCGGACCAGTCCGGCCGATGGCCCAGTATGTATGTTGTTTGATTGATCGTTATGGCTATGGTTCTGCCAGTGTGGTATTGGTATTTTGGGGGTAGCTCACTAAGCCCTCGGGCTTACAGTTTTCAGTTTATTGTTTTAGGTACTTTAGGAGAGCGAGGGAAGGCGAAGGCGTGACCGTACCGCTCCTCATCCTCATGATCTATTTTGGGACACTCTGATGATAAGTGAATTGGAAATGTTTTGTAAAAACAATTACTATTTGACTCTTTGTTAGTTTTATAAGTTTAAATTTGGTGTAAATTTTATGGGTGTTACACTTCTACATATTTTGTACTTTCCTCATTATCTATACAAACTATGCCTAAACTTTAAACCGGGTCTTATCGATTATGCATTGATTCTTTAATTCCACATTTGTCATCATCATTAGGATCCTATATGTGGTATCATAGCTTAATCTTAAAGGTTTAACAACTTATTCAAGATCAACGATCGTTGATGGCAATATTTTTGGTGTGTAATCGACTCGAAGATTCAAATTTTTTATGAGTCTCTCCATTGAATATTTTTTCTTTCAATTCAATATTTGTTGATCCAATTATCTTTGGAACAAATTACTGAAATAGTCCCTATGGTTTGGCTAGATTTGCACGTTTGGTCCCTATCTTTTGTTTTGCACTCGGACAATCCTCACCTTTTTGTTTTTATGACCCGCCTGGTCCCTGTGTCCATTAGTCGTCAATTCCAAACGTTAAGTCCCCCCCACGTGCTTCGCACATGAGGGGTATTTTCGTCATTTTATATAAAAAACCTATTAGAACCCCCTAAACCCTCATTCTCTATATTTTCTTATACACCCTTTCTTCGTCTCTTTCATTTCCTCTTCTCTGAAGTGTCAATCGACCCTAATGGAAAAAACTTGCAAGTATGGTCAAGTTGGTGTGATACGAAGACCGACTAAAAAGAAAAACCCTGGAAGACTTTTCTATTGGTATACGGGGAGGTAAGGGTAATTTCTTCTTATGTGTAACATCCTGAATCTCAGGTATATGAATTTTACATAAAAAGGACATTTTTGAATTGGAACTCGTCGAGTTGATGGCCTCAAAGCGCGTGTAGGGATTTCTCTACTCTACTAGTTGAGAGGGGAAACTCGACGAGTAGGACCTGGAAAATGAAACCCTAATTTTAGGGTTTGCACTCTATTTAAAGAACATTAAGCCTCCCTACCAGCCTCCTTATTGCCCTCTAATATCCAGAAGCGAAATCCTAGTTATCTAACCCCATTTTTGAGTATCGTGAGGCTAAAAGTTGTATTGTTGGTGCATATATTGGAGGATTGGAAGCTAGGAATGAAGGGGAGCTTGTAGATCCAACACTTACTTCAGCTTGGCATCATTTGGAAGGTAGCAAGTCGTTACCTTGATCATCCTAGTCTTAGATCTTTTCATCTAATGTCGTAAAGCCATTTCTAGCACTTTTATGGGTTAATTCTGATGGGTTTTAGCCATAAGAACTTTCCTATGTGCGCATGCAAAACCCTAATGCTCGGATCTAGGCTTTCTAATTAAACATGCTTTGAATCCAAGACTTCTAATGACTAATTAGGAGTAATAACAATACTAAATCAGATCTAGAATCATACCTTTGAATCTCTTGTTTGATCTTGTTGTCTTGGAGCTCTAGAGTCACAATTGTCACTCCTCTAATGGCTTACAAACACCAAATAGCAAGGAGGATGATTTGGGAGAGAGGAGAGGGGAGGGAATTCGGCCAGGGGTTCTCTACTTTAGATGAAGTGCCGATTTCCCTTTGCCATAGGGTCTATTTATACTTGTAGACTCCTTAAGGGTTACAGCTTAAACCCTAATTGGATAATCTTCTCTTAAAGCAATCCAAATCCATACCATAGATAGCCTTGGACGATTTTAAGCTATCCTTAGCTTCTAGAATTCGTCCAACCCCTATCTAATAAGGATTTACAGTCTAAAATTTAACTATCAAACAATTGACAGTTTATACCCTCTTATTTAATTAATTTCTTTAAGTCACCAAATTAATACCAATTAATTTATGACTTATATTAATCAAATAACAATATTATTATTCTTTATATTATTCTCATAATATATTAATAATATTTATTCTCTCTTAATAAATCATCCTGTCAAGTTGCTATGGTGAAGGCAACCCAAAAGGACCATGTACAACCGGGTCAAATACTTGCCTAATATAGTTGCAGCCTTAGACACTATTCCAACAGTCTCCCACTTGGATAAGTCTAGTAACTATATGTACAAGTACAATTCGATTTGCAATCATAGCTCTCAAAGACGCTGTCAAACTTTGATCTAATCAATCTTGTCCTTTAGATAAGGGATAGTATAGTCCTCGGTTAGATATCATGCTAACAATTCTATGGAATGATTAGTCAAGCATTTAGGTTTCTCGATCTCTGATTTATTCGACATAGAACTTAATCAAACACATCAATTCAGTTCTGACCGGGCCCGGCAAATAATTCAAATCAAATCATCGAGCGGCCGAGATATCGCTTTTACCTTCTTAGGATAAAAGTTACAGATAAACTTCGACTTATATGCATTTACTTATTCATTAACCAACTCTTCACAACAATGCGTTTTATAACACCTAGTTACTGATGCGTTTTTGCATTATCAATGTACAATCAATTAATAAATAACAAACCATATATCTAGGTTTTAAGACTATATGATATTATCGTCTTGCGATCACCCTTTTTATATCATATTCCATAAGGTGATTCCAGCAAGTGCGGGTTTGTTCCAATGCTCAAAACCAGTTCATAAGCACTCATGAATGTTGCAACAACCCTTTGCCATGTCTAACACCATTTAGACAATCTACATACCAATTCATGACAATCTTCATTCATATCTACTTCCAACATATGAACGATTGTGGACAATTTGAATAATTCGATTATTCCTAATAAATTCAATTATTTTGGAAGTCAAAACATGCAAAGTGAAACAATAGTTAAACAATTAACATAAGATAGTAACATTACTCATAAATAAAACTCCTTTATTTAATCATCAAATGTCAATTACATTTATCTATTACACGTTTCTAATACTATCTATCTAATCTATGCTAATATCATCCTTCACCCCAATACTCCTAGCATGCTGCAAGTGCTTAACCCTACTCAGTCCCTTCAAAAGCGGATCTGCTGGGTTATCTTCTGATGATATTCTCTTCACTACGAGTTGTCCTTCTTCTACACGATGTCTGATAAAATGATATTTTCTGTCGATATGTCGTGATCTACCATGATCCCTCGGTTCCTTGGTCAAGGCAACCGCTCCTTCATTATCACGGAAAATCTCCATGGGCTCCTTTATGGCAGGTACAACTCCAAGATCACCGATGAAGTTCTTCAGCCATATTGCCTCCTTCGACGCTTCGCTTGCTGCAATGTACTCTGATTCGCACGTTGAATCAGCTACGGTTTCCTGCTTGGAACTCTTCCATGTCACTGCTCCTCCATTCAGGGTAAAGACCCAGCTCGACTACGAACGGTAGTTGTCCCTGTCGGTCTGAAAGCTGGCGTCACTATACCCTCGCACCTTCAAGTCATCACTCCCTCCGAGGACTAAGAACCATTCCTTCGTCCTCTGAAGGTACTTAAGGATATTCTTCACCGCAATCGAATGGGCTCTACCAGGATTCCCTTGATATCTGCTAACCATGCTCAAAGCAAAGGCTACATCAGGGCGAGTACAAGTCATAGCATACATGATTGAGCCAACTGCAGAAGCGTATGGTACTCGGCTCATTTCTGCTATTTCAGCTTCGATACTCGGACTTTGAGTCTTACTCAACTTGGCATTACTTTGTATCGGTAATTCTCCCTTCTTCGAGTTTTCCATACTAAAACGTTTTAGTACCTTCTCTAAGTAAGTGTTTTGACTAAGTCCTATTAGTCTCTTACTTCTTTCTCTTACTATCCTTATTCCCAAAATGTAAGAAGCCTCTCCGAGGTCCTTCATAGCGAAGCACTTCCCGAGCCAGGACTTAACTTCTTGCAGAGTCGGAATGTCGTTTCCTGTGAGTAATATGTCATCGACATATAGAACAAGGAAGCTAACTATACTCCCACTGGCTTTGACATATACACATGATTCATCTTCGCTTCATACAAATCCAAACTCTTTGACTTTCTCATCGAAGCAAAGATTCCATCTACGAGACGCTTGCTTAAGTCCATAAATGGACTTATCAAGCTTACACACTCTATTCGGATGCTTCAGATCCACAAACCCCTCTGGCTGAGTCATGTAAACATCCTCAGCCAACTTCCCATTGAGGAAAGCGTTCTTGACATCCATTTGCCAAATCTCATAATCATGAAATGCGGCAATCGCTAGCATCACTCTAATAGATTTTATCTTCGCAACCGGTGAGAAGGTCTCATCATAGTCAACTCCGGGAGTTTGAGTAAAGCCCTTCGCAACTAATCACGCTTTATATGTGTGTACGTTTCCATCCACATCGGTCTTCTTCTTGAAGATCCATTTGCACCCAACGGTCTTACGTCCGGGCACATTATCAACCAAATTCCAAACTTGGTTATCATACATGGAATGGATCTCGCTATCCATTGCCTCTTTCCATTTCGCAGACTCCGGGCCTGCCATGGCTTCCTTATAGCTGTTAGGTTCATCAAGGTTTATTAGTGTACCGTCACTAATATACGTGTCCCCTTCGGTAGTAATATGAAAACCATAAAACTTGGGTTGAACTCTAACTCTATCGAAACGTCTAAGAGGTAAGGACTCGTGAATTGGTTCAACCAGAGTTTCCTCCTCGGGTTGAGCGCCAGCGGTAGAGGTTCCTTCATCTATCGACTCTTGAATCTCTTCAAGCTCGATTTTCCTCCCACTGTCTCCTTGGCCTATGAGTTCTCGCTCTCGGAAAACTCCTCTCCTCGCAACAAAGACAACATTGTCCTTCGGTCTATAGAAGAGATATCCAAAGGATTTCTGCGGGTAGCCGATGAAAATACATCGCTTACTCCGAGGTTCGAGCTTGTCGTGAGTATCTCGTCTTACGAAAGCCTCGCAACCCCAAACCTTGATATGTGCCAACGAGGGAGCTTTCCATGTCCACATCTCGTGAGGTGTTCTTGTAACCTTCTTAGTAGGAACTCGGTTAAGGATATGGGTGGCAGTCTCTAAGGCATACCCCCAAAAAGAGATAGGTAGTGAAGCACGACTCATCATAGAGCGAACCATATCCAATAAGGTTCGATTACGCCTTTCTGCCACACCATTCAATTGTGGTGTCCTAGATGGTGTCAATTGTGAAACTATTCCACACTCCTTGAGATAATCATGGAATTCAAGACTTAGGTACTCTCCTCCTCGATCGGATCGAAGCATCTTGATTTTCCTGCCCAATTGATTCTCCACTTCATTCTTGAACTCTCTGAACTTTTCAAAGGTTTCTGACTTTTGCTTGATTAAATAGATATACCCATATCTACTATAATCATCGGTAAAGGTCACGTAGAAGCGGTTCCCATCCTTCGTGGTTGATCTAAACGGTCCACATACATCGGTATGTATTAGGTCGAATAGACCCTCACCCCTCTCGCACGTACTCGTGAAGGGTGATTTAGTCATCTTTCCAAGTAAACAAGACTCGCACGTGTCATCTTCCCTAAGGTCGAATGACTCCAACACTCCATCCTTTTGGAGTTGGGCTAAGCGTTTCTTGTTGACATGTCCAAGACGACAATGCCACAAGGATGCTTTATCCATACTATTGGAAGAATCTATGTTCAAAACATCATTTCCTAAGTTATCAACAATCATAACAGTTTCATAAATTCCATTACATGGTATAGCTTCAAAATAAAAGACACCATTTAGATAAGCCAAAATAGAACCATTCTCATTATTAAAGGAAAATCTAAAACCGTGTCTAAACAAACCATGAAATGAAATGATGTTTCTAGCCATTTCTGGCGAATAGCAACAATTGTTCAAATCTAAACATAAATTATTCCTAAGAACTAAAGAATACACTCCAATCTTGGTCACAGGCGACGATCTTCTGTTCCCCATGATTAGATTGATCCTTCCTTGCTCCACATCCCTACTTATTCTTAGTCCCTGCACATTAGAACAAATGTGGTAACCACAACCGGTGTCAAGAACCCAAGAAATATCATGATTAGAATCGTTAGATTTAATATTGTATATACCTGTGAAAGACGGCTTGATCTTTCCTTCCTTGATGGCTTGCAGGTACTCTGGGCAGCTTCTTTTCCAATGTCCTATCTTATGGCAATGGTGACACTCTGCCTGCTTAGGGTTAGGGCAGGGCTTAGCGGGATCAACTTTGGTCCCACTAGAAGAGCCACCATCTCGGGCTTTAACCTTGCGATAGTTCTTTGACGAAGCCTTCCTCTTCTTTCCCTTTCCTTGACCAATAGCCAAGACAGGAGCAGCGGGTGGATTGGGAGTTCGTGCAACAGACTTGTCTTTGAAGTTGCTCTCAGCGACCCTCAAGAGACCTTGGAGCTTGCTTAGGGTGACCTCCTCTTTGTTCATGTGGTAGGTCATCCTAAATTGATTGTACATCGGAGGCAAAGAGTGAAGCACCATGTCAATCGCCAAGTCTTCCCCAAAGTCAACATTTAACTTGCGAAGGCGGTCGACATACCTTTGCATCTTTTGCAGGTGCACGGTAAGAGATTCTCCATGACCCATCTTAGCGGAAATCATGTTAGTGAAAATCTCATAACGCTCTTGTCTCGCGTTCTGGTGGTATCTCTCCAATAAGTCTTGATGCATTTCGTACGGGTACATGTCCTCATAGGACTTTTGGAATTCGGAGTTCATGGTGGCTATCATGATGCAATGTACCTTCGTTGCATCGCACTCATGGGTTTCAAAAGCGGTAATCTCAGCCGGAGTAGCGATTTCTGGGTTGATTTTCTCGAGCTTCTCATCGAGGACATACTCCTTATCCTCATAGCGAGCAATGGTGCGAATGTATCTTATCCATTCGCTAAAGTTCGTTCCATCAAAGGTGACCTTTTGGCAAAGGCTCATCAATGTGAAAGAACTAGCAACAGTGTTGTTTGCGTTCGACATCTTTAATAGAAAGGACAAAGATAGATTAGAATATGAATCCCTAATTATCACCCAATAAGAAAAATTAGGGCTAGGATCCAACAACAATATTTACATATTTAGAAAAGGGATGTCGTAATCTAACATGCAAATAAATTGAAGGTAAGTGAATGACGATTCACTAATTCTCCACCATAAAACCTAACTATTAGTCCTAAATGTATTGAGAATTCCTAGGTTCGGATGAGATTCATTGAAACTATTCAGTGGCATGTTTAAATCTCGATATGCCCCTCTTGTTTGTGACTGGGATACAGAGGATCACAAAGCGGGTGTGAATTACCATGCAAATTCACATGGTGCCTTCATTGTAATGATCACCTATTCGATGTGCCGGTAAACCACACACGCTCCATCGAACTATGATAAACAATGAATCACCCTTTGCCACCTTTGCTTAGAACCAATTAATGTGCCGGTAAACCACAAACGCTCCACTAACTTCTTAGCAAGGGTGCAAAGTGTAATTTCATGGGATTGCATCAATTCACTTTTTCCTAAAGTAACTAAGATTGGGAAATTTTAAAATGTGTAATTACTTTGTATTACTTATTATACTTTTAATGAGAGGATGAGGTTGCCCTATCCTACCCGTTCGGCTAATGACCCTCCACCGATCAAGCAAGCGGTGGGTGTGAGTGTACACCCATTAAGCACCATTTTATAGGCCGCAACCTTATACCCACCTTATAGATCGGCTTCGTGAATGAGGGCTACTAACGGTAAGACTAGCATATTTAGTCATACATACATATATATATATATATATATATATATATATATATATATATATATATATATATATATTATTCTTGTAATATTATATTAGTATGGGGTTGTATTTTAAACCTTTTAAAATCTAGGGTTTGAAATTTAAATTGTCTAAATTAAAACTTTTAATCACAAAATGTAAATTTCAAAACTTGAGGACAAGTTTTAAACATTTAAAACATGGAGGATCAAATAACAAATAGTTTTAATTAACAATTAATTGCCTAATTATCTATATTTGATTTATTCAAGATTTCATGCAAGATAATTACCAAATTAATCAAAATAATTAATTAATTATCATATAAGAAAATTAAATATTTTATTAGTTGATAAATATCTTTAATTAGATCAAGATAATAGTCATATATATCAAAAAATCGGATTAGGGTTGATCTAATGTGATTAAGGTAAGTTTCCATAAGATAATCATGAAGAAATCCCGAATCTGGCCATTCCTGACGCTTGGACTCGCCGTGTGCACCAAAGGGACTTGCCGAGTCAGGCCAACTCGCCGAGTCCACTATGGAACTCGCCAAGTCCATGACTCAGAAACACAAAAATCGAATTTTGCAATGAAGTTTCAAACAATTAAGCAACTATTTAATGAAAACCAAGCTAGGCTCTGATACCACTGATGGGTTTTAGCCATAAGAACTTTCCAATGTGCGCATGCAAAACCCTAATGCTCGAATCTAGGCTTGCTAATTAAACATGCTTTGAATCCAAGACTTCTAATGACTAATTAGGAGTAATAACAATACTAAATCAGATCTAGAATCATACCTTTGAATCTCTTGTTTGATCTTGTTGTCTTGGAGCTCTAGAGTCACAATTGTCACTCCTCTAATGGATTACAAACACCAAATAGCAAGGAGGATGATTTGGGAGAGAGGAGAGGGGAGGGAATTCGGCCAGGGGTTCTCTACTTTAGATGAAGTGCTGATTTCCCTTTGCCATAGGGTCTATTTATACTTGTAGACTCCTTAAGGGTTACAGCTTAAACCCTAATTGGATAATCTTCTCTTAAAGCAATCCAAATCCATACCATAGATAGCCTTGGACGATTTTAAGCTATCCTTAGCTTCTAGAATTCGTCCAACCCCTATCCAATAAGGATTTACAGTCTAAAATTTAACTATCAAACAATTGACAATCTATACCCTCTTATTTAATTAATTTCTTTAAGTCACCAAATTAATACCAATTAATTTATGACTTATATTAATCAAATAACAATATTATTATTCTTTATATTATTCTCATAATATATTAATAATATTTATTCTCTCTTAATAAATCATCCTGTCAAGTTGCTATGGTGAAGGCGACCCAAAAGGACCATGCACAACTGGGTCAAATACTTGCCTAATATAGTTGCAGCCTTAGACACTATTCCAACAAATTCTTGTTTAGAGCATGATTTGAAGTTGAAACTTCAGATCTAGACTCTCTTAAGCCTTTAATATCATAAAGCTTCAAGCTTTATGAAGCTTGGGCCCTTCACCATAATCTAAGCCTTTCTTTTAGCCTAGTTTTAGTATTTAGAGCTTGCATGCATGTAAAGTTTGCAACTTTATGTGGAAATCATGCTTTAGGAGGTTAGATCTACAACTGGGAGCCTTAGTTTAGCTTCGAAATGACTGAATGAGAAGTAGAATGAAGGGACTCGATGAGTTGGATAGACAACTCGAGGAGTTGAAGAGGATTTTCCTGCTTCTAGTTTCTGCATGAACTCGACGAGTTGATAGGGTAACTCGACGAGTGGTTAGGTTTTTTCTCGATCATTTGCATACTGTATGTACACGACGAGTTGGTTGGAAACTCGGCGAGTTGACCCAGGG
Source organism: Lactuca sativa (assembly GCF_002870075.4). Taxonomy (NCBI): domain Eukaryota; kingdom Viridiplantae; phylum Streptophyta; class Magnoliopsida; order Asterales; family Asteraceae; genus Lactuca; species Lactuca sativa. The sequence goes on from NC_056630.2 coordinate 250,496,878, forward strand.
TTTTTCACAGTTTCTGAGTTCTGAAGGAACTCAACGAGTCAGTGGAAGAACTCGACGAGTTGGGTCAACATGGACTGTTGACCTTGACCGTTGACTTTGACTAAGCGTTGACTTAGACCAGGAGTTGACTTTGACCATGACATGGACTTTAACCAAGGTTTACCTGTGAAGGGGGCTTGAATAAGAGTTGGTAATTAAGAGGTTGCATTTTTTCAAGGAGTGAGTAGAGCCAGATGCAGGAGTAGAGATATTCAACTATTTCACCCGACCATCGAGGTGAGTTTCCTTTATTAGCGACGGGTCTCAGGCACCAATGTCAGCCTGTGTAGAGTATGTATGATGTTTAGTATCTAAGTGTGGGTAGGGACCGTATATTAGACTTGTTTATGATTAGCAGCTAAGTGTGGGCAGGGCCCGTATCTTAGCATTATCTGTGGATGATTATGAATTGGTAGATTATGGTATACTTGTTGTCTGTGTGATACTTGTATGAATGTTTAGTTAGTCGGTGTGGGCGGGGGCCCATATCCTCCAGATAGTCGAGCGTAGGCGAGGCCCATACCTCTTAGCCAACTGAGTGTGGGTGAGGCCCGTCTCTCCTAGATAGCTGAGTGTGGGTGAGGCCTGTATCTCATGGCTAGCTGAGTGTGGGCGGGGGCCCGTATGTCCTTGACTAAGGAAAAGATGATCAAAGAGGCGATTGAGTTCCTGAGTGTTTTCTGGTTGGAACCAGTGGCTTCATTTGACATTGAGAACACGAGGGATTCTCAATTCGATACGACTATAACGAGGAAGGTTTTCATTTTTCACTGCTTTGATTCCACTGCTGAATCCCCTTCTCCTCATCCTCAGATTGATCGAGAGCTGATAGATTTTTATTTGATGTTCGGTCAACCGCAGTACTTGATGTGGAGTGCACAAAAGATCACGTCTATTAAAGTACTGAAGCCGATATCTGCAGGGAAGTTTGTTAATGTTCAATTTAGAGTGACTCGAGGTTCAAACAACTCGGTCTCTATTATTTCTCTTGCAGATCTCCCAAACTTGAATCCTCATGATTGGATTTTGTTGTACAATATTTTGCTTACAAATGCAAAGGAGTATGAATCGATCCTGAATCATTTGAAGAGGATGTTAGGGTCATATATTTACGAAGTGGCTAAGATGGATCAGGAGATTGCCACTGTCATGCACAAGAAACCAATTGTGAAGCCGACTCCGAAACCGGGAGATGTGAATAAAATGACAATGGGTCAAATTGATCCAACACATCTGACGATTATGTTCACAAGAGCCAAACGTAGCAGATTTTTATTTGCTATTGTGGATAAGCATCTGTTCTCAACCGATTGCCTAGAGCATATCATCAATATCATTCATCAGTGCAAGAAGAACAACGAGTCTGATAAGAAGAACTTCACAGACATGCTTCGATAGTATATCACATTTCGTCACACTCTTTTGGCCATTATATCGAAGCTGTTCAAAATTGTTAAGAAGTCTTCAGTTGCTCAACCGAACTGAACTTTCGGTTCCATGGATGCAAAGGGGGAGATTGTAGGATAAATATGTTGCGTCATGGGCTTTGTTTTGAATTAACCGGATTGGGCCTGTCCATCCATGTTTTGTTAGGGTTACGTAGTATATATATATAGTGCATGCATGTATGCATTATAAATGGTTCCTAAGTTTTACTTTGATTATCGCTCTGTAACCCTAAAAACACCTATTTAGTCGAAGTTCTTCATCGAGCTCTTTTAAGGTGTTAAAGCTTAATCATTCAGTATTGTTTGAGCCATTCCTGTGTCTTGTTCTTATTATTTTATTCACTGTTTAGAACATATCGATCCTACTAGATTTTTAAACCCAACAATATATATATATATATATATATATATATATATATATATATATATATATATATATATATATATATCACATACCTTTAACACGCAACAAATTACTCAAAATGCAAGGATCAAAATGTGGTTTTACAGATTGGGTTGATGAGGACAACTTTAATGGTGAAAAAACTGAAAAAAATATCTCCCCTGATTTGTAGAATTCAATGGACGAGCTTCAACATGAGAATAGTACCTTGAGGCTGTTATTAGTGTTCAGTTGGTTTTTTGTGTCAATTTTAATTTACAAGCTTTAATTTATGCTATCAATGTACTTATATTTTGTTTAATCAAGGAAGTAATGTAATAGAATGGCAATGTATGAATGACATTGACTATTGGAATATAATTGTCTGTTGGAATGCAACTTTCTTTTGGAGTGGAATTGATTGTTTATAATGGAATGGAATCGATTGTTTTATAATGGAATGCAATTGACTGTTTTATAATGGAATGGAAGTGATTGTTTTATAATGGAATGAAATTGAGTGCTTTGTAATGGTATTGAGTTAGAATGGAATTAACTGTTGTACTGGTTTTCTATTAGAATGGTGACTGTTATATAATGGAATGGAAATGAGTGGTTTGTAATGGTATTGATTTAGAATGGAATTAAATGTTGGACTGGTTTTCTATTGGAATGGAATTGAACTGAATTGAAAAGTATTGAATTAGAATGGAATTGAATTGAATGATTGAACAAAATTGAATTAAATGGAATGGAATTAAAATAAAAACATAGCAACATATTAATAGCACCAAATGTTCATACCATAATTGAAACTAGAGATACATTAAAAGTCATACCATGCATAGAAAATAGGTACCAAAAGTCATACCATAATTGTTCATAGCACAAAACATAATGACAAATATAACAAACACAAAAGATCATAACACCATAATAGGTTTATAACACAAACACAAAATATCAAAACACAGTCACAACTTAAGCAATACTCTTCCCTTTCTTCCCAACCTTCCCTTTCCTGCTTGAAATTCCATCACCTGCACTTTAAGTTTCACTTTGCCTACCACCACCTAAACTTTGAGCTTTCTTCCTAACATTCCATTTCTTGCTAGAACTACCATCACCCGCACTTTGATCTTTCTTCCCATCCTTCCCTTTCTTGCTTGAACTACCATCACTTACAATTTTAACTTTCTTCCCAACCTTCCCTTTCTTTCTTGAACTATCATCACATGCACTTTGACCTTTGCATCTTCTTTTATTATGACCAAGATTTTTGCATTTTGAACATGTCACACTCTTGTCCCTCCTTGATGCCCTACCACCCTTCACCATATCTTTTAATTCAACAACTGACTTCCTTCTTTTCTTCCTTGGTCTTCCAATGGGGACATGGAGATTGGAAGGAAGCAAAGTGGTTGGACATGGAAACTTCTCCCACATTCTTCTTCCATTAATTGGTTCAATCTTGAAAGAATACATTTCCTTCCAAGTTTTTAACCTGTAAGTGGAATGAACCCATTCTTCAGGTGTAACGCCCGCATATTCAGGTTAGTCAATTTAGAGACAATAAGTATCGAAAGATGAATCTCAACAAAAGATTTTGTAGAATAAATAATATTAACTAAGTTGTCGTATATGTCACAAGGGTTCCGTACTTACAAATAACGCCGAAATCCGAGTTATAACGAAGAAGTTATGACCTGTCGAAGTTTTACGGCAAAACCGACACAACACCGGGAATCGTAAAAAGTGAATTTATGATAAAATACTTTTTAGCCTTAGAGATCTAAACTAAAGTCATAGTATACATTAAACTGAGAGTGTGCATAAAAAGAACGTCCAAATCTGACTTCGTATGAGGAAGTTATGACTTTTCTAAGATTTAGCATAGTAGTGCACAACCTGGAATTCGAATTTTAGATCGGTCAATTTTTAGCCAAAACAGTCTAAACAAGAATTGAAGACCTAGTTAGTAGGAGCTCAACAATAAAAAGACAGTAGAAAACAAAGCTCGTATGTGAAAGATATAGACGAAACTTAGTCCCTACTCTTCAAGCGTGACGAATTCAATACAAATTTGTAAATCTGAGATAGAATGAGACTGAGCCAAGGAGTCTAAACGAAAGTTGTAGTAGTCGTAAATACCAACTCGTGGATATAAAGAACGTCGAGAATAGAGCTCGTATGTTAAAGATATGGACGAAACTTAGTCCCTAAAATTCGAGCGCGATAAATTCGATACAGTTTTGTAAATCTAAGATAGAATGAGAACTAGCCGACATGGTCTAAATGAAAGTTGTAGTACTTGTAAATACCAACGCGTGGATATAAAGAACATAGAAAACGGAGCTCGTACACGGAAGATACGGACGAAACTTAGGGCCTACTCTATGATTAAATCCCTATAAATAAATGATGAATTCTTCATATTTTCTTACACCATTCCTCTAAACTCCCTCTAGAATCCTTCTTTATTTCTTGTTCAATTTCTCCTAGTTATAGGATGCGATAGAGAAACTCTGAGTCGTCAAAAAGCCGACGAAAGAAGTTTTTAGAGTCGGAGTTATGTCTGCATAATTTCTTGGTTTTCGTTAAAACCCCAGTAAGTTAAGCTACACTATTCTGTCTTCAATGTAACTTATATTTATAGTCATACATCATTATTATGAACCTATAAAAAATATGTGCTAAGTATTATAAAATATAAAGTGTTATTATAATATTTTTTTAACTACCCGCGATACGGGGAATCCGGTTTGAAGGGTTGCCTGAGTTATTGGATTTCAGATGTGGTTTAATGCCTGAATGGTCATGCCCTCCGGTGTTTCATGTCTAGCCCCTATCTATACATAGTGGTTGAGAAGTATTGTTTAAATGCTTATATAATAATAATAATAATAATAATAATAATAATAATAATAATAATAATAATAATAATAATAATAATAATACTAACACTATTAGTCACAGTAAATATTAGACTTAAATGTTGTGGTAATAATACTAGGTTTCGTCGACGGAAAATAAAATTGTTAAGAATCAAAGCGTTGTCCAAGTTGGAATCACCGCCTTAATATGTGAGTGCATAGTTATTTTCATGTTACACATAGATATGAAGTATTTAATATAAATTACATGCTATGTGTGCATATATATTATCTGTGTTCTTGATATCTATGCTAGATGAACAATTTATACATGTTTTAAATGATTTAAACTATATAAGTATTTTATATCTATGAATATGTTGGGTAAAATATGGATAGATGAATGATAAGGGATGAAAGTTTATATAGAGGAACATTGACAGCTATGGACTTAGTGCCCTATAGGTGAATATTGGCGGCATTGGACTTAGTACCCTATAGTTGAGCATTGGAAGTTGCGCCACAACCTGAAGATATTTTTGAACTACGATGTACTCTAAATATCCTAGCAGCTGCGCTTAAAGGATAGTATCGGCAGTTGTGCCTAATAGAGAACATCATAATCCTGGCAGCTGCACCTAAAGGATAATGTCGGCAGCTGTGCCTAATAGAGAACATCGTAATCTTGATAGCTGCGCCTAAAGGATAATGTCGGCAACTGTGCCTAATAGAGAATGTCATAATCCTGGAAGTTGCCCCTAAATGATAATATTGACAGCTGTACCTAACAGATAACATTGACAGTTGTGTCATTGGCAGCGATGGACTTCGTGCCTATTCCTTAGGACAATCCTTATGAATAAATGAGTGAATGATTGACGATTCTTAGGTAGATCCTTATGAACTAAAGAAGATAATGGGGATGGATAATTGGGTTAATTGTTTGCTGATAAAACATAATAACTTTATTTTGTGGGCTGAAAACCCTATGAACTCACCAGGATTCCCACCCTGGCCCACTCAGTTTATTTGTATCACAAGTGTCGATATGAAGCTACATTACACTGAAAGATTATGGAGATCACTAATGTAAATAAATGTAAGTTCTATTTATGCTTATGTTTCTGTATTGACGATGACATCCCAATGTCTTAAAAATGAATAAAATACATTTATTTGGAAATGCTTTGATAACGTATTTATCATGTTTTTCTGGGGACAAATTCTACAATATTTTTCTTTTAAAGGATACTCTTATTTTCAAATAAAGCATAAACAAATTGTTTTTTTTTTCTAGCCATGAAATTGGGGATGTCACATTAAGTAAGCCAACATTCTGGTTATTTTTTCGCATGTCCCATATAGCAACAAGGGCATGTTTACAGGGTATACTAGTGAGTTCCCATCTTCTACAAGAACATGTGTGATGAACCATGTCTACCACACATTGGTCCATCCATGGAACACTCACCTGATATTTTCCATTCCCATAGAACTTACCCACACATTAAGTCGCATCAGATTTGTTTTTTTTCAAGCACACTTGCAACAGTTGGAGTTAATGGTCCAACAGCCTTATAAATTACCTTTTGGAAACTCCCACTCCTTAACATAAGGTACTTTCTAATGAATTCAAGGCATATGACAATTTTTTGGTCACGTGCTTTCTTAATTTGATTATTTATGGTCTCATACAAGTTATTCAGAAGCCCATCACAATGAGCCCTCCCTACAACATAAATAAAAAATTATGTGAGAAAGTGAATCATTTGGTAACAATTAACCCAACAAAATAAAACAAACCTGTGAAGTGTGCCCTAGACCAATGCTGAGGTGGAATATATTTGACCCATTCGTAGCAGTCATTGTTTAACTTTCTTAACTATTCCATAGCATGGTTGAATTCTTGCATTGTTGTTGTACTTGCACAGTTCCACAACATGTCCTGAAACACCCTTACCCTCTATTTTCTTCATGTTTTCATGAATGTTTCGTAGACAAAACCTGTGTTCTGCACATGGATACAATGTACCAATTGCTTGCAACAACCCATGTACAAAAATAAAAAAAACATTAGATGTAATGGATATAATGTACAATAAGAGCCAAGTCCATTGAAATTATATACCTTCTGTCTGTCAGATATATAGGTAAAGTTAGAATTATCTTGCAAATCAATGTCATTACCTAAGCACCTTAAGAACCAAGTCCATGAATTTATATTCTTAGCCTCTACAACAACATATGCCAAAGGATATGTATAGTTATTTCCATCAGGACCCTAAACATAGTGAATGAGTTAGTAACTAAAAAATGGAATAAAATGACACAAGATATGTATTTGCATCTTACCACTGTTGTGAGTATCATTCCAGGATAAGGCCCTTTCATAAAAGTCCCAACCAAACCAAGATAATATCTTTTACCAGCTAGAACACCTTTTTCAATGGTCCTAGACAGATGTAGATCCGTTTGAAAGTTTTAGTCTCCCAAGTTGGGTTTAGCTCACTTTCCACCTATATCTTAACTGTTTTCCCTAGGTTTCGAGTGCAAAGTTCTTGAACATAGTCTCTTAGGGTAGTATATTACCCTGCATAAACGCCTCTTCTTGATTCAATGCCAATGTTTTATCCCTAAAAATCGTCATCTTTGAAATATCTACTTGGTATTCACGTTGAAGTTGTTCTTGTAAAGCTCATGTAGGGACTATAAGGTTGCTTTCAATCTAATGCACTATTTTCTTTGCCAAGAACTTCTAGGTACAAGCTTTCACATTTCTTGTTTGTAGACATCTATGCTCTTTTTCGTAGGTCCTAATCTCCCAATCAACATCTTGTTCCCACTTGCAAGCATAAAGTACCCATGGAAACTTGTTTTCTTCACTTTCATTATTGCTTTGACTAAGCCCACATGGATCAAGTTGACCAAGGTCTGGGATAGTACCTTTGCAGATAGCTCTCACTCTGTTTTTGTCATTTTTATGAAATCTAGTTCCCTCCTTGTCTCTACAACATCTTTTATTATTGCATCTTTCAATTCTTTAGATGAGGTGAATTTTTGGGATCACTAACTCTTGTTTCACTGTTTTCCATTGCCCTTCGGATAGCCATAATGACTTTCTTCTCTTGTTGCTCCCACCTTTATCTGATGATGACTCATATAAGAATACCTCAGTGTTTACAACCTCAGTATCATCAATTTCCCTTGTTTTTGTTTCGTTGACGGCTTGACATCTGACCCTCCAAGATCACCCACCCACTATATATCTTCATCAATATGTAACAAAAACTCATTCATGTCTATTTGAGGTTCATATAGGAGGTTATCTAATTCTACTATGAACTCACTATCATCACTATCATCAACATCATCTCTATTGTCACTTTCATGAGTAATCCCTCTAGTTTCTTCATTTAGAATTTTGTTAAATTCATAAAATACATCTTGTATTTCACAATGGGCATCAATTTGGTCACTTTCAGTTTCTTTTGTTGGCACAACATTTGGTTTGCTTGATCTAATACAATCCCTTGTTTCAGTTTCCTTCCATTCCAAAAATAGCCTTCTACTACACGAAGGTTGTCACACCCCCGAACCAGGACGACGGAAACGTCCGGGGGTGGATGATGTCATTGTATATTATCATAACAATTGAATATAAATTAAACATAGCAACCAAACAACATACATTGAGATTACAATCTTCACAAGTTTACAATTTACAATTGTGCAAATGTTACATAAAAGCGACATAATTGTAAATTCGATTATGCAACAAAATATCCAAAATCCATGGCTCAAGTGTCTGCTTACTGGTATCCTGAGAATACAAGTCATTTTGAAAAGCGTCAACATAGAATATTGGTGAGTTCATAAGCATTTTTGTATGAAAAATGGGTTGTATCTTGTTTTGTTCGAAAGGTGTTGTATGCCTCCAGAAAATCCAATATTTTCCATAAAAGTGAATTGTATGTTTATTTCCAAAAACTATGAGTATATGTATGCACGTTTCTTTGAATCATGTGAATGTATGTTCCCAGAAAATCTCATATTTTCTGATTGTATGAAACTTTAGTCTTAAACCCTAAGACTGAAATAGTGACAATAGAGTACTGAAATTAGTGTGTAGTTTTATATTTTATAAAACCGGTAAAGTGTGAGTTTCTCGTAAATCATGATAGTATTATTAATCCCTATGTGAGTCATTATAACCATGCTTTATGTGACTGTTATTCCTGTCATGATGTTCTTCATACATCGGATTCGGTAAGATATTTATCACCCTGGACTGGCCTCGTCTAGCTGTAGCGAACAACTCAGGTGTAGGAGTGTCAATCCTCGTATAGATATATACACAATTACCTCGCTCTCCCTCCAGGAGACTCTGTTATAAGTACATGAGTTAGAGTGTAGGCTAGGTAGCTACGGTGAAGATAGTGCTCACTAGAGCATTAACGGTTTTATACGAAGTTTTACTCTCTTTATTGAATAATGGAATAACATCACTAGTGTAAATTCGTGACAGATCTTTTATGACACACATTTTACAAAATTTGGTAGTATGCTGTTTTATGACACAAGATTCCCAGATTTCATAACATGCAACTTATTACTTATGCAATATGAGTTTTATGACAGACACTTTATGACACATACATTTTCCTGTCATAAAATTGTTACGTATATGATTTCAGTTTAACTATTTACAACATTTTATATAAATAGACTTTAGTGAATATGTCTAGTTGTAACATATGTTGCAAAAATAGTATATTATCTTGGGTTATAAACCATCCAAAAATGATGACGACAAGTTTACGACTATTTTACTAATAATATTATTTTTAGTAAGATATCAACCTTTGTGTTTATGTTTAACATCCTTTTTACCAATTTTTGCAAGTTTATAACACCAAATATGTTGTTTTAGTTTAACTCAAATATGTCGCGACTTTTGTAACACCATAAATGATAAACTCAATATTTTATCCAAATGTTAGTGTAGGTTTTTAAAAAAGGAGAGTTTGTATGTATCCAAAAGTAAACATGCATGGATATATACATACTATGATTTCGAAATATTTTGAGTGAACAACCCATGTCCACAAATATTTATATAACAAATATGTTAATGAACACATTCATCACATTTCTATGGAACTACATAAGATAAATACCTTTTTAGACAAGTATTTCAACACATAACCATGAAGCATACAATTATCCAAAGGATAAACTTAATATAGAAAACATGAGGCTTGTAAATAACGAGTTTATGATGTATTAACATGAGATATTCCACATTTTAAGCACAAATTGTTACATAAACATATAGGTGCATGCAAATATCTAATGGTTAAACGACATTTGACTTGTATTCCCCCCCCCCCCCCCCCCCCCCCGGAAAATACATGAAAAACACGAAAAGCATGGGGTATGAAGCTCACCTTGATTTCGTGTGATAGGAAGAAGAAGAAGAAGGAAGTTTTTGAGCCTAGCCTTGAGGTTGGAGAGATTCTCGAAATGGGTGATGTTCTAAGGATCATTCAAACAAAAATAGGTGTGTAAACGGAATGATCTTAACACTAACATGTATAAAAACACTTTGAGTTTCACAACTTACCAAATGCCTAGGACCGATTTTGATGATGGTGATGCTCGGAATTTTGAGAGAAAGGTTGAGAGGATTTTCTTGAGAGCAAAGTGACTGAAAAGAAAATGTTTGATGTGTGTGGGTGGTGGAGTGTTTGGCCGAGAGAATAAGGAAGATAGGGAAGGATGGTAGCTTGGTTGCATGGTGAACAATCTTGTGTGTCATGCTTAGTTGTTTGATAGGTAATAAATTGTAAAGCTATGAGGTGTCAACCCCCTTTTTTTCCTTATTTCTTATTTTCTTTTACTCATGCCCTAATCGAAACCCTATAGGGTTTTCGGGCATAGTGGACTAAATTCATGGGCTTTTGGGTTTTGGCTTGGCCAATTAAGAGGTTTTCGGTCCATTAGAGCCCAAAGGTAGAATGGTTTTCGGTTTGGAGTGTGTATGGGCTTTTTTGGTTTAATTGGGTCCAATAAAAGGGTTTTTGGTCCAATAAGGCCCAAAGAAAAGTTTTCGGCCCAATAATCCCCAAGAAAGAGTTTTCAATGCAATAGGGTGTTGGGCCGAGAACTCTTGGGCAAAGGCCCAAATTGACTTTGTTTAGCTAGTTGATCCATATTGGGCTTACGAGAGGCTATTTCAACTTGATTCCTAAATGTATGCTCATATGATTTCATATAACATTGTTGTTTGAATTTCACTAATAAGATGCAACAATGTTACATAGAGAAAATTGTTGTGCACAAGCTTCAAAATCTAAGCCCTAAATTGCTAGTGGTAACAAAGGTTGATCAACGATTTCTTCTATCATAACTTTACTAGGGGTAGATGACATTGTATATATATGCAACGTTGTTTTACCATGTTCAACATAAGCTTCAATAAGTTTATGTTTGTCCATGTGTGTACCCAAATGGTTAATGTCACTGTCACTAGCCAATGCAAACAACCTAAAGTCCAAATCTGAAAAGGGTCTTTTGAAGTGGTAATAAAGCAAATTACCCTCCTCAACACAGCCTAGGGGCTCCATCATCTCATCAATATCTTGCACACAAAACTCATCAATGTCCAATAGATCAACGTATACTTCTTTGCCCTTGACGTACCTCCTTCCAGGAAACTTCGTAAACCACCATAGAATAATCCGATGGAAAAGATAGTTGGATGACCAACTGTAAAAGAGAAAGCTTCAACTTATTAGCTTGAAATTTGTAGGTGATAAATTTAACTTTTGAAAATAAGTGATTACCGTAATGTTTTTCAACGTCTATTTCTTCTATGTTTGCTCTAATCCTCCAACCCACCCTTGTTTCTTCGATGATTCTTGTAGAATTTTGAGGAGTTAGGGTTCTACTCGATTTTGAGGAGTTGGAGATTAATTGAGAGAGAGAGAGAGAGAGTGAGTGAGAGGGAGGTGATCGTAAAATGATCGGAATGAGGAAACGATTGGCATTGCATTTAGGCGTCATGTATACAATGATGAAAATACCCCTCATATGCGAAGCACGTGGGTGACTTAACGGTTGGAATTGACGACTAATGGAGACAGGACCAGGTGGGTAATAAAAAGAAAGGATGAGGATGGTCCGAATGAAATACAAAAGATAGGGACCAAAAGCGCAACTTTAGCCAAACCACAAGGACTATTTCAATAACTTTTTCTTATCTTTGTAATTCAAAATCTATCAAAATTTCTCATGTTTTCTAAATCGGTTTTGATAATTTTGATTCCATTGGATCTATTTTCTTTTATTTCAAAATTTTGTTGATCCAACTATTTTTTTGATCTAGCCAAATCTTTTGATCCAAAATTAGACCAAAATTTTGGATCTGATTACTGGTCGTCGAGTCCAAATAGAAGTCCAAACACATTTTTTTTTTAATATGACCCAATTTCATGATCTGCTAATGTTCATCAAAGCACAAATAATCAATTTGATAGTACTGTTCACGGTCAGTTTTGAGCCCAATTACTTTCCGAGAGTACATCAGTTCACATCGTGTTTTAATCTTACATTCACGATTAATCTCCATTCATGATTCTTGATTAATTGATCCCGTTTTATCTAGTATCGATCATATTTCAATTTTATTCTCTTCAATTGAGTTTCTACAATTGAATCTCGATCTTTGAGTTCTTGTTTTGATATTGAGTTTAAATTCTTTTTATTTTATTTTATTTTATTTTTATTTTTTTTATTTTTAAGATAAATATAACTAAAATTTAATTATTATGGTACAACAAGTGAGATGACCAACGGCCGAACAAGTTGCCCCGCTAAGCCTTCTTCAACCGGATAAATCTTAAAATCGATTTTGATTTTATTATTCGATTTTATTGATTTAGTGAATTGGAAATTATAATATGGAGTTCTATAAATTGGAGTCATGAAGTTGTTTGTTCAAAATCTGCCACTAAATCAATCGAATCAATTGGTAGAAATTTGGTTGAACGAAAGAATTTGTTGAAGAACTGATGAACAATCCTACCTAATAAATGAAAATACTTTTGCCATTTGTCATCTTCTCCTTCATTTTGACAAATATCATTTTCTAGGATTTTTAAAATTATTATTTTCCCCTTGTCATTTTTTTTAGGAATTCTTGATTTTCTTAAAATAATTTTTTCAAAAAATTCTAATGAGTTATATATGTAAGGTTATCATTCTATTAATTTGATAATAAATTCTCATAAATGCTTTAAATGATTTGATTTCATTCATAAATACTTCAAAAGATTACATTTTATTAAGGAAAAACATTATTTTATAAAATATTTATTGTTTATATATATTAATATTAAATTTTTATTTTTAATAAACTCGTGTAATACACGTGTCTCACACCTAGTTAAAGAATAAATGATGAGCACTCCAAGAACAGTTGAAGATTGCGATGAATTTTGGTTTTATCGGTATTTTGATCTGAAAAGGATTGGAATTAAACCTTTTTGTTGTTTATGGAAAAGACAAAGTCAAAACGAAAGGTCAAACCTATGAAAGTCAAAATTGGACTACAACGTCAATAACCAATTCAAGAATCGAAGTCATGAGCCAAAAATCTTTATGAATTGAATCAAAGAAAATGTACTTTGATGTTGGTTCAATATTAACTGAGGTTAAAATTTGGAATCAAAATTGGATTGTAAGATATCGAAGGGGCAGGGCTATTTGATGAAGCATTGATAATTCAAGGATTTGATAATGGTTCAGTGAAGAGAGATAAAATTGGATAACAAATGCGAAGTTCTGAGAACGAAGATCAATTGAGTTTTGAAGGCATATATCGTAGAGGGTTTTGGAGTTGACAATTTGTGAAGTCGAATCTTGGATTTAAAGTCGATACTTGCTGGTTCTAATCAAAGGTCTCTTAATTGGAATCCGTAATTTAACTATCGAAAATCAGTTTTGGGTCTCGTAGCTGTTTCAGAATCGTAATAGAAACAAAGGGTTAGCAAATGTTGATTACAAGTGGCTGGAGGATGCTTGATATCGAGTAGTCTAATATCCATATTTCACTTGTGAATGGTTGTTTTCGTTGGGATACTTGGACTGTATGCGAAAGCTTGGGGAAAAGACTGAACAGTCGTAATCAACCTAGATGGAAAAGATTGTATGCGAAAATAGGATATCAAAGGTTATGTTGATATCAAAAGTTCAAAGTCTCATATGGGCAGTGAAGGTTTAATTTTCGAATTGAAAATTTCAAATCAAGCTGTGGAGCAAAAAATCATGATTGGTTATTGAAAATCTATTTAATAGTCAAAAGTTTAGGACTTTGACTTTGTGCACAAAAATACGAACTGGTTTTAAAAGTTATAACCTTTCTTTGCTAACTATGGATTTATAAGCAGTGTATCTAGTCAGATTATAAAATAACTCAAATAAGTCGGATGTTGATCACAAAAAACATAATTTAATTAAATAAATTAACTACTTCTAATTAAACTAGAAACAAACTATGATTTGGGGGTTTTAGTGATTTTGCAAGACCAAAAGAACTTACTATCAACTAACAATTAAGCACGCAAAGAAAACAAATTAACTTCAAGAATTAAAATAATATTTCTGCTTAGATCCGATTTCACCTTCTCTTATGGTTGATTTGTAATGGATGGATTATATTGATTGCCAATTTAACTAGATATTACTAAGCCTATCAATTTATGAATTACTAAGCACTGATGATGCACAAGTTAAACACTAAATTGATAATAAACACAAATTGGACTATGAGTTATAGTAGTTACTTTCCAATGATTAAGTTAAATAACTAAACACAAATTAATACTAGTTATGCTCTCTAACACACTTAAAGTTACTTGTTTTAATTACTTAATCTAAGATTTGATTAATCCTAGCTCTAACTATTTAATGATCATAAACAATTAGGAGACAAATTCATGCAATTAATATGATCAATTAACACATAGAATCTGATTTGTAAGGAATATAAACTAGAACTAAACATGCTAGGGGTTTAAATATCAAAACACAAGTAAAATCAAATATAATCATCTAAATATCAAAATCAACACATACGAATCAACTTCATCTTCTCCAAACAAAAGTAAAAGGTATTTAGCCTCTCATTGTAGTAGAAAAACATATAAGATCCACGTAAATTAAACTAGGCATAAGTAATAATTAGTAAACTAAGTATATCAATGTGGAATTCTTCTAAATCTTCTTAAATCCTTAACCTTCACTTGATTTTTGATCTTCTTTTGGGTGTCTAAGGGTTTCCAGTTGATATTCTTCTCAGAAAACCGATTGTATTTCTCTGGATTCGACCTAATGTTCGGGTTTTTATAATTTCCAAAAAATTTGATCACCATGTCGTGGTTGACCACCACGACGACATGGTCCTCGCGTAAATTTCGTATTCTCTACGTTAGCTCTGATGGTCGTAAATCTTCTTATTACCACGTCATGTTTGAGATCACCACGATGTGGTATTCAGTCTTCTTTTCCTCTTCTTCTTTTGTTTTAGCTCAACTCCTCGTTTGCTCCCTTTTTATCTCGCGCAAGTCATCGTTGCTACAAAACATATTTTAAACAGAATAAGCATATTTTGTTCCAAAATAAACATAATTGTAGCTAAAATTATTAGAAATATGTCTGAATTACATAGTTAAATATACACATATCATGACTTCATACGAAAAAGTTGAAAATTATAGTTGAAATCAAGTGTTAATAGTCGAAAGTTGTGGACAAAGGATTAGGAATGAAAGTTTAAAGGTTTTGAGTTAAAAGTTGAAAATTTGTTCGAATCGAAAATTGATGTTTCGAATGGTGTTGCATGTGTTCATTCCTACTTTGCAGTTGGAACTAAATTGGGAAGATAATGACAGAATTTTACATTTAGTCCTTAAAGTTTCAGAAAAATGGCACTTTTTAGCCATAAACTAAAATTGTTCCAAATTTTAGAGATTTTTTTGGGGGATTTCAAGAGTGTTATTTTTGCAAGACATTTTCCAGCAACATGAACATTTTTGTTCATTTTTGGGGTGAACAGTGGTCAAGGAAGTAAAAGTTGCGAAAATTGACACATTTTTTTTCGGCTTTTCTGGATTCGTTGCTTCATTTTTGTCTCGTATCGAGGGGGAGGATTGTAATGCCAAATCCACATTGAGCACTTTCTCATTCCCATTTGGATTTTTATAATCATATTTCAATTATTAAAAGAGGAAGAGATTATGAAATGGGTATTCGAAATTGCAAGTTTTTAGATATTCATTTTTGATGAATGATCATTTCTTGATTGGGGACCGATTTGACATTGAAGGAAAATTGTTTATGAAGTGATTCGAGTTGGAAATTCTGAAGTGGTTATGGTTTTCCGTTTCTATGAAGGGTTTGGACAAAAGGAAAATTTTTGGGATGTGTCTTTTGGCTAAAACTTGGGTAGTTATCTGAGGAGTTTTGGATACGCAAGGACTTACAAATTACCTTTTGATGCTTTGGAATGTATTGTATCACATTCTAGAACCTGTATTATAAGACCATTGAATATTTGTTGGTTGCTTCTACATTCACACTTGAGGTATTGTTCGCTTGTTGCTCGTTTTTGGAGATTGAAACCAGGTCATCCATTCTAAGCTATGAGGGGGAGAATGTTAGGGTGAAAAGCTCTCCATTAGACCCCCTGTGATATGGGTTTTTGGGTAGATCTTGCCTATATATACTTGTATAGTTTTCATGTATAGGTTTGAGAGGGCTCCCTTATATAGATATTTAGAGAGTAGTTCTAAAGAGAGAGAGAGAGAGAGAGAGAGAGAGAGAGAAAGAGAGAGAGAGAGTAATGTAGTAAGCAAACAAATGCTTTTACATCTTTTGTACTTTTGTAATTATCTATACAAACTGTGCTTAAACTTGAACCAGGTCTTATCGACTATGCATTGATTCTTTAATTTTGTATTTGTAAAAAAATCTCCAATACACAATCCCAGTGAACCTCAATCTCCGAAACCGCATGATCATCTGCTATAGAACCCTCAAAGGTTGAGCTAGCGCCTCACGAGCAACACTGAAACCTCTACAGAAAGATGTAGATACAAAATACCGACTCACACCCGAGTCAAATAATGCCAAAGCAGGTATATAATTCATAAGAAATGTACCTAAAAGAATTTCATCATAAGCATAAACAATAGAATAATTCAACAGGAAAATAAAATTGATACATACCAGCGACGACATTAAGTGTTGCTCTGGCCTCCTCTGCAGTCAAATGAAAAGATCGACCCATGGCCTTCGGGGCCTCAACCTTGCCTTGATGCCCATCAGTGATGCACAGGGTCGCAGGAGTAGGAGTTTAAACCGGCTTCGCTGCAAGAAATGGACACTTGGCCTTCATACGGCCCGACAGGTTGCAGCTGAAACAAACTCTCAACCCTTTTGGACACTCCTTCAGATCATATGGACAGGAGTAGATAGAAACATCCATCAACATCTACAATCCACCTCATCGCTGCAATCGGATCCTGGATACCATCAACTCTGGGGGGTTTGTATTGTTGAATTCTCGGTAATGCATTGAATCACCACCGTGTGGTCTTGTGGCGATGAAAACTGTAGGGGCTGCGACAGGGGCAAACCTGGTCACATCGACATAACGCTCATCGAACAACTCGATCATCACGGTCTTAAAATATCCAAACACTTCCGAGATGGCCTCTCGAACCGTTGCGACCACCTCTACGGAAATGATCCTACAGACTCATCATCACTGATGCCCTTTCTCTTCGAACCGCTGGAGCCTGAACCTTGAGTGAACACCATACTAAAGCACACAAGAAAAAGGTCAAAACTTGCTACAACACATATAGATAATATGAACATCACAAGAAATCCCCCTAGTACACTTGATATTTCTTCTAAATCGCATACAAATCCTGTGCTTCCAGTAGTACGGGCCCATACCACCTTCCACACATATCCGTAGTTGACTTAGACTTCATCTCGAGGTCCTAAATATCAAGAAATCAATCTGCTCCTCTTGCAGATATGAACTCACACTAATGTGATCTAAAATGCTACATCTTAGCTCTTAGGTACTCGCCCTACGCTTCTCTCAACTACAACTCTACCTTCTAGAAGTCTCCTCTAATCCCACCAATGGCCCTGCATACACCAACTGTACACAACTCAGACTCGATAGACATTCGAATAAGAGATTCCACCCCAAATCCATAACCAGACAAGGAACAAGAAATAAGGCTAAACCAAGAACTATAATGATATAAAATCCTAATTATGTACAACTAAGCAGTATATGCAAAATAATCAGCAATCTTAGTTTCAATCCTATCAAGGCATCCACAAGAAATCTCATAGGATATAAAGCATCATACAACCAGACAACTCTATCCTAGAATTCCTGAGGAATCCTTAGCCTACCAGCTAGCATACATTTTTATCATTTTAATAACACCAATAATGATACAACATATAACACAATGTATGGATATTTTGGAAGATCATTACTTCGAGCTATGGCTGACTATAGACCCTGCCTCCTCCGCTTCTTTAAATGGAATTTGTTCTTTTGTAAAAAGGTTTTCATAATACTTCTTAGTCCTTTAGTTTGAGTCTGGAATTCCACGGATGTTCAATCAATACAATCCTCCCAAATAAGAGTATCAAAATGTGAGAATCATAACAAATTTGCTGACCGGAGTGTATAGTCATGCCTTCATCTTTCCGCGTCATCCGAGGTACCTCAAACACATGAATCCACAACCATAAGCATTAAGTTTAGTGAGTCCCTCCCAAAATGTCTATACAACACAACAATAATAAACATTTATGGGTTATCAGCAACCCTGAGGTTTATCAACAATCCCAGTGGGCTAACAACACGCCATGTGGATTAACAACATGTTTCAAATGTTATGAGTAACCCTAGGGATTCTCAGTAATCCCAAAGTTATCATCATTTCAATTCAAATAAGATAGCAATCAACAAATAAGACCCATCTAGTCATACACATAAATACCATACAGGTAAAAGTACTGAGAATACTCACCTTGCATATAGAAGCTAAAACACAACAACTCTCACACATAGAGTAAACAGAAGTAATGAGATACCTAATAGCAGTAAAATCATGCCCTCTCCGCCTACACCCTTAATACCCTAGTTTGACCCAAAAGTCAACCTTTGTAAAAAACAAGTCAACCATGGTAAAAAAAAGTCAACCCTAGTCAACCCCAGCCTGCAGTCACATCGTAACAACCCATAGGTAACGTTGTGACATGCTAATGCTCATGTTGTAAGAACTCGTCTGGACAGCCTTGAGCATTAAGCTCTTAATCCATTAAGCCACTCTTTGAGACTTTACAGAGGGTCTTCCCGAACCCTAAAGACTATAAAAATTATGGCTTTTCAGTCATGCATGTCCAATGCATGACTTGAACACTAGCTAGGTCATTAAGGAGGAAAATGGGATCAAGACTCATGCTTAGAGTGTAAACCAACACCAAACCTCAGATATGGACTATATTCTAAAGAAAATGTCTTAATGATACATAAAATTGCTAACTTTATGGATCCTATGCATGCTATCCCACCCAAACATGAAAAGAAAGGCATAAATCTAAGATCTAACAAGCATAATAGATAAAAGCCAACAACTTTAGTACTTACAAAGGTCCAAAAGCATTGAAGAATGAAGAGGTAGAAGCTTGATGGCCAAAAGGATGAACCCAAGGAGTTTTCTTCTCCTTCACAGTGCCAAAAACCACAAAAGAGCTCTTAATAATAAAAAATGGAGGCTAAGAACGTTTTGGGTAAGAATGAGGTGATGGAGGCCAAAGTTGTGCAAACCCTCGCCTCCCATTACTCTTAATAGGGAGCAAAACACATGATTAGGGTTTTGCCTGAACTCACGACGTGAGAATCTAACCGTTACGTCGTTAGCCTTAAAATAACCATGTGTATTAGACTGAAGTCCCATCATGATACCTTGTCTCTCACATCGTGACCTTCAAATTTTGGGGTTTTCATTCTTATTTAGCTCATAAATTTTAAAGATCGAGTACATGCATTAGATGTTACAAAATAAATCCATCAATTTACTCTTTAAACAAAATGTTTGTAGGTGGTGTTTTTAGATACTATTCACAATTCCAAATGCCACAACAATTCTAATTCCAATCCCGCCACCATGAACAACATCCTCAACCGAAACACAAACCTAATTCTAATTTCAATACCAACTTCCTTTAACACCTCAACCAAAAATCCTTATGATTCCGAACCCGAACAACAAGTTTAACTAAAAAGAAAAGGGAAGGCCGGAAGTAGAAGATGGAATCAAAAAGAAGGGACAGAATTAGCAAAGTCATGGGTCAACATATCCAAATATAACGCCACTGGGAAGAGCCAATCACGTGATCAATTTTGGATGTGTTACAGAGCAATTGTGTAAGGGTATGGGTCGAAGCCCATATTATCGGACACATGACCAATGTAACTCAAAAATGGAATAATGTAAACAAACACGTCACACATTGGAACAAAATTTACATAAACTTTGAAAATCAATAGGTAAGTGGGGAAAGTGGGGCGAGTTTGTTAAAAAAACATGTGCGGCATTCCAAGATGACATGCAAAAGCCTTTTAAATTAAACATGTATGTTTGAGATGTTGTCAAAAAAAGTATTAGGTGGAAGGAATTTGTAACACATGAAGAAATTTACAATCATCCAACAAGAAGCAAAACATCTTCATATTCGAGCTCACAATAGATATCATCAGATGGTCACATCGGTGTTAATCTTAATGATGATAACGACGACATTGAAGAAATAAAATTGTCTCCTCGTTCCATGTGAACGGACAAAGCAAAAGATTAAGGAAAAAGAAAAACGTCATCTTCAAATTCATTGGTTGGAACCAGACTGTTACAATTAAATACAACTTTGGAGATACATATGATTGAAACCATCTGACTCACGAAATATTCATTGTAAATGCAAGACTTGAGGCACCTTGACCCTAAATATCAAGAAGCAGCTAAGGCGGTTAAAGTGTCGATTCGTGAAAAATACAATCTACAACACAAATGAAATTTCAATGTTATGTTTTTTTCTGGGGTTTTAATGTAATTTTTTATTTGATATAATTTTTCAAAGGTTTTCTAAAATGTAATTTTTAATCTTATGTAATTTTTAATTAATATTAATGATTTTTCGTATGAAATAATAATAAAAAAAGTTTATAGGTAAAACCATAAGGTGACATTTTTTTGTGAGTAAATTATACGCATCATCCCTATGGTTTAGGGTAATTTGTGTGTCTACTGTGTAATTTATTTTTTTAATTCGAAAGGTCCATACTATTTTTTTTGTTATGCGCTTGGTCTTTGAGTTACATAAAAGGACTATCATGTCCTTATTTAAATAAATTAAAATAGTCTTTTTATGTAAGATAATGTGAGGTGGGGGTAGGGTTGGGGATGTGTTTATTTAAATAAATTAAAAATAAATTGCAAACTAGTCTTTTTAGGTATGACAAAGACCAGGCTAGCAACAAAAACAAACAGTAAAAATCTTCCGAGTTAAAAATATAAGTTAGAAACTAAACACACAAATTATCCCAAACCATATGGACCATTTGTCACATCCCCAAACTGGAACGGCAGAAACATTCGGGTGTGGAGGATTTCATGTAGTATCACAAAAATGCACAATAGCAATCAAAGTACAACAGAAACCATTGTATTTACAAAGTTATAAGTTTTACAACTATGTTCAAAACATAAGTATATGAACTACAAAGTACAAGTATAAAAGACATGAGCTTATAGATCTCCGTTTTCTCAAGAAGATGTGGTTGTACCTGTATCACTGTTTCCCAGAGAATACAAGTAGATTTTGAAAAAGGTGTCAATAATTAAATTGGTGAGTTCATAAATATGTTTGCAACTGAAATTTGTTTTCTTGTATATTGATAAAATGAACATGTTGTACCCAGAAAATCCTATATTTTCTGCTATGTTACTGTAAGTAAAATATATAATGATTTATGTAATAACAATTTGTAAAATGTAGTTTAGTTCTCATAAAAACCTTGTAAAGTATGTTTTTCTATGAATTGAAGTAGTATTCTATGTTTATACTTGTAAGATACTGTATTGTAGTTTTATAAAATAAAACTATGTGAAGTGTTACTTATTCATACAACAATCATTTTGTTCAATACCAAATTGTGAGTTATTATAACCATGCTTGATGACCTAGGATCGCCTAAAACACGACGTTCTTCAGGCGTTGAAATATGGTAGGACTGTTCTCACCCCAGGCCTGCCGTCCTAGTTGTTGCAAGCAGCTTAGGTGCGGGATTGTCAGTCCTGTTTAGCTCTATACACAAGTGTCACGCTCTCACACAACGAGACTCTGATTATAATTTTCATGACTTTGTTTTATACTTAAATAAGTACTTGAAGAGTTTCTCACAAGTGTTATATTGATGATTACATGTAGAATAATAAAAAATTACTTTGTAATAACTATACTGAAAGTAATTTTTATAAACTATATAGAATATAGTTTTATATGTTTGTTTCTTAGTAAAGCATTCTATTTATTTTCTGTTATGTACTATGTTAGTTTTCATGTTATGTACTTTGAAACTTGAAACCAATGAATGAGTTCTCTAAACTATACTCATTATTTTTTAGTTGTTTGTTTTACTGTAAAAATCTGTAATACTGTTATTCCATGAACTTTCTGTATATACCCATGTATTATCATATAGTTTCAAAACCATATTTATATTTTTATAAATGTAATATTTATATAATTGTGATTAAGTAGATCTTTGATTAAATAATTTTACCCCAAGCCCACAACCAAATAAGGATCAGGAAATGGGGTCAAATTACATATTCTAAATCTTTTGAATCAAAATTATATAATTTACACATATATAAATGCGTAATTTTTAACAATTATAACAACTAAACACTTAAAAATATTTTATTGTAAAAATAATAATAATTAAAAGCATAAGGAAACTCTTTTATGTGGTTGGTATCACATGAATTATTAACACAATATGATTGTGTTCAACTTGTATTCCCCCTTAAAAACATTTAAAACCATTTAAAAGGGTAGATTACAGGGGTATGAACTCACTTGATATGTGGTGATTCGGGCAACGTTTCGTTTCTGGGAAGGAGTTTTCTTGATGAAAAACCGGACTTTACACGAGCACAGTTTCGACTAGATAAGGTTGTTTTTCTCGAGAATCTCGGGGCTTCGGGTTTTCTTCGGGCGTTAGATATGATATCGAGGCTTCGGGGGGTTGTAAGGAAATTTAAAGAAGCGAAAAATGTGAAAAGGTGAGAAAATGGAGTTACAATGGTGAAGAAATCAGGTAATCTCGTGCCCTTTATATAGGTGCGAGGGTCCGGACTGAAGAGAGGGGAGAAGAAGCCACGCAGCCCGGTTCGCAGGAGGACACGCGTCCGAGCTCGGAAGGTGCCACAACGATGCCACGTGTCGGAATCAGAATGGGCCGCACCTTCGGTCGAATCAACATGCAGACACGGGGTGGACACGAGGTGGACTCGCATGCGAGGTGACATGGCCGATTCTTGGCCATGCGAAATTTGCCGATGTTCAAGATTTTTTGGTTTTTGTGTCCAAAACTTCCGAAATTCATAACTTTTGCATACGAGCTTTGTTTTCAACGTTCTTTATATGCACACGTAGGTGAGGTTATACTCTACAACTTTCTTTTAGACTCCGTCGGCTACTTTTGAATTTATTTTTAATATTATTATTTTTAATAGACCGGAACAGGAAAATTTGTGAAAAATTCATAACTTCTTCATCCAACGTTCGTTTTTGTCTGTCTTTTTAGGGTTGTACTACTATTGACGAGACCTTCGATTCTCATTTAAGTTGTCTCGGCTAGAAATCACTCGATCTTTATTTCGAGTTTTTAGTTGTATATTGCTAAACTGAATTTTAGAAAAATCATAACTTCCTCATACGAAGTCAGATTTTGACATTCTTTTTATGAAAGTTCTCGGTTTAACTTATTCTATAACTTTCATTTAGATTGTTAAGGCTAAAAATCATTTTATTGAAAACTCACATTTTACGTTGAATAGTGTTTTGCCGGTTTTGTAGCGGATCTTCGATTGGTCATAACTTCTTCGTTATAACTCGGATTTTAGTGTTCTTTATATTTTTGGAAACCTTGTTACAATCTCTACCACCTTATTCATCCCAATCAAGATTATTTAATACTTCATTTTTGAGGGTCGATTATGTAAATACACATAGTATACAAAAAATTCTCTTTATTATTTTTAAAAAGAACTACAAATTGATCTACGCTATTAAATAGATTCAAAATAACGGGTTGTTACATTATCCCCTGTTAAAGAGAATTTATTCCTGAAATTAGGACTATAGTGTTACAGAAAGACTAGGGAGAGAGATGTGGATATTTTTTTTTGATCTGATCTTCTCGCTCCCAAGTGAATTCAATTCCTCGTTTTGCATTACAAGGAACCTTCACTATCGGGATACGACTTTGTTTAGTTCTCTTCACTTCCCTTTCTTGGATTTCTACAGGTTGTTCTATGAAGTTGAAACTCTCATTTAGTTCGTTTTCTTCTAATGGGACAATAAGAGTCTCATCAGACAAACATTTCTTAAGATTTGAGACATGAAATACGGGATGAATGTTATTGAGTTCATGCGGTAGATTGAGTTTGTAAGCAACCGAACCAATTCTAGCAATGATCTAGAATGGTCCAATGTACCTTGGATTCAGTTTGTTGCATTTACCAAAATGTATCATTCCTTTCCATGGTGAGACCTTCATTAAAACGTGGTCTCCTACTTGAAATTCTAAAGGTTTTCGTCATTTATGCACATAACTCTTTTGTCTATCTCGAGAAGCTTTCAATCGTTCCTGGATTTGTACAATCTTTTCTATGGTTTCTCAAATGATCTGTGGACCGGTTAGAGTATTTTCGGTTACTTGGTTCTTGGCTAGTTGTGTATTGCCCACTTCATCCCAGCACAGAGGGGATCTGCACTTACGGCCATAGAAAGCTTCAAAGGGTGCAACTTTAATACTAGTGTGATAGATGTTGTTGTAGGAGAATTCAACAAGCAGTAAATGGGTTTAACGAAATCTATCACACAGGCCCTTAACATGTCTTCCAGCATTTGAATTGTTCTCTCGCTTTGCCCATCTGTCTGAGGATTGTACGTTGTACTCATGTCAAGATTTGTTCCCAAGGATTTTTGAAATGATTGCCAAAATCATGAAGTAAATCTACTATCTTGGTCACATATAATAGATATGGGCACACGATGCAACCGTACTATTTCTTTTATGTACGTCCTTGTTAACTTCTCCATTTTATCTGTTTCTTTTATTGGCAGGAAGTGGTCGGATTTGGTTAATCTATCAACAATAACCCAAATGGTATCATGACCACCCATTGTTCTGGGTAGCTTGGTTATGAATTCGTTGTAATATGCTCCCACGTCCACTTAGGTATTTTTGGCTGTTGAAGTAAGCCTGAGGGCTTTTGATTTTCTACTTTAACCTTGGCACAAGTTAGACATTTGCCCACAAAAGTAGCTATTTTGGCTTTCATGTTTGGCCACCAATAGAGCTTCTTTAGGTCCAGATACATCTTGTCTGAACCCGGGTGAACAGAGTATCGAGTTTTATAGGCTTCATTCATGGCCACGTCTTTGTAGCCACCAAAATTCAGTGTCCAGATTCGATTCTTGAAATAACATACTCCATCACCCTTAGTTTCCAAGTTCTTCTCCATTCACCTTAAGGCTTCACCTGTTATGTTCTCATTTTTCAAGGCTTCCATCTGAGTCTCCTTAATCTGTGCAGATAAGTGGGAATGGATAGTCATATTCAGAGACTTTACTCGGTGGCCCGAGTACTCTTTCCGACTCAGGGCATCTGCTACCACGTTGGGCTTGCCAGGGTAATAACAAATCTCACATTCATAATCATTTAGTAGCTTTACCCATCGTCTTTGTCTCATGTTGAGTTCTTTCTGATCGAAGGTGTGTTGAAGGCTTTTATGATCAGTAAAGACTGTACAATTTGTACCATATAGATAATGTCTCTAGATCTTCGATGCAAAAACCACTACTTTTAGTTCAAGATCGTGCATAGTATAATTGACTTCATGGCTCTTATGTTGTCTCGAGGCATAGGATATAACCTTTCCTCGCTGCATAAGAACACAACCTAGCCCTTGGTTAGATGCGTCACAATAAACTACAAAATCTTTTGTCCCTTCTGGGAGGGACAAGATCGGTGTACCGCAGAGGGATTTCTTTAAGGTCTGGAAAGTAGTCTCTTGTTTCTCCTCCCATTTGAATGACACACCTTATTGAGTCAAGGTGGTGAGTGGTTTTGCAATCTTGAAAAAGTTCTGAATGAATCTCCTATAGTAGCCAACGAGAGCTAAAAACTGTCGAATTTTTGTTGGGGTTCATGGGGTCGCCTAACTTTCGATAGCCTTGATCTTGGAAGGATCAACATGAATTCCATCTTTGCTGACTAGACAACCTAGGAATTCCACCTTTCGAATCCAAAATTCGCATTTGGAGAACTTTGCATATAATTTCTCTGCCCTCATAGTTTCCAAGACTTGTCTCAAGTGCTGGTTGTGTTCTTCCTTACTCTGAGAATAGACTATTATATCGTCAATGAAGATGATGACGAACTTGTCCAAGTAAGGTCGACACACTCGATTCATAAGGTCCATCTGCAGGTGCATTCGTTAGACCAAAGGGCATCACTAGGAATTCGTAATGACCATAGCGAGTTCTAAAAGTAGTCTTTGGAATGTCTATCTCGTGTACTCACAGGTGATGGTATCCTGATCTCAGGTCAATCTTGGAGAAGCAACTAGCTCCTTGGAGTTAATCAAAGAGGTCATCTATCAGAGGTAAAGGGTATCGACTATTAACGGTAAGCTTGTTTAATTCCTGGTAATCTATGCACATACGAAAAAATTTGTCCTTCTTTTTCACAAACAAGACCGGTGCTCCCCAAGGTGAGAAGCTTGGTCTAATGAAACCTTTGCTTAGTAGTTCATTCAATTAACTGGATAGCTCTTGCATTTCTGAAGGCGCAAGATGATATGAGGCTTTAGGTATAGGGGTAGCTCCGGGAATCATGTCGATTCGGAATTCAACTTGACATTCAGGAGGAACTCCTGAAATATCTTTAGGGAAAACATCAGGGAAATCAAAGACTTTAGGGATATCCTTGATGCTTTTCACTTCTTGAGTCATATCAACAACGTGAGCTAAGAAGGCGTAGTAATCTTTATGAAGATACTTCTGAGCTTTGACCCAAGAAATGATTTGAAGATTCACACTAGATTTATTGCCTTAGACAACGAGAGATTCAATACTTGGTAGATAAAGACAGATGACTTTCTCATAACACATGATATTAGTACGGTGAAGACTTAACCAATCCATGCCGATTATGATGTCAAAACTTTTAATTGAGACTGGCATAAGGTCAATTTGGAATGAATGGTTATTTAGAGTAAGTGTACATCCTTTGTATATGTCATTGGTTTTCTCGGTTTACCCGTTGGCCATCTCAACAGTGAATGTATATTTTAGTGCTTTGGGATTTTGTTTTAGAATGTGTTTGAATTTATGGCTTACAAAACTTTTCTCAGGACCGGTATAAAAAAGAATGCATGCATCAGAATCGTTGAGAAGGAACGTACCGATCACCACATTAGGATCCACTACTGTTTCTTCATAGCCAATTGCCAAGACTCTCCCAGTACCACTAGCATTCTTTAACTTAGGACAATTTCTCTTGAAATGTCCTACTTCCCCACATTCGTAGCATGTTTGACTCACTCCCGTGGCAGGGACTTGAGAATTAGGCTATGCTGGTGCCCTACAGAAACGGGCAATATGCCCTTTTCTGTTACAATTCTTGTAGTGCATTTCTTTGCAAGCTCTTGTATGATGAACGTTGCATTTTTTTCACTTTGGAAACGATCCAGCATATCTATTTGGAGTTTCTGGAGTGACAGACACAGTGGTAGGAATAGGGGTTAGAATGGTAGTAGGAACAATAGCAGCATGTGCTGCCACTGTTTGTTGCTTTTTTGAGGGCTCTTGAGACGATTTCACTTTTTGCTTGTTCCATAATTTCTTCTTCTTATTCCTCTCTTACTTGGGTTTCTCTGGGATAGATACCATAGAGCCTTGACAAACTCCATGGTCAACTAGTGTCTGTGCCAAATGCTTGGCATTGTCAAAAGTGAGAGGGATAACAACTATTACATTTCCTTGTATCTGAGGATAGAGTCCCCAGATGTATCTCTCAACTTTCTTGCTTTCAGTGGGAACCATCCCTGGACACAAAATAGTCAGATCATTGAGCCTGGCAGTATATGCAGTTATATCGGAGTCTTTCATCTTCAAACTCCAAAGTTCTTCCTCTAGCTTTTGAATTACTCTGCGGGGACAATATTCTGCTAGCATCACAGTTTTTAAATCATCCAAGTTCATAAAATTAGCAACGGGAAGGGATAAGGATTTGACATAACCATTCCACCAGTAAAGGGATTTGTCTAAGAATGTACAAGCTGCAAGCTTAACCTTGCTTGTTTCAGGACAAGCGCAGATTTCAAATACTGATTCTATTTTCTCGAACCAGCACATCAGAGTAATAACACCTCCCATGCCATCAAAGGTGTAACAGCCCGGATTTCCAGGTATCTTTTATTCATATATTTTTGGTGTTTTGTGAGGGGACTCGGCGAGTTGGAGCTCAAACTCGCCAAGTAGGATCGCGGTTCTGGACGCGAGTTCGCGCCTGGACTTGGCGAGTCCGTGCTGTTTAATGAAACACTAATTTCCCGGTCCTAAGCCCTATTTAAAGAGCCTTATGGCCCTTCATTGCGGCTACCTTGACCTTGAGAGCACCAAAGCAGCTGAGGGTTCTTGTGAGTGAGATAAGAGGCCATTATTCACCAATTTTGTGTGTATTTGCAAGAAAGGAAGGGGAAAGTCAAGCTAGAAGAGTTGGGGAGCTTGGATCTACTTCCATTTCGTCAGGGGAAGCTTCTTAAGGTATCATTCAAAGCTTATTTCCGTGTTTTTGTTGATATGGTCAAATCTAGGGTTTCTTCATGCCTTATTTGCTTTGTAATTGAAGTGTGAGAGGTCCCATGGGGATATGGTACCTAGATCTGGACCTTAGCAAGTCCAGAGAGTCCCAAATGCCATGCTTTATGTCCTTCCTTTTGGGTTGGAGACTAGGGTTGCCATCTTAGAGGTCATTTCTTCAAAAAGAGCCTTATAGGTGTTGCATGGTAGCCAAGACTATGACTTTACGTGATGAATGAGCTTAGGAGGGCCAGATCTATGAGTTGATGGAGCGGATCTGACCTCAGAAACGAGATTGAGTTGATGCATGGCATGGACTCGCCGAGTCCGAAGAACAGACTCGGCGAGTAGCATGAAGATTGTCCTTAACCACTAAGCGAGTGGTCCAGCCGAGTTATGGGTTGACTCAGTGAGTCAGGGAGAGTTAGAGAGGGTTGACAGGTGGACTGAGTCGAGCTGGAACTCGCCGAGTTGTTCTTGAGACTCGGCGAGTTGAGTTGTGGTGGCCCCGCGATTCATGCTAGGTGGAACTCATCGAGTCAGGGGAGTACTCGACGTGTCAAGAGAGGATCCTAGGGAGTCAGTGAACACGTATAGACTCGCTGAGTCGCCCTAGTGCACTCGCCGAGTCCGGTCAAAGTTGATCGTTGACTGTTGACCAGAGTTGACCAGTGTTGACTTGATAGGGGTAGTCAACCTTAGTGGTAAAAGTGTTAATTAGAGATATATGATGTTATAAGAGGATTATAGCTCGGAGGATCGAGCATGAGTGATTTCCAGGATTCGCGAGTTATCGAGATATACGACGTGAGTCTTCTCACTATACTTTACCTTGAGTAGGTGATCAGAGTTATGTGACAGAGTATGTGTATGTTATATGTATGTTATGTGTTGTACTGCATGATGTCTATGTGATTTATGCTGTGCATGCTTATAGAGTTGGAACCGGAAGGTTCCCAGAGTTAGAACCAGTGGGTTCACAGAGTAGGGTCTACGGACCCACAGAGTTATAGCCTCGAGTGGCTAATATGTGTTATGTGTGGTATTTTGGGGGGAACTCACTAAGCTTCGTGCTTACAGTGTTAGTGTTGTTTGTTTCAGGTACTAGTGACGACCGTGGGAAGGCGCCAGCTTGATTTGTACACACGCATGGGATTTTAATGATATGTGATCTTGGGATTTTGTATGATGTGAATTGGAGTTTTAAACTTGATGTTTTATGAAAATTAAATGAAAAATGTTTTTATATTTTGCGAAAAATTATTTTGAAAATTCACGGTGTTACAAGTTGTTATCAGAGCCTTGGTTTGAGGGATTCGAGTACACCTTCGGGCGTATTTGAACTCAAACTGAGGATTTGAGAAGTATTTTCAAAAAGAGTAAAAGATTTTTGAAAAACGCAGAGCAGAGTTGTGTGTACGATCAGTCCGCAGCCGAACGGTGATTTCCCAAAATACCCTCAAGTTATGTGATATTGACATTGATATGATGTATTCGCATGCTAGAATTGGCTAGGTATTCCTATTTGGACTAGAGTGGCCTGATTTGTGATGCCTTAGCCTAGGAACAGGTGAGCTGCTATGAGATGCTTGAGAGTGAGTAGGTGGTAGCGAGGGGCTTATGAGAGATCTATTAGAGAGTGGCCTATGCATGATAGAGTACTTGGAATTTGGGATTCGAAGAGGGGGACTTTTGATGTATTCTAATACGGTGCGGACAGTAGTATTGGGCCCGTACTACTGAAAGCACCGGAGCGGTGTACAGCCCAAGTAAGAATCTTTAGAATACCAAGGATCAAGGAGGAATGAGTTGTCGAGTGTGAGTATGCTCGAATGGGTTCTAATTTATCGTATGTTGTATTTCAGAGGTAGATCATGGTGAGGACACGTTTGATGCCTGAGAGCAGTGATACCAGGGATGAGGAGATCCGCCGGATCATCCACGAGGAGGTGGCTGCGGCCATCAGAGCAGAGATACCAGAGATGTTCGGGTCTATTAAGACCACGCTGATTGAGACCTTTGGTGAGCGTTATGCCGCTCTTTCTGAGGCTGTTGTTGCAGCGGCCACCGCGGCTATTGCTGCCGCGAGGCCGCAAGGTGGTGATGCGTTGCTGTTCCGAGAGTTCAGCAACACAAAACCACCAGAGTTTGATGGGACCCAGGACCTGGTGGCAGCTATGAGGTGGATTTCTGACATAGAGGGGTGTTTCTTCACTTAGTCATCTCCTGAGCATTTGAAGGTTCGGTTCACGCTGAACCAGCTTCGCTTGGGAGCGAAGGACTGGTGGAAGTTTGTGACGGCGCATTTTACGCTGCTGAGCTTGCGGCAGTGACCTGAGAGAGGTTCACTGCCATGTTCCGAGATGAGTACGTTCCACAGGTGGAGAGGGAGCGTTTGGCCCGGGAGTTTCTGACCCTCAAGCAGGGTACTGAGTCAGTTACAGGGATTACCAGGATTTTTCACGAGAAGGCGATGTTCTGCCCTGAGCACGT
Source organism: Lactuca sativa (assembly GCF_002870075.4). Lineage (NCBI taxonomy): Eukaryota > Viridiplantae > Streptophyta > Magnoliopsida > Asterales > Asteraceae > Lactuca > Lactuca sativa. The sequence goes on from NC_056630.2 coordinate 250,528,374, forward strand.
GTCCACTGAGCAGGCACGTATGAGTCGATATCTGAATATTTTGAGGAGAGACATTCGGGAGTTCGCGGCGAACTCCTCGTATCGGACATTTGCCGAGCTTTAGGCAAATGCCCGGAAGAGGGAGATTGAGCTAGAGACTCAGGCCAGGGAGGAGGGGGAGTCTCAGGGGAGGGATCGAAGACCGGCACAGTCACAACCGACAGCCAAGCGGGCCAAGCCCGCTGATCCCAAACCAGGGAGCTAGAAGGGCCGCACTTCTGGGAAGTGTGGCAAGGGTCATGATGGAGTCTGCAGAGCGGGATCTTGCTACAAGTGTGGCAAGGAGGGGCATATGGCCAAGGACTTCCCCAAGGGGTTTGCGGTGTGTTTTCACTGCAATCAGACCGGACACCGGAAGGCAGAGTGTCCGCAGTTGCGAGGATCATCTCAGGGAGCACCTCTGGGATCTGCCCCTGCCGCCATTAGAGCTATAGAGAGTCGGCCAGTGAAGGCCGAGGCGCCGAGGGCACGAGGGAGAGCCTTTCAGCTGACCGCGGAGGAGGTCCGCGCAGCGCCCAATGTCGTGCCTTGGTGTTATTTGATGCGTAGGTACTTTTCTTATGAATTCTATACCTGCCTTGGTGTTATTTGACTCGGGTGCGAGTCGGTCTTTTGTATCTTTGGCTTTTAGTCAGCATATCAGTGTTAGTCGTGAGGCGTTGAGTCGGCCTCTGAGAGTTTCCATAGCTGATGAGAGGGTGATACATGCCACGGAGGTTCTCCGAGGGTGTGTAGTCGAGATTTTTCGGTGTTGAGTTCCCGATTGATCTGGTTCCTATTGCGATGGGTGATGTCTGTGTCATTGTGGGCATGGACTGGTTGAGCAGATTCGGTGCGGTTATCGACTGCGAGCGTCAGCTGGTGACCATACGAGACCCTAGTAGGGGAGTTCTTTCGGTGTACGGCGAGGGTACACGTTCAGGATCAGCGTTTTGTTCGGCCGCTAGGGTGAGGCAGTGTCTACAGTAGGGCTGTAAGGGTTTTGTGGCGTATGTGATGGATACGCGGGTGGATTCCGAGAGGCCGAGTTCAGTTGAGGAGGTTCCGGTGGTGCGTGAGTTCCCGGATGTATTTCCCGAGGAGTTGTCGGGTGTGCCTCCTGTGAGGCAAGTGGAGTTCAGTATCGATTTGGTTCCGGGGGCCGCACCTATCGCTAAGGTGCCTTATCGCCTTGCACCTCCAGAGATGCAAGAGTTATCCTCACAGCTTCAGGAGCTGCTGGGGAAGGGGTTTATTCGGCCGAGTAGCTCGCCGTGGGGAGCGCCTATTCTGTTCGTCAAAAAGAAGGATGGTTCACACCGGATGTGCGTTGATTACCGGGAGTTGAACAAGCTGACGGTCAAGAACCATTACCCGTTGCCAAGGATCGACGATTTGTTCGATCAGTTGCAGGGAGCATCTTGGTTCTCCAAGATCGATTTGAGGTCTGGATATCATCAGGTGAGGTGCGGGATGAGGACGTCCAGAAGACAGCGTTCAGGACGCGTTATGGGCATTATGAGTTTGTGGTGATGCCTTTTGGGCTCACTAATGCCCCGGCGGTGTTCATGGATCTCATGAACCGAGTGTGTAGGCCAATGCTGGATCAGTCGGTGATTGTATTTATAGACGACATTCTGGTATATTCAAGATCTAGAGAGTAGCATGAGGAGCATTTGAGAGAGGTTCTCAGAGTTCTAAGATTGGAGAGGCTTTATGTCAAATTCTCCAAGTGTGATTTCTGGTTGCGGGAGGTCCAGCTCTTAGGACATCTCGTCAACCAGGAAGAGATATTGGTCGATCCGGCCAAGGTTGAGGCGGTGATGAGTTGGAAAGTACCGAGATCACCCTCCGAGATCAGGAGTTTCCTAGGGTTGGCAGGGTATTATCGGAGGTTTATCAAGGATTTCTCCAAGATCGCAGTGGCACTCACCAAATTGACCCGGAAGGGTGTTGCTTTTTCATGGGGCCCCGAGCAGCAGGCCTCCTTTGAGACACTTCGCCATAGGTTATGCGAAGCCCCGGTGTTAGCTCTCCCGGAAGGGATGGAGGACTTTGTGGTATACTGTGATGCATCGATTTTGGGGTTGGGAGCGGTGCTGATGCAGAGAGGGCATGTGATAGCATATGCATCGAGGCAGCTGAAGCCTCATGAGACGAGATATCCCACCCATGATCTAGAGTTGGGGGCAGTGGTGTTCGCCCTCAAGATTTGGCATCACTACTTGTATGGGGTTCGGTGTACGATATACACGGACCATAAGAGTTTGAAGTATTTGATGGATCAGCCCAACCTAAATATGCGTTAGAGAAGGTGGTTGGATGTGGTCAAGGATTATGATTGTGAGATCCTGTACCACCCAGGCAAGGCTAATGTGGTAGCCGGTACATTGAGCCGCAGGGCGGAGAGCACCCCGCTGCGGGAGGTATGTTTGAGATTGACCGTGATAGCTCCAGTGTTGGACGCCATTCGTGGGGCACAGGCCGAGGCTGTGCAACCTGAGATGCAGAAGAGGAAACAGGTTGTTGGTTTGGTTTCAGAGTTTGTTACTGATGGTCGGGGGCTTATGACATTTCAGAGGCGTATCTGGGTGCCGTTTGTGGGAGGAACGCGTACCATTTTGATGGAAGAGGCTCATAGGTCGAAGTTTTCGATCCATCCGGGGGCCACTAAGATGTATTTGGATCTGAGAAAGGAGTATTGGTGGCCCTGTATGAAGAGGGATGTCGTGTGGTTTGTTGAGAGGTGCTTGACCTACCGTAGGGTTAAGGCCGAGCACTAGAGGCCGCATGGTAAGTTGCAGCCATTGGAGGTTCCCGAATGGAAGTGGGAACAGATCACTATGGATTTCATCACCAAATTGCCAAGGACTGCTAGGGGAGTTGATGCAATTTGGGTGATTGTGGACAGGTTGACGAAGAGCGCTCACTTCCTTGCTATCAGCGAGAGTTCTTCAGCAGAGAAATTGGCGGAGGTGTATGTGAGGGAAGTGATATCTCGGCATGGGGTGCCGATCTCGATTGTTTCAGACCGTGATGTGTGCTTCACTTCCAGATTCTGGAAGAAGTTTCATGAGGAGTTGGGTACTAGACTGCATTTTAGTACCGCATATCATCCCCAGACAGACGGTCAGAGTGAGCGGACGATTCAGACGCTCGAGGACATGCTCCGGGCATGTGTGTTGGATTTCGGGGGTGGCTAGGATGCATATTTACCCTTGGCAGAGTTTTCCTACAACAACAGCCATCATTCGAGCATTGGTATGCCACCCTTTGAGCTGTTGTATGGGAGGAGGTGTAGGACCCCCATTTGTTGGGGAGAGTTTGGACAGAGGGTGATGGGCAGTACAGAGATCATGCTTCAGACGACAGAGCAGATCCAGCAGGTCAGACAGAGGTTGTTGGCCGCTCAGAGCCGACATAAGAGTTATGCAGACAGACGCCGGTCCGAGCTTGAGTTTCAGGTCGGAGACCTTGTACTCCTGAAGGTCTCTCCTTGTAAAGGAGTGATTCGATTCAGGAAGAGGGGCAAGTTGGGGCCCCGATATATTGGTCCTTTCTGTGTGATCGCGAGGGTAGGCCGGGTAGCCTATCATTTGGATTTGCCAGCAGAGTTAGGGCAGATTCACGACACTTTTCATGTGTCACAGCTGAGGAAGTGTATAGCCGACGAGTCGGCAGTGGTTCCATTAGGGGATATTCAAGTGGATGCGAGCCTGAATTATGCCGAAAGACCAGTGGCCATCAGATATCGGAAAATCAAGGTTTTGAGGAACAAGGAGGTACCCCTGGTGTTGGTTCAGTGGCAGCATCGGAAGGGATCAGAGATGACCTGGGAGCCGGAGTGTAAGATGCGTGAGCAGCATCCGGAGCTATTTGCAGAGCGAGACTTCGAGGGCGAAGTCTAGTTCTAGTGGGGGAGAATTGTAACAGCCCGGATTTCCATGTATCTTTTATTCATATATTTTTGGTGTTTTGCGAGGGGACTCGGCGAGTTGGAGCTCAAACTCGCCGAGTAGGATCGCGGTTTCGCGCCTGGACACGGCGAGTCCAAGGAATGGACTCGGTGAGTCCGCGCTGTTTAATGAAACCCTAATTTCCCGGTCCTAAGCCCTATTTAAAGAGCCTTATGGCCCTTCATTGCGGCTACCTTGACCTTGAGAGCACCAAAGCAGCTAAGGGTTCTTGTGAGTGAGATAAGAGGCCATTATTCACCAATTTTGTGTGTATTTGCAAGAAAGGAAGGGGAAAGTCAAGCTAGAAGAGTTGGGGAGCTTGGATCTAATTCCATTTCGTCAGGGGAAGCTTCTTGAGGTATCATTCAGAGCTTATTTTCGTGTTTTTGTTGATATGGTCAAATTTAGGGTTTCTTCATGCCTTGTTTGCTTTGTAATTGAAGTGTGAGAGGTCCCATGGGGATATGGTACCTAGCTCTAGACCTTAGCAGGTCCAGAGAGTCCCAAATGCCATGCTTTATGTCCTTCCTTTTGGGTTGGAGACTAGGGTTGCCATCTTAGAGGTCATTTCTTCAAAAAGAGCCTTATAGGTGTTGCATGGTAGCCAAGACTATGACTTTACGTGATGATTGAGCTAAGGAGGGCCAGATCTATGAGTTGATGGAGCGGATCTGACCTCAGAAGCGAGATTGAGTTGATGCATGGCATGGACTCGCCGAGTCCGAAGAACAGACTCGGCGAGTAGCATGAAGATTGTCCTTAACTACTCAACGAGTGGTCCTGCCGAGTTATGGGTTGACTCAGTGAGTCAGGGAGGGTTAGAGAGGGTTGACAGGTGGACTGAGTCGAGCTGGAACTCGCCGAGTTGTTCTTGAGACTCGGCGAGTTGAGTTGTGGTGGCCCTGCGATTCATGCCAGGTGGAACTCGTCGAGTCAGGGGAGTACTCGACGTGTCAAGAGAGGATCCTAGGGAGTCAGTGAACACGTATAGACTCGCCGAGTCGCCCTAGTGCACTCGCCGAGTCCGGTCATAGTTGACCATTGACTGTTGACCAGAGTTGACCAGTGTTGACTTGATAAGGGTAGTCAACTTTAGTGGTAAAAGTGTTAATTAGAGATATATGATGTTATAGGAGGATTATAGCTTGGAGGATCGAGCACGAGTGATTTCCAGGATTCGCGAGTTATCGAGATATACGAGGTGAGTCTTCTCACTATACTTTACCTTGAGTAGGTGATCAGAGTTATGTGACAAAGTATGTGTATGTTATATGTATGTTATGTGTTGTACTGCATGATGTCTATGTGATTTATGCTGTGCATGCTTATAGAGTTGGAACCGGAAGGTTCCCAGAGTTAGAACCAGTGGGTTCACAGAGTAAAGTCTACGGACCCACATAGTTATAGCCTCGAGTGGCTAATATGTGTTATGTGTGGTATTTTGGGGAACTCACTAAGCTTCGTGCTTACAGTGTTAGTGTTGTTTGTTTCAGGTACTAGTGACGACCGTGGGAAGGCGTCCGCTTGATCTGTACACACGCATGGGATTTTTATGATATGAGATCTTGGGATTTTGTATGATGTGAATTGGAGTTTTAAACTTGATGTTTTATGAAAATTAAATGAAAAATGTTTTTATATTTTGCGAAAAATTATTTTGAAAATTCACGGTGTTACAAAAGGTTTTGGGTTTTGCATTAGTGAAGTCTTTATACGAAAACACTCAAGGGTGTACTCAACTTTCCCCATGATTAGAGTTAAGAGCACCACCGGTACCACTAGTATTTATTTGCGCCATGGTAGCGGCCACAGCGGCAACTACTGCTGCTTGGAAGACAACAACATCAAATTGTGGAGGTGGTGGTGGTGGATTTGGTGGATTGTTGTTGGTCTTCCTGTTAGACTTTCTGGGAGGCATCTTTAATCTATAATGTTTTAAGAAAACAATGATAAGTACAATATCATAAATCAGGTAAAATTGGTTAAGACATATCTTAATTTCAATTGCATTAACTCCCGACTGTTATATTGTTCTATTAAATGATAAAAGTTTAATAATATGTGTAAACAATCATTAAATTCATTTATTGCAACACTTGTAATGAATTTGTATAGTTGATTTTAAGGACTCTGCTTTAAGTCGGTAACTAAAATTTATGAAGTAAGATGTTTATGAACATTGTAATAACCTTTATTGAAGTAAAATGCTTATCATATAGTAAAAAGTAGTATATACATTTGATATCTTAATTTACATTAAAATAGAAAATAGAAGTAGTGCAAACACTACTTGCGGCGAGTATGGCTCCTAGTACTGGGCTCTGCCATATGTGATTCTGATTCCCTTAAACGCCTCTCCAGTGTAGTCTAACGCTCTTGGAGTCCTATCATTTCAATTTGAGCAACAATCATTTCTACATTGAGCATGTCTGTGTGGTGTCTGGTTTCATCATGATCTCCATGTAGACAATGAATAATTACAACGTTTTCTTGGGAGGCAGCAGTGACTTCTAGGATTTGGTTGATCGATATTCAGGATTGATTAACCTGACGAGAAATATGGTGCATTATAATAGGAAGAGCCCTGTCAGCTGATCCTCAATTCCTGATGTCATAGAAATCTATTTTCATTCCAAATGGAGGGTGTTTTCCTTGTTATTGACTCCACATGTGTAGTTCTTTACCCCATGTTGGGGTTGGACCTTGAAAATGTTGTATGGCTACTGGGCGTTGTACTCCTTGTGGTGGATTATATACCTCTGGTTCTGAGTCTGTGCCATCTGAACTTTCTTCTTCACTATCCTCCTCAGGATCCTCTTGGGGATCATCCTCTATCCAACCATTATTCCCCTGGTTAGGGAAATAGGGATCTCCAGGTGGAGGGTATCCTGCCATAAGTCTATACGAGAATTTAAAGATAAGATGCATAGAAATGATGTAGTTTTACAAAATACTCTTATAGTATTTTAAATTTGTGCTTCATTCTAGAGTTTTTCTAGTACTTAGGTAAGTTTCAGACTTGCTGCAACACTACTATTAATCCCTAACACATGTTGGTCATATCTCAAATAAATATAGTTGATTAGGCTATATTGATCCCAGATATGATTACATAACTGTCTAGGTTTAACTGTAGTGTTCAACATCCAAATACTTTTGAATTGTTCTTATTGTTTCTTGTATATATGCATGTTAGTATACCTCTTTATAAAATACTTAAAATTTTAAAAGTATACTTGTAGTCAGAGCGCTTCGGCCCATAGCGTTTATAGTTTGTATATTTTTTATGGTTTGATATACTAAGTTCACTATAAACAATGCTCTGATACCAATCTGTCACATCCCCAAACCGGAACGACGGAAACAGTCGGGGGTGGAGGATTTCATGTAGTATCACAACAATGCAAAATAGTAATCAAAGTACAACAACAACCATTGTATGTACAAAGTTATAAATTTTACAACTATGTTCAAAACATAAGTATATGAACTACAAAGTACAAGTTTAAAAGACATGAGCTTATAGATCTCCGTCTTCTCAAAAAGCTGTGGATGTACCTGTATCACTGTTTCCCAGAGAATACAAGTAGTTTTTGAAAAGGTGTCAACAATTAAGTTGGTGAGTTCATAAATATGTTTGCAACTGAAATTTGTTTTCTTGTTCATTGATAAAATGAACATGTTGTACCCAGAAAATCCTATATTTTCTGTTATGTTATATTGTAAGTAAAATGTATAAGGATTTCCGTAATAACAATTTATAAAATATAGTTTAGTTCTCATAAAAACCTTGTAAAGTATGTTTTTCTCTGCATTAAAGAAGTATTCTATGTTTATACTTGTAAGATACTGTATTGTAGTTTTATAAAATAAAACTATGTGAAGTGTTACTTATTCATACAACAATCATTTTGTTCAATACCAAATTGTGAGTTATTATAACCATGCTTGATGACCTAGGATCGCCTAAAACACGACGTTCTTCAGGCGTTGAAATATGGTAGGACAGTTGTCACCCCAAGCCTGCTTGCCTAGCTGTTGCAAGCAGCTTAGGTGCGGGATTGTCAGTCCTGTGATCTATACACAAGTGTCACGCTCTCACACAAGGAGACTTTGATTATAACTTTAAGGACTTTTGTTTTATACTTAAATAAGTAGTTGAAGTGTTTCTCACAAGTGCTATATTGATGATTACATGTAGAATAATAAAAAGTTACTTTGTAAGAACTATACTGAAAGTAAGTTTCATAAACTATATACATATAGTTTTATATGTTTATTTCTTAGTAAAGTATTTTATTTATTTTCTATTATGTACTATGTTACTTTTCCTATTATGTACTTTGAAACTTGAAACCAATGAATGGGTTCTCTAAACTATACTCATTATAGTTTAGTTGTTTGTTTTACTGTAAAAATCTGTAATATTGTTATTCCATGAACTTTCTGTATATATACCCATGTATTATAATATAGTTTGAAAACGATTTTTATATTTATATAAATGTAATATTTATATAATTGTGATTAAGTAGATCTTTGGTTAAATAATTTTACCCCAAGCCCACAACCAAAAAAGGAACATGAAATTGGGTCAAAGTATGTATTTCAAATCTTCTGTATCCAAATTATATAATTTACACATATATAAATACGTAATTTTTAACAATTATAACAACTAAACACTTAAAAATATTTTATTGTAAAAATAATAATAATTAAAAGCATAAGGAAACTCTTTTATGTGATTTGTATCACATGAATTATTAACACAATATGATGGTGTTCAACTTGTATCCCCCCTCCCCCTAAAAGCATTTAAAACCATTTAAAAGGGTAGATTATAGGGGTATGAACTCACTTGATAGTTGGTGATTCGGGCAACGTTTTGTTTATGGGAAGGAGTTTACTTGATGAAAAACCAGACTTTACACGAGCACAGTTTCGACTGGATAAGGTTGTTTTTCTCGAGAATCTCGAGGCTTTGGGTTTTCTTCGGGCATTAGATATGATACCGAGGCTTCGGGGGGTTGTAAGGAAATTTGAAGGAGTGAAAAAGGTGAAAAGGTGAGAAAATGGAGTTAAAATGGTGAAGAAATCGGGTAATCTCGCTCCCTATATATAGGTGTGAGGGTTCGGACCGAAGAGAGGGGAGAAGAAGCCAAGCGGCTTGGTTCGCAGGAGGACACGCGTCCGAGCTCGGAAGGTGCCACAGTGATGCCACGTGTCGGAATTGGAGTGGGCCGCACCTTCTGTCGAATCAACATGCGGACACGGGGTGGACACGAGGTGGACTCGCATGTGAGGTGACGTGGCCGATTTTTGGCCATTCAAAATTTGTCGGTTTTCAAGATTTTTTGGTTTTTGTGTCCAAAACTTCCGAAATTCATAACTTTCGCATATGAGCTCTGTTTTCAACGTTCTTTATATGCACGCGTAGGTTAGATTATACTCTACAACTTTCGTTTAGACTCCGTCGGCTAATTTTGAATTTATTTTTAATATTATTATTTTTAACAGACCGGAACAGGAAAATTTATGAAAAATTCATAACTTCTTCATTCGACGTCCGTTTTTGTCTGTCTTTTTAGGGTTGTACTACTATTGAAGAGACCTTCGATTCTCGTTTAAGTTGTGTCGGCTAAAAATCACTTGATCTTTATTTCGAGTTTTTAGTTTTATACTGCTACACTAAATCTTAGAAAAACCATAACTTCGTCATACGAAGTCAGATTTTGACGTTCTTTTTATGAAAGTTCCCGGTTTAACTTATTCTATAAATTTATTTAGATTGTTAAGGCTAAAAAGCATTTGAGTGAAAACTCATTTCTTACGTTAAACAGTGTTTTGCCGGTTTTGTCGCGGATCTTCGATTGGTCATAACTTTTTCGTTATAACTCTGATTTTAGTGTTCTTTATATTTTTTGAAACCTTATTACAATCTCTACCACTTTATTCACCCCAATCAAGATTATTTAATACTTCATTTTTGAGGGTCGATTATGTAAATACACATAGTATGCAAAAATTTCTCTTTATTATTTTTTAAAAGAACTACAAAGTGATCTATACTATTACATAGATTCAGAATAACGTGTTGTTACACCATTCGTGTAATTTACTCTTTTTTTTAGTTCAACGGCAATAAGCTTTCCTAACGAGTCAATTTCGTCCAATACGGTGTTGGTTCTGAGCTTGAAATTGTCGAACCGTTCTATGAGCTCTCCCGTAAAAGTCCGTAAATTGGAGTTACTTTCAGCCTGAGGAGTCCGATAGAGATTTAATTTCACTTTTCTTCCTGCGACTGAAAGAGAATCGAGAGCCGGAGTCTGACGGTTCGTCGGTGGCTATGGCGGAGGAGGAGTCGGTGTCATACAAGGTGCCAACGGAGATTGGTCTGTTGAAGAAGTAGTTGCAGTTAATTGAGTGCGATGAGTGAAACTAGGGCGGATGTAGTGGAGTTGATCACACATCTCGAGGCCAAAAATTTGACTCCGGCTCAGATGGAGGCTCTTTCTCTTCTAAACGAAAAATGGATAGTAGGCTAGTAGTGTAATTCATACTCTACTCATTTATGCTACTTTATAGTTAAATTTATAATATTGTAGTTAATAATCTTAGCGGTTCAATTGAACCTTAGTGGCATCATTTTGATCATATTTGTAGTTCTAATTGGTTTAGTAATTATGATGTTTGGTGCCCTTTTCATGTTTAGTAATTGCCAGTAGACGAATTGGATGAAGATCTTTGATTTGTTTTGAATAAATGTCATTTCATCATTTGTGTATTGTATAATATGTGAGCATAGCATCCGAATTGGATGAAGATCTTTGATTTGTTTTGAATAAATGTCATTTCATCATTTGTGTATTGTATCATATGTGAGCATAGCATCCTATCCAATTGAACGAGACAAAACTAACATGTAACATGGATTAATGGATTGTTGAAGATCTTTGATTTGTTTTGAATAAATGTCATTTCATCATTTGTGTATTGTATAATATGTGAGCATAGCATCCGAATTGGATGAAGATCTTTGATTTGTTTTGAATAAATGTCATTTCATCATTTGTGTATTGTATCATATGTGAGCATAGCATCCTATCCAATTGAATGAGACAAAACTAACATGTAACATGGATTAATGGATTGTTAAAAATTAATAATGTGAGGTCAACCATGAAACTAAATCGACTGTTATGTATCATTTACCTATGTGAACAAATTCACTAGTAGTCATGAATTTTTTTTACCTCAACATAACTCATAAAATAATAATATAATTTTCTAAAGTGATTTACGAGATTGTAAGGATTGGATTACAATTTGGGCAATTTTCGACGCTCTGATTCATCTTAGCGTACCCTTTTTAGCCACGGTTTTACATTTTACCTGCGATACCTGTTGGAAATATTGAATTTAGAAATATAGAATTATCTTTTAGGGTAAGTTACATTATTGGTCTGCAGAGTAAGCTGCTTTTTTCAATTTTTGTCACAAAATCAATCCATCAATTTACTCGTTAAACAAAATGTTTGTAGGTGGTGTTTTTAGATACTAATCACAATTCCAAATGCCACAACAATTCTAATTCCAATCGCCGCCACCATGAACAACATCCCCAACCAAAACACAAACCCAATTCTAATTTAACATCTCCACTGAAAATCCTTGTGATTCCGAACCCGAACAACAAGTTTAACAAAAAAGAAAAGGGAAGGCCGGAAGTAAAAGATGGAATAAAAAAGAAGGGACAGAATTAGCAAAGTCATGGGTCAACATATCCAAATATAACGCCACTTGGAAGAGTCAATCACATGATCAATTTTGGATATGTGTTACAGAGCAATTGTGTAAGGGTATGGGTCGAAGCCCATATTATCGGACACATGACCAATGTAACTCAAAAATGGACTAATGTAAACAAACACGTCACACATTGGAACAAAATTTACACAAACTTTGAAAAGCAATAGGCTAGTGGGGAAAGTGGGGCGAGTTTGTTAAAAAAACGTGTGCGACACTCCAAGTTGACATGCTAAAGCCTTTTAAATTAAACATATATGTTTGGGATGTTGTTAAGAAAAGTATTAGGTGAAAGGAATTTGTAACACATGATGAAATTTTCAATCATCCAACAAGAAGCAACACATCTTTATATTCTAGCTTACAATAAATGTTGTCAGATGGTCACATCGGTGTTGATCTTAATGATGATAACGACGACATTGAAGAAATACAACTGCCTACTCGTCCCATGTGAAGGGACAAAGCAAAAGCTTAAGGAAAAAGAAAAACGTCATCTTCAAATTTGTCGGTCGGAACCAGACGATCACAATTAAATACAACTTTGCAGATACATATGATTAAAACCATCTGACTCACGAAATATTCATTGTTAATGCAAGACGTGAGGCACCTCGACCCCAAATATCAAGAAGCAGCTAAGGCGGTTAAAGTGTTGATTCGTGAAAAATACAATCTACCACAAAAATGAAATTTCAATGTTAGGTTTTTTTCTGGGGTTTTAAAATAATTTTTTTATTTGACGTAATATTTCTAAGGTTTTCTAAAATGTAATTTTTAATTTTATGTAAATTTTAATTAATATTAATGATTTTTTGAATGAAATAATAATAATAAAAGTTTATAGGTAAAACAATAAGGTGACATTTTTTGTGAGTAAATTATACGCATGGTCCCTATGGTTTAGGGTAATTTGTGTGTTTAGTGTGTAACTTATTTTTTTAATTGGAAAGGTCCATACGATTTGTTTTTGTTATGCGTTTGGTCTCTGTCTTACATAAAAGGACTATTATATCATTATTTAAATAAATTAAAATAGTCTTTTTATGTAAGATAATGTGAGGTGGGGGTGGGTTGGGGATGTGTTTATTTAAATAAATTAAAAATAAAGTGCAAAATAGTCTTTTTAGGTAAGACAGAGAGCAAACAAGCAAAAAAAACAAACAGTAGGAACCTTCCGAGTTAAAAAAATAAGTTAGAAACCAAACACACAAATTATCGCAAACCATCGGGACCATTCGTGTAATTTACTTTTTTTTTAGTTCAACGAAAATGAGCTTTCCTAACGAGTCAATTCCTTCCAATTCGGTGTTGGTTGTGAGCTCGAAATTGTCGAACCGTTCTATGAGCTCTCCCGTAAAAGTCCGCAAAATCGGAGTTAATTTTCGCCTGAGGGGTCCGACAGAAATTCAATTTCACTTTTTGTCCTGGGACTGAAAGAGAATCGAGAGCCGGAGTCTGACGATTCGTTGGTGGCTATGTCAGAGGAGTCGGTGTCACACAAGGTGCCGACGAAGATTGTTCTGTTGAAGAAGCAGTTGCAGTTAATTGAGTGCGACAATTGAAACTAGGGCGGAAGCAGTTGCAGTTAATTGAGTGCGACGATTGAAACTAGGGTGGAGGTAGTGGAGTTGATCACACATCTCGAGGACAAAAATCCGACTCCGGCACAGATGGAGGCTCTTTATCTTCTAAACGGCAAATGGATAGTAGGCTAGTAGCGTAAGTTATACTCTCCTCATTTATGCTAGTTTATAGTTAAATTTATAACATTGCAGTTAATAATCTTATCGGTTCAATTGAACCTTAGTGGCATCATTTTGACCATATTTGTAGTTCTAATTGGTTTAGTAATTATGATGTTTGGTGCCCTCTTCATGTTTAGTAATTGCCAGCAGACGAATTGGATGAAGATCTTCGATTCAGGGGCATAGCCAATATAGGGCAAGAGTGAGCATTGACCCACCCACACAAAATTAAAGTTACATATATATAGTATGTATAATATATATTTTTGTTAAGTAAAAGGAATTAGGGTTATGATATGGCATATTCCATTCAAAACTTGAAATTAGTAAAAGGGGATACATTGTTTTCTATATCGATTAGACTTCATTTTAGATTATTTTAATGATTGTATGCAACTTAAATAAACAATTTAGTTAAGAATACATATATAGTTACATGTTATCATTTGAAGAAATTTCCCACTCATTCATATTTTGTATATTATTTGGCCTACCCTAAAACCAAATCCTAACTATGCCATTGCTTCGATTTGTTTTGAATAAATGTCATTTCATCATTTGTGTATTGTATCAGATGTGAACATAGCATCCTATCCACTTGAATAAGACAAAACTAACATGTAACATGGATTAATGGATTGTTAAAAATTAATAATGTGAGGTAAACCATGAAACTAAATGGACTGTTACGTATCATTTACCTATGTGAACAAATTCACTTGTAGTCATGAATAATTTTTTTTACCTCAACTTAACTCATTAAATAATAATATAATTTTCTAAAGTGATTTACGAGTTTGTAAGGATTGGATTACAATTTGGGCAATTTTCAATGCTGTGATTCATCTTAGCATACCCTTTTTAGCCATGGATTTACATTTTACCCACGAGACCTGTTGGAAATATTGAATTTAGAAATATAGAATTATTTTTTAGGGTAAGTTACATTATTGGTCTCAGAGTAAGTTGCTTTTTTCAAATTTTGTCACAAAATATTTTATCTTGCAATTTTGGTCTTTATTGGGAGGATTTAGTAACTTTTTTGGTACCTATTCCAAATAAAATGATTATTTATCGAACTAAAATTGCAAAAAGTTGGTTATATGTAAGGATCAAAAATAGTCATTTATTTGGAAGAAGGACAAAAACATTACAAACCTCAAAAAAAGACACACTTGCAAGAGAAAACTTGTTGGGTCAATACATAGAGAACTGAAATGTAATTTATTATCTTTTATTATGCTTGACACATCAACCTTGTTAATTTAAATAATAATAAAAACTTATTTCTTGTAGTGAGTTTTGTAATCATTAAACATCATATCAAAGTTGTAACTTGTAAGTATCATATACAAAAGGTTATAAACCATATTTGATTTCTTGAAAATGTGGATGTTTGTTTGTCAAATTCAAATACCGTGTTTTCTTTAATTCATGTTTTAAAAAAGACTTGTACGATATGCTATGTGGAGTAGACTTTGCCAACACCACATATAATTGATGAAGAATAAAAGAATGATAGCCCACAACCAAAAGCATACAATTTTGTGGACACAAATTGCCCATTGACTTCCAAGTCTTCCACGGCTCTTCATTTATAGAACTAGTTTCTTGATCATAAAAACTCCATCAGATCATCATAAGAATCCATCTCTCCACTTCATTCTTTTAAAAAAATACTTGGATTTGAGTGGGAATGATTTTCAAGGAAGCTAGATCCCTGAGTTCATTGGATCCTTCAAACATTTTAGGTATCTCAATTTCTCTGTTTTCAAGGTATTATTACTCAACACATTGAAAATCTTTCTAATTTAAAGGTTTTTGGTCTTTCATAAATTGAGTATCTCGACATGAGTTCATTGAATCGTAGTGAAGCACATAAAGTAGACATGGTGCTTTACATGATTCCTTCCTTAAAAATGTTAAGTTTGTTGGCATATGGTCTTTCCGATGCTGATCTTGGTCGTTTCTTAAGTTCAAGTAGACTATTCCCCAACTTCAAACACTTGGATCTTGGCTTCAGTTCTTTCAAAGGTCCACTCCTTGGCTTTTTTCAAAACATGACATCCCTTGAATTCCTAGATCTTTTAGGCTTTGATCTTAGTTTGACATGGAACTTTGCAAATTTGCTAAACATGATCCCTTCCTTAACAGAGCTGCATTTGTAATGGTGTGGCCTCCATAAAAACCATCTATCTCCCCTTCATTAAAATTTGAGTACCCTTTCTAACATCCAACACCTAGATCTTAGCTTTAATTCAATCCGAGGCATATTTCCATCTTTTTTAACAAACATGAGCTCCCTAAGAGTTCTCGACCTTTCATGGAACATGCTGAATTCATCGGTTCCTATTATGCCTAAACTTCTAGAGCTTGATCTTTCTTATGACCGGTTTAAGCGGTTTGAGCATGTTGGAATATGGAGACAGTGTCACCTAAAACAACTTAGCTCGTCATATAAATTATAACTATTTTGATGTAGAAATGATTAACTCAACAAAAAAACGTATTAGAATGCTCCCAATGTTGCAATTATGGGACCTTTACCCACATGGTTGCGGAAGACGCCTGTCATTACTATCTTAGATCTTTCTCACAACAAACTCAGTGAACCTTTGACAAACCTTCCTAATGGTGGAAGATTTGATGTTTTTGGAAATATACCCAAATGGGTTGGAGAAAAAACTTGCATCTTTGATGGTTTTGAGGTTACACAAAAATAACTTCATCGGAAGAATTCCTCGATCTCTATGCAAAACTTCAAATCTTCAAATTTTGGATGTTGCATACAACTACTTAACAACGGGACCCATCCCTCGGTGTCTAGGAGAGTTGAATGCCATGGACAAGATATATGTTGCAGTCATGGTAACAATTGCCAAGATGAAAAGAGGAAGAGAGGCTGTATAGATCCTCTTGGAATGCTAGTGATTCTTGAAACTATATTACCAATGACCCTTTTGATTTTCATTACTGTTATTGTGCTACTTTATACTGATATTTTGATTTATTATGTCTACGACATTTGTAATATTCTTGTTTGGCTAAGTTGTGAATATCAATCTATTTACTTATGAACAAGTTAAATTTGAGTTATGTGTTATCTTTATGTGGTCAAAATAGTCGAGTAAACATTGGGTAGAAGGAAACACGTCAAACCAGGTTAAGTCACCCAATCGACTAAACAAGTTCAAAATGTAGCAAATATTACTCGTTTGGACCCAAACCCATTTTGACTATAACACTACCCATCCTTTCAAGTTGTATTTGCATTTTCTTAGATTTTTTCCGTACAACCATCTCAAATTGAATATGAAGGAATGCATCTTAACGTTATCTATCAATTAATTCACTAACATTTTTCCTATGAAAAAACTTGATCACCTTCCAAAGCAAATTACTCTCAGCTTTTTGTTTAATCCTATACAAGAAACTTAATTCAGTTTCTGTGTTATACTTTGGACAACCTCATAACCAATCTACCTGGGTTCTTCTTAGTCCAAGATGTTCACCAATAAGCTATTCATTTACAGCTTCTGAATTTTAGTTTTGAGATCCTATCTGAAAGAACTATATGCTAAGAAGAAAATAAAGACAACATCGATGGGTAGGGAAAGAAGTTTAGCCTGTGGACTTGAGTTTAATAGTTTGATTATCTCGAGTCTCATTAACAGGATGGTATAGGCACCATTTAAAAGGAAAAAGGGGGGAAATTACATCTGGTTCCCTGAATTCACCGGGCGCCAACCTCATATGTAATATCCTTTGTTTCTCATGTGCATGTTTTGTCTGAAATAGATATGAGTTATTTCTTTAATAGTCAACACAAATTTTGTCATGTTTATTTTTAGGCATATTGTTAAAGCATAATAGACTTCGGTCATTTTCTGATTTAAAGTGACAAACTCTTTCGTCTCAAAAAAGATGAAAGTTTCAAACTTTTCATTCTTAGTAACAACGCAAAAATTCTAAATTAACACAATAAATTTTCATTATATTTTACTGAAAGAATTTTTAATTTTTTGTATATTTTTGTTGGAGGTGATTGTCAAATAAGGGTTGTTTTTCAAGAGTGTCAAATTTAGTATCTAATAATCTGGTCACCGGTTACATTGATAGAGTAAAATAAAATGCGTAAATTACATATTGAGTAAATTATAGGAAACGTCCCTATAGTTTAGGGTAATTTGTGCATTTGATCTCTAACTTGTTTTTTTAACTTGGAAGGTACCTATTGTTTGCTTTTGTTACGCGTTTGGTCCATGTCTTACCTAAAAATACTATTTTTCCCTTGATTTTTTAATTTATTTAAATAAACATACTCCAACCTCACCCTCTTCACCTTATCTTACCTATCCCATAATTTTCCCCCTATTTAAATAATAGTCTTTTTAGATAAGACATGGATTAAACATGTAACAAAAACAAACAATAAAGATCAAATGCATAACAAAACATAAAAGTAGGGACCGTTCAAGTTAAAAATATATGTTAGGGACCAAACGTGTAAAATATCTCAAACCATAGGGACCATTCGTGTAATTTACTCTTAAATATTTACTATGGGGCAAATATCATAAAAGGCACAACATTTTTAAAATGTAATTAAGAAAAGTCATATTTTTTTTTTGGTTGGCTCTACCAATGAGACGCATAGTTATCATTTTAGCCTATTCAATGATTTTCATAGTTAACTTTGTTAAATTTTTCGCAAAATCAGTCCTAAAATTTTAAATTTGCTCCCTGTAGTTTGCAAAAATTACACCACGACCAAAACGTAGTTTTATGTTTTTTTAACTTCTTTATTTTCAGTTATTTTTTATTTTTTAGTAAACTAAACTTGTTTTTATATATTTTTTTGTTTTTTTTATATTTTTGTTTTTTATCTATATATTTTTATTTTTTAACTTCTTGTTTTTGTTTTTTTTATATTCATTTATTTTTCATATTTTTTTAAATATTTCTTTTTCGTTTGTTCTTTATTTTCGGTTTTACGTTTTTTTTAGAAAACCAAAAAAAAAAACTCAAACACCAAAAATGTAATATACTCTTATATATTCATACACTTTACACTTTTTAAAAAATATCAAAAGAAATTATCAAATTGACGAAAAACAAAACTTAATAAAATTATGAAAAAAAAAAAACAAACAAATATGAAAAATATAAAAAATATTCATACACTTTACACTTTTTGAAAAATATCAAAAGAAGTTATCAAATTTCCAAAAAACAAAATGTAAAAAAAACGAAAAAAAATAAGGAAAAAATATATAACAACGATAAAAATATAAAAAGAAGTTTAATTTTAACTAAAAAATAAAAAATAAATGAAAATAAAGAAGTTAAAAAAACATAAAACCAAGTTTTATACATGTGGTGCAATTTTTTGCAAACCACATGGACCAAAATTGAACTTTTAGGACTGATTTTGCAAAAAAATTTACAGAGTTAACCATGAAAATCGTTAAATGGGTTAGAGTGATAACTCTACGTCTCATTTGTGGCCAGAGCAACCCAAAAAAATAAAATAATAGGGTTTTTCTCAATTACGCATGAAAATGTTGTGGCTTTTATGGTATTTGCCTTTTACTATAACAACTATTTTTCATAACAAGTATTATTGTATTAAGGTGAGAAGGGGAACACGACGTGATGGGTGTACAAACGCACGCGACGCATCTGGTAAAATTGATGGAATAAACAAAAGTCAAATCTTAATTCGTGATACCACTCATGTGTATGTGATACACACGTGTAGCCAGAATACGACACTGATAGTGTTTGGGCCAAGATCCTCAACCATATTCAGGATCTCGGATCTTCAAGATCGTTCAGGATCTCGAACACTTCTCAGGATCCTGACCATTGTTATTATTATTCCCTAACATTTTTAACAGATATATTTTTTTTTCTCACATGTGTAGAAATGGTCAACATAAGACTCATTCTCAACAAGGAATCTCTTCAAGCAGGCTTAGGACCTGGGAATACCAAGTCAAACAACGTCCATATGCTCATTCAAGAGGATCCCAAAAATATGAAACTTATTGTTATTTAGTATAGACTATAAATACACATAAAATACATACACTACGGAAATAATTAGCTTATTACTACATTGGTATTCCTATTATCATCACCATTTATGTAATCTTACATTCAAATCAATAAAAACAACAATGCAGGTAATCATTATCATCTCCCAAGGTTTTATGTCGAGGATCCTATAAAGGGTCAAGGGCTTTCCTTGTAATTCACTTGTCTCACTTTGATCATTATCCGATACTTGCATCACCTTAAGCACCACAACCTCTCATATAATTTGGTTGAATAATACTTGATCAATTTTTGACCAAAACAATTTGGCGCCAAATGTGGGGCTGTGGTGTTAACAATCGCTCAACAATCATTTCTACTCAACCAACTTTATCCTCTTCCTCTATTCCTCCAATTTCCTCTAGAAACCTTCCACCACCTCCAAGTGGAGCTCTTAAAAAGACATCCAAGACACAGAAGAACAACACATCTCCAGTCACCACCCAAGAATTTTAGGATCCTCCTGTAGTAATTTCTAACATTGAGCTCTTTGCTATGATGAAGAGATTGGAACAACAAGTCACTCAGCATCAGGAAGACAACAAGTTTTTGCTCAAGGAAATGGAAAGAATAAGGGCGGAGATACATAAACCCCAAGAAGCAGCACCCTCGATCTTGCAGACCAAGATCCAGAACTTTGACAATACAGGATCCTTAGGAAACCGCCGGGAGATAGGATCCTCAACACCGCCACCTGCTCCCACTTAGGGTGCAACTCCAAATGAGAAAGCCCATGTGATCCAGGATCCCAACAAAAACTTTCATCATTCCCAATAACAAGGATCCTGGTAACTTCGTGAATAAGAATACCGTTAATACTAACTCTATGGACCTTGATGCAGGAATGAGCCCGATCATGGCTAAGGAACTTTGACAGTTAAGGCAGATGATCTCAAGTGTGCCCAAAGTGATCCAACCTATACTAGAGGTATCCCTTACAAGCCACATGATCACAAGATTTGCTCCTGCGATAGTTGATACTGAAGTCCTAAAGTGCTTCCAAACTCCTAGCATGAAGCCTTAAGATGGAATTACAGATCCTAAAGAACATGTGGCACAATACATAGAAAGAATGGAGATCAACCCCATTCCCACACATTTGAATTAAGCTTGCCTATGCAAGGGTTTCGGTTCAAACCTCATAGGATCAGCCTGAAAATGGCTTCTTAACGTTCCTCCTTACTCTATTACTTAATTTTCTCACTTAGTTAGTATTTTTAACAATTAATTTTCTTGTAGCAAAAAATTCGAAAAAATCACTAGTGATCTTTACCGGGTAGTTCAAGATCCTAAGGAATCCCATAAGGATTTCATGAACAAGTTTGGTAGCGAGGCTCTGTGTAACATCCCAAAATTCGTGAACAAAAATTCCATTTTTTTGAATAAGTAGTTATAAAAGCCAGTAGTCTAAAAGCATTAATAGTGTCATAATCAAAATCAATATCAAAAAAATGTCATCAAAAAACAACATCAGAGTACAGCTCCCAAAGATCTCATGTGCGGAAAATCATAGTGTGATACGTTGCGATCATGCCGGCTCCTTTCCTTTTGAAGAAGAATTACCTGAAACCAAAACTAAAAACCATAATCACAAAGCTTAGTGAGTTCCCCCATCATACCACATACCATACAACAAATACATTGCCAAGCATATATGGGATCCGGCCTCCCCTTCGTTCTATTTCAACTAGATACCGTCGGACATATCTGGGTGCTGGCCTCCATTTCGGTATATTTCAAATGGATACCGTCGAGCAAATCTGGGTCGTGGCCTCCCCTTTGGTCTATTTCAACCGGATACTGTCGAGCATATATGGGTGCTGGCCTCCCCTTCGGCCTATTTTAACCAGATACTAGGTCTATTTCAACTTACCACTACCACATGATATTGTAGCAAATAAGCACATAAAACATAATAGATATTGGTATACCAGAAAATTATCACTAAGACAATCATATTTACTACAAAAAACTACTAGTGGGTCGACATTGGTGCCTTTGACCCACTCATACAAGAAGGTAACTCACCTCAGAATCGATAGTTAAATACTGCTGCTCACGCTATCAGCTGCACCAGACTACTCCATACCTAAGAAATCATGCAATGAAACCCTTAGACTTACCCTCCCTCTCAATAATTAACAAAAAGTCAAATTAGGTCAAAAGTCAACGCCTCAGGTCCAAGGTCAACTTTTCTTATCATTTTGTCCTCACGTCATGATGTTCCTTGGCTCACGTCGTGAGAGTCAACTCGACTTGGGTCGACACAGCGAGTCAACTCAGTTCACTCACCTCAGGGTTTTAGATTGGGGCAGTCACTATGCTCACATCGTGAGACTATACTTTGTTGGGTTTTATGTACTATAACACTCCTATGGTGCACATATGTCACAACTAGGAAATTTGATGCCTTGTAAACATGGAACAATGACAACAAATGTGAACCAACAATGTGAAAGCATGTAAGATGCTTATTTCCAATAACAACAAACTTCAAAACAAAAACTTCATACAAGCACTACAATTATTCAACAAAGAATTGGAAACCCTAGAAATCCTGGTTTAAGTCCATTCTGGACTAGGATCTCCTTATTGAACCCAATGGGCCAATAATCTTCCAATTTGACTATTTTGAACCTAGAACTCTCAAATGGGCCCTAATTGGACTCATATGCATGAACCATAACACTTTTGGGCCTTAGGAGCCCAAAATACACTAAGTTAACTTAAATGGGTCTTAATGGGTCACAATCAATTTAATTTAGCCCTAATAGGTCAAAAAAATCATATTTTTATTTATTTGGGCCAAAAATCACCTAACTTAACCATAAAATGGGCTTAATCATTCAAAGCCCAAAAATCTTCTCTTTCCCTCTCCATTTTCGGCCCAAGCCCACAAATAAAGAAAGAGTCGACTTTGTGGTGACAACTCATTTTTATTTAGTGGACTTCCATGCATGCTCTCCTACTTCCATGCAACAATCCCATCACCCTTCTCTCTTCTTCTCCCTTTCTTCCTCTCGGCCGAAACCAAACAAACACACACACACTTCACTCAAAAATTCTCTCAAGAAACTCTCTCCATTTCTCTCCAAATTTTTGAGATCTAAGAGGCTTTCAAAGAGATTCTTCCACAAAAGCATCATCCAAGGTAAGTTAATGTTTGATCCATGCTTTAACTCACTTCCTTTCATGAAAAATCATCTCTTAATCCATTCAAATTCATGATCTTGGATCTTAGACCACACTAAGTTCGAGATCCATCCAAGAAACTTGCTAGGGTCGAAAATAGCACAAAACTTCTCACAATCTTCTTCAAAACCGAAACTACAACTCAAGGTGAGCTTCATACCCCTTTCTTTTCAGTTTTCATGAGTTTTATGGGGGAGAATACAAGAAAATGTGTAGATCTATGTGTATGTGTATGCTATGTGTGATTTTATGCATGTATGTGTGTGATTTCATGTGTTTTTGTGATGAATATGTTAACAAAAGGGGTGTAAACCCGAGATCTATGACATGAGAAAGGAAACAAACATAATCTAAGCTATTTTATACCAAACAAGTCAAGAATGATAGCTTATAAGGTTATGATGAACATATTCTAACATAAAACCCATTTTAGGGTTTTAAATTGTCAAAAATACAAAACTTGGGTTACAAATCAACAAGTCACAGTTTCTTTAGGGTCAAAAGGGTCAAAACAGTTTCTATAATCATTTTTCTGAATAATAAAATTTTCAAGGGACTTAAAATTTAAAATTTTAGCTTAATGGGCTAATTTTGGGCTTTTCGGCCCAATAAGCTTCAAAATGCGAAAAATGATAAATTTTAGGGGCTGAAATGAAACTTTCGGTAAAACAGGGGGTAATTAGCATAACAAAATATTTTAAGGGTAAAAAATGTTTTTCACTGTCAAAAAGGACCAAAAATGCAATGTTTATAGATTTTGGGCCAAAACTGTAAAAGTTGTGAAAAATGGGGTTCTAATCGAGAATCACCATTCTGGGAGGGCTGAAGCTGCCAACAAAATAAATTTTGGGTTAAAAACTGTGTTTTCATCAAATAAATGATACAAAAGTGTCAAGAAAATGTTTTAAGGACTAAGAATGAAATTCTTTTATATAAAAGGACCAAAAGTGTTATTTTTATAAAAGAAGGGTAGTGAAAAGGTCAAATCCCACTTTTAAACAAGTTAATTAATACAAAATACAAGATCCACAACTACCGACGAAACGAAAAACAAATACACTTTCAACAACAAATATCGTTACAAACGAAGCGATTCGGTCTCGAATCAATACAAAACAACAAGCGTTGAACCAAACCATCTAAATAAATACGTGATAACTACGATGAGGAAACTTACAAACTTTGGGCCTGGAAGTTTCAAATCATGCTTGTTGGGCCTTTCTAGCCTATTAACATGATCTTTGCCTCTAAGGGAATATGCTTATGTGCTATTGGGCTTCCTATGACCCGATTTCATAGAAAAGGACTTCAACGGCTCTAATGTGCTATTGGGCCCTAGTAGCCCATTAGCATTGCTAGTGAGGTTAAGAAATCAAATGCGATTTGGGCCAACGTGCCTTTTCGCATTCCCGACAGCCTAAACTAACTCACAGAAATAACAAGACTTTGTACTCCCCTTTTCCTCGTTTGATAGGCTTACGAAAAATCAAGATAAACAGATTCAGGACGTTATTCAAGAGTAATCATGGTTGTGGATTAAGTGAGTAGTAACGGGCGACGCCTTTAAGGATCGTTTGAAATCTGTAGTTATAAACTAGTCATTTTCTAATGCGTGGTTATAACAACTCACAAACCCAAATTAATCCAACGCCACCCGAGTAATCAAAATCATTCGTCGTGACGGTATAACAATTGAGAAATCACTGTATTTTATGTATTGGGAAAACATCGGGTTTTCCTAGGAAGTTCAACATTTTTCACTTGCGCGATTAATACTAAAGTTCAACATTTATACATGTTTTGAAAATCAACAAGCATATATTCACGGATCTTCACACTTTTTATAAACAATGATCTTTTCAGAAAATATCGGGTTTTCCGGGTTTTACAAACTACACCAAATCATTTTATCACAACATTGCTTATGAACTCACCAACATTTCATATGTTGACGTTTTCCAAAATTAACTTGTATTCTCAGGTAACAGGTAAACCGAAGAATAAGTACCAAGTAATGTCAGGGTGTTTTGCTTATGATATCTATTAGATAATCTATGTTATGAATTCGGAATGTTCAAAACAATGTACTGGATTTAAACAATATCAGTTGTATTATTTTAATGCATGGTGATGATTTATGTTATGATTCATGTATATTTATTGTGATGGTATTCAATTTAAGTCACAAGAGCCCTCAGACGTTTCCGCCGTCTGGTTCGGGGGTGTGACAGGTTGGTATCAGAGCTCTGTTTATAGTGAACTAGCATATCTAACCACACATTGATATGCAAGTATAAACCAAAAAGAGGGACTAACACAACTCTGAACAAAACAAGTAAAACACAATGATAAAAACATCTTTGCTTGTGTGAATTAGGAAAAAGAACATCATAACGAACCAAACAAGATAATGCTAGCATCTCGGTTAAGCCAAGACTGTTCATAGTCGTATCAAGGAGTGGATGTAGCCTGATCAACTACATTTCCTCCAAGGCACAACTATCACATGTCCCGAGGAAATCGTGATGGATAGGGAACCTAAAAACATACCCCCTTTATCACCAAGAAGAGAACATCAGCTCAATCTATACAATAATTGTAGCGTCCTAGGAGTAATGATAGTTTATTTGTATACCTTCTCTCAGTTGCTATGGAAGGAGAGCAGCAAGGAATTCAGTTTCATCAGGTCCTAGTGGCTCACGGGATGATTGAAGATGAGCCCGAAGGAGATCAAGGGGGAGCACACGACGTTGGGCCTGACGAATATACAGACACTGACTACGAGTTCGATGAGGCCGACGATGACATGGAGGAAGGACAAGACTCAGGTGAGGACTTTGCCACACCATCGGTCAGCGAGGTGCAGCAAGACCACCCCACCCCACCAGTGAATCCCGCAAGGGAGAATCGCTCCCCCGAAGCTGAGATTGCCGCCCTGCCGCAATAGCTATTCGCCATAGAAGCATGTGCAGTGCAAGCTGAGCCTGAGAGGGATGAGGTCATTGGAGAAATGACTGAGATGGCTCAGTTGTTGGCTCAACACTTCGGCATACGATCTCGCTACTGTCATAGGGCGCTCCATAGAGTGTTACGAATAGACTTATCTTACTAGTACTATGATCTATGCTATGTACCCCGACTCTATGTTTTAAGTGATTACACTACTCATAGAGCCTTTATGCTGCCGAACTTGTACCGCTTATGTATGCTCTTTCGAGCAAAATTTTCATGTATCAAAGTGCGGATAATATTAATGAAAAATTTTATATGTTTACTGTGATGTTTTAATCTGCTATGTGATACATATCCATGATTGTGTGCTAATTGGTGAAATTACTTAAGTTTGTGCCACACACCTAGTTTATAGGATCACAACCTCACAAAAAGCACAGACACTCAACATCTTTCCGTTCGATGACAGAAAGATGCCTCAACGACCCACCCACAGAAACCCTGGGCCAACCCCACCCGAAGTCAACTCAGCTGCATTCCAAGCAGCTGTATCTGTTGCGGTCACTGCAACGATGGCACAAATTCACCAGGGGAACAATGGAGGAGTCAACGGACAAGGGGCTGGAAGTTCAAACAACGAGATGAATCAAGGACCTACCAAAACATGCTCCTACAAGGACTTCACCAACGCCAAACCACAAACCTTTAACGGAACTGGAGGAATGATTACCCTAAAACGATGGATCGAGACGGTAGAATCGGTGTTCAAGATATGTGAATGCCCTGAGGAGATGAAGGTGAAGTTTGCCGCATGCACTTTCGTTGACCAAGCACTCACTTGGTGGAACGGATACGTGGAATCCATGACACTCCCGATAGCCAATTCCATGCCATGGGTAGAGATGAAAGAAATGTTGATGGTCGAGTACTGCCCTCGTGGAGAAATTCAGAAAATGGAACAATAGCTGTGGAATCTTAATGTTCGAAATGCTGATATAGATGCATACATATCAAGGTTTAGCAAACTATCTCTGGTATGCCCTGGCATGATCACCTCAGAAGGAAAGAAGATCGAGCGATTCATTTGGGGACTAACCTCTCCGATTCAAGGAAACGTGATAGCTGCAAATCCCGAAACTTTCGACAGTGCCAAGAGATTGGCCAAGAAACTGTATGACTACAACAACAAGAAGGGTGAGAAGCCAGTGGAGGCTTAAGGTAAGAAGGAAAATGACAACAAAAAGGGAAAGAACAACAAGAGGAAGGGACGTCAAGGTTCCAAATCATCCAAGAAGCAGCAAACAGTGGCAGTTAATGCTGCAACCACTCAAGTTCCACCCACACCACATGCTCCAGCCTCAGCTGCTCCAAGTGCTCCTAGGCCTTATTCTGGTAATCTTCCTAAGTGCAACAAGTGCGGTCTCCATCATAATAGAGAATGCAGAGAGATGCAGTGCACCAGTTGCAATCGGAAGGGGCACACGGCGAAGTATTGCAGGACCTACCCTCCTCAGAACCAACAATAGGGAAACAACAACAACAACAACAACAACAACACTGACAATGGCGGCAACAATGCAGGACCAAGCCACACCTGCTATGGATGTGGAAGGACTGGGCATTTCCGTCGAAACTGCCCCGACAACAACAATTCCGGGAATGGAGGGACAGGAAGAGTGTTGACCATGGGTCAGGGAGAAGCGGTTCAGGATCCCGTTGTCTTCACCGGTACATTCCTCTTAAACCACACTTATGCATGCATCCTATTTGATACCGGAGCAGAACAAAGTTCTGTGAGCAATAAGTTTAAGCATTTGTTAAAACAACAACCTTAGAAGTTCAATGAAACCTTTACGGTGGAAATGGCCAATGGGAAAACAGAATCCACTGGGGAAATCTATATCGGATGTAACCTAGCCCTAAATCAACACCTCTTTCGAATAAACTTAATGCCTGTTTCCATTAAGAGTTTTGATGTTATTATTGGCATGGATTGGTTAAGCCCCCACCATGCTGAAAGTTTGTGTCACGAGAAGGCCGTTCGCCTTCACCTTCCAAATCATGAAACCCTAATTATTTACGGAGACAAACCCATCACGAATCTTCATCTCATCTCGTGCGTCCAGGCACAGAAGTATCTGCGAAAGAAAGATTTGACGTTCCTGGCGCACATAGTGGATAAATCCAAGGAAGAGGTTAACGTTCAAGACATTCCTGTAGCATGTGAATTCCCAGACATCTTTCCTGAAGATCTTCCTGGGATACCCCCAGAAAGAAAAATTGAATTTCGAATTGATCTTGTGCTAGGAGCTACTCCCATCGCTAAATCGCCTTACCGATTGGCTCCTGCTGAGATGCAGGAATTGTCCAGCCAACTTAGTAAACTCTTGGACAAGGGATTCATTCGACCCAACTTCTCGCCATGGGGAGCTCCAGTTCTCTTTGTCAAGAAGAAGGACGAACCTTTTAGGATGTCCATCGATTACAGAGAACTAAATAAGCTCATTGTCAAAAATCACTATCCACTCCCATGAATCGACGATCTATTTGACCAGCTCCAAGGAGCTAGTTACTTCTCTAAGATAGATCTGCGGTCTGGGTACCATCAACTCAAGGTCCGGGAAGAGGATATTCCCAAAACCGCTTTCCGAACTCATTACGGACATTATGAATTTGTCGTAATGCCCTCCGGTCTAACGAATGCCCCTGCCGCATTCATGGACCTAATGAATCGAATCTGCCGACCATTCCTCGATAACTTTGTTATTGTTTTCATTGACGACATTCTAGTTTATTCTTGAAGCAAAGAAGAGCATGGCCAACATCTCCGACAAATCCTGGAAACCCTGCGAACTGAGAAGCTATACGCAAAACTCTCCAAGTGTGAGTTCTGGCTCCGTAGCATGAACTTTTTGGGTCATGTTGTTAGTCAGGAAGGAATACATGTGGATCCTTCTAAGGTCAAATCCATCGAAGGATGGGCAGTTCCAACAAATCCCACATAAATTCACCAATTCTTAGGTCTAGCAGGTTACTACTGGAGGTTCATTCAAAACTTCTCTAAGACTGCCAAGCCACTTACCTCAATTACACAAAAGGGCGTACCATTCGAATGGACGGACAAGCAAGAAGCTGCATTCCGAAATCTGAAGCAAGCACTCTGCAGTGCCCCGGTACTATCACTACCAGAGGGAACGAAAGATTTCGTAGTCTACTATGACGCGTCAAATCAGGGTTTAGGTTGCGTTCTCATGCAACGTGGAAAGGTGATAGCTTACGCGTCCCGACAACTAAAGACACACGAAGTGAACTATACAACCCACGATCTGGAATTGGGAGCAGTGGTCTTCGCCCTGAAGATTTGGAGGCACTACCTTTATGGTACGAAGTGCACCATCTTCATGGACCACAAGAGTCTCCAACACATCTTGAATCAAAAAGAGCTGAATATGAGGCAACGGAGATGGGTTGAACTATTAAACGACTATAAGTGTGAAATCAAGTACCACCCGGGCAAGGCTAACGTGGTAGCTAATGCCTTGAGTCAGAAAGAGTACTCTAATCGTCGTGTGAAAACTCTCTCAATAATCATCCAATCTCACCTAACCACTCAGATCAAGGCAGCCCAGTCAGATGCCATGAAGGCAGAAAACAGAACAAGTGAAGCGTTACGTGGAATGGAGAAGAATCTCAAGGTGAAAGAGGGCAGAGTATAATATTTCATGAACCGTATTTGGGTCCCTAAACTTGGAGGATTTAGGGAGGTAGTCATGAATGAAGCTCACAAGACACGATATTCCATCCATCCGGGTTCGGACAAAATGTACTTGGATATTAAACAACATTATTGGTGGCCTAACATGAAGGCAGAGATTGCCACCTATGTTAGGAAATGCGTTACTTGCTTGTCACACCCCAAAACCAAGAACGGCGGAAACGTTCTGGGGCGGAGGACGTCATGTACAGTATCACAACAATGTAAAGTAGTAAACAAGCAACAACATCATCCATTGCATTAATAATATAATTATTATACAAGTGTGTTCTGTCAAATTTTGATAAACACTAAAGCATAAATCAAAATGAAAGATGAGTCTTCAACGAGCTCCATCTTCCCTAATCCTTGCATCGGTACCTGTCTATGATGACCTGAGGATACAAGTAATTTTGAAAGCGAGTATCAACTTTAAAGTGTGTCTTCTACCAATCCTTTGATTCCTACTATTATATAAAGTGTGTCTTCTACCAATCCTTAACTTTTCTCAATGTTCGTTTCTTGTAGAAGTGTGTAATTTTCCCAAGTGTAACTATCATTAAAAAAATATAGTTTTTACATTTAAAGTTTAAGTGAAAAGATCACTAAATATATGTACAGGGAAAATTAATGTAGTACTAAAATGTAGCGCTATAAGAACTACTGTTGTACTAACTACCTTAAACCGGATTTATATTAAGGCATCATGTGATTAATTGTACCATACTATTGACTGGTAACAACGACATAAGAATGGTCGTAAAACGGAATGATGTTTGGCACCCACAGACCTGCAGGTTCGGCTGTAGCTAGCAGCAAGGTGTAGGATAGTCAATCCAGTATAGATCTATACGCAAACTCACGCTCTCCCTTCAAGAGACTCTGGCAAAAACTCGAGCCATGACATTTAAGGCATGCGCCGATACAGTGGATCACAATTGTTAACGTATTCATGTATATGTAATGTAATGAACTGTTCTAGCTATAATGTACATGCTCTCTACCTAGCAAGTATAGTAATGTACTCGTTCTAGTATCGTTGTATATGTTCTCTTCCTAGTATAGTTGTATATGTCCTGCTCTATTATAGTTGTATATGTTCTTCTCTAGTATAGTTGTATATGTTCTCATAGTAGTAAGTATTGACTCATGAATGAACTGACTCATAGTATGATATTGTGTTCTAGTAATAGTTCTAGTATCTTCCTAAACTACCCATATGGTAGTTTACTAGTAATCTAACTGGTACGTATGGACATGGATGTATACCCTTGCTACCCAAGGGCATGGGATGAACTGGAAGGGCCTTTATGACTATATATGTACATATGTTACATAACTAATATTGAAACGACCTTTGGACGAGTACCCGATATCCCACCAGACCACATCTCAAGCGCGAAAAGGAAATAGGATGGATAGCCTTCCTAAGTCTTTTAAACATTTCTTATATAACTATACATATAGAGGCATGCAATTTATAATATAAAAGCATAAATAAGTTTTGTAAAACCTTTAAACATAATTATTATCTTAAGAGAAGATCGACTTGACATCAATCGATAAAACAGTTTGAAGTGAAAACAGTTTGAAGTAAAACGATTTGGTAATAGCTTGGAGTAAAAATAGATCGGAGTAAAATGGTTTGAAATGGGTCATACAGTGTGTAATGAACAATTTAATAAAGATTTTTAAACATATAAAACATTTAAGAAAATCATTTGAAGAACCCGTTTGGTAAAGCGGTTACTGTGTAGTAAATCATTTGAATGCTGCATATTAATCACATGTGATTGATATAATAACTAGCATAATTCTACTTATTAATCACATGTGAGTGATTTAATAACTAGCAGGATTCTACTTGTATCCCCCCCCCCATAAAACATTTAAAAGTAGTTTAAAACTTTTTTTAAGGGGTATGAACTCACCTGCAGTAAGTGACTGGAATTGAACGGACTGTTATCGTAAGGAAGGATCGGACAAGTGTTTGGTGTCAAGTGAAGACTTTAGACACACACAATGATCCGAATTACATATGAAGACATATGTATATAAATAATTAGTGATTAAAACACTAATTATACAAATATAAACATTTTAACGCGAGGAAAACACTTTTGGTCAAGTGCTAGGAGGCTAATGGGTTGCAACAAAGGAGTGCAAGGCCTCTAATGGGAGTTTATGGTCAAATGACCATATGTTTTGGAGTTTACAGCCCAGGGGAGTAAAATCCTGGCCGTAAACTCTCAACAAGGTCTCTAATTGAAGCCTATCATTTATACAACTAGTTTGGTGAATTGTTTCAAGGCTAAATCAAGTGTTTGGGTGACATTTTCCCCCTTTATAGGGGTTTACGGCCCTGGGACCATATCCCATGGATATTACGGCCATAAACTCCTTTGGGGGAAGGTTTATGGTGTTTTCAAGTCCCTAATTTAACAAGGAATGAATCAAGGCAGTTGTCCAAGGCTTTAGGGGGATTTATGGCACCATTTGGCAGCTTTCAATCGAGTTCAAGGCCCTGGAACATCTTGGGCCGTGAAAACCTTTTTCTTGGTGTTCTAAGTGTGTTAGCTACTCCTAAACTCATTTAGGTACATGCCCAAATTAGTATCTTGGCTTAAGGAGGGTTTTTAAGGCATTTTGGCACTTAAACATGGAGTTCACGGCCCAAGAACCTCCTTGGCCGTGAACTCACTTTCATCATTGATTTTAATTGGTTTTGGTTTCCTAAACATGCAATGGTGGGTTCTAGTTCGAGTTCTAAAGCTTTGAGGGTCATTGGGACACTTTTGGCCCTTAAAATGGAGTTTACTCCCCAACGTTCTTGGGTGGTAAACTCCCGAATCTAGTTGTTTTGTTATGAAATTGATGTTTCTAAACACAATCTAAGCTATATAACATAACTAGATCGAAGTACTCACAATTTGGGATAAAAACCCGAAGATCCGTGAGAGAGAATTTTGGCTTTTCTCTAAATGGAAATGTAACTAATGAACTATTTGGTTCAATTTTCTATATATATATATATATATATATATATATATATATATATATATATATATATATATATATTCCTGGGATTTTTGGCAGAAAATATTTTTAATCCCGGAATGAACTCTAATATCCTAGAGTAATTGAATAACAATGTTTCACAAAACCCTAGTGCATCCACTCTCTTAATATCTCCTTAAGTATAAATCCTGAAAACTGCCAAACTTATACTCGAAGTCTGGATTTTCACTATAACTGTTCTACTTCAATTGGCTTGATATGGTTTGTTTAGAATGGAAATTTCGGGTTGTCACATCATCCCCCTGTTGAAGGGAATTTCGTCTCGAAATTAGAATTTAGATACGGAAGTAGGTACGAATGATCGAGTCGTGAGGAGGAAACTTCTTAATCGATTGGTTCTAGCGCACCTAAGTGAAATCGGGTTCTCAGTTGGCATCCCAACGAACCTTCACTAACGGGCGATGGCGTTGCTTCGTCCGCTTGACCTCTCGGTCGAGGGTCACTACGGTTCTAATACGAAGGCGAGGATCTCGACGAGTGGACTTACTAGAGTCCTAACGGAAAGGTATGGTTTCACGATTGAGACGCAAAGAGTAGAATGTACGTTACTGAGTTCGCGGAGTAGGTCTAGGGTGTGCGAGACACAGGACCGATTTTGATAAGAATCTCGGAGGTCCTTACTATATTGGATTTAGCTTTCCACGCGATCCGAAGCGTATTAAGTCATTCCCAGAGTGAGTTCTCCTAAGGAACTTGGTCACTCACTTGGAATTCCAATGATTTCTTTTTCTTGTTTAACTTCCCAGACAAAGGCCACCCCTTGCTGGGTCAAAGTCGTACGGTTTCCTATGATTTGCAAGGGTTTCTGGATGAACTATGACAGTAGGTCTGTAAGACCTAGAATTTGGCGAATGACTATTGGCGTCTCCGATGTCGACAAATGCTCAACGGTTTTAACAAATTGAAAAAGTACTCAAAATTTCCCACATTACTAATAGTGTGTAATAGAAATTCGTCTCTTCAATTTCAAAACTCGTGCCTAGAGAACTTCGTGAAAAGTTCCTCTGAAGGTAATGTTTCCATGGGTTTTCTTCTTACTACGAGGGTAGATAAGTAAGTCATTACATGGAGAAATGACGAACTGATCCAAGTAAGAAAGACGTACCCTACTCATATAGCTCATAAAAACTATGGGCGTATTGGTCCTATCCGAAGGGTATCACTACAGACTCGAAGTGCCCGTATCGAGTTCGGAAGATAGTCTTACGGCCAGCCTTCCCTAACAATCGAACTAGTGATATTCGGATCTCAGATCCATTTCTGAAAGTAATTCTTTCCTTGCGTTTGCTCAACCATTTCATCTATGCGAGGCAGAGATAACGATTTCTAATGAAAAATCTTGACGGAGTCCTCGATATCCGAGGTACATATGATGCAATCCGTCAATCTCTGGGAGAATAAGGATGGGGTTCTCCAGGGTGAGAAGCATAGTCTTGTAATTCTATTTCTGTGTAGTTCGCTAAGTTGTCTGGGCTGTTCTGGTATCTTCGTAGGTGTTTAGACTATAGGGTGATCTGTTTACAAGAGTCGTATTGGGTCCTATGTTTGTTCACATGACGATGTGATTACTCGTAGGCTTAAGCAGTTCTCCGTCCTGAAGTTCATATTAGAATTCATACATGGTTCACAATCACAATTTCGTGTATACGAGTCGTATATAATTAAGATTGAAAAGGTAGTCGAATAACTGATTCTTCTTTAAGCTCACATCCCATCGGGGAAAAAAAGTTAAAGTGGAATCATCAATTCTAAACCTGTAGAACCTTGATTATATATCACTCTTATGTATACATTCCTCAGTGATAGATCAATCACATGAATCCTTGGATTGAACTTGACGTACTGCACGAGTGGTACTTCGGGGATTTCTTCGGAAAGAAAATAACTAAGAGGTACTCCTGGCATGAGTACTTCGGTGTTCTGATATGACGGATTCGCTGGAAAAGTGATCTAGAAGAAAGAGATGTACGTATGAAGCTGTTTTCGTGAAGAACAAATTGAATCGAGTCGTATGATAATGTCGGAATCATACTGAAACTTAAAGACATTAGATTTGAACATAAGACGTTTACAGACAAAACACAACCGTGCAACCATGAACAGAGTTACAGTACTTCAGATTTACCACTAGACTATTGCTGCGAATAAGATATACTACAAAAGACAAGTATACGTAGCACGAGAATCCCTATACAGATAAGATCTCGCAAAAGGAAAGACTCTAGTTGCACTAGTTCTGGATATTTTATAAGTCTGTTACAACAACACGCCTAAGTTACATTAACGAGGGTTCCGGAGTAGGCTCTCCTGCAGCTGTGATCCTGAGAATCCTCGCATCTGCGCCAGAGTTCTTTGCTATAGAGCAATCCTTCTTGACGTGCCCTATCTCACCGCATTGGTGGCATGACTAGCTAGTACTTGCATTGGTGACGAGATTGCGGTGTTTAGCCAGTGTTATGTGGACACGAGTAACTTCCTCGTTACTCCACTTTGAAAATTGCTTCCTAAATCGTTCGGCGTTATAACTACTCTCGTGTGTAGGGTTAGTCCCGTTGAAAGGGACTTGAGTGATGGGTCGTGCCGGTACGGGAATGGTAGGGGTTTCCACTTGTTGCTGTTGTATGGCAAGTTTTTGGGATTTCTTGCATTCCCTCCGAGCTTGACGTTTCCGTTTCTTCCTTTCGGTCTTACTACTTTGCAAGTCCATGGTTGTTGCCATTTGTTGGTTTCCCGTTTGGTACTACCATCGGAACTCTCAGCTCCTTTTTCAGTCTTGTTTGTGTTGCCTGAGTTGATGTGTGTAAGGAAAGTTGTCACAGCAGCTGCTACTGCAGCTTGTAATGTAGCGGTGTCGATATGGAGGATAGGGGTTTCGTTGCTCGACTGATTGTTTCCTGATGACGACATGATTCTGTAACACGAAAGATAAGGATTTTGTGAGCGCTTCTGGTTGACTCTAGATGTACTTAGATTGTTCAAGAAAAGAGTAAGGGTATGTTCTCGAAAGTTTGACCTACATCCCTATGATGCAGTCCTAGCACGGAAATGGAAGTATGATCGCGAAGGTTTGACCTACATCCCTATGATGTAGTCCTAGTAATGGGTAGAAGTAAGTTCGTAGAATGGTCTCAAGACGTTTTTCGTTCAAGCCGAGGTATCATGGGTTGGTGAATAACAAGATCCAACCACTGAAAGAGACTTGGAAATGTCTCCGGAGCTAAATTACTATAGTCCAATGCCTTGACTAAAGCAGGTTTCAGCTAGACTCCAATAAAAGTATGATAAGAGTACTTGAATAAAGAATGACACAGAAGTTAGCCGACTGTCAATATCTTTGATATTCACGACGTAAAGATTTGGGAAAATGACCTTGTAAAGGTCTTACATCATATCCAGAGAAGATAGTTCCTGACAGCATAAAGACTTAACAAAACTACTTACAGTACAAGATAATTTCATAGAAAATGCCACATCGGGCATAGACAGAAAAACGATTCCTTTTAACAAGAAAAATAAAGTAAAGCGTCTACTACTGGCGACGGTCCTCCCTAAGGTGAACTCTCAGTTCAGTAAGTTGATGTTCTACATCAAGTAGGTGTCTTTCGTACACCCTCCGGCGTATGCGGAGCTCTATGACTTCGGCTCGTGATTCAGTTAGTGCTTGAAGCAGGGTTTCATGTTTTCTCTCTGCTCTCACGCGAGCATCTTCTAGACTAATGGTGCGGAGGGTATGCATTCTCGTATCGGCGACATCTTCGGTAATCTGATGTAGGGTTGTCCTGCCTTGAATCTCATTTCGGGTCACTCTGCGGACCAAGATTGGCAAGACTCTATCTGCTGAGCCCCCATTGCTCAAGTCGTAAAAGCTTCGGTCGCCATTAAATGGCATGGGTTGATCTTTTACTTGGCTTCATGTTTCCAAGCATTCCACCCACTCAGGCGTCGGGCCATGAAAAGCCGGACGAGGGTTAGGAATTTGAAAGGGAGCTGCTTGAGGTAGGTTCTCAACCTCTGGTTCGGAGTTAGCACCATCCGAAAGGTTTTCATCATGGTGATCATTCAAAGGGATAGGATGATCAATCTCTGGTTCTTCTCCAAACCAACCAGCTATGACTTCGTTCGGAAGATACTGGTTGCCGTGGGGATGGAGTCCAGCCATGTTATCTAAGCGAGAATTGGGGTAAGAAAATAATTATTAGACGAACTATCTAGATAATTAGTTAGAAAATCTTCATCAGTTACATCGCTATTTGTGAAGTGCATACCAGTTATATGTAATCGAAACAGGATAGGCCTTCGAATATGTGACCTTAACTCCAAATTCACACAGAATCGGGGTAAAGTAAAATTTCACAAATTCTAAGTCTATAACATCCTAATTACATATATCCTTAGTGTATCCACTTAGCAACTATCAACTTAGTAATGAAGATCCCGTTTTAGTTCTCAAGTATAATGTACTTATAGTAACACCAAATACTCCTATAGTATTTTAAGTTTAATGTTATGTTCTATTGTTCTCATTGTGGTAGGGTTGGTAAGATTTTAGCATTTTTGCAACCACACAATTAATCTTAGGCACATGCTAGTCAACCCTCGGATAATATAGGTGATCAGGCTATATCTTCCCAGTTTTAACCATATGTCTCTAAGCCCACTTGTGTTGCCCAACAATCGTAATTCTTTTGTACTGTCCTAGTGACACTGATTTTAGTATGAATGCAGGCACGTATACTTACTTAAATATTTTATTATTTAAAGTATAAACTCTTGGTCAGAGTATTTTTATCCCTTATGTATTTATAGTTAGTATATATTTTATAGGTTGATATACTTAGTTCACTATAAACAATGCTCTGATACCAATCTGTCACACCCCAAAACCAAGAACGGCGGAAACGTTCTGGGGCGGAGGACGTCATGTACATTATCACAACAATGTAAAGTAGTAAACAAGAAACAAAATCATCCATTGCATTAATAATATAATTATTATACAAGTGTGTTCTATCAAATTTTGATAAACACTAAAGCATAAATCAAAATGAAAGATGAGTCTTCAATGAGCTCCATCTTCCCAAATCCTTGCATCGGTACCTGTCTATGATGACCTGAGGATACAAGTAATTTTGAAAGCGAGTATCAGCTTTAAAGCTGGTGAGATCATAAGTATTTTAGTGTCTTAATTTGTATGTAAGAATTTGTAAGTACATGAATTGTAAGTATTGTAAATGTATATGAACTGTAAATGTAAAAATGTTTGTAAAACAACTGGAAACATTTGAAAAACCCTAGAAATCCCTATGATTCCTACTATTATATAAAGTGTGTCTTCTACCAATCCTTAACTTTTCTCAATGTTCGTTTCTTGTAAAAGTGTGTAATTTTCCCAAGTGTAACTATCATTAACAAAATATAGTTTTTACATTTAAAGTTTAAGTGAAAAGATCACTAAACATATGTACAAGGAAAATTAATGTAGTACTAAAATGTAGCGCTATAAGAACTACTGTTGTACTAACTACCTTAAACCGGATTTATATTAAGGCATCATGTGATTAATTGTGCCATACTATTGACTGGTAACAACGACATACGAATGGTCGTAAATCAGAATGACGTTTGGCACCCGCAGACCTACAGGTCCGGCTGTAGCTAGCAGCAAGGTGTAGGATAGTCAATCCAGTATAGATCTATACGCAAACTCACGCTCTCCCTTCAAGAGGCTCTGGCAACAACTCGGGTCATGACATTTAAGGCATGCTCTGATACAGTGGATCACAATTGTTAACGTATTCATGTATATGTAATGTAATGAACTGTTCTAGCTGTAATGTACGTGCTCTCTACCTAGCAAGTATAGTAATGTACTCGTTCTAGTATCGTTGTATATGTTCTCGTCCTAGTATAGTTGTATATGTTCTGCTCTAGTATAGTTGTATATGTTCTTCTCTAGTATAGTTGTATATGTTCTCATAGTAGTAAGTATTGACTCATGAATGAACTGACTCATAGTATGATATTGTGTTCTAGTAATAGTTCTAGTATCTTCCTAAACTACCCATATGGTAGTTTACTAGTAATCTAACTGGTACGTATGGACATGGATGTATACCCTTGCTACCCAAGGGCATGGGATGAACTGGAAGGGCCTTTATGACTATATATGTACATATGTTACATAACTAATATTGAAACGACCTTTGGACGAGTACCCCATATCCCACCAGACCACATCTCAAGCGCGAAAAGGAAATAGGATGGATAGCCTTCCTAAGTCTTTTAAACATTTCTTATATAACTATACATATAGAGGCATGCAATTTATAATATAAAAGCATAAATAAGTTTTGTAGAACCTTTAAACATAATTATTATCTTAAGAGAAGATAGACTTGACGTCAATCGATAAAACAGTTTGAAGTGAAAATAGTTTGAAGTAAAACGATTTGGTAATAGCTTGGAGTAAAAATGGATCGGAGTAAAATGGTTTGAAAAGGGTCA
This sequence comes from Lactuca sativa, assembly GCF_002870075.4. Classification (NCBI taxonomy): domain Eukaryota; kingdom Viridiplantae; phylum Streptophyta; class Magnoliopsida; order Asterales; family Asteraceae; genus Lactuca; species Lactuca sativa. The sequence goes on from NC_056630.2 coordinate 250,567,484, forward strand.
TACAGTGTGTAATGAACAGTTAAATAAAGATTTTTAAACATATAAAACATTTAAGAAAATCATTTGAAGAACCTGTTTGGTAAAGCGGTTACTGTGTAGTAAATCATTTGAATGCTGCATATTAATCACATGTGATTGATATAATAACTAGCATAATTCTACTTATTAATCACATGTGATTGATATAATAACTAGCAGGATTCTACTTGTATCCCCCCCCCATAAAACATTTAAAAGTAGTTTAAAACATTTTTTTAAGGGGTATGAATTCACCTGCAGTAAGTGACTGGAATTGAAATGACTGTTATCATAAGGAAGGATCGGACAAGTGCTTGTTGTCAAGTGAAGACTTTAGACACACACAATGATCCGAATTACATATGAAGACATATGTATATAAATAATTAGTGATTAAAACACTAATTATACAAGTATAAACATTTTAACGCGAGGAAAACACTTTTGGTCAAGTGCTAGGAGGCTAATGGGTTACAACAAAGGAGTGCAAGGCCTCTAATGGGAGTTTATGGTCAAATGACCATATGTTTTGGAGTTTACGTCCTAGGGGAGTAAACTCCTGGCCGTTAACTCTCAACAAGGTCTCTAATTGAAGCCAATCATTTATACAACTAGTTTGGTGAATTGTTTCAAGGCTAAATCAAGTGTTTGGGTGACATTTGCCCCCTTTATAGGGGTTTACGGACCTGGGACCATATCCCATGGATATTACGGCCGTAAACTCCTTTGGGGGAAGGTTTATGGTGTTTTCAAGTCCCTAATTTAACAAGGAATGAATCAAGGCAATTGTCCAAGGCTTTAGGGGGATTTATGGCACCATTTGGCACCTTTCAAAGGAGTTCACGGCCCTGGAACATCTTGGGCCGTGAACACCTTTTTCTTGGTGTTCTAAGTGTGTTATCTACTCCTAAACTCATTTAGGTACATGCCCAAATTAGTATCTTGGCTTAAGGAGGGTTTTTAAGGCATTTTGGCACTTAAACATGGAGTTCACGGCCCAAGAAACTCCTTGGCCATGAACTCACTTTCATCATTGATTTTAATTGCTTTTGGTGTCCAAAACATGGAATGGTGGGTTCTAGTTCGAGTTCTAAAGCTTTGAGGGTCATTGGGACACTTTTGGCCCTTAAAATGGAGTTTACTCCCCAACGTTCTTGGGTGGTAAACTCCCGAATCTAGTTGTTTTGTTATGAAATTGATGTTTCTAAACACAATCTAAGCTATATAACATAACTAGATCGAAGTACTCACAATTTGGGATAAAAACCCGAAGATCCGTGAGAGAGAATTTTGGCTTTTCTCTAAATGGAAATGTAACTAATGAACTTTTTGGTTCAGTTTTCTATATATAGTCCTGGGATTTTTAGCAGAAAATATTTTTAATCCCGGAATGAACTTTAATATCCTAGAGTATTGGAATAACAGTGTTTCACAAAACCCTAGTGCATCCACTCTCTTAATATCTCCTTAAGTGTAAATCCTGAAAACTGCCAAACTTATACTCGAAGTCTGGATTTTCACTGTAATTGTTCTACTTCTATTGGCTTGATATGGTTTGTTTAGAATGGAAATTTCGGGTTGTCACATTGCTCCAAAGTAAAGGTAGAATACCAGAAGCCCTCGGGGTTATTACAGCAACCAGTAATTCCCGAGTGGAAATGGGAAAGGATTACCATGGATTTTGTGACCAAGTTACCCAAGTCGTCAGATGGATTGGACACTATATGGGGAATAGTTGACCGACTGACGAAATCCGCTCATTTCCTGCTAATAAAAGAATCCTACATGTCACACCCTGAAAACCGAAGGCGGAAACATTTCTGGGGTTGACTCCACGTTGAGTATCAAATCCAATGTACATAGTAAGTAAAGTGAAACAAACATTACATTACATATTAAAAGTTTACAATTTGTTTCAAAAGACACAGTTTAATACAGTTGTGATACATAATATAGATATAAACAAAATGAACGAGCCTTGCACGCACACAATCCTTAAACAAGTAAGTCTTCGGGTACCTGTACTATCGTTGACCTGAGAACACAAGCAATTTGAAAATCAGCATAACGCTGGTGAGTTCATAAGCAGTTTTGTTTTGTGAAAATGTTTATGTTTCCTTTCTCTTTCTGAAAATGTAACACACACCAAGAAAATCCCATATTTTCTTAAAAGTTGGTTGTTATTTCATAAGAGTAATGTATGGTTTAGTTATCCGGTACATTGTTTTATGTCTTTAATGTATCAGTGTATTCCCAGGAAAGTCCCATACTTTCCTGAAGTGTAGTTATTGTAAAAGATGTAATGTTATTCAGTTGGTTACTCTTGTCTGATTATGTGTAGGTTACCCAGGAATGCCCCATGCTTTCCTGTATGTTTGTTTTCAATGTAAAAGATGTATTCTGTTAGACCTGGTTGTGTACAAGATTTCCCAGGAAGGTCCTATACCTCCCTGAAGGTTGGTTATCATATGTAAAAGATGTAAACTGAATCCTGGTTATCTGTAAAATGTAGTATGTGATTCATTATTACTATTAGTAAATCTCTGTTATCCTAGTTGCGAGTTCCATAACCATACTAAAGACTGAACCTGTGGCAATAAGTAGTCCACAACCTTGTGGCAATAAGTAGTCCACAAACCTTATGACTTTCGTCACCCTTGAACCATTTTGGTTCGGCTGTAGCTAGCAGCCAGGTGTGGGGTAGTCAGCCCCGTATAGATCTATACACTCAAGTCACGCTCTCTAAATCCCAGAGATTCTGGTTACGGGTGTAGTCCTCCACTCACGTATCTCTGTGGAGTGTTCGCCGAGGACGTGTCTCCAATCATACGGAATAACAAATTTACTAGTAATAATAGGATAATCCTCCATTCGCGTATCTCTGTGGAATGTTACCGAGGACAAGACAGTGTACGAACTATATTGTTCATGTGTTATAATGTCATGCTTTTAACTGATAAAATGTGGAAACCATTTGTGAAATATATAAAACATAACCGTTTATAAAATCCATTTCACAAATAAATGTTAAGTGAACTGTATGATCTACTGGTTATCAGTTACGTATATCAGTATTAAAAGCATAAGAAATGTGAAACACACACACGAAAAATAAGTTTTGAGTACAAGAAAACCCTTGTACTTTGCTTGTGTTCCCCCCTGAAAACAGTGAAAAACAGTGAAAAATGTAGGGGTATGAACTCACCGGACTCGGAAACGTGTCGGTTTTGAATGCTAGACGTTGGTTCGGGGTTTGATTACTCACGATGACCCTATGTAAAATGAAATAATGTCCATATATATACAATTAGGGATACATTCACTAATCATATGGAACATTACACTCCAATGAGGTTAAACACCTTAAAATGAGCGTTTGGAGTGACCCGGGTGGCATTTAAGGACGTGTAAAGGCACTAGGGACTTGGGACTTGAGTTTACTCTCCATAAGTAAACATTTAAGTGAGTTTACACCCACAAAACACACACATACATGAGTTTACGGCCGTAAACTCATGTGGGTGTAGTTTTGGGTGTTTAAATGGCTTAAATGGCTTACATGGACATGGGAAATGTTTCTAGGATTTGTTCCAAATGCTTGGAATGGATTAAAATCACCAACATGATTAATTTATGGGATTTTACGGCCTAGCATAGGCTCCTGGCCGTAAACTCCTTAATCCTTATAAAAATGATGGTAAATGTTGTTAAAACAAATCATATGTGATTTATAGGATTATTCCAAGACCTAACATGAGTTTTATAGGACATTTGAGGGTTGCTATTGAGTTTACGGCCCATGAGACCCTCTTCATGGCCGTAAACTCTTATATAGGGTGATATAATGTGTTTCAAGGTCTAAAACTTGCATAGAAGGGCTTCTAAAATTCATCTAAAGGCTTTAAGGGTGTTTAGTTTGCATTCTAACACCAAAAATTTTGGAGTTTACGGCCCAAGAACAAGCCTTGGCCGTAAACTCTTAGAAAACCCACAAATTATGTGTTTAAGTCTCTTAAACTATTTTTGGTTGGTCCCTAGATTTATTCCAAGGCTTTTGGTGGTGTTGGATGGCTTTCTAACACTTTAAAATTGATTTTATGCCTTGTTTTAGGGAGTTTACAGCCCAAGCACTCCCCTTGGTCGTAAACTCATATAAGTCCTTCAAATGTTATGATTCAAGTGTCCAAATGCTATATCCAAGGTCCTATAATTCATATCTAAGCCATAGGAGTGATTTGGAAGGGTTTAAAGGCATGAAAAACCCCTTTAACATGAGTTTACGGCCCAAGCTTATGCCTTGGCCGTAAACTCCTTCAAATGGCTCAAAATCAAAGTTTCAAATGTTCTAAGTCCATATCTTGAAGTCCCATAGCCATATCTAAAGTCCAATTGAGTTTAGGAAGGAGTTTAAGGGCTTAAAACCCCATTTAATGGAGTTTACGGTCCAAGCTTGCTCCTTGGCCGTAAACTCGTGTTCTTGGTCCTACAACTCAATTAGTTCATCAATTTGAAGGCTAAAGGTGTTGATTAACATGCTAGGGAGGTTACCTTAGAGATTTGAAGCCTTAAACTTGAGATTTGGACCTTAATTCTAACTTGAGGAGAGAGGTTGTAAGAGTTTAGTGAGAAATTGGCCAAAGGCTTCAAATGGAGTCTTAAACATGTTTATATAGTGTTCGGGAATTGGACACGATAAAATTCTACCCGATACCGACGTTAAGTGGGGTTTTTGGACGTACCCGATTGAGTTACCGTAACCCGATACGGTAATTTCTAGAAATATTCCGATCACTAAAGTTGGGTGTTTAAAATGATTTCTAATGTATTAAGACACCCATTAAGTCATTTTAGGTCAATATAAACTAATGACTTAATAAAATGGTGAAATTGAAAACGAAATTGAAAATAACGTTTGGTTGATCGGATCGGATTACAAGTTGTGATACAAGAAGTGACATGAAATTTCGGGTTGTTACACCTACAAGATGGAGAGATTGACAAGAATATACATTCGAGAAATCGTGAGACTCCACGGAGTGTCAGTGTGTATCATCTCAGATAGAGACAGTAGATTCACTTCACATTTTTGGCAATCACTTCAGAAAGCACCGGGAACCCATCTCGACATGAGCACTGCTTATCACCCGCAAACGGATGGTCAAAGTGAACGAACCATTCAAACGCTTGAAGACATGCTTCGCCATTGCGTGATAGACTTTGGGAAGTCATGGGATACCCACTTACCCTTAGTTGAATTCTCATACAACAACAGTTACCATTCGAGCATGAAAGTTGCTCCTTTCGAGGCACTGTATGGACGTAAGTGTAGATCACCGTTGTGTTGGGCTGAGGTAGGAGACACCCAACTAGCGATAGAACTGACATCAGACAAGACGTTAACGGGACCGGAGATCATACTTGAAACCACGGAAAAGATAGTTCAAATCAGAGCTCGACTACAAGCATCACGCGACCGACAAAAGAGCTACGCTGATAAACGGAGAAAGCCCTTGGAGTTTCAGGTCGGGGATCGAGTGTTGTTAAATTTTCTCCCTAGAAAGGAGTTATTCATTTTGGAAAGCGGGGAAAATTGAATCCACGATACATTGGACCTTTCGAGATTCTTGCCCGAATTGGTCCAGTAGCGTACAGACTGCAGCTACCTGCTGAGCTCAGCAGCGTACACCCCGTGTTCCATGTTTCAAACCTAAAGAAGTGCTTATCCGATAAAACTCTCATCATTCCCATTGATGAAATTGAAATCAACGAGAATCTCCTGTTCATGGAGGAACCAGTCGAAATCATGGACAGGGAGGTGAAGTGTACCAAGCAAAGTCGCATTTCGATTGTAAAGGTACGGTGGAACGCGAAGTGTCGGCCAGAATTCACATGGGAACGCAAAGACCAGATGAAGCAGAAGTACCCTCACCTATTCTTGCATTCTCAAATCTAGCTTTCAAAAGAATTTCGGGACAAAATTCCCTCTAACGGGGGGATAATGTCACAACTAGGAAATTCGATGCCTTGTAAACATGGAACAATGATAACAAATGTGAACCAACAATGTGAAAGCATGTAAGATGCTTATTTCCAATAACAACAAACTTCAACTCAAAAACTTCATACAAGCACCTCAATTAGTCAATAAAGAATTGGAAACCCTAGAAATCCTGGTTTAAGTCCATTCTAGACTAGGATTTCCTTATTAAACCCAATGTGCCAATAAGCTTCCATTTTGACTATTTTGAACCTAGAACTCTCAAATGGGCCCTAATTGGACTCATATGGATGAACCATAACACTTTTGGGCCTTAGGAGCCCAAAATACACTAAGTTAACTTAAATGGGCCTTAATGGGTCACAATCAATTTAATTTAGCCCTAATAGGTCATAAAAATCATATTTTTATTTATTTGGGCCAAAAATCACCTAACTTAACCATAAAATGGGCTTAATCATTCAAAGCCCAAAAACCTTCTCTTTCCCTCTCCATTTTCGGTCCAAGCCCACAACTAAAGAAAGAGTTGACTTTGTGGTGCCAACTCATTTTTATTTAGTGGACTTCCATGCATGGTCTCATACTTCCATGCAATAATCTCATCACCCTTCTCTCTTCTTCTCCCTTTCTTCCTCTCGGCCGAACCCAAACAAACACACACACACACTTCACTCAAAAATTCTCTCAAGAAACTGTCTCCATTTCTCTCCAAATTTTCGAGATCTAAGAGGCTTTCAAAGAGATTCTTCCACAAAAGCATCATCCAAGGTAAGTTAATGTTTGATCCATGCTTTAACTCACTTCCTTTCATGAAAAATCATCTCTTAATCCATTCAAATTCATGATCTTGGATCTTAGACCACACTAAGTTCGAGATCCATCCAAGAAACTTGCTAGGGTCGAAAATAGCACAAAACTTCTCACAATCTTCTTCAAAACCGAAACTACAACTCAAGGTGAGCTTCATACCCCTTTCTTTTCGGTTTTCATGAGTTTTATGGGGGAGAATACAAGAAAATGTGTAGATCTATGTGTATGTGTATGCTATGTGTGATTTTATGCATGTATGTGTGATTTCATGTGTTTTTGTGATGAATATGTTAACAAAAGGGGTGTAAACCCGAGATCTATGACATAAGAATGGAAACAAACATAGTCTAAGCTATTTTATACCAAACAAGTCGAGAATGATAGCTTATAAGGTTATGATGAACATATTCTAACATAAAATCCATTTTAGGGTTTTAAATTGTCAAAAATACAAAACTTGGGTTACAAATCAACAAGTCACGGTTTCTTGAGGGTCAAAAGGTTCAAAACAGTTTCTATAATCATTTTTCTGAATAATAAAATTTTCAAGGGACTTAAAATGTAAATTTTTAGCTTAATAGGCTAATTTTGGGCTTTTCGGCTCAATAAGCCTCAAAATGCGAAAAATGATAAATTTTAGGGGCTGAAATGAAACTTTTGGTAAAACAGGGGGTAATTAGCATAAAAAAATATTTTAAGGGTCAAAAATGCTTTTCACTGTAAAAAAGGACCAAAAATGCAATGTTTATAGATTTTAGGCTAAAACTGTAAAAGTTGTGAAAAATGGTGTTCTAACCAAGAATCACCATTCTGGGAGGGCTGAAGCTGCCAACAAAATAAATTTTGGGTTAAAAACTGTGTTTTCATCAAATAAATGATACAAAAGTGTCAAGAAAATGTTTTAAGGACTAAAAATGAAATTCTTTTATATAAAAGGATCAAAAGTGTTATTTTTATAAAAGAAGGGTAGCGAAAAGGTCAAATCCCACTTTTAAAAAAATTAATTAATACAAAATACAAGATCCACAACTACCGACGAAACGGAAAACAAACACACTTTCAACAACAAATATCGTTACAAACAAAGCGATTCGGTCTCGAGTCAATACAAAACAACAAGCGTTGAACCAAACCATCTAAATAAATACGCGATAACTACGATGAGCAAACTTACAAACTTTAGGCCTGGAAGTTTCAAATCATGCTTGTTGGGCCTTGCTAGCCCATTAACATGATCTTTGGGCCTAAAGGGAATATGCTTATGTGCTATTGGGCCTCCTATGACCCGATTTCATGTAAAAGGACTTCAATGGCTCTAATGTGCTATTGGGCCCTAGTAGCCCATTTGCATTGCTAGTGAGGTCAAGAAATCAAATGCGAGTTGGGCCAACGTGCCTTTTCGCATTCCCGACAGCCTAAAATAACTCACGGAAATTACGGGACTTTGTACTCCCCTTTTCCTCGTTTGATAGGCTTACGAGAAATCAAGATAAACAGATTCAGGACGTTATTTAAGAGTAATCATGGTTGTGGATTAAGTGAGTAGTAACGGGCGATGCCTTTAAGGATCGTTCGAAATCTGTAGTTATAAACTAGTCATTTTCTAATGCGTCGTTATAACAACTCACAAACCCAAATTAATCCAACGCCACCCGAGTAATCAAAATCATTCGTCGTGACGGTATAACAATTGAGAAATCACTGTATTTTATGTCTTAGGAAAACATCGGGTTTTCCTAGGAAGTTCAACATTTTTCACTTGCGCAATTAATACTAAAGTTCAACATTTATACATGTTTTGAAAATCAACAAGCATATATAAACGGATCTTCACACTTTTTATAAACAATGATCTTTTTGGAAAATATCGGATTTTCTGGGTTTTACAAACTACACCAAATCATTTTATCACAACATTGCTTATGAACTCAACAACATTTCATATGTTGACGTTTTCCAAAATTAACTTGTATTCTCATGTTACAGGTAACCCGAAGAATAAGTACCAAGTAATGTCAGGGTGTTTTGCTTATGATATCTATCAGATAATCTATGTTATGAATTCGAAATGTTCAAAACAATGTACTGGATGTAAACAATATCAGTTGTATTATTTTAATGCATGGTGATGATTTATGTTATGATTCATGTATATTCATTGTGATGGTATTCAATTTAAGTCACAAGAGCCCTCGGACGTTTCCGCCATCTGGTTCGAGGGTGTGACAACATACAACCCTAATGCTTTGGATCTAAGTTTTCTCTAGTTATACATGCAACAAAAAATTATCCAAAGCAAGAAACCTATATAGCATACTAATTTGGTACATGAACCATAAAACAAGTTAGAAGTATACCTCTTATTTGTAGCTTGTAGTTGTTGGCCTTTCAAGAGCTTAGCACCTCAAGTGTGATGCCTCAAGCAAGTCACAAACGCCAATAACAATTGGATGAATATAAGAGAGAGGTTATGAACCTAAAATCGGCCAGGCATTCACCTTAGGAGTCATAGGGTCGATTTTAGCAAGCCAGGGGTTCATTTTATAGTTTGGAATTCCTAGGGTTTCAACTTGTAAACCCTAATTCACTTGGGCTTTTAATCCAATAACTCATTAGCCTTTTGGACCAAGTCTTCATGGACTCTCACAAAGATTTAGTCCAATCCTAATCAACATGGATCTTTAGCCTAAACTATAAATATTACTGATTTACCTAATCAGTCCCCGTAAATTTAATCAGACTCTTTTGATCACTAAATTAATTCCAAATTAATTCTTGATCAATACCAATTAAATAATCTGATTTATCAATTAATATATTATTCTTATAATATATTAATAAATCACAAATAACCTCTTTCTCAAATATTCATCCTGTCAAATTGTTCGGGTGAAGGCAACCCGAAATAGACCATGCTACTCTTGGGTCAAGTACATACCAATTATAGTTAAGGGCTTAGACACCTAATCCAATAGTCTTCCACTTAGATAAGTCTAATAACTATAAGTGCAAGTATGACTTCAAAACCCGACTAGCAATCGTAACCGCTGTTGAACTCTGACCTAGTCAATGACGCATCCATTAGATAAGGGATCATATATTCCTCCATTCTAGATATCGTATGGACATGAGACATGGATTATAATCATTCTCTCAGTCGATGTGTTGTTTCCCGATTTACGATTTATGAAGACTGACTATTGAACAAATCAAATCAATCCAGGCTTTGCCAAGCGCCTAGGGTGTCGTCACTAAATCATCGAGGGGCCCACATATATCGCTTTTATCCCTCTTAGGGTAAAAGGAACGGATAAACTTCAATTCATATGCTTGCTCTATTTACTCATCAAATCACACACAACGATACGTTTTATAACACCAAGTTACTCGTGCGTTTACCTATCATCAATGTGCACCCGACTTGCAAACTACAACTCATATGTCTCTGTTTCAAGAATATAAGATATTATCGTCTCATAATCACTCGTGATAAAATCCATGAAGTATAGCAACCAAACATCATACATTGGAAATACAACGTCTGGGGGGTGGATGACTTTGTGTACAGTATCATAACAATTGAATATAAATGAAGCATAGCAACCAAACATCATACATTGGAAATACACACTTACATAGTTTACATATTGAATCTTGTTCCAAAAGTTACACAAAAGTAAGAAAGTAAGATTTCTTGAAGTCGCACCACTTGATCTTATAGCCGAACTTATTACCTGCTACTGGAATTCCTGAGAATGCAAGTCGCTTTGAAAAGCGTCAACTAAAAAGTTGGTGAGTTCATAAGCATTTTTGTATAAAAATGGTTTTTGTACTTGTTTAGAATAGTTTTCATAGCGCTTTCAGAAATCCGATATTTTCTAAAAAGAAATGGTTTGAAATATTTGCGTTTGATCTTATATTAATGCATGTGTGTTAATGTTTACGAAAATAGAAAGAGAATGATTTCCAGACAACCCGATGTTGTCTGCGATAGTTGATGCTGAAATCTCAACCCCGGTGGTTGAGTACCGGTGCTTATAAATTGTCGTTTTATCAAAAAGAAGGTTTGCCATTTTATCCCAAAAAAAGAAAATAAAATGGTTTCCTGTTTATCCCAAAAATAAGTTAGAATGGTTTCCCGTAAATCTTATAATGTTGATTCCTCTAAGTGAGTCGTTATAACCATACTAAATAATGACAATTTCGTCCGTCTTTGCATCTTTGGGATGCCGACGGAATAGAATAAGGTTTTTGTCACCCTAGACTGGCCTAGTCTAACTGTAGCGAACAACTCAGGTGTGGGGTGTCACCCCCGTATAGATCTATACACAAACTCCCGCTTTCCCTCCAGGAAACTCTGGTTATAACTACAGGCTACGATTGTACACTCAAAGGTGTCAACCGACAGGTCTCACTAGACCCTTAATCGAAATTTTACACGGAAAAGAAAGAAGAACACATATAAAACTCATTCCCAGGCCCAATAAACATGTAAGTGGACCACTAAGGCGCATTATACGTATCTATTATTTCTAGGCACAAAATGAATGTGAATGTCTATCCTGAGCCCAATATACATGTAAGAGGACACTAAGGCCCACTAAACATGTATATTATTTCCAGGCCCAATAAAGGATATGAATATCGTTTTTAACCAGTTTGTTATTGTTTTGTTTATTTTAGCTTGATTATTTGCAAAATTGATATAAAAAGCCCACTTTTTGTAAAAATGACGTTCTTGGCCCAATAAGCCACAAAGTATTCAATTAAGGCCCAATTATAGTAAAAATAACACTTTAGCCCCCATTTTGTTCAAAACTTGTGTTTTTTTACTAGTTTGTGGCAAAAATAACATTTTAAACCCATTTTGTCAAAAATATCATTTTTGGCTTGATTTTTGTGAAATACACATTTTTCTGGTTTTTGGCTTTTTTGACCTAGTTGTTGGAAAATTTGTATAAAAATCATTGTAAGTCGAAATTAGGATCCGTAAATTCTGGAAGTTTGGAAATTTTGTCTACTTTGTTCAAAATTTTTCTCATAAATTTTTATTGGCCTATAAACTAATGACTTAATAAACTAATGACTTAATAAAATGGTGAAATTGAAAACGAAATTGAAAATAACGTTTGGTTGATCGGATCGGATTACAAGTTGTGATACAAGAAGTGACATGAAATTTCGGGTTGTTACACCTACAAAATGGAGAGATTGACAAGAATATACATTCGAGAAATCGTGAGACTCCACGGAGTGTCAGTGTGTATCATCTCAGATAGAGACAGTAGATTCACTTCACATTTTTGGCAATCACTTCAGAAAGCACCGGGAACCCATCTCGACATGAGCACTGCTTATCACCCGCAAACGGATGGTCAAAGTGAACGAACCATTCAAACGCTTGAAGACATGCTTCGCCATTGCGTGATAGACTTTGGGAAGTCATGGGATACCCACTTACCCTTAGTTGAATTCTCATACAACAACAGTTACCATTCGAGCATGAAAGTTGCTCCTTTCGAGGCACTGTATGGACGTAAGTGTAGATCACCGTTGTGTTGGGCTGAGGTAGGAGACACCCAACTAGCGATAGAATTGACATCAGACAAGACGTTAACGGGACCGGAGATCATACTTGAAACCACGGAAAAGATAGTTCAAATCAGAGCTCGACTACAAGCATCACGCGACCGACAAAAGAGCTACGCTGATAAACGGAGAAAGCCCTTGGAGTTTCAGGTCGGGGATCGAGTGTTGTTAAATTTTCTCCCTAGAAAGGAGTTATTCATTTTGGAAAGCGGGGAAAATTGAATCCACGATACATTGGACCTTTCGAGATTCTTGCCCGAATTGGTCCAGTAGCGTACAGACTGCAGCTACCCGCTGAGCTCAGCAGCGTACACCCCGTGTTCCATGTTTCAAACCTAAAGAAGTGCTTATCCGATAAAACTCTCATCATTCCCATTGATGAAATTGAAATCAACGAGAATCTCCTGTTCATGGAGGAACCAGTCGAAATCATGGACAGGGAGGTGAAGTGTACCAAGCAAAGTCGCATTTCGATTGTAAAGGTACGGTGGAACGCGAAGTGTCGGCCAGAATTCACATGGGAACGCAAAGACCAGATGAAGCAGAAGTACCCTCACCTATTCTTGCATTCTCAAATCTAGCTTTCAAAAGAATTTCGGGACAAAATTCCCTCTAACGGGGGGATAATGTCACAACTAGGAAATTCGATGCCTTGTAAACATGGAACAATGATAACAAATGTGAACCAACAATGTGAAAGCATGTAAGATGCTTATTTCCAATAACAACAAACTTCAACTCAAAAACTTCATACAAGCACCTCAATTAGTCAATAAAGAATTGGAAACCCTAGAAATCCTGGTTTAAGTCCATTCTAGACTAGGATTTCCTTATTAAACCCAATGTGCCAATAAGCTTCCATTTTGACTATTTTGAACCTAGAACTCTCAAATGGGCCCTAATTGGACTCATATGGATGAACCATAACACTTTTGGGCCTTAGGAGCCCAAAATACACTAAGTTAACTTAAATGGGCCTTAATGGGTCACAATCAATTTAATTTAGCCCTAATAGGTCATAAAAATCATATTTTTATTTATTTGGGCCAAAAATCACCTAACTTAACCATAAAATGGGCTTAATCATTCAAAGCCCAAAAACCTTCTCTTTCCCTCTCCATTTTCGGCCCAAGCCCACAACTAAAGAAAGAGTTGACTTTGTGGTGCCAACTCATTTTTATTTAGTGGACTTCCATGCATGGTCTCATACTTCCATGCAATAATCTCATCACCCTTCTCTCTTCTTCTCCCTTTCTTCCTCTCGGCCGAACCCAAACAAACACACACACACACTTCACTCAAAAATTCTCTCAAGAAACTGTCTCCATTTCTCTCCAAATTTTCGAGATCTAAGAGGCTTTCAAAGAGATTCTTCCACAAAAGCATCATCCAAGGTAAGTTAATGTTTGATCCATGCTTTAACTCACTTCCTTTCATGAAAAATCATCTCTTAATCCATTCAAATTCATGATCTTGGATCTTAGACCACACTAAGTTCGAGATCCATCCAAGAAACTTGCTAGGGTCGAAAATAGCACAAAACTTCTCACAATCTTCTTCAAAACCGAAACTACAACTCAAGGTGAGCTTCATACCCCTTTCTTTTCGGTTTTCATGAGTTTTATGGGGGAGAATACAAGAAAATGTGTAGATCTATGTGTATGTGTATGCTATGTGTGATTTTATGCATGTATGTGTGATTTCATGTGTTTTTGTGATGAATATGTTAACAAAAGGGGTGTAAACCCGAGATCTATGACATAAGAATGGAAACAAACATAGTCTAAGCTATTTTATACCAAACAAGTCGAGAATGATAGCTTATAAGGTTATGATGAACATATTCTAACATAAAATCCATTTTAGGGTTTTAAATTGTCAAAAATACAAAACTTGGGTTACAAATCAACAAGTCACGGTTTCTTGAGGGTCAAAAGGTTCAAAACAGTTTCTATAATCATTTTTCTGAATAATAAAATTTTCAAGGGACTTAAAATGTAAATTTTTAGCTTAATAGGCTAATTTTGGGCTTTTCGGCTCAATAAGCCTCAAAATGCGAACAATGATAAATTTTAGGGGCTGAAATGAAACTTTTGGTAAAACAGGGGGTAATTAGCATAAAAAAATATTTTAAGGGTCAAAAATGCTTTTCACTGTAAAAAAGGACCAAAAATTTGCCAAAAATAGTAGAAAAATCGTATGAAAACGTGAGAGTAGTCATTTTAAAGGTAATAACCTAGAATATTTGCATGTAAAACAATTTTGAAAAATATTACCATTAAGGGGTCAAAAAAGTTCGAGGTTGGACTAAAACGTTTCTGTCAAGGGCTGATTTTTGAGTTTAAGTTATCTAAGTTTGTTCACAACACTTGTTTTTGCTATTTTAAGTGGATAAATCCCAGATCTACAATTTTACAATTATTATATGTGAGGACACATACTTTTCTCAAGGTTTATATGAAGATCCAAGTGATAAACTTCATTTTCAAGTAAAGATCTAAAAGTTAAACACATAAACATGCATATATACATAGATCTCCCCCAAAAGCATTATAAAACTGAAAACAAGGGGGTATGAAGCTCACCTTGGGGGTTTTTGAGATGTAGATGAAGAAGAAGAAGGATCTTTGAACCTATCTTGAGTTCTTGATGATATTTGTGTAGTTTTGGTGTTCTAAGAGCATAATCACGAAATTTAGAGTTGTAAGAGGAAAGATCTTTGTAAAGACTTTAAATAAAACAATGGAGTTTATTATGGCTTTACCTAGGATCTTAGAAATCCCTCCTTGATGATGAAAAACTCGAAATTTCTTGAGAGGATAAGGAGGAAATGCTTGAGAGAAACAAGGGAGAATTGAGAGTATAATGGAGTGAAAAATGATCTTTTGGTGAGGTTTTGGGGGAGCTTGGCCGAATTTAGAGGAGGGAGGATGGAGGATTTGACTTATGAAGAGAGTGATAAGAAGTTTATGGAAACTTTTTGGATATAAAAATGGATGTATGTTGGACAAAAATGAGGTGGCACTCATTTTCCCCATTTCTTCCTTTTTTTTTCTTTACACAAATCCTAGCCAAACCTTATAAGGTTTTTTTCCCAAAGGAAGGCCCAAAAGAAGTGTTCTCGGACCAATAAGACCCATGAAGGTTTTCGGCCCAATAAGGCTAAGTGAAGAGGTTATCGGCCCAATATAAGCTCTAAATAATGTTTTCTGCCCAAAAAGACCAATTGAAGGAGTTATCAGCCCAATAGGGCCCAATAAGGAATTCTTGGTCCAATAAGGGTATTGGGTTGAGAATTATTGGGTTAAGGCCCAAAGATGATTGGATTTGACTTATTGGATTGAGTTTTGGGCTTATACAAGGAGATTATATTGTTTAAGAATTTACATCTTAACCCTTTTTTTTGCCAGTTGTGACATTCAAATGAGCGTGGGTTTAATCAAATACTCAAATCTTATTACATGATTACTCATGAATACTACAAGAAACTTGTGCTATGTCTAACACTTAGACAATCTACAGACGGATCCATGACAATCTTGCCTCAATACCTACTTCCAAAGTATGATCGACATGGTCCATCCATTGCTATATTACAATTCATTATAAAAGTTTCTAACTCCCATTATGGAAACATTTCCATATATGCTATATTTCAATTCATTATAAATAGAATCTTGTCTATTCATAATAATGTCAACATGGTCCATCCATTACTATACTTCCAACTTTCCACAAGTGACCAATCCTTAGCGAACCTTGGATTGTCCTTAACAGTTGTTTAATAACTTTCAGTCATAACCACTTTTGGTCCCTTTTCCCTCTTAATGCCCTAGGCATTTGGAAAATTAGAACAGGTGAATATTATAGTGTAGGCAATCGATCCGATACCCGAAGCATATGGAACACGATTCATAATGTCTTACATAAAGACATGATACATGACTCGTCTTTTGCTATAATATTTCCATATATAGAATTTCCAATGTTGAAATATCTCAACATGGTATTCATATATCCATGAATAAGTTTGATTAATACTTCAATCTAAACTTTTAGATTCGAAATAAAGTATAAGTATCCTCTCCCTTACTATAGCGAAACAAATTTTCAAATTTTTTCAACTTTGAAAATTCTTAACCTTTGTTTCCTATAACCAATATTGCTAACTTGCAACACTTCACATAATAATCATGTTCGCACTATCATGATAATTATATTCTTACTAGCATAACACTGATGCTCCCACTAGCTTTGACATGTATCCAAAAATCAGCTGGACTTCTAGAAATGAATACTTATTGAATTTCTTACCAAAGTTCAAATTTTCTGATACGAGATGCTTCGACAAGCATTTATCTAAGCTCATACACCTTTTATTAGAAAGATCATATGTATGTCTAAACTATTCAGAACTTACAGCAATAAGTTCTGAATGTTCAAACAATTTTCCATTCCTCACAATTCGAACTATGCAGAGGGATGACGTAATCATAATCGAATTTGAGAATCTAATTAATACAACTGCTATCCCCTTAAAATCTACTTAGTGAAAGCATTTCCTCACAATCATTTTCATGAGTTGGAGAGAAACCTTATGACACTTAGATTTTATGGTGTATGTGTTCCTATCCATGTGAATCTGTTATTCCCAACCATTATCATAAGAAAAGGTCTATGACAAATTCATACTCATATGGACTGAACTTGTTCAATCTTAATTTCTTGCTAGTTGGCAGCACAAGGGCCTACCATGTCTTCCAAGTTGTTAAGAAGCTCACCCTTACTGATTAATGAACTTTCACTGATCAAGGTGATTTGCCTTATGCAAACAATTGAGAACTCATAGAACTCACATGTATAGTCAACTTTAACTGGAATGGGCACAAAAACAAGAATATGTCAACACGATAGGTTACAAACCTCAAGTCATGTGCTAGTGATTAACAATAGGTTTACTCTTGATTAGTTCTTGAAAATTTTCAAGATCTTTAAGACTCCCATTGACCTCTTGACATATAAGATTCTCTGTTAAGACAACACTCCTTGACAAAAAAATATTCAAGAGTTAGTGTGGATTCATATCAAGGAAAAACACTTCATACAATTGGTCTTAGTTGGTCTTTGTCTTAAAGACATCACAACTACCAATTCTAAATGTGTTATAAACCTACTTAAGATATGTCACTCAAGGAACAATCTTGGAGTATAACTTTAAGACTTGATTTTGGAACGAAGTATGACTCACCTTAATTGATTTGACCATTTAAACAATTCCCGATTCCTCTTCTTAGCCATACAAATGCACTAAGGTGTCCTTAGAGGATCAATTGTGATATGGTTTTCATAATCATTAAGATGATCCTAAAACACAATACTAAAGTACTCTCCTTTCCTTTCATATTGGAGAAACTTTTTATCTTTCTGCCTAATTTGATTCTTCTTACTCGTTCTGCTATACCTTGAAACTTTTTTCAATGTTTCAGAATTACACCTAAACTTGTAAGAATAACCATATTTAGTAAACTTTTAATAAATCATGACGAATAGTCTTATCGATCTTTGTGGTGGACCTGACCAGTGCACAACAAAGTGTACTAGATCTCCTAGTCCTTCACTTGACTCACATCTATATGTGAACAAGGAATTAGTCTTAATTTTTCAAAGATGAAGGTTCTCATTCATCATACAATACAAGTTGCATGATTCCAAGTTTCTATCCAATTGAAACTTGGTGATGAGAATCTTTCCTTATTTGGTAAATTTAGACACTACCACAAACGAAAGAATCAAATCCATATTGCTAAAAATAGAAACATACAAACATCAATTTTCACAAATGCCATTGCAAGGAAATATAAAATTAAGATAAAATCAATTTTTTTATTTACAAAATGTGGAAAACCTTTCCTTACAATGCAAGTACATATGAAAACTATGTTTCTACATATTCCTAAGAAATCTATCGTAACTCTTAAGTAGCAGCTCACAATTCTGATCATCGAATCATGCGATCGAAATCCACCTCTTCGCGATCAGACACGACCTGCACTTTCTTTAAGCTTTCTTTCTCTTCTTCGATCCTACAAAACATTAAAATGTGATCTCATCACATCATGTAATAAGAATCTTCAAATATGAACTTAATAGAGTTAGATAGTGGACTTACCTGAAGCAAAGTCATACATTTTGACTTTACCATCCTTATGGTCCTTCTGGAAGAGACAGCTTCGCATCCAATGCCCCTTCTCTTGGCGATAGAAACAAGTAGACTCTTTCGGAATGGCATATGGGACAATCTCAGACTTAGCCTTTCTCTTTACCATTTGGTCAAACTGTTTGACCTTGGCCAATTCATTTCCATTAGGAAAAGAAGACTTTTCTAGACTTCCAATATTTCATTGTCAATGTCCATATAGGTTTGGGACGTAGATCTTTCATTCAAATTTTCTTTACAAATCATTGTTGATTCAACAACAATTAACAAATAGGTAAGATCAATGAGGGCCATGTCGTGATCTGTCACATAGTAGTCTTTAACGAACTGATTATACGACTCGGGAATTGACTGAAGAACCAAGTCAACAGTCAAATTTCTTGACATAATGACTCCTAACATTCCCGACCTGTCAATGTGTGACTTCATCTCCAAGACACGTGCACACACAAACCTTCCATCTTGGTGTTTGCTTGCCAATAAAATTTTAGTGACCTTGAACTTTTCAAGTCGACGAACATGTGGGTCAGGGAGAATTACTGGAGGAGGTGGAGGAAGTGAAGTATGATATTGTGGAATATCATCTTCACATGGAAAGCTTTTTTCAACAGGATAAGGCAGACCATAGTTGTCTGAACTAGACATCTATAAGGGCAGAAATTCAAGTTAGTTGATTTAAGTCCTTAATATAACACCCAAAATGAAATATTAAGGCTAGGACCCAACACAATATTCTACAATTCGGAAGAGGGTGGCCATAATCCATTTGTAAAATATTTAAAGGTAGCTAAATGATAATTTACCAATTTCCATCATGAAAAACAAAAAAAAAAGCATTAGGTTTTAAATGAATTGAAATTCCAAGATTCTTTGAGATTCATTGAATTTTTTCAATGACATGTTTAATCTTGATTATGCCCTTCAAGTTTGTGACTGGGATGCCAAGGATCACAATCTAGGTATGAAAAACCATGCAAATTAGCTTGGTACTCTCGAAGTCAAATATCACCTAATCAATGTGCCGCTTAACCACATACGCTTCATTGATCTATGACAAACTATGAGCTACCCATTGCCATCATTCATTAGTCCCATATTAGTGTGATAGTTAACCACACACACTCAACTAACGAATAATAAGGTGCAATGTGTAATTTCATGGGTTAGCATCAAATTCACATTTTTCCTAAGTAACTAAGATTGGGGATTTATAAAAGGTGTAGTTACTTAATATTTCATCATACTTTTAATGAGGAATTAAATGTCTATCAAAACCGTTCGGCTAACGACACTCCACTAGTAAAGAGTGCGGTGGGTAAGAATGGATACCCAATGGCGGTCATTTTATAGGTCTCTTCCTTAAACATCCCTTATAAACCAGCTTCGTGAATGATACTTTTCAAAACTTTTTGGATTCCATAACTTAAAGAGTTAATTTGTTTCATGAATGAGACTTTTCAAGTTCCATAACTTGAGGACAAGTTATGAAACTCTTCAAGAAACATTTAGATCAAATTTTAACTAATGCAATTATCATATAATTTAACGTTTACCAATTTGACCTAATACTTGTGTAGTAAGATAATTTCAAATTTTACAAATAGTTAGTTTTTCATATAAACTATCAATTATCTTAAAATTTTGACAATTATCTTTTAATTAAGACGACGATAAATATTTTCATAACATAAAATCGATTTTTTTATCAACAAAACAATTTATAGTAATTATCCAGATCCATATTACGCCATAAAATCCGAAATCTGCCATCAGATGTATCACCAAGTTGTGGCAACCATTGTCACGTCATGGTGATCATGTATAATAGAAATTGATAGATTTTCCAACTTTGAAAATAATACCAAAGCATCAATATAATAGAAAACTACCCTAGGCTCTGATACCACTATTGGGTTTTATGTACTATAACACTCATATGGTCCACATACAACCCTAATGCTTTGGATCTAAGTTTTCTCTAGTTATACATGCAACAAAAAATTATCCAAAGATTGAAACCTATCTAGCATACAAATTTGGTACATGAATCATAAAACTAGTTAGAAGAATACCTCTTATTGGTAGCTTGTAGTTGTTGGCCTTTCAAGAGCTTAGCACCTCAAGTGTGATGCCTCAAACAAGTCACAAACACCAATAACAATTGGATGAATATGAGAGAGAGGTTATGAACCTAAAATCGGCTAGGCATTCACCTTAGGAGTCTTAAGGTCGATTTTAACAAGCTAGTGGTTTATTTTATAGTTTGGAATTCCTAGGGTTTCAACTTATAAACCCTAATTCACTTGGGCATTTAATACAATAACTCCTTATCTATAACACCCGTGTTTCTAGGCTAGACATTAATGATGATGTAATAGTCTAGGTTAACCTTTGTAAACCGCTGTGAAATAATAAAAATGTATTATTTTGAGTGTTATGTGTTTTATGCTTAATTCTGTGACTTAAATGAATTAAGAACAAGAATAATTATAATAATAAAATATTAGATAATCCCGATACCTATACATGAAGTTGTAGTGTTCGTTACGAGGATTCAGAAAATATAAAGAATGCCGAAACCGAGTTATAACGAAGAAGTTATGACCTGTCGAAGTTTCACGACAGAACCAGTGCGACACTGTATGACATAAATAGTGAGTTTATGATATAGAGATATTTAGCCTTAGTGATCTAAACGAAACTCAAAGAATAAGTTAAACCGATAGCATGCATAAAAAGAACGTCTAAATCTAACTTCGTATGAGGAAGTTATGATTTTTCGAAGTTTTGACTTAGCGGTATGCAGCCCAAAGTTCGAATATGAGATCGAGTGATATCTAGCCGAAAAAATCTAAACAAGAATCGAATATCTCGTCGATAGTAATGAAATGGTAAAAAGACAGACGAAAACAGACGTCAGATGAAGAAGTTATGAATTTCTAATAGAGTTTTCCTGTCCCGGCCTACTAAAAAATAATATAATAAAAGTTAAAGTCATAATTAGCCGACGGAGTCTAAACGAGAGTTGTAAACAATAATCTCACCTACACGTGCATATAAAGAACTTCGAAAACGTAGCTCATATGCGAAAGATATGAATTTCTGAAGTTCGGGGCACGAACTTCAACCCATGTGTCAGAGCTCACGACATAAGCATAGTGTTCACGATGTGAGCAGGTGATTGACATCTTCCAGGGAAAGTGGCTTGATGACGAACGCCATGAAATCGAGCTCACCACGTGAGCATTAGTGGCTCACGACGCGAGCATAGGATTTCAGCCCCCTATAAATAGAAATCAAGGCCAGCCGTTTAGGGTTGCCAATTTCTTTCCTCTCACTCCATATTACCTCGATTTACGTGCAAGTTATACCCCTGAAGCCTCGGTATCATCCCGACACCCGAAGCAAGTCCCGAAGCACCAAAGATCCCGAGAAGAAAAGAGTTTCTAACCGAAGCTCTGCCTGCAAGAAGCCCGGTGTGTGAAGATATCACAATTTCACCGAAGAATACTGCTTTAAGAGCCGTAGTGTTGTCCGAGCATCGTCTTATCAAGTGAGTGCATAGTCCCTTTCATATACACAATTTTAATTCAAATATCGATTGAATGTATTAGGTATATGTTTTATGTGACTGTATTATTGTTATCTATTAAATGCATAGATATGATTTATTCTCTATGAAATACGTGTTATGTGTATATGTGTCATATCTTATTTGGAATGAGTATTGAATGAACATGCTATACAGGTTTTAAGCTATGTATAAAATATGTATATTTTATCTACTAATATGTTGGGTAGAACATGGGTAGATAGTTAGCGTGTGATGAAATAAAAAATGTGAGGCCTCGATGTTGTTGTTAATCTAGTCATCTAGCGGAGTATGGATGACGACCAAAGACTCTTTCTAGATAGTCCAGTGGAACGCTGGCAGGTTCATAACCTGTAGGTGTTGTGAACGATGTGTTCACCGGTGTACTCTATCCCCCTCATGGTTGCTTTTAGGACATCTATTGCTGAGGAAACCCATTTGCAGTAATGTCCATTCTAATGAAAAATCCTAGACTAGGTCCCTTGTGATAGTTGTTGTTTTAGGGACGTAAAGTGAGGATAACGAGAATGGGTAATCAGGTTATTGTTGGTTGGTGAAATTAAATATAATTATTTATTGTGGGTTGAAAATCCTATATGCTCACCAGGCTCCCAAGCCTGACCCACTCCGTTTCTTTGTATTATAGGTAGTGGCACGAGAGTATAAGTTTGACAACTTGTGAAGATATTTTGTTTATAGGCCAGTAGTTGTATATAACTATTGTAAGGCTTATAATGTGTCGTTTATGCTTTTGGTTTGTATCGGAACATGACATACCGAGTTTTGTTATATATGAAAACACATTTCTTTAAGGAATGTTTTGATAAATTTTATTTATCATATTTTGTATTGGGAACAAATTCCGCAACTCTTTTAAATCAAAGGATTACTCTGAAAATTATTTTAAAAGCATAAATTAAATCGGCCTTTTCTAGCCGTGATTTTGTGGATGTCATAGGTCGTATCAGAGCATTAGTTTAAGCAAACTAGGAATATGTAGGATTTCTAGACTTAAACTTAGAATGCTAAAGATGGAGCTGATGTCGCTTCAGGTACCTTTCTCGTAAACGAATTGCCTGCCCAAATTTTATTTGATTCAAGAGCCAAGTACTCCTTTATTTCGCATGAATTTGGTAGAAAACTAGCTTTGCCTTTTGATAGACTAGATAATGCTTTATTAGTCGAAGTTGCTAGTGGCAAGTTTATTCCTATTAGCCATAGTATGGAAAACATCTTGATTGATTTGAATGGGAATAAGTTCCACGAGGAATTATTGCCTATTGAGTTAAATGGTTTCGACACCGTGCTGGGAATGGATTGGCTTAGTGCCAATGATGCCGAAATATTGTGCAAGAAGAAGATTGTAAAAGTAAACCCGCTGGGGAAAGAGTCATTTATGGTGTATGGCGACAAACGCAGAGTAAATTCTGGGATTATTTCTCTAATGAAAGATAGAAAGTGCTTGGTTAAAGGATGTACATAGTATCTAGCATTCGTTATCGATGCTAAGAAGGAGAAAAAGGAGATGCAGGGCATTCCTGTCATGTGTGATTATCCAAAGTATTTCCCGAAGATCTTCCCGGATTACCGCCTGATAGACAAGTGGAGTTCAGAATAGACTTGTTACCAGGGACGACGCCAATAGCAAAAGCACCTTACCGATTAGCACCAACGGAGATGAAGGAGCTGATGGTGCAACTTCAGAAGTTATTGGACAAAGGTTTCGTTAGACCTAGTTCGTCACCCTAGGGAGCTTCGGTGTTATTCGTAAAGAAAAAGGACGGGAGTATGAGGATGTGTATTGATTACAGAGAGCTGAATAAGGCAACGATAAAGAATAGATATCCATTTCCAAGGAATGATGACCTATTCAATCAACTACAAGGTTCAAGTTATTTTTTCAAAGATCGACCTAAGGTCAGGATATCATAAGCTAAAGGTGAGAGAGCAGGATATCAAGAAGGTTGCATTCAGAACACGATATGGACACTACGAGTTTTGGTTATGTCGTTTGGACTAACCAATGCTCCAGAAGCATTCATGGATTTAATGAATAGGGTTTGTAATCCTTTCCTTGATAAATTTGTGATAGTGTTCATAGATGACATTCTGATTTACTCGAAAAGCCAAGAGGAGCATGGAAGACACTTGTGAGAAGTGTTGGAAGTCTTGAAGAAGGAGAAGTTGTATGCTAAGTTCTCCAAATGTGATTTTTAGATTCAAAAAGTCCAATTCTTGGGTCACGTGATCAACCAAGAAGGGATAATGGTTGATCCAACAAAGATTGAAGATGTAATGAAATGGGAACAACCGAAAAGTCCCACCAAGATCCGAAGCTTTTTGGGATTAGCCGGATATTACCGAAGGTTTATCCAAGGCTTTTCTTCGATCGCTACTCCATTAACAACTTTGACTCACAAAGGATCTACTTATACCTAGAGTGATAAGCACGAAGAAGCATTTGATCTGCTAAAGAGGAAGCTATGTGAGGCACCGATTCTTTCTCTACCCGATGGAGTTGAAGACTTCGCTGTTTATAGCGATGCGTCTGGTGTTGGATTGGGTTGTGTTTTGACCCAAAGAGAAAGGGTGATAGCATATGCGCCTCGATAGCTGAAAGAGCATGAAAAGAACTACCCCACTCATGATTTGGAGTTGGCAGCGGTAGTATTTGCTCTAAAGATATGGAGGCATTACCTCTATGGCTCGAAGTGCAAACTTTTCACTGATCATAAGAGTCTCCAATATCTCTTTAATAAGAAAGAATTGAATATGAGGCAACAATGCTGGCTAGAGTTACTTAAAGACTACGACTGTGAGATACTTTACCACCCCGGTAAAGCTAACGTTGTCGTTGATGCTCTCAGTCGGAAAGTCAATCTTGAATGAAAAAGGCCAAGAACGTTAAGAATAGAATTTGTCTCGACAATTATGGAGAGTATAAAGAAAGCTCAAGAGGAAGCTTCAAAAAAGAATGATCGAAATGAAGAATGTTTGGGCAAAACGTTAGTGTTCGGTACAAACAGTCACGGACTGAAAGTATTCCAAGATCGAATTTGGGTGCCTAAGTCAGGAGGAGTAAGAGATCTTCTGATGGAAGAAGCTCACAAAACCATGTACTCGATTCATCCCGGTAGCACTAAAATGTATAGGGACCTAAAACCCTACTACTGGTGGCCGACTATGAAGCTTGATATTGCAAAGTATGTGGCTGAGTGTGTGATATGTGCAAGAGTTAAGGCACAACATCAGAAACCATATGGGAGTTTAGAACCTTTGCCTGTACCTATTGGTAAATGGGAAGACATTGCTATGGATTTTGTCACTAAACTGCCCAGAACAAAGAGCGGTCATGAAATGATTTGGGTGGTCGTTGATCGCTTCACTAAGAGTGCACACTTCATAGCAGCCAATGAGAAATGGTCTATGGATAAGCTTGCGAATTCTTACATGAAAGAAATTGTGAGGCTTCACGGTGTTCCGTTAACGATTGTGTCCGATCGTGAGAGTCGTTTCACCTCGAGGTTTTGGAGAAGTCTACAAGAGGAATTGGGTACCAAGTCGTGTTTGAGTACAGCTTACCATCCACAGACTGATGGTCAGAATGAGTGAAAGATACAAACATTTGAAGATATGCTGAGAGCATGTACCCTGGAATTCCAAGGTAACTGGGATTAACATTTACCTTTGGTAGAATTCTCCTACAATAATAGTTTCCACTTGAGCATAAAGATAGCACCTCATCAAGCTATGTACAAACAAAAATGTCGTACGCCGTCTTGTTGGCTTGTGGCTGGGGAAAAGCAGTTTATGGGACCGGAGATAGTCCATCAAACTGCTGAAAAGTTGAAAATAATTAGGGAGAGAATGTTAGCAGCTCAGGATCGTCAAAAGAGTAATGCTGACAACAAGCGAAGACCGATGACTTTTGAAGTTGGAGATTCGGTTTTGCTTAAAGTCTCATCGCGGAAGGGACTGATACGATTTGGAAAAAGGGGAAAGTGAAGTCCAAGATTTATTAAAACGTTTAAAGTTCTTCAGAGGATTGGGAACCAAGCTTACAAGCTCAAATTACCCAAAGAACTGAATGGTATTCATAACACTTTCCATGTGTGTTATTTGAGGAAGTTCATGGGAGAAGTTCCTGATATAATTCCAATTTTTAGTTAAGAATTGATGAGAACAAAAGGTTAATTGAAGAACCAGAGTCAATCGTTGACCGAAAGACTAAGAAGTTACGACTCAAGATGTCGAATTAGTACTTGTCCGATGAAACATGTGAATGGGCCAAATCTCACATGGTAAGCAGAGAGTGACATGATGAGTCGCTATCCGCATATGTTTGTTGATGTGTGATTCCGGGGACGGAATCATCCTAAGGAGGAGAGAATTTTAACACCCGTGTTTCTAGGCTAGGCATTAATGATGATGTAATAGTCTAGGTTAACCTTTGTAAACCGTTGTGAAATAATAAAAATATATTATTTTGAGTGTTATGTGTTTCATACTTAATTGTGTGACTTAAATGAATTAAGAACAAGAATAAGAATAATAATAAAATTTTAGATAAGCCCGATATCTATACATGAAGTTGTAGTGGTCGTTACGAGGATTTCGAAAATATAAAGAATGCCGAAATCCGAGATATAACGAAGAAGTTATGACCTGTCGAAGTTTCACGACAGAACCGGTGCGACACTGTATGAAATAAATAGTGAGTTTATAATATAGAGATATTTAGCCTTAGTGATCTAAACGAAACTCAAAGAATAAGTTAAACCGATAGCATGCATAAAAAGAACGTCTAAATCTAACTTCGTATGAGGAAGTTATGATTTTTCGAAGTTTCGACTTAGCGGTATGCAACCCAAAGTTCGAATATGAGATCGAGTGATTTCTAGCCGAAACAATCTAAACGAGAATCAAATATCTCATCGATAGTAATGCAACCGTAAAAAGACAGACGAAAACAGACGTCGGATGAAGAAGTTATGAATTTCTAACAGAGTTTTTCTGTCTCGGCCTACTAAAAAAATAATATAATAAAAGTTAAAGTCAAAACTAGCCGAGAAGTCTAAACGAGAGTTGTAGAGCATAATCTCACCTACTCGTGCATATAAATAACGTCAAAAACGGAGCTCGTATGTGAAAGATATGAATTTTCTGAAGTTCGGGGCACGAACTTCAACCCTTGTGTAAGAGCTCATGACATGAGCACAGTGTTCACGATGTGAGCATGTGATTGACATCTTCCAGGGAAAGTGGCCTGATGACGAATGCCATGAAATCAAGCTCACCACATGAGCATTAGTGGCTCACGATGTGAGCATAGGATTTCAGCCCCTATAAATAGAAAGCAAGGCCAGCCATTTAGGGTTGCCAATTTCTTTCCTCTCA
This sequence comes from Lactuca sativa, assembly GCF_002870075.4. Classification (NCBI taxonomy): domain Eukaryota; kingdom Viridiplantae; phylum Streptophyta; class Magnoliopsida; order Asterales; family Asteraceae; genus Lactuca; species Lactuca sativa. The sequence goes on from NC_056630.2 coordinate 250,595,105, forward strand.
CTCCATATTACCTTGATTTACGTGAAAGTTGTACCCCCGAAGCCCCTGTATCATCCCAACACCCGAAGCAAGTCCCGAAGCACCGAAGATCCCGAGAAGAAAAGAGTTTCTTGCCGAAGCTCTGCCCGCTTGAAGCCCAGTGTGTCAAGATATCTCAGTTTCACCGAAGAATACTGCTTTAAGAGCTGTAGTGCTGTCCGAGCATCGTCTTATCAAGTGAGTGTATAGTCCCTTTTATATACACGATTTTAATTCAAATATCGATTGAATGTATTAGGTATATGTTTTATGTGAGTGTATTATTGTTATCTTCTAAACACATAGATATGATTTATTCTCTATGAAATACGTGTTATGTGTATATGTATCATCTGTTATTTGGAATGAGTATTGAATGAACATGCTATACAGGTTTTAAGCTACGTATAAAATATGTATATTTTATCTACTAATATGTTGGGTAGAACATGGGTAGATAGTTGGTGTGTGATGAAATAAAAAGATGAGAGGTGTCGATGTTGTTGTTAATCTAGTCATCTAGCGGAGTATCGATGACGACCATAGATTCTTTCTAGATAGTCCATTGGAACGCTGGCAGGTTCATAACCTGTAGGTGTTGTGGACGATGTGTTCACCGGTGTACTCTATCCCCCTCATGGTTGCCTTTAGGACATCTATTGCTGAGGAAAACACTTTGCAGTAATGTCCATCCTGATGAAAAATCCTAAACTAGGTCCCTTGTGATAGTTGTTGTTTTAGGGACGTAAAGTGAGGATAAATGGAATGGGTAATCGGGTTATTGTTGGTTGGTGAAATTAAATATAATTATTTATTGTGGGTTGAAAACCCTATATCTCTAAATTAATTTCAAATTAATTCTTGATCAATACCAATTAAATAATATGATTTCTTAATTAATGTATTATTCTTATAATATATTAATAAATCACAAATAACCTCTTTCTCAAATATCCATCCAGTCAAATTCTTCGGGTGAAGGCAACCCGAAATGGACCATGCTACTCTCAGGTCAAGTACATATCAATTATAGTTATGGGCTTAGACATCTAATCCAACATACTTCTTACATCGTGAGAATTGTTCTGTGAGCATTAAGTCCTCAACCCTTTAATATGTGCATTGGGACTTTCCAGAATACCATATCTAGACTAAAGGACCATAAGAATCATACCTTTTCAGTCATGCATGTCCCATGCATGACTTAAACACTAGTTAGGTCAAAAGATGGGTGTAAACATCAATATTTAAACTTGGAGTCCAAAACTTGCACCAAAATCCAGATCCAATGGTTCTAATACAACAAATGACTCAATGGTCCATAAAGGTTCCAACTTTATGGAATTCATGCATGGTAACCAAAGATCCCATGCAAAGAAGGCAACCATAGCCCAGATCTAGCAAGCTTAACTCAAAAAGATAGGATCTTTATGACATACAGAAGCTCACAAGCTCAGAAAATACACAAGGAGGGGTTTATCACTCCAAAAGGAACCACCATAAGAGCTTATTCTTCTTCTTCAAGGAAATCAAAACACCAATAACACACCAATATCACCAACAATGGCTCAAGGGCTCAAGAGGGCTGAATCTAGGGTTTTTCACTGACTTGGGATTGAAAGAGGTTGAGGATGGGTGATCCTAGCCTACTCATTCTGTTTTATATTTGATTTTTTGGGTTTGGGACCATCAGGCCTGACTCACGTCGTGAGATCTTATGCCTCACATCGTGAGGTTCGAGAACACGGGCCAAACAGTTAATTGTCCTTGTCACGACGTAGATACTATGACTCACGTCGTGAGCCTCTTATAAATGCACAAATTAATATTTTTAATACCTTAGATCCTGGATGCTACAATTCTCCCCCACTTGATTTAGACTTTGTCCTTGAAGGTTGCTACTGCTGCTGGGAATAGCTCGGGGGTAATGCTCCCTCATCTTGTCCTTTGGCTCCCACGTCCATTCCAAGCCCTTGCGGTGCTGACATTTCACCTTCACCAATTCTACCCTCTTGTTCCTCAGACCCTTCGTCTTCCTGTCGAGAATTGCTACTGGTCTCTCGATGTAGTTCATGTTGTCATCCACCTGTATGTCCTCCAAAGGAACCACCGCAGAATCATCGGCTATGCATTTCAGAAGGAGGGACGACGATTAAAAGAGCCAAAAAAAAGTAACATGTGATCGCATCTTGTCTCCTTGCGATTGCAGGTTCCCCTTTGTGATCGTAGGTTAGGTCGCAGGTTGCTTTCGAGGTTTTGTCGAGCCAAAAAATTCATCAGCTTAGAAAAAAAGAAACATGCGATCGCAGTTTGTGCCCTTGCGATCGCAGGTTGGTCAATTTGCGTCGAAATGGCAACGTACTTCATTAAAAAGTCTTGTGACTCGTTTTGGATGATACATGTGATCGCAGGTTGTCCCTTTGCGATCGCAGGTACGGCGTTTTGACGGCTAGACGTATAAATACACCCCATACTCTTCCAATAACCCTAATTGGCGATTCGTCGCAATTGAGAGGTGATTTTCAGAGGTTTTCAAGTGAAGAACGCAGATCTAAAGGAGACGATTTGATTCCAATTCATAGTTTAGTAAGATTTATCGTTTAGATTCTATTTCCACTGTTTGTAATCCGTTTTTAGCCATGTCAGGCTAAAAACTCATACTTCAGTTTCGCAAGACGTAACCTCTTTTTATGATTAATCATTAGACACTATGTTTGACTATGATTACTGTTTAGTTTGATCAATCCTATGTTAAATTGAGTGTTTGATTTTGATTTCAATTTCTGTTGGCCACTTAAATTGTTTGTGAATCATTCTAGTCATCTAATTGTTTAGATCCGTAATTGTCTAGAATAATTAGTAAAAAGTGACATATATTAGATTAATATTGTACTTAGGTTTAACTCTAATATGAAATGATCAAAAAAGTTTTAATGCCTCCGAGCTTATGAGAGGTATTGAACTTTACTGGAATTACACTGTGTCTAATGCAACTTTTCTTTATTAGTCAAGAGCTTGTTTGGTTAATTTAGTAAAAAGTTAGATTTAATTCAGATAACTTATTTTGGTTAAATGATTTTTGTAATAAAGGTCATTAGAGCTTGTTAATGAACCTTAGTACCAGTTTAAACAAGTGCATAGTCAAATATTGTGTTGAAGGTTAATTATATGATTAGGGGAGTCACCGTGAAATTGGAATTGATTTCTCTTAATTGAATTTTCATCACTTTAATTTTAGTCAATTTCTTGTCATTTTCAATTTCTATTAGTTTAATTTTCAGAGATACCCCCCCCCCCCCCCATTATGTTTATTGCATTCATCAAGAATTAGATCACACCTTACGCAAAGAGGTGTAAACATTATGACGTGTCCCTGAGGATCCGACCCTGCTTACCTATACTAGCTGTTAGTACAATAAAGCAGTTTATTTTATATTTTTATTTGTTTAAATCATGTATGATAGCGGTTTTAACAGGCGCACACCGCCCGAGTATGGAATCCACACTCTACGATGGAGTGTCAATAGCCTGCAACAATCATAGTCGAAGGAGGAAATTTGACTCACGATACGCTCACTCTTCCTGTGCTCCTCCTTCATATCCTCCTGCTGAGCCTCCCGGATCTGCTCCAAAAGTGGAGTCATACTTCATCCTCAGGAAGATGTCTCTGATCATGGCCATGAATGTCTTGCGGCTAAGTCCATCGGCCACAATATTGGCCTTCCCCGGGTGGTAGAGGATTTTAATCCTTCACCACGTCCAACCATCGTCGTTGTCTCATGTTCAAATTTGGCTAGTCTATAAAATACCTCAAACTCTTTTGATCTATGTAATTGGTATAACGGACCCCATAGAGGTAGCGTCGCCAAATCTTTGAGTGCAAAAACAACCGCCCCAACTCTAGGTCGTTCGTCGGGTAATTCACCTCATGAGGCTTCATATGCCTCAAGGCGTAAGCGATGACATGCCCTCTCTGCATCAACACTGTGCCCACACCTAAGATAGACGCGTCATAATACACTATGAAATCCTCAAAGCCCTCTGGCAGGGCTAAGATCGGTGCCTCACACAACCTCTTCCTCAAAGTCTCGAATGCTACCTGCTGCTTAGGCCCCCAGCAAAGACAACAACCTTCTTCGTCACCCGGGTCAAGGGTACCTCTATCTTGGAGAAATCCTGAATGAATCTCCGATAATAGCCTGCTAAACCGAGAAAGCTCCGAATCTCCAATGGAGACCTCAGAACCTACCATCTCATCATGGCCTCCACCTTGGCCGGATTGACTAGTATACCGTTTTGGTTGATGAGGTGCCCCAGAAACTACACCTTATGCAACCAAAACTCTCACTTGGAGAATTTTGCGAAAAGTCTCTCCCTCCTCAATGTCTCCAACACCTCCCTCAAGTGCTCCTCGTGTTGCTCCTGCGTCTTGAAATAAACCAAGATATCATCAATAAAGACTATCACAGACCGATCCAGCATTGGTCTGCATATGCAGTTCATGAGATCCATGAATGCGGCAGGAGCATTGGTGAGCCCAAATGCCATCACCACGAACTCATAGTGGCCATATCAAGTCCAAAAAGCAGTCTTCTGTACATCCTCATCTCTGAATTTTATTTGGTGATAGCCTGAACGCAAATCGATCTTGGAAAACAAAGATGCCCCCTGAAGCTGGTCGCAGAGATCATCAATCCCCGGGAGTGGGTAATGGTTCTTCACCGTTACCTTATTCAACTCCCGGTAGTCTATACACATCCGGTGAGACCCATCCTTCTCCTTCCCAAACAGAACTGGGGCTCCCCACGGTAAATTAATCGGCCTGATAAATCCCTTATCTAATAGCTCCTATAGCTGTGTAGAGAACTCCTGCATCTCGGGAGGATCCAACTGATACGGTGCCTTGGCTATCGAATCCGCATCCGGAACTAGGTCAATCCTTAAATCCACGTTTCTCTCCGTAGGTATCACAGATAGATCCTCCAGGAACACATCCGGATACTACCGCATAACTGGAACATCGCTCACGGTCTCCTTACCCTCTTCCCGGGTATCCATAACATAGGCGAAGAAACCTGTATATCCCTTATGAAGGTAGCGTCAGCCTCTTGCTGCCGAACACATGACCGGTCCACGCTGTGGTCTCTCACCCTAAATCACCAGCTCTCCCCCACTTAGGGTCCTGACTCGAACCAACTGCTTCTCATAGTCGATCACTGCCCCATTAGGGCTCAACCAATCCATGCCTATGATGACCTTGTTCCCACACAAAGGAATGCGAACCAAATCCACGAGGTAACACTCGTCATACATCCTCAGGACACAATCTCTATAAACCTTCAAAACTCGTACGGATCGATCGTCAACAATCTCGACCTCTAAAGGGAAATACAACATGCTCGTAGAATCGGCAAACCTCTTGCTGATTGCAAGAGAAATGAAAGATCGGGTAGAACACGATTCAAATAACACCAACACTGGGATACCGTTCACATGGAACGATCCTAAAACAGAATACATGAAACATAAATATCAAAACTGAAATATAATAAAAGATAGGGATAAGAAACATACCCGTCACCACATCTGGTGCGACACGCACCTCCTCGGCGTTCATCTGGAAGGCTCCGATCCTCACCACAGGAGCATCTGGCTTGCCCTGTCGGCCATCCGTGATCCGCAGGGTCACTGGAGTTGGCGCCGCCACTGGCGCTCCTGATACCAATCTCGGTCAGTTGGCCTTTTTATGGCCTCGTAGCTTGCAGTGAAAACAAAGCATCTCTAATGTCTGAATAGCGAGGGTAGGGTAAATACAGTCCTTGCTGAATTGCCCAGTCTTGTCGCACCTATAGCAGCCCAATCCCCCTGCCCTGCAACCTCCGTTATGCGATTTTCCGCATTTCCCACAGCAACCCCGACTCTGCTGGCCCTTAGACCTCGAGTCAAATCCCTTAGGTTTCTTTACTGAAACCCCAATCGTCTGCCCAGCCTCTGCCTTCTTCTTCCTAATGTGCTTTATACCAATCTCCCTTTCTCGTGCCCTGGCTATCATATCATCCAAATTCGGGCACACTGAATAATTGACATATTTCCGAATGTCAGCTCTCCACATATCATGGTACCAGGTTTTCTTCATCTCCTCATCACCTGCATATTGAGGCACTAACAAGGCCCTCTCTTTGAACTTGGCGGTAATCTCCGCCATTATCTCGGTAGTTTGCCTCATATCCAAAAACTCCCTGGCCAGCTGTTGAAACTCCACAGCTGGCACAAACTCGGCCCAGAACCTGGCTACAAAATCCGACCAGGTCATGGCCTCAATGGATGGGGCTCCCAAGTATCACCGACTGCCTCCCACCAGTCTCTAGCCCGCTCCCTCAAACACCTAACAGCAAACCTGACCTTCGATCCCTCAGGGCAGAAGCTCATCATCTGTGCAGACTCCATGTCTGCAACCCATCGTCTAGCTACAATAGGGTCCTTCACCCCGTAGAAGTCTGGTGCCCCGTATCCCCTAAAATACTTGAAGGAGAGTCCCAGACTGGCCAGGTGCCATGTCACTCCTGAATGCCCTAAGGCGGTCCTCCATCAACTCAATGATACCTTCCTTGATCGACCCAAAAACCACCAGGGTCGCCTCAAAGATTCCTCTCGTAATATCGGATGAAATGAACTCGCACAATCCATCATCAATCGGCTCGGAACCCATACTCGAACCAGACCCAGATCCTGAGCCTCCTGCTCCATGACGTGTCATCACCATTCTGAAATAAACCACACAATCATCAGAGTCATACATAATATCCAGAGACCTCACATGCACTACAAGTTCCCTAGTTTAATCTTAGTTCTCCTTGACTCGAGTACGGATCCTCTACTTTCAGTAGTACGGGCCCATACTACCTTCCACATCTATCTGTACTCACCTCAAGGATTGCCTTGACTTCACCAAGTCCCTTTCACTATTACTGCTCTCCATACTAATCTCATCCTAGGCTTGCCCTAGGGTAATCTCCGACCCACTCTCTGCCATCAGCTGCATAAGAAGTCCCAGCTATCTCTCGCTAACTAGCTCGTGAATACCATTACATATTACTAAGACCAGATAATTCTTCGAATGAGAGGTCCTACCCTATAACGGTTGGACTCAGAAAAGAGCTGCGAAATAGGGCTAGACCTAACCTTCTGAAATTATTTAGTCCTTGTAATATGTAACTTAACGTATTCGTTTACTGGTTAATTAATGATAACTAGAACTCTTATAAGCACAAAGCAAGCATCATTCGAGCATTAAGTAACCAAAACCAAGCATATCCCAAATAGGCCATCATATCACTGGCTAATCGGTACTAGCATGTAGTTCAATAAGCACATATGGTAGGCATACAAGGCATCCTTCTAAGATCCTTAGCCCTAATCTAATGTGTGGTTCAATAAGCACATACAGTAGGCATACAAGGCATCCTTCCTAGATCCTTAGTCCTAATCCAACATGTAGTTTACATGCTCAAACTCCATATCATAATATAACATGTATGGGTATCTTAAGGAAAACTTACTTGCGCTTGGGTGATTGCACGCATCACACTCCTTGTTCTTTATCGAAAAACCTTATTTTAAATTGTAGAAAAAATTATATTTCTTGAAAAAAAAATCTCTCAAACCCTCGATTTGAGTCCAGACACCCCCGAAGCTGTGTCCGAATCCCTCAAACCAAGGCTCTGATACCAACTTGTAACATCCCAAAATTCGTGACCAAAAATTCCATTTTTCTGAATAAGTAATTATAAAAGCCAGTAGTCTAAAAACATTAATAGTGTCATAATCAAAATTAATATCCAAAACACGTCATAACAAAACAACATCAGAGTACAACTCCCAAAGATCTCATGTGCGGAAAATCATAATGTGATGCGCTACGATCATGCCGACTCCTTTCCTTTTAAAGAAGAAGTACCTAAAACCAAAACTGAAAACCGTAAGCACAAAGCTTAGTGAGTTCCCCCAAGATACCACATACCATACAACAAATACATTGCCAAGCATATCTAGGTGTCGGCCTCCCCTTTAGTCTATTTCAACAGGATACTGCCGATCATATCTGGGTGTTGGCCTCCCCTTTGGTCTATTTCAACCAATTACTGTCGAGCATATCTGGGTGCTGGCCTCCCCTTTGGTCTATTTCAATTGGATAAGTCCGAGCGTATCTGGGTGCTGGCCTCCCCTTCGGTCTATTTCAATCGGATACTACCAAGCATATCTGGGTGCTAGCCTCTCCTTCGGTCTATTCCAACCGGATACCGGGTCCATTTCACCCCTACCACTACCACATGATATCGTAGCAAATAAGCACATAAAACATAATAGATATTGGCATACTAGACAATTATCACAAAGACAATCATCTCTACTACAAACAACTACTAGTGGGTCGGCATTGGTGCCTTCGAACCACTCATACATGAAATAACTCACCTCAGAATCAAAAGTCAAATACTTTCAACTGCACACCTAAGAAATCATGCAATGAAACCCTTAGACTTACCCTCCCTCTCAATAATTGACAAAAAGTCAACTTAGGTCAAAAGTCAATGCCTTAGGTCAAAGGTCAACTTTTCTTATTTTATGTCCTCGCGTCGTGAGAGTCAACTCGACTTGGGTCGACACAGCGAGTCAACTTGGTTCACTCGCCTTAGGGTTTCAGATCGGGGCAGTCGCCATGCTCATGTCGTGAGACTATACTTCTCACATCGTGAGAACTATTCTGTGAGCATTAATTCCTTAACCCTTTAAGATGTGCACTGGTACTTTCCATAATACCATATCTAGCCTAAATGACCATAAAAATCATATATTTTCAGTCATGCATATCCCATGCATGACTTAAACACTAGTTAGGTCAAAAGATGGGTGTAAACATCAAGATTCAAACTTGGAGTCCAAAACTTGCACCAAAATCATATCGAAGGGTACTAATATAGCAAATGACTCAATGGTCCATAAAGTTGCCAAACTTATGGACTTCATGCATGGTAACCCAAGATCCCATCCAAAGAAGGCAACTATAACCTAGATCTAGCAAGCTTAACTCAAAAATGATAGGATCTTTATGACTTACGAAAGCTCACAAGCTTAGAAAATCCACAAGGAGGGGTTTATCTTGCCAAAAGGAACCACCATAAGAGCTTCTTCTTCTTCTTCTTCTTCAAGGAAATCAAAACACCAATAACACACCAATATCACCAACAATGGCTCAAATGTTCAAGAGGGTCGAATCTAGGGTTTTTCAATGACTTGGGAGTGAAAGAGACTGAGGATGGGCGACCCTAGTCTCCTTATTCTGTTTATACTCGATTTTTAGGGTTTGGAACCATCAGGCCTGACTCACGTCGTAAGATCTTATGCCTCACGTCATGAGGTTCGAGACCATGGGTCAAAGAGTCAATGGTTTTTTCACGACGTGAATACTATGGTTCACGTCGTGAGCCTCTTCGAAATGCAAAATTTGATATTTTCAATACATCAGAGTCCAGATGCTACACTCTGAGTATCCCCAACGTCAATATGGAAACTACCATAGAAGCCTTCAAAATAGGCTTAAAGAAGGACTTTTTTTTCTACGAAAACCTTGTAGTGACTCCATGAAAAAGAATGGACGAAGTAAGGAACATAGGACTACAGTTCATAAGGCTCGAAGAAGACAATGAGATCCAAAAGAGGAGAAACCCACCAAACTCATACGGTAACCCCAATAGAAAAGCCGAATCCTCGATATAAAGATCCTATAAGTCGAAACCGTTTTCCAAACCTAATCACCATAGGGTTAATGTCCTTGAAGATAAATGAGAGGAAGAAGAATTTCCCAAAATCAGTAACTATTTCTTTTATGTGGATGTTTCACGTTTGATATTTGCTATGCAGGATCTTGGCGACAAAGCGAGATGGCCAAAAAAAGGGAGAAAATTCCATCGAATGGAAAGATAAGTCTAAGTGGTGTGCATACCACGAAGACTTTGGTCATGTTACAGAAGATTGCATAGCCCTCATGAAGGAGATCAGTTACCTCCTAGGCCAGGGATATCTCAAAGAGATCCTTGGGAGAAGAAAAGAAAGATTGAAAGAAAAGGACCAGGATCCTCATAAGATACTAGAAAAAAAGGATCCCCACCTACAAATGCCAAGGCAATCAATGTTATCTTTGGAGGTTCTGACATTTGTGGCACCTCTTATTCCGCAGCAAAAAGGCATGCCAAAGTGTAAAAACAAAAAAAAAACACCATGGAAGAATACGTCAATCATGAATGAGAAGGATATCACCTTCGACGAAACAGATAAAGTAGACATCCAGGATCCCCACCATGCTAGATTGGTGATCACTCTCTATATCGTTAACCATTTTGTTAGAAGGATCCTTGTAGACAGAGGATCCTCAATCAACATTATACTCCTAGATGCTTTAAAAAGAACGAACATCCTAGAATCCTAAATAGTCAAAAAAAATCCTCAATGCTAATAGGATTCAGTGGCGAAACAAAGCATACAATCGACAAAATAAAGCTACATATCTACATTGAGGGGTAAACTCTATACAATTGTTTTGTGTAATTGAAACATTATCCTCCTACAATGTTATATTAGATAGATCGTAGATCCACGACATGAAGGCGGTCCCATCAATATACCATTAATATGTAATGATGCCCACTCCATGAGGGACAGTAAAGTTCACAGGTGATCAACAAGAATCCAAGGAGTGCTACAAGACCTTGATAAACACTTCCATAGTCCCACGACAAGCATATCAATTAAATCAAGGGGCATGACATGTACTAGAAGCCAAAAAACAAGATACAAAAGAAGTACCCCTAGACCTTAAGGATCCCGATGCGAAAGTACTCATAGGATCCTCAATGCGAGAAAACATAGATGAAGACATAATAAATTTCATAAAAGAAAGAAGGAAAAGACTTATTAAGAGAAGGAAGTTTGTGCTCGAGAGGAATCAAATCATCCAACAAGAGGTGGAAAGACTTATTAAGACAATGATGATCAAGGATGTCAAGTTCCCAAGGTGGCTAGAGAACATGGTTGTCATACAGAAGAAGAATGGAAAATGGAGAGTATATGTGGACTATACGGATCTTCGCAAGGCTTGCCCTAAGGATCATTTCCCTCTACCACACATAGATTCCATGATAGATGCTACGGATAACCATGAGTTATTAACAATCATGGATGCATCACACAGGGTTCCAACAAATTCAAATGGAACCATCTGACCAAGAGGATACTTCATTCATAACCCCATCAGGTATATATTGCTATAGTGTTATGCCATTTGGTCTTAAAAATGAAGGTCCAATATACCAAAGGCTAGTTTAGCCGGATGTTTAAGGACAAACTGGGGGACACCATGGTAGTTTTCATCGATGACATGGTGGTCAAGTCAAAGAAAGCTAAAGATCACCTCAAGGATCTTGAAGAAGCTTTCGATATACTAGACGAATACAACATGAAGCTGAATACTACCAAATGCCATTTTAGAATGAGATCAAGTAAGTTCCTTGGATACATGGTAACTAAAAGAGGAATAGAAGCAAGTCTGGAGCAAATAAAGGTCATCATTGATTTGATCCCAATTCTTGAAAAAGGATATTCAAAGACTAATAGGAAGAGTAGTAGCCCTAAACAAGTTCATCTTAAGATCCACACACTACTAGAAAACAACCCTTTAATGGCGCGCAAACCATGATTCACACAGATTTACGATACGCAAAAATGGGTGTCCTAAAAATAATGTCAGCTCTCCCTAAATTTAAAGGATTTAGGAATCGCAGTTTTGTGTGCCCTAAATTTAGTGAGTCACAAAAAAAACATAGAAATGTGTGTCCTCTATAAATGTCGCTTTATAATTTTACAAACGTGTGACTCCTCTTTAGCAACTAGCTAGCAACAGGATAAGGAAATCTAAAAAAATTAGAAAACATGCCTTCTTTGTTTCCCCTCATTTTCCCTAGGAGTGTTCTTTTCCCCACAAAAATCATTGTCGCTCTTCCTCCTCCTCCCTACATCGAGTGTTGCTTGCTTCTTTCCTTTGCACCCCGACTGCCGCCACCTGTTATTTTCCGTTCGTCGACGTCAATATTTTAGGAGCTGATTTGTTGGGGCTTCATTCACATCCCTGTGGAGGAGATCACTACCAGAAAAGTGATCTCTGCTTGGTTCCTTTCTTACCCTCACCGTTGTTTTGCGGGTTCACGACCTCCGCCGCCACCACAAGATTTGATGCTCCATATTCTCTGTGACATCCCTAAATTCATAGTCATTTTAAAAATTTTATTTATGCTTATTTAAAATTCAGATTATCCTTTTTAAAGAATAATATTACGAAATTTGTTCCCAAAAAAACATGATAAATAGATTATTAAAGCATTTCCAAAGAAATGTATTTTAAAACTTTGGGATGTCATCGTCAATATAGAAACATAAGCATAAGCAAACCTGTGATACAAATAAACTGAGTAGCTCATGTTGGGAAACCTGGTGAGTAAATAGGGTTTTCAACCCACAATAATATAGTTCTTATGTTTCATTATCAAACATTAACCCAATTACCCATCCCCATTATCTTCTTTATTTCTTAAGGATCTACCCTAAGAATCATCTATCATTCACTCATTCATTCCTAAGGAATAGGCACGAAGTCCATTGCTCCCAGGGTTTATATAACAGGCACTAAGTCCATAGCTGCCATTTTCCATTTATAGGGCACTAAATCCATAGCTTCCAACATTTATTTGTGAGGCACTAAGTCCATAGCTGCCAATTTTCATTTGTAAGGCACTAAGTCCATAGTTTCCAAGGTTCATTTGTAAGGAACTAAGTGAATAGCTGTTGGGGTTTATCTATTTGGCACTAAGTCCATAGCCGCTAGGGTTTATCTCCTTTATTGACAATATTATTTTAAGGAGTCTACCCACAATACATGTCATGGGTTTTTATAGTACATCTGGTGAAAACTTATTTCAAAAACACCTACAGGTTGCGAGCCTACTAGCATTCCATTGGACTGCCTAGAATAGTGTGGTTGTCATCTATATTCTATTTGATGACTGGGCCATCGCTTTGGTCATCGCTTCTCATCATCTTTCATGTCTCATTATCTATTTCATATTTCATATGTCATCATTCATCTCATCTTTCATCTTTCATCTCATGTCATCTTTAATCTACCCATCTTTATCCATCATAATTATATGCATAAAATACGTATACAGTTTAAATTGAATAAAACATATATAATTTGTTCATCCAACATAGATATCAAGAACACAGATAATATGTACACATAGCACATAATTTATATTAAATACTTCATATCTATGTGTAGAATGAAAGTAACTGTGCACTCACTTGTTAAAGTGATGATTCCAAACTTCGGCAGCGCTTCGCTTCTAACAATTCTATTTTCCTTCGGCGAAGCCTAGTATCATTACTGCTAGATTTAGTCTAATATTTATTGCGACTATTTACAAGCAATATCGTATTATAAGTGTTAAACAATACTTTTCAACCATTATGTATAGACAGCGGCTAGACATGAAACACCAAAGGGTAGGACCATTTTAGCATTATAGCACTTCTAAAATCCAACAATCCTATACGGCCCTTCAAACCAGATTCCGCATACCGCGAGTAGTTAAAAGATATTATATATTGTTTATAAGTTCATAATAATGATATAGAATTTAAACATAAACCATACTTAAAGTAGGGTAAGCATAACTCACTTACTAGGAGGTTTTGGCTAGGAACCAGGCTCTGCGGGTGGCAGAACTTCCGAGCTAAAAGCTCTTATTCTCGGAGTCTTCTAGCGCTCTGGGGCTCATCTCTTAGCTCTTGGGAAGTACTAGAGGTTGGGAGGGGTTTAGAGAGAAGTTTGAGAGAGAAATAAGGGTGAAGGTGTGAAGAAAATGGAAGATTTGCACCTCTATTTATAAGCTGGGAAATGGCCCAACTCGACGAGTTCTGAGCCACCAACTCGTCGAGTTGAGTGCCAAGTGTCACCAGCTAGTGGCAAGGCGTGGGGAGGAAGCAATGGTTAGGATTGTGCCACGTGTCGCTCGCAGATTACTCAAAAAACTAATTGTCTTCTAAAATCCGTAACTTTCACATACGAGCTCCATTTTTGACGTTCTTTATCCACGCATAGACAGCAACGTGATCTAAAAATTTAGTTCAGACTCCGTCGACTAATTTTGACTTTATTTTTAAAGTTATAATTTAACAGGCTTAGATAGGTAAAGTCCGTTAAAAATTCATAACTTTGTCATCCAATGTCCGTTTTCGTCTGCCTTTATATCGTTGGGTTCTTATTAACGAGATCTTCGATTCTCTTTTACATTGTGTCGGAATAAAAATCGATCGATCTAAAATTCGAATTCCGGGCTATGCACCGCTATGCTGAATCTTAGAAAAATCATAACTTCTTCATATGAAGTCAGATTTTGACGTTCTTTTTATGCACACTCTCGATTTAATGTATACTATGACTTTTGTTTAGATTGCCAGGGATAAAAGTAATTTATCAAAAATTCACTTTTTACGATACGCGGTGCCATGCCGGTTTAGCAGTAAAACTTTGACATGTCAGAACTTCTTCATTATAACTCGGATTTCAGCGTTCTTTATAAGTAGGAAACCCTTGTGTCATATACTATAACTTGGTTAAGATTATTGTAGCACCCGGTTCCTGGTATGTATTTTATTTAATGAATTTTGCATTTTTGGCCTGGGACTCGGCGAGTTGAAGTCCCAACTCGTCGAGCATGAGTGAGTTTGGACACGGGACTGAAGTGGCGGCCTCGTCGAGTCGGCGACCAGACTCGACGAGTACGCTCTGACTAGACAAAAACCCTAATCTGAGGGTTTGCACCCTATTTAATCATCTTTTTCAGCCACCACTCGTCCCTATTGCTCCCAGAAACCCTCCATAGAAAACCCTAAGTGTTTTTGTGCAAGAGCTAAGGCTTTTAAGTGATTTTTGTGGTTTTTGACCTCAAGGAAGAAGGAAGAGCATAGAAGGATCAAGAGGAGACTGAAGGATTCGACTTTTGGTTCATCATTTGCAGTCTTTGAAAGGTATAAAGTCTGTACCTTGCTTGCTTGTTTGTTAGATCCCTTTTAAGGGAAGATTTAGGGCTTGTTAATCCATATGAGGTGGCCAACCATGTTTGCAAACATGGTTGGGGGTCCAGCCTTCGGATCGAAGTCTTGGGAGGAGTCACAAGGCAGATTTGGGTTGCTTTTGCACCCAAGGAAGGTCCCATGCAACAAAAGAGCCATTTTAGAGCCTTTTAGGCTCAAAAATCCCATGCATGCACGTAAAGTTCGTAACTTTACATGCTAGATCGAGCTTAGGGGCTTGGTTCTATCATTTGGTCAAGTGTTGTACATCAGAAATCGAGGATTTAGGTGTGGACGTTATCGACTCGGTGAGTCCATTCTTGGGGCTCGACGAGTCCAAGGCATTAAGTCCCATATCTGTTGAGGGTCAAAAGAACTCATTTGGGTGTTAGAAGGGTTGTAGAAGGTTAGAAGGAGTGACCCAATGCATTGGACTTAGTTTTAGACTTGGAGTTCATGGGACTCGACGAGTGCTAGAACAGACTCGGCGAGTCCAAGGCAATCTCCTTATGATTGAAGGTGAACTCGACGAGTTGTTTATACAACTTAGCGAGTCAGATGAAGGTTCATTCGATGCTCGTAAAGAAGAGGAACTCATCGATTCGTTGCGAAAATCGACGAGTCTAGTCGTGGATAAGTATGGGTAAAAGGTTAGGGACTCGACGAGTTGACGGCCCAACTCGGCGAGTCGGGTCAACTTGAAGTTGACTTTGATTGGACTTGATCTACCCTATTTAGGGTTGCACCTTCTGTGTGTTGACTTGAAGGTTGTCGTGTAGGGATCGAGCAGTCAAAGGGAGTCGACTTGTACGCCGAGGATAGTTCAAACACTGCACGACATTGAGGTGAGTTACCTTCCAGTAGGGGTGGGTCTAAGGCCACAATGTCGGCCCACCAAAGAGGGATATTTAGAAGGTGATTGTCTTTGTGATAATTATCTTGGTTTGGTTATGTGCTTTGGTCATGAGATTTATCTTATGATATGCTATGTGTATAGTAAGGATCAGTTTCCCTGACAGCGGTCCTTAGGACCAAAGGGTAGGTCAATACTCGGATATGCCTGACTGTATGTTTATATCTTGTTGCTGTATGCTAGTGGTAAGGGGTGGAATAGTCCCCCGTTACCGGTTGAAATATACCGATGATGATTACCGGTTGAAAGATACCGATGATGGTTACCGGTTGAAAGATACCGATGATGATTACCGGTTGAAAGATACCGATGGAAGTTACTGGTTGAAAGATACCGACGATGATTTCCGGTTGAAAGATACCGATGATGATTACCGGTTGAAAGATACCGATGATATTGTATGGTATGTGGTATGATCGGGGAACTCACTAAACTTTATGCTTACGGTTTCAGTTTTGGTTTTAGGTACCTCTTCGTCTAAGGAGAAGGAGCCGGCGGCGTAGCATCGCATCACACACACACATGATTCCGCATTGGACTTTCTAGGATTGTACTTTGATTTTCATTACTTTTGATGTCATGGTTTGGGAAACAACATTATGATTTTGTAATGTGTTGCTTTATTGACAATGTTATGGTAAAATGTTTTATAAATTATTAATTCAAAAATGAAATTTTTGGGCTTGAAATTTGGGATGTTACAAGTTGATATCAGAGCCCTGGTTTGAGGGATTTGGACACACCCTCGGGGGTGTCTGGACTCAAACCGAGGGACTAAAAGATTTTTACAAGGAAAGTGGTTTTCTAAAATCTAAATGGAGGGATTTTAAGAAAGACGAGGTGTGTGATGCATGAGACCGGCCGGGCTCATGTTAGTTTTCCCTAAGATACCCATACTTGCTATGTTATGTTATATGATTCTGAGAATTGCATGCTTGTTAGGACTAAGGATCTAGGAGGATGCCTTGTGTGCCTGAAATATGATTCTGAGAATTGCAAGCTAGTTAGGGCTAACGGTCTAGGGAGGATGCCTTATATGCCTGTTGTATGAGCTGTATGCTAGGACTGTTTAGTGAGCAATACGATGACCTCTATAGGTTATACCTGGTTTGGTTACCCAATGCACGAATGCTTCTTGCTTTGTGTTATGGGGGTCCTGTCCATCTTCAACTAGCTATGGAACGGATATGTAACAGTATCCGCAAGCTAAGTAGGGGGAGGTAGTGGGGACTCCTAGTGCAGCTGATGGCCGAGGGTAGGTCGGAGAGTGCCCTAGGGAAGCCTAGGATGAGGTCAGTGGAAAGCGTATCGGTAAAAGGGACTTGGTGAAGTTGAAGCAATCCTTGAGGAAAGTACGGATAGATGTGGAAGGTAGTATGGGCCCGTACTACTGAAAGCAGAGGATTCGTACTCGAATCAATGAGGGCCTAGATGGAACCTGGAAACTTGGAAAGTGTGTGAGACCTATAGAAAGTATATGTGACCCTGACAACTATATGTTTATTTTCAGAATGGTGGTCACTTGACATGGAGCGGGAGGTTCAGGATCTGGGTCAGGATCGGGCTCGGGTGCAGGATCCGAGCATGTGGATGATGGGTTACGCGAGTTCATCGCGTCTGAGATCACGAGAGGTATCCTTGATGTGATGCCAGTTATCTTCGGGTCGATCAAGGAAGGGATCATTGAGCTGATGGAGGATCACCTCAGGGTGTTCAGGAGTGACTTGGTGAACAGCCAATCAGGATCATGCACACTGTCCTTTAAGGACTTCAGAGGGAGTGGTGCGCTGGATTTCCATGGGGTGAAAGACCCCATTACTGCTAGGAGATGGATCACAGACATCGAGTCTGCACAACTGATGAGCTTCTTCCTAGAAGGGTCGAAGGTCCGTTTCGCTGCAGGGTGTTTGAGAGATAGGGCCAGAGATTGGTGGGAGTCGGTTGGTGACTCTTTGGGACCCTCGACTGTTGAGGCTATGACCTAGTCAGACTTTGTGACCAGATTCAGGGTGGAGTTTGCACCAGCTGTGGAGCTTCAGTAGCTGGCCAGGGAGTTCTTGGACATGAGACAGACTATGGAGACTGTGGAGGAGATCACCGCCAAGTTCCGGGAGAGGGCATTGTCGGTGCCCCAGTATGCGGGTGATGAGGACATGAAGAGGACCCGCTACCATGACATGCTACGAGCTGACATCCGGGAGCATGTCAGTTTCTTAGCTTGCCCTACTCTGGATTCCATGATTGCCAGGGCTAGGGAGAGGGAGATTGATCTGGAGCACATCCGGAAGAGGAAGGCAACGGAAGGGCTAACGACGGGGGCTTCGGGAAAGAAGCCCAAGGGATCCGATGGTAGGCCGAAAGGCCAGCCAGGATGGGACCGTTGTGGGAAACGCGGTCGGTCACATGAGGGAGCTTGTAGCACTGGGCCGGGTTCAGGCTGCTATAAGTGTGGCAGGGTTGGGCATTTTGGCAGAGATTGTACTGCCCCTACTCCTGCGATTTAGACATCAGACCTGATTTGCTTTCATTGCAATCAGAGGGGCCATAAAAAGGCCAATTGCCCTAGATTGACAGCAGCAGCGGCGCCGACAGTGGCGCCAACTCCAGCGACAGCACGGGTTATGGATGGCCAGAAGGCCAAGTTGGAGGCTCTAGTGGTTCGGAGCCGATCATTTCAGCTGACAGCCGAGGAGTCACGCGATGCACCCGATGTGGTGACGGGTATGATTTATTATTTTATGCTTTTATGTTATGTCGCTGTGATTTTGATATATTATGTGCCTTGCTTAGGATCGTTCCATGGGGACGGTATCCCGGTTCAGGTGTTGTTTGATTCGGGTGCCACTCGATCATTTGTCTCTCTTGCGCTTAGTAAGAAGTTCCCGGAGTCTTCGGGCATGTTGGATTGCCCTCTAGAGGTCGAGATTGCAGACGACCGGTCGGTATGAGCGTCAGAGGTTTACCGGGATTGTGTTTTGAGGATGTTCGAGGAAGGTTACCTGGTAGACTTGGTTCCCATACCTTTGCGGGGGAATAAGGTTATTATTTGTATGGATTGGCTGAGCCCCAATGGGGAAGTGATTGACTGCGCGCATCACTCAGTGCGGATTAGGGCCCCTAGTGAGGGAGAGCTGGTGGTTCAGGGCAAAAGGTCACAGCGAGGACCAGCTTTATGTTCGGCTGCGAGGGCTAGGCGCTACCTCCAGTAGGGTTGCGCATGTTATGTCGCCTATGTTATGGATACCCGGGAGGCGGGTAGGGCGACGATGGGCGATGTGCCCGTAGTACGGGAGTTTGAGGACGTATTCCCCGGGGTACCTCCGGAGAGACAGGTGGAATTCAGAATCGAGCTAGTCCCTGGTGCGGCTCCGATAGCCAAGGCACCGTATCGATTGGCTCCTCCTGAGATGCAGGAGTTGTCTACACAGCTGCAAGAGCTGTTAGACAAGAGGTTCATTAGACCGAGCAGTTCACCCTGGGGAGCCCCGTTTTGTTTGTAAAGAAGAAGGACGGGTCTCACCGGATGTCTATAGATTATCGGGAGCTGAATAAGGTGATGGTGAAGAACCATTACCCACTCCTGAGGATCGATGATCTCTTTGACCAGCTACAGGGAGCATCTTGGTTCTCTAAGATTGATTTGGTTTCAGGGTATCACCAAATGAGGGTCAGAGATGAGGATGTGCAGAAGACTACCTTTCGGACCCGTTATGGTCACTATGAGTTTGTGGTGATGCCTTTCGGGCTCATCAATGCTCCTGCCGCGTTCATGGATCTCATGAACCGTGTGTGCAGGTCGATGTTGGATCAGTCTGTGATAGTTTTCATCGATGACATCTTGGTCTATTCCAAGACGCAGGAGAAGCACGAGGATCATCTGCGAGAGGTTTTGGAGATTTTGAGATGGGGGAACTTGTATGCTAAGTTCTCCAAGTGTGAGTTCTGGTTGCGCGAGGTGCAGTTTCATGGGCACCTTGTCAACCAGAATGGGATTTCGGTAGATTCGGCCAAAGTCGAGGTCGTGATGAGATGGGAGGTTCCGAGGTCTCCATCTGAGATTCGGAGTTTCCTAGGATTAGCCGGCTACGATCGGAGATTCATCCAGGATTTCTCCATGATAGTCGTACCCCTGACCAGGCTAACGAGGAAAGTCGTGGTCTTTCGTTGGGGGCCTGAGCAGCAGGCTGCATTCGAGTCATTGAGACAGAGATTGTGCGAGGCGCCAATCTTAGCCCTGCCAGAGGGCATGGAGGATTTCGTTGTGTACTGTGATGTGTCCATCTCGGGTTTGGGCACAATATTGATGCAGAGAGGGCATGTCATTGCTTATGCTTCGAGGCAGCTGAAGCCTCATGAGGCGAACTACCCGACGCATGATTTGGAGCTGTGGGTTTTTGTGTTCGTCCTCAAGATTTGGCGTCATTACCTCTATGGCGTTCGTTGTACGATTTACACGGACCACAAGAGCCTGAGGTATCTCATGGACCAGCCAAATCTGAATGTGAGGCAGCGTCGGTGGCTTGATGTGGTAAAGGATTATGGTTGTGAGATCCTCTACCACCCAGGAAAGGCCAATGTGGTGGCTGACGCGCTTAGCCGCAAAGCAGCACCGATCAGGGATGTCTGTCTGAGGATGACAGTGGTGACTCTGTTGTTGGAGCGGATTCGGGAGGCCCAGCAGGAGGCCATGAAGGAGGAACATCGAAAGAGCGAGCAGATTGTGGGACAGGTTTCCTCCTTTGACTATGACAATCGAGGATTACTGACACTACACCATAGGGTGTGGGTGTAGTACCACGGGGGTGTGCGCCAGGTTCTGATGGAGGAGGCGCACAAATCTCGATTCTCCATTTAGACCGAGGCGACGAAGACGTATAGGGATCTTCGCCTAGACTATTGGTGGCCCTGCATGAAGCGGGATGTGGCATAGTACGTGGAGCGGTGCTTGACCTGTAGGAAGGTCAAGGCCGAGCATCCGAGACCTCACGAAAAGATGCAGCGTTGGATATCCCGCTGTGGAAATGGGAAGACATTACGATGGATTTTATCACAAAGCTTCCCAGGACAGCACGAGGAGTGGATTCGATTTGGGTTATCGTCGATCGGTTGACGAAGAGCGCCCACTTTATTCCGATTCAGGAGAGCATTTCGGCCGAAAAGTTGGCCGACATCTATATCAGGGAGGTGGTGGCGCAACACGGGGTGCCAGTGTCGGTGATTTTAGACAGAGATGTTCAGTTCACTTCCAGGTTTTGGAAGAAGTTTCATGACGAGTTGGGGTACTCGTTTGCATTTTAGCACCACCTTCCACCCGGAGACAGATGGTCAGAGTGAGCGAACCATCCAGACTTTGGAGGACATGTTGCGGGCGTGTGTCTTAGACTTCGGGGTAGTTGGGATACCTACCTTCCATTGGCAGAATTCTCCTATAACAATAGTTATCACGCGAGCATCTACCGCCCTCCCTTCGAGATGTTGTATGGGAGGAGGTGCAGGACCCCGATATGTTGGGGCGAGGTTGGGCAAAGGGTATTGGGGAGCACCGAAGTAGTGCTCAAGACGACAAAGAGGATTCAGCAGGTCCGGAGCAGGCTTCAGACTGCTCAGAGCCGGCAGAAAAGTTATGCCGATAAGCACCGATCGGACCTGGAGTTCCAGGTCGGGGATATAGTTCTCCTGAAGGTGTCGCCATGGAAGGGCGTCATCCGATTCAGGAAAAGGGGCAAGTTGGGCCCCAGCTACATTGGGCCATTCAGGGTCTTAGCCAGAGTGGGCAAGGTGGCGTATAGGTTAGATCTGCCAGCCGAACTCAGACAGATCCATAGCACTTTCCACGTCTCCCAACTGCGGAAGTGCCTGGTGGACGACTCAGCAGTGGTACCCTTAGAGGATATTCAGGTCAATGACAGCCTAAATTATATTTTGCGGCCAGAGGCGATCCTTGACCGGAAGTCAGAGGATCTGAGGAACAAGAGGGTGGAGCTAGTGAAAGTACAATGGCAGCACCGGAAGGGCTCGAAGTGGACTTGGGAGCCGGTGGATGATATGATGGAGCATTACGCAGAACTTTTCCAGAAACGAGCAGCAGACTTCGAGGACGAAGTCTGAAATAAGTGGGGGAGATTTGTGGCACCCGGTTCCTAGTATGTATTTTATTTAATGTATTTTGAATTTTTGGCCTGGGACTCGGCGAGTTGAAGGCCCAAATCGTCGAGCAGGAGCGGGTTTGGACACAGGACTAAAGTGGTGGACTCGTCGAGTCGGCAACCATAATCGACGAGTAGACTCTGACTGGAAAAAAAACCCTAATCTGAGGGTTTGCACCCTATTTAGTCATCTCTTTCAGCCACCACTCGTCCCTATTGCTCCCAGAAACCCTCCATAGCAAACCCTAAGTGTTTTGGTGCAAGAGCTAAGGTTTTTGAGTGATTTTTGTGGGTTTTGACCTCAAGGAAGAAGGAAGAGCATAGAAGGATCAAGAGGACACTGAAGGATTCGACTTTTGGTTCATCATTTGCAGACTTTGAAAGGTATAAAGTTTGTACCTTGATTGCTGGTTTGTTAGATCCCTTTTTGGGGAAGATTTAGGGCTTGTTAATCCATATGAGGTGGCCAGACATGTTTGCAAACATGGTTGGGGGTCAAGACTTCGGATTTAAGTCTAGGGAGGAGTCACAAGGCAGATTTGGGTTGCTTTTGCACCCAAGGAAGGTCCCATGCAACAAAAGAGCCATTTTAGAGCCTTTTAGGCTCAAAAGTCCCATGCATGCACGTAAAGTTTGTAACTTTACGTGCTAGATCGAGCTTAGGGACATAGATCTATCATTTGGTCAAGTGTTGGACATCAGAAATCGAGGATTTAGGGTGTGGACGTTATCGACTCGGCGAGTCCGTTCTTGGGGCTTGACGAGTCCAAGGCATTAAGTCCCATATCTGTTGAGGGTCAAAAGAACTCAGTTGGGTGTTAGAAGGATTGCAGCAGGTCAGAAGGAGTGACCCAACGCATTAGACTTAGTTTTAGACCTGGAGTTCATGGGACTCGAGGAGTACTAGAACAGACTTGGTGACTCCAAGGCAATCTCCTTATGATTGAAGGTGAAATCGACGAGTTGTTCATATAACTCGGCGAGTTGGATGAAGGTTCATTCGATGCTCGTAAAGAAGAGGAACTCGTTGAGTAGTTGCCAAACTCGACGAGTCGAATCGTGGATAAGGACGGGTAAAAGGTTAGGGACTCGACGAGTTGACGGCCCAACTCGGCGAGTCAGATCAACTTGAAGTTGACTTTGACTGGACTTGATCTACCCTGTTTAGGGTTGCACGTTCTATGTACTGACTTGAAGGTTGTCGTGTAGGGATCGAGGAGTCAAAGGGAGTCGACTTGTACGCCGAGGATAGTTCAAACACTGCACGACATTGAGGTGGGTTACCTTCCAGTAGGGGTGGGTCTAAGGCCACAATGTCGGCCCACCAAAGAGGGGTATTTAGAAGCTGATTTTTTTTTGATAATTATCTTGGTCTGGTTATGTGCTTTGGTCATGAGATTTATTTGTATGATATGCTATGTGTATAGTAAGGATCAGTTTCCCTGACAACAGTCCTTAGGACCGAAAGGTAGGTCAGTACCCGAATATGCCTGACTGTATGTTTATATCTTATTTTTGTATGCTACTGTTGGATTAGGTGTCTAAGCCATAACTATTATTGGTATGTATTCGACCCGAGAGTGGCATGGTCCATTTGGGTTGCATATCATCAGGACAATTTGTTAGGATGGACTTTTGAGAGAAGGTTATTTATGGTTTATTAATATATTATAAGCTATAATATATTAATATGAAATCATATGTTTTAATTAGTATTGATCAAGAATTAAATTGGAATTAATTTATTGGTCAAAAGAGACTAATTAAATCTATGGGGACTAGTTACGATAATTAGTTATATTTATGTGTGTTGGGCTTATGATCAATGTTGAACCAAGTTTATGTATGGATACATAAAGAGTTGGGCCACATCAACCATGGATCATAAAAACCCATGGGTATGGATTTTGGTTATATCCATGACCCTAGAAATCCTACATATAAATAGATACTTCGTTGCCAAAATCGCCACTTGTATCTTCTTGGAGTTCATGGTGTCTTTTCTGTGCATGGAATTCTCTCTCAAGTTCATCCTTTGTCCATGATGTGTTGTGATTCCATTTGAGGCTTCCACCTAGACTTCAAGCTCCGTCAAAAGGTATGTTATCCTAACTAGGATCTTATATGGTTTATGTTAAATGCATGTTAGTTGTAAGATTAATACTTTTGAAACCATTTGCATGTATAATTAGTGAAAACATAGATCCAAGGTATTTAGGGTTGTATGTGCACCATAGGATGTTGTAGTATACCAAAAACAACAGTGGTATCAAAGTTGTGGGTTGTTTTCAATTATACTTGATGCAAATAGCTGGAAAAAAACAGAATTTTTTGCTGTCTGGACAACAGACTCGACGAGTCCAGTGTGTGACTCGACGAGTCCATGAACAAATTCATCCAACTCGTCGAGTTTGTTCATGCACTCGACGAGTTGGACCCCCTGACAGCATATATTCATTTTTTGGTTTGTTTTGGATTAGAATCGTTACCACAAAGTGTTTTTGTTCATAAAATTTGTTTTTTGTACTATGGTAATGTTTATTCTCATCCAAATAAATTTATAATCAACGTTTCAAGTTTTATACATGTTTATATGATGCTTGAAAATTGTTGATTATGAATGTTCATGTTTATGACTTTGTTTAGATCAATAGAAAAAATTATGTGATAGTTGTTTTCAATCCAAATTAACCTAGAAGTTGGTAATAATATGTGTTTTTGTAACTTGAAAAGTCACATTTATGAATTTTAAAAGCTCATAAAATTGTCATAGGTTACAAAATGAAGAGTCTTTTTGTCATAAATAGTTTTATGAACTCCATAACTTGTCCTCAAGTTATGGATTGTCACACACCCAAACCAAGGATGGCGGAAACGTCTGGGGGTGGCGGACTTCATGTATAGTATCACAACAATGAGTATAATAGTGCTCAAAGTAAATACAACCAATCATAAATATAATCAGGAAAGAATTACATGGTTTCAAGTATTACATATTTCAATGATTGATCACGACATGATATAAAAATAGTTGTTCAACGTCGTAGCGTTCCATCCTCAAAAGCTTGTGGTTACTTGGTTTCGTTGATTTCCTGAGAATACGAGTAATTTTGAAAAAGTGTCAACAATTAAGTTGGTGAGTTCATAAGCTTTTTAGATAAAGAGTTTGGAAACCGTTCTTTGTAATGTGTTGTGTGTTACCAAGAAAAATCCAATATTTTCCTTATAAAAACGATATGTAGTCTTAAAACCCAAGACTGGATGTGCGTGTGACTTTTGTGTTATGTGATTCTTAAGTATCGAGACCGAAAGTGTACAAGTAAAATCCATACCTATTGTTATTAAAAGTGGTTTTAGATCAACATAAAAACCCTTTTTGATTTATAAAATCTCGTACACTTTAAGTTTTGGTAACTCCCTATGTGGGTCACTATAACTATACTAAGATTAACCGTTACTTTGTAATGTACCCCTTTTTGTATAAACCCGGTACTGTATGGTCGTACCCTGCTTAATGTATGACCTGGTACCGTATGGCTGCACATCGCTTAATGTATAACCTGGTACTGTATGGCCGCACCTCGCTTAATGTATAACCTGGTACTGTATGGCCGCGCATCGCTTAATGTATAACCTAGTACTGTATGGCCGCACCTCGCTTAATGTATAACCTAGTACTGTATGGTCGTACCTCGCTTAACGTATAACCTGGTACTGTGTATTCGTACCCCGTTTATATGTAATGAAAACCTCATTTAATGAGCTCAAAATGTAAATGTAACATAAACTATACCTATTATAGTTTATCATAATGTTTGTAATGTATATGCAACCTAACTATATCTATTATAGTCTAGCATACTTATTTGTGGTGCATAATAGACTTACTTATACTTATCATAACTAAGTATAATTATCTGTATTGGTAGTAACCCCTTGTATAAGATTCCTACTTTCGAGCTAAGGTAAATAATATGTAATATCAACCACATGTATTTCAATTAGTACTTTACTTGTCATAGTTTACCGAATGTTTGTAGGTGATGGATGTGAACATTGTTTATGACAATTTATCATTTCACCATACCTATGATAGTGAAAATCCATTTGTTTTCTGATGAACGTTTATATACCAAGATAAAATGAACATATAATGTAATAACATATAATCACGTACCGATACACGCCTTGCGCAACAAGTTACAAGGTGTAAATGAATATTGATAGTATTTTCTAAATATAACATTTCTATTCCTGTTTTTAGAAAATTTATAGAAAAATAATCAAAGGTCGAAATCAAAATCCGTAAATTCTGAGAGCTTAGAAAATTCGTATAGTTTGTTTATAAATTTTACCATGATTTTTAGTGATCTCTAACATGTGTGAAAAAGTCCATAATCACAGACTGGTCCGGATTGGTTCTTGAAATGATAGACAGTTTTGTAAAAATCACCATAAATTGTAGAAAAATCGTGTGGAGATGTGCAAGTAGTCATTTTATATCTATGAACTGCAACTAGTTTTACCTAAAACCGTTTTGAAAACTAAAATGTTTAAGTTGCCCAAAACAGTCCGTGAATGGAGTTGAACTTTTCTGATGAAGACTGTTAAATGAGTTTAGTTGTGTTCTTGGTGTTTTAACTTGTATTCCCCCCCCCCCCTCCCCCTTAAAACTTAAGAAAAACATGAAAAGATAGGGGTATGAACTCACCTTATGTGATTTCAGTGGCTTAATGTTGAAGATGAGAAGCGTTCAACTCAAGAACACTTGAAGGATCACTTGAAGATTCGAAGATCTGACATGAATGTGATGATGTTTGTGTAAAATATTTATGATTTGAGTAAGAGGGAATGTAATAACCATAAGGAGGGTGATGAAACTTACCAAAAATGAGAGAAAACTTGATGATCAGCCCTTAAATCTCGAATTTGAGTGAGAGGATTTGAGAGAAAAGTGGTGTTTGATACTTGGTGGAAATGAGGAAAATGAGTGAAGTGAAGAGTGAGAGAGAGAGAGGGAGGGTTTTCCAGCTCATTTGGACATGGGTTTCCTAGGAAATGAGTGGGGTAGTGCCATGAGGTGACTAGGAGTGGTGGGGAGTACAATAGCTAGTCAAAGGAATGGGCATGGGGTGGTTGTTTGTATCAAATATTATGGCAAGATCCACACTCCACCTCAAGATCTCACTTAATAGATTTTATTCTTAAATAAATATTTCCATAAAAAATATGTTTAAATTATGAATATTTAGGGTCTTATATGTTAAAATATGATTTTTGGAGAAAATCTCGCGTTAAAATAATTAAAAACGGGCTTAAAACGGAGTCGTGGTCGAAAACCGGGTGGAAAGTGGCAAAATCCGAAGTCAGGAGGGTGACTCTGGCCTTAACAACACTAGATCCGGAGTAGGGGTTAGGTTGCTGAAGTGGATCCGAAGGGAGAAGGGTTGCGGTCCGAGCAGCTACGAATAATGATTCTTTCCCCTAAAGGGTTAGAGAATGGGGTGGGGTCTCCTCTACTCGCTTTCTACCTTTTTCTTAGCAACTGGCTTTCATGGTTTTCATGTGATTATAGGTACTCTTTTCTCGATCATATGTGGTATTCGCCAATATCATGGTCATCTGAACAAGGAGCATCACGTTGGCTTTGAAGTAGCTGCATGGTACTGGCATTTTGTAGACGTGGTTCGGTTATTCCCATTTGTCTCTATCTATTGGTGGGGAGGTATATGAAGGAAGATCCTCCCCTAGTTCTAACCACCCTGAATGAAGAGTGGGCGAATAAAATGAAGAACATATAAGAGATGTTGAATTCTAAGAAAGAGGGGGGATGGGGAAAGTCGAGGCCAAAGACAAAAGACAAATAAGGGTTGCACAAGACTAAGAACCAGAGGTGACTTCATCAGCAGGGAACCGAGGTGCGCCAGGAGGGTCCGAAGGCGAGGTTGCTGCGGTCAGTGGCTGCGGCTCGCTGGCTGCGGCTACTCCATTGTGGTCCAAAGACCGCGACTTCTCAAGGGCCTCAGACTTAGTTCAAGTGGCCTCGGATCCAAGAGGACTTGGCCCCTATAGAGAGGCTTCGGCCCTAAGGGGGTATTTTCCAAAATATCTCCCCTCTTTGAGTGGTTTCTCATCAAACCAAGTACCGGGATGCCCTCAAATGATAAAAATAAATCGAAAGAGGTTTTGAGAGAGATTTGGGAGAGATTTCACATACTTGGAGAGATTTCTCATACAAAGAGAGATTTGGGAGAGATTTCACAGACTTGGAGAGATTTCTCATACAAAGAGAGATTTGGGAGAGATTTCACATACTTGGAGAGATTTCTCATACAAAGGGAGATTTGGGAGAGATTTCACATATTTGGAGAGATTTCTCATACTTGGAGAGATTTGGGAGAGATTTCACATACTTGGAGAGATTTCTCATACAAGAGAGATTTCACATACTTGGAGAGATTTCTCATACAAAGAGAGATTTGGGAGAGATTTCACATACTTGGAGAGATTTCTCATACAAAGAGAGATTTGGGAGAGATTTCACATACTTGGAGAGATTTCTCATACAAATAGAGATTTGAGAGAGATTTCACATACTTGGAGAGATTTGGGAGAGATTTCACATAGTTGGAGAGATTTGGGAGAGATTTCACATTCTTGGAGAGATTTCTCATACAAAGAGAGATTTGGGAGAGGCTTCTTTTGTGACCTTTTTGAGTGCTTGGCTCCGCAACACAAGGTCCGTAAGCCCCATTAAGCCATGTTTAAGGATTTTACACACTCCCAATGAGTATGCAACATTGTTTTATTGGTTTGGTTCGTTACTTACCACAGTTTTAGGTTAAGGAAATCTAGATATACGAACTTTTCAATTTATGATTTCTCATTAGAATAGCGAGTTGTATAGTAATTACATAATGTAAGCCCTAGTACATAAGGGTTAGTTGGGTTGACCAGTTTGACTTGTTAACTTTATTTGACTTTGACTTGACCAGAATTTGACGGTTGTCACATGGATGTTCAAGAGTCTCTTCATTAAAGTTTTCTTTAAGACATTAATTAAACTCATAAGTTATGAAAATCCAAGGGTTTTGAAAAGTTTCAAAACTTGCCCTTAAGTTTTGGAATTTGTAAAGTCACCCCCATGTACACTTTAATTCCAAACCCTAGAATTATAAAAGTTAAAATTCAAACTTTATGGACTTCATTAAATTATTTAAAGTGTTTAATTAAAAGATTTAATAGTTCCATAATGGCATGGTTTAAG
This sequence comes from Lactuca sativa, assembly GCF_002870075.4. Taxonomy (NCBI): domain Eukaryota; kingdom Viridiplantae; phylum Streptophyta; class Magnoliopsida; order Asterales; family Asteraceae; genus Lactuca; species Lactuca sativa. The sequence continues at coordinate 250,624,635 of NC_056630.2, forward strand.
TTTAATTAAATTAAGAGTATAGTTTAATTATTAGATTAAACCACCAAGTATTTTAAATGTGTAAAATACACCCTTATACTATTATAATATTAAAAGTTAATATTTATATATATGTATAAGATTAAAAGTCAGTCTTACCGCTAGTAGGTCTCATTCACGAAGCCGGTCTATAAGTGGGATATAAGGTTATTGCCTATAAAATGGCAGTTTAATGGGTGTCCACTCTCACCCACCGCTTCCTTGACTGGTGGAGGGTCGTTAGCCGAACGGGTAGGAAAGGACTATAATTCTCCCTTCATTAAAAGTATAATGATAAATACTAAGTAACTAAACACTTATTAAATTCCCAATCTTAGTTACTTAGGAAAATATGAATTTGGTGCTAACCCATGAAATTCACACTTTGTACCTTACCAAGTCGTTGATGGAGTGTGTATGGGTAACCGACACACTAACTTGGACTAGTAAGGATAACAAAGGGTGAATTAATGTTTGTCATAGATCAGTGGAGAATGTGTGGGTAACCGGTACATCGATTAGGTGATAATATTAAGGGTACCAAGTGAATTTGCATGGTTATTCACACCTTTTTTTGTGATCCTCGGCATCCCAGTCACAAACTTTGAGAGGGCACAATCGAGATTGAAACATGCCATTGAAAAGTTCAATGAATCTCAAAAGATCTAGGAAGTTCAAATCCAATTAAAACCTAATAATTTATAGCTTGGATTACGACATCCCTCTTCCAAGTTATAAAATATTGTGTTGGGTCCTATCCTTAATATTTCATATTAGGTGTTATATTAAGGACTTAAAAATCAATTAACTTGAATATCTCCCATTGTAGATGTCTAGTTTAGACATCTATGATCTTCCCAAATCTCTTGGAATTTCACTTCCTCTACCCCCTCCAATTATTCTCCCTAACCCACAAGTTCAAGGCCACTCAAGCCCTGTTGGCAAGCAAGGTCTATTTGTGATCACATCTTGGAGATGAAGTCACATATTGGCAAGCCGGGAGAGTTGGGTGTCAAAGTCTTGAGAAATTTGGATGTTCAATCACTTTCTAAGTTACACAGTGAGTTCCTTTAGGACTATTATGAAACAGACTATGACATGACCCTTTATGATTTTATCTATTTGCTTGGTGCTGCTGAATCAGAAATGATTTGAGGACTGGTAAAGCAAATTTGATTAGAAGATCAACTTCCTAAACCTTCTATTGCCAAAGCAAGGGGCATTGGTTGCCAAGCTGCCTAATTTACCTGAACAAACATAAGGTTGGTAAAGTCAAAGAGTTTGACTCTACTTCGGGTAAAGTGCACTATCTAACTCTATTAAATTCCTATTTGGGATTCTTATACATGATATGACCAGATCACATTTTGATGTTTTGTAGAATCGAAGAGAGGAAGCTTAAAGTAAGTATATGCTGATTTTGATCGCGAAAATGGATTTCGATCGCATGGTTCGTTGATCAGAATTGTGAGTTGTTGCTTAAGAGTTATGATATATTGCTTAGAAATAGATAACAACAAATTTTTCATATGCATTTGCATTGTAAGGATAAGTTTTTCCACAAGTTTTAAATAAAAGATAAGGTTTTATTTTATTTATTTTAAATATCCTTACAGCGACATTTGTGAAAAATGGTTGTTTATATGATTCCATTGATAGCAATATTGGAAAATGGATTTGATTCTTTCGGTTATGGTAGTGTCATAATTTACCAAATAAAGAAAGATTCTCATTACCCAAGTTTCAATTGGACCGAAACTTGGAATCATACAAGTTGTATGATGAATGAGAATTTTCATCTTTGGAAAATTAAGTCAAGTGAAAGGACTAAGGGATCTAGTACACATTCGTGTGCACTTGTCAAGTCCACCACAAAGATCGATAGGATTATTCGTCATGATTTACTAAAGTTTAGTAAATATGGTTATACTTACAAGTTTAAGTATAATTCTGAAATATTGGAAAATATTCAATGTGTGGCAGAACGAATGAGAAGAATCAAATTAGGCAGAAAGATAAAGGTTTCTCAAATCTGAAAAGATGGGAGAGTAGTTTAGTATCATGTTTTGTGATCATCTTAATGATTGAGAAACCATATCACAATTCGTCCTCTAAGGACATCTTAATGCATTCTTATGGCTAAGAATAGGAGACATGAATTGTTGGAATGGTTAAATCAAGAAGATGAGTCATACTTCGTTCCAAAAACAAAGTCTTAGAGTCATACTCCAAGATTGTAATTTGAGTGATAGATCTTAAAAAAAGGGTTTATTAACACTAGTCAAATGTAAGGGTAAAATGTTTTCTACTCTTGTACATTTGAAATTGGTAAGTTGTGATGTTTTGGATAAAACAGAGATCAACTTAGGCCAATTGCGTGAAGTGTTAGTCTTGATAAGAATCCACACTATCCCTTCAATATTTGTTTTGTCAAGAAATGGTTCTTGAAAAGAGAGTCTTATATGTCAAGAGGACATTGGGAGTCTTAAAGGTCTTGAAAGTTTCAAGAACTAATCAAGGATAAAACCTATAGTTCTTCACTAGCACAAGACTTGAGGTTTATAATCTATCGTGTTGACATTTCTGTGTCCATTGTTTTGGATAAAACAGAGATCAACTTAGGCCAATTGCGTGAAGTGTTAGTCTTGATAAGAATCCACACTATCCCTTCAATATTTGTTTTGTCAAGAAATGGTTCTTGAAAAGAGAGTCTTATATGTCAAGAGGACATTGGGAGTCTTAAAGGTCTTGAAAGTTTCAAGAACTAATCAAGGATAAAACCTATAGTTCTTCACTAGCACACGACTTGAGGTTTATAATCTATCGTGTTGACAATTCTGTGTCCATTCCAGTTAAAGTTGGCTTTGCATAGGAGTTCTGAGAGTTCTAAATTGATTGCTTAACAACTTGGAAGCAATGGAAGGCCCTTGTGCTGCCAGATGGAAAGAAGTTAAGACTGCACAAGTTCAGTCCATATGTATTTGAATTTGTCACTAACCTTGTCTTGTGATTATGGTTTTGACAAAATTCACATGGAAAGGAACACAAAACCATAAAATCAAAGTGTCATAAGCTTTCTCTCCGATTCATGAAAATGATGGTGAGGAAACGCTTTCACTAAGTAGATTTTAAGTAGATAGCAATTGTGATATTTGCATTCTCAAAGTCGTTAGTGGAGCGTGTGTGGTTAACCGGCACACTAGTATGGACTTGTGAGAAATGAAAAATGTCTAAACAATTGAGACTATGATTACGGCATGCCTTTTCATAGTTCTAGAATTGTTTAGAAACACATGTGAAATATCTAAGAAAAGGTCTATGAATTTTATAAAGTCTTATCAAAGCATCCCGTATCAGAAAACTGAACTTTGTTAAGAGAGTTAATAAAGTATTGATTTCTAGAAGTCCAGTTGATTTCTGAGTACATGTCAAAGCTACTGGGAGCATAAGTGTTATGTTGATAATTATCATGTTAGTGGGAGCATGATTATTATGTTCAGTATTGCAAGTTATTATGTTAATTATAGAAAACAACAGGGTTTCAATTGGGAAAAGTTGTTTTGCTATAATAAAGGGAGAGGAAATTATATTTCATTTCAATTCTAAAAGCTTAGAATGAGATTTTAATCATCTCTAGTCAAATATATATATATATATATATATATATATATATATATATATATATATATATATTAATTTTATGTTAGAATGGTTCGACTTAATGAAATTCTATATATATATTGCGTTTTCAAAATTCGATTATGATTAAGGGATCCCTCTTCATAGTCAAATTTTGAGAACATGGCAAATAAAAATATTGTAGCAAAAGACTGGTCTAGTATCATGTCTTTATGTGAGACATCATGAATCGTGTCTCATATGCTTCGGATATAGGATCGATTGCATGTGTTATAATATTCATCCTTTCTAAATTTTCCATATGCTCAGGGCATTAAGAGGAGAAAAGTCTAGAATTGAATATGACTAAAATGATTAAGCAATTGTCGAGGACAATCTGAGGTTTACCAAAGATTGGTTGCTCATGGAAAGTTGGAAGTATAAGTGTTAATTTTGGAAGGACCATATTGACATATTCTGAAAAGTGGTAACTCTTGCTCAGAAGTGATAGTCAAAATGGGAATCTGGGAAGGTTTCCATAGGTGGAAGTTGTTCTTTCAAATCTATGTAAGATTAGAAAGCTTAATGCAAGAAGGATGTTCAAAGTAATGTATTTTAAATTTGAGACTTCGTTTCCATGGAATTGATCTCCATTGGAATACTCTGTAATGTCTGTTGACAAGTCTTTGTGACTTTGTGCATAGTCATTACGAGAGGATCAATGCATATAAGTTTAGAATCTAACAGATTTCGTTAAATGGTAGGAATTTGGAATTCTTACATTTACGATAAAGATTTGGGATTGTGAAATGAGCATCATTGGAATCATGTTCAATTGATCTATTTCACAAAGTAAAGATCATAGATAAACATAGTGTGCATACTTGGTGTATGGCATGACTAGTGTTTAGAAAACATAGTTTACATGCTTGGATCATGGGACAACTATTGTTTTAATTCAAGTATAAAGTTGATTATTTGAAACATTATACAATGAATAATGAGTAATCAATATGGTGTTTAAATAAAAGGTGTTCTATTTACTCTCAAAGGTGCTTGGGACCATAGAGGATTAGTATTATTCTTGTGTTTCACTTTGCATGTTTTGACTTCCAGAATAGCTAGGTTATTCTTTCTGAATGACTAAGTTATTCAAACCATCCACAGTCGATAATAAGTTGGAAGTAGGTATTAAGGCAAGACTATCATGAATCGGGTTTGTAGATGTCCAAGGTAGTGGACATAGTAAGAGTTACTACAACATCCATGCGTACTCCTAGAATAGGGATTCGAGTATTGGATTCAACCCACTCTCATTTGAATCACTTCATGGATTTTATCACGAGTAATCATGAGATGATAATATCTTATATTCTTCAAACCTAGAGATATGACTTGTTGCCTATGAGTTAGTTATACATTGACTGCACGAAAACGCATTTGGTAACTCAATGTTATAAAACATGCCTTGGTGTATGATTCAACAAGTAGTAGAACAAGCATATGATTCTAAGTTTATCCATTACTTTTACCCTTGGAGGGATAAAAGAGATATATGTGGGCCCCTCGATGATTTGGTGATGACAAACGTAAGTGCTCTGTCGGGCCTGGACTGATTTGATTTGTTCAATTAGTCAGTCGTCATAAATTGGAAATCGGGAAACAAAAAATGGACAGAGAGAATGATTATAATCCATGTCTCAGTCCATATGATATCTAGAATGGAGGAATATATGATCCCTTATCTAATAGACATGTCATTGATTTGTTCAGAGTTTGACAGAGGCTTTTAAGAGCTAAGATTGTTAGTCGGGATCTTGGAGTCATACTTGAATAATAGTTTTAGACTTATCCAAGTGGGAGATTGTTGGATTAGGTGTCTAAGCCCATAACTATTATTGGTATGTATTCGACCCAGGAGTAGCATGGTCCATTTGGGTTGCATATCATCAGGACAATTTGTTAGGATGGACTTTTGAGAGAAGGTTATTTATGGTTTATTAATATATTATAAGTTATAATATATTAATATGAAATCATATGTTTTAATTAGTATTGATCAAAAATTAATTTGGAATTAATTTAGTGGTCAAAAGAGACTAATTAAATCTATGGGGACTAGTTATGATAATAAGTTATATTTATATGTGTTGGGCTTATGATCCATGTTGGACCAATTTTATGTATGGATACATAAAGAGTTGGGCCACATGAACCATGGATCATAAAAACCCATGGGTATGGATTTTGGTTATATCCATGACCCTAGAAATCCTACATATAAATAGATACTTCATTGCCAAAATCACCACTTGTATCTTCTTGGAGTTCATGGTGTCTTTTGTGTGCATGGAATTCTCTCTCAAGTTCATCCTTTGTCCATGGTATGTTGTGATTCCATTTGAGGCTTCCACGCTATTGGGGCTAAGCTCTTTAAGGCCAAATACACCTAGACTCCAAGCTCCGTCAAAAGGTATGTTATGCTAACTAGTATCTTATATGGTTTATGTTAAATGCATACTAGTTGTAAGATTAATACCTTGGAAACCATTTGCATGTATAATTAGTGAAAACATAGATCCAAGGTATTTAGGGTTGTATGTGCACCATAGGATGTTGTAGTAGACCAAAACCCAACAAGTGGTAACGGGTGGAATAGTCCCCAGTTACTGGTTGAAAGATACCGATGATGATTACTAGTTGAAAAATACCGATGATGGTTACCGGTTGAAAGATACCAATGATGATTACCGATTGAAAGATACCGATGGAAGTTACCGGTTGAAAGATACCGACGATGATTACCGGTTGAAAGATACCGATGATGATTACCGATTGAAAGATATCGATGATATTGTATGGTATATGGTATGATGGGGGAATTCACTAAGATTTGTGCTTACGGTTTTAGTTTTGGTTTTAGGTACCTTTTCGTCTAAGGGGAAGGAGTCGGCGGCATAGCATCGCATCACACACACACATGATTCCGCATCGGACTTTCTGGGATTGTACTCTGATTTTCATTACTTTTGATGTCATGGTTTGGGACACAACATTATGATTTTGTAATGTGTTGCTTTATTGACAATGTTATGGTAAAATGTTTTATAAATTATTAATTCAAAAATGAAATTTTCGGGCTTGAAATTTAGGATGTTATAATTATTTATTCTAAATAATCTTCTATCAAAAAGTCATTTTTGACGCTTATTGTCTCTAAATTGACTAGCCCGAATCTGCAGGTGTTACATTCTCATTCTCTCGATATCCATTGCACCGTGCATCCATACATCAAATCACTATAGCCTTCTTTCACCATCTTGAACCCTAGATCTCCATCCCCAACCTTCTTTCACCATCTGTCTCTATCTATGTTAAAAAAATCACTACACCACCACGGGAAACCCTAGAGAATGTAGTTGTTATTCTACCTGAAAAACCTTGACCCACGAAGCAGGAGAGAAGGAACATATTAAAACAACAAGCAAACCAATCAGAATCCTAACAAAAAATAATATACTTATTTCACCATGATGAGGATTCCTTTTTCCATGTCCCGTACTTTTTTCCCTCTTTGCCATAACTTCAAGGAAAAGTTCCTTATACCATTAACTTACTTCACCATGATACCATTCAAAGTAACCACATTCTTCATCTTCATGAGGCCAGTACCTGCACCTAAAGTATCTTCTACAATGATTCTTCTCACTCGTTGATATCTTCATTGAGGTTGCTAGTCCACAATAGCACGTTCTAAAGGGACCATTGGTTGACTTGTTTACCCCACTTTGGGATAATGATCCAACTGTGTGTGTGTGTGGGGGGGGGGGGGGGTGGGGTGAGAGAGAGAGCATTTCATAATCCTCATGAAAAAGTGAAGATCGATCGAGGGAAATAAGAATGAAGGAGGTTAGGGTTCGTTTATAAAGTTTTTACTGCATGATCTTAGATGGCTGCCGTATAACCTAATGACCTACTCAACAAAGTGAAAATCAGTTGACTTGGCAACCGGTAATATGGTTTCATTTAAAACAAAATTTATAATGCAGATGTCAAATTTGAGAAAAAAAATAAACAATGTCTAATTAAAATTTTTATATAAACTTAATGTCTTTCATATTATTTTTCTTATTAATAATCAAATGATTACGTGAAAGATGGAAATCCCTATTCTAATAAAAGAATAGGTTGATTCTCTTTTTATCATGTGTCACCTTATTAGACATCATAATTAATGTCATGTCACATGTCAATCTATTGATTATGCATTTCAAATTTCAAAATTTAAGTTTCTCACTCTAATTAAATGAAATTAAATAACATTAGAATACCATTTAAAATAAAATTAATATAGATTATAAGGTAATGTATTTATCTAAATCAATGATTATACTTTTATATAACTAAAAAAATATAATTGATTAATAATTTTGAGTTTTTATTGTGAAAATTTAATTAATTTTGTAACGGTGATGACCACGGGTTATAAAATAGTATAATATAATATAGGATATTACAATCTTGTAAATAAGAAAGCTATTGACAATCGTACTTTCGTTTATTCTATTCTCGCAATTTGTTAATAAATTTCTTCTTTTGAGCCAATTTTAATTTCTTATCCAAGGTTTAAGGACTAGATTCTTATGCGGGGTTTAAGGACCTTTCTAGAACCACATTTTCCATCTGAAATCATCCGCAGAATCCCACTCGAAGGGGGACGTACCTTCACGAAACAATCTTTATCTTGCTGTCACGAGATTCATTACCCATCGTCACTTCCACCTGTAATCACCCCCTTCATGAAAATTCCATACTTTTTTCTGTCACATTTCACTTATTAATGCTTATCTTGCTTTCCCCAGTTTAATCCGTGATTGCAGTTGAAAAAAATCACCTCTAAAAGCACTTTTTTTTTTTTTTTACTTCATCGATCACAGACAGAAACCTCGACAGAAAGAGTTTTGTGAAATGGCGAGTCGGAACTTGGAGAAGATGGCTTCAATTGATGCACAGTTGAGGCTGTTGGCACCTGGTAAGGTGTCGGATGATGATAAATTGGTGGAATATGATGCTCTGTTGTTGGATCGATTTCTGGATATTCTTCAGGACTTGCATGGAGAGGATATACGCCGAACGGTATTCATCTTCTCCTTCATTCTCATTTAAGGGTTATGTTTGTTTTGATTCTGTTCTTGGACCTCTGCTACTTCATAATAACATTTTGTTACAGAGCATATACAACTTGAAGTTGTATTAATCACTTTTTACGTTGGAATGGTTGATGGATTCTTATTATTTAAGGAAGTAGTTATACTCTACCATTTCATAATGGTATCAAATATAAAACATATTTCTAATGAAATAATCAGGTTTGTTTTTTCAAAATATATACAATGTCCAAATAGGGTAAAAAAAACGAAAATTGAAAGGACAATTCTATAATTAGGCAATTTATTGTGTTGTCAGGAAAAAGAAGTTGAAATTAGAATGATATGATAGAAAGAACTTAAAGTAAGATGTTATAGTACACAAACAAATGTAATTTTCAAAATTCAAAATTATGACTAAATATTGAAATTCCTTCTAAGCACCTATTTCATCCGAATTTACTTTAAGACCATAACAGAAGACATTTGCAAAAACTTCTAAATTTAGAGAAATGTTGAAATCCGAGAGAATCCTTGTCGTGCTTTTTTTCACCTTTTAGATAAGACAAAAAATTGCAGTTTCAGTATCAGTCCAATACATGTCAAACACAATACAATTAGTTTTGTCTTATCCTGTCTGCAAAAGAAACAAGTTTGGATCTTTGTTGATCTTTGCTTCTTTGTGGGGCATAGGTGCAAGATTGCTATGAACTTTCGGCTGAGTATGAAGGTAACATGGACCCTAACAAACTGGAGGAGCTCGGGAGAGTGTTGACAAGTTTGGATGCTGGGGATTCCATTGTTATGGCTAAGTCTTTTTCCCAAATGCTTAATTTAGCCAATTTAGCAGAAGAAGTTCAAATAGCATATAGGCGGAGAATCAAGTTAAAAAGAGGTGATTTAGCCGATGAGGCATCAGCACCAACTGAGTCAAATATCGAAGAGACATTCAAAAGGCTGGTGGGTCAACTCAAGAAATCGCCTCAAGAAGTTTTTGACTCTTTGAAGAATCAAACGGTGGATATTGTCCTCACAGCACATCCTACTCAATCCATCCGTAGGTCTTTGCTTCAGAAACATGGGAGGTCTGTATTTCCTCTGAAAAATATTACTCCCTCCGTTCCAAAATAATAGTCCACAGACAAAAAACACACAGTTTAAGAAAACATTAATTACCATTAACTTTATTAAAGGAAATGACAGTCTTACCCTTCTGTTGCATTTAATTCTATGGTAGTTGCGTTTAATTTTATGGTAATTTAACTAATAATGAGGGGTATTATGATAAAAGACATATTTATTTTTAGAAGTAGACAATTATTTTGGGACAAATAAAAAAGGAAACATGAACTATTAATATGGGACGGAGGGAGTATATATTAGGGGCCACTTTTTTTTTTTTTTAATAATAGTTTTAGCGTAGTTATTATGTCATTTCATTAAGCGTTATAATTCATATATTTTTTATCTAGAGAAAATGTTTTAGGAGGTCACCCAACTATAAAAACTGCAAAAGAACCCACCTAACTTTATGTTCAAATGAAGCCAAAATAGTTAAAAATGACGAAAATATGCTTGAGTTATATCTGTTTAGTGATCAAAACATAAAATGTAAACTCTAAGCGCTTAATATTAATCAGGGATATTTTTGTAATTGACACCAAATCCAGCCAAAATAGTTGAAATTGAAAATACCCTGATCATAAAATGTATGCCGATCAATACTTAAAAAGTAAACTTCAGGTACTTTGTTATGAATAATTAGGGATGAGCAAAAACCGAACCGAAAACCGAAAAACCGAAAAAAACCAACATAACCGAAACCGAAAAACCGAAACCAAAGCAATAACCGACGGTTTAGGTTTGAATTTTATAAAAACCGAAAAATAACGGTTTGGTTCGGTTTTGACGTATAAAACCGCCCATAAAAACCGAACCGACCCACATATACATTATTTATATTATGATTTAAGATTTTAGTTTTAGACTTTAGACTTTATCTCTTTAATACTTTATGTTTATTTTCAACAAACTGTTAATGGTGTTAAACTTTGATCTTTTGAACACTTTTATGCTTTTATAATACTAGAATTCGTACTCTTTATTTTAGTATATTTAAAGTAGATACAATACTATTTATTGCAACGTATTTTCACTAGGTTTGAACCAAAAAACTAGAAAAAAAAATAGGAGCTCATAAACCCACGGTTTAAAACTGAAAACCCATAAACCCAACCCGGAAAACCGAAAAACCGACCCATGCAAAAACCGAACCTATATGGTTTTAAAAACCGAAAAACCGACTTTCTACGGTTTGGTTTGGTTTTAGCCAAAAACCGATCCAAACCGACTCATGCTCATCCCTATGAATAATGATTTTTTTTTTTTTTTAAAACTCATGTACTTAATCAGGGTTGTTTATTTTTTTTAATCATATTGGGCCGGATTTGGTGTGATATCCTCTGTCGCAGTTATTAGAGTTGAGTGGGCCTAAGAATTATGGAAAAGTTGGAAGGCCTCCGTTGGTCTTTTCCTTTTTAATCATATTGGGCTGGATTTAGTGTGATATAGTTTATAGTTTATTCTAATGCCATGATGTAATGCCTGAATCTTGTATAGAATTCGGAATTGTTTAGCGCAATTGTATGCCAAAGACATCACTCCAGATGATAAGCAGGAGCTCGATGAGGCTCTACAGAGAGAGGTATGTCATGTGTAGCAATTGATTCCGATTTTGTACCATGAGTTTTGTTAGAAGAGAATTAGAAGATTTTAAACGTTACATGAAAGCAGGGTCTGCCCCACATTGGGTGTGGGGTCCCTGCCCCCTCAAATAAAATAAGTTGTTTAGAAAAAATATTTTCATGTAATTTATTCCAACAAAAAGATAAAAGAAAAATATAGAACCACTTACTATAATCACTAACAACATAGATTAATAATAGTACACGGATTCAATTTATCTAGGGTTAAGTTAAAAAATTAGCAACATAAATAATTGATTTGTTATTATAACATCAAACTTTCATATATTATTATAGCATTTCAGTTTGGAAAATATACCAAATTATAACATTGTCTTTCAAATACAAATCAATTTTGCATTGCTACATGTCCCGATAAGAAGAAAAAAATGCTATATTGGGTAGATTTATCAAAGAACAACACCATAAAAAAATGAAAGTAGGATGATATAGTACACAAAGAAACGATCATGTATTGCTATATTTTGCACTTAGCCCATTTATCTACGAATAACGAACATTGATGAATATTTTGAAGGTGTTTTTGTGCTATTTTCCCACTACCACTGGTTAAGTTTTTGTATTGTATAGAAACAAATGAAAGTAGGATGTTATAAAAGCATCTTTAACTTAAATTCTTTTATTTGTAGATTCAAGCTGCGTTCCACACCGATGAAATCCGGAGAACGGCGCCCACTCCACAAGATGAGATGAGAGCAGGAATGAGTTATTTCCATGAAACAATTTGGAAAGGCGTTCCAAAATTCTTGCGTCGTGTTGATACTGCTTTGAAGAATATTGGAATTTGTGAACGGGTTCCTTATAACGCCCCTCTTATTCAATTCTCTTCTTGGATGGGTGGTGATCGTGATGGTAACTTTCTTCACCTTTAAGATCTTAAGTTTTGTATGGATGATGCTGCAAGTGGGGCTGAATGGAAGAAAATGCAATTTACTTTTATATATTTGCTCATGATAGCATCCTACTCTAATTATTTATACTACGATATTGTACTTCAATTTCGTTCTTATTGAGACATTGTACTTTGAAAAATCTACCCAATTATAAACATTATAATTTCAATTTTTTTCGTATTTGCCAAACTATGGCAGTGAAAATTGTTAATATTTGTACGACATTGCTATTGCTAGGTAGATTTATCAAGGTACATTGTTGTTTCTTTCATTTAACCCTAATTTTTTTTTTTTGAGAAAATAACTGCGCACTTAGGTAAATGAAAGGAAATAATAAATCTTAGCATTTAAAAAAAAATCAGACTTCATGTGGTAAGCCCCATTTCCATGACTTTCTTTATTTAGCTTGTTATTTATGTATTAAGTCAAAAGGAAAAGTTGTCTGTAGCATTCGTAAGTACTCATTTGACATGATTTCCTAAATATGGTATATTATATCAACTAAACTTGATCATGTTACAGGAAATCCGAGGGTAACTCCTGAAGTTACAAGGGATGTATGTTTACTAGCCCGCATGATGGCTGCAAATCTTTACTTCTCTCAAATAGAAGACCTCATGTTTGAGGTAATAAATATCACTTTTTTGTCTCTTTGGTTTGCATGCGAAAATGTAAAAGAACATATGATGTTTCTGTTTTACTTAGCGGACTTGATGAGAACACAAACTTGATCCAATAAGCTATATATTAGTGTTTCTTTAATACAAAAAATGGAGGAAATAAGGCAAATGAGGTTTTCATCATCAACTCTCGACAAATTATAAATTTATTGTCAGATAAGTTTGGAACATCATCTATCAAACAACACTTTATTCAAACAACACTTAATGGGGAAAAAACAATGCATCTATGCTCTATTTTGCAAACATTAGCAATATTAGACATTAGGTGGCAGATACAACAGTTTTTTCGCATTTATGTTTCCAAAGTTTGTCCAAAAATGAACTTTCTTGTATATACATATGGCAATTTCACAAAAAGCGATGGTTAATTAGTTTGCAATGAAAAGTCATTTACTATTTTTTGAAACGTTAGTCAGATTTTTATAGTTCAATGTAGTCCTTTTCTTCCTAAAAGTGAACTTTCAAACTAAAATCTCAATGTTTCTTGTAAATGAATGAAGTACTATTGTTTATCATTTGTTTTTGTTCTTTTTTGATCACTTGTGGCAGCTCTCTATGTGGCGCTGCAATGATGAACTTCGTGCTCGTGCTGATGAATTGCATAGAACCACAAAGAGAGATGTAAAGCACTATATTGGTATGTGACTCAAACATTCTGTCGATTATTAGGCTTTGTTTGTTACTTGGGATGGGACTACCAGACATTATTTCTAGGGATATATGCATTGATGAAGAGGGCATTTTCGTCATTTAAACAAACAAGAGATCAAGAGTGAGTTTTGTCCCACCTTTTTGTGCGAGACATAAAGTTACAACTTTTGTCCCATTGACATCAGAGTGATATCATGCAAACGCAACATGATCAGTTTTGTCCTTCACTGTCTCATGTAACAAACAAAGCCTTTATGAACTTTTATCTTACAAGAACCACCATCTTATATTCTTCCGTTTTGTTATCTTCAACTTATACCATTGAAATAATCATATATTGGTCTAAATGTCATAGAATTCTGGAAACAAATTCCTGCAAGTGAGCCATATCGTATTATTCTCGGTGATGTGAGGGATAAATTGTATCATACACGCGAACGTTCTCGTCAATTATTAGCCAATGGGATTTCTGATATTCCCGAGGGCAAAACATTCACAAATGTTGAGCAGGTTTGTGGGTCTCAAAAACTTCTAAGTCCTTTTCCAGCATCATCACGTAATCTTTTGTTAGCCTTTCATTTTTGAGCATGCTTATGTGTTATTTCTCTTTTACTTAATGGGGACAGATTTTAATCCAGTAAGCTATATACCGGTGTTTCTTTTTCCCTTAATGCAAAAAGAACGACTTACACCTCATTGAGTCTTGTTCTTTTTACAAATGTCCGTCAATTGATTTTTTTATTCAAATTTCCCAAGTGTGTTGTCATTTTCTCAAATATTTTAAACATAATGTTCTTTTGTCGTTTCCATGTAGTTTCTCGAGCCACTAGAGCTATGTTACCGATCACTCTGTGCATGTGGTGATCGACCAATAGCTGACGGAAGCCTTCTTGATTTCATGCGTCAAGTTTCCACATTCGGGCTTTCACTCGTTAGACTCGATATCCGTCAAGAATCCGAACGCCACACCGATGTCATGGACGCCATCACAAACCACCTCCAAATCGGCTCTTACCGAAATTGGCCCGAACAACAAAAACAAGAATGGCTCTTATCCGAACTTAAAGGCAAACGCCCTCTATTCGGCCCAGACCTCCCCAAAACCGAAGAAATCTCCGATGTTTTGGACACATTTCATGTCATATCCGAACTCCCATCCGATAACTTCGGTGCTTACATCATCTCAATGGCCACCGCTCCTTCCGATGTGCTTGCAGTCGAACTCCTCCAACGCGAATGCCATGTCAAAACCCCGTTACGAGTCGTCCCGTTATTCGAAAAACTCGCGGATCTCAAGGCGGCACCGGCCGCCATGGCCTGCCTTTTTTCAATCGATTGGTATAAAAATAGAATCAATGGGAACCAAGAAGTCATGATTGGGTACTCGGATTCAGGCAAAGATGCCGGGAGATTCTCTGCTGCTTGGCAATTGTACAAAGCACAAGAGGAGTTGACCCTAACTGCTAAACGGTTTGGGGTTAAGCTCACTATGTTTCATGGTCGTGGTGGGACCGTGGGCCGGGGTGGAGGTCCGACCCATTTGGCGATATTGTCTCAGCCACCGGATACAATTCATGGTTCGCTTCGGGTCACGGTTCAAGGTGAAGTTATTGAGCAGTCATTTGGGGAGGAGCGGTTGTGTTTTCGAACACTGCAACGGTTCACGGCGGCTACACTTGAACATGGGATGAATCCGCCGATTTCGCCTAAGCCTGAATGGCGTAAACTCATGGACGAGTTAGCGGTTATTGCTACTAATGAATATCGTTCCATCGTTTTTCAAGAGCCCCGATTTGTCGAATATTTCCGCCTGGTAAATCTTTTAAATTTATATTTAACAAAGAATCCAGAAAAGCACAACCTACTTTCATCACGTTTTGGATTTAATGAATAACGTATTTCCTACGCTGATTAATAACATTAAACTACTTTTGATGGTTTGAAAAAGGTCATTTTTCCCGGTGACCGCGTTTTGAACTTAAATTAATTTGTTCGGTTAAATTAAAGAAATAGCAACGTACTTTAACCGTGTTATTTTTTAATCTTACATTAATCTTTTTGGCCAAATGTGAGAATTAGCAATAAACTTGCATTTATTTGTGCATTATAGTATCTTAGCTTTTATTCTATTACAACATTGTACTTTAATTTTTTCTTTATAGAGACATTGTGCTTCCAAAATTTTACCCAGCTATAGCAATGAAATTTGCATTGATTTTAATGACATTGCTATAAATAGGTAGATTATTCACAGTACGATGTTGTAATTCAAAGACCTGCAACAGGATGTTATAATAATCAAATCAAAGAAACTACGTTATTATTTCTTGCATTTAATCTTAGTTTGTTTGATGCATTTAACCATAGTTTGTTTGATCAAAGTAAGAAATAGAAGTAGGATACTATAATAAACAAATCAAAAGTAGGACACTATACTATAATAAAGAAATCAATGAAATTGCATTTAACCTAAATTTGTTTGATCAAATTCTTAATAAACAGGCAACACCGGAGTTGGAGTACGGTCGCATGAACATAGGGAGCCGACCATCAAAACGGAAGCCAAGTGGTGGGATTGAGTCCCTTCGTGCAATTCCATGGATATTTTCATGGACTCAAACAAGGTTCCATCTTCCTGTATGGCTTGGCTTTGGAGCCGCATTCAAACATGCCATTGAAAAGGATTCGAAGAATCTCGAAATGCTTAGGGAAATGTACAACGAGTGGCCTTTCTTTAGAGTAACTATCGATTTAGTTGAAATGGTGTTTGCCAAAGGGAACCCCGGGATCGCTGCATTGTATGACAAACTCCTTGTTTCCGAAGAACTTTTGCCATTCGGCGAGCGGTTGAGGGCCAATTATGAAGACACTAAAAGCCTCCTCCTCTTGGTAATTCATGAATACCCATTTCTCTATCTTCCAAGTCCCACCCCTTTTTATATTTTTGTGAAAATACTAATTGCCCTTAATGAAGCTTTGGATTCAACTTCCACGCACCTCAAAGATGATTTTTTTTCATACAATATAATACAAACTTATTAATAACTTTCACCAAAGCACTTAGGTCACCATCTACCACTTTATATTATAAAAAAACACTTATTGAAAAAAACTTTTTACTTAATAACTTTAACTACTGATTTATATCTCACATGATGATCATGAGCATGACATTTGGGATTGTGGGCTAACCTGCCGAAGAATAATCCTTTTTACAAAAATCACTATTGTTTTTTGTAACTATTAGTTTTGCTATGATTTTGTGTAGATCGCGGGACACCGAAATCTGCTCGATGGCGATCCGTATTTGAAGCAAAGACTTAGATTACGAGACTCATACATAACAACACTTAATGTGCTTCAAGCATACACCCTGAAGCGGATACGAGACCCTAGTTATGATGTGAAGTTGAGGCCACATTTGTCCAAAGAAATAATGGAATCGACTAAACCGGCTGCAGAGCTTGTGAAGCTCAACCCAACAAGTGACTATGGGCCAGGGCTTGAGGACACACTTATCTTAACCATGAAAGGTATTGCGGCTGGGATGCAGAACACGGGTTGAGCATGGATACTGTGGTTGTTCGGTTGTTCCTTGTTCACTGGTTTAATGTTAACAAAGGTCTGGTTAATTTGTATTTCAAGATGTTGTGAGTATATCTTAATGTAGAAAACAATGTATAATATGAACTTATGAAGTGATATTTCCATGGATGGTTGTTGGATTATTGTTTCTTCTAATATAGTAACGTTTAACATTATACATATTTGTCATTTTCTTTGTGAAAATAAGATAATTTTGTTGAAAATTCAAGAACTAAATCATACATACATTTGAAAGAGGGAAATAGACTTATTAAGGTAATTAACTTTTCATTTTTTTCACATTTGGGTAACTATTTTTTTTGTATACATCTACGTAACAAATTTTTTTGGAAGTATTCACATGACCATTATGACCGGCTGTAGCAGGTTGCATCCAGTCATAACCGATCATATGTGAACACTTTCAAAAAGTTCGTTACCTAGATGTATACAAAAAAAGATAGTTACCGAGATGTGAACAAACCGAAAAGGTAAGACTAAATTACGTGAATGGTCCCTGTGGTTGGTTTGGGTAATTTGTGCGTTTGATCCTTAGTTTATTTTTTAACTCGGATGTTCCCCACTGTTTATTTTTTGTTGCGCGTTTGCTCCATGTCTTACCTAAAAAATCTATTGTACCCTTTTTTAGTTATTTTTCTTATTTATGTATTTCTTTTTTATATATCTACAAAAATTAATAGACCTCATATATCGGTAGCTCATCACCCTAAACCTGAAACCATATATTTGAGGTCTATTAATTATTTTAAATATATATAAAAATAAATACATAAATAAGAAAATTAATTAAAAATGACATAATAGTCTTTTTAAGACCAAACGGGCAACAAAAATAAACAATAGGGATCATCCTTGTTAAAAAATAAGTTGGGTACCAAACACACAAATTACCCAAACCACAGGGACCATTCGTGTAATTTACTCTTACATTTTCGGAATGTTCACATCTGGATAACTATCTTTTTTTGTACGCATCTAGGTAACGAACTTTTTGGAAGTGCTCACATATGACCATTATGACCGGTATGACAGGATGTAACTTGCTACAGCCGGTCATAATGGTTATATGTGAACACTTCCAAAAAGTTCATTACCTAAATGTGTACAAAAAAAAGATAGTTACTCAGATGTGAACAAACTGAAAAGCTAATTACCTTAATAAGTCTATTGACCTTTGAAAGATGATAGAATTGCATTACGTTAACAAACAGACATGAGGTCGAGACTCATTACAGACATACGGTGTGATACTAGACCTAGCTTAGAAAAAGGCAAGTCATAGGTTGGTTCTTAAGTTTTTGGTTAGAACTGGACCTACACAAAAACAAAATAAAAAGCCTAAAAACCCCTATAAGGCAGAATACTTAACATAAAAGATTACGACTATAAAGAAAAGTTTGTATCATAAATAATCCTAAATTAAAAAATTACTAAGGCTATTATAAATTCTAAGTTAGAGAAGTCTAAAGACAGTTTGAGTGCTGGTTCGAATTGATTTTCAATTGGTTAAGATTGTGTATTTAGAACTACGGACTAGTTTTTCTTTGTAATCATAAACACCTGACCAATCCAACTTCAAACCAAAATGAGTCTATTTCAAGACCACTAGATTTATAAAATTGGTGGATTGGCTTCAAACTACCAGTCTAGACCGACTTGAGACTCCACGGTCCAAGCCTGACTTTGTTTGTAGTCTATTTTGGAGACCGTTCCAAACTAGTTTGAATGTGCAGTTCTAGTTGTAATTCGTAAGCCGGTCGTGGTTGTTTCCACCCCTTTTTAGAATATTGGTTCCTATAGCCAAAATGATTAGTTGTAACATCCGTAAAATCGTCATAGAAGTTTTTGTTTTAGTGAAAACAGTTTTTTTGGGAAAATAATATAAAATAATAAATAAAAGTTAATAAAAATATATAATAAAAATAATGATAGAAATAAAATAGAAGTTTAATAGAATTAAATTGAGGAAGTTATGTTATAGGGACCAAAGTTGTCAATTCATGAAATTTGAGATTCGATTCTTATTGACCAAATAGGACTTGAATGTCATAAATTTTATGGGCTTGGGTTAATTATGTAAATATAAAGTAACTAGTTTGTCTTTAGTCAAAATGATGGTCTAGTTGTAAGCCTTTGAAGTTGAGGGACTAAATGCTCACTTCAATGAAAGTTGAATTTAACGGAGAGTTAACTCATAAAATGAAATAGGATCAAAAATGTTAGACACATTAGGGGGATGGTAAAAATGAAAGGATGGAGGGTTAGGAAGTGAAAATGATTAAAATGTAGCTATAAATGCAAAGGTATTGCCAAAATTATATGGGGAAATGGACTTAATAAGGTAATTAACTTTTCGGTTTGTTCACATTTAGGTAATTATCTTTTTTTTTGTACACATCTAGTTAACGAACTTTTTAGAAGTGTTCACATATGACCATTATGACCGGCTGTAGCAGGTTACATGGTCATATGTGAACAGTTCCAAAAAGTTCATTACCTAGATGTGTACAAAAAAAGATTGTTACCCAGATGTGAACACACCGAAAAGGTAAAAGTAACTTACACGAATGGTCACTGTAGTTTGGATAATTTGTGCGTTTGGTCCCTAACTTATTTTGTAACTTGGATGATCCCTACTGTTTATTTTTGTTATGTGTTTGGTCCTTGTTTTACCTCAAAAGACTATTGTGCCATTTTTTAATTAATTTTCTTATTTATGTATTTATTTTTTATATATTTCAAAAAATTAATAGGTCTCGCATTGAATTTTCCACCACCACAACCCAATATAAGAGTTGTGGGGTTTGTTCGTCGAAGTTGAAGGACCGAAAAAAGAAGAGATAGTGAAGACGTTGATGTCATTAAAGATGGAAAGGAAGAGAAGTTGAGGAGGATGAGAGATGGGATGGTGATTGGTGGGACCGAGCTTAAATTTCTCGGATGTGGTTTCAGGTTAGGTGAGGAGAAACAAATATGTGGGGTCTATTAATTTTTTAAAATATATAAAAAAAAATGAATACATAAATAAGAAAATTAATTAAAAAACGTACAAGAGTCTTTTGAGGTAAGATAGGGACCAAACGCACAACAAAAATAAACATTTGGGATCATCCAAGTTAAAAAATAAGTTAGTGACCAAACACACAAATTACCCAAACTACAGGGACCATTTGTGTAATTTACTCTTACCTTTTCGGTTTGTTCACATCTGGGTAACTGTCTTTTGTGTACACATCTAGGTAACGAACTTTTTGGAGTGTTCACATATGACCATTATGACCAGTTATGACTGGATGTAACCTACTACTGCCGGTCATAATGGTCATATGTGAACACTTCCAAAAAGTTCGTTACCTAGATGTGTACAAAAAAAGATAGTTACCTAGATGTGAACAAACCGGAAAGTTAATTACCTTATTAAGTCCATTTCCCAAAATATATGACTCAATATTGTGATATCACAAATAATGAGACAAATGGTATAAATAGGACAAAAGTATTGGTGAAAATCAACAAGAGATACAACCGACAAAAGATCCCATTAATCTTGTTTCCTAATCTACAAACATGTATGAAACAAAATCAGTCACTTTGTCTTGATGAAAACTTCTACTCGGATGGTCTTCAGCTCGGGTAGACAACAAGATCAAACTGAAAGTATGTCGGATCATTTCATTGGTGGGAGAGCTTAAGCTCACTTTTCTTGTACTATCAGTCTAGCATGCATGGACTACTTCTATACGTTTAAGAAGCAAAGGGAATTTTTGTAAACCTTTCATCAAGCTTGCATATTTCTATAAATTTGCACACACTCCTAAATTTTTTTCTAAAAAATGTTATTAGACATGGACCATTTTATGTAAACATGGGGATCATTTCTATATTTTTACTTAAGCAGGACTGTTTATGTAGTTTTGTTGAAACACAATGACAATTTATAAATAAGATGTTGTGTAGGCACTATCTATACAGTGTTTGTGAAACATATATAAAGACCATATATATCTAGTTTTGCGAGGGATCATTATTATATTTTGTAAAACATCGGGTCTAGTTGTATAAATTTGCTTAGATAGCGACCATTTTGTATTTTACAGAATAATAGGGACAAAATATGAAAACTTATTTGAGAAAGGGACCATTTATGAAATATTGTTAAATATTTATGAAATTTAATAAAATCTAAGGATCATTTCTGTAAATTTAAATTAAAGGAAGGAGAGTTGTATAAATATACACCACTACCTATATTATATTTGCTTATTATACAAGCCTTGCTATCTCTTTCAAAATAAAGTACGGAGGATCTTATGTGAAACATCGTTTCGGAGATTATCAAAAGGGTGATGAGAAACTAACACGTGGACCATACTTTGAAAATAATGAAAAACATAGTGTAACACCGAATTTTCAAAACAAAATTTTCATTTAAAAATCGCTTATCTCTTTAACACTTTTCATAAAAATCTCATTTTTTTATTTAAATTACAATACATGACTCTTTTGTTCAATCAATTAATAAATCAGGATCCTCAAAACAAACGCTTCCTCTGGTGTGTACAATCGAGCCGGTGTCGTCCCGTGATCCTGAGAAAACCTGAAACATATAACACAAAACACTGTAAGCACGAAGCTTAGTGAGTTCCCCAAAATACCACTCTAACACATATTAGCCACTCAAGGCTATAACTCTGTTGACCATCTGGTCAGTGTGTCTCAGTGGGACCCTACAGTCCCAACTCTCTGTGGGCCCTCTGACCCTAACTCTATGGACCCAAAGGTCCTAACTCTATGGACCTACTGGTCCTAACTCTAAAAACTCTGAATCATGCATATCACATATCACAATAAATCTCAACACATAAATAGCATACAAATACACTGGCACATAACTCTAAGATACACTGTCACATAACTCTGTTACCACTCTAGGTAAAGTATAGTGAGAAGACTCACCTCAGATGTCTCGGTAAATCTCTGACTCGGTAGAATTATGATCTAGCCTCCGCCTAATCACATAAAGCAAACACTCTCATAAATACAACTCTCGAAACTAGACTCAACCCTCTCTTGGCACCCTCAGAAGGGTAAAATACCATTTTACCCCTCTCTTGACTCAAAGACCCCATTGTTGACCAAACCTTAAGAGTCAACAAAAGTAAACGGTCAAACTTTGACCCGACTCGTTGAGTTCACTTGGGCGACTCGGCGAGTCTACACGTGTCCACTATCTCTCTAGTCTCGCTTGACACGTCGAGCCTTTCCCTTGCTCGGCGAGTTACACCTGGCATGAATCGCGGGGCCACCCCAACTCAACTCGTCGAGTCCCATGATGAACTCGGCGAGTTCCGCCTTGAACTCCAGTCCTCTAATTCCCTCTAACTCACCGAGTCATTCCCCCAACTCGGCAAGTTACCAACTGAGTGATCTACGGGGAACCCTAACCCTAACCCTACTCGTCAAGTCTGTTCTTGAGACTCAGCGAGTTCATGCCATGCTCAACAGAAATGACCTCCTGAGGTCAGATCTGTTCCTCTAACCCATAGATCTGACCCCCTTGAGCAAAATAAACACGTAAAGTTCAGATCTTGATGCCCATGCAAAGACCTAATGGCTCTATTTGAAGAAATGGCCTCAATATGTCACCCTAAGCTCATATCTCTCAATGACACCCAATAAAGATCAAGGATTTAAGGTCTCTGGACCTCTTTGGATCCCGATCCGAAGCCTCAACACAAGAACGGACCGATTGCTCCACAATTCATACTCTAAAGAGGCTAGAAACCCTAACTCTCAAGGATTAACACCAAAAATGAAGAAGGATCGAATATATACCTCAATATGAAGTCCCTAGGCTCTGAAATCCATAGAATAGCACCCTCTTCAGTCCCCTCTTTCCTTGGTCACCTTCTTCTTGCAAAAATACCCACACAAGGATCAAAAATGGCCTCTTCTTCCTCACAAATGCTCTAGATCGCTTAGGGTTTCACTCAGGGGTCTGGTAGCCGCAAATGGTGGCTATAAGCCTCTTTAAATATGTCTCAATCCCCGGAAATTAGGGCTTCATTAAACAGCACAGACTCGTCGAGTCCGGTCATTAACCCGGATAGAATTCGCGACCCTACTCGGCGAGTCTAAGTGTCAACTCGCCGAGTCCCTCCAAAATCTCCAAAATAAATGAATAAATAATGTACATAGAAATCCGGATGTTACAATTCTCCCCCACTAGAATCAGACTTCACCCTCGAAGTCTTACTCCGCAAACAACTCTGGATACTGCTCACGCATCTCTCGCTCCGGCTCCCAAGTCAGCTCGGACCCTTTCCGATGTTGCCACTGGACCTGCACCAGGGGCACTTCCTTGTTCCTCAGAACCTTGATCTTCCGATCCATAATTGCAACCGATCTCTCAACATAGTTCAGGCTCGCATCCACCTGAATATCCTCTAATGGTACCACTGCCGACTCGTCGGCTATACACTTCCTCAGCTGTGATACGTGAAAGGTGTCATGAATCTAGCCCAACTCTGCAGGTAGCTCCAACCGGTAGGCTACCTGGCCTACCCTCGCAATCACTCGGAATGGACCAATATAACGGGGTCCCAGTTTGCCCCTCTTCCTGAACCGGATCACTCCTTTCCAAGGAGATACCTTCAGGAGTCGAAGTCACCGACCTGAAACTCGAGCTCTGACCGTCATCTATCCACATAACTCTTCTGATGGCTCTGGGCCGTTAGCAACCTCTGTCTGACCTGATGAATCTGCTCGGTCATCTGAAGCACTATCTATGTGCTGCCCATCACACGCTGCCCGACCTCTCCCCAGCAAATGGGAGTCCGACACTTCCTCCCATATAACAGCTCAAAGGGTGGCATACGATGCTCGAATGATGGTTGTTGTTATGGGAAAACTCAGCCAAGGGTAAATACGTGTCCCAACTCCCTCCAAAATCTAATACACATGCCCGAAGCATGTCCTCGAGCTTCTGAATCGTTCGCTCGCTCTGAAGTGTCCTCAGACATCACCATGATAAGCTCTAGCTCATTTCTCATATCCCTCTTCGATACTGAGCACCAGGTCAGCTTTTGACTCCACAGCTGAACCTCCAAAGGTCACCCATAACATGATCCAAAATATCTCACTAACTTCCTCCCCATGACCATTATCCCAGCCTAGTGACACGCAAGTCACGTCGAATCTCCCGCATCCGAGTACTGACCTATACAGGTTTTAGACATCTAATGACAACAATACCCCTCATTCTCATCTCGTTTACCCACACTCATCTCATGACTCGACCTGCGCCCCGTGCGAATACCACTTTTCCAATTCCCTCATGTTGCGACAATCACAACTCAAAACAAAATATAATGATTCCCGACAGAGACGGAGACCCCAGTCTCGCCCTTGGTTCAACCACCAGGCTCCAAAAACTCAATACTAGGGCTACTCAAGCCTAAAACTCTTCCGCACCATACACTGATCGGAGAACACTCCATCATCACACTCTCTTGCCGTCTAGTGAGTACTATGGCTTCCCGTAACATCACGATAACCTCTCGATGACTAGTGAGTAATATGGTTCCCCGTAGTATCACAACACCCCCTGACTAGTGAGTACTACGGCTCCCTGCAGTATCACAACACCCTCTGACTAGTGAGTACTACGGCTCCCCGCAGTATCACAACACCCTCTGACTAATGAATACTATGGCTTCCCGTAGTATCACAACTCCCTCTCTGGCTTGTGAGCACTACGACTTCCCGTAGCATCACAACGCCACACTACGTCTACTAACTCATGCTCCGCAGACTATCATAGATAGCTACACATACTCGACCTGAATATGCATCAGAGACTCTGGCGGCAACCGTCATAACAAAATACCTACCTCTGCGGAGATCCACTTTCTTAAATATTTCCTCTTGATGCCAATACTCGAAAGGCTCCCACTGGAACCATAGATACATGATACACCACTAGTCGTTTTAAACTCAAGATTCTAAATAACTCCGAAATCGGGATATTATACCCGGGAACCACGGAACACCATTACAGAACATCACAATGTCCTGCCTCAACCACTGATCTCCTACTCCCAGCACCATACAGATACAACAATACATTTCCTCTGAACCCCATAATTAATTCTTCATTTTACCCAATGTGCAACTTCGGTGTATCCAAACACTCAATTGGAATATACAGAAAGCGTTATCGCTTCAAAACACGCTGATGATCCTCCGAAACCCTTTCCTATACTGCTCAAAATCCAAGCAAGAATACACATATCAGCCTGGGAGTCGGCTGCTCAATCATCTTCTATCTACCCCAAAAGGGGCATATACAATCCATACTTCGACTCAGAAGTTCTCAACTGCCCATACCATCCTTATGAGCCTTCCACTTGAAACGGCCCTGACCACCACCATATTCCTGACAATTAACCATCTGTCGTGGAGACACTCATCCTTTCTCAGACACGTACCACATGCATTATCTCGCTCTGCACTTCTCCTTGATCACCAATGACCATGGTCTCATGAATTCGAGCCGCAGGTCTCTGAATCCAACCCCTATCCGCTCTTGCACAAATCTCTGGTTCCCTCAATAAAATACCCGGTTGTCCCCCACTTAGGGTTCGAACCATCACCAATTGACATATCAACAATCTACCCCACACACGGTTTCCACCAGAAACATCGCACCTACGCTTGGAAGGTGCCACACAACGCCCAATGATCTCCCCACGTAGAGATAAAGAAAACTCAAATACCCTATATCTCCGATGAAATCCTCAGGAACTTCTCATCACGACTGCCTCTAGCCATTCGAAGTCTCTTACCATCCCAATATCGAACATCTCAACTGTCCAGTACTATCACTGACTCTTAGACTGAAATAATAAATCATCATACTCCTCATCCTCGACTTGTCAACCCCCGTTCCAACACACGAATCATCACAAGAACATGGACTCCACCACCATACTCAATACCCATCATAGACAGAAGATCCACCGTTCTGATATACTCATCTGGATTACCCGCTGATACCGCTACCACACGCCCTACTATACTCAATTAGGGTGTAATGTGGTCCTTGACCATCTCAGTCCCCACTGACTACCTGCTCATGGTAGATCATTTCCTCACGGCAGACATGCTGCCTGATACTCTGGTGGAAG
This sequence comes from Lactuca sativa, assembly GCF_002870075.4. Lineage (NCBI taxonomy): Eukaryota > Viridiplantae > Streptophyta > Magnoliopsida > Asterales > Asteraceae > Lactuca > Lactuca sativa. The sequence goes on from NC_056630.2 coordinate 250,651,204, forward strand.
AATCGGCATCGATGTCAACCCGTAGGGTTTACTCCTAAACCCAAAACTGAAATCTCACGCCTCTCCTCTTTCCCACAGGAAACATAAATAACACCCAGCAGGTCACAAAAGGTGACATCTCCTCCATCGGCTGATTGCTCACTCAGACCTCAATCCCCTATAAATGCCTTCTCTACTAATCCCTCAGTCTTGCGACTACATTTGACGTCTTACCAAAATACTCTGGAATGCTCTCGACCTCCCTCTCAGGGATGCCTCTTCAGACTCAATCATGGCCCTCAGGCCTTAAACCCCATCGCGTCCAAACTCCATCAGTCAATCCTGACCGGACAACCGGAGAATCACAAGCATCATTTGATAAGAACCATGGTACTCATCTTTTTCTCTTAGCATCTTATTCTTTGCATTTGGAAGGGAGTGGTAACACTCCTACCATTCTATTTTTTTTTTCATTTTCAAATTTAATTAAATTATATTTTTTTAATAAAAAATCAATTAATATTAAATAAATTTTATTTTTCTAAATACAAAAACTTTATATATATATATATATATATATATAATGATTAAAATTACCGATTATTGTACAAATGCCTAAAAAGTATACATCTAGATTAAGTGAATCTTCCAAACAACCCAAAAATCATTCAAAAGCTTCCTGAATCAGATTTACTGGTGAAGGAATGAAAAAAAATCAATTAAACCCACACACCCCCTCTTCTTCATCTTCATTTCCGTCAAGAACCAGTCGGAGGTGGTGGCTACTTCTGGTGAGCAATGGAGGCAACAATCTCTCCCTTTTTCTTTTATTTTTCCTGTTAATTGAAGCAACCAAACACCCCATAAATACATTGTGCTGATCTGCTCCTTCTTCCCTTCCCCTTCTTCGTTTTCAGTTAAGAAAACCTCCATTGGAGGTGGAGATTTTCCGGTGATTAAGAAAACCCACACACTCCCTGTTCTTCATCTTCATTCATGACCTTTTCTCTCAATTTCTCCAACCTATTTTCCATTTCCCAAAAACATAAATTCACATAATGGAAAATAAATCTAATCTTTCGTTTCTATTCAAGATTATCTAATATTAACACACACATTAGATGGAATCATGATTTGAGGATAATCGCAGTGATTTGTCTAAACTATATCATATGACCTAAACCCCAAAATCTAAAACATAGAAACTAGAAACAAAATTGGGGGTTTTGAGCAATCAAGAGGAAAGAAGTAAACCTGAATCGGGTCCATTGGAGGTGGGAGAAGATAGAAAGCAATGAATCAAAAACAGAGCAGTGATCAGATTTAAGAAACAGGTGACGATGGTGGCATTTCTAAAAGAGAATCTCTAGACAAGCACCAATCAAATTCAAACCTCACCCTCTCTCTCTTCTCGCCAAAATTGTAACAAGACTCCAATGGCGACCCCCCTAGCGAGAGCTACGGGGCGGTGTTCATTGATCGCTGGCAAGAGTAGCGACCTCGATGGCGACCCCCACTCCTCTTAGTCTAAGAATACAAATAGGGAGCCGATAGGGTAAAATATGAACCCTAGATCATGAAATTATCAGGTAAATCCTCCGGTTAATTTGTTTTGCATCTTGTTGTCTACTGTGCGTGCATGTGATATGACCAATTGGAAGCATAAACTAAACTCCAAATACTAAAGATTGGGGTTTTCTTGTAAGTTTGGAATGATAGGTATGAATATCGTTGTTTGTGTTTCTTTGGTTTGTTTCATTATTTGCATCGTTACCAAGAGAAAATTTAAAACTTTTTGTAGTTTTGAAGAGATGTAAGGCTATTTCAGGAATGACTCCGGGCTTTAATTCATGGTTCACTCAACCTCACGTCACCCACCTCCTCTTGGTCTCCTAGGGATCGAGGGTTGTCTGAGCTAATTAGTTTTGGTTGGATTGTCACCATATTTCAGTGATGGTGCAACCAACTTTGGATGGATATTCAAATCTGCTGTTTTTGGTTTGATTTGAAGTTTATCCATACGAATGTGCAATTTTTTATGCATGGTTGTATACCATTTTTGGTTTAGTTTGGGTGATTCAAATTCAAACATGTATAGCTGATTTTTGATTTTGGTGATTTCAAACATGTATAACTGATTTTTAACATTTTGTCTAAGAAGTCCAACAAAGTTCCAAACCGTACAAAAAATCTCAATTTTGTTTTGTTTAAGTTCGTTGGGTTTTTTTTGAATAGTCAAAACATGATTGGAGTTTTTTAAACGTTTTGGAAACTTCGTTCGTCTAACAAGTCATTTTTCCGATACGGTAATAAGCCACATCATCTGTTTCTCTTATTTGACTTTTAGGAAAGTGTAACTTAGTTGGGCTTTTTAGACAAAATGTTAAGTTTGTTGGGTTTTTTTGAACAGACAAAACATGATTAGGGCTTTTTGAACGGTTTGAAAACTTCGTTGGGCTTTTAAGTCATTTTCCCAATATACAATCAAGGTTGCCGGTTATAGAAGCGGCCCGCACAAGTGTGTTGTCCAAGTCATGGCTACACACTTGGTCTACCATCCCTACGCTCAGATTCGATGTTAGAAGAGAGAAGAGCATGAAGTTGGTGGATGTGGACCACACCCATATAAAGTATCTCCATGACAACACACCAATCGAAAGGTTTGAGCTTGTGATCGACATCGAGAACCAGGAGTCGGCTTCTCTTGCTGAAAAATGGATCGGGCTAGTGGCAACCAGAACTTGTCTTAGAGAGATTTCCCTCTCAATCTTCCTTTTGGGTGCCTCGTTTACAATGACATATGACATATTGGCAGGTGCCAACCTAACCAAGATAAAAGTTAGAGCTTCACATGGGAAGAACCATTCTCTTTGGATGACAACGACTCCTGTGATGTGTGTCCCTACGTGAACTACACTTGGAGGGTAGACATCTGCGCATAAGTGAAGAGGCACTCCATGGCATATTGTCATCTTGTAGGTTGCTTGTGAAGATAGTGCTTTTAGGTTGTTGCAAAGGGTTCAAGACGATAAATGTTAAGAACCTACCACGTCTTTACGAACTAAAAATAGGTTTACATGCTATCATGACTTTACTACTTTGGAAATCAGTGATGTCCCGAATCTTGGTGTGTTTAGCTACGATCAAGATGTACAATTTTGGAGGCACGCGGACCCCCCTCCTCCATTCACCGCCTATCCAATATCAATAGGGAGCAGTGTGGCATGATTAGTGTTAGGTGGTCTGATAACGGATAACACATGCCTGAAAATCTTCAAATCGGAATTTCCTTTTCTTGAGAATTTGACATTTCTTATGACATATTGGGAGTCGGGAAGCTTCCATCTCTAATGCCCTTCCATCAAGATTTTGGCCTTGGTTTTGTGCCCACGCAAGCTTATCGAGGTCCAAGTATATGCTCCAAAATTACTTTTTTTTTTCATAGGCCTGTCCCGGGGGTGGGCAATAGGGGCGACCATCCAGGGCCCATCTTTTTAGGGGCCCAAATTTTTTATGGAAATTGTTATATTTAGAAGATAGTAAAAATAATTTTCTTTTAATTATTGATTTATCATAAAAAAAACTTGATTACATGTGTGGTTTTTAAGGGCCCAATTTTTTCTATCGCCCTGGGCCCAAAATATGTTGGGAACGACCCTGTTTTTTTAGATCGGTGTTGGCACATTGCCCAGTTTCTTGTTTCCAGTCTCGTCTCTAGTGAAAATGATAGTTTCATTCTCACTCGACCTTCCGCTTGATGCTAATTTTTTTCTTAAGATGAGGGAAGTACTCGCGTTATCACGCGCCAGCTGCCTTCTCATAACAACTAAAAACTCCAAGCCACTATTGGACATTGACATCGACATTGATGATTTAAGAACAAGGCTCCTACTTCCTCCTGATAGGAACGTCCAATACATGTTGTTTCAAACGGAAGATGTCCAATACCTGTTGTTTCAAACGGAAGATGATGAATGCCTGTGGGAACGATCCCTATTTTTTGACGCATTCTTTGAGATTTGCCATCCCAAGCTCGTATTTGCAAATACAGGCGGTTCAAACATAGCAATCACTTTTGCAGGGTGATGCAGAGGGAGGTCTTGGAGAAGAAGACAACGACGACAGGGTCGTATTGGCCTCATTATCTGAAACATGTTCAAGTAAGACAGAACAACGATCATTATTGGAGAACACTAACAGATGCCCACAGAAGCTTTCTTGATGGGTCTGCTCCTAATGTCTACCTCCGGTTCAAACTAAAGTGGCGTTAACGAACATCTTCTGCTAGGTTATCTATTTTAATACTACATGTTTTTGTTTTCTTTTTATCGATCGTATGTGTTATAAGCGTATTTAAACATATAATTATAAATGTTATATCTATTTAATAAGGCATTAACGCCACACATAGTCCAATTGGATATGGACAACCAAATGTTACCTTCGTTTTCAGAGTTGGGTGCATGGATGTAGGTGTTGCTGATCCTCTCTAATAAATGAAGGTTTTTTTTACCATTTGTCACACTCTTATGCATTATGCCACATGTCATTTTGTCATAATTTTGAGATATTTATTTTCCACTTGTCATTTACTTCATTTATTATTATTGAATATATACCATTAATTTAGTTTCTATAAATTAAACATACCATAATAACTATATTAATTTCAAATTTCAAATTTCAAATTTCAAACTTCAATTTCAATTTTAAATAAATTTACAATTAAAACCTTCATATTTAAAATTTTGTTATAATTAACACATTTAATATACGGGGCCTGACAACTAAACACATAATTTTAATTTAATTTTTTCATTTTCTTTTTAATTTATACTTATTTCAAATTTCAAATTTAAATAAAACTTCCTGTTTAATCATTTGTATTACCATTTTGTTTTAATCAATCCGTATATTATACGGGTATCACAACTAGTTAATAACAAAAGAAAGGTGATTGCGGAAACAATTTTTCATTCTACACTGGATTTTATGGTGTTTAAGAGCCATGGGTATGGACCGTAACAACGACGTTTTTGCCTATGTGGCTGTGCCACAATGCCGTCGTAATGGGTAGCCCACCGTCCCCTCCTCGTTGCGTTGCTTCTGGTCGGCTATACAACTTGATGAAAAGCAAACCTGTTTTGACCGTCGCTCACATTTGGAATGTTGACAAACGGTCAACCTTAACTAAAAAAAAGTATATATTTTTTATAATTAGAAATACAATATGTTTCATCCAAATTTACACAACTTCTTTCTTTCTCGCTGTATCTTTTAAGATTCAATTCTTCTTCAACAAAAAAAGAATCAAAACCCAAATACCCCTCAATCAAACACAAACATACAACTCAAACACAAACATACAACTAAACAAAACCTTCCTCTCAGATTTGCTGGTTTCGAAAATTATCTAGTAAACTGCAAATTTGGTCCATATGGTTTGCAAAAAAATGTAATTGAAGTCCAAAAAGTTTTCGACTTGCGCTAGTATTTCAAAATCTTAATTTTCTTTTTGTGGTTTTGGTCCTAAAAAAATAAAAAGACAATATTGCCCTTTTAATTTCTTTTCTGTATTTCTTTATTTTAAAAAGAAATAGCATGTCCACCCCTCTCTCTCTCTCTCAAAAAAAAAAAAAAACCATAGACACCACTCACTAGCCACCCTCTAAAGCTTCAGATTCTTGAGGTTTTTCCGCGTGAAATCAATCAACCTAGATAAGGTGGCGTTCTCATGCTCTGGTGGTTGAGGTTGAATCTGAGGTGGCGTCATGGCGATTCATTGTTTTGAGGCAATGATCCGACGAAGGTGGTCTAGACCATTTAAGGTTTTCTATAAGGGTGTGATTTTTTCTTTATAATAAAAGAAAGAGGATCTATATGTGTGTGTGTGTGTGAGTGAGAGAGAGAGAGAGAGTTTGGTGGGTTATTTTTATTTCTAATTAACTAAAAAACTTTAAAGTATTTAAATAAATAGAAAAAAAAAGAAAAAAATAAATAAAAAAGAAAAAATGATCTTTTTTTTTTATGTATAACAGGGACCATAACTACAAAAAAAATATTTAATTTAGGACCATCTTTGCAAGTTCAAATGATTTTGGACCTTATCCATATTTTTTTGCTAATCATATGGACCAAATTTGCAGTTTAGTCAATATTATTTTAACATTTTATCATCTCAAGGATCACCACAAATCACATATCAAGGAGTCTCTTTTAATTCCGCTTCACCTCCAATACAATTTCCTAACTTACCTTACCTTTGAGAAAATCTTTTCGGGCAAAACCAAATTCGCAACATAATCTTTTCCTGACTTTCTCTTTGATGCTACAAACAACCACCCAACCAACACCTCCAACACAACCAACGGTCGAGATGAAAATGGGAGGTAGTAGGAGAGGGATATGGAAATGAAAAGGGAAAGAGAAAGCTATAGCTATTGAAGCGGATAGTGAGGAAATTCCACAATTGTGGACACTAGAGGAGGAATATGCTTTGACGGTGGTGTGGTGCGGTACATCAAAAAATAAAAGTCGTGGAAATTGTATGAAGAAAGGTGCTTATTAGGAGGCGGTTCTCGAAAAATTCCAAGCAATATTGAAGAAAAAATCATATCATAATACGAACATGATAAGTAGCAAATTGAGTCAAATATCTAAGCGGTGCCAAAATTCAATTCTTCACGTGCAACAACAGAGTGGTACTAACGACTTTGATTTGTTCAAATCTACAAAAGAACAATATCGGGTCCAAATGGGCATGTGTTTGAGTTTGAGAAAGCATGGGAGTTGGTGCAAGTAGATCCAAAATGGATTAAAACTCCTACATCGTCGAAGGTTCAATCGAAGCGGTCGAGAAATTCGGGTTCGGTCGGCATTTCGGACATGCGGACTCACATCGACCTTAAAGCAGACACCAATGACATTCCGGATAACATCGAGGATATTTCCCAGCCACAACGACCAGTAGGACACTACAAAGCAAGGTGCACTGCAAAACACGTAGAGGAACTTGAGACGAAAGCAATAGACATTGGATAAATGAAAGCAAAGTTTGATAAGCACAATTTAATAGAAAAAGATAAAAAAAAAGAGTTGAAACGTCGGTACTTAGAGTTCCTTGAAATACAAGCATGGGAAGAGAAGGAGCAGAGAGAGTGAGAACAAATGACAAATCAATTGTCAATTCTTCGGGCTAGTGAGGAGGGTTTGACACCCCGAGATCTAGCAGTGCTACAAACGATGAAGGACCAGATGAGGAAAATTTATTTGGGCGATTAGGACTATGGTTATGCATGTTTAATTAAATATTATCTTTTTTTAGTTTTTAAATGTTATGTTTTTTTTTTTTTTTAAATATTATGTTTTAATTAAATATTATGTTTTATAAAAATGCATTTGTTTTATAATTAAAAAAGTAAACTAAAAAAAAAACAAATGATGACATGGAAATTAATGGATGTTATTGTTGGGTTTTCTAGGTTATACAAAGTAATGTGGGAAAAAAACACTTAAACCCTTAAGTTCACGTGCAACATAGGATCTATGTTTTCTCCATTTATAGCTATAAATTATGAATATCAAGAAACCTTAGAAATTCATGTGGATGTTATTGTTAGGTTTTCTAGGTTATAAAAGTTCATGTGGAGGAAAAAAAACTAAAACCCTTAGTTCTAGTTTATATATGTAAAGCTTTATAACTCACTATTAATGAAAAGGAAACTTAAACACAAGGATTTAGATCAAATACTCAATTAGGTTTCGTAAGACATAGGTCATACTACAACTAAACCTAGCTTGCGTACCTAATTTTTATTATGGTCGGGCCTCATGCATTATCCAACTTAAATGAAGTAGTTAATGAACTAAGAACTTGGGGATTTAAGAAACTTAAAGTACGATCATAAGTCAATAAGCCAATTAATATTGTCTTTATTATATGTGTAATAAGTGTAATATATTTGTGTATTAAAATGATATACTAATTTAGTTTAAGGTTCTTTTTTAGAAGGATGAGTTATGGAGAGTGATTATGCCACCAATAGATGAACCTATGTTTCCTATGCTACTATGAGACACTTACTACCAGACTTTATCATCGCATACCAACCCATACTCCTAGCTGAACATGCACTGATGAAATCTGAAGAGATCGAGCCTGAAGAGGATCTAAAAGAGCATCCAACAGAAGAAATGGAGGAGGAGCCCGAGGAAGATTCTGAAGAAGATATGGTGTAACAATTTAAATTTTCAAACAATTTTTCATTTTTCAAACAACCGAAATTATCTTTAAAACATTCTCAAAACACGTGTTGAACAATAGTTATCAAATAAAAACATATCCCAAGATCACAAATGAAATCTTCCGACTGTGTGTACGGGTCACATCGGCGCCTTTCCACGGTCATCACTAGTACCTGAAACACATAACACCACAACTGTAAGCATAAATGCTTAGTAGGTTCCCTAAAATACCGCATACAACACATACGCCACTCGAGGCTATGGTACGACCCTCCGATCGATGTGTCTCAGCGGGATCCTCCAGTCCTGTAGCTCGTTGGACCCTCTGGTCCGATCATAGCTTGTTGGGCCCTCCGGCTCGATCTGTATCGTTGGACCCTCCGGTCCGGTCTGAATCGTTGGACCTTCCGGTCCGGTCTATACAATCATATAACATACATATACCATATAGTACATAATCTCATACATAGCACATAAGACCCTCTGGTCAACACATAGATACCAATCTAGGTAACGTATAGTGAGAAGACTCACCTCGGGTAACTCGGTAATCTTGGACTCGGTGAAATAGGATCTAGCCTCCGCCGAATCATATGAAATAAACACTCTACATCAACACATTTCCCAAGGATAGACCATTCCCTCTCTTAGCACTCCTAGGAGGGTAAAAGACCATTTTACCCCTCTCATGGCTCAAATACCTTAAAGTTGACCAAACCCTAAAAGTCAACAAAAGTCAACGGTCAAACGTTGACCAGACTCGCCGAGTGCACTCGTGTGACTCGGCGAGTTCATGCATGTCCTCTTCACCCCTGGTCCTTACTCAACTCGCTGAGTCACCCCTCAACTCACCAGGTCATCACTGGAGTCAGACCTCGGGGCAACCCAGTCCGACTCGTCGAGTCAACATATGAACTCGTCGAGTTTCCTCCATAGACTTGCTTAAACAACCTCCTGAGGTCAGATCTGCTTAACCAATTCATAGATCTAACCTTTAAACACTCAAAAGTCATATAAAGGTGCAACCTTTTTGTGCATGCAACTCATATCAAGCCTCAAATGGAGAAATAATACTAGAAATGGCAACCTAGTCTCCAATTCCTTATTTTCTTGAAAAAAGTTGGAAGATAATGGCTCTAGGGACCTCTCATGGTCCAGATCTGATGTTATTCATACTAAGGGGACCTTATTCTCACTAGATCTCATAAAATCATGAGGAAAACCCTAAAACTATGAAACCCACCATATGATCGTGAAATGGAAAGAATTTTACCTCCAAAGACAATATCTCACGGTGATTAGCTCCAATCCAAGCTCCCTTCACGTTCTAGATGGATCCTCTCTTCTTCCTCTAGCAAAACCACAAAAAAGATGAAGAAATAGCCTCCTCTTGCCCTCAAAATCACTATCTCTGCTCTCTAGGGTTTCTCTGGAACAAGGTGGCCGCAAATGAAGGCCATAAGGGTCCTTAAATAGGTTCCCAAACCCGGGGATTAGGGTTTCACTTTATAGCGCGGACTCGCCGAGTCCACGAATCGACTCGTCGAGTCCGGTCATTAATCTAGCCAAGAACTCGCGCTCCTACTCGACGAGTCTAAGCGCCAACTCGCCGAGTCCTTCCACAAAACTCAAAAATAAATGATTAAAAAAGTATACCTGGGAATCTGGATGTTACATATGGATGAGGATGATATCGTCGAGGAGATAATAGTGATCGATTCAGAATGATCTGCCACTCCACCTACTCCCACTTTCTCTTTCTTTTGGTTTTCAAGCTGTCGTGCCAAAAAAATGTTGGAATTTCAGTCCCAGACAGGGCACACACTACTATGAAGCAAAATAGGAGATCCTACTACCCCCAAAGGTGGATAGACCGACCTGCTTAGGAAAGCAATCAGTTGAACTAGTAAACACTTAAAAAGCGGATTTTAGGAACATATGGGAAAAGACAAGCATCGAGGGCTGCATCCCCACCACATATAGACATTGGCGATTTGTCCTTCCCTATTTGAATAGAACACCCGCTTACATGGACAAGTCTGGTATATCAGCGATGAATTGAGCACCATGCAAGGAGAAATAGTGTAAATGAAGGTAGGAATGGCTCGAATAGAATGACAACTAGATCAATACCAGATCTTGCAAGACAATCTCCATCAAAGGATGGACTGCCACCACAGAATTGGATGAATTGCAATGCAAGAGTGACTAGTATGGAGACTCAAAACCAAATTTCCCTTTCGGTGGAACACAAAGTAGAGGAGAGGCACGCCACACTAGAAGAGAGACATGAAGTATTGGAAGGGAAACACATAATACTATAAGGAAAGTATAAGGAGATGTCGCACATGGCAACCCTATTTATGAGGTTTTATTAAGGATGTAATGGGGCAAGTTTTTTAGAAACTTGCAAATTTTGGTGACAAACTTTTTGGATACATATTAGCATATGTAAGCATATTTTAACTTTATTTGTTTGTTAAAAGGGCTTTGTACCACTAATTTTATGTCTTTACATTTTGAAAACAGTAAAGACTGATGTAATCGGATTTTAATGTCTAAAGGTAATGAAGCATATGATATTAAGTTTAAAAAAATCTGTTGGACCATTAAATGTTTGTGAATCATAACATTATGAAAAGGCTACGAACGAAAAAAGTCATTTAATATGTATGCCCTAAAAATAACTAGAAATTCATCACAAACTTAACATCTACTACTAACTAGAATATGACATCAAAAATGCCTCCGAGAAGAAGAAGCACCAGATTATACCCTGAAGAAATACAAACCAATAGGCCAACTATTGAAGAAACCCGAAGAAGCCTACCAGCAACAAGGCCAGTAGTGGCTCTAGTAATGAGAACACCGACTTCTAGCACTATAATGCCACCACCTCCCGAGTCAAGACTTCCTCAATCCATGGCAGAATTGGAAAAACTAATATCAAAACGCATTACAATCGGAATGGCAATTGCAAGGAGTTTGAATAATAGAAGACAACTTGTGGAAATGAATAGGCTGGGAAACAGACATGGAAGCACTCGTCACACACATCCAGAGGAGCCTAAGAGAACTTGTTCCTACAAGGACTTCATAAATTGCAAGCCAAGAAACTATTATGGGAATGAAGGCATTGTGGGTTTAAGTCATTGGATTGAAAATGTTGAAGCTGTTTTTGACATCTATTACTGCTCTGAGGGTAGCAAGGTGCATTTTTCCGCATGCATATTTATAAATGGATCATTGGATTGAAAAATTTGAAGTTGTTTTTGACATATATTACTGCTCTGAGGGTAGCAAGGTGCATTTTTCCGCATGCATATTTATAAATGGAGCTCTGACATGGTGGACTGACCGTGTAATGACTTTTGGCATCTCGGTTGCCAACTCGATATTGTGGGAAATTATGAAAGCGCTCCTAATAAAGGAGTATTGTCCCCGAGATGAAGTACAAAGCCTAGAGCATGAACTTTAGAATATAAAATTGAAAGATTCCAATGTCAAAGCTTACATCACAAATAAATGGGATGGAACTTTTGTCAAAACCAAGAACGTGGAGCACTATTTATGGGGCCAAGCACCACAAACAAAAGGGATGGAACTTTAGTCAAAACCAATCACGTACCTTAGTGCTAAGCGCCTAACTCTGCAATTGACCAAAAACGAAATCATACAAGGATCAATGATGACAAAAGTTGAAATTCCAAAAGTCAATAACAACCACACAAGTGCAAGTCCAGCGGGCGAAACCAGAAGTAGCAAAAGCAATAAACAGAAAAGATGTATGCTATGACACAAGACTCAGTTCCAACCCAACAGAAGGGTTACATTGGAAACAATCCATTATGCACCAAATGAAACCGACACCACATTGGGGAATGTTTCCATTGTGACACGTGCAAGAAGAAAGGTCATACTACAAACTTTTGCCAAAGCACTGCACTTGCTGCAACAGTACATATATGGGTACTAGATCAAGGTCAGGTGGAGGAGGAAATTGTTTTAATGTAGTGAAAAAGGGCACTACAAGTGAAATTTCCCAAACATTACTTTTCCAACAATAATTTCAACATTTCTGGCCTATCAACAACAGTTCCAACTATTGCAACAACATTTCTATCCATAAATCTCTTCACAACTACCACATTCACAACCCCCTATTTCACCGGATTTTGTGTCGGAAACACAACCTTCACCACCACCACCCCTTAAAAAAAAGGAAAATAACTGGTGCGAACCAATACACAACCGATATGGTTCCACGGACAAAAAAGGAAGAAGAAAAGATAGCAGAGGCGTAGGTATCGGTTTCCAAAGACCCAATTAAAGGAGATTCACAAACCTATAATTGTTTCTGGGAGAAAGTGAGAAGCATGTTCTATGCTCTAATGGGAAGTGAAAGTCAAATCCCAATCAAATTAGCTCGAAATGGCGTGATTTGTGACTAAAATGCACCGAGTATGGGGGAATTTACAACAACCTCAAAAACTTACACAAAAGTAGGTCAAACGATTTCAATGTATTTAAAGCGGCTTTGGATCAATTTGAAAAAATAACGCCAACCCGGAAAAGTTTTCCATATATGAAACCGTGGCTAAATTTGAAAGACGCTCCAAAATGGAAAGAACAAATGGAAGAAATTTCATAAAACTCTTCCGATTCAAAGCGTTCAAGAAACCCTGATGCTACTTCCTAACATTCATACGGGGGAAGACACATCGACATCAAAGATGATCCAATAGATCTTGAAGAAAGCAACCTCTTCGGCGGCCAGTTGGAAGAAATGAAACAAAAAAAAGCGGGTTCGTCGGCTTCGAGATCTACTGTTATCGATCATTTTGAAGATAAATTTTATCGATATGTCCACAGTCAAGAAACCAAGGTGGAGATGTTGATTCGGGTGAAACAAGAAAATGGTTGAAGCACAAATGACACTACAAACAAAAACCGACATGGAGATTTTGAAGATGAAAGCGGATGATCTCGAAGGAGAAGATTTGGAGATATTTTTGGTGATGAAAGAATCCGTTCAAACACGATATATGAATATGGGGTAGTTTTTTTAGTTATGTTTGCCTTTTTTTAACGTTGCGTTTTTTTCAAAGTAATGATTTTTTTTAATGTAATGTGGTATTTTAATTAAATGGAAAACTAGTTTAAAACAATATATGTTTTTAATGTATTTTTTAATTAAAAAAATGATGTAGAGTGAAGTGGTAGTGGTGGGTATCCCATAGGTTTAATGGTAGGATGTGGTGAGTGGTTAGGCTGGAGGGGTGATACTACACTCCCTCATTTTGCCACACTGCCACATAGGCGTCACATCACTATTTACCACAAAAGTGAGATTTTTTTCACACCTAAGAAGTGGCGACACTTGTTTTTTTTAATAAATGAAAACTTTAATTTTAATTGAAAACATAATATTTCACTAATTAAAAAATAAACATTACATTGCATTACTTGAAAAAGAAAAAAATATATATCACATTAAAAAATACTAAAAACTTAGAAAAAAAAACTAGAAATGTTAAACCTACAAACTTAAGAAAAACACACCAAACGATTTTAAAAAATCCTAATTAGCATAACGTGTTTTGAGGTTGACTTTCATCTTCATAGCAATTTCTAGCTCCTGCCCAGTCAACTTTGACATGTCCATTGTTAGTATTTTCAAGTCACTTTCCCTTTGTTTTCGAAGCTCTCTTTTGGAAGTAAGTTGCAATTTTTTGTCCATTTTATCTTTTATAACATTCATATTGCCCCCCCCATTTCTTTCAACTCATCTGAATCTGACGTTTTTCCTTTGCCTTTGCTTTTTGCATTGTCCTTTCCAATTGGTCGGGAAGGTGGTGAAACTTGAACGAGTTCATCTTCATTGAGGTCGAAACCAACATGAGTATCAGATGCAATGTATTCGGATTCAAATGTTTTTGGGCATTTTGAACCACTATCGATATGCTCATCGGATGTTTTTCTATTTTTCAATTTCTTGTTATCTTTCACAAGATTCCAAACTTCAAGAAACTTGAAAGCCTTCATGTTTTTTTTGGTACACTTTTAGCGCTTTCTGCAAAATCACATAATCGCGTTCTCTGCTTTTCCATTGATGTTTAATGTTGTTATACAAATCATTAAACAACATGAATTCCATTTTTATCTTCCCCCATTTCGAATACACTTGAGTTTTTGAGCGATATTCTCCACGGTTCATTCTTTTATGGAACCTATGTCTATCTCGCATCCAAAAATGGTCAAGCTTTTGGTCTTTTCCTGTGGTCGCATCTTCTGAAATATCGATCCATGATTTTGCCAATACTAACACTTCTAAGGGTTCCCATCCTTTAGTCGCCTCCTTCTTTTTTCTTTTACTTTGTGCTCGAGTGGGTTGTGTTTCTTGAACGAATTCGGGTTCCGAATCAGAAATGGGTGTTCATGGTTGTGATTGTGATTGTTGAATATACTCAGGTTGAGAAAAAAATTCAAAAGAACTAAAATCCAGGCTGGGTTGTGGTTGTGTTTGTGGACGTGGTTGTGTTGGTCGTTATGGTTGTAAGATTTGCTATGGATAATACGGAAGCACGACGAATAAATCAGTTGACCATACAAAGGTGTAACACCTGTTCCATGTATTGATTAATTTATATGATATTAAGGGTTTTGTGCATGGACACGGCGAGTTGGGATGCTCCAACTCGTCGAGTAGAGACTATTATGAAGATGCAGGATTCAGGATCTACTTGACGAGTCGGAAGGCCCCGACTCGACGAGTAGGAGCTGTAAAGAGAAACCCTAATTTTAGAGTTTGCACCATATTTAAAGAACATAATCTGCCTCTTGTGGCCTCTTTTATCACCCTATTAGCCAAAGAAAACCCTGATTCGGCCTTGTACCTTCTTGAGTGAGAGTAAGAGATTTTGTTAGCAATTTTGGGGTATTTTGTGAAGGATTCTAGAGCTTGAAGAGGAAAGAGAAAGGAGAGAAGTAGTAGATCCGACATCTACTCTGTATTGGCCATCATCTTGAGGTATAAAGTCGTCACCTTCATCTCTAGTTAATTAGATCCCTTCTCTTGAAAGTAAATGACCATTTTGGGGAAAAATAGAGTCAAACTCAGATCTGGACCTATCACAAGGATATGGTTCCAGATCTGGACCCTCTAGGTCCCAAATGACATAAAGTTGCTCACTTTATATAGTTTAGACCCATTCCATGCACAAAAACCTTGTAAGAAGCCTAGTTTCGATGTTATGGCCTTGAAGGGCCTTGCATGCATGTGAAGTTTGAAACTTTACATGGTATCAGCACTAGGAGAGTTTGTATCTGGAGTTTAGGACCTTAGATCCTACTGAAAACGGTTGAACTTGAAAGAGACTGAAGGAACTTGTTGAGTCCCTTAGTTGACTCGACGAGTCAGGTAGGGTTTACCCATTTTCGAGAGTCGGGGTGATCTCGGTGAAAGATTAGAGTTTTCGGTATCCATGGGTTTTCGATCTTCTGGACATTGAGGAACTCAATGAGTTACGTAGGTGACTCGGCGAGTTGAAGTGTTACTCGGGTAACTTGACGAGTTGTAGGATGCACTTGATGGGTTGAGGTCAACATAGACTATTGACCTTTACTTTGACCAGGGTTGACTTTGAGGGTATTTATGGTGTTTCGTGATCATGACAAGTCAATTACATGATGATTATAGGCAGTATAGTTGGTGCAGCCGGAGGGATATTTGATGTTAGCTTGTCAATTCTCACCATACCAATGGGCCTAAGGCCCCAAGGCTACCCATTTTATGATATGTGGTACACTAGCTGTAGTAGAGATATGTGGTATGATAGTTAGCTTTATGCTAAGTGGTATGCTAGTGATTATGTGATATTTGCATGGAAGATCCCGGGGGGGGGGGGGGGTGGCAGTTGGATATAAGGCCATGTGGGCGAGCGCGTGGCATTCCTAGGTAAAGACAATGGGGGAGCCCATGGCATGATGGTATAAGACCCTAGGAGGAGACCAGGGCCTACTTATATGTTTATATATGAGTTATGTAGTATGATAGATAGTTCTATGATATATGATATGCTAGTTGATTATGTATGTTATTGCATGGAAGACCTCGGGGAAGCCCGTGGCAGTTGGATATAAGACCATGTGGGGGAGCCCGTGGCATTCTGTAACATCCCAAAATTCAAGCCCAAAAATTTCATTTTTAAATTAAGTAAAACATAAGTAATATCACCAGAACATTGCCAATAAAGAAAATTGTAAAGTCATGTCTCAAAATCCATATCACCAGTACAATAAAAATCAGAGTACAAACCCAGAAAGTCCGATGTGGAATCATGTGTGTGTGTGTGATGCGATGCTACGCCGACGACTCCTTCCCCTTAGACGAAGAGGTACCTGAAACCAAAACTGAAACTGTAAGCACAAAGCTTAGTGAGTTCCCCCATCATACCTCATAGCATATAATATCGTCGGTATCTTTCAACCGGTAACTTCCATCGGTATCTTTCAACCGGTAATCATCATCAGTATCTTTCAACCGGTAATCATCGTCAGTATCTTTCAACCGGTAATCATCATCGGTATCTTTCAACCGGTAACTGCCATCGGTATCTTTCAACCGGTAACTGGGGACTATTCCACCCCCTACCACTAGCATACAATAACAAGATCTAAACATACAGTCAGGCATATCCAAGTACTGACCTACCCTTCGGTCCTAAGGACCGCTGTCAGGGAAACTAATCCCTACTATACACATAACATATCATACAGATAAATCTCATGACCAAAGCACATAACCATACCAAGATAATTATCACAAAGACAATCATCTTCTAGATACGCCCTTTTGGTGGGTCGGCATTGTGGTCGTAGACCCACCCCTAGTGGAAGGTAACTCACCTCAAGGTCGTGCAATGTTTGAACTATCCTCGACGTATAAGTCGACTCCATTCGACTCCTCCATCCCTACACGACAACCTTCAAGTCATCACACAAAACATGCAACCCTAATCAGGGTTAGTTCAAGTCCAGTCAAAGTCAACATCCGGTTGACCTGACTCGTCGAATTGGGCCGCCAACTCATCGAGTCCCTACCTATCATCTATCCTTCTTCGCGCATCTACTCGTCGAGTTTAGCAACGACTCGACGAGTTCCCATTCCATATGAATCACCGAATGAATCCTCATCTGACTCGCCGTGTTGTATAAACAACTCGTCGAGTCCATCCTCAGCTGATGAATGAGTCATGTCCTCGACTCGCCGAGTTGTATGAACAACTCGTCGAGTTCATATTCAAAAGTTGGGAGATCGCCTTAGACTCGCCTAGTCTCCTCATGCACTTGTCGAGTCCTATAGACTCCAGGTCTATGGATAAGTCCAATATGTTGGGTCACTCCTTTGAACCCTCTAAAACCCTTCTAACACCCAATTGGTTCCCCTTGACCCTCAACAGATTTGGGGACATCAAGCCTTGGACTCGCCGAGTCCCATGATCGACTCGCCGAGTCTATATTGCCCAGGTCTCATTTCTCGATTTCTGGTGTACAACACTTGTCCAAATGATAGATCCAAGCCCCTAAGCTCGATCTAGCACGTAAAGTTACGAACTTTACGTGCATGCATGGGACTTTTGAGCCTAAAAGGCCCTAAAATAGCTCTTATAATGCATGGGACCTTCCTTGAGTGCAAAAGCAACTCCAATCTGCCTTGTGACTCTTCCCAAGTGTTAGATCCGAAGTCTTGACCCCAACCATGTTTGCAAATCATGGTTGGTCACCTCATATGGCTTAAAAGCCCTAAATCTTCCCCAAAAAGGGATCTAACAAAAAAGCAAGCAAGGTATAGACTTTATACCTTTCAAAGACTGCAAATGATGTCCCAAACACGAATCCTTTAGTCTCCTCTTGATCCTTCTATGCTCTTCCTTCTTTCTTGTGAACAAAACCACCAAAATCACCACAAATGCCTTTAGATCTTCACACACTCGGCTAGGGTTTGCTATGGAGGGTCTCTGGGAGCAACAGAGACGAGTGGTGGCTGAAAGAGATGATTAAATAGGGTGCAAACCCTCAGATTAGAATTTTTTTTTCCAGTCAGAGCCTACTCGTCGAGTCTGGCCGCCGACTTGACGAGTCAGCCACTGAAGTCCCTTGTCCAAACCTGCTCCTACTCGACGATTTGGGCCTTCAACTCGCCGAGTCCTAGGCCAAAAATGGAAAATACTTAAATAAAAATACATACCAGAAACCGAGTGCTACAAATCTCCCCCACTTATTTCAGACTTCGTCCTTGAAGTCTGCTGCTCGTTCATAGAAAAGTTCTGGGTAATGCTCCATCATCTCATCCACCGGCTCCCAAGTCCACTCCGAGCCCTTCCGGTGCTGCCATTGTACCTTCACTAGCTCCACCCTCTTGTTCCTCAGATCCTTCAACTTCTGGTCGAGGATCGCCACTGGCCGCTCAATGTAATTCAGGCTGTCATTGACTTGAATATCCTCTAAGGGTACCACCGCTGAGTCGTCCACCAGGCACTTCCGCAGCTGGGAGATGTGGAAAGTGTTGTGGACCTGACTGAGTTCGGCTGGCAGATCCAACCTGTACGCCACATTGCCCACCCGGGTGATAACCCTGAAAGGACCAATGTACCTGGGGTCCAACTTGCCCCACTTCTTGAATCATATGACGCCCTTCCATAGAGACACACTCAGGAGAACCATATCCCTGACCTGGAATTCCAGGTCTGATCGGCGCTTATCCGCATAACTTTTCTGCCGACTCTGAGTAGTCTGAAGCGTGCTCCGGACCTGCTGAATCCTCTCTGTCGTCTTGAGCACCACTTCGGTGCTCCACATGACCCTTTGGCCAACTTCACCCTAGTATATCGAGGTCCTGCACTTCCTCACGTACAACATCTCGAAGGGAGGATGATCGATACTCGCGTGATAGCTATTGTTGTATGAGAATTCAGCCAACGGAAGGTAAGTATCCCAACTACCTCCGAAGTCTAAGACACACGCCCGCAACATGTCCTCCAAAGTCTGCATGGTCCGCTCACTCTGATCATCTGTCTGCGGGTTAAAGGCGGTGCTAAAATGCAGACGAGTACCCAACTCGTCATGAAACTTCTTCCAAAACCTAGAAGTGAACCGAACATCTCTGTCTGAAATCACCGACACTGGCACCCCGTGCCGCGCCACCACCTCCCTGATATAGATGTTGGCCAACTTTTCGGCTGAAATACTCTCCTGAATCGGAATAAAGTGGGCACTCTTGGTCAACTGATCGACGATGACCCAAATCGAATCCACTACTCGCGCGGTCCTGGGAAGCTTTGTGATAAAATTCATCGTAATGTCATCCCATTTCCACAGCGGGATATCCAACGGCTGCATCTTGCCGTGTGGCCTCTGGTGCTTGGCCTTGACCTTCCTACTGGTCAAGCACCACTCCACATACCAAGCCACACCCCTGTTCACACAGGGCCACCAATAATCAAGACGGAGATCCTTGTACATCTTCGTCGCCCCGGGATGAATAGAGAATCTGGATTTGTGCGCTTCTTCCATCAATACCTGGCGCACACCCCAAGGTACGAAACCCACACTCTACGGTGCACAGTCAACAATCCTCGGCTATCGTAGTCGAAAGAGGAAACCTGGCCCACGATTCACTCGCTCTTCCGATGTTCCTCCTTCATGGCCTCCTCTTGGGCCTCCCGTATCCTCTCCAACAGCGAAGTCACCACTTTCATCCTCATGCAGATATCCCTGATCGGCACTGCCTTGCGGCTAAGCGCGTTGGCCATAATCCTTGAGATACCTTAGGCTCTTGTGGTCCGTGTAAATCATACAACAAACCCCATAGAGGTAATGACGCCAAATCTTGAGGGCGAACACAACAGCCCCCAGCTCCAAATCATGTGTCGGGTAGTTCGCCTAGTGAGGCTTCAGCTGCCTCGAAGCGTAAGTAATGATGTGCCCTCTCTGCATCAATACTGCGCGCAAACATGAGATGGACGCATCGCAGTATACAATGAAATCCTCCATGCCCTCTGGCAGGGCAAAGATCGGCGCTTCGCACAATCTCTGCCTCAATGTCTCAAATGCATCCTGCTGCTCAGGCCCCCAACGGAAGACCACGACCTTCCTTGTCAGCCTGGTTAGGGGCACGACTATCTTGGAGAAATCCTGGATGAATCTCCGATAGTAGCCTGCCAATCCCAGGAAGCTCCGAATCTCGGATGGAGACCTCGGTACCTCCCACCTCATCATGGCCTCTACCTTGGCCGGATCTACCGAAATCCTGTTCTGGTTGACAAGGTGCCCAAGAAACTGCACCTCACGCAACCACAACTCAGACTTGGAGAATTTAGCATATAAGTTCTCCCTCCTCAAAGTACTCAAAACCTCCCGTAAGTGCTCCTCATGCTGCTCTCGCGTCTTGGAATAGACCAAGATGTCATCGATGAAAACTATCAAAGACCGATCCAGCATCGGTCTGCACACATGATTCATGAGATCCATGAACGCGGCAGGAGCATTAGTGAGCCTGAATGGCATCACCACAAACTCACAGTGACCATAACGTGTCTGAAAGCCAGTCTTCTGCCCATCCTCCTCTCTGACCCTCATCTGGTGATACCTTGAACGCAAATCAATCTTGGAGAACCAAGATGCTCCCGGTAGTTGGTCAAAGAGATCATCGATCCTCGAGAGTGGGTAACGGTTCTTCACCGTCACCTTATTCAGCTCCCGATAATCTATACACATCAGATGCAACCCGTCCTTCTTCACAAACAGAATCGGGGCTCCCTAGGGTGAACTGCTCGGTCTAATGAACCCCTTGTCTAACAGCTCCTGCAGCTGTGTAGACTACTCCTGCATCTCAAAAGGAGCCAACTGATACGGTGCCTTGGCTATCAGAGCTACGCTAAGGACTAGGTCGATCCTGAACTCCACCTGTCGCTCCGGAGGTATCCCAGGAAACTCCTTGGGGAATACGTCCTCAAACTCCCGTACCACGGGCACATCGCCCACCGTCGCCTTACCCGCCTCCCAGGTATCCATAACATATGTGACATAACTTGTGCAACCCTGCTAGAGGTAGCGCCTTGCCCTTGCTGCTGAACATAAAGTTGGTCATCGTTGTCGCCTTTCGCCTTGAACCACCAGCTCTCCCCCACTAGGGGTCTTGAACCGCACTGACTGCTGCGCGCAGTCGATCATTGCCCCATTGGGGCTCAGCCAATCCACTCCAATAATAACCTTTTTCCCCCGCAAAGGTATGGGAACCAAGTCCACCATGTAACGTTCCTCGAACATCCTTAAAACACAATCCCGGTAGACCTCTTACGCTCGTACAGAACGGTCGTCCGCAATCTCGACCTCTAGAGGGCAATTCAACATGCCCGAAGACTCAGGAAACTTCTTGCTAAGCGCAAGAGAGACAAATGATCGGGTGGCACCCGAATCAAACAACACCTAAACTGGGATACCGATCACATGGAACGATCCTAAGCAAGGCACATAATATATCAAAATCACGGCGACATAACATAAAAGCACAAATAAGAAATCATACCCGTCACCACATCGGGTGCAGCGCGTGCCTCCTCGACTGTCAACTGAAATGCTCGAATCCGAACCACTGGAGCCTCCATCTTGGCCTTCCGGCCATCCACAACCCGTGCTGTCGTTGGAGTTGGCGCCACTGCCGGCGCCGCTGCTGCTGTTAATCTAGGGCAATTGGCCTTTTTATGGCCCCTCTGATTGCAATGAAAGAAAATCAGGTCTGATGTTTGAATCGCAAGAGTAGGGGCAGTACAATCTCTGCCAAAATGCCCAACCTTGCCACACTTATAGCAGCCTGAACCCGGCCCAGTGCGACAAGCTCCCTCATGTGACCGACCGCATTTCCCACAGCGGTCCCGTCCTGACTGGCCTTTCGGCCTACCATCGGATCCCTTGGGCTTCTTCTCCGAAGCCCCCGTCGCCTGCCCCTCCTCTGCCTTCCTCTTCTGGATGTGCTCCAAATCAATCTCCCTATCCTTAGCCCTGGCAATCATGGAATCCAGGGTAGGGTAAACTGAAAAATTGACATGCTCCTGGATGTTAGCTCGTAGCATGTCATGGTAGCGGGTCCTCTTCATGTCCTCATCACCCGCATACTGGGGCACCAACAAAGCCCTCTCCCAAAACTTGGCGATGATCTCTGCCACAGTCTCTGTATTCTGTCTCATATCCAAGAACTCCCTGGATAGCTGCTGAAGCTCCACAATTGATGCAAACTCGGCCCTGAATCGGGTCACAAAATCTGACCACGTCATAGCCTCAATGGTTGGGGCTCCCAACATGTCACAAGTCAACTCCCACCAATCTCTGGCTCGGTCCCTCAAACATCCTGCAGTGAAACGGACCTTCGACTCTTCCGGGCATAAGCTCATCAGCTGTGGAGACTCATTGTCTGCTATCCATCTCCTAGAAGCAATGGGGTCCTTCACCCCATGGAAATCCGGCGCACCACTCCCTCTGAAGTCCTTAAAGGACAGTGTGTGTGTGCCCGTCTAGCCAGGTGCCAGACCACTCCTAAATGATTGGAGGTGATCCTCCATCACCTCAATGATCCCCTCCTTGATCGACCCGAAGATAACAGGTGTCGCATCGAGGATACCTCTCGTGCGTAACCCATCATCCACATGCTCGGATCCTGTACCTCCCGCTCCATGTCGCGTGACCATCATTCTGAAAATAAACATACAATTGTCAGGGTCACATCTACTTTCTAGAGGTCTCACACCCTTTCCAAGTTTCCTGGTTCCATATAGGCCCTCCTTGACTCGGGTACGGATCATCTACTTCCATTAGTATGGGCCCATACTACCTTCCACATCTATTCGTACTTTCCTCAAGTTATGGAACTTGAAGAGCTTTTGGATTAAAACTACTTTAAACACATAAGTTATGGAATTAATTAGTTTTGAATAGTTTCAAAACATGCCCTCAAGTTTTGGAATTTGAAAAGTTTTCACTTATGAATACTTTAATTCCAAGTTAGCCCTTAGAATTTTAAAAGTTAAAATTCAACCCTTATACTTTATAATATTATAAGTTAATAATATATATATGTATAAGAGTAAAGTCAGTCTTACCGCTAGTACGCCTCATTCACGAAGCCGGTCTATAAGGTGGGTATAAGGTTGTTGCCTATAAAATGGCAACTTAATGGGTGTCCACTCTCACCCACCGCTTGCTTGACTGGTGGAGGGTCGTTAGCCGAACGGGTTTGACAGGACTAGAATTCTCCCTTCATTAAAAGTATTAATGATAAATACTAAGTAACTAAACTCTTAATAATACCCAATCTTAGTTACTTAGGAAAATGTGAATAAGGTGCTAATCCATGAAATTACACTTTGCACTTTGTTTAAGTCGGTTAGTGGAGTGTGTGTGGTTAACTGGCACACTAACTCGTATTTAACAAGGTAGGTAAAGGGTAACTTAATGTTTATCATAGTATCGATGGAGCGTGTGTGGTTAACCGACACATCGATTGAGGGGTAAACATTTAAGGGTACCAAGTAATTTGCATGGTTACTTCACACCTTGTTTTGTGATCGTCGGCATCCCAGTCACAAAAACCTGAAGGGCACTCTCGAGATTGAAACATGCCATTGAACAGTTCAATGAATCTGAAAGATCTAGGAGTTTCAAAACCAATTAAAACCTAATAATACATTTCGCTTATCTTGGTGGAAATTGGTGAATCGTCATTCACCTACCTTCAAATATTTTATAGCTTGGATTACGACATCCTTCTTCTAAGTTATAAAATAGTTTGTTGGGTCCTAGCCTTAATATTTCATATTGGGTGTCATATTAAGGACTTTAAATCAACTATCTTGAATATCTCCCAAAAGATGTCTGGTTTAGACATTTATGATCTTCCCAAATCTCTTGAAACAAACTTTCCTAATGAAGATGATGTCCCATGGATATCATTCTTCTTTCACCTCCTCCAATTATTCTCCCTAACCCACAAGTTCAAGGTCACTCAAGCCCTATTGGCAAGGCAAGGTCTAGGTGTGATCACATCTTGGAGGTGTAGTCACATATTGACAAGCCGGGAGAGTTGGGTGTCAAAGTCTTGAGAAAGTTGGTGGTTCAATCAATTTCTAAGTCACATAGTGAGCTCCTTTGGGACTCCTATGAACCAGACTATGACAAGACCCTTAATGATCTTATCTATTTGCTAAGATCAACTTCCTAAATCTTTATGGACATTGACAATGATGGCATTGGATATCCAGTAAAGCTCTCTCTTCCCAATGGAAAGGGATTGGGCATAGTCAACTGGGTTGACCAAATGGTAAAGAGAAAAGCTAAGTCCGTGATAGTCCAGTGTACCATTACCAAAGGGTCCATATGTTTATATTGCCAAAGGAAGGGGCATTAATTGCAAAGCTACCAAATTTACCTAAGGATGTTAAAGTCAATAAGTTTGACTCTACTTCAGGTAAAGTCCACTATCTAACTCTGCTAAGTTTCTATTCTAAGATTCTTGATACATGATGTGATTGGGTCACATGTTGATGTTTTAAGAATCAAAGAAAAGTGAAGAAACTTAAAGAAAGAATATGCTGAATCTGATCGCATAGATGGATTTCTATCGCATAGTTTTGAAGATCGGATTCTTGGGCTACTTCTTAGGAGTTATGAGATATTGCTTAGGAATAGATAACAAAAAGTTTTCATATGGATTGTAAGGACAAGTTCTTCCGCAAAGTTTTTTAAAATAAAAGGAAAATTTTGATTTTATTTATTTTAAAATATCCTTACAATGGCATCTGTGGAAATTTTTGTTGCTTATAAGATTCCATTAAGAGTAAGAGTGGAAATATGAATTTGATTCTTTCATTTATGGTAGTGTCTAAATTTACCAAATAAGGAAAGATTCTCATCACCCAAGTTTCAGTTGGATAGAAACTTGGAATCATGCAAGGTGTATAGCATGATGAATGAGAATTTTCAAGTATTGGAAAATTAAGACTAACTACTTGTTCACATGGATGTGTGAGTCAAGTAACGGACTAAGGGATCGAGTACACATTCTTGTGCACTGATTAAGTCCACAACAAAAGATCGATAAGATTATTCGTCATAATTTACTAAAGATTAGTAAATATGGTTATACTTACAGGCTAAAGTATAATTCTGAGACATTGGAAAAGTTTCAATGTAAGGTAGAGCGAATAAGAAGAATCAACTTAGGCAGAAGGATAAAAGTTTCTCAAATCTGAAAATATGGGAGAGTACTTTAGTATCAGTTTTTGTGATCATCTAAATGATTAAGAAACCATATCAAAGTTAGTTCTCTAAGGAAATCTTAGTGCATTCTTATGACTAAGAAGAGGAACTTGAATTGTTGAAATGGTTAAATCAAGAAGATGAGTCATACTTCGTTCCAAAAACAATTCTTAGAGTTATACTCTATGATTGTAACTTGAGTGACATGTCTTAAAGAAGGTTTAAAACACTTGTCAAATGTAAGAGTAAAAGTTTTCTACTCTTGTAGATTTGAAATTGGTAAGTTGTGATGTTTTGGATAAAACAAAGACCAACTTAGGCCAATTTTGTGAAGTGTTTGTCTTGATTAGAATCCACACTATCTCTTGGATGTTTGACAAGCGAGTCTTACGGGTCAAGAGGATAGTGGGAGTCTTAAAGGTCTTGAAAGTCTCAAGAACTAATCAAAGACAAAACCTGAAGTTCTTCACTAGCACACAACTTGAGGATTATAACCTATCGTGTTGACATATTCTGTGCCCATTCCAATTAAAGTTGGCTTTGCATATGAGTTCTTAGAGTTCTCAATTGGTTGCACAACGGCTTGGAAGCAATGGCAGGCCCTTGAGCTACCATGTGGCAAGAAATTAAGATTGAGTTCAGTCCATATGAGTTTGGATTTGTCATTATCCTTGTCTTGTGACTATGGTTTTGACAATTCACATGGATAAGAACACATACACCATTAAATCTAAGTGTCATAAGGTTTCTCTTTGATTCATGAAAATGATGGTGAGGAAACACTTTCACAAAGTAGATTTTAGCTAGATAGCAATTATGATATTTGCATTCTCAAAGTCGTTAGTGGAGCGTGTGTGGTTTACCGGCAAACTAATTTGGACTTGTGAGAAGTGGCAAAAAGGTCTAACCATTATGATTACGGCATCCCTCTTCATAATTGTTTAGAAACATAAGTGTGCTATCTAAGGGAAGGTGTATGATTTTGATAAAGTTTTATCAAAACAATCTAGTATCAGAAATATGAACTTTGGTAAGAAAGTCAACTGATTTCTGAGTACATGTCAAAGCTAGTGGGAGCATAAGTGTTATGCTAATAATCATCACGTTAGTGGGAGCATGATAATTATGATAAGTATTGCAAGTTAGCAATCTTAATTATAGAAAACAAAAGGTTTCAATTGGGAAAAGGTTGTTTTGCTATAATTAAGGGAGAGGAAATTATACTTCATCTCAAATCTATAAGCTTAGATCGTGAGGTTTTAATCATTTAGTCAAGGTATATATATATATATATATATATATATATATATATATATATATATATATATATATATATATATATATATATGAATTTCATGTTGGAATGGCTCAACATAAGGAAATTTTGTATATGGGTCCATTATTTGCGTTCTAGAATTCGATTATGATTACGGCATCCCTTTTCATAATCTGAATTATGAGAACCTGGCAAATAGAAATGGAAATATTATAGCAAAAGACCGGTTTAGTCTTTATGTAAGACATCATGAATCGTTTCCCATATGCTTCGGATATAGGATCGATTACATGTGCTATATTCATCCTTTCTAAAATTTTCCAAATGCCTGGGGCATTAAGAAGGGAAAAGGTTTAGAACTGGATATGACTAAAAGGATTAAACAATTGTCGAGGACAATCTAAAGTTTACCAAAGATTGGTTGCTCAAGGACAGTTGGAAGTATAGTGATAATTCTGGAAGGACCATATTGACATAATCTGTAAGGAGGCAACTCTTGTTCAGAAGTGATAGTGAAAATGGAATCTGGAAATGTTTCAAAGTTAGAATTTTCAATCTGTTTAAGATTAGGAAACTTAATGCAAGAAGGATGTTTCTAAGGAGCTGATCTCCTTTGGAATGATCTATAATGGTTGTTGTCAAGTCTTTCTGACTTCGTGCATAATCATTACAAGAGGATCAATGCATATAAGTTTAGAATCTAACAGATTTCAGTAAATCGCATGAATTTGGAATTCTTGCATTTGTAGTAAGGATTTGGGACTGTGAAAAGAGGATCATTGGATTTATGTTCAATTGATCTATTTCACAAAGTAAAGATCATAGACAAACATAGTATACATACTTGGTGTATGACATGACTAGTGTTTAGAAAACATAGTGTACATGCTTGGAGCATGGGACAACTATTGTTTTAAATTCAAGAATAAAGTTGATAGCTGAAACAGTATACAAAGAAAAATGTGTAATCATATGGTGATAAATAAAAGGTGTTTTATTTATGTTCATAGGTTTTGATACCATATTGGATTCAATTATTATTGTGTTTCACTTTGCATGTTTTGACTTCCCGAATAAACAAGGTTATTCTTCCGGAATGACTAAGTTATTCAAACCATCCACAGCCGGTCATATGTTGGAAGTAGATATGAATTAAGACTGTCATAGGTTGGCTTGTAGAGGTCTAAGGTGTTGGACAAAGGGCTACAACACTCATGAGTGCTCATAAGTTCTGAGTAATGGATTCAACCCGCACTCATTGGAATCACTTCATGGATTTTATCACGAGTGATCATGAGACAATAATATCTTATATTCTTCAATCCTAGAGATATGAGTTGTTACTATGAGTTGGTTGTACATTGATTGCACGAAAATGCATTCGGTAACTCGGTGCTATAAAACGTGCCTTTGTGTATGATTCAACAAGTAGTAGAACAAGCCATATGAGTCGAAGTTTATCCATTCCTTTTACCTTCGGGATAAAAGCGATATATGTGGGCCCCTCGATGATTTGATGATGACAAATGGAAGTGCTCGGCCGGGCCAGGACTGATTTGATTTGTTCAATTAGTTAGTCGTCATAAATCGGAAATCGGGAAACAACAAATGGACAGAGAGAATGATTATAATCCATGTCTCAGTCCATATGATATCTAGAATGGAGGAATATATGATCCCTTATCTAATGGACAAGTCATTGACAAAGGTCAAAGTTCGATAGAAGCTTTTGAGAGCTACGATTGCCAGTCGGTTCCTGAAGTCATACACAATAATAGTTTTAGACTTATCCAAGTGGGATACTGTTGGATTAATGTCTAAGTCCATAACTATAATTGGTAATACTTGACCCGACCCGTCATGGTCCATTTGGGTTGCATGGAATCATGCACTTGGATAGACTATAATGAGAGAAATAAGACACTTATGGTTATTAATATATTATAAGTTCTAGTATATTAATTATAAGAATAATAAGATTATTTAATTAGTATTGATCAAGAATTAATCTAGGATTAATTAAGTGATCAAAAGAATAATTAAATATATGGGTTGATTATGCAAATCATCCATACTTATATAGTGGGCTAATGTTCCATGGATTATCTAGTTGGGCTAAAACCCATATGATGCTCCATGGTGTTTTTGTACCCTTGGATCATGGAAATGAAAGGCCATGTCAATTAGGGTTTACATGGTATAACCCTAACTATATATGCATCTTATTCTTGACCAAAATTGGCGACTAGTGTGTGTAATAGAATGGCTAGCCTATTTTCATGAAGTGTAGAATTCTCTCAAGTTATTCCAAGTGTATTTGGTGTTGTGTGAACCATTTGAGGTGTCACACTTGGGACACTAGGCACTCAAGCTTCATGAAGACATGCTACATCAAAGAGGTATGTATTCTATCTTGTTATATTCATTATTTTATAGCTTAGATTAGGATAATACCTTGGATGTTCATATTTGCATGTATAATAGAGAAAACATAGATCCAAGGTATTTAGGGTTGCATGTACACTTAGGAGTGTTAGAATGCTCAAAACCCAACATTATGTCCATTCCAATTAGAGTTGACTATGCATGTGAGTTCTATGAGTTCTCAATTGTTTGCGTAACAACCTGGAAGCAATGGTAGGCCCTTGTGATGACGGGTGGCGAGAAAATGAGATTAAACAAGTTCAGTCCATTTGAGTTTGGATTTGTCACTAACCTTGTCTTTTGATTATGGTTTTGAGAAATTCACATGGATAGGAACATATACGCCATAAAATCTAGGTGACATAAGGTTTCTCTTCGATTCATGAAAATGATGGTGACGAAACGCTTTCATTAAGAAGATTTTAAGTAGATAGCAATTGTGATATTTGCATTCTTATATAGTTAGTGGAGCGTGTGTCGTTAACCGGATCACTAACTAGTGAGAATTGCAAAAGGTCTAGACAAACATGTGAGCTATCTAAGGAAAGGTGTATGATTTTGATAAAGTCTTATCAAAGCATCTCGTATCATAAATCTGAACTTTGGTAAGAAAGTCAATAAAGTATTGATTTCAAGAAGTCCAGCTGATTTCTGGATACATGTCAGAGCTAATGGGAGCATAAGTGTTATGCTAATAATCATCTTGTTAGTGGGAGCATGATTATTATGTTAAGTGTTGCAAGTTAGCAATGTTAATTATAGAAAACAAGTTTCGATTCGGGTTTGAAAACTTGTTTTGCTATAATTAAGGGAGAGGATTTTATACTTCATTCCAATTCTACAAGCTTAGATTGAGATTTTAGTCAACTTTAGTCAAAGATATATATGAATGTTATGTTGGAATGGTTCAACATAAGGAAATTCTATATAGGTTGCATTCTCAAAATTCGATTATGATTATGGCATCCCTCTTCATAGTTCGAATTGTGAGAACATGGTAAATAAATAGGAATAGAACCAGACATGACTAAAATGATTAAACAATTGTCGAGGACGATACGAGGTTTACCAAAGATCGGTTGATCGTGGACAATTGGAAGTATAATGTAAACTTTGGAAAGGACCATATTGACATATTCTGAAAAGAGGCAACTCTTGTTCAGAAGTGATAGTCAAAATGGTAACATGGAATTGTTTCCATAGGTGGAAGTTATTCTCTAAATCTGTGCAAGATTAAAGAACTTAATGCAAAAAGGATGTTCAAAGGAATGTACTTTGAATTTGAGACTTCATTTCCATAGAATTGCTTTCCATTGGAATACTCTGTAATATTTGTTGCCAAGTATTTGTGACTTTTGTGCATAGTCATTACAAGGGGATGATTGCATATAAGTTTAGAATCTAACAGATTATAGTAGATGGAAAGAGTTTGGTATTCTCAAATTTACAATAAGGATTGGAATTGTGAAACAAACATCATTGAAATTCTGTCAACTGATCTATTTCACAAAGAGAAGACCATATGTAAACATAGTGTGCAAACTTGGAGTATGGCATAGCTATTGTTTGGACGAACATAGTATGCATGCTTGGTGCATGGCATGACTATTGTTTCAATTCAAGTATTAAGTTGATAAATTGAAACAATGAATAATGAGTAATCAATATGGTGCTTAGATACAAGATTTTTGTTTACACTCAAGAGTTTGGGACCATATAGGATTAAGTATTATTCTTGTGTTTTACTTTGCATGTTTTGACTTCCAGAATAACTAGGTCATTCTTCCCGAATGACTAAGTTACTCAAACTCTCCATAGTCAGTCATACTTTGGAAGTAGGTATTGATTTAAGACTGTCATGAATTTGGCTTGTATGATTTGTCTAATGTGCATTAGACATAGCAATGGTTGCTGCAACATTCATGAGTACTCATAACGCCTGAGTATTGGATTCAACCCACACTCATTTGGATTCACTTCATGGATTTATCACGAGTGAATCATGAGATGATAATATCATATATTCTTCAAACCTAGAGATATGAGTTGTTGACTATGAGTTGGTTATACATTGATTGCAGAAAACGCATTGGTAACTCGATGTTATAAAACGTGCCTTTGTGTATGATTCAACAAGTTGTCAGTACAAGAATATGAGTCGAAGTTTTTCCATTCCTTTTACCTTCGGGATAAAAGCGATATATGTGGGCCCCTCGATGATTTAGTGATGGCACCCCTAAGTGCTTGGCCAAGCCTGGACTGATTTGATTTGTTCAATTAGTCAGTCGTCATAAATCGGAAATCGGGAAACAACAAATGGACAGAGAGAATGATTATAATCCATGTATCAGTCCATATGATATCTAGAATGGAGGAGTATATGATGACTTATCTAATGGACGCGTCATTGATTTGTTCAGAGTTCGGCAGAAACTTTTAAGAGCTACGATTGCTGATCAGGTTGTGAAGTTATACTTGCAATAATAGTTATTAGACTTATCCAAATGGGAGATTGTTGGATTAGTGTCTAAGTCCATAACTATAATTGGTATATACTTGACCCGACTCGGCATGGTCCATTTGGTTGCCTGGCATTGGAACATTTAGGTAAACCTTTTAATGAGAAGAAGATATTTGTGACATATTAATATATTATAAGTTCTAATATATTAATATGAAATCATATTATTTAATTAGTATTGATCAAGAATTAATTTAGAATTAATGTAGTGATCAAAAAGAGACTAATTAAATATATGGGGATTGATTGTGTAAATAATTGATTCTTATATATGTGGGCTTATGATCCATGATTTCTTATGTTCAGTTTAACCCATGTGGAGGCCCACGGATACTCCATGGAGGTTAAACCCATGGAGCATAAGGAATGGGTAAAGTCATGGGTTACATGGTGTAACCATAATGTGCACACTATATAAAGACCCCATTGGTTGGTGAAATTGGCACTAGTATACAACATATAGGGCATGCCGATTTCATAGAGTGATAACACTCATATCTTCTCTCATGGTTATTCCAAATGTTCATGGTGTTGTGTGAACCATTTGAGGTGTCACATTTGGGGCACTAGGCTCTTGAGCTCCATGGAATCAAGCACCAAAAAAGAGGTATATAATTCTACTAGTTTTATATTACTTTTACTTCATAATATGCTAGTTAGGATAATACCTTGGAAAATTGATATTTGCCTGTATAATAGAGAAAACATAGATCCAATGTATTTAGGGTTGCATGTACACCATAGGAGTGTTAGAATGCTCAAAAACCCAACAGTATAAAGCTCCTATCTTGTCTATAATTTGCTTAGATCTAGTTTTAGAGCATTTTCTCCATATTTTGGTCCATAAATGTTAGCACTTGGGACTTAGACATCTCAAGTGAGTATACTTCCAGATTTAGGACATCAAAGGGCTCTCATGGCATAAAGGTGCAAACTTTATGGCCATTGAAGCCCCATGCAAGCCTTAGGATGTCATTTTGTCCTTATAAGCTCTAAAAGGCCATGTATGTAGAGAAAGTCAGAGACTTTACATGTTCATGTAGTGTCTAGGGTCAAGATCTTAGTTTGTATGCCTTAGCTTGAAGTATTATGGCTTTTAGATTAAGATCTAGGTCTTAGAGAGTTAGGGTTTGATCTAAGTCCATTAAGGACGAGTATTAGTGGGTAAAGGTGTAAACTTTACCCTTAAAAGGACATTTTCAGTATGCACATGAAGTATGGACCTTAGATCTGAAGGATAAGGGCTTAATCTATTACGATGGCTCAACGGACTAAAGAAATCATCGAGTCCATAGAGGAACTCGACGAGTTGGGTAGTAGTGTTCTAATCCTGTAAAGGGAAAAACTCGACGAGTTCAAAGTTGACTCGACAAGTCAACTGGGGAAGTCTCGATTCTGTAGATAGAAAGAACTCGACGAGTTGTGAAAGAAGTCGACGAGTTGGTTCGCAATTTCGGGATTTATGATTCATGGAACTCGACGAGTTGATGGACCAACTCGGCGAGTTGAGTCAACCTAGGATGTTGACCTTGACTAGAAGGCTGACTTCAACCAGGGTGTTGACTGTGACTTTGACTTTAACTAAAGCTGATCCGTAAGGGGGGTTCTGAGTATGAAAGGGTAATTAAATGAGATCTTTTACATGTAGGAGTTTCAGTGGAGTTGATTTCAGAGCCAGTAGAAGTGGGTCGAAGCAATGTCGACCCACTAGTAAGTGGTTATAGTAGAGATGATTTTCTTTGTGATAATTTTCTAGTATGCCACTATCTGTTATGCTTTATGTGCTAGTATGCTATGATATTATGTGATAGTAACCAGTCGAAAGGACCAAAGGGGTAGGCCAACACCCTGATATGCTAGGCAGTATGTGACTTATGTGTTTAAGTAATAGAATGTTATATGGTAGAATTAGGGGGTGAAATAGTCCTTGTTACCTGTCGAAAGGACTGAAGGGGTGGGCCAACACCCTGATATGCTAGGTAGTTACTGGTTGAAAGAGACCGAAGGGGTAGGCCAGCACCCATATATGCTAGGCAGTTACCGGTTGAAAAATATCGAAGGGGTATACCAGCACCCTGATATGCTAGGAAGTTACCGGTTGAAAGAGATCGAAGGGGTAGGCTAGTACCCGGATATGTTAGACACTATGTTTATTGTATGGTATGTGGTATGATGGGGGAACTCACTAAGCTTTGTGCTTATGGTTTTCAGTTTTGGTTTCAGGTAGTTCCTCTTCGAAGGGAAAGGGGCCGGCATGATGGCAACACATCACACATGATTTTCCGCACATAAGTTCTTTGGGAGACGTACTCTGACATTATTTTTCTATGATATGTTTTGAGATATTTTTCTCATGGGTTTTAGTATGATATGAGATGAATTTGATGATGTTTTCAAAAATCTATTTTTAGTCATGTGTTTAGCTCGAAGATCGTCCCTATCATCTCGTTATCTATCCAAAAACAGACCCAAGGTGAGATCATACCCCTACAATTTTCACAACTTTTATATGTTTTAGGGGGGAATACAAGTAAAGCACAAGAAAAAATTGTGTCAAAATATACAAACCGTTACATTTATATTTTTACTAAATATAAATATACATATGGGTTCAAATTTGATAAAATAACACTTTAACCCTTTTGTAACATGTTGAGCAAAAGGGGTATAATTATATAAACATATTATTTTATTTCACCTTATTATTAGGGTAAATTGATATTAGCATACAAAGGATTCACTATTTCAACGAAACATTTTTATAAACTATAATAGGTATAGTTTATGGAACATTCACATTTATAGCATACAAATGATTCACTATTTCAATGAAACATTTTTATAAACTATAATAGATATAGTTTATGGACCATTCGCACTATTTCACCCTCTTTGGGACAATAAAAATAATTACTTAAAAGTATACTTATTTTTTACGCTATGTAAACGCTATGAAAGGATAATACATACAGTTACAGGAAAAAGAGATTTCATTACACTATACGTAAACGAGTTAGTACATGATTGTGAGCCATTACTTCAATGCACCTACCACAGTACACACTAAAGTCTTGCATTATAAACAGAGTCTCTTGTAGGGAGAGCGTGACACTTGTGTATAGATCTACACAGGACTAACAATCATGCACCAAAACTATCAGCTACAGTTACACTGTCAGGTCTGGGGTGACAAATGTTGTAATATTCTGACGCCTGAAGAACGTCGTACAGGCCACTAGTCGTTAGCATGGTTATAATAAACACTCACAATAAGTACATTTTGTTTACGGGGCAAACATATCTTCAAATAGTTTTATTCAGATAAAACTACACTATACAATTTTTCAGTACAATGGATAGTTCTAGATACATACATTCAAAGGATTTTATATGGATACAACTACAGTACACTACTTCTAGTACAATACAGTTTACATGTCTAGAAACGTACATTCAAAGGGTTTTTCATATATACGATTACATTACATCATTTTCTAGTACGATACAGTTTACAATTATGGAAACATAAATTCAAATAGTTTTATAAAGATATAAAACTACGCTATAGTACTACAAAATACAACGATACTTATCCATTTTGGGCTTGGAACATTTAAGACTACAATTCATTTTTAAAGAAAATATTGGATTTTCTGGAAGAACACACTATCATTTTCAAGGAACAAAGACATATATTTGTCATAAAAAATACTTATGAACTCACCAACTTAATTGTTGGAACTCTCTTTCAAAACCACTTGTATTCTCAGGGAATCACTAAAACAGGTAACAACAAGCTTTTAAATATGAGACATTAAGACGTCAGTCAAGTCTTATATCATCATATTGTAATTGATTTTTGAAACGTGTAAACACTCACAAACCATGTAACTTCATCAATTATATTTATGATGGTTGTGTTTGATTTGATCTCTATTATTCAATTGTTATGATATTGTACAAGACGTCATCTGCCCCTAGACGTTTCCACCGTTTACTCAGTTCGGGGGTGTGTCAGATTGGTATGAGAGCATTGTTTATAGTGAAATAAGTATATCAAACCATATAAGATATATAACTATAAATACAACAAGACTAAAATGCTCTGACTAAAAGAATACTTTTAAATATAAGTATTTTATAAAGAGTATACATACATGCATACATACCAGAAACAGTATCACAGTGTGACAT
The DNA here is from genome assembly GCF_002870075.4 of Lactuca sativa. NCBI lineage: Eukaryota > Viridiplantae > Streptophyta > Magnoliopsida > Asterales > Asteraceae > Lactuca > Lactuca sativa. The sequence goes on from NC_056630.2 coordinate 250,687,152, forward strand.
CCCCACTTTGACGGCCAGAAAAGACCGATTTTGTTTATGCTTTATAAAAATCAGAGTACTTCATTTAATAAAAATGTTGCGGAATTTGTTCCCAAAAAAACATGATAAATACGTTATTAAGACATTTTCGAAGAAACGTATTTATTTCATTTTAAAAGGTTTGGGTTGTCATCGTTAATACATAAACATAAGCATAAACAGAACTTACATTTAGTTACACTAGTGATCTACATCTCTTTAAATCTCCCAGTGTAATGTGACTTCATATCAACACCTGTGATATAAATAAACTGAGTGGGTCAGGTTGGGAAACCTGGTGAGTACATAGGGTTTTCAACCCACAATAATATAATTATTATTTTTAAACATCAAACAATCAACCCAATTACCGATTCCCGTTATCCTCACATTACGTCCCTAAAACATCTACACAAGGGACCTAGTCTAAGGACTGTCATTGGGATGGACACTACTGCTAAGGGGATTCCTTGGCAATGAAAGTCCTAAAGGCAACCATATGGCGGATGGAGTATACCTGGTGAGCACACAGTTCACATAGTTCGAATAAACACACAGTTCGAATAAACACCTACAGGTTGCGAGCCTGCTAGTGTTCCACTGGACTGTCTAGAATAGTCCGTGGTTGTCATCTATACTCCGCTAGATGACTGGATCATCAATAACATCTACAACGAGGCCTCTCATTATTTTATTTGGTCACACAACAACTATTACATCTACCCATGTTTTACCCAACACATTTTGTAGATATAAAATACATATACAGTTTAAATCATTGAAAACATGTATAAAACGTTCATCCAGCATAGATAGCAAGTATACAGATAATATACACACACAGCACGTAATTTATATAAAATACTTCATATCTATGTGTAAGCTGAAAGTAACTATGCACTCACCTGAAAGGTGGTGACCCAGCACTCGGACAACGCTTCGATACTCTCAAAATGATTTTCCTTCGATAAAACCTAGTACTAATACCACTAGGGTTTAGTCTAACGATAACCGCGACGAATTAATTAGTCTGACTATTATTAAGCGTCAATAACACTCAATATAACTCATAATAATAGCCCAAATAATTATCCTAAGGACCTAATAACATTCCTATAATTATTTGAAAGCCATATAAAAAATTGCGTAAGTGTAGCACACTTACAGCGAATTTATCGAAAACCGGAATTTATTTGGAGCAGCATTTCGAAACCAAAAGACTCATTTTTCTCAGGACTCCGGGAGCCTCGGGGCTTCCTTACGGTGCTAGGGGGTTTTTCCTAGGGTTTAGGGGGTTAAAATGGGCTAGAGAGAGAAAGTAATTTAGAGAGAGAAAGGAAATGTTGTGAAAAAATCGGAAACCTTCACAGCCTTTTATAGGCGCTCAGCAGCTCGGACTACGCTGCGCGTTCAGCAGCTACGCTGGGCGTAGTTCGGATGGGGTTGCCAGCTCGCACCAGCTGGCTCGCACTTCGGAAGAGGATAAGGACCGAGGGTACACTGGTCGTACCGAAATCCGACGCGGGGCGTAAGGCGAAGCGAGGAGACGTGGCGTGATCCGAAGGGCGCTCTGTGATCGGCGATGGATGGCTGCGATGAGGCCACATCATCTATCTCGCATCAGATTTCGCAACTTGCATACTCAACTTTAAAAATTCGTAACTTTCGCATACAAGCTCCGTTTTCGACGTTCTTTATATCCACGCGAAGGTGGGGATGTACTCTACAACTTTTGTTTAGACTCTGTCGGCTAATTTGGCTCGATTTTAAATTTTATATTATTAACAGGCCGGGACAGGATTGGTCCGTTAAATTCTCATAACTTCTTCATTCGACATGCATTTTCGCCCATCTTTTTCTCATTACGCTACTTTTAAAAAGATATTCAATTCTCGTTTAGGTCGTGTCGGCTAAAAACCGCTCGATCCAATATTCGAATTTCGGGCTGTACACTGCTAATCCGAAACTTTGAAAAATCATAACTCCTTCATACGAAATCAGATTTGGGCGTTCTTTTTATCGATGTTCTTATTTTAACATATTCTACGACTTTATTTTAGATCGCTAAGGCTAAATCTCGATCTATCATAAATTCACTATTTACGCTTCCCGGTGTCGTGCTGGTTCCGAACCGAAACTTCGACGGGTCATAACTTCTTCGTTATAACTTGGATTTCGGCGTTCTTTATATGTACAGAAACCTTGTGACATATTCTACAACTTGGTTAAGATTATTTATTCTAATTAATCTTTATGTCGAAAAGTCATTTTCGACCCCTATTGCCTCTAAATTGACTAGCCCGGATTTGCGGGCGTTACAATTATCTCCCCCTTAGGATGATTACGTCCCAGAATCATCAACGAAACAGGGCTCGTATAATGGATCCATACGTCATCTCTTCATCCTAGGTAATAATTATAACTTCTATATTCCTTCAAGTCTATCTCTTAGACTCATTGACTGTAAGCAGAACTCGATCATGCACCTGCTCTCTACCTCAGGTTAGACTCCAATTTATGACCTTCAAGTCACAATATCGATCCTTACTGGATACGAACTTGAGATGAGTTCTTTTATTACTACCATAGATAGATGTGTCATATTCTAATGACCTATCATCGTATGTTGCAACACTTAGACTTAGGTCTTTTAGAGTTAAATTCTAAAACAGATTGTGCCTTCCTTCATGTTCTAATGTGATATAATCACACTTTAACATTAGGCATTTCTAGCTATCAACTTCTTTAACAACGAGCGCGATATTTCTATTGATCGCTTTGATTTCAATCGTTTGGTTTAAGTCGGACGCTACATCAAACTTGGTTCTCGGAACCACGTAACCTACTCATCGTAGTCGGACTCAATGGGATATGACCACTAGGGTCGGGATAAAAATAATCTTCTTAGTCATTACCGAAACAATGGTAACGACATAGTTGAATAAAAAAAAATCAATTACAAGCTTCTTGGTAACCTTATGACTTTCCCTGATCCAAGTGTGAGTCCTGTGCTTCCCAAGTCACCATGCAGCAAATCACACAATCATTCAACACATCAGATAACAAAAAGAAGGTTTTATTTTATTACTTGAAACGATTACATGGGTGTTCAAGTTCACCCTAGATTATGCCTCTAATAGGCTACACCATATGACATTATCTACATGGCTTCTTCATAACTTGATCTCAATGTATCCATCCTCACTCCTGATTCCTTGCATCGTCAGCTGCTTCGTCTAGGATCATATGGAATGCTCTTGCCTTTGGTTTTGGTGGAATGTTTGGTCTTGCCACCTCTTTCTTCTTCGGGCAATCCTTAGCAACGTGCCCTTCTTCACGACACTCGTAGCACACCCTCTTGTTCATGGTGCACTCATTGGCATAGTTCCCCGTTTTCCCACACTTGTAGCAGGTTACTTCCTCGCTACATTTTCCCGAGTGCTTCTTCTTGCACTTCTCACACCAATTCAATTCATTTCCTCCTCCGCTAAACTCCTTTGAACTAGACTTGATCTTCTTATTGGGCCTCGTAGACCCCTCAAACTTCCCCTTTTCGTCAACCTCAATCTTGTTGGCAGCTCTTCCCTTGATCATATCTTCCACAAACTTGGCTGCCCAGATAGCTGCCTCCAGAGTAGGTGTCTGACGCACTGGCACCGCGTACTCCCATGGAAGTCCCTTTGCGTACTTGTCGATTTTCGTCAGCTCATCCGGAACCAGGCGCAAGGCGAACTCCATCTTCTCGGTGAAGTTGTTGGTGTATTCATCAATTGACATGCTTCCTTTCTTCAAGGTCAGGAACTGGTTCTCTAGCTCGAGTAAGTTTTGAGATGAGCAGTACTTTCGTTTAAATTGCACCAAAAACTCTACCCATGCCAGTTGCAGGGGCATGTTGGGGTTTAAAGTCTTCCCCAAGGTATTCCACCAACGTACAATGCCTCCTCGAAACTGACGCACTGCAAACGTGGTCTGTAGCTTTCCTCTGCAACCGCACGTCATGAAAGCTAACTCCATCTCCGAGATCCAATCCATGACCCCGATCGGATCCTCCTTTCCAGTGAAAGTCGATGGCTTGCAAGTCAGAAAATCCTTGTACTTACATCCATTCCTCTCGACTTCGTCATCTTGGTGGTTTTGTCGAACTATTGGTGGGTTGACTTGACCAACAGTCCCACTGTAGTTTCCTTCCTCAGTCTGCCCTTCGTTCAACTCGGGCTGTTCGACCTGAATGGTTGCTTCCTCTCGATTTTCCTGGAGCAAACGCCTGGTTTCCTCCATTTGACGATCGAACATTGCCTGGATCATCGCTTGCACTCCGGCCATCGTTATTGGCTCAGCATCGGCTACCACAACCGGTATTTGCTCAATCACTGGGGGTTGATCTCGGTTCCCATTTGCATTCACGTTTCCGCTACGGGTTCTTGCCATCTTGATATATACACCGAATAAGGTGAATCTAGACCTTTACTTAGGATTGACGGTTAAATCCTCCTTATCGCTCCGAAACGTTTATATGCTAGTTTTAATAGCACAGTCGTACGTTTAGAATCCTAAACACATAAGGTTTCCAGATTCGGTTGGCAATAGACCATAGATCCGATCAAGCTATAGCATAACAAATCAGTTAGCACATAAAAGAAATTTATGCATCATTCCTAAAATAAGCTAGTGCTCACACCTCACAATCATCGCTTAGCATTCTAAGTTTCAGTCTAGAAATAAATCCATATTCCTAGTACGCTTAAACTAATGCTCTGATACCAACTGTGACATCCCCATTTTCGAAGAAACGCATTTATTTCATTTTAAAAGGTTTGGGATGTCATCGTTAATACATAAACATAAGCATAAACAGAACTTACATTTAGTAAAACTAGTGATCTACATCTCTTTAAATCTCTCAGTGTAATGTGACTTCATATCAACACCTGTGATATAAATAAACTGAGTGGGTCAGGTTGGGAAACCTGGTGAGTACATAGGGTTTTCAACCCACAATAATATAATTATTATTTTTAAACATCAAACAATCAACCCAATTACCCATTCCCGTTATCCTTACATTATGTCCCTAAAACATCTACACAAGGGACCTAGTCTAAGGACTGTCATTGAGATGGACACTACTGCTAAGGGGATTCCTTGGCAATGAAAGTCCTAAAGGCAACCATATGGCGGATGGAGTATACCTGGTGAGCACACAATTCACACAGTTCGAATAAACACACAGTTCGAATAAACACCTACATGTTGCGAGCCTGCTAGTGTTCCACTGGACTGTCTAGAATAGTCCGTGGTTGTCATCTATAGTCCGCTAGATGACTGGATCATCAATAACATCTAGAACGAGGCCTCTCATTATTTTATTTGGTCACACATCAACTATTACATCTACCCATGTTTTACCCAACACATTTTGTAGATATAAAATACATATACAGTTTAAATCATTGAAAACATGTATAAAACGTTCATCCAGCATAGATAGCAAGTATACAGATAATATACACACACACAACACATAATTTATATAAAATACTTCATATCTATGTGTAAGCTGAAAGTAACTATGCACTCACCTGAAAGGTGGTGACCCAGCACTCGGATAGCGCTTCGATACTCTCAAAATGATTTTCCTTCGATAAAACCTAGTACTAATACCACTAGGGTTTAGTCTAACGATAACCGCGACGAATTAATTAGTCTGACTATTATTAAGCATCAATAACACTCAATATAACTCATAATAATAGCCCAAATAATTATCTTAAGGACCTAATAACATTCCTATAATTATTTGAAAGCCATATAAAAAATTGCGTAAGCGTAGCACACTTACAGCGAATTTATCGAAAACCGGAATTTATTTGGAGCAGCGTTTCGAAACCAAAAGACTCCTTTTTCTCAGGACTCCGGGAGCCTCGGGGCTTCCTTAGGGTGCTAGGGGTTTTTCCTAGGGTTTAGGGGGTTAAAATGGGCTAGAGAGAGAAAGTAATTTAGAGAGAGAAAGGAAATGTTGTGAAAAACTCGGAAACCTTCGCAGCCTTTTATAGGCGCTCAACAGCTCGGACTACGCTGCATGTTCAGCAGCTACGCTGGGCGTAGTTCGGATGGGGTTGCCAGCTCACACCAGCTGGCTCGCACTTCGGAAGAGGATAAGGACCAAGGATACGCTGGTCGTACCGAACTCCGACGCAGGACGTAAGGCGAAGCGAGGCGACGTGGCGTGATCCGAAGGGCGCTCTGTGATCGGCGATGGACTAGCCCGGATTTGCGGGCGTTACACACAGTAAGAACCATATAAAAGTATTTAGATAAGTTAGACGTTGCGGTTAAGCCTAGATAGTTATGTAATCATATATGGGATAAATATAGCCTGACCAACTATATTTATTTGAGATACGACCAACATGTTTTTGGCAATGGTCGTGGTGAACAACAAGTCTAAAAGTTACCAACACTCCATACAAGGAAACTATAGAACTAAACAGAAAGTTTAAAATACTATAGGAGCATTTTATGACACTATAAGACTACTCAATTAGGCTATTTATGTGTCTTTATACTACTATTCTTGCGCAATCATCATAACTAAATAGTTAAGACACTCTATTTCGATAATGCTCGATTCGTAGCCATTATCAAAGACTATTCATTATTCCACTGTAAAACCTTATGGCATAATCATGCCACCAAAGAAATCAAACATGAACAAAAACAACACCCAACAACTCCGCCACTGCCATTACCTCAACAGATGGACACTGTAGTTTCCAACCTGCAGTAACAGCAGCTATGGCAGCCACCATGGCGCAAATCAACATGAATAGTGCTAGTGGGATGGGAGGTGGTACAAGTAATACTAGCCAGGGAAATAGTCAGGGACATCCAGGGGAATGTTCCTACAAAGACTTCACAAATTGCGAACCAAAGTCTTTTGATGGCACCAGAGGTGTCATTGCTATAACTAGGTAGCTCGAGAAAACAGAGTCAGTGTTTGAAATCTGCGCATTCCTAGAGGCTAGCAAAGTCGAATTCGTAGCTTGTACATTCATGGATAGAGCCTTCTCCTGGTGGAACAGCTATGTCAAATCGTTGACTCTTCCAGTAGAATACTGCCCAAGGGGCGAATTTTAAAAGCTAGAGCTAGAACTCTAGAGCCTGACGATGAAGGACTCCGAGATTGCAGCCTACACTGCCAGATTTAGCGATCTAGTAGTACTATTTCCGAGGATGGTCAACCTGGAGAGTAAAAAGGTGGAGCGATGGATCTGGGGACTATCTCCTCAGATTCAAGGGAATGTGATATCAGCCAACTCGTCTACATTTGACAATGCCAAGCGCCTAGCACAAACACTTGTAGATCATGGAGTCCGCTAGGGCTTTATGACAGCCATTCCTGAACAACCCAAAGGTAGTGACAATAAGAAGAAATTTTGGAACAAGAGAAAGAGTCAGCAGACACAAGAGCCCACAAAGAAGCATCAAATGGTTGCAGTTCACGCTGCTATTGTTCCTGCATCCCCAGCACCTGCCAAACAGTATGTCGGAACTCTCCCAAAGTGCAACAAGTGCAACTTTCATCCCCACGGTGCCCGTCGAGAGTTGCACTACAATCATTGCAACAAGCAGGGACACATTGCCCGCTTATGTAAAACACCGGCACAACAAACCACTCAAGCCACTAATTTCGGAGTGAGCCACGCTTGCTATGGATGTGGTGAAAGTGGACATTTCAAGAGGGATTGTATAAAATCAAGGAATATTAGAGGTGTGGGAAGAGTTCTAACAATGGGGCATGAGGAGGTCGTGAATGATCCTACTGTAGTTACTGATATGTTCCTCCTAAAATATTCATATGCATGCATAGTTTTTGATAGTGGTGTGGCGAAAAGTTTCGTGAGCCACAAGTTTAAGCACTAACTTAACCAAAATTCCCAATTACTAAAAGACACACTCACCATAGAAATGGAAAATTGAAAGATAGAGAGCACTAACGATATATCCATAGGATGTACCCTCACTCTAAACAACTATTCTTTCCAAATCGACCTGATCTCGGTCACAATAAAAAGTTTCGATGTCATCATTGGCATGGATTGGTTAAGTGCTCACCATGCCGATATCCTGTGTTATGAAAGATCCATTCACCTGAATCTACCAAGTAACAAAACCCTCATCGTTTATGGTGACAAACCCAACACAAACCTTCAAATCATTTCCTGCATCAAGGATCAAAAGCATCTTCGCAAAGAATACTACGCCTTTCTTGCCCATGTGGTGGATAAGATACAAGAGGTAAAAGACATCAAGGATATTCCCGAAGTTTGTAACTTCCCCTACATATTTCCAGAAGATCTCCCCAGATTACCTCCCGAACACCAAGTTGAGTTCAGAATCAACTTGATTCCCGGAGCTACCCGCATAGCCAAATCCCCATACCACTTAGCACCAACAGAAATGCAGGAATTGTCCAGTCAACTGAACAAACTGCTAAGTAAAGGATAGATCAGACCAGGCTTCTCTCCTTCGGGAGGACCGGTCTTGTTCATGAAGAAGAAGGATGGATTGTTCTGCATGTATGTAGACTATCGGGAACTAAATAAGCTCACCATCAAAAATTGACACCCTTTACCTCAAATTTCTTGACCTCTTTGATCAACTTCAAGGAGCAAGTTACTTCTCAAAAATATACCTAAGATCAGGATACCATCAGTTGCGAGTGCAGAAAGAAGATATCCCCAAGACCGCATTTAGAACTCGCTACGGTCACTATGAATTCATAGTAATGCCCTTCGGATTAACAAGTGCACCCGCGGTGCTCATGGACCTGATGAACCGTGTATGTCGACCTTACTTAGACAAATTCATAATAGTTTTCATCGACGGCATATTATTCTTCTCATAAAGTAAGGAAGAAAACAGTCAACACCTGCGACGAGTCCTGGAAACATTAAGGGTGGAGAAGTTGTTGATGGGTTTTGAGCACTATAACAATCCTATGGTGCACATACAACCCTAGATGCTTTGGATCTAAGTTTTCTCAAGTTATACATGTAATTTTATTTTATCCAAAGCATATACCCTAGCTAACATGCAATTAGAGATATACAACATAAAAACTAGTTAGATGAATACCTCTTTGTTTTAGCTTGTAGTTCTTAGCCTTTCAAGATCCTAGTACCTTGAGTGTGATACCTCTAATAAGTTACATAAACCAAAAGAAAAAGGAGGCTTATGAGAAATAGGTTAGGAAGCACAAATCGGCTAGGGTTTCACCTTGGAATTCTTATGGCCGATTTTAGGGATGCTAGGGGTTACTTTATAGTGTGGAATTCCTAGGGTTTCTTACATGCAAACCCTAATTCACCATGACTCTTTAAATTTGATAGGCCCTTTGGACTAAACCTTCATGGACTCTCATATGGGTTTCTTCCACCCCTAATCAACATGGATCATTAGCCCAAACTATAAGTATTACAAATTTATGTAATCAGTCCTTGTAAATTTAATACTCTCTATTGATCACATAATTAATTACAAATTAGTTCTTGATCAATACCATTTAAATAATATTATTTCTTAATTAATATATTATTCATATAATATATTAATAATAAATCACAAATAACCTCTTTCTCAAATATCCATCCTATCAAATTGCTCCGTTGAAGGCAACCCAAAAGGACCAAGCTACTATCAGGTCAAGTACATACCAATTATAGTTATGGGCTTAGACACCTAATCCAACAGCCTCCAACTTGGAAAAGTCTAATAACTATAACTGTCAATGCAACTTCAAAATCCGATTAGCAATCATAGCTCTCAAAAGCTGTTGTCAAACTCTGACCTAGTCAATGACGCGTCCTTTAGATAAGTGATCATATAATCCTCTGTTCTTCAAGATATCATGTGGATAAAGACATGCAATAAAGTCATACTCACTGTCTAGCAGTTTGTTTCCCGATTTATGATTTGTTTGACATAGAACTTAACTGAACACATCAATTGAGTCCTGACCGGGCCCGACACATAAGTTAAAACAAAATCATCGAGGGGCCCATGATATCGCTTTTAATCCTCTTAGGATAAAAGGAACAGACAAGCTTTGACTTATATGCTTGTACTAATTACTTGCTTAATTATACAAAACACTATGTTTTATAACATCAAGTTACTAATGCGTTTTCGTACTATCAATGAACAACCAACTCGTAATCAACAACTCATATATCTGATGGGTTTGAGCCATAAGAACTTTCCTATGTGCACATGCAAACCCTAATTGCTTGGATCTAGGTTTCTCTAATTGAACATGCATTGTATCCAAGACTTTCAATACTAGATCTAATGTAAACAATTAGTTCTAATCATATGAATTAGGATCTAGAACAATACCTTGGATTACTTGCTTGATACTTTTTCTTCTTGGAGCTTAGAGTCACAATTGTCACTCCTCTAATGGCTTACAAACACCAAATAGCAAGAAGATGATTTTGAGAGAGAGAGAGAGGTGGGAAATTGGCTCTAGGGTTTCCTCAAAGATAGAGTGGCCGATTTCTCCAACCCTAAGGGTCTATTTATACTATGAGCTCTTAGGATTTCACCTTAAACCCTAATTGGATAACTTAGCCTCAAAGCAATCAAAAGATCCTTCTAGATAAGGCCTTGGACGATTTTTAAGATATCCATATCCTTGAAATCGTCCCTTCCCATATCCATAAGGATTCATAGCCCTAAACACAACTATCACACATTTGACAGTTTATGCCCCTTTATTCAATTAATCTCCTTAAGCCACCAAATTAATTCCTAATTAATTTATGACTTATATCAATCAAATAATATTATTATTCCTTTAACATATTATTCTTATAATACATTAATAACAATAATATCCCTTCTCTCTATATAAATCACCTTGTCGAGTTGCAATGGTGAAGGCAACCCAAAAGGACCATGCACAACCGGGTCAAGTACTTACTAAATATAGTTACAACCTTAGACACTAATCCAACAATCTCCCACTTGGATAAGTCTAGTAACTATATATGCAAAAACAATCCGATTAGCAATCGTAGCTCTTAAAGACGCTGTCAAACTCTGATCTTATCAGTATCCTGTCCTTTAGATAAGGGATCGTACAGTCCTCTGTTTAGATATTATGCGGACAATCTTATGGAACTTATTGTCTAGCAATTGGTTTCTCGATCTCAGATTCATTTGACATAGAACTTAATTGAACACATCAATTCAGTCTTGACCGGGCCCCACACATAAGTCAAATCAAATCATCAAGGGGCCCTGATATCACTTTTACCCTCTTAGGATAAAAGTAACAGATAAACTTAGACTTATATGCATTTACTATTTACTAATCAGTTATACACAACAATGCGTTTTATGACATTAATTTACTGATGCGGTTTCACATTATCAATGCACAACCAATTAATAAACAATAAACCATATATCTTGGTTTTAAGACCATATGATATTATCGTCTTGCGATCACTTGTGTCTCATTCCAAAAAGTGATTCCAGCAAGCACGGGTTTATTCTAATGCTCAAAACTTATTCATAAGCACTCATGAACGTTGCAGCAAACCTTTGTTATGTCTAATACCTTTTAGACAATCTACATACCAATTCATGACAATATTCATTCATACCTACTTCCAACATATGAACGATTGTGGACTATTCGAATAATTCGATTATTCTTAACAACTCAATTATTCAGGAAGTCAAAACATGCAAAATGAAACAATAGTTAAACAATTAACATAAGACAGTAGCTTTACTTATAAATAATAATCCATTATTTAATCATCAAATGTCAATTATATTTATCTATTACATGTTTCCAAAACTATCTAATCTAAACTAATATCGTCTTTCAGCCCAATGTCTTAGCGTGCTGCAAATGCTTAACCCTACTCAGTCCCTTCGTAAGCGGATCTGCTGGATTATCCTCTGACGATACCCTCTTTACTACGAGGTTTCCTTCTTCTACTCGATGTCTAATAAAGTGATATTTTCTGTCGATATGCCGAGATCTACCATGATCCCTCAGTTCCTTGGTCAAGGCAACCGCTCCTTCATTATCATAGAAAATTTCCATAGGCTCCTTTATGGCAGGCACAACTCCAAGATCACCATTGAAGTTCTTCAACCACATCGCCTCCTTTGACGCTTCGCTTGCCGCAATGTACTCTGATTCGCAAGTTGAATCAACTATTGTTTCTTGTTTGGAACTTTTCCAGGTCACTGCTCCTCCATTAAGGGTAAAGACCCAGCCCGACTGCGAACGGTAGTTGTCCCTGTTAGTCTGGAAGCTGGCGTCACTATACCCTTGCACCTTGAAGTCGTCACTCCGTCCGAGGACTAAGAACCATTCCTTGGTCCTCCGAAGGTACTTAAGTATATTCTTGACCGCAATCCAATGAGCCCAGGGTTCCCTTGATATCTACTGACCATGCTCCAAGAAAAGACCACATCAGAGCGAGTACAAGTCATAGCATACATGATTAAGCCAACTGCGGAAGCGTAGGGTACTCAGATCATCTCAGCTATCTCGGCTTCTGTACTCGGACTTTGAGTCTTACTCAATTTGGCATTACTCTGTATCGGTAGTTCTCCCTTCTTCGAGTTTTGCATACAAAAATGTTTTAGTACTTTATCCAAGTAAGTATTCTGACTAAGTCCTATTAGCCGCTTACTTTGTTCTCTCACTATCCTTATTCCCAAAATATAGGAAGCCTCTCCGAGGTCCTTCATAGCGAAGCACTTCCCGAGCCAGGACTTAACCTTCTGCAAAGTCGGGACGTCGTTTCTTAGTATGTCATCGACATACAAAATGAGGAAGCTAACTATACTCCCACTGGCCTTGACATATACACATGATTCATCTTCACTTCGTACAAATCCAAACTCTTTGACTTTCTCATTGAAGCAAAGATTTCATTTGCGAGACGCTTGCTTAAGTCCATAAATGGACTTCTCAAGCTTGAACACTCTATTAGGATGCTTCGGATCGACGAAACCCTCTGGCTGAGCCATGTAAACATCCTCAGCCAACTTCCCATTAAGGAAAGCGGCCTTGACATCCATCTGCCATATCTCATAATCATGAAATGTAGCAATGGCTAGCATCACCCTAATAGATTTTATCTTAGCAACTGGTGAGAAGGTCTCATCATAGTCAACTCCGGGAGTTTGAGTAAAGCCCTTCTCCACCAGTCGTGCCTTATACGTGTGCACATTCCCATCCATGTCGGTCTTCTTCTTGAAGATCCATTTTCACCCAACCGTCTTACGTCCGGGTACATTGTCAACCAAATTCCAAACTTGGTTGTCATACATGGACTGAATCTCGCTGTCCATCACCTCTTTCCATTTTACAGACTTTAGGCCTGCCATGGCTTCCTTATAGCTATTAGGTTCATCTAGATTTATTAGTGTACCATCACTAATATACGTGTCCCCTTTGGTAGTAATATGAAAACCATAAAACTGGGGTTGAACCCTAAGAGGTAAGGACTCGTCAATCAGTTCAACCGGAGTTTCCTCCTCGGGTTGAGCGCCATCGTTAGAGGTTCCATCATCACTCGACTCTTGAATCTCTTCAAGATCGACTTGCCTCCCACTGTCCCCTTGGCTTATGAGTTCTCGCTCTCGGAAAACCCCTCTCCTCGCAACGAAGACAACATTGTCACTCGGTCTATAGAAGAGATATCCAAAGGATTTCTGCGGGTAGCCGATGAAAATACATCGCTCACTATGAGGTTCGAGCTTGTTGTGAGTCTTCGTCTTACGAAAACCTCACAACCCCAAACCTTGATATGTGCCAACGAGGGAGCTTTCCCTGTCCACATCTCGTGAGGTGTTTTGGAAACCTTTTTTGTAGGGACTCGGTTAAGGATGTGGGCGGCAATCTCTAAGTCATACCCCCATAATGAGATAGGTAGTGAAGCACGACTCATAATAGAAAGAACCATGTCTAACAGGGTTCCATTACGCCTTTCTGCCACACCATTCAACTGCGGTGTCCTAGGTGGCGTCAATTGCGAAACTATTCTGCATTCGTTGAGATAGTCGTGGAGTTCAAGACTTAGGTACTCTCCTCCTCGATCGGATCGAAGCATCTTGGTTTTCCTGCCCAATTGATTCTTCACTTCATGTTTGAATTCTTTGAACTTTTTAAACGTTTCTGACTTGTGCTTGATTAAGTAAATATCTACTATAATCATCGGTGAAAGTCACGTAGAAGTGGTTCCCATCCTTGTGGTGGATCTAAAGGGCCCACACACGTCGGTATGTATGAGATCCAATAAACCCTCACCCCTCTCAAAGTGCCAGTGAAGGGTGACTCGATCATCTTTCCAAGTAAACAAGATTCACACGTGTCATCTTCCCTAAGGTCGAATGAATCCAACACCCCATCCTTTTGGAGTTTGGCTATGCGCTTCTTGTTGACATGTCCAAGACGACAATGCCACAAGGATGCTCTATCCATACTATTGGAAGAATCCATATATAACACATCATTTCCTAGGTAATCTACAACCATAACAGTTTCATAAATTCCATTACAAGGCATTGCTTCAAAATATAAAACACCATTTAGATAAGCATAAATCGAACCATTCTCATTATTAAACGAATATCTAAATCCTTGTCGAAACAAACCATGAAAAGAAATGATGTTTCTTACCATATCTGGCGAGTAGCAACAACTATTTAAATCTAAATTCAATCCATTACTAAGCACTAAAGAATACACTCCAATCTAGGTAACAAGCGACGATCTTATGTTCCTCATGATTAGATTTATTCTTCCAAGCTCCACATCCCTATTTCTTCCTAGTCCATGCAAATCAGAACAAATGTGGTAACCACACCATGTATCAAGAACCCAAGAAATAGTATGGGATGAATCATTAGATTTAATTGTGTATATACCTGCAAAGGATGGCTTGATCTTTCCATCCTTGATGGCTTGCAGATATTCCGGACAACTTCTCTTCCAATGCCCTATTTTGTGGCATTGATGGCACTCTGCCTCTTTTGGGTTAGGGTTGGGCTTAGCAGGATCAACCTTGGTCCCACTAGAAGAGGAACCATCTTGGGACTTTCCTTTGTGGTGGTTCTTCGAAGAAGCCTTCCTCTTCTTGCCCCTTCCCTGCCCAATAGCCAAAACAGGAGTAGTAGATGGATTGGGAGTTGGTGCAACAGACTTGTACTTTAGGTTGCTCTCAGCAGTCCTTAGGAGCCCTTGGAGTTTGCTTAGGGTGACCTCTTCCTTGTTCATGTGGTAGGTCATCCTAAATTGATTGTATCATGAGGGCAAGGAGTGAAGAACAATGTCCATAGCCAAATCTTCCCCAAAGTTGACATTCAACTTGCGAAGACGATCGACATACCTTTGCATCTTTTGCAAGTGCACGGTTAGAGACTCTCCACTTCCCATTTTAGCAGTGATCATATTAGTTATGATCTCATAGCGCTCTTGCCTCGCGCTTTGGTGATATCTCTCCATCAAGTCTAAATGCATCTCATAAGGATACATGTCCTCATAGGACTTTTGGAATTCGGAGTTCATTGTGGCTATCATGATGCAATGGACTTTCGTTGCATCACGCTCATGTGTCTCAAACACAACCATTTCTTTGGGAGTAGCAGTTTATGGATTGATCTTCTCGAGCTTTTCATCGAGAACATACTCCTTGTCCTTGTAACGCGCAATCGTGCGAATGTATCTTATCCATTCGCTAAAGTTCGATCCATCGAAAGTCACTTTTTGACAAAAGCTCATTAGCGTGAATGAGCTAGCAGCAGCGTTGTTTGCGTTAGACATCGATTTGACAAAGGATCATTAGCGTGACGATTGACTCTATTAGGATGCTTTGGATCGACGAAACCCTCTGGCGGAGCCATGTAAACATCCTCAGCCAACTTCCCATTATGGAAAGCGGTCTTGACATCCATCTGCCATATCTCATAATCATGAAATGCAGCAATGGCTAGCATCACCCTAATAGATTTTATCTTAGCAACTGGGGAGAAGGTCTCATCATAGTCAACTCCGGGAGTTTGAGTAAAGCCCTTCGCTACCTGTGTAGAGTCTATGTATTGTAAAAGTCGAAGTGGTTGTTTCTTTTGGGTTTCGCATATTAGTTATTTTACTAAGTCACAATTTTATGCGAAGCGTATTGTAATAGACTTAGTATATTTTTTGTACACTCAGGTTTCCTATAAATAGCGACTGAGGTTAGAAGTAGAAAGAACTTTTGAACTCGAGTATTCTTTCTGCTTAAAGCATAGTAATCAGTCTTCATCAATATAAGATCTGATTAATATTTACTCGTTGTGTTCTTACTTTTCAATCATTCAATTTTAAATGCTTTCATAATGTCGATAATAATTCTCTTCATTTGGTATCGGAGCAGGATTCAAACTGCATCGATTTGATTTTCGTGTTAGAATCATTTGCTTTTTGAGTAGTAACTTTACTCAAAATATTCCCCGCATTTTGGTTTTGAAAATCACATTTGATCTTCAGATTTGAATCGATTTTGCTTTAGAATTGTTTAGTCGAGTGATCGATTAGCAATTTGTGATCATTTCAGTTGATCAATTCTCAAATTCATCAAGTTTTTCAAGCTTTCTGAAATTTTCTTATTCACCAATGGCGAACTTCAACATGAATACAATGAATTCTTTCTCTCATTTGCTTAGTTCTTCAACCAAAATTCTGATGTTAATCCCTGAATACTATGATCAATGGTCTGATAGAATGGAGGATTACCTGAATGTAATAGATGAAGAACTTTGAACTGTATCAATGGAATAGTTCAAGTTCCTGCTAATGTTCAATCAATTGGATCATCTACTACTTCTGTTGAAGTTGTTGAACAACAAAACCGTCTAAAGAAGAATGAAAAGAGATGCATGAGGGAACTAAGGGGTGCTCTACCTCCTGTGGTTTACAATTACATCTGTAGTTGTAAAACAACCAAGGAGATCTGGATCACTCTGAAAGAGAAGTATCAAGGTAGAGAAAAGACGAAGATCAACTCTGTGAAGCAATTTCTTGTTGAACTGAAGGAATTCAGACAAAAGGATGCTGAAACTCTTGAAAATTACTATGATCGTCTGAATGAGCTTGTGTATCGCTGCAATAGGTATGGAATCATGAGGTCTCTCATGGAATTCAATTTAACATTCATCATGGGCCTTCGCAAGGAATGGCGAAGTGTGAGCATGATGATAAAGAACCAACAAAGTTTTGATACAACCAACTTGAATGATCTCTACAATCAGCTGAAAACACATGAAAGTGAAGTTTCAGAAATGTATGAAGAATCAAAACAAAGTATTGGAGGTCCTTTGGCTCTTGTTTCAAAGGTATCAGAAGTTGATGTTAATGAAACAGATGGTTTAGAAAATGAAGGTTTCTTGATAAACACTGATGATGAAGCTGTGGCATTCTACTCAAACAACAGATTTAAGAATTTTTTCAAAAAGCCTTTTAATTCAAAAGGAAAGGATAATGATGCGAAGAGTGGAGTTGGAAAAGCTAGAGGAGAGGAGAAGAAGAAAATGGAAAAAGTTGATGAAAAGCAAAAAGATGCGAAGGATGTGAAGAAACTGAAAGATGATTCTGGAATCCACTGTCATTATTGCAATGGTGCGAATCACTTCGCAGCTGATTGCTTGTTGCGAAAGAAAGAGGAGAAAAAGAAAAAAATGAAAGATGAAGCTTACTATTCGGAAAAGATTGAAGAGTTGCGTGCAAAGACAAAAGGAATGTCACTAGTTGCGAAGGGTGAGTCTCATGAGGAAGAGAGTGGAACATATCAGATCTGGTCTGCAGGATCTGATGACGAAGAAATGAGGCATCCAACTCATGGAGCTATGTTCGCAAGCTTTGAAGACAATTGCGAAGAGGATGTTTCAGGTCGGTGCTTCGTATCCAAATCCACAAACAAATCTCCAATGACCACCAAGGTACGTGCTATTCTTGAATCTTTTAATATTCCTTTATCTGCTTATGATGCTAAAATTACTTCATTTGATGATACCGTGGCTTATTTTGATTATGCTATTGTGTCTGCTAGTACTGAAGCTCAAAATTTAAATATGCAACTAGGTGAGACACGAAGAGAATTAGAAATAAAAAGAAGCAGTGTAGACAAACTTGAACTGCAGATCAAAAATGTAAATTGTGATAGGGACAATCTTGCAAATGAAGTTAGGTTGTTGCTAGCACAAAGAAACATATACTGTAATTCTGCTAAGCGTTTGTATGCAAAATTAAAGCTTTGCATCCTTCATCTTACATTAGCAAAGAACAACATAGGAAACTTTTACCTTTTCTTGAATATGATCGTGAAAAAGTTGATGTTGTGTCTTATGATTGCGAAAACACAATTGCTCAATTTGACAAAATACCTGATGATAGATTTGCATATGGTATTGTCAAAATAGATGAATTTTTGAATGCTGATGAGTTGGTTAGTATTGTCAATGAAAGTTTGACAAAGAATGAACAAGTGAAAATCTTAAAGAAAACCGAAACCTCAACTCTTGATTCTCAACTCAATTATGTTGATGTCGATGACAATTCAGATAATGTGAGTGAAATCAATGAGATTGAAGAGGAAGAAGAGGTTGATTGTTCTCAATTGTCAATCATTAATATCACATCTAAGATTAAAGGTAAAGAAATCATAATTGATTTGATAGTCAAAGATGAAATTGAAAAACCCTTTACTTTGCAACATTGTAATTTTGATAATGTGGAAGTTGAAAGCTGGAAGTCTGATGACACTGATGAAAACAAAGAAGATGTGAAGGATTCACGTGAAATACCTCCACGAGTTGTGGTTCATCAAGTGTTTGGAGATACAAAAGAATTCGACAAAATTCTAAGTGACAAAGGTGCACATTATTTGGAAACTAACACTGTGGTTTATCCAAATTTTATATGCACTGATAACACCATTTTTCCAAATCAAGTTTTTTTCACTACTGGGAATGCTGAGAAAATTAACCCTGAATTCAACAAAATGGTTGAAAAAGATAATCAAAAGTCAACTACTGAAGGTTTCTTCGCAAATCAAAATACAGTAGAAAACAATTTAACTCAAAATTCTTATGTTTTTCAAAGACAAAAACCATCACAAAAACGGGTGGTTAAAGGTGAAAAAGCAAACAAAGTTTTTGAAAAAGTTGAAAAACCAAAGGTTGAAGTGAAATTAAATTCTCATGAATTCAAATTGATGGTTGGAAATTATTCAACAGAAAACAATGTTTCAAAAAGAAAAGCAAGAAAAACAATCTTTTGGCAAGTTGTGTCCAATGATAAATCAAAAGTTGAAAAAGAACAAATTTCAAAGTCAAAATCCTCAAACTTTCAAAGCATAAATAAACAAAAGGATACAAGTTTTCATAAACCAATAAATTCTGTTGACAAAATTCCAATGAAAAATAATGATAAATTTGTTCGCAAATATGACAGCAATCAAAAATTTGAGACTTCGCAAAAATTTGTGAAAAATCAAAAGTTTCATCATGTTGGAAAATTCACGAATAATTCATCAACTTTGAATGTCACAAATCAAACAAAAATGAAATTTTCACCTAAACAACCAAATTTTCCAAATCCTTCAGTCTCAAACCGACCAAGGTTTCGTATACAAAAGGAAAATCTGATGTATGTACGATCAATCGTTGGCTTGAAGGAAAAGGAACACAATATCAAAACGGGAAGTTTTCATAACAACAAATAAAGAATGCATTTGACAATTTCGTGAATAACTCTTCCACTGGTAGTTCATCATCTCATGATTCGCAAGTTCCGGTACAAAAATGGAAACCAGTTATCAAAGTTGCGAATGTTGTGAAAGATGAGATGAAAGTCAATGAAAATCCAAAACTGTTGAACAACTATATTTCAATGTCTAGATCTGATGATGTTGATATAATTGATAGTGTCACAGACAAAGTGAAAACATGGTTTTTAAATTCAAAGCATTTGTTCAAAAATACTAATGGAGGACCCAATAAGTCTTGGGTTCATAAATTTTTTCAATAAATGCAGGTGATGTGTGATGAGCAATATGATGCGAAATGCTATATTGATAGTGGTTGCTCTCGTCACATGACTGGAAGAAAGGAAAACTTGCGAGATTATCGAAGCTTGGAAAATGCAGGAGTAGTCAAATTCGGAAATAATCACAAATGTCAAGTGAAAGGCTATGGGAAAGTCACAAATGGACAATTCACTGTTAACAGGGTTGCTTATGTTGAAGGTCTTCAACATAACTTGATTAGTGTTTCGCAACTTGTTGTGGGTACTATCAAATCCAAAAGATATGGTGACATGTTTACACTAGACATCAAACCAATCGTGGGCAAACCTACAGTGTGTTTATTATCAAAAGCTTATAATGATGTTAGCTGGCTTTGGCATCGAAGATTGTCGCATTTGAACTTTTGCAACATTAACAAACTAGTCACTAAAGATTTAGTTCGAGGTTTACTAGTACTAAAATTTGACAATGATACTTTGTGTGCAGCTTGCGAACAAGGAAAACAACATAGAAAGGGTCATCCAATTGTGATAGATTCAAAAATCATGGAACCATTGGAACTTCTTCACATTGACTTATGTGGACCGTCGAATGTTGCTACAATCAATAAAAAGCGGTACATTTGAGTTATTGTTGATGATTTTTCTCGATTCACATGGGTATTTTTTCTCAGGTTAAAATCTAAAGTTGCTCAGACGATGATTGATTTTATCAAACAGATTGAGACTATTCTTAAAACGAGTGTTCGCAAAATTAAAAGTGATAATGGTTCTGAGTTTAAAAATCAAACACTTGATTCATTTCTCACAGGCAAAGGAATTTCGCATAATTTCTCATCACCATATACTCCACAACAAAATGGTGTTGTTGAAAGAAGAAATCGCTCTCTATGCGAAGCAGCCAGAACCATGTTAACATATGCGAATCTACCTCAATATCTTTGGGCTGAAGTAGTTTCTACTGCATGCTTTACTCAGAATCGATCATTCATTCATCGAAGATTCAATATTACTCCATATGAAATACTCAACAATAGAAAACCTAATGTCAAATTCTTTCATGTTTTTGGTTGTAGGTGTTTCATAATGAATCTCAAAGATAATTTGACAAAGTTCCAAGCTAAAGATGATGAAGGCATATTCTTAGGATATTCGCAAAATTCAGTTGCATACAGGGTGCTAAAGAAGCGAACAAGAAAAGTTGAAGAAACTTTCAACTTAACTTTCGATGATTACTATCTTAAACAAACGGATAGTAAATTTGAAAATAAATCAATTCTTGTTGATTCAGATACTCAAATTGATAACTCTGAAATAAATGATTTTGATTATGACTTAATTTTCGGAATTCCTGACAGGGCAATTGATGCGGAAACTAATGCTCTTGATAATCAAACATCAGAATCCTCAAAACATACTGATGATTCAACAATCACTACAAGTTCAATATCTTGCAAAAGTGTGCCTGAAGTTCGTATGGAGGGGGAGCATACGATTAACAATGAACACAGGCATCAAACTTTCGAGGGGGAGAATGAAAATATGAATCATCAACTTGAGGGGGAGCATTCGCAATCTCAACAAAATCATCAACTTGAGGGGAGAGCATTTGCAATCTCAACAAAATCATCAAGTTGAGGGGGAGCATTCGCAAATTCAACAGGATCATCATTTTGAGGGGGAGCATCAAGATGAACATTATGTTGAGGAGAAGCATGATACAACAAAGAAAATTAATCTTGATGAGAATGATGAATTTCATGAATTAAATGATAAATTTTTTGTTGCAGGATCTGAGAATGAAGATGTGTACGAAGATGCACCATTGGAATTTAATCCTGATTTTCCACCACTTGAGAAATGGACAAAGAATCATCCCAAAGAACAGGTAATTGGGAATCCACAAGATGGTGTGTTGACAATAGCTCAAATTCATGCGAAAAATGAGGTACTGAATGCGAACCAAGAACTGTGTATGTTTAATGTCTTTATTTCGAAAATAGAGCCGAAGACAGTAAAGGATGCTATAGACCACTTAGATTGGGTTGTTGCTATGCAATCTGAATTGGCTGAATTTGAATGAAACAAGGTTTGGAGATTAATTTCTAAACCTTCTGATGTTTCAATTATCAGATTAAAATGGATTTTTAAAAATAAAACCGACAAAGATGGCAATATTATTCGCAATAAAGCTAGACTAGTTGTTAAAGGTTATTCGCAACAAGAAGGAATAGACTATGAAGAAACATTTTCTCCTGTTGTAAGACTCGAAGCAGTTCACATATTTTTAGCTTATGCAGCTCATAAAGACTTTGATGTTTTTCAAATGGATGTTAAGTGTGCATTCTTAAATGGAGAACTTGAAGAAACAGTTTATGTTGAACAACCACCAGGATTTATAAATGAGGAACATCCTGATCATGTCTACATTCTAGACAAAGCAGTGTATGGGTTAAAACAAGCACCAAGAGCCTGGTACGCAACACTTACAAATTTCTTGAAACAATCTAAATTTAAACAAGGATCAGTTGACCCCACTTTGTTTCGCAAGAAAGTTGGGAATCATCTTATGCTTGTTCAAATTTATGTCAATGATATTATTTTTGGCTCGACTGACCCAACATTGTCAATTAAAATTGAAAATCTAATGAAGAGTCAATTTGAATTGAGTATGATGGGAAAAATTAATAATTTTCTTGGATTGAATATAAGACAGAATAGGGATGGAATTTTAATCAATCAAGAAAAATACACGAAGAACATGCTTGAAAAGTTTGGAATGACCAACATCACGAAGCTGAGAGTACCAATGGCAGTGGGAACAAGACTAACTCCTTCGTTAGATGCTCCTGCTGTTGATTTAACACTTTATCGAAGCATGATAGGGTCTTTATTGTACTTAACTGCAAGTAGACCTGATATTATGTTTTCGGTATGTAATTGTGCTAGATATCAAGCTAATCCCAGAGAACCTCATTTGAATGCAGTGAAAAATATTTTTCGCTATCTTAAGGGGACAATTTCGTTAGGACTTTGGTATCCTTCGAAATCGGGATTTTTCATTCAAGTTTTTTCAGATTCTGATCCAGGAGGATGTACATTGGATAGGAAAAGTACAAGTGGTGGATGTCAACTTTTGGATGGAAAGTTGGTAAGTTGGCAATCGAAGAAGCAAACTTGTGTTGCTATATCAATTGTTGAGGCTGAATACATTGCAGCTGCTGCTTGCACTTCGCAAATCATTTGGATTCAAAGTCAACTTCGTGATTATGCTATCAATATGAAAAAGATTCCTTTGTATTGTGATTCTCAAAGTGTGATTCGCATTTGTCATAATCCAGTACAACACTCAAAGAAAAAACACATTGTTCTTCGATATCATTTTATCAAAGATCATATGGAAGATGGGAATATTGAAATTCATTTTGTTAAAACCACTGAACAACTTGCTGATATTTTTACTAAACCTTTTGATGAAAAATCCTTGGTAAGAATTTTAGCAGGTTTGGGAATGATTGATGCGAATTCAGTTCCAAAATCAATACTTCAAGGATGAAAGGTTCATTTAGTAGCTCTGAGTCGGAATCGTTCAGAAGTTATTGTTCATTCAAAGGCTTCGCATCCACATTTCTTCGCATTCGCACACATGATAACTAAGGTAAGTTTAACGTTCATTTTGTGTTTTAAATTTTTTTTCAAAAACTTGAAAAATCAAAAATATTTTCTTTTGATTCATTTTCATTTTCGAAAAATCAAAAATCCAAAAAGATTTTATTTTGTTATGTTTTTATTTTTGAAAAATTAAAAAATCACAAAAATATTTTTTGTTCTTTAAGTATTGTGTGTTTTGATTTTAGTCCAGGGATTAATGCGAAAAGGTCATGCTTATATGTTTCTATGTGAAGGTATCAATTCTTTCAAATTTGTACTAGTTAGGATGTCCCTAGAAGCATGCTGCAACATGTTGACTCAAGCCTCATATGACTCTATGTGTAAGAAAAGAAAGCCTTAATGAAATTATCACATGAAAATTTCTTCCCAATAAGGCTTGTATTCGCATAAGTCAAAAGAGCTACCTTACTCTTCTCATATGAGTTAAGAGTTTTCTGTTTGGTCCACATATAACAGAGGTACATTCGATCTTATAACCAATCTTTTTAATCACAAAATTCTTCACACAAATCACACACAAAGACGTATGTCCGAGAGGTCTCTGATCAAACCCATTGAGACTTAGATATACAAAAGTTTTGTGTTTATGATCTGACATCATGAGTCCGTGATGAAAGTGAAACCTAAACATCCTAAACTTTGAGGAATTGACGGGGAAAATTGTTCCAGAAATTGACGAAACTTTTGTTTCTGTACCTCAATTCAAAACTCAAAATCATATTCATTTCGCATGCGTGGTCTTGATCAAATATTCGCAACCCAGGATGTTTGTTACCCAACAAGATCCAGTACAACAATTTTTTTATGAATATGATTTCAGTGTGAGTTTCATTCGCATATCCTAGTCATGATAAATATTTTCAAAAGCAGACTTGTCACTGACTACACTGGTCATACAAGTAATTTCAGTTACAATTTCTCACCTTATGTTAAGGTTGATATGTAATGAAATTTGAATCCAACCCAAAAATCACTTTCAAAAGAAGCCCTTTGATACTTATCAAAAAGTATTCGATTGTAATTCACGGGAACATACACAAGTTGTTGATCAACTCTCTTGATGATTAACGAAGCAACCTTTGCCTGGGGTTTAACTATTTTCATGTCAAATTGAATTTTTGACATCACAGAATTCCAAATTTTTTGTTTCTCTCTTGTTTCTTATATTATTTCTTTGGAACACAGCACTAACGAAATCCTTGAGGTTCTGAGTAATACCAACTCAGGCTGATAATTTCGCAAGTCTGGCATATGACTTCACTTTACATCCCAAAAGTGAAAGAGCCTTGCCTCAATTCGAAGGGTTCTAACGGTTACAATTCTATAACGAGAATATTGACAGGCTGTGTATACGAGACGTATGGTATTCTGTCCGGTTTTCTAGGCGATATGACAACGACTTTTTGAAACTTGGATAACTTTTTGCTGTCATGGTCCGATTTTCAAGGTGCCACATCGGATATCATTCAATGCATCCCGCTTTAATTTCAAATCGATTCGGGTTACCTATAAAAGGGGGTTCAAGATCATTGTCTACGGTTACGCGAACAAACTCTCATAATCCTAAATTTCTTCAAACTTCTTCGTCTTCATCTTGTTCAAACCCTAAAAATGGCTGGTACTCAATCCAACACTGATGAAGTTCTCTCGCAATCACTCATGAAGATCCAAAGAACCAACTATCAAGTCGATCCTAATGTCTCATCCTACCCAGAAGGATTGAAGATGTTGATAGTTGCACTGAAAAGATCTCCACTGTCCACTGCCATGTTCAGTTCTTTCTCAGTTCCGATGACATGGTTGTCATTCGCAGCTTCATCGGCTTCCTACAACTATGCCACTGACGTGATCACCTTCAATCTGATGAACAACAAAAGGGTTCGACTTACGAAGAAAATGTTCATTGAGTTCTTGAACATTCCCAACAACCCTCCATTTGTCAAACCCATCAATTCCCAAATCATCTTTATGTTCAATGAGATGGGCCATCAGCCAGCACTTGAGAAGATCAGTGATTTCTGAAAGTCTGGATTACCATGTATGTGGAATTTTCTATTTGGCATTTTTCTCAGGTGTTTCACAGGAAGAACAGTAGGTCTTGACAGGGGGTGTATGGAAGTTTATGCTATGGTGATGGGCTTATACTACGATATCAATGTGGATTATGGAACTCAATTATGGAAGGAATTCGTAAAAAGTCTAGAAAATACAAATTCAAAAAAAGGAATCTCGTGTGCAAGGTATTGGAGCCTTATTCTTGAAAAGGCATATGAAAAAGAAGGAATTCAAGTCCCAGAGGGTGCTGAGGTTGCAAAATTCTCGTTGTATCAATTTCCAAAGGTGGTGGAAGACGATGAAAATATCTTTACACACGTTGCTCGCATTCCGGATGCGATGCTTTGTAAGGTATCATCCACTCACAAAGTGTTGGTAAGATACATGAAGACGTTTGATCCAACAGTGCAGACTGGAGTATTATTGGAAGTCAATGCACAAACCTCTAAGAAAAAGAAGAATTCTAAGAAGGACGAGAAAATTCAACAATCTCAAGCTGAAGGGTTTGAGAAAGATACGACTTCTTCAAAATCGAAGAAGGAAACTATACCCTCAAAATCTGGGGTACTGAAGAAGATTTGCAAATCCTCTCCTATTCGCAAGACAGAAGTCAGCAGTAAGGGGGTAACGGTTAGAAGTGTTCCAGCTCCTATTTCTCCAGGATCAAAGAGGAAAAGAGCTCAGGATGTTGCGAAACATATGCAACAAACACTTTTGAAGAAACGAAAGCTGATTGTTCGCAACGAGTCTTCTGATGAAGAGGTTGTTCCAGAGACTCCACATGTTTTTACATCGGTAACTATTTCTCTTCCACTCGTTTCAATAACACCTACTTCGCAAATCTCTACCACAACCCCACTATCCATTCCAGTTGAGATAGTCACTACCAAATCAGTTTCTGAGGAGGTACCTATTTCTGATACGGTTGTCAATGTATCTGATACGGGGGCACCTATCACAAGTGTTGAAACCACCCTGCCCATTAGCCTATCTGTTTCATTACCTTTCTCATCTGCGAAGGTCTCTACTTCATTACCACCATTTTCTCTTCCAACTCCTACAATTACCACTTCATCCATTTTTGATCATGCCCTGCAACATCCCTTTACAACTCTATTCCCATCACAATCACCCGAAACTCCACAGTCTTCACAACTAATGTCAGATGACGAAACCGAAGGAGGAGGTTTTGGAGGGTATGCTTATGTCAGTTAAACAATTTAAAGTTTTGAATCGCAAATTAAATGCAATCATTCAATCCCAAGCGGATTCGGGTTCCAAGTCATCAATGTCTGGGGTAGAGGTGGAGTATCTGATAATGGAAGCTGAAAAGCGCATCCTTGAAAAACTTGATCAGTCAGATAAAAATACTGAGCTTCGCATTCAAGCTCAAAGAAGTTCGTTCAATGGAGTTGTCAAGGAATTACAAACCGTTGCAAAAGAACGCCATGTTCTGTTTGTGCAGGATGTAAAGAAGGTTCGGGAGGATGTGAACTTCAAGGTTGAAGAATTAAAGACTGAACTTGCGAAGGAGCTTCGAGATATTACTTCTCAACATATCGAAGTACATAAGAGGGTTGATGTGATTGCAACAGCCCTAAACAAAGTTATCAATGATTTTCAATCTCCTGCTCCAATTCTTCAAGCCAATCAGAAAGAAACCAAGGAGAAATTTGATAAGTAGATTCAACTGGTGACTGATTTGAAAACCTTGGTTTCGCAACCTACATCTCAAACGATTCTTACTCCTGAATTATTGTCTCTCAAAGTCAATACTTTGGAACAAGCAATTCAGAAGGCACTTGCCCCAATTGCCAACTTTACCTCTTTACTACCGAAGAATGCCCCACCTGCTTTCACAGGGGTGCAAGGGGGAGAGAAAAATACAAGTAAAGAGGATGATGCGAAGACGGTGGGGAAAGTGATATCCACTCAGCTCAAAACTACTCTTCCAATATTCACTATGCCGATTTCCTCAACAATAATGACCACGAGACCAATAGCCAAAGGAATATCTATTGGGTCAAAAGGAGGAAGTTCTAGTGCGAAACCTCCAACTGATGATGTGGGAAAAAGGAAAGGGATTGTGTATGAAAAGTCGAAGGAGGAGAAGAAAGCTGAAGCAGAGGCTGAGGCAAGTTCAGAGCATAATGAGGCAAAGGGCAAGTGATCCTCCCGCAATGAATAAAGGAGATCCTGCGAAGCTTTATTCTTATGAAACTATAGAATCAAAAGTGGTGGGGAGTGAGATGCACGAGTTTGAGAAAAAGCGAAAAAGAAGCTATGACATAGCCAATTCGGACAAATGCCAGTTGGATTTTCTGATTAATGAAATGCTTTTCATAACGGCTCAGTACAAGATAAGCGAGAAGTTTGATAATCCTGATGACTACATACACATGAAAATCAGATTTCATGCTGTATTGGGAAAGAATCCAGATGAAGTATGGTCCTTGATGAAGATTAAAAAGGTGTTGACGATTAAGAAGGATTCGATGTTTGAAGACATGCTTCAGAACTTTCGTTATTTTTTCATTCGAGCTGATGACAAACAATATGACTTCATAATAGCTGACTTCCCTCTGATGAACTGTAATGATCTTATCCAAGTGGCTCTTATTTTGAAACATATGAAAGACCACAAGCTCAATGGATCTGATACTGAAGTGTTTAGAATCGGTTTCGCACACGTCAAGACTTTTATTGATAACTACTATGACTGTTTGGCATTAACCGATGAAGAACTCGCAACAACTTTGAGAAGGGAAGTGAATGTCCCCTGGGAAGATACCTTGACCCAGTCAGCATTATCTAAGTATGCTGATGGTGAAATATGCCTGAAACCTTTTGGCATGGTATTTTCAGGGAGAGATACGAAAGGGAAGCCTAAGAAATTTTTGTTCAAGGTCTCGGAAATTGAAAGATATACTTCTTCGCAATATATGAATTTTATTGTTCGTATGAATAACTGCAAGAAGAATAACGAAGGAGACAAGAGGGGGCTTAAGAAGGTGATTACATGGTATGTTGAAGTGCGAAAGACAATTCATTCAGCTGTTCAAAGACTTATGGACTGAATAGCTTCGACTGTTTACAAAGGGGGAAATTGTAGAGTCCGTGTATTGTAAAAGTTGAATTGGTTATTTCTTTCGGGTTTCACATATTAGTTATTTTACTAAGTCACAATTTTATGCGAAGCGTATTGTAATAGACTTAGTATATTTTTTGTACACTCAGGTTTCCTATAAATTGGGGGCTGAGGTTAGAAGTAGAAAGAACTTTTGAACTCGAGTATTCTTTCTGCTTAAAACATTGTAATCAGTCTTCATCAATATAAGATCTGATTAATATTTACTCGTTGTGTTCTTACTTTTGACTATATGTCTCTAAGTCCACCTGTGTTGCCCAACAATCGTAATTCTTTTGTACTGTCCTAGTGACACTGATTTTAGTATGAATGTAGGCACGTATACTTAATTAAATATTTTATTATTTAAAGTATAAACTCTTGGTCAGAGTATTTTTAATCCCATTGTATTTATAGTCTGTATACCTTTTATGGTTTTATATACTTAATTCACTATAAACAATGCTCTGATACAAATCTGTCACACCCCAAAACCATGAACGGCAGAAACGTTCTGGGGCGGAGGACGTCATGTACAGTATCACAACAATGAAAAGTAGTAAACAAGCAACAACATCATCCATTGCATTAATAATATAATTTTAATACAAGTGTGTTCTGTTAAATTATGATAACTACTAAAGTATAAATCAAAATGGAAGATGAGTCTTGAACGAGCTCCATCTTCTCTAAACCTTGCATCGGTACCTGTCTATAGTTGACCTGAGGATACAAGTTACTTTGAAAGAGAGTATCAGCTTTAAAGCTGGTGAGAACATAAGTATTAATGTGTCTTAATTTGTAAAACTTGTAATTAAAGACATGAAAATGTTTGTAGAACAACTATAAATGTTTGAAAAACCCTAGAAATCCCTATGATTCCTACTATTATAAAAGGGAGTCTTCTACCAAGACCCAACTGCTCTGAATGTAGCCTTCTACCAAGACCTAACTGCTCTAAATGTAGCCTTCTACCAAGACCTAATTGCTCTGAATGTAGCCTTCTACCAAGACCCGACTGTGCTACTATTATTATTATAAGAAATTGTATCCTTTGGTACTAGGATACTCAAATACAATTCACCTCATCGATTATGTGAATGAGTCACAAGATAAAGGTAATAATATAAATAACCTAAGTATTACCCTTTGGTACTAGG
Organism: Lactuca sativa; assembly: GCF_002870075.4. Classification (NCBI taxonomy): domain Eukaryota; kingdom Viridiplantae; phylum Streptophyta; class Magnoliopsida; order Asterales; family Asteraceae; genus Lactuca; species Lactuca sativa. Next base: position 250,717,282 of record NC_056630.2, read on the forward strand.
GTAACTAACAGAGTTAACTGAAGACATCTGTAGATGTACATTTACCCCTGTTGCTAACAGCTGGGTATAGGAATAGTTAGTCCCTTAAAGTATACCTGTAATTGTTGGATTAGTGTCTAAGTCCATAACTATTTTGGTATGTACTTGACCTGATGGTGCATGGTCCTTTTGGGTTGCCTTCATCAAAGCAACTTGATAGGATGAATTATGGAGAGAAAGGATTAATTATGATTTATTAATATATTATGAGAATAATATATTAAAGGAGAAATCATATTGTTTAATTAATATTAGTCAATAATTAATAAGAATGAAGTTTGTGGCTAAAAGACATTAAGGGACTAGAACTGTCAATTGTATGATAGTTGAATATTGAGCTAATGGACTCCATATTAAAGGAGTGGACGAATTCTATGGGGCAACCCATTAAAAATCGTTCTAGGCCTTTAAGGAAGGAGCCCATGGGTTGCTTAGGGCTTAAGCATCCAAATTAGGGTTTCCTTGTTAGATAACCCTAAAACGTGGTGAACTAATTAATTAGGGTTTCCACACATTTTGGGCAGCCTCCTTCTCTTCTCTTCTTCATCCTCATGCTCTTGGTGTTTGTGAACCATTAGAGGAGTGACATTTGTGACTCTAAGCTTTCTAAAGTCATTACAAGAAGGAATTGTGATTGTTATTGCTACATAACAATCAAGGTATGATCTAAACCCTAATTCATATGTTATATTGATTATCATATACTAGATCTAGGGTTTATAGTCTTGGATGAATTCCATGTACAATAGAGAAACCTAGATCCAAGCATTAGGGTTTGTATGAGCAGATAGGATGTTCTTATGGCTAAAACCCATCAGTGGTATCAGAGCCTTGATTGGTTTCTATTGTATTGATGCCTTGTATGTTTGTTCCAGTTGCAAAATCATTTTTTGGCCAACCTGCCTGATGAACACGGCGAGTACCACAGTGTACTCGGGGAGTAGGCTTCAACTCGGCGAGTCCAGTGTGGTACTCGGCGAGTTCGAGCGTCAGAAAGAGGGGATTTCGGGATTTCTTGTTGGTTTACTCATGGATACTTGCCTTATCTGTTAAAGGTCATTAAAATCCGATTTTGTACATATTTATGAGTATATCCTTGATTAAACAAAAGATAATTACCAACTGATTAGATAATAACTTCCTTATATGATTATAGTTGATTATTTGTATTAATTGGGTAACTTATTTTGCATGAAATTGAAATTAGGTCAAATATAGATAATGTTGAAATTAATTTTTTAATTTATATCGTTTGTTATTTGATCCTTGTGTTATGAAAAGTTTCAATTTTCCCCTTTAGGTTTTATAGTTTAAATTTAAACTCAAAGTTTTGTTTTAAAATTTAAATAGTTGAAACCCTAATGTTTTTGAAAAGGTTTGAAAACTTGCCCTCAAGTTTTGGAATTTAAATTTTGATTAAAGGTTTAATTTTGATGTATATTTAAATTCTAAACCCTAATGTTTTGAAATGTTTCAAAACTTGCCCTCAAGTTTTGGAATTTAAAAGTTGATTAAAGGCTTAATAGGAATGTTAAATTCTAAAACCCTAGTATTGTTTTGAAAAGTTCATATCACACCCTTATCGTTTTATTAATTAATTAAGGTGTATAATTAAAAGAGGTTTGATAAATCCATAAAAATTTTGGTTTACAATTTAATTGAATTAAAAGTATCATTGTTAAATTTGACCACCTAGTATTTTAAAAGTGTAAAATACACCCTATACTATATATATATATATATATATATATATATATATATATATATATATATATAACATTAAAAGTCTAACATTATATATATGTATGAGTAAAAGTCAGTCTTACCGTTAGTAGGCCTCATTCACGAATTTGGTCTATAAGGGGTGTTTAAGGAAATTGCCTATAAAATGGCGATTGAATGGGTATCCACTATTACCCACCGCACTCTTGACTAGTGGAGGGTCTTTAGCCGAAGGGGTAGGATACGACTAAACTTTTAATGAAGTACAAAAAGTAACTAAATGTTTTACAAATTCCCAATCTTAGTTACTTTAGGCAAAAGTGAATTGATGCAATTCCATGAAATTACACTTTGTACCCTTGCGAAGACGTTAGTGGAGCCTGTGTGGTTTACCGGCACACTAAATGGTTCTAAGAAAAGGTAGCAAAGGGTGACTCAATGTTTGTCATAGTTCGGTGGAACGTGTGTGGTTTACCGGCACATCGAATAGGTGACTGTAACATGTGAGGGCACCATGTAAGTTTGCATGGTTATTCACACCCACTTTGTGATCCTCAAAGGTTCTAGGAGTTTTCATAGATTTAAAACTTAAATTTCTTTTTCGTTTTTCATTGGTGGAAATTAGTGAATCGTCATTCACTTACCTTCAAATGTTCTGCAATTTGGGTTACGGCATCCCTCTCCCGAGTTGTGGAATATTGTGTTGGGTCCTAGCCTTAATATCTCATTTGAGTGATTTATTAAGGACTCAATCAATCAACTAACTTGAATTCGTTTTCTCCCGTTTTGTAGATGTCAAAGTACGACAACTATGGTCTTCCCAATTCCCGTGGAACAAGCATTCCACATGAAGATGATATTCCACGATTCGATCGAGGAACAAGAAATCATGCTTCACTTCCTCCTCCTCCTCAAATTATTCTCCCTAACCCACAAGATCGAAGAATAGAAAGGTTCAATGTCACTAAAGTCCTATTGGAAATGAAACATGAAGATGGTAAACCCGTGTGTGCCCACGTTCTAGAAATGAAATCACACATCAATAGGTTGATAATGTTGGGTGCGTCATTCCCTGATAAGTTGGCTGTGAACTGGGTTTTGCAGTCACTCCCTGAATCATATAATGAGTTCAAAAGAAAGTTTTATATGATGGATCATGACGAAAACCTCATTGACCTAACTTACATGCTCATTGCTGCTGAATCAGAAATGATTTGGCAAAGCAATGGAGCATATTTGTTGGGAAAGTCAACCAACCATGCTTCCGAGGATGTTCTAGGAGAACCGACCTGCGTTTGCTGCCAAGAGAAAGGGCGTTGGATACAAGTCTGCCCTCAGAGCCTGAAGAGTCCAAAAGATGGGACACTCAAAGAGTATGGCTGTGTTTCAGGTAAAATCCACTATCTAACTCCATTAAGTTCCTATTTGTTGATTCTTAATACATAATGTGATGAGATTACATTTGAATGTCTTGCAGAATCAATGAAAAGAGAGGAAGCTTGATGGAAAAGCAAAATGAGTGTAATCACAAAGAAATGTATCTCGATCGCATGGACTTGAAGATTTGATTTTGAGCTTAGAAAGTTATGATAGAATTGTTAGGAATATTTGATTACATAGTTTTTCAGTTGATTTTGCATTGTAAGGACAAATGTTTTCCGCTGCTGTTATAAATAAAAATAAACTTTGGTTTGACTCATTTATTTATTTATTTATTTCCTTGCAATGAAATCGTTATGAAAAATTGATGTTTACATATTTCTACAACGAATGGATGTGATTCTTAATTATGTTAATAGTGGAAATGTCAAGAATTTACCAAATAGGGAAAGTTTCTCATCGCCCAAGTTTCAGTTTAACAGAAATTTGGAATCATGCAACTTGGTTGCACGATGAATGAGAAAATTCATATTTGGAAATTAGACTAATTCGTTGACAAAGTGTCAAGTGAAGGACTAGGAAATCGAGTACACAAAGTTATGTGTTGATCAAGTCCACCACAAGGGTAACAAAGATATTAGTCATGATTTACTAAAGGATTAGTAAATATGATTATACTTATAAGATTAAGTGTAATTCTGAATTGATTGAAAAAGGTTTAAATCAATAGCAGAACGAATAAAAGAATCAAGTAGGCAGAAAGATAAAAGTTTCTCTATTCTAAGAAGAAGGGAGAGTACCTTTTATACTTTATGATATGTCTTAATGATTAAGAACCATATTTCAATTGATCCTCTAAAATAAGTCTTAGTACAAGTGTATGTATAAGAAGAGGAATCAAGAATTGAAGAAATGGTTAAATCAAGAAGTCAATCATACTTCATTCCAAAACAAGTCTTAGAGTTAAGATTCTAATATTGAGTGACAAGTCTTAAGAAGGTTTATAACATTCATCAAATGTAGAATTTGGAAAAAAGGCTTTCCTATTCTCGCACATTTGAAATTGGAAAGTTGTGATGCCTTGGATAAGACAAAGACCAACTAGGACCAATTTTATGAAATGTTTTGTCTTGATAAAGGCTACACTAACTCTTGAATATTTGTTTGTCAAGAAATGTTTATTGACAAGAGAATCTTATATGTCAAGGAGTCAGCGGGAGTCTTAATGGTCTTGAAAGGTTTCAAGAACAAATCAAGAATAAACCTTATCGATCATCACTAGCACACGAGTAGAGGTTTACAACCTATCGTGCTGACATTACCTTGTTTCTGTGCCGTTCCAATTGAGTTTATTATGCATATGAGTTCTATGAGTTCTCATTTGAATGCATAAAAGGCAAGGACCTTGATCAATGAAAAGTACATTGATAGGAGAGGGTGAGCTTCTTAACTACTTGGAAGACATGGTGGGCAGCCGTGTTACTATAAGGCAAGAAATCAAGATTGAGAAAGTTCAGTCCATGTGAGTTTGAATTTGTCGCAAACTTTGGTTTTGACAAATTCACATGGATAGGAACACATACACCATTCAAATCTAAGTTTCATAAGATTCCCTCCTTCATGAAAATGACTGTGAGGAAATGCTTTCACTAAAAGAGATTTTAAGAAGATAGTGATTGTGATAATTGGATTCTCGAATTCGATTGTGGTTACGGTATCCCTTTCCATGATTCGAATTGTGAGATTTAGCAATTAGTCTTAATTGTTTAAGGTACACAAATGAGCTATATAAGGCAAAGGTGTATAAGTTTAGGATGCCTTGATAAAAGATTATCAAAGCATTAAGTACTAGAAATATGAACTTAACGAAATTCAATAGGCATTGTTTTTCTGAAAGTTAAGGTGTTTCTGAATACATGTCAAAGCTAGTAGGAGCATAAGTGTTATGTTTGTAATAATCATCGTGATAATGGGAGCATAAATGTTATGATTGCATGATTATAAGGAAAGTATTGCAAGTTAGCAATATTAATTATAGAAAACAAGAGTCATACTTTGCAAAATTGTAAGGGATGAATAGTTGTTTTGCTATAATTAAGGGAGACAATATTATGCTTTATTTCAAATATAAAGGCTTAGGTTGTGGAATGTTAATAAACTTAGTCAAGGATACATAGTTTGTTCTTAAATTTCGATTATGATTACGACATTCCTCTTCATAATTCGAATTGTGAGAACGTAGCACATAAAATATTATGGCAGAAGATTGATAAAGTATTAAATCATCATGTAAGACATTATGCATCGTGTCCCATATGATTCGGGTCTAGGATCGATTGCAAATGCTATAATATTTGACCATTCTAAAAATTTCCAAATGTCTAGAACATTTAGAGGGAAAAGGACAAGAATCGGTTTGACTAAGATAATTAAACAACTATCAAAGGACAATCCAAAGTTCGCCGAGGATTGGTCACTTGTGAGTAGTTGGAAGTATAGTATTGGATGGACTATATCGACGTCATTATGAATAGAAACGATTTTATTGAGAATGAGTTGTCATATGGTAAGTATGGAAAGGTTTCCATATTGGGAGTTGGATATTGAGAATCAATGTCTAGATTAGAGACTTTTATGCAAATGGATGTTCAAAGGAGTGTACTTTGAGTGAGAAACATCATATCTATGGAATTGTCTAGTAACAATCTCCGATAGAGGACTTTGTAATTCATTGGCAATAGTCATTGTGACTTTTGTGCTATGACATTACAAAAGGGGTCATTGCATTAAATGTTAGAATCTAACATATTCCACAAGTGGCAAGAATTTGATATTTACTTGTGAAAAGGATTAGAAGTTGTGAAATGAGTATGATTGGAAATGTGTTCATTTGATCTATTTCACAAAGTAAGAACCATAGGTAAACATTGTGTGCATGCTAAGAGCATGGGACAAGTGTTGTAATAATTCAAGTAAGAAGTTGATTACCCGAAACAACAAATAATGAGTAATCGATATGGTGATAAATAAAAGGTGTTTTATTTATACTCAAAGGTTTGAGGCCATATAGGATTAGTATTATTCTTGTGTTTCAATTTGTATGTTTTGACTTCCTGAATAATTTAATTGGTTTAAGAACAGTCAAATTATTCAAACGGGCCACAGTCGTTCATATGTTGGAAGTAGATATGAATGAAGACTGTCGTGAATTGGTGTGTGGATTGTCTAAAGAGCATTAGACATAAGCAAATGTTTGCTGCAACGTTTATGAGTGCTTATGAATATGATTTGAGCATTGGATTAAACCCACGCTCACTTGGATCACTTCATGGATTCTATCACGAGTGATTGGTGAGATGATAACATCTTATATTCTTGAAACCGAGATGTGTGAGTTGTATCTTGCGAGTCGGTTGCACATTGATAATATGTAAACGCACCAGTAACTTGGTGTTATAAAATATATTGTTGTATGTGATTCGGTGAGTGAGTGCAAGCGAGCATTGAGTCAAAGTTTATCCGTTCCTTTTATCTAAAGTAAGATAAAAGCGATATATGTGCCCTCGATGATTTAGTGATGGCACCTAAGTGCTTGGCCAAGCCGAGACTAATTTGATGTGTTCAAATTGTAGTCTGTTGTCAGTCGTCATAAATATGAATTCGGGAAACAACACATAGACAGAGAGAATGATTTATATCCATGTCTCAGTCTATACAATATCTAGAATGGAGGAATATATGATCCCTTATCTTAAGGACACGCATATCTGATAAAATCAGAGTTGACAGCGGCTTTGGAAAGGTACGATTGCAGATCAGGATCTGAAGTCATCCGCAGAATAGTTATTAGACTTATCCAAGTGGGAGACTATTGGATTAGTGTCTAAGTCTATAACTATTTTGGTATGTACTTGACCCGATGGTGCATGGTCCTTTTAGGTTGCCTTCATCAAAGCAACTTGATAGGATGAATCATGGAGAGAAAAGATTAATTATGATTTATTAATATATTATGAGAATAATATATTAAAGGAGAAATCATATTATATAATTAATATTAGTCAAGAATTAATAAGAATTAAGTTTGTGGCTAAAAGACATTAATTAAACTTGAGGGACTAGAACTGTCAATTGTATGATAGTTGAATATTGAGCTAATGGACTCCATATTAAAGGAGTGGACGAATTCTATGGGAAAACCCATTAGAAATCGTCCTAGGCCTTTAAGGAAGGAGCCCATGGGTTGCTTAGGGCTTAAGCATCCAAGTTAGGGTTTCCTTGTTAGATAACCCTAATAGCCTCACTATTTAAAGAACCCTTAAGCCCCAAAAACGTGGTGAACTAATTGATTAGGGTTTCCACACGTTTTGGGCAGCCTCCTTCTCTTCTCTTCTTCATCTTCTTGCTCTTGGTGTTTGTGAACCATTAGAGGAGTGACATTTGTGACTCAAAGCTTTCTAAAGTCATTACAAGAAGGAATTGTGATTGTTATTGCTACATAACAATCAAGGTATGATCTAAACCCTAATTCATATGTTATATTGATTATCATATACTAGATCTAGGGTTTATAGTATTGGATGAATTTCATGTACAATAGAGAAACCTAGATCCAAGCATTAGGGTTTGTATGAGCACATAGGATGTTCTTATGGCTAAAACCCATCAGTGGTATCAACCGTTGACATCCGTGGATGTGCTTTTACCTCTATAGCTAACAGAGATTCTAGGAATGGTTAATCCCGCAACGTATCCTTTGGTACTAGGATATTAAATCCAATCTATCTCGTCGATTATGTGATTGTATCACAAGGTAAAGATAAGAATGAGGATTATATAACATAATCTATACATATATAACGTAATATTAACTCATCATATATTATCTATGTAAACGTACTCATGTAAGCATGTTTATGTAAATGTACTCATGTAAATGTAATCATGTAAACATATCTATGTAAAAGTATAGTAATGTACTGTAATGTTCTTCGTGTGCTAGTTGTAACGTGTGTTCTCTCTCTATCTAGCATGTATAGTAATGTATTGTATTGTTCTGCGTGAAAAGGAAATAGGGCGTGTAGGCCTTCCTAAGCCTTTTAAAAATTGCTTATATAACTATACATACGTAGACATGGAATTGATAATATGAAAGCATAACATAAGTTTTGTAAAACCTTTGAACATGATTTCTATCTAAGAAAAGATCGACTTGATGTCAATCTATAAAATGGGTTGAAAGCATGGGTTTGATAAAACAGTTTAAGTATAAAGAAACATTTGTTTGAAACACAATTGTAAATGAGTTTGAAATGAAACATACAGAGTAAAATGAACAGTTTAATAAGGAGTTTTAAACATATAAAATGTTTATGAAAATCATTTGAAGGAAACTGTTTGGTAAAACGGCTAATGAGTAGTAAATCATTTGAATGCTGCTTATTAATCACATGTGATTGATATAATAACTAGCATGATTCTACTTGTATCCCCGCCATAAAGCATTTAAAAACATTTAAAACATTGATTAACGGGTATGAACTCACCTGTTGTGAGTGGTACGGATGAACTGAAGATGTAGGACTGCTAGGTGTTAAGTGAAGTCTTGAACACACTCTATGATCCTAGTTAACATATAATATCACATATATGTAACAAATTAGTCTATAAACAACTAATAAACAAAGTCAAGACACTCTAGGACATGCTAAACACCTTTAACAAGTGTTATTAGCCTCTAAGATTGCATCTAAGTGTTGTAGGAACAAGCTAGTGTGTGTAGGGTTCAAGGGAAACTCCCTAATGGAGTTCACGACCCTAATGGCACCAAATAATGAGTTTACGGTCATAAAATCATGAGTTTACGGACGTAAGCTCATGAGTTTATGGTGGTAAGCTCATACTTACTTGGTCTTTTGATGTTTTCAGGCTCTACAAGACCCTAAGAAGCATTTCTACTTAATGGCAAGGTCTTTGGAAGAGTTTAGGGCATCCTTTAACTCCTTTGAGGAGTTTACGGCCCTGGGACCAAACCCCTTGGAGATTACGGCCGTAATCTCCCTTGGAAGGGTGTTTTTTTGGTGATTTCAAGTCCCTGATTTAACTAAGAGCTAATCTAGGCTAGTGTCCAAGGCTTTAGGAGAGTTTAAAGCACACTTTGGCCCTTTTGTTTGGAGTTCACGGCCCTGGAACTTCTTGGGCCGTGAACACCTTACACTTGGTGTTATAAGGGTGTTTTCTAGTCCTAAACACATTAGGGTACATGTCTAAACTAGTTTCATTGCAAGATGAAGGGGCTAGGGCACTCTTTGCCCCTTAAAGAAGGGTTTACGGTCCAAGGTGTTCTTGAGCCGTAAACTCTTTAATCGTGATGTTTTCCTATGATTTATAGTGTATTTAGCACATAAGAAGCTTTATAATACCACTAGATAGAAGTACTCACTTTCCGGGATGAAATTCCGAAGATCCTTAAGAGAGAATTCGGCTTTTCTCTAGTTGGAAATGGAAGTAATGAATAGATATGGCTCAGAATCCTATAAATACTCCTGGGATTTTTGGCAGAAAATATTTTTATTCAGGCATTGAATTCTAATATCAATGAGCTTTGGAATAACAGAGTTGCACAATACCCTAGTGCATCCACTCTCTTGATATCTCCTTAAGTGTAAATCCTAAAATACTCCAACTTATTACAAAAGTCTGAAAATTTACTGCAACTGTTCTAACTTCTATTGACTTGATATGTTATACAGAATGGAAATTTCGGGTTGCCACATCATCCCCCTGTTAGAGGGAATTTCGTCCCAAAATTAGAAATTATGTAAGGAAGTAGGTAGGAATGATCGAGTCATGAGGTGGGGAACTTCCTAATCGATTGGTTCTCGCGCTCCTAAGTGAATTCGGGTCCTCGGTTGGTATCCCAACGAACCTTCACTAACGGGCGACGGCGTTGCTTCGTCCGCTTTACCTCTCGGTCGAGGGTCACTACGGTTCTTTCACGAAGGCGAGGATCTCATTAATATCGATCTCGTCGAGTGGGATTTCGAGAGTCCTGACGGAAAGGTACAGTTTCAAGATCGAGACGCGAAGGGTAAAATGTACGTTACTACGCTCGCGGAGTAGGTCTAGTCTGTGAGATACAGGACCAATTCTGGTAAGAATTTCAGAGGTCCTAACAATCTTGGATTTAGCTTTCCACGCTTTACGAAGTGTATTAAGCCATTCCTAGAGTGAGACTTCCTAGAGAATTTGGTCTCTCACTTGGAATTCTAAAGGTTTCTTTTTCTTGCTTAACTTCCCAATCAAAGGCCACCCCCAACTGGGTCAAAGTCGTACGGGTTTCTGTGATTTGCAAGGAGTTCTGGATGAACTATGATAGTAGGTCTGTAAGACCTAGAATTTGGCGAATTTATGTCGGCGTCTTCGGTGTCGACTAATTCCCAACGGTTTTGGATAAATTGCCAGAGTACTCAAGGATTCCCACATCACTAATAGTGTGCCTTCGGAATTTGACTCTCCAATTCCAAAACTCGTGTTCAAAGAACTTTGCGAAAAGTATCTCCGATGGAAACGTTTCCGCGGGATCCTTCTTACTACTAGGGTAGATAAGTAAGTCGTTACATGGAGAATGACGAACTAATCCAAGTAAGAAAGACGGACCCTATTCATTAAACTCATGAATACTTTGGGCGTATTGTTCCTATCCGAGGGGTATCACTACAGATTCGAAGTGTCCGCATCGAGTTCGGAGGGTAGTCTTCCGGACATCCTTCCCTAACACTCAAACTGGTGATATTCGGATCTTAGGTCCATTTCTGAAAGTAATTCTTTCCTTGCGTTTGCTCAACCAATTCATCTATGCAAGGCAGAGACAACGATTCAATATCTGAGGTACATACGATGCAATCCGTCGACCTTTGGAAGAATAAGACCGGAGCTCTCTAAGGTGAGAAGCCTAGTCTTCCAATTCTATTTCTGTGTAGTTCGCTAAGTTGTCCGGGTTGTTCTTGTATCTCCGTAGGTGTTAAGACTGAAGGGCAATATGTTTACAGAAGTCGTACTGGGTTCTAAGTTTGTTCACATGACGATGCGATACTCGTAGCTTGGGCAGTCTCCATCATGAAGTTCATATTAGAATTCATACATGGTTCAACGATCACAATCTCGTGTATACGAGTCGTATATAATTAAGATTGAAAAGATAGTCGAATAACTGATTCTTCTTTAAGCTCACATCCCATCGAGAATGAAGAAGTTAAAGTGGAATCATTAATTCTAAACCTGTAGAACCTTGATTATATATCACCCCTATGTATACATTCTTCAGCGACAGATTAGCCGTATGGATCTTTAGATTGAACTTGACGTACTGTACGAGTGGTACTTCGGGGATTTCTTTGGAAAGGAAAAGAACGATGAGGTACTCCATGCATGAGTACTTCGGTGTTCTGATATGACGGCTTCGCTAGAAAGGCGATTTCGAAGAAAGAGATGCACATATGAAGCTGGTTTTGTGCGGATCAAATTGAATCGAGTCGTATGATAATGTCGGAATCATAAGGAAACTTAAAGACATTAGATTTGAACATAAGGCGTTACAGACAAAACACAACTGTGCAACCATCAACAAAGTTGCAATACTTTAGTCTTACTACAAGCCTATTGCTGCGAACAAGGTATACTACAAAAGGCAAGTACACGCAGCACGGGGGTCCCTTAACTGACGTGATCTCGCAAAAGGTAAGGATCGAGTTGCACTAGTTTTAAACATGTTTTAAAGGAATACAAAATACTGACGATTAGAAGTGAACCTATACTATAGTATGGTCCTTCGTTGCTTCTTTCCATTATGAGGTCAAACTCCTCCGGATTCGCCGTTGTTCTTCTATGTTGGGCAGTCCCTCTTGAAGTGTCCTATGACGCCACATAGGTGGCATATCCAAGAGGTTTGGACATTGGTGGTTGAAGTAATGTGTTGGATCTGGGTCCTGAAGCAGCTGGTAGTATGTCTATTCTTGTTGCACTTAAAATAGTGTAACGGACGACAACTACCTAGATGATGAAAACTACACTCATAGCATTTCGGTTGGTTTCCGGCATTTTTCCTGGCTGGTGTAGGGACAATTGGGACACCAGAAGGTCTGGTAGTAGGAGGTACAGATGTCGTAGCTGTGAAGGTCGTTACCAGTGGTTGTTTCTTGTTCGCCCCTCGAAGCGATTTGTCCTTCTTTTTAACCCAAAACTTCTGTTTGTTACTCTTGGTCTTGGAACTCGGGGTATCGTGGTAGTTTGTTGCTCGTTGAGGTACTTGATTGTCATCTGGATTAGAATTGTTGTTAACAACTCCGCTAACATTCGCGTTGATAGCGTTAAGGTGGGTCAGAATAGCTGACACGGTAGCCGAGACTGCAGCTTGAAAGGTAGCCACATCAATCTGAAGAGTCGGTGCTTGGTTGATGGGTTGATCGTTTTTCTTTGGCAACATGATTCCCGTTTCACGGAAAGAAAATGAATTTGTGAGCGAGCATGGTTGAACCTAGACACAGTTTGACTGTTTATGTAAATAATAGAAGTATGTTCTCGTGAGTTTGACCTACATCCCTATGATGCAGTCCTAATACGGATTGGAAGTATGTTCGCGAAGGTTTGACGTACATCCCTATGATGCAGTCCTAGTACTGAGTGGAAGTAAGTTCGTAAAATGGTCTCAAGACGTTTGACGTTCAAACCAAGGTATCGTTGGTTGGTGAATAACATGATCCAACCACTAAAAGAGACTCGGAAATGTCTCCGGAGCTAACTTGCTATAGTCCAATGACTTGACTAAAGCATGTTTCGGATAGGCTCCAATGAAAGTATGATAATAGTACTTGAATAACGAATGACACAGAAGTTAGCCGACTGTCAATATCCTTGATATTCATGACATTAAAGTTCGGGAAAATGACCTTGTAAAAGGTCTTACATCATATCCAGAGAAGATAGTTCTTGACAGCATAAAGACCTAACCAAAAGTACTTACAGTAAAAGATAGTTTCATAGAAAATGCCACATCGGGCATATACAGAAAACGATTCCTTTTTAACAAGGAAAATAAAGTAAAGCATCTACTACTGGCGACGGTCATCCCTTTGGTGAACTCTCAGTTCATCTAGTTGGCGTTCCACATAAAGTAGGTGTCTTTCGTACACCCTCTAGCGTACGCGGAGTTCTATGACTTCGGCTCGTGATTCAGCCAGTGCTTGCAGCAGGGTTTCATGGTTTCTCTCAGATCTCTCGCGAGCATCTTCTAGACGAATGGTGTGGAGGGTATGCATTCTCGCATCGGCGACAACTTCTGTGATCTAATGTAGGGCTGTCCTGCCTTGAATCTCATTTTGGGCCACTCTGCGGACCAAGATTAGCAAGATTCTGTCTGCTGAGCCCCCATTGCTCAGGTCATAAAAGCTTTGGTCACCATTAAATGGCATGGGCTGATCTTGTCCTTGGCTCCATGTTTCCAAGCATTCCACCCACTCAGGCATCGGGCCATGAAATGATGGACGAGGGTTAGGAATTGGAATGGGAGCTGCTTGGGGTAGGTTCTCAACCTCGGGTTCGAAGTTAGCACCGTCCGAAAGGTCTTCATCATGGTAATCATTCACAGGGATAGGATGATCATTCTCTGGTTCTTCTCCAAGCCGTCCATCAATGACTTCATTCGGAAGGTACTGGTGGTCGTGGGGATGGAGTTCAGCCATGTTATCTACGCGAGAATTGGGGTAAGAAAATAATTATTCGACTAACTATCTAGATAATTATTTAGAAAATCTTCATTAGTTACATCACTATTTGTGAAGTGCATACCAGTTATATGTCATCGAAACAGGATAGACCTTCAAATAAGTGACCTTAACTCCAAATTCACACAGAATAAGGGTAAAGCAAACATTTTCACAGATTCTAAGTCTATAACATCCTAGTTACATATAGCCTTAGTGTATCCACTTAGCAACTATCAACTTAGTAATGAAGATCCCGTTTTAGTTCTCAAGTATAAAGTACTTATAGTAACACCAAATACCCCTATAGTATTTTAAGTTTAATGTTATGTTCTACTGTTCACATTGTGGTATTGTTGGTAAGATTTTAGACTTGTTGCAACCACACAACTACACTTAGGCACATGCTAGTCAACCCTTGGATAATATAGTTGATCAGGCTGTATCTTCCCAATTTTGACTATATGTCTCTAAGTCCACCTGTGTTTCCCAACAATCGTAATTCTTTTGTACTGTCCTAGTGACACTGATTTTAGTATGAATGCAGGCACGTATACTTAATTAAATATTTTATTATTTAAAGTATAAACTCTTGGTCAGAGTATTTTTAATCCCATTGTATTTATAGTCTGTATATCTTTTATGGGTTGATATACTTAATTCACTATAAACAATGCTCTGATACCAATCTGTCACACCACAAAACCATGAACGGCGGAAACGTTCTGGGGCGGAGGACGTCATGTACAGTATCACAACAATGAAAAGTAGTAAACAAGCAACAAAATCATCCATTGCATTAATAATATAATTTTAATACAAGTGTGTTCTGTCAAATTATGATAACTACTAAAGTATAAATCAAAATGGAAGATGAGTCTTGAACGAGCTCCATCTTCTCTAAACCTTGCATCGGTTCCTGTCTATCATTGACCTGACGATACAAGTTATTTTGAAAGAGAGTATCAGCTTTAAAGTTGGTGAGATCATAAGTATTAATGTGTCATAATTTGTAAAACTTGTAATGAAAGACATGAAAATGTTTGTAGAACAACTACAAATGTTTGAAAAACCCTAGAAATCCCTATGATTCCTACTATTATAAAAGGGAGTATTCTACCAAGACCCAACTGCTCTGAATATAATTCACCTCATCGATTATGTGAATGAGTCACAAGATAAAGGTAATAATATAAATACCCTAAGTATTACCCTTTGGTACTAGGGTAACTAACAGTGTTAACTGAAGATATCTATGGATGTATATTTACCTCTGTTGCTAACAGCTGGGTATAGGAATAGTTAGTCCCTTAAAGTATACATGTAATGGTATCAACCGTTGACATCCGTGGATGTGCTTTTACCTCTTTAGCTAACAGAGATTCTAGGAATGGTTAATCCCACAACGTATCCTTTGGTACTAGGATATTAAATCCAATCTATCTCGTCGATTATGTGATTGTATCACAAG
The DNA here is from genome assembly GCF_002870075.4 of Lactuca sativa. Lineage (NCBI taxonomy): Eukaryota > Viridiplantae > Streptophyta > Magnoliopsida > Asterales > Asteraceae > Lactuca > Lactuca sativa. Next base: position 250,732,654 of record NC_056630.2, read on the forward strand.
GTAAAGATAAGAATTAGGATTATATAAAATAATCTATACATATATAATGTAATATTAACTCATCATATATTATCTATGTAAACGTACACATGTAAGCGTGTTTATGTAAATGTACTCATGTAAATGTAATCATGTAAACATATCTATGTAAAAGTAGAGTAATGTATTGTAATGTTCTGCGTGTGCTATCTGTAACGTGTGTTCTCTCTCTATCTAGCATGTATAGTAATGTACTGTAATGTTTTGCATGTGCTAGCTGTAACGTGTGTTCTCTCTCTATCTAGCAAGTAGTGACTCATGAACGAATTGACTCATTGTATGATATCGTGTTCTAGTAATAGTTCTATTATCTTCCTAAACTACCCATATGGTAGCTTACTAGTAATGTAACTGGTACGTATGAACATGGAAGTATACCCTTGCTACCCAAGGGTACTAAATGAACTGGAAGAACCTTTATGACTATATATGTACACATGATATATAACTAATATTTAAACGACCTTCGGACGGGTACCCGATATCCCACCAGACCACATCTCAAGCGCGAAAAGGAAATAGGGCAGGCAGGCCTTCCTAAGCCTTTTAAACATTGCTTATATAACTATACATACGTAGACATGCAATTGATAATATGAAAGCATAAAATAAGTTTTGTAAAGCCTTTGAACATGATTTCTATCTAAGAAAAGATCGACTTGATGTCAATCTATAAAACGAGTTGAAAGCATAGGTTTGATAAAACAATTTAAGTATAAAGAAAAATTTGTTTGAAACACAATTGTACATGATTTTGAAATGAAAAATATAGAGTAAAATGAACAGTTTAATAAGGAGTTTTAAACATATAAAATGTTTATGAAAATCATTTGAAGGAAACTGTTTGGTAAAACGTCTAATGAGTAGTAAATCATTTGAATGCTGCTTATTAATCACATGTGATTGATATAATAACTAGCATGATTATACTTGTATCCCCCCTCATAAAGCATTTAAAACATTGATTAAGGGGTATGAACTCACCTGTTGTGAGTGGTACGGATGAACTGAAGATGTAGGACTGCTAGGTGTCAAGTGAAGTCTTGAACACACTCTATGATCCTAGTTAACATATAATATCACATATATGTAACAAATTACTCTATAAACAACTAATAAACAAAGTCAAGACACCCTAGGACATGCTAAACACCTTTAACAAGTGTTATTAGCCTCTAGGATTGCATCTAAGTGTTGTAGGAACAAGCTAGTGTGTGTAGGGTTCAAGGGAAACTCTCTAATGGAGTTCACGGCCCTAATGTCACCAACTACTGAGTTTATGGTCGTAAACTCATATTTTACGGCCGTAAGCTCCTACTTACTTGGTCTTTTGATGTTTTGAGGCTCTACAAGACCCTAAGAAGCATTTCTACTTAATGGCAAGGTCTTTGGAAGAGTTTAGGGCATCCTTTAACTCCTTTGAGGAGTTCACGGCCCTGGGACCAAACCCCTTGGAGATTACGGCCATAATCTCCCTTGGAAGGGTGTTTTTGGTGATTTCAAGTCTCTAATTTAACTAAGAATTAACCTAGGCTAGTGTCCAAGGCTTTAGGAGAGTTTAAAGCACACTTTGGCCCGTTTGTTTGGAGTTCACAACCATGGAACTTCTTGGGCCGTGAACACCTTACTCTTGGTGTTCTAAGGGTGTTTTCTAGTACTAAACACATTAGGGTACAAGTCTAAACTAGTTTCATTGCAAGAGGAAGGGGCTAGGGCACTCTTTGCCCCTTAAAGAAGGGTTTACGGTCCAAGATGTTCTTGGGCCGTAAACTCTTTTATCTTGATGTTTTCCCATGATTTCTAGTGTATTAAGCACATAAGAAGCTTTATAATACCACTAGATAGAAGTACTCACTTTTCGGGATGAAAGTCCGAAGATCCTTGAGAGAGAATTCGGCTTTTCTCTAGTTGGAAATGGAACTAATGAATAAACATGGCTCATAATCCTATAAATACTCCTGGGATTTTGGGCAGAAAATATTTTTATTCAGTCATTGAGTTATAATATCAACAAGCTTTGGAATAATAGAGTTGCAAAATACCCTAGTGCATCCACTCTCCGGATATCTCCTTAAGTGTAAATCCTGAAATACTCCAACTTGTTCCAAAAGTCTGAAAATTTACTGCTACTGTTATAACTTCTATTGACTTGATATGTTATACAGAATGGAAATTTCGGGTTGTCACACCACCAGTCGTGCCTTATACGTGTGCACATTCCCATCCATGTCGGTCTTCTTCTTGAAGATCCATTTGCACCCAACCGTCTTACGTCGGGGCACATTGTCAACCAAATTCCAAACTTGGTTGTCATACATGGACTGAATCTCGCTGTCCATCGCCTCTTTCCATTTTACAGACTCCGGGCCTGCCATGGCTTCCTTATAGCTATTAGGTTCATCTAGATTTATTAGTGTACCATCACTAATATACGTGTCCCCTTTGGTAGTAATATGAATACCATAAAACTGGGGTTGAACTCTTATTCTTTCGGAACATCTAAGAGGTAAGGACTCGTCGATCGGTTCAACTGGAGTTTCCTCCTCGGGTTGAGCGTCAGCGTTAGAGGTACCTTCATCACTTGACTCTTGAATCTCTTAAAGATCGGCTTGCCTCCCACTGTCCCCTTGGCTTATGAGTTCTCACTCTCGGAAAATCCCTCTCCTCGCAAGGAAGACAACATTGTCACTCGGTCTATAGAAGAGATATGCAAAGGATTTCTGCGGGTAGCCGATGAAAATACATCACTCACTATGAGGTTCGAGACAGTCTAACTTCATAACCTACTTCCAAAGTATGATCGACTGTGGATAGTTCGAATAATCATATTATTCTGGAAGTCAAAAGATGCAAAACGTGAAACATAAAATAAACAATTGAAAGAAGACAATAAACTTTACTTATAAATAAACCTTTATTATTTAATCATCGAATGTCAAATACATTTATTTATTACAAGTTTCTAACTGCCTATCTAATCACTAAAACTAATATCGTCCCTTAGTCCAATGCTCTTAGCATGCTGTAAATGCTTAACCCTACCCGGTCCCTTTGTAAGGGGATCTATTGGGTTATCCTCTGACGATACCCTCTTCACTACGAGGAGTCCCTCTTCTACTCGATGTCTTATGAAGTGATATTTTTTGTCAATGTGTCTGGATCTGCCATGATCCCTCGCTTCCTTGGTTAAGGTGACTACACCCTCTTTGTTACAGAAAATCTTCATAGGCTCCTTTACAGCTGGTACAACTCCAAGGTCTTCGATGAAGTTCTTTAGCCATATTGCCTCCTTCGACGCTTTGCTTGCTGCTATGTACTCTGATTTGCACGTTGAACCAGCTACAATATCTTGGTTGGAACTTTCCTATGTTACTGCTCCTCCATTTAGGATAAATACCCAGCCCGACACTGAGTGGAAATTATCTCTGTCGGTATGAAAGTTGGCATCACTATACCCTGTCACTCTCAAGTCATCACTCCCACCAAGGGTAAGGACCCAATCCTTAGTCCTCCGCAGGTACTTCAGAATGTTATTTACAGCTATCTAGTGAGCTCTACCAGGATTCCTGATATCGACTAACCATGCTCAAAGCAAAAGCCACATCAGGGTGAGTACATGTCATAACATACTACATGATCAACCAAGTGGCAGAAGCATATGGTACTCGACTCATTTATGCTATTTTCGCATCAGTACTAGGACTCTGACTCTTACTCAGTTTGGTATTGCTCTGGATAGGCAATTCACCTTTCTTGGAATTCTCCATGTTGAAACGTTTCAACACCTTGTCCAAGTAGGTACTTTAAATAAGTCCTATTAGTCTTTTACTCCTATTTCTCAATATCCTTATCCCTAGAATGTAAGCAGCTTCCCCAAGGTCCTTCATAGCGAAACACTTCCCAAGCTAGGACTTAACTTCCTGCAAGGTTGAAACGCCGTTTCCTATGATCAGTATGTCATCCACATACAATACCAGAAAGCTAACTATACTCCCACTAGCTTTGAAAAATACGCAAGACTCATCCTCAATTCTCAAAAAACCAAACTCTTTGACATTCTCATCGAAAAAAAAATCCATTTGTGAGATGCTTGCTTTAATGCATAAATGGATTTCTCAAGATTACACACTCTGTTAGGGTACTTCGCATCCATAAAACCCTCTGGCTGATTAATGTACACATCCTCGGCCAACTTCCCATCAAGGAAAGCAGTTTTGACATCCATCTGCCATATTTCATAATCATGAAATGCAGCTATGGCTAGCATAACCCTTATAGATTTGATCTTTGCTACTGGTGAGAAGATCTCGTCATAGTCAACTCCAGGAATTTAAGTAAAGCCCTTCGCAACCAATCACACATTATATGTGTGTACTTTCCCATCCATTTCGGTATTCTTCTTGAAGATCCGCTTGCACTCGACTGTCTTGCGACCCGGGACATTATAACCCAAGTTCCAAACTTGATTATCATACATGGACTGAATCTCGCTATCCATAGCCTCTTTCCATTTTGCAGACTCGGGGCCTGCCATGGCTTCCTTGTAGTATCCAAATTTATCAGTGTGCTATCACTGATAAACGTATCACCTTCACTAATTATATGAAAACCATACAACACAGGTGGAACACTAACTCTACTGGAACGTCTCAGAGGTAAGGACTGGTCAACTAGTTCAACAGGAGTCTTATCCTCAGGTTGAGCGCTAGTGTTAGAGGTTCTTTCATCGCTTAATTCGTGAAGCTCTTCAAGGTCAATTTGCCTCCCACTATCCTCTTGACATATGAGTTCTCCTTCGTGGAAAATCCCTCTCCTTGAAATGAAGACAACATTGTCACTCGGTCTATAGAAGAGATATCCAAAGGAATTCTGTGGATAGCTGATGAAAATACAACGCTCACTATGAGGTTCGAGCTTTTCGTGAGTCTCTCGTCTTACGAAAACCTCGCAACCCCAAAACCTGATATGTGCTAATGAGGGAACCTTCCCTGTCCACATTTTGTGAGGTGTTTTGGCAACTTTCTTAGTTGGGACTAGATTAAGGATATGGGCGGCAGTGTCTAAGGCATACCCCCAGAATGAGATAGGTAACATAGCTCGACTCATCATGGAATCAACCATATCTAACAAGGTTAAATTTCGCCTCTCAGCCACACCATTAAGTTGTTGTGTCCTAGGCGGCGTCAATTGTGAAACAATTCCACATTCCTTAAGATAGTCGTGGCACTCGATACTAAGATACTCACCACCTCGATCGGATCGAAGCATCTTTATCTTCCTACCCAATTGATTCTGCACTTCTTGTTTAAACTCTTTGAACTTTTCAAAGTTTTCCAACCTATTCTTGATTAAGTAGATATATCCATATCTGCTATAATCGTCGGTAAAGGTTACATATAAGTGGTTAGCATCCCTTGTGGTGGGTCTGAAGGCTCCACACACATCAGTGTGTATGAGATCCAACAGACCCTCACCTCTTTCACAAGTACCAGTGATAGGTGACTTGGTTATCTTTCCAAGAAAACTAGATTCGCATGTGTCATCCAACTTTAAGTCAAATGACTCCAACACTCCATCCTTTTGGAGTTGGGCTATCCGCTTCTTGTTGACATGTCTAAGACGACAATGCCACAAGCATGCCTTGTCCAAACTGTTGGACGAATCAATATGCAATACATTATTTCCTAAGTTGTCTACAACCATCACAATTTAATATATACAATTACAAGGCAATGCTTCAAAATAAAATTTACCATTATAAAAAGCATTAATAGAACCAATTTCATTGTTAAATGAAAATCTAAAACCTTGTTTATACAGACCATGAAAAGAAATAATTTTTCTCGCCATTTCAAACGAGTAGCAACAATTATTCAACTCTAACTCTAACCCATTACTAAGAAATAAAGAATAAACTCTAATCTTGGTGATAGGAGAGGATTTCCTATTTCCCATGATCAAGTTCATCTTCTTGTGCTCCACATCCCTACTTCTTTTTAGACCCCGCAATTCAGAACAAATGTGAAAACCACATAATGTATCAAGGACCAAAGAACTAGCATGTGACGACTTATTAGACATAATAGTGTAAATACTTACGAGGGTGGGCTTTATCTTCCCATCCTTAATTTCCTGCAAGTATTTAGGTCAGATTCGTTTCCAATGCCCTTTTTCATGACAATGGAAGCACTCTGCTTCCTTTGGATTGGATGAGGGAGTAGCAGAACCACCTTTGGACCCACTAGAGGAGGATACATCACGGGACTTTCCCTTGTGATTCTCTGAAGGATCTTTCCTTTTCTTCCCTTTACCATATCCAATTGCCAAGACTAGGGAAGCAGTAGTAGGAGTGGGTACAACAGACTTTCCTTTTAAACTACTTTCAACAGTTCCCAGAAGGCCTTGAAGCTTGGTTACAGTGACTTCCTCCTTTTCATGTGACAAGTCATTCGAAACTGATCATAACAAGAAGGTAAAGAGTGAAGGATAATGTCAATAGCCAACTCTTCATCGAAATTGACATTCAACTTTAGCAAGCGGTCCACATATCTTTGCATCTTTTGCAAGTGGGACATGATGGACTCTCCATCCTTCATCTTGGTTGTTATCATGGAGGCAATGATCTTATACCTTTCTTGTCGAGCACTCTGATGGTACCTTTCCATCAACTCTCTATGCATCTTGAAAGGTCAGAAGTCCTCATAGGACTTCTGAAGCTCAAAAGTCATAGTGGCTAGAATGATGCACGACACCTTTGTTGCATCCTTCTCATGATCCTTATACTCAGCCAGTTGTTCAGGAGTAGCAGTTTCTTCATCAATCTCCTTTAGCTCTTTGACGAGGATATATTCCTTTTCCTCATAGAGAATGGCCATGCGAATGTTTCGAATCCAATCATTGAAATTCAACCCATCGAAAATGACCCTCCCATATAAGTTCATAAGGGAGAAAGAGCCAGAAGAGTTTGAGTTTGAAGCATTGTTTGAAGTAGACATTTGAAAAAAAAAACAAGAAAAAGTTTTGATTAGATAAGAATGCTTAATATAACACCCAAATGAAATATTAAGGCTAGGACCCAACACAATATTCTACAATTCGGAAGAGGGATGCCGTAATCCAATTGCAAAATATTTGAAGGTGGGTAAATGACGATTTTACAATTTCCACCATGAAAAACGAAAAAATAGGTTTTAAATGAATTGAAATTCCTAGATTCTTTGAGATTCATTGAACTTTTCAATGGCATGTTTCAATCTCGATTATGCTCTTCAAGTTTGTGACTGGGATATCGAGGATCACAAACAAGGTGTGAATAACCATGCAAATGTGCTCGGTACTCTCGATGTCATTTATCACCTAATCAATGTTCCGTTTAACCACACAGACTCCATCGATCTATGATAAACATCGAGCTACCCTTTGCCACCCTTGTTAGTCCAAGTTAGTGTGCCGGTTAACCACACACGCTCCACTAATGACTTGGCATGGTGCAAAGTGCAATTTCATGGAACAACACCATTTTCACATTTTTCCTGAAGTAACTAAGATTGGAAATTTAGAAAAAAAAATTAGTTAGTTTTATAGTTATCATTATACTATTTAATGAGAATTAATGTACTATCCTACCCATTCGTATAACGACCCTCCACTACTCAAGGGAGTGATGGGTGAGAGACTGAGAGTGGAAACCCATTCAGTCACCATTTGATAGGCAGTTTCTGTATACCCCCTTATAGACCGGCTTTTTGAATGAGGCCTATTAACAGTAAGATTGACTATCTTATACATACATATATATATATATATATATATATATATATATATATATATATATATATATATAAGTATTAATCTTTTAATATTATAATCGTATAAGGATTGAATTTTAAACTTTTAAAACTCTAGGGTTTAGAATTTAAATATTTCAAAATTAAAACTTTTTAATTAAACTTTTCATATTACAAAACTTGAGGGCAACTTTTGAAGCTTTTCAAAACCTCTTAGATCAATTTAATAACAATTGAATTATAATATATAATCAACTATATCACCAAAATTGACCTAATCAAATTTCATATAGCAAGATGATTCAAATTAAATTCTACAAATAATTAATATTTTCACAAAATCAAGTAATTATCTTAAAAATTGACAATGATCATTCATTTGGATGAGGATAATCATTATCATATCAGAAAAATCGAATTTTATTAGTCAAAACAGTTTGTGGTAATGATCCTAATCCAAACTGGACAAAAAAAACTCGAAAAACTACAAACAGATGATCCAACTTGTTGAGTTGGACCAACTCGTCGAGTTCCCTCATGGGACTCGTCGAGTCCACTAGTTAAGGCCAAAAAATGAAGTTTTTTCAGCTTTGAAATCAATACAATTGCATCAATATAACAGAAAACAACATGGCTCTGATACCACTGATGGTTTTGAGTGCTATAACAATCCTATGGTACATATACAACTATAGATGCTTTGGATCTAAGTTTTCTCAAGTTATACATGCAGTTTCGTTTTATCCAAAGCATATACCCTAGCTAGCATGCAATTGGAGATATACAACATAAAAACTAGTTAGATGAATACCTCTTTGTTGTAGCTTGTAGTTCTTGGCCTTTCAAGAGCTTAGTACCTCAAGTGTGATAACTCTAATAAGTTACAAACACCAAAAGCAAAAGGAGGCTTATGAGAGAGAGGTTAGGAAGCACAAATCGGTTAGGGTTTCACATTGGAATTCTTACGGCAGCTTTTAGGGATGCTAGGGGTTATTTTTATGGTGTGGAATTTCTAGGGTTTCCTACATGCAAACCCTAACTCACCATGGCCCTTTAGACTAAACCTTCATGGACTCTCATATGGGTTTAGTCCATCCCTAATCAACATGGATCATTAGCTCAAACTATAAGTATTACTGATTTACCTAATCAGTCCCCCGTAAATTTAATCAGTCTCTTTTGATCGGTGAATTAATTCGAAATTAATTATTGATCAAATAACCTCTTTCTCAAATATCCATCCAATCAAATTGCTCCGGTGAAGGCAACCCAAAAGGACCATGCTACTATCGGGTCAACTACATACCAATTATAGTTATGGGCTTAGACACCTAATCCAACAGTTGTATGCGAAGTTCTCGAAATGCGAATTATGGATTCAAAAGGTGGAATTCCTAGGTCACGTGGTCAGCGAGGAAGGGATACACGTAGATCCCTCCAAAATCAAAGCAATCGAAAATTGGGCAACACCAAGAACTCCAAATGAAATTCGTCAATTCTTAGGCCTTGCTGGATACTATAGGAGGTTCGTACAAAACTTTTCCAATATCGCAAAGCCACTCACCACCTTGACTCAGAAGGGTGTAACCTTTAACTAGGAGGAGAAACAAGAAACTATTTTCCAGACACTAAAGTGAGCCCTATATAGCGCCCCGATCTTGTCCCTCCCAAAAGGGACGAAAGATTTTGTAGTTTACTGCGATGCATCCAAGAAAGGGCTAGGCTGTGTTCTTATGCAACGAGGAAAGGTCATTTCATATGCCTCGAGACAACTTAAGAACCATGAGGTCAACTATACCACACAAGACTTCGAACTGGGAGCAGTAGTATTCAATCTGAAGATTTGGAGGCACTACCTCTACGGTATAAAGTGCACAATCTTCACGGATCATAAGAGCCTCCAACACATCTTCTATAAAAAGGAAATCAACATGAGGCAGCGAAGATGGGTAGAACTACTAAATGATTACGAATTTTAGATTCGCTATCTTCCAGGCAAGGACAATGTAGTAGCAGATTCCCTTAGTCAATAAGAATACTCGGGTCGCCGAGTTAAGTTACTAACCATGACCATCCATTCGCACCTGTTCATGCAGATCAAAGAGGATCAGTTGGAAGCCTTGAAACCCGAAAGCATGGCAGGTGAAGCCTTAAGATGAATGGATAAAAACCTGGAGGTTAAGGATGATGGAGTTCGTTACCTCATGGACAGGATATGGACACCGAAGTTCAGTTGGTACAAAGACATTGTCATGAACGAAGCTCACAAGACCAGATACTCCATTCATCTCGGTTCAGAAAAGATGTACCTGGACCTCAAGAAACTTTATAAGTGGTCAAACATGAAGGTAGTAATTGCTACCTATGTGGGCAAGTTCCTGACTTTTGCCAAGGTCAAGGTAGAATACCAGAAGCCTTCAGGTTTACTACAACAACCAAAAATACCCAAGTGGAAATGAGAGTGGATAACCATGGATTTCATAACCAAGTTACCCAAGATAAAGGGTGGTCACGACACTATTTGGGTAATCGTTGACAGCTTAACCAAATCCGCACACTTCCTACTAACAAAGGAGAACGATAAGATGGAGAAGTTAACCAGGACGTACATTAAAGAGATTGTATGATTGGATGGTGTGCCAATATCCATTATCTCCGACAGAGATAGTACATTTACCTCACGGTTTTGGAAATCACTGCAAAAGTCCTTCTTAACCAAACTCAACATGAGTATAGCGTACCATCCCCAGACTGATGGGCAAAGCAAGAGAACCATTCAAACGCTGGAAGACATGTTGAGAGCCTGTGTGATAGATCTTGGTAAAGCTTGGGATACCAATTTACCACTCGTCGAATTCTCATACAATAACAGCTATCACACTAGCATCAAAGTTGCTCCATTCGAAGATGTGACATCCCTAATTTCTCGGATAGAAAAGACCGATTTAGTTTACGCTTTTAAAATAAAATCAGAGTAATCTTCCAAAAAGTGTTGTGGAAGTTGTCCCAAAAACAAAATATGATAAAAAAAAAGTATAAAAGCATTTCTTAAAGAAAAGTATTTTTCATTTCATTACAAAACTCGGGATGTCCACATCGATACATACCAAAAGCATAAACAGTACATTATATACCTTACAACAGTTCTTTACATCTACTGGCCTATAATCCAAAAATCCCTCGTCATCATCCAACTATGCTCTTGGTCCACTACCAGTAATATAAAAAATTGAGTGGGTCAGGCTTTGGAGCCTGGTGAGCATATAGGGTTTTTAACCCACAATAAATAAATTTATTAATTTTCATCAACCAACAATAAATTTATTAATTTTATAAACCAATAATAAATTTATTAATTTCATCAACCGACAATAACCCTGATTACCCATTCTCGTTATCCTCACTTTACGTCCCTAAACAACTATCATAAAGGACCTAGCCTAAGGATCATCATCGGGATGGACTTTACTGCTAAGGGGATTCCTCAACCATATATGTCCGTAAGCCAACCATGATAGGGATGGAGTACATTGGTGAACACATCGTTCACAAACACCTACAGGTTGCGAGCCTGCGAGCGTTCCACTGGACTGTCTAGAAAAGTCCGTCGTCGTCATCTATACTCTGCTAGATGACTGAAACAACAACAACATCAAGGCCTCTCAACATTTTATCACACATCAACGATTTCATCTACCCATGTTTTACCCAACATATTTGTAGATAAAAAATACAAACACACCCAACATATTTGTAGATAAAAATACATATATATAGTTTAAATCATTCTAAACATGTATAAAAACTTCATTCAACATCCATCTCAAATAAACAAGCAGTATTTATACACATATTACAAATTTTATAGAAAATACTTCATATATATGTGTAAGATGAAAGTAACTACACACTCACATGATTTAACGATGATTGGATAGCACTTCGTCTCTTAAAACAATCTTTTTCTTTGAAACCGAGATGTTTTCTCAAAAACCTGGCTTCACGTGGGCAAAGTTTCGACTTGAAAAAATCCCTTTTCTTGGGATCTTCGGACTCTTCGAGGCTTGCTTACGATGCTAGGATGGTATTCTAGGCTTGGGGGTATTTAGTGTAGGTAAAAAGAAAGTATAAGGTGAAAGGATGTAAGTTTGTAAACAAAATTTGGATGGCCTTGAGCTCTATTTATAGTGGCTGATGCCTCGAATTACGCTGGGCGTAATATCCTGGTACACGAGGCGTGCTACTTCACCGACCATTACGCTAGGCGTACATAGAGTATGTTAGGTGTACGAAGGGATCATCTCTGACGCATCAAGGCTACGAACACGTGTGCACCATGCGGAGGAGTAGGCGACGTGGCCAATCTCGGACCACGTACACGAGTACGCTGGGCGTCCTCCGATTTTTTAAACTTCAAAAATTCGTAACTTTCGCATACGAGCTTCATTTTTTTACGTTCTTTATATCCACGCGTAGGTGAGACCGTGCTCTACAACTTTCGTTGAGACTTCATTGGCTAATTTTAACTTTATTTTTAAAGTTATATTTTTAATAGACCAGGACAGGAAAAGTCCGTTAAAAATTCATAACTTCTTCATCCGACGTCCGTTTTCATCTGTATTTTTACCGTTGAACCACTATCGACGACATCTTCGATTCTCGTTTAGGTTGTGTCAGCTAAAAATCACTCGATCTATAATTCGAATTCCCAGCTGCATATTATTGTTGAAGATTTAGTGTTGCATCATTGGGCCTATTTTGTCGAGTCCATTTTGTATAAACGATTTGGTCTCAAAACTTTTGAATATAAATAAAACACTTATTATTTAATCACCTTATTGATTACACATTATTCATTGCATAATGTTTCGACTAATCAACTTAATATTTGAATTGAAACAATAGTCATCCTATGCTCCAAGCATGCACACTATGTTCATCTATGGTCCTTACTTTGTGAAATAGATCAATTGAATACATTTCTAATGATGCTCATTTCATAATTCTTAATCCTTATCTATAAGTGTAAGAATACCAAATTCTTGTCACTATTAGAATGTGTTAGATTCTAAACTATCATGCAATGATCCTTTTGTAATGTCAAGGCACCAAAGTCACAAAGACTTTGCCAATGATATTACAAAACATTCCACTAGAGACTAAGTCTCATATTCATGGTATATTCCTTGAACTTCCTTCTTGCATAAAAGTTTCAAAATTACTCATAGATTCTTAATATCCAACTCTCATTATGGAAACATTTCCATATTTGCCATATGACAATGCATTCTTAATAGATTCCAATCTATTCATAAATATGTCAACACGGTCCATTCATTACTACACTTCCAACTGTCCACAAGCAACCAATCCTTAGCGAACTTTAGATCGTCCTTGATAGTTGTTTAACTACTTTAGTCATATCAAGTTCTATTCCTTTTTTCCTCTTAATGCCCTAGGAATTTGGAAAATTAGAACTCGCGAATATTATAGCATATGCAATCGATCCTATACCTGAAGCATATGGGACACGATTCATAATGTCTTACATAAAGACATGATACTTTACCAGTCTCTTACTATAATATTTCCATATATAGAATTTCTTATCTTAAAACATTTCAACATGACATTCATATATGTTCATTACTAAGTTCTATTAAAATTTCAATCTAAACTTTTAGACTCGAAATGAAGTATGAGTTCCTCTCCCTTAAATCCTATTATAGGCGAAACAACTTTTCAAACTCTGTAACTTTGAAATTAAAACTTTGTTTCCTATAAATGGTATTGCTAACTCGCAACACTCAACATAATAATTGTGCTCCCACTAGAATAATAATTACATTCATACAAGGATAACACTTATGCTCCCACTAGCTTTGACATGTATCCAAAAATCAGTTGGACTTCTAGAAATCAATACTTATTGACTTTCTTACCAAAGTTGTCACACCCCCAAACCGGAACAGAGGAAACGTTCGGGGGCGGAGGACGTCATGTACAGTATTACAACAATTGTATAATAGTAATCAAGGCAACAACAACCATTGTATTAATAATATAAAGTTTACATTGTATTCGAATCACAAATGATTAAATCCAAAAGTAATAGCAAAAACAAAGACTTTAAGATACTATGCTCCGTCTTCTTGAAACCTGTGTGAGTACCTGTCTACTATGTCCTGAGAATACAAGTGATTTTGAAAGTGTATCAACATTTAAGTTGGTAAGTTCATAAGTATTTTGTTTAGAAAACAGGTTCTTTGTTCTTTGTAAAACATGAGGTGTTGCTCCAGAAAATCCCATATTTTCTGATGTGATGAATGATAAGAAAAATGACTCTTACTAGTTCCTTCTACGAGTACTTAGTGTATACAAGTTATATACAATCCAGATCAAACAGACAATCGATTGTGTGTCTCTGCCCCAAGCCCACAACCAAACAAGGAACAGGAAATGAGGCGGAAATCACACATCCCATTGTTTGTCGGATCCTCATTGTATATAACTCTGACATATTCGCTAGGTACTTACTGAGTTAACTGTAATAGTCCTTTGAGATATAATGAAAGTGTTCCTTAAGAAAATCCTATATTTTCTTAGTAAGAATTATGACTATACCAGTTCCTTCTATAACCACTTAATTTATACTAGTTATATATAAACCAATATCGAACAGGCAGTTGAATGTGTGGATATGCCCTAAGCCGACAACCAAACAAGGAATAGGAAGTAAGGCGGAAACCAAACATTCCACTATCTATCGGATATTATTTATATGTAACTCTGATGGATAAACTAAGGAAATCACAGAATTAACAATTAAAGGTCCTTTATGTTATACTAGTTTGTAAATAAGTGTTGAACCTTTTGTAAATATGTTCCTAGTTCCACCTGTTCAACTGCAAAGTGTTGTTTTGTAAAATAATGATGTTTATCCTATAAAATCCTATATTTTCCATAAGACCGAATTGTAGTTTTAAATCTTCCCAAAACCGAAAAGTACAAGTATTATTGTCATACTTAATTTAATGATATGTAGTTTTATTCATGAATAAAACTAACTGAAGACATGTTTGCACTGTAAACTAGATACGCAGTTAATACCCTCCTATGATTACTTAGTACATACGAGTTATATAAAATGAAGATCGGATAGACAATCGATTGGGTGAATCTGCCCTAAGTCCACAACTAAATAAGGAACATGAAATGAGGCAGAAATCACACAGTCCACTGTCTACCGGACATTAATTTTATATAACCTTGATGTAAGCGCTAAATAATCATAGAATTATTTCCCTTAAGACTGTGTAAAAGTATATCTTTATGTAAATAAATAGTTAATAATTATTGTGAATATTCATTATAACCATACTAATATGACTAGTGGTCTACACGACGTTCTTCAGGTGTCGTAAAGTTAATGACATTTGTCACCCTTGGACTTTCGTTCCAACTGTAGCTAACAGTCAGGGCACGGGATTTTCAGTCCCGTATAGATCTATACACAAACTCACGCTCTCCCTCCAGGAGACTCTATTTATAACTAGGTTTTCAACGGGTACCATATTTGGTACATCATGAGGTTCACAATCTTTTATTAACTAGTTTATATAAAGTGAAAAACCTTTTTGTAAGTAACATGTAATTTTGTAAAAAGATCCCTTTGTTCCATAAACTATACATATTATAGTTTATAAGTTTGTAAAAATAGTTCATATGATCCATAAACTATACATGTTATAGTTTATAAGTTTATTTCCACGTTTTAACAATTTTCATGTATAAATACCAA
The DNA here is from genome assembly GCF_002870075.4 of Lactuca sativa. Lineage (NCBI taxonomy): Eukaryota > Viridiplantae > Streptophyta > Magnoliopsida > Asterales > Asteraceae > Lactuca > Lactuca sativa. Next base: position 250,748,281 of record NC_056630.2, read on the forward strand.
TTAATGGTAAGAAAACACAATAAGTAAATTATATTGTTTAAACACAAGATTTCTTGTGTATTACTTGTATTCCCCCCCCCCCCCCCTTAAAACATTAAAAAAGCTTGGAAAAATATGGAGGTATGAACTCACTTTATATGTGTGTTCTTGGGTGATAACGAGGTTGTAGTGATGATTTCCGGGATAGAACACGTGTTTACAAAAGTATCCTAATAATATTATATACATAATATCGATTAATAATCAGATATCAAGTAAATTATTATAGCAAAACACTAGTTTGTAAAGAACACTTACAAACAGTGAAGAATTTCTTGGGAAATGACTTGAGTTTTCTTACGAAGTTTGAAGGTTTACTTGGTGATAATTTGATACTTGAGAGCATATGAAATGAATAAGGTTTGCAAATTTGAGAGTGAATGAAGGTGTTTATGTTAACTGTATGTGTAGAATGAAAGAATTGATCTTATATAAGGCTTATATATGAAGTAACTTAAGTATGAAGGAATTCATGAGCTGGTGAATGTGAGGCTTACGGATCTAATCACATTGGGAAGCTAACTATGGATACGATATGATGATATTTAGGAGTATTTACGGATGAAATATGTTCTAGAAAGGGTGTTTCCGTCCCTACCTTATTGAGTTTTTGTCCCTAATGGGCTTTGGAATTGTGTTTTCGGAATTAGGAAAATCGTGAACCCTTCCTTGAATCAATTGGCAACCGTGAACCCCTTTGATTTGATACCCTAAACCGTGAACACTTCCTTGAATAAGTCTCCAAACCGTAAACACCTAATGGCCTTTAATTCAAATCCGAAACACACCACTTTGAAATGAATTCTAATCCGCAAACACCTTTCCCTTAATTACCTTGGACCGTGAACTACTTGTGGCTTCATTCTTTGGATTGTGAACTCCCCCTTCTAGAAGTCTAGGGTCGTGAACTCCTTTCCCTTAACTACACTAGGTTGTAAACTCCTTTTCTTTTTGAGTTCTTGGATATGAACACACCTATGGTGTGTTATTTCATGATTAAACATTAATCTTTTGCTAAATGTTGAATTATACTATCCTAATTTAGTTTAGGTTTCAATACATGAACAAGGTTTGCAACATAGTTTACACTAGTACTTGGTTAGGGTTTAGACCATGCTAGGTCAAAATTTTGGAGTTGTGACAAAAGTTCAGATTTCTGATACGAGATGCTTCGATAAGTCGTTATCTATGCTTCTCAAGCATCATTCATTAGACTGCTCACGTGTGTATCTAAACATTTTCAGAACTTATAACGATAAGTCCCAAATGTTTAAACTTTGTTCTGTATCTCACAATTCGAACTATGAAGAGGGATGTTGTAATCATAGTCGAATTTGAGAACACAATTAACACACCAACTAACTCTTTAAAATCTTCTAGTGGGAGCATTTCCTCACACTAATTTTCATGAAGTAGAGAGAAATCTCTTGCCACTTAGATTTTATGTTGTATGTGTTTCTATCCATGTGATTTTTTCATTTCCAACCACTATCATAAGACAAGGTTTATGACAAATCCAAACTCATATGGACTAAACTTGCTCAATCTTAATTTCTTGCCATTTAGTAGCACAACGACCTACCATTGCTTCCAAGCTATTTAGTATCTCACCCTTACAGGTCAATGTACTTTCATTGATCAAGGTGTTTTGCCTTATGCAATCAAATGAGAACTCATAGAACTCACATGCATAGTTAACTTAACTGGAATGGGCACAAAAACAAGAATATGTCAACACGATAGGTTACAAACCTCAAGTCGTGTGCTAGTGATAAATAATAGGTTTATTCTTGATTAGTTCTTGAAACTATTCAAGATCATTAAGACTCCTACTAACATCTTGACATATAAGATTATTTTGTCAAGAAACATTCCTTGACAAGCAAATATTCAAGAGTTAGTGCGGGTTCTTATCAATAAAAACACTTCATACAATTGGTCTTAGTTGGTGTTTGTTTTATCTAAAACATCACAGCTACCAATTTCAAATGTGCAAGAGTTAGAAAACATTTTTCTACTCCACATTTCATGAGGCGTTATAAACCTACTTAGAATACGTTACTCAAGGTACACCTTGAAGTAACTAAGAGTACAACTCTAAAGCTCGATTTTGGAATGAAGTATGACTCACCTTTTGATTTAACCATTTCAACAATCCTTGATTCCTCTTCTTAGTTATACTTATGCACTAAGGTATCCTTAGAGGATCAATTGTAACATGGTTCCATAATCATTAGGATGATCATAAAACACGATACTAAAGTACTCTCCTTTCCTTTCAGATTGGAGAAACTTTTATCTTTCTGCCTAGTTGATTCTTCTTATTCGTTCTACTATAATTTGAAACTTTTCATGGTATTAGAATTATACTTAATCTTGTAAGTATAATCATATTACTGAACCATTAGTAAATCATGACCAATAGTCGTTATCACTCTTGTGGTGGGTCTGACCTATACACATCAATGTGCACTAGATCCTTAAGTCTTTCACTTGACTCACATACATACGTGAACAGAGAGTTAGTCTTAATTTCCCAAAGATGAAGATTCTTATTCATCACACAATACAAGTCGCATGATTCCAAGTTTCTGTCCAATTGAAACTTGGGTGATAAGAATCTTTCCTTATCTGGTAAATTACGACACTACCACAAACAATATAACCAAGAATCAAATTTATTTCCAACATTGCTAGTAATATATATATATATATATATATATATATATATATATATATATATATATATATATATATAAACACCAATTTTCACAAATACCATTACAAGGAACCATAAAATAAGAAAAAGTCAAAATTTATTTTATTTATAAAATGCGGAAAAATTGTCCTTACAATGCAAGTACATATGAAAACTATGTTTCTAAATATTCCTAAGCAATCTGTCATAACTCCTGAGCAGCAGCTCAAAAATCTGATCATCGAACCACGCGATCAAAATCCATTTCTTTGCAAACAGACTCAACTCACTCTTCCTTTAAGATTCCATTCTTTTCTTCGATCCTACAAAACATCAAAATGCAATCTCATCACATCATGTATTAAGAATCTATAAATAGTAACTTAATAGAGTTAGATAGTGGATTTACCTGAAGTAGAGTCATACAGTTTGACTTTACCATCCTTGCGATCTTGCAGGTACACACAGAAGCTTCGCATCCAATGCCCCTTCTCTTGGTAATAGAAACAAACAAACTCTTTTGGAATGGTACATAGGACTATCTCAGACTCAACCCTTCTCTTTACCACTTGTTCAAATAGTTTGACCTTGGTTGATCCCTTTCCATTGGGAAGAGAAGACTTTTCTGGACATACAATGTTGCCATTATCAATGTCCATGGAGGTTTGGGAGGTAGATCTTCCATTCAAATTTGCTTTACTAGTGTACCAAATCATTTTTGATTCAGCAGAAATTAGCAAGTATGTCAGATCAATAAGGGTCATCTCATGGTATGTCATATAACAATCTTTAACGAACTAACTATATGACTCGGGAAATGACTGAAGAACCACGTCAACAACCAGCTTCTTCAAGAAAACAGAACCCAACATCCCTAGTCTATCAATGTGTGACTTCATCTCCAAGACGTGTGCTCACACAGACTTTCCATCTTTGTTTTTACTTGCTAATAGGGCTAGAGTGACCTTGAACTTTTCCAGTCGATGAACAAATGGGTCAGGGAGAATTATTGGAGGAGGTGGAGGAAGATAAGTTCCACCAAAGCACGAGGAAGGGATTGATCTTTCACCTTGATCGTCACATGGAATATCATCTTCATGAGGAAAGCTTTTTCCAAAAGGATAAGGAAGACCATAGTTGTCAAGACTAGACATCTACAAAGGGAGAAGTTCAAGTTAGTTGATTTAAGTCCTTAATATAACACCCAAATGAAATATTAAGGCTAGGATCCAACACAATAATTCACAATTATGAAGAGGGATGTCGTAATCCAATTGTTAATTATTTGAAGGTAGGTAAATGACGATTTACCAATTCCACCATGAAAACAAAATTTTAAACGAAACAGGTTTTAAATGAAATTCCTAGATCTTTTGAGATTCATTAAACTTTTCAATGGCATGTTTAATCTCGATTATGCCCTTCAAGTTTGTAACTGGGATACCAAGGATCAAAGACAAGGTGTGAATAACCATGCATATTAGCTTGGTACTCTCGATGTCATTTATCATCTAATCAATGTGTCGGTTAACCACGCACGCTCCATCAATCAACGATAATTTATGAGCTACCCATTGCCATCGTTCATTAGTACCATATTAGTGTGTCGGTTAACCACACATGCTCCACTAACGACCAATAAGGTGCAATGTGAAATTTCATGGGTTAGCATCAAATTCACATTTTTCCTAAAGTAACTAAGATTGGGGATTTATAAAAAATTTAGTTACTTTGTATTTTCATTATACTTATTAATGAGAATTTCCTATCCTACACGTTTGGATAACGACCATCCACTAGTCAAGAGTGCGGTGGGTAAGAGTAGATACCCAATGGCGGTCATTTTACAGGCCGCTTCCTTAAACACCCTTATAGACCAGCTTCGTGAATGAGGCCTACTAAGGGTAAGACTGACGTTTTACTTATATTAGACTTTTAATTATATATAGTATAAGGGTGTATTTTATGCTTTTAAAATAGTAAGTGGTTTAATCTATTAATAAATTATACTTTTAATTTAATTAAATTTAAACCATATTATTATGGATTTATTAATTTTCTCTTTAAATTAAACACTTAATTAATTTAATAAAATCCATAAGGGGTAAATTAAACTATTCAAAATACCAAGGTTCTAAATTTAAGATTTCAAAATTAAAACTATTTAATCAAATTTTAAATTATAAAACCATAAGGTGAACTTTTAAAACTTTTCAAAATACTTGGGTTTAACCATTTAAATTTTCAAAACTAAAACTTTAATTTCAAATTTAAACTATAAAACTAAAAGGGTGTAATTTAAATTTTTTTCAAAATTACTAGGTAAAATATTTGAATCAAAATAATCTTATTTGATCCATATTTAACCAAATCCATCAATTTTGATAAGGATATCTTATACCAATTAAAAAAATCGAATTTAGACATTAAAAGTGAGTTTTGGTAATAATCCAAATCTAAATTTAATCAAAAATCTAAATTTTAGGGATTTGTCAGGCCAACTCGTCGAGTTTGGGCAGTGCACTTGTCGAGTAAGGCAAAATCGTCGAGTTATGGGCACTGCACTCGTCGAGTACGGCCAACTCGTCGAGTTCCAAAACTGAACTCGTCGAGTCCGTCAGTTAGAGGACAAAAATGAAACTTTTTCAGCTTTAAAAAAATGCAATTGCATCATACAACAGAAAAACACCCTAAGCTCTGATACCACTGATGGGTTTTGAGCACTACAACATTCCTATGGTGTACATGCAACCCTAATGCTTTGGATCTAGGTTTTTCTCAAGTTATACATGTAATTCATATCCAAAGCATAAACCCTAATAACTAGCATACCAATTTCGAAATTGACAAATAAAATAGACTTTAGATGTTACCTTTTCTTGTTGTTGATTTGATCTTGACCTTCAAGAGCTTTGTGTCTCAAATGTTGCACCTCTAATGGAGTCACAAACACCACTAGAAAAAAGGAAGAACAAGAGAGAGAGGATGAAGCCTCAAAATCGGCTAGGGTTCTCTAAGAATGCATTGGGGGCGATTTTGGGAGCCATGGGGTTCTTTTATAGTTGAGCTATTAAGGTTTTCAAGTGGAAACCCTAATTTCCCTAACTTAGGCCCTAAGCAACATATGGATCCCCGTATGGCATGCCTTGGACGAAATTCTATGGGCTCCCCATAGATTTTCGTCCATCCTATGCCAATAGAATCCATTAGCTCAAACTACAACTATTATTGATTTACACAATCAGTCTCTGTCAATTTAATCAGTCTCCTTTGATCACTAAATTAGTTCTAAATTAATTGCTGATCAATACTAATTAAATATTATGATTTCGCAATTAATTTATTATTCTTTTAGTATTTAAATAAATCATAAACTAACTTCTTTCTCTATAATTCATCATATTTGTTGCTATGGTGAAGGCAACCCGAAAGAACCAGGCTACTATCGGGTCAAGTACATCCCAATTATAGTTATAGGCTTAGACACCAAATCCAATAAAATATACACATGGTTTCAAATTTGATACAATAACACTTTAACCCTTTCGTAACATATTGAGCAAAAAGGGGTATAATTATATAAATAATACATATAATTATTTTATTTCACTATATTATCAAGGTAAATTGATAATAACATACAAAGGATTCACTATTTCAATGAAACATTTTTATAAACTATAATAGGTATAGTTTACGGAACATTCACATTTATAGCATATAAAGGATTCACTATTTCAACGAAACATTTTTATAAACTATAATAGGTATAGTTTATGGAACATTCACACTATTTCACCCTCTTTGGGACAATAAAAATAATTATTTAAAAGTTTAATTATTTTTACGCTATGTAAACGCTATGAAAGGATAATACATACAGTTACAGGAAAAAGAGATTTCATTACACTATACGTAAACGAGTTAATACAAGATTGTAAGCTACTACTTCACTGCACCTACCAAAGTACACACTAAAGTCTTGCATTATAACCAGAGTCTCTTGTAGGGAGAGTGTGACACTTATGTATAGATCTATACAAGACTGACAATCCTGCACCTAAATTGTTAGCTACAGTTAGACCGACAGGTCTGGGGTGACAAAGGTCGTACCATTCCGACACCTGAAGAACGTCATACATGCCACTAATCATTAGCATGGTTATAATAAACACTCACAATAAGTATTAACAAGACATTTGGTTTACGGGGCAAACATATCTTCAAATAGTTTTATGCAGATAAAACTACATTATCCTATTTTTCAGTACAACTGATAGTTCTAGATACATACATTCAAAGGATTTCATACAGATACAACTACAGTACACTATTTCTAGTACAATATAGTTTACATTTCTAGAAACATATATTAAAAGGGTTTTTCATATATATGATTACATTACATCATTTTCTAGTACAATACAATTTACAATTCTAGAAACATGAATTTAAATTGTTTTATACAGATATAAAACTACGCTATATTACTACAAAATACAACGATACTTATACATTTTGGTCTCAGAACATTTAAGACTACAATTCATTTTTAAAGAAAATATTGGAATTTCTAGAAGAACACACTATCATTTTCAAGGAACAAAGACATATATTTCTCATATAAAATACTTATGAACTCACCAACTTAATTATTGACACTCTCTTTCAAAACCACTTGTATTCTCAAGGAATCACTAAGACAGGTAACAACAAGCTTTTGAAGATGAGACGCTAAGACGTCAGTCAAGTCTTATATCATCATATTGTAATTGATTTTTGAAACATGTAAACACTTACAAACCATGTAACTTCCTAAATTATATTTATGATGGTTGTGTTTGTTTTGATCTCTATTATTAAATTGCTATGATACTGTACATGACGTCATCCGCCCCCGGACGTTTCCATCGTTTACTCGGTTTGGGGGTGTGACATATATATATATATATATATATATATATATATATATATATATATATATATATATATATATATATATATATAAACAGACAACAACAAACCAATAACAACAGGTAACTGTCTAAACAAGTCTACCTACCTAACAACTCACTACAACATACTAACATCCTAGCATACAGAGGATCCATATTGTAGTATAAAATATAATGAGAAAACTCACCTCATAAACAAATCGGAAAATCCACACCTCGCAGAAATGTATAGGCTGATCTTACACACCACCTAAACATTTAAAGTAAAGGGCCAACTCTCCTTCTTTAACCTAAACCCTAAAGTTTGACCGAAGGTCAAACTTGGTCAACAAGTCAAAAAGTCAAAATCTGGCCAAACAGGCGCCCCACACCCACTAAATAACAAAAGAGTTGGTTTTTTTAAGTCTAAACAGATGCGACTCATGTGACTTAGAAAAACATGTCGCATGTGGGAAAGACATGTCGCGTCCAAGCCTTCTTCTTAAGGGTTTTCAACTTAATCCATTAAGTTATAACCCCATATCCTAGATCTGGACTCTAAAACAGTTTACATGGATGAAGTTTCCCAATAATACATCCCAAAACAAGAAAGATCTAGACTTTTGTACTCCAAATGGCCTAAATAACCCACAAAGTTTTCATGGCTTGAACAAAAGGCTAAAGGTTCCAACGTTACTTGTCCATAAGGTTCCAAAAGCAACATTAAGTGCTTACATGTTGTTGGAGTTCACTCAACTCCAAGGTCACCCATAAAAGGAACTAAAGAATGCATAAAATGACATGAGACAACATCTAGCAAACTAAAAGGGAACTTGAAACTTTATACTCACAAAGGTCCAAAAAAGGTGCAACCTTGTTGGACCTACACTTGTTCATCTCTTCAATGTAGGTTTTTATTCAAAAATTTGTTTCAAAAATATATGATTTAGGAATCTAAGACTTTATATTTTGAATAACATAAAACAAGTTTATACCCACCAAGGATCTTCTAGGAAAATTTGGAAAATAAACAAGCACCAAAGAGGAAGAAGTGTTTAACAACCTTTGTAGACTTTGAATCCTTAAGGGGAGGCTTGGAAGTTGATGGAGAATGTGGAAACTTTGAGAAACCAACAAGTTACCAACTTGATTTAAGATGCTAGTCTTGTAAAACTCATATAAATCATAGAACACACAACATGAAAGCCTCTAAGCTAGTTAAAGTGAAGACTTAATCTAAAGGTCCTTAACCATTAATCCCTTTAGACAAGCTTTCCCCTGTGTTTTCTCCCATACTTGTTACTTTTGAAGAAATTAATATGAAAGCCATACTCTTGTCTTTTGACTCTTATTTTATAGAAATAATAAAAGGAAGAAGACAAAAGCTTTATAATTTATAAACCAAGTTTATAAAATATAAACTTTAACTTTTTGGTAAAACACAAAAGAATTTATCTAGTCCAAAATGTTGTGCATGACTTATTAATCATACCATATGAATTATATATAATGTTACTTGCTAATGAAAATTATTATTTCCTAGAAATAAATAATTTCCAATTTAGTTATAAGAGTTTATTGAATATTTATTAAAATCAATTTCTAATGAATAATCAATTATATCAAGTTGTTGTTAGTGTGACCAATTAGTATCATATGTTAATTAGCAATATCACTTTAATATGATTTTTGAGCATACTAGATCTTTCAGTTGGATCTACACTTGGTCATCTCTTCAAGGCATCAAGGAAAATCTTGATCTTCACACTTCAAGCATAAAAAAAGAGAAAATTAGCTCTCGAGATGATACAAGGATCAAAATGAGAGAAAAGGGGCTAGGGTTTCTGGAAACTCTCTCTAGAGATGATGGAGGCTACAAATGATCCGATCATAGATAGTTATGGGTGTTTAAATAGCCCCAAAACCCTTAAAAGATGTACAACCCATGAGACAGGCGCACGAGGCGTCGTCTGATAAATTCCATACTTCCAGTTTTCAAATTTTAGAAAAATATACAAAATAAAGCTAGGATAAGTTACATACCGGAAACATGGATGTTATAGAGTTAACCTAGAAACATTTCCTAGTCTATTTTTTTGTTGAGTCAAGAAGACCATGAACGATAGAACCATGATTTTGAGTATGAAAAGTGTACTAAACACTATTACAAGTTATGCGATGGTACTGATGAAGCAAAAAATCTCTGACAAAATTCCACTGGCTCGATACGCAAGCTCAAACACTATAAGCTTAGATACTATATTAGGTTTCAACTGTACCATATGAATGTCATAATGCTCTATAACTTGCCTAAAGAAAGTAGTAGGGGGCAGATGAAGGCTAACCTTGAGAAACTTGACATATATCCAACCTGTCTAGGAGGAGGTTCATGATACACGCAAGTTCATATGGAATTTGTAGGTTGTCTACGTCCGTCAATTCATAGTCATGAACGATATGCTCCAATTGATTTGAAGTATTTGTTGAAACAAAAAATGCTAAATGTTAAACCACCATTGACCAAAAAGACACATAAAGAGAGAGTTCCAGAGGGAAAATAATTAAATCAAAGGAAAGAATGAAAATGAAGAGTTTTTTCGTATAAATAATATAGGTTATTTGGGTCGGTTAATGATAGCATATGCATCGCCATTAATGTGATGGGATGACATTTAATAACTAAAATGACATTTAGGAATCATACAAGCATATGTAATAATACCCTATAAGCTTGGGTACAATTGTAAAGAAACATATAAACACGGACACATACATCTAAGTCATCTGAATAAAAAATCACATTGCCACTCACTATGTCTTGTTGTAGTACCTTACCTTCGGTACTGCTAAAGTTAGATGACTCGATCTGGATGAAAAGTCCAACCAAAATGTGTATAAATTACATTAAACAGTCTCGAGGATACAATAAGTATGAATGAAATCCCCTAAAATTAGGAGTAAGGTCTAAAGCCACACTTACAAATAATAAAACCATAACACACTTGATACCTTGTATATAAACAATATTATCTAAGGTATTGCTACCATCATTACATCTTCCATGAACCTCTTACAAAGACCCAAAAACATCAATATCTCGAGGCAATAAAAAGAGAGTCTAACAACAATAAACACACACACACACACACTTATAAACTCTCAACACATTCCTATAGTACATAATTCTTTTGTTTTAAATTAGACATCAAATAGTATTATCGGTAATACTCTGAACCCTATTTTTCGACCACCTAGGAGTCTATGATCGTTCCAAGCAAGAAGTTGCCAAGATCAAACCCCCAAGAAGATTGACATACTATCACTAATTAAGTTCATTTTCTTCAATTTTGTTTTCTACCACAACATATTTATCTGAATGAAACTACATATTGAATGAAAATATAAAGATTGTCTCGCCTCTTTAATTACACTTGCAAAGTTCATGGGACGTTTACATAAACATGGTCAATATAAATCTAACAATCACCCCTTGAAATGGATTTCCTTCAAGGACAAGAATACCATACATGAATGTTGAAGAATATTAGGTTCAAGAATGAGTTTACTCCATTAAAGGTCATAACTATATAAAAACTCGAGATTCCTTCACAACCATAACAATGTCGATACTCTTAACTAAACACGATCAAATAAGATCATGGAGGTACTTGATAACGGACGTTACATATCAAATTTTTAGTATTAAAGTTTTGCACTAACAATCAACTAACTAAGTAGTACCAAAACAATGATTATATACAATTCAAGGTAAACCGCAAAAGTTTTACATGGTACCAATAAAATAGTTATTATACAATACTTATTCCACCATCAAAGAGATTTATACGAAAGTAGGATGTCATATAAGTTCTTCAAACACTATATCTATTATTGAACAATATTCATGGAGGAATTCTTGGGTCAACATTCATTTGAGCCAAACATAAATTTAATGCAAGATTGGAAATGTACTTCTAATTGTTTGTTTTATAAAACATGTTACTTTGTTCAATTTTATTATGAAAATACACTACACTACTAGAAAACAAACCTTTAATGACACGTAATTTATGACACGCACATATTTACGATACGTAAAAGTATGTGACATAAAAATAATGTCATATCTCCTAAAATTTAAAGGATTTAGGACACGTATTTTTGTGTGCCCTAAAATTAGTGTCTAATAAAAAAAACACGGAGGGGCACCTTAAATAAAATGGGTGTCGTGTACTTTATAATTTTTTTCAAAAGTGCATCAACCATATACTATATTCCACAAAATCGCAGGACATTAGCTAGGCTTTTTTTCTTTTTAATCTTCCTACAACCCTAGCTAGCTTAATTTCACTCCATTTCTCTCTCACGATCGAAGGACAAAACAAGACACAAATTTCACTTGCAGATGAGTTGGTGATTTCTCTCCATTTCTTTTCGAGTTAGGAACAAAGACACATAGAGCGTAAAAGAGGAGGAAAAAGACACAGGTGTGACTACAATAGCTTTAACTTCCAGAATAGTTGCTAAGAGTCAGTGATTCCTTCAAGGGTTCAACAAGCTTAATCCATATCTTGACATCTTACCTTCTACATCGTATTTCTTCAACCATTCATGACCATTCTAGCGTTTAGCATGTTCTTTAGCATTCTAGGTTTCAACATCTTACCTCCTAGGAACATGTTGGTTTTTATATGTTGACATTCTTCAGCATTCTAGCTAGGTCCGATTAAGGTATATTTTGTTTCTTTCCAATGTTTCTTCACCACCTTTTACCATGATTTCTAACATCATTAGATCATTAACAATTGATTTCATACCAAAACTAATACTCTATACTTCACAAACAAAATTCATGAAGTTAGGGTTCAAGAACAGATCGAGTCAGATGAATCCACCAAAAAATCTCATAAAACGTCGTTATAAACTGTAGAAGCCAAAAATCCCTCATTTAAGGTTTCGTTCATCAACGATCACTCAAAATGATCAGTGTTCCCGAAGTGCTCCTTGTGTAGTTATTTTCTCTCCATTTTTTAGACCTGTAGAAATCAAATGGGATTTTGGGGAGTTTAGCGTATCTGTTAGAATGAAGCCTACAAAGCTTACGTTTTTTACCCCATTTATTTCCATTGTATAATAAATAGACCTTTTGAATTATTTGTATTAACGTCCTAAGGTTATTTCAGGTGTCACACATATTGCCTTCACAGTAGCTTATGCGGCTGGGTTGAATTAAAGAATAATAGATGGAATTTAGTTCCACCTGGTGCCCTTGTTATGTTTGTGCATAAAGATATTCAATATCTTGTACTAGTATCTAATCTGACATGGTAAGCATACATTTACAATATTTATTCCTTTTACTATGTGTAATCCTTTTTGTTTATTTAACTGTCTATTGGAGTCTACACAATGATTCAGACACCTATGAAGATTTTTCTTTTATATATCGTATGGATCATATCAGAAAGGATGTTTATGAAGTACAAAAATCGATTAAGGAGAAGAAAGAAAGTCTTAATAAAACTAAAACCAAAGAAAAAAACAAAGAACATGAGCATGGACATTCTAGAGAAAGGGAGAAAATAACATGTAAATGAAAGAGAGAAAGAACATGAATCTGAATCTTCTAGAGAAAAAGAAAAAGAACATGAAAGACAACACAGGGAAAAGAGAAAAGAGAAGTGAGCAAGAAGAACATAGAGAAAAAGAGAAGGAAAAGTAACAAAGTGAAATAATGTGAGTTGGAGAAAAAGAAGATAAAAATGGAAAAGAAAAGAGATAATGGTAAACTTAAAGAGAAGAAAAACGATAATCTTGTGTTAAGATATGAAATTGAAACTTTAAGATCATGATGATAAGATATGAGTTCAACCTAAAAAAATTGTTACTATAGAAGGTAATATGCACTCTCTGTGTCAAAAAAATTTGATTTACCATGGTTATAAATCTGGATATGTATATTATATATTGCTTTTCCTCAACAATACGTTCCTTGCAATGTGAAATAGGAGCAAAACCAATGGAGATTGACAAGGATCAACCACTTTGCCTTCTATTATCCCGAGCTCTGGCTCTGATGTGGCAATTTTAGAAAGTCATAATTCTAAGGTTTGTGTAAATTCTTAGCTTTTTATATAATCTCATTTTGATACAGTATTAAAAATAATATATTTACTGGTAATAGTGAAAAAAATAGTGGTTTTGGAATGTTATGAGAACAATTTTCATGCTTTATATTAAATTAATATAACTCTTTTAACCCTTTTATCAGGTTTCTGTATTCGCATTGATTCCAACTGGCTCTCTTTTGGCTTCTAGGTGCCTATATGATGATATTTTTATTATTTTTAACTAAAATATAATAGTAAATAAGCCAAAATTCTAGATTATGAATTAAATTTATGTATTTAGGTCTGGACAACTCGAATTTGGACAATTACTATGTTAGCCTAATAAGATTTTGAGCTTTATTTTGCATTGGGTTTTATGATTGGGCCTTTTTGCTAGGAAACCCTAATTAGCTTGTCTATATATTATGTCTTTCCTTTTCATTGTATTTGTACTTCTCTTTGATAATAATATGAAACCCTAGGCGTTATATGTATTTCACTTGTTGGTTTACATGGTATCAGAGCTCGGTTGATTTTTGTAGTTTTTCATTTTTTTTGGGGCGAGTACTGTTCATCGGAGTACTGTTCATCGATAATGTTCATCAAGATACAGTTCACCGCGATTATTTTTCATCGGAGTTACTGTTCATCGATTACTGTTCATCGGTGTTATTGTTCACGGACGATACTATTTCATCAGTGTTACTATTCACCCGACAATTACTGTTCATCGACGTTATTGTTCATCACGAGTACTGTTCATGGGTACTGTTCATTACGGCTACTGTTCACGGTTAATTTTCATCGCACTATTCATCGATACTGTTCACGTGTACTGTTCATTGTCACCATTTGCAATTTTGGGGTATGCCTTTTTTGCTCGTTTCTATATTTGGTTTGGTTTGATTTATTCGTTTGTCGGTTTTGAGGGTTTCGTTTTCGTCTAGCTTTGTTGATTTCGAGATCTTGATCGTTTTTTGCTGCTACTCGTATTTACTATTTGACTGATATTGAAATATGGCCCCAAGATATGATTCTCTTCAGTCCATTAGTATTCAACTTGATGGCAAAAACTATGCCTATTAGAGTTATGTTATGAAAAATTTCTTGCGGGGCAAGACTATGTGGGGGATTGTTACAAGTGACAACAAGAAACCAACAGACGAGAAGGCCGCTAATTATGAAACCTTACTGGATTCATGGGAGACTAATAACTCCAAGATCATTACTTGGATTAATAATTCTGTCATCCAGTCTATTGGTACTCAGTTGGCGAAGTATGACATGGTAAAGGAGGTATGGGATCACTTGGCTAGGTTCTATACTCAGTCTAACTTTGCAAAGCAGGATCAATTAGAGTTAGATATTCGAGCCCTCCAACAGAACAATCTCAGTGTTCAATAATTTTATGCAGCTATGTTGGATTTGTGGGATCAGTTGGCTCTTACAGAACCTGATGTGTTGAAGGCTTTTAAGCCTTATATTGATAGAAGGGAAGAGCAACGTTTGGTCATTACGTTCAGATTTTGAAGGTCTGCGTGGATCAATCTTGCATCGTACGCCTCTTCCCACTATTGATTCGGTTGTTCACGAGTTGATTGCTGAAGAAACTCATATCAAGTCCCATGCTGACAAAGCTCCCAAGACAGCCACTCCTGCTGTCTTTGCTGTTTCACAACGACCCCAATCTTCAAACCAAAATCGTCCCAGAGTTGCATTTGATGAGTGTGCTTTCTGTAAGAAGAAAAACAATTGGAAGGCACATTCTCCTTTACTGACAAGCAAGGGAAATCAACGACAACAACAAACAAGATCACCAACACACTCTCAGTCTTGACAATAGAACAAGTCTTCTGGAAAGGCACGTCCCTCTTTTTCATCTTTTAGGCTACCACAGTACGCTGCTGCTACACCTTCAGTTGGGAATGAAACAAATTTCACACCACCATCAGCCTTAGATCCACAGATTATTGAGCAGTTCAGATAGTTCTTAGCTACCAATCCAACTGTCATGTCAGCTTCCATGTCTCATTCAGGTATGTCTTCATCCAACACGTCAGGTATTCCTTCATCCTTGTGGATATTGGATTCTGGTGCATCTCATCACATGTCACCACATTTTTCATCTTTTGCTTTATTATCTTCTCGTACACCTATCTCTGTTATGTTTGTTAGTGCTACACCCATGTCAGTAGAGGGTGTTGGTTCTATTGTCACTCATTATATATCTTTAACAGATGCCTATTACATTCCTACACTTGCTTTGAATATTGCATCGGTCAGTCAATTGTGTAAATCTGGTTGTTGGGTCTTCTTTTCTGATTCATTCTGCTGTGTACAAGACATTCGGTTTCGGAGGGTGATTGGGATAGGCCGTAGACTTGGGGAGCTTTATGTCTTGGAGCAGCTACATGTTGCTGATGTTGCTGCATCTAGTGTCGATTTGTCGTTTTTTCGTTTAAACCCTTCATTGTCTCCTTTTTATCTTTGGCATTCTCGTTTGAGACATGTTTCAGCGTCTCGTTTTTAGTTTTTGGTTTCCATTGGTGTGTTAGGCTCTTTGAAATTTGATGATATTTCTGATTGTTGTGGTTGTAAACTGGGAAAATTTTCTGCTTTACCGTTTAATAAAAGTGTCACTCGTTCTGTTGCTCCCTTTGATATTGTGCATTCTGATGGGTGGGGTCCTTCTCCGATAACCTCCAAGTCAAGAGCTAACTATTATGTTTCATTCATTGATGATTACACTCGTTATACGTGGGTTTATTTTATGAAGCGCATGTCTGACTTTTTCACCATATATAGTGAATTCAGAGTTATTGTCAAGACTCAACACTCTGTTATCATAAAATGTTTTCGGTGTGATCTGGGAGGAGAATTTACCTCCAATGATTTTAAACAATTATTGGCATCTGATGGCACTATACATCAATCATCTTGTACAGACACTCCTCAGCAGAATGGTGTTGCAGAAAGAAAACATCGACATCTCCTAGAAACTGCTAGATCCTTACTACTCTCTGCTCAAGTTCCCAATATGTTTTGGGGAGAAGCTGTTCATACCGCTACTTATGTTATTAATCGCATTCCTACCGCGTACACTTCGGGGAAGTCTCCTTATGAAATGTTGTTTGGACAACTCCCAGATTATTCTTCATTACGAGTGTTTGGGTGTACATGTTTTGTCTTGAAGCCTCATGTAGAGAGAGATAAGTTGTCTTCAAAATCATCTCTTTGTGTTTTATTGGGATATGGTATTAGTCAGAAAGGTTATCGGTGCTATGATCCTTCAAATCAGAAATTGTATGTATGTCGCAATGTCACCTTTTTGGAACATATTCCATTCTATAGCATTCCTGTTCAGTCACATGATGCAACCCGAGAGGAGCTCCGTACTATTGATCTGTTTAGCATTGACATTGATGATCCACCACATGTCACTGATCCACCATTTGCTGCTGATCCACCACATGTGGCTGATCCAACGCCTATCGTTGATCCTCTGCCTGCAAATCATCAAGACCCCCCTCCATCGAGACCTTATCGTAATAAGAAGTCCACAACGCTTCCTGAATTTGTCTATTCCTCTTACTCACCGGCTTTTGCCTCTTTTATTGCTAATATACATCGTCTCTTTGAGCCAACATCCTATAAAGAGGCCATTTTTGATCCCCTTTGGCAGACCGCTATGGCTGAGGAACTTGCAGCTCTTTATCAGACTCATACATGGGATCTGGTTCCGCTTCCACCTGGAAAACACACGATTGGTTGTCGTTGGGTTTATAAAATCAAAACAAATTCTGATGGATCCGTTGAGCGTTATAAAGCCATACTTGTTGCGAAAGGATACGCGCAAAAGTATGGTATGGATTATGAGGAGACGTTTGCTCCTGTTGCAAAAATGACGACTATTCGCACCTTGATTGCAGTTTCTTCCATTTGCCAATGGAAGATTTATCAAATGGATGTCAAGAATGCTTTCTTGAATGGTGATCTTCATGAAGAAGTATACATGTCTCCTCCCCCTGGTATTGCTCACCGACCAAGTGAAGTTTTGTCGACTTCGGCAAGCTCTATATGGCCTCAAACAAGCCCCTTGTTCTTGGTTTGAGAAATTTTCTACGGTGATTACTTCTCTTGGGTTTCAACCAAGTAACCATGATTCGGCTCTATTTATTCGATGTACGAATACAGGTCGGATTATTCTTTCCTTATATATCGATGACATGATTATTACTGGTGATGATCATGATAATCTAGAGTCTTTAAAGCATGATTTGGCTCACCGTTTTGCTATGAAAGACTTGGGATTACTTCGTTATTTCTTGGGGATTGAAGTTGCTCAATCTCCAAAGGGTTATCTTTTATCTCAAACAAAGTATATTTCAGATTTGTTTGAACGTGCACGACTCACGGATAATCGAACAGTTGATATGCCTATAGAGAGTAATGCAAAGTACTCTCCAACTGATGGTGTCCCATTATCAGATCCAAGTCTTTATTGTACTATTGTTGGGAGTTTGGTTTACCTGACTGTCACTAGATCGGATATTGCTCATGCAGTTCATGTGGTTAGCCAGTTTGTCACTGCTCCTACTACTGTTCATTGGGGAGTTGTTCTTCGTATTTTGAGATATTTACGTGGTACTTAGTTCCGCACTCTTATGTTTCCTTCTTCATCCTCTCTTGAGTTGCATGCCTATAGTGATGCAAATTGGGATAGTGATATTTATGATCGTAAGTCCACTACTGGGTATTATGTTTTTCTTGGAGATTCATTAATATCATGGAAAAGCAAGAAACAAGATGTTGTTTCTCGATCTTCTACAGAATCTGAGTATCGAGCCATGGCTATCACCACTTGTGAGATTGTTTGGTTGAGATGGCTTCTTGCAGATATGGGCGTTCACATCTCTCAGCCTACCCCTTTGTATTGTGATAACGAGAGTACGATAATGATTGCCAAGAATTCAGTGTTTCATGAGCGCACAAAGCACATTGAGATTGACTGTCATTTCACACGTCGTCATCTCAAGAAGGGCACTATCTCCCTTCCTTATGTTCCTTCCTCTTTGTAGATTGTTGATATTTTTACGAAGCCGTTGACTGCTCCTCGATTCCATTTTCTGTCTAACAAACTCTCAATTCTTATTGTTGTTGCATTGTGAGTTTGAAGGGGGATGTTAGTCGAATAAGATTTTGGGCTTTATTTTGCATTGGGTTTTATGATTTGGCCTTTTCACTAGAAAACCCTAATTAGTTTGTCTATATATTATGTCTTTCCTTTTCATTGTATTTGTACTTCTCTTTGATAATAATATGAAACCCTAGCCGTTATATGTATTTCACTTGTTAGTTTACGATGGACATTGTAGCTCAAATTTACAAAAAGGCTCTGAAGATATCGTTGTTTTGAAGCACTACAAAGGTGGAACAAATGAGAAGAGCAAAGTTGTAACCACACATGACTGGAATGTGAGTTTTTTTCATTATTTTTTTTTTACTTTTTACTTTTGCATCTCATGCTTTTGATTCTACTGATAAATGAAATTTGTAATGTATAGTTATAGAACACTACTTGGAATAGGTTCTTATGATGGGCAAGTCAGAATATGAAGTAAAGATGGTAAATTTTTAATCAATAGTTTCGCATTTTCAAAACCAAATTGTTATTATTATTGGGCCATATCCAAAACAACTGCTATAGCACAGGGACCAAAACAACTTGAAGGTATATGCCACCTGTGACACATCATATTGTTCTGTGTACAGCACAACAAGGATGATGACAATGCATTTACATCTTCTAAACCAGGTGTCTATGCTTTTTCTTGGGTTTGACCTATTTTCTTATTAGATTAGGGATTTGGTTATGGAATACAATTATAGGTTGTTTGTGCCTTTTTTTTTATTTTTCATCAACACAAACTAATATATACTCTTTTTACAGGATGTTGCCACCTGAAACCATGGTGTTTAAAATTTTTAATCAATTACATCAATAGAAAGCAATTTTTGATAAGACTGCTTAGTTTTATATGCAAGAAAAAAGATTGCACTATTCCATTGCGTTTTTAGTTTTTCCCTTATTAAAGTTATGCTTCCAAAACTCTTATTTATTACAACTTTTTAATTTTAATTTGTCATTGGATGAAGGGTATATGCCACCTGTAACATTCATTGTTGAACAAAAGAGGCATCACACGCGTTTCTTTCCAATGAAGCATGGAGATAAAGCTAGCACTGATAGGATCGTTAACATTCTTCCAGGTTTTCAACACTATATCTATTAGTGAACAATATTCATGGAGGAATTCTTGGGTCAACATTAATTTGAGCCAAACATAAATTTAATGCAAGATTGGCGATGTACTTCTAATTATTTGTTTTATAAAACATGTTACTGTGTTCAGTTTTATTATGAAAATATACTATCACTTTAAATCTTAGGGTACATGTCACATAGGCAACACATCAATATTTTTCTATCCTTTCACTTCCAATCTTCCCCTAAACTCTTGGAAAGCCATCCCCCCAATCCGCATACTTAGTACAACTATACAAACACAACTTACAACTACCTAATGTTTAATATTTGAGGGGCGAAACACAATGACAACAACTTAGCTAACCCTAGATCCTTCCAATTTTGCAATATCATGCCTGTATGGGGATATTAATTGTATTAGAATTTATTTTAAAAAAAATTAAATATTAACTATATCCTAACAAAATTAATAAATATGACAATTTCTTATTTAAAAAAATTAAATACTACCAATATCATAAGCAGTTGTTGTCCGCCTAACGTTTATGCCACCATTTGTAACACACACACATACACACACACACACACACACACACACATATATATATATATATATATATATATATATATATATATATATATATATATATATATATATATTATTGTTTGTAAAAATAGAATATGCAATATATTCTAACATTATATGTTTTAGAATATTTCAATGTAAAATATGTTAAAATTGTTGTTTTAGAATATTAGAATATTATGCATATTTATTTTTTATGAACACTAGAATATTGAAATATTTCACTAGAAAAAAGTGGTCTTACGATCTCACAAAATTAGATCGTCTCACATAAACCTATATATATATATATATATATATATATATATATATATATATATATATATATGATAAAATATTTTTTATAAATAATTACTATTTGAATGTTAATATATAGCAATATTTTGTATTAAAGTATAATATATGTTTGAAAAAAATACAAATTAAACAAAAATATTATAATATTTTAAATAAATAATAGTAATAAGTTAAATATATAGAGGAATTTAATGTAAATAAGTTAGCCATTAAAAAAATATTAAATAATACCCAAAGTTGGTGAAAAAGGCATATAACAATAATTGTTATAGTCATAAAATATGTAGAAGTGTGGGATGTTTCTAGGATGGTATAGGGGGTTACAATGAGGTATATGAGGGTAATGACATATCGGGGCATGTGTGAAGGGGAGGCATCAGGCATGTGATGATATGTCATATGTGGGTATGGGGCGAATTGCAATTACAACTGGAGCCCACGACCACGTCTCCGAGTTTTAAGTTGAAGCAGACAATGGCAAGTGGAGAGTGGCTACGGCAAGTGCCATTTTTTCCACATATGGATAAGGATGCTGCCGTCTTCTATTCATTATTATTTCGTTTCACTTGTTTTGCCTCATAAAATTCCCAATAAACTTTCTAAAATTAGATATCATATTTTATGGTTTAACTTTTAATAACATTTTTATATGATATTAGAAAAAACAATAAATAGTCCACAACAAACTCGTATAAAAAAACAGTTACCGTCCTTTTGTTTTATCTTAACCTACTTACCTGTTTTAAAGTTTCACATAAGTACACATATTTTATCTATTATAACCATAGTATTGAGCGGATAAAATGGCTTAGTATTGAGGGGATAAAATGGCTTGATGTAGTTATTGTATTCTAATTAATTATTGTATAGATGTAAGCATGATTGTGATCTAAAAAAAAGGAAAATTGTGGATTTTAAAGGGATAATAGATTCTATTAATTAGAAAAATCTGATTTTAGAGATGATAATTCTTTTAATTCGAACATTCTTGCAGAAGATGTTTATAACAATATTAAAAAATAACAATATTGTTGAATATAAAAAAAATATATATTCTTACAAAATATATATTTTGATTGAATGAACTTCTTGAAAAATAACAAATTTTTTGGAACAAGTTAAAATTTTTCATTACATTCTTAGAAAATTAAAAAAAAAATTATGTACTATTATGTGATACTTTTACACTCATTAATAAAAAAAACACAATATATAAATTATTCTACAAGAATATACTATTACATAGTCTTATCATTCATTATATTGTAAATATTCTGTCACATCCACACAATAGATACTTAGAACATTTGAACCTAACTCTCTCTCTCTCTCTCTCTCTCTCTCTATATATATATATATATATATATATATATATATATATATATATATATATATATATATATATATATATATGATGTGGTATGGACCTCTTGGTAATCTTTGACGACGTGAATGGAGGCTCTCCGATGGAAGTCTGCAATCACAACAAGTAAACAAACCGTTAGCCGGTCTCTGGGAGGAGGTCCCGGGAGAACCCTCAGACGACTTGTTTACCTTTTGTGATTGCAAACTTCCATCGGAGAGCCTCCATTCACGCCCTCAAAGACTACCAGGAGGTCCAATATCACATCATTGGCGTCATCCGTTTGTTGAGACAACGATACTAAAAGCTCTAAACCTCAAACGCCGATCATGGTTAACGACGGAGAAGGAGGCACCAGCAACATGAATCAAAGCCTTGTTCGATCAATGTCGTCCTTAAACTCAATTCTCATTGAAACAAGTCGGATACCCACCTCTACCATCGCCTACGCACCCACATCGGGAATGACAATAAATCAGTTATGGGTACCTACACTCACACCAACAAGCGAACTGCAGTCAACTTAGACTTGTTTCTCTCCAAACGTGACGGAAATACCAACCCTATTAGTCCGAATCAGTCTATTTAAGCCATAATCAAACACAAATTTGTGAAATCGGCCCCTAGTTCGAGAAATATATGAACCCTAGATTTCAAACAAAGGCAATATGCAGCCAATTTCATCGATTGAAACATAAATCCAAGCCATTGAGTACCCGAAAACATACCTGTGTGTCGAATTTTACAAGAAAAGAAGCACAATCGAGATTCTTTGTGAGGGTTCGTCCGTCACAGTTCGTGTGTGCGAAGGAAAGGATTGTGAAAAAATAACAAAAAAGTCAAGGGTTAAATGATATAACCTGGTCGCCGATTTACGATGGGCGTAAAACAAGGTTACACTGGGCGTAACCCCAACTCTGTGAAAAGTCCATCCGCGATCTGGGGTTTATTACGCTGGGCGTAATGAAGTATTCCTTTTCTTTAATTGAATTTGTTTTCTTTTAACTATTTAATTAAGGGACTTAAAACTTAATTATTTTTCTTTTTAATTGCTTCAGCAACTCATGACTTCCCGATGAGTGACAAAAAAAATGAGACGCCATAATCACTTATCTTTGTCAAGATCAAACAACAATGGTTGATCAAAAACCTTTGCACGCAAGAATTGGTTTGCGAAAACAACCACTTTCGGGACCTGTTAAAATATTTCCTTTGTTTTCTTTGCACCTTTAACTAAAAGCGGAACAAGAAATGACCCAACTAGTCAAGAACAGCAAGAGCTCGGTCTTCCACTTAACCACCACAATAAGCCTTGCTATACTACGTGTGACAACCCGAAATTCCCATTCTATACAAACAATATCACTTCAATAGAAGTTATAACAGTCATAGTCAATTTTCAGACTTTTCGTATAAGTTGGAGTAATTCAGGGTTTACACTTCAGTAAATATCAGGAGAGTGGATGCACTATGGTTTTGTGCAACACTGTTATTCCAACACTCTGTTATATTAGAAATCATTTCAGGAATAAAAATATTTTCAGTCAAAAATATCTCAGGACTATAAATAGAATTCTGAACCAAATTCATTCATTATTCGCATTTCCATCTAGAGAAAAGCCATTTTCTCTCTCACGGATCTTCGGGTTTTCGTCCCAAATTGTGAGTACACTTCTCTAGTTGTCTTATAATGCTTATTATATGCTTAATAACATAGATTACATGACAAATCTGTGAGATTCGGGAGTTTACCGCCCTAGAACGTTCTTGGAGAGTAAACTCCAAAATGAGGCTTAAATGCTACCTAGTCCCATTTCCTTGTTAAGTAACTAGCTTAGGCTTGTATGTATGTATATTTGAGGCTAGAAAAAAATCAAAAACACCAAGCTTTGGGTGTTCACGGCCCAAGAACTTCTTGGACCGTGAACTCCAAATTCAAGGGCCAAAAGGTGCCCTAATTACTCCTAAAGCCTTGGACATTAACCCCCATTTAATCCTAGCTAAATTTTGGACTTTAAAACATCAAAGGCCCCCCTTAAAGTGAGTTTACGGCCCTGGAAATGTTCATGGGCCGTGAACATCAATAAGGAGCACCAAAGTGTGCCTAGAGTCTTCATTTGCCTTAAATAATTGCCTAGAACATATCATATGTGAGTATGAGACTTGAAAGCACAAAAATACCCATCTCATGAGAGTTTACGGTTGTAAACTCCAAAAGAAATGGTCTTTGGGTCGAAAACTCCTAAAAGGAGTGTATTAATGCCCTAAACTACCCAAAGGATTAAACCACCAAGTAAGACTTATTCTAGAAATCAAATAACACTTCAAAACACCAAGTACCACCAAGTTGGGAGTTCACAGCCGTAAACTCAAGGGTTTACGACCGTAAACTCCTTGTGTAGAGTTTATTGAGTGGTAAACATATATATAAGGCCCTTTGGAACTTTAAACCCCTTTAGCCTTGTCCCACAACAACTTGGATGCAACCATTAGGACTTATAACACTTATACAAAGTGTTTACATGTTCTAGAGTGTCCCAACTAAATTTATTAGTTATTATTTGGCAAATTAGTTATATATATGTTCAAAATATGATAACTAGGCTCGTGCGTGTGAACAAGTCTCCGTTTGCCACCTAGCATAGTATCTGACACCTCAATCCAATCCACTCACCACAAGTGAGTTCATACCCCTTTAATTAACCTTTGAAATACTTTTAAATGTTTTAAATGCTTTTATGGGGGGAATACAAGTTAAATACTTATAGTTATTACATCAATCACATGTGACTAATAACTATAAAACCAATGATTTTATTATTGTTCAAACTGTTTATCAAACTGTTTTACTTCAAACTGCTTTACAAAATCTTTTACTTATCAAATACTTTTATTTAAACTTTGTTATACTTCTTATAAATTGCATGCCCATATATGTATAGATATATAAGAAATGTCTAAAGGGCTTAGGAAGGCCACCCGCCCTATTTCCTTTTTCTCGATTTGGATGTGGTCTGGTGGGATTTCGGGTAACCGTCCGAAGGCCGTTTCAATATTAATTATATATCAAGTGTACATATATAGACATAAAGGTACTCCCATATTCATGCGTATTAGTTACATCATTAGTAAGTTACCATCGGGGTAACACAGGATCATACTACTACAATTGCTAGATCAATGAGTCAGTTCATTCATGAGTCAATACTTATTATTATGAGAACATATACATTACATTACTAAGAGTACATATACAACTATACTAGAAAGAGAACATATACAACTATACTAGAAAGAGAACATATACAACTATACTAGTAAGAGAACATATACAACGATACTAGAACAAGTAACATTACATTACATTACATGAATACGTTAACAATTGTGATCCACTGTATCGGAGCATGCCTTAAATGTGATGGCCCGAGTTGTAGCCAGAGTCTCTTGAAGCGAGAGCATGAGTTTGTGTATAGATCTATACTGGATTGACTATCCTATACCTTGCTGCTAGCTACAGCCGGACCTACAGGTCTGCGGGTGCCAAACGTCATTCCGTTTTACGACC
Organism: Lactuca sativa; assembly: GCF_002870075.4. Classification (NCBI taxonomy): domain Eukaryota; kingdom Viridiplantae; phylum Streptophyta; class Magnoliopsida; order Asterales; family Asteraceae; genus Lactuca; species Lactuca sativa. The sequence goes on from NC_056630.2 coordinate 250,774,144, forward strand.
ATTCATTTGTCGTTGCTTATCCAGTCGATAGTATGGTACAATTAATCACATGATACCTTAATATAAATCCGGTTTAAGGTAGTTAGTACAGCAGTAGTTCCTATAATACAACACTACAGTACTACAATAATTTACCCATTTCATATATTTAGTGATTATTTCACTTAAACATTAAGGTACAAACTATATTTTGTTAATGATAGTTATACTTGGGAAATTACACACTTTTACAATAAACGAACATACAAAACAGTTAAGCCTTGGTAGAAGGCTACTTTAATAGAAAATATAGGTTTTTCTAAGAGATTCAAACTTTTACAAACACTTACAAACATTTACATACATTTTACAAACTTACACTTGCGACACGTTCAAACGTTTTGATAACAAACACTGACACTAAAATACTTATGAACTCGCCAGCTTAATGCTGATAAACTCTTTCAAAATAACTTGTATTCTTAGGTCATCAGTAGACAAGTACCGAGGCCAGCTTTTGAGAAGATGGAGCGCATCCAAGACTCATCTTATTATTTTGATTTACATTATATTTTTGGTGTCTATAACTGTACAGAACATGCTTGTATTAAAATTATATATTTAATGCAATGGATGATGTTGTTTGCTTGTTTACTTTTACTATGTTGTGATACTCTACATGACGTCCTCTGCCCCAGAACGTTTCCGTCGTTCTCGGTTTTGGGGTGTGACAGATTGGTATCAGAGCATTGGTTATAGTGAATCAAGTATATCGACCCATAAAAGATATACTAAACTATAAACCCATTAGGGATTAAAGCACTCTGACCAAGAGTCTATACTTTAAATATTAAAATATTTAATTAAGTATACTAGTCTGCATTCATACTAAAATCAGTGTCAAAATGAGAAGAACAAAAGTATTATGATTGTTAAATATCACAAGTGAGCTCGGGGATGTATGGTCAGTCCTGGGAATGGCATAGCCTGATCAACTATGCTGGTCCGAGGAGTGATTAGCATATGCCCTAGAATGGTTGTGATATGTTAACAAGTCTAAAAACTTACCAACAATACCACAAGAAGATCAGTAGAACCTAAACTTAAAATACTATAGGTGTATTTTACACTACTAGCTACATATATACTATATCCTTATACCTCTCTTCTCGCGTAGATTTAAATGGATGGATTCCATCACGGCGACCCGTACTTTCCAAATGAAGGCAATGCCGGGTGGATCGAAGAAGAGCCCGAAGGTGAACATCCAATCCCTTTGGATGATCACCTCGCAGAAGGCTTTTCTGATGGATCCGACTCTGAACCTGAAGTCAACAACCTATCGCTAGTAGGTCAAGCCCTGAACAACAACCCCCGACCAGCTTTTCCAGGTCCTACACCCTTGTGGGCAACCAACTTGAATCGCTGGAGTGACGAACAGGGTCAACCCTTACCTTACTTTGGGGACCGAAGCTTTTACAACGTCAGTGAAGGTGGTTCTGCTGACCGAGCTCTGCCCATCATTATCCGCAGAATAGCTCGTAATGTTGAACAGGGTCGAGCAGCCATCGACGGGGTCATGGAGATTGATGCCAACTCTGGTGTCAACACAGTCCGCATCCGCCGTCTTGAAGAAGACATGGAACGGACCCGGAGAACCAATGAAACCCTGCAGCAACAGCTAGCTGCCTCCCGAGCTGAGGTCATGGAACTGCGAGCCCGCCAGAGGGCTCATGAGCGACACCTTCAAGAAGTGTTTCGTCAAGTTGCAGACCTCAGGGTTCGCCCGAGGAATTCCCATCGCCATTAAAAGATGTCTAGTACATCTTGTTCTTTTTATTAAGGAATAGCCTTTAGAATATGTGCTCTAAGTAGCACTTGTCTGTAAAATATTCCTCACTTTCAGTACTCTAACTAGGAATCTAGAAACTGTCGAACTTTTCCGTATGGTATGATGTAAGGCCTACTGTTAGGTCGATTTTACTTGAACCTATTACATCAGTAATACCATAAATATTGACGGCTATCTAATCTGTAGAAAATCTGTACACTTGTGTTTTCCTACTAATATTCTTTGTTGTGATCTCAAACACTCATTCAATTGTTGGGCTATGGTTAGTTAGTCCATGTGTCACTCTCACCCTACTTACAAATTGATTCTTACCACTTTGCTTATCTTTATAAACTTATAGTTGAAAGATGCCTCTGCGAAGTTCAACAAGGCGAAACCCTGCACCACCTCCACCTCCTCCTTCGGTCATCGATACTGCAGCCCTGAATGCTGTCGTAGCTGCAGCAGTGGCAACTGCCATGGCTCAGTATCACTCCTCCGATGCCAGCAGAGGTGGAACCCCTGTTGAATCAACTCCGGTTGAAACCCCTATGCGCTCGAGAGAGTGCTCCTACAAGGATTTCACCAACTGTAAGACGAAGTCCTTTCATGGGACCGGCGGAGTCATTCCCTCTCGCAATGGTTCGAGAAGACTGAATCGGTCTTCGAAATTTGTTCATGCCCTGTGGCGAGCGAGGTTAAATATATCGTCTGCACCTTAGAAGGAAAGGCCCTGACGTGGTGGAACAGCCACGTTAAAGCCCTAACCCTCGTTGTAGCCAACGACATGGGCTAGGAAACGATGAAAGACCTCATGATTGAGGAATACTGCCCGAGGGGCGAAATTCAGAAATTGGAGCAGGAGCTATGGAGCCTAACCATGAAGGGCTCCAACATAGTTGCTTATACCGCCAGGTTCAGTGAACTGGTGGCTCTCTGCCCCTATATGGTTCCCACTGAAGGGAAGAAGATCGAACGGTACATCTAGGGGCTGGTGCCTCCGTATCAGGGGAACGTCCTATCATCCAACCCTGCTACCTTCGACAGTGCCAAACGACTGGCACAACGACTCATTGACCATGGAGTCAAATCCCCAGAGGGACTGCCCCAAAGTGAAGAGGGACTGCCCCAAAGCAGGCCACTACAAGAGGGACTGCCCCAAAGCGAAGAATGTTGGCGGATCAGGGAGGGTACTGGCAATAGGCCATGGGGAAGCAGTTGCTGACCTGACGGTGGTGACTGGTACGTTCCTCCTCGATAACTCCTATGCATGCATTCTGTTTGATAGTGGAGCGGAGCGAAGCTTCGTGAACCATAAATTTGCTCGCATGCTTAAGCAACAACCACACACACTTAAGGAACAATTCACAGTAGAAATGGCAAATGGAAAAACTGAAAGTACGAATAGCATATACTTAGGTTGTACCCTAACTCTAGATAACCATTCATTCCCAATCGACCTTATGTCGGTCTCAATAAAAAGCTTCGACGTTATCATTGGCATGGATTGGTTAAGTCTTCATCGCGTCGACATCATGTGCTACGAGAAAGTAGTCCGTCTAAACCTCCCATCTAACGAAACTCTTATCGTCTACGGTGACAAACCCGGTGCGAGTCTTCATATTATATCAAGTATTCAAGCACAGAAGTATCTGCATAAAGAATACCATGCATTCCTTGCTCACGTCGTCGATACGAGCCTAGAGACAAAGGAGCTAAAGAGCATTCCAGTAGTGAGTGACTTTCCCGACATCTTCCCAGAAGAGCTACCAGGATTACCTCCGCAACGACAGGTCGAGTTCAGAATCGATTTAGTCCCAGGCGCTACCCCAGTAGCCAAGTCGCCATACCGTTTAGCACCAGCAGAGATGCAGGAACTATCCGGTCAACTTAACGAACTGCTCAGCAAGGGCTTTATAAGACCAAGTTTCTCACCTTGGGGAGCACCGGTCTTGTTCGTTAAGAAGAAAGACGGATCATTCCGTATGTGTATCGACTACAGAGAACTCAACAAACTAACGGTCAAGAATCGTTACCCTTTGCCTCGCATAGACGATCTATTTGACCAACTGCAAGGGGCGAAATACTTCTCCAAAATTGATCTAAGATCCGGATATCACCAGTTACGAGTGCTAGAGGAGGATGTACCGAAGACAGCCTTCCGAACTCATTACGGACACTACGAGTTCATGGTGATGCCATTTGGATTGACCAATGTGCCCGCAGTTTTCATGGATCTGATGAATAGAGTATGCCGACCTTACTTAGATCACTTCATCATCGTTTTCACTGACGACATCCTGATCTACTCCTGAAGTAAGGAAGAGCATGGCGATCACCTGTGACAAGTTCTAGGAACTTTATGAACGAAAAAACTCTATGCGAAGTTCTCGAAATGTGAATTTTGGATCCGAAGAGTCGAATTCTTAGGACACGTGGTAAGCGAAGAGGGAATCCACGTGGACCCATCCAAAATTAAAGCCATTGAGAACTGGTCAGCACCGAAGACGCCCACAGAAATTCGTCAATTTCTAGGCCTCGCTGGCTACTACCGCAGATTCATACAGAACTTCTCCTGAATAGCGAAACCTCTGACAACCCTGACCCAGAAAGGCGTGGCCTTTGACTGGGAAGAGAAACAGGAAAGAGCGTTTCAAACGCTCAAGCAAGCCTTGTGCACCGCACCAATACTATCCCTTCCCGAAGGGATAGAAGACTTCGTAGTCTATTGCGATGCATCGAATCAAGGGCTCGGATGTGTTCTGATGCAGCAAGGTAAGGTCATCGCCTACACCTCGAGACAGCTAAAAATGCACGAAGTTAATTATACGACCCACGATCTTGAACTAGGAGCAGTTGTGTTTGCCCTAAAGATCTGGAGACATTACTTGTACGGAACGAAAAGCACTATCTTTACCGACCACAAGAGTTTACAACACATATTCGACTAGAAAGAGCTCAACATGAGACAACGGCGTTTGGTCGAGCTACTTAGTGACTACGAATGCGAGATTCGTTATCATCTGGGTAAAGCCAACGTAGTAGCAGACGCCCTAAGTCGGAAGGAATATTCTGGTCGAAAAGTCAAGTCGTTGACAATGACTATCCATTCCCATTTGTCTACGCAAATTCAGGCGGCCCAGCTTGAAGCTATGAAACCTAAAAACATGGCGAGTGAATCCCTAAGAGGAATGGATAAGAATTTAGAAGCCAAGGGTGGCGGAGCTCTATACTTCATGGACCGGATATGGACCCCGAAACACGGTGGTTTCCGAGAATTGGTCATGACCGAGGCGCACAACACTCGGTATTCCGTCCACCCAGGTTCAGATAAGATGTATCTGGATCTTAAAAAGCTATACTGATGGCCTAATATGAAAGTAGAGATTGCTACCTTCGTAAGTAAATGCCTTACTTGCGCAAAGGTCAAGGTCGAATACCAGAAGCCCTCCGGTCTACTACAACAACCAAAGATCCCAGAATGGAAGTGGGAGCGGATCACTGTGGATTTCATAACCAAGTTGCCCAAGACAACGGGTGGACTTGATACCATATGGGTCATCGTCGATAGATTGACCAAGTCTGCACACTTCCTACCTATCAAAGAAACTGACAGGATGGAGAAGCTTATGAGAACATACATTAGGGAGATTATACGACTACATGGTGTACCTATATCCATTATCTCTGATAGAGATAGTAGGTTCACCTCCAGATTCTGGCAATCGCTACACCACTCCCTAGGAACAAGGCTGGACATGAGCACAGCCTACCATCCACAGACCGACGGACAAAGTGAGAGGACAATCCGGACATTAGAAGATATGTTGTGTGCTTGTGTAATCGACTTTGGAAAAGCTTGGGATACCCATTTACCCCTCGTTGAATTTTCCTACAACAACATTTATCACACGAGCATAAAGGCAGCACCATTCGAGGCCCTCTATGGCCGAAAGTGTAGATCCCCTCTGTGTTGGGCTGAGGTGGGTGATACCCAGTTAGCTAAGGGACGAGTTCCCGAAAGCACTCTCACAGGTCCGGAGATCATTCGGGAAACGACAGAGAAGATCGTTCAAATTCGTGAATGATTGAAAGCCTCTAGAGACCGACAGAAGAGCTACGCTGAGAAGCGAAGGAAACCTTTGGAATTCCAGGTGGGAGACCGAGTCCTTCTCAAAGTCTCACCCTGGAAGGGCTTGATACACTTCGGTAAGCGTGGGAAGCTTAATCCAAGATATATAGGACCCTTCGAGATCCTCGGAAGGATTGGCCCCGTGGCTTACAAACTCAACCTACCCGACGAACTTTGTAACGTACATTCTACATTCCACATGTCTAACTTGAAAAAGTGTCTTTCCAACGAGACTCTTGTAATCCCACTCGACGAAATCGAGATCAATGAGAGCCTCAACTTCGTGGAAGAACCAGTAGAGATCATGGACCGTGAGGTCAAGCAGACGAAGCAAAGCCGTATCCCGATCGTGAAGGTTCGCTGGAACGCCAAGCGAGGACCGGAATTCACTTGGGAACACGAGGATCAGATGATACTGAAATACCCTCATCTTTTCGCTTAGTTATTTGTAACTTCTTAATTGCTTAAATTCTAATTTCGGGATGAAATTCCTTCTAACGGGGCGATGATGTGACAACCTGAAATTCCCATTCTGTACAAACAATATCACTTCAATAGAAGTTATAACAGTCATAGTCAATTTTCAGACTTTTCGTATAAGTTGGAGTAATTCAGGGTTTACACTTCAGTAAATATCAGGAGAGTGGATGCACTATGGTTTTGTGCAACACTGTTATTCCAACACTCTATTATATTAGAAATCATTTCAGGAATAAAAATACTTTCAGTCAAAAATATCTCAGGACTATAAATAGAATTCTGAACCAAATTCATTCATTATTCGCATTTCCAACTAGAGAAAAGCCATTTTCTCTCTCACGGATCTTCGGGTTTTCGTCCCAAATCGTTAGTACACTTATCTAGTTTTCTTATAATGCTTATTATATGCTTAATAACATAGATTACATGACAAATCTGTGAGATTCGGGAGTTTACCGCCCTAGAACGTTCTTGGAGAGTAAACTCCAAAATGAGGCTTAAATGCTACCTAGTCCCATTTCCTTGTTAAGTAACTAGCTTAGGCTTGTATGTATGTATATTTGAGGCTAGAAAACAATCAAAAACACCAAGCTTTGGGTGTTCACGGCCCAAGAACTTCTTGGACTGTGAACTCCAAATTCAAGGGCCAAAAGGTGCTTTAATTACTCCTAAAGCCTTGGACATTAACCCCCATTTAATCCTACCTAAATTTTGGACTTTAAAACATCAAAGGCCCCCCTTAAAGTGAGTTTACGGCCCTGGAAATGTTCATGGGCCGTGAACATCAATAAGGAGCACCAAAGTGTGCCTAGAGTCTTTATTTGCCTTAAACAATTGCCTAGAACATATCCTATGTGAGTATGAGACTTGAGTGTGAGTATGCTTTTATGGGGGGAATACAAGTTAAATACTTATAGTTATTACATCAATCACATGTGATTAATAACTATAAAACCAATGATTTTATTATTGTTCAAACTGTTTATCAAACTGTTTTACTTCAAACTGCTTTACAAAATCTTTTACTTATCAAATACTTTTATTTAAACTTTGTTATACTTCTTATAAATTGCATGCCCATATATGTATAGATATATAAGAAATGTCTAAAGGGCTTAGGAAGGCCACCCGCCCTATTTCCTTTTTCTCGATTTGGATGTGGTCTGGTGGGATTTCGGGTAACCGTCCGAAGGCCGTTTCAATATTAATTATATATCAAGTGTACATATATAGACATAAAGGTACTCCCATATTCATGCGTATTAGTTACATCATTAGTAAGTTACCATCGGGGTAACACAGGATCATACTACTACAATTGCTAGATCAATGAGTCAGTTCATTCATGAGTCAATACTTATTATTATGAGAACATATACATTACATTGCTAAGAGTACATATACAACTATACTAGAAAGAGAACATATACAACTATACTAGTAAGAGAACATATACAACGATACTAGAACAAGTAACATTACATTACATTACATGAATACGTTAACAATTGTGATCCACTGTATCGGAGCATGCCTTAAATGTGATGGCCCGAGTTGTAGCCAGAGTCTCTTGAAGAGAGAGCGTGAGTTTGCGTATAGATCTATACTGGATTGACTATCCTACACCTTGCTGCTAGCTACAGCCGGACCTGTAGGTCTGCGGGTGCCAAACGTCATTCCGTTTTACGACCATTCATTTGTCGTTGCTTATCCAGTCGATAGTATGGTACAATTAATCACATGATACCTTAATATAAATCCGGTTTAAGGTAGTTAGTACATCAGTAGTTCCTATAATCCAACACTACAGTGCTACAATAATTTACCCATTTCATATATTTAGTGATTATTTCACTTAAACATTAAGGTACAAACTATATTTTGTTAATGATAGTTATACTTGGGAAATTACACACTTTTACAATAAACGAACATACAAAATAGTTAAGCCTTGGTAGAAGGCTAATTTAATAGAAAATATAGGTTTTTCTGAGAGATTCAAACTTTTACAAACATTTACATACATTTTACAAACTTACACTTGCGACACGTTCAAACATTTTGATAACAAACACTGACACTAAAATACTTATGAACTCACCAGCTTAATGCTGATAAACTCTTTCAAAATAACTTGTATTCTCATGTCATCAGTAGACAGGTACCGAGGCCAGCTTTTGAGAAGATGGAGCGCATCCAAGACTCATCTTATTATTTTGATTTACATTATATTTTTGGTGTCTATAACTGTACAGAACACGCTTGTATTAAAATTATATATTTAATGCAATGGATGATGTTGTTTGCCTGTTTACTTTTACTGTGTTGTGATACTCTACATGACGTCTTCCGGCCCAGAACGTTTCCGCCGTTCTCGGTTTTGGGGTGTGACACTACGCGTCATGGATTGAGTTGGACAAATCAACAAAGTAATAGGCTAAGAAGGTCAAAAATTCCCTAATCGCTTGCATTCCCGAAACCCATGCAAAAAGTAAAGTCAAGCAATGTGTATAATCCCAATTTCCTACAATTAACAACAAGAACCTTCCCGACAAGTGAAATGATATCAACGAAAATCAAACTAAAAATAAAAACTAACTAAAAACAAATAACGAATAATCAAATAAACTAAATTAATGACAAGCCGTTCCCCGGCAACGGCGCCAAAAACTTGATATGCACAAAAGTACTCACTAATTTTTATATTTATAACCTAACAAACTTTACTAACTAAGCACTTATAGGCAGTGTACCTATTCAGATTACAGTATAGCTTAGGTAAGTCAAGTGTCGATCATAGGGAACGGTGGTGAATTAATTTAATATATTTGATTATAGGTTACAGGTCACACGAAAAGAATAAAGAAATAGTTTAATAAATCTCAAACTAACAATTAATTAACAACTCTCGATAAACTAACAGGAAAGCAAATCTCTTTAGGTAGTTTGGTTTAGATAAATTACACCTTAAAAACATAGACAATTGCATACACAAATTCATTTATTTATGTTCACCAATTCCTCAAATAATTAGATTCGCGTTCACTATAACTAATCCTTTAGCAAACAAGTCAATTCAAACAGTGATCAGTTGGTTAAACTAACATGCTTCCTAGTGTTCAGTTCGTATCAAGCAAGACTTGTAAATATAGTTAATCAAATTACTAATTCAAATTAACCTCTTTTTGATGGTCATCAAACAAGGCTCACACATTAACTTACTTATTCCCAAGTTAATGCTAGTCTCACATTCGTTATTCCTAGACTTATAATCTCGATGGTCATCAAAATCATAAGAGACAAGCAATCAAGCAGATGTTCATACAACTCAATTCACTTAATAATTAACAGCAAATAATTATCATTAACACGTAAGGATCTTTTAACAAGCTTGGAAAGATAAATTAAACATAAACAAACAATTCAATATAGCAATTAGTCCAATAATCAAGGTTTCATTCAATCATAAACAAAAAGTAAAAGGTTTTTACACCCAAATCAGAAACTAAATACATAATAGTATCACAATGGAATGCTAAACATGGTCACGTTAACAACCCATATGATTACCGACATGTATCCGCTCTCCAGCCCTTCCGCTCTCCGCTCCCGTTAGCTTAACGGCCTTCCGGCCGCTTTCTAGACCCTAAAAACGGCTTAACAGAAGTTTTATATCGACTAAATTAAGTTGGAAGTCGAATCCCCCTTTTTGGTTAGCTGAAAATCGACTTTTATAACCCTTGTAGCCGACTTACGTACGCTGGGCGTAAGTCGGATTACGCTGGGCGTAATGAAGATTTATACGCAATTGAGTTTATCTGATGCCAACCATTACGCGGGGCGTAATCTAATATTACGCTGAGCGTAATTTGAATTTGGTCGTTACGCTTAGCGTACAAGAAACTTACGCGGGGCGTAATTGGCTCCTCCAGCATTTTCCTTTCTTTTAGCTTCTAAGCCCGATTTCCGCTTCAGTCTTTTCTTTTTTTGCTTTATCGACAACGAATAGCTGCAAAACATAATTCAAAGCATTATGAGTACTTTTTAGTTCTAAAAGAGAATAATAAAGGCCAAAATATTAGGATATAATGCATAAAAATATATATAAAAATGCACATATCAATTCCCCACAGTAGAAATGATGCAACAAAATGAAAAAGAGGAAGGTACACAGACACACCCCCAAAAGGAAAAGAAACAAATTGGACTCTAAACACCGATGGAGCTTCTAGCAGGAAGGATCAGGAGCAGTCTTGCTGTTAAAATTCCCAACGGGCGAAGAATTTATGTATCATTACCTTTCGAGTTCCAAACATCCAACAATGAGGCAGAATACGAAGCCTTGCTAGTAGGAATGTGCTTAGCAAAAGATATGGAGGCTAACGCAATAGAAGCACTAAGAGAATCCATGCTAGAAACAAACCAAATCAATGGATTTTACGAAGTACGAGATGGAAGAATGCAGAAATATGTGCAAGCAGTAGAACACCTATCCAAGACCTTCAGACACTTCACCCTGAAAAAATACCAAGATCTAAAAATAAACAGGAAGACGTACTCATCAAATTAGCATCGAAAAATTTCGACCATCTGACAAAAAAAGTACTAGTCGAAATCCTCCCAGAAAGAAGCATTGATATTCAAGAAGTCGTTGTAGTAGAAACAAGCCAGCCAAACTGGATGACATCCTACTTCGATTACCTGCTACGTGGCATCCTCCCAGAAGACATAATAGAAGCAAGAAATACAAAAATCAAATCTCCTCAATACACCATTCATGGCGGAATACTATACAGAAAGTGTTACTTAGCCCCATGGCTAAAATGTGTGACACAATTAGAAGGAATGGCCATATTGCAAGAAACGGATGCAGGAGACGCGGGCGCACACGAAGGAGCCAGGGCATTATCTGGAAAGATATTTCGCCTTAGAATCTACTGGCCCGACATTAATAAAGACGTAGCAGAAATCACAAGATGATGAAAAGAATGCCAAACATTTGCATTGATACAAAGCCTACCAGCAACACCATTAACGAGCATGTCTAGCCCATGGCCCTTCCATAAAGAGGGAATAGACATTGTGAGCTACTATCCAGAAGCCCCAGGGAATGTCAAGTTTTTAGTCGTGGTTTTTGATTACTTCACAAAGTGGAGAGACGCGGAACCACTGGCATCCGTATATGGTCGTGGCATGATCAAATTCACGTGGAAGAATATTCTCATCCATTTTGGAACCCCAAAGATGCTTATCAGTGACAACGGTTTATAGTTTTCAGATAATGGTGCGAGGAGCACAACATACGACAATGGTTCACCTCTTTGGCTCATCCCCAAGCCAACGGGAAAATAGAGGTGTCCAAGAGGACCTTGGTAGCCGGGATCAAAAAACAAATGGGCAAGAAAAAAGGAAATTGGATAGAAGAAGTACCCACAATATTATGGTCATATAGATCCATCCCACACGTTGGGACCCAAGAAACACCCTTCAGTTTGGCATACGGAAAAGAATCTGTTCTACCATAAGAATTACTCCTATAAACCGCGCGAGTGGAATTCTTTGACAGCGACAAAACCGACGAGGACTTTCGGGTCAACCTCGACCTAATAGAAGAAAAGCGTGAAATGGCAACACTCTACCAGGCAGCATACAAAGAAAATGTTGAAAGATACTACAACGGAAGAGTAAAAGAACGAGCATTCAAAGTGGGTGACTTGGTGCTTAGAAAGAACGAATCCAGCCATGGTGAACCAAGAGATAAACTCAGACCCTCTTGGGAAGGACCCTACAAAGTAGTAAAAGCCCACCGGATAGGATCATATGTCCTAGAAACATTATAAGGAAGGCCCCATCCCAAGAACTTGGAACGTCCAAAACCCTAGACATTTCCATTGTTAAGGAAGATACCCACGGGAACCATATCATACTCTATTTGCATTATTTTCTTTTATTCAAAAGCATGTAAAACAGCAAGGGCTGATCATCCTCTAATCACGATGTACAATCAATGAAATCTCCTCTTTTGGCCAACAATATTCAAATGCAGAATTATAAACTCACATGTGATAACAAATTGGCAAACGATTCCAAAGACCTTGGCTTTGACATGCCTTAAGTCTTGAGGCCGATTGCCTCAACTTATTTTCCAAATGAAAAATGGTTCCAAAGCCCTTTCCTTTGACCTGTCTTATGTCTTGAGGCCAATTTCCTCGACCTATTTTCCAAACGGAAAACGATTCCAAAGCCCTTGGTTTTGGCTTGCCTTACATATTGAGGCTGATTGCCTCGACCTGTTTTCCAAACGGAAAATGGTTCCAAAGCCCTTGGCTTTGACCTGCGTTATATCTTGAGGCCAATTGCTTCGACCTATTTCCCAAATGGAAAATGGTTCCAAAGCCCTTCGCTTTGACCTGCCTTACGTCTTGAGGACAATTGCCTCAACTTATTTTCCAAACGACAAACAGTTCAAAAACCCTTGGCTTTTACCCAAATCACGTCTTGAGGTTGACTACCTCGACGTATTTTCCAAATGTCAAACAGTCCCAAGTCTCAAGGCCTTAACTTGCAATATTATCTCGACTCCATTTTCCTGGCAGAAAGTGGCTCCAAAGACCAATACCCCACCATATTAAATTACAACTCGATCAACTAATGCAAAAAGCTCAATTAAGGGAGAAAGAAATAACGAGTAGAAAGTAATTTCGCAAAAGCATCATATAGAGTCAACAACACAAAGATACAACACAAAAGTCATCCTAACAACCCAAAAAAAGAGATGAAGAAGCCAAATCAAACCATGTTCACAAGGCCGAAACAAGCCTAATATCTAGCATGACTTACAAACCAAAAGAAAAATAAATCAAGTCAAGAAGAGCTAGCTCCACCGCGTGACTCCACCATTTGCTTCATTCTCCGCACATCCAGTTCCTCTAATTCCAAAACCGATATGTAATCAAGAGAAGCGAAATCATCTAAGCCTTCCTCCACAATCATTGCATGATTCACACCATCACCGACCACCAACTCCGAGCCACTACCAACTAACTTCTTCGCCTCCTCTATGTCTAATGCCCTACCAACAGCTGCACATACCTCACAAAACTTGTTCACCCCATAGACGAATTATAAACTCTCCAAAACATGGTCAACAACCCCAGCCAGCCCCTCTTTCATCACCCACTGAAGGTCACTATCAAAACAGCATAATAACATAGACTTCTCTTCCACCACTCGATCCTTTTCCACCAAATCCCTCTCAAGACTAGTTGGATACTTAAACCTTCATTTTCTTGCTTCAACTGACCAGTTGCAGCACCCAATGCAAACTTATCATTCTCCAGACTCATCATATTATCCTTAAGCATTTTCTTTTCCGCAACTACAACACCAAGCTGCAACACATATTTTTCACAGTCAGACACTTTCTTTTGCAACACCGCATTCTCCGAGCGGAGCAGCTGCATTTCCCCAACCATATGGGCGAGATCGTCATCCATAGCCAAGAACCGCTCGAGGCGGTTAGCACCCTCAGCAAAAACGCCCACACTATGCGCTACAGTAAAACGAAAAACCCAACAAGGTCAAAAAGGGAATAATTAGCCATTTCGGATTGAGAATCATGCGGAAACGCATTTTTTGGTAAAATCAATTGCAGACTCAAACAAGGAAAGGCGCGAGTCACCATTCGAAGACCATGCAGGGGCAAATGCTACACCACTTGAATCCCTAACTTCACTAGCACCGACCAATGGAGACTTGACATGCCCAAAATGCAAGATACAAGGCGCTTTCCCTACGTCACTCTTCTCAAATCTAACATCCAAACGCTCTGATGATTGCAAATAACTGGCTCATGGCCAACAACATTTTTTTCAACAACAACCTTCTCCATATTCCCATCATCAGGAATATCAATCACTTCATTTTGAACAGGGGCAACATTCGAGCTTTCTTCAACCAATTTCCAAGGACGTAAACATCGTACAAGCGCCAGACCATCTACGCTTTGCTCACTCACACTTTGTCAGGATGCCTTACGTTTGTTCATTAAATGAAGCACCCTCTCCTTACTATCAGCCACAAACTCCTCCTCACTCAACCTATTTCCAGATGACTCAATACCAACATCCACACTCACATGATCAATAGATGTTGATCGAGGAGGCTCTACAGCAGCAGGACGACTATCAACATCCCGGATAGCAGAAGCACGTCGAAACGTCCCAAAAATATGATCCAAAAATTTTATTTTTAATTTAAATAAAACAGTATTTCAAAAACATTATCCATACAACCCAATGAAAACAAGTGTATCGAATATCATATCGATCAGAGTAATATCTCAAAAACGGAAAACATGTGGAGTGTGCGATGCAGTCATCCCAAGCTCTTACCCTTGGAACCGAAAGTACCTGAAACATAAACTGAAAACCGTAAGCACAAAGCTTATTGAGTTCCCCAAGATACTGCATACCAAACATATAACACATAATAGGCCCCTCCCTAACTCACATAACAGGCCCTACTCACATACAGTTCATATCTAATAACAGATAATAGCATACAGGATAATCATCGGGCCCCACCCAATAACATAAGCACATACACATACTAGAGTCACACATGCATTGAGTAATCTAACAAAATAGATTATGGGTCAGCGTTGGTGCCTTTGACCCGCTAAATATGGTGAGGAAACTCACCTCGCACTACTGAGTCACACTGAAATCCCTGGCTACTAGCCGAGGAATCCTCGAGCTAACAATAACCAAAAACACCTAATTAACATTTGGGTTCCAGTCTATATCCAATAATCCATACTTGGGGTGAAATGATCATTTTACCCCTGAGCTAGCTTGAACCAAGAAAAAGGCCCAAACTCACAATCAAAAAGGCCCAAAATCAAATGATCCTCCAAGGCCCACTTATGGCCCAATTTTCCAAATTAGGCCCAAACCCCTATATGGTCCTTACTGTAAGGACCAACAATATTTCCCGGTCTAAAATACTTGTACTCAGATGGCCCAACAGGAACCCAAGCACCCAATTCCAATAAGATGGTCCAAACTTGAAGCCCGAAACGCTAAGCCGAATAGACTGAGTACGTCGGGCGTACTTAACTGTACGCTAAGTGTGCTAGCTAAATGGATTTTACGTCGTGCGTATAGACTTGTACGCCCAGCGTGCTCACCCAATAAGCCAATATCCACATTAAGCACTTAATGCTTAAGACCAAAAGCTCAAATCACAGATCTAGGTCCTAATAAACGTCTAGAACCATAAAGTCACTGACTTGGTGATTGTGTATGCCCCAAGAGAACCCAACTTTATGCATCTGGAATCTCAGAACCACCAAGAGTGGCAACTCAAAGCTCCTGGAGTGGTATCAAACCACTAGATCTCGTTCATGGGGAAAAAAAGGGACCAAAACTCATACATAATAGATCTAAGCCATCATTGATCAAGTTCAAAGATTTTTACCTCAAACAAGCTGGAAATGAAGCAAATACTCGAGATCTACAAGCTCTTCCTTGATCCACCACCTTGCACCAAGCTTCAACTTCTTGGATATGGAGCAAAACACACCAAAATGCACACAATGAGCTCAAAACACCACAAGGGAGACAAAGGGATGATTTGTAGGGTTTAGGAGGCTTAGGGGTTGGTAAAGAGGCCATCCCTAATGACTTAAGGCCTTTATATAGGGTACAACACCCTAAATTAGGGTTTCAACATCTAGCACGTACGCCCAACGTACGTGCCCGGAGTCCCGTCCCACCTTGGCATGAGTACGCTAAGCGTACCAAGTAGTACGCTCCGCGTACTCGCTTTACAGCTTGTATGTTAAGCTTACCAAGTGGTACGCCCCGCGTACTGCTCAAGGACCAAAAATAAAAATCTTTTTATAACAAGGGCAAAATAAGAACATACCAGGATTCAAGTGTTACAAGTGTGCAAGAAAATCATCATTGCGAAATGAGAACAAGGGAAACACCCTATCAAAAAGATCCACTTCACGGAACCAGAGACTACCCACCCATTTCTTAGCCAATAAGTCCATGAAATCAACCCTTTTTTCAACACCTGAACAATAAAAAATCTGTCACTCCTCTTTCTCTTTTTTTTTAATTGGGAGGAGAAGGAAGAAAAGAACAATGTAAAATAAGAATAAATGATGAGAAATAGGTATGAAAAGTAGAGCAAACCTTGGGAAACAACATAAAATTATGGTATGTTCCTACGAAGCCTCTTCGAGGTACTCATTCTAGCACTAGCAAGCACATACTCTTAAAACTCACCACCAACGACGTGAAAACAGTGAAGAACCTTGGCCATCTGCTCTGATGTGACCATGACTTGGGTTGGTTGATATTGTTCACTTGGATTCTCGGCTGCCTCTGCAAGATCACAAAGAAAGAAGGTCGTCAGCCGCTTTCCGGGAGGATCTCCCGGAAGAACGCTCCGACGGTCAAGTTAGAGAGTGTTTAGGATCTTTGGGTGTGCGCTCTTAGAGAGTCCATAGAGCTTACCTCGTAGGTATGAGAGCGTATCCTTTTATACCTAGCTCCCTTGCATGATCCGTACCAGACTAGATCGCTTTTTAGGGAGACAAGATCAGGGGCGTTTATTGGAGGTTCATACGACTTTAACCGTTAGGGTGCTCTTATTGGCTCTGACGGTAATGGCCTGATCCTCCTGCTTGTCTCCTGACCGTATCTTTTGTCTCGGAGCTGGGAGCGTCCCTTGGCGGGCGCGAGCCTCTCACATGTGCCCGGTTGGGCTGCTGGGTTGGGCCCGGTTGGCGTGCCCGGCTCGTGCTTCTGCCATGCTGCCCTACACACTTCATCAAGTCCCCCAGTCCAGTAGCCGTAGCGTTGCAGCGCTAGTTACGGCGTTCTGGACTTAGCTAGCTTACGCGTGTTCGTTTTTCTTTACCCGTCGTTCTGTCTTTAATGGCAAAGTGACTGCGCATGATGACTGGCAGGTACGTTACTGTGTCAGACATTTAAATGTCCCGCCTCTTCCTTTTCTTTATAAGGGCATTTAAATGGTTTCTCTTTATCTTTTCCTCCTTCTCTCTTCGTCTTCCTCTTTTCGGGTTTATCTTCTTCTTTCTTTCTCATGGCAAACCTTCCCGGTATCCTCCCTTCCGCCACTGAGTATCGTCAACTAGAGGTCACATATGGCTTATCTTCCCTAGAAGGTGTAGAGTTTCCTACACCCGATTCTAGTATCTCATCCCCTCCCCCTGGCAAGATTGGGGTTTACTTGAAAACCCTAGATGCTGGCATCCGTTTTCCTTTGACTGATTTTCAAGAGGAGGTCTTCCAGAAAGAGAGTTGCAGTCTTCAGATGCTGACCCCTAATGCAGTCAACAAAGTGGTTGCATTTGAGATGATCTGTAGAGCCAACGGGTATCTTCCGAATTACTTCGTTTTCAAGTTTTTCTTTCGATTCTGCATCACTGGAGATAAGTGCACCTATACTTTTTTGATGAGGGGGGCACGCCTTAGTTCCCAACGGGCGAACCCCTAAGAACTGGCAGGACAAGTGGCTATAGGTAAACCAGGAGTTGGTCGGAAGCGGCCGGTACCGTGCGCATGCTTTTGCCGATACCATCCCCAAACTCTTCCCTCACAACCAAAGTGGCGTTGATTACCTGAAGTGTGTGCAAGTATCCCCTGAAGATTATTTTGAGGCTCTGCTTTCTGGTGTGGGGATGAGCCCTTCTTGGAGGCGTCGCGGCAAAATGGCGGTGTTTTTCTCCGTCGTTGACAGTGAGTGTTGCGCCCCTCATTTCCTTCTCCCCCTTGTTACTACTGTATGACTGATATTCCTTATTCTGACATCTCTAGGTGTTGAATCTTCCCTGTCCATGGATGAGGTGTTACAGAAGCGTTATCGGGGCAAGTTAGAGTATCGCGAGGTGGATCTAGTTGATCGGCTTCCTCCACCTCGCCGAATGGATCAGCTTACCTTAACTACTGCCCCTTCCGTCCCCCTGCAGGCTCGTCAGCGTCGGAGGAGGATCCTTTACATGCCCGCCCCATCTCTGCTGTCATGCCCCTGGGTAGCACTCACTCCTCCTCCGTGGAGGGTAGCGAAGACAGCAAAGAAAGGATTATTATGGATGCTCGGCGAATGCAGGCGAAGAGAAAAGCTGTCTTAGCCATGGGTGAGCCGGTTACTGGCGCGCCTACCGCTGCCAAGAGAGTTCATACCCGGCGCAGCTTCTCTCGTCTGCTGATTTCTATGACTTCCACACCGGCCGATGTGGTCGTCATCCCTGATGACGACACGCAACAGTCCGAAGGGATCGACAGGGCGACTGAACAGCCCGTTGCTCCTACCTTTTCCTCTATTCCTGTTCCAGGTGTTCCATTGGTTTCCCCGAAGTTCTCCCCGGTTAAAGGCTCTAGCGGCCCTGTTCAAGTTTCAGTTTCTTTATGTGGTGTTTCTGGAGACAATTCTACTAGGTCTCCTATTTTTGTTCCTTCCTGGGATCCCCGCAATGATTCCTGACTCTCTGTTCATAGCAATGCCTTGGAATTTTCCCTCCATGCTTTTCCTCCGACTGCCGTTGGCGATATGGAGGCTATGGGTAATCCTGCCCTTGCTCGTAACATGGTTTACGTTTCTACGCAGGCCATGTTTTACCATGTCGCGGGTTCCCAACATGTCCATGCCCTTGGCGAGATGGAGTTCGTCCACGCTACTTGTGAGTCACGCATGACAGGGCGTCGCCTCGGCGAGCTTGGCGAGGACCTCCGTTTGTCTGAGCAAAAGTGTGAATTGCTATCCTCTGAGAAAACCATCCTTGACAAAACTAGAGCCGTTTTGGAAGCTAAGATTGACTCCCTGACTCAAGTGAATGAAGGTTTGATGATCCAGGTGGAAAGTCTTGAGCGCGATGCTACTGATCGCGATAAGCTTATTTCGTCGTTACAATCGGATTTGGACGCTTCCCGTCGAGACTTGGATTGGCTGGTGCACGTTGGTGTTGTTCGCATTGTTGATAAAATGATTGAGCATCCAGACTTTACTAACGCGATAAGTCTCATCCGGCATGCTGCTTTTATGGTCGGGATTGAGTCTGTTCAAAAAACTTATGTTGGTGCTGGTGGTGGAGATGTCGGTCTTGGTGCTACTTCTGTCGATCCCATGATTAGTGTGAACGATGCTCTGTTTTCTTTTGCCAGTATGGATCATGCATCCTTGTTGGGTTTAGGGGAACTGGGTGTTGGGGGTCTCCGGGAGTTATGCTCTTTTGGTGGTTCAGAGGGTACTCCGGAAAGTGCGATGGGTCATGATATTGTGCGTGTGGTTGAGGTTGATGTTGGAGGAGGTAGTGAGGGTGGTGATGGTGATTGTGGCAAAGGTGAAGTGGCTGTTGTGGGAAATGAAGTCGCATGTGATGGGAATGATGTTGTTGAGGATGCTCCGGTATCGTGTGCTACCCCTCTTGGGGCGTGAAAATTTCTTTGCTTGTTTCGGTTTCTATCTTGCATGTTTCTTTTGGTGGCCATATGATACCTTTAGTTTCTATAATGCATGAACTTTTAAACAATATTCACTATTTTATGGATGTAACCATGTGCTCTAAGCATTACTTGTTTGTTGCTTGCTCTCTTTTTCTCTTCTTCTTTTTTTAAAATGTAGCGCTCTGATGCGCTAGGCGTTCTGCTTTGCCTATGTCATTGTCGACACGCTAAGTATCGGTACTGGGTGATCTTAGTACCCAACGGATGGATATTTACATGCACATTTTCAATCGTTAAGAGTTAATACATTAAGTATTAAAGATTAACATTTGAATAATCCCATTACATTAATCGTGGGCTATAAATACACTAAGTATGAGACTCATATCACTAAGCACGGACTTATGTACACTAAATACTTGAGATATGCCACACTAAGCAGCATATCGGTCGACTGGGATTACACTTCTTTCTTTTCAAAAGAAAAACTTTTTCAAGTTCCTGGCGTTCCACGTTCTTGGAATTTGCCTTCCTTCCATTGTTTCCAAGACATATGCACCATTCCAATTTGCTTACGTGACTTTGTAAGGGCCCTCCCATGTTGGACCCAATTTACCTTGGGGATGGGCTCGGCTTGCTTCGTTTTTTCTTAGAACATACTCACCTACTATGAACGCTTTCTCCTTTACCCTTTGGTTATAATACCTTTCTGTTGCATGCTTGTATGCAGCCTGGCGCATTTCTGATTTTTCGTGTTTTTCTTCTAGGATATCCAGGATTATCCTCAGGTCCCGTGTGTTGCTTTCTTCATCTGTGCTATCCACCCTTAGTGTACTCATCGTTAACTCCATGGGGAGCATAGCTTTTGTCCCGTATGTCAAGCTGAACGGGGTTTCCTACGTGCTCGTTCGCGGTGTGGTCCTGTACGACCATAGCACTGTCGGTATCTCCTCTGCCCAGTTCCCTTTTGTTGGATTAGTGTCTAAGCCTGTAACTATATTTGGTAAGTA
Organism: Lactuca sativa; assembly: GCF_002870075.4. Lineage (NCBI taxonomy): Eukaryota > Viridiplantae > Streptophyta > Magnoliopsida > Asterales > Asteraceae > Lactuca > Lactuca sativa. The sequence continues at coordinate 250,795,057 of NC_056630.2, forward strand.
CTTGACCCGATTGTGCATGGTCCTTTTGGGTTGCCTTCACCATAGCAACTTGACAGGGTGATTTATAAAGAGGGAAGAGATATTATTATATTAATATATTATGAGAATAATATATTAAAGAAATAATAATATTATTTGATTGATATAAGTCATAAATTAATTAAGAACTAATTTGGTGACTTAAAGAGGTTAATTGAATAAAGGGGCATAAACTGTCGAATGTGTGATAGTTATGTTTTTGGGCTATGAATCCTTATGGATATTATGATGGACGAATTTTAGGGTTAAGATATCTTAAATTCGTCCAAGCCTCATATCTAGAAGGATCTTTGGATTGTTTAGGGACTAAGTTATTCAATTAGGGTTAAGGGTGTAACCCTAGTAGCTCATAGTATATATATAGACCCCATGGGTGAGGGAAATCGGCCACTCTTTCAAGAAAGAAACCCTAGAGCCGATTTCCTCACCTCTCTTCTCTCTCAAATCATCTTCTTGCTAGTTGGTGTTTGTAAGCCATTATAGGAGTGACATTTGTGACTCTAAGCTCCAAGAACAAGAAGATTCAAGCAAGCAACTTAAGGTATTCTTCTAGATCTGATTTCATATGTTATGATTCAATTGTTTACACTAGATCTAGAATTGTAAGCCTTGGATACATTGCATGTTCAATTAGAGAAACCTAGATCCAAGCATTAGGGTTTGCATGTGCACATAGGAAAGTTCTTATGGCTCAAACCCATCAGTGGTATTAGAGCTTTGATTGATTTCTATTGAATTGATGCTTTGGTTAATTGCTTTTGCTTGAAAAATTCGTTTTTTGTGACTCTGACTAATGAACTCGGCGAGTTCTAGCGTCAGTTAGAGCTGATTTCAGGATTTCTTGCTGTTTTGCTTGAGGATACTTGCCTTAATTGTTTTGGGTCATTAATATCCGAATTTTATCATATATTTGAGTATATTCTTGACCAAAAAAAAGATAATTACCATTTTATTGAATAATAATTTTCTTATATGATAATAATTGGTTATTTGAATTAAATTGGTGAATTATCTTGCAAGTAATATTGACTAGGTCAAATTTAAATAATCATTAAATTAATTAGTTGATTTATATTATTTGCTATTTGATCCTTTATGTTTTGAAAAGTTTAAAACTTTTCCTAAAGTTTTGAAATTTAAGTTTTGTGATTAAAAGTTTAATTTGAATAATTTAAATTTCAAACCCTAGAATTTTACAAGTTTAAAATTCAACACTATACTATTATATTATTACAAGCTTAATATATATATATATATATATATATATATATATATATGTGTGTGTGTGTGTGTGTGTGTATAATTTAAATGCTAGTCTTACCGTTAGTAGGCCTCATTCACAAAGCCGGTCTATAAGGTGGCTATAAGGTTGTTGCCTATAAAATGGCGCTTAATGGGTGTACACTCATACCCACCGCTTGCTTGACCGGTGGAGGGTCGTTAGCCGAACGAGTAGGATAGGGCAATCCTCTCCTCATTAATAAGTATAATGAATCTATATAAAGTAACTAAACGTGTTTCATAAAATTCCCAATCTTAGTTACTTCAGGAAAAGTGAATTGATGCAATCCCATGAAATTACACTTTGTACCCTTACTGAGAAGTTAATGGAGCGTATGCGGTTAACCGGCACACTAATTGGTTCTAAGCAATTGTAGCAAAGGGTGACTCATTGTTTGTCATAGTTCGATGGAGCGTGTGTGGTTAAACGGCACATCGAATAGATGACTGTAACAATGAGGGCATCACGAATATTTGCATGGTTATTCACACCCGCTTTGTGATCATCGGCATCCCAGTCACAAACTAGAGGGGCATATCGAGATTTAAACTTGCCATTGAAAAGTTCAATGAATCTCAAAGAAATCTAGGAATTCTCAATATATTTAAAACTTAAGCTTATGTTTTTCATGGTGAAGAATTAGTGAATCGTCATTCACTTACCTCCAAATTATTTGCATGTTAGATTACGACATCCCTTTTCTAATGTGTAAATAATGTTGTTGGGTCCTAGCCCTAATTTTTCATTTTGGGTGTTTAATTAGGGACATAATTCTAATCAAACTTTGTTCCTTTCTATTTGTAGATGTTTAACACGAACCACGTTGCTGCTAGCTCATTCACGCTAATGAGCCTTTGTCAAAAGTGACTTTAGACGAATCGAACTTTAGCGAATGGATAAGATACATTCACACGATTATGCGCTACGAGGACACATAGTATGTCCTCGACATGAAGCTCGAAAATATCAATCCAGAAATCACTACTCTCGAAGAAATGGTTGTCTTTGAGACCCATGAGCGTGATGCAACGAAAGTCCATTACATTATGCTAGCCACAATGAACCCCGGATTCCAAAAGTCCTATGAGGACATGTATCCGTACGAGATGCATCAAGACTTAATGGAGAGATACCACCAAAGCGCGAGGCAAGAGCACTATGAGATCATCACGAACATGATCACCGCTAAGATGGGAAGTGGAGAGTCTCTAACCGTGCACTTGCAAAAGATGCAAAGATATGTTGATCGTCTTCGCAAGTTAAATGTTAACTTTGGGGAAGATTTGGCTATCGACATCGTTCTTCACTCCTTTCCCTCGTGCTACAACCAATTTAGGATGACCTACCACATGAACAAGGAATAGGTCACCCTAAGCAAACTCCAAGGGCTCCTAAGGACTGCTGAGAGCAACCTCAAGGACAAGTCTGTTGCATTAACTCCCAATCCACCTGTTGCTCCTGTTTTGGCTATTGGGCAAGGAAGGGGCAAAAAGAGGAAGGCTTCTTCAAAGAGCCACCACAAGGGAAAGTCCCAAGATGGTTCCTCTTCTAGTGGGACCAAGGTTGGCCCTGCTAAGCCCAACCCAAACCCAAAGGAGGCAGAGTGCCACCATTGCCACAAAATAGGGCATTGGAAGAGAAGCTGCCCGGAATATCTGCAAGCCATCAAGGATGGGAAGATCAAGCCATCTTTCGCAGGTATTTACACAATTAAATCTAATGATTCATCCCATACTATTTCTTCGGTTCATGATACAAGGTGTGGTTACAATATTTGTTCTGATTTGCAGGAAGCGGTAGGGATGTGGAGCTTGGAAGAATAAATCTAATCATGGGGAACAGAAGATCGTCGCTTGTGACCAAGATTGGAGTGTATTCTCTAGTGCTTAGTAATGGATTAGGTTTAGATTTAAATAATTTTTGCTACTCTCCAGATATGGAAAGAAACATCATTTCATTTCATGGTTTATTTAGACAAGGATTTAGATATTCGTTTAATAATGAGAATGGTTCGATTTATGCTTATCTAAATGGTGTTTTATATTTTGAAGCAATGTCTTGTGATGGAATTTATGAAACTGTTATGGTTGTAGATAACCAAGGAAATGATGTGTTGTGTATGTATTCTTCCAATAGTATGGATAAAGCGTGCTTGTGGCATTGTCGTCTTGTACATGTCAACAAGAAGCGCATAGCCCAACTCCAAAAGGATGGAGTGTTGGAGTCATTCGACCTTAAGGAAGATGACACGTGCAAATATTGTTTACTTGGAAAGATGACCAAGTCACCCTTCACTGGCACTTGTGAGAGGGGTGATTGGATCTCATACACACCGGCGTGTATGGGCCCTTTAGATCCACCACAAAGGATGCGAACCACTTCTACGTGACTTTCACCGATGATTATAGTAGATATAGGTATATTTACTTAATCAAGCACAATTCAGAAATGTTTGAAAAGTTCAAAGAATTCAAACATGAAGTGGAGAATCAATTGGGCAGGAAAATCAAGATGCTTCGATCCGATCGAGGAGGAGAGTACCTAAGTATTGAATTCCACGACTATCTCAAGGAATGCGGAATTTTTTCGCAATTGAAGCCACCTAGGACACCGCAGTTGAATGGTGTGGCAGAAAGGCATAATCGAACCCTGTTAGACATGGTTCGTTCTATGATGAGTCGTGCTTCACTACCTATCTCATTCTGGGGGTATGCCTTAGAGACTGTCGCCCATATCCTTAACCGAGTCCCTACAAAGAAGGTTTCCAAAACACCTCACAAGATGTGGACAGAGAAAGCTCCCTCGTTGGCACATATCAAGGTTTGGGGCTATGAGGTTTTCGTAAGACGAGTAACTCACGACAAGCTCGAACCTCGTAGTGAGCAGTGTATTTTCATTGGCTACCCGTAGAAATCCTTTGGATATCTCTTCTATAGACCTAGTGACAATGTTGTCTTCTTTGCGAGGAGAGTGGTTTTCCGAGAGCGAGAACTCATAATCCAAGGGGACAGTGGGACGCAAATCGATCTTGAAGAGATTCAAGAGTCGAGTGATGAAGGAACCTCTAACGATGGTGCTCAACCCGAGGAGGAAACTCCGGTTGAACCAATTGACGAGTCCTTACCTCTTAGACGTTCCGAAAGAGTTAGAGTTCAACCCCAGTTTTATGACTTTCATATTACTACTGAAGGGGACACGTATATTAGTGATGGTACACTAATAAATCTAGATGAACCTAATAGCTATAAGGAAGCTATGACAGGCCCAGAGTCTGCAAAATGGAAAGAGGCAATGGACAGCGAGATTCAGTCCATGTATGACAACCAAGTTTGGAATTTGGTTGACAATGTACCTGGACGTAAGATGGTTGGGTTCAAATGGATCTTCAAGAAGAAGACCGACGTGGATGGGAATGTGCACACGTATAAGGCGCGATTGGTTGCGAAGGGTTTTACTCAAACTCCCAGAGTTGACTATGATGAGACCTTTTCGCCAGTTGCTAAATTAAAGTCTATTAGGGTGATGCTATCCATTGTTGCATTTCATGATTATGAGATATGGCAGATGGATGTCAAGACCGCTTTCTTTAATGGGAAGTTAGCTGAGGATGTTTACATGGCTCAGTCAGAGGGTTTTGTCGATGTGAAGCATCCCAATAGAGTGTGCAAGCTTGAGAAGTCAATTTATGGACTTAAGTAAGCATCTCGCAGATGGAATCTTTGCTTTGATGAGAAAGTCAAAGAGTTTGGATTTGTACGAAGTGAAGATGAATCATGTGTATATGTCAAAGCCAGTGGGAGTATAGTTAGCTTCCTCGTTTTGTATGTCGATGACATACTACTCATAGGAAACGACATCCCGACTCTGTAGGAGGTTAAGTCCTGGCTCGGGAAGTGCTTCACTATGAAGGACCTCGGAGAGGCTTCCTATATTTTGTGAATAAGGATAGTGAGAGAACGAAGTAGGAGACTAATAGGACTTAGTCAGAATACTTATTTGGATAAGGTACTAAAACGTTTTAGTATGGAAAACTCAAAGAAGGGAGAACTACTGATACAAAGTAATGCCAAATTGAGTAAGACTCAAAGTCCGAGTATAGAAGCCGAGATAGCTGAGATGAGCCGAATACCTTACGCTTTCGCAGTTGGCTCAATCATGTATGCTATGACTTGTACTCGCCCTGATGTGGCCTTTGCTTTGAGCATGGTCAGTAGATATCAAGGGAACCCTAGCAAAGCTCATTGGATCGCAGTCAAGAATATTCTTAAGTACCTTCGAAGGACCAAGGAATGGTTTTTGGTCCTCGGAGGGAGTGATGACTTAAAGGTGCAAGGGTATAGTGACGCCAGCTTCCAGACCGACAGGGACAACTATCATTCGCAGTCGGGCTGGGTCTTTACCCTTAATGGAGGAGTAGTCACTTGGAAAAGTTCCAAGCAAGAAACCGTAGCTGATTCAACGTGCGAATCAGAGTACATTGCAGCGAGCGAAGCGTCAAAGGAGGCAATGTGGTTGAAGAACTTCATTGGTGACCTTGGAGTTGTGTCTGCCATAAAGGAGCCTATGGAAATTCTCTATGATAATGAAGGAGCGGTTGCCTTGACCAAGGAACTGAGGGATCATGGTAGATCTCGTCATATTGACAGAAAATATCACTTTATTCGACATCGGGTAGAAGAAGGACACCTCGTAGTAAAGAGGGTATCGTCAGAGGATAACCCAGCAGATCCGCTAAGGGACTGAGTAGGGTTAAGCACTTGCAGCACGCTAGGAGCATTGGGCTGAAAGACGATATTAGTTTAGATAAGATAGTTTAGAAACATGTAACAGATAAATGTAATTGACATTTGATGATTAAGTAAAGGAGTATTATTTATAAGTAAAGCTATTGTCTTATGTTAATTATTTAACTATTGTTTCACTTTGCATGTTTTCACTTCCTGAATAATTGAGTTATTAAGAATAATCGAATTATTCGAATAGTCCCCAATCGTTCATATGTTGGAAGTAGGTATGAATAAAGATTGTCATGAATTGGTGTGTAGATTGTCTAAAAAGTATTATACATAGCAAAGGTTTGCTGCAACGTTCATGAGTGCTTATGAACAAGTTTTGAGCATTGGAATAAACCCGCGCTTGCTGGAATCACTTTATGGAATGTACCGCAAGTGATAGCAAGACGATAATATCATATGGTTTATTGTTTATTAATTGGTTGTGCATTGATAATGCGAAACCGCATCAGTAAATTGATGTCTTAAAACGCATTGTTGTGTATAGTTGATTAGTAAATAGTAAATGCATATAAGTCGAAGTTTATTTGTTACTTTTATCCTAAGAGGGTAAAAGCGATATCAGGGCCCCTCGGTGATTTAATTTGACTTATGTGTCGGGCCCGGTCAGGATTGAATTGATGTGTTCAATTAAGTTCTACATCAAATGAATCTGAGATCGAGAAACCAACTGCTGGACAATGAGTATGACGACGTTTCATGAGATTGTCCGCACGATATCTAAACAGAGGACTGTATGATCCCTTATCTAAAGGACAGGATACTGATAAGATCAGAGTTTGACAGCGTCTTTGAGAGCTACGATTTCTAATCGGATTGTGTTTGCATATATAGTTACTAGACTTATCCAAGCGGGAGACTGTTGGATTAGTGTCTAAGCCTGTAACTATATTTGGTAAGTACTTGAACCGATTGTGCATGGTCCTTTTGGGTTGCCTTCACCATAGCAACTTGACAGGGTGATTTATAAAGAGGGAAGAGATATTATTATATTAATATATTACGAGAATAATATATTAAAGGAATAATAATATTATTTGATTGATATAAGTCATATATTAATTAAGAACTAATTTGGTGACTTAAAGAGGTTAACTGAATAAAGGGGCATAAACTGTCGAATGTGTGATAGTTATGTTTTTGGGCTATGAATCCTTATGGATATTACGGTGGACGAATTTTAGGGTTAAGATATCTTAAATTCGTCTAAGCCTCATATCTAGAAGGATCTTTGGATTGCTTAGGGCCTAAGTTATTCAATTAGGGTTAAGGGTGTAACCCTAGTAGCTCATAGTATATATATAGACCCCATGGGTGAGGGAAATCGGCCACTCTTTCAAGAAAGAAACCCTAGAGCCGATTTCCTCACCTCTCTTCTCTCTCAAATCATCTTCTTGCTAGTTGGTGTTTGTAAGCCATTAGAGGAGTGACAATTGTGACTCTAAGCTCCAAGAACAATAAGATTCAAGCAAGCAACTTAAGGTATTCTTCTAGATCTGATTTCATATGTTATGATTCAATTGTTTACACTAGATCTAGAATTTTAAGCCTTGGATACATTGCATGTTCAATTAGAGAAACCTAGATCCAAGCATTAAGGTTTGCATGTGCACATAGGAAAGTTCTTATGGCTCAAACCCATCACCTTTTTCCTTGCCCAGCCTTTTCTTGATCCCATTCACGATAGTTCGATTGGACACCTTCGTCTTTCTGTTCTCTTGTGGATGTGCTACTGATGTGAACCGTTGATTTATCCCTTTGGCGGCGCACCACTCCTTGAACAGATTCTCGGCAAACTGTAGGCCATTGTCACTGATGAGTACTTTAGGCGTCCCAAACCTTGTTATAATATTCTCCCATACAAACTTTATCATGTGTCTCCCTGAGATGCACGTTAACGGCTCCACTTCAATCCATTTTGTGAAATAATCTACGACCACCACCATGTATTTTAGCTTCCCTCGTGCTTCCGAGAATGGGCCCATTATATTTATACCCCATTGGTAGAACGGCCACAGGCTAGATATGTTATGCAATGGTACTGTGGGGTTTGTTTGGACTGGGGCGTAAGACTGGCATTCCTACATCTCCTGGCTACCTCTAGCGCATCTTGCTGTATTGTGGGCCAATATACACCCATTTGTAGTACTTTGCCTATTAAGGCTCGTGCCCCCTTGTGTGCACCCACCTGGCCTGCATGTGCTTCCTGTAGCATCTCTCTCCCTTTGGATTGGTCTACACACTTCATCCATGGTGCTGTGAACCCTTTCCTGTATAATTCGCCATTTATTAATGCATATGGGGTCGCTTTTATACGTATCTTCCTGGCCTCGCCGTGATCGTCCGGCAGCACCCCCCTTTGTAGGTATTCCCTGAATAGTGTCATCCACGTAGGTCTAGTGGTCGTTAGGTCATTCACCTTTCGTTCATCTATACTTCTTTCTCGGAGTACCTCTACCAAAACTTTCTTCGATAGGTGGTCGAAGCACGTAGATGCCAATTTGCTTAAGGCATCCACCCTCTTATTTTCGCTCCTAGGTATCTGCTTAATTGTGAATTTCTTGAACAATTCGTCTAGTTGTTTCACCATCTTCACATACCTTCCCCTTCTCTGATCTCTTACCTCGAAGCTTCCATTGACCAGGTTCGCTGCTAGCCTTGAGTCAGTCAGGGTTGTTACAGCCTTTGCACCCATTTGCTTGGCTAGCCGCAATCCTGTGAGCAAAGCCTCGTACTCCGCTTCGTTGATTGATGTGTGAAAATCAAAACAAAGGGCGTAAGTCACTTCTTCCCCCTCTGGGCTAGTCAGGATTAGCCCCGCCCCTGATCCTTCCCTGCTGGATGCTCCGTCCGTATATAGTGTCCACGAACTATTCTCGGTCGGGGCTCCTTCAACTGCCCACACTTTCTCCTTAACATAGCCCCCCTCGTCTGGAATTTCTAGCAGGAAATCGGCCAGCGCTTGTCCCTTAATACTTGTCCTCGGGTGGTAACTTATGTCATGCTCTCCCAATTCGATTGCCCATTTCGCTAACCGTCCCGACGTCTCTGGCTTAAGCAGTATTTGTTTGATGGGGCAGTTTGTTAGCACCTTGACCTGATGTGCTTGAAAATACCGCCTCAGTCATCGTGTCGCGTAGATGAGTGTCAGGACTAACTTTTCCAGGGTGGGGTAGTTGAGTTCTGGCCCTTGTAGTTCCCTGCTTACAAAGTATACCGGTCTCTGTTCTCCTTCCCTTTCTACAGTCAATACTGAGGTATCGCTTCGTTTGAGGTCGAAAGATACATTTGCAACGTCTCTCTCGGGACAGGACTGGACAGCGTGGGTAACTTGTGTAATGCCTCCTTGATTTTTTGGAGCGCTACTTCTGCTTCATTTGTCCACTGGAAGTTGCTCTTCTCAATGCAGTCTTTCAGCGTGTGGAACAACGGCGTAGCCTTGTCAGCGGATTTCGAGATGAACCTGCTTAGAGCTGTAAGCTTACCGTTTAGACCCTGTGCGTCCCTGAGGGTGCCTGGGGCTGGCCTTTCGATAAACTCGTCCACCTTGGTTGGGCTAGGCTGGATGCCCTGCCTGGTGACATAATACCCCAATAACTGCCTCTTTTCCACCCCAAACGTGCATTTGGCTGGGTTTAGCTTCATCTTTACCCTCTCTAGGGTTTGAAAAGTCTCCTCGATGTCTTGTAACATCTTGTCTTCGTGTGGACTCTTGATCACCATATCGTCCACGTACACCTCAATGTTTCTCCCAATCTGTTTGGCGAAGATTGAGTCGACCAGGCGCTGATACGTAGCCCCTGCATTCTTTAGACCGAAAGGCATCTTGGTGTAATAGAAAGTGCCATGGTCCGTGTAAAAATCCGTTTTTTCCTCGTCCTCTTTGCTCATCAAGATCTGATGATACCCTTTATATGCATCAAAAAAACACTTAAGCTTAAATCCATGCAATGACTCTACCTTCTGGTCAATTTCTGGGAAGGGGTAACAGTCTTTAGGGCATGCTTTGTTTAATTCGGAAAAGTCTATGCACATGCACCATGACCCATCTTCCTTGCGGACCATAACTGGGTTGGCGATCCACGTTGGTAATATTGCTTCCCTTACTATTCCAGCTTCCGCTAGTTTGGCCACCTCTACATTGATTGCGCTATTACGGTCCCCACCCTGGACCCTCTTCTTATGCTTAACCTCCTTTGCTCCTAATTTAATTACAAGTTTGTGCTCAATGACTTTCCTTTCTACCCCCACCATGTCCGTAGGGGTCCATGCAAACACGTGCTTATACCGCTTGAGCAAATCGACCAACGCTCTTCTTATGTGACTCAGGAGATCGCATCCAATACTGATTGGCTGGTCAGGGTGTGTCTCGTTTATCACCTCCTTTCCTTTTGTGGGGTCACGTCTCAGCCTTTTGGCCTCTTTGGTTATCTCTGTTGGTTTCATGATTGTAAAGCATTGCAATTCTTTAGGTGGAGTGACCAGTACTGTAGTTGCGCCTATTGGAGTGTCGAACTTCATGACTCCATGCATGGTTGATGGGACCGCCCCTAGCTTTAAGAGAGTTGTTCTCCCCATAATGATATTGTGTTCCGCCGCATGTCAAATGACCACAAATTCAATCAGGTCGTTTTCTTTTGCTGACTATCGTGGCTAGTTATGGTCAGGGGAAGCTGAATTGTGCCTAGCAGCCATAGGTTATGGCCAGTGAATCCGACCAGCCTCCCCGTCGTGGGCCGTAGGTTGTCTTTCCAGCGGTCTGAGAGAAGCCGAAAACAGTGTTCATAGATGATATCCTCTGAACTTCCCGTGTCAACGTAGACCCTATGTATGGTTACATCCCTGATGGAGGCTTGGATTACTAGTGGGTCGTCACCCCTCCGTCCCTCCGGGCGAGGGTCTTGAATAGAGAATGTGAGTGTATGTATCGGGTCTGGTGGACCCTTGCTCCTTTTGTTTCTCTCCCCTGCTTCTCTTACTCCGTATCATGAATATCTCCTTAGGTTGGACCCCTTCGCGGGGTGTGTTTTTAGCGTTTTCGGCGTCGAATTTGGCACAAAAGCTTCGTGCTATTTCCACCAAGTCCCCTTTAAGCTGTTTCTCTTCCATTTCTTTTTTAATACCGAACAGTTAGTTGTATCATTCGTCTTACTTTTGTGGTACTCACAGTACCGGTTCTTTGGCGATTTGGTTGGTTGTTGCTTCTCCAACACCGTGTACACCACCGGGCGATGGCCACGCCTGTCATCCTTGGAAAATGGTCGGAATCGTGCCTGTGGTCTTTTTGCTTGGCCGTAGTGCCTACTTCCCCCTCGGAAATCCATGTGACCCGGGTTGAGGTGCCTGGAAGTCATAGCATTCAAGTAGGCATGTTTTGCTGCTTCACCATCCTCCTGTCTCAAATATCGTTCCACCCTTTCCTTCAATTCGGCCCGTGTTAGAGGCTTCTTTCCCATGAGCTTTTGCGATAAAGGGTCTGGTAGAAGTCCCCACATAAAGGCGCTGGCTATGATCCCCTCATCATGCCCCAGTACGTCTAACGTGGCGTTTATGAACCTTGTGAAGTATTCTCGTACAGTTTCACCCTCCTTTTGCTTACAGCCTATGATTGAATGAGAGTCTCCCTTGTACTTGCGTAATTGCATAAAGTTGGTGAGAAAAAGATACTTAAGCTGGGCAAAATTGGAAATGCTGCCCGGTTGTAGCGTCTTGAACCATGTGTCGGCGTTGCCATCAGGTGTGGTTGGGAAATACGTGCACCAAAACCTCTCATCAAGCTTTAATGACGTCATAGTCCATTCATATGTGTCGATGTGGCAATCCGGGTCAGTGGTTCCGTTATATGTCTTGAGCGTCGATAGTTTGGATGTGTTTGGTATTTCGTAGTCCAACAATTCTTTGACAAACGGATACGTCACACTACGAGAAAGGCAATCGTGGCCTAGGATGGTGGACGCTCCTGACTGCTGGTATTGAGTGTTTAAGCCATATGGTGGCGACGTGCGATAGCCAGGGCTTGGTCCATAAAAGGGGTACGGCTGGAATGGTAGTTGGAGGGAGTAACTGGAGGGGAAAGGGTGTATAGGGGTCATAGGGCTGACCGTTGTTGTCTGCTGTAGGCTATTGTTGGCGGTGATGGCTGGTCCGGTCCATGTGCCAGCTAGGGAATAGACAGGTGGCATATGAGCTATCATGGTTTGCGCCAACGGTGGCACTGAAAGCATTGAACTTTGTCCAATTTTTACCTGGTACGGCGGTGTCGCTGTAAACGACGGTGGAATGTGAAAAACGTGGCCTGGTGGAAGCATTGTTGAGTGAACCGGTTGTGTTTGTTGCAATGGCGGCATAAAGAACGGTGGCATCTGAAAGGACGTTGTTGGAAGTGGCCCAACCGGAGTTGTTCTTGGCTGGTGAACTAGCGGTTGTGGGGGCACCTTCAGTGGTTACTGTAGAGCTTCCTTCGCTTGTAGCGGCCCTGCTTGTGACATCCCCATTTTCACGGCCAGAAAAGACCGATTTTGTTTATGCTTTATAAAAATCATAGTACTTCTTTTCATAAAAATGTTCCGGAATTTGTTCCCAGAAAAATACGATAAATACGTTATCAAAACATTTTCGAAGAAACATATTTTATTCATTTTAAAACGTTTGGGATGTCATCGTTAATACAGGAACATAAGCATAAACGGAACTTACATTCATTTACACTAGTGATCTACATCTCTTTAATCTCTCAGTGTAATGTCACTTCATATCGACACCTGTGATATAAATAAACTGAGTGGGTTAGGTAGGGAAACCTAGTGAGTACATAGGGTTTTCAACCCACAACAATATAATTATTATGTTTAAACAATTAAACAATCAACCCAATTACCCATCCCCATTATCTTCTTTATTCTTAAGGAATCTACCCTAAGAATCAGCTATTTCTTGTTCATTCATTCCTAAGGAGTATCCTAAGGAATCGGTACGTATTCCATCATTGTAAATGACACATATTTCAAGCATAACTGCTAGTTCTGTCACTTAGGCGCGGCTGCCAAAATTGTGACATTCTCTATGGGGCGCATCTGCCGGAATAGTCCTTTAGGCGCATCTGCCGGGGTTATGAGGTTCTCTATTAGGTGCTCCTGTCGGTAGAGTCCTTTAGGTGCCTCTGCCAGGGTTTTATTGACAATATCGTTTTCGAGAGTCCACTCGCAATACATATCAATGGGTTTTTAGAGTACACCTGGTGAATACACAGTTCAAAACACCTACAGGTTGCGAGCTTGCTAGTGTCCACCGGACTGTCTAGAATAGTCTGTGGTTGTCATCCATACTCTGCTGGATGACGGGGCCATCACTTGGGTAAAAGGCTTCTCTCATGGTTCACCTCTCACCCTCACCTCATCGTCTATATCACCTCTTTCTCATTTTATTTTTGTCACACAGAAACTATTTCATCTACCCATGTTTTACCCAACACATTTTGTAGATATAAAATACGTATACTGTTTAAATAATTTAAAACATGTATGAAATCATTCATCCAGCATAGACAACAAGTATTCAGATAATATGCACACATAGCACGTAATTTATGTAAAATATTTCATATCTATTTGTAAGATGAAAGGGACCATTCGCTCACCTGAAAGGTGGTGACTCAGCACTCGCACAGCGCTTCGATACTCTCAAAACAATTTTCCTTCAATAAAACCTAGTACCAATACCACTAGGGTTTAGTCTAACGATAACCGCGACAAATTAATAGTCTGACTATTATTATTATTATATAAGCGTTAAATAACACTCAATATAACTCATAATAATATCCCAAATAATTATTTTAAGGACCTAATAACATTACTATAATTATTTGAAAGCTATCTTAAAAGATGCATAAGCGTAGCTCACTTACAGTGGATTTTAAAGAAAACTGGGCTTTGCTCGGAGCAACGTTTCGAAACCGAAAGACCCCTTTTTCTTGGGACTCCGGGAGCCTCGGGGCTTCCTTCGGGTGCTAGGGGGTTTTCCTAGGGTTTGGGGGTTGAGGTTGTAGAGAGAGAATGAAGAAATGAGTGAGAAATCCGGAACATTTCGCATGGTATTTATAGGCTGAGCTCCTCGGAATTACGTTGGGCATACCGAAGGCTACGTTGGGCGTAGCTTCGGATAAGGCTCCAGTTGTCTTCGCACGTGGCTCAAACTCGTCAGATGGATAAGAACCGGAGTACGCTGCGCATACTTGGCCTCGGAGGCGGGGCGTAGCGAAGGGCAACGTGTCGCAAATCCGAAGCGAGGCGTGATCAGCAAGCGACGGTCCAGATGCTGCCGCGTCATCAACTTCGCACCAGATTCGTGATTTTCTACTCCGACTTCTAAAAATCATAACTCTCGCATACGAGCTCCGTTTTTGACGTTCTTTATATCCACGCGAATATGGGAACGTACTCTACAACTTTCGTTTAGACTCCGTCGGCTAATTTTGAATTTATTTTAAAAGTTATATTATTAACAGGCCGGGACAGGATTGGTCCATTAAATTCTCATAACTTCTTCATCCGACGTCCGTTTTCGCCCATCTTTTTCTCGTTACGCTACCCTTAATGAGATATTCGATTCTTTTTTAGGTCGTTTCGTCTAAAAACCACTCGATCTAACATTCGAATTTCGGGTTGTACACTGCTAATCCGAAACTTCGAAAAATCATAACTTCCTCATACGAAGTCAGATTTGGGCGTTCTTTTTATCGATGTTCTTAATTTAACATACTCTATGATTTTTGTTTAGATCGCTAAGGCTAAAACTCGCTCTATCATAAATTCACTATTTACACTTCCCGGTATTGTGTCGGTTCCGTCGCGAAACTTCGACGGGTCATAACTTCTTCGTTATAACTCGGATTTCGGCGTTCTTTATATGTACGGAAACCTTGTGACATATTCTAAAACTTGGTTAAGATTATTTATTCTAAATAATCTTTTGCCGAAAAGTCATTTTTGACCCCTATTGCCTCTAAATTAACTAGCCCGGATCTGCGGGCGTTACACTGCTGACCACTGTAGACGGCGGTGTTTCGTCCAACGCTGCCATGGGACGTATGGGACTAGCCTGTTATCCCTCACTACCGTTGGACGCTATTCACTTTTCACTTTTGTGCTTTTAGTTTGTGTTCTTAATCTCACAAACGGATGGCGCCAAATGATGCGACCTTGACTTGGCTTGGTTGATATTGTTCACTTGGATTCTCGGCTGCCTCTGCAAGATCACAAATAAAGAAGTTCGTCAGCCGCTTTCCGGGAGGAGCTCCCGGAAGAATGCTCCGACGGTCAAGTTAGAGAGTGTTTAGGATCTTTGGGTGTGCGCTCTTAGAGAGTCCAGAGAGCTTAGCTCGTAGGTCTGAGAGCGTATCCTTTTATACCTAGCTCCCTTGCCTGATTCATACCAAACGAGATCGCTTTTTGGGGAGACAATATCAGGGGCGCTGATTGGAGGGTCGTGCGCCTTCAACCGTTAGGGCGCTCTTATTGGCTCTGACGGTAATGGCTTGATCCTTCTGCTTGTCTCCTAACCGTGTCTTTTGTCTCGGAGCTGGGAGCGTCCCTTAGCGGGCGCGAGCCTCTCGCCTGTGCATTCCGCTCCCAGGGGCGCCAGCGAACGCTAAGCCTGCTGGGCTAGGCCCGGCTCGTGCTTCTACTGTGCTTCCCTAGGCACGTCATCATGTTCCTTATCTGAGTACAAGGTAAAAGACTGATCATAAATGGATGTTGAAGGATGCTCTATATGAGCCACACGATCAACATTGACCCAATAATACCGACTTGCCCAATTATTGGGTGAATTCTTTTGCTCGGTTACCAAGACATGACTATGTTTTCGAATAGTGAAAGTATAGCTCTCGCCAGAAGAAGCAGCAGTGAAATGAAAAAAATGTCAAAAAAACCCAGATTTTAGGGTTAATCCCATTAGCCTGACAGAGCATCTCAAAAGTTACCCCCTTGTCCACACTACTGCAAACTAACGGATTAATGTGAACCTTTTGATGAAGGAAAACCTCTCAGAAGAAGTCAGATGTCGAAAGTCGATACCCAGCATCGAAATGCTTCACGTAAATAGGAACTTTAACCTACAGCGGATTAATAAAGCTAACATGTTGACTAGGACAATTTACCCCATCCTCCGGCTAAAAGACATACTTATCCAATATAGAGGAGCGGGAAAACCGAAAACCCTAATGATGACAACTGATGTCACAGTTGGAAACCGCTGCAACATGTAGCTGAAAAGACAGCAACCAAGCATAGTGGGACACGTCACCTAGCGCTAGTCCCATCCATTGCAACTAAGCACGCCTACGTTGCTACGGGTAAGACAAGGGAGACTTGATAGCGTACCCTAAGGCATGCTAAAAATAACAAATGGATGAGTCGCATGGACAAGATTGACTTCCTTCCCTGCTAGCCAACACTCCCTCCATCCTGGATTGTGTCAACCCTCGATGAACGAAATTCGGCCTGCAACATGCGTATGAAAGCCAGCTGGATACAAACCATCACCTGCTAACTCAAATACAGGTGCACGCACCACTACTACAGTTAAGTCAATCACTACTCTGTCAAGGGACAAAGGTACGATCTACCAATCAGTGCCCTTGTCCCGATCGGGGTCTGACATTCTTGTCCCTACGAGCGGGATCTGTGCCCAGATCCACACTATAAAAGGCCTAACTCCTTCAACGGTAAAGGGATCGAAAACCTTAACTCTCTAATATCCTCACGCTTCACTTATACTTTTTCCTCCATCGGAGACTGACTTGACCGTCGGAGCACTCTCCCGGGACCTCCTCCCGGAGACCGACTGACGGCTTATTTACCTGTTGTGATTGCAGACTTCCATCGGAGAGCCTCCCTTCACGCCCTCAAAGACTACCAGGAGGTCCAATATCATATCAATATCTATATATATATATATATATATATGTGTGTGTGTGTGTGTGTGTGTGTGTGTGTTGTGTTGTGTTGTGTATGGTCTTGTATTAATAGATATGTTCAGGGGTGTTCTCTACTTATCTATAGTATATATACAACTCATTGTAATATATTCCACTACTACAGTTAAGCCAATCACTACTCTGTCAAGGGACAAAGGTACGATCTACCAATCAGTGCCCTTGTCCCGATCGGGGTCTGACATTCTTGTCCCTACGAGCGGGATCTGTGCCCAGATCCACACTATAAAAGGCCTAACTCCTTCAACGGTAAAGGGATCGAAAACCTTAACTCTCTAATATCCTCACGCTTCACTTATACTTTTTCCTCCATCGGAGACTGACTTGACCGTCGGAGCACTCTCCCGGGACCTCCTCCCGGAGACCGACTGACGGCTTATTTACCTGTTGTGATTGCAGACTTCCATCGGAGAGCCTCCCTTCACGCCCTCAAAGACTACCAGGAGGTCCAATATCATATCAATATCTATATATATATATATATATATGTGTGTGTGTGTGTGTGTGTGTGTTGTGTTGTGTTGTGTATGGTCTTGTATTAATAGATATGTTCAGGGGTGTTCTCTACTTATCTATAGTATATATACAACTCATTGTAATATATTCCAAATTAATGATATATATAAACATTCATGGTATCAGAGTCGATTACGATCGACTCCTAACCCTACCCCTCTAAAATTGTCGATTGCGATCAACACCCACACCCACGCTAGTCGATCACCACCATAGCTTCCTCATCTCTGCCATCTGCCACTCTCCATTATTCTCTATGCAAAACAAAGATGATAGATGTAGTAGGTTCCGATAAAGGTCATCCTCTTCATCTCGTGTATATTGTAACGAACATTCAAGATAAGGTATGTGTTCTTGATGGCGTGAAAGTTAGGTATTCTTCTTGGGTTAAATTATTCAAACTACATGCAAAGGGGTACAAAGTTTTAAACCACATTGATGACACGCCTCCTCCCGATTTAACAGAACCTACGTACATGTCATGGGTTTAGATCAATTCCATTGTTCTCCTATGGATTTATGGCACACTCTCTGATGATCTTTTAGGTCGGGTTCTAGACAATGATCTTACTGCTAGGGATGCATGGATTAAAATACAATCCATATTCGAGAATAATAAAATCTCACGTATTGCTTCCCTTGAACATGAATTCAAAAACCTTACACTTGATGTGTGTTCATCCATGGATGAATATTGTCAAAAAGTAAAGTAAATTAGAAGATGTCGTATATCCAGTTAATGAAGCACGACTAGTCCTACAGCTTGTATGCGATTACCCGTGGAATATGATACCACCGCGTCTATTATCAACTTTGTCTCTTTCTCATGGGATGATGCTCGAGGCATGATTGAGTTATAAAATAATGAAAATCCACCCGTCAACAAGCCACTCAATCGGCCATTGTTACGCCACAAAGCAATACCACGTCCAGTGAAAGATCTCCATTACAGTCATCACCACCGGCTAACACCGCTCCACGATTCTATGATCCAAACTACTCCACCTCCCAAAACCGTGGTCGTGGGAGGGGTCGGGGTGACAAAAATTGAGGTCATGGAAATATCGGACATGGAGTAGGGGTGATATCAAAACTACTTCTTGCCACCACTGTGGGTGTGGTACACCACCGTGTCCATACCCCACCCAATCGTGGCTTCCTTCACCCCCCTTGGGTGCCCAACCAAACTTTTCTCCATACCAGCAATCTCAATGGGCGACCAACATTGTCCAGTCCGACACACCAAATTCATTCGCGTGATCAC
Organism: Lactuca sativa; assembly: GCF_002870075.4. Lineage (NCBI taxonomy): Eukaryota > Viridiplantae > Streptophyta > Magnoliopsida > Asterales > Asteraceae > Lactuca > Lactuca sativa. The sequence continues at coordinate 250,813,947 of NC_056630.2, forward strand.
TCTATGATGCACTAAACTTTAATGACATTGGGGTGGCCTTGCATAACACGCAACTTATGCCTCCAAATCCAAATCGGTACATGGATATGGATGCTACCACCCACGTTACTTCAAATCCAGGTACTTTTCTTCCCCTTTATTGGCATCCCATAATGGTCATATATTTGTTGGTAATGGCAATGCGTTGCCTACATTTGGATCTGGTAACATCCTACACTCTATACCAATCCACACCTACCAACTCAAAAACACACTCCTTGCACCAAACATCATTATAAACCTTATCTTTGTTCATAAATTTTCATGTGATAATAATGTTTTTGTTGAATTTGACCCTTCTGGTTTTTCTTTGAAGGACCTCTCGATTGGAAATCGCCTTTACTGTTATAATACTACTGAAGATTTATATCCATTCACCATTTCCACTACCACTTCTACAGCGTGCCTTGCCACTTCTCACAAGTGACATACAGGACTTGGACATCCCGACCACCAAGTTTTAGATTTACTTTCTAGTCGTAGATTTATTTCATTTAGTAAAGACAAACATTCTCATATTTGACACTCTTTTCAACTTTCCAATAGTAAACGTTTACCTTTTTCAGATTCTCATTTGTGTACTTTTTCATAGTTTGATATTTTTCATTATGATCTATGGACCTCCCCAATCCCGAGCAAATCAGGCTTCAAATACTATCTTGTGCTTATTGATAAATTTACAAACTATGTTTGGGTTTACCCGTTAAATTTTTAATCTGAAACATTCCCCACCATTGCCAAATTCCATACTCTTATCAAAACCCAATTCAAAAAAACCATCAGAAGTTTTCAGTGTGATTTGTGGGGTGAATTTGATAACACCGATTTTAAAACCTTTGCTCACAACAATGGCCTTAGCTTCTGATTTTCTTACCCCCAAACTTCCCAACAAAATGGTAAAGTCGAACACATGATCCGTCGGTTAAATGACATAAGTTGAGCACTATTAATGTAAGCACACCTTACTCCTGCATTTTGGGTTGAAGCCCTTCATACAACCACTTATCTTCATAACATCCTACCCACTAAACAACTAAACTTTTTCACCCCCACCTTCGCCTTATATCTCTTTCACCCAACTTATGACCACCTCCGAGTGTTCGGTTGTGATTGCTATCCAAACCTCTCGGCCACCTCTCCTCATAAAGTTCACCCTCGTTCAATCCGATGCATCTTCCTCGGATACCCCAATAATTTTTGGGGCTATCGTTGTTATGACCCAATCTCCGGTAAAGTTCACCTCTCACGCCATGTCATCTTTGACGAAAATGTGTTCCCATTCCAACAACTACCCTCCGTGCCTACTCGGCCCCCTTTAGAAACCAGTCTCGACCCGTCTCCCATCATCCTAGCTCCTCATTATACACAAACCGCAAACACACCCAACCTAATCCTAAACCATGTCCACTTCACTCACGGTTAACCTACCCCTCCCCATTCTACCACCCCTCTCCCTTCTACCACTCAACCGTGCCCACCTCAAATACCATCCAACACACACACACACACACACCATGACTACCTGTTCCAAATCTGGCATACACAAACCAATTACCTGTCTAAATCTTCACGTTACCCAACATACGAACATCTCACCTACACCCACATCCTATATTAAAGCCCTACTAGATCCAAATTGGCAACATGCCATGAATAATGAATATAAAGCAATACGGGATAATGATATGTGAGAACTTGTACCATGACCTGTCAACCACCTGATCATTCATTGCATGCGGTTATTTCGGCATAAGTTTAAAATCGACGGGTCTCTCGAGCGCTATAAAGCTCGCCTCGTGGTAAATAGAAAATCACAAAATGTTGGTGTTGATTGTTACGAGACATTTAGCCCAGTTGTAAAACCGATTACTGTTTGCACAGTTTTATCTCTTGCAACATCCAAATCATGGACTATTAAACAACTAGATGTCAAGAACGTGTTTTTACATGGTGATTTAAATGAAATTGTATTTATGCACCAACCTCCGGGATTCATTGACCCTACACGCCCAAATCATGTGCGTCGCCTAAAACATTCATTATACGGTCTCAAGCAGGCTTCGCGTGGGAACACATGATTCTCCACTTCCATCCTTGCCCACGGCTTCAAGAGCAGCATATGCAACACCTCGTTGTTTGTGTATCGTCACGGGGAACACACAACTTATTTGCTACTGTAAGTTGATGACATCATCTTCACCACATCGGATCCTACCGTTCTTTGATCTCTTGTTACCAAGTTATCATATGAGTTTTCCATGACCAATTTGGGATAATTGCATCATTTTCTGGGAATCTCAGTTACTCGGGACAAATCCGGTTTATTTCTTAACCAATCTTAGTTTACCCGAGACATAATACAACATGCATCTATGGCTACATACAAACCTGTTTCAACACTGGTGGACACGTCATCTAAGTTCAGTGTGACCGACGGCAACCTCTTACCCGACGATACACTCTACGGCAACCGGTGCGCTATAATATTTAACTTTCACTCGTCCAAACATTTCATACGCAATACAACGAGTCTTCTTATTCATGCATGCCCCCCGCGAACCTCACTTTAATTCTCTAAAGTGCATCCTTCGCTACCTCCAAGGCACACTTCACTGCGGTATTCAAATCACCCTTAGCCAGTGTGATTCTCCGATGCGGACTAGGGAGGGTGCCCCAACTCACAGCGATCCACGTCCGGCTACTGTGTTTATTTGGGAGATAATATTCTCTCATGGTCCTCAAAACATTAGAATACTATATCTCGATACAGCGTTGAATTCGAATACTGAGTCATTACAAACACTATAGCCAAAGTTAGTTGGATATGCAATCTGTTGCTCGAGCTACATGTCCCGCTTCGCAAAGCTACCATCGTTTATTGTGATAACGTCTCCACAGTCTACTTCTCGGATAACCCAATCCAACATCAGCGCACCAAGCACGTCGAGATTGATATTTACATTGTTCGGTAGAAAGTTCACATTGGTCACATACAAGTTTTACATGGCCCCTCAGAACTTCAATATGCCGACATTTTTACGAAGGGTCTTTCAAAACATTTGTTTCAAACTTTTAGATCTAGTTTGAGCGTCCTTCCTTCTACTGTTCGAACTACGAGGGTATATATATATATATATATATATATATATATATATATATATATATATATATATATATATATATATATATACAAGTCATTGTAATCTATTCCAAATTAATAAGATACGTAAACATTCACATATATGGCATGTAAGTAAGCAGTGATATGATTAAAACGTAAAAACATGATAACAATCTTTTATTAAAGGGTAAATTACACGAATCGTCCTTCATGCAGGTGCCAAAAGGCACGTTTACTCCATATTTTCAAAAATTAACCTAGATCGTCCCTCGTTTGTTTAAAACATGCACGCTTCATCCCACATTCATTTAAATTTGCATGTCGTATCATTTACGAGACATACAATGACTATATTCCCCTTATTGTCTTATTTTTAATTTAATTATAATTGATCTTGTATTTAAAAAAATTGTAATTCCAATCCCTCGATAATTATAATTGATTTTTATGTAACATCCCAGATTCTGAAGCAAGAGTTCAGGGGTGCTTGGTGTAAATAAAGAGTAGACTCGGCGAGTAGGAGCCTTAACTCGTCGAGTCATAGCGGGTGTTGGGCACGTGATAAGTGACCCGACTCGCCGAGTCGGCGGCTGGACTCGACGAGTAGATGCTGGGAAGAGAAACCCTAAACTTTAGGGTTTGCACCCTATTTAAAGGACTTTATGTCCTCAGCCTCCTTATTCTCCTTTGAGTGCCAGTAAACCCTAGATTCGTGTGAGCCTCTATTGTTGAGGAGATTTGAGCTTGGAAGAGGAAATTGGTGAAATGAGCTTGTGGATTAAGAGGCTAGCATCAAGGAATTCATGTGGATCTGGGATCTACATCATATTGGGCACATCTCTAAGGTAAGAGGTCATTACCTTAAGCTATTTCTTTCTAGCTTCATCCATGGGGGTTGATTTGGGGCTTCTTAGCATGTTTGAGATCCATTTCGGGTTTAGAGACTAGATCTGAGGTTGCAACTTCAGATCTAGGTTGGTTTTGATCCATGAAAGCATAAAGCATCAGCCCTTGGGCATGTATGAGGGTGTCCTTGTCTTAAACCTTCCTTCTAGCTTGTATTGAGCCTATATTGCTTTGCATGCACGTAAAGTTGGAAACTTTACGTGTGAATCTAGCCCTAGGAGTCCAGATCTAAGAGTTGGAAGCAGTGAAATGGTCTAAAATCGTCTAAATAAGGATGACTTAAGTGAACTCGGCGAGTCTGTTCTTAGACTCGACGAGTTGGATCGCAAACCCTAACCCATTTGGTTACGATGCGAATCAGTGAGTCGAGTGGACTCAGTGAGTTGGGCAGGCTAGGACTCGGATTGAAGGACTCGGCGAGTCATTGGGTGACTCGGCGAGTCGAGTCGTGAATGGTGGGATTCTGAGTTCATGAACTCGGCGAGTCATTAGGTTGACTCAGCGAGTAGGATCAACCAGGAAGGTTGACTTTGACCCGGACTGATACTTTGACCAAGAGTTGACCTGTTGATTTCCAAGGGTAAGTTGGTAATTTGGGTTCTGATAGTTGTGGTTTCTTTGGAGTGATAGGTGGTGGTGTTCGTGGCGGTGATCAAGGGTTTTGATTCTATCTCTCCAGCACGGTAAGTGCAAGGTGAGTTATCCTCACTATATCAACAGGGTCTACGGCACTAAGGCCGGCCCTTTATCGGATTTGCATCCGGGTATTTGCATGATATGTTACTGATATGTTAGATCTGCGTCCTGGTAGTTAGGACGGTATTATGTTTAGTGACTTGGTTTAGGTCGGTATCCTGGTATATAGGATGATGCTATGTTAGTTACCGGTTAGGTCGGTATCCTGGTTATAGGATGTTGTTATGCTATATGATTTGTTAGATCTGTTTGTTGCCTATAGATTGTTATGTGATTAATTGTTATATATGCACATGTTTATTGGTTTAGGGAAAGGGTTGAGGCAGGTCCTACTGTGTGTAGTAGGCCAAGACACCCTGGGCGGACCGGGTAGACTAAAGGCCCGGGTCGGGCAAATCTAGTCAGGTCGAAGGCCCGGCGAGCGGTCCGGAAAAGGCTGAAGGCCCCGAGAGGGCGGTCCAGACGTGCCGAGGCTCGTAGAATGGATCAGATAGACTGAAGGCCCGATGCGGGCGGTCCAGTCAGACTGTAGACTCAGAGAGTGGACCAGGTGGACTGAAGGCCCGGTGTGGGCGGACCAGTCACACTGTAGACTCGAGATGCATGGTTGTTCTGTATTTGTTGATATGATATGATTATGGTTATTCGAGGTTGGTATTTTGGGGGTAACTCACTAAGCTTTCGGGCTTACAGTTTCAGTTTATTGTTTCAGGTTCAGCGGATGGCCGCAGGTAGGCGAATGCGTGACCGTACACTTCCTCGATTGACGATTATGATTTCTGGGAACTCTGATGTATAAATTATGTTGAAAACAAATTGTAATAAATGAATGGTTTCAAATGAATTAAAAGGTTTAAATTGGCTCAAATTTTATGGGTGTTACATTTTAATTTACTATTTTTTTCTCAATAAGCTCTGTTTTGTTCCAATACTTCTTTTACCTTTAAGATACCAAAACCCTAGGGACATCATCCTTCATCTGGTTCCTCCTTAAATCTTTACAATACATCAACCTAATCAACTCTATTTGCACCTTGATATAATCGCAGTCAACAATCTCAACAATTAAACATATTAACATTAACAATTAAACCTTTTACCCTTGTTTTCGTTTTGTTAGGTGGCGGTGAATGGTTTTCGGTGTTAGTCGAACGGTGGTGGTTCAGGAAGTGTTGTCAGTGATAGGCGAAGGTACCGGAGTTTTGAGACAGGATAAGGAAGAGTAAGAAAGGTGAGGGGGAGAGAGAGAGAGAAAGAGAGAGAGAGAGAGAGAGAGAGAGATGGAGAGAAGAGGTGGTTTCCAATGGCAATGGATGGTGGTTTCTAGTGGCGGTGGATGGTGGTTCCCACTGGTGAAGGATGGTGGTTTTTGGGAGGTTCTTGAAAGAGGAATAGAGAAGAGAAAGGGTTGTAAGGGTATTTATTTATTTTTTATAATAAACAAATCAATAAATAATTAAATAGAAAATAACTCAAAAGGCAAATAAGGATAAAATGGACTTTTTATGTATGGAGGGACTAAGTGTGCAAGAAATAATAAACTCAGGGACGGTCTGAGTTAGTTTTTGAAAATACGAAGTAAATGTGTGTTTTGACATACATACGAGAGACACGATTGGTGTAATTTTCATCATTTAAGTTTGGGTTATTATCATAAAGACCCAAGAAGGTTTTGTGTTTGGTTTTAAAAGGTCCTCAAGCTAATTTTTGTTTCGTCTAAAGGTATAAACTAGGGGTGAGTAAAAACCGAACAGGGAAATTAAAAACTGACAAAACCGCAACAAACCGCAACTAAAAACCGAAGCCGATGCAAAAATCGAGGGTGCGGATTTTTTTTCACAAAAACCGAAGTTATTGGTGCAGTGCGGTTTTTATCTAGAAACCGGTTCACCAAAATCGAACCGCACCGAAGGCGTATAAACAATAAATCACTAATTTATATTATATGCATATTATTTAAAAGACTAATATCTATTATACGTTGAATTTGACAGTACTTAGGTTTAGCGATTAAACTTTAATACATATACATATGAGTATGTATAATGTATGTGAGAATCTATCTTTAATTTCTCATAAGTCATAAAATTATATAATTTTGTGACTTTGTGTTTTTGTAACCATATGTGGTAGTAGGTACAAATGGAATAGAAAAAATGAGTTTGGGGTGAAAATTAATCAATGTACAAAAAATTAAAATCAAACAAGTGTCAAAATATTCAACGGGAACAACCCAAAATTAAATGAACGTCAAAAATTTTCACTGTTCAAAATAAAACCATCCCAGTGAATATTAAAAATCGCACTTTATGCTTTACTTGGTTTAAAACCAACACCGAACCGATACAAACCGAAACCGCATTTAAAAACCGGAAAACCAAGCCATTAATAAACCGCACCCAACGGTTTTTAAAATGCAAAAACCACACCATGTGGTTTGCGGTTCAGTTTATCCGTACCAAACCGCACCATGCTCACCCTTAGTATAAACTAAAAAATGACCTATTAATAAAGGGAAGGTAACCTCATGTTCCCTATTAACATATAAATTCAATCAGACCTTAAATGACATGGCATATGTTATACCACATCGATCCAACGTGTACACCCCTGTTCCAAAACCTCACCCTCACCTGAACCTAATAAAACCCTCTTTAGATTAGTACAACCTTTTTTCATCTTCTTCGTAGGTGATTTCGTTCTAACAGAGAAATAACATATCTATTTCTCTCTCACAAAATCAAAACAAAATCCTCCCTAAGAAAATTGATTACCACCATTTACGTCTCTAGCCTAGAAACCCCAACGCACGGTCATCCTTTTTGGCGACCGCCCACTGTTCTTTGAAGACCACCATGATTTCTCCTCCACTGGAAAAGGAATCAAAGTTTCATCGTGTTCATACACCTTCAAATATATCGATGTTTGTGTGTTTCGTTTAGTTACAACTAAATGTGTGTGTTTGTTTTAGTTATAGGTAGGTGTGTATTTTAGTTGCTAGTAGATGTAACACATGTCCCAAGTATTATTTAATTTATCTAATTTTTAGGGTTTTATGCATGGACTCGGCAAGTTAGGGAGCTCCAACTCATCAAGTAGAGATCATTATGAGGACGCGAGTTTTAAATCCTACTCGACGATTCGGAAGGCCCCGACTCGACGAGTAGGCGATGTAAAGAGAAACCCTAATTTTTATGGGTTTGTACCCTATTTAAGAACTTATGGCTCATTTATAGCCTCCTTCATCGTTATTACAGTCCAGAAAGAAACCCTAGCCGCATCTTGGTGCTTCCGTGAGTGTGTGTGAGCCTTAGAGAGTGGAACTTGTGCTTTTGAGAAGGAAACTTGAAGGTTGAGGAGATTGAAGAGAGGATAAGGCTTTGGATCTGGCATCTACTTATTGTTAGCATCCATTTAGAGGTAAACAGTTGCTAACTTGATCTCTATTTTCTTATAACTCATTTTATGGAAGAATATGGTCACTTTTGGTGCAAAATAGGGTCATACTCGGATTTGGACTTATCACAAGGATATGGTTCCAGATCTGGACATCTCTAGGTCCTCAATGACATAAATTTGTTCACTTTATCTAGCTTAGGCCCTTTCCATGCACTAAAACCTTGTAGGAAGCTTAGTTTGGATGTTATAGCCTTGGGAGGCCTTGCATGCACGTAAAGTTGCAAGCTTTACGTTGTATCTGCACTAGGGGAGGTTGGATCTGAAGTTTGGGACCTTAGATCCCATTGGAAAGGACTGAAGGAACTCATCGATTCCATTAGTCGAATCGACGAGTCGGGGTAGGGTTTACCCGTTTTTGAGTTTCCGAATGAGTGTAGCGAAGGATTAGAGTGTTGGTCTGAATGAACTTTTGGTTTTCTGGACATTGGATGAACTCGATGGGTCACTTAGGTGACTCGACGAGTTGACTCAGGATTCAGTGGAATGGACTCGGGAGGAACTCGACAAGTTGCTGGATGCACTCGGCGAGTTGAGGTCAACATGGACTGTTGACCTTGACTTTGACCATGGTTGACTTTGAGGATATTATGGTATTTCGGGATTATGACAAGTTAATCACATGATGATTATAGGCAGTTGAGTTGGAGCAGTGTGTGGGATTTGTCCAATCTTAGCTTATCAGTTCAACATTCGAGAGGTGAGTCTCTTCACCATACCAATGGGTCTAAGACACCAAGGCTGACCCATTTTGTGATATGTGGTACACTAGCTGTAGTAGAGATATGTGGTATGATAGTTAGCTATATGCTAAGTGGTATGCTAGTGATTATATGATACTTACAGGGAAGACAATGGGGGAGCCCATGGCACTTGGATAAGACCTTGTAGGGGAGGCAATGGCTTGATAGTTAAAGACCATGGGGGAGCCCATGGCAGTCGAATGAAAGACCATGTGGGGGAGCCCATGGCTTGTCAGTTAAAGACCATGGGGGGAGCCCATGGCACTTTGGTATAAGACCATGCGGGGGAGCCCATGACATCCTTATATGATTGTATGCATGGCTTATGTGATACATGTAGCTTTTATAGCTAATATGATATGTGGATTGTGGATTGTGTGTGGGGTATGCTTTAGGGAACTCACTAAGCATTAGCTTACAGTTTGTGGATTTGTTTCAGGTACATCCGAGCCTAAGGGCAAGGGCAATGCTTGATGGCGTTGCGTGCACTCTCTCTCAGACATTTTTATGGGACACTCTGATGTTTTGAAATAAGATTGTAATTGATATGAAATTTAAAAACAATTGTTTGTGGGATTTCATGGTTTGTGGAAAGCAATTTGGTAATTAAAAACGAAAATTATCTTTTGAAAATTGGGTCGTTATAGTAGATGAATACATCTTCTTGCAGTGATCAATTGGGGTTTATAATGGTAAACTTATTCTGGAACTTTGATACATAGGAGTTCTTTTTTCTGCCGTTTTTCATATACAGATTGTTAGGAGGTAGAGAGGTGTGTCTGTCAACATTGATCGATGATGGGGAAAGGCTTACATACAATGAGTTGTTCTACAAGTACGTTTCGTTTCGTTTTGCCAAATCAATTTTTGTTGAATCGTTGTTTTCCATCTTCGTTCTAGGTTTGATTTTGATCAAAATCCATTCTCCAGGTTTAATATTGTTGAATCGCCATTCTCCGTCAATGGGTGTGGAGGGATTTTGTTCTGATTTGCTCTCGATTTCTTCCCCATCTAGGTTTAAAGTCAACGGATTAATTGGTCAGTGTCGAGTGCCTATTTCTACAGGTGTTGATTAATCGGTACGTTATGAACTTCACCTCAAGACATGCTTGAATCACCATGTCTTTTTTTGCAACTAGCGACTCATGTTGATTGGAACTGTAAGGTCAAGCAAAGTGAGGTTGAAGGCTTTGGGAATAGAGAAGACATCAGAGACACTGAAACACCGATTTGAACTAGTCAGCGAGCCAAGTTTCGGCCAAGAGTGGCCTCAGAGAAGTCGATTGGAACGGTGGATTTCTGGACGGAAGAAACGGCGCCACATGTCCACTACTAGTGTTATCGATCTTCGATTCGAAGAAGATGGAGATGTGTTTTGAGTCGGTGAGGATGATGAAAGTTGCATACCTAAATGCCAACATGGATTATTTTTTAATTTTATATTTTTATAAATTAAAAATAAATCCATATGAAATGTAGGTAACCTCTGAAACCCAGACTAGATGGAATAAATAGACTTTAGCATCATTTTTGACAGGTAAATTTTTATTTTAATGGCATACACACAAAAAAGTACCTTTTAAAACCAAACGAAAAATTTCATTGTATTTTTATGTGAATAACCCTTTTAAGTTTTATGGTTTAAATTAAAATATTATTATAAATATCTAATTTATTTAAACAAAAACTCTAGTATCAATCGAAATGATATTTAAAGAAACATTTATATTGAAATGATATTTGTAGATAGAAAATTTAATAGAATTAAATGAAAATTTTATGTAATAAAAATAATAGTTTATAAAAATGGTTAATCAAGCGAAATATTTATCGATTGAATAAAGACAAATTGAATAGGATTTGGTAGAAAAATACGCCTCATCCCTATCCCCTTTCAGCCTCAGTTGATATCTATAGCAAAGAATGATGGGCACAAAAAGCAGTACCTAACAATGGCTGTTTCCTTCTCCACCACCACCATCAACGACCTCCCGGACGTCATCCTCTCCAACATAATCGCCGCCGTCTCCGACGTCCGTGCCCGCAACGCCGCTTCCTTAGTCTCTCGGAAATGGCTCCTATTAGAACGATCAACCCGCACCTTCCTCACCCTCCGCGGCAACGCTCGCGACCTCTTCATGCTACCTTCCTGTTTCCGATCTGTCACTCACCTTGACCTCTCCCTCCTTTCTCCATGGGGCCATCCTCTCCTCTCCTCCACCGCCGCCTCTTATCCCGCCCTTTTCGCTCAGCTTCTCCGGCAGTCCTTCCCCAACGTTAAATCACTCATCATCTACTCACGAAACCCCTCCGCTCTTGAGCTTTTAGCTCCTCAATGGCCGTCACTTTCTCAGATCAAGCTTGTCCGTTGGCACCAACGACCACCGCAACTACCTCCCGGCGCTGATATACTTCCGGTTTTCGAGAACTGTAGAGATATCAACTCTCTGGATCTCTCATGTTTCTATTGCTGGACTGACGATATTCCTCCAGCCCTAAAAGCTCACCCTCAAACCGCGGCGAAGCTTACGTTTCTCAATCTTCTTAATCCGTCGTTTACTGAAGGATTCAAAGCTCAAGAAGTTGAAGAAATCTCTAAAGCTTGTCCTAATTTGAAGAAATTTTTAATAGCTTGTATGTTTGATCCTAGATACATTGGATTCGTCGGAGACGAAACACTACTTGCGATCTCAATCAACTGCCCGAAGCTATCACTTCTTCATCTCGCGGATCCTTCAGCTTTGTTAAACGCTAGAGCTGATCCAGACACACAAGGTTTCACTCAAGAAGATGCGAGTATCACAGTTGCAACCTTGATCGAAATGTTCTCCGGACTTCCATTGCTGGAAGAGCTCACCTTCGATATTTCCAATAACATCAGAGACAGTGGCCCTGCTTTCGAGATTTTGAACTCCAAGTGTCCTAAGTTAAGATCTCTAAAGCTCGGAAACTTTCATGGGATTTCAATGCCGATTGAGTCAAAACTAGATGGAATCGCATTGTGTCAACGTATAGAATCATTATCGATTCGAAACGTAGCCGATTTGACAGATATGGGGTTGATCGCAATCGCTAGAGGCTGTTCGAATCTGGTGAAATTCGAGGTTCAAGGATGCAAGAACATTACAGTAAGAGGAATGCGAACTTTCGTCTCGTTGCTGAATCGAACCTTAATCGATGTCAAGATCTCGTGTTGTAAGAATTTAGGCGCAGTTTCATCATTGAAATCGTTAGAACCAATCCAGGATCGTATCCGAAAGCTTCATATCGACTGTGTTACGGAATCCAATATCCATGACGAATTGGGGAATAACAACAGAAAAAAGCGCAAATTCGATTTCGATCTGAATGATTCAAAGTCAAGCGATTCAATGAACGAAACATGGTCAAAACTGGAACATCTATCTCTGTGGTTCTCGGTGGGGGAACTTCTGACTCCATTTCTATCATCGGGTCTAGAAGATTGTCCGAATTTAAACGAGATTTACATCAAAGTGGAAGGCGACTGCAGGCATTTCTCCAAACCATCACAACGAGAATTTGGATTACAATCCCTTTGTATGTTCCCAAATTTATCAAAAATGCAATTGGATTGCGGTGAAACGATCGGGTATGCACACACAGCACCATCGGGGCAGATGGATTTGAGTTTATGGGAACGGTTTTATTTGTATGGGATCGGGGCAGTGAATCTGGAGGAGCTTGACTACTGGCCACCACAAGATCGGGATGTTAACCAGAGGAGTTTGTCTTTGCCGGCTGCTGGGTTGCTTCAAGAATGTGTCATGTTGCGGAAATTGTTTATTCATGGAACAGCTCATGAGCATTTTTTGATGTTTCTTTTGAGGATTCAGAGTTTGAGAGATGTGCAGTTGAGGGAGGATTATTATCCTGCGCCTGAGAATGATATGAGTACGGAGATGAGGTCGGATTCGTGTAGTCGGTTTGAGGATGCATTGAATAGGAGACGAATTGAGGACTGAAAATGTTGTAATAACTATGATTGATTACTGATTAGATAGAATAAGGTGTAAGTGTAACCAAGATATTATCTGGAATAAGGTGTTATAACTATTACTATAAAAGATTTTGTAAGTTTAATTTATTGGTTGCGTTAAAATGTCAAATCATTAGTTCCAAAATATATGTTGAAAAGGTTTGTAAAGTATAAGTAAAATTTGAGAGAATAACAGAACAGATGTTAGCAAGTCAAGTGAGTCTTGAAAGAGAGTTGTATATGATTGAGAAAGGAAAGGCAGGAATAGTATTGTTCCAAATAACTGGATTTATACAGAAGTCAAAAGTAGTGGAGCCGATAATATTTTGTAAACCTCTCTACTAGTAGTATGTCTTTGTTGTTTAAGTTTGATATATGATATGAAATGATATGATGTGATGGTTCTCTCAACAGAGGGCATATTCGCAGTCTAGCAAACGAACCAAAATGTCCTCGCAGCTTGGTCGCTCAGCTGGTTCTGCCCAGCAATCTGCAAAAATCAACTAAAATAAGCTTCCCTGTGCTTTCTACTCATTTTATGAAAATGGTGTAAATTACATAAGTATCATTTTATTGACTCAAACACTTAAACCATTTTCTGTAGTGTTTAAATCATTATACACTGTTTTTTATTAAAGCATTTTCCCTGGTTATACAATTTATAAAAACAACTTAGAAGAAAATCGGCAAATTAATATATATATATATATATATATATATATATATATATATATATATATATATATATTTTAATTTGTTGGCTAAATTGATAAAATGGTGAAAGTACAAGTGGTTTTCTGTGTTTTTAGATGATCAATGTTAAAGTCGGAAGATATAAGAAGAAATAAAAGAAGAGAAAGATACCAGCAATGAGCTTGCCAAGTGGACCTTCAGGGATCTCCAGCCGTGAGCCTTCATTGGCAACAGAATACACAACCTAAAAAACATCAAAAGAAGAGAAGAGGAGGGCATTCACGTCTTTTGCACAACATGAGAAAAAAGTAATAATGAGGGAGGGGCTTGGGCTTACCCTCTCAGGTGGCAAACCTTCCCATGGCCTATTGAGAGTGCATAACTCCCACATGATGACACCGAGGCTAAAAATGTCACATTTTTCAGTGAAAGGTTCATTTCGGATTAGTTCTGGAGCCATCCATTCAGGGGTGCCTGCTGACGTGGAATCTTTGACGGGTGATTCTGTCATCATTCTTGAAAGCCCAAAATCACATATCTTTACTGTCCAATGCTTGTTCACAAGACAATTTGCACTTTTTATGTCGCGGTGAGCTATTTTCATTCGGTGAATGCACATCAACCCTCTTATCACATGCAAAACACCAATCACAATAACATCAACTCCACATTATGTAAATTAAAACTAATCAATATTTTATTTACAAAGATCAAAAAAAATTATGTTTATTGTGGATTCCATTACACTAACCTGCATATATCACGAAGCATTTTAAGTCTTCTTCGCCAGCTGAGTTTCTTCTTTTGACCACTTAAATGGATCAAGTAATACAAGGATCCCATCTCCATATATTCCGTCACCATTGATAAGCGTGGAGGCCTTGTGCACGCACCAAGAAACAATATAACTGACCAAATCAAAACACAAACCATTTTTTTACTCCAATAACTTTAATTGCTTGAAGAAAAAAAAAATGTCAACTTGGTGTTTAAACAAACTCTACATACACGCTTGTTACTTCACATATTAAACAAAACCAGTTGTATGGTACCTTCTTCATTTAGGCTTTTCTAGTAGTTTAGAGTCAGAATGCAACAATATTTCGGAAAAAAAAAAAAAAAAAAGGATGCAAAAGGAGACAAAGACATACCATTTGGATGTCGAAGGCGACTGTTAAAAAACAAAAGGAAGGAAATGAAGGAGTTAGAAGCATATAAATAAATAAATCTTTAACTGTTAACCTCTGTAGGGCTATTACATAGATGGGGAGGAGGGCATTCTCGTCTTTTGCACAGACAAGAGAACGAGAGAAATTGTCCCACCCTGTTCCATATTATTATAGGGTGAGAGTGGGACAAAAACTGCAGATTGTGTCCCATTGACACATGTAGAAACATCAAACAGATAGGTAAGGTACCTGAGGATGGAAATCTCATTGCAGAAATCTTCCATGTTCTCAGCTGTAAGATCCTGTTCAAGAAAAACTTTTATTGCTACTTCTGTTCCATTCCAAATGCCACGAAAAACTTCCCCAAAGAATCCTGGATAACAGAGATCAAGAACAGAAATTACAATAACATTCTTATTTATCACTTGATAATAGTTTTGCAGGTTTCCATATATATGCTTGTACATAAACTAGAATACCATAAATATTGTACAACAAATAAGCAACCAAAACAAAGGAACAAGAAAATCCCAAATAAGATCATTATAGAAACTAGACATTTTGTAGCTATATTTTAAAAATAAGTCATTAAAGTTTTAAATTGTTTTGAAGCATGTGTTACTAAAGATTAACAAAGAAAGTAGGCTAAATTGTACTTTCCATTCTATTCCATGAATGAATGAAAAAAAAAATCATCACCCAAGGAATGAAAATCTACAAATGGAAGGAATCACATTTCTTGAGGAATGACAAAAAAAAAATTCTCTTTCATTGTTATACTCTATTCCATCCCTATGCTAATTACTACATACCAAATGCTACCTTACTCATATATAGCTGATTCAGTGGCATAGAGTAAAGTCAAGTTATTGAGATAGAGGGATATTTTGGGAATAATGATACATAAAAAAAGGGTACATAGATAGTACATACCAATTCCAACTCTGGTGCCAACAGTAAGTTCTGAGAAATCAATGTTCCATTCTTGATAAGGCAGAAGAGGCTTATTTTGGAACATGGGTGAATCCAGAATTTTGTTCCATGTTGAGACTGTTTCATCACCATCTGGAATAGCAGGTCTTCCGGAAGCTGGATGCCTGAATTCATGAGGAGATGTTGGTAATGACATTGCCTTTTGAGAAGCCTCACCCTCCCTCTCCCTTTCAAGACTATATAAAGATCTTCCATCATTCTCATCAGTCTCCTAAACCCATCACAACACATTTATTAACAACAAACATTACAGACTCATCAACCCTTTTTCACATCTTACAAACACTAACACTTACATCTTTCTTAAGTTCTGGATTCTGCAACCGAGTGTCCACCTGTTCTCTCATTAGTCGATTCTGTTTTAATGTTTCATTCATTGCACGTACAGCCCTGAATGTTAATACAAGTAAAAAAGAAAAGAACACCATGTTATGTTGCCTTCAAGAAAAAAAAAATGTTATGCTTTTTATGTATCTTCAATCGTTATGCAAAAGAAAACTATCACAATTCATAAACAAAATCACAGAGCTAGTAGAATGCTGTAATAGGGTTATGCAAAAATTAACCTTTCTAAGTGTTTTCTGTACTAATATACTTGATAAAGATCTCATTGAATACTTCAACTTATCAAGGAAACGTTGATAAATGAAGTAACTAAAACATAAAAGTTAAAAATTAGAAAATATCAACCTTACGATGTCATCGCCAATTTCTGGAGTAATACTAATGCTTCTTCTTCGGTTTCTACGATGTTCAGACGTTGATGTGCCTTCTGATCTGTAGGTACACAGATTTAAAATACACTGTGAATAGTTTTGTTTATTGATGTATGATACTCTAGAGTGAAATTTTATAAGTGTCACTTCATGAAAACAAAGTATGTTGCATACATAATTAGATATACAACTGCTATAACAAAGATACTGTAAACTTACAGAACAATGAACAAATGCTTGAAGGTTTTTATTGTATATTATCAAGTGTTTTTTGATGGCATATTTTGATTTGTTTCAGGCTATATTACAAGTTTTTGTGCAAAAGACGTAAATGCCCTCATCCTCATTATCAAAGAACCGTAAAAAGTTTGTCAAGTCCAGCCCAGTCCCGTGTAACAAATGCAGACTTGGAAATTTCTAGAAATATACTTACTAAAACTCAAGGGCAATAGTCTTTTTAAGTCTCAACATGCTATAAAGGTAATACTTGGTAGTCAAAGATTTTTTGATATTAGCAAACATAAAAACATATAAAGATGTGCATGTCTCATAAGTTTATAAAATGCAGAAGGCAGAAATATAAGTTGTATTGTATGAATGAACCTTGATGGACCAACATCATCAGGATACTCTCTGAATGATCTTCTATCACCACCAAGCATGGATCGGCCACGTGCTCTCAAGGAAGGATGCTCTGGACTGCAATATCCAATACAGATATAAAAATCAGTCACGTAATAGAGTATCAAATTATTATGGAAGCATAGACATTAATAAACAAGTTAATATGAAGGGAAACATGATATTACTGAGGCATGAAAATCATTTATCATACCACTATTTTTGTTTTTTACAGAAAGACTATATATAGACTCTGAGGTTGACATATGTTTTAGACCTCTTAACCATATGTATCATATAGTCTTTGTCTTTTGTTTAATCAATAAATAAAGGGCTAAATGCAAGAAATAGTACCATACTTCAATTTATTTGTTTACTACAGCATCATGCTTCCATTTTTTTCTTAGTAAGACAGTGTACTTTGAAAATTGTACTCACATATAGCATTGCACTTTTAAAAAATTTACTTATTAGGACTTAGGAGACTGTATTTGGAAAATTCTGCCCATTTATAGCAATGAAAATTGCTTTGTGTATGCATGACATTGCTATAATTGGGTAGACTTTTCAAAGTACAATGTTGTACAGTGTAAATATATATGGAGCCCAAGATTGTCTCTCCAAAAGAGCCCGGGGAACTCCAACATATACAGCCACTTATAAGACCATGTCGCACCTATGTGTGATACACTAAATATAACAGTTCTGAAAAATATTGACAAGGTTATACTCTATTTTGTTGAGAATGCTATCTTTTTTCAAAAGGTTGTCTATAATCACATGAATAATTATAAAACCACATAGCATGAGACATGAGGATCACCTTGAACTTGCAGTCCTTGGTTCATTTATCACCTTCCTCCGGCTCCTTCGCCAAAATGAAGCAGCAATATCTGGTTCACTATGGGATATACTGATGTATGGGAAAAAAATGTATGAGCTATTAATTACAAAGCTAGAATAGTTTTATAAGTAATTA
Organism: Lactuca sativa; assembly: GCF_002870075.4. Lineage (NCBI taxonomy): Eukaryota > Viridiplantae > Streptophyta > Magnoliopsida > Asterales > Asteraceae > Lactuca > Lactuca sativa. The sequence continues at coordinate 250,832,076 of NC_056630.2, forward strand.
ATAAATTTCATTTGCTGTTTAATGAAACAAACAAAAATAGAATCCACATTCAAAGAAAACTTATTAACATTAGGACAAAGTCAAAGCGTACCTCCATTTCCCATCAATGGAGGATGCAGAACGCATCATTTTATTCCTCAATGAAGGTCCAGGAACATTCAAAGATAAATCCAATCTCCTCTGGTAATGAAGATTGTCATCTTTCTCAGAACTGCAGTAATAACTAAATAAATAAATAAATACTGGTACTTCATTTCAGAAAAATAGAATATGTATGGGAATAAAAGGACATAACCTCTCGTTGTCTATCCTCTCTGAAAAGCCATATAAAGGGCTGTTTGGTTCTAGTGGTGAATCACATGAGTCATTTTCTGCAGAATCACTTTCTCCAGCTGCAGAAATATGGGACATGAATATTGCCTTGGTTGACCGGGGTATGAGTTGACCAGGAAATCGCATTAGATCAACAAGTAGTTCTACAGAATTCAGAACAACTACTACAGACATATGCTTATATGAATCTACACATTCACCAACTCCTTCATTAGGTATTCCCTATAAATCAAACATAAAGTTAAATGTCTGGAAAATCAAACTAGATGATATAATACAAGACTAAATTACAAGTATCGTCCCTGTGGTTTATGCGTTTTTTCAATATGGTCCAATAGTTTGAGTTTTTAACTTTTTTGTCCAGGAAACATAGTTTCATCACGTGACTCTGTCAATTGTGTTGCACATGAGGGTAAATATGTCTTTTTCCTATTCTCTCTGTTTAACACCTCTTGATTGGTCAGCAGAAAGTTTAAAAATGATAAATAACTACAAAGATTGACCACTTAAGAGTTGCAAAAGAGACAAAAAAAAAAAAAAAAAAAAAAAAAAAAAAAAGAAGGAAAAAGACTTATTTACCCTTGTGTGCAACGCACATGACACACACTAACTCCAGGTTGTCAATGTTGTAAAACTCAATGACAAAGTTGAAAATATAACGTTATCAGACCATATCCAAAAGAAAGATAAAGATAAACTACAGGGACGTTTTTGTAATTTAGTCTGTGAGGGGTATAGATGTGTCGCAAATTTTAGTACTTACCACTACCAATCTACTTTCAAAACCTACAGTATCAGCAAGAACTTTAAAGAGTATTGCTCGAGGACGACATGAACCATTTTTTATATGCCCCAGCAAGTGGACCCCACGACTGCCAGGGACATTAGAAGTATCCTCAAGTGTAGCTTTAAGTGGGCTGTCAAACTGTGGTCTCTTATAGAAATCTGACACCTGTACACAAAATAATGAAAATCATTTATTTGTTGGTTTCAAATCTTCCTATTACAATTTACAACCTTGTTGCTATTTCTTGTATAGTTGTATTTAATCTATATGCAAAAATATGGTCTTGAATACTGAAGCATATTAATTAGTTTCATAATCTTTGATAAAATACAACCTACAAGCCCTTAGTGTTTCCCTTATAAGTGTAGAGGTGATACAATATCGTAGGCATTAAAGATATTACAATAACTTTCATACAAAACAATTCAATCAACAAACAGAAAAGTGAAAAGAATTTAATCAATAGAAGGTGGAAGATAAAGCGAATTCCATAACTCACCAGTCCAGCAATCTTTTTGATAATGGCTGCAGGATTTGAGTTCAGACCTTTCACTAGTGTGGAAATTAGTTGCTTTAGCATGGAAAGCTTCTTGTCTTTTTGGGAATCAACAAGTATGATATCAGCTTTCACACCCTCAAGTTCTAAATCATGGAGCTCCTCCAAGGTAGGAATATCATCAAAAAGATCCTTGAGCCTCTTATCCTGTACATATTATAAATCAATTAATGCAATACAACATCATCTAGAAAGATGACTCTAACACTTTAAGCATATCTGCTGTAAAGTAATTTCACTTGTTCACCAAAAGGGGCAAATTTGCAGCAAAGCTACCATGTTACAGCTATTCATAAGGCAAATGAAGAAAAGTGTGACTTATGTTTGAGCTCTGTGAGCTATAAGAGATAAAGAGAGCAAGAATGGATGCTTTCTTTAATGGAAACTACAACTGTGGTATTGATATTTTTAAGATGATTCACACTAAATCCCTCAAATGGGGCTACACATTTTCCAGCTTCATAATTAGGAAACCAAGCACACCACTTAAGCTTTAGAGAAAAACTTATCAAAGATCCAATACAGAGGAGTTCTTTGTCATTTTCAGTGTCTACAAAGTTAGCCAATATGAGCATTAGAAATCAAGTTAAATGTTATCTGATTATCTCATATAATCATATTCAAAGGGTTCTCATATTAACTTTCTGGAACTATAAAGAATGGATTGGCAACTGGTTATGAAACAAAAGATGTACATAGTGAGAAGAAATGTCTAAACAGATGTGAAAAAAGAACACTAAAGTTTGTTATGCAAAATGCCTCATTTCCATGTGCTTTTTTTAGATATGATCTCGACTCCTTTATAATGAGCATAGCATACATGCTTCAGGCCTTCAGCTTTAAGGTAACAGATCCAAGAAACTTATGAAGCTGTAACCTTCAACTACTAGAGCATGTTAACCAAATTAAACATCTACATGAATGAACAAAGTGTAAGTACTTACATGAATGATTGAGTAGAAACCATTTGGAATAGGTTCAGAAAGTACTCCAGTACGCCAAAGAATTTGTGATGCTGACTGAGATTGAGATAGAAACCTATCATATGTACTGCTGCTCATAGATCTTCTATGAGTTAGAGTTTCTTTTTTCGAGTCCAATGAAGCAGATTCAAATTTATCAATTAGCTCTGAAGACCACCATGCATTACTAGAAGCCCCTTGCTCTGAGGTCCCTAATTCATCACGTGCCTCTTCCATGTTCATCAATAGATGAAGCAAATTAACAACACATCCCTGTTTATCCCCTAAAAGACCTTTTTTGCACCATGTTTGAATATAACCCCGTTTACTAGAACAATTTCTTCATTTAAGCCCCATAGTTTAACACCATATGACCTGCAATAGACAATAATGGGGTTAACCTTGCATCGATTTCACTAAGTTGAATGATCAAAGTTGGTAACAAAAATAACTGTATTATGGAAATATGGAATCCAATCAACAGCTGCTGAAAGTAGTATGATGAAGAAAGTACAGTGAACAATTTGCAATAATAACTAATACTTTGCTGCTTTAAGTAAGATAGTTTCTTAATAGATCTGGAGCAAACATGGTAAAATACTAAGATGCAAAAGAATATTCACAATTGACAGAAACAAGATACAGTCTGCAGAAAAAACAGCTGTTCTACACAATATTGCAGAGCATGGGTTGTAAGGAAAGAAACATAGAAAAGAGTGAGAGATGATGAACTTTCTTCTTGCATTTTACAAATTCCGGCTTCAAATCCTCACTCAGAAGTACACCCTTGTATGTAATCAACATAAAGCACCATGACTTTTAAGTCATAAAAATACAACACATGGGTAGATGAAGTTACCCATTCTATTACCTTAGATATCACATTCTCTTCACCATCTTATCAACAAAAAAAGTAGACATCTAAAATGAAAAAGGGCGTAGCAGACTGGAGCTCTAGTTGAAACTAGTGACTCCAAAACAGATAGAACATCAGCCCAGGGCACTAAGGGGTTTCTTGCCAGATAATCACTACAGATTCTGCTATCTATTATAGCATCATCGCCATTGCACAAGACGATTACAGGGCTAGCCACATTCCATAATTGGACATTTTATTTTTAACCATTAAATATGATGAAATCTTCACAAGGCACGAGCATTTCTTACAAACTCCAAGCACATTAAAATCATCAAAAATAGAGAATTCATAACACAATTAGATCATTCAATACCCAGATTACTAATCAGAAATTTCACCGCCAACTATGGACATCATAACATAAAATTACAGATTAAATGTAACCCTCGAAATGCAAATTTGATCATTCAACTTGAATTCAATTTGCAGAAATCTAGCAGCGACAAATCTCATAGATAAACTTCAAGAAATACTCAAGACTCACCTAAACCCTCCCGAATCCTAAATTGAAGCCAGATGCCGACACAAGTGAACTAACCACCACTTGGATCCGAGTACTTCACGGCTGATAACAAATTGAATCTCTATATCCAACCAAGAAGAGTTTCATTTATTCCTAAAAATGAGATTTCAATCCACCAGTAACGGAGAGAGAATCAAACTGCACAACGATTTGTGTGCGCGTGATGAACGTCTCGTGACAATGATGAGAGAGAAAACGTAGAGATTCAAACGATGAGGAAATATCAGAGAGAGAAAGAGAGAGAGAGAGAGGCGGGGGATGGATTCAATATTTATTTTATTTTTCGCTAATAAAATGTTTATTGAGTGATTTAATTTATTCTTTCCAATTAGATTATATTTATTTTGATTATTGTAACGAAATTATATAAGTATATTAATACCCATGCTATTTATGAACAATGCTTGGCGCGACGTATCGTTACACGGAACCACCAACAATCCATCGGATAACCCCTGAGTAATGAGTTCATCGGTTTCTTCGTTGTCTATCTCTTTCTCCATTCATATTCGCATGTACTTTGCACGTAGGTACTCCGTCTCATCTGACGTTATCGTTGCAACTAGTTTTCTCATCCTTCTGTTATTAAAGGGATTGTAGGAAGTAAGCTTGTCTCAGTAACCAAGTTGTATTGGATTTTTTAGGCGTCCTAATTCAACTTTAACATAATTTTGTTCTTTCGCCTATAGCTAACCTATTGATTTTTGTCTAATTGTTTATGTTTGATTTTTACAGGTCGTTTGTTGATTTATTGATGAATCCAGGGTCACGGATATCCTTCTCAACTTCACCCTTACTTAGTCCGACCATATGTGTATTGGTGCCTAAACCAACAAACAACATCAACCCTAACAGGTTATGTTATATGCATTTTTTTAATGATCCCAACATGTAAACTCTTTTCCACCATTCTTGTATGCTATGTAGCTCCCCAAAATCACTTTCATTTGGAAAATTCTCTTCAAAATTAATAAAAGAAATAAATACCTCAACATCGGATGTGTTGATAGGAACGTCGAGATCTACCGCTGTCGCAGTGTAAGAGCACATAATCATGGTGAAAGGATGTCATTGTCTTTACATCTATCGGTGAACTTGTAGAAAGTCATTCCACGTGATGTTCAGATGATTAACAGGCATAGCAGATCCAAAAATATGTTGTAAATGAGGTTCAACTATTCCTTGCTCATGGAATCAAATCCTTGATGTTTACTCGATAGCCACTTCATGATTATGTGCAACAAAACAATCCATAACTTGGGAACACCAGTTTTCTTAAAATCCTTTGCATAGTATGTTCATTTAAACCTAATTTCGAGGAGAGAGGATTAAAAACGATCTCTAAAGTGACAAATCCTTATGGGTTCTCTATAACTCAATTACCTTAAAAATGTGGATCCGGTAATGGTTCATATTTGATCATTTGAGACCAATACTTCGGTGTTTCCTTCATTTATGCGAACACATTTGAATGCTAATTCCAAGCTTTCTTGTACCAACATGGATATCTTTCATTTCTTCTGCACAAAGCATGCAATTCAACCACATAAGTCTTAAATTTTCACAAACAGTCATCAATCTTACATTTAACCGCTAATTTTAGGTGGATCGAGGCTCGTGACTGTCGCCACAAGGACATTGAGGTGAACTCAACATGTGGCTTGGATGCCAGGATGGAATTTATAAGAGGGTTTTGCTGAGAAATCCGAATCTAGGTCTATTGGGTTGATTCCATCTATAGTCGGAGTTTTACGAGGCACCAATATTAACGACTAGGAAGAGGGAGTTTCAAAGAGGTGATAGGTTGCATGTACAAGATTAACTAGTAGGGAAAAGGGAGTTTCTTCTACAAGCAGTTGGGAATAGTAGGGTTTGTGGTGGAGATCTGGATACCAACTTGGATCGTGATATCACTTTTGGAACTGATATTTCTACCCTATGTCTGGGTTACAAGAAATTCAGCCTTAGATAATCCAAGTGGACACTTACGATTCTAGGCACAAAAGACGTAAGTCGATATGCTAGAGATTCTTGAGAGTTTAATGAAAAACGATAGCTAAAAATTGTATGTCTCTTCTGTAAAGAAGAGTCTTTTATATAATAAACGATATTAGGGTTTCATTAGGGTTGGGCCGCATATAATTGCTTAGGTGACGAGTCAAGGAATCTGGACTTTTAATGAGGATTTAGGGTTACCAAAACTAACGATTTTCGTTAGTTTTACCATAATCACCCTCAAGAATCCAAATATTCCATTATGTTCCCATATGTAAAATTTGGAGAGGTTTTGGGGCGCTTCCCTAAACCTCGCGGGACCCCAGACAGGGGCTCTGCCCCTTGGACCCCACTAGGGGCGCTGCCTCCGAACCCCCGACTAGTCGTCAAACCGGCTTCTAATTTGATCGTATACATGCATGCACTCCGCACTGACCCGTATACATATTAGAATACAAATTATGAAGCCCCTTAGCTCACATGTTAATTCCAGTTACATAAAATGACATGGTGACACTAAAATCACCAACACAAGCAACTTTTGAGGAGGCGATCGTGGCTTAGAGAGGAGGTGGGTTGATCGAATGGGTTTTGTGGCATCAAGAGGAGAGTGATACAGTGAGTGATTTTGATGAGCGTATGTATGGAAAAAGTCTAATAAGTTTGTTCATGTAAGTTTCTTGTTCTCAAATATCAATTCAACTTTTACTACCGACACTTTGATGAAATTATTTCCAGATTTGAAAGATTGTTATATCGTAGGGTTTATAGATGGCACATGGTATTGCATGTGACAACCGTCAACTTCCGGTCAAGTCAAAGTCAAGTAAAGTCAACAAGTCAAACCGTTCGGCTCAATTAACCCTCGTATATTAGGGTTTACATTATGTTTACTATTGTACTACACCCTATCTTAATGCAAAGTATCACTTTGAGTCTTCACGTGTTGAGAAAATCTAAAACCTAATCAGGGTAAGTGATGGAACTACTCGATAAAACATTAATACATACCCTCCGGGGACGTATAACACTCATAACAAGGCTTAATGGGGTTTACAAATCTTACATTTCGAAGCTAAACACTCACAAAGGTCACAAATAAAGTCTCTCTCTCTCCCAAATCTCTCCCATATCTCTCTCATAATCTCTCTCAACTTTTTATAATCACTCGGGGCATCCCGACCCTTAACTTGGTCAAAAATCACTCGAAACGGAAAGATTTATGGAAAAACAACTTAAAGGGGGTGAATCCTCACTATATGAACCGAAGCTAGCTATAAGAACCGAACCCTAAGGACCGAACCAGCCAAGACCGAAACTTGCTTAAGGTACCGAACTCCCCCTTCGGTTCGGATCAGACCCTTCGGACCGAAGCTTCATCTGCTCACTTCGACTTCGCCTCCCATATGACATTTTCGCCTGTACGCTTCTCGGACTGAACCCACGTTCGGTCCTTAGCAACATGAACCGAACCCTCGCAGGTTCGCTCCTCGTTTCCTAGTTTTCGATCGTTTTCGCGTTTTGAGTCCATTTTTCATGGTTTTAACGTGGGATTTTCACCTATTTTGACATATAAGACTCTATATATTCATATTTTAATCACATTTTGTGGGAAATCATAATCTAAGAATAATATCTATTCTGAAAGATATTGAGGTGGAGTGTTGATTTTTCCATAAAGTAATGACAAAAACTATCTTCCACACCCACTCTATGACCAACCTCCGGTCACTATTCACCTCTATCTAGTCAACTATTTGTCCTCCCACACTCTTCTCCAACAAGATATCTTGATCAAAGGCTGGAAAATCCTTATCTCTCCTCCCACCTTATTCACTCTTTCCCCAAAAAACAAAACACACCTCTTTCACTTTCTCTCTCTAAGAACTCGAGATTTCAAGGGCTGATCTCAAGCTTTTCATATACTTTTGGTAGGTATCTTCATCCTACTCTTAATTATTTTACACTTCTTCACTCAAATCATAGAGTTCTCATACAAATATCGTCATATTTGTTCTTAGGATCTTCAAAATCTTCAAGCATCTTCCAAGTGTTCTTGGCTTGGAAACCTCTTTTCTTCAACATTTATCTCAGGGAATCACTCAAGGTGAGTTCATACCCCCACATTTTCATGTTTTCTTCAGGTTTTAGGGGGAGAATACAAGTTAAATTACCAAAAACTTAACTAAACTCAAACATCAACTTTCCACAAGAAAGTTTAGTTCCATTCACGGACTGTTTTGACCAACTTAAACTTAAAATCTTTCAAAACTGTTTAATATGCAAATAGTTCAAGTTTATACCTTTAAAATGACTACTTGCATATGTTCATACGATTTTTCTACAATTTATTGTGATTTTTACAAAACTGTCTATCACTGTCGCTACGATTTTGGACCAGTGAATATGAACGTTCTCACACAAGTTAGAGACTTCTAAAAATCATAATAAAAATTATGAACAAACTAGACACATTTTCCAAACTCTTAGAGTTTACGGATTCAGTTTTTGACTTCATATGATTTTTCCGTGATTTTTCTAAAACAGTGAAGAAAAGCTAAAAACTAGTTAAACAGCTTACAACTTTTATAACACTTTGTAACATGTTGAGCAAAGTGTTTATCCTTGATGACTTCATATTTTACATGTGTTTTCTGTTTAGTTACATTTAAATAACAAAAATTACTTAGTGAATGATAAGAGTCCTTTATCATTACAAACATACAAGATGAAACATAAGAAGTATAGTTATGTTTTGCTAAACATATTACTTACACAGAAAAGGTTTTACTCTCAATACAAACGGGTTTTCATTTGCCTCGTGATAAATTATAAAAGGGTATAGTTTATGGATTTCACATTTCAAATTTAATACACGAAGGGGGATTTCAATTCCTCCACATAAAAGGTTTTACACGCATAATACATGTAAACTCGTTATCGTAAATTGTGAGACACGTCTTCATTGTACTCTTAGAGTACAGGTTAAAATTCCTTAAATAGTTATAACCAAAGTCTCTTGTAGGGAGAGAGTGATAATTGTGTATATATCTATATTGGGATTGACAACCCACACCCATGTTGCTTGCAACAGCCGGATCGGCCGATCGGGGGTGACAAATGTCATTTCAATTTCGACGCCTGAAGAACGTCGCAACAGGCATCTTTGTTATAGTATGGTTATAACGACTCGCATAGGGAGATAAAGACATGTACAGTTTATGGGAATTTCTACTTTAAAAAGGGGTTTTATAATTAAAACTGTATACCTCGTCACAAGTACGAAACACACATACATATACTCGGTCTTGGGATTTAAGACTACATAACATTTTATAAGGAAAATATTGGATTTTTCTTGGGTATTCATTACATTTACAAACAAAGGTTTTCAAACTCGGGATACAATACTCGATTTTATTTCGAATAATAAAGCTACTATACATACTGGTGGTAAAGAGGGTTTTCAAACAGAAAGTACAATACATGTTGGTGGTAAGAAGGGTTTTCAAACAAAACATACAATACATGCTGGTAGAAGCCAGGGTTTTCAAACTCTACATTCAAAAGCTTATGAACTCACCAACTTAATTGTTGACATTTTTTCGAAACTACTTGTATTCTCAGGAAATCAGTAAAACAAGTAACCCGCAGCTTTTGAGGATGGGATGCTAAGGCATCAAACAATTCATTTTGTCATCATAGTGTAATTGATTTTGAATTATGTAAACTCATACTATGGTGTAACTTTTTCAATTATATTTATGATGGTTGTATTTACTTTGAGCACTATGATACTCGTTGTTATGATACTAATCATGAAGTCCTCCGTCCCCGAACGTTTTCGTCATCCTTGGTTCGGGGGTGTGACATTGCATCATAACACTACTTAAAGAACATGATTCTTGACAAAGATGTATCTAGATCGTCTAAGTTTTCAGTCGGAACAGGGGTTAGAGAAGGTGGGAATGGACCGGTTTCAGATGTTACTAACATTTGGGTTTTCTTGCTTCACTGCTTGGTTGTGTGTGTATGTATGTGAATGAGAAAGAGAGAACAGTAAATCAATCTTCCTGTGTAGTATCTTGGGATATAGAGAGCTTTCTAAAAAGTATAATTAAAAAAATACGTTTAACACTAATCCATGTGGACGCCTTGTCAACACCACGTGGACCACTTTCAGTTAACCAAAATGCTATATGGATACCAGCTCAACCAGGAAACAGGATAAGCCCTTTATTTTAGGGATATTTCCTTATTTAACTTGTATTTTGAAAGTTTAAGGCGCTATAATACAAAAAAAAAACTTTAGGGACCATTTAAAACAAAAGACAAAAGTTGGTTGGATTATGATGACATTAACCCCACAATCAATCTATGTCATCAAAATTCATTGAAGAGTTTAAGGAGGTGCCTTTTTCCTTTACTTTTGATGAGGTGCAGGCCAGAAAAATATCTTTAATATGTTGTCTGTATTGATAAATCCTACTATGTGCATTGTGGGCTGGATTTTATTGTTCCTTTATCAAGTAATTTTATTTTTACTTGTAAATAATTAATTGCACATCTAGGAGATTCCATGGAAAATGACATCATAATTAATGAGTATATATTTCCACCATATGTACGAAATCCTTTTTTGAAACCGGCTTCCATAGCTTGAAGAATAACTCTAATGTATATAGCTCTTCGATAATGAATATCTTTTTCATCAAATTTTATATTTTTTTCTGCCTCACTACAGTAATAAAAAATGATTACATTTTTCCTATATGCATGAAACGATAGATAGGGTATTTGTCGTCTTCATAAAAATCAAGTCTTGTTGATATAAATTTAAGGACCATAATATCTTTTGGAGATATAATAGGGTTATTAATGTAATATTTTTGTACATCCTCTTTTACCTATTGTGGTAACATATTTATCTCACGGAATTTTGAATATGTGAGCTATATCAAATTTATGGCACCAAAATTGTACCAATATTTGATTTCTTTAGGTGGAGAATCTTGTAAATAATTAATTATAGGATAAACGCCAAAAAAATCAACATATCTAAAACATGTATCACATAAGTTAAATAATTCTCTCATTTTAGAACTTTGCATTTCAACAACCGAATGTTGACCTATAAAGTCAAACCGAAATCATTTTCATTAGAAAATCTGTTTCCCAACCTGAGGTCTCAATAAAATATGTTCCTCAATAGTTTTTGAATATGTTGGTATATGTTTATCTTTAGAGATTGATTTCCCTACATGCAGAAGGAGGTGTACTGTTTTTTTTTTTTTTTCAAAAATCAATGTTTTCGATTATACCCATAATAGTTATGTTGCATGTATCATAATTATTTATTCTCTTTTCTATCTGTTCAACAACTAAAAGTAGTAAAGCGATAAAATCTTTTGCATTGCTAGGAAGATTAGCAATATCAAAAATGTTTGATGCATATTCTTTGATTGTGCTTATATGTGCTTACATTATAGATTTTCTCTATTTATTCATCCATCTTTGGTTAAGAAAATTTGATAAAACATTTTTACAAGATTTGACAATTTCAATATAAAAAATATATGTAAATAAAAGTGTTTGACATCTAATTAATCTTTTATATTCAGGTTTAGAAGGCGAAATATTTTTTATAAATGGTTTTACTTGGGTGTTATCAGTTTTAATAAAAAGTTTTTTGGTAATAAAAAGCAGTGAATTTTTTGACTACTTTTTACTACCTCTAGCAACTCTTTTTCATTAATATGATATTCAGTCTGTGTATTAGAAAATGTTCCCGAACAATACTCACATATACTTTCGCCAATCTTTTCATGTTTAGAGTTACAATCTATTCTCTTAAGGACTCCACTACAATAATTTTCAGATGCATCTGTTTCTAGAATTAAATCATCATCTTCTTTTGGTAATTGAAATTTTGGTAAAACTTTTCAATTTTCTTTTATCTTTTTTACTTGGTTTTCTATACCTTTATCAAAGCTAAAAAACTTTATCCTATTTTAGTAACTTTTGGAAAGGTTTTCTTGATGCAGGTAGATTATTAATGAAATCGAAAGCATAATTTAGCATTGTGAGGAAACTTTGTACTTATTTTTTATTTATTAATTTATTCGGAAAAACAATTATCATTTCAAGTATATGACATTAAAGTTCTATCCCAATACTGTAACACTTAGTTTTAGTGATGTTTTAATTTTAGGACATCGGGCCAGAATTTTATCAAGTGAAGGGTTGTGATTCAAAGGAATAAAGTTTAGACCCTTTCAACTATTGATAATGTTGGATTAAGTGATTAAAGCCCTCGATTTGTGACTTGAAGCAAAAGACTAAAATTGGAAAGGTGATATTGTAGGCTTCTTGCATGAATTGAGTATTTTAGTTTGATATGTTTCTAGTCAAAAGTAACTAGATAGAATAGTGGGGCTGATCAATACCTTTTCATGTATATAAAGAACGTTGAAAACGAAGAAGTTATGGTTGTTTGAAGTTACATGGGAAACAGGGAATTTTTTCCCTACGTTAGGCGTAGGAGCTGAATTATGGACACGAGTTTAATGACCTACGTAGGGCGTACGTTATGCTACACAGGGCGTAGCTGTTGTAGACCAAATGTAACACCGAAAACTTCAAAACAATTTTTTTTTTCGTTTAAAAATAATCGTTTAATTCTTAAAAACACTTTGCTTAAAATCTCATTCATAATTGAATTACAAAACATAACTCCATTTTCACTTGCATAATAAACCAGGATCCTTAAAACATGACTCTTTCTCTGGTGTGTACAATCGAGCCAGTGCCATCCTGTGATCCTGAGAGAAACCTGAAACACATAACACAAAACACTGTAAGCACGAAGCTTAGTGAGTTCCCCAAAATATCACACATAACACATATTAACCACTCGAGGCTATAACTCTGTGGGTCCGTGGACCCTACTCTGTGAACCTTCCAGTTCTAACTCTGTAAACATGCACAACATAAATCACATAGAAATAATGCAGTACAACACATAACATACATAGCATACAAATACTCTGTCACATAACTCTGGTTACCTACTCAAGGTAAAGTATAGTGAGAAGACTCACCTGGCAAGCAGGAAGCAGATATCCTCACGCTTGCATCTCGAACTCACCACCATCTATCACATAAGGCAAAAGCTCTCTTGAACATAACTCTCGAGACTAGACTCAATCCTCTCTTGGCACCCTCTTAAGGGTAAAAGACCGTTTTACCCCCTTCTTGGTCCAAAGGCCACATTGCTGACCAAACCCTAAAAGTCAACAAAAGTCAATGGTCAAACTTTGACCCAACTCGCCGAGTGCACTCCGGTGACTCGGCGAGTACACACATGTCCACTAACTCTTTGTCCCGCTTGGTACGTCGAGTCCCTCCCTATGCTCGACGAGTCATACCGGACAGGAATCGCGGGGCCACCCCGACTCAACTCGCCGAGTCTCAAGAACAACTCGGCAAGTACCGCCTTGAACTCCAGTCCTCTAACCCCCTCCTGACTCACTGAGTCATCCCCCAACTCGGCAAGTCTATTCACTGAGCAATTTACGTGAAACCCTAACCCTACTCGCCGAGTCTCAAGAACAACTCGGCGAGATCATGCCATGCACAAACTCTACTGACCTCCTAAGGTCAGATCTGTTTCCCCAAACCATAGATCTGGCCTCCCCAAGCATGAATGTCATGTAAAGTTCGAAACTTGATGCTTGTATAACCACAACAAGGCATCAAAAGGAGATTTAGTCCCAAAAATGGCAACCTAAGGCCAATAACCCCAAACTGGTCCATAAAGCTCCAAGGGTCAAGGTCTCTGGACCTCTTTGAGTCCAGATCCAAGGCACAAACTCGAAGAGGGACCATTTGCTCCACATAATCACTCTCCAAAGGGGGTTAGAAAACCCTAAATCTAATGATCAACACCAAAACTGAAGGAGGTTCGAACCATTACCTCGAAATGATGTCTCTGAACTCTGGAACTGCTTGAATCGCACCTCCTATTTGCTCTTGTCACCTTCTTCTTGCTAAACCAAGGGTTCAAGGATCAAAAAGTGACTTCTTCTCCCTCACAACGATTTGGCTCACTTAGGGTTCTCTCAAGGGACTGGTAGCCGCAATGGGAGGCTATAAGTGCCCTTAAATAGGCTCCAAACCCGGGGGATTAGGGTTTCATTAAACAGCGTGGACTCGCCGAGTCCGGACGTGAACCCGGATGAACATCCGCGACCCTACCCGGTGAGTCTTGGCTCCAACTCGCCGAGTTCCTCCTCAAACTCCAAAATAATTAAATAAAATGATATACCTGGGAAATCAAGATGTTACAATTCTCCCCCACTAGAATCAGACTTCGCCCTCGAAGTCTCACTCTGGAAACAACTCTGGATGCTGCTCACGCATCTCGCGCTCCGGCTCCCAAGTAAGCTCTGACCCCTTCCGGTGTTGCCACTGGACCTGCACCAGAGGCACCTCTTTGTTCCTCAGAAACTTGATCTTTCGATCCCGAAAAAGCCACCGGTCTCTCAACGTAGTTCAGGCCCATATCCACCTGAATATCCTTTAATGGCACTACTGCCGACTCCTCGGCTATACACTTTCGCAGCTGTGACACATGGAAAGTGTCATGGATCTGACCTAGCTCTGGAGGTAGCTCCAACCGATAGGCTATCCTGCCTACCCTCGCGATCACCCGAAAAGGACCGATATATCGGGGCCCAAACTTGCCCCTCTTCCTGAATCAGGTCACTCCTTTCCAAGGAGAGACCTTCAGGAGTACAAAGTCACCGACCAAAAATTTGAGCTCGGACCGGCGCCTGTCCGCATAACTCTTCTGGCAACTCTGAGCGGTCAACAACCTCTGCCTGACCTGCTGTATCTTCTCTGACGTCTGAAGCACGATCTCTGTACTTCCCATCACACGTTGCTCTACCTCTCCCCAGCAAATGGGGTCCGATACCCCCTTCCCTACAACAGCTCAAAGGGTGGCATACTGATGCACTAATGATGGCTGTTGTTGTAGGAAAACTCTGCCAAGGGAAAATACGGGCCACAATTTCCCCCCGAAATCTAATACACATGCCTGAAGCATATCCTCAAGCGTCTGAATCGTTCGCTCGCTCTAAAGTGTCCACAGACATCACCATGGTAAACTCTAGCTCATTTCTCATATTCATCTTCGATACCGAGCACCAGGTCAGCTTTTGGCCCCACAGCTGAACCCCCAAAGGTCACACATAACATGATCCAAAATATCTCACTAACTTCCTCCCCGTGACTACTATCACGGCCCAGTGACACCCAAGTCACGAAATTCCCTTTTCCTCATAAAAATACAATCCAATCGAAGATCGACTCAGCTCTAACCTCTGGCGTCTGCTGCGCATATTCTCCCGCGCGCCTCGCTGATCCTCCCGACAGAGACAGAGACCCAGCCTCGCCCCGGTTTAACCACCAGGCTCCAAAAGCTCCACACCAGGGCTACTCAAGCCTAAAACTCTTCTGCATCATGCACTTATCGGAGAACACTCCATCATCACACTCTCTTGCCGTCTAGAGGGTACTATGGCTTCCCGCAACATTACGACAGCCTCTGACTAGTGAGTACTACGGATCCCCGTAGTATCACAACGCCAACTAACTAGTGAGTACTACGGCTCCCCGTAGTACCACGACTCCCTCCCTCTGACTTGTAAGTACTACGACTCCCCGTAGCATCACAACACCCTCTGACTGGCAAATACTACGACTCCCCGTAGCATCACGACTCTCTCTCTCTCTCTCTCTGGCTTGTGAGTACTACGGCTCCCCATAGCATCACAACACCCTCTGACTGGTGAATACTACGGCTCCCTGTAGCTTCACCCTATACTCTCATTCTCATTACAACGCCACACTATGTTCACTAACTCATGCACCGAAGACTATCATAGATAGTTACACACACACTTACCCCAATATGCATTACAGACTCTGGCGGCAACTGCCATATCACAGATGCTACCTCTGCAGAGATCCACTTCCTTAAATAACCCCTCTTGATGACAATACACGAAGGGCTCCCACTGGAACCGTGGATACATGATACATCACTAGTCATATTAAACCCAAGACTCTAAATAACTTCGAAATCAGAATGCTATACGCGGAAACCACGGAACACCCTAATAGAGCATCACAATGTCCTGCCTCTACCACTGATTCCCTTACTCCCAGCACCATACACATACAACAATACATTTCCTCTGAATCCCATAATAATTTCCTATTTCACTCAATGCGCAACTTCAGTGCATCCAAACACTCAATTGGAATACAAGGAAGGCGCTAACTCTTCAGAACACACTGCTGATCCTCCGAAACCCTTTCCACTACTGTTCAAAATCCAAGCAAGAATACACATCCTAGCCCGGGAGTTGGCTACTCGACAATCTTCTACCCATATTTCAAATCAAAAGTTCTCAACTGCCCATACCATCATTATGAGTCTTCCACTTGAAACGACTCTGACCCCCACCAGATTGCTGACCATTGACCACCCATCGTGGAGACACCCATCCTTCTCTCAGACATATACCACATGCATTATCTCGCCCTGCACCCTTCCTTGATCACCAATGACCCTGATCTCATGAATTCAAGCCGTAGGTTTCTGTATCCAACCCCTAACTGCTCTTGCACAAATCTATGGTTCTCTCAATAAACCACCCGGTTCTCCCCCACTTAGGGTTCGAACCATCACTATCTGACACATCAACAACCTTACAAACTATTTTCACCAGCAATAACGCACCTGCCCCTGGAAAGTGCTACGCAACGCCCGATAATCCCCTTTAAGGAAATCAATCGATCTCATAACTCTGAACCTCAGATGAAATCCTCAGGAACTTCTCGTCACGACTGCCTCTAGTCGTTCCAAGTCTCATACCAATCCAATACCAAACAACTCAACTGTCCAATAACATCACTGACTCATAGACTGGACCACGAAATCATCTTACTCCCCCACCTCGACTCATCAACCGACGTTCCAACACATGGATCATCCCAAGAACAGGGACCCACTCCCATATTCACTACCCAACATAGATAGAAAAAAAAACCACTGCACTGATTAACTCGAATGGACTCCCCACTGATACCTCTACAATACGCCCTACTATACTCAAATAGGTGTAACGTGGTCCTCGACTATCTCAGTCCCAACTGACTATCTGCTCATGGTAAATCACTGCCTCGCGGCACACATGCTACCTTATACTCTGATGGAAAATCATCATCAATGACAACCTGCAGGGTTTACCCCCAAACCCCAAACTTAAACATCGTGCCTCTCGTGTTTCGCACACGAACATAAATAGCACCACCCAGGTCATAGAAGGTGTCATCTTCTCTATCGACTGATTGCTCAACTCAGACCGAAATTCTCCCCGTCCTCCGACTCCTTACCAAAATACTCTGAAAGGCTCTCGACCTCCCTCTCAAGGGACGCCTCTTCGAACTCAATCATGTCCCACTAGCCTAAAACCCATAGCGTCCAATCTCTACCTCATCAATCATGACCGGATAACCGGAGAACCACAAACATCATTCACTACGAACCATGGTACTCATCCCATGACATCTCTTCTCAATATGCTCCGGTGTATGGTACTCGAACCATAATATCACTCCTCCATCTGCTCTGATGTATGGTACTCAAACCATAACATCATTCCTTCATCCGCTCCGATGTATGGTACTCGAACCATAACTTCACTCCTCGATCCGCTCCGATGTATGGTACTCGAACCATAACATCACTCCTCAATCCGCTTCGATGTATGGTACTCGAACCATAACATCACTCCTTAATCCGCTTCGATGTATGGTACTCGAACCATAACATCACTCCTCAATCCGCTCCGATGTATGGTACTCGAACCATAACATCACTCCTCAATCTGCTCCGATGTATGGTACTTAAACCATAACATCACTCCTCAATCCGCTCCGATGTATGGTACTCGAACCATAACATCACTCCTCAATCTGCTCCAATGTATGGTACTCGAACCATAACATCACTCCTCAATCCGCTCCGATGTATGGTACTCGAACCATAATATCACTCCTCAATCCGCTCCGATGTATGGTACTCAAACCATAACATCACTCCTTAATCTGCTCCGATGTATGGTACTCGAACCATAACATCACTCCTCATTCCGCTCCTTAGAACCTTCATAATACTCCCTGTATCAAGTATGGGTCCTCTGCTTTCAGTAGTACGGGCCCATACTACCTACCACATCTACCCATACTTTCCACACGGACTATCCCGGAGCTCCTAAGTAGCTGCTCGACCTTCTCGTTCACCAATTCCGTTGCGCGCGCTCGCTTCCTAGCGAAATTCTCTACTCTGCCAACGCACTTATCTGGCTAAGGTTACCCCCTAGGCTCTTCCTAGATTCCCACACTTCTCTGCCATCAGCTACTGAAGAACTCCTAATGATGCCAGCCATCTACCTCCTGAATATCATCATATTCGCTTGGTAGCTGACTCCCATCATCGAGAGTTCCACAAAGCACGAAGCAAGCAACATTCGAGCATCGAAGAATATATATGAATCACTCTGGGTGATAACTCCGCTTGCTCTGCTCATCCTTGAAAGTACCACCGAACTCTGCAACTCTTCCCCTTGCGGGTTCTAACTATTCTTTCGCTAAGTACCACGGTACTTATCTAGGTATCTCCCCTAGATTACTCCTCTACTCAAATCCCCTAAAGGATTCCAACTAAATATTCTCACTCATCACATACTCAAAAGCACATCACATATAACAACAATTCCTAGGCTAAGGCATCACAAATCAGGCCACTCTAGTCCTAAGATATGGAATACCTAGCATGTCTCTAGCATGCAATAATATCTCATAAAGTGCATCATAAATATCTCATAACACAAAAGTAAGGGTATTTTGGGAAATCACCGTTCGGGCTCTGGCTGATTGTACACACTGCTCTTTCTCGCTCTCTCTTTGAACTCTTATTCACTTTAGAAAATTATTTCTTTGAAAACTTTTCTTACTTCCTCAGTTTGAGTCCAGATTTACCCGAAGGCGCATCCGAATCCCTCAAACCAAGGCTCTGATACCAACTTGTAACACCGAAAATTTCAAAACAATTTTTTTTCGTTTAAAAATAATCGTTTAATTCTTAAAAACACTTTGCTTAAAATCTCATTCATAATCGAATTACAAAACATAACTCCATTTTCACTTGCATAATAAACCAGGATCCTCAAAACATGACTCTTTCTCTGGTGTGTACAATCGAGCCGGTGCCGTCCCGTGATCCTGAGAGAAACCTGAAACACATAACACAAAACACTGTAAGCACGAAGCTTAGTGAGTTCCCTAAAATACCACACATAACACATATTAACCACTCGAGGCTATAACTCTGTGGGTCCGTGGACCCTACTCTGTGAACCTTCCGGTTCTAACTCTGTAAACATGCACAACATAAATCACATAGAAATAATGCAGTACAACACATAACATACATAGCATACAAATACTCTGTCACATAACTCTGGTTACCTACTCAAGGTAAAGTATAGTGAGAAGACTCACCTGGCAAGCAGGAAGCAGATATCCTCACGCTTGCATCTCGAACTCGCCAACATCTATCACATAAGGCAAAAGCTCTCTTGAACATAACTCTCGAGACTAGACTCAATCCTCTCTTGGCACCCTCTTAAGGGTAAAAGACCGTTTTACCCCCTTCTTGGTCCAAAGGCCACATTGCTGACCAAACCCTAAAAGTCAACAAAAGTCAACGGTCAAACTTTGACCCAACTCGCCGAGTGCACTCCAGTGACTCGGCGAGTACACACATGTCCACTAACTATTTGTCCCGCTTGGTACGTCGAGTCCCTCCCTATGCTCGACGAGTCATACCAGACAGGAATCGCGGGGCCACCCAACTCGGCAAGTCTATTCACTGAGCAATTTACGTGAAACCCTAACCCTACTCGCCGAGTCTCAAGAACAACTCGGCGAGATCATGCCATGCACAAACTCTACTGACCTCCTAAGGTCAGATCTGTTTCCCCAAACCATAGATCTGGCCTCCCCAAGCATGAATGTCATGTAAAGTTCGAAACTTGATGCTTGTATAACCACAACAAGGCATCAAAAGGAGATTTAGTCCCAAAAATGGCAACCTAAGGCCAATAACCCCAAACTGGTCCATAAAGCTCCAAGGGTCAAGGTCTCTGGACCTCTTTGAGTCCAGATCCAAGGCACAAACTCGAAGAGGGACCATTTGCTCCACATAATCACTCTCCAAAGGGGGTTAGAAAACCCTAAATCTAATGATCAACACCAAAACTGAAGGAGGTTCGAACCATTACCTCGAAATGATGTCTCTGAACTCTGGAACTGCTTGAATCGCACCTCCTATTTGCTCTTGTCACCTTCTTCTTGCTAAACCAAGGGTTCAAGGATCAAAAAGTGACTTCTTCTCCCTCACAACGATTTGGCTCACTTAGGGTTCTCTCAAGGGACTGGTAGCCGCAATGGGAGGCTATAAGTGCCCTTAAATAGGCTCCAAACCCGGGGGATTAGGGTTTCATTAAACAGCGTGGACTCGCCGAATCCACTAATGGACTCGTCGAGTCCGGACGTGAACCCGGATGAACATCCGCGACCCTACTCGGCGAGTCTTGGCTCCAACTCGCCGAGTTCCTCCTCAAACTCCAAAATAATTAAATAAAATGATATACCTGGGAAATCAGGATGTTACACCAAAACCCTAACCCTAGTGTTTTGAGTCGTATTTAAGGGCTCTAACTTTGTGGGATCACTTTCATGACCAGCCTCCATTACCTCATACCGTTACTATGAAACCTTAGTCACCATTTGTGAATTTTGGAGATTTTAGAGAGCTTTGTGTGCTCTTTGAAGGAAGAAGGTGCTTGTAGGACCAAGTGGGAAGCTTCAAGGTGTGTAGACCTGGGATATTCAAGCCTACATTTATTTCTAGAAGGTATAAAGCTTCTAACTTGCTCATTGGTTTCATAGATCTTGTTATTTATCATATTTGACCCTTTTTGGTCCCTTGAGCTTGTGTTTTAGGCTTAGGACTAGTAGGACTTGGAAAGCCGTGCTTTTGTGCTTATTCTTTAAGTCATGGATGTGGTGTTAGCATTTTTGGTCATTTTAGTGTATAAAGTTTAGATCGTGCTTGATGGGAGTGTCTCTATGGGTAAAGTTGGAAACTTTATCCATTAAGACATTGTAAAGGTCCATATTTGAATGTTTGAGGGATTGACTTTCTGTATTAAGAGCTTAATGGAAACGTTGGACATCAGGTGCTATGTGGGGCGTAATCTTCTTTATGATGGGTGTAGTGTTGATTCTTCTTGCTTAGCTACCTTATGCTATATGTTGAGCATAGAGCTACATGATACGTTGGGCATAAGTGGTCTAAGGCTGAACCTTGACTTTTGACTGTTGACCGTTGACTTTGACCAAATCCATGTTTGTTGTATATGTGACTTGTAGAGATGGATATTGGATATATGATGATCATTGTTATCTTCTAGTTTGCAAGGTGAGTTTCTCACTATACTCATGGGTAGAAAACACCAATGCCGAACCACTAGATTATATTATGTATCCTTGTGTGTAACGACCCGTTTCCGGTATGTTAATTAATTTGATTTGGGCTAAGTTTTCAAGAGGGACTCGGCGAGTTCTAGCCTGACTCGCCGAGTCGGGTCGCGCATCTTGTGCACGCGGGAGCCGGCGACTCGGCGAGTCCATATCCTGGACTCGGCGAGTCCGTCCGTCTGGGTGAAACCCTAACTCCCCGGGTTTGCTCACTATTTAAACCCCCATTATAGCCTCCATCTCGTCACTTTCCCCCTGAGAGCACTGTGAGAAACCCTAAACCTTCCTCTTGTGAGCTTATAAGTGATCTTGTTCCATTTTGTGAAGGGGTGAAGAAGGAGAAGAAGAAGGAAGCAAGGAAACGAGTTCTAGTGCCAAGATCCAAGATCAAGTGTGAACTTATTGAGGTATTTTCGGAGTTCTCTTCTGGTTTCATGCTTAAACTTCCATTAGAGCTCTTTTAAGGGCTATTTGATGCTTGTTCCAAGCTTTATGCTTGCTTGATTGTGTTATTGAGCCGAAATACCTTTGGATCTGAGTGTTGGGGTGTTGAAGAGTCCAGATCCACTGTCTTTTTGGAGTTACATTGCTTATTAGCCATGGATCTACCCTTATTGTGCATATTTTAGTCTTATTTCCCTCATTCATGTGGTTGTGCACGTAAAGTTGGAAACTTTACGTGGTAAAACAGCTTAATGGACCTAGATCTATCATTTGCATGTGTTGGATTCAAGAGAAATCGAGTAAAAATATGTTGCATGGCGGCGACTCGGCGAGTCGGAGGAACGACTCGACGAGTCAGGTCGCGAGTCCCGAGTTCTTCAGTTCCTTCAGTGTCGAGTGTACGAGGTGAGTTAGGGAGTGGACTCAGCGAGTTAAGAGTAGACTCAGTAATGGAGGGACTCGGCGAGTTTGTTCATACAACTCGGCGAGTCTAAGGCAATCTCCTTGAGGATTAAGAACAACTCGTCGAGTCTGTTCATCTGACTCGGCGAGTCGGATGAAGATCATCTGAGTTCTTGGATCCAGAGGGTACTCGTCGAGTCGATGCCACACTCGACGAGTAACAGCAGGTAAGAGTTGAACGGAGAGTCTAGGACTCGGCGAGTCGGGTATCCCGACTCGGCGAGTCAGCCCTGAGTAAGTCAACTTTGACCAAGGGTAAAAGAGTCATTTTACCCTGAGTGTAGTGCTAGTGATTGATTGAGTGTGTTATGGATTTGTAGCCGAGGAGATTCAGGAGCAGCAGCCGTTAGCTTTCCGAGCCGCACTCTCATCCGCTAGCTTACGAGGTGAGTTTCCTTCCCGTAGGGGCGGGTCTAAGGCCACAATGCCGACCCGTCCAGTTAATAGTAGTTTCCGGACTTCGGTCCGATGTAGTAGTTAGTATGTTTGATGCCTTCGTGGTTCAGACATGTTTTATGTGCTATGTGTATGTGTTTATGTTCCGGGCCACGGCCCGATGCAGTATGCAGTATAAATTGTTATGATATGCTATGCTATGTGCAGTCAGTCCCGGACCTCGGTCCGATGCAGGGGACACGGTCCCAGTTAGTTCCGGACTTCGGTCCGATGCAGTCAGTTCCGGACTTCGGTCCGATGCAGTTAGTTCCGGACTTCGGTCCGATGCAGTCAGTTCCGGACTTCGGTCCGATGCAGGCGACAAGGTCCCAGTCAGTTCCGGACTTCGGTCCGATGCAGTTTTCCGGGTCCCGACCCGATGCAGTGGGCAAGGCCCAAAATGTGTTTATATGTTGTTGTATGGTATGTGGTAAGTTGGGGGAGCTCACTAAGCTTCGTGCTTACAGTTTCAGTTTTGGTTTCAGGTACTTCCGCAAGCAAAGGGAAGAGCTCTGGATGACGGCATCGCACACACCACCGTTTCAGCTTTAGTTTGGATTTGATTTAGTTGTTGTTTTGGATATAGCATGTTACATTTCCGCACAGTACTTTATTATCTTTTGGGACATATCACGCATGGTTTATCTATATGATACTCTGATTATAGTTTTGATGGTATTAAAAACGAAATTTTTGGGTCGTATTTTTGGGTCGTTTCATTGTGTATAGGATATTGTTATGTTATAGTAGTGTGTTATATTGGTAGATTTGTGTAATTATTTTTTTTGTTGGTTATTGATGATCTATTTACATATGTTGGGATAGTGTAGTTAGGTTGATGCAGTACTGCTTTGTGTTGTACGCCAACAAACCCGGGAGCATTCCAGTCATAAGCTGATGACCGGGAGGGCATTCTAGTCTTGTGTTGTGGGCTCGGGAGCAATATATTCATAAGATGAGGGTCAGGAGGACATTCCAGTCTAATGTTGTAGGCTCGGGAGCGGTCCAACTTTATGTTGCATGCTCAAGAGTGGTCCAATCTTGTGTTATAGGCCTGCGGGCGGCCTAGTCTTATGTTATAGGCCCAATATGCATGCGTTGTATATATATTGTTGTGTGGGGTATTTTGGGGGAACTCAGTAAGTTTCGTGCTTACCCAGTTGTGTATAAATGTTTTTCAGGTACCATTGGTGATAATGGGAAGAAGAAAGCATGATCGTATTGTTGGATTAGGTGTCTAAGCCAATAACTGAATTAGTATAATCTTGAATTATTAGCAAAGTCCTTTTGGGTTGCCTCAAATATAGTAATTAATATAATAGGATGACTTTTAAAGAGAAAGAGATTGATTTATTGATTTATTATATGATTAATAAATAGCAATAAATGAATTTATTAATATGTTATGAAAATAATATATTAATTAGAAATAATAATATTTAATTAATAATTAACCAGAAATTAATTAGATTAATTTTGGGATTTATTGTATTAACTAAAAGTGAAAGGGTTAAAGTGCAATTGTTCAATAGTTGAACAGGAAAGAATCTAGAACCTTCCTTTCAAGGAGGTGGACGAAAGGTATTCTAGAGCATCTGGAATATTCCTTGCTGATAAATAGGAGGCTGGGTAATAATCAAATTGAATCGATATTATTTTATTCATATTAGGGTTATCTAGGGTTTCCATGTTGCATTATATATTGACCCCTAGCCTTCAATTTTCGACCACTTGATCCTTAAGACACCTAGGCCGAAAATTTTATATCATCTCTCCTCTCTCAAAAGCTTCTTGTTGCTAGTGTTGAGTGTGAACCATCAGAGAAAAGGCATTTGTGTTGCTAGCTTCCAAGGATTGAAGAAAAGATTCTCGATTGTTTACTATAGCAATCAAAAGGTATGTTTTACCTTCTTACAATTTTCGATATTACCTAGGGTCAAGGTGTTCTTGTTGTTCAATAGAATGTTACATCAATAGTGTTATGACTTAGATCTTTAGGTTGCATGTACCCTTAAGTGTTAAGGATTTATCCGCGTTAATAAATGTAAAACCTATCAGTAGTATCAGAGCTAGGTTGTCTAACAATTGAATGTATATTGCTTGAACTTGAACAAGGAGGATAAATAGAATCGTCATTCTGATTCGACACCACGATGTGGTGATTTCACAACTAGCAAAATTAAGGTTAAGAATGTTGATCCTTGTACAAGATGATCTCTTTGTGTAATCTAGCAACATTTCATATAGTGAGATTTAGACTTCAATGCTATTAAGTTCATACTTTCATACATTGTCATTCAAGTCGAAACCACTTTGTATAAGCCCAAAACTCGATCCAATAGGCCAAATTCAATCATTTTGGGCCTTAGCCCAAGGATTTTTGACCCAAATCTCTTCTTGGGCCAAGACTTCCTTATTGGGCCCTATTGGGCCGATAACCTCTATAATTGGTCCTAAAGGCCAAAAACCCCTATTGGGACCCTAATGGGCCAAAAACTTTTATTAAACCTTATATTGGGCCAACAGCCCCTTCACTTAATCTTATTGGGCCGGAAACCCATATTTGGGCCCCATTGAACCAAAAATCTCTATTGGGCCGAGAACCTTATTTTTAGCATTAATGGGCCGCTTTCACTATTGGACCTTCCATTGGGCCTAAAGCACTCCAATGGGCCTTGATGGACCAAAAACCTTTATTGGGCCCTCTCATTAGACCATAAATTCTTATTGGGCGAAATTCATTCCTTTTGAGCCTATTATTGGACCAAAACCTTTATTGGGCCCGAATCAAGCCCAAAAACACATACAAACCGAAACCCTTAATGGGCCTAGGGCGTTTTCGGTCACCCTTAAAAACCAAAGCCCCTTCCCCTTCTTTGTTCAGTTAGAGTAAAAAAAAAGAAAAAAAAGGATACTAAAGCTTGAAACCTCAATATTACACCACATGTAACAATGTAATTAACTTACAAACTTCTAAGTAGAGTGAATTTTATCCAACATGTTTCCAAGCACATCTCTCTTCCCTCTCTCTCTAAACTCGGCCGAAGCCTCACCCCTCCCACACTCATCAAACATTTTTTTCTCTAAGTCTCAAGAGCACTCTCTCCGTTCTTCTCTCCAAATCTCTTCTCATTCCCTTTCCTCCCAAAAATTTCGTGAGTGTGTGTGTTAGCTTTAAGGAGACCTCATCAAAGACTCATAAATTTGGTAAGTTCAAGGCTAAGCTCAAGTGTTTTGGTTCCAAGTTTATACTAAAATCCTTCCTCTTACACTCTCATTTTCGTGCATATGCTCCTTAGAACACTCATAACTTCGAGAATCCCTTCAAGAAGGCAAGCTAGGCTAAAAAATCCTTCCCTTCTTCATCTACATTTCGAAATCCCCAAGGTGAGCTTCATACCCCTTATTTTCGAGTTTTTAATTTTTTTTTTTTGGGGGGGGGATACAAGTCTAATCTTGTTTGAAATCTTTGGATATTTGCATTTACTTGTGTGTATGTAAGTTTATGTGTGTTGAAATGTGGTTATTTCATGCTAATATACCCTAAACTTGAGATTTTCATAAAGTCTCAAGTGATTGGAATCAAGTCATCCTTGTGTAGTTTCACACATTTGGTAATAAGTTGAAAATAAGACAAGTTGCTAAGTGATTTTTTTTTTCTATTAGCACGTGTTAAGAATCACAAAAATATGTCTAAGAAAATGTTAAAACAATTTTTGGTTATGAAAGCTTGAAAAATGGTAAAATATGAGAATTTACACTCGAAAATGGTAAATTTTTGAATATATAATTTTTTACCAAAAACACTTGTAAAAATGGGTTGTTTATGATAATTGTAGTAAAATTGGGTTATTTATGATAATTGTAGTAAAAATGGGTAACCTTTGGACAAACTTACTTTTCCACAAAAATTTGTATAAATACATAAAATATAATGAACTTTGAGTTTTATGTGTGTTGTGGAAAAATCAAGATATGTAAAAATTATTAGTATTATGGTGTAAAACCTAAGATAATATGTTATTTTTACACAAAATGTTATGAATATATTAGTTCAATATTGAATATTTATAAAAAGAGTTTATAAATAAACTTACCAAAATGGTGAACTAAACAGACTTTTATGACACAAAATGATAATTGTAGTAAAAATGGGTAACCTTTGGACAAACTTACTTTTCCACAAAAATTTGTATAAATACATAAAATATAATGAACTTTGAGTTTTATGTGTGTTGTGGAAAAATCGAGATATGTAAAAATTATTAGTATTATGGTGTAAAACCTAAGATAATATGTTATTTTTACACAAAATGTTATGAATATATTAGTTCAATATTGAATATTTATAAAAAGAGTTTATAAATAAACTTACCAAAATGGTGAACTAAACAGACTTTTATGACACAAACGTTGCGTGTTATAAGCCGTCTGTCCTAAAGGCTTTTAAACACTTATAGTAAACTGTGTAAATTTACGACATGAATTATTGCGTGTCATAAAATTGAAGCCGTAAATTTACACTTGAAATGTAATTTATAATATTCATTAATGGGATTCAATGTGTTGCGTGAATTATGTTAAGGCTCACTCCTTCACCGTACCTATTTAGTGTACCCTGTAAGTCCTGTAGTTATAACCAGTCTCCTGGAGGGAGAGAGGGATATTGTGTATAGATCTATACGGGGTTGACACCTTCACACCTGAGATGTTCGCTACAGCCACACAGACCAATCTAGGGTGACAAATATCTTATTAGAAACCGACGCCTGAAGAACGTCAAGACATGCACTTTAGTCACATTAGCATGGTTGTAACGACTCACATAGAAAATAACAATATTATTTTGAAATGTAGGCGGAATATACACTCTACTAGTTTTATAAAGTACAAAACTATGTGTCATCTATTTTGTAACTAATTTCACCACTCTGGTCTTAGGGTTTTAAGACCACAACTTTTTGTATAACAAAAAATATAGGATTTTTTAGGAACACTCTCTATATAATTTCAAACAATGAAAACAAAGAACACGTATGCAATTATACATGATTTGGAACGAGACTCACAAACTATTGCATAAAAAGAACGTCAAATTCTGACTTCGTACGAGGAAATTATGATTTTTATAAGATTTAACATAGCAGTGCACAACTCGAAATTTGGATTTTAGATCGATCAATTTTTAGCCGACACAACCAAAATGAGAATTGAAGATCTCATTAATAGGAGCTCAATGATATAAAGACAAACGAAAACAAACGTTGGATGACAAAGTTATGAATTTTTAACGGACTTTATCTCTCTAAGCCTGTTAAAAATATAACTTTAAAAATAAATCAAAATTAGCTGATGAAGTCTAAACAAAAGTTTTAGATCATGTTGCCGTCTACGCGTGGATATAAAGAACATAAAAAACGGAGCTCGTATGCGAAAGTTACAGATTTTAGAAGATAATTAGTTTTTGGGGTAATCTGCGAGTGACACGTGGCGCAATATGGGCCACACCTTCTTCCCCATGGCTTGGAACATGATGGCAACACGTGGCAACGAACGCGCTACTTTCGTCTAGGGAATGCGCCACGTTCACAAATGTGGTGCGTTCAGAGGCGCAAATCTCCCATTTTCTTCACAACTCTCCACTTTTTCTCCCAAATACCCCAAACCTTCAAGGTTTTTCCATACCCCGGAGCGCCAGAAAGCTCCCAGAAGAAGAGCTTTCGGCTCAGAAGCTCTGCTCACGTAAAGCCCGGTTTTTAGCAAAACCCACTGTAAGTGAGATACGCTTACCCTACTTTAGGTATAACTTATATTTAATATTAGTATTGTTATTATGAACTTATAATAAGTATTTGGGCTATTATTATGACTTATATTAGTGTCATTATAATGCCTTTTAACTATTCGCGGTACGGGGAATCCGGTTTGAAGGGCCGCTTGGGTTGTTGGATTTCAGAACAGCTTAAATGCTAAAATGGTCCTACCCTCTGGTGTTTCATGTCTGGCCCCTGTCTGTACATAGTGGGTGAAAAGTATTGTTTTAATGCTTATATAATAGTAATAATGCTAAGACTATTAATTAGTCTCGGTGAACATTAGACTAAACTCTAGTGGTAATAATACTAGGTTTCGTCAAAGGAAATTGTTTTTAAAGAAGCGAAGCGCTGTCTGAATTCAGAATCATCACCTTATCAGGTGAGTGCATAGTCCTTTCATGAACATGATTTTAATACAAGTATTGATTGAAGTATAATATATATGTTTATGTGCGAGTTATTTGATGTTTCCTAAAATACGTGCTAAAGAACGTACCTGATTATATATGATGATTTGGGATAAAGAGTAAACCTAAATAAATTATGAGTGATATTGGTTAGTATCTTCTTATGAGTACGAGTGAGTTATACAAAGAGAATAAAACTTTAAAATATGTCATTGATCCGGTAGCATGGATTAGACATAGTCATTGTCCCTAGTCCGATAGTATGGATTGGACATAGTTAATTGTCATTAATCCGGGAGTATGGATTAAGATATAGTCAGTTGTCCTTAGTCTGGGAGTATGGATATGACATATTTATTTGTGATTAATCTGGGAGTATGGATTTAGACATAGACAACTGCCCATAGATCGAGAGTACGGAATGGGCACAGATCATGATTTGGGAGCATGGATTAGATCCGAGAGTATGTATTAAGTAAGAGGTAAAATTTAAGGTCCGAGAGAATAGATAGTCTCGTTGTGAGGATTGACAGGTTGGGGTAGGAGTTTCTTATATATAGTGGAATTGTATTTTTGTTAGTTCTAAATTATATATATGATATAACATTGTAGGATTGAAATCCCTATGTACTCACCAGGTTTCCCAACCTGACCTACTCAGGTTTATTTGTATCATTGTGTCGATATGAAGTTACATTACACTAAGAGATTAAGGAGATATAAATCATTAGTGATAATGAATGTTAGTTCTGTTTATGCTTATGTTTTTGTATTGACGTTGACATCCCAAATGTTTTAAAATGAATAAAAATACATTTCTTCGGAAATGCTTTGATAAAATATTTATCATGTTTTTCTGGGAACAAATTCCGCAACATTTTTATTAAAAGAGGTACTCTGATTTTTATAAAGCAAAAACAAAATCGGTCTTTTCTGGCCGTGAAAATGGGGATGTCACAGTTGGTATCAGAGCATTAGTTTAAGCGAACTAGGAACAAGGTTTTATTTTTAGAGTTAAACTTAGAATGCTAAGCAATGATTATGAGGAGTGTGTCTAATAAATTTTAGGTAATATACCTGAATAGACTCAAGCACTAACAAATATAGGGAAAATGCCTAACATGCTTTATGTGCTAAATAAATTGTGATATTTTATGATGTTATCGTATGATCGGATCTATGGTCTGTTGCCGACCGGATCTGCAAACTTTATGTGTTCAGATTTCTAAGCGTTTAATTACGATATTAGAACTAACATGTAACTTTTCAGAGTGATAAGGAGATTTATACGTCTATCGTAAATAAATCTTTCCTATCTAAATTCTTGTCACTACACACCGAACGTTTAAATTGGTGTATAGATCAAAATGGAAAGAACTCAAAGTGGAGTCGGAAACACAAATAGAAATAGGAATCAACCACCTCAACCTCAAATGATTGAGCAAGTACCTATTGTAGCAGCTGCACCTGAGCCAATCACGATGGCCGGGGTACAAGCGATGATCTAGATGATGTTGGATCCTCAAATGCAGGAGACGAGGCGATTATTGCTACAAGTTAGGGACGAACCTACGATGCCTGTTGAACAACTCAAATTAAATAATGGGCAGTTAGAGGAGGGAAACTATAGTAGGACCGTTGGTCAAGCTGATCCGTCAGTGATTAGGAGGAACAACCAAGACGACGGGGTCAAAAGAAATGGATGCAAGTACAAATATTTTCTAACTTGCAAGCCATCGACCTTCACTGGGAAGGAAGATCCGATCGGAGTAGTGGATTGGATCTAGGAGATGGAATTAGCCTTCATGGCATGTGGTTGCAAAGGCAAGCTATAAACCACATTTGCAGTATGTCAGTTCAGTGGAGGCGTTGTTCGCTGGCGGAACACCCTGGGGAAGACTCTAAGCCCCAATGAGCCCTTACAACTGACTTGGGCAGAGTTTTTGGTGCATTTCAAGCGCAAGTATTGCTTAGCCCAAAATCTGCTCGAGCTAGAAAACCAATTCTTGACTTTGAAGAAAGGAAGCATGTCCATCGATGAATACACCAACAACTTCATTGACAAAATGGAGTTTACTTTGCGCCTTATCCCAGACAAGATGACAAAAACCGACTAGTACGCAAAGGTACTTCCTCGTCAAATGAGTGAGGGGTACTGAAATCTTGGAGAAATCTTGAATGAATCTCCGATAGTACCCTGCCAATCCCAAAAAGCTCATGATATCTTAGGGAGACTTCGAAAACTCCCACTTTATAACCGCCTTGATTTTGGCTAAATCGACCAAAATCCCCTCCTGGTTAACGAGATGCCCAAGGAACTGAACCTCTCATAACCAAAACTCGCACTTCGAGAACTTGGTATACAACCGTTCTCGTCTCAAAACTCCTAATAGCTCCAGAAGATGCTCCTCATGCTGCTCTTGGGTCTTGGAGTACACCAAGATATCGTCTATGAACACAATGACCAAGTGATCAAGCATCAGTCTACAGAACCAATTCATCAGGTCCATAAATACTGCTAGCGCATTGGTGAGACCAAATGGCATCACCACGAATTCGTAGTGTCCGTAACGAGTCCGGAATGTAGTCTTCTCCACGTCCTCCTCCCTAACCCTAACCTGATGGTACCCGGACCTCAGGTCTATCTTGGAGAACCAAGATGCTTCCTGCAACTGATCAAAAGGATCATCTATCCTTGGGAGTGGATAACGGTTCTTCACCGTTAATTTGTTCAACTCACGGTAGTCTATGCATATCTGGTGCGAACCATCCTTCTTCTTCACGAAGATTATCGGTGCTCCCCACAGAGAACTACTCAGACGAATGAACTGTTTGCCTAACAGTTCCTGCAGTTGTGATGATAGCTCCTACATCTATGGTGGTGCCAATTGGTACGAAGCCTTGGAAATAGGGGCTGCACCTGGCACTAGGTCGATCCTAAACTCGACCTGTCTTTCCGTAGGCACTCCGGGAAACTCCTCCGGAAACACGTCAACAAACTCTCTGACCACTAGAACCTCTGATACTAAAACTTGATCCCTGACCCACGTATCCACCACGTATGCTAGATAACCCGCACATTCGTGCTGAATGTTTTGCTGCTCCCTTGCAGCCGAACAAAACCCTGCTCCCAACCTGGTGCCCTCGCAGTAAGCCACTAGTTCTCCACCACTTGGGGTTTGAACTACTACCCGCTGACCCTCGAAGTCGATCATGGTGCCGAATCAACTCAGCCAATCCATTCCTACTATCACGCCGACATCCCCCATGGGGATAGGAATCAGGTCAATTGGGAAAGACACCCCGAATATCTCCAATGTACAACCCTGGTAGACTGAAGAAGTAGAAATCCCATATTCGTTGGCCATAGAGACTCACAACGGACACTCAAGCTCTCTGACTGGTAGACCGAACTCTCTACTGAAAGTTTGAGAGATGAACGACCGACTCGCCCCTGAATCGAATAATACCAAAGCATGTAAGGAGTTCACTAAAAACGTACCTAATATAGGTATACACATATAAGCATAAGATAGATATAATCAATGAGATAAGGGATAGAAACATACCAACCACCATATCTGGTGTTGTCCTGGCCTCCTTGGCTGTGAACTGAAAGCCGCGTCCTCGAGCCCTCGGGGGCTCTACCCTGTCTCCCATCAGTAATCCTCAATGTAGCTGGCGTTGGAGCCTACGCCGGCTTGGCAGATAGCTGTGGACAGTTGGTCTTCATATGACCAACCTGATGACAGTGAAAACAAATCCTCATATCGAGAGTAGGGGCAGACCGGCGACAATCTTTCACATAGTGTCCATCCTTGCCACATTTGTGGCACCCACTACTCGATCGACACACACCGGTATGAACCTTCCCGCACTTTCCATAAGTGTGGGTACGTTGCCCTCCAGTCTTGGAATCAATGACCTTGAACCGCTTTGGCGCCAGCTGCGCCTATGGTGGGGCCTGCCTCAACTCCCATAACTGGAACTCAATCTCCAACTCATGCCGCCTTACGACCTCCTGTGCTCCAACAAAGTGTCACATCTCTGGGTCACAACAAACTGTCTGATATCAGTCTTGAGCATGCTCAGATAACGGGTCATCTGAGCCTGCTCAGAAGCGAACTCCGGGCAGAACATCGCCCTCTCAGTAAACAACCTGGTGATCTTTATCACCGACTCCGTGCCCTGATGCAGATCCAAATAATCATGTGCTAGTCTCTCCCTCTCAATCCAGGGAACACGGGTACTAAACATGTCCCTGAACTTCCCAAGTAATCGCAACCTACTGCTCATTAGAGTATGATCCAGTAACCAATCTCCACTAATCCTTCGCCCCAGACCTTAACAGGTTCAGAGCACACGTCACCCTCTGATCAGCAGGGCATGAACATGTGAAGAAACATCCCTCCACATAAGACAACCAAATCATTGCGACAATCGGATCCTAAACCTCGTCGAAAGTAGGGGCTTCGTGTTATCGAAGTCCTGGTATTGGAAAGCCCGTCCTGTCCCACTCCTTGCAACTGCTACAGCTGCAGAGGCTGTAGCGGCAATAATCTCAGCGAATGCTGCATAGCGCTCATCAAAGTACTCTACCATAGTGGTCTTGATAGACCCGAACATCTCTGGTAACTATGCCCGGAAAAGAGCAACAACCTCATCATGTAGGATCTCTCGAATCCTAGCATCCACATCCTCTGGCCTCATCTAACCAGCAACTCCTGTCACCACTGCTGGCCGACCCTGGCTACCAGCTCCCGATCCTGATCCAGTCTCGAAACGTCTAGTAGTCACCATTTTGAAATACACGAGGAAAAATATCATATACTCATATATCGACAAGGAACCAACTCCCAACTATACCCTAGGGATTTGTGACTTCCTTGTTACTCATATGGGTCCTGTGCTTTCAGTACTACAGGCCCATACTACCTTCCACACCTACCCATATTTGTTTCAAGGATCATCACAACACCCTAATAATGTATGCAACAAAAACGAGTGCTCATTCCTCACACCCTAGAGGAAAAAGGCTAAATATCTATTGAATGGTCGCTGACCCCACACAAGGCATCCATGAAACTTCCACCAACCCTGCAGCACTCGTGTATGCTAGCCATAAATAAGTTGGTGTAACGACCCAATTTTCACGACTAAAAATTTTCTTTTAAAACATTACTAAAACCACATTTATAAAGACCGTATCATAAGTCATAACATAATTTCATAATATTAATTCCAAACATAACTTATTATCAGAGTAAAACATTCCCAGGCTAACTGACTATGGTGTGTGCACTGCAACCTCTCCGAGCTCCTCTTTTGAAAACTAAGTACCTGAAACCAAAAACTGAAACTGTAAGCACGAAGCTTAGTGAGCTCCCCCAAACTACCACATACCATACAATAACATATAAAACACATACTGGGCCTTGCCCGCTGCATCAGACCAAAGTCCGGAAACTGCATCGGGCCGAAGCCCGGACTAACTGGGGCCTTGCCCCCTACATCGGACGGAAGTCCGGAAACTGCATCGGGCCGAAACCCGGACTAACTGGGACCTTGTCCCCTGCATCGGACAGAAGTCCGGAAACTGCATCGGGCCGAAGCCCGGACTAACTGGGACCTTGTCCCCTGCATCGGACCGAGGTCCGGAACTAACTGGTCATAGCATAGCATAAACACATATCAACTAGTATAAACACATATACTGCATACTGCATCGGACTGAAGTCTGGAACATATAACACATAAACATGCTTGAATCACAGAGACACCAAGCATATTGAACTACTGCGTCGGACCGAAGTCCGGAACTACTGCTAACTAAACGGGCCGGCATTGTGGCCTTAGACCTATTCCTACTGAAAGGAAACTCACCTGAACTGCTGAGCTCTGCTGATAACCCTCTGGTTGCCAACCAACAACCCTCTGAGTCGCTACTCCTCTACCTCTCCGAACTACCAATATCAATATGACACTTAGTCTGACAGTCCTCCAAAAGTCAACTATGTCAACTCTGGTCAAAGTCAAAGTCCTGGTCACAGTCAACCTTCCAGGTTGACCCTACCCGCCGAGTCAACCTACTGACTCGTCGAGTTCATGAGCTTAGAAACCTCCTCCCTTCTCGACTCGACTCGCCGAGTCAGACCATGACTCGCCAAGTCTACTGATTTCCGAGTCCTGACCTGTCCAACTCACTGGGTCCCCACTCAACTCACTGATCCGAGTCTTAACTCGAAGGGTTTGGGGTTTCGCGACTTGACTCGCCGAGTCCAAGAACAGGCCCGCCGAGTTCAAGGCAATCTTCAACAGACTCGCTGAGTTGTTCTTCCAACTCGTCGAGTTCCTGCCTATCTTCATCCAACTCGCCGAGTCCACCCATGTGACTCGCCGAGTTGCTACGCGATTTAAGTCTGATATCTAGCCTGACTCGCTGAGTCATCTCCCAGACTCGCCGAGTCCATACGTCCATTTCCATAATTTCGAGTCACAGAGCTTCTCCTTTGCTCCAAACAATAGATTTGGGTTCCTAGAGTCCATTAGCAACATAAAGTTGCTAACTTTACGTGCTTCATGCCTCATAATACCAAAAACCAAGCTAGAGAGGAACTCAACTCATGGGGAAATGCTTTTGAATAGCAACTAACATGGCTTTCTGCATTTTCGATCCAAAAAGAGCTCAGATCTGGAGTTTCAATTCCAGATCTAGCTTATGCACCAATTTCTCATCACATACTCTCAAAGAAACCCTAAAACTCCATGAAAGATGGATCTAGAAAGGAGAAAGCCAAGGATAACGATTCATTACCTCCAAATGCTCTAAAAAGTTCCACCAACTCTGGACCCAAGGCCTCCTCTTGCACCACTATGAATCTCTTCTCTTCCAAGCTCCAAATTACTTCACCAAGGGTAGATCTTGCTCCAAAAACGATTTTGGTGGCTAGGGTTTGTGGTTCTGGACTATAAGGTCCGCAAATGAGACCTAGGGAAGAGAACAAGATGCTTAAATAGGGTGCCAAGTGCCGAAATTAGAGTTTCCCAACCCAGACCAGACTCGCCGAGTCCACTTGCCGACTCGCCGAGTCGGTCACTTACTTTACACCCGGATCCCGCTCCGACTCGCCGAGTTCCTCCATGGACTCGACGAGTCAACCCTCTTTAACTTAGGGTTTTTCCTTTCCTTTCTTGACCTTTCTGATTTTGGGTGTTACAATTGGACCCTATAGAATTTCGAATACCTTAACCTACCCTAATCCCTTCATCAAACAAGAATAGAAAATAAGGCCAAACGTAACATTCTCAGGCTATAAGATCTTAATTATGTACGGTCGTGATGCATACACTAAGAAACTACAATAATGATGTCAATTTCATATAAGGAAAAACCCTAGGCTATCAGGCATCATATAATCAGGCAATTCTATCATGCAATTCCTGAAGATCCCTAGCCTAGTACTAGCATGTTGTTCTATCATATCACAAAACCAAATAATTCGTAAGGTATTTTGGGGTCTATTTGCGAGCTCCGACTGATCGTACACTTTCATCCTCCTTTAGTATTTTGAAAACCATTAAAAATCATTTTTGAAAATCTTTTCCTTGATTTGAGATTGGATTCACACGAGTGTTCCTCCAATTCACTCAAACCAAGCCTTTGATACAAACTTGTAACATCCATAAAAATCATGCCAAATTTAAACTTTCTAAAACATTTCAAAACCAATGATTATTACAAAACTTGTTTTCAAAATAGTATAATGTCAGAGTATCCCAGAACCAAATCATAAAATCATGAAATATGAGGAGCTGTATGATCACACCTTCACCCCCAAAATAACAACGCATACAAACCATAACAATATAATATCAAACAGTATGCATAATGAGCCTTCAGCCTGACTGGACCACCTCGCAGGGCCTACAACCTATCTGGACCATTCCCGAGCCTTCGGCATGAATAGACCGCCTCGCAGGGCCTACAGCCTATCAGAACCATTCGTTGGGCCTTCGGCTTGATTGGACCAACTTGCAGGCCTGCAGTGTATCCGGACCACCCTGGGTATGTTGGCCTTCAGCACAAAGCAATACCGCCTCAACCTAACCCTCAACCCAACCCCCAATCAAATAATCATGTGCACATAAGTAACATATGCTAGCATATATATAACAATCAAACAACTCTAACAAATCAAATAGCATAACAGCATCCTATAACTAGGATACAATCCTAACAGGTCATTAAGCATACCACCATCCTAACTACCACGATGTTAATCTATAAGTATAACATGCAATAAACCCGAATACAAATCCGAAAAGGGCCGACCTTGGTGCCTTAGACCCTGTTGATATAGTGAGGAGAACTCACCTGGCAAGTAGCTCGAGATGATATTGTCAACTCCTCGAAACACAGCTCCAACTCCAACACCTATAATAATCCAAGGTCTATTCCATAAATTACCAAAATTCCCTTAGAAGTCAAACTTGTCAACCCTTGATTGTCAAGGTCAACAGTTGTCACAACTAGGAATTTTGAGGCCTTATAACTACAACACTTATATCAATTATGAATCAACAATATGAAAGCATGTATGATGCTTATTCAATAACAACAAAACTTCATCAAATACTTCATTCAAGCACTACAAATAGTCAACAAAGAATTGGAAACCCTTGAAATCCCAGTTTAAGTCCATTTTGGGCTAGGATTTCCTTATTGGACCTAATGGATCAATAAGTTTCCAATTTAACTATCTTGAACCTAGAACTCTCAAATGGTCCCTAATTGGACCCATAAACATGAAACTTAATATTTTTGGGCCTTATGAACCCAAATAAACTAGATAAACTTTAATGGGCCTTATTGGGTCACAACCAAATTAGATTAGCCCTAATGAGTCATAAAAAGTATACTTTGATTTATTTGGGCCAAGCATCATCTAAAGTAAGTCATAATATGGGCTTAAGCATTCAAGGCCCAATTCTTTTCTTTTCCCTTCTCCATTCTCGGCCCAAACCACAAAGGAAAGAGAGAGTTGACTTCTCATGGCCACCTCACTATTATTTGTTGGGTTTCAATGAAAAATCCCATGCTTCTATACAACCATCACCTCACTCACTCTCTCTTCTCTCTTCTCTTTCCTTCTCTCGGCCGAACACAACACAAACACACACATACCTCACACAAATTCTCTCTAAACCACTCTCAAGATCATCTTCTTCTCCTTTGAAGATCTTGAAATTTTGGCTTGAAATCTAAGGATTTTCATCAAGTAGTTCACATCTTTGGTAAGTTATTTCTTTGATTCATAACATATCTTCTTCATCTTACCAACAATCTCCCTTATCTCATACAAAATCATGATCACTCTCTTAGAAATCATCTAAGTTCGAGATTTACCAAGAGGACTTGCTAGGATCGAAATTTTCTTCATTCCTCTCTTCAAAACCGAAACCACAACTCAAGGTGAGATTCATACCCCTCTATTTTCGGTTTTCATGTGTTTTATGGGGGAGAATACAATAAAATGTGTAGATCTATGTGTATATGTATGCTATGTGTGATTTTATGCATGTATGTGTATATTTATGTGTTTTTGTGATAAATATGTAACAAAAAAGGGTGAATCTCGAGATCTATGGTATGAGAAGAGAAAAAAACATAATCTAAGTTATTCTACACTAAACAAGTCAAGAATAATAATTTATAAGATTATGATAAACATATTTCAACATAAAAATCCAATTTTGGGCTTAAAATGTCAAATATACAAAACTAGGGTTAAAAATGGCCAAGTCACGGTTTCTTAAGGGCCAAAAGAGTCAAAACAGTTTCCATAATTGTTTTTCTGAATAATAAAATTTTCAAAGGACTTAAAATGTAAATTTTTAGCTTAATGGGCTAATTTTGGGCTTTTTGGCCCAATAAGCCTCAAATTGCGAAAAGTGACTATTTAAGGGGCTAAAATGAAATTTTCTGTAAAACAGGGGATAAATAGCATAATAAAACTATTTCAAGGGTCAAAAATGCTTTTCGCTATCAAAAAGGACCAAAAATGTAAAGTTTTTATATTTTGGGCCAAAACTGTAAAAGTTGTGAAAATGGGGTTTTAACCGAGAAATACCATTCTGGAAGGGCTGAATCTGTTAACAAAATAAATTTTGGGTTAAAACTGTCTTTTCAACAAGTTTATGATGCAAAAGTGTCAAGAAAATGTTTTAACGACTAAAAATGAAATTCTTTTATATAAAAGACTAAAATTGTTATTTTTATAAAAAGAAAGGTAGTGAAAAGGTCAAACTTCTACTTTTAAAAAAATTAATTCATTAAGTCAAAATACAAAATCCATGACTACCGACAAAATGGAAAACGAATACACATTCAACACCAAATATCGTTATAAATGAATTGATTCGGTTTCGAATCAATACAAAACAACAATCGTTAAATCAAAACACTTCAATAGATACGCGATAACTACAATGATTAAATCTTCAAACTTTGGGC
The DNA here is from genome assembly GCF_002870075.4 of Lactuca sativa. NCBI lineage: Eukaryota > Viridiplantae > Streptophyta > Magnoliopsida > Asterales > Asteraceae > Lactuca > Lactuca sativa. Next base: position 250,871,906 of record NC_056630.2, read on the forward strand.
TTGAGAGTTTCAAATCATGCTTGATGGATCTTGCAAGTCCATCAAAAATGATCTTTGGGCCCAAAGGGATATTATGTGTTATTGGGCCTCCTATGACCCAATTACGTGTAAAAGGACTTTCAATAGCTCTTATGTGCTGATGGGCCCTAATGACCCATTAGTAAGGCTAGTAAGGTCAAAGTAATCAAATGCGAGTTGGGTCATCGTGTCTTTCGCATCCCCGGCAGCCTTAGGTACTTACGATAGTAGTGGGACATCGTGCTCCTCTTCTCTTCGTTCGCTAAGGCTTACGAGAAATCAAAGTAGACGAAATTAGGACGGTATACAATGTGGAGTAATCAATATTCGTTCGTTAAGACAATACAAAAATCAGAAATCATGGATAGCTGTCAGTATCGGAAAACATCGGGTTTTCCGGGGAATTCAATACTACTCGCTCGAAATGTTTATAACTATAATACAAAATACCCTTCATATATATGTTTTGAAATCATTCATGCATCAACTTATGGATCTTCACAATTTGATAAACAAAAGTCTTTTCAGAAAATATAAGATTTTCTGGGTTTTACAAACTACACAAATCATTTTATCACAACATTGCTTATGAACTCACCAACATTTCATATGTTGACGTTTTTCCAAAATAACTTGTATTCTCAGGTAACAGGTAAGCGGAAGGGTAATATGAAGTAATGTTAGAATGTCATGTTTTTGAAAATACTCAAACAATTTATGTTACGAATGTGTAATGTTAAAACAATGTACTTGATGTGAACAATCCAATTGTAATATATCGATGCATGGTGACGTTTATGTTATGATTCATGTATATTCATTGTGATGATATTCAATTAAAGTCACGCGATCCCTCAGACGTTTCCGCCGTCTGGTTTGGGGGTGTGATAGGTTGGTATCATAGCTCTGTTTATAGTGAACTAGCATATCTAACCACACATTGATATGCAACTGTAAACCAAAGAGGGACTAACACAACTCTGAACAAACAAAACAAATAAAACACAACTATAAAACATCTTTTCCTGTGTGAATTAGGAAACAGAATATAATACCAAATCAAACAAGATAATGCTATCATCTTGGTTAAGCCGGGACTGTTCATGGTTGTATCAAGGAGAGGATGTAGCCTGATCAACTACATTTTCTCCAAGGTACAACTATCACGTGTCCCGAGGAATTCGTAATGGTAGGAAGACCTAAAAACATACCCCTTTACCACCAAAAAGAGAACAACAACTCAATCTATACAATAATTAAATCATCTTAGGAATAATATTAGGATGTTTATACACCCTCGCAGACAGCATGGCTGGTTTCCATCACCCTGGAGATCCTTATTTCCCTAATCAGGGGAATAACGGATGGTTGGAAGAATCTAAGGAGGAACCTGAAGAGGACCCCGAGGAGGAGTCTGAAGAGGAACCCGAGGAAGACCCCAAGGAGGAATCCGAAGGGAAACCTGAGGTGGAAGCCGAAGGCGGACCTGCCGAGCCAGTGGTGGACCAGGAGGAAGAGGAAGCCAAAGGAGGTATCGAGGAGTAACCCAACAAAGACAAAGATGGTGAATCGGACGCAGAGTCCGAAGTCATCAACCCCCCTTATCCTGTTAGGGTGCCCGCTTATCGGGTAGGCCCCGCTGGTCCTACACCCCCTGGGGTATCGACCTTTGGAGGTGGAGCAGACAGCAGGGACAACGACCCCCGTTCGGCATGTCATGCGAGTTCTATGACCTGAGGGAAGGAGGACCGGCCGATCGTGCTCTTACGGTCATGGTGAGACGATTGCGGAACACTGGCGACCTATCTCAGAGCACCGCCGATCAGATGCACCAGATGCGGGCTAGGGTCGAGTGTGCATAGCAGGAAACGCGAGAGGTTATCCGAGAGTTCCACATGAGGCAAGCGAGGTGGGAGGCTCGACTCCTAGATGCGGAACGACAGGTGGCTCGTCTTCAGGGAGCGTCCACTTCCTCAGCACCACCCCCTGGCGCATCCCACCATGACTAGGACTAGTTGTACCCCTCTTTAATATTATGTTACTAGGATCTATGCTATGTACCACCGAATCTATGTTTAAGTGATTACACTACTCATAAAGCCGTTATGCTGTCGAATTCGCACTACTTATGTATGCTCTTTTGAGCAAAATTTTCATGTATCAAAAATGCGGATAATATTAATGAAAAGTTTTATGTGTTCTACTGTGATGTTGTAATCTGCTATGTGTTATATATCCATGATTGTATGCTAATTTGTGAAATTGCTTAAGTTCGTGCCACACACCTAGTTTATAGGATCACAATCTCACAAAATCATAGGCACTCAACATCTTTCCGTTCCATGACAGAAAGATGCCTCAACGACCAACTCGCGGTAACCCTGGACCAACCCCTCCAGAAGTTGACTCAGCTGCATTCCAAGCAACTGTGTCTGATGCGGTCACCGCAACAATGGCACAGATTCACCAAGGGAACAATGGAGGAGTCAACGGACAAGGGGCAGGAAGTTCGAACAACGGGATCAATCAAGGACCTACCAAAACATACTCCTACAAAGATTTCACCAATGCCAAGTCGCGAACCTTTAATGGCATGGGTGGAGTGATAGCCCTGAATAGGTGGATTGAGAAGGTGAAATCAATGTTCGAAATATGTGAATGCCACGAGGAAGTGAAAGTGAAGTTTGTTGCGTGTACCTTTGTCGACCAGGCTCTCACCTGGTGGAATGGACATATAGAGGCCATGAATCTCCCTGTAGCCAAATCTATGCCATGGACGGAGCTGAAGGAAATGTTGATGGCTGAGTACTGCCCTCGTGGTGAAATCCAGAAGATGGAGCAAGAGCTGTGGGATCTCACCGTCCAAAACTCTAATATAGATGCATACATATCAAAGTTTAGCGAGCTGTCATTATTGTGCCCTGGCATGATCACGTCTCAAGGGAAGAAAATCGAACGATTTATCTGGGGACTGACCTCCCCAATTCAAGGAAATGTGATCGCTGCAAAACCTGAAACTTTCGACAGTGCCAAGAGATTGGCCAAGAAACTGTACGACCACAACAACAAAAAGGGCGAGAAGCCAGCGGAAATTGAAGGCAAGAAAGAGAATGACAACAAGAAAGGAAAGAACAACAAGAGAAAAGGGCGACAAGGCTCGGAATCAGCGAAGAAGCAACAAACAGTGACAGTCAATGCTGCGACCACTCAAGTACCCTTCACACCACATGCTCCAGCCTCAGCTAATCCAAGCACTCCCAAACAATATTCTGGGAATCTCCCAAAGTGCAACAGGTGAAACTACCATCATAATGGAGAATGCAAGGATATGCAATGCACTAGTTGCAATCGGAAGGGTCACACGGCAAGGTATTGCAGGACCTATCCTCCCCAAAGTCAACCACAAGGAAACAACAACAGCAATAGCAACCGCAACAACAACAACAACAACAACACCAACAACAACAGCAAAATAACACAGGATCAAGCCCCACTTGCTATGGATGTGGAAGGACAGGGCATATCCGTCGGAACTGCCCCAACACCAACAACCCTCGGAACGGAGGATCAGGAAGGGTGCTAGCTATGGGTGAGGGAGAAGCGGTTCAGGATCCCGCTGTTGTTGCTGGTACGTTTCTCCTAAACCACACTTATGCATGCATCCTATTTGATACCGGAGGAGAACGAAGTTTTGTGAGCAATAAATTCAAACACTTATTAAATCAACAACCCCAGAAGCTTAATGAAACCTTCACTGTGGAAATGGATAATGGGAAGACAGAATCCACTGGGGAAATCTATATCGAATGTACCCTAGCCTTAAATCATCACGTCTTTCAAATAAACTTAATGCCTGTTTCCATTAGGAGTTTTGATGTGATTATCGGCATGGATTGGTTAAGCCCCCACCATGCTGAAATTATGTGTCACGATAAGGTCGTTCGCCTTCATATCCCAAATCACGAAACCCTAGTTATTTACGGGGACAAACCCAGCACGGACCTTCGTCTTATCTCGTGCATTAAAGCGCAAAAGTACCTACGAAAGAAGGACTTGACGTTCCTGGCTCACATAGTAGACAAATCCAAGAAAGAGGTCAACATTCAAGACATTCTAGTAGCATGTGAGCTCCCAGATGTCTTCCCTGATGATCTTCTGGGGATACCCTCAGAAAGACAAGTCGAGTTTTGAATTCACCTTGTACCAGGAGCTACCCCCATCGCCAAATCGCCCTACAGATTGGCTCCTGTGGAGATGAAAGAGTTGTCCAACCAACTCAGTGAGCTTTTGGATAAAGGATTCATCCAACCCAGTTTCTCACCTTGGGGAGCTCTAGTTCTCTTTGTCAAGAAGAAAGACGGTACCTTCAGGATGTGTATCGACTACAGAGAACTTAACAAGCTCACTATCAAAAACCGATATCCACTTCCACAAATCACGACCTATTTGACCAGCTCCAAGGAGCTAGTCACTTCTCAAAGATAGATCTGCGATCTGGATACCACCAACTCAAGGTCCGGGAGTAGGATATTCCTAAAAACGCCTTCCGAACTCGTTACGGACATTATGAATTTGTCGTAATTCCCTTCGGTCTAACGAATGCTCCTTCCGCATTCATGGACCTAATGAATCGAATCTGCCGACCTTTTCTTGATAACTTCATTATCGTTTTCACTGATGATATCCTCGTATATTCCCGAAACAAAGAGGAACACGGCCAACATTTTCGACAAATCCTGGAAACCCTGCGAACCGAAAAGGTATACGCAAAACTCTCCAAGTGCGAGTTTTGGCTCCGAAGCGTGAACTTTTTGGGACATGTTGTTAGTTAGGAAGGAATTCATGTGGATCCTTCTAAAATCCAAGCCATCGAAGGATGGGGAATTCCAACAACACCAACAGAAATTCGCCAATTTCTGTGTCTCGCAGGCTATTACAAGAGATTCATCCAGAACTTCTCTAAGACGGCCAAACCACTTACCATGCTTACAAAAAAGGGCGTACCCTTCATATGGACGGACAAGCAGGAAGCCGCATTTCAATCTCTTAAGCAAGCACTCTACAGTGCGCCGGTGCTATCGCTACTCGAAGGAACGGAAGACTTTATAGTCTACTACGATGTGTCAAATCAGGGTTGAGGCTGTGTACTCATGTAGCGTGGAAAGGTGATAGCTTATGCGTCCCGGCAACTAAAGACTCACGAAGTGAATTACACGACCCACGATCTGGAGCTGGGAGCAGTGGTCTTCGTCCTGAAGATTTGGAGGCACTACCTTTACGGTACCAAGTGCACTATCTTCACCGACCACAAGAGTCTCCAGCATATCTTGAATAAAAAAGAGCTAAACATGAGGCAACGAAGATGGGTCGAACTGCTGAACGACTACGAGTGCGAAATCAAATACCACCCAGGAAAGGCTAACGTGGTAGCCGATGCCTTGAGTCGAAAAGAATACTCAAATCGGCGTGTGAAAACTCTCTCGATAACCATCCGATCCCACCTAACCTCGCAAATCAGAACAGCCCAGTCAGATGCCATGCAGGCGGAAAACAAAATAAGTGAAGTGCTACATGGAATGGAGAAGAACTTTAAAGTGAAGGAAGATGGAAATATTACTTCATGAACTGAATATGGGTCCCTAAACTTGGGGGATTCTGAGAAGTACTCATGAACGAAGCCCACAATACGCGATACTCCATCCATCCAGGTTCATACAATATGGACTTGGATGTTAAGCAACATTATTGGTGGCCTAATATGAAGGCAGAGATTGCCACTTACGTTAGCAAATGCCTTACTTGTGCTAAAGTAAAGGTGGAATATCAGAAGCCCTCCGGATTACTACAACAACCAGTAATTCCAGAGTGGAAATGGGAAAGGATTACCATGGATTTTGTGACCAAACTACCCAAGTTGATGGATGGTTTGGACACGATCTGGGTAATAGTTGATAGACTAACGAAATCCACCCATTTCCTACCAATAAAAGAATCATACAAGATGGAGCGCCTGACAAGAATATACATCAAGGAAATCGTGAGACTCCACGGAGTACCTGTATCTATCATCTCGGATAAAGATAGTGCGTTTACATCCTGCTTTTGGCAATCGCTTCAGAAAGCTATGGGAACACAACTCGACATGAGCACTGCCTACCACCCACAAACGGATGACCAAAGCGAGCGAACCATCCAAACGCTAGAAGATATGCTTCGTGCGTGTGTAACAGACTTTGGAAAATCATGGGATACCCACTTGCCTTTGATCAAGTTCTCATACAACAACAGTTATCACTCGAGTATCAAAGTTGCTCCTTTCAAAGCATTATACGGGCGTATATGTAGATCACCGTTGTGCTGGGCTGAGGTAGGAGACACCCAACTAGCGGGAGGGCAGACTCCAAACAATGCCCTAATGGGACCAGAAATCATACGCGAGACGACTGAGAAGATAATCCAGATCATGGCCCAACTGCAATCGTCCCAAGACAGACAAAAGAGCTACACCAATAAACGGCGAAAGCCCTTGGAGTTTCAAGTCGGATAGGGTGCTACTAAAAGTCTCTCATTGGAAAGGAGTGATTCGTTTTAGAAAGCGGGGCAAACTGAACCCTCGATACATTGGACCCTTCGAGATTCTTGCCCGAATCGGTCCAGTGGCTTATAGACTGCAACTACCCGTCGAGCTCAGCAGTGTACACCCTGTGTTCCACGTCTCCAACTTGAACAAGTGCTTATCCGACGAGACTCTCGTCATCCCATTAGAAGAAATTTAAATCAATGAGAATCTCCTGTTCATTAAGGAACCAGTTGAAATCATGGACAGGGAGGTGAAGCGTACCAAGCAGAGCCGCATTCCGATCGTGAAAGTTCAATGGAATGCGAGACGTGGACCAGAATTCACATGGGAACGCGAAGATCAAATGAAACAGAAGTAACCTCATCTATTCTCGCATTCTAAAGTCTAGCTTTCAAAAGAATTTCGGGATGAAATTCCCTCTAATGGGGGGATGATGTCACAATTAGGAATTTTGAGGCCTTGCAACTACAACACTTATATCAATTATGAATCAACAATATGAAAGCATGTATGATGCTTATTCAATAACAACAAAACTTCATCAAATACTTCATTCAAGCACTACAAATAGTCAACAAAGAATTGGAAACCCTTGAAATCCTGGTTTAAGTCCATTTTGGGCTAGGATTTCCTTATTGGACCTAATGGATCAATAAGTTTCCAATTTAACTATCTTGAACCTAGAACTCTCAAATGGGCCCTAATTGGACCCATAAATATACTATATTAACTTTAATGGGCCTTATTGGGTCACAACCAAATATACTAGATTAACTTTAATGGGCCTTATTGGGTCACAACCAAATTAGATTAGCCCTAATGAGTCATAAAAAGTATACTTTGATTTATTTGGGCCAAGCATCAGCTAATGTAAGTCATAATATGGGCTTAAGCATTCAAGGCCCAATTCTTTTCTTTTCCCCTCTCCATTCTCGGCACAAACCACAAAGGAAAGAGAGAGTTGACTTCTCATGGCCACCTCACTATTATTTGTTGGGTTTCCATGCAAAATACCATGCTTCTATACAACAATCACCTCACTCACTCTCTCTTCTCTCCTCTCTTTCCTTCTCTCGGCCGAACACAACACAAACACACACACACACACCTCACAAAAATTCTCTCTAAACCACTCTCAAGACCATCTTCTTCTCCTCTGAAGATCTCGAAATTTTGGCTTGAAATCTAAGGATTTTCATCAAGTAGTTCACATCTTTGGTAAGTTATTTCTTTGATTCATAACATATCTTCTTCATCTTACCAACAATCTTCCTTATCTCATACAAAATCATGATCTCTCTCTGAGAAATCATCTAAGTTCGAGATTTACCAAGAGGACTTGCTAGGATCGAAATTTTCTTCATTCCACTCTTCAAAACCGAAACCACAACTCAAGGTGAGCTTCATACCCCTATCTTTTCGGTTTTCAAGTGTTTTATGGGGGAGAATACAAGAAAATGTGTAGATCTATGTGTATATGTATGCTGTGTGTGATTTTATGCATGTATGTGTATATTTATGTGTTTTTGTGATAAATATGTAACAAAAAAGGGTGAATCTCGAGATCTATGGTATGAGAAGAGAAACAAACATAATCTAAGTTATTCTACACTAAACAAGTCAAGAATAATAATTTATAAGATTATGATAAACATATTTCAACATAAAAATCCAATTTTGGGCTTAAAATGTCAAATATACAAAACTAGGGTTAAAAATGGCCAAGTCACGGTTTCTTAAGGGCCAAAAGAGTCAAAACAGTTTCCATAATTGTTTTTCTGAATAATAAAATTTTCAAAGGACTTAAAATGTAAATTTTTAGCTTAATGTGCTAATTTTGGGCTTTTTGGCCCAATAAGCCTCAAATTGCGAAAAATGACAATTTTAGGGACAAAAATGAATTTTCTGTAAAACAAGGGATAAATAGCATAATAAAACTATTTCAAGGGTCAAAAATGTTTTTCACTATAAAAAAGGACCAAAAATGTAAAGTTTTTAGATTTTGGGCCAAACCTGTAAAAGTTGTGAAAATGGGGTTTTAACCGAGAAATACCATTCTGGAAGGGCTGAATCTGTTAACAAAATAAATTTTGGGTTAAAACTATCTTTTCAACAAGTTTATGATGCAAAAGTGTCAAGAAAATGTTTTAAGGACTAAAAATGAAATTCTTTTATATAAAGGACTAAAATTGTTATTTTTATAAAAAGAAAGGTAGTGAAAAGGTCAAACTTCTACTTTTAAACAAATTAATTCATTAAGTCAAAATAAAAAATCCACGACTACCGACAAAATGGAAAACGAATACACATTCAACACCAAATATCGTTAGAAACGAATTGATTCGGTTTCGAATCAATACAAAACAACAATCTTTAAATCAAAACACATCAATAGATACGCGATAACTACAATGATTAAATCTTCAAACTTTGGGCTTGAGAGTTTCAAATCATGCTTGATGGATCTTGCAAGTCCATCAAAAATGATCTTTGGGCCCAAAGGGATAATGCTTATGTGTTATTGGGCCTCCTATGACCCAATTACGTGTAAAAGGACTTTCAATAGCTCTTATGTGCTGATGGGCCCTAGTGACCCATTAGTAAGGCTAGTAAGGTCAAAGTAATCAAATGCGAGTTGGGTCATCGTGTCTTTCGCATCCCCGACAGCCTTAGGTACTTACGATAGTAGTAGGACATAATGCTCCTCTTCTCTTCGTTCGCTAAGGCTTACAAGAAATCAAAGTAGACGAAATTAGGACGGTATACAATGTGGAGTAATCAATATTCGTTCGTTAAGACAATACAAAAATCAGAAATCACGGATACCTGTCAGTATTGGAAAACATCGGGTTTTCTGGGGAATTCAATACTACTCGCTCGAAATGTTTATAACTATAATACAAAATACCCTTCATATATATGTTTTGAAATCATTCATGCATCAACTTATGGATCTTCACACTTTGATAAACAAAAGTCTTTTCAGAAAATATCAGATTTTCTGGGTTTTACAAACTACACAAATCATTTTATCACAACATTGCTTATGAACTCACCAACATTTCATATGTTGACGTTTTTCCAAAATAACCTGTATTCTCAGGTAACAGGTAAGCGGAAGGGTAATATGAAGTAATGTTGTTGAAAATACTCAAACAATTTATGTTATGAATGTGTAATGTTAAAACAATGTACTTGATGTGAACAATTCCAGTTGTAATATATTGATGCATGGTGATGTTTATGTTATGATTCATGTATATTCATTGTGATGATATTCAGTTATAGTCATGCGAGCCTTCGGACATTTCCGCCGTCTGGTTCGGGGGTGTGACAACGGTGAAGGTCAACAGTCCATGTTGACCCAACATGTCGAGCACAACATACCGACTCGTGGAATTCCTACAAAACTCACAGAGTCAAAAAACCCTAGTCGACTCGCCGAGTTTCTAGGCAACTCGTTGAGTTCATACGTATCTAAAAGTCGAGAATACCCTATCTGACTCGTTGAGTCATCTCATTGACTCGCTGAGTCCATGCAGAAACCATCCTCAGGCAATCTTCATCTACTCGTCGAGTTGACCATGCAACTCGCTGAGTCCCTTTAATCTATTATTCAATTAGACGATTTTAAGCCACCACAACGTTCCATATTGCAGATCCAACCTCCTAGGGCATGTTTTCCACATAAAGTTGCAAACATTATGTATATGCATGGTTCTAAATGTCAAAATCAAGCTCAGGGAAAAGGTTAACTTAAAGGGAAAGTCCCAAGCTTGCCAAATCTAATAACTTTCTAGCTATAGGGACTAAAGGGAGTCCAGATCTAAAGTTACAACTTTAGATCTTTCCCCAATACTCGAAATGACTCCCAAATGTGTTAAATATAGCCCTAAACCCAAACATGAATGGGTTTAGCTAAAGATAAGCCAAGGCAACAACTTAATACCTTCAAAATAAAGCCAAAAAGAAGTAGAGTCAGGTCCACAAGCTCCTTTCTGCTCCAAGCTTCTTATGCTTCACACCTTCTTCACACAGAGCACCAAAATCACTATTTAAGCCTCACAATCACTCACTTATGGTCCTTTAAATAGGGAAAATACCCTAAAAATTAGGGTTTCTCATTCGAGCTCCAACTCGTCGAGTTGGTCACTTAAGTCCTGCGGCCAAAATCCGTCCTTACTCGTTGAGTCAGGGCATCTGACTCGTCGAGTAGACCCTCCAAAATGAAAAAAAAGATATAAGGTTTATACATGGGAGTCAGGGTGTTACAATGATGGTTGTGTTTGCTTTGATTAATATTATTCAATTGTTATGATACTATACATGACGTCATCCGCCCCCGGACGTTTCCGTCGTTCCGGTTCGGGGGTGTGACTGGATAGTCCCCAGATATATCACTCTACCTGTTTACTTTTCGGGGTGACCATCCTGGGACATGATATTGCTGGATCATTGAATCTGGCAGTATAGGATGCAATGTCAGAGCCGGTCATTGTGAGGTTCCAAAGCTCCCGTTCCAGCTTTTTTACTTCGCCCCTTGGCCAATATTCCTCCAACATCAAAATCTTCAAGTCCTCCCAACTCATCGAGTTAGCTACCGAGAGGGTAAGTGACTTGACTTGGCCATTCCACCAGGAAAGGGAACCGTCAGAAAAAGTACAGGCCGCAAACTTTACTTTGCTTCCTTTTAGGCATGCACATATCTCGAATACCAACTCTGTTTTCTTGAACCACCGTATTAGGGCAAAGATGCCCCTGCTTCCATTGAAGGATTTGGGTTTGCCATTTGTGAAGCCTTTGTAGGAACACTCCCTTGGGTATCCATGGATTTCTCCTTGGTTAGAATTATTGGCACCGTCTCCTATCCCAGTAGTACCACTTGCGTTGATTTGCGCCGTGGCAGTTGCCACAATGGCTGTTACAGCAGCCTGGAAAATGGCAGAGTCGTACTGTGGAGGTGGCGGCGGCGGTGGTGGTGGAGGTGTTGGTGGTGTGTTGTTGACACGCCTGATAGATTTACGTGGTGTCATCTTTCTGCCATAAGGTTTAAAGATGTTATCGAATTAGAGCATCTGAAATATAGGCTTGTTTATGTCGATTGGACAAGAATAACAGTGTGAAATACACATAAAGAGCCTGGTTGTATAGTTTTATAGTATCATAAAATACTCCTATAGTATTTTAACCTTTATGCTTGGTTCTAGAGTTTTTGGGTATATAGGGTTGGTAAGTTTTAGACTTGTTGCTCACCACGACTATTCCCAAGCATATGCTAGTTACCTCTCGGATAAATATAATTGATCATGCTATATTTATCCCAGACCTGATTACATACTCCAACATCTACTTGTAGTGTTCAACTTATCTTAATACTTTTATATTTTTGTTATTATGACACTGTCCTGGTATGTATGCATGTATGTATACTTTTATAAATTATTATTATATTTAAAAGTATATCTCTTGGTCAGAGTGTTGTAGTCCCATTGTATTTATAGTTGTATATCTTACGTGGTTTAATATACTTAGTTCACTATAAACAATGCTTTGATACCAATCTGTCACACCCCCGAACCGGAACGATGAAAACGTCCGAGGGCGGATGACGTCATGTACGATATCATAACAATTGAGTAATAGTAATCAAAGCAAACGCAACCATCATGTTGATAACTTATAATTTACATTGGTGTTCAAATCATTGTTTATTTGACACCAAAAATGTATAGCAAAATATAAGACCTGACGTTGCTTCGCCTCATCTGCAAAAGGAACCCTTTGTGTACCTGTTTACTGGTTCCCTGAGAATACAAGTGGTTTTGAAAAATATAAACAACTAAGTTGGTCAGTTCATAAGCATTTTGTATGAGAAAGATATGTCATTGTTCCTTGAAAATGATAGTGTGTTCTTCCAGAAAATCTAATATTTTCTTTGAAATGAATTGTAGTCTTAGAAACCTTAAGACCCAAAATGTATAAGTGTTATTGTACTCTGAAATAGTATAATGTAGTTTCAATATTTATAAAACTGTAGGTGTATCTATATAAAACCCTTTGAATGTATGTACTTGGAACTACCAACTATACTATAAAATAGTGTAATATAGTTTTATTATTAAATAAAACTATTTGAAGGTATGTATGTATTCGTAAACCAAACATGTTATTAATACTCCATGTGAGTTATTATAACCATGCTAGCGACACGTTGGCCTGTGACGACGTTCTTCAGGCGTCGGAATGTTAGACATTTGTCACCCCAGACCTACCGGTCTAACTGTAGCTAACAGTTTAGGTGGAAGATTGTCAGTCCCGTATAGATCTATACACAAGTATCACACTCTCTTACGGGAGATTTTTGTTATGATACAACACTTTTGTTGGTACTAAAGTAAGTACTTAAAGACGTGTCTCACAAAGCTGTATTGACGATTTACGTATAGTGTAATGAAAATCCTTTTTCTCGTAAATGAATGTATTACCCTTTCATTTTGTTTACATGGTATATAAATAATTATACTTTTATATAATTATTTCTTTGTCCTGAAAGGGTAAAATAGCGTGAATGTCCCATAAACTATACCTATTATAGTTTAGAAATGTATGTTCCATTGAAATGAAAACCTTTATATTTCTAACAAAAACTTTGTATGTATATGTTCACGAATTTGGAGATAAATCTATTTCGTGTATTTTAGCATTATTGCACAAACGATAGTAAAATATGTATAATCATATTGTACTTTTAACACAAGTTTCCTTGTGTTTTACTTGTATCCCCCCCCCTAAATGTAACACCCAAATTTTCAAAATAGTTTCTCACATTTTATAAACACATTTTCATTCATGATTGTTATAAAAACACCATTGTATCACATAGTCAAAACAAAACATCACATCCCAAGATCAAAATGTAAAAACTCCTCGTGTGTGTACTGATCAAGCTGGCGCCTTCCCGTGATCCTCACTGGTACCTGAAACACATAACACCACACTGTAAGCATGAAGCTTAGTGAGTTCCCCAAAATACCACACACAACACATATTAGCCACTCGAGGCTATAAATCTGTTTGACCCTTCGGTCAATGTGTCTCACTGGGACGGTGTCCCATAACTCTGTGGGCACTCTAGCCCTAACTCTGTGGACCTTCCGGTCCTAACTCTGTAAACTCATTAACATACATAGCATAAAGCACATAGAAATCACATCATGCAAGAACATACAAATACTCTGTCTCATAACTCTAATTACCACTCTAGGCAAAGTATAGTGAGAAGACTCACCTTGGGTAACTCGGTGAAATCTCGAACTCTGTAAAATCCAATCTAGCCTCCGCCTAATCATATGAAATAAACACTCTAAATCAATACATCTCTCAAGGCTAGACTATTCCTCCTCTTAGTACTATCAGAAGGGTAAAAGTCCGTTTTACCCCTCTCATGGCTCAAAGACCATAAAGTTGACCAAACCCTAAAAGTCAACAAAAGTCAACTCCCCGGGTTACGCTGCGCGTACCACACATGTACGCTGGGCGTACCCGGTGTCTTCACAGAAAGCGGGGTGCGCGACCCCTTACGCCGCGCGTACTGGGATTACGCCCAACATAACTCCCAGTTTCAGACTCTAAGCATTTTGGGGTCTTAATCCGTTAAGACCCACGTCCAACTTCTAGATCTGACCATTTATAACCCTCTTAATCCATAAAGTTGGCGACTTTAAGCCTTTGCATGGCTGGACAAGTCACTAACACCCATAATACTCCACTTCCTCACACTAGAAAGCTCAATACTCATGCATAACCTCATATCCATGACCAAGATGGAAACTTTATGGATTTATAACACAAATAACACTAAAATGGGACATATCTAGGTCCATGGAGCACATTACATTCATAAAATCTCCACCTTTGGGACTTTTAACCCTAAAATGGTCCATGCAATCATCTTACCAAAAAGAAGAGGAAAGTTTTGAACTTTATACCTCCAAATACAACTCCTTCCTCTGTAGATCTCAGATCCAAACTTGCACTTCAAGATCTAGCCTTCACAAGCTCCTATCCTTCTTCTTCACAGACACACCAAGGCACTTTTAGCTCCAAAACACTCACTCTCAAGCTAAGGACGATTGGGAGGATCTCTTAGGGTTTTACTCACTGATATGGAGGCTGATAAATGAGCCTTAGCATCCATTATATAGTGCACAAGTCAAATATTAGGGTTTGCATCTGGACCCATTACGCCCAACGTACCCAGGCGAGTCTGTGTCCAAATTAAGCACATGAGTACATGCATCGTACTCCCCAGTATGCCCAACGTACTCATTTGCTACAAGAATTCTCACAAGGACCACTTTTGACAACTTGACAAAATGGAAGGATATAATAGCTTTACCTGGATTTCGAGATGTTACAATTCTCCCCCACTAGAACCAGACTTCGCCCTCGAAGTCTCATGCCGAAAACAACTCCGGATGCTGCTCCCGCATCTCTGACTCCGTCTCCCAAGTCAGCTCGGACCCCTTCCGATGCTGCCACTGGACCTGAACCAGTGACACCTCCTTGCTCCTCAGAATCTTGACCTTCCGGTCCAAGATCGCGATCGGCCTCTCAACATAATTAACACCCACATCCACCTGTATATCCTCCAATGGTACCACTGTCGACTCGTTGGCTATGCACTTCCTCAGCTGAGACACGTGGAAGGTATCATGAATCTGGCTCAACTCCGCAGGTAGTTCCAATCGATATGCTACCCTGCCCACCCTCGCAATAACCCTGAACGGTCCAATGTATCGGGGCCCCAACTTGCCCCTTTTCCTTAATCGGATCACTCCTTTCCAAGGAGACACTTTCAGGAGTACAAAATCTCCAACCTGGAACTCGAGCTCGGATCGACGCCTATCCGCATAACTCTTCTGGCGACTCTGGGCCGTCAGCAATCTCTGTCTAACCTGATGTATCTGCTCTGTAGTCTGAAGCACTATCTCGGTGCTGTCCATCACTCGCTGCCCTACCTCTCCCCAACAAATGGGAGTCCGACACCTCCTCCCATACAATAACTCAAAGGGAGGCATACTAATGCTCGAATGGTGGCTGTTGTTATAAGAAAACTCAGCCAAAGGAAGATACGTATCCCAACTCCCTCCGAAGTCCAACACACATGCTCGAAGCATGTCCTCGAGCGTCTGAATCGTCCGCTCACTCTGACCGTCTGTCTGCGGGTGGTAAGCGGTACTGAAATGCAGCCTAGTACCCAACTCCTCATGGAATTTCTTCCAGAACCTGGAAGTGGAACGCACATCTCGATCCGACACAATCGAGATCGGCACACCATGCCGCGATACTACTTCTCTCACATACACTTCTGCCAGCCTCTCTGCGGAAGAGCTCTCACTAATAGCAAGAAAATGAGCGCTCTTTGTCAGTCGGTCGACTATCACCCAAATTGCATCGACGCCTCTCGCAGTCCTCGACAATTTGGTGATAAAATTCATGGAAATCAGTTCCCACTTCCATTGGGGAACCTCAAGAGGCTGCAACTTGCCATGCGGACACTGGTGCTCAGCCTTAACCCTGCGACAGGTCAAGCACCTCTCTACAAACCAAACCATATCCCTCTTTATACAGGGCCACCAATAATCTCTTTTCAGGTCCAAATACATCTTAGTGGCCCCGGGATGGATCGAAAACCTCGACCTGTGCGCCTCCTCCATCACAATAGCACGTGCCCCACCCTCAAATGGCACCCAAATCCGGCCCTGGAAGGTCATAAGCCCCTGCCTATCGGCAATGAACTTTGATATTTGCCCAATCACCCGCTCTCGTTTGCGGTTCTCCGGTCTCATGCCTCCTGAATGGTGTCCAACATCGGAGTCATCACTGACAACCTCATACAAACATCTCGCAAAGGGGCACTCTATGCCATGCGACTCAAAGCATCGGCTACCACATTAGCCTTGCCCGGGTGGTACAAGATCTCACACTCATAGTCCTTTACCATGTCCAACCATCTCCTCTGACGCATGTTCAGGTTGGGCTGATCCATCAGATACTTCAAGCTCTTGTGGTCCATGTATATGGTACACCGAACCCCATACAAATAGTGACGCTAGATCTTGAGGGCGAACACCACAGCCCCCAACTCCAGTTCGTGCGTAGGATACCTTGTCTCATGAGGCTTCAGCTGCCTTGATGCATATGCTATCACATGCCCTCTTTGCATCAGCACCACGCCCAGACCTGATATCGACGCGTCACAATATACCAAAAAGTCCTCCATTCCCTCCAGAAGGGCCAACACTGGGGCTTCGCACAATCTATGGCGAAGTGTCTCGAATGAGGCCTGCTGCTCCGGGCCCCAACTGAAATTCAAGCCCTTCCGGGTCAGCCTAGTGAGAGGAACCGCAATCCTGGAGAAATCCTGAATGAATCTCCGATAATATCCGGCCAACCCCAGGAAACTCCTGATCTCCAAAGGGGATCTCGGTACTTCCTAGATCATCACCGCCTCAATCTTGGCCGAATCGACCAATATCCCATTCTGGTTGACGAGGTGCCCTAGAAACTAGACCTCCCGTAACCAGAAATCACACTTGGAGAATTTGGCGTACAGCCTCTCCGATCTCAGAACTATGAGGATCTCCCTCAAATGCTCATCATGCTGCTCTCTAGACCTCGAATACACCAATATATCATCAATGAATATGATCATCGAATGATCCAACATCGGCCTGCACACCCTGTTCATGAGATCCATGAACGCCGCCGGTGTATTGGTGAGCCCGAAAGGCATCACCACGAACTCGTAATGCCCATAACGAGTCCTGAACATTGTCTTCTGGATATACTCATCATGCACCTTCATCTGATGACATCCAGACCTCAAATCAATCTTGGAGAACCAAGATGCTCCCTGTAACTGATTGAACAAATCGTCGATCCTCGGTAAGGGGTAACGGTTCTTGACCGTCAGCTTGTTCAACTCCCGGTAATCAATGCACATCCGATGAGAACCATCCTTATTCTTGATAAAAAGGATCGGCGCTCCCCACGGCGAGCTACTCGGCCGTATAAACCCCTTCCCCAGCAGCTCCTGAAGCTGCGAGGACAACTCCTGCATCTCTGGAGGTGCAAGGCGATAGGGCGCCTTGGCGATAGGCGCTGCCCCCGGAATCAAATCAATACGGAACTCCACCTGCCTCTCGGGAGGCACACCCGACAACTCCTCGGGGAAAACATCCGGGTACTCACGCATTATCGGGACCTCATCGACCGACCTCGGTCTCTCTGCAACCATCCTCGTATCCATCACATAAGCCACATACCCACTACAACCCTGCTGTAGACTCTGCCTCGCTCTCGTGACTGAACAAAACGCCGAACCAGAATGGGTACCCTCACCATATACCGTAGAAGTCCCCCACAAGGGTCTCGTATGGTCACCAACTGTCACTCGCAGTCGATAACCCCTCCAAATCTGCTCAACCAGTCCATGCCCACGATGACACAGACATCTCCCATAGCAATCGGGACCAAATCAATCGGAAACTTAATGCCGAATATCTCGAGTACACATCCTCGAATCATAGCAGTGGCATACACTGCTCTCTCGTCAGCTATGGAAACTCGCAAAGGTCGACTCAACGCCTCACGACAAATACTGATGTGTTGACTAAAGTCTAACGACACAAAAGACCGACTCGCACCCGAGTCAAATAACACCAAAGCAGGCACAGAACACACAAGAAATGTACCTACGTATATCACAATATAAGCATAACACCACAAACTCAGAATAAACATATGAAAGAATACATACCAGCCACAACATCGGGTGCTGCGCGGACGTCCTCCGCTGTCAACTGGAAGGCTCTCCCGCGAGCCTTCGGCGCCTCGACCTTCACCGGCCGACTCTTTGTAGCCCGAACAGCAGCAGGGATTAGGGATGGCAAAAAAGCCCGAACCCGATGGGGAAACCCGAAACCCGATCATTTCGGGTCGGGTAACGGGTCGTTATCGGGTTTTTTATCGGGTTCGGGGCAGGGAGTGGGTTATCCTCGCCCCGACCCGCCCCGCCCCGATTATATATATATATATATATATATATATATATATATATATATATATATATATAATGTTCAAAAATTTTTGCTGTTAATTGTACGCGTTTAAATATAAAATACTTATTGTGGACAATTTTTTTAGTTATTAACAATCTGGTGTTAATGATCATTTTTATGTGTTTTGACGTATTAAACAAAACTTAAATCAAATAATTTTTAATATAACGTCCAGTTTATTTTATTAAAGTGATGCATCATGTTTTTAATTTAAAAGAGTTTCTAGAACATGTATATTTTATAAGACATTGGGGTACCCTAAAAGAGAATAAAGATTTCATTATCAATTGTTGTAAACCCGATAAGATACCCGAAACCCGACGG
Organism: Lactuca sativa; assembly: GCF_002870075.4. Taxonomy (NCBI): domain Eukaryota; kingdom Viridiplantae; phylum Streptophyta; class Magnoliopsida; order Asterales; family Asteraceae; genus Lactuca; species Lactuca sativa. The sequence continues at coordinate 250,890,953 of NC_056630.2, forward strand.
GAAAACCCGAAACCCAATGGGGTGCCCCGATAAGATACCCGAAAGTTATCGGGGCGGGTTTGGGAATCTATGCCCCGCCCCGAACCCGCCCCATTGCCATTCCTAGCAGGGATAGACCCCTGAGAAGCTCCCTGAGCTGACCCTCGCAACTGCGGACACTCGACCTTCCGGTGTCCAGTCTGGTTGTAGTGAAAACACATTGCAAACCCCTTGGGGCAATCCTTGGCCATATGCCCCTCCTTGCCACACTTGTAGCAAGACCCTGATCTGCACACCCCCTCATGACTCTTGCTGCACTTGCCACAAGTGCGGCCCTTCTGGTTCCTAGATCTCGAATCGGCGGGCTTAGCCCGCTTGGCGGCTAGCTGGGACTGCACTAGTCACTGATCCCTCCCTTGAGACTCCGCCTCCTCCGTGGCATGAGTCTCTAGCTCAATCTCCCTTTTCTGGGCATTTGCTTAAAGCTCGGCAAATGTCCGGTACGTCGAGTTCGCCATGAACTCGTGGATGTCTCTCCTCAAAATGCTCAAATACCGACTCATACGTGCCTGCTCAGAAGACACGTGCTCAGGGCAGAACATCGCCCTCTCATGAAACATCCTGGTGATCACAGTAACAGACTCTGTACCCTGCTTGAGGGTCAAGAACTCCTAGGCTAATCGCTCCCTTTCCACCGGGGGAATGTACTCATCACGAAACATAGCGGTGAACCTCTCCTAGGTCACTGCAGCAAGCTCTGCATAAGAATGGTGCACTGTCACAAACTTCCACCAGTCCTTCGCCCCCAAGCGAAGCTGGTTCAGCGCGAACCGAACCTTCAGATGCTCCAGACATGAACATGTGTAGAAGCACCCGTCAATGTCAGATATCCACCTCATCGCAACTATTGGATCCTGAGTCCTATCAAACTCTGGTGGCTTCATGTTGCTGAACTCCCGGTACAGCAAAGCGTCACCCCCCTACGGCCTGGCAGCAGCAACGGCCGCAGTGGTTGCAACAAAGGCAGCATCAGTAAGAGCAACATAACGATCATCAAAAGTCTCGATCAGGGTGGTCTTGATAGACCCGAACATCTTTGGAATCTCAGCGCGGATGGCAATAACCACCTCATCATGAATCATTTGGCGGAGCTCCTCATCGCTCACACCCCCCTCACTAGACCCTGGTCTGTGGCGTGTCCCCTCCATGATGTCTCTCTGAAATACAACACAAAATATCAGAGACTCGCTTGAGTGTACACACACTCAATATCCCAATCCTACTTGATCCCTGGTACCCTAAGGATTCTTACTTGGGCTGCACACCGATCCGGTGCCTTCGGTAGTACGGGCCCAATACTACCGTCCACACCGCATCAATATTCACCCCAAGTCCTCCTCCTAGGATCACAAATCCCAAGTACTCTACTCTCTCTCTATGCACAGTCTACTCTCAAGCAGATCTCTCATAAGCTCCTCGCTGCTATCTATTCACTCTCAAGCATCTCCTAGCAGCAAAATCCCTAGGCTAAGGCATCACAAATCAGGCACTCTAGTCCTAATAAGAATACCTAGCCTACTCTAGCATGCATATCATATCATAACATATCTCATAACTCATAATGTAAGGGTATTTTGGGAAATCACTGTTCGGGCGTTGGCTGATCGTACACACTGCTCTGCTCTGCTCTTTCAAAAACTTTTTACTCTTGAGAAAATTTTGTAAATTTTATTTTGAAAATCTCCCAAATCCTCAGTTTGAGTTCAGATACTCCCAAAGGTGTACCCGAATCCCTCAAACCAAGGCTCTGATACCAACTTGTAACACCCAAATTTTCAAAATAATTTTTCACATTTTATAAAAACATTTTCATTCATGATTGTTATAAAAACACCATTGTATAACATAGTCAAAACATAACATCACATCCCAAGATCAAAATGTAAAAACTCCTCGTGTGTGTACTGATCAAGCTGGCGCCTTCCCGTGATCCTCACTGGTACCTGAAACACATAACACAACACTGTAAGCATAAAGCTTAGTGAGTTCCTCAAAATAACACACACAACACATATTAGCCACTCGAGGCTATAACTCTGTTTGACCCTCCGGTCAATGTGTCTCGGTGGGACCCTCCAGTCCCATAAATCTGTGGGCCCTCTGGCCCTAACTCTGTGGACCTTCCGGTCCTAACTCTGTAAACTCAGTAACGTACATAGCATAAAGCACATAGAAATCACATCATGCAAGAACATAAAAATACTCTGTCTCATAACTCTAATTACCACTCTAGGCAAATTATAGTGAGAAGACTCACCTCGGGTAACTCGGTGAAATCTCGAACTCTGTAAAATCCGATCTAGCCTCCGTCTAATCATATGAAATAAACACTCTAACTCAATACATATCTCAAGGCTAGACTATTCCTCCTCTTAGTACTATTAGAAGGATAAAAGACCATTTTACCCTTCTCATGGCTCAAAGACCCTAAAGTTGACCAAACCCTAAAAGTCAACAAAAGTCAACTCCCCGGGTTACGCTGCGCGTACCACACATGTACGCTGGGCGTACCCGGTGTCTTCACAGAAAGCGGGGTGCGCGACCCCTTACGTCGCGCGTACTGGGATTAGGCCCAGCGTAACTCCCAGTTTCAGACTCTAAGCATTTTGGGGTCTTAATCCGTTAAGACCCACGTCCAACTTCTAGATTTGACCATTTATAACCCTCTAAAATGGTCCATGCAATCATCTAACCAAAAAGAAGAGGAAAGTTTTGAACTTTATACCTCTAAATACAGCTCCTTCCTCTGTAGATCTCAGATCCAAACTTGCACTTCAAGATCTAGCCTTCACAAGCTCCTATCCTTCTTCTTCACAGACACACCAAGGCACTTTTAGCTCCAAAACACTCACTCTCAAGCTAAGGACGATTGGGAGGATCTCTTAGGGTTTTACTCACTGATATGGAGGCTGATAAATGAGCCTTAGCATCCATTATATAGCGCACAAGTCAAATATTTGGGTTTGCATCTAGACCCATTACGCCCAGCGTAACCCTGGGTACGCCCAGCGTACCCAGGCGAGTCCGCGTCTAAATTAAGCGCATGAGTACGTGCATCGTACTCCGCAGTACGCCTAGCGTACTCCCCAGTATGCCCATCGTACTCATTTGCTACAAGAATTCTCACAAGGACCACTCTTGAAAACTTGACAAAATGGAAGGATATAATAGCTTTACCTGGATTTCGGGATGTTACACTAAAACGTAGGAAATCATGGAAAATCTAAGGGTATGAACTCACCTTGAGTGTGTTATTGGCTGGATAATGAAGTGATAGTAATGATCTTCAAGTTAGAACACTTGAAACTGGTTGTATTCCTAATAGTTTTGAACACATAGTAGTGTGTGTAAATTTGATGAGATAATCATGAAAGTGTTATAAAAACACTAGATTAAACTAGAGAACTTACAATAATTCCTAAGAAGTAAATCTTGAAGGAATAGTTTCCTGGGAAATTTTTTATGATGTTCTTAGGAGGATATATGAAGATTTGAAGATGTATGATCTCGTTTTATTAAGAGCAAATTGAAAGAACTTTGAAGACGTGAATGAGAAATAGGATGAATGATTTCAGCCATATATATATATATATATATATATATATATATATATATATATATATATATATATATGAGGTTTAAAAGTGATGTGATGTTTACATTGGGCTGTGGATTATGTCACATTGGAAAAAGTGCCACCGTCTTAAACTAGTGATTTCGGCCTATCTTCACTTAAATCACCTTGATTTCGGTCAAAGTGTGATCTCGGTCTCGCATGTTCTCGGTCCAAGTATGTGGCTTTGGTCTCGCCTGTTCTCGGGACAAGTTGAGATTTCAGCCTAGTTTGATTTCAGCCAAGAAGTTTGATTTGGGCCAAGAAGTGACTTCGGTTCTTCATAACCGAAATGTCTATGTTTTTGGGTTTCAAAACCGAAAACCCCAAATGCAAAGGTGTAAAAATGTATTGTTTTAACTATTTGACTTTTTTGACTCAAAATTTACTGTTGTCACAACGGTTATTATTGTTTTGTACTTTTAGACTATGTAAGGATCGACCAGGTAGGAAAAGTGGGAGGGAAGGGCCATTTTGGCGTATAGATGTTCTGGAATACAGCAACCCAAGGCGACAGTTCTAACCTAGGCCCCTCTCCTATACTTAGTCTATCAGTAGGGCAATTAATAACAATAATATTATTTATAGGTTTTAGGATAAGCTTAATTGGAGTGTATGTCCTAAGCTATAGTCGTAATTCCTAAAGAAATACTAATTCGATATAACAACCCGCTCTGATACCATTTCTATCACATCCTCCTCAGCCAATGGAGTGAAATGTCGACTGGTGATGGTTCATAGATTTCCCAAATCATAGAATGTCAATCATAATTATATATCTAAACGAAAATCTACATGTCTTCATGCTGATAATCCTTTCCTGACTTGACCTCTACTCCATCCTAGGAACACAAACGAATTTTGAAAACGTCAACTGATGTTGGTAAGTTCATAGGTTTAGAGGTAAAAAGTATTATAAACTTTTTGAAAATTTTTTATAAATCTTTACTTTCCTAGATTCCTAGATTCCTAGTTTCTTATGTTTTATTATATCACCTCTTTATCTTTTTAAGAATTCTGCTAATCCTAACTCATTGTCTTCTAGGATGTATTAATAATCCTAATTCACTATCTTAGTAGGATATCTAACAATCCTATCTTATTTTCTTTTAGAATATTTTATTAATCCTAATTTAGTATCTTTGTAGGATATCTAACAACCCTAACATATTTTATCTACCACTCAAAGGCGTCTCTAATGGTAGTAGGATCTCTAAGGTGTTTGTAATGTATTACCATGAGCCCCCATAATCGACGTTGTTTGACTAATAATTTGCCCTACCACGATGCTTCATCAGACGTCGAATAGTGAATAATAAGAAAGTTATCATGTCGGGATTGTAGCTAGCAATCGCATATGGGGGTGTCAATCTAGTATAAATCTATAGATATCTTTCTATCTTTTTCAAGATTAACAATTATAGGTACCGGGGAAGCCGAATTTAATCAAGGCCTTTGGCTAAATATTAACAACTCACGAACGCATTAACCTTAGGTATTGATCTTTTATCTTTCCTATAACTATCACAATATAAAACCTTAAATTTTATATTTAATAATTATATCTTTTGATCTCATAACTATTTTGTGTGTGTGTGTGTGTATATATATATATATATATATATATATATATATATATATATATATATCATACATATACCCTAATTATGGTTATTTGAAAATGAGATATTTTGGCAGAGTAACGATTAGCTACAGTGCATATCCCTATATTTAACCAGCGTAACTTCTAGGTATTATGTTATCCTAAGGGATTTGGCCATTATAACATGTGATCATAAATGGTCACACTAACAACAACTTGATAGAATTCATTATTTATTAAAATTTGATTTTAATAAATATTTATAAACTCTTATAAATAGTTGGAAATTTTTTATTTCAAGGAAATGATAATTTTTAATGGAAAGTAACATAATATATAAAATGGTATGATTTATCAAATCATGTATAACACTATGGACTAGAAAAGACTTTTTTTGTCTTTTACCAAAAAGTTAAGGTTTATATTTTATAAACTAGTTTATACAATTTATAAAACTTGCATTCTTTTTTTTCTTTTAATGTCATGAATAGAGAGGGAAAGAGTATGCATGGCTTTTTTATTTGTTTAATCAAAAGCATGACATGCCTTAAGAGCATGAGGGAACATGTAGCTCTAGGTTGATAAGTGCTTATATAATTAAGAACTTGTGGGTATTGTTATAACTTTAAGACCATGCATGAGGCATTCACTCTTGCTCACTTCTTGAAGCCAAAACTGTAGCTCTTCTATTTCTCTCCATAATTGGTCTTTCAAAGTGTGAGAAGAAGTTACTTGCTTCCATACTCTCTTTAATTCATAATTGGTTTCGCTTAAAGCTCAAGAAGTTGACTAACATAACTTATCAAGTTGGTTTCTTATTAGTGTCCTCGAAGGAAAGCTTTTGTTGGGTCAAAAATATGGTTTATACTTTACTTTTCTAGGAAAATGTATTTTTGTGTCTTGGACCGTAAACAACTTGGTGTTTACGGCCGTATACGTGTTTACAGTTGTGGTTACGGTCGTGAACATGTTTACAGCCGTAAAACCATTCACGGCCCATGTCTACTATATATAGGGTGAGGAGTGCATAATTGTAAAAGAGAATAGAGGAGCTTATGTGTGTGCATTTGAAGGTGTTCTAGAGAGAGAGAAAAGAGAGTGTGTGTTAGTGTGTGTGAATCTTGTATCCAGATCTTCATTCATATCAATACATACAAGATTCATCATCTTATTCTTCTCCTTCTCTTCTATTTGATCTGACATCATCCGTTTGATTGGGATTCCGCACCATCAAACGGATCTGATTGATGCACAAGCAGATTGGGGACTTACAATTGGTATCAGAGCATGGATTGAATCAATAAATTTTGTCAGATATGGAGCTTATTTGATCTTATTTTGAAAAGATTTTTGTGTTTTTGGATAGATCTCTGAAAAATAAGGGGGGTTTGTTCTTTGCATTTTTCATAAAAACAAGTTTTTGATCGAGTTTTGGAGCAAAAAGGGGCAAAAATCGTTGTGTTTGGTCGTAACCAGCGAGGGGGGATAGGGTTTCCGAAGTTTACGGCCCGAGTTTGCGGTCTGAGATTACGACCCTTCGGTTTGCGGTCCTCGCATGTGTACGGTCTGAGTTTGCGGCCTCGGAGTTTATAGCCGGTCTTCACACCTCGCCTCGTTCAGCAGCGAGGGGGGCTAGGGTTTCCGAAGTTTACGGCCCGAGTTTGCGGTCCGAGATTACGGCCCTTCGGTTTGCGATCCTCGCATGTGTACGGTCTGAGTTTGCGGCCTCGGAGTTTATAGCCGGTCTTCGCACCTCGCCTCGTTCAGCAGCCTCGGTCTCGCGCCTCGCAAGCAGAAGCTTCGTCCTCGCATCGCACACTTAAAAAAATTGGACACGGAGTTGGGGGTGCCGGGGATCGAACCCGAATGCCTTGATTCATCAGCGTAACGCCTTAAGCAACTCAGCTAGGCTACCTGTTGATACAAACCTTTTGATTTTAATTCATAAACACTCCCCGTCGCACCTCTTTCGTAATTTTTACACTTTTTACCCAAAAAATCAATTTCTTTTATTTTTAAATTCCAATTTCAACCAAAAATTTTAGTTTTTAATTTTTGACTTTTTATTAAAAATTTTGACTTTGACTTTTAAAACTTGACCTTTGACTGTAAACTTTGACTTTCTCGTTTAACTTTTAAATTTTCAAATTTAGCTTTTCGGTTTGACTTTTAAGTTTGACTTTTTAAATTTGACTTTTTAAATTTGACTTTTAAGGTTGACTTTTGAGGTTTATAGTCAAAGGGCATTTTTTTTGTTTGACTTTTAAGTTTGATTTTGGCTTCTAGTTGTGTTTTTAATGGCTTTTAAGGTCAACAAGGGAAATGAAGTCATTAAAGAGAATTGTCAGGATATGTTAAGACAAAATTTCAACATGTTCAATTACATTCCCGGAGAAACCCTGGAGGCTCAGCTGCAGCGATTCACCGCTCTCACTACTGAGATGAATATATCTGGGGTCTTCTTGACCAAGTCGGAGATAAACAAAAGCTACTGAATTCACTTCCGAAATTGTGGGATATGAACGTGGCTGTCATAAAAAAGATAAAAGATCTCAATCATCTTCGTCTTGCTGCTGTAATTGAAGAAGTTGACGCTTTGAAGTGTGGAAAAGCAATGAGTTCTGCAAACATTCTGGTCAATGAAGTTTCATGCTCTCAATCATGTGAAGCTATGATTAAACTTCTTCGTGAACATAATGATTTGCTAAAAAGGGAAGTCGATGACCTAAAATACGAAGGATATCAACTTAGGAAAGGACAGAAACCCCTAAAGGCTGAATTAGAAGCAAAAACCAAAGACTTTAGGAGGCTTCAAGAAGATTATAGTAATAAATGTGAAAATTATGACAATATTAAGAAACAACTTGCTGAATTAACTGCTGAGCTTGACACATTAAAAGGCAAATTTGAAACTGCAGATTTTGATTTTAGAAAATTTGATGTGTCAAGCGAAGTAGTTGCGAACTTGATAGATCATTGTATGCAATTTAAAAATAACCAGCAAAAGGGTTTAGGATACGATAATGTACCTCCTCCTTTTAATCACACATATCAGTATCACCCTTTGACTAAAGAGGAGATTGCCAACGAACCATTCATGGTTTATGGCAAACCAACTGGATTTGTGTCAGGAGGTATTCGGGTTGAAAATACTAATGCTTCTACTCCATGTGCAGGTAAAGTAGCAGAAGATGAGAACAAGAAGAAAACCATTGAACAAACCAACATCTCCTTGAGCTCTGAATTTGTTGCTTCAAACTCAGCTGCTTCTGATCAACTTGCTGTTGAGAAATACAGGCCACCAATTCCAGTGAAACAGAATGCCTGTTCTAATTGTGCTTGTGGGAACAATAAGAGACAAGGCAAGGATACGCCACCAGGGGCAGGAAGAAATAACTTCACAGTGAAGAAAAAGACTTGTTTTCACTGTGGAACACCTGGACACATTGCCAGAAATTGTCCTAGTCGCGCATACGTTCCCTACTGTGCACAAGGTTGGTAGAACGCGCCAAGAGGGAGATACTTCAAAAGAAACCCCTCAAGGTCACATTCAGACAATGGTGACTGGAATGCCAACAAGACCAAGAATCAAACCCACAAGGCCAAGAATCCGAATCCCAAGTGCAAGAAGGGAATGTCAGCCAAGAAGTCCAATCCAAGAGATGCTCATGTGAAGCCAAGACCAGTTAGGTCAAAATCATCTCGGAAGCCGACTTCGAGTTCAAAATGAAGTGCCGAGGCACCCATTGGATCGAAAAAGAAATGGGTCAAAACCAACTACAAATGGGTTCCAAAGGCTCACTCTCCCAAATCTCCTAATGCTTCTAATATTTCTACATCTTCTGTTTGTGATAAGCAGGATATGTCATGGGAGAGTACCGTGCAAGGATGAAAACGGTCGACCCAGTTTGAGAGTATGTGTCCTTTTGCGGGAAATGAGGAAAGGAATAGATCAAGAATGGGGTTAGTGCCTAATGACATAAAGAATTTTTGGATATGTTCTGAGATTATGCGTGCTGTTCTCAGACCTTCTGGATGCAAATTCAATCGGTTAATTACGGTTTGCGTTTTCTTCTCTATACTCCTGAGTTTATCTTACACAGATTTGTTTTGAAGACAATCTTTTATTTTCTTCTAGTTTTTTGTTAGTAAGTATTGTTTGGGAAGTGATATGAAGTATAGTGCTAAAGGGCAATTTATGATGCGTGTAATGCACTAAAGCCGAATTGTCTAAGCTCTAAGTTCGATGTGCTGGTAGGCACAAAGGATTCAAAAGGACTAGATGTAACAGCCTGGATTCCCAGGTATTATTTATTTATTTATTTGGTAATTTGTGAGGGGACTCGGCGAGTTGGAGCCTAGACTCGCGGATTTGGACGCGGGTTCGTGTCCGGACTCGACGAGTCCAAGAGTGGACTCGGCGAGTCCACGCTATTTAATGAAACCCTAATTTCTCGGGTTTGAGGCGTATTTAAAGGGCCTTATGGCCGTCATTTGCACTCATCAGACCCCAGAGTGAAACCCTAGAGCAATTGAGTGATTCAAGTGAGGGAAGGAGCCATTATTGATCTTGGAGTTGTTGTCTAGCAAGGAAAGAGGAGGACTAGCCAAGAGGAAGCAAGAGAGGGGTGGATTCTTGAAGATTTGAGGTCCAGAACATCACATCTGAGGTACAATCTCGAATCATTCTCTGTTATTGTGATGTTCATGTAGATTTAGGGCTTTTGAACCCATTTGTGGCTAGATCTAGTGTCCTCATGGTCCCTTAGCAAGTTAAGGTCCTGGATCTGGACCCATAGAGGTCCAGAGCACCTTGTTGCCAAAGCTTTATATGCATCCATGGAGGTTTTGGCTTGGGATCAATGTATTTGAGGCTAAAACACCATTCATGAGCTATTCAATGCTTGATGAGCATCAAGACTTGGACTTTACGTGGTCAATAAGCTTAAGGAGACTGGATCTATGAGTTAGTGAAGCGGATCTGACCTCAGAAGGTCGGTTGGGGTTGTGCATGGAATGCACTCGCCGAGTCCATTTCCCAGACTCGGCGAGTTGGTGCGAGTTGTTCGTCGATTACGAACCAGGGATTGAGTAACCGAGTCGGGTGAGTGACTCGGTGAGTCGGAAGACATTCAGAGGGATCAGGTTCCCATAGGAACTTGGCGAGTCCACGCCAGACTCGGCGAGTCGGGTCGACCGTTGACCGTTGACCGTTGAACAGTGTTGACTGGTTTCACTTTGTGGTACTAGTCAGTCAGAGTCAAGTAGTATTAAGTAGAAATACGCTTGTGTTGTAGGAGGACGATAGCTCGGGAGATCGAGCACTAGTGGTTAAGAGATTTACGAGTTACCGAGACACGCGAGGTGAGTCTTCTCACTATACATTACCTTGAGTGGTATTTCGAGTTGACCAAAGGGTCTTATGTGCTATGAGATTATGTGTTATCTTAGAGATTTTGTGCTATGTGTTATTTGTATGCTGTATGGTTATTTGACCGGGCCGGAGGGCCCAACGATTCTGACCGGCCAGAGGGCCCAATGAGCTGTGACTGGACCGGAGGGTCCGACGAGCTGAGGGACTGGAGGGTCCCGCCGAGACATCTAGACGAGAGGGTCTGATTTAGCCTTGAGTGGCGTATTTGTGGTATGTGGTATTTTGGGGAACACACTAAGCATTTATGCTTACAGTTGTTATGTTTGATGTCTCAGGTACCAGCGAGGACCGTGGGAAGGCGACGGCTTGACACGTACACACACACTGATGGAGTTTATTATGTGTAGAGATCTTGGGATTTGTTTTTGAAAACAATATTGATTATGGATTTTGATTTGTGATGTGATACATTATGTGTTTTTGAAAATGAAAAATTATTTTGAAAATTTCGGTGTTACAAGTTGGTATCAGAGCCTTGGTTTGAGGGATTCGGATGCACCTTCGGGCGTATTTGGACTCAAAACGAGGATTTGAGAAATTTTCAAATAAAACTAAAATTTTCTAAATAGAAAAAGAGGTTTTGGAAACGAGCAGAGTGGATGGTGTGTACGGTCAGCCAGCGCCCGAACAGTGAATCCCCAAAATACCCTTACGTTATATGTTATGAGTTATGAGATATTATGTTGTGAATGTTAGAGAGGCTAGGTATTCCTATTAGGACTAGAGTGGGCCTGATTTGTGATGCCTTAGCTTAGGAGATCGCTGCTGCTATGAGATACTTTGAGAGTGAGTATGTAGCAGTGAGGAGCTCAGGAGAGGGCTATTGAGGGTAGCCAGTGCATAGCGAGAGTAGAGTATTTGCGATTTGGGATCCTAGGAGGAGGACTTGGGTTGTATATCAATTCGGTGTGGACGATAGTATTGGGCCTGTACTATTGAAGACACCGGATTGGTGCGCAGTCCAAGTAAGAATCCTTGGGGGTACCAGGAGAGAGGATGTTTGAGTTATCGAGTGTGAGTATACTCGAGAGTATCCCTAATTTTTTTTATGTTGTATTTCAGAGGTTGATCATGGTCGGGACACGCCATAACCCCGAGAGCAGTGGGGTGAGCGATGAGGAGATCCGTCGGATCATCCATGAGGAGGTGGTTGCTGCCATCAGAGCCGAGATTCCGGAGATGTTTGGGTCTATTAAGACCACACTGATCGAGACGTTTGACGAGCGTTACGCTGCTTTAATTGATGTTGTTGTTGCTGCAGCCACCGCAGCTGTTGCTGCTGCGAGACCCCAGGGTGGTGATTCGTTGCTGTACCGAGAGTTCAGCAACACGAAACCACCGGAGTTCGATGGTACGCAGGATCCGATCACCGCTATGAGGTGGATCTCAGACATGGAGGGGTGTTTCTATACGTGCTCGTGTCTGGAGCACTTGAGGGTGCGATTCGCACTCAACCAGCTTCACTTAGGGGCGAAGGACTGGTGGAAATTCGTGACCGCGAGCTATTCTACAGCTGAGCTGACTGCAGTGACCTAGGAGAGGTTTACTACGATGTTTCGTGACGAGTATGTTCCCCAGGTGGAGAGGGAACGTTTAGCTCAGGAGTTTCTGACCCTCAAGCGGGGGACCAAGTCGGTGACAGTGATTACGAGGATGTTTCATGAGCGGGCGTTGTTTTGCCCGGAGTTGGTGTCCACTGAGCAGGATCGCATGAGCCGTTATCTGAGTATTTTCAGGAGGGACATCCGTGAGTTCGTGGCGAACTCGACTTATCAGACATTTGCCGAGCTCCAAGCAAATGCCAGGAAGAGGGAGATCGAGTTTGAGACACAGGCAAGGGAGGAGACTGAGTTGCAGAGGGGTTATCGGCGACCGGCGCAGTCGCAGCCGGCCGCCAAGCGGGCAAAGCCCACTGATTCGAGGACGGGCAGTTCGAGGGGCCGCACTTGTGGGAAGTGCGGCAAGAGCCATGACGGGCCGTGCAAGACTGGGGTATGCTACAAATGCGGGAAGGAAGGACATTTTGCGAGGGACTGTCCGAAGGGGTTCTCGGTTTGCTTCCATTGCAACCAGACCGGCCATCGGAAGGCCGAGTGCCCCCAGCTTCAGAGGTCAGCGCAGGGATCTGCACCTGTGGTTCGAGCTGCTGAGACCCGGCCAATGAAGGCCGAAGCACCAAAGGCTAGGGGAGAACCTTCCAGCTGACTGCGGAGGAGGTCCGCGCAGCACCAGACGTCGTGGCGGGTATGTAATCTTTATCTATTTTATGTTGAGTTTATGCTATTGTAATTGCTATATGTTATGCGTAGGTACTTTTCTTGTGAGTTATGTACCTGCATTGGTTTTATTCGACTCGGGTGCGAGTCGGTCTTTCATATCTTTGGCTTTTAGTCGGCACATTAGTATTCCGAGGGAGGCGTTGAGTCGACCTCTGCGGGTTTCCATAGCAGATGAGCGTGAGGTATGTGCTACCGAGGTGATACGTGGATGCATGCTGGAGATCTTCGGGGTGGTATGGGGGATGTTTGTGTCATAGTAGGAATGGATTGGTTGAGCCGTTTTGGGGCTGTCATAGATTGCGAGCGTCAATTGGTGACGATCCGAGATCCTAGTGGGGGAGCACTAACGGTTTACAGCGAGGGGATTCGTGGTGGTTCGGTTTTCTGTTCGGCCGCTAGAGCGAGGCGGAGTTTGCAGCAGGGCTGCAAGGGGTTCGTAGCCTATGTGACAGATGTGCGAGAGGCCGCTGGGAGGCCAAGTTCAGTGGATGAGGTGCCGATAGTGCGTGAGTTCCCGGACGTGTTTCCCGAGGAGTTGCCGGGTGTGCCTCCCGAGTGGCAGGTGGAGTTTCGTATCGATTTGGTTCCCGGGGTTGCGCCTATCGCCAAGGCGTCGTATTGGATAGCATCACCAGAGATGCAGGAGTTATCCTCACAGCTGCAAGAGCTGTTGGGGAAAGGGTTCATCCGTCCCAGTAGCTCTCCCTGGGGAGCGTCGATCCTTTTTGTCAAGAAAAAGGATGGTTCACACCGGATGTGCATTGATTACCGGGAGTTGAACAAGTTGACGGTCAAGAACCGTTATCCGTTACCGAGGATCGACGATCTATTCGATCAATTGCAGGGGGCGTCCTGGTTCTCCAAGATTGACTTGAGATCGGGATATCATCAGATGAGAGTTCGGGATGAGGATATTCCGAAGACGGCGTTCAGGACTCGTTACGGGCATTACGAGTTCGTGGTGATGCCATTCGGGCTCACCAATGCACTAGCAGCATTCATGGATCTCATGAACAGGGTGTGTAGGCCGATGTTGGATCGTTCAGTCATTGTATTCATTGATGACATCCTGGTGTATTCGAGGACCAGAGAGCAGCATGAGGAACATTTGAGGGAGCTCCTCAGAGTTCTGAGAGCAGAGAGGCTTTTCGCCAAATTCTCCAAGTGCGATTTTTGGTTACAGGAGGTCCAGTTCTTAGGGCATCTCGTTAACCAGGATGGGATTTTGGTTGACCCGGCCAAGATCGAGGCTGTGATGAGTTGGGAGGTGCCGATGTCACCTACGGAGATCAGGAGCTTCTTAGGGCTGGCAGGCTACTATCGGAGATTTATCAAAGATTTCTCCAAGATCGTCGTGCCACTTACCAAGTTGACCCGGAAGGGTGTTACTTTCTCATGGGGTCCAGAGTAGCAGACCTCGTTTGAGACCCTTCGCCAGAGATTGTGCGAAGCTCCTGTACTCGCACTACCGGAAGGGATGGAGGATTTCATGGTGTACTGTGACACATCGATATCGGGGTTGGGAGCGGTGTTGATGCAGAGAGGGAATGTGATCGCGTATGCATCGAGGCAGTTAAAGCCTCATGAGACGAGATATCCCACCCACGATTTGGAGTTGGGGGCTGTGGTGTTCGCCCTCAAGATCTGGCGTCACTATCTGTATGGGGTTCGGTGTACGATATACACGGACCACAAGAGTTTGAAGTACTTGATGGATCAGCCCAACCTGAACATGCGGCAGAGGAGATGGCTGGATGTGGTAAAGGATTATGATTGCAAGATCCTGTACCACCCGGGCAAGGCTAATGTGGTAGCTGACGCCCTGAGTCGTAGGGCAGAGGGTGCCCCGATACGAGATATATGTATGAGGTTGACAGTGATGACTCCGGTATTGGATACCATCAGAGGGGCCCAGGCCGAGGCGGTGAGACCAGAGAACCGTAAGAGAGAGCGAGTTATCGGGCAGGTGTCGGAGTTTGTTACCGATAGTCGTGGGCTTATGACCTTCCAGGGACGGATTTGGGTACCGTTTGTGGGTGGGACGCATACTATCTTGATGAAAGAAGCGCATAGATCGAAGTTTTCGATCCATCCTGGGGCCACAAAGATGTATCTGGATCTGAAGAGGGAGTATTGGTGGCCCTGCATGCAGAGAGATTTGGCGTGGTTCGTTGAGAGATGCCTAACTTGTCGTAGGGTTAAGGCCGAGCACCAGAAACCGCATCGTAAGTTGCAACCACTTGAGATTCCGGAGTGGAAGTGGGAGCAGATATCCATGGATTTCATCACCAAATTGCCGAGAACGGCAAGGGGTGTCGATGCGATCTGGGTGATAGTGGACCGATTGACGAAGAGCGCCCACTTTCTTGCTATTAGTGAGAGTTCTTCTACGGAGAGGTTGGCAGAGCTATACGTGAGGGAGGTGGTATCGCGGCATGGCGTACCCATCTCGATTGTGTCAGACCGAGATGTGCGATTCACTTCCAGATTCTGGAAGAAATTTCACAAGGAGTTGGATACAAGGTTGCATTTTAGTACCGCATATCACCCACAGACCGATGGGCAGAGTGAGCGGACGATTCAGATGCTCGAGGACATGCTTCAAGCATGTGTGTTGGATTTCGGCGGGAGCTGGGACGCGTATTTGCCCTTGGCGGAGTTTTCCTACAACAACAGCCATCATTCGAGCATCGGTATGCCACCCTTTGAGCTGTTGTATGGGAGGAGATGTCGTACCCCTATTTGCTGGGGTGAGGTAGGGCAACGCGTGATGGGTAGTACGGAGATAGTGCTTCAGACAACTGAGCAGATCCAGCAGGTCAGGCAGAGGTTGTTGACCGCTCAGAGTTGCTAGAAGAGTTATGCAGATAGACGTCGAACCGAGCTCGAGTTCCAGGTCGGTGATTATGTTCTCCTGAAGGTATCTCCTTGGAAAGGAGTGATCCGATTCAGGAAGAGGGGCAAGCTAGGACCCCAGTATATTGGACCGTTTCGGGTGATCGAGAGGGTGGGCAGGGTAGCATATCGCTTGGAGCTACCCGCGGAATTGGAGCGGATTCATAATACCTTCCATGTGTCTCAGTTGAGGAAGTGTATAGCCGACGAGTCGGTGGTAGTGCCGTTAGAGGACATTCAGGTGGATGCGAGCCTGAACTATGCGGAGAGACCAGTTGCGATTGTGGATCGAAAGATCAAGGTTCTGCGGAACAAGGAGGTGCCCTTGGTTTTGGTTCAGTGGCAACATCGGAAGGGGTCCTAGATGACTTGGGAACCAGAGCGTGAGATGTGTGAGCAGCATCCGGAGTTATTTGCAGAGCGAGACTTCGAGGGCGAAGTCTAGTTCTAGTGGGGGAGAATTGTAACAGCCCGGATTCCCAGGTATTATTTATTTATTTATTTATTTTGGTAATTTGTGAGGGGACTCGGCAAGTTGGAGCCTAGACTCGCCGAGTATGATCGCGGATTTGGACGCGGGTTCGCGTCCGGACTCTACGAGTCCAAGAGTGGACTCGGCGAGTCCACGCTGTTTAATGAAACCCTAATTTCTCGGGTTTGAGGCGTATTTAAAGGGCCTTATGGCCGTCATTTGCACTCATCAGACCCCAGAGTGAAACCCTAGAGCAATTGAGTGATTCAAGTGAGGGAAGGAGCCATTATTGATCTTGGAGTTGTTGTCTAGCAAGGAAAGAGGAGGACTAGCCAAGAGGAAGCAAGAGAGGGGTGGATTCTTGAAGATTTGAGGTCCAGAACATCACATCTGATGTACAATCTCAAATCATTCTCTGTTATTGTGATGTTCATGTAGATTTAGGGCTTTTGAACCCATTTGTGGCTAGATCTAGTGTCCTCATGGTCCCTTAGCGAGTTAAGGTCCTGGATCTGAACCCATAGAGGTCCAGAGCACCTCATTACCAATGCTTTATATGCATCCATGGAGGTTTTGGCTTGGGATCAATGTATTTGAGGCTAAAACACCATTCATGAGCTATTCAATGCTTGATGAGCATCAAGACTTGGACTTTACGTGGTCAATAAGCTTAAGGAGACTGGATCTATGAGTTAGTGAAGCGGATCTGACCTCAGAAGGTCGGTTGGGGTTGTGCATGGAATGCACTCGCCGAGTCCATTTCCCAGACTCGGCGAGTTGGTGCGAGTTGTTCGTCGATTATGAACCAGAGATTGAGTAACCGAGTCGGGTGAGTGACTCGGTGAGTTGGAAGAGATTCAGAGGGATCGGGTTCCCGTAGGAACTCGGCGAGTCCACGCCAGACTCGTCGAGTCGGGTCGACCGTTGACCGTTGAACAGTGTTGACTAGTTTGACTTCGTGGTACTAGTCAGTCAGAGTCAAGTAGTATTAAGTAGAAATACGCTTGTGTTGTAGGAGGACGATAGCTCGGGAGATCGAGCACTAGTGGTTAAGAGATTTACGAGTTACCGAGACACGCGAGGTGAGTCTTCTCACTATACATTACCTTGAGTGGTATTTCGAGTTGACCAAAGGGTCTTATGTGCTATGAGATTATGTGTTATCTTAGAGATTTTGTGCTATGTGGTATTTGTATGCTGTATGGTTATTTGACCGGGCCGGAGGGCCCAACGATTCTGACCGGGCCAGAGGGCCCAATGAGCTGTGACTGGACCGGAGGGTCCGACGAGCTGCGGGACTGGAGGGTCCTGCCGAGACATCTAGACCAGAGGGTCTGATTTAGCCTTGAGTGGCGTATTTGTGGTATGTGGTATTTTGGGGAACACACTAAGCATTTATGCTTACAGTTGTTATGTTTGATGTCTCAGGTACCAGCGAGGACCGTGGGAAGGCGACGACTTGACACGTACACACACACTGATGGAGTTTATTATGTGTAGAGATCTTGGGATTTGTTTTTGAAAACAGTATTGATTATGGATTTTGATTTGTGATATGATACATTATGTGATTTTGAAAATGAAAAATTATTTTGAAAATTTCGGTGTTACACTAGACATTGATTGGCCATGAAAGGACTAGACAATATAGACTTAGATAGTTTCATTTGGACTGACAATATGACGCTCGGGTAGATTAAGCAGTGAGATAAACATGGGAGCCTGCGAGATACACTAAAAGTTAGTTATCTAGAACTGTGGATTAACTTTTCCTCGATGTGCGAATTTTGTCCTTAATTCCGGTATTGATGGGTTCCGGTATTGATGGGGTGACTGGGGAATTCCGATAAATTAGGTATGTAGAAGGTTATTTTCCTTCTTTCTGTCTATTAGTCATATGTTGCCTCCTCTGCGTGATCGAGAGATTCGACCTAGACTGTAACATATGCAACTCTATATCTATGCATCTTCTCTTTATGCAATTCTTTCTATCTGTTAGCCATATATTGTTTCCTTTGTGTGACTTACAATCCGACCTGGTACACGGTATATGCATCATTCTTTTTCTCAATCCCTCTAAAACTTCAGTTAGTCATACATTTTATCCTCTGCGTGATTGGAAGAGATCCGACCTGGGTGTATAGCATATGCATTCTAAATCTATCTTCTCTCTCAATAATTGTCTGCTCACCCGATGTAAGGAGTATTCTAGAAATTCTTGATTACCGGGGTATATAGGGAAGTGGGAAACACGTTCTAGTACATCTAAAATTGAACCATTTAAAGGTTGTCTGTAGATCTCGCTGCTTAATTTAAGTGGACAACAATATCCTTGGTCGTCGTCAGCTAAATGTCCATTTAAGAATATAGATCTCACTGTCTTGTCACTTATAATCTGTCCAATTTGTCAACTTCCTTTGTGTTTAAGTGGATCACAATGGCGGTGATTGACCAGATCTAAACATGCAGGTGTATGCAGATAAACGATACTGGATTGCCTGACAACTTTGATCCCAAATATTTTTGTTTTTATTAAATTTGTTCATAGTCTTCCTCTATGCACAAATTTAGGGGGAGAATTAAAAAAAATTTAAAAATATAAAAAAAATCAGAAAAATAAAAAAATCCAAAAATATATTTGTTTTTGTTTTTCCAGAAAATATGAAAAATCCAAAAATATTTTGTGCTAAGTTTTCCTTTAGTTTTGTTTTGTCTTGAAAAGTGATTTTAGGTGTAGATGAAACTCGTGGAGACTATGTCGAAAATTTCTGAGCCAAAGCTTCATCCGTGAGCATCAAAGAATTCTCATTTGAAGGAGCAAGAAATGAAGATTATTCTTTCAACAATCAATCCTTCAACCCCAGAAGCAAGGTGAAGCTGCACTTGAAGATTATGTGACAGATTGCATTGAAGCCCCCTCAATCAATCTACTGCTATCTATGAACCTGCTGAAGTGATCCAGAAGATTATTTCTCTCTGAAGATTCTTAAGCTGAAAGCACCAATTTTCAAGAATCTCTACAAGAAGCCTCCTCACCCAATGTGCGTTAAATGTCAAATTCTGAAGAAATGCCCAACTGCTCAAGATGAAGTCATTTATTGAAGATTCATCAAGTTCATCTTGAAGCTGTGAAGTCATCGAAGATAAACGCTGAAGCCAATCTCCAACTGAAGATTAACAAGAAAAGTCAACTACTTTTTAGGGGGAGCTTGTTGGGTCAATTTAGAAAAGAAAGTTATAAACCAAGGGGGAGATTGTTGGGTCAAAAATATGGTTTATACTTTACTTTTCTAGGAAAATGTATTTTTGTGTCTTGGACCGTAAACAGCTTGGTGTTTACGGCCGTATACGTGTTTACGGCTGTGAACAGGTTTATGGCCGTAAACCCATTCACGACCCATGTCTACTATATATAGGGTGAGGAGTGCATAATTGTAAAGGAGAATAAAGGAGCTTAAGTGTGTGCATTT
This sequence comes from Lactuca sativa, assembly GCF_002870075.4. NCBI lineage: Eukaryota > Viridiplantae > Streptophyta > Magnoliopsida > Asterales > Asteraceae > Lactuca > Lactuca sativa. The sequence goes on from NC_056630.2 coordinate 250,910,758, forward strand.
GAAGGTATTCTAGAGAGAGAGAAAAGAGAGTGTGTGTTAGTGTGTGTAAATCTTGTATCCGAATCTTCATTCATATCAATACATACAAGATTCCTCGTATTCTTCTTCTCCTTCTCTTCTATTTGATCTGACATCATCCGTTTGATTGGGATTCCGCACCATCAAATGGATATGATTGATACACAAGCAGATTGGGGACTTACAACTTTCATCCACATTATCCATCAACTTCTAAGCTTCCCCTTGAGGAATCAAAGACAACAAAGGTTGTTATTTCTTTTCCTCTTCTATGATTTGTTTTTTTTCTTTCTATTTCTTGCAAAATGATCCTTGGTAGGTATAAACTAGCTTATGTTTATTTCGAAAATTAAAGACTTCTGTTGCTATTATTTTGAGTTTTTGAAACTAATTCTGAATAAAAACCCAACGTATATCCCATGTCCATCCATCTCATCCCCCTCTTTCTTTCTTTCTTTCTTTCTCTCTCTCTCTCTCTCTCTCTCTCTCTCTCTCTCTCTCTATATATATATATATATATATATATATATATATATATATATATATATATATATATATATATATATATATATATATATATATATATATATATATATATATCTTTCCTCCGTACATTGCTGCCTACCTCCTTCATCGGAGATCACAAAGCTGCTCATAATCCCCTTTTTATTGTAGAATCATCAACCATCTCTCATCTCTTACGTACTTCAAGAATTTTAACATATAGGTCATGAGCTAACCCAAATTTTGCCACTACCATTTGGATAAATCATTCTTAGATGAAGAGCTTGGCGAGCTTATGTTATTGCGAAGAGTATGACGAAGCAGGAAGTAGCAGAGTAGCTGGAGATGATGAAGGTGAGGGAGACGTCAATGATTGAAGAAGAGATCGGGGGGGGGGGGGGGTGGAAAGGGAAATCGAGTTAACAGGTGAGAAAACTCAGAGGTTGGAAAGGAAAATCGGAGTCAGAGACGATGAAGATGGGGGACACGAAGAGGATTTATCCTCGATTTTGCTTACCCCGCATCCATAAAGCTTTTGTTTACCCAATTAAATTAACCCTGATTTTTTTTCAAAAATTTAAATTCATCAACGGTTTGTTGGTGTTAATTAATCACTCTTATTTCTTCTTGAAGTTTCTTCCTATACTTCCCCTATAATACTCAATCATGAAGTTTATTCACAAACATTAATGGAGAAACTATATACCATTTCTTGTTTGACTTAAAAGGCAATTTTTTGTTTACATGGGTATTTTTGAGAGAGAGAGAGAGTTTTCGTCAAATAAGATGGGTATGACCGGAGATTTTTGCAAGGGTGATTTTATACATCAGTGCCCTTATAATTCTTGTATTCATAATGAGTTTCTTTTGTTCACAATAAGCTACAATAACAAATATGGATTGTTACGGGGGTTTAATGGTGGTGGCTAGGGAATATTTTGTGTTCTTTTTTTTTCTTTAGAAAAAGGAAATGTGTCGTAATTGATAATCATCGGTGGAAGAAAAGGAAATGGGGAGGATCAATTGTGGGTTATGTCGGTTTAATTATAATAGAAAAAATAGAAAAGAATAAAAGAAGGGTAAATAAGTCATTTCACAAATATTTAACCATTTTTCATAACAAAGTTAGTTAAAATAGCTAAAAGGAATAATTGTGTTTGATTTTGAAACCATAAGGACCATCAATGTATTGATTTCCAAAGTTATTCTTACAATGTCATTTTTTGAAAATCATAGGGACCATTTACGAAATTGTGTTGAGACAAAAAAAAAATCAACTTTTTATATATATATATATATGGTGTTTTTCAATTTTTTTAAACTTGGTTTTTAGTTTTTAGAAGTATTTTTGCTAACTTACAGTGTTATGGGTTTTTATACAAGTTTAATGTGTTATCGTTCTACATATATCTTTTAAATCTACCATATTTTCCATTTTTATTTTTGTATTTTGTAGATTGTTTTTTACAAATTTGTTTTTCATTTTTTTTCTATATCCGTTTGATACATACAACGTCATAATTTATTTATTAATTATTTTTTTAATATTTTCTTACTAGTTAAAAACAAAATCCCTCCAATTTTTCATCACATACTATTACTTATGCATAATCACATACTAATCCGTATACGCTATATAATACGTAACTTTTTAGTGAACCCGTTCGGTATTTCTCTCTCTTTTACCGAGTCAAGTTCTTACAGAGTCATGTTCTTACCGAGTGATCTGTTATGTAACAGTGTGCCTGTCCGGAAAATTCCAATTTCGAAATTATTGAAGTTAAACCTTTGACTTGCCAAAATGAAAAGGCTGTTGTGCAATTTGACGCGACTGGAGATTGCACTTTCATCCTCAGAGAGTTTGATGTAGAGTCTCACTTTGTTGGGGTAATACAATTCTTTGATGATATTTATATTAAGATATAAGTATTTGGTGTCATTACATATTAAGTAGATTATAGATAAAAAGGACTCATCCTCCATCCCATTCCCTAATTTCATCTCCAGCCAGGCAACCACCATCTTAAAACCAAATTTAATTTGCATCTCTCTCATTACCATCATAATTTAAACCCATTTAAGAAGTAGATGTTGAGCACATGGAAAGGAAAATGCAATTTAGTAAGAGTAATATAACTTTATATATCAACCATGGATGAAAGCTGTAGTATTTTTGAAACCTTAGGGACACGACTTGTCAAATTTGTAAACGCTGGACTGAACCTTTGATTTTGACCAACCCACAAGGACCATTTCTGTAATATACTCTTAAATATTTGTTTTTGTTTTTTTTTGGCAGACTGTGCTGGGTAGCAATGAAGAGTTTCAAACTGATGCAAATGGTAATTGGACCATGACGGCTAAAAGATTTAACAGCTTAAAAGAGTCTGCCTACATGAATGGACTAGTTGCCCTTATTGTGACTAATGTCACGGGATAACTCTTTTGGACTAGTCAATACCGTGTGCCACTTAGTGCTTCACCGACTAAGTCAGGTTAACTTCGATGATCTAGATGTACTAACGAACTTAGGAAGCAAGAGTTATGACAAGGGACACTTCAAAAAAGCTTTTATTAGGGCATCTCCAACCCATCCCCAAACTCCATTTCTTCTCCCATTTCTTTCCCCATTCTTCTCCAACCCTACCCCATTTTCACCTCTATTTTTGGAGATATGAATAGTATTCCCCCATATATGGGGGCATACTATTCATATCTCCAAAAATGGAGGTGAAGTTTGGTTACCAATTTTAGTCCCTCTCATTTTTATTTTATACATCTCTAGTTTATTTTATCTACTAATTATAATTTAAATGCAATATTTAGTATTTATTATATCATGTTATATATTAATTTATATTAATTAATCATAAATATAGAGTTTAGTTAGTAGAGGGGTGTATTTGATAATATATATAAGTTATAAAAATGGAATATTCTAGGAATATACTTTTTGGGGTAAAAAATGTGGTAGAAAATGGAGTAGGGTTGGAGATGAAACACTATTTACTCCATTTATGGAGGAAAAAATGGAGATAGGTTGGAGATGGTCTTATATAACTCAACTTCTTTACAAGGCAACTTCTCAATGGATCCTACAAATGACACATCCTTCCTATTTATAGGTACCTTACACCTCCTCAAATGGAACTTTCTAGGTCCCGATTATTCTTGACTAATCTGGACTCTTCCTATTATATACATGGCCTTTACAAGACTCTAGAATATAGTATACTTGTCTACGATGCTCTAGAAATCTCTAGGTTGTCCCAACATTATCCAAATCTCTCTTGTATGATCTAGCGTGTTCTAGATTGTTCCAAAGTCTTCCAGGACGTTCTAGCTTCGTCTAGTGCCTTCTTGATTATTCAAGATCGTTCTCCTTTGTTCCATGGAAATCTATAACATTCTAGCAACTTCCAGGGTCCCGTAGAGCATTCTTGATCTCTCCGGAGACTTCTCGAGTATACTTGATCGTTCCGGAGTTCTCTAGACGATCGTGGAATTTTCCAAAAACTTGGTCTGTGACACCCTCCCCCACTTAAACCCTTGACGTCCTCGTCAAGTCTTTTAGCATGTGTCACTTTTCTTCTTACTTCCTCGCCTGTTGTGGGTCTTCTCGTAGCCTCATATATCGGAGGAATTCTTAAGGATGATCGTGACTCCGTCTTGCACCAATATGTGTCGACACCTCGAACTATGTAGTTTGGTTTCACATACTTCCTGGTTAGATCACTAGTCGATTGTGAATCATCTTCCTCCTTCCAACTTAGGATATTTTCCCATATCTTCCCAACTTCCCTAAGGTCTTTGTTAAACTTCATCGATGATAGCGTTCGAGACCTTGTTCTACTCTTTTCTATTGGTACGATGTGAATGATTTTACCTTTAGTAATACGCATCGTGTTATCACTTTCAAATGACCATGGATGTACTCCATCTAGGAATTCCATTCCTAATACCATGTTATAGTCGTCCATCGGTACGGCTACTAGGTTAATGTTCCCTTACCATTCCATGATTTTCATGGGTACTCCCCGTGAAACTACCAAGATAGGATTGGAGGGAGAATTAACAACCTTCAACTGGCTTTCTTCTTTCAGGTAGTGGATTCCCAATCTCTTTGCTTCGTTTTCAGAAAGGAAGTTGTGAGTCGTACCTGAATCTATTAGCGCTTTGGTATTTCCTCCATTCAACTTGGCTTCGACTAGCATGAGACTTCCTACCTTAGAACCACTCCCTTTCGATTCCCTTGTCTTGTCTTTTGTCTTAGAGTTCAGAAGTCGCATGGAACTCATGTGAGCTTCTTTTTCTTCTTCTTCTTGCAACACCATCGCATAAATTGTCTTTTTCTTCGGACAGTCTTGGATCATGAGGACCATCACACAAGTAGCACTTGATCTCCTTCTGTTCTCCTCTTCGGTTTTTTCCTTCGATTGCTTTTACTTTCATATTTAAAGGTTGGGGTGTGCTTTGTTTTGGTTCCGGTTCTAACATAGTTTGTTCTCCCCCACTATTCTTCTTAACCGTGCTTTCTTTTTGAAATTCCATTAGATCTTCTGCCACAACAATAGCTTCATCGATGTATTTGACATTTCTCCTCTTGAGCTCGTTGTAGGCCCAAGATTGTAGTTCATCCATGAAATATAAAAGTTTGTCCTTCTCCTGCATGTCGGGTAACTCTAGCATCAATCTCGTGAACTCGACTATATAGTCTCGGATGGATCCAGTATGCTTTAGCCCAAGAAGTTTTTTCATCGCTATATCTTCAGCATTATATGGGCAAAATTGTCTCTAAAGTTGCCTCTTAAATTCTTCTCATGTGTCTATGGTATACAATCCTTTTTCAATATCATCGTGCTTACTTCGCCACTATAGAGCTGCACTCTCGCATAGATAAAGTACGACTGTATCTACCTTCGTCTTTTCGTCCTTCACTTGACTAGCATTGAAGTAACATTCCATCGACCAAAAGAATTCATCAAGTTATTTGGGATCGCGTTTACCTCCATACTTCAATGGTTTGGGTGCTTCTGTGTGCGACAACGTTCTCGCAATGGTCCCTCCGGCGATTGCTACCTTGCACAAGTTTACTTCGGCTTGTAATGCGTCTACCTTCTCACGGAACTCATTCCGCAAGGTGTTGATAAGTCCAAGGACTTCTTCTTTAGTTTTGATTTTATCTCAAATTTTTCTTTGTCTTGAAAAGTGAATTTAGATGTAGATGAGACTCATGGAGACTGTATCGAAATTTTCGGAGCCAAAGCTTCATCCGTGTTTGTCGAAGAATTCTCATTCGAAGGAACAAGAAATGAAGATTATTCTTTCAACATTCAATCTTTCAACCGCAGAAGCAAGGTGAAGCTGTACTTGAAGATTATGTGACAGATTACATTGAAACCTCCTCAATCAATTTGCTGCTATATTACGTACCTGCTGAAGTGATCTAGAAGATTTGTTCAGTCTGATATTCTCTATAAACATTCTCAAGCTGAAAGTTATGATTTTCAAGAATCTTGAAAGAAGCCTCCACACCCAATGTGCGTTCAATGTCAAATTTTGAAGAGAAGCCCAACTGTTCAAGATGAAGTCAAGTTGTGAAGAAATAGAAGACAAAAAGCTGAAGCCAAACCCCAAATGAAGATTGACAAGAAAAGCCAGCTACATTTTTAGGGGGAGTTTGTTGGGTCAAAGAAAAGAAAGCTATAAACCAAGGGAGGATTGTTGGGTCAAAAATATGGTTTATACTTTGTTTTTCTAAGCATTTACTATTTTTAGTCTTGGGCCGAAAATAATATTTAGTTTATTTGTAGCTTGGACCGAAAACCCATGTGTTTTCGGTGTAGCATTGGGTTTGGGCTTTGAGTTTGCGGGCTATATATATATATATATATATATATATATATATATATATATATATATATATATATATATATATATAGGGTTAGGTTATTTTGTTTCTAGTAACTATTGTGTGCCAGAATGCACAAATCTGGACCATCGGATGGAATATAATCAAAGATCATGATCTGAGGGTCTATGATAGTAGAATAGGATAACATGTACCATATAATCACACAAATTTCAGCATAAGGGCATTTCAGTCTATTAACCTATATTAAAAAAAAGAAAGTTTCAGATTTTTAGGGATAATTAATTCCTTTAATTTTAAAAATCTGAATATTTTAAATTAATTAATCCGATTTTATTCTGTCAGAATGATAGAATGTTAACCATGAACTAGTAAATATATTTTTCGATTTTATTCTATCAAAATGACAGAATGTTAACCATAAACTAGTAAATACATTATGAAAAGAATACACAAAATCAATTCTTGAACTAATAATATACCAAATAATTACATTGTATGATTGTGATTCATTGAATAATAACATTCCGAAAGAAAAAAAAAACATCAAAATCTAACAAAACACTAATCTATTATGAGAGAATATTATTTTTAAACAACACTTTATACATTGTAGCATAACACATTCTGGTATAATACACTCTCATTCTCTATGTTTTCTTCCTTCTCCAAACCAATGTTAGCATCTTCAAAACCTTAATCCACAAAGAAAACATAATCAAGTTTCAAAAATTAAAAATTCAATGCATTCTAAAGAGAATAAAAACTATAAATTCTGACAGAATGTATTAAAGACTATAAAGTTTGACAAAATATAATAGAAAAAAAAAACTATAAATTTTGACAGAATGTAGTAGAGACTATAAAGTCAACCATAAAGTATCACAAATTCATTACCAGTTACACAAATATACTTGTTGTGTATGAAGAAGTATGAACCCGTTCAACCATTTTGATAGAATGAAATCCTCGAATCACCAATTTTTAATCGAAAAAAACTGAAAAAACATAAAATACACCAAATTAAAGAATTAAAATTTATCCAAAATAATAAAAAATGACAAACAAAGATTCTATAAGAAAACATATACTTTATTCTAACAGAATATTACTTAGAGTCTAATAGCTATCAAGAAACATGTTTATTCTACAAGAATGATACTGAAAAAGGAAGCAGTAACTTCCAGTATCTCATAAGATCCTTCCCTGGAATAGCAAGCAACAATTCTCCTCTCCTTTTTAATGTTAACCCATCCTAATTTATCAAATTAATTAAATGAAATGATTTTTTAGGGAAATATCTTTCGATTTGAAGGGCTTACCTGTATACATAATGATGCATGAGAACCACCACTACCAAAAGCAGACAGTAAAATAGGAAAGTAATGTTGCTATACTTTTTTGCCAACTGCTCCTGTGTGTAAACTGTAAAATCCACATACATAATATTTATAATCACCATAAGAATTTTAATTTCCATAAACTTTGAATAAGAATTTGAAAAAAGAAAATGTAAAAACCAATTTGGTATTCGATATACCATACCAGGTGATTGGTGATTGCCAAAAGCAACAAGGAAGATGTTTCCAAGAACAATAAAAGTTGTGGCAACTAATACTCTGCATAAAAAAAGCTACAAATGTTAGTAAAAGTTATTTTCAGATCATATAACAAAAAAAAGATGCAGATTCAAAAAAACATACTTACAGTGACTGTTTTCTGTAAGACAAAATAGGAAAACGCGATATTTGACACAAATTGTATGGATCCCAATGCTGCAAGAAGCGACTGTGAAAACACAAGACAATAGAATACCTAAATTACAAATTTTGGATTTAAAATGTTACATTAAAATGATTTTGAAGCTGCAAAATTCACATACCTGAGCAGCATATCCAAAGGAAATAAAGTTAAGGGCATTTCCAAAAGCAAAAAATAGAATACCTGTGAACATATCGATATATATTTAGAAAAAAAAAGCTTAATGTAGTAGAAAGAATAGACAAAAAAGAGCAGAAAAAGTAAAGTTTACCTATTCTCCAAGATTGGATGCTTATAATAGGCCTCAGTAGTGTCTTTCCATTAATCCCTTCAACTAGCAGAGCATGTCTTTCTGTCTACAATGTTTAGTTACAATTCAAAATAAGAAAGTTTACATATGCTTACATTTGCATATGCTTTTCAATGAGAAAAAAGCCATGAAACGGAAAACCCAAAAAATATATACACATAGTTGTTTTCTTTTTTCACATAGCAGAAAAAATCAATTATGATAATTTTCATATCACGTGAGAAGAACGGAAGATGTATCATGAAATGGGTTTGAAATCATTGTTTGGAATTGATTAAAAACATATAAGAGTCGAAATTTTGGTCACCAACAAAAATAATTGAGGAACATTTTGTTTTACCTGAGTCAATAATGATGATAAATGCGAACTTTTCTTCGGCGGAATGATGGTCTGTGTGAACGGCAGCAATGGGATGGTCGGCAATTTGGTTAGGGTTATTAAGATGCAAAGGCAGGATTAGAAAGAGAGTGAGAAGAGATAATAAAGGGAAAAAATTGATGTCCATGTTTGTAAAAGAAATATATTAGTTATTTGTTTTGTTTCCTTAATTATAGGGATTTACTTAAATGATCTCATTAATTGCTAGTGTAAAAAACCGAAAATACCCTTTTTTATTTAATTAATTATTTAATTATTTGCAATTTTCTGATTGGTGCATTTAGGAACACAATAGTTGCTATAAACATTTGAACCTAGCTCTCTCTCTCTCTCTATATATATATATATATATATATATATATATATGTGTGTGTGTGTGTGTGTGTGTGTGTGTGTGTGTGTGTGTGTGTGTGTCTGATGATATTAATTACGATTGGGATAGACTTTGACGGAAAGAAGAAGAAGACCCAAAAAAATGAGATGAGGAACAGAGCTGTTTTGTTTTCTCTCTGTGTACACTTTAACGGAAAGAAAAAGAACCAATGTTTTTATCGATTGAGAGCTACACCCGGTTCTTGATTTTCTGGGTTTAGAAGTATAAAAGATCTGTTGATTGGATTTCCACAAAGTGGTGCTCTGTATTGAAGATGTAGAGGTGAAGAAGACAAGCATTAATCTGGGGGATGAGAGAGAGAGAGAGACACCCAAATTAATTATTTATTTTCTTTTTCATTTAAACTAAATAGAAAAAAAAAATATATATATATATATATATATATACCATAAGGGTATTATAGTCATTTCAATTTTACAAGGGACCAAATCTACGTACAAACATGGCCAAAAGGACCACCAATCTAAAAAAGTCGTAGTTTGGATTAACACCCCAAAAAAATGCATACCACAGAGACCATTTTTGCAGTTTTGTCGAAGATATATAATAATAATGATGATAATAATAATACCAGTAATGAATTTTAGGGAAGCATCTATGAGTTGTTTATTTTGTCCCTCATCTTGTTGACAAAAACACCAGTAGCTGCCACGTGTCTATAAATGCTTAGAATCTCAGTCAAGCTTTGTGATAATGATGACCAATGCATGATTGAATAGTTTGACATGAGATACACATCATGCTTTGAGGTAGCCCATACCAGATTCCATAGTTGTTTACCATAGAAAATCTTAGCGCTATTTTGGTAATATCAGTCTAATAGAAACAAAAGGTAATGATATATTATATATAGTAACCTGAAAATGAAGGATTGTAGGTTTCACTGATCTTGTATAATGAAATAGTAGTTACTACATTTGGACTTCAATTTGCATTTCTGCAAACAACAATAACAAAAAATTTATCAGAATATGAAGAGTGGAAAAAGGAATTGTATTTATGAAAGTAGATATTGTATTTGTAGTACCTTATCAAGAACATCACTGAATTAGCTTTCTTTCATTGATGAACCTCTACCTGCACCACCATTGCCACCAACAAATTAGTTAGTTCCGGCTTGAAAAGATGGTTGAGAATGAAAATTTAAAAACCTGGGTGAAGCATTTCCGGAATTGTAAATCAAACATAAACAGGTTTGTATATCTGAAAAAATGACAATCAATATTTCTTATGTGTAAAATGAAACACATAAGACCTACAGATTTCCGGAATTGTAAATCAAACATGTTATATTAAGCTATTGAGTCTTCATTTCAATTTAGGTTTTGGGGGAAATCTTAAATCAAAATCAAAATCAAAATCACTAAATACTCAATACGGATTACCTAGAAGCATGAATAAAGACGCAACTCTTTACCTCATATTTTTACCACTTTGTCACTGTACTGTGTTGGGTGGAGGGAAGTGTTGTAGACTGACACGAAGCACATGAGCGGCCTCCGGGGACTCTTTCCAGTCGACCATATACCCTGTTTCTGAAATGCTGAGAAAATGCTATTTTTGTTGAAGCGCAAAACCGACGGGTATGGCTGATTGAGCCATCTTCATCGTCATCACGAAAGAAGTCGAATTCCGACATTGGAGGTAGATAAAGGTACAACAGCGACTACTCATCCTGGTGGTCATGGTGATTTAGAATCGATGGCTGAAGGATCAAGTTTTAGAAAGATCCGTTATCTAATTCTGACCGCCACCGAGTCCCTCCTTTTCCCAAATCGATTTCCCGATGAATTCAACCAGAAACAAAAGCAGCAGAAGGGCACCGGAGCAGCCCCTTCCACACCACCACCGAAAAATGTCGCCACTGCTGTAGTTGCTGCTGCTGCCGCCGCCGACCTCCATCTGTCGTCGCCGCTGCTCCTACCATCGCAGGTAACAATCGCCGCCCTACCCTCGTTGATTTCCCGGTGATTGATTAGACGAAACCAACAGACCCATCAGTGGGTCACGATGGGCTAGCAACATCTCATCCTGAAATCGTGGGATGAGAAATGGAAGGGACGACTGAACCGCGTCCGGCTCCACTGCGGCGTTCGAAAACCCTTCCCGACCGTTCGCCAGTCGTAGCGTCTCCGTTGGTCTAGCTGTCGCCACGCCCACCGTGATTTCCAAAACGGGGTTCCGGTAACGATCAAAGAAGTGGTTGCGATGACCAAATTGGAGCAGTGGGCATATACGAAATGAAAGGAAAAGTAAAGAATAGTGGTGTAATCGAAAAGCTGAGCCAGATAAAGACAAAGATAAGGTAGATTGCTAACAAGTGTCTAGTAAGAATATAAACAATCACAAAAAAAACCAACAAAAGCAGAAAAAAAACGTTTTTGAACATATACATATATACAAAGGATCATTTCTGTCAACCCTTAGAAACTTTACTATTTCTAATAACAGTCCACGACTTTAATTATATATATATATATATATATAATATATATATATATATATATATATATATATATATATATATATATATTAATATTATTTTAAATAATTGATTTGATTAGATGTTGCATTAATAGTATGAATGAAAGAAAAAATAAAACAAAAATAGTCCAAACGAAAAAATAACTCATAGACAGTCGAAACAAAAAACAACACATAGATAATTGGAACAAAAAATAAAACAATGATAGTTCAAACAAAAAAAAAATAACATGGGGATAATCAGACTGGAAAAAACAATAAAGGGTAGCCAGGAGAAAAAAATGACAGAAAGATAGTCGGAACAAAAATATAACATAACAGATAGTATAAATGAAAAATATAATATATGAATAGTCGGAACGGAAAAATAATACAGAGATAATCGGAACGGAAAAACAATATAAGGATAGTCGGAACGAAATAAATAATATGAGAATAATCCGAATGCAAAAATAATACATGAATAGCCTTAACGGAAAAAAGTAATACAATGATATCTATCTGAATGAAAAGAAATAACACAAAAATAATATGAACTAACAAAAAAATATATTTTAAATGTTAATAATAATAATATAAAAATATTAAAAACAAAAAATAACAAAATAACAAAGAACAAAAAATGAATAAAAAAAATAACAAGACAAAAAAAGAGGGATAAAAATGGGAATTAAGGTACATACAAAAAAAATTGGTCAAAGGGGAAAGGATTTCCTTCTATAACTTGGTGTTTGAAGCAAAGCTAAAGTTGTAGGCAATTTGTAAACTTTTTTGAAAGTAAAAGGGTGTTTGGATAGGGAATAAATAGGTTGTTTATTGTTTATTGCTTAATCCCACCGCAATAAGCAAATTTAAGTGTTTGAATAGGAGTCTTTAAAAATCAGTTTATTGCGGTAGGAATAAGCTAAATAAGCTGATTTTAATAAATAAGAGGAGGAATGCTTATTGGTTATTGGTTATTGTTTATTGGTCATTTTACTCATATAAGCCGTTTTGTTTGCCAAACACTTAAAATGCTTATTGCTTATTGCTTATTCCCACCGCAATAAGCTAATCCAAACACATTTTAAAATAGTGTTTATTCTCACCACAATAAGCAAATAAACAATAAACTAATAAGCTAAAAACTATTTATCCAAACACCCCTAAATGGGCGATGAGCCGACAACCACACCTTCTCATTCATTTAAAAACAACCATAAAAATATTTTGTTACCCACTTCTTTTTAAATCGTAACAACTATATCCAGCTACCGTGATTGAGATGAATGAAAGTCGTTGGAAGCTCTGCATTCATCGTAAATCATGGCAACGGTGATCAACTATTTCCTGGAACAACCTAAACTATTGGTAATCTCGACCTTATGATCACCAATCAGAAAAAATTGATTAATTGTGATAGGAATACCAAATTCAATACAATCCAATTATATCCTACAACACCACCAAAAATCACAACAAAACACGGATGTCAACATATTTCCCTTATTTTATCTCATCTCCTCAATTTCTTGCTTTCATCCCTATATGTGTTTCCTCTACTTGTGAATTGAGTATCTAAAGACAGGAAAGAGTTTATATACGTTCAGTTATAGTAATTTAACAAGTGTGTTAGAAAAAAGACGTAAATAAATCGTGCACATAGGGGTGTTTGACAAAGTGCTTAAGAGAACATTTCTTATTCGATAGGATCATTTACACCTCCAGAACTGACACAATTATTATGCTACCCAATATTCAAACACTCTCATGATCGGCACTAGCTTCTTATGCTTCCAACATCCATGTCGACCATCAAGTAATGTAAAAACACTTATACACAACCTTCAACATGTGGTTGTTAGCACCAACCGCTTGCACTTGCAATTCACGTTCCGTTATTTACAACACCAACTACAACAAACTTGTCATGGCATGCAGCCAATTGAATGAAGTAGCCGAGCTATTTCAGGCTATTATTTCACATGAGTATCTTAATATAAAACTCTAACACTGACATCCTACAAAAGAGACATGCAATCATACATAAGATACCATTTTCTAGCACTAGACACGCATGTAATGGTACATTCTCATTCAGACGACGATACTCATCTCTTTGTCTCTTGACTAAGAATGTGAACCATGCACATGTGCGACTTCTTTGTAATGGTATGTACTAGATTTTCATTAAATTTTGAGATCAAATGATAATTTAATGTTGTGCGAAAAGTAAATGTATCTTGCCTAGTCCCAAATTTTTGTTCACCTTTCCAAAATTTTAAAATTACTTTAAATAGGCATCAAATTAAAAGCTCCACTTAGTATATAACAATAAGCAATCCTGATTCGCAGTACAGATGATAACAAAGACTTTCAACCGGAATATTAAATTCTTAAGTTGGAGTGTTTCTAATTGCAATTGTCATTCAATTTGAATTCACAAAAAAACTTACTCTCAATAAGAATGATTGATATTTAACAAGAATTCTTAATAATAATAATAATAATAATAATAATAATAATAATAATAATAATAATAATAGATCATTACATCAAAATTGTAAGGCTAGTTATGTATTTCCCTTATTTGATTTTGGTGATTCTAATTCCCTGTTTTCATATTTGTGCATATGTCTCTTATTTGCATAATTGGATGCTCGAGAGAGACGGATCCAAAGGTGCTCAGTCATGACACTTTAGTAGAAGGGGATAACAAAAGGTGGGAAAATGAACTATTAGATGGCTTGAGAAGGAGAGAGACTAGTTGTGCACTGAAAATTTCTGGTGAAACATTCATCTTGAAACCATCCTTCACAACCTTCTGAGTAAAGAACCTTATATGCACCAACACATGATGACAACTGTTAATCATTATGTGCCTTTTCTCATCAAAGAACATGACTCGTTTTGATTTAGCAAGCCATAAACCCATATCAAATCACATATAGTTATCAAAATTTGGAAACCACAAGGAATTTGTTTCAAAGAAGACATTCAGTTAGTAAATGTAACGCCTGTTTATTTATTAAATAAATAAATGAAATAACGAACGAATAGTAGCCCTAAAATAAATAATTATATATCAAAGGATGGAGGTAATTGTCATAAATTTAGAAGTTGAGGGTTAAAGGGTGAATTCTGGACCTTAATTGAAAAGAATTCGTCAAGAAAGGGGTGGTTTTGTAAATTATGTACTAGTTTTGTAAAGATTTTAGAAGATAGAGGCTGTTTAGTAACTATTGGGCTTATTCTGAAAAGAATGTTAGGAGTCGGGGTCTAAAAGGTAAAATCTGGATCTACTTTGAAATAAATGAGAGCTGGAGGGACCTATCTTGCCATTATAGTAATATGTTTGTGTCCATCGGATATATATTGAATATGAAACCCTAACCCTAAGCAACTTATGTAACAGCCAACACCCACTCCCTTTCATCCTCCAGCCGACATCTCTTTCATCCTCGTCTCGCTGCCATGCGTTTTCCTCCTCGCCACCACTAAAGCCAGTCGCCGGAGTCCATCTCTTCTACATCGAAAAGTGAGTACGGTGGTTGGATAGTCTGTTGCTGTTACGAACCACCAGACCTCAGCCGTCATTTCTGTTGCTGCTGGAGGCGGAGGACGACGATGCAGCATCGTTCAGTCGAAAACAGCGGGAGACAAGTCGTAGCCACCTACGCCGCCTCCTCCACCTCATCTGTGAAGCCAAAGAAGCGGGACCATCGGTGGAGCCGCAAGATCAATCGACAATGAGGCTAGGAGCCGCTAATCGCCATTGTTATGTTGTTGTTGCCACCGTCAGAGGAGCTTGAGCATAGCTGTCATCGTCACAGAAACCCCCCTCTGCTCGGTTCGTTGCTGCTGAACCGCTATCTATATCCTGCCGGCATGAAACCATCGCTGTCGCCGCCATACGCCATTATCGGGTGGTTGGTTTCTCTTTTCGAGCAAAGGGCGTAATGGTGTGCGTGTTTTCGTTTATGGGTATGATTTTTTTGACCGGAAATCGCAAGAGCCACCTCTGCCACCACCGTGAGGTGGTGGCTGCCGCCAAGGACCACCGCATGTGTGTGTTGGTATCAGTGTAGTGTGTGTGTGTGTGTATTTTAGGAATTCATTGTAAAAGTTGTAAGAGCCAAGAATAATAAAAGAAATTGAAAACCACCACCTTAGGGTGGTGGCTGCCATCACCGGCCGCCGTGTCGGGTGGCGGTGTGCTTTGCCTGGTTATGTTGACTAGTTTGGAGTGCTAGAAACCCTAATGGGCCTAAGGAAGCCCTAATGGGCCCAATGAAGCCTAATGGGCTTAATGAAAACCCTAATGGACTTAATGATATTCTAGTGGGCTTAATATGCCCAATAAAAGCCCCAATTTATCTAAAAGTCCAACAAGCTAATAAATGGGCTAGTAATTGGGTTAGAAACCCTAATTTGGGTTTGGAAAATCCTAATGCCAATAAAACCCTAATTTGAGAATAAATTGGGATACACACACAACCGAGAATTATAAATAACTCGAAACATGGATAATAATCATGGGCAAGGTTTAGCTAAGCGATATGGGACTTAATGAGTTAAGTCCTTAGAGGATTAAGTTCTTAATGGGTTAAGTAGGAAACTTAACCCTAATCGTCATTTTATGTGAAACGCTAATTTCTCTTGGGTTTATTGTTGGGCCTTTCTTTTGGGCCTTGATGATTGGATTATTATTGGGCCATCCAAAGTGAAGCAATTGGACTAGAATAATTAATGGGCTTTGAGGTAAGGCCCATATGAGGAGTGGGCCCAATTTGGAAAATTGGGCCATGTGTTGGGCTTTTATTCCTAATTGACTTTGGGCCTAAGAATTGGACCTTGGGCTTGGATAAGCCAAGCTAGGGGTAAAGTAGTAATTACCCAAAGAATGTACTTATGGTTATGTAGTGGGATCCAATTATTAATTGGGTGATGTTTGATAATTGACAGATCGGGAATCTGTCATCCAACAGCTGGAGTTGAGTTTGCAGGACTTCAGCAGTGTGGGATTGAGTCTGCAGGACTTCAACAGTGTCAGGTGAGTCTTCTCACTATACCTTACCTGGAATGGTAACTAGGTGTGACCGGAAGGTCTTATATATATATATATATATATATATATATATATATATATATATATATATATGTATGTATGTATGTATATGCTGTATGATTTGGGACCGGAAGGTTGACAGAGATATCGCCGGAAGGCAATCAAAGTTATGGCCGGAAGGCGATCAGAGTTGAGGCCGAAAGGCAAGCCATGGTAGGGCCACAAGGTCTACCAGAGTTGTGGGACCGGAGGGTCCCGCTGAGACACATTGACCGGAAGGTCTTACAGAGCTATAGCCTCGAGTGGCTAATATGTTTATGTGGTATTTTGGGAAACTCACTAAGCATGCATGCTTACCATGTTATGTGTTATGTGTTTCAGGTACATTGTTTGAAAGGAAAGGAGCCGACTTGGTCGCAGCGCATCACACTATGTTTTCCGCACACGGGATCCTTGGGATTACACTCTGATATGGTTTTATGATACTCTGTTTGATTAATGGCACTTTAGTTTTTGATATGAGATATTATTATGAAAGTTTTTATATTAATTGCTTCTATGCAATAACTTAAATAAAAATGAATTTTTTGGCCTTGAATTTTGGGATGTTACAAGTTGGTATCAGAGCCTTGGTTTGAGGGATTCGGGCACTCTTGAGTGTGTCTGGACTCAAACTAAGGACATGGTATGAAAATTTTTCAAAAATAAAACCATTTTACAAAAAGGAGTTTTGAAAACGAAATTGGATGGAGAAAAGAACTTCGATAAGGAACAAGGTGTGTGATGCGTGCAATCAGCCGAGCTCAAGTAAGTTTTCATAAGATACCAATACATGTGATACGTTATGATATGATATGATTATGAGAACTACATGCTAGATTAGGGCTAAGTATCTAGGAAGGATGCCTTATATGTCTACTGTATGTGCTTGTAGACTTGCATGCTAGTACTGATCAGTCAGTGATAAGGATAGCCTGTTTAGGTTATGCCTGGTTGTATGAGCCTTCAAATTGCATACAAGATCCCTGAGTAGAGGATAGAGAGGTTTGATTGGAATGGGATTGTTAGATTTTCCATTGTTTGAATGTTGCTTGCTTAGTGCTTTGGAGACCTCTTAGTAATGCGAGCTAGCTATATTCATGAGGTAGCTAGTTGACATTACTGGGAATCTTTCAGCAGCAGAGGACTGGGTGAGTTCGGGAACCTAGGGAAGCCTAGGATATGATTCAGTGGGCTAGTAATGAGGCTCAGTGAGACTTGGGTGTATTATTTTGAGGAAGTGACTTGGAGGTTTCAGGAGGATTGCTGAGGAAAGTATGGATATGTGTGGAAGGTAGTATTGGGCCCGTACTATTGAAAGCACATGATCCATACTAGAATCAGTAAGACTCTTGGAGAATCCGAGAAGCTTCGGGGAGAAGTTTGTGACCCGGTTGGAAATTGAGGACATTCCAGTTGTTGCAGCTTAGCCATTGTCAAGTGAGCTAGTGAGCGTGGCAGGGTGTCAGACCCTGAAGGATATGATTTACAAGAGGTTGCAGATGCGATATCGATTTGTAGCACCTTGAGGAGAAAGGTGCGTGTTAGGTGCATATAGAAGAGGGTCTCGGGAAGAGACCCATGATTTTTGATCATCAAGTGAAGGGCCAGCGGGGCCAGAGTCAGTGCAACACGTACAGGACAGTGTACAAGGGAGTTTGTCGCTCCGAGGGTTTAGGCTACTACAGGGTAGCGGGGTTGGTCATGCCAGCAGAAGGTGATTAGTATTCCTCCAGATGTTGCGGGTATGTCATCTTCTATTGCTAATAGATGGATGTTGGGGATACGTATCACGTTGGAGTTATGAGTAAGTTTGGATAAGTTAGATCTCGGTTCGGTTTCCTGCTAGTGTTTGGGTTATCAAGGATCATATATGCCATCCTGCATGCCGAAAAGTCGTTGATGAACCTACAGAGGGATGCATCTTGCGGAGTGGGTTCCGCGTGTACCGTTATCATTCCGGATCTTTGTCGAGATATGTGCAGGAGTGTTGTTTGGAAGATCCCCGATCAGGGTTAGAGTGATAGTTCCCCCATGAAGTCAGCGTTCAGGGGTTCTATCATTGTTTAGGTATGGTCAGTAATTGTCTATGGATGAACTTTGGAGTTCAAGGTACTACCGTTGCTAGGACAGAGCTGGTGACATAAAAAGGGTAGTGTCAGTCACGGGTGTTAGATGCATAAGTGGTTGGTCATCGCATGTTCAAGAGAATTCTATTTTCGCATGGGCTGTGTTCGGTTAGAGTTCAGTGGTACTGCAAGATTGGAAATGAGAATGAGGATTCGTCAGCCAGAGTGAAGATTGAGACCTTCAATTGACAACATGTTAGATGGGTCGAGGTGTCAGACTGGATCAGATGTTAAGAGTACTCATCGAGATTTCCGAGGATGTGAGATCTCAAGGTTTAATCGGTGATTAAACACTAGCATTGGAAGGCACAGGTTGTCATCAGTGGGATATTAGAAAGCGAGAAGGATTGGAAATCCTTCAATTCTTGCGTGCAGTGAAGACTTAGTCGAATCTAAGTGGAGGAGAGACTTTTTATAAAGTTCTCCAAATGTGAGTTCTGGTTGCGCGGGGTGCAATCTCTTGGGCACCTTGTCAACCAGAATGGTATTCTAGTTGATTCGGCCAAGATAGAGGCCGTGATGCAGTGGGAGATTCCAAGGTCTCCATCTGAGATTTGGAGTTTCTTGGGTCTAGCAGGTTATTACCGAAGATCTACATGGGACTTCTTCGAGATTGCGGTTCCTTTGACCCGACTGACCAAGAAGTCGGTGGCCTTTCGCTGGGGGCCTGAGCAGCAGGCAGCCTTAGAGACTCTCAGATAGCGGTTGTGCGAGGCACTTATTCTCATCATGCCAGAGGGTGTAGATGATTTCGTGGGTTACTGTGACACTTTGATCATGGGCATGGGTGTGGTACTGATACAGTGGGGTCATGTGATAGCAGGTTTCGGGAACCAAGTTAGAGTTCCGGTTAGGATTCAAGCTCAGTTGTGTGTTAGGTAGAGTGCGTGTTCGACCGATATGGAAAGTGTTGTAAGACTATGGGGCTAGCCGTAGCATTCACTAGCAATCAGATAGTATGGAAAGTGTTGTAAGACTACGAGGGTAACTGTAGCATTCACTAGTGGCCAGTTAGCATGGGAAGTATTGTAAGACTGCGGGTATAGTCGTAGCATTCACTAGCGGTCAGATAGTGATAGAGTGTTGTGAGACTGCGGGTGTAGCCGCAACATTCACTAGGTTAGTAGATAGTGTGAGTGTGTTGATAGGACGCAGAAGGAACAATAGTACCCACCAGTTCGGGTGTAGCAGTGAGGATATGGAAATCCACTGATTGGATTTCGGATTTACCCAAATAGATTAGATCTGGTTAAGCCAGTAATGAGACTGTAGGGACGTCACTACAGTTATGAGATCAGAGAAGCAATCGACTGCTTTAGGACGTGTGAGATAAGGCTACCATTGGTCAGGTAGCAATCACTTTTAGTCTTGGATTTGATGATGACAGGATTCGAAGCATGGACCCGATCGGTTAGATCCGAAAGTAGTAGAGTCACACTAGCATGATAACTAGTGGCAACTAGTTCCAGAGGAGGATTTCATTCAGAAGTCGTGTGAGGCGACTAAATGGAAGTCCTTAGGCTCGGCAGCCGGTCCGGAACCCGATATTTCAGATGATTGGTGAGCGAATTGAGACCTAGGAGGTCTCAGTAGCTTGTGGCAACCAGCCATGTGGCAGCATATTACTTCAGGCAATTCAGTGTTCGAGCAGTTTCAACGTCTGGGTAGTATTAGTATTTGTGGTTGGGGTCGCAAGTTTGGACGGAATAACAGATTGTTTGGGGTATGCCAAGTCACTCGCAGCGGAATTAGTTGATCTTTTGCCGAGTCTAAGTGTTATTGAAGGATAATTGGGTCTGTGACCCTGTTTTATATTGGGAACCACGAGTGATCAAAAGTTGAGTAGTCAGTTATGAGATAAACGGATTGGATTCAACGATAGTGACTCTGTATGAGTGGTCTATCAGGGAATCAGACTATCTCAAGGCAGCAGATTTCAGACGAAGTGGATGTGATCTTATAGTGAGGAATTCGTTCACCTGCAGATTTTAGGGCTACACGAGGATTGGTCATGGCTACCCTGGGAATGCTAGGGCGTGCCTAGGTTCGTGATCATGCTGCTAGAGTGGTTGGGCGAGTAAGGAATGATTTCGATGACAAAATCTAATTTAAGTGGGGGAGAGTTGTAACGCATATTTATTTATTAAATAAATAAATGGAATAATGAACGAATAGTAGCCCTAAAATAAATAATTATATATCAAAGGATGGAGGTAATTGTCATAAATTCAGAAGTTGAGGGCTAAAGGGTGAATTCTGGACCTTAATTGAAAAGATTTCGTCAAGAAAGGGGTGGTTTTGTAAATTATGTACTAGTATTGTAAATATTTTAGAAGATAGGGGTTGTTTAGTAACTATTGGGCTTATTCTAAAAAGAATGTTAGGAGTCGGGGTCTAAAAGGTAAAATCTGGATCTACTTTGAAATAAATGAGAGATGGAGGGACCTATCTTGCCATTCTGGTAATATGTTTGTGTCCATCGGATATATATTGAATATGAAACCCTAACCCTAAGCAACTTATGTAACAACTGACACCCACTCCCTTTCATCCTCCAGCCGACATCTTCTTCACCCTCGTCTCGCTACCATGCGTCTTCCTCCTCGCCACCGCTGAAGCCAATCGCCAGAGTCCATCTCTTCTACATCGAAAAGTGAGTACGGTGGTTGGATGGTCTGTTGCTGTTACGAACCACCGGACCTCAGCCGTCATTTCAGTTGCTGCTGGAGGCGGAGGACGACGATGGAGCATCGTTCAGTCGGAAGCAGCGGGAAACAATTCGTAGCCACCTACGCCGCCTCCTCCTCCTCATTTGTGAAGCCAAAGAAGCGGGACCATCGGTGGAGCCGCAAGATCAGTCGACAATGAGGCTGGGAGCCGCTAATCGCCATTGTTATGTTACTGTTGCCACCACCGGAGGAGCTTGAGCGTAGCTGTCATCGTCACGAAACCCCTCCTTTGCTCGGTTCGTTGCTGCTGAACCGCTATCTATATCCTGCCGGCATGAAACCATCGCTGCCACCGCCATACACCATTATCGGGTGGTTGGTTTCTCTTTTCGAGCAAAGGGCGTGATGGTGTGCGTGTTTTCGTTTATGGGTATGATTTGTTTGACCGGAAATCGCAAGAGCCGCCGCTGCCACCACCGTGAGGTGGTGGCTGCCGCCAAGGACCACCGCATGTGTGTGTTGGTATTAGTGTAGTGTGTGTGTTTATTTTAGGATTTCATTGTAAAAGTTGTAAGAGCCAAGAATAATAAAAGAAATTGAAAACCACCACCTCCTGCCGCCACCGGCCGCCGTGTCGGGTGGCGGTGTGCTTTTCCTAGTTGTGTTGACTAGTTTGGAATGCTAGAAACCCTAATGGGCCTACGGAAGCCCTAATGGTCCCAATGAAGCCTAATGGGCTTAATGAAAACCCTAATGGACTTAATGATATTCTAGTGGGCTTAATAGGCCCAATAAAGCCCTAATTGATCTAAAAGTCCAACAAGCTAATAAATGGGCTAGTAATTGGGTTAGAAACCCTAATTAGGGTGTGGAAAACCCTAATGCCAATAAAACCCTAATGCCAATAAAACCCTAATTTGAGAATAAATTGGGACACACACACACACACACACCCGGGAATTGTTAATTACTCGAAACATGAATAATAATCATGGGCAAGGTTTAGCTAAGCGATATGGGACTTAATGAGTTAAGTCCTTAGAGGATTAAGTTCTTAATGGGTTAAGTAGGAAACTTAACCCTAATCGTCATTTTATGTGAAACCCTAATTTCTCTTGGGTTTATTGTTGGGCCTTTCTTTTGGGCCTTGATGATTGGATTATTATTAGGCCATCCAAAGTGAAGCAATTGGACTAGAATAATTAATGGGCTTTGAGGTAAGGCCCATATGAGGAGTGGGCCCAATTTGGAAAATTGGGCCATGTGTTGGGCTTTTATTCCTAATTGACTTTGGGCCTAAGAATTGGACATTGGGCTTGGATAAGCCAAGCTAGGGGTAAAGTAGTAATTAGCCAAAGAATGTACTTATGGTTATGTAGTGGGATCCAATTATTAATTGGGTGATGTTTGATAATTGATAGATCGGGAATCTGTCATCCAACAGCTGGAGTTGAGTCTGCAGGACTTCAGCAGTGTGGGATTGAGTCTGAGGGACTTCAGCAGTGTCAGGTGAGTCTTCTCACTATACCTTACCTGGAATTGTAACTAGGTGTGACCGGAAGCTCTTATATATATATATATATATATATATATATATATATATATGTATGTATATGATGTATGATTTGGGACCGGAAGGTTAACAGAGATATCGCCGGAAGGCATTCAGAGTTATGGCCAGAAGGCGATCAGAGTTGAGGCTGGAAGGCAAGCCATGGTAGGGCCAAAAGGTCTACCAGAGTTGTGGGACCGGAGGGTCCCGCTGAGACACATTGACTGGAAGGTCTTATAGAGCTATAGCCTCGAGTGGCTAATATGTTTATGTGGCATTTTGGGAAACTCACTAAGCATGCGTGCTTACCATGTTATGTGTTATGTGTTTCAGGTACATTGTTTGAAAGGAAAGGAGCCGACTTGGTCGCAGCGCACCACACTATGTTTTCCGCACACGGGATCCTTGGGATTACACTTTGATATGGTTTTATGATACTCTGTTTGATTAATGGCACTTTAGTTTTTGATATGAGATATTATTATGAAAGTTTTTATATTAATCGCTTCTATGCAATAACTTAAATAAAAATGAAATTTTTGGCCTTGAATTTTGGTATGTTACAGTAAAACTCGTATCAGTGATACACATTGAAGACCTCGAGTTAGTTCGTGTTCTTCTCGGCAATAAAACCTACTTTTAGGGATCTGCCTACACCATAAAAGTTGGTACAAAACTATTAGAACTACCTTTGGGACAGTGCACCGGGAGCAGACTCTGACAATCAAGTCAGATCGTTGTATGATATGATATGGTTCCTCCTGGACGGAGATAACCACGTGGGTGTCTGTATCGGCATAATGTAGGCTGATTAGAAGATATTTGGAGACCCCCTTCATGGAGGATGAAGTCTTCTATTTTTAGGGGACAATTAGGTCAAACGGAATTAGTTCAAGCCTTAGGTAAACCCAATTCAAGCCAAGCTAGCTGGCTGCAACACCATCAAGCTGCGTGGTCGCGAACTAGTGCCAGGCAGGCTATGTTGCAACTAGGCATGGCTAGCCAACATTACTGCCAGCCAATCGGGTAGTCATGCTATTATTTGTGACAACCCGATATTTCGAATCAATGAAATGACCTAAAAAGTCAAGAATTGTAATCTCTTTTGATATAATGAAAGTAGCGTCAAAAATAAAATGTTCAACAGTCTCTATTGTGTTGCCTAAAATGATAGTTATCATGTCAAGGTTTTCAGAAATATAAAGAACACTAAAATCCGAGTTATAACGAAGAAGTTATGACCAACCTAAGATTCACAACAAAACCACCGATACGATTAAATGTAAAACACGAAGTTTTAATAAAATACTTTTTAACCTTAAGTATCTAAATGAAAGTCGTAGATATCATTAAACCGTGAACATGCATAAAAAGAACGCCCAAATCTGACTTCGTATGAGGAAGTTATGATTTTTCGAAGTTTCGGATGTAGGAGTAGACAGCTAAAAACTTGAAATAGAGATCGAAGAATTTTTGGCCGAAACAATCTAAATGAGAATTGAAGATCTCAACGATAGTAGCGCAACGGTAAAAAGTATGGCGAAAACGGACGACGGATGAAGAAGTTATGGATTTTTAATGGACTTTTCGTGTCCCGGCCTGTTAAAAATGATATATTAAAAATAAAGTCAAAATTAGCCGATGGAGTCTAAACGAGAGTTGTAGAGTATATTCTCAACTTCGCGTGCATATAAAGAATGTCAAAACCAGAGCTTGTACGCGAAAGTTATGCATTTTACAAGTTCGAGACACAAAATCCGAGGCTGTCAGGCTGGCCACGACATGGCACAGATGGCCACGACGTAGCACCATGACTGATGGGTTTCAGGCTTGGAAGAAGACTTCTCGTCCATGGACGAGGATAGGATCGACTCCATGACGTGGGAAACCCTCTTGCCACGACGTGGGACCCAAAAATTGGGCTATAAATAGAGCTCAAAGGGTTCCGAGTTTCATTGCTCAATTCTCTTCTCTCTCGTGCCGAAGCTCTGTGTTTTAACCCCCGAAGCCATCCCGAAGCCCCGGTCTTCACATCCAAGTTCCGAAGGAAGATTTTACAGTTCTGAGATTTCCGAGATTCCCGAGATTCCCGAGAATCCCAAGAAATCAACATTCTCCTGTCGAAGTTCTGCTCGGTTTTCATCTCACCATCTTCACTCTATCAAGTGAGTTCATACCCCTATAACTACGTTTTCAAATGCTTTGTAAATGCTTTTATACACTTTTAAGGGGGGAAATACAAGTAAACACACGATTATCCTCGTGTGAAAAACATCAATCTCTTGCTATATTTTTTGTTATAATCAATCACATGCGATTTATAACTACCATACGAAAACATTCTCATATAACATATCATGAAAACACTTTGTCTTTTTGGAATGAAACATGTTGTTATATAAATATTAAACACTTTATTTATATTTTGAGTATAAATGTTCAATAATGTTATACTTTTCATACAGAGTCGACACTACACTAGGGTTTACCATACAAACGAAACATACTTTTGGAAAAACTATAATGGGTATAGTTTACTAGCTATTCAGGAGAATTTACATACTATGAGTACTATAGCAAAGAAATACTTTCATATACAAGAACTAATGGACTTTTCAGACATAAATCTATTTGATACTAAGTTTTGTCAGACATTCAACTTCACGTACTTTCAAGTATGTGGTTAAAGTCCTGTATTATATACCATAATCTCTTGTAGGAAGAGCGTGATACTTGTGTATAGATCTATACGGGATTGATAATCCTTCACCTAAACTGTTAGCTACAGTTAGACCAGCAAGTCTGGGGTGACAAACATCATAACATTCCAACGCCTGAAGAACGTTGTCACAGGTAGTCTGGGTCAATAGCATGGTTATAAAACTCACATGGAGTATTAAGAACACGTTGATTTACGGGGTTATCTAATGCATTAGCGATTTTATACATACATAAATCTGTAATTCTAGGCATGAAAAACTACTAATGCATTACATTTTTGGAACTTTAAACTGCCACACACTCATGGAAAAATATTGGATTTTTCAAAAACAAACCCAATGATTTTATACCAAACTTACAAATTTTATACATAAACGCTTATGAACTCACCAACTTAATTGTTGACACTCTTTCAAAACTACTTGTATTTCTCATGGATTCAGTAATACAGGTAAACCCCAGCTTTTGTAGAAATGACGCTAAGGCGTTAGTTTAAAACTCATTTTGTCATCATATTGTAATTTGTTTTGAACAAGTATCATTCAACAATGTAACTTTTAAATTATATATATGATGGTTGTTTTACTTTCTTTACTATGTATTCAAATGTTATGATACTACATGAAGTCATCCGCCATCGAACGATTCCGCCGTTCTGGTTTGGGGTGTGACAGATTGGTATCAGAGCATTTTTTTATAGTGAACTAAGTATATCGAACCACATAAGATATACAAACTATAAATGCATAGGGACTAAAACTATCTGACAAAACCTTTTTACACTAAAACCGCATTTCATTTAACTTAAGTTATTTGGGTTGAAAAAGCACAAATACATGCATATAACGAGTCATTTTCATAGTTAGAACTATACAAGAAGTATTGAGACAAGTGGGACACTACGACTAGGCCTCGGAATATGTAATCGGATTTGGGACGAATATAGCCTGATCAACTATATTTATCCGAGATCGGACAAATGTATGTCGTGGAATGGTCGTAGTGAGCAACAAGTCAAAACTTACCAAAATGACACTAGTATCAAACATACCAACTTAAATACTATAGGAGTATTTGGTGAATACAATAGTTTAACTTACACGTCTAGATTTACATGTTAATAAAAATTCTAAACAATTCTCATACCTCTATTCTCGTACAGACGCAATGGTTGGATTCTATCCACCAGGGGATCCCTACTACCCGAATCAGGGCAATGGAGGATGGATAGAGGAGGACCCCAAAGAGGATGAGGAACCTATAGAGTTGGAGGAAGGGGATGACTCTGTGACAGAATCAGTACCAAAAGTAATCAACCCACCAGTCGCCCAACCTCGCGTATTTAAGAGAAACTTTCAGGGACCAACTCCTATTTGGGGAAGTCACCTTCATCATTGGAGCCAACAGCAAGGATTATGTCCTCCATACAGTATGTGTCGGGAATTCTACGACGTCGGGGATGGAGGTTCAGCCAACCGAGCACTCCCAGTCATGATGGGAAAACTAGCCGACCAGTCCTATCAATCCTGGGTTCAAGCTAACTGGATTCATGAAGTCAACGTGGAAGTACAAGTTCACACTTCCGACATCCGTCGACTGGATAGGTTGCAGGATGACGCCCAACTCCACGCCGACACATTCCAAGCACAACTGATTGCAGCCCTCTATGAGATAAGGGAACAACAAGCCGCCTTCGATAGGCGCCTTATGGAAGCAAATCAATCAGACATGAAGTCAAGCTCCAAGCGCAACCTACGTCTCAAGTAGAACTTGCCCAAATCCCAAAATATTGTTATAGAATAGGAGCTCGGCTAAAAGTCTTACTTTTCTTTAACTTCTGTATCGGAGACCCTTAGAAGGGTCGAAATTTTCCTAACTTCAAATGTAACTCAACGTATGTTTAATATATATGAAGAAATTCCTTTGTGTGTTAATTCTTTGAATACCACTCAGATTCATAAGTTTATCTATCACTATGCAAATTTTTATTATGATTCAAGCTCTAAACCTTGGGTAAGTCAGTCAAATTCATAAATTGATAAAAATAGAAAATTTATTAACACACAACTTCCAATCCTTAATGACTTATGTTCTTCATTCTATTTCTCTAGCAGAACGATGCCGCCCCGTAGATCTACACGTCGTGTCAACAATGCAACACCTCCACCACCACCTTCATCAATGGATAATGCCGCCTTGATAGCTGTTGTAACAGCTGCAGTGACAACAACAATGGCACAGATGAGTAATAATAGGTTCGTAGGGGGAGTAAATAGCTCTACGAATGGCCAACGTCAGGGTCATTCAGGGGATTGCGCCTTTAAGGACTTCACCAATAGCAAGCCCATAACTTTTAACGGATCCGGAGGGATAATGGCTCTATCACAATGGATAGAGAAAACAAAAGCGGTTTTCGAGATCTGTGCATGTCTCGAAGTGAGCAAGGTAAAATTTTCCGCTTGTACATTCTCTGAGAGAGCTCTGACGTGGTGGAATGGCCATGTCAAGTCACTAACTCTGGCAGTGGCAAATTCTATGGGCTGGGAGAATCTAAAGCAAATGTTAATGCAAGAGTACTGTCCAAGGGGGGAAATACAAAAGCTGGAGTAGGAACTTTGGGGCCTTATTATGGTAGGCTCGGACATCACAACCTATACCAATAGGTTTAGTGATTTGGCAATACTTTGCCCAGGAATGGTTGCTATAGAGAGCAAGAAGATCGAGAGGTACATCTGGGGACTGTCACCCCAGATTCGAGGAAGTGTACTAGCTTCCAAACCAGTCACTTTCGATAGCGCCAAACAGTTAGCATAAGCCCTCGTTGACCATGGAATTTGTCAAGGCCTCGCAACTGCTATCCCGGAGCAAACCATAGGAAATAACAACAACAACATCAATACCAACAACAACAGCAAGAAGAAGTTTTGGAACAAGAGGAAGAGTCAGTTTTCACAGGAACCTTCCAAGAAACAACAAATAGTGGCAGTCCATGCCGCTACTACCCCCACTATTGCTCCTGTTACCTCTGCACTAGCGAAGCAATATGTTGGGAACCTACCGAAGTGCAGCAAATGTAATTTCCATCACAACGAAAATTGTTGGGAGATACACTGCAACAAGAAAGGGCACACTGCCCGTTTCTATAAGGCACTGGCACGACCAATCACCCAAGTCCCTGGAGTTGGTGTGGTTTAGGCGTGTTATGGGTGTGGGGAGGCTGGACACTACAAGAGGGACTGCCCTAAGGCAAGGAATGCTGGCGGCATAGGAAAACTGTTGGCAATAGGGTAAAACGAAGCAATATCTGATCCCATGGTGGTTACCGGTACGTTCCTCCTCAATAACGCTTATGCATGCATACTCTTTGATTGTGGTGCGGAGAGGAGTTTCGTGAGTCATAAATTCAAACACATACTAAAACAGAATCCGCAATCACTCAATAAGATATTTACAGTAGCAATGACAAACGGTAGAACAGAAAGCATAAACGATATGTACATAGGCTGCACACTAACTCTAAACGAACATTCATTTCAAATCGATCTAATGCCGATCACTATAAAGAGCTTTGATGTCATCATCGGTATGGATTGGTTAAGCCTACACCATGCCAATATACTTTGTCACGAAAGGGCTGTTCACCTAAATCTGCCAAACGGCGAAACTCTTGTTATTTATGGTGACAAACCCAGTACCAATTTACAAATCATCTCTTGCTTCAAAGCCCAAAAATACCTACGTAAGGAGTGTCATGCCTTCTTAGCCCACGTGGTAGATAAAGAAAAAGAAACGAAAGACATCAAAGACATTCCAGAAGTCTGCGATTTTCCTGATGTCTTCCCTGAAGATCTTCTAGGAGTCCCACCAGAACGACAAGTCGAGTTCAGAATTGACTTAATTCCCGGAGCTACCCCAGTAGCTAAGTCGCCTTATCGTCTAGCTCCAACTGAGATGCAAGAATTATCTAGCCAATTAAACGAACTACTCAACAAAGGATTCATCAGACTGAGCTTCTCACCTTGGGGAGCACCAGTCCTGTTCGTAAAGAAGAAGGATGAATCTTTCTGCATGTGCATCGATTACCGGGAACTCAACAAGCTCACTATCAAGAACCGATATCCCATACCATGCATTGACGACTTGTTCAACCAACTCCAAGGAGTGAGTTATTTCTCAAAGATCGATTTGAGATCCGAGTATCATCAGCTACGAGTCTTGGAAGGAGATGTTCCCAAAACAGCTTTTCAAACTCGTTATGGTCACTACGAGTTTGTAGTGATGCCCTCTGAATTAACAAATGCACAGGCGGTGTTCATGGACTTAATGAACCGAGCGTATCATTCATTCCTGGACAAATTTGTGATCGTGTTCATAGACGATATACTCATTTATTCAAAGAGTAAAGAGGAACGTGGTCAACACCTCCGACAAATCTTGGAAACTCTAAGAAAAGAGAAGCTATACGAAAAATTCTCAAAGTGCGAATTTTGGATTCAGAAAGTAGATTTCCTAGGTTACGTGGTTAGCAAAGACGGGATACACGTGGACCCTTCCAAAATAAAGGCAATAGAGAACTGGTCAGCACCAAGAACCCCAACGAAAATCCGACAATTCTTGGGCCTTGCTGGTTATTACCGAAGATTTATACAAAAATTCTCGAAGATTACTAAACCACTTACCACCTTGACGTAGAAGGGTGTAACTTTCAATTGGGAAGAAAGACAAGACGTTGCATTCCAAACACTGAAGCAAGCACTATGCAGTGCACCTATTCTGTCCTTGCCAGAAGGAATAGAAGACTTCGTAGTCTACTGTGATGCATCTAATCAAGGTCTTGGATGTGTTCTGATGCAGCGAGGGATGGTCATCGCCTACGCCTCGAGACAACTCAAGACGCAAGAGGTCAACTACACTACACACGACCTCGAACTGGGAGCAGTCATTTTCGCCTTAAAGATTTGGAGACACTATCTCTACAGCACAAAATGCACAATCTTTACCGATCACATGAGCCTTCAACACATCCTCAATCAAAAGGAACTCAACATGAGGCAAAGACGATGGGTTGAACTATTGAATGACTATGAATGTGAAATACGTTATCATCCAGGAAAAGTGAATGTGGTGGCTGATGCTCTTAGTCGAAAGGAATACTCGGGCCGCCGAGTGAAATCCTTAACTATGACGATCCATTCACACATGTCTACGCAAATCAAGGAAGCTCAGAGGGAAGCCTTGAAATCAGAGAATGTGATGGGTGAAGCCTTAAAGGGAATGGATAAGAATCTTGAAGTCAAGGGCGACAGATTTTGTTACTTCATGGATCGAATCTGGACACCGAGGTTTGGTGGATTCAGAGACGTGGTCATGAATGAGGCTCATAAGACTCGACACTCCGTGCACCCAGGTTCGGACAAGATGTATCTGGACCTTAAGAAACTGTATTGGTGGCCGAACATGAAAGCAGAGATCGCTGACTATGTGGGCAAGTGTCTGACTTGCGCCAAAGTCAAGGTAGAGTACCAAAAGCCCTCGAGATTACTACAACAGCCTGAAATACCTGAGTGGAAGTGGGAGCGGATAACCATGTATTTCATAATCAAATTACCCAAGACAGCAGGTGGGCTAGACACCATCTGGGTGATCGTTGATAGGTTTACAAAATCCGCACACTTTCTACCAATAAAGGAAACCGACAAGATGGAGAAGCTAGCTCAAACATACATCCGAGAGATTGTATGGCTGCATGGTGTACCAATATCCATTATCTCTAATAGAGATAGTAGGTTCACTTAGCGATTCTGGCAGTCGCTGCAAAAGTCTCTAGGAACGAGGCTAGACATGAGTACCGGTTACCATCCACAAACCGACGGTCAAACTGAGAGGACCATACAAACCTTGGAAGATATGCTAAGAGCCTGTGTAATCGATTTTGGTAAAGCATGGGATACCGATTTACCACTAGTGGACTTCTCATACAACAATAACTATCACTCCAGCATTAAAGTTGCTCCATTCGAAGTCCTTTATGCCCGTAAGTGCAGATCACCACTGTGCTGGCCTGAAGTGGGTGACACACAACTAGCCAAGGGACAAGTACCTAACAACACTCTCACAGGCCCAGAAATCATAAGAGAAACAACTGAGAAGATTGTTTAGATTCGGGAACGACTAAAGGCTTCAAGAGACAGACAAAAGAGTTATGCGGACAAAAGACGGAAGCCCTTGGAATTTCTAGTCGGGGACCGAGTGCTATTAAAGGTCTCGCCCTGGAAAGGGTTAATACGTTTCAGAAAACGTGGGAAACTAAACCCAAGGTATATCAGACCATTCGAGATCCTTGCAAGGATTGGTCCGGTAGCATACAAACTTCAACTGCTGCAGGAACTCAATAATGTACATCCTACCTTTCATGTGTCAAACTTGAAGAAATGTTTGTCCGATGAGACCCTTGTCGTCCCTCTAGATGAAATCGAAATCAACGCGAGTCTCCACTTTATATAGGAACCAATTGAGGTCATGGATAGGGAGATTAAAAGAACAAAACAAAGTCGCATACCCATTGTGAAGGTCCGCTGGAATGCAAAACGGGGACCTAAATACACTTGGGAGAGCGAAGACCAAATGAAACAAAAGTATCCGCATATCTTTCCCTAATTCATAAATATTTATCTTACATTAAATTTCGGGACGAAATTCCCTCTAACAGGGGGATGATGTGACAACCCGATATTTCGAAACAATGTAATGACCTAAAAAGTCAAGAATTGTAATCTCTATTGATATAATAAAATTAGTGTAAAAAATAAAATGTTCAAAAGTCTCTCTTGGGTTGCCTAAAATGATAGTTATCATGTCAAGGTTTTCAGAAATATAAAAAATACTAAAATCTGAGTTATAACGAAGAAGTTATGACCAACCTAAGATTCACAACAAAACCGTCAATACGATTAAACGTAAAACGCAAAGTTTTAATAAAATACTTTTTAACCTTAAGTATCTAAATGAAAGGCGTAGATATCATTAAACCATGAACATGCATAAAAACAACGCCCAAATCTGATTTCGTATGAGGAAGTTATGATTTTTCGAAGTTTCAGATGTAGGAGTAGACAGCTAAAAACTCGAAATAGAGATCGAGGGATTTTTGGCCGAAACAATCTAAATGAGAATCGAATATCTCAACGATAGTAGCGCAACGGTAAAAAGTCTGGCGAAAACGGACGACGGATGAAGAAGTTATGGATTTTTAATGGACTTTTTGTGTCCCGACCTGTTAAAAATGATATATTAAAAAAAATTCAAAATTAACCAACGGAGTCTAAACGAGAATTGTAGAGTATATTCTCACCTTCGCATGCATATAAAGAACGTCAAAAACGGAGCTTGTACGCGAAAGTTATGCATTTTACAAGTTCGAGACACAAAATCTGAGGCTGTCAGGCTGGCCACGACACAGATGGCCACGACATGGCACCATGACTGATGGGCTTTCAGGCTTGGCAGAAGAAGTCTTGTCCATGGAAGAGGATAGGATCGACTCCACGACGTGGGAAACCCTCTTGCCACGACGTGGGACCCAAAAATTGGGCTATAAATAGAGCTCAAAGGGTTCCGAGTTTCATTGCTCAATTCTCTTCTCTCTCGTGCCGAAGCTCTGCGTTTTAACCCCCGAAGCCATCCCGAAGCCCCGGTCTTCACATCCAAGTTCCGAAGGAAGGTCTTACACTTCTGAGATTTCCGAGATTCCCGAGATTCCCGAAAATCCTGAGAAATCAACATTCTCCTGTCGAAGTTTTGCTCGGTTCTCATCTCACCATCTTCACTCTATCAAGTGATTTCATACCCCTATAACTACGTTTTCAAATTCTTTGTAAATGCTTTTATACACTTTTAGGGGGGGGGGGGGGGGGGAATACAAAGTAAACACACAATTATCCTTGTGTGAAAAACATCAATCTCTTGCTATACTTTTTGTTATAATCAATCATATGCGATTTATAACTACCATACGAAAACATTCTCATACAACATATCATGAAAACACTTTGTCTTTTTGGAATGAAACATGTTGTTATATAAATATCAAACACTTTATTTATATTTTGAGTATAAATGTTCAATAATGTTATACTTTACATACAGAGTCGACACTACACTAGGGTTTACCATACAAACGAAACATACTTTTGGAAAAACTATAATGGGTATAGTTTACTAGCTATTCAAGAGATTTTACATACTATGAGTACTATAGCAAAGAAATACTTTCATATACAAGAACTAATGGACTTTTCAGACGTAAATCTATTTGATACTAAGTTTTGTGAGACATTCAACTTCACGTACATTCAAGTATGCAGTTAAACTCTTGTATTATATACCATAATCTCTTGTAGGGAGAGCGTGATACTTGTGTATAGATCTATACGGGACTGACAATCCTGCACCTAAAATGTTAGCTACAGTTCGACTGGCAGGTCTGGGGTGACAAACGTCATAACATTCCAACGCCCGAAGAACGTTGTCACAGGCAGTCTGGGTCAATAACATGGTTATATAACTCACATGGAGTATTAAGAACACGTTGATTTACGGGGTTATCAAATGCATTAGCGATTTTATACATACATAAATATCTTATTCTAGGCATGAAAATCTACTAATGCATTATAGTTTTGGAACTTTTAAACTGCCACACTCTCATGGAAAAATATTGGATTTTTCAGAAACAAACCCAGTGATTTTATACCAAACTTACAAATTTTATACATAAACGCTTATGAACTCACCAACTTAATTGTTGACACTCTTTCAAAACTACTTGTATTTCTCAGGGATTCAGTAATAGAGGTAAACCCCAACTATTGGAGAAATGACGTTAAGGCATTTTAAAACTCATTTTGTCATCATATTGTAATTTGTTTTGAACAAGTATCATTCAACAATGTAACTTTTAAATTATATATATGATGGTTGTTTTACTTTCTTTACTATGTATTCAACTGTTATGATACTACATGAAGTCATTCGCCCTCGAACGATTCCGCCGTTCTGGTTTGGGGGTGTCACATTTTTCGGCCATGAGAATGGACCTATATATATATATATATATACACACACACACACACACACACACACATGAACATTCAAATGTGTATACATCCACATTTCAAAAATAAATCGTCATTTTTCTTAAAGATTCGATATGGCTTAGACGCAACATTTGAAGACTAATGGTGGTCCTGGTTTTGAAAAATGATGAGGGGATTATGAGTTCTCAAATTCTCACAAATCTTTAAGTTCTCAAAACAATTAACACACATACACACACACACACACACACACACACATATATATATATATATATATATATATATATATATATGTGTGTGTGTGTGTGTGTGTGTGTGTAATTTCAAACAAGAATACTAAATAAAATGAGAACATGAGACTACCATTTTTATGTTATTATTCTGTTTTGAATTTAGTATGTGTAGTATTGTAGTAATTATAATGTGAATATTAACATATAAGTATTCATATATTCATTTTTATGTTATTATTCTATTATAAAATTTACATAGTAAATTTCAATGTAAATATTAATGTATGGTTGTTCATCTATTCATTATAAAGTTGTATATAGAAAACTAATTGCAGGATAATAACATAAAACTAGTGTTCTCACATTCTCAATTTATATATATATATATATATATATATATATATATATATATATATATATAGGGAAGGGTTATTTGGAAAACAAAAAAACCCTAAAAATCATAAAAATGCATAAAAAAAACCTAGAGATCACAGAACTTTTTTTTGAATTTTTTTATGTAAAAATCGCAGCTTTTTAAAGAAGTTCGCTGAAAAAAAATTTGAAATTTCTTTTTATTAAAAAAAATTTTTGATTTTTTTTTCCAGCGAATTCTAATAAAAAACTGCGATTTTTTATTAAAAAAATTCAAAAAGAAGTTTTGTGATCTCTAAGTATTTTTTTATGCATTTTTATTTTTTTTAGGGTTTTTTGTTTTCCATAGAACGTAAACCTATATATATATATATATATATATATATATATATATATATATATATATATATATATATATATATATATATATATATATATATATATATATATATATATATATATATATATATATATATATATATATATATATATATATATATTGGCATTTTCTCAAGTGCTTTTTAATTGAAGAGGTTACATTGATAATGCATTACTCTAATTCCAATACCGGTGTAAGTTCCATTCATGCTTCTTTCAATTCTTTTCCCATGATTAACCATAAAAAGTTGTTTTCCTATAGATATTATGACATAAGTGTGAGTATAACACGTAATGAAGAGAATAATCTAGATGCAGTAACACAAGCAATCAACCTTGCAAGGGTAGGACCACTTCATCCTTCTTACTCCAAAACAACCAATTTCTAATCGATGGAAGTCTAACTACATTGGCATCTTTGGGTTTTTTTTTTCTAATCTCTCAAAATATTTTTTTGAGTTGCACAAAAGGCAAATCCTTTTTTTTATCAAGTGTGATTTTTTTTTGGATCAAAATGTGGTGGAAGAAAAATAAAGAGCATATTGGTCATTTTGTTATGTTATTTGGTATCACTAAAAAAAGGAGTAGTAAAGTGGATCCTATATAAGAGATGATCATTTTTAATTTTGAGTTTTGGGTGAATAATAAAAATTTATTATTAGGAAAAGTAATAATATTAAAGGGTCATTTTGGTATAGGGTGCACTTCACAAAGTATATGAAATAGTAGGTGCAATGGTGGGTTAAAAAGAAAACAAAATGGTATTTTGGTCTTTTTACCTGTGTTGGAGATTATACAATGATTGTGGCGGGGAAAAACAATGAATTTCTTGGATGTTAAAAAATTGGAAAACAAATAATTAGAAAGGGTATTTTTGGCAATTTTTATGGAGAATGATAATGACTTGGTGCACTTTGAATCACATTAGAATGTTTTTTGGTTTACAAAGAATGGTCAATTTGGTCATTACTTAAAAGATTACAATGGGGTGATTTCAACCTTTCAATAAGACTTCATGGACATAGTTTTACTTGTTTTTTCTTTAACACATTACAATTTTGTTTCTATATTAGTCATTAGCTATTGTTGCAAAAGGTTAACTTTACCGGACCTCTATTATTAAAAAACAATATTCTAAAATAGTTAATTAATATTTGGTGGATTTTTTTGCTTTTGAAAGTGAATCTTCCTAATCAGGATTATTTAAAGTACAATGCCCTAATAAAGACTTGATGGACATATTTTTACTTGTTTTTTCTTTAACAAATTACAATTTTGTTTCTATATTAGTGATTAGCTATTTTTGCAAAAGGTTAACTTTACCGGTCGTCTATTATTAAAATTTCATAATATTCTAAAATATTTAATTAATATTTCATGGATTTGTTTGCTTTTGAAAGTGATTCTTTCTAATCCGGATTATTTAAAGTACAATGCCCTAATAAAGACTTCAAGATTTAAAAAAAAAAAAAAATCCTTAATAACCCCTACCTTGATGTAACTCATAAAAGCAAGATACTTGTACAAAAAGAAACATGTGTCTATCATAGGGGTCGTAAGGTTTTTGTTGCTCGATTTTATGTGAAAAACAAAATTTCCATGCTTCAATTTAGGAAAGTCTTAATCCGAATGTTACCGGTTCTTTTAATTAGCATTGAATTTTAGTTTTTAAAGATTAAAATGCTATAAACATAAAAAAACAAAATTAATCACAAGGATAATGAAACAATATGCATCCCATACTAGACCCATATCATGCCATAAGCCAAAGTGTAGAACTCACTCCTAAAAGCCTGCTTGTAGGAGGAGGGAAACCTAGACTTATAAGCCACAAAATTATAGTACTTTCAGCCGATGTGGGATCATAACAATACCCTACGCTTTGAACAGCCAACGTCCTCGTTGGTCACGATTGGCACCCCCTGTTGGTCCAAGCCATCACTCCGAGTCATTGTTGGTCACGGTTGGCACCCCTCTTTTTTTGGGTCCAAGCCACTACTCTATAGGCCACCACTCCAAGTGTTGGCACCTCGAAAGATGGGGACAAATCTGATACCAATTGATACAGGATCCATCCCATACTAGGCCCATATCATGCCATAAGACCAAGTGTAGAACTCACTCCTAAAAGCCAGCTTGTAGGAGGAGGTGTCACACCCCGCTAAAGCGGAAATACAGGGTGTGACAGTACAAAGGGTTTCATAGCAAAAGATAAAGACAACACCAACCATAGTATTAAAAAGCATTACAAATTTACAATGGACAACTTTTAAAATAAATTACAATGTGGATTGAAATACAAAACATGTGAATGCTCCTAAAAGTGATGTGTCCCTAAGTGCCACTTACTCGATGATTACTGAAAAAGCATGTAAAATGAGTGTCAACTATAAAGATAGTTGGTGAGTACTCATATTTTTATAACATAATATAGTTTGAAATCATGATAATCAGAATATTGATAACAGTTTCCATAAACAAAGTTCATTTTTAAAATAATTAAATAAGTTTTCATGAATATAAGTTTGTTGCTAAAGCGAGTAATAAAGTTTCCATAAATAGAAATATATCACAAAAATGAGTAATAAGTTTGCATAAACAAAGTTCGTTGTCATCATGAGAGATAAAATATGTTGCCCAAATGAGATGCAACGTTCATATTCTCATGGGAAATAAAGTTTGTTACTAAAACGAGTAAA
Source organism: Lactuca sativa (assembly GCF_002870075.4). Taxonomy (NCBI): domain Eukaryota; kingdom Viridiplantae; phylum Streptophyta; class Magnoliopsida; order Asterales; family Asteraceae; genus Lactuca; species Lactuca sativa. The sequence goes on from NC_056630.2 coordinate 250,949,414, forward strand.
CAAGTTTCATTGCTATAATGAGCAACCAAGTTCGTTGCTACATGGAGCAAACAAGTCTATTGCTACAAGGAGCAAACTAGTTCGTTTCTACAAAGAGCAAACAAGTTCATTGCTAAGACAAGTAAATAAATTTCCAATAATAAAAGTTTGTTGTTATATGAGAAGCAAAGTTCATTGCTATAATTAATAAACAAGTATGTTGCTATAATAAGTAACAAGTTTGTATGTATATGAGTAAACAATGAGTTCACAACCAAGCCTATGACTGATGCCCTATCAAGATCTATGCTTATCGCTCCATAGATGAATATGGTATCATGCACTCAAGCAATCAAGTGAGTGAGGAGTTGTCAATTCCTAATAGTGCTATCCATAATGACCATTGGCTCAAAGAGTTAATGGTTGGATTAAAGTGTAAGAGAAGGGACTTAAGACGATAAGGCCTCATGTTTCAAGTTGCATAGACATACATAGCAAAATATAGCAATCATGTTTGATACAAATCAATTTAAATACAACGAACAATAAACAGTTTTTCAGACATGCTTTTCCAACCCAAAACATAAAAACCGAAAATAGGGGGATTCATGAATACTCACAATGCATTGAGATGATGCAAATGACGCCTTGATCTAAGTTCCACTTGTACCACTACCAAATCCTAAAATAATGGTGTACGTTAGTGAGTCTCTAATCGAAATCTAATACTAATATACCTACTACTACAATAGAATTATGCAAATATTGTGTCAAAATTTAATATTGATAAGTAACAAACATTTTTCTGAGAAATGGTGAAATTTTATAACTCATGTGATTAAGATAATTTTGGATATTATTTTCCAGATTTTTGTAATATTAATTGAGGGTATTTCAATATATTTAAAGGTGTTTTAAACTCCTAAAAATCCAAAAATATTATAAACAGTTTCCAAAATTCATCAAATTTTACATTTTCATTTAAAATATAGTAGAGGTCTTCCAGAAATTTTCCCTTGAATTTTTGATGTGATTAACTATTTTTCCAGATTTTTAAGTCTTCATACCATTATAAATTCATGAAAAATAGTATCCAAATAATAAAAATTCTCAAACTTCTTATAATACTGCCACTAAATCTACTTAAGCTGGAAAAATATAAAAAATGGGTTTCTAAACAGTTTAACCCAATTTTATGATTTTTATGCATTTATTCTAACTAAAATGGAAATAAATAAAGTGTCCAAAATTGCCCAAACATTTTGTAAAACTGTTATTATACATATAGAAGCTTTGAAAAATATAAAGATATTTTTCAATTAGTTTTGCTATTTTTCTTTGTTTTATTCTCTTGAATAATCATTAATTGGTGAATAATTATCAAACAGTTAAAGTAAATTACCAAAATTTTTGTAAACTTCATCTACAGTGTACCTAATCCAGGAAAAATACCAATGGTGATTTTTATATAGTGTAATCTGATTTTGTAGATTTAAGTGAATTTAATCTTAGAAAATAGAAGAAAATAGCATACTGAATAGCAAAATCATCCAAAAATTTATTTAGAGTTATAATATATTATAAGGTCTTCTAGTAAATTTTCATGAATTTTGGATGAGTATAACTATTTTTCCCATTATTACTCCATTATAAATACAAAAATCTGGGAAAAATAGGTATGCATTTATAACACTCTAAAAATTTCAACCAATTTAAACTTTTCAAAAACAACCCAGTTTCATAAAGTTATTACAAAAAGTTTTTCAATACAATTATTATCAGAGTCTTCCCAGAACCACATCATAAAACATAATCATGAGGAGCGGTACGATTACACCTTTGCCTTGCCACGGTCTCCTGAAGAACCTGAAAAACATTAAACCACAACTGTAAGCCCGAAAGCTTAGTGAGATACCACCAAAATACCAACCACATATACCATACACGCACAACATGCCATATCATAACAGAACACAGAACAGCCATGCAATTCGGGTCTACTGTGTGACTGGTCCGCCGTACCGGGCCTTCAGTCCACCTGGTGCACCCTCCGAGTCTAGCCATATACATCGAGTCTACAGTGTTATTGGTCCGCCTGCAATGGGCCTTCAATCCACCTGGTCCACTCTCTGAGTCTGTAGTATGACTGGTCCGCCCGCACTGGGCCTTCAGTCGGTCTGGTCCACTCTCCGAGCCTCGGTACGTCTGGTCCGCCCTCTTGGGGCCTACAGCCTATCCGGACCGCTCGCTGGGCCTTCGGGATAACCGGTCCGCCCTGGGTATGTTGGCCTACAGCACAAAGCAGGACCCGCCTCAACCCAACCCCAGTCCAACAACCATGTGCACATAAACATTCAATCATATAACAATTCACATCCAATCAAACCGATCTAGCAGATCACATAACATATCATTATCCTAACCAGGATACCGACCTAACCGGTCACTAGCATAGCATCATCTTATATACCAGGATACTGACCTTAACCAGGTCTCTAACATATACCATCCTAACTACCAGGATGCAACATAGCAAAGCAATAACATAACAATGATACCCGGATTACAATTCGTTAAAGGGCCGACCTTGGTGCCGTAGACCCTGTCGATATAGTGAGGATAACTCACCTGCAACTAACGACTGAAGAGATAAGACCAAGCTGCTCCGACCACTGACACGATCTCCACCACTAGCCAACACCAAAACACTGAACTCAAAACAAATGCCAACAATTACCAAAATGCCCCTAGAAGTCAACTGGTCAACCCTTGGTCAAAGTCAACCTCCTGACTGACTCTACTCGCCGAGTCAACCCGATGACCCGTCGAGTCCCCATGCTCAGAACTTCCCAATCCGCGATTCAACTCGCCGAGTCGCCCCAAGACTCGTCGAGTCCAACAAACTTTGAGCCCTTTCTCACTCAACTCACCGTGTCATTCCTTGACTCACCGATTCACAACTTAACCAGAAAAAGGTTAGGACCTCACGACCAGACTCGCCGAGTCCAAGACTATTTTCAACCAACTCGTCGAGTTGTTCTTCCAACTCGTCGAGTTCCTGCCCATTTTCAAGCAACTCGTCGATTACCCTTAGGTCTTAATCCATATAGAGGCTTTCCAAGCCATGCAGATGATCCAAACCATAGATCTACCCTTTTACAAACCATCGATCACGTAAAGTGGCAAACTTTACGTGAATCCAAAGAGATCTAAGCATATAACACTCAAGGAGAACTTTCATGACAGTACTAATGGGTACAAAAAATCTTGAACATAAAAGATATTGACATGGTATGTTAATTAAAGTTGTTTTTTATATATATTTTATCAACAAAATACTTACCATTATATACATAAAAACATGTATTCTTTCTAGTTGTTAGAAGTGCTCACATTTTTGTGATTGTCTTCAACTTAAAGAAACCGTCAATTGAAATTCTAGACAATAGTGCAGTTGAGGGGGATTATGAAGGGAAATACAGAGTAATTATGAAACCTTTGGTATGTACCCAGTTCACAACAACATAAAAGAACCAATTTATTACATATCTAACTTTTATTTTATTTAATGATCAGAAAAATTTGTTTGTGAGATACTTTAAAGAAATAAACCATCCAAGAGCAAATGCAATCTCAAAAGAAAGTATCAAACCCCAACGACTTGAAATGTCATGGAGAACAGTTAAAAACAAAGTTGATTGTGGGGTCTTTGCAATGAGACATATGGAGACCTATATGGGACAACCACTCTCAAAGTGGAAACCAGGTCTTCATAAAGAAAATGCAGTTCAACAAACTACTTTAGAGAAGCTCAGGCAAAGATATGCACACATAATGCTAACTTCTGAAATTAACATGTTGATGGCTAAGGTGTTGGATCTTGCTGAAAAATATCAAAAAGTTGAATTCGAAGTGCGTACTGATCATGCATACAAGGCTATGCAAACAATTCAAAAAATGTTAAAAGAATATTGATGATTGCTTGTGAAGATGAAAGAATGTTGAAGTGTGATGTTATAGAACAGTTTGTGTTGAAGATGAATGGATTTGAAGTAAATGTAAGATAATTCTGCGAAACAAATTTTAAATGGTTTGTTAAATGTTGTTAAACATCGTTTTAATATTTTGTGAAATGCTAATGAACAACTTTTATTATGTTGTGTTGAATGATTATGTAATAGAAACAACTTCGCTTATTTCTGTCAGTTTTTTATATTTAAATATTTTCAAAGTTTATTTATGTTTATTCATAAATGAATACGAATATGATATCTTCATTTATGATTAAATTAGGAGGAATATGTCAGTATAACAAAGTTCATATATGAATATAACAAATTTCATATATGAATATAATTAACTTATTAGTAGAAACAAGTTTGCTTATTTATGTCATTTTTTTATATTCAAATATTTTCAAACTTTATTTTTATTTATTCATAAATGAATACGAATATGATATATTCATTTATGAATAAGTTCAAAGTAATATGTTAGAATAACAAAGTTCAGATATTAACATAAAAAAGTTTAGATATGAATATTACTTATTTATTAGTATAACAAATTTCACATATTTGTATTCATTTATAAATAATTTACAATATCAATATAACTTATATTATAGTAATTTAAAAAACAAATATCAACATATCAATTTACCATATCAATATAAATGTGTATTATTCATACATGAATATTATTTTTTATTGCTTTTATCTGCATATATTCATAAATGAATAAAAAAACAAAAAAAATCCCTAACTGTCTTTTGCTGATCTAGCAGCTCCAACTCTTTCTGGACAAGTACGTAAATTATGTGGAACTCGTTTTCCACATCATGAACACATTCTATGTTCTTTTTTAGAATTTTCATATGCTACTTCACATGCACTTGGAATTCTTTTCTTGATTCCAGAACCTTTATTGCTTTGAACTTCAGGAACATGAATATTAATCTCTTATGGAATAGGAACAGTAACACACACCTGAATCTGATTGAACAGAACTAAAACGATAATTTCTTGATATCACATCCTTTCTCCATCTCTTTAAAATGTACCTTTCAGGAATTTCTTTAACACCACATCTCATCATTATTGTAAAAACATGTCTGCATAAAACACCCATACGCTTAAAATGTTCACAACTGCAATTTATTTCTTTCTCTTCAGCTTTTATTTCAACCTGATACAAAAACAAAATTTACACATTTACATTCATATAAGAATACTCATATCAACACTCATATATATATATATATATATATATATATATATATATATATATATATATTCATATATTTATATAATATTCACATATGAATATATGAATATTATTACATTTTTCATAAAAAAACAAGTAAAATTACCTTAAATTCATTTTTAAAATCACTTTTACTGTTGTTGTGCTGCACAATGTAAACTTCCCAACCATCTTCAATACCAACATATGAGTATGTACAGAAAAAACATGCTTTATATATTTCTTTTTGCACCTTAAAAAATAATGTACTTGTATAAACCTTTGATGCTTGCAGTTCTATTTCTCGAGGTGTTTGCATTTTATTTGATGCTTTCTTTGATGCCTTATCAAGCTCTCGTTGAGTATTCCTTTGCTTTTGAATGGCAGTGTCGTAATTCATCATGAAATTCAAAAGTAAGTTACCACTTTCTGAATATGTATTAAAGAATGAATTCATGATACTCTCTGACCTCGATGTAGTCTTCATCAAACCACACATTGGAATATCACTAAAATATCCAGGTATCCATGAATCATGTATTGTAAACATGTCTTTAAACCATCTTGTGTCTTCAAGATTGAATTCCTTCATAAGCAAACCCCACTTCACCTCAAAAACATCAGGTTTCATATTAATGTCCCAAACAAGCTTCAAAAACCTTTTTCTAAAGTCTGTGTTTGTAAATAAATCATCTGATATCTGTATTAAAACAAAAATATTCATAAATGAATAAATAATAATAAGTAAAATAACAATCAATATTCATAAATAAATATACTAATAAGTAATATATTTGAAATATATTAAAATAATACCTTTTTTTCAACTTTTTCATTATATGCCACATACATAATCAGTGCTTTGAATTACGAAACACATTCTCAACAGCTTGTTTTATTGCAGCATCTTGATCGGTTAAAACAAGTGTTGGTTCTTTCCCATGAGTTTTAAGAAATGCTTTAAGCAACCAAGAGTAAGACTCAATTCTTTCATTGCTTAGCAACCCAGATCCAACAGTAACCGATTTTTTATGATGGTAAATAGCAGTAAACGGAACAAAAACCATTCGATACCTAACACACAAAAAAATGTTCATTAAAGTCAATTTTTGATGTATTAATAAGTGAATATAAAAATATTCATATATGAATAAGCTATAAACAAAAGTAGATAAAATAACTTACTTGTTTGTTCGGAAAGTCACATCAAATGAGATAACATCACCAAATTCAACATAATATGCCTTTTCCATTTCTTCAGCCCAAAACATACAGTCCAAAACATCATCTTGACAATTAAACTCAAATGAGTAATTTGGATAGTGAGCTCGACGGTCATTCATTGTGTTTACTATCATTTGGGCATCTTTATAACCAATAACCATGTTGATATCTCTCCTTAAATTTTTATAGTCAACTACTTTGGGCTTTACAAACTCATACCCACCTCTCAGACTTGACCTCAACTTATGAGCCATAGTTGGACCTATTTTTGATGTGGAAGCACGCACAATAAACTCTTTTTCTGAATATGACATTTGTCTCGCCTTTTTTAAATCGCTTCTCTTCTCAAGTGGATGGTTGTGAAGTTCATCAAACTGAAAAACTTTATAATCTGGAGTTCCATACACAGATTCAAATATAATCTTTGCTTGACAACCAATAGCTCTTGAATTTGAATTTCGTTTCCTCCTAACACCACTTGTACCTAATGTGTCACAAGATTTCTTTTTTTGTTTACCAGCACGATTACATATAACATGCTTCTTCTTTATAATCTTGTTATCAAACCTTGACTGTGTGCTCAGTCTAACATCAAAACCACCAATTTCAGCATACTCATAATACATTTTGATAGCCAACTTTAATGATTTGAAGACTAAACCCTTAAATGGAATAAGTTGAACAGGTACATCTGGCTTATAGACATGTTCTCCAATTATATCATCAAAATATTGTACAACATGTACTGAACTTGAAGATCCACCACCTAAAATAATAATGCGTGAATAAAACAATAATATATATGAATACATAAAACTCATATAAATAAAACAAAAAACATTCATATATGAATAAAACATTCATATATGAATACATAAAATTCATGAGTATTCAAAATATATAAAATAAAACGTAACTTATTCATATATGAATAAAACGAAACAAATAATAAATTCGAAATTACAATTAACACACGTTTATTCATATATAAATAAGACAACAATTTATTCATTTTAACATATTCATATGTAAATAAAACATAACTTATTCATATATGAATAAAACGAAAAAATAATAAATTCGAAATTACAATTAACACACGTTTATTTATATATGAATAAGACAACAATTTATTCATATTAACATATTCATATGTATATAAATGATAATCAACAAAACTAAAAACAACAAAATAATTCAATAACTGATACCTTCAAAAAATGAGTTCTCAACATCTTCTTCTTCACTCTCACTCATAGAAGAATACAAATCACCATCAATAACACTAGAATTCGACATAATACACCAAATGATCTATATAAATAAACAAAAACAATCTTAATATCGAATATATCTCACAAAAAAAGTCGTAAAGATGAAAACCTGATTAATTTTGAATATATCTCACCTCAACGTACAAAATATCTGAAAGAAACTTAAATCATATATGATCATATGATGTAATTAAGCAATCTCTCTCAGTACAGAATGTAAAAACTACAACGATATAACTGATGAAATAAATATCTCAAACTACTTAACAAAAATCCGATGAAATAACTCCAATACATATTCGAAACTTGATAATCTTGATAATGAACTCCGATGAAACAACTCCAAAAGGAATATAATAAGCATAATTCCAAATAAATTATAAAAAGCAATATTGATAATGAACTCCGATCTATCCGATTCAAACGATATACATACCTGATCAAATCGGAAATTGAAAACGAAGTAGAAAACTAAAACACAGATGCGAAACTTCACGATTAATGGAATGAAAACGTATAATTGCTAACGAATTGTATAAATAACTCCGATCTATCCGATTCAAACGATATACATACCTGATCAAATCGGAAGCTGAAAACGAAGTAGAAAACTGAAACACAGATGCGAAACTTCACGATTAATGGAATGAAAACGTATAATTGCTAACGAGTTATATAAAGAAAATAATCTTGATAATGAATTCCTCATATCCGATTCAAACAAGATAAAGATATCATCAAATTGGAAACTGATAAGACGAACATGTAAGTTCTATGTAAAAAATTTGCTAATTTACAAAGATACCCTTAATGAAAATGGACACGCGTATTTTTTTTAATTTGAACATGTTAGATAAATGATTGGCTGAGAATAATTCCCCAATTCTCAACCTTTTTTATTTTCTCAATTGAACCTACATATATATATATATATATATATATATATATATATATATATATATATATATGTTCAGGTTCATTGAGACCATTCTAATTTTGTGAGACCGTGAGACCAAATCTAAAAATAATTTTAAAATGCAAAATAAATGGAAAAATCCAAAAATTCTTTTTTTAAATATTATTTTCGGAACTTGAATTAATTAAAAAAAATTCCGTTTTTTTTTTGAAAAATATGTGAAATATTCTAACAGAATATTACACTGACATATTCTAAAAAATAATTTTAAAATGCAGAATAAATGGAAAAATCTAAAAATTCTCTTTTTAAAATGCGTACACTACACACCAAAATATTTATTTTCTTTTGTATTGCGAGGGTTACATTTATTTGTTGCCGTAAAACCGATCGATAACAATATGCATATGTTTTGTGTTACTTGAAATCTAACATGTTTCCGTATAGAACTTATTGCCGAATGAGAAACTATTTTTGGCCGCCGCTTTGCGCGGTTCTACGGCTAGTATATATATATATATATATATATATATATATATATATATATATATATATATATATATATATATATATACTATCTATTGTGTGCATATATGACTGATTCTGGACCAATCATTTTAGTTATTTTAAGAAAGTAATTAATGTATATTACATGTTGAAGATATAATAGGTATTAATTACATCTTCAACATTTAATGTATTAATTATTTTCTTAAAATAACTAAAATGATTGGTCCAGAATCAGTCATACATGCACACAATAAATAGTGAAAACATTTAAACCTAACTCTTTCTTTCTCTCTCTCTCTCTCTCTCTCTCTCTCTCTCTATATATATATATATATATATATATATATATATATATATATATATATATATATATATATATATATATATATATTGTGCGTTTTAAAAAAGAAATAACATATGTTGTTACTCGCAACCATAGTTATCTCTCACTTATATAAATCGTGAAAAGATATAGAGGTACACAAACACTAGTTTATTCACAAAGACGTATATTAAACACTTTGGGAAGAGACTTTTTCCTTTATACTTTGTATGCTAGAATAGATGCGAAAAAGTCAAATGAAAAAAAAAATCAAAATACAAAATATTCTTTTAATTTTTTAAGACAGTACTTTTTATTTTATTTTATTTTATTTTTATTTCTATTTTTATAATCATTTTATGTAAATGTTATACAAGACAGTATAAAGGATAAGTTCGTGGCATTTAAAAGATAAAAATAGTTTATTACATTAAATGATAAAAATAGTTTATTATAATTAAAAAAAATAGTCCATTACATTAAATGATTAAAATATATGATATATTTATTGATAGATAAAATACTGTTAATATGTTCTAATCAATTTTCACAATTAACATGTACGTATATTACAAGGCATTTTTCGCGAAACAAGTCTATTTGTGGGATTTTAACTAATAATCTTGACCTAAAATGCCGTGTAATGGCATATAAACTATCAACACCATTCCATTTTGACCATATTTAGCCGCTGACTCAAATGGTTGACTATGTAGTCTTAGTTGGCAATGGACCAAATTTTGGAAGGCCGCTAGCAATGGACTAATTTCCAATTTCCACTAACAAAACAACTCAAGATTGACCTTCTAGTTTGGGTTGGCAAGGGACCAAATTTGTAGTCTCCTATGCCTATAGAATAAAGCGCTATTAACCATTTTATAGCAACTTAGTAAATTCATTTTGGTATTTTGGTGTTTGTAATCGGACACCTTTTAATATTATATATTATGTAATTGGTTTTTCTTCTTGTCATGCACGCCTTATGCTTGATTGACAGTGGTTTTAATATAATTCCACCGTTTAAAAAGAATCACTTATATAGGTAAGACCCATATAAAACTCAAAATTTCAAGAAAACGAAAGCATCTTTAATTTTATTTTTAGTAGGGACTAAATTACATCATTCGTTTCTTGTATTTATGTCAAAACGTACGTTTAGTCCCTATTTTTAAAAGTTAAATCGGACTGTCCTTGAGTTTTATTTTTTCTTACACGCTTAATCTCTATTGACATGAAATGACTTTTTTTTACCCTTAATAATTTATTTTTTTTCATATTATTTTGTTTATTTATCAGTTTTAAATTAAAAAAGAACAAATAAAACAAATATCCCAACCCCTCCCCTTCCGTTTCCCTATCTCAAGATTTTCATTAGATTACCCACAACCATCTTTAAGCGCTAGCACCTCCGACACCACCACTTATCACCGTCAATACCTATGACACCATCACTTATCACCGTTGGCACCTACGACACCACCACCTATCACCTCACTATCTCATTGAGTCGCATCACCACACATACTCTCCTTCCTTTCACCCTTTGTATCCTTCTCTTATTCCATCACCACCACCTACTACCTATTCTGACACTACCTATCACCTCTAGGCTACAATCCAGTAGTTTATCATTCATTTTATTCAAAACCTTCTCAGATTCAGACATAGATCTCTGGTTAATGCATACATATCAAAATAGAGATTGAACGTGCCTTTTAACACCTATACAATGGATGATTCGAGTAATTTACTCTTTAGTAGGAGATATTTACATAGATAAAGATTGGTACGTACAATTTGATTAGAATAACCAAGCATTTGATTTTCAAAATGACCAATCATTTGATTTTAATAACATTTAATTATTATTTTGACACATGAAATATGCACAAATACATGTTTTTTTTTTGACAAAACTGTAAAATTAGTCATTGTAGTTAGCTGAAAGTTGTTACTTTGACCCTAAAAGTTTTGGACTAGCACCAATGGTTCAAAACTTTGATTTTGTTGCGAGTTTGGTTCAAAATTTAAAAATAATATGATCGTTTTGCCGTTATCATTTTCATTTTCTATATTTTATTCATTTAACAATTTTCATAAAAAAAAATAAACCTAAAGATATAAACCTAAAATAATACCCACATCCCATTGACATCCCTTTAATCTCTCTCTCTCTCTCTCCATATCCATCTCTCTCCCTCTCTCTCTCTTTAACACACACACACACACTCTCTCCCTTCCTCCCTCTCTCTCTCTCTCTCTCTCTCTCTCTCTTTCTTTCTCTCGCTCGTTCTCTCTCTACTGTTCGTCGGAGCCCATAGTTGTAACATCCGAATCCCGAGGTATGATATTTATTTATATATGAAAATCTGGGTTGCCACGACGTGGTGATCGTATCACCACGACATGGCCATTTGATTTATGTTTGCGCATTTTAATTGGGAGCCACGTCGTGGCGACCATTTTTGGCCAAACCCTTATCTCTAGACTTTAAGCCCTATTTAAAGAAAGTTAAGGATAGGGTTTCTTCCACCCTCAAATGACTCTTTTGCAAACCCTAATACTTTTGGAAGCTTTTGTGCTCATTTTTGCAAATTATTTGTGGTTTTGAAGGAAGAAGAAGAAGAGTAATGCATTAATTCAGCAAGCAAACCTCACCTTCACTTGTGTGCATCTTTTAGACCATTTGAAAGTCCTCAAGTTTACATATTTTCTTGTATTTCTTCATAGATCTAGGTTTTATGGCATATTATGGTCCCTTTAAGGTGGTTTGAGCGGGTTGAAGAGATAAAGTTTGCAAATTTATAGTTTCTCTATGTCCCAAGAGCATTATATCTCATAGATCTAGGAAATCGTGGGGTATGCATGTCCATAAAGTTCACATTTTTAGGGTTTAAGGGATCCTTAAAGTGCTTTTGGAACTTTTGGATTGAAGATTTCATGGATTAAGTGCTCAATGGTCTAGTCCCATGTCTTAAGTTGCCTTTTTGGACTTTAGAATTTAGATCTAGACTTAAGGGGATGTCTTAAAGAATAAACGTCACACCCCAAAACCAAGAACGGCGGAAACGTTTTGGGCGGAGGACGTCATGTAAAGTATCACAACAATGCAAAGTAGTAAACAAGCAACAACATCATCCATTGCATTAATAGTATAATTTTAATTACAAGTGTGTTCTTTCATAGTATACAACAACATAATGAATAATCAAAATAAAAGACGAGTCTGAACTGCTCCGTCTTCACAAAACCTGGTCGTCGTACCTGTCTATGTGTGACCTGAGAATACAAGTTATTTTGAAAGCGAGTATCAGCCAAAAAGCTGGGGAATTCATAGGTATTAATGTGTCTTTGATTTGTAAAACTTGGAATGAAAGACTTGAAATTGTTTTGAAAGAAGGTTCGTATAAGTATGAAAATGTTTGTAAAACAACTGTAACAGTTTGAAAAACCCTAGAAATCCCTATGATTCCTACTAGTATAAAAGGACCTCTTCTACCAAGACCTAACCGTTTTGAAAGTAGTCTTCTACCAAGACCCGACTGTTTTGAAAGTAGTCTTCTACCAAGACCCGACTGTTTTGAAAGCAGTCTTCTACCACGACCCTACTGTTTTGAAAGTAAACATCACTGTAAATGTGATGGTTTTTCCCTGTTTAACTATTAGTATAAAACTATAGTATACCTCATCGTTTAAGTGTATGAGTCACAGTATAAAGGTAATAAGGAAAATAGTTTATCTATATCAAATATATCCTACCTCGTCGTTCATGTGAATGTGTCACAAAGTAAAGGAAGAAAATAATATAATAACTAAAAAGTATCATTTTGCATTAGGATGATCACGGCGTGGAAACTCGCCGAAAAGTACAACCTCGGACACCCGTCGATCCTCCTTTTCCCTACTGTAGCTAACAACTTTGGGTGTGGAATGGTAAATCCCGTAACGTATGTAACGGATTCTATGTAATAGGATCTATTAAACGTACTAATGTAAGTGTGTTCATGTAAGCGTATCTATGTAAACGTACTCCTGTAAGCGTATCTATGTAAATGTACTCATGTAAGCGTATATATGTAAACATACTCATGTAAGCGTATATATGTAAACATATCTATGTAAATGTACTCATGTAAGTGTGTATATGTAAACACATCTATGTAAATGTACTCATGTAAGTGTATCCATGTAAATGTACTTATGTAAGCGTATATATGTAAATGTACTTATGTAAGCGTATCCATATAACATGTAATGTATTAGTATAGACCCATGAATGAACTGACTCTTGTGTGATTCCCTGTACTTGGAATGGTAAGTGGTATCTCCTAACTATACCTATAATAGTTACTAACCATGTACGTGTATAGCCTGAAGTATTCCTTTGCTACCCAAAGGTACTGAACTGATTGGGGAAAACTTTTATGTCTCTATATGTATACATGATATGTAACTGATGGTTAAATGACCTTCGGACGGATACCCGATACCCACCAAACCACATCCCATCGGGGAAAAGGAAATAGAGCGAGTTAGCCTTCCTAAGTCCTTTAAACATTAATTATATAACTATACATATACAAGCATGCATTTGATAATATAAAAGCATAAAAGAAGTTTTGTAAAACCTTTGAAAAAGACTAATATCTAAGAAAAGATCGACCTGATGTCAGTTGATAAAACGGTTTGAAAGTATTTGTTTGATAAAACAGTTTAGGTATAAAGAGACCTTTGCTTGAAGAACAATTGTAAAAGAGTATGAAATGAAACATAAAATGTATAATAAACAGTTTAACAAAGAGTTTTAAACTAATAAAACGTTTATGAAAATCATTTGAAGAAATCCGTTTGGTAAAACGGTTAACGTATAGTAAATCCATTTGCATGTTAGTTATTAATCACATGTGATTGATATAATAACTAGCATGATTCAACTTGTATTCCCCCCATAAAGCATTTAAAAACATTTAGAAACATTTAAAAGGTTAATTCAAGGGGTATGAACTCACCTGCAGCGAGTGGATCGGATGGAAGTATCGGACAACTGCTTGGTGTCAAGTGAAGACTTAGACACACACAATGATACTAATAACATATGAAGACATATGTATATAAACAATTAGTGATTATAACTCTAATTAAACATGTATAAACATCCTAATGTGAGGAAAACACTTTGGTAAAAGTTTTAGGAGGCTATCGGGTTGCAACAAAGGAGTGTAAGGCCTTAAACGGGGGTTTATGGTCCAATGACCATGTGTGTTGGAGTTTACAGCCCAGGGGAGTAAACTCCTGGATGTAAACTCTCATTTGGTCACCAAAAGAGGCTTAAAACTTCTAGGGCTTAAGTGGTTAGGTGATCCAAAGCTTAAACAAGTGTTTGGATGAGTTTAAGGTCCAAAAATGACCTTAACTTGAGTTTACAGTCTAGGGATCACTTCCCCATGAGTTTACGGTCGTAAAATCATGGTAGGAAGTACTATTTTGTGAATTGAGGTCCTTAGGTCAATGGTGTAAGGTTCTAGGCTACTATCCAAGGCTTAAAAAGGTGTTTAGGGCATTAAAACACACTTTGGGGGAGTTTACGATTTTGGGAGATTCCCAAATCGTAAACCCATATTCAAGGGGGTTTTATGGTGCTTTTCATGTGCTAAAACCATCAAAGAAGGGTTCCATACTAGGTTCTAGGCAATAGGAAGGAGTTATGACCACTTTGGCACCCAAATTAGGGTTTACGGTCCAAGAAGATTTTGGGCCGTAAACACCTTTTTCTTGTGATTCTTGAGTGATTTCAATGATATCTACACATGTATTAAGCTTTAAAACATTCTAGGGTAGAATTACTTACAATTTGGCATGAAATGTTGAAGATCCTTGGGAGAGAATCGGGTTTTTCTCTAGTTGAAAATGGAACAAATGAATAAAAATGGTTAAGGGCCATATTTATACTCCATGGAGTTTACGACCGCAAACTCCATGTTTGGGCCATAAAATCCTATTTCTTTGAGTTTTGGTAATTCTATGTTGTACAATATGCCCTGGATTATACGTCCTATGATTATCACTTGAAGGATTAAGGCTCGGAATTGCTCAAACGGACACCAAACGTGCTAAAAGGTAGCAGAAATGAGTTTGAATCTCTATGAAGTGTCTGACTATATAGTCTAAAAAAAATTTCGGGTTGTCACATCATCCTTCTGTTAGAGGGAATTTCATCCTGAAATTAGAATTTAGGTAAGGAAGTAGGTATGAATGATCGAGTCAAGAGGTGGGGACACTTCCTAATCGATTGATTTTCGCGTTCCCAAGCAAAGTCAGGTTCCCGGTCGGCATTCCAGCGAACCTACGCTAAAGGGACATGGCGTTGCTTCGTCCTCTTGACCTCTTGGTCGGTGGTCACTACGGTTCTTCCACGAATGCAAGGCTCTTGTTGATCTCGATCTCGTCGAGTGGGATTACGAGAGTCCTGACGGAAAGGTATGTTTTCAAGTTCGAGATGTGAAGGGTAAGATGTACGTTACTGAGTTCGCGGGGGTAGGTTAAGTTGTGGATGTTTCCTTGCCTTCTCTTACCACGAGAGTAGATAGGTAAGTCATTTACAAGGACAATGATGAACCGATCCAAGTAAGAATGGTGCACCCTATTCATTACGTTCATGAATACTACGGGCGTAGTCATCGTATCTGAGGGGTATCACTACGGACTCGTAGTGTCCGTATCGAGTTTGGAGGATTGTCCTCGGGTCATCCTTCGCTGACACTCGTATCTGGTGATATTCGGATATCAGGTCTATTTCTGAAAGGTAAATAGTTCCTTGCGGTTGGTCAACTGATTCATCTATGCGAGGCAGGGAGTGATGATTTCTAATAGAAGTCATGTTGAGGTCTCCAAAGATGAGGTACTTCTGGCATGAGTACTTCGGAGATCTGAAATGATGGCTTTGCTAAAAAGACGATTTCGGAGAAAGAGACGTATGCACGAAACAAATATTGTGCAGCTCGAATTGATTCAAGTTGCACGAAAATGTCAGAATCCAAGGAAATTAAAGGCATTAGATTTGAACATAAGGCGTTACCAACAAAACACAATAGTGCAACCTTTAACAGAGTTACAGTACTTTAGTTTTACTACAAGACTATTGTTGAGAACAAGGTATACTCCAAAAGACAAGTATACGCATCATGAGGGTCCCTTTTACTGACGGGATCGCAAAAGATAAGACTCGAGTTGCACAAATTTAAAACAGTTTATAAGTCTGTTACAATGAAACGCCTTAATTACTTTAACGTGGGCCCGGAGTAGTCTCTCCTGCGGCAGTGATCCTTAGTATTCTACCGTCTGCACCGGAGTTCTTTATTATTGGGCAATCCTTCTTGAAGTGCCCTATCTCACTGCATTGGTGACATGCCTGGCTAGTACTAGCATTGGTGGTGGGCGTGAGGTGTTTAGTCAGAGTTACGTGGACACGGGTGCCTTCCTCATTACTCTACTTTGAAAATTTCCTCCTAAAGAGTTCGACTTTATCACTACTTTTGTGGGTAGGGTTGGTCCCGATGCTAGGGACTTGAGTGATGGGTCGTGCCGGTGCTCCACAGCTACGAGCATGGTGCCCTATTTTTAGGCAATTGCAACATTGCATTTCTTTGCAAGCCCCATTATGATGAGAGCTGCACTTGTTACACTTCAGAAGTTTTCCTTCGTATGGTCTGGTCGGTACTGGGAATGCAGGGGCTGCCACTTGTTGTTGTTCCACGGCAAGTTTTTGGGATCTCTTGTGCTCTTTTTGGGCTTGGCGCTTTCGTTTATTCCTTTCAGTTTTTCGGCTTTGTAGGTCCGTGACTATTGTCATTTGTTGGTTTCCCGGTTTGGTACTATAATCGGAACTGTCGACTCCTTTTTCGGGCTTGTTTGCGTTGACAGAGTTGATGTGTGTAAGGAAAGCTGTCACAACAGCTGTTACCGCTGCTTGTAACGTAGTGGCGTCGATATGGAGGATAGGGGTTCGTTGCTCGGCTGACTATTTCTGGGTGACGACATGCTTCTGTTACAAGGAAAGAGAATGAATTCGTGAGCGAGTATGGTTGAACCTGTATCATTTTGATACTGGCTAAGAACTGAGTTATTATACATGAAAACTTAGCTTATAAACGTTATGATATAATCAAAAATGGGCGGATAATAAAATTTGTGATTCTACTCTAGTCCCACATCCCAACGGGGAAAAGAAACTAAGTTAGAAATATCACATTCTATTGTCTACCAGGTCTTCGTTATATATAACTCGGGAATGTATAAGCGAGGAAAGTCATAATAATAATCTTCTTACGAATCCTATATAATGAACTAGAATTTCTAGTAGTGGCTACTATTGAACCTAGATGTACTTTGATTGTTCAATCGAAGAGTAAGAGTATTATCTCGAAGGTTTGACCTACATCCCTATGATGCAGTCCTTGTACAGAATGGAAATATGTTCACAAAGGTTTGACCTACATCCCTATGATGCAATCCTAGTTCGGAATGGAAGTATGTTTGTAGAATGGTCTCAAGACGTTTGGCATTCAAGCCGGGGTATCATCGGTCGGTGAATAACATGATTCAACCCTTGGAATAGGATTGGGAATGATTCCTGAGCTATGTTACTCTAGTCCAATAACTTGACTAGAGTGGGTTTCAGATAGGCTCCTATGAAGGTATGATGAAAGTATTTGAACAAAAGAGTGACACCTAAGTTAGCCGACTGCCAATATCATCGATGTTTAAGATGTAATAAGTTCAGGAAAAAAAATCGACTCTGCAGAGGGTCTTACATCACATCTGAAGTAGGAAAAGTCCTTGACAGTATAAAGACCTAACTAAAAGTACTTACAGTACGAGGTAGTCACATATGAAAGTGCTACACAGAACATAGGCAGGAACACGGTTCTTTAAAACAAAGAAGGAAAGTAAAGTATCTCCTAATAGAGATGGTCACCCTATGGTGAACTCTTAGCTCATCTAGTTGACGTTCCATATCAAGCAGGTGTCTTTCGTACCTCCTCTGACGTACTCAGAGCTCTATGACTTCGGATCGAGTTTCAGCTAGTGCTTGTAGCAGGGTTTCATGCTCTCTCTCAGATCTCTCCCGAGCATGCTAAAGGCGATTTGTGCGAATGGTATGCATTCTTGCGTTGGCATCAACCTCCGCGATACGTTGGAGAGCCGCTATGTCCTGAATTTCGTTTCGGACAACTCTACGGATCAGGATTTGTAGAAATCTGTCTGCTGAGCTCCCTTCGTTTACGTTGTAGAAGCTTCGGTCTCCATTAAACGGCGTAGGCTGATCTTGATCTTTGCTCCATGTTTCCAAGCATCCTACCCAAGGGGGCGTCGGACAATGAAAAGTCGGACGAGGGTTAGGGTTTGGAATGGGAGCTACCTAGGGTAGGTTCTCAACTTCGGGTTCGGAGTTATCACCATCCGAAAAGTCTTCATCATGGTGATCATTCAAAGGGATTGGATGATCATTCTCGGGTTCTTCTCCGACCCATCCATCATTGCCTTCATTCGGAAGGTATTGGTTGCTGTGGTGATGGAGTCCAGCTATGTTATCTACGCGAGAATTGGGGTCAAGAAGTATTTCTTCAGACGAACTATCTAGATAATTATAAGAAGATCTTTATTAGTTACGTCACTATTTGTAAAGTGCATACCGATTATATGTAATCAACAGGATAGGCCTTCGAATAAGTGACCTTAACTCCAAATTCACGAGGAACAGGGGTAAAGAAAAATTTCATATATTCTGAGTCTATATCATCCTAGTTACATATAACTCAATGTATCCACTTAGCAACTATTGACCTAGTACTGAAGATCCTCTCTTTCTTTAGTTCTCAAGTATAAAGTACTTATAGTAAGACCAAATACCCCTATGGTATTTCATTGTGGTGGTGTTGGTAAATTTTTAGACTTGTTACAATATCACAACCATTCTCGGGCATATGCTAATCATTCCTCGGACCAGCATAGTTGATCAGGATATGCCACTCCCAAGACTGACCACACATCCCTTAGCTTACCTGTGATATTCAACAATCGTAATACTTTTGTTCTTGTCATTGTGACACGGATTTTAGTATGAATGCAGGCACGTATACTCAATCAAAATATTTTATTATTTAAAGTATAAACTCTTGGTCAGAGTATTTTTAATCCCATTGTATTTATAGTTAGTATATCTTTTATGGGTTGATATACTTAATTCACTATAAACAATGCCCTGATACCAATCTGTCACACCCCAAAATCAAGAACGGCGGAAACGTTCTGGGGCGGAGGACGTCATGTAAAGTATCACAATAATGCAAAGTAGTAAACAAGCAACAACATCATCCATTGCATTAATAGTATAATTTTAATTACAAGTGTGTTCTTTCATAGTATACAACAACATAATGAATAATCAAAATAAAAGACGAGTCTGAACTGCTCCGTCTTCACAAAACCTGGTCGTCGTACCTGTCTATGTGTGACCTGAGAATACAAGTTATTTTGAAAGCGAGTATCAGCCAAAAAGCTGGTGAATTCATAAGTATTAATTTGTCTTTGATTTGTAAAACTTGGAATGAAAGAATTGAAATTTTTTTGAAAGAAGGTTCGTATAAGTATGAAAATGTTTGTAAAACAACTGTAACAGTTTGAAAAACCCTAGAAATCCCTATGATTCCTACTAGTATAAAAGGACCTCTTCTACCAAGACCTAACCGTTTTGAAAGTAGTCTTCTACCAAGACCCGACTGTTTTGAAAGTAGTCTTCTACCAAGACCCGAATGTTTTGAAAGCATTCTTCTACCAAGACCCTACTGTTTTGAAAGTAAACATCATTGTAAATGTGATGGTTTTTCCTTGTTTAACTATTAGTATAAAACTATAGTATACCTCATCGTTTAAGTGTATGAGTCACAGTATAAAGGTAATAAGGAAAATAGTTTATCTATATCAAATATATCCTACCTCGTCGTTCATGTGAATGTGTCACAAAGTAAAGGAAGAAAATAATATAATAACTAAAAAGTATCCTTTTGCATTCGGATGATCACGGCGTGGAAACTCGCCGAAAAGTACAACTTCGGACACCCGTTGATGCTCCTTTTCCCTACTGTAGCTAACAACTTTGGGTGTGGAATGGTAAATCCCGTAACGTCTGTAACGGATTCTATGTAATAGGATCTATTAAACGTACTAATGTAAGTGTGTTCATGTAAGCGTATCTATGTAAATGTACTCCTATAAGCGTATCTATGTAAATGTACTCATGTAAGTGTATATATGTAAACATACTCATGTAAGCGTATATATGTAAACGTATCTTGTAAATGTACGCATGTAAGCGTGTATATGTAAACGTATCTATGTAAATGTACTCATGTAAGCGTATCTATGTAAATGTACTTATGTAAGCATATATATGTAAATGTACTTATGTAAGCACATCCATATAACATGTAATGTATTAGTATAAACCCATGAATGAACTGACTCTTGTGTGATTCCCTGTACTTGGAATGGTAAGTGGTATCTCCTAACTATACCTATAATAGTTACTAACCATGTACGTGTATAACCTGAAGTATGCCTTTGCTACCCACTACTATAAAATTGGCCTTTAGTGACGCGCAAACAATGACACACACTGATAGATGACACACATTTGTATGTGCCCTAAAAACTAATGTCAGTTTTCCAAAATTTTAAGGATTGAGGACGCACATTTATACGTGCCCTAAAATTAGTGTTAGAAAATAAAAAAAAAGTAATGCGAAGGACGCCTTTCATAAAATGTGCGTCGTGTAAGTGTGTCGCTTTATAACTTTTTAATGAAACATGCATTTTAGGCGGGAAATGATACGGTGGAAACAAAATCCCCAAATTTTTTGAAGACCCGCTAATTCTTTTCTCTCCACCTGCTGATGACCTTCATTTTCTCCCCTCCTTCTCTCTGTAAAACCTAACAACCGCCACCACCAGAAACATGAAGACCATTCTCTTGATTGTATCTTTATGGCGACGATTCTCTCTCGATCGGATCGAAGACCGCTCACTCTCTCCTTAGATCTCCCGCGATTCTGATCCCCCCTCTCTGTAACACCCTCGCTTCCTTCCAGAAATCGAAGACCATTCTCTCTTGATCGTATCTTTATGGCGACGATTTGACACAATAATCTCAACATAAAATTGGTAACAGAACTCGTCTTCACCTATAACCTACTCCATCTACAATGACTTCTCACATTTACAAACCCTAGTCCAGTTGCGCTTCTAGCCTTGGTCCTTTTTCTTCATCCGTGCAGCAAATAAGAGGAACACGGCTTCTCATTTACAAACCCTAGTACAGAAGCACAAGGATTTGGTTCGACCAGTGGGTTGTGTTGTTTTAGTTTAACTGAAAGCTTAGGGCTAATCATGGTATGCTCAATTGTAATAATCTCAATGCAATTCTCTCTAGTTGAATTCTACTTTTCCGTTTGTCTATATGAACTGCCTTGTAGTTTTTGATCTGTGTATGGTTTAGCAAACATCTTTGGGCTACCTATGTTCAATGGATATGTAATTTCAGTTTTAGGTTTAGAACTATGGTCTACTGTTCATGTTTAGGAGAATTTACTGAGTAAAATATGTTCTACTTATAACTATTACATGGTGTGTCTGCCTAACTTTTTGATATCATTACCGAATAACTCTCCATTTCCAAATGGAGGAGATTTAATGGCAGACCTTGAGGAGGCTATGGTCAAACATCGATCTAATCACATAACAGGTTATGAAATGGCAGAAACAAGGGAAAAACGGATCGAGAGCCACATCTAAAATCGTTTGACACAACTTGAAGGTTGCCATAAGAAGCATTTTTATTATACTTTAATATTGTAGAGAAATATTCAGATTTCTTGGTAATCTCTGTGTAGTTAAATGCAATTTCTTTTTGGCAGCAAAAACTTGATTTTTGCATTTTGCCTATTTTCATAATTACATCAAGGGTTCAAATTTGATTATGGGAGATTGATAGAAAGCACCTTCATCGTTTCCATGTTCTTGCCTTTGGATTCAAGAATGCTTGATATTCTATAATGGAATTGAGACTAGTCAACTCCAATATATTTCTGTTATTTTCATTGTTTCTGGTTCCCCTTCTTGAAGAAGTTATTACTATGTTGATGGTTTAAAATCACATTACATTGTATTTAAATGGAATTCTCCTTTCACAGAATTCGAATTGTTTTACCATAATCTTTGTAAGGAATTAAAGTCCTAATGCTCTGTAAACCAACACCCTAGACCTTTATTTGATGTCTTATACACTTCTACATGAATATTTACTGGCAGGTGAAGTTGTTTGTAGATATCATTTAACTTTACTCATTTGTTTTTTTTATCATGAATTTAGAATTACCTTTAAGCAGAGGTGAAGACCTTCAGTCAAAGTGTTTGCTTGAACTCCATGGACTTAAGGTATACTGTAGTTTATAACATCTTGCTTTTCCATATTTTCTTTTGTATCTAAAGATTAACATTTAATGGGTTAAATGCAAGAAACAACTATGTAATTTCATCTATTTCCTTATCATAGCATTCTACTTGCATCTTTTTCTACTACAACATTGTACTTCAGTAGATTTTTTCAAGTACAATGTTGTAATGAGAAAAAGAAATCCATAGTATAATTGGATAGAGTTTTTAAAGTACAATGTGTTGATAAGAAAAAAGTTGAAAGTACAATGCTGTAATAGAAAAATGGAAGATTAATGCTTATGCTTCTTTGAACATCATTTGTTGCAGAGACTAACGAAATTGGAGGAGGAAAAAAAGAATAGAGTAGAAACTAGGAAGAGGAAATTCTTTGCAGAAATACTTAATGCAATAAGGGAACTCCAGTTGCAAGTTCAGGCCTCTCAAAAACGTAGGAAGCAAAGGAATGACGCTGTTCGGGTATGTAAATTATTTCCCTATATTTATATCTATGTATAATATATAATGTATCTACTTTTATACATCAGGAAGCTTACATGAGAATGGTTGAGGAAAGCAAGAATGAAAGGTTAACTATGCTTTTAGGGAAAACAAATGATCTTCTTGTGCGTTTAGGAGCCGCTGTTAGGCATCAAAAAGATGCTGAACATGATGGAATTGAACCTATGAATGCTCCAGAAACTGAATTGCCTGAATCATCATCAGCTTCAAAGATTGGAACTCCAGATGAATCACAACTTGATGTGGATGTCGATTTAATTGAGGCGAAACTTGATAATGGAGTGAAGACCTCTGACTTACTTGAAGGACAACGACAATATAATTCAGTCATCCATTCAATTCAGGAGAAGGTAATGTTTTTCTCCCACTCAAAAAGGCTCTTCATCCTCATCTGTGTAAAAGACATGAATGCCATCTTTATCCTAATCATTGAAAATTACCCATGTAATAGATACAATCTTAAAGTCATTGAGCTACTTATTCAATAACCCAAAATATACTTGTAAATAACATAAAAGAGTTAAAGTTATATATTTAAGATAAACAAAGGAAATATATATGCAAATAAAAGAGTACTTTTTTGGTCTCTTGAGTATTGCTGACTTTTTCAATTATGTTCTCAAAAAGATTACCCTTGCTATTTTGGCCCTTATTTGTGGTTTTGTAACGTTGTTGGTCCCTGTTCCTAAGTAAAATAAATATATTTTTAAGATCAATATTGCAAAAATCAGCCATACTCAAGAAACAAAAATATTCATTTTATGTGAAACAGGGACCAAAAACATCACAAGAACCTCAAAAAAGGGACCAAAATTGAAAAAAAAGTCAGCTCTACTCAATTCATTCTAAATAAGAATATAAAATAAAGTAGGATTTAACTTTTTATTATTAGATTTCCTGCCAACTTAATAATAATAATAATAATAATAATAATAATAATAATAATAATAATAATAATACTTGGCAGGTTATGATTCTTTCAGATTTCATCATTTTAGAAAGGAAACGCCAAACTTCCCCTAATGAGATATGAGCTAATGGTATTTAGTATTTTTGTGGTTGGGATGCATTTTTATACAGGTAACAGAGCAGCCTGCAACACTTCAGGGTGGAGAACTAAGACCCTACCAACTATAAGGGCTTCAATGGATGTTATCTTTATTTAACAACAATCTGAATGGAATATTAGCTGATGAAATGGGATTGGGGAAGACAATTCAAACCATCTCCTTGATTGCATATCTCATGGAAAACAAAGGTGTCTCTGGTCCTCACTTGATTGTCCTCACTTGAGTGTAGTGAAGAAAGCACATCTTGGCCTTGTTACAACCCTAGCCTTCTCATAGGATTCAAGGTTCCCTCTCTTTCTTTCTGATAAATTCTTTAATTCAGACTTCAGACCTTTGACCTTTCCATACCCGTATTTTTTTATATAAGAAAGCTTGTTGTTTTTTTTGTAATACAGAGCCCTGGTGTTTGCATCTCTTGATTCAAGTGCAAGGGTCACACAAATCAAAGAAACCAAAAACAATGGTATATCACTTTTTCTCTCCTCACTCACATCATCATATAAACACGTGTACTTTCTGTTGGATTTTTGTAGCTTCCTTATAGAAGAGAAAACAAACACTGATAAGAACATGTCAACCATGTTTGATGTGTTGAGAAGGAACATAATTGTAAAGCTTGAAACTTTAGTCCTGAAATGTAAACCCTGGTAATCATAATTTTCTCACTTCCCAGTTCATATTTATATATATTTTCTATGTACCATTTCTTGTCGTTTTCCTCCTTGACCAGGTAATATCATCAATTTGTTTCTTTCTACTTAGTATTTCTTACTGGTTGTGAACAAACCTCTCATCTTACATTTGAGTTTATAGGAATCAACAAATACTGTGAAACTTCTAGTGTTTAGATTTCTTACTGGTTGTGAGCATTTGTTTCTTCCCTTTCTACCCTTCACTTGCACGTTGATGATTTGTCAAGAATGTTCAGACTATTTTCCAAAAATACCCCATGGATTGGATCCTGTCTCTAGTATGTTTAAAAAGGTTTGGAATTTAGAAGCTTTCGAGGAAATGAGACTCAAGAAAAAGTAAACACACAGAGAGTTGTTGGCACATAGTAAGCTAGATAATGCAATTGTATATAAATGAGTTCATTTTTTATAACATTTACTCACTACTGGAATAATTATTTGTATTTGACATATTAGTGAAATGAATTATCTTTGTTATTTATGGTATTTTATTTTGTATTATGAGATTTTTAATGTATTATTTAGTTTGAAAATTAGTAAATCTATAAATAATATTTTTTTTAAACATTTAAAATTATGATACGCAAAAATGTGTGTCATCTTCATTTATGACATGGCCTTTCTTGACAGGGGTTTTGTTGATACACATTGCGTGTCATTAACACGCGCGTCGTAAGGTTACGACACGTGAATGCGTATCGTCTTCCTTTATGACAGGGCCTTCCTTGATACGCATTGCGTGTCGTAAACGTGTGTCGTAAATGTGCGTCATAAATGAGCGTCATAAATGCGCGTCGTCTATAGACGACGCACAAAAGCGCGTCGTCTTTCTTTATGACAGGGCCTTCCTTGACGCGCATTTGCACGTCGTCTGAGCCTTTTACGACGTGCAATGAGCGTCGTAAAAGGCTGTTTTTCTAGTAGTGACCCAAAGGTACTAAACTGACTGGGGAAAACTTTTATGTCTCTATATGTATACATGATATGTAACTGATGGTTAAACGACCTTCGGACGGATACCCGATACCCACCAGACCACATCCCATCGGGGAAAAGGATATAGAGCGGGTTAGCCTTCCTAAGTCCTTTAAACATTACTTATATAACTATACATATATGGGCATGCATTTGATAATATAAAAGCATAAAAGAAGTTTTGTAAAACCTTTGAAAAAGACTAATATCTAAGAAAAGATCGACCTGATGTCAGTTGATAAAACGGTTTGAAAGTATTTGTTTGATAAAACAGTTTAGGTATAAAGAGACCTTTGTTTGAAGCACAATTGTAAAAGAGTATGAAATGAAACATACAATGTATAATAAACAGTTTAACAAAGAGTTTTAAACTAATAAAACATTTATGAAAATCATTTGAAGAAATCCGTTTGGTAAAACGGTTAATGTATAGTAAATCCATTTGCATGTTAGTTATTAATCACATGTGACTGATATAATAACTATCATGTTTGAACTTGTATTCCCATTTAGAAACATTTAAAAGGTTAATTCAAGGGGTATGAACTCACCTGCAGCGAGTGGATCGGATGGAAGTATCGGACAACTGCTTGGTGTCAAGTGAAGACTTACACACACAATGATCCTAATAACATATGAAGACATATGTATATAAACAATTAGTGATTATAACTCTAATTAAACATGTATAAACATCCTAATGTGAGGAAAACACTTTGGTAAAAGTGTAAGGAGGCTATCGGGTTGCAACATAGGAGTGCAAGGCCTTAAACGGGGGTTTATGGTCCAATGACCATGTGTGTTGGAGTTTACAGCCCAGGGGAGTAAACTCCTGGCCGTAAACTCTCATTCTGTCACCAAAAGAGGCTTAAAATTTCTAGGGCTTAAGTGGTTAGGTGCTCCAAAGCTTAAACAAGTGTTTGGGTGAGTTTAAGGTCCAAAAATGACCTTAACTTGAGTTTACGGTCTAGGGACCACTTCCCCATGAGTTTACGGTCGTAAACTCATGGTAGGAAGTACTATTTCGTGAATTGAGGTCCTTAGGTCAATGGTGTAAGGTTCTAGGCTACTATCCAAGTCTTAAAAAGGTGTTTAGGGCATTAAAACACACTTTGGGGGAGTTTACGGTTTTGGGAGATTCCCAAATCGTAAACCCATATTCAAGGGGGTTTTATGGTGCTTTTCATGTGCTAAAACCATCAAAGAAGGGTTCCATACTAGGTTCTAAGCAATCGGAAGGAGTTAGAGACACTTTGGCACCCAAATTAGGGTTTACGGTCCAAGAAGATCTTGGGCCTTAAACTCCTTTTTCTTGTGATTCTTGAGTGATTTCAATGATATCTACACATGTATTAAGCTTTAAAACACTCTAGGGTAGAAGTACTTACAATTTGGGATGAAAGATTGAAGATCCTTGGGAGAGAATCGGGTTTTTCTCTAGTTGAAAATGGAACAAATGAATAAAAATGGTTAAGGGCCATATTTATACTCCATGGAGTTTACGATCGCAAACTCCATGTTTGGGCCGTAAACTCCTATTTCTTTGAGTTTTGGTACTTCTATGTTGTACAATATGCCATGGATTATACATCCTATGATTATCACTTGAAGGATTAAGGCTCAGAATTGCTCAAACGGACACCAAACGTGCTAAAAGGTAGCAGAAATAAGTTTGACTCTCTATGAAGTGTCTGACTGTACAATATAAAAAAATTTCGGGTTGTCACAATAAAGTTGGAAACTTTATCCATTAAGATGTAACATTCCAAAAATACTAAGTAATTTTTTTTATTTTCAAGTCAACCAAAACCATAAATCGTTCATTTCAAACCATCGAAGTATGACAATTGGGAAAAATAGTTATTAGAGTACAATCCCAAAATCATAAAATGTTAAACACTGGTGGATGTGATGCGAACATGTCAGGCCCTTCCCCTTTGAACCAGAAGTACCTGAAAAATATTTAAACATAAACCGTAAGCATAAAGCTTAGTGAGTTCCCCAAAATACCACATACCATTCATACATATTAGTCTGAAGCTATAACAGGACTATTGCACCCCTGAATCCCTTCTGACTCTATGAGTCCCTTCCAACTCTCTGATTCCCTACCAACTCTTTGATTCCCTTCTGGATCCCTCAGTATCTTTCAATCGTTATGGGTCTATTTTACTTCTACATTTAAGCTAGATTCACGAAGATAACAAGAACATACATGAATGTTAGTAAGTGTCACAAAGACAACTATCATTCTACAAACATAATCCAATGGGTCGACATTGGTGCCTTTGAACCATGAGTACAGTAAAGAGACTCACCTCAAACTGATGATATCGTGCCTTCGAACCATGAATCACACACACACTAATTCTACAAAGGCTTTTCACACTGAACACGACTAAACCAATCCTAATTATTATTTATGGTAATAACCCATAATTAATGGTCCAAATAATGTTCTCTCTTACTAAGGGTAAGAGGCCATTTTACCCTTCCTATACTGGACCCAACTAAACATGGCCCAAGGCCCAAAAATGTCCCAAATGGACTCTTGGGAGTACGCCATGTGTACTCTATTCTTACGACTAACGTACTAGGTATTCACAGAAAGGGATATGGGGATAAACCCATTACGCAATGCGTACCCAGAGATAACGCCTTGCGTACCCCTCTATTGTGCAAAACCAAGTTTAAGCTCTTATTACTTGAGCACAAAATGTCCAACTCATAGATCTTAATCTTGGGGAGGTCTTAACTAATACAGTTGACAACTTTAAGCTTTTACATGGGTTAATAGAGCCCAAAACCAAACCCTAAGTCCAAATCACTCTTTAATAGCCTCAAACTCTTGCGTAAGTGAGAAATAGAAACAAATACTCCATTGCTATGATCCAAGAACGTCACAAATATCATAAAGTAAAAAACTTGAGCTCTCGAGTAACTTTTACTTACAAGAACTAAACCATGGGACCAAAAGCATGCAAATATCAAAGCTAATATAGATCTAAGCTATATAACCATAAAGGCATGAACTTTATACCTCCAGAAGGTTGCAAAGATGAAGGAAACTTTGGATCGACAAGCTCCAAGCCCAACAATTCTCAATGGTGTGCTTCTCCTTTTTCCACAATGCTCCAAGAATACTTTAAAGGTCCAAAACAAGCTCTAGAAGGTTAGAGTTTCGAAATGACAAAAGGAGGGAGAGTGAAGAATAGTTATAAAGAGACCTTTATGGCTCTGAATGTGTTTAAATAGAGGTCCAATCCCAAAAATTAGGGTTTTGGGGTCAGATCGAGTTCACCCTGCATACACACCAAGTACGGACTGCGTACTACATGGGATATGTGTTCCTCATTAGTGACGTATGCCTTGTTTACACATTGAGTACGCCTAGCGCAAGGAATGATTTTGGAAGAAAATTAATACACCAAGCCAAAAATGAAAATACCTGGGAACACAGGTACTGCATAAGACCTTGGAAAGGATCAAATTTGAGCATTGAAGATCTTGAAATCAGAAGAAAGTGGATTAAGCTTGTTTGAGCTGATCAAACCAGTCCCCATGGCATGGCCTTAGACTGCCATGGTGTAGTGATTGGGGAATCATCAACTATCTTGGCATTTTGTGCCCACAACATAGCTAAGGAAGGCCACGACGTGAAGGGCTGCTATTGGCAATTTTGATCTTAGCTTTGACCGTTGACTTTGAGGATTGACTTTTAGCAAAATTTCTAGTTTTAGAAAGATGGTCTAACTATTTATCTTGTGTGGTGATATAGGTGGCGTTTAGCACCTATCTCCTGTTTTGTGAGCGGTTGACTTTTAAGTTCATTAGCGAGGTGAGTCTTCTCACTATACTTTTGGGTCGAAGGTACCAATGTCAGCCTACTGGGTTGTGTTATGTAGGATGCTAGCTGTCTTTGTGACTCTTTGATGTAGGTTTGGGGTTGAAATACACTTAGGGTTAGGTCCACTATTGTTCACTTGGGTTGAAACATAACCCATGGATGGGTCTACTTATTTGTATGTTGTATGTGGTATTTTGGGGAACTCGCTAAGCTTTATGTTTACGGTTTTGTGATTTAACATTTCTATGTACTTCTAGTTCGAAAGGGAAGGGCCAAGTATTATCACATAGCATCTCCTTGATTTTATTCGACATTGACATTTTATTTTACTATGATGATTGAGAATGTTTTATACTATGGTTGATTTGATACAATTGGTTGTACTTTTGTGTGTTTGAGAAATGAAAATTGTATCATTATTTTTCGAATGATACAGGTCGGTATCAGAGCCTTGGTTTGAGGGATTCAAGCAATCTTTCGGGTGTGTCTGAACTCAAACCGAGGATTTCATAATATTTTTGAAAAGGAATTAAATTTTTCTAAAAATATTTTTATAAAGAAAAAGGGTGCAATGCGTGAAATCAACTGAGCTTAAGGAAGTGATTCCCAAAATACTTATGCCTAAGTATTATGACTAGTATGACTACTATGAGAATTACATGCTAGAATAGGGATAAGGATACCTTTAGGAATCACATGACATGTTTTCAACTATGTAAAGTAAATAGTAAGTGTTGATTTGTTTATTATAGTGCATGCTTGTTATTTGTTCAGCTCAACATTATACCTAATTTGAGAAAACCATAATTTTATGAATTCCTAATTCTCGAAAAACCCAATATTTTCTTGATTTAGGTGTAAGGGATTTTTTTTCCTTTTATGATTGTTTGGTTTATAAATGTTATAATCATTTGGTGGTTTAAAATGTAAAGATTATGATTGTTTATTATTAGGAAATTTGATGAAACTTGTCAAGAGTTAGAACATATCTGATAACACTTTCTCAACTCTAATGACCCTTTATAGGAAGTAATACAGATAACACATGAAACTAAAAGTGCACAAAGACACAATATTCGACCTACTCACTAAGGATACAAAAGTCAAAAAACAAATGACTAGAAGGCATCCTTATTTATAGATTGGGGATCAAATATAAAACCCTAATAGACCAAGCCCATTAATCCATAGGCCTATGAAAGGTGTCAACCAATCACAATTTACCATGCATCCAATTATGGAACCATCATCCTTGAGATACATTGCATTAGCACCATCAATATACCACTGGCACATCAGGTGCCATTGAGTGGCACCCCTTGTCACATAGTAGCACCTCATGTGCATGTCACATCTTCGAGGTTCCATGAAATTGCATCAAGTTCCATTAAGTGAGACACTCTCACTTGGTAGAGCCTCTTATGCATGGAACTTTTTCAAGGTGCCATGGTGATACATCATGACCATTCAATGGCACATTATAACTTGGTGGAACCTCCTGTGCGTGAAACTTCTTCAATGTGTCATGACGATGCATCAGGTGCCATAGAATGGCACCTTATAACTTGGTGACACCTCTTGTGCATGGTACATCTTCTGATGCTCCTCCATAAATAGTGTCATCATATCCTAGAGTTTCATCATATTCAAGAGTTGGATCATATCCAAGATGTTCCAATGAAACCAGATGCTCCATGAGAATGCTCCAAATGATCAAGTAACATTTACCAATCTCCACCTTGACTTGAGTATCCTCTGAACTCCACCTGAAACCAAGAAATTCCTTGCCTATCCTGCCATCCAGCCACAAAGGGACATAACTCCTATGAACATCAACCAAGTCTAAGAAAATCTTGAAGTTCTATCTGCGCAACAGCTTTGTCAACATGTCTTCTAGATTCTCCTCGGAACCCTACATTTGAATGCAAAATATGTCATTGAACATGATAGTTTTCTCCGCCATTAAAACAAGAATCTAAAGGAAACCAAATGCCAATTATCTTCTCATCACTAGATCACCTCCATGGTCTGAGTCTATCGATCTAACCAAGTCTGTATGTCGTGCATTAGCACCATACACTAGACAAACATCAAGCATTCCCTTCAAGTATCGAAAGATCCACTTTATCACCACTTCCTAATGAGATTTCCTAGTGAGAATAGGTGAGGAAAATAGGTTGAAATCGAAACGTATATATAGGGTCATAGAGGGCGTGTTACACATTCTTCTGGGCATGCCATGCCTATCAATCGACTTTGTTCCACCCTTCGCGTGCCATGTGTACGGAATCTGGTGGGCCACATTTGTTTGTCATTATGCGCCACACATGTTGTTGGTGTGCGTGAAGCTTTAATTTTTTTTATAAAAAAATTCATATCATTCTCGTACGAGCTTTGTTTTCGAAGTTCTTTATATCCATGCATAGCTATCGACGAGTACTACAACTTTTATTTAAACTCTATTGTATAATTATCATTTTATTTTTAAAGTTATATTTTTAATAGACTTAGACTGATTAAGTCCATATAATAATCATAACCCTTTCACATGACATCTGTTATCGACTATATTTATATTGACAAAATCCTATTCACAAGATCTTTAATTCTTGTTTTGATTGTTTTAGCTAACACTCAACCAAATTAAATTTTGATTTCTGTGTCCACGATATTGTGCCAAAACTTTGGAAAATCATAAATTTCTCATATGAAGTCAGATTTGGACGTTCTCTATATGCACGCTCTCGACTTAATGGCTACTATGACTTTCGTTTAGATTATTTAGGCCAAAAAAAATCTATCTTCAATTCGTATTTAAGGGCTCCTTTTATCCACGAGATGGTCATAACGACTACCACATCTTTAGTTAAGATTATTTACTATATCTTAAATGTCTAGACCGAATTTACGGGGGTTACAATTATCTCCCCCTTAGGACAATTATATCTCAGAATCATCAGCAAAACAAGGTTGGATAATGATCCCGCACATCATATGTACATCCTAGATAATAACCATAACTCTTATGTCTTCTCAAATGAGTATCAAAATCTTGGATTTCTTAGCTGTCACACCCCAAATCGGAACAACATAAATGTTCTGGGGTGGAGGACGTCATGTACAATATCATAACATCGCAATATAGTAAATCAAGAAACAAATTCCATTGCATTAAATAGTATAGTTAATACAAATGTGTTATTTGTAAATTTTAAATGACACCAAAAGTGAATGTTTTATCAAAAAAATGAGATGAGTCTTGAATAAGCTGATGGGTTTTGAGCATTCTAACACTTCCTAAGTGTACATGTAACCCTAATAACCTTGGATCTATATTTGTCTAATTATCATGCAAAGTTGAATTCCAAAGTTATATTCCTATCTAGCATACATGGGGAACAATTTTTAACTTGAATGAAAGATAGAATAACATACCTTGTTGTTGCTTATGATCCTTGAAACCTTGTGAGCCTAGCACCCCAAGTGTGATGCCTCAAATGCTTTACACAACACGAAATGCTTTTGGAATGACTTTAGAGAGAATACACACTTCTAAAATCGGCCTATCCCTCTTGTTTCTTATGCGTAGCCGATTTTGGTGGAGAATATGTTCTTTATATAGTGTTGACACATCTAGGGTTACACCATGTAAAACCTAATGTGTCATGACTCTTCATTTCCATGACCCATGGGTTTGTAACTCCCATGAAGCATCCTATGGGTGGAGCCCAACTTGATAATCCATGGAGCCTCTTAGCCCACTATACAAGTTATGGATGATTTACATAATCAACCCATATATTTAATTAGTTATCTTTTGATCACTTAATTAATTCTAAATTAATTCTTGATCAAACTAATTAAATAATATTATTAATAAACCACAAGTGTTATTTCTCTCATTTAGTCTATCCAATTGCTTGGTGCCATGCAACCCAAATGGACCATGCCGGGTCGGGTCAAGTACATACTAGAAATAGTTATGGACTTAGACACCTTATCCAACAGTCTCCCATGTGGATAAGTCTAATAACTATAACTGTAATACTTCAGGAACCAAACGACAATCGTAGCTCTTTCAAGGTATCTCGGAACTGAGAAGATGATGATACGCCATTTAAGATAAGTGATCATATAATCCTCTATACGAGATACCAGCTGGACAAATACATGGAACAATTTCTTATTTATTGTCCAGCAGTTTGTTTTCCGATTTCCGATTTGTTTGACAAAGAACTTAATTGAACACATCAACTTAGTTCTGACCGGGCGTGGTACATAGGTGAAAACAAAATCATCGAGGGGCCCAAATATCAGCTTCTAATCCAAGAAGGAACAGATAAACTTCGACTCATATGTTTGTTCTACCACTCATTGAATTATACACAAGAGCATGTTTTATAAAATCGAGTTACCAATGCGTTTTCGTACAATCAATGCATAACCAACTCATAAGTAACAAATCATATCTCTAGGTTTGAAGACTTATATGATATTACTGTCTCACAATCACTCGAGATAAATTCCATGAAGTGATTCCAGTGAGCGTGGGTTGAGTCCAATTCTCAGACCTTATGAGCACTCATGATTGTTGTAGCCATGTCCAACACCTTAGACCCATGCAACCAATCATGACAGTCTTGATTCATAACTACTTCCGACATATGACCGCCTGTGGAGGTTCGAATAATATGATATACCAAACATAATTATTTTGGAAGTCAAAACATGAAAACGAAATATAGTAAACGATCGACAAGAGATAGCAACAGTTTACTCATAAATAAAAAACCTTTTATTCATCATCTAATGTCAAGTACACTTTACAAATTTCAAGGTTATCTAACTACTAAATCTAATATGATCCTTCAGCCCTATGGTCCTAGCATGCTGGAGATACTTAACCCGAGTCAGTCCCTTCGTGAGGGGATCTGCTGGATTCTCATCCGATGATACTCTCTTTGCCACGAGGAGTCCTTCTTTTATTCGATGTCTGATGAAATGGTATTTTCCGTCGATGTGTTTGGATCTCCCGTGATCCCTTGGTTCCTTAGCTATGGCAACAACACTTTCACTATCACAGAACATTTCCATTGGATCCTTAATAGCTGGTACAACTCCAAGGTCTCCAATGAAGTTCTTCAGCCATATCGTCTCCTTTGCTGCCTCGCTAGCTGCTATATACTCTGATTCGCGAGTTGAATCAGCCACTGTCTCTTGCTTGGAACTCTTCCAAGAAATTGCTCCTCTGTTTAAGGTAAAGACCCAGCCTGACTGAGAGCAGAAATTATCCCTATCAGTCTGAAAGCTAGCATCACTATACCCTACAACTCTCAAGTCTTCACTCCCACCGAGGGTAAGGACCCAGTCCTTAGTCCTCCGTAGGTACTTGAGGATGTTCTTTACTGCAGTCCAGTGTGCCTTGCCAAGCTTCCCCTGATACCTGCTAACCATGCTCAAGGAAAAGGCTACATCAGGTCAAGTACACGTCATAGCATACATGATCGATCCTACAACCAAAGCATAAGGTATTCGACTCATTTCTGCTATCTCAGCCTCAGTACTAGGGCTTTGTGTCTTACTCAATCTGGCGTTACTCTGGATGGGTAACTCTCCTTTCTTGGAGTCCTGCATGCTGAATCTCTTTAGCAACTTATCCAAGTAAGTACTCTGACTAAGTCCAATTATCCGTTTACTCCGGTCTCTCAAGATCTTTATCCCTTGAATATAGGTAGCTTCTCCCAGGTCCTTCATAGAGAAACACTTCCCAAGCCAGGACTTAACTTCCTGCAGAGTTGGGATGTCATTTCCTATGAGTAGTATGTTATCCACATACAATACCAAAAAGCTAACTATACTCCCACTAGCCTTGACATATATACAAGATTCATCTTCACTCCTAGAAAAGCCAAATTCCTTGACTTTCTCGTCAAAGAAAAGATTCCATCTGCGAGGTGCTTGCTTTAACCTATAAATGGATTTCTCAAGCTTACACACTCTATTAGGGTACTCTATATTGACAAAACCCTCTGGCTGACTCTTGTAAACATCCTCATCCAACTTTCCATTAAGGAAAGTGGTTTTGACATCCATTTTCCATACTTCATAGTCATGAAATGCGGCTATGGCTAACAGAACCCTAATAGACTTAATCTTGGCCGCTGGAGAAATGGTCTCATCATAATCAACTCCCGGAGTTTGTGAGAAACCCTTTACAACCAGTCGTGCCTTATAAGTGTGTACATTGCCATCCATGTCGGTCTTCTTATTGAAGATCCATTTGCACACTACAGTCTTACGACCTGGTACATTCTCGACCAAGTTCCAAACTTGATTGTCATACATGGACTGTATCTCGCTGTCCATTGCCTCTTTCTACTTGGCTGACTCAGGGCTTGCCATGGCTTCCGCGTAGCTGCTAGGTTCATCCAGACCTATCAGTGTCACATCACTGATAAGTGTATCACCTTCCGCAGTAATATGAAATCCATAGTAATGCTCAGGTGCATTCCTAACCCTTGTGGAACGCCTCAGAGGTAAAGACTTGTCAATTGGCTCAACAGGAGTTTCCTCCTCAAGTTGAGTGCTATGGTTTGAAGTTTCTTCACCGCTTGACTCTTGAATTTCTTCAAGGTCAACTTGCCTCCCACTATTTCCTTGGCTTGTGAACTCTCTCTCTCTCTCTCTCTCTCTCTCTCTCTCTCTCAAGAATGCCCTCCTAGCTACAAAGACCACATTTTCACTAGGTCTGTAGAAGAGGTAACCAAAGGATTGCTGTGAGTAGCCGATGAAAATACACCTCTTGCTTAGAGGTTCGAGCTTATCATGAGTCTCGCATCTCACGAAAGCGTCACAACCCCAAATCTTGATGTGATCTAGTTTGGGTACTTTACCGGTCCACATCTCATGAGGAGTTTTGGCAACTTTCTCTGTAGGGACCAGATTAATGATATGGGCGGCAGTCTCTAAGGCATACCCCCAAAATGAGATTGGTAGAGAAGCTCGACTCATCATGGAATGAACCATGTCCAAGAAGGTTTGATTACGCCTCTCAGCCATACCATTCAACTGCGGTGTCCTGGGAGGTGTCAATTGTGAGACAATCCCACATTCCCTAAGATAGTCGAGGAACTCTGAACTAAGATACTCACCACCTCGATCGGATCAAAGCATCTTAATGTTCCTGCCCAATTGATTCTCGACTTCCTGTTTAAACTCTTTAAACCTTTCGAAATTCTCTGACTTATGCTTGATTAAGTAGACATATCCATATCTAGTGTAATCATCAGTAAAAGTCAAATAATAACGATTAGCATCCCTTATGGCATGTTTGAAGGGCCCACATCCGTGTGTACAAGATCCAACAAACCTTCACCCCTCTCACAAGAACTTGTCAAGGGTGACTTTGTCATTTTTCCAAGTAAGCATGATTCACAACTATCATCTGACCTTAGGTCAAATGACTCCAAGACTCCATCCTTTTGTAGTTGGCCTATGTGTTTCTTGCTTATATGTGCAAGACGACAATGCCATACTGACGCTTTATCCATGTTATTATCATTAACATAATCAATACATAATACATTATTTCCTAAGTTATCAACCACAGATACAGTTTCATACACACCATCACAAGGTAATGCTTTAAAATAAAGAACATTATTACAGAAAACATTAATCGAACCAATTTCATTATCAAATGAAAAGGTAAAACCTTGTTTATACAATGCATGAAAGGAAATAATGTTTCTTGCCATTTCTAGCAAATAACAACATTTATTCAAATCTAAACTAAACCCACTACTTAGCGACAAAGTATAAACTCCAATCTTGGTGACAGGTAGAGCTTTCCTATTCCCCATGATTAAGTTTATTCTTCCTTGCTCCACATTCTCATTTCTTCTTAGTCCCTACAAATCAGAACATATATGAATACCACAACCGGTATCAAGGACCCAAGAGTTAGAATGGGGTGAGTTATTAGATAAGATAGTGTAAATACCTGCATGGTTGGGTTTAACTTTCCCATCCTTCACATCTTGCTAGTACTTTGGGCAATTCCGCTTCCAATGTGACTTTTCATGGCAATAGAAGCATTCAGCCTCTTTTGGGTCAGAAGAAGGAGTGATGAAACCTTTCTTGGCTCCACTTGAAGAAGAGCCATCAAGGGTCCTAGCCTTGGTACCCTTCGAAGAGCTCTTCCTTTTCTTCCCTCGACTTTTCCCGATTGCCAAAACCGGGGCGGAGTTTGGAGTAGGAGTGTTAACAACCGACTTCCCCTTAAGACCTGTTTCTGCGGTCTTGAGAAGTCCCTGAAGTTTGCTGAGTGTGACCTCTTCCTTATTCATGTGATATGTCATGCGGAATTGATCATAGAACGATGGTAAGGGGTGCAAAATGATATCTATTGCAAACTCCTCAGGGAAGTTCACATTAAGCTTCAGCAACCGATCCACATATCTTTGCATTTTCTGCATGTGGCTCGTGACGGACTCTCCGCCCTTCATCATGGTTGTTATCATGGAGCAAATGATTTCATACCTCTCTTGTCGTGCACTTTGATGGTATCTTTTCATCAGATCTTGGTGCATTTCAAAAGGGTAGAAGTCCTCATAGAACTTTTGGAGTTCTGCTGTCATCATGGCCAACATGATGCATGCCACTTTGGTAGCATCCCTTTCATGTGCCTGGAAGTCAGCGATCTCCTGGGGAGTTGCAGTGGTCTCATCAATCTCCTTAAGCTCCTTATTAAGGACATATTCTTTGTCCTCGTAGCGGGTAATCATCCTGATGTTTCTGATCCATTCATTGAAGTTAGATCCATCAAACGTGACTTTCCCACATAAGTTCATAAGGGTAAAGGAGCCATTAGGATTAGAGCCAGAAGCAGCGTTGTTTGAAGACATCTGAATGAAGAGAACAAGATTAGTTTAGATATTAAGAGAGTCCTTAATAAAACACCTAAATGTAATATTAAGGCTAGGATCCAATCACAATATATTATAACTTAGAAGAGGTATGCCGTAATCCAAGGTATAACATATTTGAAAGGTAGGTGAATGATGATTCACCAATTTCCACCATGAAAAATGAAATATAATTATTAAGTTTTTAATTGTTTATTAGAAATTCCTAGATTCTTTGAGATTCATTAAACTTTTCAATGACTTGTTTAAATCTCAAGTGTGCCCTCCAAGTTTTGTGACTGGGTTACCGTGGATCACAAAACGAGGTGTGAAGTAACCATGCAAATCACTTGGTACCCTTAAACTTTATCACTCAATCGATGTGCCGGTAAACCACACACGCTCCAACGATACTATGATAAACCTTAAGTCACCCTTTACCTACCTTGTTAAGTCCAAGCTAGTGTGCCGGTTAACCACACACGCTCCACCAACGACTTAAACAAAGTGTAAAGTGTAATTTCATGGATTAGCACCTTATTCAAATTTTTCCTAAAGTAACTAAGATTGGGAATTTAATAAAACATTTAGTTACTTTATAATATTCATCATACTTTTAATGAGAATTTATAAGTCCTTGTCCTACCCATTCGGCTAACGACCCTCCACCGATCAAGGAAGCAGTGAGTGAGAGTGGACACCCATTAAGTTGCCATTTTATAGGCAACAACCTTATACCGCCCTTATAGACCGGCTTTGTGAATGAGGCGTACTAGCGGTAAGACGACTTGATCTTATACATATATATATATATATATATATTATTAACTTATAATATTATAAAGTATAAGGGTTGAATTTTAACTTTTAAAATTCTATGGGTTGGAACTAAAGTTTTAATCAAGACTTTAGTTGTTCCAAAACTTGAGGGCAAGTTTTGAAAACTTTCAAAACTTTTCATTTCTTATAACTTATGAATTTAATTGAGTAATAAAAATGAAGACTCTTCATTTTTATAACTCTAGTGTTCTTTTAATGGCTTTAATAAAAGTGTGACTTTTGGTTTTCCATAACTTGAGGACAAGTTATGGACTCCATTAAAACACTTTATGATCATGAATTAAACTGAAGGTTACAAGCAATTCCTATGATCATCTAATCATCATAAGTTCAGGAACATGAATATGAAAATTTCAAGAATAAAAAATTGCACTTAAGATAATTTCCATTGCAAATGGATTAGCATAAACATTACACCGTCTAAAACAAGTTTTCATGTACCAAAACAGTTTAGGGTAATGTTTCTAGTCCATTTCCAGCAACAAAAGTCGAATTTCTGAAAACTGCAGCCTCTACTCGTCGAGTGCAAGAACAAACTTGACAAGTAGCTTGCATTTGTTCATGGACTCGTCGAGTCCCCCCATGGACTCGGCGAGTTCATACGAGCAAAAACTGAAAATCGATTTTTTTTCAACAGTTTGCACAAAAAATCAACAAACAAGCCTAGGCTCTGATACTACTGATGGGTTTTGAGCATTCTAACACTTCCTAAGTGTACATGTAACCCTAATAACCTTGGATCTATATTTGTCTAATTATCATGCAAAGTTGAATTCCAAAGTTATATTCCTATCTAGCATACATGGGGAACAATTTTTAACTTGAATGAAAGATAGAATAACATACATTGTTGTTGCTTATGATCCTTGAAACCTTGTGAGTCTAGCACCCCAACTGTGATGCCTCAAATGCTTCACACAACACCAAATGCTTTTGGAATGACTTTAGAGAGAATACACACTTCTAAAATTGGCCTAGCCCTCTTGTTTCTTATGTGTAGCTGATTTTGGTGGAGAATATGTTCTTTATATAGTCTTGACGCATCTACGGTTACACCATGTAAACCCTAATGTGTCATGACTCTTCATTTCCATGACCCATGGGTTTGTAACTCCCATGGAGCATCCTATGGGTGGAACGCAACTTGATAATCCATGGAGCCTCTTAGCCCACTATACAAGTTATGGATGATTTCCATAATCAACCCATATATTTAATTAGTTATCTTTTGATCACTTAATTAATTCTAAATTAATTCCTGATCAAACTAATTAAATAATATTATTAATAAACCACAAGTGTTATTTATCTCATTTAGTCTATCCAATTGCTTGGTGCCATGCAACCCAAATGGACCATGCCGGGTCAGGTCAAGTACATACCAGAAATAGTTATGGACTTAGACACCTGATCCAACATAAGCTTCGTCTTCGCAAAACCTGGCCATCTGTACCTGTCTACTGGTGTCCTGAGGATACAAGTTATTTTGAAAGTGTAGATCAGCATTTAAGCTGGTGAGTTCATTAGCAATTTAGTGTCATTATATTGTATTTATTTAAGAAAACGGGTTATGGTTGTCTCACAAAAAGGGTTTGTTTATTTTCCCAGAAAATCCTATATTTCTGCTTGTAATGAAAATGTAGTCTCTTACCAAGACCATCTCGTTTGTTGTTTGTTCACTTATAGCAATGTAAGTAAAATGTTTGTATTAATGAATGATACTCAAATATTAGTGTATCATCTCATAACCGAGTTGGTTAATTTAGATGAAAATGTGATAGAGTTGTAACCATGCTTGATCAACCTAGTGTAAGTACACGACGTTTTTCAGACGCCGAAAAGGTATGACATTTGTTCCATTTGCAAATGTATATGTTCCTTTGTAAATGTATATGTTCCTTTTGTAAATGTATATGTTCCTTTGTTCCAGATTAGTAAATAGTGATCCTCTAAACTAAACCTATTATAGTTTACTAGCATGTTTGTGGTATATCTGATATGTTGAAAGACTTACTTGTTAATCATAAACGATTAAGTTAGGCATATCCTTGAAAATTTAATATTCATATAAGTATTTAGTATGTATAAGTATAATCCAATTGACAGTCGGACTAATGAATCCTACCCTAAGCCCACAACCAAACAAGGAACAGGAGTCAAGGTTGATAACATTAGTCCTATGTCTATTAAAGCATATTTATACTCAGATATCTATATAAATATGATTTTTGAAAGTAATAAGGTTTTATAAGTAATTTAAAAAGGGTTTTGAATATGAATTTTAACAGTGTTTGAAGATAGTAAAGTTCTTATGTTTGCAAGAATTCAAAGGTATAACTAAGCACAATTCTATTGTGTTTCAACTTGTATCCCCCCCCCCCCCCCCTTAAAAGCATTTAAAACATGTAAAAGGTTGATTGTAGGGGTATGAACTCACCTGTAGTGAGTGATTCGAAAGAAGGGTTCATATAAGATGCTAAGTATGCCCATTGAAATCATGAGCACATACAAATCCTAATAAACATATAATAACATATATATGTGTACAATCAGTGTATATAACAACTAATCATGCATGGAATACACCCTTAGGAACTAGGAATCACTCACAATGGAGTGTATAAATCACATACTATTGTACAAAAGGTGTTCATGGCCATACAAGAGTGTCCTTACGGCATATATGTGTTCAAGGCCAAAGAGTTTACGGCCAACACATGAGGTGGCTAGGGTTTATGGCCAAGGATTGAAGTAGTTCACGACCATGGCATGAATCAAGAAGGGTTTATGGCCATGCAAGGGTTTACGGCCGTAAACTCTTGATGTTCATGCCAAAAAGGTTGTTTCTTGCATGCTAATCGAGAGTTTCTAGTGAATATCACGTATTTGGAAAGGATACTTACGATTTGGAAGGTAAAAGGGGGTTCACGGTCACCAAGAACAAGTGTGTGTTCTTGGTGAAAGATGATGATCTTGAAGATCTAAACCAAAAGTGTGAAATTTGAGGATGTGATTCAAAGGATTCATGTGGTTAAGTGGATTAACTAGAAAAAGAGGATGAATCACTTACATTTTTGAAGAGGAAGTATGAAGATCTTGATGATACTTGAGAGAGAAATGTGTGTTCTTGACTTGGAAGTGTGCAAAATGAAGAAAAGATGAAGGAATGTCATACTTAAGGGGGGTGGAGTTCACGGCCAAATAAGAGTTTACGAATGTAATCTCTAGTTTAAGGTCGTAAACTCCAAGTGGTGGAGTTTTCCGGCTTGGATGTTGCACAATGAGCTCTAGTAGATACTTCCTGACACTCAATCCTTGAATGTACTAGGCTTTGAACACTCAAACAGACTCTTAACAAGGCAAAAATATAGTATAAATGAGTATGATCTTTGATTGAATTGATTGACTATACAAGATAGAAAATTCGGGTTGTCACATTAGCTTTTGGCGGTGCTCAAACTTGCACCAGCTTTTGGACGTTCAGTGCTCATATGCAAGTTAAAAATCCATTTCTCATTAAAATCTCCTACTCGTTATTAAGTTTGGGTCATCGGCTCAACCCAAGATAAGGTATTTACTTTAACAATAGCAACAAATCGAATGGTCACACTCTAATGACCTTCCAATGCATGATGCAAGAGATGTACAACGAACTGGACTCTTGTCTCTATGAGTCAAATGTTATCATAAATGAAACCTTACTTCATGTTCTAATGTGATATAATCTCTTCATAGTAGGTAGCATTTCTAGCTATAGGATACTCTATCTTAATGAAGGTTGCAATCCTTCTGTCTGTCGCTTTGATTATCGTTCCCTTTAATTTCTTGACTAAGGCCGGATATTACCACAAACATGGCTCTCTTAACCAACTAACTTACTTCACAAATTTATCTTAATCAAACTCGAATATTTATGACTACTAAAGTTGGAATAACATTCATTTTCGTAGCCATCACCAAAACGATGGTAATGACAGATATAAATGAAAGAAACTCGTCTACTACTTCCTTGATAACCTTTCTAATTCTCCTAATCCAAGTGTGAGTCCCGTGCTTCGAGTGGTATAGGACTCTACTACCTTTCACACCTACTCATACTCGTCCATAGAATTGTCTTGTAGTCCCCAAGTCACCATACGAGAAAAAGAATCACACAACAAGTTAACACGTTGAATAATACTGTTGGGTTTTGGTATACTACAACATCCTATGGTGCACATACAACCCTAAATATCTTGGATCTATGTTTTCACTAATTATACATGCAATGATGATTCCAAGGAATTAAGCCTACAACTAGCATGCAATTGACAAGAACCATATTAGATACTAGTTAGGATACTTGATCTTGATCTTCTTGGAAGCTTAGCACCACAAGTGTAATGCCTCTAATGGAATCACACCCAAACTAGCAAGAAGGAAAGTAGAGGAGAGAGGGGAGAGGGAGTATGCAAAATTTCATCCCTTAGGGTTTCTTCAAAAGAAAAGAGTGACC
Source organism: Lactuca sativa (assembly GCF_002870075.4). Classification (NCBI taxonomy): domain Eukaryota; kingdom Viridiplantae; phylum Streptophyta; class Magnoliopsida; order Asterales; family Asteraceae; genus Lactuca; species Lactuca sativa. Next base: position 250,993,718 of record NC_056630.2, read on the forward strand.
AAAACATGAACCAGGAGGCTCCTTATATAGCTGAGGGATCTAGGGTTTAGGGGAAACCCTAGTTATCCTTTGCTTAGGGCCTAAGCAAACCCAAGGGCCTTATCCAAGCCCCTATGGACGAAATTATTAGGGTTTCCCCAAAAGATTTCGTCCACCCTTATCCAAGGGGGTTCTAGAGCCTTCCACTCAATTATTAGATAATTGCAAACTAGTCCCTGCACCTTATAATCAATTATTTTAACCCCAAAATTAATTCTAATTAATTTCTGGCTAACAATTAATTAAACAAAATGATTTCTTATTAATATATTAATCTTTTAACATATTAATAAATTCATTTATATTAATTTATTAATCTTATAATAAATTAATATCTCTCCTTTCATAATTTCCTTGTCGGGTTGCTAGGTTTGAGGGCAACCCAAAAGGACTGTGCTGCTATCAATTCAAGTACATACCAATTATAGTTATGGGCTTAGACACCTAATCCAACACAACCAACAAATAAGGAGCAACTTGGGTCGCCGTGTATTGGAGGCTATTGGCCATGTGGGAGTTGGATAGGAGCTCCAAGGATCCAATAGTGGTCGGAGGGAACGTATGACGACTCCACTCATACACAACAGAATGTTGCTTTAGAAGTGAATAGGGGTGAGCATTTGGACCGAACCGGACCAGACCGACACTTGGACCAGACCGGTTACGGAGAATATTGTGGACCGTGGACTGGACCGGATGAGCCGTATCCGTGTCCGTGTCCAGGTTTTCTAATTCTTGGACCCGTTAGATCGGTACAACTTTAATTGCATAGAGTACAAGTTGTTAAAATAAGTTTTTGGGTTTGATAGAACTCATTAAAATGAATATGTTATTAGGTTTGATACGATACAACTTGTAAAAATGATTCCGTTTTCGTTTCATGCATAACTAATCTACCTTGATGTTATAATATTAAAACTTGCAAAATTATTTTTCCAAATAAAAGCAACTACCATATAAATCAAGTTCAGCAAGATCCCTTTCATATGATTTATTTGTCAAAGATACATAAAATTCAGAATTATAATCTAAAATAATAGTTAAAAAGTTGAAATATCTCAGCTTTGATAGCTGAACTTTGAAGGATTGTAACTCACGGAATATAATACAAAAATCAACGAAATTAATGTTTAAATTCATCTACAAACTATAAATTAAATGTTGGAAAAAGCCGCAGGTCAATCCGACTTAAAACGAATGAGTTATGGTTGTTTAAAAAATTTCACATATTACAAAATTTTAAAAATCTTGTTGAAAAGCTGAAAATTTTCAGCTTTGATAGCTCAACTTTGAAAGATTGTAACTCATTGAATATAATACCTAAATCAACAAAATTGTAGTCTAAATTCATCTACAAACTGTAAATTAAACGATGGAAAAAACCGCGTGTCAATCCGACTTAAAACGAATGAGTTATGGTTGTTTAAAAATTTTCAAAGATTACAAAATTTTAAAAATGTTGCTGAAAAGCTGAAATTTTTCAGCTTTGATAGCTCAACTTTGAAAGACTGTAACTCATTGAATATAATACCAAAATCAACAAAATTATAGTCTAAATTCATCTATAAACTGTAAATTAAACGTTAGTAAAAACCGCATGTCAATTATACATAAAACGAATGAGTTATGGTTGTTTAAAAATTTTCACAGATTATAATTTTTTTTTAAATCGGGTCCAACCGGTTCTAAACCCGGCAAAAACCAAACAGGACCGGGGAAAAAACTAGACCAGTTTTGATGGATTCCTAGAACCAAGAACCGACTCGGGGGTCCAAAAAAATGGTCCGGTCCAAATGCCCACACCTAGAAGAGACTCATGAGTAACCGTCCACTCTAGGAGAAAGACACCAGAAGAAACTGAAGGAGAAGGAGGAGCTCTCGCACCAGCATTTCCTTTTAGTGGAGACGAGAAAAAGCCAGAGGAGGTTAGAACTTTACCCCTAGCTCCTTCCTAAGATCATCACCAAGGTCAATGTTATCCTTTGTCACTTCTTTTGGTTCCTGAGGCGGTTCTGTTGCCTCGATATCTATCCCCTCCGACAAGTTCGAAACGTCCTCATCAGCGATGGTAATTATAACATCAAACTCCCCCAATAAGAATTCCATGTTACGCCTCTTGCAAAGACGTTTTCCGATGGTACTGGCACTAACATCTCCAACAAGGGGGGAGGAGGGTCCACCCAAGTTATCCGCCGCATGGTAGTTTCCCAGCTTCCACCAACTACCACCTCTTTAGTTGAATCATCTTTAGAGCTTTGAGGCATAGGATCATCTGTGACAACCCGATATTACGACTCTATGTAATGACCTAAAAAGTCAAGTATTGTAACCACTTTTGAATTAATGAAATTAACTTCGAAAATAAAATGTACAAAAGTCTCTATTGGGTTACCTACTATGCTAGATATTGTGTCAAGGTTTATAGAAATACTAAGAACACAAAAATCCGAGTTATAACGAAGAAGTTATGACCATTCTAAAATTTTCGACAAAACCGACAACACCGATTAACGAAAAACGCGAAGTTTCAATACAATAGTTTTTAGCTTTAAGTATCTAAATGAAAGTTGTAGATATCATTAAACCGTGAGCGTACATAAAAAGAACGTCCAAATCTGACTTCGTATGAGGAAGTTATGATTTTTCCAAGATCCGGATATAGCAATAGATAGCTAAAAACTCGAAATAGAGATCGAGAGACTTTTGACCGAAACAACCTAAATAAGAATCGAAGGTATGAACCAAAGTAGCTCAACGGTAAAAAGTCTGATGAATATGGTCATCAGATGAAGGAGTTATGGAATTTAAACGGACTTTTCCAGGTCGGGTCTGTTAAAAATAAATAATTAAAAATAAAATCAAAATTAGCCGACGAAGTCTAAATGAGAGTTGTAGAGTATATTCTCACCTACGCGTGCATATAAAGAACATCGAAAACGGAGCTCGTACGCCAAAGTTACGGATTTTACAAGTTCGAGACCCAAAATCCAAGGCTGTTAGGCTTGCCACGACGTGGCACAGTTGGCCGCGACGTGGCAACATGACTGATGGTGTCTTGTCAATGGAAGAGTATAGGATTGTGGAAGAGGATTGGATTTTCTCCCCACGACGTGGCCATCCTTTGCCACGACGTGGCACTCAAAATCTACCCCTATAAATAGAACTCTTGGGGTGCCGAGTTTAGGTGCTCCATTCTTCCGTCTCTCGTGCCGAAACTCTGTGTTTAAGCTCCCGAATCCCTCCCGAAGCCTCGGTTTTCACACTCAAGTTCAGAAGGAAGGTTCTACACTCCCGAGACTCCCGAGATTCCCGAGTCCCGAGAAAATCAACTCTTCCAAGTCGAAGTTCTTGTCGATTTTCATCTCGCTTTCACCAATCTATCAAGTGAGTTCATACCCCTATAAACTACACTTTCAAATGTTTTATCAATGCTTTTTATACACTTTTAAGGGGGGGGGGAATACAAGTAAACACACGGTTATTATCGTGTGTAACATAAAGTTTCACTATATACTCTTTTTATCAAGTAAATCATATATGATTTATAACTACTACATGGGAACTTTCGTATGCAATATATATTCTCGATAACATCTTGTCTTTTGGAAATAAAACATGTTTATATATATATATATATATATATATATATATATATATATATATATATATATATATATATATATATATACGAATCAAACACTTTATTTATACTTGAAGTATACGTGATCATTTATGTCACTTTAAATGTTATACTTTACATAATAAGTAAGCATTACACTAGGATTTACTATACGAACGAAGCATACATTTTGAAAAATTATAATAGGTATAGTTTACGAGAAAATCATGAACATTTACATACTAGAAACACTATATCAAAGAGATATTTTCATACACAAGAACAAATGGACATTTTCATACGTAAATCTATTTTATACTAAGTTTTGTGAGACATTTCACGTACTTCCGAGTATGCATTTGAAGTCCTGTATTATATACCAAAATCCCTTGTAGGGGGAGCGTGATACTTGTGTATAGATCTATACGGGATTGACAATCCCACACCAAAGTTGTTAGCTACAGTTAGGCCGGCAGGCCTGGGGTGAAAAACGTCATAACTTTCCAACGCCTAAAGAACGTTGTTATAGGCATCCTGGTCAAATAGTATGGTTATAAGACTCACATGGAGTATTAAAAACACATTGATTTACAGGGTTTTTTAAATGACTTAACGATTTATATATAAACCTACTATTTTAGGCATGAAAAGCACTATTGCATTACAGTTTTGGAACAATTAAACTACCATCTACTATAGTAGAAAATATGGGATTTTTTAGGAACATTTAAACCTGTACAAACCATTTTCATTCTATTTCATACAAACATTGTCACTAAATACTTATGAACTCACCAGCTTAAATGCTGACTTACTCTTTCAAAACCACTTTTATTTCTCAGGAATTCAGTAATACAGTTAAACTACAGCTTTTGAAGAAGGGACGCTGCGGCGTTAGTTTAATTTCATGTTGACATCATATTGTAATTTCTTTTGAAACAAGTACTTTTATACAATGTGAACTTTCAAATTATATATATGATGGTTGTGTTACTTTCTTTACTATGTATTCAACTGTTTCGATACTACATGAAGTCATCCGCCCTCGAACGATTCCGCCGTTCTGGTTTGGGGGTGTGACATCATCACAGGAAACACCTTAGATGACTGCGTCCACCAGCGTTGGATCAACTTGGGAACCAAGCCCTTCGTTCCTAGCCAAATGGGGAACAGAAAGTGTCAGGGCTCGATCAACGCTAACAGGCAGTAGGAGAATCTCCACCAAAGGTACCTGACGGTACTGGAGGGTGCCCTTGAACTTGCCCAACATCACCATCTTAAAGGGGAAAAAATCCTCTCATGGCCTACAAAGGCAAAAATCGCAATGAGATAAGCCAACTGATTTCCCCCAAAATATATATCTTTAGGGGGGGGAGTAGAGAAGAACACTTACCATCCTTTTCCACGAAGTACTGATGCATCATTCATCGGGCCCTCCAAGCAAACTCATCCCAACCACAACTAGAATATGATCATCCCAGTCCTCCCCTGTGAAGCAGAAACCCCCTAGTTCCTAGGCAACGGTTAGGCTAGCACCACACAGTTGGGGCGACCGGTCAAAGTAATCGTTCCTCTGGGGGTAGCCGTAACCAGCCAAGTCGCGATTCACCTGGAACCACTTATCTTGCCAATTCTTCTTAGGCGCTTTCTGTTTAACGATGAATGTATGAACGCCTCACCTTTTGTAGAAGTTATGGACGCCAGATTGAGTGGAAAAGTTAAAGAAGGCCTTAAATGCCCAGAACTGCTGCAACACCCTAAGGGCTCGGCAGGCTAGTACGAAGCCCAAGATTTTGTTGATGGCAGTGGGAGTAAGATCGCCCACAGAAAAACCATATTGACGCATGATCTCATAAAAAAATTCAGTTGTCGGTAGCCTCAGGCCTTACTTGAAGATTGAAATGGGGACACTGACTTTCCCTGTCTGGTGGACGAGAGATGATCACCCCTCTCTTGGGATATCGAACCTCGTGTTATGGCATAAAGCCAAACCTAGTTTGAAGAGCTTCAAACTCGGTTGGAGTTGGCTCAGTTCTAGTCTATGATGTTGCCATTTTCTCTCAAAGTACAAGAACAAGGTGGACTAGAAGGAAACAAAAGAAAGATATGAGTAGTTGAAGAAGTGGGAAAGGTAAAGAAAAAAACCGTCCTTGATAAGGAAGGTTTTAAATGAAAGGAGAGAATATCGAACAATTATGATGATGAAACCGTCTGTGCAGATGGCTCTGTCACATTAGCAGACGTCAGAGCCATCTTCACTGAACATATGTCTTGATCTAAGCTAGAACAACTTAGCTACACTAGGCTAACACTGATGTTTACTAGCCTAGGGGACTTATTAACGTATCCCACTAGGAATACGTTAAAGATAACATAACCGTTATCTTTAGGATGATCTAGCTAATGATCACAAATCTATCCTAATGTCAAACCCTCGCCCTCTCCCTTGCACTAGAACCTTCTCGCTTGGTGCCCTCGCGCCTAGGTCCAACTCTCGACGGTAATCTCTGGTCTATAATAGGACAAAACACAGCTGATTGTCTCCCAGAGTGACATGTGTTGCGCCCACGGCACTATCCCCCTGTCCATTCTACGCCAATAGCAGATGACCACTAGTAGTGCACAATCCTCCAATGGGACTCCTCCAAGTCCTGTCGGCCTAGACGAGACAAAAAGCACCGTTGGGATCATGCATAGAAAGGAATATGTATAAAAAGACCCTTCTTCTCCAAAAGAAGGGATCACCCCATCTTCATTTCAAACCCTAATTACCTTACTCTCAGAAAAATACTAACTAGATCGTCGCAGCTTCATCTCGGGACCACCTCCTAGACGTTGACCAACATTATTTCTTCATTGTTGTGTCGCGTTATTTGGAAAACTTCAAAGAAGAAAAAATTCTTCATATGAAGTCGGATTTAAGCGCTCATTATATCCACGAGATAGTTCTAATGACTTCTACATCTTTAGCTAAGATTATTTACTATATCTCAAATGTCTAGCCTGAATTTGCAGACAATATATATATATATATATATATATATATATATATATATATATATATATAATAGTAGATTATTTCTATAAGAGTTTGTGAGTGAGTACAGTCGAGATATAAGTATATAGAGAAGGATATAGAATGAGTACAAAGACAACAATAAATAATGAGATAGAGTGACTAGTATCTTTCATTAAGATTTCCATGCGACAAATTTTTTCCTTATCTTTTGTAACACTCAAGTATTTCTCCAAAGTAGTTTTCAAATTGTCAGTCTCGGTCTTCATTTAACCGACGTCACTCGAACTACTTGTGACCCATTTACCATTTTGTTTTGCTTGGTCTCTTCCCATGGAACGACTAGGTCTTAAAACCCCAATATTGAGGCCAATCACGACGTGCACATCTGGTGATTAACTATGAGTGGTTTCAGATGTTTTGTTCTTTTAGAACCATCCGTGAATGATTTTGAAGTTTAGATATCTTGCCATTTTTTCGACTCCTTCACAATATTCCAAAAATCAAGAAGTTTGAAAGGTGCCCCCTTATTATTTCGGTAAAGTGCTAAAGCTTTCTACAACATTGTTTGATCAGTCACACCACTTTGCCACTAGCACATGTTAAACTCGATGACAACTTTGTTGGTTTTCTTCCACTTCGAGTAAATTTGGTTTTTTTTTTTCAGTAGTCTCCAAGCTTCAATTATTAAATAAAATGCCATGTAACTTTCTTATAAAAAGTTGGTGCATCTTAGTTGTTCTTGACTTTTGGGTCTTCCAAAACATATATGCATGCATGAGCCAACATCTTTTCCTCATTCGGTATCTAATTGTTAGAAGGTGTCTTTCCTTTTTTATTGGGTTCAAGTTGAGGTTGAATCTCTTTAGGCTTAGAATCCGTTTCTGGTATGATTTTGGGTTGAGAGTGGGTTTGGAATTGGGTTTAGGGTTGGGATTGGAATTGGAATTGAGATCCAGAAATGTTCTCAAATGGGTTGAAGTCATATTCCAATTGGCACTACACTTAAGTTTGGAATTAGAATCGGGGTTGATATTGAGATTGAAATTGAAAGTGGGTTGGGTATGAATAGGATGTAGAGTGTAGTATGCACCAAGATAAATCAGATAATGGTAACTAGGAGGTGAATAAATATGACGATCAATTTGGTTTTAGAAGAATGCATGTGATGAAGGGTTTGAATGGGTTGTGTTTTGGGTATTTTTCTTGTTTATTCTTGGAGTTCTGGGTTGGAAGAGGAATTGGAGGAAGCTATTTTTCACAAAATAAGGTCAGTGTTACACTGAAAAACTAAAGGTTGTGTATTATTAAATTAGTTTATAACCCGTGGGAACCACAATTACAAAATTAATTAAAATTTTATAGTAAAAATTCAAAATTATTAATCAATTATTTTAAATAAATTATTAATTAAGAGATTTTTTGTTATATAAATTTTAATCATTTATTAAATAAATATGTGAAATTATATCACTTTACAATTTGTATTAATTTTATTTTAATTTTTATTATAAATTTATTAATCTAATGCAATTAGAGTGGGAAAATTTGAAATTTGAAATGAAAAATCAATAGGTTGATAACTGACATGCATTAATTAGGAGACATAATAAGATGACACATGGAAAAAAGAGAATAAAATATACATTCATTAGGAGGTTTAACAGAGTGACACATGTCAAAAAAAGAATAAAACTATTCTTTTATTAGAACTATTCGAATTAAAATTAGAATAAAGATAAGGATTAGATAGGTGTTTGTATTTATAATGGTTGAAAGAGTATTAAAATTTTGTTTTTTATTAGATCAACAGATATATTTTTGAAAAAAAAACAATTATAAATTTTCAATTTTGAGTTTTTGCTTTTCTCCCTCGTCATAAGCAAAGCATGTTGCTGAGTCAAACTTCCGAGCTTATAATGCCGAGTTAATAACAATGTGTGTGCCGAGTACAACTTGGCGTTATTGAGCTCATTTCGAGCCCACTCAATGGAGCTGTAGAGGTGCTCTAATTTAAAAAAAAAATATTATTATTATTAATCATATGTTAATAAAAGAGTAGTTTTTTTTTTTGTTAAATGTCACAATATTAGACATCCTAATTAATATGATGTCACTTGTCATTCTATTAATTATCTATTTTAAATTGATTACACATCCTAATTAATGTGATTCTATTTGTTTAATATATATGGAAAATTAATTCCATATATCATATATTTATTTGAATTAATGATTATAATTTTACATAATTAATAAAAATATCTTTTAATTAATAACTTATTTAAAACTTTATATAAAATAAATGATTAATAATTTTTAATTTTTTACGAGTTTAATAATTTTGTAACAGTGGGAACAATTTTTGTAATTATGGTTCTCACCGGTTATAAACTAGTTATAACTATTAATTATAATATAAATCGGATAACTAAAAACACTATAATATAAATCGTATCAAATAAGGTTAGCGGAAAATGACATGGAAAATAAGATAAGATTTATACTTTATATACATTTAAAAGCAATTTATATCTCAATATAAATGTGTCATCATCAATCAATGGTACGAAAAACTTTGACCATGAAGGTAAGTCAAATCAAATCAGTTCTCCACTTAAATATTCATAAACTACGAAACGTATCGATGCTTATTATAATACCATATTTATAATTTTCTCTCTTAGAAATTCTCCAAATAATTCGCTCAGATTCCATTGACAGATTGTGTATATTTAGGAAAGGAATCGAATACCAAGGAAGACGAAGAACAAGGAGTAGAAGCAGTAGAGAAGCACAAACGTACGGTTTGGTTTATTCTTTCTCTTATCTTCATTGCACGTTTCCTTGTTTCTTTTTCTGATTAAATTCCTTTTCTCCATGATCAGTCAATACCTCATGTTTATTTGTCCGTTTTAGCTTAAGATCTTCCAAATTAAAGGTTTATTCTTCGTTTTTGTTTCTGTAACTTTGTTTATCGATTGTTTTACACCACAATCTCTTTTTGTTTTTGATGATTTAATCTGTAGAATCAAATGTCGTTTTGTTTCGAGTGTTATGTTTGCTTCGTAGTTGAGTTTTGATACGACAGTCTGGCAGAAAACTGAGCTTAAGAGTTCCAGATTTTTTTTGGCGTGTATCGGAAGGCTTTCTGTGTTGAAATTAGAAGATGAGGGTTTAAGAATATTTTATTGATTCTAGTAGAGTTATTCGATTTTGGATAGATGTGAAGTACTCTTCTGTAACTACATATGTCCTTTTTTGGTTAAAACCGTATTTGATTTTGAAGAGTTTTGTGATTTTGGACGAATGACTAGTGTGATTCTGTATCTTCTTTTGTCAGTTTTCATTTCAAACAACAGGAAGATCTACATGACTATAGAATGATATGTTACTGTTTTCATTCTTTGATGTTCTTAGATCCAACTTTCTCCCTCCTTCTCAAAAGAAGTCCATTTTCGATTCCTTAGATTCCAATATAGTGGTTCCAGAATTCAAACTCTGCTTAGATCTTTTTAATTTCATCTATTTCCAATTTTATTTTCTGTTACGATAGTCTTTTATGTAGTACCATGTATTCATCAATTCTAATGGAAAGAAAATGAGCCTTTGTCACTTTCAAAGTTCAATTCAAGACACAAATATGGAAAACTTTCTTATCATGATTTATAGTCATGATTGAAATGTAGTGCTGTCTTTATTGATACACATGTAGGTTTTAATGATAAATGGTACTATTTTCATCACATCAATTTTATTATTCAGCTCAAATCTACAATCACATACAGCTATTCCACATGGTTGTTAAAATTTGTTTGTGTTTTAATGGAAGCAATGTGCTCTTTGTTTTTCTGTCTTTACATATCTTGATGATAACTTGGAGTCTCTAATAATGGATATTGATGTATGCATTGCAGATTTGCAGGTAGTTTTTGAAGCTCTTTAAGGTTTTGATGGAAGACAATCAATTAAACTTCAATCGACCAATTCTTTCTGTAAGACGTTTCTCATCAACAGTTTCTTCTCAAAAGGACTCCAAAAGGAAAAATGGAATATCACCAAGTCCTTCTTACAAATCAGGTTCATTAAGAAACCCTGGAAGTGTCCCTTTTGTTTGGGAACACACTCCTGGAAAACCAAAAGATGAAACAAAAACACAAAAACATATAAAATATCTTGTCCCAAAGCCTCCACCAGGTCGAATTTCAAAACCTAAAAAGCAAGAATCTTTAGAAGTGAAGTTAACAGAATTTGAGAGCTCAAAAGAGACAAAGAAAGAGTCATCTGATTCAAGAGTGATGAATGAGAAGCCATTGGAGGTGAAGAAGGTGGTTAATAGGGAAAATGAGAAGCCACAAATTACATATGGCCCTAATTTTTTACAGTTTACTGGTGATGATAGTGAAGAAGATAGTGATTTTGATTATGATGAGCATGAAAATACATCATATAAGGTTTGTGGATTGCTTCCACATTTTTGTTTAAAGGGTTCTATTGGTCTTTTGAATCCATTACCAGGATTAAGTATGAGAACCAGATTACCAATTTCTTCTGCTAATAAAACTCCCTCTGAATCCTCATCTGCTAGCTCTCAGGTAATTATCTCTTTATAATTCTTTTTTAAATTAATATTACTATGATTAAGAATTTTACATAAATTTGTTAAAACTGAAACAATATTTCATAATCAAGCATTTATTGAATGAAACATGGTTTCATAATCAACCACTTTATTGCATTAATTTGTTCAAATATGAAACGTTGCTGCAAAATTACGCATTTACCCTTGTCCTTTTTTTTTGGATTTTATTAGCCTGCTAGAGTGGCTGTATATGAGCACAGATCATTAGCCAAGCAAGAAAAAGAGGAGACCGTTATAAAAAACAAGCCTAAAGAAGCTGCCAATCAGAAAGAGCGATCAGAGCCGTTGGATCGTGTGATTTCAGATGATGATATCGATTTAAAAAATAAAGAAGTAAATTTACAAAAGAAAGGACTCATTAGCTTCAAGGAATTACTAGCTGTTGAGAATGAGAAAGAATCCAGCCCTCAAAATCATATGGTTGAAAAGACTCTTTACATTGACACCATACATAAGGTCGAAACTGCCAAATCTGATGAGGGTATTTTCGAAATTTCACATATTCCGAAACAGGAGAAAGAAGCGGGATTTTGTGAAGACCCGAAAGTTGAACGAGATTTAAAGTTTTCCCGACAAAATAACATGGAGTTACCCGCTCCGCCGCCATTACCGAAATCACCCTCGGATTCTTGGTTGTGGCGGACATTGCCGTCTATGTCCTCGAAAAATCTATCTTTACGCGCAAATCCTAATCCTAAACATCCGACTTCCAACACAAGGGCAAAATTGGAAAATTTTCAATCACAAAATCCACAGGTAAAATCAACCGATTAACCTCTTCATTTAATTTATTTGGACGAGACAGAACTGGACTAAACTGGAAATGACTGAAAAAAAAATCTACAGTATTTTGTATGACGAGATGAGGAGAGAGGATATTCACGTCTTTTGCACAGTTAAAAAAATCAAAATTTTCACCTTTTTGGGAGACGCAAAATCTTCAATTTTTGCATATATTTAAAAATTGCAAGTTTTGTCCCACTGACATAGATCACAGGTCAGTATATGTGAAAAACAGTACAAACCAATGTCTAATGCACATATTTAAAAATTACAATTTTTGTCTTATTGACATCAGTTAATAAATGTGGGCCTAAATGCATATATTTTGTACTTTTTGTTAGGGACAATTACTTCCTATACCAGAAACTTAGTATTTTGAGTTAGTAGAGTATGATATGAAGCAAAGAAGAAGCATTGAAGGTTTGCTATTGGTTAGAGGTGGTATGAATGTAATGAATGAGTCGGTTGTGATTATTTTTGATGGGCGTATCATGTCATTATCATATTTTATATCATGTAATTAATAGTGAGGAATAAAAGAAAGTTGATTGGAGGTTTGTATATGGTAATATGAAGAGGGAAATGGTCTGTAAAGATGTTTTCATAATAAGAAAGGAGATGGGGTACCTTTCAGATAGAATGGAAAAAGGAGGACTTTATGCTTTTGTTTGCTTTCTTTCGTTTTAGTTGATGAAATTCATGTACAAAAAGGTCGTATTCAAGGAGGACAATGCCAACTCTAAAAGTAGAAGTGGGAAATGACACATATGGGACCATGTTGGGTTGGGGTTTGGGTTAAATGAGTAAAATTCACTAGAGAAAGGAACAAAAACTGAAAAAACATATTTTTTTCTTCGGTTAAAATTCTTCAAAATTTAGGAAAATTTGTCTCTGATAAATTAACAACTAATTTTGTAGTGGCGTTGCGAAATAGGTTTCACACTGTTAAACCGGTTAAAAGTTATTTTGATTTTTTGGAAAAATAATTAAAAATAAATATGCTGTAAAATCTACTCTTCACTGTGAAACCAAAACAAAATGTAATACTGTGAAATTCACTTTTTAAGTTTTTATATAGTAAAATTGTTTTTTGTTCTATTAAACTGTTCATATTTTTATGAAATCATAAATTTTTAATTGAAAAAGCAATTATTTTAAATTTTTTTTTCTAATAATTAACATTGTTAAAACGAAATTTTAGACCAAAAAAAAAATGAGGAAAATTGAAAAAATAGCCTTATTTGTCTATATGGCAGTGTCCACAGCGAAATTAATTATTATTGGAGGAATTTTCTTAAATTTTATCTAACTGTTGTAAAAATGAACTTCAAATATTTTGCTAAGTTTGTTGACTTTTGGGTTTAACCAATTATTATAGGTAAGTTGTAAGTATTTGAATATACTTTCATAGGTTTTTAGCTATATTTTTCTTTTATATTTAAAGCGTCAACGATAATATTAAAATGTAATGGACTAGGACGTCAAATTGCGAAGCAAATGGAATCCAACTGACTACAACATATTAAATTTGATGTTACCTAACCAAAAACTCAAACTTGGTTTTATATATAATGATAACTTTCAATGTAAAATTAAAAATTAATTTAAATAGAATCTAAATGTATAATGATGCTGTCGTTCCAAAAAAAGAATCTAAATGTATAATCGAGTCTTAGAACGAGTTTAATAGTAAATATGGATTTTAAATTGTTTCCATAAATATCATAATATTCACTTATATTTTAGCAAGTTGTTGCAATGATTTTTTTTATTAATAGTTTAGTAATAGCAAATTATACATTATAACCATTCCATGTTAATAAAATAACATAAAACATGTTCTTTCATTCCTTATAGCATGACTTTAGTGTTAGATTAAAATATAAAAATGATGCAAATTCTTTGTCATTTTATATATATTTTTTGTTATAAAGATTGGAGATAACCTTTTATGTCTCGTAGCCTTTACACACCATATTCGTTTACAGTTACAACAGTTCAATCCACTTAAGATTTTATTTATTTATTTATTTATGTTCATGGCTTATTCAAACTCCGACTTTACATAATTACATAAAAACAAAGCATAATAATGTCCTATAGATTCTTCTTGTCCTTTTCAATTTCAATATGATACACGTCATCTACAAAAACATACACAAACACACAAATGACGTTTTTTTTTTTACTAAATTATAGGTTTTTGAAACATGTAATCAATCATTTAAAAAATAACGCTTATTGCTAGTTAAAAAAGTCACATCGACTTATAAACATTTCGATTGATTTGCTTTTTGGCCTATTCTGTTCGTTTGTAGCTTGTGGTCTCTTTCTATGCGAAGTGGTCCGTTACTTGTTCACACCCAATCAAGAAATGGCTCACATTCTGTCCATTTTGTGTCGTGAGACCCGTTAAATCAGTACACACTCTGCCCATCACAAGCAGTATTCATATTTCCAAGTTTTCATATTTAAAGAGTTTTCATACATTCTATCATAATCTTGCACAGAGACGGATAATTTGTTCATAAACTAACCATGTGTAACACAAATAATAATGACATTAGAGGAACACATAAGGAAAAACTTTTACGGCTAGGAAGAACCATTGCAAGAATTCCACAAGTTCTACATTAATTATTCCTTGAATGTAGTTTCTTCTTCTTTAGATGCCCCTATGTCCAAAATTCGAAGGTTTGTATATGCATGCTCTAAAATCTGATTTTCCCATCAAACTTTCCTTCGCATTATCCAAATATATGTATACTAATTACATGGTAATTGGTTATGGAAAGTGGGCCTGGCCAATACAAACATACATATACATTTAACACCCCATACTATCAAAACAAGAGGGTTTGGGTGAACGTTGATATTGGATCTAAAGTTGAGAAACATGAAGGATGGAAGACCCTTCATGAAAATGTGTGCATACTGGGATGAAGAGGGAACGTGTGCAACTCGGATGTGGCTCGTGACGACTTTGTCCTAAACAAAATGTATGTTAATCTCGATGTGTGTTGGTGTACCGATGTTGACCTGCGTTGGTGGAGCTATAAATTGTGTTGGCATTGTCCGGTACACAACGTTGGGTTTCATGAGAAGAAAGTGATATCGTGAAGCCAAACTGTTTTAGTGACTGCTTCATCCACTCCTCAGTATTCTGTTTCAACGTTGAATCTGAAGATGATAGTCTGATGTTTGGAGGACCAAGACAAGAGGTTATCTCTAGTTAACATTCAATAACCAGAAGTATATCTTTAGGAGCATCCCCTCAATCTGCATCTAAGTATACAGTGAGATGTTGTAAGAGAGAGACATGTAGTTGAAGGTCGAGGTAAATGGTGTCCCATAGATTATGCCTTACAAAAAAAAACATTGACTTTAGGGCACGTCCTTGTTGATTCGACATTGCTTACTCTGTACTACCCAAGGTTCTAAAAAGCTCACCATGGCTCCGCCATGACGCGCCATGGTTCCAAGGCTTGCACCTGCCGCCAATCTTTGCCAAAATGCCGCCTTAACTCATATATATGTATAAAAATGAATAATAGTTGAAAATACATATAAAAATATTAATTATATAGAAAATTTCCGCCTTAAGTTACGCTTTACAAACGCCGTGACTCGCCAAGGCTCGGAAAAGCTTGAGGCCTGACATTGCCGCCAAGTCACGCCTTACGTAATTTAGAACCTTGGTACTACCCTTTGTGCTAACAAATAGTGATTTTTATTTACGTATATTTGTTTATTAGGTTTAACATGCCTGACATTTAAATGGCATTTACACAGAGATGGTTCTTAGAATTTTGATAAAATTAGTCGTAGGACTTAGATTCTAGCTGTTGGGTGATAACAAAACAAGTTAAGCACTTCAGAAAAATATCAAAAATAAATAAATAAAAACATAAATCAAAAGAACACGATATTTACGTTGTTCGGTCAAGGTGACCTACATTCACGGTCGAACGAGAGAGAAAGATAGAGGATTTTATTAACTTTTTGGAACTATTACAAGCACTCAAAATTGTATCTCACTTTGAGATCTCACTGAAATCTAACAATTTACAATGATGGGGGTATGAGCCTATTTATACTTGAGGGATCAAACTTAAAACCCTAACAGGCCAATCTTATTGGCCCATAGGCTCATGAATGGTGACAACCAATCATATTCCGCAATGTAGCGTCTTCTTGAACATTCTTCCATGTCATACAACCCATGAGCATCAACAACACACATGATGGAGCATGTTGTGTCATAGTGGAGCATCATGATGTACAAGTGGCACATCATGAACATTAATGGCCCAACATCCATCATTGTGGCACAACATGGTGTAATCCTTGAGCAATATCAACTTCTGAGCATCCCTTAACGATCTTGAGCATCATAAAGGACTTCATAGCATACTTGGCTCATCACGGATACCATGGCTCATCAAGGAAGCAAAATGACCCATCTTGCACCATGATGGCGCAACATGTGCAAGGATGGTGCAACAGGTTTCAAGTATGGCGCAAGAACTTCTAGGTTGGAGCAACATTACCACCTTGGCGCAACAACAACATGCTTGACGCAACTGTATACTCCATGACGCAAGAGGAAACCTATTGGCTCAAGAGGGATACATCATGGCGTAAGAGGGAACAACATGGTGCAAGAAGGAATGCTTATGGTGCAACAACATCCTTCTTGGCCTATTCCTTTATCAAATGGCGCAACAAGGTCCCCTTGTTGCTCTATATCAGTACCAAGTGCTCTAAACCTCTTCTAGGTGCTCCAAAACCCCCCTTTATGATCCCTTCCTTTGGCACTTGATACGTTCCTTTGGCAGACGATCTATTCCCTTCTCAGATGATCCATTCCTTTTTCATATGTTTCATGAACCCCAAGTGCTCCATTGTGATCTAAGTGCTCTATGTTGGACAAGACTTCATACCCCAAAAATCTTCCACTTGAAGGCTTGAGCTACTTCATCTGCCATTTAAATTTCACCATTCCTCAAAATACTCCTTCTCTCTCTCTCTCTCTCTCTCTCTCTCTCTCTCTCTTTCTCTTTCTCCGCCAAGCCCTTCTCTTCAAACTTCTGAAAGGCCAGTTGAATCCATGCAAAACTTCAACTTCTCAGTGATAACCACCTTGGTGAACATATCAGTTGGATTCTTCGATCCAAGGATTTTCTTTAAGTTTAGAGTTCCTTCATTGATTAACTCTTGAATGAAATGGTACCTCATATGAAGGTGTTTTGTTCTACTATGAAACACTAGATTCTTTGCTAAGTGAACTGCGCTTTTATTGGCACAATGCAGTACACAATCCTACTGCTGCATTCTAAGTTCTGAAAATAAACTCTCACATTCTTATCTCAAAATGCTCATATCTCATGCATTGATTGATTCAAACGTCCAAGTCTCGATTTTTATGAAACTACACCACTAAAGACACTCAAAGGAGCTAGTCATAGTCTTTGGAGCTCAATATCTCATAAAGCAATCAACTTTGGGACCAAAACCCTAAAATGGTCTAACATAATGCACAAATCTAAAGAGTGAGAAAGCTTTGAGCTTTATACCTCTAAATGAAGCTCTCAACACAGATATGATCAGATCCACATCCTGGACTCCTACTCCTTCTTCTTCAAAGCTCCTTCTTCACTCCAAGAACACACAAGATCACTTAAATGCTCTCAAAAGGACACACCAACTCAATGAACGAGAATTTAGGGTTTGAGGGAGTTGTTTGTCTAAGGATGGTGGCCAGGAATGAGGCCATCATATCCTTTATATAGGAACACACCCCAAATTAGGGTTTTCACTTTGGGCCTAGTACGCCCAGTGTACTAGGTGGCTTCCACTTCAAAAACACGCACATTAGTACACTGAGCGTACACATGCGTACGCCCCGCGTACTCATTTACCACCTTTTTCTCAATAAGGGCTAAACTTGAAAATTACCAAAATAACAAGCATTTATAAGGTATACTTGGACTTGGGATGTTACAATTCTCCCCCACTAGAATCATACTTCGCCCTCGAAGTCATGCTCCAGATATAACTTTGGGTACTGCTCGAGCATCTCGGACTCCGACTCCCAAGTCCACTCAGACCCCCTCCGATGTTGCCACTGAACCTGAACCAAGGGCACTTCTTTATTCCTCAACACCTTCACCTTCCGATCTAAAATTGCTATCGGCCTCTCAATGTAATTCAGGCTCACATCTACCTGAATGACCTCTAAGGGAACCACTGCCGTCTCATCGGCTACACTTTTCCTCAACTCGGACACTTGGAAGGTGGTATGAATCTGGCTCAAATCTGCAGGTAGCTCCAACCGGTATGCTACCTTACCCAATCTAGTGGTCACTTTGAAAGGACCAATGTATCGGGGCCCCAACTTGCCCTGTTTCCTGAATCGGATCACCCATTTCCACAAGGATACCTTCAGGAGGACAAAATCACCCACCTGGTACTCAAGCTCTGATACCAACTTGTAACAACGTAAATTTTCAAACCAAAATTTTCATTTTTATAATCACATAAAAACTCATAATGTATATCTCAAAAACATAATTGCTCAAGTCTCAATACAAATCCACATAAAAACATCACTATCCCAGAATCCACATAGTCTCGAAATTAGTGTATACAATCAAGCCGGCGCCTTCCCGCGATCCTGAGAAGTACCTGAAACACATATCACACAACACAGTAAGCATAAATCTTAATGAGTTCCCCAAAATACCACATACACAAATAATAAGCCCCAGGAATGAGGCCATCATATCCTTTATATAGGGACACACCCCAAATTAGGGTTTTCACTCTGGGCCTAGTACGCTCAGCATACCCTCTGATACGCCCAACATACTAGGTGGCTTCCGCATCAAAAACATGCACCTGAATATGTTGAGCGTACACATGTGTACGCCCCACGTACTCATTTACCACCTGTTTCTCAATAAGGGCTAAACTTGACAATTATCAAAAGAACAAGGGTTTATTAGATATACCTGGACTTGTGATGTTACACCCGATATAGGAATTATGAGTTCCTGGAAATGCCTTTAGGGTTGATGAATGCACCTATAGTTTTATGGACCTGATGAATCGGATATGTTGACCATTTCTGGATAGGTCAGTTATAGTATTTATTGATGACATTTTAGTATACTCTTAGAGTGTCGAGGGTCATCAGAAGCATTTGTGAGAAGTTTTGGAGACTCTATGCAGGGAGAAAATTTATGCAAAGTTATCCAAATGTGAATTTAGTTGTGGGAGATCTAATTTCTTGGGAAAATAATTAGTGTTGATGGGATCAAGGTGGATCCAGCCAAGTTAATGGCAGTCAAGGAGTGGCCAAGTCTAAAAAAACCTCCGTTGTTAACTGAAATGCTCTCCCACGAGCCCTAGGAGGCTCGGCCTTCCCCAGTCGGCCATCAGTAACACGTAAAGCAGGAGTAGCAGTCTAGGGTGATCCCTGGGTGAGCTGGGGACACTCATCCTTCCGATGGCTCGTCTGGTTGTAGTGAAAGCAAATAGAACATCCCTTAGGGGCAGTCCTTCGCCATATGGCCCTCCTTGTCACATTTGTAGCAAATCCCTGCTGGGCACGATCCCTCGTGGGTCTTGCCACACTTGATACAAGTGTGGCCCTTCTGGCCTCTAGCTCTCGAATTAGCGGGCTTAGCCCGCTTAGCCATCGGTTGTGATTGTGTCAGTCTCTTATCTCTCCCCTGCTACTCTCCCTCCTCACTAGTATGAATCTCCAGCTTAATCTCTCTTCTCCTGGTATTGGCCTGCAACTCAGCCAATGTTTGATCAGATGAGTTCGCCACGAACTCCTGAATGTCTTTCCTCAAGATACTCAAATACCGACTCACACATGCCTGCTCAGTGGACACGTGCTCAGGGCAGTACAACGCCCTATCGTGGAACATCCTCGTAATCTCAGTCGCTGACTCTGTCTTCTGCTTGAGAGACAGAAACTCATGTGCCAAACGTTTCGTCTCCATCTGGGGAACATACTCATCTCAGAACAACTTGGTGAACCTCTCCCAAGGCACTGCAACATGCTCTGTAGGGGTAAAATCAGTCATCACAAACTTCCACCAGTCATTCGCTCCCAAGCCAAGCTGGTTCAGTGCGAATCGGACTCTCAGATGCTCTGGACATGAACATGTATAAAAACACCCCTCGATGTCGGAGATCCATCTTATGGCAGCTATCGGATCCTGCGTCCCATCAAACTTTGGTGTCTTCGTGTTGCTAAACTCACAAAACAACAACGAGTCACCTCCCTGTGGCCTAGCTGTAGCTATGGCCGTGGTGGCTGCAGCAACAACCTCCGTAACAACAGCGTATCGGTCATCGAATGTCTCAATGAACGTGGTCTTAATAGATCCAAACATCTCCGGTATGTCCTCTCGGATAGTTGCGGCCACCTCCTCATGAATGATCCTGCGGATCTCCTCATCACTAGCACCATTCCCCCTGGGGTTGTTGTGGGTAATCACCATAGTGTCTCTGAAATGCAAACACAAAATCATTAGAGACTAGCTCAATACACATACACACTTGTTTACCCACCCATACATGCTCCTTATCATCCTAAGATTCTTACTTGGTGTAACGCCCCGATTCTCAGGTGTTGATTTAAATAAGAATTCTTTTGTTTCCAAGGCCTACTCGACGAGTTGGTTGCCCTACTCGTCGAGTAGCAGCGGTTTGGTTCGCGAATTTAGTGGCCTACTCGCCGAGTCCAAAAAGGGACTCGACGAGTGAAAGCTGGCAGATGAAACCCTAAATCCCGGGGGTTTGCACCCTATTTAAAGAATCATATGCCCCCTTTGGCCTCTTTACAGCCCCTTGAGAGTACAGAGAACCCTAATCCGTGTGGTGATTGATTCTAGTGTGTTTTAAGCTTGGAAAGAGAATTCTTGGAAAGAATAGCTTAGAGGGCAAGAGGCTAGAAGCAAGGAAAATGTGGGGAATCATAAATCTACCTCTGTTAGCATCATTTAAAGGTATCAAGTCACCACCTTTACCTCATTTCTTTCTAGACCTCTTTTAGGTGAGATTTAGGGTTATTTTTGGGTTGGTTATGATGATATTGTGGTGCATGAGCTAAATCTGAAGTTGTAACTTCAAATCTGGACCCTTCTTGGGTTTTAGATTCATAAAGTTCAAGCTTTGGTCATGAATGTAGCCTCCCTTGAGTGTAAAGCCCGTTTGTAAGCTTGGATTTGTCATTTAGAGTCTTTTTAGCCATGCATGCACGTAAAGGTTGCAACTTTACGTGATAAGCAAGCCTAGGGAAGTTGGATCTGCAATTTGGGTCCTTGGCATGGCTCAAAAGGTGTCTGCATGGTTAAAGGACTGAAGGGACTCGGCAAGTCGCATAGTCGACTCGGCGAATCACATGAAGATAGGCATAGAACTCGACGAGTTGGATGAACAACTCGGCGAATCGGTTAAAGTTTCCCCAAATTGATGAATGTGTGTGAACCTGTCGATTTGCAAGAAGGAGAACCTGACAAGTGGCCTTAGGGCTTCGATCGCGAACCATAGGAACTCGACGAGTCACTCCGGGGACTCGGCGAGTGGACGAGTATCTCGAGGAACTTGGCGAGTAGCCGAGGGTACTCGACGAGTAAGGGTCAACATGGACTGTTGAATTTGACTTTGACCATGGGGTTGACTAGTTGACTTATGGGGTTCCTTGAAAGGTTGAGAACTTACAAGTATGGTTCTATTATGATAATAGGTTGTGGAGTTGCAGTCGTGATCCGAGAGTTGGAGTTTAGTTACTGAGCCGACATTTGCAATGTGAGTTATCCTCACTATACTAAGGGGTCTAAGACACCAAGGCCGGCCCACTGGATTTGATATCCTAGTAGTTATTGATATGATGAGTTGAGTTAGTGACGTATGCCAGTTGATTTGCTAGTCGGGTAGATCTATAAGACTACCTGTGATACTGTATGATTATCTGTATGTGCATTAGTTATGATACATGTTGATATTTTATGTGGTATGGGTTGAGGTGAGACTGCTTCGTGCGATAATCCAACAAACCTGGGAGCATTCCAGTTACGGGCTAAGGGAGACTCGTACCGTGGGCTTGATGGCATGCCAGATGTGAGTTGTGGGCCAGAAGCAATCCAGACTCACACTGTGGGCCCAGGGGGTAATCCATTCTGTAAAGCTGTGGACCTATTTTATGTTGTTTCAGTTAGTTATGTTATGATGTTGCTGACATGATTATGTTGACTGTATGTGTATCGGTATTTTGGGGGAACTCACTAGGCTTTTGGGCTTACAGTTTCAGTTTATCGTTTCAGGTACTTTAGGAGATCGGGGCAAGGCTAAGGCGTGATCGTACAACTCCTCACTTTTTATGAATTTGTTACTGGGATACTCTGATATGATACTTTTTGAAAACAAGTTTGTAATGTTTAATGGATTTGGAATGTTTTAAAAGTTTGAATTGGCTCGAATTTTTATGGGTGTTACACTTGGGTCGCATATAGATCTGATGTTTTTAGTAGTACGAGCCCAATACTACCTTCCACACCAACATGTAGTCGTCTCAAGTCCTCCTCTTAGGATCCTAATTCACAGTACTCTATCCCTCACTGATATTAGCTACTTTCTCAGTAAATTCCTTAATGCTCATCTAGGTATCTCTCCTAGATTACCCAAACTCTCTCTAAAGACTACTGCTATGTTTCTCCCTACTCAATACACATACAAAGAAAATAGCATATAAATCCAATCAATATCATATCCTAGGCTAAGGCATCATGAATCAGGAAACTCTAGCCCTAATTTTTGAAGTACCTAGCCTATTCTCTAATATGCAGCTCTAATATCTCATAAATATCTTAGAATATAAACAAATAATGGTATTTTGGGAAATCACGGTTCGGGATCTGGTTGATTGTACACACTGCTCCATCTCGTTTTCTCTTTAAAACTATTACTCATTGTAGAAACATTTTCTCAAATCCTTAGTTTGAGTTCGAACGTACCCGAGAGTACATCCGAATTCTCAACTAAAGGCTCTGATACCAACATGTAACACCGTAAATTTTCAAAAAAAGAATTCATTTTAAAAATCACAAAATTCCCAAAAACACAATTCACAAATCCCCAAAATGACAATTTATCAAAAACACATTCATAAATTGTTTAAACGAAATCCAAGATCCTCAAATCATAACTTCGTCTTGTGTGTACAATCAAGTCGGCGCCTTCCCGCGATCCTAAGAAGTAACTGAAACACATAACACACAACACGGTAAGCTAGAAGCTTAGTGAGTTCCCCAAAATACCACATACACAAATAATAAGCCTCTCATGGCTATAGCTCAGCATGGATCCTTTGTTCATGCGTCTCAGTGAGGACCCTCTGGTGTCACAGCTTGGTGTGGACCCTCCGGTCCTGTGTCTCAGTGAGAACCCTTCGGTCTCACGACTCGGGTTGGACCCTCCTGTCCGGTGTCTCGGTGAGGACCCTCCTATTTTCACAGCTCGGGTTGGACCCTCCGGTCCGATCTCAAAATGCACAGAATAATATAGCATATATCACAAAGACAAAATGCATAATATCACATAACTCAAATAAGACCCTCCGGTCACTCAACAGTGCCACTCAGGTATGTATAGTGAGAAGACTCACCCCGTAAGCAAGCAAATAAACCTCATACATGAATCACCAATCTAGCCTCAACCTAGCACACATGATAGTTATCTCTAATTAACACTTCAAACACAACACTAAATAAACTAAGTTATTTTCTCTCTCTAACTCTTGGGATGGGTAAAGACCATTTTACCCCTCTATGGTTCCCATAATCCATGTCTTGACCAAACCCTAAAGTCAACAGAAGTCAACACTCAATTCAACAGTCAATGTTGACCCGACTCGTCGAGTGCATCTATGTGACTCGTCAAGTCCCCTCGTTTCTTCAAAAATGTCATGAAAATCCAACTTAACTCGTCGAGTTGTCTCATCAACTCGCCGGGGAAAACTCTAGCCGACTCGTCGAGTCAGCTCGTCGACTTGGCGAGTCCCTTCAGTCTATGTTCTCATTCAGATGTTTTAAGGCAGATTTACAACCCCAAACTCTAGATCTAGCCTCCAAAGGCTAATTGTACACACTACTCCATCTCATTTTATCCTTAAAACTCTTACTCATTATAGAAAAAAATTCTCAAATCCTCAGTTTGAGTCCGAATGTACCCGAGAGTACATCTGAATCCCTTAAAACCAAGGCTCTGATACAACGTGTAACATCGTAAATTTTCAAACAAAATTTTCATTTTAAAAACCACAAAATTCCCATAAACACAGTTCACAAATCCCCAAAATGACAATTTATCAAAAATGCATATTCATAAATTGTTTAAACGAAATTCAGAATCCTCAAATCATAACTCCATCTCGTGTGTACAATCAAGTCGGCGCCTTCCCGTGATCCTGAGAAATACCTGAAACACATAACACAGTGAGTTCCCTAAAATACCACATACACAAATAATAAGCCTCTCATGGCTATAGCTCGGCATGGACTCTTCGGTTATGCGTCTTGGTGAGGACCCTCAGGTCTCACGGCTCGGTATGGACCCTCTAGAACTGTATCTCAGTGAGAACCCTCCGGTCTCATGACTCGGGTTGGACTTTCCGGTCCTGTGTCTCAGTGAGGACCCTTCGGTCTTCACAGCTTGGGTTGGACCCTCTGGTCCGATCTCAAAATGCACAGAATAATATAGCATATATCACAAAGACAAAATGCATAATATCACATAACTCAAATAAGACCCTCCGGTCACTCAGCAGTACCACTCAGGTATGTATAGTGAGAAGACTCACCCCGTAAGAAATCAAATAAACCTCGTACACGAATCACCAATCTAGCCTCCACCTGGCACACATGATAATTATCTCTAATTAACACTTCAAACACAACACTAAATAAACTAAGTTATTTTCTCTCTCTAACTCTTGGGATGGGTAAAGACCATTTTACCCCTCTATGGTTCCCATAATCCCTATCTTGACCAAACCCTAAAGTCAACAGAAGTCAACACTCGAGTCAACAGTCAATGTTGACCCGACTCGTCGAGTGCATCTATGTGACTCGTCAAGTCCCCTCGTTTCTTCAAAAATGTCGTGAAAATCCAACTTAACTCGTCGAGTTGTCTCATCAACTCGCCGAGTTACTCATGTCCAGACTCGTCGGGGAAAACTCTAGCCGACTCGTCGAGTCAGCTCGTCGACTCGGTGAGTCCCTTTAGTCTATGTTCTGATTCAGACGTTTTAAGGCAGATTTACAACCCCAAACTCTAGAGCTAGCCTCCCAAGGCTGAGATACCATGCAAAGCTACAATCTTTACATCCATGCATAGCACTTGGGGCTTGAAATGCCAAAGCAAGTTCCAATCAGGGTCTTAAGCATAAAAGCTCTTCTATAGCTTGATAAAGTTGGAATCTTTGGACTTTAGGGACCTCACAAGGTCCAAATCTGAAGTCTCAATCTCTTGGTAAGCTCAACACACTCAAAGTCTCAAGGAAAGATGGAAAATCCCTAATACTCCATAAAAATGAGATCTAATCAGCAATGTGGAGACTTTTTACCTTCAACAAATGCTATAGATGAAATAACACCAGATCCAACCATCCCTTCTTGTTTCCAAGCCTTGATACTCTTCTCTTCTCTTCAAAAGTACACAAGAATGATCAAGTTAGCTCTTTTCTCTCTCAATTCACTCTAGACTATTAGTGTTTCACACATGGGAGTAAGGAGGCTGGTGAGGTAGAAATGAGGGCTTAAGGTCCTTTAAATAGGACCCAACCCCGGAGAATTAGGGTTTCCTCTCCCAGGGCCATCTCGTTAAGTTGGTCTCTCCGAATCGTCGAGTTGGTCATAAACCCCACGTGGTCAATCCGTCTCTACTCGACTATTTGGGGCATCCAACTCGACGAGTTTCTCAATAAATTCACAAATAAAATAAATATATAAATATTTTACCTGGGAGTCAGGATGTTACATTTGTACTGATAAGTAGGAGGACACATTTCAAACATTGAAGAAGCTTTTATGGGAGGATGTTGTTCTATCTCTTCATGAGGGGAATACATATTTTGTGGTTTTCAGTGATGTGTCATATTTAGGATTGGGTTGTGTACGTATGCAGTGGGGGAAAGTGATCGCTTATGCTTCTTGATAGTTGAAGAGCATCGAGCAAATTTATTCAATGCATGATTTGGAATTGGCGGTCATGGTATTTGCACTCAATTTATGACGACATTACTTGTATGGAACAAAGTGCACACTATATACTAATCATAAGAGTTTTCAACATATTCAGATCCAAAAGGATTTAAATATGAGACATCGAATATGGGTGGAGTTTCTAGCAGATTATGATTGTGAGATTAGTTACCACCCAAGAAAAGAAAATGTCGTAGCTAATGCTTTTAGTAGCAAGGAGCTAAGGGTATTGTATCACCTAAATTCTGTGGAAATGGTTGTGATATTGGGTATATTTGAGCAGTTACAGGCTGCATAGTCTGAGGGTTTGAAAGAAAACCATATGAAAGAGGAAGTGACTGTTAAGCAACAAGCACATTTTGTTGAGGATGAGCGGGGATGTATGACCTTTTCACGGTCGATTATGGGTCCCAAAGGTATGTGTTGTTTGTCATACAGTGTTACGGGACACATATAGATCAACATATTCAATCCACCCATGTACGAAGAAGATGTATCGATACCTGAAAGCCAACTATTGGTGGTCGGGTATGAAGCGAGAGATAGCGAAGTATATGGCAGAATGTGTGACTTCTTCGCAACTCAAAGCTGATCACCAGCATCCAGAGATTCCCAAGTGGAAATAAGATAAGATTACAATGGATTTTGTTACCAAGTTACCGAAGAGTTATCACAACTAGCAATTTTGATGCTTGTAACAACAACAATGACAAACTTTGTGAACCAATAATGTGAAAGCATGTATGATGCTTATTCAATAACAACAAATTGTCCATCAAACACTCTATGCAAGCACTTCAAATAGTCAACAAAGAATTAAAAATCCTAGAAATCCCGGTTTAAGTCCATTATGGACTAGGATTTCCTTATTGGGCCTAATGGGCCAATAAGCTTCCAATTTGACTATTTTGGGCTTAGAACTCTTAAATGGGCTCTAATTGGACCCACTTCCATTTATTTTAACATTTTGCACCATATTGGGCCTAGAATGAAATAAAACACGCTAATGGACCAGATTGGGCCATAACTAACCTAATTAGCTTTAATGGGCTATGAAACCCATTATTTTTGCCAAATTGGGCCGTAATGCATCATAGGAGCCCAATGGGCCAAAAATCATCAAAAATGGGCCCCTAAGATGGAATTAAGCGCCAAAGGCCCAAAACTCTCTTCTTTCTTCCCTTTTCTCGGCCAAAATAGAAAACAAAAAAAAAGAAATAAGAGAAGGGTTGACTTTAGGAGGTGCCACCTCCTTATTACACACCATGCACCCATGCATGGACCAACATGTATCTAGATTAGTCATCCCACCCTCTCTCTTCCCCTTCTCTCTTTTCCTTCGGCCAAAGACACCTAATACACACACACACACCTCACAAATTCTCTCTAAACCACTCTCAAGATCATCCTCTTCTTCTTTGAAGATCTCGAAAATTTGGCTAGAAATCTAAGGATTTTCATCAAGTAGTTCACATCCTTGGTAAGTTATTGCTTTGATTCCTAACATATCTTCTTCATTTCATCAACAATCCTCCTTATCTCATACAAAATTCGTGATCTTGCCTCTTAGAACACATCTAAGTAAAAAATTCTCCAAGAAGCTTGCTAGGCCGAGAATAGCATCAAACTTCTTCTATTCTTCATCAAAACCAAAACCACAAACTCAAGGTGAGTTCATACCCCTCTTTTTTCTGTTTTTACTAGTTTTATGGGGGAGAATACAAGTAAAATGTGTAGATCTATGTGTATGTGTGTGCTATGTATGATTTTATGCATGTATGTGTGATTGTATGTGTTTATGTGGTAAATATGCAACAAAAAGAGTAGAAATCTCAAGATCTAAGGCATAAGAAGTAAAAAAAACTTTATCTAAGTTATACCACACTAAACAAGTCAAAAAAATACCCTCTAAGATTTAAAATAGACACATTGTAACATAAAACAAATTTTTAGGGCTTAAATTGTCAAATAAACAAAAGTTGGTGGAAAGGTTGCTATTCACGGTTTTCTTGAGGGGAAAAAGAGTCAAAATAGTTAAAATAAATGTTTTTGTGACAATTATGCTCTTCAAAGAACTTGAAATGTAAATAATAGCTCAATGGGCCAATTTTTGGTCTTTTCGGCCCATTAAGCCCAAGGTTGCGAAAAATCTAATTTTCAAAGGGCTAAAATGTAAATTTTCTCAAAACAGGGGATAAAAAAGGGTAAACAAAATCATTTCAGGGGTTAAAATGCTTTTCTTTACCAAAAAGGATAAAAAATGTAAAGTTTTTGGATTTTGGGCCAAAATTGTAAAAGTTGCAAAAAGTTTGGACTTTAGCCGTAAACTACTTTTCTGGAAGGGCTAAAACTGATAAAAGTAAATTTTGAGCTAAAACCACCACATAAACAAAGTCTATGGGTCAAAAATGATAAGAAAATGGTTTTAGGGCCTAAAATGTCTTTATATATATATATATATATATATATATATATATATATATATATATATATATATATATATATATATATATATATATATATATATATATATATATATATATAAAGGGCAAAAATTGTCATTTTTTATCCAAGAAGGGCTGAAATTGTCAAACCAATATTTTGAGTCAATTATTTTATTATTTAAGATATTTGGGTCAAAAATACGAAACCACAACTTATGACAAATGGCAAGATGAATATACATAAATTCCGAATATCGGACTCGTATCGATAAAAACTTAACAATTGTTCAATTAAACATTTTGACAACTGTACTATACCCATAATAAGTAAACATTAAATTCTTTGGGCTTGAAAGTTCCATATATGTTTATTAGGCCTTTGTGACCCATTAACATGATTTTGGGCCCAAGGGGTAATTATAAATCTTATTGGGCCATCTATGACCCAATTTCATATTTAACGGACCATCAATGGCTTTTAAGTGCTATTGGGCCTTAGTGGCCCGTTAGCATTGCTAGTAAGGTCCAAGTAATCAAATACAAAATGGGCCAACGTGTCCTTCGTATACCCAACAGCCCAAAATAACTCTCGAAGGTAGCAGGGCTTTGTATTTCTTCTTCTCCTTGTTTGTTAGGCTTACGCGTAACCAAAGTAAACAAATACAGGTCGATAATCAATAGTAATCAAAGTCAATTGGGATTTAGTGAGTAATAACGGGTGGCACCAACGTGTGTCGGTCGTAGTCTGTAGTTCTAATCAAAGTCTCCAGGAGGGAGAGCGAGAGTTTGTGTATAGATCAATACGAGGGTGACTCCCCCACACCTCAGTTGTTCGCTACAATTAGACTCGGTCAGTCTAGGGTGACAAAATCTTAAGATCAATTCTGGCGTTCACCAGAGTGCCAAGACAGACGAACTAGTCATTATCATGCATGGTTATAACGACTCACATAAATAAAGCCAATGTAAACCTAGTAAACAAGGTAATTCAAAATCATTCACGTAATGAGTAACCATTCAAACCGTTATATGATATTTTTATTTTGGAAAACATCAAGTTTTCCGGGGAAGTTCAACATTTTCACTTGTACGTTTAATACTAAGTTTTTCAATTATACATGTTTTGAAATCATCATAAATATATTTACGGATCTTCACACCTTTTTATAAACAATGGTTTTTTTTTAGAAAATATCGGATTTTCTGGGTTGTTTTCGTTCAAATTACACAAAACATTTCATATCAAACCTGCTTATGAACTCACCAACATTCTATATGCTGACCCGTTTACAAAATAACTTGTATTCTCAGGTAACAGGTAAGCTGAGGAATAAGTACCAAGTATGTTAGTGTGTTTTGCTTTTGAAAACTATCAAAAAATTTATGTATGGATTTGTAACGTTAAAACAATGTACTTGATGTGAACAATGCGAGTTGTAATATATTGATGCATGGTGATGTTTATGTTATGATTCATGTATATTCATTGTGATGATATTCAATTAAAGTCACATGAGCCCTCAGACGTTTCCGTCGTCTGGTTCGGGGGTGTGACATGTTGGTATCAAAGCTCTGTTTATAGTGAACTAGGATCTAACCACACATTGATATGCAACTATAAACCAAAGAGGGACAAAACAACTCTGAACAAAAACAAAAGAAATAAACACAACGATAAAACACCCCTACTCGTAAGACATAGGAAAAATAACATAATACCAAATCAAACAAGATAATGCTAGCATCTCAGTTAAGTCGGGACTATTCATAGTCGTATTAAGGGGTGATTGTAGCCTGATCAACTACATTTCCTCTGAGGTACAACTATCACATGCCCCAAGGAAATCGCGATAGTAGGTAAACCTAAAAACATACCCCTTTATCACCAAGAAGAGAACATCAACTCAATTTATGCAATAGTTAAAACGTCTTAGGAATAATATTAGCATATTTATACGCTCTCGCAGATAGCATGGCCGGTTTCCATCACCCCAGAGATCCTTATTTCCCTAATCAGAGGAATAACAGATGGTTGGAAGAATTTGAAGAGGAACCTGAAGAGGACCCCGAGGAGGAGTCTGAAGAGGAACCTGAGGAAAACCCTGAGGAGGAATTCGAAGGGGAACCTGAGGCGGAAGCCTAGGATGGACCTGCTAAGCCAGTGGTGGACCAGGAAGAAGAGGAAGCCGAAGGAGGTCTCGAGGAGGAACCCAGCGATGACGAAGATGGTGATTCAGATGTGGAGTCCGAATTCATCAACCCCCTTATCTGATTAGGGTGCCCGCTTATCGGATGGGCCCCACTGGTCCCACACCCCCTGGGGTATCAACCTTTGGAGGTGGAGAAAAAAGTAGGGACATTGACCCCCGTTCGGCATGTCACGCGAGTTCTATGACTTGAGGGAGCGAGGACCGGCTGATCGTGCACTTCTGGTCATGGTGAGGCGGTTGCGGAACACTGATGATCTAGCTCAGAGCACTGCCGATCAGATGCACCAGATGCGGACTAGGGTCGAGCGGGCAGAGCATGAGACACGAGAGGTTATCCGAGAGTTCCACATGATGTAGGTAAGGTGGGAGGCTCGACTCCGAGAATGCGGAAGGACATGTGGCTCGCCTTCAGGGAGCGTCCACTTCCTCGGCACCACCCCCAGGCACATCCCACCATTCGTAATACACCCTTTTGTTGAATTTACACTTGTTGGCATAATGCCCATGCTTCCCACACTTGAAACAAGTCACCTCCTCACAGAATTTTCTAGAGTGTTTCTTTTTGCATTTCTCGCACCATCTTTCTTCACTCCCTCCTCCTCTAAACTTCCTTGTACTGGACTTGCTTCTCTCATCGGGCTTCGCAGACCCCTCAAACTTCCTCTTTTCTCCAACCTCGGTCTTGTTGGCGGCTCTTCCCTTGATCATCTCCTCAACCGACTTGGCAGCCCAGATAGCTGCCTCCAAAGTAGGTTCCTGACACACTGGCACCATGTACTCTCATGGGAGTCCTTTTGCATACTTGTCGGTTTTTTTCAGCTCATTCGGAACATGATGTAAGGTGAACTCCATCTTCTCTGTGAATTTGTTGGTGTATTCATCAATAGACATGCTTCCTTTCTTCAAGGTAAGGAATTGGTTTTCTAGCTCGAGCAGATTTTGGGCTGAGCAGTACCTACGTTTGAACTGCACCAAAAACTCCGCCCACGTCAGTTGTAGGGGCTTATTGGGGCTTAGAGTCTTCCGCAGAGTGTTCCACCAACGAACCGCGCTTCCTCTGAACTGGCGTACCACAAACTTGGTTTGTAGTTTGCCTCTGCAACCACATGTCATGAAAGCTAACTCCATATCAGAGATCCAATCCATGACCCCAATCGGATCTTCCTTTCCAGTGAAAGTCGATGGCTTGCAAGTCAGAAAATCCTTGTACTTGCATCCATTCCTCTCGACTCCGTCACCTTAGTTGTTTTGTCGAACTATTGGTGGGTTGACTTGACCAACGGTTCCACTGTTGTTCCCCTCCTCAGTCTGCCCTTTGTTCAACTTGGGCTGTTCGATCTGTATGGTCGCTTCCTCTCGATTTTGTTGGAGAAAACGTCTAGTTTCCTCCATTTGACAATCCAACATCGCCTGGATCATCGCTTGCACTCCGACTATCGTTATTGGCTTAGCAGTGGCCACCACAACCGATATTTGCTCAATCACCGGGGGTTGGTTTCGGTTCACATTTGCATTCACGTGTCCGCTACGGGTTCTTGCCATCTTGATCTATACACCAAATAAGGTGAATCTAGATCTTTATTTAGGATTGATGTTTAAATCATCCTTATCACTCCAAAACGTTTACATGCTAGTTCTAATATTGTAGTCGTACGTTTAGGATCCTAAACACATATGGTTTCCAGATCCAGTCGACAACAGACCATAGATGATCCGAATAAATAACAGCATATAAGGCATAAAGCATTTAGCACATAAAAGCATTTTAGGCATAATTCCTAAAATAAGCTAGTGCTCACACCTCACAATCATCGCTTAGCATTCTAAGTTTAAGTCTAGAAATAAATCCCTATTCCTAGTTCGCTTAAACTAATGCTCTGATACCAACTGTGACATCTCCATTTTTACGGCCAGAAAAGACCGATTTTGTTTATGTTTTATAAAAATCAGAGTATCTCTTTTAATAAAAATGTTGCGGAATTTGTTCCCAGAAAAACATGATAATCGTGTTATCAAAGCATTTCTAAAGAAATATATTTTTATTCACTTTTAAAACATTTGGGATGTCATCGTCAATACAGAAACATAAGCATAAACAGAACTTACATTCATTTACTCTAGTGATCTACATCTCTTTTAAATCTCTCAGTATAATGTGACTTCATATCAACACCTGTGATATAAATAAACTGAGTGGGTCAGGTTGAGAAACCTGTTGAGTACATAGGGTTTTCAACCCACAATAATATAATTATTATGTTTAAACAATCAAACAATCAACCCAATTATCCATCCCCATTATCTTCTTTATTCTTAAGGATCTACCCTAAGAATAAGCTATTTCTCATTCATTCATTCCTAAGGATCATCCTAAGGAAACAACTTGAAGTCCATTGTTGCCGATGACACATTGGTCAAGCGCAGCTCCTAATCTTGTCACTAAGGCGCAACTGCCAGTATTGGGACATTTTCTATGAGGCGTTTCTGCCGGTATTAACCTTTAAACGCTACTGTCATGGTCATAAGGCTCCCTATTAGGCGCAGCTGCCGATACTGTCCTTAGAGCGCACCTGCTAGGATGTTTACCGTAGATCAAAAACATCTACGGGTTGTGGCGCAGCTGCCAATGCTCATCTATAGGGTACTAGGTCCACTGCTACCAATGTATACCTATAGGGCACTAGGTCCATGCTACTAATGTTCTTCTATTTCAGCTTTTATCCCTCATCATTCATCTACCCATGTTTTACCCAACATATTTTGTAGATATAAAATACTTTAGACAGTTTACATCATTTAAAACATGTATAAAAATCTTTCACCAGCATAGACAGCAAGTATTCAGAAAATATGCACACATGGCACGTAATTTATAATAAAATACTTCATATCTATGCGTAAGATGAAAGGGACCATGCACTCACATGAAAGGTGGTGACTCAGCACTCGGAACAGTGCTTCGATACTCTCAAAACAATTTCCCTTCGATAAAACCTAATACCAATACCACTAGGGTTTAGTCTAACGATAACCGCGACAAATTAATAGTCTAGCTATTATTATTATTATATAAGCGTTAAATAACACTCAATATAACTCATAATAATATCCCAAATACTCATTATAAGTTCCTAATAACGTTACTATATTAAAACATAAGCTATACTAAAGATAGGGTAGGCATAGCTCACTTACAGCGGATTTTCTTGAAAACCGGGCTTTGCTGGAGCAGCGTTAGCGAGCCGAAAGGCTCTTTTCTCGGGACTCCGGGATCCTTGGGGCTTCCTTCGGGTGCTAGGGGGTTTACCTAGGCTTTAGGGGGGGGGGGGGTTGGAAGGCTAGAGAGAGAAAGTGAGTTTGGGAGGTGTGAAGAAGAGGCTAGACCCGACACCTCTATTTATAGTGAAAATATCTGATGGAATCACCAAGTAGGGGAACCTACTCGCCGAGTTGGTGCATGTGGTGGCCTTCTGGTGGTGCCACGTGTCCAATTCTGGTGGTGCCACGTCACCCCCTATCGCGTATCAGCCTTCAAACTTAGAAAAATCATAACTCTCGCATACTAGCTCCGTTTTCGACGTTCTTTTTTTCAACGCGTAGGTAAAATCAAGATCTACAACTTTCATTTAGACTCTATCGGTTAATTCTCGACGAATCTCAAGTTTAACAGTAGGAGGCGTTTAGACTGTTAAATGACCGCGAAGAATTTGTAACTCCTTCATACAGACTTCGTTTTCGTTTATCTTTTTACCGTTGAGTTCCTATTAATGTGATCTTCAACTCTCATTTAGGTCGCGTAAGCCATAAACCGCCTCGAACTAAAATTCGAGTTTCGGGTCGTGCACTGTTAAGCCGAATCTTAGAAAAATCATAATTTCTTCATACAAAGTCAGATTTGGGCGTTCTTTTTATGGATTTTCTCGGTTTAACATATTCTATGACTTTCATTTAGATCACTAAGGCTAAAAAGTCCTCCATTATAAATTCACTATTTACGCTTCCCGGTGTCATGCCGGTTCCGTCGTGAAACTTCGACGGGCCATAACTTCTTCGTTATAACTCGGATTTCGGCGTTCTTTATATGTACGGAAACATTGTGACATATTCTACAAATTCGTTAAGATTATTTATTCTAAATAATATTTTGTCGAAAAGTCGTTTTCGACCCCTATTGCCTCTAAATCGACTAGCCAAGATCTGCGGGCGTTACAGGTAAGCTGAGGAATAAGTACCAAGTATGTTAGTGTGTTTTGCTTTTGAAAACTATCAAACAATTTATGTATGGATTTGTAACGTTAAAACAATGTACTTGATGTGAACAATGCGAGTTGTAATATATTGATGCATGGTGATGTTTATGTTATGATTCATGTATATTCATTGTGATGATATTCAATTTAAGTCACACAAGCCCTCGGACGTTTCCGCCTTCTGGTTCGGGGGTGTGACAAGACTTCACGGGGTAATAACATTATTTGGGTGATAGTGGATTGGTTGAAAAAAAGTGCCCCTTTTTGGCAACCAGAGAGAAAGAGACGTGAAAAAGACTTGGCTAAGATGTACGTGGAAAAGATAGTTACACAACATTAGGTACCACTATCTATCATTTCAGATCATAATAGTCAGTTTACATCAAGATTGTAGCAGAAGCTTCAGCTAGATCTTAATACAAGAGTGTATTTTAGCACAACCTATCATCCCCAAACTGATGGGCAGAGTGAAAGGACAATACACACTCTGGAGGATATATTATGAGCTTGTGTTATTAAGTATGGTGGGAGTTAGGATACTCATTTGTCTTTGGTGGAGTTTGCCTACAACAACACCTATCATTCTAGTATTGACATGAACTCGTATGAGTTGCTCTATGGCAAATCTTGCACTACCACATCTTGATTGGATATAGAAGAGAAACAGTTTGCGAGTTTGGAGATCATGCAAATTACTAAAGATAAAGTAAGAATAGTTCGTGATCATTTGTAGGTAGCACATGAGAGGCTAAAGAAATATCAAGACCATAAGCACATGCCAGAGACTTTTGAGGCATGTGAGAAGGTGATGCTGAAAGTGTCACCTTGGAAGGGAATTGTAACATCGAAAAAAATACAACCCAAAAATTTTTGTTTTAATAATAATAAAAATCATATACTGATCGTCATATCATGAAATTATACGTCAAATATCTCAACTCATAATAAAATGTTGTGAAACAATTGTGCCAAATCAAACTATGAATCAAAACAAACTCCCAGGATAAAGACTGAAGTTGTGGTGTGAGCGATGCCATCATCCCGAGCTCTTCCCTTTACTTGCGTAATTACCTGAAACCAAAACTGAAACTGTAAGCACGAAGCTTAGTGAGCTCCCCCAAACTACCACATACCATACAATAACATATAAGCAACTACTGGGCCTTGCCCATTGCATCGGACCAAAGCCCGGAAACTGCATCGGACCGGAGTCCGGAACTAACCAGGGTCTTTCCCTCTGCCTCGGACCGAAGTCCGGAACTGACTGAACATAGCATAACATAATCATAATACTGGCATAAACACATATACCTCATATTGCATCAGACCGAGGTCCGGAACACAAAATCACAAATATATGCTTGAATCACAAAGACATCAGGCACACTGAACTACTACATCAGACCGAAGTTTGGAACTACTGCTAACTAAACGGGCCGGCATTGTGGCCGTAGACCCGTTCTTACTGGAAGGAAACTCACCTCGTAGCCTAGCTGTTGAAAGAACTGCTCTGGAATCTGTCTACTGCGGCTCCGGTTTCACCCCGGCTACAATTTCCATAAGTACTCTCAATCAAATACTGATAATAATACTGAGGGTAAAATTACTATCTTACCCATGGTCAAAGTCAACATTCAGTTGACCTAACTCGTCGAGTTGGGTCACCAACTCGTCGAGTCCTTACTCTCACTTTCTTGCTTCTACTCGCTACTACTTGTCGAGTTTGGCATAGACTCGACGAGTTCCTCTTCGATACTAACACTCAGTTAATCTGCATCCGACTCGCCGAGTTGTATGAACAACTCGTCGAGTCCTCCTTCAACACATGAACACTCTGACTGTGAGTCGCCGAGTTGTATGAACAACTCGTCGAGTCTGTTCTTGAGGCATGAAGATTGCCTTGGACTCGCCGAGTCCTTCCATGAATGATTCTAACCTCCAGCTCACTGAGTCCATCTCTCACTTACTGGTTCCACTCAGCATAACTCAAAAAGGGGAAAACGGGGGACTCGCGACTCGACTCGTCGAGTCTGAAGAACAACTCGCCGAGTCGTATACATGCAATCACTATATACTCGATTCTGCTTGAATCCAGTTCATTCCATTCGTAGATCTGGGTTCTTAGGGCTTGTTTAACACGTAAAGTTTCCAACTTTACGTGTAAATAAACACCAAATGAAGGTTTTAAGGCTCAAAGCACACTATAAGAGTAGATCTAGGGCTTTCATGCAATATGGCTCCATAAAGGTATTAGATCTAGGCTTCTGGAACTCAAACATAGCTAGATCCGAAGGCTATTCATCTCAATGTGTCCTCTATGCTACTACTAAGCCAAGAAATGGTTCAAGGATAGCTTTAATGGTGTTCCAATGGGGATTAAAGCA
Organism: Lactuca sativa; assembly: GCF_002870075.4. Classification (NCBI taxonomy): domain Eukaryota; kingdom Viridiplantae; phylum Streptophyta; class Magnoliopsida; order Asterales; family Asteraceae; genus Lactuca; species Lactuca sativa. Next base: position 251,031,384 of record NC_056630.2, read on the forward strand.
TAGAAACAGAAAAGGGGCGAGTTATACCTTATTATACTCTGAAATGCCACAAAGATCTTGGATCTCCTTCTTCTCCTCTTGATCTACCTTCCTTCTTCTCTCAAGATCTTCAAAGAATCACACCAAAACACACAAAATCCTAACAGAGTTCTAGGGTTTCAAGAAGGATGCTCTGGGGGTGATGGGGGCTAACTTGAGGTCCCAAAAAGTTGATTAAATAGGGTGCAAACCCTTGAAATTAGGGTTTTATCCAGACTGGCGGACTCGCCGAGTCCAAAATATGGACTCGTCGAGTCGCCAACTTAAACGTGCTCAATATCCCGACTCTACTCGACGAGTCTAGCTACTGAATCGTCGAGTTCCCCTTGAAAACTTGAAAAATAATTATTTAAATAACATACCAGAATTTGTGGTGTTACAGGAATCATTCGCTTTGGAAAGCAAGACAAGTTAGCACCTCGATATAGTGGTCCACTTTTCGTATTGAAGTGTATCATCGATCAAGCTTATCGATTGGAGTTGCCACCATATTTAGTGGGGATTCATGATGTGCTCCATGTATGTTACCTATGGAAATGTCTAGCTGAAGAACCATACATTTTTCCCTTGGATGAGTTATGGGTAGATGAGTATAAACGGCAGATAGACAAGCCTGAAGCAATCTTGGAGCGTGAAACCAATCAAGTACGGAAGAAGAGGGTGAAGCTTGTGAAGATATTATGGAAGAATAAGAATCAAGGTGACATGAGTTGGGAGCTCGAGGATGATGTGACATCCCCAATTTCATGGTCAGAAAAGGCCGATTTGTTTATGCTTTGTTTTAAAAATCAGAATAATCTTTTAAAGAATACAGTTACGAAATTTGTTCCCAAAACAAAATATGATAAAAATTATCAAAGCATTTCTTTAACGAAATGTATTTTCATTATATAACAAAATCTCGGGATGTCATGTTCAATACAGACCAAAAGCATAAACAGAACAAAATAGACCTTACAACAGTTATTCATAACTACTGGCCTATAATCCAAAATCTATCGCCAAGTCCACCAACTTATACTTTTGTGCCATTACCTGTAATGCAAAGAAAACTGAGTGGGTCAGGCTTGGGAGCCTGGTGAGCATATAGGGTTTTCAACCCACAATAATATAATTATTATTTTTAATTATCAAACAATCAATTCAAATACCTACCCCCATTATCTCCATTTATTTCTTAAAGATTTATCCTAAGAACCAATTACCCTTCTCCCATTCTTTCCTAAGGATTGCCCTAAGGAACTGGCACAATGTCTAGTGTTGCCAAGGTTCTTAGATTACCTCTGGTGAACATGCAATTCACCATAATTAATTAACACCTAGTTGAAGAACACCTAATGAACACTTAGTTCCAATATTACCCAATGAACACCTAGTTCACAAACACTTAATGAACACTTAGTTCAATTATCCCTGATGAACACTAAGTTCAAATATCTAATGAACACTTAGTTCGAATATCCCTTGTGAACCCAATCACCTAAGGAACACAGAGAATGAAAGCTCTTAGTCCAAACAACGTGATAATAAAGTATATCTCGATCCTGCAAAACCACTAATGTTATAAACACATATAAATTATATTTCTAAAACAATATATCCCATCCCGTCGATCCCCACATACTGACCCTATACAATGATCTTACGAGATCTAGCCTAAGGAATCGATATGAACCACAAACTGACGAAGCTTCTTCGGAAATTCCCTGGCAGAAAACGAGGATCAATAAAGACATTAATTGAGGGGAATGGAATAAGTTTCACCACGAACCTTCATTCATAAAAGAAAGAACCACAAGACAGTTAAGTCAGAGGTAGTTATCTAGATAACAACGCCTAGGTGTGGTCTGACTATCATGAGGTATTATACCCCCAGACTCTACCTATCCCAACATCGAACTTTGCCTAGCAGTGGCCTGAATACATGAGGTATTTCACCCCTAGACGCACCCTATCCAGCAATATAACACCAGAAATACCTAGCAGTGGTCTATTACCGACACACTTTATTAGGCAGTCTACAAAGTTCCCTTGATTACTCTGTGAAAGAAAACGCTGAGATATGAAGCTCGGTCGATCACTTCATAAAAGAAACGCTGACTCCAAAGCTCTATCATAATAAAAGTATGGGGAAATACTACTAGAGTACTCCCGTATGCTCCCGCAACCGACACACAAAATTGTGAAAAAGCCTTTGTACATGATAGTACTTCTGGCACATTATAGTACTCTGGTATGCGAAAGACTCGTACCCGAGAACGTAATAGTACCTTGGCACAAGCAGCACCCAAGACACAGAGCTTTGAAAAATACTTCGTACATAAAATTTATTTCTGTACGTAGGACGTACTCCACCGATCATCAATCTCACCCCACACGTACTCTTAATAAGAGACTACCCAAATTCCAATCTTAATTGAACTAAACATCCCATTTAAGTCTTAACCCATCACTAGGCAAACCTACAATGTCTATAATCAATTTTTGATGTTATCTCCATTTAGGAAACGCTAACTAGTGTATACTTAACACAAGGTTTTAAGTAATATTATCATATATACACATCTTAACACATATTGAACCATATCTGATTCGCACGTTGTATATTATCAAATATATCTAACATGTATTTCGGACAATGACAAATACTTCACATACATATGTATATTTCATATTAAAATCAATACTCGTATTTAATATCACGTTCCTAAAAGGGACTATACACATGATACCTTATCGAATGAATACGCAGTTCTAAAATACATAATCCGTACTCCCAGATCTTAAATTTGCCTCATTACCTAATATATATTCCCGGATCTAAAACTAACGTCTTGATCTGATCCATACCATTGGATCTAAAACTAACCTCCTGCTCTGATCCATACTCTCGGATCTAAAACAAGTTTATCTCTTTATCCTTTTATCTCATGGTCCAACCCACCTTTTATCACCTACCAACAACCTCATCTACTCATGTTCTACCCAACATATTTTTAGATACAAAATACATATATAGTTTAACTCATTAAAACTTATATAATTCATCCATTCCATAATCATCTCAAATAAACAACAATATATTATACACATAGCACGTATTTCATAGCAAATACTTAATATTTATGTGTTAGAAGAAAGTGACCACACACTCACTTGATTAGAAGATGATCGGACAACACTACGACTTGTAGAAGTAGTATTCTTGGGTAGATCTGGAAGATCTTCACAAAAACGGGCTTCTCGCGGGCAGAGCTTCGGCTCGGGAATCTCACTTCTCGGGATCCTCGGGGCTTCGGAACTTGCTCCGGGGCTCGCGAATGATACCGGGGCTTCGGGATATAATTGGCATGCAAATCGAGGCAAAAAATAGAGAGAAAGGAAGAAAAATGGCAAAGGAATCCGCTGATCTCGGTTTCTATTTATAGGCTGCTGGGTCTGGGATTACGTTGGGCATAATTTTGGAGTACGCTGGGCGTAATCTTTGGATAAGCTTTGGTAGGCGTGCCATGATCTTCAAAAATTCATAACTTCCGCATACGAGCTCCGTTTTTGACGTTCTTTATATCCACGCATAGGTGAGATTATGTTCTACATCTTTCCTTTAGACTCCATTGGCTAATTTTGAATTTATTTTTATTATATTATTTTTAGTAGGCCGGGACCTAAAAACTCCGTTATAAATTCATAACTTCTTCATCCGACGTCCATTTTCGCCTATCTTTTTACTGTTTCACTACAATTGACGAGATCTTCGATTCTCATTTAGATTGTTTTGGCTAAAAACTGCTCGATCTCAAATCGAGTATTCGGGCTACATACTGCTAAGCTAAAACTTAGAAAAATCATAACTTCCTCATACGAAGTCAGATTTAGACGTTCTTTTTATGTACGCTCACGGTTTAACGAACTCTACGACTTTTGTTTAGATCGCTAAGGCTAAATATCGCTCTAACATAAATTCACTATTTACGTCGCGTTGTGTCGTGCCGATTCTGTTGCAAAACTTCAACAGGTCATAAATTCTTCGTTATAACTCAGATTTCGGTGTTCTTTATATGCACAAAAACCTTGTAACATATACTACAACTTAGTTGAGATTATTCATTCTAAATAATCTTTCATCAAAATCCATTTTTGATGCCTATCATATCTAAATTGACTAGCCCGGATCTACGGGCGTTATAGATGAGATGAGGGCTCATTACCCTCGCCTTTTCATTTCAGTTCCTGATTCAGAAACAGAATCTTCCTAAGGAAGGGAGGATTGTAAGGACCCGAATTTTCCCACTTTGTCATTGTGGTTAGTTCCATTGCATTTTTATATTAAGTTACTTTGTATTGATTTAAGTTAATTTTTTGGGGCTTAAGTGTAATAAATGGTTACTTGATCATGTATATGTTTCATATAGTCATTTTTACAATCTTTGAGGGGCTAACATGAAAATTTGTATTTATACACCACTTATCCCTAATCCATGGTTAACAACAATTTGTAGCCAACAAACCCTATTCTAAGCCTCCACCTTGTTGAGAGAGTGTTCTAGGGTTCTTTCCTTTGGTGGTGAGCTGAAGTGAAGAAGGGGGTGAAGTTATTGGTGAGTTCGGTGGACATTTGGTGGAATTCTTGAAGCTTCTTCTTTAGCATCCTTTTGGTGATTCATTTATGGATTTCCAGAAGGTAAAGAAATCTATCTATGGTTTATTTTGTTTTCCTACAAATCACACACAAGAAGAAACCTTGAATGAGGAAAAACTCTTGGCTTTGCTGTGTTAGTTAGTTCCATTCTTGTTCCTATCATTCTAGTCACTTAGAAATGGTCTTGAGGGGTTAAGATTATCCCAATAGAGGTTTTGATCGGACCCAAACTAAGCAGATTAAGGTTATCAATCGAAAATAAAAAAATTTGTAACTTTTCAGTTCTCATGACGTGAGCACTCATTTGCCACGTCGTGACGATGAGACTTTGAATGTTTAGGATCGCGTCGTATACTTGGCCACGATGTGAGCATCCGTTTTCCATGTCGTGATGATGTGGAATTGACTGGTCAAATCTTAATGATTATTTGTATCACGACATGGACATCCTAGTGCCACGACGTGATGACGGAAACTAACTGGGCCAGAATCGTGATACACACTGAGCTCACGACGTGGCACCTTCATGGTCACGACGTGAGACCTATGTGGACAGAACCATGTTTATTTTATGATATGTTTTTGATCAATTATTTGGGTCTTCTGTTTGGGGTGTTATAGTGCATGTGTAAATGTGCTTTTTTCTCTGTTCATATCTCCATATAACTTTGATTAGAGATGAGTCATTTCTTGTGGTTGTTTGTCACACCCCAAAACCAAGAACGGCGGAAACGTTCTGGGGCGGAGGACGTCATGTAAAGTATCATAACACAGTATAATAGTAAGCAAGTAAACAACATCATCCATTGCATTAAGTATATAATTTTAATACAAGCGTGTTCTGTAGTATATACGATACTAAAATATGAACCAAAAATATAAGAGGAATCTCATATACACTCCTTCTCAAAAGCTGTCATCGGTACTTGTCTACTGATGACCTGAGAATACAAGTTATTTTGAAAGCGAGTATCAACATTAAAGTTGGTGAGTTCATAAGTATTTAGTGTCTATTTTTGTATCAAAATGTTATAAACAGTGTTTGAAGTACGAATTTGTAAACGTTTGTAGTAAAAGTATGCGAATGTTTGTAAAAGTTTGAAACTCCTAGAAAACCCTATATTTTCTACTAAAAGTAGCCTTCTACCAAGGAACGACTGTTTTGTATGTTTGTTTCTTGTAAAAGTGTGTCATTTTCCCAAGTGCAACTATCATTTATCAAAATATAGTTTGTACATTAAGGTTTAAGTGAAATGATCACTAAATAAATATAAAGGGTAAATTAATGTAGTACTGTAGTGTTGTATTATAGGAACTACTGTTGTACTAATTACCTTAAATTGGATTTATATTAAGGTATTATGTGATTAATTGTACCATACTATCGACGGAAAACACGACATTGTAAGTCGTAAAAAGGTATGACGTTTGGCACCCGCAAACCTGCAGGTCCGGCTGTAGCTAGCAGCAAGGTGTAGGATAGTCAATCCAATATAGATCTATACACAAACTCACGCTCTCCTTCTAAGAGACTCTGGCTACAATTCGGGCCATGACATTGAAGGCATGCTCCGATACAGTGGATCACATTTATGTTAACGTATTCTTGTATATGTGATGTATTGTTACTCATCATAGTATCGTTGTATATGTTCTCATTCTAGTATAGTTGTATATGTTCTCATTCTAGTATAGTTGTATATGTTCTCATAGTAATAAGTAATGACTCATGAATGAACTGACTCTTGTATGTTTCATTGAACTGGAAGTAGTAAGTAGTATAACTCTAAACTATGCCTATTATAGTTTATTTGTAAACTTGTTGAATGATTGAATGTACTGAACTGAGATAAAAGTCTTTATATCGATACATATATACCTAATATATAAGTAAGGGTTCAACGACACTCGGACAAACAACCGGGTACTTTAAGACCACAACCAAACAAGGACAGGAAGTAAAGTGGGTTATCTCTCCTAAGTCCTTTAAAACTTAGTTATATAACTATATATGTAGTAGACATGGTTTTAACAATATATAAGTTTGAAAACTGTAAAAGAAAGGTTTAGTAGAAAAGTGAATTTGATAAAGAGTTTGACATGTAAAATAGTTTGATAACAGTTTAAAGTCATTTGTTTGGTAAAATAGTTTAAAGCATGAAAAATCCATTTGTATGTTGGTTATTAATCACATGTGATTGATCTAATAACCAACATGGTTCAAATTGTATTCCCTCCAATAAAGCATTTTAAAAACATTTAAAAGCATTTCAAAGGTTAATTAAGGGATATGAACTCACCTGCAGTGAGTGGCTTGTTCGGAAGTGTCGGAAGTGTTGGACAAGGTGCTAGGTGTCAAGTAAGGACTTGAACACACACAATGATCCTAGTTAACATATAATAAACATATATGTATCCAATTACTCTATTAACAACTAATTAACAAATTTAAGACGTCCCAAGACATGTAAAACACCTTTTATAAGTGTTATAAGTCACAAGGGTTGCATCTAAGTGTTGTAGGGCATTGCTATTCAGTTTGGGGTTCAAGGAAAACCCCATATTGGAGTTTACGGTTTTATGAGCATCACCCAATGAGTTTACGGTTGTAAACTCATGGGTTTACGGCCGTAATCTCATGCCCCGTAGACTATGAGTTGTTTTGAAGCTCTACAAGTCCTTAGAAACATTTCTACTTGAAGCACAAGCCTATGGAAGGGATTAGGGCACCATTTCACTCCTAAGTGGAGTTTACGGTCCTTAGACCATTTTCCTTTGGGTTTACGACCGTAAACCCCTATGGTTTATGGTCTTTTGATGTTTTCAAGTCCTTAACTCATCAAGGAAGGGATCTAAGCAAGTTTCTAAGGCTTATGGGGGACTACGGCACACTTTGGCACCCTAATTTAGCGTTTACACTCCAAGAACATCTTGGACTGCAAAAACCTTGTTCTTGGTATTTCTTGGGTGTTTTCTTGATGTATGGAAGTGTAACAAGCTCTATAAGACTCTAGGATAGAAGTACTTACTATGTATAAGCTTGAAAGGTGTTAAAGGCCCAAGAACACTAATGTGTGTTCTTGGTGTTTTTGAAGATCTAACCTTTTGGAATGATTTCATGGATGGAAGTGTGTTAGATCACTAGATTAATTAATATATCAACTTAATAGGGCTAGAAACACTTACAAGTTGAAGATTTTGAAGAATTGTTGGATGATACTTGAGAGACTTTTGAGATTTGGATCTTGGTTTTGTGAAAAATGACAAATAATGACTAAGTGTCAATTATATACCCCCACACTAGGGCTTATGGTCGTAAACACCTTTGTTTAGGCCGTAAACTCCAAAATCTTGGAGTTTTGGAATAATATTGTTGCACAATAAACCCTAGGGCATCCCCTCTCCTGATATTTCCTGAAGTACTAAACTTAAAACCCTCAAACTTAATCCAAAAAGCTTGAAAGTTAGCAGAAACTATTTTGACTTCTATTGAATTGAATGGTTGTACAGAATAGAAATTTCGGGTTGTCACATCATCTGCCCCTCAGAAGAAATTTCGTCCCGAAATTAGAGTTTAAGCAAATAATTAATTACAAATAACTAAGTAAAAAAGACAAGGATATTTCAGTTTCATCTTATCCTCTCGCTCCCAAGTGAATTCATGTCCTCGCTTGCATTCCAACGAACCTTCACTATCAGGATACGGCTTTGTTTCGTTTGCTTGACCTCCCGGTCCATGATCTCCACATGTCCTTCCACGAATTTGAGGCTCTCGTTGATCTCGATCTCGTCGAGTGGGATTACAAGAGTCTCGTCGGACAAACACTTTTTCAAGTTTGAGACGTGGAATGTGGAATGTACGTTACGAATTTCATTGGATAGATTGAGTTTCTAAGCTACAGGGCCGATTCTAGCAAGAATCTTGAAAGGCCCTATGTACCTTGGATTTAGAATTCCACGCTTTCTGAAGCGTATCAATCCCTTACAGGGTGAGACCTTCAATAGAAGACCGTCACCCACCTGGAATTCCAACGGTTTCCTTCGTTTATCAGCATAGCTTTTCTGTCGGTCTCTAGAGGCTTTCAATCGTTCACGAATCTGAACGATCTTCTCTGTCATTTCCCGAATGATCTTCAGACCCATGAGAGTGCTGTCAGGACCTCATCCTTTAGCTAACTGGGTGTCGCCCACCTCAGCCTAGCACGGAGGGGATCTGCACTTCCGGCCATAAAGGGCTTCGAATGGAGCAGCCTTGATGCTCGTGTGATAACTATTATTGTACGAAAATTCGACAAGGGGAAAGTGAGTATCCCATGCCTTTCCAAAGTTGATCACACAGGTTCTCAACATATCTTCCAGTGTTTGGATGGTTCTCTCACTTTGTCCATCGGTCTGAGGATGGTAGGTTGTACTCATGTCTAGCTTCGTTCCTAGGGAACTTTGTAGTGACTGCCAGAACCTCGAAGTGAACCTACTATCTCTATCGGAGATAATGGATATAGGAACACCATGCAGTCGTACGATTTCCCTAATGTATGTTCTCGTAAGCTTCTCCATCTTGTCAGTTTCTTTGATAGGCAGGAAGTGTGCAGATTGGTCAATCTATCGACGATGACCCATATGGTATCAAGTCCACCCGTTGTCTTGGGAAACTTGGTTATGAAATTCATAGTGATCCGCTCCCACTTCCATTCTGGTATTTCTGGTTGTTGCAGGAAACCGGAGGGTTTCTGGTACTCAACCTTAACCTTTGCGCAAGTAAGGCATTTACTTACGAAGGTAGCAATCTCTGCTTTCATGTTAGGCAACCAGTATAACTTTTTAAGATCCAGATACATCTTATATGAACCTGGCTGAACGGAATACCAAGTTTTGTGCGCCTCGGTCATGACCAAGTCTTGGAGGCCACCGTGTTTCTGTTTCCAGATCCGGTCCATGAAATATAAGGCTCTGCCACCCCTGGCTTCTAGGTTCTTATCCATTCCTCTAAGGGATTCACCTACCACGTTTTTAGGCTTCAAGTTGAGCCTCTTGAATTTGTGTAGATAAGTGTGAATGAATAGTCATTGTCAACGATTTAACCCTTCGACCAGAATATTCTTTCTGACTCAGGGCGTCTGCTACTACGTTAGCTTGACCCGGATAATAACGAATTTCACATTTGTAGTCATTGAGTAGCTCGACCCACTGTCGTTGTCTCATGTTGAGCTCCTTCTGATCGAATATGTCTTGTAAACTCTTGTGGTCTGTAAAGATTGTGCTCTTCGTACCATACAGGTAGTGTCTCCAGATCTTCAGGGCAAACACAATTGCCCCCAGTTCAAGATCGTGTGTGGCGCAGTTGACTTCGTGTGTCTTCAGCTGTCTCAAGGCATAGGCGATGACCTTACCTCGTTGCATCATAACACAATCGAGCCCTTGGTTGGATGCATCACAGTATACAATGAAGTCTTCTATCCCTTCGGGGAGGGATAGTATCGGAGCAGTGCATAAGGCTCGTTTCAGGATTTGAAACGCTCTTTCTTGTTTCTCTTCCTAGTCAAAGGCCACTCCTTTCTGGGTCAGTGTGGTAAGAGGTTTCACAATGCGGGAGAAGTTTTGTATGAACCTGCGGTAGTAGCCAGCGAGACCTAGAAATTAACGAATTCCTGGAGGTGTCTTCGGTGTTGACCAGTTCTCAATAGCCTTAATTTTGGATGGGTCCACGTGGATTCCCTCTTTGCTAACCACGTGTCCTAAGAATTCGACTCTTCGGATCCAAAATTCACATTTAGAGAACTTCGCATAGAGCTTCTTCGTTCGTAAAGTTCCTAGAACTTGTCGCAGGTGATCACCATGCTCTTCCTTGCTTCGAGAGTAGATCAGGATGTCATCAATGAAGACGATAACGAACTGATCCAAGTAAGGTCGACATACTCTATTCATTAGATCCATGAACATTTCGGTCGCATTGGTCAATCCGAATGGCATCACCACGAACTCGTAGTGTCCGTTACGAGTTCGGAAGGCTGTTTTTGGAACATCCTCCTCTAGCACTCGTAACTGGTGATATCCGGATCTTAGATTGATTTTGGAAAAGTAACTCGCCCCTTGCAGTTGGTCAAATAAATCGTCTACGCGAGGCAGAGAGTAATGATTTTTGACCGTCAGTTTGTTGAGTTCTCTGTAGTCGATACACATACGGAATGATCTGTCTTTCTTCTTAACGAACAAGACCGATGCTCCCCAGGGTGAGCAGCTTGGCCTAATAAAGCCCTTGCTGAGTAGTTCATTAAGTTGACCAGATAGTTCCTGCATCTCAGCTGGTGCTAATCGGTAGGGCGATTTGGCTACTGGGGTAGCTCCTGGGACTAAGTCGATTCTGAACTCGACTTGTCTTTACGGAGGTAATCCTAGTAGTTCTTCTGGAAAGATGTCGGGAAAGTCGCTCACTACCGGAATGTTCTTTAGTTCCTTCGTTTCTAGGCTCGTATCGAGATCGACATGAGATCGATTGGAAATTAATGGCTATCTAGAGTTAGGGTACATCCTATGTATATGCTATTTGTGCTCTCAGTTTTTCCATTTTCCATTTCTATAGTGAATGGTTCCTTAAGTGTGCGTGGTTCTTGTTTAAGTAGGCGAGTGAACTTATCATTTATCAAGCTTCTCTCTGCACCGCTATCAAACAGTATGCATGCATAAGAGTTTTCGAGGAGAAACGTACCAGTCACCATCGTAGGATCAGCAACTGCTTCTCCGTGGCCTATAGCCAGAACTCTTCCCGCTCCACCAGCATTTCTTGCTTTGGGGCAGTCCCTTTCGTAGTGGCCCACTTCACCACATCCATAACAAGCCTGGCCTACACTAGCTCCGGGAACTTGGGTGATCGGCCTTGCCGGAGATTTGCAGAAATGGATAGTGTGTCCTTTCTTGTTGCAGTTGGAGCACTGCATTTCACGGCAGGGACCGTTGTGGTGGAAGTTGCATTTGTTGCATTTTGGCAAACTTCCAGCGTACTGTTTCACTGGAACAGCAACAACGGGTTCGATCGCAGCATGAACCGCCACGACTTTCTGCTTTTTAGCAGCCTGTTGTTTCTTCTTGTCATCCCAGAACTTCTGTTTGTTGTCAGCGGGTTTGGAGGGTTCTGAGATGGCCAGGGTTGTTGTTGATGATAGGGATTGGAATCCATGATCGACGAGTCGTTGTGCCAATTGTTTGGCACTGTCGAAGGTAGCAAGGTGTGAAGCTAAGACATTTCCCTGATACGGAGGCACCAGTCCCCATATGTACCTTTCGATCTTTTTCCCTTCAAAAGTGCAAGCGACAAACTTGACTTTACTCGCAGCAGGGCAGGAAATAATTTCGAAGACCGACTCCGTCTTCTCGAACCATTGCGAGAGGGCAATGACTCCGCCAGTCCCAGTGAAGGACTTTGGATTGCAGTTAGTGAAGTCCTTGTAGGAGCACTCTCTCAAGTGCACAAAGAGTTCACCTTGAGTAGAGTTAACAAGGGTTCCACCTCTGCTGGCATTAGTGGAGTGATATTGAGACATGGCAGTTGCCACTGCCGCAGCTACTGCAGCATTTAGAGTTGCGGTATCGATTGCCGAAGGAGGTGGTGGTGGAGGAGGTGGAGGATTACGCCTTGTTGATTTTCGAGGAGGAATCCTTCAACTATAAGTTTAAAGAAAATGTACATGGTGGTTAGAATCAATTGTAAGCATAATGAGAGAGTTCCATGGGCTAAATCGTCATAGCCCAACAGTTGAATGGGTGCGTGATTTGAAATAGCAGTATAGCAGAAGAGTAGGAAAAACACAAGAGTACTGATTTTTCCAATAGATTAGATAACTGCCAATATTACTGGTATTACTGATGTAAACGAGTTTGGGAAAAACGACCTAACAGTAGGCCTTACATCAAACCATATGAGGGAAAATGTTTGACAGCTTAGTAGACTACATAGTATACTGAAAGATAGGAATATTTTACAGACAAGTGCTACATAGAGCACATATACGAAATGCTATTCCTTCGTCAAAAGAAAAGATGTGCTAGACATCTTCTAACGGCGATGGGAATTCCTCGGGCGAACCCTAAGATCTGCCACTTGACGAACCACCTCTTGAAGGTGTCGCTCATGAGCCCTTTGGCGAACTCGAAGGTCTATGAATTCAGCTCGGGAGGTAGCCAACTGTTGCTGCAGAGTCTCATTGGTCCTTCTAGTCCTTTCCATTGATTCTTCGAGACGACGAATGCGGACCATGTTGACACCAGAGTGTGCATCAATTTCCATGACTCTGTCGATGGCCGCTCGACCTTGTTCGACATTACGAGCAATTCTGCGGACCATGACGGGCAAAGCTCGATCTGCAGAGCCACCTTCGCTAAGGTCGTAAAAGCTTCGGTCCCCATAGTAAGGTAAGGGTTGACCCTATTCGTTGCTCTAGCGATTCAATTTGGTTGCCCACAAGGGTGTGGGACCTGGAAAAACTGGTCGGGGGTTGTTGTTTGGGGCTTGACCTACTTGGGGTAGGTTGTTGACTTCAAGCTCAGAGTCAGAACTATCAGAGAATCCTTTAGCATTATGATCATCCAAAGGGATCGGGTGATCATCTTCTGGTCCTTCTTCCATCTATCCTGCATTGCCTTCGTTTGGAAAGTACGGGTCACCATGATGGAATCCACCCATGGTATCTACGCGAGAAAAGGGGTATAAGAATCTTACATAAATAGACGTACTACTTAAGATAGTTATAAGTTGATCTTTATCAGTTATGCTAATACTTGTCTAGTATATACCAGTTATATGAAATCGAGGTAGGATAGTCCTTCAAATAAGTGGCCCTAACTCCAAATCCACAACCAAACAAGGACAGGAAGTAAAGAAAAGGTCACAGATTCTGAGTCTATAACACCTAAATTCCATACAACCTTAGCGTATCCACTTAACAACTATTGACCTACTTGATAGAGACCTTTTTAGTTCTCAAATATGTAAATATAGTAACACAAAATACTCTTATAGTATTTTAGACTTATGTTCTGTTCTAGTGTTTTCATTGTAGTAGTGTTGGTAAGTTTTTAGACTTGTTTCCATATCACAACCATTCTAGGGCATATGCTAATCACTCCTAGGACCAGCATAGTTGATCAGGCTATACCACTCCCAAGACTGACCATACATCCCCGAGCTTACTTGTGATATTCAACAATCGTAATACTTTTGTATTTGTCATTGTGACACTGATTTTATTATGAATGCCGAATTGTATACATACTTAAATATTTTATTATTTAAAAGTATATCCTCTTGGTCAGAGTGTCCTTAACTCATCAAGGAAGGGATCTAAGCAAGTTTCTAAGGCTTATGGGGGACTAGGGCACACTTTGGCACCCTAATTTAGGGTTTACGGTCCAAGAACATCTTGGACCGCAAAAACCTTGTTCTTGGTGTTTCTTGGGCGTTTTCTTGATGTATGGAAGTGTAACAAGCTCTATAAGACTCTAGGATAGAAGTACTTACTATGTAGAAGCTTGAAAAGGTGTTAAAGGCCCAAGAACACTAGTGTGTGTTCTTGGTGTTTCTTGAAGATCTAACCTTTTGGAATGATTTCACGGATGGAAGTGTGTTAGATCACTAGATTAAGTAATATATCAACTTAATAAGGCTAGAAACACTTACAATTTGAAGATTTTGAAGAATTGTTGGATGATACTTGAGAGACTTTTGAGATTTGGATCTTGGTTTTGTGAAAAATGACAAATAATGACTAAGTGTCAAATATATACCCCCACACTAGGGCTTACGGCCATAAACACCTTTGTTTAGGCCGTAAACTCCAAACTCTTGGAGTTTTGGAATAATATTGTTGCACAATAAACCCTAGGGCATCCCCTTTCCTGATATTTCCTAAAGTACTAAACTTAAAACCCTCAAACTTAATCCAAAAAGCTTGAAAGTTAGTAGAAACTGTTCTAACTTCTATTGAATTGAATGGTTGTATAGAATAGAAATTTCGGGTTGTCACATTGTTTAAGTACTTGTTTGGAAACATAACTTGCACCTATACTTGTATTCTTGCCTAATTGGTTTTGTGTGATGTTATAAATTGAATGTCAAGAGTTAATTATAACATGGACATGTAAAGTTATTTGATGATGCAATTGAATTTAGGAATCCTTTGTATGCTAGAATTATTAAATTAATCATTTGGTGCAACTTAAGAGAGTTAGGACCATGCTAGAAGTGAGGATTATTTGTATGGTTAAATTGTGATGATATGCATGTTATATTTATGTTTTGTTACTAGTGAATGAAACTAGGATATGCATGCTAGAAGTTGCTTTGATGAAATATGTATTACTTTGAAAGATCTAGTATGCTCAAGAATCATGCTAAAGTGATATTGTTAATTAATATATGATTCTAATGGGTCACACTAACAACAACTTGATACAATTGACTAATTATTAGAAATGGGTTTTAATAAATATTCAATAAAACCTTATAATTAATTAGGAATTATTTTTTTTTTGGAAATAATAATTTTCATTAGCAAAAGTAACATAATATATATCATATGGTCTGCTTTATTAAGTCATGTAAAACATTTTGAACTAGAAAATCACTTTTGTATTTTACCAAAAAGTTAAGGTTTATATTTTACAAAAGAGTTTATAAAATTCACAGACTTTATATTTCTTTTATTAGTCAGAAATACAACTTCCTATATGCTAGACAAGATAGGGCATTTAATTAAACAAATGGAAAGTAAGACATGTCTAAAAGCATGGGGGATCACTTAGACTTTAGTGGACATGATATGCCTAAAGTTCTAAGGGCCTAATGATAATGAAATGTCTTTATGAAGTAAGAAAGGCTTTCATTTTGGTATGCAAAATCTGAACTCCTCTCTATCTCTCTCATTCTCTCTTGCTTTTGAATATCAAGAGTTCAAGTTAATTGCATTTTTACTCTCTTGAAGTTCATACTTTGGTTTTGAACTTTAAGCTTAAGAGTTTTAACAGTTTTACAAGACTAGCATCTCAAATAAGGTTGAGTTTTTTTTGGTGTCTCAAAGGTTCCACATTCTCCATTAACTTCCAAGCCTCCCTTAGAGGATCCAAAGTCTACAAAGGTTGTTAAACTCTTCTTCATCTCTTGGTGCTTGTTTTTTTTTCAAACTTTGCAAGAAGATCCATGGTTGGTTATAAACTTGTTTTATGTTGTTCAAAATCAAACACTTTCGTTGCTAAATTTTATGTTTTTGAAACAAATTTTTGAATAAAAACCCAACAATTGGTATCGGAGTCATCATTGCAAGTTTGGTTAGATTTTATGATTTTTGGAAATCTTAAATTCTGGAAACTATGAATAACTTGTTTTTAAGAGAAAATGAATTTATACATATTTTATTTGACAACTTTATAATTGTTATTTTTTTACAAGAGTTTTCATGCATATTTTGTCATTAAAGTTGTCTTATAAAAACAAAGATTGTTTAATGTGTATGTTGATATGTATGATGTGCATAAATAAGCCAATACCCTTTGTGTTGTTGTGTTCATCGTTTTGTTAAAAATTGGTTGTAATAATTTATTTATTCATATGGTATGTAATGAATTAAATAGATTAGTTTTTTTGGTTTCTTTTTGTAAGTAATATATTAGTTTTTAGAAAAAACTTATTTATACAAAAATGTAGCAAGAAATGAAGATGAGGCCATTTTTTGGAAACCAAAAGGGTGATTTTCGCAACTATGAGGTATGCAGGAAAAAGGTAACTTTTCTGCAAACTGTTGCAAAAGTTGTTGCTATTGGCAATTTCCCTTGGAGTTGTTGTACCTAATGCAACCTTTTCTGAAAAGTGTTGCATGTTGCTGAATTATTACATTCAAGAAGTTTTTGCAACATTTTGCAAGCAATGGGTGTTCTCTCAAGTGGGAACTTCCACAACAACATAGAAGATTTTTGGTTCCTTTAAATTTTACCTTTAGGAACGGACTTGTCATCTTTTGTGTTGTTTCACAAAAATATCATTAGTTGGTTATGTTTGTGCACATATGTTTTATGCGTGCTTGTGTTGTTTATTTTTATACAATTATTATGTATGGTTGATAAATTAGTTTTTCACATGCTAAAATAATTTTGGACAAAATAAAAATCACATGGAGTTTGGTTTTCAAAATTTATAATGTGGACATAAGATGTAACAAGTAATTATTTTAATATATAAAATCCGATTTAATAAAAACGTTAATAACGACAAATTTTGAAATACGCAATTATAAGTTTTAAAATTGTGATTTTTTGTAACTTATACAAAATCCAAATATATAAGTAATAAAATGAAGTTTTATTAACAATATAAAAGGTTCACATGCGCTCAAACTCAAACTTAATACTGGTTATTAAAATTGAATTGTGTCAAATTATATAAAAACTAGTTTTTTATATAGAACCTTTTAAAAATGATTTTCTTTTGAAAATTGGTACCATGGCTTATTATATGCATGTAATAATCATGATATCATATGTTTTTAAAACTAGATTATAAAACATATAAAAGACCCCTTACAAACCTCAAATATGTGCAATCCATTTTGAAGAACACTTGCACATCTCTTGTATACACTAGTGAGATAAAGGATACATAACCGCTTAGTGCTATCTTTTGATGGTCGGAATGTATTTGCGATTTCTATAACCAAGTTATAGGCCGATTAGACAAGTTTTTCAAATTGGATGATTTGATCAGAAACCTTTTGTAATAAAGGTCACATAAGCAAGAGAGTTATGAGGCATAGATGAGATCAAACATGTCTGATTTAGTTTGTTATTAGTGATCCTATAAATCTAGGAATTATATAGTAAGATATAATTGATAATTGATATATACCGGGTTGGATTCAGATGAATGGGATAAAGTTCAGCTAAGAATTTATTTGTTTTGCAACTTGGATCTTAGAATTTGATGATTAATGTTTTTAGAAACTATAAGGATATTAATTATTAAAGGTTTAAATACTAAAAATACTAAATGAATTTTGTAGAAAAATAATTCATTCTCATTACCATGAATTGTCATAATTCTTTAATGACTTGAAAAACAATAACATTCAATAAATACAACTTCAATGAATGGGTTCATGTCTTGAGAGGCAATCTCGTGATAGATGTTAAATTGTATACACTTAAAGGTCCTAGTCCTAAATAACACTCTTTGAGCAATAGACTTGAACATGATACCTAGTAAAGGTGTCACTATGATGCACCAGATGCTTCTAACATCACACTAGGAATAGTTATTCCTGACTTCCCAAAAGTCTTGGATAATTTAGATAAATATCTGATGATATAAAGGTTAAGCGGTATTCAAATTAATACACTGATATTTTGTTTTAAACTAGTCCAAAGATTGGAATAGTGCATGGTTAAAAGAACCATCCTGAGTGATCTAAGAGAACCATGTTTTATGGCCTGAACACCTTTAAGCTAAAGAAATCCCGTAAGGCCCTCATAAATGGATATTGCTTCTTTTGTTAAGAAATAGTACGTTGGAAGAGGAACTACTCCTACTATTTGGAAAGAAAGTCTGGACGAGACTAGTACTTCAGGTATCTACTAGATAAAACTCTTACTTTTCATATAGCACTCAAGTACTTTGTACTTAATGGTAATTTAATATTTGTAAATGGCCTGCAGATATTTACAAAAGAGCAACTAGCTGAGCACAATCAAGTTGGAATTGCACTCTTGGAGTTTAGTTTGCTAATTATGTTAGGAACATAATGTACATGTATTGTGAAACAATGTTTGTTTTGGAACAATGCATGTTTTAATTAATTTGTCTAAATATATGTCTCGGTTAATTTATGAATGATTGACCATTTACTTTAATCGGTTTTCATAATGATTACCTTAATATTTGGAAATGATTAAAAATCTTTTTTTATCATACAAGATCTCTTAATAAGAATTATGAAGTAAATATCAATGTTTTATAAATAACAAGTTCTATATGCAAAATACTTCTGACTTAAACTTTTTTTAAATCAAACTCACATTTGACATTTTTATCTTTATTATACAAATGGAATTCACATATTCAAACTTCAAGAAATGGATCTTTTAAGGCATATATGTAGTTTATTTGACATATGTGATATCTATTTTTATATAAAAGATTCCTAATGATATTTTCACTAAGTAGTAGTAAAAATAAATTATTAAGGAACTATACATTGTAGTGTATGACTTTCTTTCAAATGAATGTTTAAGATTTAGCACAACGTACCAAATCAACTTTGTTAACAACTACAGTAGTTATAATTATATTTTACATGGTAAAGCATAATTATGAAATCTTTGTTGAAGTTTCAAATATAAAGTTGAGGTACAAACCCATAAGAATTATCTAAATCCTTAATTATAATAAAGGATGAATTAAATCTTACTTGGTATGATTTGCTTTCTAATCTGTAGAAACTCCATCCTTTTATTTCTGTGGGATAACACCTAGAGCACTATCAATTGTAACTTGAGTACAAATACCAACTAATAAGTAGATAAACATTTTATAAGATTTTGTATGGAAAGGATCCATACATATCTTATTAAATGTTTTGTGGATTTAAAGCTTATGTTGGACTAAAGCTTGTAAACCCAAAATCTATTAAATACATATTTGTATAATACTCTAAATATGACTTAGATTATTAAATGAAAACCTACCAAGAATAAGTTCTCTTATTCCTATGATAAACGAGTTAGCAAAAAGCAAGCTTCTAATGACAAAGCTAGTGGGAGACACATGGAACTTGAAGCAGCTTAAGAAAAATAGCCTGATGTAGTAACAATTGACACTTATTTTAAGAATGGATTGTTAAACTTGAATAATATCCATTCACAAATGTAAATTGTTCACATTGATGGTGGAAGTCATCTATGACATGAGAAATGTGGAATCTCTCATTGATGAGCTCTTCTTGATGGTTTCTGGCAAATCCATTAACTACCAAAATGCTATATCAGATCTCGAATATAATAAATGACTTAGAGTCATGAAAATGAGATGTAATCCATGTATAATAATCAAGTATGGTCTTTATTAAACTTTCTCCCTATAGCAAGGCTAGGATGAGTAAGTGATTCTTCTAGAAAGAAGACGTTACATGGACAACTATACACATTTAAAGAAATGCTTGTTATAAAAGGATTTTCTCATACCCATGTCATTAACTATTGTCTTCATCATACTCATGACATATACTACTGTCTTCTATATTAACATGTTTAATCCATGAATAATCTTATTATTCTAAAAGTTCATAGTCAGTTATAATTGTGGGAGCAATTATGAAGTAAGACTAATATTAATTGGATTGGTTGACTCTCACCAGATGAAAGTAGGCAAGTGGTTGTAACCAAGTTTCATAAGTACGTATCAAAGAACTAGTATTGAACTGAACCTTATCAATATCACGTCATGGATCGCTATCATGAGTGATACTTGATTAAAAGATACTATATTTGTATCCTTAACACTTGAGATACATAGTGGGACTTAAGTATAGGTGGTGTTATGCTTTGATATGGTCAAATGTTGGTCCTTAACCATGCAATTATAAAAGCCATTTTAAAGTATGGTGTGAATTATGCAAGAGACTTATGTAGTCAAGATGGAATTTATTCCTCTTATATGTTGAGAGTTAGATATCTAAGGCACCTTAACAAAAGTTGAACATTTGATGAGATTGATTGTGAGCTGTATCTCATGTTTAACATGATGTCGTTGACAAAGGGATAATTGATAAACTTACCAGATACATCAATTTTAGCTTTGAGCTTCTGAGAATTGGGGGTTTACAGAATGGCACAAAATAGTATGTTGATGGGGGCAGTGAAATGTTGTCAGACGTTCACCTCTGTCTATATCAGTCTAATATGAGTCTTACGCAAGTGGGAGATTAAAAGATCTAGTATTCTCAAGAATCATATTAAAGTGATATTGTTAATTAACATATGATACTAATGGGTAACACTAACAACAACTTGATACAATTAATTTTTTATTAGAATGAAATTTAATAAATATTCAGTAAACTCTTATAATTAATTAGGAATTATTTATTTCTTGTAAATAATAGTTTTTATTAGCAAGTAACATAATACATATCACATGGTATGATTTATTAAGTCATGTACAACATTTTGGAATAGAGAGGCATTTTTGTTTTTTACCAAAAAGTTAAGGTTTATATTTTATAAAAGACTTTATAAAATTCACAAATTTTCTATTTCTTTTATTAGTCAAAACCATGACTTTCTATATGCTAAAGAAGTTATGGGCTTTTGATTAAACAAATGGAAAGTATGACAAGTCTAAAACCATGAGGGAACACTTAGACTTTAGGGGACATGATATGCTTAAAGTGCTAAGGGCCTAATGATAATGAAATGGCTTTATGAAGTAAGAAAGGCTTTCATTTTGGTATGCAAAATCCGAAATCCTCCCTCGTTATCTCTTGCTTTTGAA
Organism: Lactuca sativa; assembly: GCF_002870075.4. NCBI lineage: Eukaryota > Viridiplantae > Streptophyta > Magnoliopsida > Asterales > Asteraceae > Lactuca > Lactuca sativa. The sequence goes on from NC_056630.2 coordinate 251,052,587, forward strand.
GATCAAGAGTTCAAGTTACTTGCATTTTTACTCTCTTGAAGTTCATACTTTGGTTATCAACTTTAAGCTTAAGAGTTTTAAGAGTTTTACAAGACTAGCATCTTAAATAAAGTTGAGTTCTTGTTGGTATCTCAAAAATTCTATATTCTCCATCAACTTCCAAGCCTCCCTTAGAGGATCTAAAGTATAAAAAGGTTGTTAAACTCTTCTTCTTCTTTGGTGGTTGTTTTCTCTCCAAACTTTGCAAGAAGAGTTATGGTTGGATATAAATTGTTTTATGTTGTTCATAATCAAACTGTTCCATTGCTAAATTTTATGTTTTGGAAACTAGTTTTTGAATAAAAACCCAACACACTTTACATGCTACTAATTGATTCTATATAGTGTTTATGTAAATATACCTTTGATGTGTGATATGAGATGTAGTATGCCATGGATTAACTATGATAATAATTCACCAGCATGATTACATAATGATATTGATAAGGTGTGTGTTTTCCTATGTGAGAGGATTAATTAATTATTTAATTAATTAAAATAAAAGGGGAATACACATAGCGGGGTTAAAAATGGTAGTAACCTAACTTAGGTACATGCCCTTACGGGATGTTGCAATGGAAGGATATTGTTGGAAGAGAAACAGCTTAAGCCAAGTCGACATCGAATGGTTTTCTAGTTGACCATTTCGAGGCATGGTTCTAGTGTACTTGGTGTACGGGAACTAGAATGATGTTGGCTACTCGGAGACGCTAGATCAAGCATCATGTTTAGGTGTAGGTATGCTCGTATAGGTAGCGAATACCACCCTCGAACGACAACTTGTCGTGCTCGTACATGCAAAGTTGGAGTAGTGAAGGCGGAGAACAATGGACAATGTTACAGATGGGAGTCGCACCCCATTTGGTGCACTGGGTCACCAGGTCACGTTAGTAGTGAACGGGGTCTTTATTTAGGGAGTATTAGCGATGTAATAGACCCTAGTTAGTGAGGGACGTTAATAGTAACTAAAACAAAGCAATTAAATTAATAACTAATGTGATGAAAGAATGTTTAGATTAATGTGTGTGTGTGTGTCTATATATATATATATATATATATATATATATATATATATATATATATCGATGTATATTGCATGTATTGATTTGATTCCACGACTTGACATGTTGTATGTGTATGTTTTGTTCCATGCTTATGTGATTGAGATTCACTTACTGTGCTGATGGTGACACTTGTTTCTTTACTGTTGTTGTGGCCTTGCCTTGGTATAGGTAGCTTGATATTGATGACATGTTGAGGTTGGGATCTTTTGGGTAGTTATAGTATTTTGATTACTAGTGATGATACCAATTTGGGATATGATGTGATGATTCATTTACACTTGGTTTTAATACTTGTTTTGGTTGGATTTTACAACTTTAGATTTTGATGGATTGTTTTTGAAAGATTTTTTAAGTATCACTGTTGATGTTTTCTTAAAAAGGCTTTCCCTAAGTTTTCTTATATAAATTGGTTAAAAATTAAAGAACAATTTTGGGTGAAAAATCATGGTAATACAAGTTGGTGTCAAAATCATGTTGTGAGTGAACTGAATACAGAGACCGATGTTCAGACTTACAAAGGCCGTTTCATAGCCATATGTTATGGAACGATGTGGTCTTTATGGAAGGTGAGAAACAACCGACCTTTATGGTCCAAGTTTGAACTAAAGAATTAACAAATTCTTTTTAATATTATATGCAATACGTCATTTGATTTCCTGCAAGTTCGTTTTACCGATGGCATTACATGTCGTGTATTGTCGAAATATAATATTAAGAAGGTGTTTGGGATTGTTTTTTAACCTAAAAGTTTGTTTTTACAAAAATCATTATTGAACTTATGGCTTTTTCTAAAAAAATAAAAAAAATTAATGTATTTGGCTTAACTTTTAAGAGAACAAAAGCTAAAAATCCAAAAGTCATCAAGTCGTGACTTCTAAAAAAGCTCATTTTTTTCTTGCCAAAAAATCAATCTGAAAAAGACTTTTGGAATTACCAAACACTTTTTTAAACCGTTGGCTTTTTAAAAAAAGTCAAAAATCCAATATGTTAGTTTGAAAAGTAATCCTAAGAGCATCTCCAACTCACTCTCAATTTTTATTATTTCTATCATTTCTTCCCTTATTCCTTTTCAACCTTACCACATTTATTCCCTCATTTTGGAGGAAATGAATAATTTTGGTCTATACTATTCATTTCCCCCAATTTTGGGATGAACTTTGAGTTGTCGATTTTCATCCCTCTTTTTATATATTTATATATTTATGGTTTTTTTTATTTATTAATTATAATTTAAATGTAATATTTAATACTTATAATATTGTGTTATATATTAAATTATATTAATTAATTATAAATATAAAGTTTGTTTTTGTTTATCAATTCATATTAAAATTTATATACATATTGAAATTTTAAAACACAATAACGTATTTCACAAAAGCTTATTATTAAGTGTTATAAATATAATCTTATTTATTTAATATCATTGTAATGAAAAAAATATAGAGTATATATTTGTTAAAACCAAATTAATAAAAGACGTGTTTGACAATTTATATAAGTTAGAAGAATAAAACATATTTTTTGGAAATAAAAATGAGGTAAAAAATAGAATAGATTTAAAGATGAAAAACTATCTACCCTATTTTTTTACTCAATTAAAAAAAAAAAAAAAAGGTTGGAATTGTCTGACGAGAACAATAGAATTAGTTATTTGGCTGATTTAAATATACAATGTATATTATTTTTTCTTATTTGTACAAAGAATTTCGTTATTTATATTTGAAATTGTTAATTCTGAAAGGACTAATATTACTATTTTCCAATCAAATTAAACCTTTATATAGTATTTACCTTGTATTTGTTTTTGTTTTGTTTTTTGTTTTCTTTTTTTAAATTTTAAAAGTATTTTCTCACCAATTCGGAATTGTTGTAGAAATAAAGAACTAGTTTATTTTCTTGTCCAGAATATACAACCCATTTTTTTGAAATACTGAATGCTAATTATCCAAATCTTAACATCTATCATCTTAGGACAAAACCGATACCAACCCAAGAATCCCGAGTACCAAAATTGGTGAAAAAGCAAATACCAAGAACTGAACCGAACGTTATTAATACTAGCTATGATACCGAATCCTAAATTTCATGATTTTAAAATACGAGTACCGCCCCATATTAATATAAACGGTACCAGTACCAGTTCTGATCAGAAAAGTTCGGTAGTCTTGTTCACCCCTAATCAAATGCACCTTAAAGTAACCTTGGTACTTTAATCAAAACCCCAAATCATAAATAAAACAAAAGGGCTAATGCCACAAAATAGCAAACTTAATTTTAGTTTATCTTATTATGGGATTTTTTCATAAAAAAAAAGTCCTTGTACTTTCAAAATTCTATGTAAATTAATCAGTCAATTTTTTATTTTACCGGTTCGGACAGTCTAATGTGCTGATGTGGCATTGCGACATTATACTCAAACCTATAAAAAAATTGACTGATTGACCTTGATGGGATGAAAAAAACTCAACCCCCATAAGACAAATAAAAAAATTAGGTTGCTATTTAACGAGGTTAACCCAATAACTAAAAAAAAAAAGCATACAGTTGTTCTAAAATTCAATCATGCTTTGATGGTCTAACACTAGGTAAAATATTATATATGTATATACAAATCCTGCCTAAATCTTTTTACCATAATTAAAGTTGGATTATTTCACCTCAATGCATCCTCCAAAATAGTTTTAAATGCAAGATTCAAAGCAAAATAAGAAAGTTTTAATTTTTTTTCAAGGCTTGATAGCACGCCCTTTGTATTGACCCCTTTGAATCACAAAATCATCCGGAGGTTGAAATTCTTCCAACCATGAAACTTCTGATAATGTTTCTCCATCTACCTCGATCGTACCTTCAAACCAGAATATATAATACAAAAGGGTTAAATGCACGAAATAGCAATGTACTTTATTTGATTTGTTTATCATAATAACATCCTACTTTCTATTTGTGTATTTCTTTCTATTGCAATATTGTACTTTAAAACATCTACCAAATTATAGCAATGAAAGACTTAGCCCTAATAAGCTATTGCCAAGATAAACTATAAATCTATAGGAAACTTTGACTTTTGAGGTCAGACATATGACTTCAGAACTTTACATTTCGCATGAACTTTTTTTTAAAGATTTTTTAAAGCATGATATAAAGGTTAAATGGAATCAATGGTTTGTTTATTATAGGATGCTAATTACAATTCTTTTTGATACAAATTTGTACTTTAAACAAAATCTACCCAATTATAGCAATATCGTCCAATTCAAAGCAATTTTTACTGCTATTATAAGAAAAAGTATTAAAAGTGCATTGCTAGAAATGGATAGATTTTTCAAACTACAATGCCTTAAATTGTGAAAGTATATTATTTCATGCATTAAATTGTGTCAACAATTCTGAAAAGACCTAGAAGTGGGGTACAGTTTTTAGCATGAAGCATTTTCTAGTAGATGTTAATAACAATGAAAGTATGGTAATAAGAACAAAAGGAAACCAATCATTGTAAATGACAACAATAACAAATTTAAAAAATTAGGATTAAAAAGTTCTAAATACACAATCAATAGCCGATTGTAATAAACACAGGAGAGAGAGAGAGAGAGAGGGAGAGAGAGAGAGAGAGAGAGAGAAGTGATTAATTCTTGGAAAATAAAATAAATGGGTTTGAATAATAAGAATTAAAAAAGAAAAGGAGAAAGTTTGGTTAAAACAACCATCTTTCCTGGGTTTCGAAAAAGGTTATATAGAAAAAGCAGAATGTACTTTCAACATATTATCTATTTATTTAGCCATTGAACCATTCTTTTTATAATAATTATAATAAAGGTTCAGCGCCTAAATCAAGAAAAAAAAATCTCTACTTGGGTATTGAGTATTTATTTGTAAAAACTGAAACTTTTTGCACTTGATAGTTTCAAGTTTCAACTCCAGAAAAAAAAAAATCCAGTAAAATTTTACTTTATTTCAACGGGTAGAAAGATAAAATGGAGAAAGTACGTTTTCCATATTTTGCATATCAAAACTGAGTGACCCTAAAATTGATTTTCTTAAAAAGGTAAAATAATAATAATAATAATAATAATAATAATAATAATAATAATAAAAGAAGGTATAACGATTCAATCACTATAGAAAATAGTTAAGCACCAAAACCGATATAAATGATGAAAGTGGTTTTTTGAAGTAAAAAAAAGTAAAATGATTAAATCTACGGAAAATAATTAAGTGAACAAATCGAGGTTACAGAATGACACTTGAAACACATAGGCCAATTTGGTAATTCACTAATGGAAATAGAAATCTTGAAAATTCAAATTTTTTCCTAGTTCTACATCATTATCCAAGTCAAGCTTTAACACAAAAGACTACATTTTATTACCATAACAAATAAAAATCTTTGTCCCTTTTCGAATCGAATTGTCAATGATTTAAATAATCTAAATAGATCAAAACAAGAAAAAGAATTACGGTTGTTGACTATTTGACTTTTGAAACAAAAAAGATGACTTACAAGGTAGGTTTCCTCCAAGTGACCTCCTAAAATAAGTGCAGTGTCTCCCATCTTCAGAAGAGTAAGGTGGTGACAATATATCAAAAATAGCACAAGGAGTTATTGCTCTGAAACAATGGATGTTTCCTCCTTTAGTTGGATACAATGTTGTTGTTCTAGAAGGTCCACTCATCACTCCATCTTTCACAAGCTTTGCAGGTCTTGCTATTGCATCTACCAAAAAAAAAACGTAAAACACATTACCAAAACCATATTCTAATCAAATAAAATATAAAAAGAACGCATCTTAGTAAACTAAATAAAGAAAAAAAGTGGAAACCATTTGACTATCGAAACCTAGTCAATGATGAGTTTCACTAATTCATGTGCTATTTCTTTATTTCTCATATATATACAAAAGGAAAACGTTTAATGCTAAATCACAATCACGTAACTTAATAGTGAATAGCATCTTATTTGACCTAATATACATCATCATTCTACTTCTTGGAGATAGATTTTTTTTAGCATTCACAGATAGGTTCACTCTTTAATAATATCTTTCTTTTTTTATCGCCAAACCCATATAAATAGAAGAAATGAAACATGTTTTATACTTTTATAGCATCTTGTGCATATGTTTTTTGTATGAATTGGATATTTACATGTTAATAATAGGGTTAAATGCAAGAAACAACAAGGTGCATTTGTTTAGTTGTATCTTTTCCAAAGTATTGTGTCCCAATAACAGAAAGATTGAAAAATACAATATGTAATAAAAAGAAATGAAAGAGTTATTTAGCCCTAAATAATATTTGTAGTACTTGTTGTGTGTATCTATATATACATACCTTCAGACATATCAGAAGGCAAGGGTACATCAAGCCAATCATAGGATTTAACTTGCATTGATCCATAAAGAAGCTTGCTTAACACAGTCATTCCAGGATGATTGTGAAGAGGAATGATAGAAGAAGATGGCATGCAGAATATCCCCATCTACAAAATTACATAATTCATATAAAATGGAAAACAATGTGTTAATATGTTATTATAACTTTTAACTCACAGAAAAGCTTTCAGATTCATGAATATGAATATATTTAATTGGTGGCAAAGATCGGAGGCCACCATTGCGCTCATTAACGGGCCCAGTCCAGCTACGCACTAATTGGGCTTCCTGTTCAAGCCCAACATCAGAAGGCTTGATTTTATCTACAACAAAAAAGAAAAGAATCAAAATGCATCAAGAGATTGAAAGTAGAAATATAATTCAAGAAGAAAACAATGGAGCCTACCTAAGAGAGCACGAACTTTTTCAAGAGCATCTTCTGACACGGGCCCATTGGGAGATAGAGATACTTTGCAAACGTTATAAAGCTTCTGTATTGCTGGCATGATTTAACAACACTGCCACCAAATAACTCTGTTTGACTTTTGAGTTTTGACCAGAATTTCAATTCAAAATCCCCCTTTGAAGGAATCTAGACTACTGCAACAGGTTGAATGTTTTGACAGAAGGGTCCTCTAGTAGCACAGAAGACCCTTCAGTGCTTTTGAAAAGCTAGTGTAGGAAACTGGAGTCAGAGTTTGTTAATAACTGAATTTTAAAATGTCAATGAACTTGGACCCGAGTGTATGCACATCTCCATCACATGATAAGGCGCTGCATGTTTGTGCCACTGCATATGGAAAACAGAATTCAAATTGATAAGTCACAGTGAAAAGGAAATCCATGGAGGTTGATGACGAGATCTTCAACCCTCATGCAACTCAATAATCGACATCCACGAAAAGAAAAAGATAGAGGTTCTTCAATTTTCCAATGAAAGCAAAATAAGTGAAGAAAATTATAGAGTTCTGTTTCAAATTTGGTACTTTACCACGAACCAGAAACCCTTACACAAACAGAATCTTACTTCGTCGATTTGGAAATATAAGATTTATCAATTTTGTGAACTTTAAATCAGACATCATCAATTTTGTATTCTGACTGGAACGTCATCCACTCAGCGACCTAAATTACAAATTTAAGATAACCAATTTTGGAAATTCCAATTTGGGCGTACAATGAGAAACATTCATCCAGAGGCGAACAAGCGTCTAATCAATTTCAAATAACAGAATTCATCTGAAGAGAAACCCTTTGAGCTTAATTGTCGATTAACGCTGAAATTTCGATCTTACGCACACAGTTTTGTTGATTGACGATTAAAGAAATTAGCAATTGATTGATGATAACAGCTGGCGACAAGAAACGCAGTGTGTGCGGATGGAAAAGAGAGGAGAGTACCTTGGCAACGCATAGTGAGGAAACAATACGGCTATGGCGATGGCGATGCGATGGCGATGGTGATGGCGATGGTGATGAATTGAGGGATTATGTGAAAAGATGAAAAGAGTAAACCTGAAGATCTGTCGCGTATGGTACGTTGTTTTGGAGGATTCCGGCAGCGATCAGACTGCTGACCACCTGACAGGTTTGCCCTTCTTCTGACTTGCGTTCACGAGGATGCCACTGCCAGTACTATATAAGCATGTATTGTGCGTGATGGAACGAGGTTTTGCTTCCTTATACACACAATTGCATAAATGGTCCCTGTGGTTGGAAAAGATACCGAAATATTGGAAAAGGAATATGATAATAATAATTGTTTGGGTTTCTATTTTATGTGTCACGAATCCTCACGTTTTCCGAGAATATAATTGTATACTTAAAATAATAATTTTTAACAATTTATCATTAAATATTTATTAATAAAAAACTAAGGTTCTAAAAAGATTGTTATATAGCTCCAAGATTTGTATATATCGTCAATCTTTATCAAAACACCACTTTAACTCATATATGCGTATAAAAGTGAATAATAGTTAATGTTAATTATATACAAAATTGTCGCCTTATATCACGGCTTACAAACGACGTAGATCGTCAAGACTTAGAAAAGCTTGAGATTTGACATTGTCGCCAAGTTATGCCTTACGCTATTTAGAACTTTGATAAAAACCAATATTAGTAGCAACGCAAACCTATAGTTAACATATATTATTATTAAGCGTAATATTTTTAAATAATTGGTTATGTCGACCATTAATTGATCATTTTATAGACTGTTTTAAGTTGTGTAAAATGTATATAAACTGTATCTTGTTTTTTTTATATATAACAAAAAAATATTATAAAATAGATACAAAATCTTGTGATTATTTATTGACCGTTGTAAGTTGTTTAAATTGTATATTAAATGTATGTTGATACATATATAAAGTCAAGATCTTTTGTGAATCAATATATTTCTCGTGAACTCCATGAAACTTTTAATGCTATTTATTTATTTATTTTTGTAAAGAAAATTGACTTAAGGCATTAAGTAGGTTATATAGATGTGCATTCGCAAAAAAACAAGAAAAAATGTGCATATATAAAAGTTGTTTTTGACAAACATATGTACTTCCGATGTTTTTGTATATACACACTTTTCATGTATGCACATTTTTTCGAGATTTTTTTCGCGAATGCAATTTTGTATGACCGACTTAATGTTTTAGTTCGAACTTTTAAAAACAAATCACATGAAAAAAGTTCACGGGAAAATATTGGTTCGCAAAAGATCCTATATATATATATATATATATATATATATATATATATATATATATATATATATATACACACACACACACACACACATATTACAACATTTAATAACATACAAACAATACAACATCTATTACAACATTTAATAACATACAAACAATACAACATCTATTATAACATTTATATCAAAATAAATAAATATATAAATAAACTTATTAAAATCTTACAAATCATACAAAAAGAATATAGAAATCAACATACATATGATATATAGAAACACTATTATCTTATGAAAAATTTGTGTTGCATTAGCCATTAATGCGCCAAAACTCGTTTTTCCAACTCTTCTTTGAATAAAAAGATCTCTTCAAACACATATTTTTTTGTGAACAAAACATACTTATATAATACTCCTATCGCTAAAATGCATACAAATTAGAGGAAAACAAGAAAGTCATTACCAATTAATATTTATATGATAAAAACTCTTGAGTTGTACTCATCAATTACTTTAATTTTTAAATGATAAATAGACATAAATTAGAAAAAGTTTAAGTTGGAGTTGGAGTTTCAAATGAATGAGGTTTAATGATTTTTGGCCTTTATTATAATAAATACTATACGAATGCCCGAACGTTGCACAGAAACACATATATAGTTGAAGTTTCTACAAATATTTGTTTTTTTAAATATAACATTAATAACGTTGTTGTTAAATTTGATATAATAATTTGTATACTAAATTGATATAATATATTGATTATTTTGAATTATATGACAACATATATATTTATTATAACTACATAATCTCAATCGTTTGAATGATTTAATGTTATTTATAGTTGTTGTTATTGTAAATTAATTTTTAAAAAATTATTTGCTTAATGTTTTAATTTATATCATTATAATTATTTAAAACATCAAACATTATTTTCTGGTTTTAAAGGTAACAATATAATCATTTATATAGAGTAATTTTTTAACGATTATAAAAATATTTTTAGGAAATATTTTAGTTAAATTGATATTACAATTTAGTTTTTTTATTTATCACTACAATTTATTATTTTTAAGTATTTATAAAATATTCTTTAGTTTTTAAGTGGAACTGAAATTTATAATTAAATTGACACTATAATGTTATATTTAAATTAACGATTTAACTATTTTGTTCAAACTGTTCAAAAGTTGTAGTTTTAAACTGATAATTGTTTACATACAACAATATTTTAAATCTAATAAATTAAGTATAATATGTTAAAAGTTAAAGACATAATTTTATACGAAGATGTAAAGATACTATTTTAAAATTGAAATTTAGTTTATTTATGATTACACTTTAGGTTTGATATTTATTTAACCTTATTAACCAACTTATAATCATTATTAGAAAGACACTACAATTTATCACTTTTAACTATTTACAAAATATTTTTTGGGTTGTTTAAGTTGAACTAAAATTTATATTTAAGTTTACCATTTAGTGTTATATTTAAATTAATAATTTAAGTATTTTATAAAAATTGCTCCAAAATTGTATATTTAAAAAGATAATGGTTTACACTCAACAATATATTAAAACTAATAAATTAAGTACAATATGTTAAAAGTTATGAAACATAACATTATAAGTAGAAGTAAAAATATTATTTTAATATTGAAAATTAGTTTATATATGATTACATTTTAGGTTTGATATTTATTTAACTTTATTAAGAAAACACCTACATGGCTCCGTCATAATACGTTATAGCTCCAAGACTTGTACATGCTGTCAATCTTTATCAAAACGCTACCTTAACTCATATATGTGTATAAAAATGAATAATAGTTAAAAATACAAATAAAAATATTAATTATATATAAAATTGTCGCCTTATGTCACGGCTTACAAACGACGTGGATCGTCAAGACTCAGAAAAACTTGAGATTTGACATTGTCGCCAAGTTATGCGTTACGCTATTTAGAACTTTGATAAAAACCAATATTAGTAGCAACGCAAACCTATAGTTAACATATATTATTATTAAGCGTAATATTTTTAAATAATTGGTTATGTCGACCATTAATTGATCATTTTATAGACTGTTTTAAGTTGTGTAAAATGTATATAAACTGTATCTTGTTTTTTTTATATATAACAAAAAAATATTATAAAATAGATACAAAAACTTGTGATTATTTATTGACCGTTTTAAGTTGTGTAAATTGTATATTAAATGTATGTTGATACATATATAAAGTCAATATCTTTTGTGAATCAATATATTTCTCGTGAACTCCATGAAACTTTTAATGCTATTTATTTATTTATTTATTTTTGTAAAGAAAATTGACTTAAGGCATTAAGTAGGTTATATAGATGTGTATTCGCAAAAAAAAAAAAAAAAAACAAAAAAATAATGTGCATATATAAAAGTTGTTTTTGACGAACATATGTACTTCTGATGTTTTTGCATATACACACTTTTCATGTATGCACATTTTTTCGAGATTTTTTTCGCGAATGCAATTATGTATGACCGACTTAATGTTTTAGTTCGAACTTTTAAAAACAAATCACATGAAAAAAGTTCATGGGAAAATATTGGTTCGCAAAAGATCCTATATATATATATATATATATATATATATATATATATATATATATATATATATATTACAACATTTAATAACATACAAACAATACAACATCTATTATAACATTTATATCAAAATAAATAAAGAAATAAATAAACTTATTAAAATCTTACATATCATACAAAAAAAAAAATATAGAAATCAACATACATTTAATATATAGAAAGACTATTATCTTATGAAAAATTTGTGTTGCATTAGCCATTAATGCGGCAAAACTCGTTTTTCCAACTCTTCTTTGAATAAAAAATCTCTTCAAACACATATTTTTTTGTGAACAAAACATACTTATATAATACTCATATAGCTAAAATGCATACAAATTAGAGGAAAACAAGAAAGTCATTACCAATTAATATTTATATGATAAAAACTTTTGAGTTGTACTCATCAATTACTTTAATTTTTAAATGATAAATAGACATAAATTAGAAAAAGTCTAAGTTGGAGTTGGAGTTTCAAATTAACGAGGTTCAATGATTTTTGGCCTTTATTATAATAGATACTAGGCGAATGCCCGTACGTTGCACAGAAACACATATATAGTTGAAGTTTCTACATATATATATATATATATATATATATATATATATATATATATATATATATATTTAATATAACAATAACGTTGTTGTTAAATTTGATATAATAATTTGTATACTAAATTGATATAATATATTGATTATTTTGAATTATATGATAACATATACATCAATTATAACTACATAATCTCAATCGTTTGACTGATTTCTACCTGTGAGTTACACATGAATAAAATTAAATATGATATATGGTTTAATGTTATTTATAGTTGTTGTTATTGTAAATTAATTTTTTAAAATTTATTTACTTAATGTTTTAATTGATATCATTATAATTATTTAAAACGTCAAACATTATTTTTTGGTTTTAAAGGTAACAATATAATAATTTATATAGAGTTATTTTTTAACTATTGTTATTGTAAGTTATTTTAAGCTACTTATTTGAATACTTTTAACGATTATAAAAACATTTTTAAGAAATATTTTAGTTAAATTGATATTACAATTTAGTTTTTGCATTTATCACTACAATTTATCACTTTTAAGTATTTACAAAATACTCTTTGGTTTTTTAAGTGGAACTGAAACTTATATTTAAATTGACACTATAATGTTATATTTAAATTAACGATTTAACTATGTTGTTCAAACTGTTCAAAAGTTGTAGCTTTAAACTGATAATGGTTTACACACAACAACATTTTAAATCTAATAAATTAAGTATAATATGTTAAAAATTAAAGACATAACTTTATACGAAGATGTAAAGATACTATTTTAAAATTGAAATTTAGTTTATTTATGATTACACTTTAGGTTTGATATTTAACCTTATTAACCAACTTATAATCATTATTAGAAAGACACTACAATTTATCACTTTTAACTATTTACAAAATATTTTTTGGGTTGTTTAAGTTGAACTAAAATTTATATTTAAGTTTACCATTTAGTGTTATATTTAAATTAATAATTTAAGTATTTTATACAAATTGCTCCAAAATTGTATCTTTAAAAAGATAATGGTTTACACTCAACAATATATTACAACTAATAAATTAAGTACAATATGTTAAAAGTTATGAAACATAATGTTAGGGTGCAAAGTCACGCTTGGATGTGGCTTACCATTATTGATGTGTAAATGAGTTGTCTTTCCTATAAATAGGAAGTGAGTGACACTCATATTTAGAATGATCATTTTGGAGTGTTAGACTAGAAAGAGAATTTGTACAAGACCCATTTGTATACTCTTTCAAGATCTAATGAGAGCTTAACAAGATTTATTTACTCCTTGTGTTCTTGATTTTACATGATGATTCACTAGATCTTTTCAAATTCCACACATGTCATCATAATCAACACCACTACAATTGGTATCAGAGCGGATGTTCTTGATTTGATCAAGAATTGATTCAAGGTAGCAATCTAGATTTGTTGATTCTTCATGTTCTTATTGATCATCGTGTTTAGAGAGTGTTTGTGTTCTAGAAATCGAATTTTTCATTGATTTGATCCAGAATTCGATTTTCTCTCTCTAGAATACTTGTTTGTACCACTTTCTCTCACTAGAATTTGGTTCATATTCACTTTCTCTCTCTAGAGATCTTCTTGATTTTCACTTTCTCTCTCTAGAAAACCCAAGTTCATATCATTTGATTCAAAAGTAAAGAAGCAATTATGGAGAAACGGATGATACAAAGTAAAGATTTTCAAGGTGAATACACTTTTGAATATCTTCTTTATAGCTTGACTATTGGTTTGAATAGTGAATGTGATCTCGTTGTAAATGGAGAAAAGAATGAAGTTGGAGAATTAATTAGTTGTCCAATTTTTCAAACCAAAGATTTGTTTGATCGTTTGGTTATAACATATCAAAAGAGACCAAGAAATAAGAAAGAATGAGAAGTCATAAAAGGAATTCCTCATGCTGAATGCAAATATGGAAGCAATAAATTTGAATATTATGCAAACTGTCGTGAAGCTCGGGAAGGTGTTCTTGATGATGATCATGATGTTCACGATAAAGGAGTTCAATTTGATTCTCAAGATGAATTTTTTTTTGTTCAATTGGAGTTCAAACCGATGATATTTTGTGCTCTTGTGATTCGTTTGAAGGAATGATTCCTTATCGGAAGTCGGTGATCCAAGAAAATCATAAGTATCAAACTCCAAAAGATTTGATTCAAACTCACAAAGTTGAAGTTGTGGAAAGTGGGTTTGTTCATGAAATCAAGTCTTCAAAATGCAAAAAAAATGAGAAAGAAAAAGAAGAAGAAGATTAAAAGGAAGAACAAGCGGGTTTATTCACAAAAAACGTCAAATGTTGTTGTGAATCCGAAATCCGTGAAGCAAATTTGGGTTCCAAAGCAACAATCTCCAAATGTTGCATTGAATTTGAAGTCAAAAACCAAATGTGTTGGTGGTTCTTTTAAAGATGTTCTTGGATCGATGAAGAACACAAAGAACACGAAGAACGAGTTGTACATCTCGCATAATGGGTGGTACAATGTTCAAATTGGAGATTTTCTTGTTCCAACAAAAGAACCAAGATCTTCTAAATTTGATTTGTTCGTTGAAAATGGATCTCCATTCATCAAAAAGGTATCTCAAATTCTCAAATGGATTTCAAAACGTCCATGATTTCGATTCGTATTTTGTGTTTTTTTTGATCGATTTGTCTTGTTGGATCTAATTCGTTTCAACACCATTGGTGATCCAACAATATTTTTTTAGATCAAGCCCAATCCAAAAGATTTAATTTTACTGTTCATAAATCCAAATGTTGAGCCCAATCATTTTCGTATTACTGTTCATCGATCCTGAATCCCAATTTCAAATGTTTTGATTGCTGTTCATGTCCAATTTATCTTGAGCCCAATTCTTCATTTATTTCATAATCGTGATCCATAAAGCCTTTATATCAGTTTTCAGTCTAATTACTTGGTGATGAAATTCAAGTCTCTGTTTTCATTTGTATAGTACACATGCTTTACTTACTTGTACCATTGAATCATCATATATCTTGATAATCAATTGTTCTTGAAATTTTTGATCTGAGTTCGCATCCATTGAATGTGTATATGAATCGAAATCATATCGCATGTTTTGTTATTAATCGACTGAAGCATTGAAAGTCCATCAGAAGTCAAAATCGAATTTGATTTGGAGATTATCGTCTGATGAACAGAAAGTCAAACTAACGAAAACTTGGGATTCTGATGAACTGGAAAATGAATTTGAGGTCAAACAAGTTTCGTTATCAGTTTGGAAGTTGTTTTGGAGTCGATTGCAACTAAAATCATTTTTGTGAAGTTGATTTTGATAAAAAAAAATCATTGGTTTGGGGTCGAGTTTTGCATCGACTATATTTGTGGGTATTGGAATCGTGATTTGGATTGAGAAGTGAAATCGATTTTGGGTTAGTCTCAACAAGAGAAGTATGTGTTACAATCATTCAATGATTAATGATGAAGGACTGAAAGCGAATGGTCGATATTCGATGGTTGATTTGATTTTGGAGATTATTAGAATCGACTAATTTTGAAGTCGATTAGGAAGAAAGCAAAGATGCTCTCTTTACGATTGGTATCCTTGAGTGTTGAATCTATTTTGGATTGGTGATGTAGAATCGAGAGTCGATGATTATTGTAAGATTGTTCCTGAGCATCGAAGCCTAGGAGTCTCGATTTGCAAGAGTTGAAGTCAAAGTTGATTTTGACTTTTCTTGGTCAAATTCACTATTCGTTGTCTGTTAACGAAGTGAAGAAGAAAAAAACACAAATTTTTGAAATTGGTCCCTCAACTTTTATTGAAGTGGCAGAAAAGGTCCAACTTCGACATTGGAGTAAAACTTTGTGAAGAATGGTAGAATTTCTCATTTAGCCCCTACAGTTTTGAAAAGTTGGCAACAAATACCCAACTTCAAAATTCGGCTTATTTTCTGAGAAAATGAAGATTTTACAGTTCTGGTCCCTACAGTTTGTGCGAATTTATGCTTTATGCCCAGTTTCACAAATGAGGTAGAGTTTCGTAAATTTGATTGTTTTTGGCGCAATGGGTCCCTGCAGAATTCAGAAAGTGACAATTTTTACCTGGATTTTGGAAAATCTTGCAACTTTCACCCAAAAAGTCAAAATTTTCACTAATTTGGAAAGTTTTTGAGGCTTTTTCGTGATTGTTTTTCCATGCAAGTTTTTTCGATGATTCATTTTTGGTATACATCAAGGAGGAGTATTGGGAAGTTTATTCCTTGGGCGCTTCTCACCCTTAATGGGTTTTATAATCATTTTTTGATTATAAAAAGGGGGAGAATGATGGGTATTCGAAGCAGGTTTGTCGGATATTCATTTGCGGATTTGAAGACTAGCGTTACTTCGAGGGGGAGTTTGGTCTTGACCACGCTAGCTCGTTGGAGATTGAAGCCAGGACATCCAATCCTAACTTTGAGGGGGAGAATGTTAGGGTGCAAATTCACTCTTGGATGTATTTGTGCTTTATCCTTATTGATGTGTAAATGAGTTGTCTTTCCTGTGTATAGGAAGTGAGTGACACTCATATTTAGAATGATCATTTTGGAGTGTTAGAATAGAGAGAGAATTTGTACAAGATCCATTTGTATACTCTTTCAAGATCTAATATGAGCTTACACAGATTTATTTACTCCTTGTATTCTTGAGTTTACATGATGATTCACTAGATCTTTTCTAATTCCGCACATGTCATCATAATCAACACCACTACAATTACACCGGGTCACTGCAGAATTTTGAAATTGACAATTTCTACCTATTTTTGAGAAATTTTGTCAAAGACGGTTCGTGAACGAAGCTAAAAATTAAAGATTTTTTGGATTGAAGCAAAAAGTTTATGCCACATGTTAAGGGGGAGTTTTGACACGAAAAATTCTGAATAGAGCACGTTCTCTTTCCTTGATGGTTTTATAATCAAATTTCAATTATAAAAAGGGGGATAAATTTATATGGAAATTCGAAGTTGAATTTTTCGCATTACGAGAACTTGAAGACTAAAGTGACCTTGAATTTTTGAATTTTATGAAATGATGTGATTGGAGATTCGGAAGTGATTTTTGTTCGCGATGGGCTTGGATTTATTGAAGATTTCTGGGGTGTGTTTTTATGCTCAACTATAATGATGGTTATTTGGAGTTTGAGAAGCTCTTGATCATTCGTTGATGCTCGGTTCGTATGGTTTCACATCCTAGAACCCAAATTGAAGAATCATGGAAGAATTGAAGATTTGAAGTTCATCTCAAAATGTGTCACGCTTGAGGCTCGGATCGCGTAGTTGCTCAATTTTGGAAGATTTGAAGTGGGTTATCCATTCCTAACTTTGAGGGGGAGAATGTTGGGTACAAAGTTATTCATGAATGACTTTGTAAATGGTTTGACTTTTGTAGACCCAATTACATGTGGTGCATTAGCCTTATGACATGAGATAGATAATGAGAGAGAGAGAGAGACATGTAAACACCTCTATATAAGGTGGGCTCATACCACTTATGGAGATGTGCTTGAGAGATGTAAAATTGAGTGTGTAAGTGTGTGTTATTTATGTAGATTTAGATCTAGATCCCTTTTTTTAACACCATACATAATCGAATGCATCTCTTAAACACCGAAATCACCATGCTCATTGTGTGTTCTTTGATTCCGCAAGACAAACCAATGCTCATAAGTCACATCACATAACTTTATAAGTAGAAGTAAAAATATTACTTTAATATTGAAAATTAGTTTATATATGATTACACTTTATGTTTGATATTTATTTAACCTTATTAACCAATCACCTATATAGCTGAAGTCTTTACAAAGATATGTTTATTTTTAAATATAACAATAACGTTTTTGTTAAATTTGATATAATAATTCATATACTAAATTGATATAATATATTGATTATTTTGAATTATATGATAATATATACATATATTATAACTACATAATCTCAATCGTTTGAGTGATTTCTACCCGTAAGTTACACATAAATAAAATTAAATATAATATATGGTTTAATGTTATTTATAGTTGTTGTTATTGTTAATTATTTTTTTTAAATTTATTTGCTTAATGTTTTAATTTCTATCATTATAAATATTTAAAACATCAAACTTTGTTTTTTTGATTTTAAAGGTAACAATATAAACATTTATATAGAGTTATTTTTAACAATTATTATTGTAAGTTATTTTAAGCTACTTATTTGAAAACTTTTAACGATTATAAAAATATATTTATGAAATATTTTAGTTAAATTGAGATTACAATTTAGTTTTTGCATTTATCACTATAATTTATCACTTTTAAGTATTTACAAAATATTCTTTGGTTTTTTAAGTGGAACTGAAATTTATATTTAAATTAACACTATAATGTTATATTTAAATTAGCGATTTAAGTATTTTGTCCAAACTGTTCAAAAGTTGTAGTTTTAAACTGATAATGGTTTACATACAACACCGTTTTAAATCTAATAAATTAAGTATAATATGTTAAAAGTTAAAGACATAACTTTATAAGTAGAAGTAAAGATACTATTTTAAGATTGAAATTTTGTTTATTTATGATTACACTTAAGGTTTGATATTTATTTAACCTTATTAACCAATTTATAATCATTATTAGAAAGACACTATAATTTATCACTCTTAACTATTTACAAAATATTTTTTTTGGATTGTTTAAGTTAAACTAAAATTTATATTTAAGTTGATCCTTGAATGTTATATTTAAATTATTAATGTAAATATTTTATACAAATTGTTCCAAAATTATATATCTTTAAAACGATAATGGTTTGCATCCAACAATATATAAAAACTAATAAATTAAGTATAATATGTTAAAAGTTAAAAAACATAACTTTATAAGTAGAAGTAAAGATATTATTTTAATATTGAAAATTAGTTTATATATGATTACAATTTAGTTTTGATATTTATTTTACGTTATTAACAACCTTATAATTATTATTAGAAAGAAATTGAAAAGTCATGGGAGTTTTAAATGAATGTGGTGAAATGTGATGGGAGTTTCAAATTGATGTGGTGAAAGAAAAAATGTTTCCTTTATAATATAGTACTAGACGAATTCCCCACGTTGCGTAACGTAGGTTAAAAATATATTGTTAGAATATTGAAAAATATATATTATAATGGTTATGTTATTGAAATTAACTTTGACATAATATTTTTACACTAACTATATATATATATATATATATATATATATATATATATATATATATATATATATATATATATATATATATATATATATAATCTCAACTATTTTGAACAATAATATTTATTGACATCAACCCACATTCCTCATTAATAGAATTAAATATAATTATCTATTTAGTATTAATAAGTAAAAGAAAACTTTTAAAAAACACTTACTATTATACGTAAAATGTTAAATATATACTAAAATATAAAGTGATAAGATAAACAATTTGCATTTTTAAAGAGACTTACGTGGATAATATGGATAATATGACGTATCCATGATTTTTAATTGATTATTGTTTTGAAGCAACACAAACATACATATATACACATATATAATATTTAATTAAATATTATCTATATCACATTCCATAACTATGATCAATAACATGAAACTAATCTAATTTACATTAAAATTTCAACCACAACATACAATGATTGTCTTAAAAGAATACCTAAAGCAAGAAAAATAAAATAAAATAAAATAAATTAGTATATAACAAACTTACAAATTAAAAACTTTAACATAATAAAATGGCTTGAAAAATGGTCCAAAGCCCTCAAACCAACACAAAAACTTTTAAACTTATTTTCTTTGTAAATTTTGTATGTGATTGGTATTTCTGTGTCTACTCAAAGAGATTGAACTTTTATAGTAGACTATCCATTAACTGTAGAATAATAATTATTACATTTATTTTATATAAACTTATAATTAATTTGAACAATAGATAAAATAATGCTTATTAAAATCAAATTATTTAAAAGTCTCTACTCATGTTTTACGTGTGTATAATATTAGTTATATTTGTCAACTATTTTAATTTACTACTGTTATGATTTATTAATTTAAAAAAAATTGACGGTGTTTTAATTTCATCATGATGATTATTTAAATTATCAACAACTATTTGTAATCTAACATAGTTTAATTTCTAAGTTTCTATTATTTCTAACTATTATTATTATAAATTAATTTAAAAACAATTTAATGGAATTTTAGTTATTATAAAATATATTTTTCAGAAATCTTTTAGTTAATTCGATTCATAGATTTAGGTTCTTTTATAATTATTATATTTAATGTTTTCCTTTTAAATATGTTAAAAAACAATATATTGATTTTTTTAAACATTATTTGATATTTTACTTTAGGTTTTAAATTTTACACTAAATTTTTAAGCTTATTTGATATATTAATGTAGATTATTTATTTAACAATATATTGAAGTTAACAAATTAAATATATCATATTGATAAGTCATGAAGTCTTCCATTTATGATAATGTTTACAACTAAAAACATACTTAAGTTAATAAATTAAGTATATTATATGGAAATATGAAGAGTTAGGAGTTTCAAATGAATGTGGAAAGAAAAAATGTTTCCTTTATAATATAGTATGATATGATATGATATGATATGATGATATGATATGATATGATATGATATAGATATAGATTAACTAACCTTAGGAAGAAGTGTGTGCATTGCAATGAATTACTATTTTTATATGATAACATTTCAATTTATAAACAAAGACTTTAACCAACTACAACTCAAAATACATAAGTAAAAAAAGTTGTTTAGTTCCATTGATTTATTATTGACAAAATTGCAAAAATGGTCCTTGTGGTATGCAATTTTTGGGGGTTTAGTCCAAACCTCTAGGTATTTGGATTCATGGTCCTTTTGGAGTGGTTTGTATGTGAAAATAGTCCCTCCGAAAACTGAAATGACTATAATACCCTTGTAGTATTTATTTTTCATTTTTCTTTCATTTTTTTTAAAGTTTAATATTTGTTTATTTATTTTAACAATTAAAAAAATAATACTCTCTCTCTCTCTCTCTCTCTCTCTCTCTCTCTTTCCAAAGAAAAAGTCAAAAAAAACACACAACCCACCCCACTTCTTCTACCCCAACCCATCACCCATCTTGTTTATCTTAAACTTCACCCATCTAATCTACAATCTCGTGATGCCTTACTTTCTTCCCGTGCTTCTTTTACAGCGAACCACCGCCATTACCTCACTCTCCTCCATCTTTGTTGCCTGCTATGCATGGGCATCCATCCCACCCATTCTTTCTTCGACATCAACAACCCTAAGGTCACCAGAGCTATTTTTTGATGTTGTATTACCAGCAACACTGATGTGTACTAAATCAGAGTGTAAATTCCAAATCAGAGTTTTTTGTTTAGTTTGAATCTGAACCTGCATTGGAGCCACCACTTTGTAACCTGGATTTGATGGCGATTTCCCATTGCAAGATCTTGGTGTATTTCACCATCGGGGTAACTGAAATTAAGAAACAGAAGCGAGAGTAGTGGCGAGGGGTGGTCGACGGGGATGTTACAACCGACCATTGGGAGCGATGGCGGTGCAGGTGGGTGTGTACGCGTACTTGTATGTGTGTGTGTTTTTTTTCAATCATATACAGTTCTTTTAGCTCGTTCAAGCTCTTTCTGGGTTAAATGGAGCTTTGTCTCCTTCAACAACAACCTCAATTAGATTTTAGTCTATTGATTATTGATTTGGGTTCTCTTGGATATGAGTATTAGAAATGAGGTCAGCGAGTTTAAGGCAGGAAGAGAGAGAGAGAGAGAGCGAGAGAGAGAGAGACTATTATTTTTTTAATTGTTAAAATAAATAAACAAATATTAAACTTTAAAATAAATGAAAGAAAAATGAAAAATAAATACCACAAGGGTATTATAGTCATTTCAATTTTCGGAGAAACTATTTTCACATACAAACCACTCCAAAAGGACCATGAATCTAAAAAACTCGAGGTTTGGACTAAAACCCCAAAAATTTGCATACCACAGGGACCATTTTTGCAATTTTGTCTTTATTATTTTAATATTACAACTCTTAAACCCTCCTCTAAGATCAATAAACTGTTGGGTTTTGTGTACTATAGCACTCCTATGGTACACATACAACCCTAATAGCTTTGGATCTAAGTTTTCTCTAGTCATAAATGCAATAAAATTTCCAAAGCATGAAGCCTACAACTAGCATACAATTTTGACATATAAATCATAAAGTCAAGTTAGAAGAGTACCTCTTTATTGTAGCTTGTAGTTTTAGCCTTTCAAGAGCTTAGCACCTCAAGTGTGATGCCTCAAATGGTTCACAAACACCATGAACAAAGGAGGACTTTGAGAGAGAGACTAGACACTCTAAAATGAGTTATGATTCTCTTAGAATACTTAGGTGTCTCCATTTTGGCTAAGGGGTAACATTTATATAATTTAGGAATCCAAGGGTTATGGGTAAACCCTAATCCATACACTTAGGTTATGATCCATATCTCATTTGGGCTAACTCTTCATGGATACTTAGATAAACTTAGCTCATTATGGATCAATAGCGCAAACAATATATATGTCACTGATTTACATAATCAGTCCCCGTTAATTTAATTAGTCTCTTTTGATCACTAAATTAATTCCAAATTAATTCTTGATCAATACTAATTAAATATTATGATTTATCAATTAATATATTATACTTATAATATATTAGTAAATCATAAATAGCCTCTTTCTCAAATAACCATCCTATCAGATTGTTCTGGTAAAGGCAACCCAAAAGTCCCAAATGGACCATGCTACTCTCGGGTCAAGTACATACTAATTATAGTTATGAGCTTAGACACCTAATCCAACATAAACAACTATAAACATTTAAAAATTTGGTTAATTTCATCAATATTCGTTAACATTGTGCCATAATATATGAGAAAAACTATGATTTGGTATGTAAATCAATGAGAGTGGTTATGACATAAAATACATCCACATCCCGCCAAGATCAAGGCAGTGATGTAATAGGAGGTTCTGAGGTTACCATCTGAGATTCAGAGTTTCCTTAGGTTAGCAGGTTATTACCAGAGGTTCATTTATGATTTCTCCAAGATTGTTATTCTTTTGGCCCGATTGACGATGAAAAATGTGACTTTTCGGTGGGGGTCTGAACACTGGGTGACATTTGAGACTTTGAGGTAGAGATTGTGTGAGTCTTCGATGTTGACCCTCCTCAAGGGTATGGATGATTTTGTGGTTTATTACGAGGCATCGATGATGGTATTGAGAGTAGTGTTTATTTAGAGGGATCATGTGATTGCTTACGCTTCGAAGCAGTTGAAGCCTTGTGAGGCGAATTATCCTATGCATGATTTGGAGCTAGGGATTGTGGTTTTCGCCCTCAAGATTTGGAGGCATTACGTGTATGGGGTTCATTGTATCATCTTCACAGACCACAAGAGCTTGAGATAGTTGATGGATAAGCCAAAATTGAATATGAGATAGCATAGATGGTTGGATATGGTGGAGGATTTTGACTATGAGATCTTATATCATCATGGGAACGCCAATGTAGTAGTTGATGCTTTGAGTCGCAAGATGATCAGTACTCTTATTCGAGACTTATATTTGAGGATAACTATCACTTCACATGTGACAACCCGAAAATTTCTATCTTGTGCAACCATTCAATTCAATCAAATCCAGACTTGTTTCAACCATCTTTTAGCACCGTTTAGAGTCTGTTTGATTGTTCTAAGCCTAGTACATTCAAGGATAAGGTGTTAGGAAGTATCTGCTTGAGCCACTAGTGTACTAATCAAGTTTTAACTCCATCATTTGGAGTTTACGGCCACCCCAACATGAGTTTTGCGGCTGTAAACTCATGTGGGCCGTAAACTCATGGCTATATATTAGAGTCTTGGTCATTTTTCAACTCTTTTATCACTTTCAACTCTAGAACTCAACTTCTCTCTCAAACTATCATCCGATTTCCATCTAGATCTATAAGATTGTAAGTATTCCTTCCATTTCATTTGTTGATACAATACTTTATCTAGTATGGATCATTGATTTCATCCATGAAATCACTTCATTTTGATAGATCTTCAAGTGTTCTTCATTTCACCAAGAACACACACTAGTGTTCTTGGACCTTAATCACCCTTTCAAGCTTCTATATCGTAAGTGCTCCTTCCTTAGCAGGTTATTACCTGAGGTTCATTTATGATTTCTCCAAGATTGTTATTCTTTTGGCCCGATTGACGACAAAAAATGTGACTTTTCGGTGGGGGTCTGAACACTGGGTGACATTTGAGACTTTGAGGTAGAGATTGTGTGAGTCTTCGATGTTGACCCTCCTCAAGGGTATGGATGATTTTGTGGTTTATTACGAGGCATCGATGATGGTATTGAGAGTAGTGTTTATTTAGAGGGATCATGTGATTGCTTACGCTTCGAAGCAGTTGAAGCCTTGTGAGGCGAATTATCCTATGCATGATTTGGAGCTAGGGATTGTGGTTTTCGCCCTCAAGATTTGGAGGCATTACGTGTATGGGGTTCATTGTATCATCTTCACAGACCACAAGAGCTTGATATAGTTGATGGATAAGCCAAAATTGAATATGAGATAGCATAGATGGTTGGATATGGTGGAGGATTTTGACTATGAGATCTTATATCATCATGGGAACGCCAATGTAGTAGTTGATGCTTTGAGTCGCAAGATGATCAGTACTCTTATTCGAGACTTATATTTGAGGATAACTATCACTTCACATGTGACAACCCGAAAATTTCTATCTTGTGCAACCATTCAATTCAATCAAATCCAGACTTGTTTCAGCCATCTTTTAGCACCGTTTAGAGTCTGTTTGATTGTTCTAAGCCTAGTACATTCAAGGATAAGGTGTTAGGAAGTATCTGCTTGAGCCACTAGTGTACTAATCAAGTTTTAACTCCATCATTTGGAGTTTACGGCCACCCCAACATGAGTTTTGCGGCTGTAAACTCATGTGGGCCGTAAACTCATGGCTATATATTAGAGTCTTGGTCATTTTTCAACTCTTTTATCACTTTCAACTCTAGAACTCAACTTCTCTCTCAAACTATCATCCGATTTCCATCTAGATCTATAAGATTGTAAGTATTCCTTCCATTTCATTTGTTGATACAATACTTTATCTAGTATGGATCATTGATTTCATCCATGAAATCACTTCATTTTGATAGATCTTTAAGTGTTCTTCATTTCACCAAGAACACACACTAGTGTTCTTGGACCTTAATCACCCTTTCAAGCTTCTATATCGTAAGTGCTCCTTCCTTAACTTGTTGTATGCTAGAAGCACATGAAAAACACTTAGAAAACATCCATTAGGCATGAACAAAAAGAGTTTACGGCCAAGAACATCTACCTTGATCGTAAACCCCTAAAATGGTGCCATCTTGACCCCAAACTCTTCTAGGAGCTAAGTTAATGAACTAGAACGCTTCTTGGAGGACCATTAGACCTTAACACACACTTTGGTACAAATTACCATGAGTTTACGGCTATAAACTCATTGGGCCGTAAACCCATGGGCCGTAAACTCATGTGGCTAATGCCATTTGGGCCGTAAAATCCTATGTGAGGCCCTACATCCCTTATATGCAACCCTATGTGGTTTAACACTTCAGAACAAGTGTTTCCTAGTCCCTAAGGTGGTTCCATTTCATTATTAAATGTTATAAACACTAATTAGATACATATATGTATCATTATATGATAAATAGGATCCGTGTGTGCTCAAGTCTTCACTTGGCACTTAGCATCCTATACCACTCGTTCATCCAAACCACTCACTACAGGTGAGTTCATACCCCTTAACTTATCTTTTAAATGATTTTAAATGCTTTTATGGGGGGGGGGGGGAGAAAACATATTAGTTATATAATCAATCACATATGATTTATAACTGTGTTTCAAACAAAGGATTTCTTATACTTTAACTGTGTTTCAAACAAAGGATTTCTTATACTTTAACCGTGTTTCAAACAAAGGATTTCTTATAATTTAAACTGTCTTGTCAACCAAACTGCTTTTAAATCGTTTTATAAATTGACATGAAGTCATCAATATTTATTATTAAACTCTTCAAATGTTTTACAAAACTTCTTTTTAAACTTATATATTGTCAAATGCATGTCTATATATGTATAGTTATATAGGTAATGTTTAAAGGACTTAGGACTGATTACTCGCTTTATTTCCTTTTCCTTGTTTGGATGTGGCCTGAGAGTATCGGTTATTTGTCGGAATATCATTTAAATATCTGTTATATATTATGTATACATATGTAGATATAAAAGTACTATCAATCAGTTCAGTACCTTTGGGTAGCAAAGGCATACCTTCATTCATTCAAACTATAGAAATTACTAGTAAACTATAATAGGTATAGTTTAGGAGAATACTATCATATACAAATACTAGACAGAGAATACTATAATAGAGAATACTAGACAGAGAATACTATAATAGAGATACTATATAGAGAATACTATAATAGAGAATATTATACAGAAAAATACTATACAAAGAATACTATTACTATAACAAGTATACTATAACAAGATTCATAGATAACATAATGTGAGATACTACTTCATGACACAACGACCATTTCTTTGTGTCACATTTTGTAACCAGAATCTCCTAGAGGGAGAGCATGAGTTTGCGTATAGATCTATACTGGATTGACTATCCTACACCTTGCTGTTCGCTACAGTGGGACTTGCAAGTCTACTGGTGCCAAATGTCATTTCTTCCGACGTCTTTCATCGTCGTGTTTTAGTCAGTTAGTATGGTAAAAACCTCATCACATTTTACCTAAATTAAACCATTGGTTTTAAGGTAGTTATTACTTCAGTAGTTAATACAAATAATACTGCAGTACACATACATTTTCCCATTATATTCAGATTGTGATTTCTCACATAAAGGGTAATATAAAACTATATTTTGGTAATGATAGTCATATTTGGGAAAAGCATCCACTTTTACAGAGAAACAAACATACAAAACAATCGGGTCTTGGTAGAAGATTACTTTTTATACTAGTAGAAAATATAGGATTTTGTAGGAGTTTTCAAACATATAAAAACATTTACATTGAACATTTACAAACATTTTCAGTAAACTTATACAAACATTGACACTAAATACTTATGAACTCACCAGCTTAAATGCTGATCTACACTTTCAAAATAACTTGTATTCTCAGGTCATCAGTAGACAGGTACCGATGCCAGACTTTGTGAAGACGGAGCATTCAAGACTCATCTCGTATTTTGATCATTCATATTTTGGTGTCTTATGACTATACAGAACACACTTGTATTAAAATTATATTATTAATGCAATGGATGATGTTGTTGATTGTTTACTATTATGCTTTGTTTGTGATACTGTACATGACGTCCTTCGCCTCAGAACGTTTCCGCCGTTCCGGTTTTGGGGTGTGACATCACCCTTGTTGGATTTGATCAAGGGGCACATGATGAGGGATTGAAGAGGTAGAATTTAAAGGAATAGAGAATCGAGGGTCAGATTCTATTATTTTTCAGAGATAGTCACGGGTTATTGACTCAGTATGGCAGGGTATGGGTTTCGGTTGCCAGCAGGTTTAGGAAAACATTGTTAGAGGATGCAAACAATTCAAAGTTTTCAATCCATCTAGGGGCCACGAAGATGTATAAGGACTTGAGACTGAGCTTCTGGTGGCCCTGCATGAAGAGGGAGATAGTGTGGTACGTGGAGCGATGCTTGACTTGTCGGAAAGTCAACGCCGAACGTTAGAGACCCCATGACAAGAAGCAGTCATTTCACATTCCCATGTGGAAATGGGAAGAGATGACTATGAACTTTATCACACAGTTTCCAAGGATGACACATGAGGTTGATTTTATATGGGTCATTGTTGATATATTGACCAAGAGTGCTCATTTCATCCCTATTTCGGACACCATTTCTGTCAAGAAATTGGCCAGGTTCCAGTTTTAGTGATATTTGATTGTGATATTTGTTTCACCTCCAGGTTTTGGAGGAAGTTTCATGAGTATTTAGGTACTTAACTACATTTTAGCATATCATACGACCCCAGACCGACGAACAGAGCGAGCAGACTATTTAGACACTCGAGGATATGTTCATGGCATGTGTGCTAGATTTTGGTGGGAGTTGGGATACTTATCTTCCATTGGATGAGTTCTCCTACAATAATAGTTATCATGCCAATATTGATCTGATGGATTTTCATACATAAAATAAGAGAGTTTTTCATAAAAAATGTTGGAAACTTTAAAAATTCACTAGTAATTTTCAAGATATTTCAAAAGCAAAACCACCAAGGATCCTTTTAAAAAGGTTAGAAAGATATTAAAACCAACTATAAGGTGTTTTAGAATGGCAACCTTTGTAGCTTTTGAACCCACAGGGTTTTGGGGTGTTGATGAAGATGGAAAGATCAAAGAGGATGATCTTATGTACAAGTATCCACCATCAAGGTTAACTTACTTTTGAATGCTTGTTCCTTCTTGTATTCTTAAGTATCTTAAGCCTTTAATAACTTAACACAAGTAATCACTAAAGGAGATAACACAAGGAACTTCCAAGAACTAAGAACTAGTTTCAAAAGAGAGTATGATGAAAGTAAAGAGAAGAACCTACGACTTCTTCTTATATAGAGGAAAGAGTGACCATTTTTCATGCACAACACCCCTTTTTTATACTCACATGCATGATAAAGGATGCACATTAAAATAATCTGAAGTAAGGTATAGTAGAAGGAACGTGGAAGACAAAGTATGGAGGTTGACAAGCAACCTCCATATCTCTCAAAAGTTGTGACAATATGGTCCAAAGAAAGGGATAAAAGTTAGGCTAGTTTGTCTAACCAAGAAAGCTAACTAACTAGTTAAGTCATGGTTAGCCAAAGTGTCCAAAAAATATTATACATGACCTATTAATCATACCATATGATGTAATTACTAGTTTGTGTTCTCTTTTATTATTGTTTTCATAAAACAATAACTTTTCTCTAATTAAATACAAGAGTTGAATATTTTATTGTTAATAATCAAATACTTAATAAATATTCAATAAGTACCTACTTGATTAAGGTGTGATCCTATATGTTCATATGTCATTAGCGATATCACTCAATAATGATTCTTAAGCATATAGATCCAATAATCTCCCAATTGTAAAAGATTCATTAGAGACTGACATACACAATAGGTGACGTTTAACAACATGTTATTATCCCTAACAACATATGAAGGGTGTCATCTTATCAACAACCAATTCCTGGAGCTCAAAGCTATAATTGTTACTAAACGTGTGGTATCAGTTATTCCTTTGTCTCAAACATCATGTTGAACATGATATGGATCACAGTCAATCTCATGTGGTGTTAAACTTTTAGTAAGGCCTTAGATGTCTAACTCTCAATGAATAAGAGGAAACAAATCTCATCTTGACTACATCTACCTATCATGCAATTCATGTCATACACAACGATGGAACTTATAACTACCTTTTACGAAACAACGTTAAACCATGTCAAAGCACAAAAGTTCCTACGGTCAAGTCCCAAATATGTATCTCAAGTCGGCGAATACAAAGATACTACCTTTTATCAAACATCACTTATGACTACGATCCACAAAGTCATTTTGATGTGGGTCAGGTCCAATACTTGTTCTCCAATCAAGTACATATGAAGTTGGTAGCGGCTCTAGCTATTTTCATCTGCATAAATATCAACCAATCTATTCATATTAGTCTTACCTCATAGATGCTCCCACAACTATGAATGGCTATGGGCATTTAGAGTAACCAAGGTTATTCAAGGATTAAACATGCTAATATAGAACACAAAAATTATTTAATGAAAGACTATATCCATTATATCAACTCATTACAATATATGTTTCTTGTACTATTCCAATATCCAAATATTAAATTGCAATCAAATACATCCACTTAGGACAACAAGGTCCTATAGCACCAGCATGACTTTCATGCTTTTAGCTAATAAAGAAATTTTGTTAAGTAGATTCGACAAACTTGATTTGTATAAACTTTGTGAATACCAAAATTTTTAGTTTTATATAAATTTCATATATAGAGAAAACTATTGAGATTGTTCTAGATGCTTAAATATGAGTTAGATACCAATACTTGCGTAATGGGTTTACTCATAGTCATAAATGAACTAAATGTTTAAGCATCTTTTATATGTGGTCCCCGAACAATAATATATTCTACCTCTGATGTGTAACTGTAATTAAAATATACACGAAACTATTATCCATGTAACTTTCTTTTCATTTTAAATGAGGACACACCTGATTGTGAATGAGAATCATCTCAATCTATTTGGAAGTTTAGCATATGTGTAACAGCTTAAACATGACTTTCATTCAAATACTCCGTAGATTAGCAATATTTCTCTAGCTCTTGCAAGTACTTTAGAATGCTCCTATAAGTCATATCATGACTTATTCTCGGATTATACTGGTATTTGTTCAACATTCTCTAAGAATATGACATATATGGCCTCCATGCATAATCATGACATATATCATTAATCCAATTGCAATAGCATATGGAATACAATCATATTATCTAGTTCAAAAAACTATAGTAGCACTTGTTATATCTTTAGCACGAAATACGATTTGTCTGTAATCAGTTGATTATTTCTTCCAAAACATCAACACATAATATCAATTATTAGTGTCACATGGTATATAATATACTCAAATGAATGATTGAAAAATAAATAGTTCTATCATATAAATATCTGAAGTCTTGGTCAAGTCAGACTTCCTCAACTTGATGAGATTAGAGAAAGTGTTCATTTTTAGTGTCCAATTTCGTCCACAATAGAAACAACACAAATCATTTCGGTCCTTTCTTGATTTCTGGGTTTATGTTGTATTTCCCTTAACTGAACTATAGGTTTACTAAAGTATACTATCTCTTAAATCTTCCTTCTATTTAATGATTGAATAGGTTTGAAGCACATTCTACTGTTCTGATAAAATATATTATATACTTAATGAGACATCTGATAGGTTTCATAATTAACCAAGACTTTCTGCAAGTCAATGGAAATTGTTCCAGTATGATGTGAGACACATCAACATCATCACAATATTACTTCCATCAAAGCATCATGATCAGAATGACTGGTTTGTAGAAGTTTTTTAGGTATGAGATATTTCAGTATATATAACTTCTATTTATCCTTAAGGAAGAACCTCAAGGTATTATACCAGTTATAGAAATTATAACCATCAAATGTTACCATCTCTTAAAACTCAACAAGAGAGAGATTTTACAGGGGCGTAAGAGTATTAACAGGTATGCATAGAATTTAACAAAATTTCATTGAGTTTTTTCAATATTAAGTCTTTAAAATTTAATATATTTTATTGTTTCTAAAACATTAATTTATTAAAGTCGATGATCTAAGTAACGAAACAAGTAAATGGTTAGGTGACCTGTATCCTATCCACTTAATATAACTCTGTAGGCAGCGATTACCAATTGCATAAAATATGTAATTCTTAGATAACGGGATCCCAAACAACTATTGATTATATTGGCATGTTTGATCCCATCTATGCCTCAAACCTCTCATGCTTAGGTGACCTTTATCACACAAGATTCCGATCAAGTCTTCCTACTTGAAAAAACTTGTAGCATTGCAACTAACTAGTAACTAGGTGATCCTTATGTCACCATAAAATACAAAACCACCCCGAAACATCATAATACAATCCTAATGACCAGGTGACCCTGTGCCACCAAGACCATACAGACAATGCCCAAGTGTTCTTCAAAGGGACGACAATGACTTGCATTTTTAAGAAAATGTTTTATATATGTTTTAGAAATATAGTTATAAAAAAATGGTCTCATGAATATTTCATGAGTCCAACAATTCATGTACACCTTTTGTAAAAACCATATCACTTGTTATAAGGTTCTTTAGGTTCCAAATAAAAGCTCATTTTATTCACCATTAGCCGTGATCAATTATAAACTAAAATCCGATATTTAAAGTTTAGTCGTAGAATGCTTTAAGAACCGACTATAATCTTTAATAAAATTTCATTTTATACTTAAAACTTGGTGTTTTAGATGAGTTCTAAATTCACAGTCTTAAATCTCATTTTAATAATCAAAATCTTATGACTTTATGAATTTGAAAAATAAAACTCATTTTATTTTATAAACTCAATTTTATACATTTTATGGCAAAACTTATATTTTGATAAACTAAAACTTAGGTGATGATACTTATGATATTAAATTCCATGTGGTATGCATAAAAATAATATCAACATGATGCGTTATGTTTAAAAAAACAATATCATATATATTAAGTTCCGACATAAGAATAATCACTTGTATTATTATTTGTTGTTATAACGCTATAGACCGGTTTTAGTCTTTTTTAATAAAAACTTTTTATTATTATAAATACATGAAGTTTATATAATGTTTAAACATATTTTAAACCATTTTAAATATTTTAAATTTGGCTATTTATAAGTATTATAATAAAACTATTTTTTTTAACAAAAACTCGATTTTAAACGGTAACCAGTAAAAACATTTTTATAAATAGTCATTTATAAACATTTTATATCACCTTTTAAATATTTTTTACTCAAACTTCAAGTGATATTCTCTTATGATAAAATGTTATTTCACTTGTAAAAACCATTTTCATACATAAAACATAACATAGAACAACATAAAATAAACATTACAAGCATACATTAAAATGTGTATAAACCAAGCCATATTTAGTAATAATTTTTGTGAGCCAACACAAGAATTATTAAGTCTTTCCTATAGGACTTATGTGACATCTCAGAATTTAGGTCAAGAACACTTAATAAATGATTTATTTTAACCAAATCACTCCTACTTTGGTTAATTAATTTACCAAATAGCCCCCAATAGTTTAAAGTCGTTACGAAACAATCCCGAAAGTATTTCAAAGCTCAAGAATTATGGTTTTGCGGTTTCTCACGTCAAGCTGCTCAAATAAACCAATTCTGTACAAATCGAACTCACGCTTCAAGGGTGAGTGTTATGACCCCTCTTTTTGTAATTTTACATGGTTTAGGGGAGAATACATGTGTAATATGGTATAAATCCATACATAAAACACATAAAATACTATCACTTTAAGCAAATACTATACTAGTTATGATATAATAGCTTGACATTATATGTCATGAATAATAATTTGCAAAATCAAGATGGAACATGAATACTATTTTGTTTATTGTGCTATATATTTAGTTTACCTATGATCCATGAACTTGGTCTCATAGCCCGGCATGTTCCGCCGCCTCGGTCGGGGGTGTGACAGATTAGTATTAGAGCTAAATTGGCTATAGAGAACTTATATCCTCGAAAGAGGAATACAACTATATAAACTAGCTTCTAATAAAAGTATTATTATTATTATTATTATTATTATTAATTATACTACTTCTTGGCTACTTACGGTACGAGGAATCTGGTTTGAAGGGTCGCATAGGGTTGTTGGATTTCAGAACGACTTAATTGCCAAAATGGTCCCACCCTCCAGTGTTTTATGTCTGGCCCTCATCTGTGCTTGGTAGTCTTGGAGTACAAAACAACATTTAATAATACTACACACCTCACCAACAATAATATATATATATATATATATATATATATATATATATACACACTCAAACCCGTGATGAGAACACTTAATAAAATTCTAACATACCTCCAACTAAAAGTACCAACTCAACCCTTTAGGTTAAACACCTCAAATAAGGTTAGTATCGTACATAAGCCATACCATAAATAATCCTGGAACATACGCCTATGTTATTTATGGTCGGGCCGGTGCACAACCAACCTTGAGCTAGGAGTTTGACATACTACAATGGTTGAAAGTTTTAGAGATTGAAGGATGTTCTCAAGATTTGTTGTAGAAACCTAGTGAAGGGTTTTGAGCATTCTAACACTCTTATGGTGTATATGCAACCCTAGAAACATTGGATCTATGTTTTACTAAGATACATGCAAATTTACTTTTCCAAGGTTCTTAACCTAACTAGCAAGACATGGGGAACTTTGAAACTTAATAAGCTAGTAGAGTTACATACCTTTAGTAGTGGTTGATTGCTTGGAGTTTAAGAGCCTAGCACCAATAATGTGGATTCCTCAAATGGAAGTCACAAATCACCATAAACCTTGGAAACCTTTAGAGAGAGTATGAACACTTGTAGAAATCGGCCACCTTTGCTCACACACAACTAGTGCCATTTGAAGTGCCAAGGACTCTTTTATATAGTGTGGTGGATTAGGCTTACATCCATGTAAATCTTAATACCCATGACCTTTCATTTCCATGAAATCCATGGGTTAAAGCTCCATGGACTATCCATGGACTTACCATGCAAGCCTAGCCCATTCTAAATAAGCATTAGCCCACAGTATATAAATACAAGAGTCCATATTTACTTAGTCACACTTTTGATCACTAAATTAATTCTAAATTAATTTTAGATCAATACTAATTAAATAATACGATTTCATATTAATATATTAGAACTTATAATATATTAATAAATCATAACTTATACTATTCTCAAAAGATTATCCATAAAAATTGTTCGGGTGAAGTGCAACTCAAATGGACCATGTCGGGTCGGGTCAAGTACATCTCAAATATAGTTATGGACTTAGACACCTTATCCAACACCTAGTACCTTAGAAACCTTATATCAACTCCAAAAAAACATATACATTGAAGGATAAAGTTCAGATTTTCCTAGTTTACCTAAACCTAAAGAAGAACAAAGAACCAATAGCTCCACTATCATCATAGCAGAGAAACCCATAGTTCCGAATAGAACATTCAGTAGTCTCCAAAATTCTTTCTCTATCATTTAAAATTGGTAGGATTTCAATTCTTTCTCTCTCTCTCTCTCTCTCTCTCTCTATATATATATATATATATATATATATATATATATATATATATATATATATATATATATAATTTGGAGCCTTACCATGAAGCTTACACGGTAGAAGTAGAAAACGACCAGTTAGAAAGCACCTTAGAAATACTCACTAATTGCTTTCTCACCCTGTGTAACCACTATTGGGTTTTTATTCAAAAAATCCGGTTTCACAACCGGTAAAGTTGACAACGGACGCTTTAAAAATGTTGAATAAAACTAAAACTATTTTACCCACCAAGAATCATTTTGCAAGAGTTAGAAAGATTAAAACAACCATAGAAGGGAAAGCATAACAACCTTTGGAGACTTTGATCCTCATGGGAGGTTGGAAGTTGATGAAGTGTGGCATGAAACTCTAAAGCAAGAGTTCTCAACAAGTATCCACCAAGTAAGGGTAGAACCATCAAAACATGCTAGTATTCACTTGTAATTTGTTGTTCATAAGCCTTTGAAATATATACCAAATATATGTATAAAGGTGAAGCAACAAAGGGGATTTGTCTAGCATCAAAATTCAAGAGAATGGAGGAGAAGAAGAGCTTGTAAAGCTCGAAATTGGCAGCCCTCTTAGAGAGTATGGAGCTCTCGGATTTGGCTCTAAGACAGGTAAAAAGAAGACTTGAAAGAAGTGTGTTAAAACCCTTCCGTGCTCTCTCTTATATAATGGCCAAAAAGTGAAAGGGAGACCATAAAGCAAAAGCATGGACAACTTTGTCGCAAGCATGGCATGAATTTATTAAACAATTCAAATGTCAGCCATACTTGGTCTCCTCTTCTATTTTCGAAAAAGCTAGGCTATAATGAAGATAAAAGTTGTCACATGTCTAGTTTAATACACATACATCTTATGTTTATAAAAATCAATCGTTTTTATAAAGAATTCTCAACATATATATATATATATATATATATATATATATATATATATATATATATATAACTAGTCATATATAAATATCTTATTTTATATAAAACTACCTTTTATATAAATTGTAACTAGCTTATTAAGATATAATATGAATATATAAATATCTTATTTTATATAAAACTACCTTTTATATAAACTGAACTAGTTTATTAAGATATAAATATAACTTATAAATAATCGTACTTTATGATATATTTCATAAGTTGTTATTTCTCCAATAAATATTATTTCCATAAATAATAAATTCCGAATTAGTAAAATATTATTTCCATGAAATAATAATTTTCCAATTAAATACAAGTGTTGATATATTTATTAATAATCAAATTATACTAATAAATAATTAATTGATGGTAACTTGCTATATGGTGTGACCCTATAGGATCATATATTATCACTAATATCACTTTATAATGACTCCTGGGCATACTAGATCTTTCAATCTCCCACTTGCACAAGACTCATCATAGACTGATATAGATAGTGGTAAACGTCTAGCAACATTTCACTGCCCCCCAATAACATATGACTAAGAATGCCATTCATCAACATCCAATTCCCAAAAGCTCTAAGCTTCAATTGATGTATTAATGGAAGTTTATCAATTATCCCTTTGTTATAGACATCCTGTTGAACATGAGCCTTGGATCGCAATCAATCTAATTTGTAATTCAAGTTTGGGTAACGCGTGTTAGATGTCTAACTCTCAACACATAAGAGGAACAAATCTCATCTTGACTACATAAGCCTCTTGCATAGTTCACACCATACCCGAATATGACTTTCATAACTGCCCGTTCAAGGAACAACATTTGGTCATATTAAAGCACAACACTCCCTACACTTAAGTCCCACTATGTATCTTAGGTGTTAAGGATACAAAGATAGTACCTTTTAATCAAGTATCACTCATAACTATGATCTATGAGACTATCTTGATGCGGATCCGTTCAGTACTAGTTCTCTAACAAGTACCTATGAAACTTGGTTACAATCACTTGCCTACTTTCGTCTTGTGAGAGTAAACCAATCCATTTCATATTAGTCTTACTTCATAACTGCTCCCACAATCATGACCGACTTTGAACCTTTAGAATAATAAGATTATTCATGGCTTAAACATGTTAATATAGAACACAACAAGTATTAATGTAATGATCATATCCCGATATATCAAAACATTATTTAATAGTTGTTTTTACAATGTTCTAATATCCAAATACTAAATTCAAATCAGAATCCCATTACTAGAATAATAAAAGTCTTATGGCTGATGTGTGATCACTCATACTTAGCTTAAAAGGAAAGACTTTATTAATGGGTTCGACTAAATTTAGTTTGTGTGAATTCTATGAATACAATCATCTCCATATTTGACATTACTCTAAGTATAGTTAAATATTTTGGAGAATATAACTGGTGCTCTTATGTAACAAAGAGTTTCTTAACTTGTTTAAGTACATTCTATTACTCACAAAATATTTGTAGGTTATCCCAGAATGGAAGGATTCAACCTAGTTTTTCAATGATCTAGTTCATTCAGTTATATTTGATTTCAACTTCTAAAAGTAGTGTATTCTTATTTAGTAGATTGTGCTATTTTGTTTTGCTTGGACCTTATTCCAACTTGCTCTTCATTCCATAATGAAGTCATAATCCAATTATAATTCATAATTTTCTATATTTATTTAGAAATCAAAATCCCATGTAGCTCTTTACATTAAGATTTTATTCTAAACTAATTATCTCACATACATTCTCTTAGCACTTTTTAAGTACTTTTAGAATGTTCTTACAGTCATATAGTGACTTAACCATGTATTCAATTTTGTATCTCATGATATGACATAAATGATGGATTCATTTGCCAAGCAAATAGAATATAAATCATTTTATCTAGCTCAAACTATGTGTTAGGTTCTTTGAGACAAACTCAAGTGGTGTCATGTAACAATGCAAAGAATCATCCAAAGGAATCCTGTATCTTGACCTCTTTCAATATTTTGTTATTTCATGCAAAAGGAAATTTTAAAACTTTTAACATTCATCTTTATCTATCTCTTATAGGTTTTACATTCCAAAAATGTATCTTGTCATTCCTAAGTCTTTCATTTTAGAAATACTTTCCGAGTCAAGGTGAAAACCACCTTGCATAGTCGGAATGTCATTTCAAATGATTAAGTATGTCTCTTTCATACAAGATTAGGAATATCACTATCCTCCCACTAGTTCTTAGTAAACGCACACATGTTCCTTTTCATTTTGATATAAAAGAATACCTTGTATCTTTATAGTAAAATGACTATTCCTAGCTTGAGATGTTTGCTTCATATCCACAAGTGGATCTTAAGCCTTACACATTTGGTTAGCTAACATGGATTAAAAAAAACCTCCAGGCTAAGATATATAGATATCTTCTAGTAGATGTCTATTAAAACAAAACGGTCTTTCTT
The DNA here is from genome assembly GCF_002870075.4 of Lactuca sativa. NCBI lineage: Eukaryota > Viridiplantae > Streptophyta > Magnoliopsida > Asterales > Asteraceae > Lactuca > Lactuca sativa. The sequence continues at coordinate 251,091,480 of NC_056630.2, forward strand.
GAAATTTATTTGCTATGCCTCATATTAAGAATATGAAGTTATAGTAAATAATATCCTTGTTGATCTGATGATAGCTACTTGTGAAAATGTTTGATCATAGTCAATGTCATGAGTATGATAAGGACCATAGTCAATGACATGAGTATGAGAAAATCCTTATATAACAAGTATTACTAAATGTGTATAGATATGCATGTATATATTCTTTCTAGAATAATCTCTTACTCCTTCTAGCCTTGCTATAGAGAGGAAGATTAATCAAGCCCATACTTGATTATTAAACATGGATTACATCTCAATGTTTATGACTCTAAGCCATATGTCAGATTCAAGATCTGATATAACGTTTTGGTAGTTGATGGTTTAACTAGAAACCATCAAGAACTCATAAATGAGAGATTCTACATTTCTCAAGTCATAGGTGATTTCTACCATTATTGTGAACAAACTGTGTTTATGAATAGCTATTATTCGTGTTTAATGATTTCTTGTTAAAACTAGTGCCAACAATTGTTACATCCAACTATGGTTCTTGAGCCACTTCAAGTTCCACGTGCCTCCCACTTACTTTGTCATTAGAAGCTTGCTTTCTGCTAACTCAGCTCTCATAGGAATAAATGAACTTATTCTTGGTGGGTTTGTATATAATAATCTAAATGCCCTTTTAGAATATTCTACAATTTTGTAATTTGTTGGTGTTTGTTTTCTAGATACAATTAATAGTGATTGAAGTATAATACCAAAAAGGTTAAAAGGAGGACATTTCTACCAATTAGAAAGTAAACTATATCAAGTAAAGTTTAATTCACCTTTATCATCACAAAGGATTTTGACGGTACTACTGGGTTGTATCTTGTGCTCAATTATAGACATTCATTAGAAAGGAAGTCATACACCAAAGTGTATAGTTCCTTAATAATTATTTTCTCTACACTTTAGTGAAAATATTATTAGTAATCTTTTATATATAAATAAGATTCACATATGTCAAATAAACTAAATTATTTGCCTTCAAAGATCCCTTTCTTGAAGTTGGAATATGTGGATTTAATTTATACAATAAAGATAACAATGTCATGGATAAGTTTTATTTAAAGCAAGTTTAAGTCAAAAGTGCTTGTGTATAGAACTTAATTTTATTTATAGAATGTTGATATATATTTACTTTGTAATTCTATTAAGAGATCTAGTCTCAGAAATAGAAGTCAATCATTTCAGAATATGAGTACTATCGTTATGAAAAATGATCTAGTAAATAATCAAGCATTTAAATAAATAACTGAAACATAAATATTTAGACATGTGAAATTTAAAACATATATTTTTTCAAAACAAACATTGTTTTATTTATAAACAATTTGTGTTCTAAGCATAAATAATGAACTAACCTTCGAGAGTGTAGTTCCAACTTGCTTGTGCTCAGCTAGTTACTCTTCTGTAAATATTTGCAATCAAGTTACAAATATTAGATTAACATTTAAGTACCAAGTACTTGAGTGTTACACAAAAAGTATGAGTTCTATCCAGTAGATACCTGAAGTACTAGTCTCTTTCAGACTTTCTTTCTAGATAAGAGGAGCAGTTCCTCTACCAGTGTCCAATTTCTTCACAAAAGAAACAAGATCCATCTATATGGTCCTTATTGGATTTCTTGGGCTTAGACGTTTTTATTCCATAAAACATGGGTCTTTTAGATCACACAAGGTGACTCTTTTAGCCTTGATTATTCCAACAAAATATCACTATATTTAATGGAATTTTTCTTGACCTGTTATATTATCAGATATATCTATCTAAATTATCAAAACTTCCTAGAAGTCATGAATTTTTTTTTCCTAGTATGATGTTAGAAGCATCTTAAGCATCACTGTGATGCATTTACTAGGTATCATATTCAGGTTTATTGCTCAAAGAAATTTGTTTAGGAATATGTCCTTTAAGTGTATACAATTTGATATCTCTCACGAGATTGTCTCTTAAAACATGAACCCATTCATTGAAGTTGTATCTATTGAATGTTATTGTTTCATTAAGTCATTTAAAGTGAAATGACAATTCATGGTTATGAGAGTGGATTATATATCTACAAAATTTTAACAAAATTAATTTAGTATTTTCAGTATTTAATCTTTAATAATTAATACTCTTTTAGTTTCTAAAAACATTAATTATCAAAGTCTAGGATCTAAGTTGCAAAACATATAAATGGTTAGGTATCATTTATCCCATCCATCCAAATTCAACCTGGTAGATATCAATTATCAATTATATCTTACCATATAATTCCTAGATTTATGGGATCTCTAATAACAAATTTAATTAGACATGTTTGATCCCATCTATGCATCAGAACTCTCTTGCTTAGGTATCCTTTATCACAAGAGATTTCCAATCAAATCGTCCAATTTGAAAAACTCGTGTAATCGGCCTATAACTTGGTTATAGAAATCGCGAAAACACCTCGGCCATCAAAAGATAACACTAAGCGGTTAGGTATCCTTTATCCCACTAGTGCATACAAGAGACGTGCAAGTGTTCTTTAAAAAGGATTGCATAGATTTGAGGTTTGTAAGGGATCTTTGATGTTTTTATAATTCTAGTTTAAAAAACATGTTTATATCATGGTTATTGCATGCATTCAATAAACCATGGTATACCTTTTAAAAAATATTATGTTATGAAAAAAATCATATTTTAACAATGTTCTATATATAAAACCCGGTTTTATATATTTGACGCGATCATAGTTTAAATTATTAACTAGTATTAAGTTATATCGTTTGAGCGATTTAGAACATTTAGAAACCTTTTAATAAAACTTCTTTTTATAGAATAAGGTTTTGGGTTTGATAAGTTTACAAATCTCTATTTAAACTTATACAATTTTAATCCCGAAATTTTATCGGTTAATAGTTTTAATGATAAGGCTTGTTTTATTGTAACACTATTTTTTAGCATCTTATGTTAAAAGGTAAATTTCATTAAACCAAACTCCTTGTGATGTTTATTTATGTTCAAATATTATTTTGCATTTATAAAACTAATTTATCAACCATAACATAATAATAAAAACATAAACATAAAACAACTCAAGCATGCATAACAATTATAACATATGTGCATAAACCAAGCCATTAACTAGTAATAATTTTTTATTTATGTTCAAATATTATTTTGCATTTAAAAAACTAATTTATCAACCATAACATAATAATAATAACATAAACATAAAACAACACAAGCATGCATAACAGTTATAACATATGTGCATAAACCAAGCCATTAACTAGTAATAATTTTGTGAGCCATCACAAAATTATCAAGTCTATTCCTAAAGGGACATAAGAGACATTTATCTTGCAAAGTCTTCATGTGCTATTGTGAAATCCCCTAATTTCTCGGCCATAAAAGACCGATTTAATTTATGCTTTTTAAAATAAAATCAGAGAAATCTTTTTAAAAGATTTTGTGGAATTGGTCCCCAAAACAAAACATGATAAAAGTTTATCAAAATCTTTCCTTAAGAAATGCATAGTTTCATTTTATATCAAAACCTCGGGATGTCATGTTCCGATACAGATCAAAAGCATAAACAAGACATTATAAGCCTTTCAACAGTTCTTTACAACTACTGGCCTATAATCAAAAATCTCTCATCGTCCTCCGACTATGCTCGGGGTCCACTACCTGTAATCATAAAAATTGAGTGGGTCAGGCTTTGGAGCCTAGTGAGCATATAGGGTTTTCAACCCACATTAATATTATACTTATTAAGTTCACCAATCAACAATAACCCTGATTACCCGTTCCCGTTATCCTCACTTTACGTCCCTAAACACTTATCATAAGGGACCTAGCCTAAAGAATATCATCGGGATGGACACTACTGCTAAGGGGTTTCCTCAGCCATACATGTCCTAAAGGAAACCATGAGGGGGATGGATTACACCAATGAACATTTAGTTCATCAACACCTATAAGTTGCAAACTTGCTAGTGTTCCACTGGACTGTCTAGAAGGGTCTGTGGTCATCATCTATACTCTGCTAGATGACAACAACAACAACTACAACAACATCGAAGCCTCTCACCATTTTAACACACATCAACTATTTCATCTACCCATGTTCTACCCAACATATTTTGTAGATAAAAAGCATATACAGTTTAAAACTTGTATAAAACATCTATTCAACAATCACCTCAAATAAACACTTAATATAATTACACATAGCACGTATTTTATAGAAAATATTGCATATCTAGGTGTAATATGAAAGTGACTACACACTCACATGATTTGATGATAATCGGGCAGCAATTCGTTGCTTAAAACGATCGTTTCTAATAAAACCGAGAGTTTTATTGAGAAACCGGGTTTTGCGAAGGTCGGGCTTTGAAACCGAAACGATAAATTTTCCGGGATTCTCGGGCACTTCGTGGAGTATTCCGGGGCTTGTAATCGATACCGGGGCTTTGGGGGATGTTAAGATGAAAGAAATATGGGTTTAGGGGCTAAAAGTGGCAAGTTTCCAAAATATACCCGGGAGGTCTCGCACCCTCCTATTTATAGGGGCGAGACCTCTGATCCAAGGGCTGAGAAGAAGCCACGTGTCGCAGATCCGAAGCTCGCAGGGGATGGCTCGCACATGGCTCTCATGTGGTTCGCACCTGTGAAGGCTTGCTGGCAGCTCCTTACCGGACCGAATTCTAGGTCCGAGGTTCGGACCCGAAGCAGGAGGGAAGGGAGACAGCTGGTGCGAAGGTCGGACACGCGGCAGGCATTGCGAGGCTCGGACTAGGCTGCACACGCGTCGCTCCTCGGATGTGCCACGGCTTCGGATGACTCAACAGACTTCAGACACGTGGCGCATTTTGAGCGAGGGTGACGTGGCCGAAGTCCACGTATGCGAGATTTCTCGATTTTTGTGCAAAAACTTCTAAAATTCATAACTTTCGCATACGAGCTCTGTTTTTGACGTTCTTTATATGCACGCGTAGGTCAAATTACGATCTACAACTTTCGTTTAGACTTCGTCGGCTAATTTTGAATTTAATTTTTATATTATTATTTTTAACAGACCGGGACAGGAAATCCGTTAAAAATTCATAACTTCTTCATCCGACGTCCGTTTTCGGCAGACTTTTTCATTGTGCTACTAATGACGAGACCTTCGATTCTCGTTTAGGTCGTGTCGGCTAAAAATCACTCGATCTAAAATTCAATTTTTTAGCTGTCTACTACTAAGCTGAAACTTCGAAAAATCATAACTTCCTCATACGAAGTCAGATTTGGGCGTTCCTTTTATACATACTCTCGGTTTAATGAACACTACGAGTTTTGTTTATATCACTAAGGCTAAAAAGTAGTTTATCAAAACTCACTTTTTACGACATTCAGCACCGTGCCGGTTTTGTCGCGAAACTTCGACAGGTCATAACTTCTTCGTTATAACTCGGATTTTGGTAATCTTTATATCCCCGAAATCTTTGTTTCGACCACTACAACTTTATGTAAAGATATCGGCTTTATCTAATATTTATTTTTGATGCTCATTTTTATTCTTAATTACTTAAGCCCTAGTAATTAAGCATAAAACACATAGAATTCACATAATTCCCTTTTCATTTCTTCAACATTTGTTACAAAGGTTAACCTAGACTATCACCTTAATATTAATACCTAGGCTAGAAACACGAGTGTTACAGCTATCACTTGCTTCAACACATAGTAGCAAGTTTATAAAAATAACTTTATAAAGTTTGAGAAACTTTAATAAAATCAATTTTATAAACTTTTGATCTTCAAAATGGCCACCATCTTCATTCTTGTTACATTTTTATAAAAATAAACTGTTTCTAAAACTAATCTATTACTTAAAAAAATTAACAAAAGAAAACTATCTATTTAATTATTACATACCATATGAATAACTAAATAATTACAACCATTTTAAATAAATCAACACATGCAACAACACAAAGATCCATGGCTAGTTTATGCACATCATACAGATTTATATACTCAAAAATATATAAGTTTTTTTTTCTTAGACAAATTTTATGAACAAAAAGATGCATGTAAAATTTTTGTCAAAAAATAACAATTATAAACATTTTAAAGTTGTCATAGAAAATATGTATGGATTTTTCTTGCAAAGAGAAAACCATCATTGTTTTCCAAAAACAAAGATTTCATCAACTAAAGAAATAATCTAACTAATCTTGCAAAAATGGCTCTGATACCAATTATTGAGTTTTTATTAAAAAAAATCCGGTTTCACAACCGGTAAAATTGACAACGGAAGCTTTAAAAATGTTGAATAAAACTAAAACTATTTTACCCACCAATGATCATTTTGCAAGAGTTGGAAAGATTAAAACAACCATAGAAGGGAAATCAGCACAACCTTTTAAGACTTTGATCCTCATGGGAGGTTGGAAGTTGATGAAGTATGGCATGAAACTCTAAAGCAAGAGTTCTCTACAAGTATCCACCAAGCAAGAGTAGAACCATCAAAACATGCTAGTATTCACTTGTAATTTGTTGTTCATAAGCATTTGAAATATATACCAAATATATGTTCAAAGGAGAAGCAACAAAAGGGATTTGTCTAGCATCAAAATTCAAGAGAATGGAGGAGAAGAAGAGCTTGTAAAGCTCGAAATTGGCAGCCCTCTTAGAGAGTATGGAGCTCTCGGATTTGGCTCTAAGACAGGTAAAAAGAAGACTTGCAAGAAGTGTGTTAAAACCCTTCCGTGCTCTCTCTTATATAATGGCCAAAAAGTGAAAGGGAGACCATAAAGCAAAAGCATGGACAACTTTGTCCCAAACGTGGCATGAATTGATTAAACAATTCAAAAGTGAGCCAGCTTGGTCTCCTCTTCTATTTTCGAAAAAGCTAGGCCATAATGAAGACAAAAGTTGTCTCATGGCTAGTTTAATACACATACATCTTATCTTTATAAAAATCAATCATTTTTAAAAAGAATTCTCAACATACATACATATATATATATATATATATATATATATATATATATATAACTAGTCATATATAAATATCTTATTTTTATATAAAACTACATTTTATATAAATTGTAACTAGCATATTAAGATATAAATATAAATATATAAATATCTTATTTTATATAAAACTACATTTTGTATAAATTGAACTAGTTTATTAAGATATAAATATAACTTATAAATAATCATACTTTGTGATATATTTCATAACTTGTTATTTCTCAAATAAATACTATTTCCACAAATAATTAATTTCCAATTAGTATAATATTATTTCCATGAAATAATAAGTTTCTAGTTAAATACAAGTGTTGATATATTTATTACTAATCAAATTATATTAATAAATAATCAATTGACGGTAACTTGCTATATGGTGAGACTCTACAGGATCATATATTATTAGCAATATCATTTTATAATGACTCTTGGGCATACTAATCTTTCAACTACGTCTTTCACATCAACCTAATGCCTATGACCATTGGAAGTTTCGATGTGATCATTAGAATAGATTGGTTATCAGTGCATCAAGCGGAAATTTCATGTTATGAAAATGTAGTTTGACTACCTTTACCAAATAATGAAGCTCTCGTGATTTACAGAGATAAATCAGGAAATAATCTAAGACTCATCTCTTGCATGAAGGCAAGAAGGTGTTTGCAGAAGAGACGCTTTTCTTTCTTGGCCCACGTGGTGGATATGCAAGACAAGGGTAAGGAAATCAAAGACATTTTGCAAGTATGCGATTCCCCGGGCGTATTTCTAAAGGATTTACTTGGAATACCTCCAGTTAAACAAGTCGACTTCTGAATCGACCTAATTCTGGGTGCAACACCAGTGGCACGATCTCCTTATAGTTTGGCTTCATTGGAAATGCAAGAACTCTCCAGTCAACCTTTAGAACTTCTTGGTAAAGGCTTTATCCGGCCAAGCTTCTCTCTATGGGGAGCACCAATATTGTTTGTCAAAAGAAGGATGGATCATTCAAGATGTGAATTGACTATCGAGAGTTCAAGAAGCAAACATTCCAAAGACGACATTTAGGACTCAGTACAGTCACTACAAGTTTTTGGTTATGCCATTTGGACTGACCAACTCACCAGTCGTATTCATGGACCTTATAAACCGGGTGTGTAAACCCTACTACGATATATTCATGATCATTTTCACCGACGACATATTGATATATTCATAAACCAAGGAAGAACATGGCCAACACTTGCAATTAATTCTGGAACTATTAAGAAAGAAGAAACTTTATGCAATGTTCTATAAGTTTGAGTTCTGGATTAACGAAGTGCATTTTCTTGGTCATGTGGTCAGTAGTAAAGGAATTCATGTCGATCATGGTCAGTAGTAAAAGTATTCATGTTGATCCCGCTACGATCGAATAGGATAGAGATTGGAAAACAACAATGACACTAACTGAAGTACGACAATTCCTAGGGCTTGCAGGCTATTATCGGAGATTCATCGAGAACTTCTCTAAAATAGCCAAGCCTATCACCACTGTAATCCAGAAAGAAAAAAGTTTGATTGCAGATACAGAAAAGAGTCGGCCTTCTAGAAATTGAAACAATTGTTGTGCAATGCACCAATTTTGTCTCTTCCAGAGGGAACATAAGACTTTGTAGTATTCTGTGATGCCTCACACCAAGGGTTAGGATGCATACTGATGCTAGGGAATAAAGTCATTACATACGTATCAAGACAACTAAATCCAAAAAAGACCAACTACACTACCTATCACTTAGAGTTGAGAGTTGTAATGTTTTCCTTAAAGATTTTGGAGACACTACCTCTACGGAACGAAGTGTGTCGTGTTCATCGTCCACAAAAGCCTCCAACACATCTTTGACTAGAAGGAGCTCAACATGACACAACGAAAGTGTGTTGAATTGCTAAATGATTATGAATTCAAAATTCGTTATCATCCTACTAAAGAAAATTTCATAGCAGATGCTTTAAGTAGGAAAGAATGAGCAAAACCAATTCGCGTAAAGGCTCTAACCCTAACATTCCACTCCAATCTCACCACCCAAATTCGAGATGTTGAGATAGAAGCACTCAAACCCAAGAATTGATGGGTTTTGAGCATTCTAACACTTCCTAAGTGTACATGCAACCCCAATAACCTTGGATCTATGTTTGTCTAATAATCATGCAAAGTTGTTTTCCAAGGTTATGAACCTATCTAGCATACATGGGGTACAATTTTCTTTGTATAAAAGATAGAACTACATACCTTGTTGTTGAAAGTGTTCCTTGAAACCTTGTGAGCCTAGCACCTCAAGTGTGATGCCTCAAATGCTTCACACAACACCAAATGAAAAGTATAAACTTGAGAGAATACTCTAACACACTCAAAATTGGCCAAGCCCTCTTGTTTCTCTAGTGTCTCACTAGTGTAGCCGATTTTGGGGAGAGACATGGTCCTTATATAGTGTGTTGCATTAGGTAAAACCCTAATGTAACATGACTCTTCATTTCTCAATCCATGGGTTAACTCCATGGATCATCCATGGAGCATCCTATGGGTGGAACCCAACTTGATAATCCATGGAGCCTTTTAGCCCACTATATAAGATATGGAAGATTTACATAATCTACCCATATATTTAATTAGTTATTCTTTTGATCACTTAATTAATTCTAAATTAATTCTTGATCAAAACTAATTAAATAATATTATTAATATATTAGAACTTATAATATATTAATAAACCATATGTGTTATTTCTCTCATTTAGTTTATCCAATTGCATGGTGCCATGCAACCCAAATGGACCATGCGGGTCGGGTCAAGTATTTACCAGAAATAGTTATGGACTTAGACACCTTATCCAACAGTCTCCCACTTGGATAAGTCTAATAACTATAACTGTAATACTTCAGGAACCGATCGGCAATCGTAGCTCTTTCAAGGTCTCTCGGAACTGAGAAGATGTTGATACGCCATTTAAGATAAGTGATCATATAATCCTCTGTTCTAGATATCAGCTGGACAAATACATGGAACAATGTCTTACTTATTGTCCACCAGTTTGTTTCCCGATTTCCGATTTGTTTGACAAAGAACTTAATTGAACACATCAACTTAGTTCTGAACAAAATCATCGAGGGGCCCATATATCAGCTTCTAATCCAAGAAGGAACATATAAACTTCGACTCATATGCTTGTTCTACCACTCATTGGATTACACACAAAAGCACGTTTTATAACATCGAGTTACCAATGCGTTTTCGTACAATCAATGCATAACCAACTCGTAAGTAACAAATCATATCTCTAGGTTTGAAGACTTGTATGATATTACCGTCTCACGATCACTCGAGATAAAATTCCATGAAGTGATTCCAGTGAGCGTGGGTTGATTCCAATACTCAGAACTTATGAGCACTCATGATTGTTGTAGCCATGTCCAACACCTTAGACCTCTGCAACCAATCATAACACTCTTGATTCATACCTACTTCCGACATATGACCGACTGTGGAGGTTCGAATAATATGATATACCAAACATAATTATTCTGGAAGTCAAAACATGCAAAAGAAATATAGTAAACGATTGACAAAAGATAGTAACACTTTACTCATAAATAAACACAACTTTTATTCATCATCAAATGTCAATTACACTTTACAAATTTCATAATTTATCTAACCACTAAAACTTGTATCATCCTTCAGCCCTATGCTCCGAGCATGCTGGAGATGCTTAACCCTACTCAGTCCCTTTGTGAGGGGATCTGCTGGGTTCTCATCCAATGATACCCTCTTTGCCACGAGGATTCCTTCTTCTATGCGATGTCTGATAAAATGATATTTTCTGTCGATGTGTCTGGATCTACCGTGATCCCTTGGTTCCTTGGCTAAGGCAACAGCACTTTCACTATCACAGAAAATTTCCATGGGCTCTTTTATAGCTGGTACAAATCCAAGGTCTCCAATGAAGTTCTTCAGCCATATTGCCTCCTTTGCTGCCTCGCTCGCTGCTATATACTCTGATTCACAAGTGGAATCAGCCACTGTCTCCTGCTTGGAACTCTTCCAAGTGATTTCTCCTCCGTTTAAGGTAAAGACCCAGCCCGACTGAGAGCGGAAATTATCCCTATCAGTTTGGAAGATAGCATCACTATACCCTACAACTCTCAAGTCATCACTCCCACCGAGGGTAAGGACCCAATCCTTAGTCCTCCGTAGGTACTTGAGGATATTGTTTACCGCAGTCCAGTGAGCCTTGCCAGGTTTCCCCTGATACTTGCTAACCAAGCTCAAGGAAAAAGCTACATCAGGTCGAGTACATGTCATAGCATACATGATCGAGCCTACTGCTGAAGCATAAGGTACTTGACTCATTTCTGCTATCTCAGCCTCGGTACTTGGGCTTTGTGTCTTACTCAATCTGGCGTTACTCTGGATGGGTAACTCTCCTTTCTTGGAGTTCTGCATGTTGAATCTCTTCAACCACTTGTCCAAGTATGTACTTTGACTAAGTCCAATTAGTCTTTTACTCCGGTTTCTCAAAATCCTTATCCCTAGAATATAGGCAGCTTCTCCTAGGTCCTTCAAAGAGAAACACTTTCCAAGCCAGGACTTAACTTCCTGCAGAGTTGGGATGTCATTTCCTATGAGTAGTATGTCATCCACATACAATACCAAAAAGCTAACTATACTCCCACTAGCCTTGACATACACAGAAGATTCATCTTCACTCCTAGAAAAGCCAAATTCCTTGACCTTTTCATCAAAGCAAAGATTCCATCTGCGAGGTGCTTGCTTTAATCCATAAATGGATTTCTCAAGCTTACACACTCTATTAGGGTACTCTTTGCTGACAAAACCTTCTGGCTGACTCATGTAAACATCTTCAGTCAACTTTCCATTAAGGAAAGCGGTTTTGACATCCATTTGCCAAATTTCATAGTCATGAAATGCAGCTATGGCTAACATAACCATAATAGACTTAATCTTGGCTACTAGAGAAAAGGTCTCATCATAGTCCACTCCAGGAATTTGAGAGAAGCCCTTTGCAACTAGTCTAGCCTTATAAGTGTGTACATTACCATCCATGTCGGTCTTCTTCTTGAAGATCCATTTTCACCCTACAGTCTTACGACCTGGTACATTCTCAACCAAGTTCCAAACTTGATTGTCATACATGGATTGTATCTCGCTATCCATAGCCTCTTTTCATTTAGCAGACTCAGGGCCTGCCATGGCTTCCGTGTAGCTGTTAGGTTCATCCAGACCTACTAGTGTCTCATCACTAATAAGTGTCTCACCTTCCGCAGTAATATGGAAACCATAGTAATGCTCAGGTGCATTCCTAACTCTCGTGGAACGCCTCAGAGGTACAGACTCGTCAATTGTCTCAACAGGAGTTTCCTCCTCAAGTTGAGGGCTAGGGTTTGAAGTTCCTTCACCGCTTGACTCTTGAAGTTCTTCAAGGTCAATTTGCCTCCCACTGTCTCCTTGGCTTATAAATTCTCTCTCTCGAAAGACTCCTCTTCTTGCTACAAAGACCACATTATCACTAGGTCTGTAGAAGAGGTAACCAAAGGATCTTTGTGGGTAGCCGATGAAAATACACCTCTCGCTTTGGGGTTCTAGCTTATCATGAGACTCGCGCCTCACAAAAGCCTCGCAACCCCAAATCTTGATGTGGTCTAGTTTAGGTACTTTACCAGTCCACATCTCGTGAGGAGTTTTGGCAACTTTCTTTGTAGGGACTAGATTAAGAATATGGGCGGCAGTCTCTAAGGCATACCCCCAGAATGAAATTGGTAGCGAAGCTCGACTCATCATAGAAGAACCATATCCAACAAGGTTCGATTACGCCTCTCAGCCACACCATTCAACTGTGGTGTCCTGGGAGGTGTCAATTATGAGACAATCCCACATTCCCTAAGATAGTCAAGGAACTCTAAACTAAGATACTCACCACCTCGATCGGATCGAAGCATCTTAATGTTCCTGCCCAATTGATTCTCGACTTCCTGTTTAAGTTCCTTAAACCTTTCGAAAGTCTCTGACTTATGCTTGATTAAGTAGACATATCCATATCTACTATAATCATCAGTAAAAGTCAAATAATAACGATTAGCATCCCTTGTGGCATGTTTGAATGGTCCACACACATCCGTGTGTACCAGGTCCAACAAACCTTCACCCCTCTCACAAGAACCTGTGAATGGTAACTTTGTCATTTTTCCAAGTAAGCATGATTCGCAACTATCATATGACTTTAGGTCAAATGACTCCAAGACTCCATCCTTTTGGAGTTGGCCTATGCGTTTCTTGCTTATATGTCCAAGACGACAATGCCATAATGATGCTTAATCCAAGTTATTATTATTAACATAATCAATACACAATACATTATTTCCTAAGTTATCAACCACACATACTGTTTCATACATGCCATCACAAGGTAATGCTTTAAAATAAAGAACATTATTAAAGAAAGCATTAATCGAACCAACTTCATTATGAAATGAAAAGGTGAAACCTTGTTTATACAATGCATGAAAGGAAATAATATTTCTTGCCATTTCTGGTGAATAACAACACTTATTCAAATCTAAACTAAACCCACTACTTAGCGATAAAGTATAAACTCCAATCTTGGTGACATGTGAAGCTTTCCTGTTTCCCATGATCAAGTTTATTCTTCCTTGCTCCACATCCTCATTTCTTCTTAGTCCCTGTAAATCAGAAGAGATATGAATACCACAACCGGTATCAAGGACCCAAGAATTAGAATGGGGTGAGTTATTAGATAAGATAATGTAAATACCTTCATGGTTGGGTTTAACTTTCCCATCCTTCACATCTTGCTGGTACTTTGGGCAGTTCCGCTTCCAATGTGCCTTTTCATGGCAATAGAAGCATTCAGCCTCTTTTGGGTCAGAAGAAGGAGTGATGAAACCTTTCTTGGTTCCACTTGAAGAAGAGCCATCAAGGGTCCTAACCTTGGTACCCTTCGAAGAACTCTTTCTCTTCTTCCCTTGTCCTTTCCCGATTGCCAAGACAGGGGCGGTGTTGATAGGAGTAGGAGTAGTAACAACCACCTTACCCTTAAGACCACTTTCCGCGGTCTTTAAGAGTCCTTGAAGTTTGCTGAGAATGACCTCTTCCTTGTTCATGTGGTATGTCATGCTGAATTGATCATAACATGAAGGTAAGGAGTGCAAAATAATATCTATTGCTAGCTCCTCGGGGAAGTTCACATTTAGCTTCAGCAAGCGGTCCACAAATCTTTGCATTTTCTGCATGTAGCCTATGATGGGTTCTCTATCCTTCATGCGAGTTGTTATCATGGAGGAGATGATTTCATACCTCTCTTGTCGTGCACTTTGATGGTATCTTTCCATCAAATCTTGGTGCATCTCAAAAGGGTAGTAGTCCTCATAGGACTTTTGAAGATCGTTTGTCATAGTGGCCATCATGATGCATGCCACCTTGGTGGCATCCCATTCATGTGCCCTAAAGTCAGCGATCTCTTGAGGAGTAGCAACTGTCTCATCAATCTCCTAAAGCTCCTTATCGAGGACATATTCTTTGTCCTCGTAGCGGGTAATCATTTGGATGTTTCTGAACCATTCATTAAAGTTGGATCCATCAAAAGTGACTTTCCCACACAAGTTCATAAGAGAAAAGGAGCCATTAGGATTAGAGCCAGAAGCAGCAGTGTTTGCAGACATCTGAAGAGAAGAAAAGTTTAGTTTAGAAATAGAGATATTCCTTAATAAAACACCCAAAGGTAGTATTAAGGCTAGGACCCAATCACAATATATTATACTTAGAAGAGGTATGCCATAATCTAAGTAATAAGATATTTGAAAGGTAGGTGAATGACGATTCACCAATTTCCACCAAAGTCGAAATATTAAAATATTTAATTTGGTTGTTAGAAACTCCTAGATTGTTTTGAGATTCAATGAACTTTTCAAAGGCATGTTTCAATCTCGAGTGTGCCCTCCAAGTTTTGTGACTGGGATGCCGAGGATCACAAAACGAGATGTGAAGTAACCATGCAAATTACTTGGCACCCTTAATAAATTACCCCTCAATCGATGTGTCGGTTAACCACACACGCTCCATCGATACTATGATAAATATTAAGTCACCCTTTATCTACCTTGTTAAGTCCAAGTTAGTGTGCCGGTTAACCACACACGCTCCACTAACGACTTAGACAAAGTGTAAAGTGTAATTTCATGGATTAGCACCTTATTCACATTTTTCCTAAAGTAACTAAGATTGGGAATTTAATAAAACATTTAGTTACCTTATAATATTCATCATACTTTTAATGAGAATATATAAGTCCTTGTCTTACCCGTTCGGCTAACAACCCTCCACCAGTCAAGCAAGCGGTGGGTGAGAGTGGAAACCCATTAAGTTGCCATTTTATAGGCAACAACCTTATACCCACCTTATAGACCGGCTTCGTGAATGAGGCGTACTAGCGGTAAGACGACATTAATCTTATGCATATATATATATTATTATTAACTTATAATATTATAAGTATAAGGGTTGAATTTTAACTTTTAAAATTCTAAGGGTTGGAACTAAAGTTTTAATCAAGACTTTACTTGTTCCAAAACTTGAGGGCAAGTTTTGTAAACTTTCAAAACTTTTCGTTTCTTGTAACTTATGAGTTTATTAGAGTATTAAAAATGAAGACTCTTCATTTTTATAACCCATGTGTTCTTTTAATGGTTTTAAAAACAAAGTGACTTTTGGTTTTCCATAACTTAAGGACAAGTTATGGACTCCATTAAAACACATAAAGATCATGAATTAATCTACCACATAGGTTACAAATAATTCCTATGATCATCTAAACATCATAAGATCAAGAACATGAACATGAACACTTTCAAGAATCAAAAATTACACTTAAAAACTTGTAATTTTGATAGCTTGTTGTTCTAAATGGATTAACATGAACATTACACCAACTAAAACAGGTTTTAAAACACCAAAACAGTTTAGGGTAATATTCCTAGTCCATTTCCAGCAACAAGAACCGAAATTCTGAAGTCTGCAGCCTCTACTCATCGAGTGCATGAACTGACTCGACGAGTAGCTTGCATTTGTTCATGGACTCGCCGAGTCCCCCCATGGACTCTACGAGTTCATACGGGCAGAAGACAGAAAACTCGATTTTTCAAGCAGATTGCACAAAAATCAAAGAAGCAAGCCTAGACTCTAATACGACTGATGGGTTTTGAGCATTCTAACACTTCCTAAGTGTACATGCAACCCTAATAACCTTGGATCTATGTTTGTCTAATAATCATGCAAAGTGGTTTTCCAAGGTTATGAACCTATCTAGCATACATGGGGTACAATTTTCTTTGTATAAAAGATAGAACTACATACCTTGTTGTTGAAAGTGTTCCTTGAAACCTTGTGAGCCTAGCACCTCAAGTGTGATGCCTTAAATGCTTCTAACAACACCAAATGCAAAGTATAAACTTGAGAGAATACTCTAACACACTCAAAATCAGCCAAGCCCTCTTGTTTCTCTAGTGGCTCACTAGTGTAGCCGATTTTGGGGAGAGACATGATCCTTATATAGTGTGTTGCATTAGGTAAAACCCTAATGTAACATGACTCTTCATTTCTCAATCCATGGGTTAACTCCATGGAGCATCCATGGAGCATCCTATGGGTGGAACCCAACTTGATAATCCATGGAGCCTTTTAGCCCACTATATAAGATATGGAAGATTTACATAATCTACCCATATATTTAATTAGTTATTCTTTTGATCACTTAATTAATTCTAAATTAATTCTTGATCAAAACTAATTAAATAATATTATTAATATATTAGAACTTATAATATATTAATAAACCATATGTGTTATTTCCCTCATTTAGTTTATCCAATTGCATGGTGCCATGCAACCCAAATGGACCATGCCGGGTCGGGTCAAGTATTTACCAGAAATAGTTATGGACTTAGACACCTTATCCAACAAGAATGTCATGGAAAAAAACCTATGAGGAATGGACAAATAGTTCGACCACAAGGGAGACAGAACACGATACTTTATAAATCGAATTTGGGCCCTACAGTTTGGTGAAGTTAGGAGTTTAGTTTTAAATGAAGCTCATAAGTCAAGATATTCGACACACCCCAGAACAGATAAGAGGTATCTCTATCTCAGAAAGCTTTATTGATGGCCCAACATGAAGGTGGTGATTGCCACATATATCAGTAAGTGCTTGATTTGATCCAAAGTCAAAGCCGAGTACCAGAAGCCATCTGGTCTAGCCCAACAACCATTAATCCCAGAATGAAAGTTGGAACAAATAACCATGGACTTCATAACAAAGTTGCCAAAATCATCAAGTGATTATGACACGATCTAGGTCGTGGTCGATTGTTGAACAAGTCCGCTCATTTCCTAGCATCAAAGAAACTAACAAGATAGAGAAACTCACCAATACCTATCTCAAGGAAACAATAAGATTGCATAGGGTGCCAGTACCTATCATCTCAAGCCGAGACAGCAGATTAATTTCCAAATTTTGGCAGTCATTGCAGAGGTCCTTACGAATTAAACTCAAAGTGAGTACACCATATCTTTCTTAAACAAATGGCCAGAGCGAAGGAACAATACAAACTCTGGTAGATATGCTCCGTGCTTGTGTGATAGATTTCGAAAAATGCATAGGACACTCAATTCTCGTTATTCAAATTTTCATATAATCATATTTATCACACTAGCATAAAGGCCACTCCATTTATGGCCTTATACAAACATAAATGCCATTCTTCGATATGTTGGGCAAAAGTTGGAGATACTCAACTAGCTAAAAATCATGATGGAGATATCTTACTCACTGGTCCTAAGATCATTCATGAAACAATAGAGAAGATCGTTCAGATAAAGGAACGATTAAAATACCACACATAGTCGTTAGAAAAGCAATGATGACGTGAGACATAAACCCTTAGAATTCAAAGTAAGAGAATGTGTCCTACTAAAGGTCGCAATATGGGAAGGTGTCATCAGATTTGGAAAACAAGGTAAACTAAACCCACGTTACATCAGACCTATTGAAATCATGGAAAGGTTTGTTCCGGTGAATTACAAACCCAATGAGATCTAGGCCAACACTAAATGAGATCTAGGCCAACACTAAAATTCACTTAGTGGAGGAAACGATGGAAATCATGGATCGAGAAATCAAAATCCTTAAGCAAATCCGCATACCGATAGTAAAATTTCGATGGAACTCTTGTCGAGGGCTGGAGTTTACTTGGGAATGTGAGGACCAGGTGAAAAAAAGTACCAGAAACTATTCAAAAGTTCTCCTTCCATGAGTGGAACGAAATGATAGTGGAACAAAATAATCTAGAACTTAATAATTTCGGGAAGAAATTCCCTTAACGGGGAGGTAATGTGATATCCCAGAATTTAAGTCAAAGACAGTGAACGGTCAATTTCACAGTAAATCTCTTTGTAATTTGACTCATTGAGCTTTGGTACATCTAATGTAAAATAAATGAGTTCATTTCAACTATTATAAGATACCAGATAGTATCTTATTAGGCAGTTGTGAGAAAAGCAAACATTCTGGTCTCGTAGTACGTGCTTCCCTATTTCCAAAAATAGAAAGAATGCCCAAAACAGAGTTCGTATGCAAAAGATATGTAACATCCATAAAATTAGTGAAAAATTTAGACTTTTAAAACCAACCCATAAAACATCATTGTTTACAAAATATTTTTCAAAACATGTTCAATATCAGAGTTTTTCCCAAAATCATAAAGCATAACATGAGGAGGTGCACGATCACGCCTTCACCTTCTCGCGATCCTCTAAGGTACCTGAAACATAACCCAAAACTGTAAGCCTAAAGCTTAATGAGTTCCCCCAAAATACCAACACATCACAATATCATAACCAAACAGAAAACAACATGCATACAGAGCCTTCAGTCTGACTTGAACGCCCTACCTGCCTGCAGTCTACCTGGTATGCTCATAGAACCTTCAACATGACTGCTACGCCACATCGGGCCTTTAGCCTATCTAGAGCGTTCTCTTGGCCTTCAGCTTAACTGGTACGCCCCACTGGTCTTCAATCTATCCGGGACGCCCGGGTCTGTTGGCCTTCAGCACAAAGCAGCACCCCCTCAATCCAACCACACATACACTGTGTCGACACACACATATATACATATCCGTACATAAGAGACAAGCATGCAAATAACTAGTCAGTAACACCAGACAGATCTTACAGATCACTAAGCATATAATCATCATATATACCAGGATACCAATCTAATAGATCACTACAACACAATAGCATACATAATAGGATATCAAATCCAACGGGTCGCCCTTGGTGCCTTCGACCCATAAGTACAGTGAGGAAAACTCACCTCACATACTGAACATAACTGATAAGGTCCAACTCTGAAATCTCAGTTCTCTAACCGATACCTGTCCACACCAAGTGACCAAATCCATCAAGATCCTAAAATACCCTCAAGGTCCAACTTGGTCAAAGTCAACGGTTAAGGTCAACAGTCCATTTGACCCAACACGTCGTGTTCCCTCTTGGCCACGCCGTGTTCCACAAGCATCCAAACAGTCAGGAAAACCTTAGCCAACATGCCGTGTTGACTAGCAAACACGCCATGTTCGTCAGAGTTCCAACAACTTGATATATTCAATTGCCTTTTCGACTCGAAGAGCTCCAAAGCTCAGATCTAGACCAACAATGCGATTAATAAGGATAAGGTTTCCAACTTTATCCTTTAATACCACCAAAAGGTAAAAAAAAACCCAAATCACAAGCTTGATAATGCAAGGGCTTGACCAAAATACTCTCAATCCTTAAGATCCAAAGTCCAACCTTTCCAGAAGTGGTTCTAACACCTAAACCATCCCAAAGGTTGGTGCTTTTTAGACATGCATGTCCAATGCATGTCTTGAACCCACATTAGGTCAAAAAGAGGATTTATGACCTAACCTCTACGTATGTCATCAAAATTTGGTTACAGACTAGATCCAAGCCACTACTAGGTCACCTTGACCTAGAGATTCATAAAGTTGCAAACTTTATGAGATCCATCCATTGCTACATCCAAGAACAAGTAGAAAAGGAGACAAAACTCAAGATATAACAACTTTAAATGATAAAAATCAGGTCTTGGCCACTTACAAAGGTCCAGGAGAGTGCTGAACTGAAGAATGATGCTCGCTTGTTGGATATTTTCTTCCTTCTTTCACCTTCTTCCTTGAAAACACCAACTAGCTTCTCAAATGGGAGAGAAAATGATTAGGGTTTCTTTCAAAGCTTGAGAGGATGATAGAGGATCAGGGTGAACAAACCCTAGCCTCCACATTCCTTTAAATAGGGAGAAAAACCCAAAATATTAGGGTTTCATCTCAGCGGCCAGCACGTGGTGTTCCAAGAGGAAACACGCCTTGTTGCCCATATGAAACCCGTGCCTTTTAATACCCAGACATGTCGTGTTGGTGCCTCCAACACGTCATGTCCAAACCTCAATTATACCCAAGAGTGCTACCAATTGACCCATTGATATGAAATAGAATTATAAGGATGAATTTACAAGTACCTGAACATCGGGGTGTTATAACTCTCCCCCACTTGAACTAGACTTCGTCCTCGAAGTCTGCCGTAGTGAAAAAATATGGATAATGCTCCTGCATCTCAACATCCGGCTCCTAGGTCCACTCGGAGCCCCTCCGATGCTGCCATTGAACCTTTACCAACGAGACTTCCTTGCTACGCAAAACCTTCATCTTCCTATCCAGGATAGCTACCGGCCTTGCAACATAGTTCAGGTGCTCATCGACCTTAATATCATCCAAGGAAACCACTACATCCTCATCCAATACGCACTTTCGCAACTGCGAATTATGGAAAGTGCTGTGAATCTGATTGAGTTCCTCAGGAAGATCCAATCTATAAGCAACCCTGCTAACCTTGGCAATCACCCAAAAAGTCCCAATATATCGAGGACCCAATTTTCCCCTCTTCCTGAAGCGTATCACACATTTCCAACGTAAGACCTTCAGTAACACCATGTTACCGACCTGAAACTCCAACTCAGATCGGTGCTGGTCAGCAGAGCTCTTTTGTCGACTCTGAGCGTTCTGTAGTATCTGCCTAATCTGCTGAATCATCTCTGTGGTCTACAGGACCACTTTGGTCTGCCCTATAACCCTGTGCCCAACCTCGCCCCAACAAACTGGGGTACGACATCTCCACCCATACAAGAGCTTGAAAGGCGGAGCACCAATGCTAGAGTGATAACTATTGTTTTAGGAGAACTCCGCAAGAGGTAGGTAGGTGTCCCAGCTCCCACCAAAATCGATAATGTAGGACTGCAACATATACTCAAGGTTCTATATTGTTCACTCACTCTGGCAGTCGGTCTGTGGATGATAAATAGTGTTGAAGTGCAACCTCGTGCTCAGTTCCACATGGAACTTATGCCAAAAGTGGAAAGTGAACCGAACATCTCTGTCTGAAACAATGGAGACCGGAACCCCATGGCGAGCAATGATCTCGCGAACATACACATTGGCAAACTTCTCGGCCGGAGAACTCTCCCGAATCGCCAGAAAGTGTGCACTCTTGGTCAATCGATCCACGATGACCCAAATACCATCGAAAACCTTTGCCGTCTTCGGGAACTTGGTGATGAAATCAATCGATATTTGCTCCCATTTCCATATAGGAATCTCCAGAGCCTGCAGCTTGCCATGCGGCCTCTGGTGCTCATCCTTGACCATTCTGCAGGTCATGCATCTCTCCACATACCAAGCTATCTATCTCTTCATACACGACCACTAATAACTCAATCTCAAATCCCAGTACATCTTGGTGGCCCGTGGAGGAATTGAAAAACGAGACTTATGAGCCTCCTCCAACACAATCTGTCTGACCCCACCATATATCGGTACCCAAACACGACCACATCGAGTCGATAATCCGCGAATCTTTGAGACAAATCTGACAATATCACCCATGCTCCTCTCTTTCTTCCAATTTTCTTCCCGAACCCCTCTCGGCCTTAGCCTCCCTGATCAATCCTAGAAGGGGAATCCACAAATATCCTCATACACGACACTGCAACCGAATACCCAGCCAACTTGCGGCTCAAAACATCTGCCAATAAATTTGCTTTACCCAGATGGTAAAGGATCTCACACTCATAATCCTTGACTATGTCTAGTCACCTACGCTACCTCATGTTTAGGTTTGGCTGATCCATAATACGTTTCAGACTCTTGTGATCCATGTAAATAGTACAACAGACCCCATAAAGATAGTGCCACTAGATCTTGAGGGAAAATACCACAACGCCCAACTCTAGATCATGCGTGGGATATCACGTCTCTTGCGGCTTCAGCTACCGCAAAGCATAAGCTATCACTCATCCTTTCTACATGAGGACTGCACCCAAACCAGTGATGGATACATCATAGAATACCACAAAATCCTCAATTCCCTCCAGGAGGATCAATACCGGGGCCTCACATAATCTTTGCCGAAGGGTCTCAAATGCCAATTGCTGCTCAGGGCCCCATCAAAAATCCATCCCCTTCCTCGTCAGACGAGTGATGGGTACTGCAATCTTGGAGAAATCCTGAATGAATCTCCGATAGTACCCTGCCAATCCCAAGAAACCCCTAATATTCGAGGGAGATTTCAGAACCTCCCACTGCATCACTGCCTCGTCAGACGAGTGAGGGGTACTGCAATCTTTGAAAGAGCTATGATTGCTAGTCGGATCCTGAAGTCATATATGCAAATATAGTTATTAGACTTATCCAAGTGGAAGACTGTTGGATATAGTGTCTAAGTCCATAACTGTACTTGGTATGTACTTGACCCAACATGACATGGTCCATTTGGGTTGCATGGCATTGCAATACTTGGATAGACAAAATGAGAGAAAGGACACTTATGGTTATTAATATATTATAATTTCTAATATATTAATAATAGTATTATTTAATTAGTGTTGATCAAGAACTAATTTGGTGATCAATATGAGATTAATTAAATATATGGGGTTGATTATGTCTATCATCTATTCTTTTATAGTAGGCTAACGATCCATGGTTTATGAAGTTGGGCTATAACCTATTAGGAGCTCCATGGATAGTCCATGGGGGTTACAAACCCATGGATGATTAGAAATGAAGAGTCATGACAATTAAGGGCATACATGTGTAAACTGTAACGACCCAAATTTTTTTTTTTTTTTTGATATTACTTTAGAAAACATTAATAAATAAAAACATTGTCTAAATAAAAAGAAACATTGTTTGTTCACATCATAACACATTGCAACCATGTTCTCAAAAGCCAAACCGTACATCCCATCAAATATCAGAGTACAATCCCAGTAAATCTCATAAATGTGGAAACCGAAGAGTGTGTGTATGACGTGCCGCTACCGCGCCGGCTCCTTCCCCTTCGATGCAGAGGTACCTGAAAACAAAACTGTAAACGTAAGCACAAAGCTCACGCAACCAAAACTCACACTTGGAGAACTTGGCATACAAGCTCTCCCTCCTCAGGGTCTCTAACACCTCTCTCAAATGCTCCTCATGTTCCTCCCGGGTCTTGGAATAAACCAAGATATCATCGATAAAGACTATCACAGACCGGTCCAGCATCGGTCTGCATACACGGTTCATGAGGTCCATGAACTCGGTAGGAGCATTGGTGAGCCCAAACGGCATCACCACAAACTCGTAATGGCCATAACGCGTCCGAAACGCGGTCTTCTGCATATCCTCCTCCCTGACCCTCATCTGATGATAACCCGAACGCAAATCAATTTTGGAGAACCAAGATGCGCCCTGAAGCTGGTCAAAGAGGTCATCAATCCTCGGAAGCGGGTAACGGTTCTTCACCGTTACCTTGTTCAGCTCCCGATAATCTATACACATCCGATGCGACCCATCCTTCTTCTTCACAAACAGAATCGGGGCTCCCCAGGGCGAACTGCTCGGCCGAATAAATCCCTTGTCCAGCAGCTCCTGCAGCTGCGTAGACAACTCCTGCA
The DNA here is from genome assembly GCF_002870075.4 of Lactuca sativa. NCBI lineage: Eukaryota > Viridiplantae > Streptophyta > Magnoliopsida > Asterales > Asteraceae > Lactuca > Lactuca sativa. The sequence continues at coordinate 251,115,608 of NC_056630.2, forward strand.
TCTCGGGAGGAGCCAACCGATACGGTGCTTTGGCTATCGGAGCCGCACCGGGAACGAGGTCAATCCTGAACTCCACCTGTCGCTCCGGAGGTATCCCAGGTAGTTCCTCCGGAAAAACATCAGCAAAATCTCGAACCACCGGGACCTCGCTCACGGTCGCCTTACCCGCCTCCCGGGTGTCCATCACGTACGCGACATAACCCGCGCATCCCTGCTGAAGGTAGCGCCTATCCCTCGCTGCTGAACATACAGTGGGTCCACACTGCGGCCGCTCTCCATGAATCACTAACTCTCCCCCGCTTGGGGTCTTGACTCGCACTAGCTGATGTGCGCAATCTATCACTGCCCCATTAGGGCTCAACCAATCCATACCAATAATCACGTTGTTCCCACGCAATGGAATGGGAACCAAGTCTACCAGGTAACACTCCTCAAACAGTCGCAGGACACAATCTCGAAACACCATCGATGCTCGCACCGATCGATCATCGGCAATCTCTACCTCTAACGGGCAATCTAACTCGCCTGAAGTCTCATGAAATCTCTTGCTAAGAGCAAGAGAAACGAACGATCGGGATGCACCCGAGTCGAACAATACCTGAACCGGGATGCCGTTCACATGGAACGATCCTAATACACATGTATACACACGGAGCACATATCAATATCATAACAACGTAAAATAAAAGATAGAAGGAAGGAATCATACCCGTCACCACATCGGGCGCGGCGCGTGCCTCCTCGGCAGTCAACTGAAATGCCCGACTCCTCACCACTGGAGCCTCTGCCTTGCCCTGACGGCCATCCGTGATCCGCAGGGTCGCTGGAGCTGGCGCCTTCACTAGCGCTGAAGCTGTCAACATGGGGCAATTGGCCTTCTTGTGGCCCCTCTGGTTGCAGTGGAAACACAGCAACTCCGATGTCTGAATAACGGTCGCAGGAGCAGTGCAATCCCTGCTGATATGCCCAAACTTGCCGCACTTGTAGCAGCCTGACGATCCCATCCTGCACGCCCCCTCGTGCGGCCTGCCGCACCTCCTGCAGCGGCTCGGTCCCGACTGGCCTTTCGGCCTCCCATCTGATCCCTTGGGCTTCTTCCCCGAAGCCCCCGATGACTGACCATCCTCAAGTTTCCGTTTCCGGATGTGCTCCAAATCTATCTCTCTCTCCCTAGCCCTGGCAATCATGGAGTCCAGGGTAGGGCAAGCCGAAAAACTAACATGCTCCCGAATGTCAGCTCGTAGCATATCATGGTAACGAGTCCTCCTCATATCCTCGTCACCTGCATACTGGGGCACCAATAAAGCCCTCTCCCGAAACTTGGCGGTGATCTCCGCCACGGTCTCTGTCGTCTGCCTTATGTCTAAGAACTCCCTGGCCAGCTGCTGAAGCTCGACCGCTGGCGCAAACTCTGCCCTGAACCTAGCCACAAAGTCCGACCAGGTCATTGCCTCGATAGCCGAGGCTCCCATCGAGTCACCCACTGACTCCCACCAATCTCGGGCCCGGTCCCGTAAACACCCTGCTGCGTACCTCACCTTCGACCCCTCGGGGCAGAAGCTGATCAACTGGGCGGACTCGATATCCGCAATCCACCGCCTGGCGACAATGGGGTCCTTCACCCCATGGAAATCCGGCGCACCACTGCTCCTGAAGTCCTTGAAGGACAGTGTGCGAGATCTAGACTGGCTAGAGGCCAAGTCGCTCCTGAATGCCCGTAGGCGATCCTCCATCATCTCCACGATCCCTTCCTTGATCGACCCAAAGATGATGGGGGTCGACTCAAGGATGCCCCTAGTGATCTCCGACGTGATGAACTCACGTAGCCTCTCCTCAATCGGCTCGGTGCCAGATCCCGAACCTGACCCCTCTCCTGACCCGCCATCTGTCGGTCTCGGTCGAAGTACCACCATTCTGCAAAACATCAATAATAATCATTAGTGGTACTGCTACTTTCTGAGGGATCTCAACTACTTACAGGTTCCTTGGTCTCGTCTTGGCCTTCCTCGGCTCGGGTACGGATCCTCTGCTTTCAGTAGTACGGGCCCATACTACCTTCCACATCTATCCGTACCTTCTTCGAGGAATTCCTCGACTCCACCAACTCCCCTCTACTACTGCTACTCTCCGATATTCTCACCCTAGGCTTGCCCTAGGGAGAACTCAAGTTCATCACAACTGGTCCTCAGCTGCTGTAGGTCTCCTCATAATGCCAGTTAGCCACCACCTAAACACCACCACCTGTGATGAGGATTAGATCATCCTTCAAGTAAAAGGCCCGTCCCTACAACGGTTGGACTCAAACAAGAGCTGCGCAATAGGGCCAGTTCCAACACTTTGGGATTATTCAACCCCGATTACATGTGGTGTGACGTGTTTACCTAGTGGCTCACTCCCATCACTCAGAATCCCACCGAGCACGAAGCAAGCAGCATTCGGATAAGGAAAAACAGACTCAAGCCAAAACTGTTCTTAGAACAAGAAACGACACTTAACATAGGATGCTAAGCTCATACTATCAGGCATAACCTAAACAGGCTACCCTACTGCTGTCTACTCAATTCTAGCATGCAATATTCAATAAGCTGTAACAAATAAACAGGCACATAAGGCATCACTCCTAGATCCTTAGCCTATTCTAGCATGCAATATTCATAAAGCTGATAAACATATCATAAACTTGTATGGGTACTATGGGGAATACTTACTTGAGCTCGGCCGGTCGCGCACGTCACACACTTTACTCTTTCTCGTGACTCTTTTCCGGGTTTTTAAAAATATAATTTCTTTTGGAAAAATCTTTCAATCCCTCGGTTTGAGTCCAAACACTCCCGAAGGCGCGTCCGAATCCCTCAAACCAGGGCTCTGATACCAACTTGTAACGACCCAAAATTTTTTTTTTTTTTTTTTTGATATTACTTTAGAAAACATTAATAAATAAAAACATTGTCTAAATAAAAAGAAACATTGTTTGTTCACATCATAACACATTGCAACCATGTTCTCAAAAGCCAAACCGTACATCCCATCAAATATCAGAGTACAATCCCAGTAAATCTCATAAATGCGGAAACCGAAGAGTGTGTGTATGACGTGCCGCTACCGCGCTGGCTCCTTCCCCTTCGATGCAGAGGTACCTGAAAACAAAACTGTAAACGTAAGCACAAAGCTTAGTGAGTTCCCCCAACGTACCGCATACCATACAAACACATAACATATATACTGCCATGCTATTCTGGGGTGCCTGACTACCCGGTACGGCCATTCTGGGGTGCCGACCTACCCATACGGCCATTCTGGGGTGCCGTCTTACCCGTGTCAAGCCATTCTGGGGTGCTGACTACCCATCGGTCCTAACAACCGATCCTCGGGGACTATTTCACCCCTACTACTACGATCACATATAACATAACAAGCCAGCATGCATACATATCGTCACATACTGTCAGACGTATCTGGGGTGTCTGACTACCCTTCGGTCCGAACAACCAAACTCTACTACTATCACATACAGCATATCGTGCTAGCATATAACATGTCAGGTACTAGCGAACTTAGATGATATCACAAAGACAATCATCTATCATACAACTCCTACTGGTGGGTCGGCATTGTGGCCTTAGACCCACCGCTACTGGAAGGTAACTCACCTCAAAGTAGCTGCTGAACTGATCGGGAACTAACTGACTGCTGCTGCTCCGGGGGTCCTCCGGCTGCAATTTCCACGACATACTCAATCAAACACTGCTAACTGTCCTTTAGGTAAAATGACCATTTTACCCCTGGATTAACTCTAAGCCAAAGCTGGAGTCAACTTTCAGTTGACCCGACTCGCCGAGTGGATCACCACTCGCCGAGTCCCTAGCAAACCAATGTCCTGGGTCCCTGGTTCTACTCGTCGAGTCGGGCTATGACTCGACGAGTTCACCTTCTATCTGCCATTCAACACCTTCATCCTACTCGCCGAGTTGTATGAACAACTCGTCGAGTTCATCTTCATCCGATGAACACCTTATGCTAAGACTCGCCGAGTTGTATGAACAACTCGCCGAGTCTGTTCTTGAGTTATGAAGATTGCCTTGGACTCGCCGAGTCAGGGCATTGACTCGCCGAGTCCTAACATGGGTGAGTTCAGCTCCCAACTCACCGAGTCACCCCCTGTGACTCAAGGCTCAACTCGACACATGAAGAAGGGACCAATTCGGTGACTCGCGACCAGACTCGCCGAGTCACCTATGCGACTCGCCGAGTCGTCGCCATGCACTCCTTAAATATACCGATTTGCTCGGTTCCAGACCATGCCATTCATAGATCTGGACTTCTAGGACACGAATCACACGTAAAGTTTCCAACTTTACGTGTGGATATTCACCAATATGGATTATAAGGCTCAAAATGTCTCAAAATGGTAGATCTAGGGCTAACAAGCCTCATGAGGCCAAAAAGCTAACAGATCTGAGCTCCTGGAGCTCAATCTTACATAGATCCAAAGGCCAAACGCCTTATTACAACATATAATGAACATGCAAGCTTGGGGAATTGACCAAGAAGGACCCAAATGAAGTTTTAAGCATAGAATCAAGGGGAAAACGGGTTATACCTCAAAGGAAATGTTGAAATGACACAAGGATGGCTGATCTCCTTCTCCTCTTCTTGATCTACTCCTCTTACTCTTCAAAACCTTCAAGAACACACCAAGAACACCTCAAACTCTCAAGGAAACAAGGGAAAACGATGTAGGGGGAGTTCTGGGGGTGAATGGGGACGAGTTGGGGCGGAATGAGAGTTTAAATAGGGGGCAAACCCTTGAAACTTAGGGTTTCATCCCGCAGCGGTGACTCGCCGAGTCCAGGATATGGACTCGTCGAGTCGCCTACTTAAAACGCGTCCTGAGTCTCGTCCCTACTCGGCGAGTCGGACCCTATGACTCGCCGAGTCTGAGGCTAAATTAGGGCAATGCTCAAATAAAATTCACATACCGGAAACCAGGTGCTACAAATCTCCCCCACTTATTTTAGACTTCGTCCTCGAAGTCTGCTGCCTGATCCTGAAACAGCTCGGGGTAGTGCTCCATCATCTCGTCTACCGGCTCCCAAGTCCACTCTGAACCCTTGCGGTGCTGCCATTGCACCTTCTCTAGCTCCACCCTCTTGTTCCTTAAATCCTTCGACTTCCTGTCGAGGATTGCGACTGGGCGCTCGATGTAGTTCAGGCTGTCATCAACCTGAATATCCTCCAAAGGTACTACTGCAGAATCGTCCACTAGGCACTTCCGCAACTGCGAAACATGGAAAGTGCTGTGGATCTGGCTAAGCTCGGCTGGCAAATCCAGCCTATATGCTACCTTGCCCACCCGGGCTAAGACCCTGAACAGTCCGATGAATCGCGGGCCCAACTTGCCCCGCTTCCTAAATCGGATGACGCCTTTCCACGGTGACACCTTCAGGAGGACCATATCCCCGACCTGGAACTCTAAATCGGATCGACGCTTGTCGGCATAACTTTTCTGTCGACTCTGAGCAGTCTGAAGCCTGCTCCGGACCTGCTGTATCCTCTCAGTCGTCTTGAGCACCACTTCGGTGCTTCCCATAACTCTCTGGCCAACCTCACCCCAGCATATCGGGGTCCTACACCTCCGTCCGTACAACATCTCGAAGGGAGGGCGGTCGATACTCGCGTGATAGCTGTTGTTGTAGGAGAACTCAGCCAAAGGAAGATAGGTATCCCAGCTACCACCGAAATCCAGAACACACGCCCGCAACATGTCCTCCAAAGTCTGGATGGTCCGCTCACTCTGTCCATCTGTCTGCGGGTGAAAGGCGGTGCTGAAATGCAGACGAGTGCCCAACTCGTCATGGAATCTCTTCCAAAACCTGGAAGTAAAACGCACATCCCTGTCCGAGATCACCGATACTGGCACCCCATGCCGTGCCACAATCTCCCTGATATAGATGTCGGCCAATTTCTCGGCCGATATGCTCTCCGGAATCGGAATAAAGTGAGCACTCTTGGTCAATCTATCCACGATGACCCAAATCGAATCCACTCCACGTGCGGTCCTAGGAAGCTTCGTGATAAAATCCATCGTGATATCTTCCCACTTCCACAGTGGAATGTCCAACGGCTGCATCTTGCCATGCGGCCTCTGATGTTCGGCCTTGACCTTCCTGCAGGTCAAGCACCGCTCGACGTACCATGCCACATCCCACTTCATGCAGGGCCACCAATAGTCTAGACGAAGATCCCTATACATCTTCGTCGCCCCGGGATGAATAGAGAATCGGGACTTGTGCGCCTCCTCCATCAAAATCTGGCGCACGCCCCCGTGATACGGCACCCACACCCTATGGTGTAGTGTCAATAACCCTCGGCTATCATAATCGAAGGAGGAAACCTGACCTACTACGCGCTCGTTCTTCCGATGCTCCTCCTTGATAGCCTCCTGTTGAGCTTCCCGAATCTGCTCCAACAGGGGAGTCACCACAGTCATCCTCAAACAGGTGTCCCTGATCGGCGCCGTCTTGCGGCTAAGCGCATCGGCCACCACATTGGCCTTTCCCGGGTGGTAAAGGATCTCGCAATCATAATCCTTCACCACATCCAACCACCGACGCTGCCTCATGTTCAGATTCGGCTGGTCCATGAGGTACCTCAAGCTCTTGTGGTCCGTGTAGATGGTACACCGAACCCCATAGAGGTAATGTCGCCAAATCTTGAGGGCAAATACCACCGCCCCCAACTCCAAATCGTGCGTCGGGTAGTTCGCCTCGTGAGGCTTGAGCTGCCTCGAGGCGTAAGCAATGACATGCCCCCTTTGCATCAGCACCGCGCCCAACCCAGAAATGGACGCATCGCAATAAACCACGAAATCCTCTACGCCCTCTGGCAGGGCTAAGATCGGCGCCTCACACAATCTCTGTCTCAGCGTCTCAAATGCAGCCTGCTGCTCGGGGGCACGGCTATCTTGGAGAAATCCTGGATAAATCTCCGATAGTAGCCTGCCAATCCTAGGAAGCTCCGAATCTCAGATGGGGACTTCGGAACTTCCCATCTCATCACGGCCTCGACCTTGGCCGGATCGACCAGAATCCCGTTCTGGTTGACAAGGTGCCCCAGAAATTGCACCTCGCACAACCAAAACTCACACTTGGAGAACTTGGCATACAAGCTCTCCCTCCTCAGGGTCTCTAACACCTCTCTCAAATGCTCCTCATGTTCCTCCCGGGTCTTGGAATAAACCAAGATATCATCGATAAAGACTATCACAGACCGGTCCAGCATCGGTCTGCATACACGGTTCATGAGGTCCATGAACTCGGTAGGAGCATTGGTGAGCCCAAACGGCATCACCACAAACTCGTAATGGCCATAACGCGTCCGAAACGCGGTCTTCTGCATATCCTCCTCCCTGACCCTCATCTGATGATAACCCGAACGCAAATCAATTTTGGAGAACCAAGATGCGCCCTGAAGCTGGTCAAAGAGGTCATCAATCCTCGGAAGCGGGTAACGGTTCTTCACCGTTACCTTGTTCAGCTCCCGATAATCTATACACATCCGATGCGACCCATCCTTCTTCTTCACAAACAGAATCGGGGCTCCCCAGGGCGAACTGCTCGGCCGAATAAATCCCTTGTCCAGCAGCTCCTGCAGCTGCGTAGACAACTCCTGCATCTCGGGAGGAGCCAACCGATACGGTGCTTTGGCTATCGGAGCCGCACCGGGAACGAGGTCAATCCTGAACTCCACCTGTCGCTCCGGAGGTATCCCAGGTAGTTCCTCCGGAAAAACATCAGCAAAATCTCGAACCACCGGGACCTCGCTCACGGTCGCCTTACCCGCCTCCCGGGTGTCCATCACGTACGCGACATAACCCGCGCATCCCTGCTGAAGGTAGCGCCTAGCCCTCGCTGCTGAACATACAGTGGGTCCACACTGCGGCCGCTCTCCATGAATCACTAACTCTCCCCCGCTTGGGGTCTTGACTCGCACTAGCTGCTGTGCGCAATCTATCACTGCCCCATTAGGGCTCAACCAATCCATACCAATAATCACGTTGTTCCCACGCAATGGAATGGGAACCAAGTCTACCAGGTAACACTCCTCAAACAGTCGCAGGACACAATCTCGAAACACCATCGATGCTCGCACCGATCGATCATCGGCAATCTCTACCTCTAACGGGCAATCTAACTCGCCTGAAGTCTCATGAAATCTCTTGCTAAGAGCAAGAGAAACGAACGATCGGGATGCACCCGAGTCGAACAATACCTGAACCGGGATGCCGTTCACATGGAACGATCCTAATACACATGTATACACACGGAGCACATATCAATATCATAACAACGTAAAATAAAAGATAGAAGGAAGGAATCATACCCGTCACCACATCGGGCGCGGCGCGTGCCTCCTCGGCAGTCAACTGAAATGCCCGACTCCTCACCACTGGAGCCTCTGCCTTGCCCTGACGGCCATCCGTGATCCGCAGGGTCGCTGGAGCTGGCGCCTTCACTAGCGCTGAAGCTGTCAACATGGGGCAATTGGCCTTCTTGTGGCCCCTCTGGTTGCAGTGGAAATACAGCAACTCCGATGTCTGAATAACGGTCGCAGGAGCAGTGCAATCCCTGCTGATATGCCCAAACTTGCCGCACTTGTAGCAGCCTGACGATCCCATCCTGCACGCCCCCTCGTGCGGCCTGCCGCACCTCCTGCAGCGGCTCGGTCCCGACTGGCCTTTCGGCCTCCCATCTGATCCCTTGGGCTTCTTCCCCGAAGCCCCCGATGACTGACCATCCTCAAGTTTCCGTTTCCGGATGTGCTCCAAATCTATCTCTCTCTCCCTAGCCCTGGCAATCATGGAGTCCAGGGTAGGGCAAGCCGAAAAACTAACATGCTCCCGAATGTCAGCTCGTAGCATATCATGGTAACGAGTCCTCCTCATATCCTCGTCACCTGCATACTGGGGCACCAATAAAGCCCTCTCCCGAAACTTGGCGGTGATCTCCGCCACGGTCTCTGTCGTCTGCCTTATGTCTAAGAACTCCCTGGCCAGCTGCTGAAGCTCGACCGCTGGCGCAAACTCTGCCCTGAACCTAGCCACAAAGTCCGACCAGGTCATTGCCTCGATAGCCGAGGCTCCCATCGAGTCACCCACTGACTCCCACCAATCTCGGGCCCGGTCCCGTAAACACCCTGCTGCGTACCTCACCTTCGACCCCTCGGGGCAGAAGCTGATCAACTGGGCGGACTCGATATCCGCAATCCACCGCCTGGCGACAATGGGGTCCTTCACCCCATGGAAATCCGGCGCACCACTGCTCCTGAAGTCCTTGAAGGACAGTGTGCGAGATCTAGACTGGCTAGAGGCCAAGTCGCTCCTGAATGCCCGTAGGCGATCCTCCATCATCTCCACGATCCCTTCCTTGATCGACCCAAAGATGATGGGGGTCGACTCAAGGATGCCCCTAGTGATCTCCGACGTGATGAACTCACGTAGCCTCTCCTCAATCGGCTCGGTGCCAGATCCCGAACCTGACCCCTCTCCTGACCCGCCATCTGTCGGTCTCGGTCGAAGTACCACCATTCTGCAAAACATCAATAATAATCATTAGTGGTACTGCTACTTTCTGAGGGATCTCAACTACTTACAGGTTCCTTGGTCTCGTCTTGGCCTTCCTCGGCTCGGGTACGGATCCTCTGCTTTCAGTAGTACGGGCCCATACTACCTTCCACATCTATCCGTACCTTCTCCGAGGAATTCCTCGACTCCACCAACTCCCCTCTACTACTGCTACTCTCCGATATTCTCACCCTAGGCTTGCCCTAGGGAGAACTCAAGTTCATCACAACTGGTCCTCAGCTGCTGTAGGTCTCCTCATAATGCCAGTTAGCCACCACCTAAACACCACCACCTGTGATGAGGATTAGATCATCCTTCAAGTAAAAGGCCCGTCCCTACAACGGTTGGACTCAAACAAGAGCTGCGCAATAGGGCCAGTTCCAACACTTTGGGATTATTCAACCCCGATTACATGTGGTGTGACGTGTTTACCTAGTGGCTCACTCCCATCACTCAGAATCCCACCGAGCACGAAGCAAGCAGCATTCGGATAAGGAAAAACAGACTCAAGCCAAAACTGTTCTTAGAACAAGAAACGACACTTAACATAGGATGCTAAGCTCATACTATCAGGCATAACCTAAACAGGCTACCCTACTGCTGTCTACTCAATTCTAGCATGCAATATTCAATAAGTTGTAACAAATAAACAGGCACATAAGGCATCACTCCTAGATCCTTAGCCTATTCTAGCATGCAATATTCATAAAGCTGATAAACATATCATAAACTTGTATGGGTACTATGGGGAATACTTACTTGAGCTCGGCCGGTCGCGCACGTCACACACTTTACTCTTTCTCGTGACTCTTTTCCGGGTTTTTAAAAATATAATTTCTTTTGGAAAAATCTTTCAATCCCTCGGTTTGAGTCCAAACACTCCCGAAGGCGCGTCCGAATCCCTCAAACCAGGGCTCTGATACCAACTTGTAACGACCCAAAATTTTTTTTTTTTTTTTTTTTGATATTACTTTAGAAAACATTAATAAATAAAAACATTGTCTAAATAAAAAGAAACATTGTTTGTTCACATCATAACACATTGCAACCATGTTCTCAAAAGCCAAACCGTACATCTCATCAAATATCAGAGTACAATCCCAGTAAATCTCATAAATGCGGAAACCGAAGAGTGTGTGTATGACGTGCCGCTACCGCGCCGGCTCCTTCCCCTTCGATGCAGAGGTACCTGAAAACAAAACTGTAAACGTAAGCACAAAGCTTAGTGAGTTCCCCCAACGTACCGCATACCATACAAACACATAACATATATACTGCCATGCTATTCTGGGGTGCCTGACTACCCGGTACGGCCATTCTGGGGTGCCGACCTACCCATACGGCCATTCTGGGGTGCCGTCTTACCCGTGTCAAGCCATTCTGGGGTGCTGACTACCCATCGGTCCTAACAACCGATCCTCGGGGACTATTTCACCCCTACTACTACGATCACATATAACATAACAAGCCAGCATGCATACATATCGTCACATACTGTCAGACGTATCTGGGGTGTCTGACTACCCTTCGGTCCGAACAACCAAACTCTACTACTATCACATACAGCATATCGTGCTAGCATATAACATGTCAGGTACTAGCGAACTTAGATGATATCACAAAGACAATCATCTATCATACAACTCCTACTGGTGGGTCGGCATTGTGGCCTTAGACCCACCGCTACTGGAAGGTAACTCACCTCAAAGTAGCTGCTGAACTGATCGGGAACTAACTGACTGCTGCTGCTCCGGGGGTCCTCCGGCTGCAATTTCCACGACATACTCAATCAAACACTGCTAACTGTCCTTTAGGTAAAATGACCATTTTACCCCTGGATTAACTCTAAGCCAAAGCTGGAGTCAACTTTCAGTTGACCCGACTCGCCGAGTGGATCACCACTCGCCTAGTCCCTAGCAAACCAATGTCCTGGGTCCCTGGTTCTACTCGTCAAGTCGGGCTATGACTCGACGAGTTCACCTTCTATCTGCCATTCAACACCTTCATCGTACTCGTCGAGTTGTATGAACAACTCGTCGAGTTCATCTTCATCCGATGAACACCTTATGCTAAGACTCGCCGAGTTGTATGAACAACTCGCCGAGTCTGTTCTTGAGTTATGAAGATTGCCTTGGACTCGCCGAGTCAGGGCATTGACTCGCCGAGTCCTAACATGGGTGAGTTCAGCTCCCAACTCACCGAGTCACCCCCTGTGACTCAAGGCTCAACTCGACACATGAAGAAGGGACCAATTCGGTGACTCGCGACCAGACTCGCCGAGTCACCTATGCGACTCGCCGAGTCGTCGCCATGCACTCCTTAAATATACCGATTTGCTCGGTTCCAGACCATGCCATTCATAGATCTGGACTTCTAGGACACGAATCACACGTAAAGTTTCCAACTTTACGTGTGGATATTCACCAATATGGATTATAAGGCTCAAAATGTCTCAAAATGGTAGATCTAGGGCTAACAAGCCTCATGAGGCCAAAAAGCTAACAGATCTGAGCTCCTGGAGCTCAATCTTACATAGATCCAAAGGCCAAACGCCTTATTACAACATATAATGAACATGCAAGCTTGGGGAATTGACCAAGAAGGACCCAAATGAAGTTTTAAGCATAGAATCAAGGGGAAAACGGGTTATACCTCAAAGGAAATGTTGAAATGACACAAGGATGGCTGATCTCCTTCTCCTCTTCTTGATCTACTCCTCTTACTCTTCAAAACCTTCAAGAACACACCAAGAACACCTCAAACTCTCAAGGAAACAAGGGAAAACGATGTAGGGGGAGTTCTGGGGGTGAATGGGGACGAGTTGGGGCGGAATGAGAGTTTAAATAGGGGCAAACCCTTGAAACTTAGGGTTTCATCCCGCAGCGGTGACTCGCCGAGTCCAGGATATGGACTCGTCGAGTCGCCTACTTAAAACGCGTCCTGAGTCTCGTCCCTACTCGGCGAGTCGGACCCTATGACTCGCCGAGTCTGAGGCTAAATTAGGGCAATGCTCAAATAAAATTCACATACCGGAAACCAGGTGCTACATAAACCCTAATTATGACAACACTATAAAAGGGACCCTATGGCTAGCAAAATCGGACACTAGTTGATTCTAAGAGGGCATAACCGATTTTGAGTGTTAGTGACATTCTTTCAAGTTATTCCAAGTCTTGTGGTGTTGTGTGAAGCATTTGAGGCACAACATTTGGGATGCTAGGCTCACAAAGTCATCAAGGAATTTAAGCAACAAGAAAGCTATGTACTTCAGCTAGTTTTTATATTACATGTTCCCCATGCCATGCTAGTTAGGAAGTAAACCTTGGAAAATTAAATTTACATGTATATTAGAGAAAACATAGATCCAAGGTTTATAGGGTTGCATGTACACCATAGGAGTGTTAGAGTGCTCAAAACCCATCACTTTTTACCTCCAAATGATGCTCCAACCTCTGTAAGGCTCAGATCCAAGGCTTGCACTCCAAATCTAGATTCTACAATGGCTCCTCTTCTTTTCACAATCTCACAAGAACACTTTATCAAGCTCAAACACACACACACACACACACACACACACAAGCTCTAAAACGAGGGTTGGCTCTTTTAGGGTTTCACTCTCTGAAAATGGTGGCTAGGATGGAGGCCATAATGTTCCTTTTATAGTGCTCATGCTTCATTTAGGGTTTTGAATCTTGGCCCAGTATACCCCGCGTACACTTTGGTATGCCCCGCATACTGGGTTGATTCCGCGTCAAAGGTACGCCTATGGGTATGCGCAGCGTACTCTTTAGTACGCCCATCGTACCCACTTGTCACCATTTTCTACTTTGGGATAATTTTGACAACTTGGAAAAGAAGAAGGATTAAAGAGATATCTATAAATTTCAGGATGTTACAATTCTCCCCCACTAGAATGAGACTTCACCCTCGAAGTCTCATGCCGTAAATAACTCCGGATGTTGCTCCCTCATCTCCGACTCCGGCTCCCAAGTTAGCTCGGACCCTCTCCGATGTTGCCACTGGACCTGAACCAGAGGCACCTCCTTGTTCCTCAGAACCTTGATCTTCCTATCCAGTATCGTGATCGGCCTCTCGATGTAATTCAGGCTCGCGTCCACCTGAATATCCTCCAATGGTACAACTGCCGCCTCATTGGACACACACTTCTTCAACTGGGATACGTGGAAGGTGTTATGAATCTGACTCAACTCCTCAGGTAGCTCCAAACAGTATGCTACCTTGCCCACCCTAGCGGTCACCCTGAAAGGACCAATGTATCGGGGCCCCAGTTTGCCCCTCTTCCTGAATCGGATCACTCCTTTCTAACAAGATACCTTCAGGAGTATAAAGTCTCCAACCTGGAACTCGAGCTCGGATCGTCGCCTATCCGCATAAATCTTCTGGTGACTCTGGGCTGTCAGTAACCTCTGTTTGACCTGCTGAATCTACTCCATCATCTTAAGCACTATCTTAGTGCTACCCATCACTTGTTGCCCCACCTCTCCCCAACAGATGGTGGTCCGACACCTCCTCCCATATAAAAGCTCCAAGGGAGGCATACCAATACTCGAATGGTGGTTGTTGTTGTAAGAAAACTCAACCAAGGGTAGGTATGTATCCCAACTTCCACCGAAGTCCATGACACATGCTCGTAGCATGTCCTCAAGCGTCTATATCATCCGCTCACTCTGCCCGTCTATCTGTGGGTGATAAGCAGTGCTGAAATGCAATCTCATACCCAACTCCTCATGAAACTTCTTCCAAAACCTAGAAGTGATACTCACATCTCGGTCTGACACAATCGATATCGGCACCCCATGCCAAGACACCACCTCTCTCACATATATCTCTGCCAATCGCTTTGCAGAAAAGCTCTCACTGATAGCAAGGAAGTGAGCGCTCTTCGTCAGCCGATCCATAATCACCCAAATTGCGTCAACACCCATCGCGGTCCTCGGCAATTTGGTGATAAAATCCATAGAAATATGTTCCCACTTCCACTGGGGAACCTTTAGTGGCTGCAACTTTCCATGTGGACGCTAGTGCTCGGCCTCAACCCGGCGACAGGTCAAGCACCTCTCTACTACCCACGCAACATCCATCTTCATATAGGGCCACCAATAATCTCTCTTCAGGTCCAAATACATCTTAGTGGCCCAGGGATGGATCGAGAATCTCGATTTGTGCGCCTCCTCCATTAGTATGCTACGTGCCCCGCCCGTAAACGACACCCAAATCCGATCGTTAAAGGTCATAAGCCCTCGGCTATCGGTAACAATCTCGGACACCTACCCGATCACCCGCTCTCTCTTGCGGTTCTACAGTCTCGCAGCCTCTGCCTGGGCCTCTCGGATGGTATCCAATACCGGAGTCATCACCGTCATCCTCATACATATATCTCGTATCGGGGCACTCTCCGCCCTATGGCTCAGGGCATAGGCTACAACGTTAGCCTTGCCCGGGTGGTACAGGATCTCACAGTTATAATCCTTTACCACATCTAACCATCTCCTCTAGCGCATGTTCAGGTTGGGCTGATCCATCAGATACTTCAAGCTCTTGTGGTCCGTGTATATGATATACTGAACCCCATACAAATAATGGTGTCATAGCTTGAGGGCGAACACCACTCCCCCAACTCCAAATTGTGGGTGGGATACCTCGTCTCATGAGGCTTCAGCTGCCTCGATGCGTATGCTATCACGTGTCCTCTCTGCATAAGCACCGCACCCAACCCTGATATAGACGCATCACAGTAAACCACAAAATCCTCCATTCCCTCCGGAAGGGCTAACACCGGGGCTTCGCATAATCTCTGGCTAAGCGTCTCAAACAAGGTCTACTGCTCTGGACCCCAAGTAAAAGCCACGCCCTTCCAGGTCAATCTGGTGAGGGGAATGGGAATCTTGGAGAAATCCCTGATAAATATCCGATAATAGTCGGCCAACCCTAGAAAACTCATGATCTCGGTGGGGGATCTCGGCACCTCCCAACTCATAACAACCTCAATCTTGGCCGGATCGACCAATATCTCATTCTGATTAACGAGATGTCCCAAGAACTGGACCTCTCGTAACCAGAAATCACACTTGGAGAATTTGGCAGAAAGCCTCTCCGATTTCAATACTCAAAGAATCTCCCTTAGATGCTCCTCATGTTTCTCTCTGGATCTCAAATACACTAGAATATCGTCGATGAACACAATCACCGATCGATCCAACATTGGCATGCACACTCGGTTCATGAGATCCATGAACGTTGCTGGTGCATTGGTGAGCCCAAAAGGCATCACCACGAACTCGTAATGCCCATAACGAGTCCTAAATGTCGTCTTCAGGATATCCTCATTGTGCACCCTCATCTGGTGATATCCAGACCTCAAGTCTATCTTGGAGAACCAAGAAGCTCCCTGCAACTAACTGAACAGATCGTCGATCCTCGGCAGTGGATAACGGTTCTTTACTGTCAACTTGTTTAACTCCCGGTAATCAATGCACATTTGGTGTGAACCATCCTTTTTCTTGACAAAGAGGATTGGCGCTCCCCATGACGA
The DNA here is from genome assembly GCF_002870075.4 of Lactuca sativa. Taxonomy (NCBI): domain Eukaryota; kingdom Viridiplantae; phylum Streptophyta; class Magnoliopsida; order Asterales; family Asteraceae; genus Lactuca; species Lactuca sativa. Next base: position 251,131,783 of record NC_056630.2, read on the forward strand.
GCTACTCGGTCGGATGAATCCCTTCCCCAACAGCTCCTGAAGCTGCAAGGATAACTCCTGCATCTCCAGTGGCGCAAGGCGATAGGGTGCCTTGGCAATAGGTTCCGCCCTCGAAATCAAATCGATGCGAAACTCCACCTGCCTCTCGGGAGGCACACCCGACAACTCCTCGAAGAAAACATCCTGAAAATCTCGCACTATCGGTACCTCAAAGACAGAACTCGGCCTCTCTGCGGAAACTCGTGTGTCCATCATATAGGCTACAAACCCTCTACAACCCTACTGTAGACTCTGTCTCGCTCTGGCAGCCGAGCAAAATGCTGACCCAGATCGAGTACCCTCGCCATACACTGTAAGTACTCCCCCACCAGGGTCTCTTATGGTCACCAACTGACACTCGCAGTCGATAACAGCTCCAAATCGGCTCAACCAGTCCATGCCCACGATGACACAGACATCCCCCATCGCAAGCGGTACCAGATCTATCGGGAACTCAACACCGAAAATCTCGAGTACACATCCTCGAATCATATCATTAGATACACTGCTCGCTCGTCGGCTATAGAAACTCATAGAGGTCGACTCAATGCCTCTCTTCGTATACTAATGTGCTGGCTAAACACTAATGACATGAAAGATCGACTCACACCCGAATCAAATAACACTAAAGCAGGTACATAACTCACGAGAAAAGTACATATGCATACCACAATATAAGAACAATATCTCAAACTCAGTATAAGTAAATAAACGAATACATACCATCCATGACATCGGGCACTGCGCAGACCTCCTCCTGTAACATCCCGAAATCCAGGTAAAGCTATTTAACCCTTCCATTTTGTCAAGCTGTCAAAATTGGTCCCTTGAGAGAGTTCTTGTAGCAAATGAGTACGTCGGGCGTACTGGGGAGTACTCATGCGCTTAATTTGGACGCGGAATCGCCTGGGTATGCTGGGCGTAATGCGTCCAGATGCAAGCCCTAAATGTTTGGCTTGTTCACTATTTAAAGGATGCTAAGGCTCATTTCTCAGCCTCCATATCAGAGAGTGAAACCCTAAGAGTGAGCCTTCCATCGTCCATAGCTTGGGTGTGTGTGTTTTGGAGCTAAAAGTGTTTTGGTGTGTTAGTGAAGAAGAAGGAGAAGAGCTTGTGGAGGCTAGGGATCGAAGTGCAAGTTTGGATCTGATATCTTCAGAGAAAGGAGCTTCATCTAGAGGTATAAAGTTCAAAACTTTCCTCTTTATTTGGTTTGATGTTGCATGGACCATTTCTAGGGTTAAAAGTTCTAAAGATGGAGACTTTATGAGTGTAATGTGATCCATGGCCTTAGATCTGTCCCATTTCAGTGGTATTTGTATTATAGATCCATAAAGTTTCCATCTTGGTCGTTGATATGAGGTCATGATTGAGTTATGAGCTTTCTAGAGTTGGGAAATGGAATATTAGGGGTGATAGTGACTTGTCCAGCCATGCAAAGGCTTAAAGTCACCAACTTTATGGATTAAGAGGCTTAGAAATGGTCAGATCTAGAAGTTGGACATGAGTCTTAACTGTTTAAGACCCCAAAAGCTTAGAGTCTAAAACTAGGAGTTATGCGGGGTGTAATCCCAGTACGCGCGACGTAAGGGGTCGCGCACCCCGTTTCTCTGAAGACACTGGGTACGCCCAACGTACATGTTTGGTACGTGCAGCGTAACCCAGAGAGTTGACTTTTATTGACTTTTAGGGTTTGGTCAAGTTTAGGGTCTTTGAGCCATGAGAGGGGTAAAATGGTCTTTTACCCTTCTGAGAGTACTAAGAGAGGGAATAGTCTAGCCTTGAGAGATGTATTGATTTAGAGTGTTTATTTCATATGATTTGGCGGAGGCTAGATCAGATTTTACAGAGTTCGAGATTACTGAGTTACCCGAGGTGAGTCTTCTCACTATAATTTAACTAGAGTGGTAATTAGATTTATGTGATAGAGTATTTGTGTGTTTTTGCATGATGAGATTTCTATGTGCTTTATGCTATGTATGTTACAGAGTTTACAGAGTTAGGACCGTAAGGTCCACAGAGTTAGGGCCAGAGGGCCCTCAGAGTTATGGGACCGGAGGGTGCCACTGAGACACATTGACTAGAGGGTCAAACAGAGTTATAGCCTCAAGTGGCTAATATGTGTTGCGTGTGGTATTTTGGGGAACTCACTAAGCATTTATGCTTACAGTGTTATGTTATGTGTTTTAGGTACCAGTGAGGATCGCGGGAAGGCGCTGGCTTGATCAGTACAGACTTGAGGAGCTTTTACATATTATGATCTTGGGATGTGATGTTATGAACTGATTATGTGATACAATGATATTTTTATAACAATTATGAATGAAATTGTGTTTTTAAAATGTGAAAAATTATTTGAATATTTGGGTGTTACAAGTTGGTATCAGAGTTTTGGTTTGAGGGATTCGGGTGCACCTTCGGGCGTATCTGAACTCAAACTGAGGATTTGAAAGATTTTCAAAATAAAATTCACAAAATTTTTTTCAAGAGTAAAAGGTTTTTGAAAGAGCAGAGCAGAGCAGTGTGTACGATCAGCCAACGCCCGAACGGTGATTTCCCAAAATACCCTTACATTATAAGTTATGAGATATGTTATGATATGATATGCATGCTAGAGTAGGCTAGGTATTCTTCTTAGGACTATAGTGGCCTGATTTGTGATGCCTTAGCCTAGGGATTTTTCTGCTTGGAGATGCTTGAGAGTGACTAGATAGCAGCGAGGAGCTTATGAGAGACCTGCTAGAGGGTAGACTATGTATAGAGAGTGTAGAGTACTTGGGACTTGGGATCCTAGGAGGAGGACTTGGGGTGAATATTGATGCGGTGTGGACGGTAGTATTGGGCCCGTACTACTGAAGACATCGGAGCAGTGTGCAGCCCAAGTAAGAATCCACTACTACAAAAACAGCCTTTTATGACGCTCATTGCGTGTCGTAAAAGGCTCAGACGACGTGCAAATGCGCGTCAAGGAAGGCCCTGTCATAAAGAAAGACGACGCGCATTTACAACGCTCATTTACGACGCGCATTTACGACGCGCATTTACGACGCGCGTTTACGACACGCAATGCGTATCAAGGAAGGCCCTGTCATAAAGGAAGACGATACACATTCACGTGTCGTAACCTTACAACGTGTGTGTTAATGACACGCAATGCGTATCAAGAAAGCCACTGTCAAGAAAGGCCATGTCATAAATGAAGATGACACACATTTTTGTGTATCATAATTTTAAATGTTTAAAAAAAATATTACTTATAGATTTACTAATTTTCAAATTAAATAATACATTAAAAATCTCATAATACAAAATAAAATACCATAAATAACAAAGATAATTCATTTCACTAATATGTCAAATACAAATAACTATTCCATTAGTGAGTAAATGTTATAAAAAAATGAACTCATTTATATACAATTGCATTATCTAGCTTACTATGTGCCAACAACTCTCTGTGTGTTTACTTTTGCTTGAGTCTTGTTTCCTCGAAAGCTTCTAAATCACAAACCTTTTTAAACATACTAGAGACAGGATCCAATCCATGGGGTATTTTTGGAAAATAGTCTGAACATTCTTGACAAATCATCAACCTGCAAGTGAAGGGTAGAAAGGGAAGAAACAAATGTTCACAACCAGTAAGAAATCTAAACACTAGAAGTTTCACAGTAATTGTTGAACCCTACTTTCATTTTTTTATTATGCCATTGTACTTTTAGTTTTTTTCCCTTAGTATATGAATGACATTGTTATAATAGGGTATTTTAAGTACAACCTTGTGATAGGAAAAAATGAAAGTAGGATGCTATAATACACAAAGCAATACAAGTACAATGATAGGGAATTATTTTTACTTGTTATTGTGCAAGGTCTTAATTTGTAAAAGTTGTTTCAACTTGCGAATGATAAGGAAGAAAGGCATTGAATATTACCAAGGTATGAATTGTGGGGTCCAGGAGAAGCTTCCGGATGGTATTGAAGAGACATAAGCTTTTGTTGAGGGAATGCAAGACCTGTACCGATTCCATCATTCAGATTCACATGAGTCACTTCCACTCCATTCGTAATTGTGATTCACATGATGCATGCAAGGTAATGCACATGAGCCCAATCAATTTAGATTCAGATTATGTAGTTTACCTTTGTTTTTGTCAGCTTCAAGAAATAAAGTGAAAGTTGAGATTCAAAGTTGTAATGTTTTTTATGGATTTTGTTGGTACAAAAAATAATTCTACGAAAATACCTAAAATAACCCTTGACTTTTGGTTATTACATGTAGTAAAATACATAATATAGATACGAAACAATATCACTTCAAAATGGATCTTAACTTTACGTGTATTTTTGTTCTTCTGTGTCCTGTAACAGCACACACAACAGAACAAATAATAGATTTAAGTGTTTACAACACAAAACACAAAACTTTCCATATTCAATATATATAATTATATCCATCCTACAACAAAAAGGTAGAGAGATTAGAGAACAAAGATTATTCACCCATATCAACTCTTCTAGGGCTTTCACCTTTCTTGTATCAGAGTGATGTTAAATTAGCCTTTCTAAATGGCGATGTAGAAGAAGAGGTGTATGTCCCTCATCTTTGTTAGAAAAATATGAAAAACTTTACGAGCACACTTAAAGGATTGGACTACAGTACCTAACTTACACTAGGACAGATATTGCATTTCCATTCAGCAAAGTTTCAAGGTTATTAGAACTGTTGACTTTGGGATTTGCCAGACAATATATAATTATAATATACTATACATTACTAATATATAACTTGTAAAATACCTTCTGTTTTGGTGCATTGGATCTCAAAGAAGATAGAGAATCTGAAGCTAGCTTATAATCTACACTATCATGAATGTCTTCAAGGAAGTATGTTGGTACAAGATGTGTTCTACCTCTAGCATGAATAACAGGGCAGTCACCAAAGTAATGAGAAAATAGCTGTGAATCGACTGTTGCTGACCTGAAAAACAAATTAACTTATGAATAAAAATATTCATGAGTTATGACATTTTGTAAGTTTCGGCATATATGTGATCATACATACATAAGGATAACTTTCGTGTGCTTTGAGCAGATTGCTTCTCTTTAAAACTCTTCAAAATAATCAGTAGAGAATCACCCTGTTTACGAATTAAAATTTGAAAAAAAAAAATTAGACATAAGAAATTATAATCTTACTAACTCACCAAATAAATGATATACAAAATTTTAATATCACTAACTCACCAAGACAGAACGTTCATGCACTTCATCAATTATGACATGAGTTATATCAGCAAATTTTTAAGGTATTTTACAAGTTATATATTATTAATGTATATTATATTATAAATTAGCCTTTCAAGGTATTATACAAGTATCAGATTTTAGATTATTTGCTTCTTACAAGAGACGCTAGAAATTAAATCCACACATGCAGAAAATATCAAAGAGAAATGAAACGGAATTCAATGACAAAAACTGAATTGTATTTAAACATATATAATGTTGGAATCTAAACGATTACGATGGAATTCAATTCCGTCCATTTGGCAACCAAACAAAGATGCCATGGGATGGAATCTGGAATTCCCTTCCATCCATTACCATTAGTCAACCAAACATGCCATGAACCAGATGACCTCTAAGTATCTTTATTTAATATTAAATCAAATAAATTTATAGCAATAACCAAAACCAAAAGCAACATTTTTTTTATTCAAGAATCAAGACACCTTGTGTACTATACCACTATGAAAAAGCTTCCCTGTAACATGAAGCTTCCATGGTATCATACCACCCATACCAATGCAAGGTTTCTTATCAATCCAAAACCTTCAACAACAACAAAAATAAAACTATCCAATTTAGATTTTATCATTATTTACATTTTTGTTGAAGCATTCAATAAATTCAAAATCTTTTACTTAAAAGATTATTTTAACTCTATGTCTCTATCAACAAGTTTGACAATCTTACCCTTCATACTCGGAACCTATATCAGATAACTTATCACAATCAATTGTTGAAGCCATCTTTTCAGCTTCTTCCGCTGAAACCCCTGTTACATTTATTAAAAAAGAAAAATGAAAAACTATATTTTAACTCTATGTATCTATCAACAATTGAAAATAAGAAGGATAACGAACTAGGGGTAAGTACATTAGGAGGTGCATTTACAAGCTCTTTTCCCAAAATTACCCCTGAGCAAACATGCTCTGTGTACTTGAGTTTCTTTTTTTAACTCGGGTCCACCTCCTAGGTTAAGAGAGCCAATTGACTTGAGATAAGGCTTCTTTGACTCGGATTTAAATCTGTTATCTTCATATGTCCCTAACAATGCACCTATAATTGAAAAAATGAAATTAAGAAGATATATAAATAAATAAAACTTTGAGTAACATGAGGAGCATCAACAGGGTGAACTTTTGAACTGAATGGATTAATTGCTTTATCTTTTCTTCATTTGGAAGAATTGAATCCAAAAAAGATGGATGTGATCTTCTTGAAGGTAATCCTGTTGAGGCTACAATATCATATCTGAAGGTTGTAGATACAGATTCAGAGTTGATTTCAGATATTGGATGATCAAGAACATTACTAGGGTTCCTATCAGAAAATGGAGGATATTGTAGAGATTTCACAACTTCAAACAAAGAATATGAAAGGTTAAAGGTGATCAAATTAATAATTAGTTAATTACCTACCTCTGTATGTTGAGCCGTCGCCTTGTTGAACATTGTGATTTGAGTTGTTAGAAGATGAAGGTATCTCAGGAGAAGACTTATTAACAGAAGCTTCTGTTGTTGTATAAGGATTTGTTGGGGTAAAATCCTTCAAATGGCTATCTTTACTATTTCTTAGGGCATCTTCAAGCCTTATATTATTGTAATGATTCAAATTGCTATGATTATTATCCTCCTCTGGATTATTATTTGTAGAAGGTTTATTGAAAGTGTTTATAGCATCAACAGCTGAAGTTTTTACTCCATGTAAGTCTCCATTAACAGAATTACTGGCTGCAGCTTTTTTAGCTGCTGCTTTCTTTTTACGGAACTCCTCAAGCTGTAAAACCAAAACATGTTGAATTTTTTTTTAATATAAATGTAGTACATAAATTATATTCATTGAATGTAATTGTCCACTTTGACCTATGATCAAGATTTGGCACTATAAATGCACATAAAGATCATACACAAGCTTCACCTTATTATTGCAAAAGTTTGATAAAGATGCATTGAATTCATCAGGGCAGCAGTGTTGCAACCGAACAAGTAAATAAAAGATAACACCATAATTCTCTAGAAAGAAAGACTGGTGCTAACTTCTTTAATGACCTTAATATGAACAAAAAATCTATTTTATATCTCACCATAATCATCTTAGTATAGTATGAATCTTTAAGAAATACTTAGATCAAAATTTGAGCATTCAGGTTGTTATTTCTTGAATGGAATATACCAGTTGCTATTGCTGAGGCAGTTGTAAGCTTCAATTCAGGAGTTAAGTCTTGTGAAGAAGCAAGAGCAACAATGACATTGTTAGCTTGAGAAGCTTTAGCAGATGAAGCAACAGATTCACCAAGACTTCGATAAGCAGAAATGGAAGAAGATGAAGATATTGGGGCGTTTCCAAGCCCAATTAAGCTGAGCCGTTTGGTTCCAAGAACCGAAAGAGATCTTTCATGTTTCAGAAAAGAGAGAGATTATCGGATTAGGATAGGAAATCAGTCAAGTTATGAAATTAGGATAGTGTGTAATTGTGTATGCGTATTGTTTAATTTCTTAGACAGATAGACGCACAGAAAATGATAAGCAATTCGTCGAACTATTTAAGGGCATTAATAGCTCAAAAGAAAGATCAAGTTTGAGAGTGGGACCTCTGGGCTGCAGTTTGCTCTCGAGCATTTCTTCTGATTTTTGTACGATTATCAATACCTTCTTCAGTTGACAAATGCTTCTGAAGAACGCCATCTGTAAAGGGTATCCCTAACCACAAATATTTTCTCTTTTGAGCAGCCAACAATGTGCGATTATACACAACTGCATCAATTACAATCTTTCCCGTTCTCAAACTTGAAAAGGGGTGAAAACATAATTTTAGAGTCGGGACCTCACCACAAGAGAACTCTTCCTTGTGAGGCCCAATCCAGCATGACTCCAATGTAATGCTCAAAGGAGAAACACTTTGAGCTTTACAAAAATGAAGGTCGCATTGGATATAATCGCTTAATGTTGTGCAAACTGAAGGAAAAAGCTTTGATTCTATTAATGTCTTTGCTTTAAGTTGACTGTACCATAACAACAAGCACACCCCAGATATCACAGCATAGAAAACAGAACACTGGAATAGAAGCAAACCTTCCTCCCAGACTGTGGATAATGACCTAACTATAGCTTTGCTTATAGTGAAAGGCTCTTTCACGGACTTCACCACAAACCCACTTCTTAATCCCATATTCTTCCATAAAATCTCAACATTTTCCCCGAATGATTGTGAGAACCTAATCCCGTGAGATATCTAGTCGTTTTTCTTGGCACGTGGAATGATATCATACCGAGGTTTTCTGGGAAATTTGTTTCCAAGATAACCCAAACAGTTCACGTTTCTTGGCTTTAAGGAAGATTGGAAAGTTGCCCCCAACAAATGGGTTTTGAAGTCTGCTACTCATTATCTTCACTAAAAACTCATGTCACAGCTTGCAGCTCAAGTATTGGGGACTTAGCACTTACTCTTAAGAGGAGAGGTCGTCATTCCAAAAAAAACAAATGGAGAAGAAGAGAATAATCTTCGTACCTAATTTAGGGAATAAAAGAATCTTTAGAGATTGAATGTAAGAGAAAGAAATCTAGGGCACATACATGAAGAAGAAGAGAACAATCTTCGAACCTAATGCCTCCTCCGCTTTTTTTTTCTGCATCTTGATGCTTCCGATCGTACCCTAAACCTCAGACTTTCGATCCCAAATCTGACTTGCAACCTTCGATTTCTGATCTTCAACCTGTAATTCGAGACATATAGTTTCAAATCTCAGAAAATTGACCTTGCTACCTCCTGTTTTTAATGAAAAAGGAGTCTTAAATCTAAGAGAAAAATGAGGAGTCGTCCGCTCAAAATGGATTAGGGTAGAGGGGAGGTGAAGTGGAGGGGAGGTCTATACTGATTTCGATTAAGAGGGTAAGAACTTTTTGGAACTGAGGATTAGGTTTTTGGTGGAGATGATGGATCGGGGAATTGAGGAAGTTGTGGATGAAGACGAATGCCCTAGGGATTTTTCTTGCTAATTCGAAGAGGCAGGGTTTTGATTTTTGCGATCGAATAGGCGGAGGCTAGTCTTTTGTGATTTCATTTTCCCCCTTCAAACCCGTGTTTCATTAAAAAAAATATAAAGCAACACACTCACATGACGCACATTTTATGCTAGGAGCCCTCCGTATTTCTTTTTTATTTTATTTCTGACACTAATTTTAGGGCACGCACAAATGCATGTCCAAAATCCTTTAAATTTAGGAGAAATGACATTATTTGTACGTCACACCGTTTTTCGTATCGTAAATCTGTGCGTGTCATAAATTGTGTGTCATTAAAGGCCTTTTTTCTAGTAGTGATTGTTGGGGTACCATGGATCGAGTAGGTTCAGGTTATCGAGTGCGTGTGTGTTCGAGCGAGTCTCTGATATGTTTTATGTTGTATTTCAGAGACATCATGGTTGGGACACGCCACAGACCAGGGACCAGCGGGGTGAGTGATGAGGAGCTCCGCCAGATGATTCATGAGGAGGTGGCTGCGGCCATCCGCGCAGAGATTCCAGAGATGTTTGGGTCTATCAAGACCACTCTGATTGAGACGTTCGATGATAGATACGAGGCGGTTACTAAGGCTGCAGCCGCTGCAACTGTTTCTGCTGCCATACCTCAGGGTGGCAATTCGTTGCTGTTCCGGGAGTTCAACAACACGAAGCCACTAAAGTTTGATGGGACGCAGGATCCGATTGCTATGATGAGATGGGTTTCTGATATTGAGGGATGCTTCTATACGTGTTCATGTCTAGAGCATCTGAGGGTCCGGTTCATGCTGAACCAGCATCGATTGGGAGCGAAGGACTGGTGGAAGTTTCTGACGGCACACTTTTCTTCTGCTGAGCTTTCCGCGGTGACCTGGGAGAGGTTCACCGCTATGTTTCGTGATGAGTACGTTCCCCCGATGGAGAGGGAATGTTTGGCCCAGGAGTTTCTGACCCTCAAGCAGGGTACTAAGTCTGTTACTGTGATCACCAGGATGTTCCATGAGAGGGCAATGTTCTGCCCTGAGCATGTGTCTACCGAGAAGGCAAGTATGAGCCGATATCTAAGTATTTTGAGGAGGGATATATGAGAGATCGTGGCGAACTCGACGTACCGAACATTTGCTGAGCTTCAGGCAAATGCTCGGAAGAGGGAGATTGAGCTCGAGACTCAGGCCAGGGAGGAGGCGGAGTCTCAGGGGAGGGATCGGCGACTGGCACAGTCCCAGCCGGCTGCCAAGCAGACTAAGCCTGCCGATTCGAGATTAGGGAACCAGAAGGGCCGCACTTATGGAAAGTGCGGCAAGACTCATGAGGGGGTGTGCAGAGCAGGGTCTTGCTACAAGTGTGGCAATGAGGGGCACATGGCCAAGGATTGCCCCAAGGGGTTTGCAGTTTGTTTTCACTGCAACCAGACCGGACACCGGAAGGCCGAGTGTCCGCAGTTGCGAGGGTCAGCTCAGGGAGCTTCTCATGGATCTATCCCTGTTGTGGTTCGAGCTACGGATAGTCGGCCGGTGAAGGCCGAGGCGCCGAAGGCTCGCGGGAGAGCCTTCCAGTTGATAGCGGAGGAGGTTTGCGCAAACCCGATGTTGTGGCTAGTATGTATTCTTTCATCTGTTTATTTTGAGTTTGTGGTGTTAGGCTTATATTGTGATGTGCATAGGTACATTTCTTGTGTGTTTTGTGCATGCTTTGGTGTTATTTGACTCGGGTGCGTGTCGGTCTTTTGTGTCGTTAGCCTTTAGTCAGCACATCAGTATCTGTCGAGAGGTAATGAGTCGATCTTTGCGAGTTTCCATAGCTGACGAGAGGGCAGTGTATGCCACTGATGTGATTCAGGGATGTGTACTCGAGATCTTTGGCGTTGAGTTTCCGATTGATTTGGTCCCGATTGCTATGGGAGATGTCTGTGTCATCGTGGGCGTGGACTGGTTGAGCAGATTTGGAGCGGTTATCGACTGCGAGCAACAGTTGGTGACCATATGAGACCCTAGTGGGGGATTTCTTATGATTTATGACGAGGGGTACCCGTTCTGGGTTGGCATTTTGTTCAGCTGCAAGAGCGAGGCAGAGTCTACAATAGGGTTGTAATGGGTTTTTGGCTTATGTGGTGGATACGAGGGTAGGTGAAAAGAGACCGAGGACGGTCAATGAGGTCCCGATAGTGTATGATTTCCCGGATGTTTTCTCCGAAGAGTTTCCGGGTGTGCCTCCCGAGAGGCAGGTGGAGTTCCGTATCAGGTGGAGTTCTGAGATCCGAGAGGCTTTACGTTAAATTCTTCAAGTGCGACTTTTGGTTATGAGAGGTCCAGTTTCTTGGACACCTCATCAACAAGAGTGGGATATTGGTCGATCCAGCCAAGATTGAGGCGGTGATGAGTTGGCAGGTGCCGAGATCCCCTTCGGAGATCAGGAGTTTCCTAGGGTTGGCTGGTTATTATCGGAGATTCATCCAGGATTGCAGTTCGTCTCACCAGACCGACCCGGAAGGGTGTGGCTTTCAGTTGGGGCCCGGAGTAGCAGGCCTCATTCGATTCACTTTGCCAGAGATTGTGCGAAGCCCCAGTGTTGGCCCTTCCGGAGGGAATGGAGGACTTTGTGGTATTTTGTTTCGCGTCGATATCGGGATTGGGTGCAGTGCTGATGCAGAGAGGGCATGTGATAGCATACGCATCAAGGCAGCTGAAGCCTCATGAGATGAGGTATCCTACTCACGATCTGGAGTTGGGGGATGTGGTGTTCGCCCTCAAGATCTGGCGTCACTATTTGTATGGGGTTCAGTGTACCATATACACGGACCACAAGAGCTTGAAGTATCTGATGGATCAACCCAACCTGAACATGCGTCAGAGGATAACATGGTTGCCGATACCTTGAGTCGCAGGGCAGAGAGTGCCCCTTTGCGAGATGTTTTTCTGAGGTTGACAGTGATGACTCCGATGTTGGACACCATTCGGGAGGCCCAGGTAGAGGCCATGAGGCCGGAGAACTACAAGCGAGAGCGGGTGATTGGGCAGATATCTGAGTTCATTGCCGATATCCAGGGGCTTATAACCTTCCAGGGCCGAATTTGGGTGCCATTTGAGGGCAAGGCGTGAGCCATTTTTGGAGGAGGCGCACAGGTCGAGGTTTTCGATCCATCTTGGGGCTACTAAGATGTATTTGGACCTGAAAAGAGACTATTGGTGGCCCTGTATGAAGAGGGATGTGGCGTGGTTTGTAGAGAGGTGCTTGACCTATCGCAGGGTTAAGGCCGAGCACTAGTGTCCACATGGCAAGTTGCAGCCGCTTGAGGTTCCCTAGTGGAAGTGGGAACAAATTTCCATGGATTTTATCACCAAATTGCTGAGGACTGCGAGAGGCATCGATGCAATTTGGGTGATCGTCGACCGGCTGACAAAGAGCGCTCATTTTCTTGCTATCAGTGAGAGCTCTTTCGCAGAGAGGCTGGCAGAGGTGTATGTGAGGGAGGTGGTATCGCGGCATGGTGTACCGATCTCGATTGTGTCAGATCGAGATGTGCGTTTCACTTCCAGGTTCTGGAAGAAGTTGCATGAAGGACAGAGTGAGCGGACGATTTAGACGCTCAAGGACATGCTTTAGGCATGTGTGTTGGATTTCAGAAGGAGTTAGGACATGTATCTGCCTTTGGCTGAGTTTTCCTATAACAACAGCCGCCATTCGAGCATTGGGATGCCTCCCTTTGAGCTGTTGTATGGGAGGAAGAGTCAGACTCCCATCTTTTGGGGAGAGGTAGGGCAAAGAGTGATGGGCGGCACTGAGATAGTGCTTTAGGCGACAGAGCAGATACAACAGGTTAGACAGAGGTTGCTGATGGCCCAGAGTCGCCAGAAGAGTTACGCGGATAGGCGTAGATCCGAGCTCGAGTTTCAGGTGGGAGATTTTGTACTCCTGAAAGTGTCTCCTTGGAAAGGAGTGATCCGATTCAGGAAAAGGGGCAAGTTGGGGCCCCGGTACATTGGACCGTTCAGGGTGATCGCGAGGGTGGGCAGGGTAGCATATCGATTGGAGCTACCTGCGGAGTTGAGCCAGATTCATGATACCTTCCACGTGTCTCAGCTGAGGAAGCGTATAGTTGACGAGTCGGCGGTGGTGCCGTTGGAAGATATCCAGGTAGACATAGGGTTGAATTATGTTGAGAGACCGATCACGATATTGGACTGGAAGGTGAAGGTTCTGAGGAACAAGGAGGTGCCTCTGGTTCAGGTCCAGTGGCAGCATCGGAAGGGGTCCGAGCTGACTTGGGAGACGGAGTCAGAGATGCGGGAGCAGCATCCGGAGTTGTTTTTGGCATGATACTTCGAGGGAAAAGTCTGGTTCTAGTGGGGGAGAATAGTAACATCCCCAAATCTAGGTAAAGCTATTTAACCATTCCATTTTGTCAAGTTGTCAAAATTGGTCCCTTGAGAGAGTTCTTGTAGCAAATGAGTACACTGGGCGTATTGGGGAGTACGCTGCGCGTACTCATGCGCTTAATTTGGACGCGGACTCGCCTGCGTACGTTGGGCGTACCCAGGGTTACGCTGGGCGTAATGGGTCCAGATGTAAACCCTAAATTTTTGGCTTGTGCACTATTTAATGGATGCTAAGGCTCATTTCTCAGCCTCCATATCAAAGAGTGAACCCCTAAGAGAGAGCCTTCTATCATCCATAGCTTGAGTGTGTGTGTTCTGGAGCTAAAAGTGTTTTGGTGTTTTAGTGAAGAAGAAGGAGAAGAGCTTGTGGAGGCTAGGGCTTGAAGTGCAAGTTTGGATCTAAGATCTTCAGAGAAAGGAGCTTCATCTAGAGGTATAAAGTTCAAAACTTTCCTCTTTATTTGGTTTGATGTTGCATGGACCATTTCTTGGGTTAAAAGTTCGGAAGGTGGAGATTTTATGAGTGTAATATGCTCCATGGACCTAGATCTGTCCCATTTCATTGGTATTTGTGTTATAGATCCATAAAGTTTCCATCTTGGTCGTTGATATGAGGTCATGCTTGAGTTATGAGCTTTCTAGAGTTGGGAAATGGAATATTAGGGGTGATAGTGACTTGTCCAGCCATGCAAAGGCTTAAAGTCACCAACTTTATGGATTAAGAGGCTTAGAAATGGTCAGATCTAGAAGTTGGACATGAGTCTTAACTGTTTAAGACCCCAAAAGCTTAGAAGTTGGACATGCGGGGCGTAATCCCAGATATGCGCGGCGTAATGGATCGCGCACCCCATTTCTATGAAGACACAGGGTACGCCCAACATACATGTTTGGTACGCGCAGTGTAACCCGGAGTGTTGACTTTTGTTGACTTTTAGGGTTTGGTCAACTTTAGGGTCTTTGAGCCATGAGGGGGGGGGTAAAATGGTCTTTTACCCTTCTGAGAGTACTAAGAGAGGGAATAGTCTAGCCTTGAGAGATGTATTGATTTAGAGTGTTTATTTCATATGATTAGGCGGAGGCTAGATCAGATTTTAGAGAGTTTGAGATTACCGAGTTACCCGAGGTGAGTCTTCTCACTATACTTTACCTAGAGTGGTAATTAGAGTTATGTGATAGGGACACCTTTAAAGGAGAGTGAGCCATCCCTTTAAGAAGGGCCTTATCGCAAAAAGTCTCTTTGAAAGGTCACTCTCATGAAAAGAAAAACTTTCCTTGGATGATAGGTCAGATAAGGGGACGACGCGGAGTGATAAATTGAAATCAGAGAGGGGGAATTCACGGAGGTGAGCGAGAACATGATGGCAATAAGCATTAGGGCTCTCGGTTTGCAGTGTTAGAAACTGAAGAACCCGAAGAGATGGCCGATGAGCACAGGCTCGCCGAAGTGATCAGGGGGAACAATGAGATAGAGCAACAGAGGAGCAGCTCCTTAATCCGCACTACAACCAATCAAAATGTTCTCCAGATCGATATATGATGCTAAACGGAGACCGAGATAGAGATAGAGGGCTGCCCCTTTGTTGGCTCTTGATGAGATTTCTATGTGCTTGATGCTATGTATGTTACAGAGTTTACAGAGTTAGGACCGTAAGGTCCATAGAGTTAGGGCCAGAGGGCCCTCAAAGTTATGGGACCGGAGGGTCCCACTGAGCCACATTGACCAGAGGGTCAAACAGAGTTATAGCCTCGAGTGGTTAATATGTGTTGCGTGTGGTATTTTGGGGAACTCACTAAGCATTTATGCTTACAGTGTTATGTTATGTGTTTCAGGTACCAGTGAGGTTCGCGGGAAGGCGCCGACTTGATCAGTTGACACTTGAGGAACTTTTACATATTATGATATTGGGATGTGATGTTGTGAACTGATTATGTGATACGATGATATTTTTATAACAATTATGAATGAGAGTGTGTTTTTAAAATGTGAAAAATTATTTGAAAATTTGGGTGTTACACCTCCGCTATCAACCGGAAGGCTCTGCCGCAAGCCTTCGGTGCCTCAGCCTTCACTGGCCGCCCCTCTGAAGCTCAAGTAGAAAAAGGCGCAGATCCTTGCGCTGATCCCTAAAGTAACTTTGGGCACTTGGCCATCCGATGGCTAGTCTGGCTGCAATGAAAGCGAACCGAAAATCCATTGGGGCAATCTCTCGTGATATGCCCCTCCTTCCCGCACTTGTAACACACACCTGATCTGCAAGCCCCATCTTAGCTCTTGCCGCACTTTCCACAAGTGGGGCCCTTCAGACCTCCTAATCTCAAATTAGTGGGCTTTGCCCGCTTGGTTTCCGGCTGAGACTGTGTCGGCCGCCTATCCCTCCTCTGAGACTCCACCTCCTCCCTGGCCTGAGTCTCTAGCTCAATCTCCCTCTTCCGAGAATTCGCCTGGAGCTCGGCAAATGTCCGGTATGACGAGTTTGCCACAAACTCACGAATGTCTCTCCTCAGTATGCTCATATATCGATTCATACGCGCCTACTCAGTACACACATGCTCAAGGCAAAATAACACCCTCTCATGAAACACTCGTGTGATCACAGTCACAGACTCAGTCCCCTGCTTGAGGGACAAGAACTCCTGGGCCAATCGTTCCCTCTCCATCGGGGGAACATACTCATCTAGAAACCTAGCGATGAACCTCTCCCAAGTCACCACGGTCATCTCTGCAGTAGAAAAGTCAGCTGTCACAAATTTCCACCAGTCCTTCGCTCCCAAGTGAAGGTGGTTCAGCGCGAACCATACCCTCAAATGTTCCAGGAAGGACCAAGTGTAGAAACACCCCTCAATGTCAGAGATCCATTTCATATCAACAATCGGGTCCTGCGTCTCGTCAAACTTTGGTGGCTTCGTGTTGCTGAACTCTCGGTACAGCAACGAGTCACCCCCCTGCGCCCTAGCAGCGGTGACAGTTGCGGTGGCTGCAGCAGCAGCAGCCTCAGTCAAAGCAGCATATCGCTCGTCGAATGTCTCAATCAGCGTGGTCTTGATAGACCCAAACATCTCTGGTATCTCAACTCGAATGGCTGCAGCCACCTCCTCGTGAATCAACCTACGAATCTCATCATCACTAGTACCACTGGTACCACTGCCTCCTGGGTTGTGGCGCGTTCCCACCATGATGCCTCTAAAATATGACATAAAATAATCAGAGGCTTGACCGAGATTACTCACACTCGATCAATTGTTCCTACTTGTTCCTTAGCACCCTAAGGATTCTTACATGGACTGCTCACTGGTCCGATGTTTCTAGTAGTACGGGCCCTATACTACCTTCCACAACGCATCAGTATTCACCCCAAGTCCTCCTCCTAGGATCCTAGATCACAAGTACTCTATATCTCGCTCAACACAGGCTACCCTTCAGTAGACCACTCATAAGCTCCTCGCTGCTACCTACTCACTCTCGAAGTAATCTCCTAGGCTAAGGCATCAAAAATTAGGCCACTCTAGTCCTAGATATGAATACCTAGCCTAATCTAGCATGCATAGCATATCACATAATATCTCATAACACATAATGTAATGGTATTTTAAGAAATCACCGTTCGGGCACTGGCTGATCGTACACACTGCTCTGTTCTGCTTGTCTTAAAATCTTTTACTCTTTTAGAAAATTTGTTTATTTTATGAAATTTTTTTTCAAATCCTCAGTTTGAGTTCAGATGCACCCGAAGGTGCATTCGAATCCCTCAAACCAAGGCTCTGATACGAACTTGTAACGACGTGAAAATTTAAAACAATTTTCATTTTTCAAACATAACATATCTCATATAAATCATCTCAAAACTCAAGTGTATCAAATGTTATCACGGTAAAACATAGAGAAAATGACTCCTGAGGGTAATTAACTTTTGCGTTTGTACTCATTTGGTCCCTTTCCTTTTTTTGTATTCAATATACCATCGAATTGAACTTGTTGTTTGTGTTCACCATAACCCTTTTGACTGGCTTTTGACCTGTGATAGCCGGTCAAAGGGTTATAGTGAACACAAACAACAAGTTCGATGGTATATTGAGTACAAAAAAAAGGAAAGGGACCAAATGAGAACAAACTCAACAGTTGGTTACCCTCATGAGTCATTTTCCTTTACTCATTTACAGCAAATCCCACGTCAACTGCTACTGATATTAATGACTTTATGAGATTCATTCTTGTTTCTCTTCAAAACATAACCGACGAAAGAACATTATTCATACATGTACAACTTTGTAATGCACTTGAATATTTATTAGGGGAATCTTGACTAAGTAGGCGCATTTCATGACTACATTTACATTTCCAATCGAATGATTTATCGTATCATGGATTCTAGACAAGTCTACAAATGAGTGGAATCACAAGTGTTGTGATTTTTGAGTTTACTTAACTTTAAGATCGAATTCATGGGATGAGATACAACATCAATACGTACAATATCATGCTGCTTTTGCAGACACATCACCATAATATACCTTGAGGTAAACGTTTATGCTGATAAATATTTCTCTCATACACAATCATATCCTTTTGAAGAGAGGTGTTGACAGCTAACCACAGTAAGCATAGCATAGACCATGTTTTAACGAAGTTACCCCTATGAAACGCTTTTCATATACGTTATAGCCAAAGAAGGTTACGGTCTTTGATAATTTTGTAACTTTAATTTCATTTAACTTTTCGGGGAAAATGACTCAAGAGGGTAACCAACTGTTGAGTTTGTTCTCATTTGGTCCCTTTCCTTTTTTTTTGTACTCAATATACCATCGAACTTGTTGTTTATGTTCCCCATAACCCTTTGACCGGCTATCACAGGTCAAAAGCCGGTCAAAAGGGTTATGGTGAACATAAACAACAAGTTCAATGGTATATTGAATACAAAAAAAGGAAAGGGACCAAATGATTACAAACGCAAAAGTTAATTACCCTCAAGAGTCATTTTCCCTAAAACATATCCCAGAATCTCAAATACAAAATCCTCTGTCAGTGTGTACAAATCATGCCGCCGCCTTCCCGCAATCCTCACTAGTACCTGAAACACATATCACATAACACGGTAAGCATAAATGCTTTGTGAGTTCCCCAAAATACCACATACAACACATAAGCCACTCGAGGCTTTAACTAGGTATGACCCTCCAGTCAATGTGTCTCAGTGGGATCCTCCAGTCCTGTAGCTCGTTGGACCCTCTGGTCCGGTCTAAATCGTTGGACCCCCGGTCCGGTCTAATCGAGGAGCCTCTGGCTTCATGAGTCGTTGGACCCTCTAGTCCGGTCTATATAACACATAGCATACATATAACACAATGCACATAAATCTCAAACATACACATACACATAAGACCCTCCGGTCTGCACATAGATACCACTCTAGGTAATGTATAGTGAGAAGACTCACCTCGGGAAATCTCGGAATGTCTCGAACCCGAAATACTGATCTAGCCTCCACCTAATCACATAAAGTAATTTACCTCTAATTAACAACGATTCTCAAAGGCTAGACTAATCCCTTCCTATAATATCTCAGAAGGGGAAAAGACCATTTTAACCCTCCAATGGTCCAAATGTCCAATTGTTAACCAAACTCTAAAAGTCAACGAAAGTCAACAGAGGGCAATACGTGGGGCGTACCAACTCTTTACGCGGGGCGTACCCCGGCTATCCAGAATTGGGGATCTCAATCGCTATGCGGCGTGTTCTGAGATTTATGCCCAGCATAAGTCTCAATTTCATGCTCTTAATGTTTTTGGTCTGAATCGATTAAGATACAAGCTCATATTCCAGATCTAGTCCTTCTAATGCCTCTTAACCCATAAAGTCGAAGACTTTAAGCATTTGCATGGCTGTAAAGGTCACCAATCACTCCAAACTCTTATCCTCTTTCCTCATTAAGCCCTTATCTCATGCATGACTCAATATTAACAACCAAGATTGGATTTTTATGGATCTACAACACATTGTATACTGAAATGGGGCAGATCAAGGCTTATGGAGACCATTTACTCATAAAGTCTCCATCTTCAGGACTAAAACCCTAAAAATGGTCCATAATGCACAAATCCAAAAAGGTTAAGAAAGCTTTGAGTTTTTTACCTCTAAATGATGCTTCAACCTCTGTAAGGTTCAGATCTAAGGCTTGCACTCCAACTCTAGCTTCTACAATGACCCTTCTTCTCTTCACAATCTCACAAGGACACTTTATCAAGCTGAAACACACACACACAAGCTCTAAAACGAGGGTTGGCTCTTTTAGGGTTTCACTCTCTGAAAATGGTGGTTGGGATGGAGGCCATAATGTTCTTTTTATAGCGCTCATGCTTTATTTAGGGTTTTGAATCTGGGCCCAGTACGCCCTGCGTACACTTTGGTACGCCCCACGTACTGGGTTGAGTCCGCGTCAAAGGCACACCCATGGGTAAGCGCAACATACTCTTCAGTACGCCCAACGTAGCCACTTGTCACCATTTTCTACTTTGAGCTAATTTTGACAACTTGGAAAATAAGAAGGATTAAAGAGATATACCTAAATTTCAGGATGTTACACGATCTTGGCCGGATCGACCAATATCCCATCCTGGTTCATGAGGTGTCCAAGGAACTAAACCTCTCGTAACCAAAACTTGCACTTCAAGAACTTATTATAAAGCTTTTCTCATCTTAAAACCCCCAGAAGCTCACAAAGATGCTCCTTATGCTGCTCTCTGGTCTTGGAATGCACCAAGATATCATTAATAAATACAATAACGGAACGATCGAGCATCGTCCTGGACACTAGATTGATCAAATCCATGAATACTGCAGGCACATTGGTGAGCCCAAAGGGGATCACCACGAACTCGTAATTCAGTAATGCGGTCTTTTCCACGTCATCCTCTCTCACTCTAACTTGATGATACCCAAAACTCAAATCTATCTTGGATAACCAAGATGCACCCTCCAACTAATCAAAGAGATCATCAATCCGCAAAACAGGATAACGGTTCTTCACCGTTAACTTGTTCAACTCCCAGTAATCCATGCACATCCGGTGCGAACCATCCTTCTTCCCGACGAACAAAATCGGCGCTCCCCACGGAGAACTGCTCAGTCTGATGGACTGCTTTCCTAGTAGCTCTTGCAGTTGAGATGGAAAATCCTGCATCTTAAGCGGTGCCAAGCGGTACGGCGCCTTAGCAATCGGGGCCGCACCTAACACAAGGTCAATCCTGAACTCGACCTGCCTCTCGGGAGGCACACTGGGCAACTCCTCCAGAAACACATCTACAAACTCCCTAACAACCAAGACCTCTGAAACTGAAGTTTGATCCCTAATACGCGTATCCACCACATAAGCCAAATGACCTGCACACCCATGCTGAATATACTACCGAGCCCTGGCTACAGAACAAAACACTAAACCCATCCTGGTGTCCTTTCCATAGATAACCAGTTCTCTCCCACTTGGGGTTTGAACTGACACACGTTGGCCCTTACAATCAATCATAGCACCAAAACAGATCAGCCAATCCATACCCATAATCACGAAAACATCCCTATAGGGATAGGGATCAGATCGATCAGATAAGGCACCCTGAAGATCTCCAAAACACAACCCCGATACATTAATGATGTTCAAACTCCGTGTTCGTTGGCGATAGAAACTCGCAACGGACACTCTAACTCTCCAATAGGCATATTAAACTCCCTACTGAACGATTGAGATATAAAGGACCAACTCACACCCGAGTCAAACAACACTAGAGTAGGCAAAGAGTTCACTAGGAACGTACCTACAGAGGCACATATATAAGCATAACATAAAACATAATCAACGAGATAATGGATAGAAACATACCAGTCACCACATCTGGAGCCGCTCTGGACTCCTTAACAGTGAGATGAAAAGCACGACCTCGAGCTCTCAGGGGCACCGCCTTCCCCTGGCACCCATCAGTGATCCTCAGAGTGGCTAGCGTTGGGGCCGGCGCCAGCTTGGCGGCGAGCAATGGACAGTTGACCTTCACACGACCAACCTGATCACAATGATAGCAAATTCTGGAACTCAAAACTATAGCCAACTGACGGTAATCCCTCGCATAGTGCCTCTCATTGCCACATTTGTGGCACACACCTCCTGATCGACAACCCCCGTCATGAACCTTATCGCACTTCCCACAAATGCGGCCTCTCTGACCCCCTGATCTAGAATCAGCGGCCTTGAACCAATTTGGCACCGGTTGCAACTATGCCGGGACTGGTCTCTGCTCTCTCTTTTGCAGCTCTATCTCAATCTCATGCCGCTTGGCGGCCTCCTGCATCTCCAACAAAGAATCATATCACTGGGTGGAAACAAACTGTATGATATCCATCTTCAGCATGATCAAGTAACAGGTCATCTGAGCCTGCTTTGAAGCAAACTCAGGGCAGAACATGGCCCTCTCGGCAAACATCCAGGTGATCTCTGTCACCGACTCCGTCCCCTGCCTTAGGTCCAAAAACTGTTGGGACAACCTCTCGCGCTCTACCCACGGCACATATCTAGTATGGAACATCTACGATAACTGCACCCAAGACAAAATAGCTCTGTGCTCAGCAGAATATGATCCTATAACAAGTCTCCACCAATCCTTCGCTCCAGACCTCAGGAGGTTTAGAACGCATATGACCTTCTGGTCAGTTGGGCAAGAGAAGGTGAAAAAACATCCCTAAACATCAGATAGCTACCTCATGGCTATGATCGGGTACTGAACTCCATCAAAAGTCGGGGGCTTTGTATTTTCGAAATCTCGATACTGAAAAACCTGACCCTATCCAACCCCTTCAGCCGCAACGGCCACGGTGGTTACAGCAGTAGTAGCCTCAGACAAAGCAACATTACACTCAACAAAGTACTCGATTGTGGCGGTCTTAATAGACCGAAACATCTCTGGCAATTGAGCTCGGAAGCGAGCGACAACCTCTTCCTGCATGATCTCCCTAATCATGTCATCTGTCGCAACTGGTCCACCCTGACTGCCAGCTCCCGATCCCGATCCGGACCCAGCCTCAAATCGTTTTGTTGTCACCGTGCTTAAAATAAACCAGGGAAATATCAGATCACACACATATCATAACAGGGGAACCAACTCCCAATTAAGTCCTATGGGATGTGACTTCCTTGATACGCGCACGGTTCCTGTGCTTTCAGTAGTATGGGGCCATACTACCTTCCACACCTACCCGTATTTGTCTCAGAGGATCATCATAACAACCCTAACGACACACACTAGCATGCTCATAAACAAGATCCTCACATCCTAGAGGAAGACTACTCATCTCGAGTCTGACCGACTGACCCCACACAACTCATCCTACCAGTAACTGCCACACGACCCTCCATTGGTGCCAGATAACTATCGCATGAATACAATCACATACCACACAGTTTAAACAATCTTAGACTAAAAGACTCAATCCTACAACGGTTGGACTCAGACAAGAGTTGCGCAGTAGGAGCAAATCTTTTACCCTAAGATCATTTAAACACTGTATCATGTGACTTATCGTATTCAAACAATAGCTAGTTCACACGCGAAAGAGTCAAACTACAATCAGTCAGGAATTCTATAAGAGATAAGGCATCATATATCAATCAATTCAATCATACAATTCTTGAAGATCCCTATCCTAATACTTGCATGCTGTTCTAACATATCAAAGCATAATATCAAGTAACTGTATAGTAATTTAGGGGTCTACTTATTGGCTCTGGCTAATCGTGCAGATCACATCCTCGATTATTTTGAAAACCATTTGAAAATTGTTTGAAAAAACCTTTTTCCTTAATTTGAGACTGGATTCACACGAGTGTTCCTCTAATTCACTCAAGCTAAGGCTCTAATACCAACTTGTAACATCTATAAAATTCATGAAAATTTCTAACTTTTAAAACCAACCCATAAAACATCATTGTTTACAAAATAGTCTTCAAAACATGTTCAATATCAAAGTTTTGCCAAAATCATAAAACATAAGACGAGGAGGTGCACGATCACGCCTTCGCCTTCTCGCGATCCTCTAAGGTACCTGAAACATAACCCAAAACTGTAAGCCCAAAGTTTAGTGACTTCCCCCAAAATACCAACACATCACGATATCATAACAAAACAGCAAACAACATGCATACAGAGCCTTCAATCTGACTGGAACGCCATATCGGCCTGCAGTCTACCTGGTATGCCCACAGAACCTTCAGCATGACTGGTATGCCACACCGGGCCTTTAGCCTATCTGGAACGTTCTCTGGGCCTTCGGGTTGACTGGTACGCCCCACTAACCTTCAGTCTATCTGGGACGCCCTGGGTTTGTTGTCCTTCAGCACAAAGCAGCACCGCCTCAACCCAACCACACATACACCTTGTCGACACACACACACACACATATATATATATATATATATATATATATATATACATATCCATACATAAGAGACAAGCATGAAAATAAACAGTTAGTAACAACAAGCAGATCTTACAGATCACTAAGCATAGCATCATTCTATACACCAGGATACCGATCTAACAGATCACTACAACATAATATCATACATAACAGGGTATCAAATCTAAAGGGCCGACCTTGGTGCCTTCGACCCATAAGTACAGTCAGGAAAACTCACATCGTAGATTGAACATAACTGATAAGGTCCACTCTGAAATCTCAGCTCTCTAATCGATACCTGTCCACACCAAGTGACCAAATCCATATAGATCCCAAAATACCCTCGAGGTCCAACTTGGTCAAAGTCAACGGTTAAGGTCAACAGTCCATTTGACCCAACACGTCATGTTCCCTCTTGGCCACGCCGTGTTCCACAAGCATCCAAACAGTCAGGAAAACCTTAGCCAACATGTCGTGTTGACTAGCAAACACGCCGTGTTCGTCAGAGTTCCAACAACTTGATATATTCAATTGCCTTTTCGACTCGAAGAGCTCCAAAGCTCAGATCTAGACCAACAATGCGATTAATAAGGATAAAGTTTCCAACTTTATCCTTTAATACCACCAAAAGGTAAAAAAAACCCAAATTACAAGCTTGATAATGCAAGGGCTTGACCAAAATACTCTCAATCCTTAAGATATGATGTCTAACCTTTCCAGAAGTGGTTCTAACAACTAAACCATCCCAAATGTTGGTGCTTTTTAGACATGCATGTCCAATGCAGGTCTTGAACCCACATTAGGTCAAAAAGAGGATTTATGACCTAATCTCTATGCATGGAATGAAAACTAGGTTATAGACTAGATCCAAGCCACTATAGGTCTCCTTGATCTAGAGATTCATAAAGTTGCAAACTTTATGAGATCCATCCATTGCAACATCCAAGAACAAGGAGAAAAATGGACAAAACTCAAGATCTAACAACTTTGAATGATAAAAATCGGGTCTTGGACATTTACAAAGGTCCAAGAGAGTGCCAAACAGAAGAATAGGGCTTGCTTGCTGGATATTTGCTTCCTTCTTTCACCTTCTTCCTTCAAAATACCAACTAGCTTCACAAATGGGAGAGAAAATGATTAGGGTTTCTTTCAGAGCTTGAGGGGCTGATGGAGGCTGAGGGTGAACAAACCCTAGCCTCTACATTCCTTTAAATAGGGAGAAAAACCTGGAATATTAGGGTTTCATCTCAGCGGTCAACACGCGGTGTTCCAAGAGGAAACACGCTGTGTTGCCCAAATGAAACCCGCGCCTTTTAATACCCAGACACGCCGTGTTGGTGCCTCCAACATGCCGTGTCCAAACCTCAAATATACCCAAGAATGCTACCACTTGACACATTGGCATGAAATAAAATTATAGAGGTGAATTTAGAAGTACCTGAACATTGGGGTGTTACAAGATACGATCGTTTTAAGAATCCAAACCAGTATAATATTGATTTTCTTAAAACTGTGAACACCGTTTCTGTCCGTTGAGGGACTTGCACACCTCAGATGGAAAATGTGACAACCCGATAATTCAAGACAATATGATGGAACGCAAGTCAAATTTGATGGGTTTTGGTCATAAGACATCCTATGTGCTCATACAAACCCTAAAGCTCGGATCTAGGTTTCTCTATTGTACATACTTTGAATCCAAGACTATATACCCTAATTCTAGCATATGGAAATCAGAATTCACATGTAAATAGGTTTAAGAACATACCTTGATTGTTATATAGCAATAACAATCCAATTCCTCCTTGAATTGACCTTGGAAAGCTGAGAGTCACAAGTGTCACTCCTCTAATGGCTTACAAACACCATAAGCAAGTGGAGAAGGTATAAAGAGAGAGGAGGGAGGTAGGAATTCGTCCTTAGGACCTCTTGGGAAGGGTTGGACGAATTCCTAAGCCCTAGGGGGTTTATATAGGTGTAAAGATTAAGGTTTTAGTCCTTATCCTTATCTAGTTGCTTTTCCACCAAGCAACCATAAGATAAGTCCTAGAAACCCTTATCCTAGTCGAATTCTAAGGGATTTACACCTCAAATTCGTTTACCATATATATAAGATAATCCTTACCTTATTTTGTAACTATCACATAATTACAATTCAGCCCCTCTAGTTTAATTAATTACACTTGATCACAAAATTAATTCTTAATTAATTATTGACCAATATTAATTAAACCAATATGATTTCTCTTTTAATATATTATTCTTATAACATATTAATAAATCATAATAACCTCTCTCTCTTTATTTATTTCTCCAATTAAGTTGCTTTGGTGAAGGCAACCCAAAAGGACCATGCACCATCAGGTCAAGTACATACCAAAATAGTTATGGACTTAGACACTAATCCAACAGTCTCCCACTTGGATAAGTCTAACAACTATTATGCATATGACTTCGGATCCCGATCTGCAATCGTAGCTTTCTAAAGCCGCTGTCAACTCTGATCATATCAAATACGCGTGTCCTTAGATAAGGGATCATATATTCCTCCATTCTAGATATCATATGAGATATGATTTCAAATCATTCTCTTTGTACTACTTCTCGATTTCTGATTTATGACGACAGACTAATTGAACAAATCAAATTAGCCCTAGCCCGGCCGAGCATTTACGTTTGTCATCACTAAACCATCGAGGGGCCCAAAGATATCGCTTTTATCATACTTTGGATAGAAGGAACGGATAAACTTTGATACAATGCTTGCTTGCACTCACTCACCGAATCACACACAACAATATGTTTTATAACACCAAGTTACTAGTGCGTTTACATATTATCAATATGCAACCGATTCGCAAGATACAACTCACACATCTCGGTTTCAAGAATATAAGATGTTATCGTCTCACCAATCACTCGTGATACAATTCATGGAGTGATCCAAGTGAGCGTGGGTTTGATCCAATGCTCAAATCATATTCATAAGCACTCATGAACGTTGCAGCAAACATTTGCTTATGTCTAATACCTTATAGACAATCCACACACCAATTCATGACAGTCTTCATTCATATCTACTTCCAACATATGAACGACTGTGGCCCGTTTGAATAATTCGATTATTCTTAATAAACTCAATTATTCTGGAAGTCAAAACATGCAAAGGTGAAACACAAGAATAATACTAATCCCATATGGCCTTAAACCTTTGAGTATAAATAAAACGCCTTTTATTTATCACCATATTGATTACTCATTATTTGTCGTTTCGGGTAATCAACTTCTTACTTGAATTCCAACACTTGTCCCATGCTCCTAGCATGCACACAATGTTTACCTATGGTTCTTACTTTGTGAAATAGATCACATTGAACACATTTCCAATCCTTCTCATTTCACAACTCCAAATCCGTTTTTCATAAGTCAAAGAATATCAAATTCTTGCTACTTATAGAATATGCTAGATTCTAACATTCTATGCAACTATCCTTTCGTAATATTACTGCACCAAAGTCACAAAGACTATTGCCAATGATATTACAAAGTCCTCTATCGGAGATTGTTACAAGACAATTCCATAGACGTGATGTCTCTCACTCAAAGTACATTCTTTGAACATCCTTTTGCATAGAAGTTTCTAATCTAGTCATAGATTTCTCAATATTCAATTCCCAATATGGACACACTTCCATATGTTCCATATGACAACTCATTCTTAATAGAATCTTATCTATTGGTAATGATGTCGATACGGTCCATCCAATATGGAAACATTTCCATATTTTCCAATACTATACTTCCAACTACTCACAAGCGACCAATCCTCGTCGAACTTGGATTGTCCTTTGATAGTTGTTTAATTATTTTAGTCAAAACCAATTCTAGTCCCTTTTCCCTCTAAATGCGCTCGACATTTGGAAAATTTTAGAATGGTCAAACATTAAAGCATTTGCAATTGATCCTATACCCGAAGCGTATGGGACACGACGCATAATGTTTTATTTGCTATGTTCTCAAAATTCGAATTGTGAAGAGGGATGCCGTAATCAAAATCGAAATTTTAAGAACACACTTTGTACCTTTGACTAAATTTTATTAACATTTCTCAACCTAAACCTTTAGATTTGAAATGAAGCATAATATTCTCTCCCTTAATTATAGCAAAACAACTATTTCATCCTTACGACTTTGCAAAGAATGACTCTTGTTTTCTATAATTAATATTACCAACTTGCAATACTTTCCATAATAATCATACAATCATAACTTTTATGCTCCCACTATCATTATGATTACTATAAAACATAACACTTATGCTCCCACTAGTTTCGACTTGTATTCAAAACATCTTAACTTCTAGAAAAACAATACTTATTGAATTTCTTAAGTTCATGTTTCTAATACTTAGTGCTTTGATAATCCTTTATCAATGCTTCTTGAACTTATACACCTTTGCCTTCGATAGTTCATATGTGTGTCTAAACAATTAAGACTAATTGCCAAACCTCACAATTCAAATTATGGAAAGGGATGCCGTAACCATAATTGAATTTGAGAATGCAATTTTACAATCACTATCTTCTTAAAATCTCTCTTAGTGAAAGCATTTCTTCACAATCATTTTCATGAAGGAGGAAATCTTATGACACTTAGATTTGAGCGGTGTATGTGTTCTTATCCATGTGAATTTGTTAAAACTAAAGTCTACGACAAATTCAAACTCATATGGACCGAGCTTTCTTAATCTTGATTTCTTGCCTTATGGTAGCACAGCTGCCCACCATGTCTTCCAAGTAGTTAAGCAACTCACCTTTTCTTATCAATGTACCTTTCATTGATTAAGGTGCTTTGCCTTTTATGCGTTGAAAATGAGAACTCATAGAACTCACATGCATAATTAACTCGATTGGATTGGCACATAACCAAAATAATGTCATCACGATAGGTTGTAAACCTTAACTCGTGTTCTAGTGATGATCGATAAGGTTTATTTGATTTGTTCTTGAAACCTTTCAAGACCATTAAGACTCCCACTGACTCTTTGACATATAAGATTCTTTTGTCAAAACATTTCTTGACAAACAAATATTCAAGAGTTAGTGTAGCTTTTATCAAAACTCTTCATAAATTGGTCCTAGTTGGTCTTTGTCTTATCTAAGACATCACAACTTACCACATTTAATGAATGTTTCAAACCTTCTTAATACTTTTCACTCAATGTCACAATCTTAACTTTAAGACTTGTTTTGGAACGAAGTATGATTGACTTCTTGATTTGACCATTTCTTCAATCTTTGATTCCTCTTCTTGGACATACAATTGTACCAAGACTCACTTAGAGGATCAATTGAGATATGGTTCTTAATCATTAAGACCTATCATAAAGCATAAAAGGTACTCTCCCTTCTTCTTAGAATGGAGAAAGTTTTATCTCTCTGCCTACTTGATTCTTGTTATTCGTTCTACTATTGATTTAAACCTTTTCAATCAATTCAGAATTACACTTAATCTTATAAGTATAATCATATTTACTAAACCTTTAGTAAATCATGACGAATATCTCGTTACTCTTATGGTGGACTTTGATCACACAACTTTGTGTATTCGATCTCCTAGTCCTTCACTTGACACTTTGTCAATGAATTAGTCTAATTTCCAAATACGAAATTTCTCATTCATCGTGCATCCACGATGCATGATTCCAAGTTTCTGTCCAATTGAAACTTGGGCGATGAGAAACTCTCCCTATTTGGTAAATTCTCGACTTTCCATAACATAATAAGAACCAAATCCATTATTGCTAATAATTGAAACATTTTAACGTCAATTTTTCATACACGACATTATAAGGATAAATAAATAAAATTTAAAATCAAAATTTATTTTATTGCGGAAAAATTTGTCCTTACAATGCAACTCATTGAAAAACTTATGCTAATACATCTTTCTTAGCAATCTAATTCTAACTCTAAGTAGTAGCTCAAGAATCTAATCTTCGAGAAATGCGATCGAAATCCATTCCTTCACGGTTAGATGCTGCTCACTTCTTCCCTTAAGCTTCCTTTCTTTTCTTCGATCCTACAAAACATCAATTGTAATCTTATCACATTATGTATTCAGAATCTAGAATGAAGCTTAAAAGAGTTAGTCAATGGATTTTACCTAAAGCAGAGCCATACGTTTCGAGTCTCCCATCTCTTAGATCTCTTAGGTAAATAGGGCAGCTTCGTCTCCAATGCCCCTTCTCTTGGCAATAAAAACATATCGACTCTTTTGGAACAACACATGGAACTACTTCAGACATTGCCTTTCTCTTATGATCAAACTTTTCGATCATAGCATGTCTTTCGTTGCCATTGTCTATATCCATAGAGGTCTCGAAGGCAGATTCACCAATCAACTTTGCTTTTTCTATAGCGCCAAATCATTGCAGATTCAGCAGCAATAAGCATATAGGTGAGATCTATAAGGGTCACGTCGTAGTTCATCATATAGTACTCTCTTACGAACTCACTATATGAGTTGGGAAGTGACTGAAGAACCCAATCAACAGCCATTTCCTCACAGACAACGGATCCCAACATTCTTAACTTATCAATGTGTGACTTCATCCCTAGGACGTGTGCACACACGGACTTTCCTTCTTTATGTTTACTTGCCAAAAGGGCTGGAGTGATCTTGAACTTTTCAAGCCTTTGAACTTGTGGGTTAGGGAGAATAATTGGAGGAGGAGGAGGAAGTGAAGCATGATCTCTTGTTCCTCGATCGAATCGTGGAATATCATCTTCATGTGGAATGCTTGTTCCACGGGATTTGAGAAGACCATAGTTGTCGAACTTTGACATCTACAAAACGGGAGAAAAATGAATTCAAGTTAGTTGATAGATTGAGTTCTTGGTAGATCACCCAAATGAAATTCCAAGGCTAGGACCCAACACAATATGCTACAACCTAGAAAAGGGATGCCGTAATTTAGTTGCAGAATATTTGAAGGTAAGTGAATGACGATTCACTAATTTCCACCATGAAAAAAGAAATTTAAGTTTTAAATCTATGAAAACTCCTAGATCCTTTGAGATTCATTGAACTTTCAATGGCATGTTTAAATATCGATATGCCCCTCTTGTTTGTGACTGGGATGCCTAGGATCACAAAGCGGGTGTGAATAACCATGCAAACTTACATGGTGCCCTCACATGTTACATTCACCTATTCGATGTGCCGGTAAACCACGCACGCTCCACCGAACTATGACAAACATTGAGTCACCCTTTGCTACCTTTGCTTAGAACCATTTAGTGTGCCGGTAAACCACACACGCTCCACTAACGTCTTCGCAAGGGCACAAAGTGTAATTTCATGGAATTGCATCAATTGACTTTGCCTAAGTAACTAAGATTGGGAATTTGAAAAACATTTAGTTACTTTTGTACTTCATTATACTTATAATGGAAGGTTTCGTCCTATCCTACCCGTTCGGCTAACGACCCTCCACTAGTCAAGAGTGCGGTGGGTAAGAGTGGATACCCATTCAATCGCCATTTTATAGGCAATTTCCTTAAACACCCCTTATAGACCAGCTTCGTGAATGAGGCCTACTAACGGTAAGACTGACTTTTAGTTATACATATATATAATGTTAGACCTTTAATGATATATATAGTATAGGGTGTATTTTATAACTTTTAAAATACTATGTGGTTAACTTTAACAATTACACTTTTAATTCTATTAAATGGTTAACCTAAACTTTTATGGATTTATTAAACCTCTTTTCATTATACACCTTAATTAATTAATAAAACCATAAGGGTGTGATTTGAACTTTTTCAAAACTATACTAGAGTTTTAGAATTTAACATTCCTAATTAAACTTTTAATCAACTTTTAAATTCAAAAACTTGAGGGCAAGTTTTGAAACATTTCAAACCATAAAGGTTTTAGACACTAATCCAAAAAAATTTAGGTCAAAATTTAACTTTCCAAAAATCTTATTTGGGTTAAATAAAGTAGTAGGAATCGTATCAAGGTTTTCATACATATAAAGAACCCAAAAATCCGAGTTATAATGAAGAAGTTATGACCAACCGAAGATTCTCGGCAAAACCGGCAATACTGATAGACGTAAAATACGAAGTTTCAATACAATATTTTTTAGCCTTAGGTATCTAAATAAAAGTTTTAGATATCATTAAACCATAAACGTACATAATAAGAACGTCCAAATCTGACTTCGTATGAGGAAGTTGTGATTTATCTAAGTTACAAATATAACAGTAGACAGCTAAAAACTCGGAATAGAGATCGAGAGAATATTAGCCGACACAATCTAAATGAGAATCGAAGGGCTCAACAATACTAGCGCAACGGTAAAAAGTCTGACGAAAACGGACGTCGGATGAAGAAGTTATGGAACTTTAACGGACTTTTCCTGTCCCGACCTATTAAAAATATAATATTAAAAATAAATTCAAAACTAGCCGACGAAGTCTAAACGAAAGTTGTAGATCGTAGTCTCACCTTCGCGTGGATATAAAGAACGTCGAACACGGATTTCGTATGAGGAAGATATGAAATTTTGAAGTTTACTAATTAATTAAAATATAAATTTAATTAAAACCCGGTATTATCCGAAGAACGAGTCAGCGGTCCGATCCCCGGTACGCCCAGCGTACTCGGATGCTAGGCTCCGGTTCGTCCACGTCACTCCGATATTTCGACCGAGGATGCGCTCATGCATGACGCATGAGTACGCAGCGCGTACTCTCGTACGCCCCGCGTAACGAGACCTCTCAGACCCCTATAAATAGAGATGCGAGGGTGCCGGCCAAATTTGCTAATTTCCTTCCTTTCTCGCGCCGAAGCTTTGCGTTTCAACCCTCAGAGTCATCCCAAAGGCCCGGTTTTCATATCCAAGGTGGGAAGAAAGTTTTACGCTCCCGAGATTCCCGAGGATCTCGAGAGATCCGCTTCCTCGAGTAGAAGTTCTACTCGGTTTTCGTCTCGCTTTCTTCAATCAATCAAGTGAGTTCATACCCCTATAATCCACACTTTTACATGTTTTATAAATGTTTTTATAAGCTTTTAAGGGGGAGAATACAAGTAAAACACACGATGATTATCGTATGTTATATAAAGTTTCATTATACACTTTTTATCAACGGAATCACATGTGATTTATAAATATTATAAGGAAGCTTTCATATGAAAAATGTATCATGATAACATCATATCTTTTGAAATGAAAAGTGTTGTTATTATTGTATAAATCAAACACACTGCTTATACTGTATATATATGTGTCCATCTTAGGCACTACAAAAATTATACCTTTCATAACAAGCGAGCATTTCACTAGGGATTATTATACAAACGAGACACACTTTTACAAAACTATAATAAGTATAGTTTTGTGAGAACATCACGAACTTTTATATACTAGAAATACTATTGCAATGAGATACATTCATATACAAGAATAAACGAATATTTTCATAGATACTTCAAATAGTTTTCACAAACGTTTTTACATGTTGAAACACTTTTAGAAACTGTCTTACAAACTGTAGGTTTCCTTTTGAGTCTGTTATATTTGTGTTTTCAAACAAAGGTTTTCCCACACTTAAACTGTATTGTCAAACCGTCTTTCTAACCGATTTATAAACTGACATCAAGTCATAAATTCCTATTTATTAAACTTTTCAAAAGTTCTACAAAACTTCTTTTATGCTTTTATATTATAAATTGCATGCCTCTATAGGTATAGTTATATAAGAAATGTTTAAAATACTTAGGAAGGCTATCCACCCTGTTTCCTTTTCCTCGATTTGGATGTGGTCTGGTGGGATATCGGATACTCTTCCGAAGGTCGTTTAAATATTAGTTATATATCATGTGTACATATATGGTCATAAATGTTCCATCAGTTAATTCAGTTCCGATACTCTTAGGTAACAAGGGTGTATAAACCTACTTGGACACTCATCAATTACATTCTAGTAAACTATTATAGGAATAGTTTATGGTATACAAAACATTATCTCTATTACAAGAAATTACACCAGAGTCCGTTCATTCATGAGTCTAGACTACATGCTATATGAAAGGATACTCTTACAGAGATTCCGCTTACATGAATACGATTACATAGATACGCTTAGCTGAGTACATTTACATAGATCATATATGACGAGTTACTACTACATATGATATGTGTAGATACTGTTATATAGATCACCTTCTTATCTTTACCTTGTGATGCAATCACATAATCAACGAGATGAATTGGACTTTATATCCTAGTACCAAAGGATACCTTGAGGGACTAACCATTCCTATAGCCACTGTTAGCTACAGAGGATGATGACATATCTACGGATGTCTACGGTTGATCTGTTTACAGCGAGTTTCCACGCCGTGTGTATCTTTACTTAAGGGACTAACTATTCCTAAACCCAGCTGTTAGCAACAGAGGTAAATGCACATCTACGGATGTCTACGGTTGATCAGTTTAAGGCGAGTTTCCACGCCATGTGTATCTTAGTACCAAAGGATACAACATAAGTTATTATTACTTTTAGAGTTTTATAATAATAGTTAAACAGGGAAAAACTGTCACATTTTCAAGTGATGTGTACTTTCAAAACAGTCAGGTCTTAGTAAAAGACTACTTGTAAAACATTCGGGTCTTGGTAGAAGACTACTTTTATACTAGTAGGAAATATGGGATTTTCTAGAGTTTTCATACTTATACTAAATGTTTCATCAATCATTTACCAGTCTTTCATAACAACTAA
Source organism: Lactuca sativa (assembly GCF_002870075.4). Lineage (NCBI taxonomy): Eukaryota > Viridiplantae > Streptophyta > Magnoliopsida > Asterales > Asteraceae > Lactuca > Lactuca sativa. Next base: position 251,166,712 of record NC_056630.2, read on the forward strand.
TCAAAGCGATGACATTAAATACTTATGAACTCACCAGCTTAAATGCTGACCTACACTTTCAAAATAACTTGTATTCTCAGGTTACAAATAGACAGGTGCCGATGCAAGGTTTATAGAAGACGGAGCAGTCAAGACTCGTCTTTTATTTTGATCAGTTATCATGTTGTCTTGTACTATGAAAGAAAACACTTGTAACTAAAATTATACTATTAATGCAATGGATGATGTTGTTGCTTGTTTACTACTTTACATTTGTTATGATGCATACATGACGTCCTCCGCCCCAGAACGTTTCCGCCGTTCTTGGTTTTGGGGTGTGACAGAAAATTCCAGGATGTTTTTGGACTCAAGCTATAGTCTAATACTTAATTTCATACTTGAAATATTTTTAGTAAAAATATTTATAAAAGTCGAAAAATCAGACGTTTTTTGATTAATTAAATGCGAATCTATGAACACAGTCTTCCCGAGTTCTATAACTCGAACATTAATCCGTTTGAATCTTTGAAATCCTTGAACTTAACTCTATCATTCACCATTTAAAAAAAATTATTTAAAATCGAGATCGATGACACAAGTCGAAAAAAAACTATTGTGTAACATTTTAAATGCCACAAGGATGAACGTTACCCATTTTCGGTACATTAATTTGTACATTTTGACTCAAATGTTCAACCATGTATTTTTGCTTAAAATAAATGAAAAATTAATTAAAACAATAGATTAATGCATACACAAATACATTGCATCTTATTATCCAAATACTTATACTTGTATATATAATTAATACAATCCGTCAATCCATTACACCAATACATATTCAATTAAAGCAAAATATTACTTGCAATACTATCTAAAGATACAAGTATTATTAGAGCATTAATGATCATCTTTTATTTATGAAAAGGTGTAGAAAGCTATGCACATTGCTTCTAAAACTCATCTAAAGTACACACAATCATAGACTTAAGGGTGTTTGAGATTCCTTTTTAAGATAGAAAAGTTCTTTTTGTAAAATGACTTTTTGTAAAATATCTTTTTCGAAAAGATATTGTTTAAAAAATGTTTGAGATTCCTTTTGCTTTTCCGGCCTCAAAAGTTTAAAAAGACACAAAAAATCACGAATGTATGGCTTTTGCAAATGCCACTTTTTGTGCTTTAATAAAAATTGTTTTTAAAAATACTTTACTACTTAACAAACAAACTTTTCTAACTTTTTTTGGAAAAGTTAAAAATCAAAACTAATTTAAAAGGAAAAACAAACACCAACACCAACAGCCACGACTTTCACTCTTTAACAATCAATTAAACCCAACTCGTCATGGTTCCAAGGCTTGCACCTGCCGCCAAGTTTTGCCAAAATACCGTTTTAACTCGTATATTTGTATAAAAATGAATAATAGTTGAAAATACGTACAAAAATATTAATTATATAGAAAATTACCGCCTTAAGTCACGCCTTACAAACACCGTGACTCGTCAAGGCTCGGAAAAATTTAAGGTTCGACGTTGCTGTAAAGTCAAGCCCCTTGAGTTATTTAGAACATTGATTCAGCCCAAACACACACAACACTCATTTTTTTTTTCTGCATGGATTCACACCAAGAACATTCGTTCTCGTGTTTTCCAACGACCCATAAGAACAACAGCTCCTCCTTTTGATCTTCCTTTTCCTTTCCTGTCTAACATAAAACAAACACCTCATGGGATCGCTGTAACAGTAGCCAGAAACTCGCATTCGTCTTTCTTCTTTCCTCAACAGCAAGAGCACAAATGGTGCTTCTTTTCACCCATCGATCAGCTAAGAATCGTATTTCCCCCTCCCCACCTTAGACGATGACAACAGCCACCAGCTCCCGTTTCCACTCCTTCTCCATCGATTGAAGCTCGCCGGAAAACCAATTGTTGTCCCTCTCACTCTTTCTCGCCATTTAAGCCTCGGAAACCATCATATCCACCCACCACTTGATGTGTTTCCTCTGATCTGCTTCACCCTCGCCCTCCCTTTGAGCTTCTACTTCTGAATCTGAAAATGGAACCGACGAGGAAGCCGCCGAAGCAGCCCCTCGCCACTGTTGTCCCAATAGCAGCCACCTGTTGCTTGCGTCTTCTTCCCTCGACTAGTGTTCGTCGATCAACCATCACCGAACCTTCAATCCATTCGATTCTTCCTGTCTCGACTTACCTGACCATCGCCGATCTGCCTTGATCCTTGATCGGCCTCCGATTGACCTTCCTCTTTTCTCGATCGAACACCACCGGAGCTTCCCCATTTTCCCTTTCGTTTGTCTGTTCCTTTTCTCGATTTGAAGAAGATGCCGACAACGACTTCTGTCGACTCCCAACCTCTTGATTTGTGAATCACCATCGGGCCATCTCTTCTTCGTTCATATTGCATTCCCGTTCCAATCTGTTGAAGGCTAGGGTAAATGAAAGTCTCGATTCCCTTTTCATTTAATGAATTTTGGCAAATACCAACCCCTCATTATATTTAACTGGTCAAAATAAATCCCAATCTTCAAATCTTGAATTAAAATAAGCATTTCAGCCCCTTCATTGGAAGTTCTTGACAAAATCAATCCCAATCCCCAAACATCGACTCCATTTATTCAAAACAACCCCTCCCTTAATTTATTTTAACAAAATCTATCCTATGTTGGTTAATTAAATTACCAAACAACCCCCAATAGTTTAAAATCGTTACGAAACGGTCCCGAAAGTATTTTAAAGTTCAAGAATTATGATTTTGCGGTTTCTCACGTCAAGCTGCTCAAATAAACTGATTTCGTACAAATCGAACTCACGTTTCAAGGGTGCGTGTTACAGACCATCTTTTTGTATTTTTACATGTTTTATGAGAGAATACATGTGCAATATGGTATAGATTCATACATAATACACAAAAAATACTATTATTTTATGCAAATACTATACTAGTTATGAAATAATAGCTTGACATTATATGTTATGAATACTAGTTTCCAATATCAAGATGGAACACGAATGCTATTTTGTTTATCGTTGTACGTGTGCTATATATTCAGTTTACTTGTGATCCATGAACTTAGTCGAACAACCCGGTGTGTTTCACCGCCTCGGCTGGGGGTGTGACAACTTAAGAGACACTTCAAAAAGTCTTCAAGATCCCACTTACCAAGACAACTCTTGCTTGCAAAAAGAAATTCAAATCTTCATGTTGTATAAGTTGTAATACTTAAAACATTAAGATTATAATTAAGCCCAAAACCAAGAATAGAAGCTCATGGTTGAGATTATAGTCTCAAATGGTTAAGTCATATTCAAAGTGGTCATTTCTTCATCTTGTTACATTTAAATAAAAATACAACTAGTTTAACTAATTTATTACAACAAATAAACAAATGAAAAAATATGTATGTATCTATTACATCTTATGAATAAATAAATATCAACACAACATAAAGGTCTAGATGGCTTGTTTTTACAAAACAACATATCAAATATAATAACAAACAACTCTTTCTTTTTCTAAAGAAACTTCAGTATAACTAAAATGCATGAAAAATGGTTATATATAAAAATAACCAATTTTAAACTACAAGTAGCCAAAGAAGACAAATTGGGCATTTCCTAGCCAAAAGAAATACATGATTGTTTTCCAAAAACCAAAGATTATTAAACATAAAAAATCATTCTAACATATAAAATATGGCTATGATACCGCTGATGGGTTTTGATACATAAAATAAGAGAGTTTTTACATAAAAATCGCAACAGAAGCTTTAAAAATTCATTTGTAATTTTGAAGATATTTCAAAAACCATACCACCAAGGATTCTTTTAAAGATGTTAGAATAATATTAAAACCAACCATATGGTGTTTTAGAATGACAACCTTTGGAGCCTTTGAACCCACTTGATTTTGGGGTGTTGATGGAGATGGAAAGATAAAAAAGGATGATCTTCTCTACAAGTATCCACCATTAAGGGTATGGTAATTTGGAATGCTAGGTCCTTGTATTCTTGAGTATCTTGAGCCTTTAAGCACGTAACACAAGTAAGCACTAGAGGAGATAACATAAGGAACTTCCAAGAACCAACAACTAGTTTCAAAAGAGAGTGTGGTGAGAGTAGAGAGAATAATTTTATTCTATAGAGGAAAGAGTGACCATTTTGCATGCACAACACCTCCTTTTATACACACATGTATGATAAAAGCCACAAATTAAAACACTATAAAGTAATGTCTAGTGGTAGGAGCATGGGAGACAAAGCATGGAGGTTGACAAGCAACCTCCACGTCTCTAAAAAGTTGTGGAATTATGGTCCAAAAAAATAAAAAAAAGTTAGGCTAGTTTGTCTAACCAAGCAAGCCATTTAATTAGTTAATTCATGTTTAGCCAAAGTCTCCAAAACATTTTTACATGACTTATTAATCATACCATATTGTAACGTACCAAAAATTATAAGGTAGAAATTTCATTTTTAATTCAACCATAATCACGATTTATCATTTTCAATCATTCAAAAGTATATCAGAGTAAAAATGGTTATCACAGTACAATCCCAAAATCATAAAGTTGCGGAAACATGTATGTATGTATGTATACATACATACACACACATACATACATACATACATACATACATACATATATACATACATACATACATACATAAATAATGGAAAAAAATTGACAAAACTGCAAGATTGGTCCCTGTGGTATTCAAAAAAACTTTGGATGGGGTCCAAAAAGTTTCTTACTTGCATAGAAGGTCCAAATTCAAGGTTTTTCTGTGTTTTTGGTCCAAAAAAACTTAATATGATGATTATACCCTTTACTTTCTTTTTTATATTTTAAAAATTTTTTCAAATACTATTTTAATTTAAAAATAAATAGAAAAGGAAATAATTCTCTCTCTCTCGCTCTCTCTCTCTCCATTTCTTTGAGGCTTTTACAATATGTATTCTTATAACATCACCTTCCCCAAAAAGCCAAACCCACTTTGAACTTGAATAATTATCATCTCTATCATATTGGACAAAGAACAGACGAACAAAAGGCAAATTGACAGGAGCTGAGGTGCAGATGGGAAATCGCAAGGAGGGGCAAAGGGTCTGTCAAGACCGACGACCCCTTGTGGGTTTACTCTTCGTCTTCACTGATTGGGAGAAGTAAGAAGGAACACAAATAGAAGAAGTCAAAGTTGTGATATGTTGATCAAATAGATCGCGAGAAGGAGTCGATCTCTGACGAACTCCCCTAGGCTCTTCGCTCGTCATCGACAACCCCAAATCGAGGGGGAAAGGGAACCAACTAGATCGAAGGGAGAAAGAAGAAGAGAAAAAGCAGAACATGGGTGGTTCGATGGAGGTTTGGTCCATCGCCAAAATGAAAGAAGAAAACGAAGGTGGCATACACTGTTGGGTGACTGTTACAGCGAGGGGGCTGCTCCGGCGGCCTCCTTGGTTGTTCTCCTTCTATTCCATTGGCAAAACACGAGGGGTAAGGGGAAAGAAACACTGAAGTAGCAGCCAAGGGAAACGACGATTTTAAGGGGTGTTTGGTTATTTCCGATTGACAGGAAGGAGGGGTGGAGGAGGGTTACCGGTTCCCCCTTTTTGTTGATGATGATGTAGAAACAAGAGAGAGAGAGAGAGAGAGAGAGAGAGAGAGAATTATTTCCTTTTCTATTTATTTTTAAATTAAAATAGTATTTGCAAATTAATATATATATATATATATATATATATATATATATATATATATAAGAAAGTAAAAGGGTATAATCGTCATTTTAAGTTTTTTTGGACCAAAAACACAGAAAAACCTTGATTTTGGACCTTCTATGCAAGTGAGAAACTCTTTGGACCCTATCCATAGTTTTTTGAATACCACAGGGACCAATCTTGCAGTTTTGTCAAAAAAATTCAAAATTTATCCATTAGAATGATCCAATCAACTATGATATAGTCTTTAAGTCTCAAAGGGACCAAAAGTGCATCTTTGTCAACTTAATCCATTTAGTCCAAGTCTCCAACCTTAAGATCTGAATCAATATGATGTTTAGATGAATATGGTTTCCAACTTTATCCTTAAGAAGGTCACAAACTTTCAATATCTAATATTTATGCATTAAAGTGACGAAAAGGTCTTAACACCCAAGACTAACTAGATTTATTAAACGCATCATCAAGATTCAAGCTCTTTACCTCCAGAAGAAAGATCAAAGTGAACAAGGATTGAATCTATAAGCTCCAAGACAACCAAAACTTCTTTAAGGAGTTCTTCTTCTTTCAAAGGCACCAAAAATCTACCCAAAATCACTCCAAGGCCGAAAATACTTCCAAATGGGGCTAGGGTTTTAAGTTTAGGGTTAGAGGGGATGGAGGCTAAAGACAAAGAGGGTTGGAAATGAGTTAAGGACTTTAAATAGGGTCCAAGACCCTAATTTAGGGTTTAAGACTGAGTCGCATACGTCAAACGTACATCTTGTACCCCCGTCATATGCGAAGGAACCTTTACGATCACTTCAGCCAAGTACACCCAACGTACATCCCCTGTACACCCAGCGTACTCGACAAGCCCTTAACCAATCTAACTTCCAAAGGCCATAACTTCTACATCCCAACTCCGTTTCCGATGATCCTTATATCCACCGAAAGGTATTGAGGAGCTCTACAACCCTATCTAATTACTTTTGACTTAAAATACCTTGAACAAAAATCCATAATTCATGAAAAGCCCGAACCATCACTTTTACCATTATATCCTTAGGCTCCAAAGCACAAATCATACTCTTGGATCATATAATCTAGATTAGCCACAACTAAATGGGTCTAAAGCTCTCTATCCCCAAAACCCAAAGCCCTATAATAATTAATATTCGGGTCACGACCCCGAATTATGAAACGACTCGAAACAGGGTGTTAGACATATGATGTAATCACTAGTTGGTCTTCTCTTTTATTATTGTTTTCATAAATCAATGATTTTTCTCTAATTAAATACAATAGTTTTATTTATTAATAATCAAATACTTCATAAATATGCAATAAGTACCAAATTGATTAAGGTGTGACCCTATATGATCATATGTCATTAAAAATATTATGAATGATTCTTGTGCATATAGATCCAACATGATCGACCTCCCTTCGAGACGTTATATGGGAGGAAGTGTCAGACTCGGGTTTGTTGGGGTGAGGTCGGACATTGATTTATGGGGAGTACTTGTGACAATCCGAATCTTTTTCCGTCAATATTAGCCCGATTCCGTCAATAAAAATTTGAATTTTATTGAGATCCGTCAAATTCCTTTGGTTTGGAAAATCATTTAGTTATATAATTGAATTTTATATACGAGTCGGAACCAAAATCGCGCGAAAAACCCGAATTTTCTTTGAAAAATCAAAAGTTTTCGGCCTAAGTGATGTTTACGGCCGTACACCCATTTACAGCTGGTGACAAGTGGCCCCAACCACCGATCATACACCCAGCCTATAAATACGGGACTCCCACCTTCATTTGAACTTTCCTGGACGAAAACTCTCCCACTCTCTCTCTAACCTCTCAACTGTAAACACCAAAACACCCTCTTTACTTCAGAAAATCATCAAGAATCACCTTGGGGTGTTGTTGTGGAACATCTAAAAACGTGTTTTTTTTTCAAATCCAACATACTTGTTCTTGAGTTTACGGCTGTACACCCTCAAAGATTCATAATTCCTTTAAGAACACCGTTTACGGCCATAAACCCTTCAAGGGGCTGTTCATGGCCGCAATCAGTTCATGGTCGTAAACCCCCTTCACAGCCGCAAACTCCCTCTCACCATGATTCGTGGCTGAAAACCCACTTTTCCCGATTTAATCAAGTCCCGGTAACATTCCTTAACCGAAAGCAAGTGTTTTTCTAACACTTTATCTAACGAAATCGCTAATTTTGATACAAATATGCATTTAATTGTTATTAGGATTCTGTTATGCGCCACGTACAACAAACTCGACGGTCATGATATCCAGTCTCGTGGTCCGGCACGCACACACAACCAATAGTGAGTTCATACCCCTATATTTTCCGAGCTTTTAATGTTTTAAGGGGGGAGGGGTTACAAGTAAAAGCATAAGAAATATTGTGTTTAAAAATATAATTTGGTTTATTATATTTTCCTATCATTAGCACGCATCGAACGTAGAACTACTAAACATGATAAACATTATTATTACTAGACTTGAAATCAGTTTTCCAAAACATGTTAAGATACAAACGTTCAAGTACAATTTTCAAACAAGGAAACAAACTTATGAACTTTGGAATAACATGTATCATTTTTATAAGGATTCATATTTATAACAAATATGGGTTTTCATAGTATTATTCGTGGATTTGGTGGGAGAACTACAATGTGAGGCACGTCTTCTGGGAAGTCGACCCCTTGTAACCAGAGTCTCCTGGAGGGAGAGTGTGAGTTTGTGTATAGATCTATACGGGAGTGACAATCCCGCACCCTAACTATTAGCTACAATCAACCAAGGGTGACCAATGTCATTCAGTTCACAACGTCCAGAGTACGTCGTAATGTTTATCGTCCATAGTATCGTTATAAGAACTCACTGGGGAAACAATGACTCATTCACGTAATAATGTACTTAACAATCAGTCATCAGGGTTAATAACTAGGGGATTACTTAGTGTGTACATTAGGGTGATACGAAATTAACCTCCGACATGCAGTGGGATGTGTGGTTTCCGCCTCATTCCCTGTTCCTTGTTTGGTTGTGGGTTTAGGGCAGAATCACCCAATCCACTGTCTGTTCTATCTTGATTTCTATAAGTCATATGTACTAAGTGATCACCAGAGGGTATTAACAACACTTTCAGTATATAGAACAATACGTTTTCAACTAGTTTTATTTATATACTTAAACAACATAAGTATGGTAGATACTTGTACTTTTCGATTTGGAACAAATAACTCAATAACTTACATTTAGGGAAAATGTAGGATTTTCCAGGATAAACATCAACACTTTACAAACAATTGGTTTATTATTCAACTAACGAATATTAATTATTAATTCTATAAATCCTTAGTCTATACAGTCGAGTTACGTATGAAGAATATCCGATAGGCTGTGGAATGTGTGGTTTTCGCCTCATTCCCTGTTCCTTATTTGGCTATAAGTTTAGGGCAGATCCACCCAATTAATGTATGTTTGATATTGGTTTATACATAACTAGTATGAACTAAGTAGTTATAGAAGGAATGGGTTTAATCAAGCTTTTCATAAGAAAATATTGGATTTTCTTAAGGAACAATATCAACAGATATCAAAGGACCAATACAGTTAAATCGGTAAGTATCTAATGAATACTTCAGGGTTATATACTTGAAGATCCGACTTGAAGTAGAATGTCTGACTCTGCCTCATTCCTGTTCCTTGTTTAGTTGTGGGCTTAAGGCAAAACCACACAATCAATTGTTTGTCCGATCTGGATTGTATATGATTTGTATAGACTAAGTACTCACAGGAGGAACTAGTAAGAATCATTTGCTTTTACTTAACATTCATTACATAAGAAAATATATGGTTTTCTGGAGAAACACAACACACTTTTCGAAAGAACACATAACAGTTTTCTAAAACAAAATGCTTATGAACTCACCAGCTTAATGTTGATACTCTTTCAAAACCTACTTGTATTCTCAGGACATTAGTAGACAGGTACACACTCCGGGTTCAAGAAGATGGAGCATAATAGCTTCAAGTCTTTACTTGTTATTTACTTTTGGAGTCAGTTGTTTATGATTCGAAAACAATGTAAACATTATACTATTAATACAATGGTTGTTGTTGCTTTGATTATTATTATTCAATTGTTGTGATACTATACATGACGTCATCCGCCCCCGAACGTTTCTGCCGTTCCGGTTTGGGGGTGTGATAGATTGATATCAGAGCATTGTTTATAGTGAACTCAGTATATCAACCAGTAAAAGATATACAACTATAAATACAATGGGTCCGAAGTGCTCTGACTAAAAGTATACTTTTAAAATATAAGTATTTTACGAGAACTATACTAACAAGCATACATATTAAGAACAAGTACTACAATAAGATCAAATAAGAACAAAACAAACAAAAGTTTTTAGATGTTGGATACTACAGCCAAACCGAAGCAGTTATGTAATCATATTTGGAAGAAATATAACCTGATCAACTATATTTATTTGAGATACAACCAACATGTGTTTGGGAGTGATGGTGGTGTTGCAACAAGCCTAAAACTTACCTAACTCTATATACAAATGATCCCTAGAAGAAAACATAAAGATGAAATACTATAGGAGTATTTTAGGCATTATAACAAACTTACATGAAAACTAAAAGACCCTTACTGGCAAGTCTATAGTTGCGAAGTGCATGCTTCTAGGGTTATATATAATTAGGATCTTATAGACTTAGAATTGGTGATCTTCGCTCTATTACCTTTTCCTTGTTTGGTTGTGGTTTTGGAGTAGGATCACCTATTCGAAGGTCTATTTGATCTTGGTTATATACAACTTGCGTGCACTGCTTGATTATAGGGGGACCCAGTTTGGATCATTAATAACTTCAGAAGAAATGTTTTACTTAATCTCATAAGATTCTTTAGACATTCCCATTCTCGCACGAACAACCTAGATATAGACAGCCACTTCACTACAACCACCAATAGAGGAGTCAAGGAGGAACCATAGTGGATTCATAAAGAGGATTCCTAAAAGGAATCATTCGAGGAGTCAAATCTTCCATCAGAAAATGGTGAAGATTAGTGATAGAACTCGAAGCATGAACTATCAAGAACAGGAAACCGTATGAGAGTCTAGAGATAACAAATCCCCAAAGTTGAAATCAAAAAACATAGGAAACCACTCACGAGGCGCGTTAGGTGCTAGAGCACCTTGTACGTCACAATAATAATTAAATAACTAATACAAACTAGTGAGTTAGTGATTACACTGCTCCCACTATGTGTCAGGCTTATCGCCTTTATCATATCAGCTAGTAACAGTAAACCAGATCACAGAACTATACTAAGACAGTATTCATTATCAAAAATTCATAAGTCTAATTTTTCATAGACCTCTGTTATGAATTACTTCAAGAGTCAAAACATGATACACTCAGAACTAAGATAAAATCGATTCGGATAACACTCGACTTATAACCACTAAGGACTTACCCTTGTTTCGTCTTTTAAACCTTATGGAAGAAAGATGCCACAGAAGAAGTCGAGCAAAAACAAAAATAATGCACCACCACCGCCACCTCTTCAGTATGACCCGGTTGCCTTTCAGGCGGCAATATCAGCCGCAATGATAGTTGCCATGACTCAAATCCACGCAATTGGTACATGTGGATTGGGTAGTGGTACCAACAACTTTATCCACAGACACACAAAGGAGTGCTCGTACAAAGACTTCATGACTTGTGGACCCAAAACATTCGATGGGAGTGGAGGAGTCATCGCTCTAATGTGATGGTTCGAGAAGACAAAATCGATTTTTGAGTTATGCGCGTGCCCCGAAGGGAGCAAAGTGACGTTTGTTGCCTGCAACTTCTCTGACAGAACTCTTACATGGTGGAACAGCCATGTCAAGTCATTGACTCTTCCAACAGCAAACGCAATGGGCTAGGAAAATCTAAAGGAGTTGATGATGGAAGAGTACTGCCCGAGGGGAGAAGTATAGAAACTAGAGCATAAGCTGTGGAATCTTACCATGGCAGGCTTAGATATTGTAACATACACCGATAAATACAACGATTTGGCTGCACTATGTCCGGGGATGGTTACCCCGAAGAGCAAGAAGGTAGAGAGATACATTTGGGGACTACCTTCTACAATCCAAGGAAACATATTAGCAGCAAAACCTCTTACGTTTGATAGTGCCAAATGCCTGGCTCGAACGTTGGTGGACTATGGGATCCGCCAAGGCATAATGGACCCCGTTCAGGAGTCAACCAAAGGAGGTGATGATAAACAAATGTCCGAGAGAGGGAAGAAGAGACAATAAACACAAGAACCCTCCGAGGGACAATAGACGGGTGCAACCTATGCCACCACGACCCCAGCTGCAGCAACACCCGACAGTCGATATGCTGGAACCCTCCCTAAATGTAATAAGTGCAACTTTCATCATACTATAAGGTGTCGGAAGCTGTATTGCAAGAACTGCCTAAGAAGGGGACACACCATCCATTTTTGTAGGGCACCGGCACAACCAATCTCACAGGTCCCATTTAAGGAAGTAAGTCAGACCTGCTACGAATGTGGTGAAACAGGACACTACAGGAGAGATTGTCCTTTGTCCATAAACCCTGGAGAAGAAGGAAGAGTGTTGATGATCACTGTAGGAGAGTCTACCTCGGAACTACCTGAGAATAGTGGTATGTTTCCCAACTAAATCCTAACTATAATAATTTCTTCATCGTCTAAACAAAGCCATACTTTATAGAAACTAAATAGTCTTTATGGTAAGCTATAATGACTTGGTGTAAACATTAGGGCCATATATAATTAAGAACCAATAGACTTAGAGTGTGTGATTCCGCCTTATTTCCTGTTCCTTGTCTGGTTGTGGATTTAGGACAGAGTCACTCAGTCGACCGTCTTATCAATCTTAATTATATATGACTTGTAGACACCAAGTGATTATAGAGGAACTAGATAAGGATCATAATATCAAGTAACATTCACTAGAATGATCTTTCAGTTAGTACACACTTAATTCAGTACAAAACATTCGCGATAGTAATAACAAGGTCAAAACGCTCCTTCCGAACTAACTTAGCATGTGATCCGACGATGTCATCCTGCCTATTATGTCGCACCCCAAAAATGGAACGGCGGAAACGTTCTGGGGCGGAGGACATCATGTACAATATCATATCAATGTATAATAGTAAACAAGCAACAACATCATCCATTGCATTAATAAAATAGTTTAATACAAGTGTGTTCTATGTATCGTTTGTAAGACACGAAAATATGAATCAAAATAAAAGACGAGTCTTGTATATTCTCCGTCTTCTCAAAACCTGGTCCAGTGTACCTGTCTACTGGTGACCTGAGAATACAAGTTATTTTGAAAGAGTAGATCAACATTTATGCTGGTGAGTTCATAAGTATTTTAGTGTCATTGATTTGTATGAAAGTGTTTGTAAAAGTTTGATGTAAATGTTTGTATCTCCTAGAAAATCCTATATTTTCTACTTTAACTAAAATGCAGTCTTCTACCAAGACACAATTGTTCCGTATGTTTATACTTGTGTAAAAGTGAGTGTTTTTCCAAGGACTGACTATCATTTACCAAAAATATAGTTTACATTACCGTTTATGTGAGAAGATCACAATTTGAATGTAATGGGAAAATAATAAAGATGTAGTTGTAGTATTTGTATATAGCAACTACCTTTGTACTAACTACCTTAAAACAATGGTTTTAATTAAGGTAAAATGTGATATAGTTGTAGCCATACTTGATTGACTAATAAAGCACGATGTTAGAAGACATTGAAATGGTATGACATTTGTCACCCACAGACATGCAGGTCCCACTGTAGCTAGCAGCAAGTTGTAGGATGGTCAATCCCATATAGATCTATACACAAATTCACGCTCTCCCTCTAGGAGACTCTGGTTACAAAACGTGGCACAACAATATATTGCCATGCCATGAAGTAGCGGCTCACATTAATGTTATAGTGTTGTTGTGTTTGTATAGTGTGTTCTCTCTGTTCTAATGTATTGTATGTTCTCTTTGTATAACTAGTGTATGTTCTCTTTGTTTCTCATCATAGTATGTTCTTTCTGTTTCTCATTATAGTATGCTCTTTCTGTTTCTCATTATAGTATATTTGAACTGACTCTTGTGTGTTTCATTATACTAGAAATAGTGAGTAGTAATCCTCTAAACTATACCTATTATAGTTTATTAGTATTATTGTTTGAATGACTGAGTATGTTTGTACACCTTTGCTACCCAAAGATGTTGAACTGATGTAAGAACTTATATATATATATATATATATATATATATATATATATATATAATATAACTAAGATTCAAACGACACTCGGACAAACAACCGGATACCCTAAGTCCACAACCAAACAAGGAATAAGAAATAAAGTGAGTTATCAGTCCTAAGCCCTTTCAACCTTCCATATATAATTATATCTATATATACATGATGTTGACAATATATAAGTTTGAAAGAGTTTGATAAATATATTAACATATAAAAGAGTTTTAAACATAAAAAGGAACTTTAACCATTTGAATGGTTACAGATGACGTGATGTCAGTTTATAAAAGGTTTTGAAATGGTTTGTTTGATAACACAGTTTTGAAGTATAAGAAATCTACTTGTTTGATAGTTATTAATCACATGTGATTGATACAATAACTATAATGTTTTCAACTTGTATCCCCCCATAAAAGCATTTAAAATCATTTAAAATATAAGTTAAGGGTTATGAACTCACCTGTAGTGTGTGATACGAATGTAAGTTCGATATAGGATGCTAAGTGTCAAGTGAAGCCTCGAGCACAAACAGATCCTATTAAGCATATATTGACACATAAATGTATATAATTAATGCATATACAACTAATCATGCAAGGAAACCACTTTAGGGACTAGGAAACACTTGGATTGAAGTGTTTTTAATCACATATGATTGTATCAAATAGAGTTTACGACCATACCTTGGAGTTTACGGCCACACCTTTGGTGTTTACGGCCAAGGGGAGTTTACGGCCATAGGGCATGAATTTAAGAGGTCATTTTGGACCTAAAAAGCATTCACTAAGTGTTCATAGTCCTAGATTTGAAGTTAAAACTAGTTTGTGGCCAAGATATGCACCACAACAAGGGTTTACGGCCATGCAACGGTTTATAGCCGTAAACTCTTGATGTTCATGCATTTTTGATGTTTTAAGGTTAGGAATCATGTGTTTATCAAGCCTAACTAAAAGATAGAAAATATACTTACACTTTTGAAGGCTTTTAAGGAGTTCACGGCTCAAGAACAAGTAGGTGTTCTTGGTGTTCTTGGAAAAAGTAAAGAAAGCTTGAAGATCTATCCAAAAGATATATTTGATGGATGAAAACATGGATCTTCAATAGATAAAGGTATGTATCAACTAATCAATGGAAGGAATACTTACATCTTTGAAGATCAAGGTGAAAAAGTTGACGATACTTGAGAGGAAATCGAGTTCTTGAGATAGAAGTGTGAGAAAAAGGTGAAAAATGAAGGAATATCATATATAAGGGGAGGAGTTCACGGCCAAGGAGGTGTTTACGGCCGTAAACTCTAGTTTACGGCCATAAACTCCTCATGATAGAGTTTCCGGCTTGAATGTTGTACACTGAAATCTCCTAACACCCAATCCTCGAATGTACTAGGCTTAGAACACTCAAACAGACCCTAAACAATGCTAAAAGATAGTAGAATTGAGTCTGACTTTGATTGAGTTGAATGGTTGTACATGATAGAAATTTCGGTTTGTCACATATTCTAACGGAGTCCATGCTATACCAAATCCATGTGTCACCGATGAGGCCCTTCGCCTTAAATCGAACGAATAACAAAACTCTTGTCACTCTTAATGACAAACTAGATGTGAACCTCAGAACTGTCCCTTGCTTCAAACCTACGAAGTACTCATGCGAGGAGTATGATATCCTCTCGTAACCTTACCTAAGTATTCCCGACAGACCTCTTGGAAATACAACACGTGCAGCAAGTCAAGTTCAAGCACAGAGGCTAGGGACGGATACGGTTAACTTATCAATGTTTAGTGTATACATGAGGGTGGTATATAATTAAGATTCTACAGACTTAGGATGTGTGTTTCCGCCCTATCTCCTATTCCTTGTTTGGTTGTGGAATTGGGGAAGAGCCACCCATCCGACCGTCTTATTAATCTTAATTATATACGACTTGTATACACAAGGCGATGATAGATGAACCAGGTATGAGTTATACCATGAACTTCAGGGCAAAAGCTGCTAAGGACTACGAATGGACATCCTACCAAGTTGGATGAACATAGACAAGCAAGTCAAACCTACACTCTCCGTATATCAAAGCAACATATCCAATAATGATGATCTGCTGAAGTAACCAACGAGGATCTGAATTCATTGAAAGAACACAAGAATTAAATAGAACCAAAGTAACCGTCTCTGTTCCTTATCCTTAACCATCCACTCGGAGTCTGAATTTCGGGACGAAATTCCCTCTATCGGCGGGATGATGTGACAACCCGAATCTTTTTCCGTCAATATTAGCCCGATTCCGTTAATTTTATTGATTTCCGTCAAATTCCTTTGGTTTGGAAAATTATTTAGTTATATAATTGAATTTTATATACGATTCAGAACCAAAATCGCGCGAAAAACCCGAATTTTGTTTGAAAAATCGAAAAATTTCAGCCTAAGTGATGTTTACGGCCGTAAACCTATTTACGGCTGGTGACAGGTGTCACACCCCCAAACTGAAACGGCAAAAACGTTCGGGGGTGGATGACGTCACATGCAGTATCACAACAGTTGCATCATAGTTATCAAAGTAAACACAACCGTTACATTGAATATATAAAAAATATTTACATCTATTTGCTTCATATTTTTATACATCAAAAGTAGCAAAAAGAAAGACGAGACTCTATACGCTCCGTCTTTTCAAAAGTCTGCCGAGGTACCTGTCTACTGACTTCCTGAGAATACAAGCGATTTTTGAAAGAGTATCAGCATAAAGCTTGTGAGTTCATAAAAATGTTTTTGTAGTGAAAAACCGGTCATTGATGTCTGTAAAAACATGTATGCATGTTTCCCAAGAAAATCCAATATTTTCTAACATGTATGTTCGTTATCGTATTCTGTTCGAAAACATTGACTACCACTTGTATGTATAGTATGTTTTGCTTGGAAACCCTTGCTACCACCAGTATCTATAGTAGTTATATTAATTAAAATAAAACTAATGAAGAATGAAATACCATAAACATAGGTTAGTTTGTAATATTGTGAGTCGTATAACCATGCTTGATATGACCTGGTGACCTTTACGACATCCTTCAAGTGTCGGATATAGGACATTTGTCACCCCATGCATGCTTGCCTAACTGTAGCTAGCAGTTCAGGTGTGGGATTGTCAGTCCCGAATAGATCTATTAAAAAATCTCACGCTCTCCCTCCAGGAGACTCTGGTTATACTAAATGATAGGATTTATTATGTACCCCAAAGGGTAATTGAAGAGATGTCTTACAATCCTGTATTAACTAGTTTATGTGTGGTTCTAAATTGTTCCCTTGTATTTGCATCCGTTTGTATACTTGTAATGTAACAATAATTATACTTAAATAATTATCTAATGTTGTGCCCTTGAAATCCGAAAGTAGTAATGTGTATCATAAACTAAACCTGTCATAGTTTATATGTTTGTTAATGTATAAGCTCTGAATCTGTAAAGTTGTATATTGAAATCCCAAACTATACCTATTATAGTTTGCATGTATATTGTGTACTTGGTTTGTGTATTGATCTGAAAACGATGCATTTAAGATTGTACGTTGAAAATGTCCGTTATTCTTGACATGTTACAAAAGGGATAAAATATCTAAATATTTTATAAAACATGGAAATCTTTTGGTTGTATCAATTGCATAAGTTTTAAACCTATTGAAATTCTTTTGTATAAGTTCACAAAAATCATTTGTGTTTGGCTTGTATTCCCCCCTGAAAACATTAAAAATAGTAAAAGCATATGGGTATGAACTCACTGATGGTTGCGTGAAAAGTCGGGCATCGAAACTGGGAGTGCAAAACATTGGGTGGAATGCACGCGGTACTTAGCGGGATCCTAATCAACAATTAAATACACAACTGTATTTTATTAGCCAAACCATTATTTATAGTGTTAGAAAACACTTGTTTTTGGTTTAGGAATGTTACCGAGACTCGATCGAGGTGGAAAAGTGGGCTTGTGGTCAAGATTCACGGTGTGAAGGAGTTTGCGGCCGTGAAGGGGGGGGGGGGGGGGGGTTTACGGCCGTGAACAGCCTCTTGAAGGTTTACGGCCTTTGACGGTTTGAAGTGTGTACGGCCGTAAACTCAAGAACAAGTATGCTGGATTCGATGAAAAAGTGTTTTAGATGCTCCTAAACAACCTTCAAGGGTGATTATTAATGATTTTCGAAAGAAATGAGGGTGTTTTGGGGTTTACGGTCGAGAGGTAGAGAGTGAGAGAGAGAGAATGAGAGAGTTTCTGGCCAAGAAAGTTCAAATGAAGGTGGGGGTCCCATATATATAGGCTGGGGGTATGGTCGATGGTGGAGCCACATGGCACTGGCCTAAACGGGTATATGGTCGTGAACTCCAGTCAGGCCGTGCACTGTTGTTTTGTTCGAAGGAAAACTCGGAATTTCGTTTAGTTTTGGTCCCAAACCATATATATAAAGTTCAATTATATATCTAAATGATTTTCCAAACTAAAGGAATTTGACGGAACTCAAAAAAATTCAAATTTTATTAATGGAAACTGACTAACGGTAACGGAAAAAGGTTTGGGTTGTCACAACAGGTGGCTCCCACCACCGACCATACACCCAGCCTGTAAATACGGGACTCCCGCCTTCATTTGAACTTTCCTGGCCTAAAACTCTCCCACTCTCTCTCTAACCTCTCAACCATAAACACCAAAACACCCTCTTTACTTCAGAAAATTATCAAGAATCACCTTGGGGTGTTGTTGTGGAACATCTAAAAACGTGTTTTTTTTTCAAATCCAACATACTTGTTCTTGAGTTTACGACTGTACACCCTTCAAAGATTCATAATTCCTTTAAGAACACCGTTTACGACCATAAACCCTTCAAGGGGATGTTCATGGTCGTAAACCCCCTTCACGGCCGCAAACTCCCTCTCACCATGATTCATGGCTGAAAACCCGATTTAATTAAGTCCCGGTAACATTCCTTAACCGAAAGCAAGTGTTTTTCTAACACTTTATCTAACGAAATTGCTAATTTTGATACAAATATGCATTTAATTGTTATTAGGATTCTGTTATGCGCCGTGTACAACAAACTCGAGGGTCATCGTATCCAGTCTCGTGGTCCGGCACGCACACGCAACCAATAGTGAGTTCATACCCCTATATTTTCCGAGCTTTTAATGTTTTAAGGGGGGGGGGGGGGGATACAAGTAAAAGCACAAGAAATATTGTGTTTAAAAATATAATTTGGTTTATTATATTTTCCTATCATTAGCACACATCGAACGTAGAACTACTAAACATGATAAACATTGCTATTACTAGACTTGAAATCAGTTTTCCAAAACATGTTAAGATACAAACGTTCAAGTACAATTTTCAAACAAGGAAACAAACTTATGAACTTTGGAATAACATGTATCATTTTTATAAGGATTCATATTTATAACAAATATGGGTTTTCATAGTATTATTCGTGGATTTGGTGGGAGAACTACAATGTGAGGCACGTCTTTTGGGAAGTCGACCCCTTGTAACTAGAGTCTCCTGGAGGGAGAGTGTGAGTTTGTGTATAGATCTATACGGGAGTGACAATCCCGCACCCTAACTATTAGCTACAATCAACCAAGGGTGACCAATGTCATTCAGTTCACAACGTCCGGAGTACGTCGTAATGTTTATCGTCCATAGTATGGTTATAAGAACTCACTGGGGAAACAACGACTCGTTCACGTAATAATGTACTTAACAATCAGTCAGCAGGGTTAATAACTAGGGGATTACTTAGTGTGTACATTAGGGTGATACGAAACTAACCTCCCACATGCAATGGGATGTGTGGTTTCCGCCTCATTCGCTGTTCCTTGTTTGGTTGTGGGTTTCGGGCAGAATCACCCAATCCACTGTCTGTTCTATCTTGATTTCTATAAGTCATATGTACTAAGTGATCACCGGAGGGTATTAACAACACTTTCAGTATACAGAACAATACATTTTCAACTAGTTTTATTTATGTAATAAAACTACTATACGTTACTGGTGGTAGCCAGGGTTTTCAAACAGAACAATGCTTAAATAACATAAGTATGGTAGATACTTGTAGTTTTCGATTTGGAACAGATAACTCAATAACTTACATTTAGGGAAAATATAGGATTTTCCAGGATAAACATCAACACTTTACAAACAATTGGTTTATTATTCAACTAACGAATATTCATTATTAATTCTATAAATCCTTAGTCTATACAGTCGAGTTACGTATGAAGAATATCCGATAGGCTGTGGAATGTGTGGTTTCCGCCTCATTCCCTGTTCCTTATTTGGCTATAAGTTTAGGGCAGATCCACCCAATTAATGTATGTTTGATATTGGTTTATACATAACTAGTATGAACTAAGTAGTTATAGAAGGAATGGGTTTAATCAAGCTTTTCATAAGAAAATATTGGATTTTCTTAAGGAACAATATCAACAGATATCAAAGGACCAATACAGTTAAATCGGTAAGTATCTAATGAATACTTCAGGGTTATATACTTGAAGATCCGACTTGCAGTAGAATGTCTGACTCTGCCTCATTTCCTGTTCCTTGTTTGGTTGTGGGCTTGAGGCAGAACCACACAATTAATTGTTTGTCCGATCTGGATTGTATATGATTTGTATAGACTAAGTACTCATAGGAGGAACTAGTAAGAATCATTTGTTTTTACTTAACATTAATTAAATAAGAAAATATAAGGTTTTCTGGAGAAACACAACACACTTTTCGAAAGAACACATAACAGTTTTCTAAAACAAAACGCTTATGAACTCACCAGCTTAATGCTGATACTCTTTCAAAACCTACACGTATTTTCAGGATATTAGTAGACAGGTACACACTCCGGGTTTAAGAAGAGGGAGCATAGTAGCTTCAAGTCTTTACTTGTTATTTACTTTTGGAGTCAGTTGTTTATGATTTGAAAACAATGTAAACATTATACTATTAATACAATGGTTGTTGTGTCTTGGATTACTATTATTGAATTGTTGTGATACTATACATGACGTCATCCGCCCCCGAACATTTCCATCGTTCCGGTTTGGGGGTGTGACGGTACTAAGGTAGTCCTCAAAACTATTGAGTTGATACAACAGGTGCATGGCTGGCTGCGGACCACACAAAGTCCCCATAAGAGTTATGCTGATCGACGATGTTCTGTAATGCCCGCAAATGTGGACTAGACATTGTAGATATAATAGATAATCTCAGCTAAAGATATAGTAGTTATTGAATCTATATGCCTAATAATCATTGTTTAGTGATATTTCTAATAATATATGATCCTATAAGGTCACACCTTTATCAAGTTGGCACATTTTGTATATATTATTAATGTGATTATTAATAAATAATATCAATTCATGTATTTAATTAGGGAATAATTATTTGTTTTGTGAAAATAATAATTAATGAGAGTATATCTAGTTGATTTTCATATGGTATGAATTAATAAGTCATGCATAACCTTTTTGGACTAGTTGAATCCTTTTGTATTTTTACCTAAAGACAAAGTTTATATTTTATAAACTTTGAGTTTATAAAATTTAAACAATTCTTCTTCTTTCTTAGTCATGGCCAAAAGTTGATGAAGACATGGGAGTTTTCTTGTCAACCTCCATCCTTTATCCCCCATGCCCCTAAAGTAAGGTTATTACTTTACATTATAATATGGGGTTGCTTTTGCTTTTGCATGGGTATTTAGAGACGTATTTTGCATGGGTTTGAAGGTAGTTTTTTAGTGAAATCTCTCTCTTTCTACCTCATGGCCAGAACCTCTATTCTTTCCCTCCTTGTCTTGTCTTTTGAAGATTGTTGAATGAATTAGATTCTTAAAAGTACTTTTCCTTTAGTTCTAGTTTGAGTTAAGCACTTAAAGTGTAACACCCCAAAGTTTTCAAACTTTAATATGCTCTGGTTTGAAAAAGTATTCGGGTGTTAACCCACATTTAACAAAAACCGGTCCCACAAAAAACATTTACAAATTTAAAATAGTTGGTGTTACCACTAAGCATCAATGCAACCATAGCAAGCAAATAAGAATTACATCAATGCAATTAATAAGGAACTTAACAAGTTCCACTCCATTCTTCATCACTTGACTTCTAACTTCCATTTATCATTCTTTCTCCTTAAGTGTAACCTGAGATACATGGAATTAAAAAGAGATACGTAAGACAATAATGTCTCGTGAGCTACATGGGTTTGAGACCCAAATTGTATCATCACTTGTAACTTGGTTCTTCTCAGCTATCTACCCCTTAAAAGAAATGAAAGCATTTCTTTTAAGGTAAAAACACAAGATGATCCTCATCATGTAGTGAGATATTTCGTTTATTTCCTCACGGAAAGCTAATTGACTCACATTTAATCCTTATGGTATTCGAGTTCCACCTTGGCTTTACACCATTAATCACCCATAGCTTCTATCTAAATTTCATCATTCATGTGTCCTTCAACATTGTTGCTCGGGTACTCGAGTCTTCCATTCAGCACTTTGTTAGTTTAACTTATCATGCATTATACTTTAATCCTTTTTGTTTCTCCTCCATTTCCCATGATTACACAACCAACTTTTATATCAATAGATTTCCGCGTCCTTTAGTTGCTGACATGTGACCCATAATGCTCGGAATCAAAGTTATATTCTCTATTTGAACTCATAACATAAATTCTCATTATCATAAGTCTATCTGGTCTTTGCCTAATTGTCGAATCCAAGCTAGCATCAATACACAAATCTAATATTGAATTATACTTGAGGGTGCATTGTCCATTTCATTAGGTTGCACAACTTGAAATCTCAAAATCTTGTATCCATGGTTCGGTTGTGTCGCTTATAATTTCAAGTATCATGTGTTGTTCTTACTTAGCCTCAAGAGTACTGTGAGATCTTGTAACATCACATCATCATATTTCCATATCCTTCTTACCATCTTCCCTTAAAAGAAATGAGGGCATTTATTTTAAGGTCTAAATTACCCTACATAATAGTAGTTCTTCTTTCTGAATTATTCATGGAAATTTCAAAATTTTCTATGCTCAAAATCTTCTTCTTGACAACCCTTTTCAACAAAGTTCAAGTGTTTATTCTTGTTCACATATTGTTAGTACTATAAAATTATTGATGCTCAATTTTCATTCTTCTATATTCCATCATGTGAAATCGTCTTCATATTCTATCGATCACATAACACCTTCTAGATATTGCTCCTTCATCATCAAGTTATTACACATTGGAGTCTTATTTCTTCTATTGATCTCATCATATTCTATGAGTAATTTTAAATTTTCATCACAATTTATAGAACTTGTAAGTAGGACTTAAAAAGTTCCTCCTGCTAAATTTTTTATCACAATAGTCTAATAGCTTAGGGTAAGGTACTCTCATAGTCTCTTCATCATCACTTTCAGTTTCCATTATTTGTATGTTTTGAGGTAGTCTTCATCTTGGTTGCCTCCTTTCAAGCTCGAGAAATACCCCCACGTATCTTACACTATTCTTCTTTTGTTGTAGTGATTTCACTCTCCAGTCTAGTGCATTAGGTTAATGCACCACTTCTCTCCTTTTACTAGTGTCCTAGTGTCACAAGGACACCCTTCATCCACAGCTACTATCAAACTAGACACTCGATATTGTTGTCATCTAGTTGTCAACTCCTTAGGACCCTAATATATATCATTGAGTCAACAACATCATACTGCTTCCCAAGTTGTGTCAGTCGCACTTTCTAGTACTATCTCACTCTCATCACCATATCATAATTTTGCCAATTAGGTCATTGTCTCGCCTTCCAGTGTCATCAATCACATCTGAGTATTTACTTTCATCAAAAGATGGAATTCATGATTCCATTCCATTCTTTTCTCAATCAACTTGTTTGTAATTTCATGTTATCACCCTTATGTAATAGCATAAGCTTGTCCCGAATTAGTAACTTTAGGTAGTCTCTTAATCATATCTATGAAGTTCCAATTGTTATCCCATTTTAGACTTTTACCAAAAGTCAACAATGTTCCTTTTTAGCTGACTGTTGGCTAACAACTTTAACAACTAAAATTTGTTTCATTCCTTGGTGTTTCTAACTCATTACTGTGACAACCGTCAAATTTGGGTCAGAGTCAAAGCGAAAATAAAGGACAACGACTCGATAACAAAAAGTACGATATGTACTTGTTTAGTAGGATTTAATCTATGTTCACTAATGTACAAACACCTTATATCAATACAAAGTATCACTCAAAAGTTTCACATATTCAGAGATTCAAAACCCTAGTAGGGTAAGTGAACAGAATAACTCGATAAAACACTATTACATACCCTTCGGGGGTGTGTAGTTTTCATGACGAATCATAACGGGGAGTGCAAACCCCACAATACAAGGCTGAACACTATTAACAATCATAAACAAATTCTCTTTTTAAATCTATTAACTTTTTACTAAACACAGGGGGCACCCAACCCCTGTAGCGTAGTAAAAAAATTACTCGAGATGGGAAGATTTCACGAGAAGTAGCAAAAGGAAGCGAAACCACCAATGGAACGAACCCACCTTCGGTCCGGAGTCAATTTCGGCTCGAAGACCTCCTTCGGGCCAGACTACTGCTGTTCGAGATCGCTTTCGGTCCGAGGCTACGTTCAGTTTATCTCACTACGGCACGACCCGATCTACTCTCAATTCCAGACTACCTTCGGGTCATTACTACTCATAGTTCAATCCATTTTCGATCCGTAGGCTCATAAACTAAGACCCCACACCGCATTTCCCCTCAACCTCGCAACTCAAAGACCCAAATACAAAACCCCCAAAGGGACCCCTTGGTCCAGAGCCCTGTAAGCCCGGAACATGACCCTCTAAAATGAATTGGACAATCTCTGCATGTCCCGGAACGATCTTCTCATTTGGAAACCTTCATCCAGAACCAACTCACCTTGAAAGAATCCGCACCAGACGAGCTTCACGGCATCGGAAGACCAAGGCCACTCCGCATCCATAGATGACTCCGGATCCATAAACGCCTCCAGACGAACGTCCCTAACTCCGGACGCACGATCCCGATTCCTGGATACTTCCATTTGTTGCCAACTTTGGAGGGATAGAACACGATTGTGATGTCTAAAGCCCATTATTTTAATCATATTATGGGGAAATGCTCGCTATAAACCATATCTTTTGTGTAAGATATTCTTCAAGGGAGGGTTGACTTTCCCCAAAAAGTTATGACACAACCTATTCCCCATAACCACTCTATGATTACTTTATGGAACTATTCCCATCATACCTATGTAAATGAATATCTTTCTCCCAATACTCCAATAGATTTCCCTTCCCCAAATCCACTCATTAGATCCTTAATCCTCACCTATAAAACCCCACTCATATCTTCCAAAGGCACACTTTTCTCCTCCCATTTTCTCTCTAAAACTCGAAGATCTCCAGGAATTTCTCGACTTTCACTTCACTCTTGGTAATTTATGCATTTCCACTCTCAAATATTCCACCCTCCGTCACTCTATTCACGAAAATCTTATAAAATTATCGCCATTATCGTTTCCAGGAAACTTCAAACCTTCAATCTCTTTCTCCAAGTGTTCTTGACTTGGAAACCTTTCTTCTTTCAAATCCATCTCCAAGGATCACATAAGGTGAGTTCATACCCCTGTATTTTCATGTTTTACTCAAGTTTTAATGGGGAGAATACAAATTACAACACTAAAATACATTATAACTCAACCAACAGCCTTCAACAGAAAAGTTAGGCCTTATTCACGGACTGTTTAGAACATCTTAAACTTTTTATTTTTTAAAACTCTACAAGGTACAAATAGTTCAGGTTAATACCTTTCTAATGATTACTTGTACATCCTCATAAAAATTTTCTACAATTTATGGTGATTTTACAAAACTTCCTATGATTTTGAAAATGAACTTGGACCACTCTGTGAATATGGGCATTTTCGCACTAGTTAGGGACCACTAAAAATCATAATAAAAATTATGAATAAACTATACACTTTTCCTTAACTCTCAAAATTTACGGAATCAGATTTCGACTTCTTACGATTTTTCTATGATTTTCCAAATACAGTACAGAAAAGTTAAAACTAGTTAAACAACTTTCAATTTATTAACACCTTGTAACATGTTGAGCAAAGTGTTTAGCAATAAAAATTTCTATGTGTTGAATGTATTTTTTTGTTAGTTTAATATGAATAACAGAAATAGTTATTCATGATAACATTCCCAATTACCACAAACATATGTAATAAACTATAATAGGTATAGTTTATGGTTCCTTACACTACAAATACACTACAAAAAGGGGTTCAATTACACTACATAAAAGTTTTTTCATTCACTCGACACGTAAACTCATTAACGTAAATTGTGAGACACTACTTCATTGTACTCTTTGAGTACTGGTAAAATTCCTGTCGTTATAGCTAGAGGCTCTTATAGGGATAGCGTGATTGTTGTGTATAGATCTATATTGGGATTGACAACCCACACCCAAGTTGCTTGCAACAGCCCGACCGACAGGCCGGGGGTGACAAATATAATAACATTCTGACGCCTGAAGAACGTCATCACAGGTCTTCTATGTCATAACATGGTCATAACGACTCACATCGGGAGTTAACCAAACATATAGTTTACGGGGATTTATTATTTAATATAGGTTTTATGTCAATTTAAAGCCACCTTTACTACTATAAGTATTGAAATTTACTTATACATTTCGGTCTTTGGGTACTAAGACTACACTCATTTCATAAGGAATATATTGGATTTTTCTTGAAACACACACATTCATTTACAAAGAAAGGTCTTAAATCCTACATGCAAAAAGCTTATGCACTCACCAACTTAATTGTTGACACTCTTTCAAAATTACTTGTATTCTCAGGCAATCAATGAAACTAAGTAACTGCAAGCTTTTGAGGATGGAACGCTTCGGCGTTTGACAAACTATTTTTGATATCATATTGTAATCAATTTCGAAACATGTAACAGCTGAAACTATGTAACTTTTTCGATTATATTTATGATTGGTTGTATGTACTATGATCACTATTATACCCGTTTGTCATGATACTACGCATGAAGTCCTCCACCCCCGGACGTTTCCGCCATCCAAGGTTTAGGGGTATGACAGATTGGTACCAGAGCATCGTTTATAGTGAACTAAGTATATCGAACCACATAAGATATACAAACTATAGACACATTGGGACAAACCCTCTGATGTAAACAAATTCACAGAAATATATTTTTGGAAATAACAGTACTTCACATTAAAAGTATAAGTACATGCATACTTGTTTGTGTAGTATCGTGACTAAAAAGAATATAAAAACAAAAGAAGGTGAGTTGCACGCTGCGGATGTGCCCTAAGGTATGTAATCAGGTCTGGGAAGGATATAGCCTGATCAACTATATCCATCCGATAAGTGACTAACATATGTTAGGGGATGACCGTAGCGAGCAACAAGTCTCAATACCCTAACAACATCCCTACAAGAAATGCTCTAAGAACCAAACATCACAATTAAAATAGCATAGGAAAATTTATATGTTGCTCTAGCGTAATATTCATTACATGCCTCTTACACCCCCCATTCTCGCGCAGACATCATGGTAGGATTTTACCTACCAGGAGACCCCTACTACCCGTACTAAGGAAACAGAGGATGGACAAAAGAAGATCCCGAGGAATTGTTCGAAGAGGATCCAGAGGAAGATCTTGGAGGAGATGAAGATGAAGAAGGAATGGACGAAGACTTCGACGAGGAGCCCGAAGTCTACAAGCCAAACCCTGTACCCATACAACAATTCCAGGGTCCGGCGCCCCGATAGGCCGAAACCTTGAACCTCTGGAGCCAAGAGCAGGGACATCGCCCTACTTTTGGAATACGTAGGGACTTCCATAGCCTCGACGAGGTAGGTCCAGCCGATAGAGCCCTCCTTGTCATAGTGGGCCGCATCTCGCGCCAGGCTGACCAAACCCGAGGCTCGTACCACCAACTCCTTGCAAATAATGAAATCGCCCAGGTCAACACTGCTAGACTTCGGCGACTGGACCGAGATCGCGACCAAAACAGGCACCTCACCGAAGCCCTCCAGAGGGAGCTGGCCGCAGCCCTAGTTGAGGTTCGGATGCTTCGAGAAAATCATGCCACTCTAGAGAGGCGCCTGACTGAAGCGGAGTGCCAAGTGGCGGAATTCAAAGACCAGAGTAGAAACCGCTGTGAGTAGTGTTTACACTACTCCCGTCTTGATATAGATTAGGTTTATGAGTATGAGTAGGTGATACTCTCCCCTATGTGTAGTTTCAACCCTGCGGTGAAGTGGATACACTATTCGAGAGTAATGCTCGCAGATCCAGGCTTGTCAATTTCGAGAAGATGAGCATCAAAAATGAGTTTTTGATGGAATATTATTTATAAGGATTAATATTAACCAAGTTTTATTATATGTTACAAGGGTTCCGTACATATAAAGAATGCCGAAATCCGAGTTATAACGAAGAAGTTATGGCCCGTCGAAATTTTACGGCAAAACCGACACGGCACCGGGAGACGTAAATAGTGAATTTACAGTAAAAGACTTTTTAGCCTTAGTGATCTAAACAAAATTTTTAGTATATATTAAACCGAGAACATATAAAAAAAGAACGCCCAAATCTGACTTCGTATGAGGAAGTTATGAATTTTATAAGATTTGGCATAGCAGTGCACGACCCAAAACTCGAATTTTAGTTCGAGCGGTTTTTGGCCTACGCGACGTAAATTAGAGTTGAAGATCTTATTAATTGGAACTCAACGGTAAAAAGACAGACGAAAACAGAGTCCGTATGTAGAAGTTATGAATTTTACACGGACATTTAACAGTATAATCTCCTCCTACTGTTAAATTTAAGATCGGTCGAGAATTAGCCGACGAAGTAAAAAGGAAAGTTGTAGTTTTTATTTTTTCCTACACATGGATATAAATAACGTTAAAAACGAAGCTCGTATGCGAATGTTATGGACGAAGCTTAGTCTCTACTTTTCGAGCGCGACAAATTCGATACAGTTTTGTAAATCCGAGATAGAATGAGTATTAGCCAATGAGGTCTAAATGAGACCCTATCTTTCTTCAGAGCAATCCCACTCTAAATCGACAGAGATAGATGGAGAAAGTTGTAGTACTCATAAATGCTAACGCGTGGATATAAATATCGACAAAAACGGAGATCGTATGCGAAAGTTATGGACGAAGCTTAGTCTCTACTTTTCGAGCGCGGCGAATTTGATATAGTTTTCGTATATATGAGATAGAAGGAGAATTAGCCGACGGGGTCTAAATGAAAGTTGTAGTACTCGTAAATACCAATGCGTGTATATAAAGAACGTAGAAAACGGAGCTCGTACGCGAAAGATACAGACGATGCTTGGAGACTACTTTACTATATAAAATTCTTATAAATAAGAGATGATCTTCTCATAATTTCTTCACACCATAAGCCTTTCTTTATCTCTCTAACTTCTCTCTAGCCTCCCTAAACGCCTCCCAAGTCTAGGGAACCTCCCTAGCACGAGAAGGAAGACCTGGAGCGCCCGACGGCTCCGAGAAGAAAAGCTTTAGGCTCGGAAATGCTGATCCAGCGAAGCCCGGTTTTTAATAAAAACCCGCTCTTTCGTCGAAGGAATTTTTTTTAAGAAGCGAAGCTGTCTGAGTTCGGAATCACCACCTTTTCAAGTGAGTGAATGGTCCCTTTCATCTTACACATAGATATGAAGTATATATATATATATATATATATATATATATATATATATATATATATATATATATATATATATATATTATGTGTTGTGAGTGCATAGTTAGTTTCATCTTACACATAGATATGAAGTATTTTATAAAAATTACGTGCTATGTGTGCATATTATTTGAATACTTGTTGTCTATGTTGGATGAACGATTTTATACATGTTTTAAAAGATTTAAATGGTATATTTATTTTATATCTACAAATATGTTGGGATAAAACATAGGTAGATGAAATAGTTGATGTGTGATGAAATAAAATGATGAGAGATAGGTGATGATAATTAGGTGAGGATAGATAGGTGATGATGAATTAGTGATGTAGGATGAAAGATACTATAACTTGTCCGACAGTTCGGAGATGTAGTCATCTACCAGAGTATAGATGGCGACCACAGACTATTATAGACAACCCCGTGGAAACACCAGTAGGCTCATAACCTATAGGTGATGAATTACGAGTTCAGGCGACGTTGTAACTACGTATTCATGCGATGATACTCTAACCCCTTACTATGAATTACGAGTTCAGGCGATGTTGTAACTACGTATTCATGCGATCATACCCTAACCCTTGTTGGACACGTATTGAGGGAGTAATCCCTGAATCAATACTGTCCATGCGATGCAGACGATGATACTTAGGTAGGGTCTTTAGGAACAAACATATAAGGAAATGCGACGTAAGGAGATGAGAGGTAAATATGATGTAGGAGACGACCCTTAGGATAAATCCTTAGGGACGGTACTTAGGAATAAAGAAGATAATGGGGATGGGTAATTGGGTTAATTGATTGATGATTAAACATAATAATTATATTATTGTGGGTTGAAAACCCTATGTACTCACCAGGTTTCCCAACCTGACCCACTCAGTTTACTTGTATCATAGGTGACGATGTGAAGTTACATTACGCAGAGAGATTAAGGAGATATAGATCACTAGTGTAAATGAATGTAAGTTCTGTTTATGCTTATGTTTCTGTATTGACGATGACATCCCAAATGTTTTAAAAGGAATAAAAATACATTTCTTTGGAAATGCTTCGATAATGAAATTATCATGTTTTTCTGGGAACAAATTCCGCAACGTTTTTATTGAAAAAGATACTCTGATTTTTATAAAGCATAAACAAAATTGGTTTTTTTTCTAGCCTTGAAAATGGGGATGTCACAGTTGGTATCAGAGCATTAGTTTAAGCGAACTAGGAATAAGGATTTATTTCTAGACTTAAACTTAGAATGCTAAGCGATGACCGTGAGGAGTGTGTCCAATATATTTTAGGTAGTACACCTAAATAGACACAAGCACTAGCTAATTTAGGGAAAATGCCTAACATGCTTTTATGAGCTAAATGATTTATGATATGCATTGTATGATCGGATCTATGGTCTGTTGCCAACCAGATCTGGAAACTTTATGTGTTCAGATTTCTAAATGTTTAAATACGGTGTTAGAATTGACATGTAACTTTTCGGAGTAATAAGGAGGAATACGCGTCTAAATCTTCCTCTATCTATATTCTCGTCTCGATACACCGAATGCCTGCTTTGGTGTGCAGAACATCATGGTGAAGACTCGTAGTGAATTGAGTAAATGGAGGAAATGAGAAGGCTTACGATACTGAATGGTACCTATCGGAAGATATCGTAAGAGTGATATCTTGCCTTTAGAACGCGTCTAATAAATAATACGTCTAGTACGGGAGAAGTATACCTTCGATTAGCAAAAAGAAAGATTTTTGGTGTAATCCATGAAGTTATCCCATCATCTGACATTTCCACCACCAACTGAGTTGAAGCAGAATTAATGATTGAAGATACGCGTGGAAGAAGTCCTAGTAGAGACTAGGGAAAATTATATGATTGTTTGGACACATTTGTATGTGTTAAAATTGTTTTTGTGATAATGACTTGGAGAACTGCGAGACAATACTTGGGACTAGTATGAGTAGGTGTGAATGGTAGTAGAGGCCTATACTACCGGAAGCACAGTACTCACGCTTGGATCAGGGAAAGTCACAAGGTTACCAAGAAGCTAGTAATTGATACCGTTTTATTCAAATATATCATTACCATCATTTCGGTAATGACTAAGAAGATGATTGTTATTCTGACCCTAGTGGTCATATCGAATTGAGTCTGACTACGATAATTATGTTACGTGGTTCAGAGAAACAAGTTTGATGTAGCATCTGACTTAAGCCAGAAGATTGAAATAAAAGATAATCAAAGCGATCAGTAGAGATATCGCGATAGTTGCTTGTAGCTAGAAAAGCTACCTTTTAAGATGTGATTAGAACATGAAGGAAGGTATAGTCTGTTCTGAAAGACTCTAAGAGACCTGAGTCTAAGCATTGCAACATAAGATGACAGGTCATTAGAATATGACACATCGTTCCATTGCAGTAATAAAAAAAACTTATCTTATATTCATATCCAGTGTGGATTGAGATTGTGACTTGAAGATCATAATTTGGAGTCTAACGTGAGATAAGGAGCAAGTGCAAGTTCGAGCACCGCCTATAGTCGAGAAGTCCAAGAATTAGATACTCATTCGAAGGAACATAGAATTTATGATTATTACCTAGGATGAAGAGATAACGTACGGATTCATTATACAACCCTGTTTCGTTCATGATTTCGGGACGTAATCATCCTAAGGGGGAGATAATTGTAACGCACGCAGATCCCAACTAGTCAATTTAGAGACAATGAGCATCAAAAATGAGTTTTTGATGGAAGATTATTTAGAAGGATTAATCTTAACAAAGTTGTAGTATATGTTACAAGGGTTCCGTACATATAAAGAACGCCGAAATCCGAGTTATAACGAAGAAGTTATGGCCCGTCGAAGTTTTACGGGAAAACCGGCACGGCACCGGGAGACGCAAATAGTGAATTTACGGTAAAAGTCTTTTTAGCCTTAGTGATCTAAACATAATTTTTAGTATACATTAAACCGAGAACGTACAAAAACAGAACGCCCAAATCTGACTTCGTATGAGGAAGTTATGAATTTTATAATTTGGCATAGCAGTGCACGACCCGAAACTCGAATTTTAGTTCAAGCGGTTTTTGGCCTACGCGACCTAAATGAGAGTTGAAGATCTCATTAATAGGAACTCAACGGTAAAAAGACAGATGAAAACGGAGTCCGTATGTAGACGTTATGAATTTTACGCGGACATTTAACAGTATAATCTCCTACTATTGTTTAATTTAAGATCGGGTGAGAATTAACCGACAGAGTAAAAAGGAAAGTTGTAGATTTTATTTTTATCTACGTGTGGATATAAATAACGTAAAAAATGAAGCTTGTATGCGAAAGTTATAGACGAAGCTTAGTCTCTATTTTTCGAGCGCGACAAATTCGATACAGTTTTGTAAATCCGAGATAGAATGAGAATTTGTGACAACCCGAAATTTTCATTTGTTCAAAATTTAAAGTCAAGCACTTAATTTAAAAGTCAATTACATTCCTAATAATTTTTATCCAATCTAAAGTCCGTTTGAGTATTTTTAGTATTTATTCTTCAAACGAACGGATGAAAGGAAGTACCGTCCCGAGTCTTGGAGTTGCAAACCCGCACATACCACCTTAATAAGAAGTTCACGGCCAAAATTTTAGAGTTTGGGCCGTAAACCCCCTAGTGGCAGTGAACTCATGCCTTAGGCATGAGTTTACTCTCCAAACTCCTCACTTTTCACTTCCATTCTCAAGAACACCCTTTATTCTCTCTCAACTATCATCCCGTCTTTCACCCGATCTCCCGAAAATGTAAGTTTTTCTCGACTTGATTTGTTGTAATAACATAACACCTAGTGTTTATACATCATTTCATCCATTCAATTTTGTGTTTTACTTAGATCTTCAAAACACCAAGAACACCTAGAACACACACTAGTGTTCTTGGACATTAAACACCAAATCAAGCTTCTGTCTTGTAAGTACACTTTCCCTAGCTTCTTGGGTGCTTAATATGAACTTGATAACACTTGAAAATCATCAAATAACACAAGAATAAAGGATTTTATGGCCAAGGATGTTCTTGGGCCGTAAACCCCTTTTTTAGTGGTCAAATGGACATTAGTCCCTTCCTAAGCCTTGGATGCCAACCTTGAACCTTCCTAGACGTGTTTAAGACCTTAAACAACATCAAATCATGTCCCTAAGAGATTTTACAGCCGTTAACACATAAGAATATGGTCATTTGGCCGTAAACTCCACTAGGTAGTCTTATTATGCCCCTAATGCTTTCCTAAGGCTTGGACTTGATCATCGGATGCTAAATCATGACTTGTAAGACCTCAAAACACAATTTGGAACTTAGTACCATGATTTTACGGCCCTAAACTCATGGGGAAATGGTCATGGGCCGTAAACTCCATAAAGGGGTGGTTCATGGGCCATAAACTCCAATGCCATGTCATACAACCCTTAGGTGCAACCCTTTGGTGCCTACAACACTTGAATCAAAGTGTTTCCATGAGCTAGGGTGTCTTAACTTGATTAATTAGTTATTAATTGACTAATTAGACTACATATATGTTTATTATATGATAACTAGGACCATTGTGTGTGTTCAAGTCCTCACTAGACACTTAGCACCTTGTCCGACACTTCCGAAAAAACCATTCATTGCAGGTGAGTTCATACCCCTTAATTAACCTTTTAAATGTTTATAAATGCTTTATGGGGTGAGGGGAATACATGTTGACTCATGTTTATTTATTATATCAATCACATGTGATTAATAACTAGCCTGCAAATGGATTTACTATACGTTAACTGTTTTACCAAATAGATTTCTTCAAATGACTTTCTTAAATGTTTTTATATGTTTAAAACTCTTTATTAAATTGTCTTACATACTGTATGTTTCCTTTTAAACTCTTCTACCACTGAGTTTGAAACAAAGGTCTTCCTTATACTTAAACTGTCTTATCAAACAAAGTACTTTCAAATCGTTTTACAACCTGACATCAAGTCATCGTTTCTTAGTATTAAAATTTTCAAAGGTTTTACAAAACTTCTTTTATGCTTTTATATTGTCAAATGCATGCCCATATATGTATAGTTATATAAGTAATGTTTAAAGGACTTAGGAAGGCTAGTTCACTTTATTTCCTTTTCCTCGTTGGGATGTGGCTTTAGGGTATCGGTTAGTCGTCCGAATGTTGTCTAAATATTAGTTATATACCATGTACACATATATAGACATAAAAGTTTCCTCAGTCATTTCAGTAGCTTTGGGTAGCAAAGGCATACTTTCGGTTACACACGTACATTATTAGTAACTATTATAGGTATAGTTAGGAGATACTACTTACCATTCCTAGTACAAGGAATCACACAAGAGTCAGTTCATTCATGAGTCTATACCAATACATTACATGTTACATGAATACGTTTACATATATACACTTATATAAATACGCTTACAATACACGATAGCAGAACAGACATAACAAGGTTCTATAGCATGGAACAAGTTCAGGATCTAACTATAACAATTAATCACTAATACTTTGTGATAGTTATATTGGGTATACATGATCATAGTAATGTGGATGTTCACGGCTTGCAATCATGCAGGGGTCATGTTTGGTTCCCAAAATCTCTTGACAGGGAGCGTGTAGTATGAGATCTAGCCATCACATTATGCCTTAACCCTCAATTAAGGCAAATTACTACAAAAGTAGTCACTTATTACAAATACTATAGTACTTTCACTGTATATACGATAATTACAAAAGGATAAAACTCCAGTTAATAAATTATTAATACCTTTACTATGTGTCATATTCACATAACCGATGAGGTAAATTATATTTGAGTATCCTAGTACCAAAGGATACAATTTCTTATATTAATAATAATAGTCGTACAATCGGGTCTTGGTAGAAGGCTACTTTCAAAACAGTCGGGTCTTGGTAGAAGGTTACTTTCAAAACAGTCGGGTCTTGGTAGAAGGCTACTTTCAAAACAGTAGGGTCTTGGTAGAAGACTACTTTTTATACTAGTAGAAATCATAGGGATTTTCTAGGGTTTTCAAACGTTATTCGACTGCTTACAAACATTTTCATAATTATACAAACGTTTCTCCAAATGTTTACAAGTCTTTACTTCACAGTTTTACAAATCAAAGACACATTAATACATATGAATTCACTAGCTTTTTGGCTGATACTTGCTTTCAAAATAACTTGTATTCTCAGGTCACAAATAGACAGGTACGACGACCAGGTTTTGTGAAGACGGAGCAGTCAAGACTCCTCCTTTATTTTGATTATTCATTATGTTGTCTTATACTATGAAAGAAACACTTGTAATTAAAATTATACTATTAATGCAATGGATGTTGTTGTTGCTTGTTTGCTACTTTACATTGTTGTGATACATTACATGACGTCCTCCGCCCGAGAACGTTTCCACCGTTCTTGATTTTGGGGTGTGATAGAATTAGCCAACGAGGTCTAAATGAAAGTTGTAGTACTCATAAATACCAATGCGTGGATATAAATATCAACAAAAACAGAGATCGTATGCGAAAGTTATGGACGTAGCTTAGTCTCTACTTTTCGAGCGCGACGAATTCAATATAGTTTTTGTAAATATGAGATAGAAGGAAAATTAGCTGACGAGGTCTAAATGAAAGTTGTAGTACTCGTAAATACCAATGCGTGTATATAAAGAACGTACAAAACGGAGCTCGTATGCGAAAGATACGGACGATGCTTGGAGACTACTTTACTATAAAATTCCTATAAATAAGAGATGAACTCTTCATAATTTCTTCACACCATAAGCCTCTCTTTCTCTCTCTAACTTCTCTCTAGCCTCCTTAAACGCCTCCTAAGTTTAGGGAACCTCCCTAGCATGAGAAGGAAGCCTCGGAGCGCCCGACGGCTCCGAGAAGAAAAGCTTTCGGCTCGGAAACGCTGTTCCAGCGAAGCCCGATTTTCAATAAAAACCCGTTGTTTCGTCGAAGGAAATTTTTTTAAGAAGCGAAGCCCTGTCTGAGTTCGGAATCACCACCTTTTCAAGTGAGTGCATGGTCCCTTTCATCTTACACATAGATATGAAGTATTTATATATATTATGTGTTATGAGTGTATAGTTACTTTTATCTTATACATAGATATGAAGTATTTTATATAAATTACGTGCTATGTGTGCATATTATTTGAATACTTGTTGTCTATGTTGGATGAACGATTTTATACATGTTTTAAAAGATTTAAACGGTATATTAATTTTATATCTACAAATATGTTGGGATAAAACATAGGTAGATGAAATAGTTGGTGTGTGATGAAATAAAATGATGAGAGGTAGGTGATCATAATTAGGTGAGGATAGATAGGTGATGATGAATCGGTGATGTAGGATGAAAGATACTATAACCTTGTCCGACAGTTTGGAGATGTAGTCATCTACCAGAGTATGAATGGCGACCACAAACTATTATAGACAAACCCATGGAAACACCAGCAAGCTCATAACCTACAGGTGATGAATTACGAGTTCAGGCGATGTTGTAACTACGTATTCATGCGATGATACTCTAACCCCTTACTATGAATTACGAGTTCAGGCGATGTTGTAACTACGTATTCATGCAATGATACCCTAACCCTTGTTAGGCACATATTGAGCGAGCAATCCCTGAATCAATATTGTCCATGCGATGTAGGCGATGATCCTTAGGGAGAGTCCTTAGGAACAAACATATAAGGAAATGCGACGTAAGGGGATGAGAGGTAAATATGATGTAGGAGACGACCCTTAGGATAAATCCTTATGGAAGGTACTTAGGAATAAAGAAGATAATGGGGATGGGTAATTAGGTTAATTGTTTGATGATTAAACATAATAATTATATTATTGTGGGTTGAAAACCCTATGTACTCACCAGGTTTCCCAACCTGACCCACTCAGTTTACTTGTATCACAGGTGTCGATGTGAAGTTACGTTACGCTGAGAGATTAAGGAGATTTAGATCACTAGTGTAAATGAATGTAAGTTCTGTTTATACTTATGTTTTTGTATTGACAATGACATCCCAAATGTTTTAAAAGGAATAAAAATACATTTCTTCGGAAATGCTTCGATAATGAAATTATCATGTTTTTCTGGGAACAAATTCTGTAACGTTTTTATTGAAA
This sequence comes from Lactuca sativa, assembly GCF_002870075.4. Lineage (NCBI taxonomy): Eukaryota > Viridiplantae > Streptophyta > Magnoliopsida > Asterales > Asteraceae > Lactuca > Lactuca sativa. The sequence goes on from NC_056630.2 coordinate 251,204,780, forward strand.
GAGATACTCTGATTTTTATAAAGCATGAACAAAATCGGTATTTTTTGGCCTTGAAAATGGGATGTCACATTGAGGGATTTATTTACTATCAAAACTTTTCCTACATTGATGTAGACCTGCAGCAAGGTCAAATTTTTCCAAACTCGATGTACTAAATCATATCAATGAAATGGGCATGCATATTATTTCATTGGGAGCACTACCACTACATTTATAACAATGTATATCATTGCTGGGTGAAATCTACAATTGTTCAATGTATACACTAACGTCATATATATTTAAGATCCTAATGACTTAGAACAGGTGACTCCATTTTAGGTCCTGTTCCTTGTTTAGTTGTGGGCTTAGAGCAGACCCATTAGGATCGAAGGTATATTGAATCTTAGGTATATATAACCAAGTATACACTAAACAATTGTAGGAAGGACCGAGTATGAATCAAGTTACAAGATTACATGCAGACACCGCTATTAAAAGTTCATGAGTTCGGACGTATGAGTTGTCGTTATGAATTGTTTTCAGAACACTATAAAATTCGGAACATGATACGCTCAGAACTAAGATAAACTTAGTTAGGTAACTCTCGACGTATAGCCACTGCTAAAGACTCATTATCGTCTCATCTTGTAAACCTTATGGTTGAAAGATGCCTTCTTTGTAGACATATAGGGTGCGATCATACCAGCACTAATGTAACTAATCTCATCAGAACTCTCTAGCTAAGCATGCTTGGGAGAGAATAGTACTAGGATGGACAAACATAACACTCGTACAAAACCTGCTTTTACCCACTACCATAACCCCATCTTAGGAATGTTTAACAGAAACATTAAAAGTAGTTCAACGAAGCGTAAAATTTATATTTGTGTATATGAATGGTAAAAATGGAACTAGCACTGATCTTCACTACTCATGAGATCGTTTCTCACCATGCAACAGAATTATGTCATCACAAAGAGGTAACCAGCCAACTGGCAAGGCACCAATTCTGCAGATAGACTCTGCTACCTTTCAAGCTGCAGTCATAGCAGCCGTGACAGCTGACATGGTGCAACTCAATGTTAACAAAATTGGCAGGAGCGAAAGCGGTGCCGACAATACTAATTGCAGTAACAATCAAGGACCCCATCAGGTGCCTACCGCCGAAGACACCTCAGACCATAAACCTATGAGCAAGAAACGAAGATTTTGGAACAAAAAGGAGCGTAACTTATCCCAAAAACTTGCTAAAATTCAATAGCCCGTGGCGGCCTCTGCAAATACAACAGCAGTCACGATACCTGCCTCAACATCCGCCACGACATCTGTCGCTCCAGTCCATATCAGTTGATATGCTGGAACCATTCCGCAATGTAATAAGTGTAACCTCCATCACACCGGAGCATGTCAAAAGATGCATTGCAAGAAGTGCCACAGGAAAGGAAGAACTACCCGTTTTGGTAGGATTCCAGCCCGACACATCACCTCGTACGCCAATGCTAGTGTGAGCCCAATATGCCACCTATGCGGTGAAACGGGACACTTCAAGAGGGACTGCCCAATCGCGAGGAATGACGGAGGGGCAGGAGGAGAGTGACAACCGAACCAGCAGAAGCAACAAGGAACCTCACTAGGACTCTTAGGAATGTTTAAAAAAACAAGAATATTTAAGTACCGTATGCTTGTATAGTAGATGGTATGTTTGCTAAGATTATTGTCCTTTAAAAAGTAGTTAAAATACCCTCTCATTCAATCAAATCACAAAACTTATATATGAACTTAGGATCCTTACAGGTGGGTTGTGATGACTTAGTGCATACATCAGGGTTACTTATAATTAAGATATTACAGGCTTAGAGTGAGTGATTCCGCCTTAATTCCTGTTCTTTGTCTGGTTGTGGATTTAGGGAAAAGTCACTCAGTTGACGGTTTTATCAATCTTAATTACACATGACTGGTATACACCAGGCGATCATAGAGGGGCCTGATAGGGATCATAATATGAAGTATCATCACTAACTATTGGAACACTCTTACTATCAGTACTAGTTGTTGCGGTATGAATCATTTATAGTAACAATAGCACCGATCAAAACAGAACGCACTAACGAGAATTACAGGATGCACTATCTCTCTTACGAATACATCTTTCGAATCCAACTTAACACATGTTTCACTAAGAAGATCCGATTTTGATATTTGACATGGAATTGGTTTGGTCATCACCTTACCAATTGCATGTGCTATGGAAAGACCCTTCGCCTAACCGACTGAACATCGAAACCCTCGTCACTCATAACCACAAATTCGACATGGACCTCCAGATCATCTCTCGTTATGAAACCCTGAAGTGCTCAAGGGAGGAACATTATACATTCTGTGACCTTTTCAAGGTATTCCCAGCAGACCCATCGGGAATACCACTCGTTCAACAGATACAGTTCAAGCATAGGGGCTTGGGACGAATACATTTAACCTACCACTACTAGGTGTATATGCGAGGTTGATATATAATTAAGATTCTACGAACATTGGATGTGTGTTCCCCTACTATATCCTGTTCCTTGTCTGGTTGTGGACTTGGGGCAGAGGCACCCATCCGACTGTCTTACCAATCTTCATTATATACAACCTGTATGCACAAGGTGATGATAGATGAACCAGGAATGAGTCCTACCATGAACTCCGGGACAAAAGATACCTAGTACTGTGGGTGAACATTCTACCATTTGAAAAAATCTATTCAAGTAAACCGAACCTATACTAGCATCAAGGTTGCCCCACTCGAAGCTCCCTATGGCCGCAAGAGCAAATCACCACTGTGCTGGGCCGAAGTGGGTGACACAAAACTAGCTAGAGGGAAATTCCCTAACAACAGCCTCACTGGCCCGAAAAATCATAATAGAGAAAACGGAGAAGATCGTCCAAATTCGGGAAAGACTGAAAGTATCCCGAGATCGACAAAAGAGTTATGCAGATAATTGACACAAAACCTTGGAATTCCAGATTGGTGACTGTGTTCTATTGAGGGTTTCCCCCTGGAAGGGAATGATACGTTTTGGCAAACGTGGGAGACTAAATCCAAGGTACATCGGACCATTCGAGATCCTCGCATGGATTGGCCCGGTGGCATACAAACTTCGGTTACCCCAGGGACTCTATAACATACACCCTATCTTTCATGTGTCCAACTTAAAGAAGTGCTTGTCTGATGAGACTCTTGCCATCCTGCTTGACGAAATTGAAATCAACTAGAGTCTCCACTTCATAGAAAAATAGGTAGAAATCATGGACCGGGAAATCAAAAAGAACAAAACAAAGTCGCATTCCTATTGTGAAAGTCCGGTGGAACGCTAATCGAGGACCCGAGTTCACCAGGGAACGTGAAGATCAAATGAGGCAAAAATACCCACATCTTTTCCAAAACTCTTAAAGTCCCCGTCGAAATGCAAAGTTCGGGACAAAATTCCTTCTAACGGGGGGATAATGTGACAACCCTCAAATTCGGGTCAGAGTCAAAGCCAAATAAGGGCCAACGAGTCGAAAACAGAAAGTACGATATGTACTTGTTCAGTAGGATTTACTCTATGTTCACTAATGTACAAACACCTTATAGTAATACAAAGTATCGCTCAAAAGTTTCACATATTTAGAGATTCAAAACCCTAGTAGGGTAAGTGAACGGAACAACTTGATAAAACACTATTAGATACCCTTCGAGGGTGTGTAGTTTTCATGTCGATTCAATACGGGGAGTGAAAATCCCACAATACAAAGCTGAACACTATTAACAATCACAAACAAAGTCTCTTTTTAAATCTCTTAACCTTTTACTAAACACTGGGGGCACCCAACCCCTGTAGCGTAGTAAAAAATTACTCGAGATGGGAAGATTTCACGAGAAGCAGCAAAAGGAAACGAAACCACCTATGGACCGAACCCACCTTCGGTCTGGTGTCAATTCCGGCTTGAAGACCTCCTTCAGTCCAGACTATTGTGGTTTGAGATTGCTTTCGGTCCGAGTCCACGTTCGATTTATCTCAATGCAGCACGACCTGGACTACTCTTAATTCCATACTACATTTGGGTCATTACTACTCATAGTTCAATCCATTTTCGGTCCTTAGCCTCATAAATTGAGACCCCACACCGCATTTCCCCTCAACCTCACAACTCAAAGACCCAAGTAGAAAACCCCAAAAGGGACCCCCATGGTCCAGAGCCCTCTAAGCCCGAAACATGACCCTCTAAAATGAACCGGACAATATCCGCATGTTCTGGAACGCTCTTCTCATTTGGAAACCCTCATCCGGAACCAACTCACCTTAAAAGGATCCACACCAGACGAGCTTCGCGGCCTCGGAAGACCAAGGCCACTCCGCGTCCATAGATGACTTCGGATCCATAAACGCCTCCGAACGAACATCCCTGACTCCGGACAGACGCTCCGGATTCCCGAATACTTCCATTGTTGCCAACCTTGGAGGGATAGAACACGATTGTGATGTCTAAAGCCCATTATGTTAATCATATTATGGGGAAATACTCACTATAAACCATATCTTTTGTGCAAGATATTCTTCAAGGGACGGTTAACTTTCCCAAAAAAGTTATGACACAACCTATTCCCCATAACCACTCTATGATTACTTTATGAACTATTCCCATCATACCTAAGTAAATCAATATCTTTCTCCTAACACTCCAGCTGATTTCCCTGCCCCAAATCCACTCATTAGATCCTTAATCCTCACCTATAAACCCCACTCATATCTTCCAAAGGCACACTTTTCTCCAACCATTTTCAATCTAAAACTCGAAGATCTATAGGAATTTCTCGACTTTAACTTCACTCTTGGTAAGTTATCCATTTCCACTCTCAAATATTTCACCCTCCATCACTCTATTCACGAAAATCTTCTACAATTATCGCCATTATCGTTTCCAGGAAACTTCAAACCTTCAAGCTCTTTCTCCAAGTGTTCTTGACTTGAAAACCTTTCTTCTTTCACATCCATCTCCAAGGATCACATAAGGTGAGTTCATACCCCTATATTTTCACGTTTTACTCAAGTTTTAAGGGGGAGAATACAAGTTACAATAATAAAATACATTATAACTCAACCAACAGCCTTCAACAGAAAAGTTGGGCCTCATTCACGGACTGTTTTGAACATCTTAAACTTTTTATTTTTCAAAATTGTACAAGGTGCAAATAGGGAAGGTTAATAACTTTCTAATGACTACTTGCACATCCTCATACGCTTTTTCTACAATTTATGGTGATTTTTATAAAACTGCCTATCATTTCGAAAATGAACTCGGACCAGTATGTGAATATGGGCATTTTCGCAATAGTAAGATACCACTAAAAATCATAATAAAAATTATGAATAAACTATACACATTTCCTGAACTCTCAGAGTTTACAGAATCAGATTTAGAATTCGTATGACTTTTCTATGATTTTCCAAAAACAGTATAGAAAAGTTAAAACTAGTTAAACAACTTTCAATTTATTAACTCCATGTAACATGTTGAGCAAAGTGTTTAGCAATAAAAATTTCTATGTGTTGAATGTATTTTCTTGTTAGTTTAATATCACAAACAGAAATAGTCAATCATGATCAGATTTCCAATTACCACAAACATATGTAATAAACTATAATAGGTATAGTTTATGGTTCCTTACACTAAAAATACACTAGAAAAAGGGGTTCGGTTACACTACAGAAAAGGTTTTTCATTCACTCTACACATAAACTCGTTAACGTAAATTGTGAGACACTACTTCATTGTACTCTCAGAGTACTGGTAAATTTCATGTAGTTATAGCCAGAGTCTCTTGTAGGGAGAGGAATGATCTAATCCTAATTCACTTAAACTATGGCTCTGATACCAAACTGTAACACCCCAAAATTTTCAAACTTTAATATGCTCTGGTTTTAAAAAAAAACATCCGGGTGTTAACCCACATTTAACAAAAACCGGTCCCACAAAAAACATTTACAAATTTAAATAGTGGGTGTTACCATTAAGCATCAATGCAACCATATCAAGCAAATAAGAATTACATCAATGCAGTTAATAAGGAACTTAACAAGTTCCACTCCATTCTTTATCACTTGATTTCTAACTTCCATTTATCATTCTCGTTCCTTAAGTGTAACCTGAGATAGATGGCATTAAAAAGAGATATGTAAGACAATAATGTCTCGTGAGCTACATGAGTTTGAGACCCAGAACATTTATCACTTTTTCATCAAAAACGCTTCATCTTTGCAAAACATAGTTTTAGACCATAAAACATTTTCAACCATTTTCAAGGAAAACTCATTTCATTAATGTTATGGATATCATTTCATATCTTCTCATTTCATTTCAAAAGCCATATTTCCATATTTCATTTTCTTTATCATTAAGGGCTAATTCTGGTCTTATACCGTTGCCATTTTTATATTTAGGGTCTACGTCCAATAAAGGAACCACTCCCAAGTCTAGACCAAGGTGGAAAGAACAAATCAATCCACCAAAGCATCATTTCCATTAGGACATCTATCTCGCGAAGGGGAGGCATCACCCCGATATATTCCTCCAGTGCCTCTTACGAGGTATTATGGCCCTGGCAGTTTTCCTTTCATTACTTTCCAATTCCTTTCATTACTTTCCATTCCTTTTCATTACTGTACATTTATTTTCATTACTTTCCATGCTTTACACATTTCATACTTTAGTATCATAAAATCATTTCAAAAGTAAAGCATTTATATTTCAAAACATTTCAATCATAATTTCAAAACATTTGATCTTCCAAAACATTCTTTTCTTTCAAAAATATTCTTGCCTTTAAGGAACTCTTTCAAAATACCCTTTCCAAAAACATTTGATGCTTTTGTTTCAAAACATTTCATATATCAAAGCATTGCATTCCATTATCATAAAATCATTTTTCCATGTCCCCCAAAGTAGGAAAAATGCCAACACGTACTCACCTCAATCACACTCATGATAACTAGTCTTCTTCTAGTTCCTTTCCTTATTGAAGCACTCTTAATCAACACCTATATAACATGGACAAAAGTCATTAAAATGACCAAAATACCCCTCAAAGGTTCCATTACTAAGTTATATTGTTTTATCTCATTCCTTATGCAAAAGTATGAATGTAGGTGAAAACCACGCGTAAATCCTGAGTCCATATGCAAGAGTTATGAGGAAAATACTAAAGTTCAGATTTTTGGTCTAGCTAAGCACTCTGTTGTATGTGCGCGAGCCGCGTGTATGACCATGCGGGTCGCATGCCGTAGCAGCTCAAACGCCCCCAAAAACTCACTTTTTGAGTCCTAAACATGCTTGGGTGGGTTTGGTCTTTTAGGTAACCATTTGTAACACTTTTAAAGGTTTCCAAGCACTACTAAAGGATGTTTTATCATGTCAAAATATTCAACTTAATTCAATAATTCCTCAATCAAAATTCTAAGTTCATAATGCTTACAAACACTCAATTGAAAGGGTTAAAAGCTCAATTTTCTCAACTATATTTTTCTCAACTATAAAATGATTTGAAATAGTTTGTTTGATAAGACAGTTTGAAGTATAAGAAATCTCTTGTTTTGATATTTATAAATCACATGTGATTGATTATACAACTATATGGTTTTCTACATATACCCCCCTAAAAGCATTTAAAATCATTTAAAAGATAAGTTAGGGGTATGAACTCACTTGATAAGTGGTGAATCGGGCAACGTTTCATTTCTAGAAATGATCTTTCTTGACGTAACCGTAGGTTTCTGGTGAAGAAACGAGCTTCACGCGGGCAGTATTTAAACTAGAAAGGAGTTAGTTTGTCGGGAGATTCGGGACTTCGGGCTTCCGTCAGGGCTTGGACACGTAACCGGGGCGTCGGGATAGTCTCAAGATGCTTAACACAGAGTAAAAGTGGGACAGATGATGGATTTCAGCAACCAAAGCCGGAAGGCTTCGACTTCTATATATAGCCTGAATTTCGACTCTCACGTCGTGAGTTTTGCATAACTCACATCGTGAGTTTGGTCCTGATCCACTCAGGGCTTGCGTCATCTGTCTACTTGCTCTGGAAGGCTTAATCAACATGTTCACGTCGTGAACTCTGTACTCACGACGTGAATTCTAACATATGCCGAAGTTTGTGCCCTGGACTTCATAAATTCATATATTTTGCATACGATTTCTATTTTTGACGCTCTTTATATCCTCACGTAGGTGAGATTATGATCTACAACTTTTGTTTAGACTCCGTCGGCTAGTTTTTAATTATTTTTATTATTATATTTTTAACAGGCCGGGACAGGAAAAGTCCGTTAAAAATTCATAACTCCTTCATCTGATGTCCGTTTTCGTCTGTATTTTTACTATTTTACTACTATTGTCGATATCTTCAATTCTCGTTTGGGTTGCGTCGGCTAAAAGTCGCTCGATCTCTATTTCGAGTATTTAGCTGTCTACTGCTATATTCGAAACTTAGAAAAATCATAACTTCCTCATACGAAGTCAGATTTGGACGTTCTTTTTATGTACGTTTATGGTTTAATAATATCTACGACTTTCATTTTGATACCTAAGGCTAAAAAGTATTTTATTGAAATTTCGCGTTTTATGCTTAACAGTGTTTTACATGTTGTGTTGTGGATCTTTGATTGGTCATAACTTCTTCGTTATAACTCAGATTTTAGTGTTCTTTATGTTTTTGAAAGCCTTGTTACGATATCTGTCACTTAGTACATTCCATTTGAGTTTTTTGAACATTTCATTTTTGATGCTATTCTTATTATCTCAAAAACAATAGGTTACAATACTTGACTTTAGATCATTATATTGACTTGAAAATATTGGGTTGTTACACTAGCTTCCAAGTCAATTCAAGAAGGATTTATTTGATTACTTACTATAATAATCAAGAAGGTATGTAAACCCTAAACCTTTTATGATTTTCGATTTTACTAGGTTTACATTAGGGTTCCTCATGTTCAATAGATTATAACATTCAATAGTGAAAACATGGATCCGATTAGGTTGCATGTAAACTTAAGAGTTAAATTATTTTCCGCCACATAGATTTTTGTAATCTATAAAACCTATCATTTATCGGGTTTGAAAACTTTAAAAGGTTACCATGGTGGTATGTCCAAAGTCATGCAAGTATTGATTGATACTTCTATGGATCAAAGGGAAGTTGAGATTGATATCAAGACAGCTACTAAGTCCCAACAAATGGTTAGTTTGAAGAAAGAAGAGTTGAGTGATAATGCTAAAAATAGTTTACATAAGGGTGATGTTTTGAGATATCATTCATTTAAAAGAAGAGACCAACTTGGAAGTATCATGTGGAAGAATAACATTATGAAGTCCTTTTTGAATTGAGGACAATTCCTTTCGAAGGGGGAATGGATGATACAATCATGAGTTACGTTTGTCCAAACTTTTTTTTTTCAAAAATGACAAATGAGACCGAGTGCAAAGGATTGGAAGCTGCTGGAAGGCAATTCTCCAACAACCACTTCACTTGCGATTGCGAATGGGTTCAATTGCGACTGCTTGCGAACAATCGCAAGCAATCACAGTCTTTTGTGTTCAGATGCGAATGCGAACCGGGGAATGTTATAACATACGAATGTGAACCTCATAGTATAGCATATTACAAATCTCAGAACAAGTGCAGTTGCGATTCTTGGAAGCTATTTGGTTGAGAATCTCGGAAGCCAGTTGCGATCTGAGGTTATCCAATGCGAGTCTCAGAACTATTGGATGCGAAGGTTGGTTGGGAGCAGTTCCTAATATGAGGAATTTTGCATGAATAAAGATTCTAGATTTTGCCTTATTTTTGGAAACAATTTTATTTTATTTTGTTGCATTCTTTTTTAGATTTTATTAGGTAGTTTCCTTTTATTTAATAGTTTCTTTTTTGAAATCATTGTAAGGTTATAAATAGCCATTAGTAGATCGTTTGTAAGATATTAGGAATGAATTTTGAATTGAAGAACTTTTGTGTTCTATTGAGGTGCTTACTCTCCCCTTTGTCAATTGTAGGACGCATTTTCAAGGTTGATTTGAATTCAAATCAACAAGTTTTGATTTGTCTTCACTGATATTCAATCTATAGGTCTAGATTGTTTGTCAAATCTATCATTTTTGTTATTTTTCTATTGTTATTTTTATTGTCTTGTATTCTGGTGCGTTAAAAAACCAAAAACAAATTAACCCCCCCCCCCCCCACACACACACACTTCCAATTATGAAATGGACCAAAATCACAACAAAATGAAGCTTTTGGACCACTGGTTCTAGTCCAAACCTGTTTGGCCCAAAATGACAATTTCCAATATACAGGGACCATTCTTGCAAGTTTGTCTTTTTTATTTCATTTTTTGATGTTTTTGTCCACGTACAAAATGCGAATTTATTGTGTTGTGTAGTCGCGGGGGTTGAGGGCCCTGTTGTCCTTTTTATCTACCATATTTAACATTACACAAGATTCCCACATTATGGTCCCAACATTGCATATCAAACAAAAAGATTTTTTCCTTAAAATAGAACAACATATACAAAAGTATCAAATTTGGGTCCTACATGTTTCCTTGACCTATATTAAAATAGGGGAACAAAACTTAGACAAACTTAATGCATTTTCATTGATTTGCGTTTCGAAATTACATGACCACTTATACCATTTACTTCCTAAATATCGCTAAACAGCCAACACAGTGGCATCCAAGTTTCACACCCACATACATAAAAAGATCATATATAAGAACACTAGACAACCAAAATTCTTCCTAAATACACTAAACGATCAAACCACTAGAACAACCATGTACCAGCAAAACCCAACCTTTTTACAACAAAAAAACAAAATCCAAACCTAGAAAACTAAGTACTCCCTCATCAGAAGTACTTGATCCCTGCTAGCACCACACCCACATGAGCTACGTCCCCGAACACACCTATGATTACACACAACTTGTTCTTCATTGCCATTAACTTGGTGGTTTCCTTCACATAAGCCGACTACCAAGAGAGAAAATGGTTCTTGAGGTTGTTTATCATGCGGGACATATCCAACTGCCCTGCCCTCACATCGTCCACTTCATGATTCATCTTGCCCATCTCGCGACGTAAGGAATCCCTAAGCTGAAGCATGCACTCATTCACTTTGTCCCTAATCATAGAGACTTATATTTGCATTTGAAGTAGTGTTATTGAGATGTCTTCAGGCTGGGCTATGTTTGATACATTTGCAACGAGGTAGCAGGGGGGGGGGGGGTGACAACATGCATTTTCTTCGTAGTTATGGTAGGAACTTTTGTGGGTAATTAGGGCACAAGCTTTTTGCGGATGATCCTTCTAAGGCACGAACAAGTTTTATAAAGGCACACAGGTAATGAAAAGTCCAAACCTTGGACAATAAGACTCCTTAATTAAAATGGCGCCATTTGTTCCACATAGACACTGATGTGGATTAATCTAAATACGTGGAACTAGTAACCGGTTAAATTAGGTCCAACTGACTAAATGGACATGTCACATACAAGTTTCTTCCCTAATAAAGCACGAAAAACACTTTAGAAACTGATTGGACAAATGTACAAAACATTATAGGGCTACAGTTTCATTTTCCCTTTTCAATTTGCCTTTTCTTTTTTCTCAATTCTTTACTTTCATCTTTTAGATTAATTTCAATTTTGATTGAAATGGTTATGCTGAATTGTGAGCATGTGTGTTTTAACTGAATTGTGAGCATGTGTGTTTTAACATGGGCTTCTTGGACCTCTAATGTTGATTTTTTGTTGTTTTGACATAGTTCCACTTATGTTTATAAAGAAACAACATTTGGATTCAAGAGTTGATCAAGAATTATCGGAAGAAAAATTATAAATTGAGAATGCTCATGTGAATAAAAGATAAAATCATATGGAACATTAACAAGTAATGAATGAAAATCTACATATAGATTAAACAGAATGTTCATTTTTTGGGATTTAAGAACATCATAACTTTTTGAAATGCAATGGTGTAAGTAATTTTGCACAATGGTAACCTATGGTTGGTGCTTGATATGTATAACTTTAAGAATGAAATTTAGGATTTGTTTAAACTTTTGTTTAACGATAGTGTTGTTATAGAGATCAAGTCTATTTGATGAGTTGAAGTCCGAAGTAGAGAAAGAACGTTGATCGGAATTACCGACTAATTTTTGATATAAATATCTTTTGATTATTGAATTTTTTGTTTGCTTTTTCCATTTCTATGTTTTATGTACATCTCAACAGATAGATGACACAATAATGTTTAAATCTCTACAGGTGAATCCATGTTGGTGAAATGTGATAATATTGTCATTATTCTCATTGTCAAACATCTAAATGTTGGCATTATTCATAATTTACCTTGGTGCTGCTTCCTTTGTGCTCTATACTGGTGTTCTGAGATGATTTGAGTGAATTATACTAATAAGACGAGCCCACTTGGAAGTTGAAGATCAACCTCACTTTAGGGTAATTGGAACTTAGAAGTACCATATTTGCGACATTCCCACCATGATTGTATGGACGATATTACCCCTATATCAAAATGGTTGGAGAAAGTGCATAATCCCCTCTCTTCTTGGTTAATTTTTGACAAGAAAGAGTGATTAGTCAAAGTTTATGTGGCAAATGGGTAACCGGGTTATCCTTTCATTTTGTCCAAAGTGACCAAATCGACCCGACAAAAACCACTTTATTCCCTTAAAAGACATGAAAAAAAAAATTAGGGACTAAATGAGCAAAGTCGAAATACATAGTAAGGCCGTTGCGTCATTTTCCCTTACATGTTTTTATTGTTCAAAAATAAATAATAATCAGTTTCTTAATAATATACTATTTGTTTCTCTTCTATATATCATAAATCCATAGATGGGTTTGGAGTTAGATTTTGAGAGGAACTGTGTGGTGGATGATAGTCCTAAAACTTTTGAGAATTGAAGGATTTTCTTTTTTAGTTTATTTCATTTGCTCCTTGGTGCAGGTAAGCATAGATGGGTCGACCATAGATTTAATTGCGCATTAATTCACTCAGAATACATATGTTGTTGACTCACTCCAAAAATATTTCATTATTTGTTTGTTTTAATATTGATGTGGGTTTTTTAACCAGCAAAAAGTAACAATGTACTTTAAGTTATTTGTCTAAAGCATCAACCTACTTTTATTTTTAGATGTTAAAACAATGTATTTTTGGAAATTCTACAAAAGAATATCAAGCACCAGGGTCTGTTGTACTTGGAAATTATTCTAGTATGGCTGATATTAAAATCTATATAGAAGCGCTTGAAAAATTAAAAAATTTGGTATTATCATTATTATTATTTTAATATAATTTTCCATCATTTATCTTTTATATTATCTCAAATATATTAATCTAATAAGAAAATGAAAAAGAATTTTACAATCCTCTATTAGCTTGGCACGTTGACAAGTCGTGTGGTGTGTGAGTCGATTGTCCACAGACTTCAATCGTGACCAAATATTTATCTCCATCCCACACCCGGTTGTGAACACACGATAAATGTTGTCTTAGACACAAAAGTTCACTTTTCATGTTCTATTTAAATACAATTAAACAATTCCAAATCATTCTTTTATCCAAATAGAAAATATCATCGTATTACATAATTATCACTTTATTACTTGTCTAAATTTAATATCTAAAAACAGAAAAAAGTTAATATTTGTACAAAATATAAACTTTAATTCACCTTCTTACAAAAAAAATTCATCCTTGAAATCAGCTATACAAACAACTTAGGGTATCTCTTTTGGATCTCCTCTTTAGGTTCCCAAGTAACATGGACTCCATGACGATGCCTCCACTGAACCTTGACTAGTAAAATTTGCTTATTTCGAAGACTCATAAGTTTTGTGTCAAGTATAGCTTCAGGTTCTTCTACAGGCTCTTCTACGTACCTCTTCTTGTTATCTATTTGTGCATTAGACAATGGAATTACATTATGCAAATTTTGCTTACTTCGAAGCCTTTTAATCAATGTATCAAGATTAGCTTTAGGTTCCCCTATGCACATAGTCTTCTTGCCTATCTGAACATCAGACAATGAATTTACATTTTGTTGCTCTAGCTTACATGGGTACAGATAACCCACATTGATTGTGTCATGAATCTCATGCATCTCATGTGGAAGGTCCAATTTGTAGGCTTGTGATCCTACACGTTCGAGCACTGTAAATGGTCCTAGGAAATGCGGACTGAACTTCCCATCCTTTTCAAATCGAACAATCCCCTTCCATGAAGACGCCTTTAACATAACTTTATCTCCAACCTGAAACTCTAATGGAAAGAAAGATATATCAATGAAAACTCTAATGGAAGGAAAGATATATCAATGAAAGTGAACATTGAATTTCTACGGGTAAAATGCATATGATTGTTAATATTTCTATGTTCAAGCTATTAATCAACATCAAGGAATTCTTCCTCTAGCATCTTTATTAACGAATTCACTCCCCCTTCCCCCTCTTAGGTTTTGTAATTGATGATATCTGGCCAAGATCTCTTCTACCATGGCTAGTTTAGATATGTATTTCAGATGTGTAAAACAATTCGTACATTTACATCGTAAGAATGTTGCATATGTGATAAAAATGGACAAGTTTGGTAATATGCTTTAATATGTAAACTTTAAACTAAGGTCAAATGTCGTTCCATCAACATCTTTTCAATTTTATAACTAATAAATACACTAACTATGCTTACATATTTTGTTTATTAAAATGTTAATCCCGTTTTGCATTAAAACAATATCAAAGGTTGCAAGCATTTGAATTTTTGACAATCTTAGTCGTTATCAATAGAAACATCGGAAAAATGATCGAAATTCACCTAAATAAGAAATTTTCTTTTGGATGAACAAGAACTATAACATACCATGAGTATTAATTGATCTATAAAAGAAAGGAGAGACACGAGGAGCCATATCTCGAGTTAGACTAAATTGTTTTGATTTGGCTTCGGTTTTCGTCTGCGCCATCTCTTTTCCCTCTCGTGACATGCATTTGTTAGAACTATCGTTGAGTCCTTGATCTCTTAAGTGCTTCCTTAACTTCTTGGTTGATACAAACCACGACAAATTTGAAACTCTCCATACAATAAACATAAATACTGTTGCTACTCCAAGTACACAACACCCTGCACTTACATCCATTACTGGTGGTGTTTTGACAAAATACTAGTCTTGTGCGTGTTATGTGGTAAAATGACCAATTTATAGATCCATAATGTTCATTTCGCCACCTTATAGTTTGACTAGTTGGCCAAAATATCCATTGTATGTTTTTTATTTATTTATTTATTATTTTTTTAGTTATATTTTCTTCCTAACAAGTCATCCATTCTGTCATCTCATGTTCTAGGTAACGAAACAACCCTAGATTTTGTCCAAAAATATTCTGTTTCTTGGGATATATATATATATATATATATATATATATATATATATATATATATATATATATATATATATATATATATATATATATATATATATATATATATATATATATATATATATATATATATATATATTCATTTTTACAAACATAGATCATGCGATGAACACTACAAGGCAAACAATTATCTAAAAAGTAATTAATGTAAAAATAATAATACTATAATTCTAACCAACTCATTTATAACAGGATAGGGTCCAAAATGAGCAACTTCAAATTAAAAATGACAAAACAACGGTTAGTTCCGAATTTTTCTTTAACCAATAACAACAAAAAGCATAAAAAATACTTAAAATCAGTCGGTTTACCAACTCATAAAAATCTTGAATAACACACTATTTTGCTCATTGTTTAAAAACGGAAGGAATAAGAATGTGAATGTGAATGTGATACTCAACATTTACTTTTAACTTCCAAAAACCATTAAATATTCCAATCTTACAATTCTAAATGACGGTTTAATATATAAACCTATCGTTGAATATGCTTTTATAAAATAAAAAAGTTTGTGGGTCTCAAAAAATTAAAGCATGTAGTATGTAATAAAATCTCTATCTCAATTAATGCACATTCAACGTGAAGAGGGTGCTAGAAGGTCCGTTTAAAATGACTATTACTTTCAAAATAAATAATAATCAGTTTTCGAAGATTTAATTTATCATTTTAGCTTTTGTTATTTGATTACTATGATAAATAGTTATTTATTTATTTATTTATTTATTTATTTATTTTTTCGAATGACAACATATTATTAAAAACCAAACTAACAAGAAACTAGCTCGAATTAATAGAAAACATTATATAATAGCAAGTTTAGGATTTTAAAGCCACCCAACCTAACAAGTTTAGGATTTTGAAGCCACCCAATCCAACACTATTAGAATAAAAGGTATCAGCGAGGGAATAGGCGACAGAAATTTTTCGTAGCTATATTAGCGACGAAATTACGAGGGTTCGGTGACGGAAATAAAAAATATGTATGTTTATTTAATTGTAGCCTTCAGCGAGGGAGTAACGAGAGATTACCAAGGAATCTCCGACGGAATTGCGATGGGCTTAATCCCTCGTTGATAATTCTTCAGAAGCACACCCCAGTCGGTTGTTGATATTCATTTCCCTCCTTCGGTTTTCATTCCCTCTAATTCCACTTTTCATTCACCCTATTGCACAATGAAAAATTATATTTTCCCTCGTTAGGTTTATCATTCCCCAAAATTTCATACGTTCCCTCTCAGTTGACATTCTTCTTCTCCCTCCCAAATTGGGCTGTCGTCACTCACTCGATCAATCAACCATCGCCCACCATCACCGAGAAGAACAGCTCTTCCTCCGTTGGGGTACGAAAAGGGAAAGTTCATGCTCTACCCCTAACGCAAACGATTTCTCCTCCGATTTATTGGAATTGTTTTCTATAGGGATTTGGAATTGTTTATTTTATAGATTTTATCCTGATGAATTTCTACAAAAGAGTTCAATTGAGTAATCGAATCTACTTGTCCCATTAAGATTTGGACATGATTCTTTTCTACAAAAGACTTCAACTTTCCACTTGTACATTGGACGCCTGTGTTGTCCCACAATAAATTGGATAAAGAAAAACAAAATACAAGTCAAACATTACAAAATTTTAAACGAGTATATAAAATCTATTTAGATCTTACTAACCATCGCCAAAAGAGTCCCTGATGATAGTTCCTGTGCCTCCATCACCTTCAATGTCCACTAGGGTTTTTTATGTTTCTAGATCGATAGGCATTGAAAAATTTGAAGTTGGGAGGGAAGAAGAAATCTCGAACTTAGAAGTAATAATTGTCGTGATATTAAATCACTCTTTAATGGTGTATTATTTTAATTTATTGAATGATAAATATATGTTAGTTTTGTAATTTAGCATTGTAACAGCCCGGAATCTCAGGTATTGTTAAATTATGTTTTTGGGGAGATTTAAGAGGGGACTCGGCGAGTTGGAGCCTAGACTCGCCGAGTAGGGTCGCAGACTTGGTCGCGGGTTCGCGACTGGACTCGACGAGTCCAGATATGGACTCGGCGAGTCTACACTGTTTAGCGAAAACCCTAACCGTTCAGGTTTGGGACGTATAAAAAGGACTCATTGGCCGTCATTGTTCATTTTAGCCTTCTGAGAAGAACCCTAAACCGATTGTGTGCATCTGGAGCAAGGATTATAGACCATTGTTGATTATAGAAGAGTTGTTGTGCAAGGAAGGGAAGGGATTGACTAAAGGAACAGCAAGGGAGTCACATTCTGAGGATTGGGGACACAGAGAATACATCATCCAGGTAAGGATTCGAATATACTCTGCTATATTGATGTGATTATGGAATTAGGGTTTATGGAACCCTTTTGTGAATAGATTGAATGTTACCCTAGTCCCCCAAACAATTGTAACCCTGTATTGGGACCTTTGGAGGTCCAGAATGTCCCATGCCTGTGCATTTCGGGAATTGATGAAGGTTTTGGATTAGAATCCTTATGCCTTAGGTTAATATGTAAATTATAAGTCTTGGGGTGTATCATGAGCACCGAAATGAGGACCTTACGTGATGGATCAGCCTAGGAAGGCCAGACCTAGGAATGGTCGGAGCAGTTCTGACCTTAGGATGCAGTTTGAGCGGTTGCATGGCATGGACTCGCCGAGTTCGACGAACAGACTCGGCGAGTAGCTTGAAGATTTACTGGGACTCGTCGAGTTGTTCTTTAGACTCGGCGAGTTGAGTCGGGGTGGCCCCGCGATTCTTCCAGGAGTAACTCGTCGGGTCAAGGAGGATACTCGACGAGTAGAAGGGGAACCTTAGAGGATTGGAGGACGTCTAGACTCGCCGAGTCTCCAAGGCACTCGCCGAGTCCGGTCGAGTTGACCGTTAACCGTTGACCGTTGACCAGAGTTGACCTATGTCTGACTTCTTAGGGATAGTCAAACTTAGAAGGCAAAAGTATTAATGAGAGATATGTGATGTTATAGGGAGGTTGTAGCTCGTCGGATTGTGCACGAGTGATTTCAGGACTTGCTAACTTTCAGCATTCACGAGGTGAGTCTTCTCACTATACTGTACCCAGAAGGGTTTGACCGTGTGACCGGAAGGTCAGATATGATATGTGATATGTATGCTATATGTGGTAAGCTGTTTGTTATATATGCCATGTATGTTATGGGCCGGAAGGCGATTATATTATGGGCCGGAAGGCAATATGTTGTGTGATGGACCGGAAGGTCGGCGTGGGTACGACCGGAAGGTTTACCCAGCAGGGACGGAAGTCCCCTGACACACATGGACTGATAGGTCAGAGCCTGGAAAGGCGTATGTGTATAAGTTGTATATTGGGGAACTCACTAAGCATTTATGCTTACAGTTGTTATGTATGTGTTCCAGGTACTAGCGAGGACCGTGGGAAGGCGCCGGCGTGATCGATACATACTGAAGGATGTTTTTATGATCTTAGAATTTAGACAGTTTGTATTTGACATGACACTTAAATTATTTATGCCTTGTTTTGAATGGAAATACTTTATTTTTGAAATGAAAAATTTGTTTGAAAATTTGCGTTGTTACAAGCATTTGTTTAGACGTTCCCAAATTCCATAGTGGGGTACTATTTTAAATTATCTAATGACAAATAAGAGTTAGTTGCATTTTTGGAGTTGGCATATATTTGGAAACTCAACAAGGAACGTGTATCACTAGTGTCAACATATAAGCACAACCATGCACTACTCTTTCTTCATTTCAATTTTCATTAATTCTTTATATATATATATATATATATATATATATATATATATATATATATATATATTTCTACATTGTGCATGCATGGAAAGTATAACAATGATCTAATTTGATAATATAATCATTACTGCCTAACTCTCCAAACAGGTTAACAACCAATTGAAAAACCATCTAAAATTTAAACATTTGGAGACTTATTAGGACCAAATTTCTTGTTCAGGGGCTAATATATCAAAATATATAAAACATAAATAACATTCATAATATTTTTTACATACATACATATGCATAACATATATTACATATATTACATGTTTATCTTAATTTTTAAAAATTAAATGGTTAAGTTTTTGTTCAGGTGCAAATCTATCCCGGGGCAAATAGAGGGCATACAAAACATACAAAGAACAGTAACAAAACATACAAGAAGTCCAATAGAAGTATAATAATGATCTAAATTGATAATATAATCATTAATGCCAAGCTCTCTAAACAAGTCAACAATCAATTGAAAAACCATTTAGAATTTAAACCTTTTGAGACTTATCAGGACCAAATTTCTTGTTCAGGGGAAAATCTATCCAAATATATAAAACATAAATAACATATATAATATTTTTTACATACATACATACATATACATAACATACATTACATATTACATGTTTATCTTAAGTTTTAAAAATAAAATGGTTAAGTTCTTGTTTAGGGACAAATCTGTTTAGGGGCAAATCTACATACAAAACATCAAAGAACAAACCCAAAATGGTAATGACAATTTAATGCACTAAAGACACAAAACAGATAATATTATTAAAGAAAATAGTTAGATCACTTAAAGTCTTGACATCCAATGCACTTTTTAATGAGTTTAGTGCTCACAAGAACTTTTAATTCATTGTTTTTATTGATAGTTTTATTGTAATATTCATTTTTTAATGTATTTAAAATCTACCATATTGTAATCACATATTGACACGATTCATTTTGTTTAACTTCGTTGGCCAACCGACCCACAAGGTCTGACATCTCTAAATATTATTAAAAGAGAAACCTTTTGAAATCATCTAAAACAATCTGGATCGTTGATTGTGTTTTCTTTATAGGTTTTACACCTTTAGATCAATTTGCTTACGTCGCCTTGATCAAACAAGAAGTCAATCCGTTATATTAGGAAATTAAATGTAGGAATTGAATGAAAATGATACTTGAATTCTTTCTAAACTTACAACTACAAAATTGGTTCCTTATTAATCTAAACCTTAAATTTAGGCTCTATTTCCATTCAAAATTGTTTTCCAAATTATATTATATGTTGAAATCTCGGAAACTATTAATTTCAAATTTCAAAAGTTTAGGATATTTTTATGAACCACTACACTTTCAAGCATGATATCTTCTATTTTAATGAGATTTCAATTGATTACCTGCTAATTTTCATCATATTGACTTGTATATATATTTCAAACCTTTTTAATAATCGATTTACACAAACATTATGTCATAATTCCCACGTAGAAAACAAATCTCTAATCTCTAAATATTATTAAAAGAGAAACCTTATGACATCATCTAAAACAATTTGGATCATTGATTGTGTTATCTTTATAGGTTTTACACCCTTAGATCAATTTGCTTACGTCACCTTGATCAAACAAGAAGTTAATCCGTTATATTAGGAAATTAAATGTAGGAATTGAATGAAAATGATACTTGAATTCTTTCCAAATTTACAACTACAAAATTGGTTCCTTATTAATGTAAACCTTAAATTTAGGCTCTATTTTCATTCAAAATTGCTTTCCAAATTATATTATATGTTGAAATCTTGGAAACTATTAATTTCAAATTTCAAAAGTTTCGGATATTTTTATGAACCAATACACTTTCAAGCATGATATCTTCTATTTTAAGTTTAAATGAGATTTCAATTGATTACCTGCTAATTTTCATCATATTGACTTGTATATATATTTCAAACCTTTTTAATAATCGATTTACACAAACATTATGTCATAATTCCCATGTAGAAAACAAATCTCTAAATATTATTAAAAGAGAAACCTTATGACATCATCTAAAACAATCTGGATCGTTGATTGTGTTTTCTTTATAGGTTTTACACCCTTAGATCAATTTGCTTACGTCGCCTTGATAAAACAAGAAGTCAATCCGTTATATTAGGAAATTAAATGTAGGAATTGAATGAAAATGATACTTGAATTCTTTCCAAACTTACAACTACAAAATTGGTTCCTTATTAATGTAAACCTTAAATTTAGGCTCTATTTTCATTCAAAATTGCTTTCCAAATTATATTATATGTTGAAATCTCAGAAACTATTAATTTCAAATTTCAAAAGTTTCGGATATTTTTATGAACCACTACACTTTCAAGCATGATATTGTAACGACCCAATTTTCACGTCCTAAAATTTCGTTTTAAAACATTATTTTAGAAGACTTTAATAATTAAAACATTGTTTGATCAAACCATGATACAACGTAAACCGTGTCTAAAAGCCAAATCATACAACCAATCAAAATATCAGAGTATAAATCCCAGAGAATCTCGTAAATGCGGAAACCAGAGAGTGTGTGTGTGACATGCTGCAACCACGCCGACTCCTTTCCCCTAGCTGAGGAGGTACCTGAAACCAAAACTGAAAACTGTAAGCACAAAGCTTAGTGAGTTCCCCCACCGTACCACATACCAAATAATCTCATAACATACATATATTGTCAGGCATATCTGGGTGCCCGACCTTCCCCTTCGGCCCTCTCGACCGGACATTGCCTAGCATATCTGGGTGCTGGCCTCCCCTTCGGTCCTTTCGACCGGATACTGCCTAGCATATCTCGGTGCTGGCCTCCCCTTTGGTCCTACCGACCGGATACTGCCTAGCATATCTGGGTGTTGGCCTCCCCTTCGGTCCTACCGACCGGATACTTCGGGGACTATCTCCCCCTACTGTCACTAGCACATAGCATCATATCATACTAGCACATAACATAACGCAGGCAATACCTAGATGAATATCACAGAGACAAACATCTACAAATAACTCCTACTGGTGGGCCGACATTGTGGCCGTAGACCCACCGCTACTGGAAGGTAACTCACCTCGAAGTAGCTGCTGATCTGATCGGGAACTGACTGCCTACTGCTGCTGCTGCTGCTCCGGAAATCCTCCGGCTGCAATTCCCACAACATACTCAATCAAACACTACTCACTGACCTTTGGGTAAAATGACCATTTTACCCCTGACCACGCCCTAAGTCAAAGTCAGAGTCAACTTTCAGTTGACCCAACTCGCCGAGTTGGCTTTCCAACTCGCCGAGTCCCAACCCAAACGACTGCCCTGAATCCCGATCCTACTCGTCGAGTTAGGCGACGACTCGTCGAGTTCACCTTCTAAACCAATATTCAAGTCCTTTATCCTACTCGCCGAGTTGTATGAACAACTCGTCGAGTTCATCTTCATCCGACGAACACATATGCTAAGACTCGCCGAGTTGTATGAACAACTCGCCGAGTCTGTTCTTGATCTAAGGAGATTGCCTTGAACTCGCCGAGTCAGGGCATTGACTCGTCGAGTACCTCCATAGATGAGTTCAGCTTCCGACTCACTGAGTCACACCCCGTGACTCACTGTTCACTCGACACTACGAAAAGGGGACAAACTCGGAGACTCGCGAACAGACTCGCCGAGTCATATGAACGACTCGCCGAGTCGTTGCCATGCACCCACTAAATACACAGATTTGCTCGATTTCAGTCCATGCCATTCACAGATCTGGACTTCTAGGACACGAATCACACGTAAAGTTTCCAACTTTACGTGTGGATATTCACCAATATGGATTTTAGGGCTCAAAATGTCTCAAAAGGGTAGATCTAGGATGAACAAGCAACATGGGGCCATAAAGCTAACAGATCTAAGCTCCTGGAGCTCAATCTTGCCTAGATCCAGAGGCCAAACATCTTATTACGACATATAATGCACATACAAGCTTGGGGATTTGTCCAAGAAAGACCTAAATGAAGTACTAAGCAAAGAATCATGGGGAAAACAGGTTATACCTCAAAGGAATTGCTGGAAGAACACAATAATGCCTGGATGGCTTCCCTTCTTCTGGATCTACTTGCTTCCTCCTTCAAAACCTTCAAAAGCACACAACAAAGCTGCAATTCTTCAAAGAACAAGCATAAACGAGGGTTGGGAGCTCTGGGGAGAGAATGGGGGCTGGCCTGGGGCGGATAAGTCGCTTAAATAGGGTGCAAGCCCCTGAAACTTAGGGTTTCATCCAACAGCTGTGACTCGCCGAGTCCAGGATATGGACTCGCCGAGTCGCCAACTTAAACGTGTCCCGGGTCCCGCATCCACTCGGCGAGTCAGACCTATGACTCGCCGAGTCCAAGGCTAAAAGAAAGGAAATACTCAAATAACATTTACGTACTAGGAACCGGGTGCTACAGATATCTTCTATTTTAAGTTTAAATGAGATTTCAATTGATTACCTGCTAATTTTCATCATATTGACTTGTATATATATTTCAAACCTTTTTAATAATCGATTTACACAAACATTATGTCATAATTCCCACGTAGAAAACAAATCTCTAAATATTATTAAAAGAGAAACCTTATGACATCATCTAAAACAATCTGGATCGTTGATTGTGTTTTCTTTATAGGTTTTACACCCTTAGATCAATTTGCTTACGTCGCCTTGATAAAACAAGAAGTCAATCCGTTATATTAGGAAATTAAATGTAGGAATTGAATGAAAATGATACTTGAATTCTTTCCAAACTTACAACTACAAAATTGGTTCCTTATTAATCTAAACCTTAAATTTAGGCTCTATTTCCATTCAAAATTGCTTTCCAAATTATATTATATGTTGAAATCTCAGAAACTATTAATTTCAAATTTCAAAAGTTTCGGATATTTTTATGAACCACTACACTTTCAAGCATGATATCTTCTATTTTAAGTTTAAATGAGATTTCAAATGATTACCTGCTAAATTTCATCATATTGACTTGTATATATATTTCAAACCTTTTTAATAATCGATTTACACAAACATTATGTCATAATTCCCATGTAGAAAACAAATGCAAAAAAAACTTCAACCTTCCCATCAGTCTGATTAGTCGAATAAATGTATGTATTTCTTCCTTAAATCATTTTTATCTGTAAGTTTGATATTGTTTTTGAAATTATATGTTTTACTCATTCGTATGGTTCTTTGTTGAATACTTATAATTTGGATGTATAATGTTGTTTTTGAATTTTTTTTTTTTGATGTTGTGTTCGGTTCTTGGTTCCATCTTTTTAATCGGTAACTATGATCCTATTTTCGAAAAATAAACTCAATGTTAAAATTGGATGTTATATATAATGAAATTATGATGTTACATGTGTGTGTATACCTTTGTAAAAAATCAATAAACAAGACAAGAGATGACATGACATAATATAACGGACGGGTTGTACAAAAGACATGAACGCCCTCATTAGAAAGTTTTTTTTTATGTCTCCGGTAGTAACAAAATAAGAATAAGAAATATACCTTCTCAACAATTGATGTGAGCTTTAAAGTTAAATATAAGCATGTTGTGAAAGATGAAAATAGGCTCCCGTATTCTTTTTTCAAAAAGAATCGGTACCATTCATGGGCAGGTAAGAATGCACGGTATAATAGAAGTGTGCACTCAACTAGAGTCACCATTTGACCCTGAAATACCAAAAACGCGCCTCAGAACCTTCTGAAAAAAAAATCAGGTATACTTAAGGACCAAAAATGTAATCTAATCTAAACTTAAGTAAAAAAAAAGAAAAAAAAAAAAGAAAAATATAAATTTTGTTGTTATGCTATATGTTTTTTAGTTTTGGTTCAAAGGAAAAATGGTGATTTAAAAAAAAACTAATAGCTAGGTTGTTAACTTAGGCAATCATAAAAGTTTTATGAAACAGTGAAACAAGGTCCAAAAACTACAACTTGATTCTTTTAGGGACCAAAACCAAAAAAATCAACTAAACATAGGGACCAAATATGTAAATCACTAAATGTAAATGAAAAAACTTTTGTTTATAATGATCCCCCCCCCCCCCCCCCCCCCCGTTTTGAGGTCATGGTAGTAGATTGAGCTTCATCACTTATGTCCCTAATTTGCTCTTCGCTTTATAGTAAGGAATGTTCTTTACTACCACTGGATCATTTCTTGCACGTCCAGGATCCATTGATATAATCCCTGTTGTATTTCAAATTCAATAACAAAATTGTAATTAATTAATTTCTCATTGAAGTTAATAAATTATAAATTTATCTCACTTCCTGCTCATCCAAGTTTTCTCGAAGTTGATCATATCACATATTTTTCTAAATAAGAAACACTAATATCAACAAAAGAAACTATTTAATTTTGTAATAAAGTTGAATTAAAAAATAAGTAAATAAATAAATAAGAAATAGAAGAACCTTGTATTACCACCATATTTTATGTTTGACCTCATCACCATATTTAAATCCTCCCATAATTTGAGGCATTGTGATTAACCAAAATGCAACAATGCTTGGATCTTTTATGCTATCAATAATATGCTGAAACACAAAAGTAGATGTTTTGAACTGAGATAATTGTTACAAGAGGAAAAGGGGTAGAATCGTAATTGGCATTTACCTCATAAGGGTTTTTTGTTTTTTTCATTATGTTGTAAACTTTGCATGGAGGCTCGATAATTTGCAAAGTAAATAAAACTAAAGGGGTGTTTCTTTTTTTCTTCATTAAACTATATAGTGAATGACTATATGGATAAAGTGTTCTATACATAAAGATTTTAGATAAAGATGGAAAATAAAACGCAATGGATTATGAGAAATCGCAAAAAATAAGAACCAAACCTAGGAACTAACATCGAACAAAAACCCTACTTTCTTTACTTCAAAAAATATCAACATACCTGCACATACTCAAAACCATAGAAAGAATTTCACAAAAAAAATGTTATTTCATAAAAAAAGGAGCCTAAAAAAAAAGATGGTGGTAAACCGAAGAAGGCATATCAAAATCAACAAAAAAAACCAAGATATAAACATAAATGATGGACCTGATAAATGATTTATGTCATATTATCCCTAAAATAAAAAAAAAAAGCCATCAATGAATCTTAACATTGTCAATGATAGTGACAATAACTTAGATTAAGGAAAAAAAAGATCTGATATTAGAGATGAAGTGGAGGGAGATGATTAGCTTCATTGCAGATTTATTGGTTATAGTTTCTTTATATTTAATATTGTGGGGGGTTTTATGTGGTTCATTTTGAAGGAACATAAATAAGTTGCTATTTTTTGAAATAAAAAGTTATATTTTGCAATATAGCCATAAAATAACAATGTATTTTGAAAGTACATTGTTAAATGTTGGATTATACTTGTGTAGACCCATTTTCACGCATGGTTGGCTATATATAGTTGTTTTCCGTGTCACAAGTAAAAAATGTTTGAAAGTACTTATATGTGACAAACAAGGTCATTGAACTAATAAAACAAAAAATATTGTCTATAAAGAGGTCATTTAACGCTATATATATTTACCTATTTTAGTGTAATTTTTACACATTTCAATAATACCAATAACCCTACGTTTATTAAATAATTATTTTGTAATATCTATATAAATTTGCATTTTATTTATGTGTTCCCCGCGTTTAACGCGGGTCATAATCTAGTTCTGTATTATATCTGTAATTGCTTGTAATTGTGGTCATTATTTCAATATATAGTGATTGAGGATGGATGTATAATAGGAAAGAAAATGAGTATCTTAGTGCGTCATATAAGACATATGTTGATTACTTTTTGGACGTTGCTTTTCTAATGAAGAAACCGCCGATAAGGTTTGTATGAAATGTCCTTGTAGTAAATGAAAGAATATTCCCTATAGGAGAAAAGATGATGTTAAGCTTCACCTGTTACAACACGAGTTCACCCCTAATTACACAACTTGGTGGGCACATGGTGAAAGTACCGCAACATTTCGGCATGAAGTGCAACCTCCTAATGTAATGGAAGATGATGAATTGGATGGGTGCACGCACATGGTGATGGATGCAATAGGTTCTATAGATAATTTTAAATTTAACCAGGAAGAACAAGTCCCAAATCCATATGCCAAGGGGTTCTATTATATGTTACATGATGTTGATGAACCTTTATGGGTAGGGTGCCAAATTTATTCAAAATTACAAGCATCATCAGAGTTGTTGAATTGGAAGTCAGAGTATAATATACCCGAGGATGCTTATGATCACATACTTTCTATGATTAAGCGGATGCTACCCCCAAGTGAGAAATTGGTTGGGAACTTCTATGAAACAAAGAAGTTATTGAAAAGACTTGTGCTTCCGGATAAATAAAATGATGCTTGCAAAAATCATTGCATGCTTTACTATGGGATTGATTCAGATTTAACCAAGTGTCGAGTTTGTAGTCATGATCGTTACAAGAGTGATAGGTTAAGTATGGTTCCTTATTTGAGGATGCGATACTTGCCAGTTGCTCCTAGACTTAAGAGGTTGTATATGATAAAAAAAGACGGCCAAACAGATGACTTGGCACTATAAACATGTAGAGAACCAGGTTTGATGGCGCATCTAAGCGATGGTGATGCGTGGAAGCATCTTGACTCAAAGCATCCAGAATTTGCAAGTGATCCAGGAAACGTTCGTCTTTGGTGGTATGTGTCTCATTTCTTGAAAATTTTGTAGGAATTAAAGCTTAAACTCCCACCTACTCAACTTGAACTTTTTGAAAAAACACACCGAACTAAAAAATCAAATACCGAGTACATTACACCCAAGGCCAAAATAGTTGTGGTATTTGCTGAATCCTTAATAAATAAATTAATTATTCTTTGATGATATATATTTAATTTTAATATATACTAATTTGTTTATGATAATATAAAATGCATATAAGAACGTAATGGTGACTAGATATGGTGATGATAGTGATAGCCATCCCACTTATGATCATGGATTATGGATTGAAGCTAGTGGAGGGATCAAGAAAGGAAGAGTGCTTGGATTTGGTTATGTGTCTGATCCACAAAGGTTTTTGATGCCTTCTTTAGTAGCCCCAAGTACAACTTCAGATAACTTAGAGGTTTGTTTATTCTCTTTTGCTAACCTATTATTTTATTTTCCTGTTTTTTTGTTTTCCTACTTGAAAGTACAATGTTGACATGTTATCATATTTTCCTCCTTGAAAGTACAATGTTGTTATTGGTTGGTTCATCTTGAAATGTTTTCATGTTTTTATCCTCACATGTTGTCTTGTTTTAATGTTTTCCTCCTTGAAAGTATAATGCTATTCTTGGTTCATCTTGAAAGTACAATGCTATTCTTGGTTGGTTTATCTTGAAAGTACAATATTGACTTGTTTTCCTTCTTGAAAGTACAATGCTATTGTTGGTTGGATCATCTTGAAAGTGTTGCTCATTCTTGTTGGTGTTGTTTGTATTTAGTTGTTATTTTATTTATTTTTTTACTTATTAGTGTTGTTCATGTCATTTAAGTTTATAGTTGTTAATTTACTTTGTAGGTCATCATGGTTCGAATCTGTGAGGAGATGAATGAAGAATTGAAGTCGGAACGTGATGAAATGAAGCAAGCACTTTTGGCTGAATGTACAGAAATAGAGGCACAAAAACAAGAAATTGCGAAGATGTATAACGAAATACTAAAGCTCGCCCAAGGAAATAGCACTAATTAGCCGTTTGCACTTCTAACTTTTGTGACTTGGTTTCGATACTTTGAAAACGAGTATGGATATTTATTTTAGTAGTCGAATTTTAATGTTTTGAATTCAAATATTAATGTTCCTTTTGGTAGTCGAATTTTAATGTTTTGAAATCAAATATTAATGTTCATTTTGGTAGTTGAATTTATTGTTTTGAAATTGAATAGGAATGTCTTTAGCTTTGTAACATAACATTTGATTTTGATTATGGAATAATGACAAATAATTGGTTATTATTTCATATAAACAATTCAACGATCGATCTGCGACAGATCTGAACAGTGCTAGGAATTTTTTGCGACATCATAATTGGTCGTTAAACCGCCGTTATTATCTCATCAATGACGAATTTACGAAAGACATTAATTTTTTCAAGAACATTCTGCGACAAGATAATCTGTCGCTAAGAAAAATTGTCGTTGATTCTGTCGCAAACCTTCAGCGACAAAGCTTTTACTGGTGGGCACATTCTGTCGCCGATCGGTCGCTGAAGGTCTTTAGCGACGGATTTCCGACTGATATTTATGTCATTGAAGCCTGTATTTCTAGTAATGCAATTTATGTTTTCTTCGATCTATCTCCACACAATTTTTTTCCTAACAATGTTTTCAAAAAGCAAGGAAGTTCATGATTAAGAAGCATAAAAGATCCCTTCCAAGAAATCCTTAACCATAACCAAGACCTAAAGCGCCTTGAAACACTCCAACCGAGTATTGTACAAAGAAAGATGAGGAGTCGAGATACCCTACCATCTAGTAACTTGAGAAAGAATACTAGAAGGCAAAGAGCATCCATAAAACAAGTGACTAGTTGATCACAACTCTTCATCACAAATAGAACACAAGATAAACGGCACATCAACACCTCGATTATCAAGGATAACTTGAGTAGCAAGACGATCAAGGGCCACGTGCAAAAAAAAACTATTAACTTTTATAGGAACAGAATAAATCCACCTTGTCGGAGAGCTCGACAATGGTAACATCTTCTCATCAATATAAGCCTTTGTAGAAGCAACAAAGAAAACTCCAAAACCCAATAAAGACCAAAACCACATGTCAGGAATACAAGAAAGAAAAACATTCTCAATCAACGACAACATAGCCTCCCACTGAGAGTCTCTACCCAACCCCCCCCCCCCCCCCCGGATGACATAGAAAAGAATATAACAAGGACTCGTGGTCAAATTTTGATTCAGTCAAAATTTAATTATCAACCTCCAAATTTAACATTCTAGGGAATTGATTTTTAAGGGGCGAGCCTCCCACCCAAGAATCTTCCTAGAAAAAAAGTGTGTAGTATTTTCATCACCGCTTTTCTTAGAGCACAAGTGAACCAAAGTCACACCTAAGCTGTTCAGATGCTCCACAACTTTAAGAATATCAACCCAGTATACCTCCTTCTAGAAAGAACAACACCATCAATACCTCCTGAAAACACATGAATAGATTTGATCATAGAAACCCACAACCCTTAAGGAATCATAAAAAAAGCCAAATCCATATAGAAAGAAGGGCACATTTTAGCATAAACAAACTGCTATAGAGGAAGAATTACAACCAATATGGAAATTACTAGAAGTAAAAAATTCCATAACTGCATTTACCACTTCTTTCTCCATTATATACTAGAATTGTCTAATGAAGTCAAAAGATAAGTCGTCCGGTCCCGGAAACTTATCAACACCACAATCCCAAACCGCTTTTTGATCTCATATGGAGTAATAGGACCTTCCAACACCTCCACCTTATCCACATATAATGCATTTCAAAATTTGTTAATAATAAGAGGCCAAAAACCATTAAAGGAAGCAAAACGACCGTTAAAATGCATAAAAAAAAACTCATGTTTAACATAAGAAGGAGTATCCACTCACTCCCATCCACTAGCACACCACAAAACACCAATTTTATGCATTATGATAAGTGGTTAGTTAATTATGTTAAATTCATAGTTAGGAAATTGCTTAAACATTTTATTCTAGTTAGTTAATTATGTTAACTGCATTTAACATATGAGGAGCCGAAGAGACGCTGGACAGTTTCTTGGAAAGGTTGGCAAAAACAGGCAGACAACAATGACTAGAAGAAATATTTTAAGTGTTGGGTACAAAGTTATCCATATATGACTTTGTAAATGGTTTGATTTTTGTAGACCCACTTGCATGTGGTAAAGTAGTATTATGACATGAGAGAGAGAGAGAGAGAGATGTAAACACCTCTATATAAGGTGGGTTCATACCACTTGTAGAGGTGTGCTTGAAAGATGTAGTTCATAGTGATTAGTGAGTGAGGTATTTATGGAGTTCTAGACCTAGTACATCTTTTGTACTCATTTACTATGATCGAATACACCTTTTAGCACCCAAATCATCATGTTCTTTGTATGTTCTTTAATTCTATATGTCAAATCAATGCTCATAATTCACATCAATTGGTATCAGAGCGGGTATTCGAAGATCAACGTGATTTTTTGAAGAAACGGTCCTCGGTTTGGCAACAATCATCACAATTGGAACATTTATGGTGAGTCTCTCGATAATCTCTCTAAATCTCTTTGATTCGTGCGTTGCGTTCTTGAATTTTTGATCATTTTAACTTATTGGATCAATTTTTTTTTAAAAACCCACTTGTTATGATCCAATAAAATTTTTCATTGATCAAGCCCAATCTAATCCAACATTCATGTGTTTGTTTCGATTCTCGAATTTTTGCAATTGCTCGTTTGAATCCAAAATTTAATTCTAAATGAGTTAAATCAAATATTTGATTATGTTCTTTTGATTATGAAGATTTTAATTCAAAATTTCGAACCAAAAAAATTAAGCCCAACCATATGATCCATTACTGTTCATGACATTATTGAGCCCACTTAATTTCTTTTGATCCGATAAGAACTCGATGCAAGCCCAATGACTCAACATTCGATCAATCCATATTTACTGATTGTGTCTTTGTCGTATTGTGCTTAACTGCTTGTACCTCATGTTCTCGATTTTTCTTTCCGTGTTCTTAAGTTTCAACTTCACTTCAACATATCAAGAAAATCGATTACTTTTGTATGCAAATATGAGTTGTGAATCGATTTTGTATATATTGTTTGCTAAACGATTCCATATTGTTCATATTGACTTTAAAAAATTGTCAATCAATTCTTTGATTTTGATGAAATTGATCTATAATTTTGAAATTTTTGTGAAGAACATGTGAAGAACAGTTGGATAATCATGTTTTGATCTGAAATTCTGGGTAAGATTTATCAATATCATTTTTGTTGACTTCCGATTTCAAAAAGTCAAACTCAATATGCAATTGATGAATCAATGAATAGAATGCTGAATTTGGTTGATACATGTCATATTTGGCTTGTGAATGCTGAATTTGAGTTTGATTTGCGTTTAATTTCAAAATCGGATGGGTCTATGTTCTTGATGTCGAACACAGTTCATGTTCGCATCTTTAATGATTTTTGGAAATTGAAGGTCTTATAGTCAATGTTGATGTCGATGGGTATAAGGAGGATGCGAAAGTGATTAATGTTGATATTCAGTTCACATATGAGAAGGATTTGATTTGAAGTTGACTTTTTGGAGTCAAACGCGTATATCTTCTCATTACGAACATGTTTGTAATCGATGATGTCGAAATTAAATCTTTGTGGTGAAAACAAGTCGAACTCAGATGGTTGTTAGTCTGAATCGAAAGAAACTGGAGTCGATTGGCTTTGAAATCAAAACTGACTAGCTTTGGTCGTTCGTTTCGAATGACTGGAGTGTTGAAGATATTTGGTTGATTTGATGTTGGTTTGTTACTTCGATACTGTGAGTCGAATGGGATGATTGATTGGGATTTGGGAACATACTGGCTGGAAGAGTTCGACAATTGAAGGAAAATGGTTGATTTCGAAATTGAGTTGGAGTCAGTATTTGTTTTCAATGGCCATGTGTCAAAAGCAAAGGATTGGGTCAGTTAATCAAAACCAAAAAGCGAAAAATGTATGGCTTGTGATGTCGACAGATTCGTATGCGCTTGTGAATGGTTTTGATGTCGATGGTTTTGACATTGATTATAATTTCGAAATCTGGTTGGATTGGAGTCTAGAGTAAGAGGTGGTATCTTAATTTCGAAGGTTTTGATGAATTGGGTTAAAAAGTTTCAAAAGTTTGATAACGAGTTAGGAAATCTTCGTGATCTGGTGTCACTGAGCAACAATCGAATTGAAGAAGATAATGGAAAGTTTCGACATTGGTCCTTCAACTTTCGAAAATTTGTCGGGTGTATGGAAAGAAGGATATAATTTCAAAATTTTGAAGAGTTGTGTAGATGTTTCGAAGTTGGTCCCCGTAGTTTCGAAGATTTGGCAAAATTATTCCAACTTCGACATTGGGCTGAAAATTTTGAGAAATTGAATAATTTTCGAATCAGGCCCCTGTAGTTAATGCGATTTAACGCTTTCTACCCAGTTTCACAAATAGGTGAGAGTTTCGCATTTTTGG
Source organism: Lactuca sativa (assembly GCF_002870075.4). Lineage (NCBI taxonomy): Eukaryota > Viridiplantae > Streptophyta > Magnoliopsida > Asterales > Asteraceae > Lactuca > Lactuca sativa. The sequence continues at coordinate 251,238,360 of NC_056630.2, forward strand.
CTGTTTTGGGCGCACCGGGTCACTGCAGAATTTCGAAATTGACAATTTCTACCCAAATTTGTAAAATTTTGTCAAAAGGCGGTCCGTGAACGAAACTAAAAATTGAAGATTTTTTGGATTTTCTGGATTGAAGCAAAATGTTTATGCCATGTGTTATGGGGGAGTTTTGGATAGAAAAATTCCGAATTAAGCACTTTCTCATTCCCTCTTTGGTTTTATAATCATTTTTCGATTATAAAAAGGGGGATAAATTTAGATATGGAAATTCGAAACAATATTGAATTTTTCATATTACGCGGACTTGAAGACTGAAGTAACCTCGAGTATTTGAAGTTTATGAAATGATTCGATTGGAAATTTGGAAGTGATTTTGATTCATGATGGGTTTGAACTTATTGAGGATTTTTGGGGTGTGCTTTTATGCTCAACTTTAGGGTGATATTTGGAGATTGAGAAACTCCTCATTATCCGTTGATGCTCGGGTTGTATGGTCTCACATTCTAGAACCCAGATTGAAAAATCATTGAAGATTTGAAGATTTGAAGTTCATCTCTACATGTGTCACGCTTGAGGCTTGGTTCGCGTAGTTGCTTGATTTTGGAAGATTTGAAGCGGGTCATCCATTCCTAACTTTGAGGGGGAGAATGTTGGGTACAAAGTTATCCATGTATAACTTTGTAAATGGTTTGACTTTTGTAGACTCACTTGCATGTGGTAAAGTAGTCTTATGACATGATATATATATATATATATATATATATATATATATATATATATACACACACACACACAAAGAGAGAGAGAGAGAGAGAGAGAGAGAGAGAGAGATGGACATGTAAACACCTTTATATAAGGTGGGTTCATACCACTTGTAGAGGTGTGCTTGAGAGATATAGTTCATAGTGATTAGTAAGTGAGGTATTTATGGAGTTCTAGATCTAGTACCTTTTTTGTACTCATTTACTATGATCGAATACACCTTTTAGCACTCAAATCACCAAGTTCTTTGTGTGTTCTTTAATTTCGCATGCCAAATCAATGCTCATAATTCACATCATTAAGAATGATGAACAATAAGGTAGATTGGTAACCACTTATTTAGTTTCTAACATTCCACAGAGGCTAAATGATGCAAATCTATGGAACAAATTTAAGGAATATACATGTATTTTCGATCTTTATATTTCTAGGAAGAAGGATCATTTTGGTGATGCCTTCATGTTTCCTAGATTTATCAAAATTCCCGACGAATCTGTCTCAGAGGACCTAAACAATATTTGCATATATGGGAGAAAACTAAGGGCTAACATTGCTTGTTTAAAGAGAGAAGATGAGTGCTTAGATCTTTCTTGGATGCTCTTAAAGGTTATAGTGCCTCGTAAGGAGAAAGAATGATGTCACATAATATGATGTCACGATAAGCGTACATTCATAGTATCTTGTTGATTTAAAAAGTATAGGTGATACATAACAATCCAAATTGAATTTCGAGACATCCTTGATTGTACTTGACGAGTCATTAAAACCATTAAGAACATTCAAGAATAAACTAGAACAAATCTTGGAGGCCGCATGCACAATATGAGTGCTTTGCTTCCCCATGCTATCTGGTAGGATGTCAAGTCTACCAAGCAAATTACACCTTTTTGCTTGAAAATAAATTGTAATATAGTAGTAAAAACAGGATCAATCCATGAGAAAATGGTTGTACGCAATCAACAATGAAATCCAATTGAACAAGTGAAATAAAACTAACTACAATTAAACTAAAATGGGGTTTTATGAGTTCTTTGAAAACTAAAAGACTTGAAGAATAAAAATACTTGCAATTAAGCAGGATGGTGAGATGGTCAAATATTGGAGAAAGTTGGTCAACTGAAGCAATCCATCATAATGTACATTTGTGTGTTGATCACTATGATTCAATATGTAAGCTTATCATTCAATCCAAATTAGTTATAGCAATCATGAAGCATGATATGCCAAAATTCCTCAAAGGTGGTATGGAGGTTAGGGAAGCCCACAACAAACCTTCTTAATCATAATCAAGAACCCAATTGAACTCAAGAAAATTGATTAGCCTTAAGAATGAAGGAATTCCTAATTTAAAGAGGATGTTAATGCTTACACATCCATAAAGGAGTTATGATCCATAAGCTAGAGATGATTTCTACTATCATAAAGTCAGTGTTCTAAGCAAATTCAATGATTCATTATTAAATCAAGGAAAGGAACCAGTAATTATTCATTCAAGTACCAAGCTCATGATTAGAGTATCAAACAAGCATAAGAATTATGAACTTAGAATTAATAACATGAGATAAATAACAATCAACCATGAATACTTTAAAACCTACACATATCAAAGGGTTTTAGCCCAAATCAACCAAAATAAAGAAATTAGCCCCTCATTGCAAAAAGAAAATAATTATAAAAGTGTTTTAACATCAAGAAATTAGAAATTACTATAGAAATGATAAGATGATAGATCTAGATCTACAAAATCGCCTATAAGTGCTCCAATTGTGGAAAATTTGATGTGTTTGCAACAAGACCTAACCCTAAGTTAAATGATCAGCCAAATAACCAAAATTCGCTTAGAAAGGCAGTTGCGTGGGTGGATACACAGGGTTGCATGGGCAGAGACCTTACCCTCGCAAATAATGTTGAAGTTCTATTAGCTCTTTCTTCCACTACTCCATACCACTACCTTAGATTACCTTGGTCCCCTTTACACCTCACATGATTCAAAATGGACCAATCATCTTCACTTCAATATAGATAGTCCAAGACCATCTTTAAGAATCCATGACTCATATTCAAGAGTCCATCTCATCCAAGTCTTCAAAAAAATCATGCTCAATTATTCCAAATTGGATCGGTAATGTAACGCCTATAGATCCGGGCTAGTCAATTTAGAGATAATAGGGGTCGAAAACGACTTTTTGACAAAAGATTATTTATTCTAAATAATCTTAACCAAGTTGTAGAATATGTCTCAAGGGTTCCGTACATATAAATAACGCCGAAATCTGAGTTATAACGAAGAAGTTATGGTCCGTCGAAGTTTTACGGCAAAACATGCACAGCACCGGGAGACGTAAATAGTGAATTTACGATAGATGAATTTTTAGCCTTAGTGATCTAAAAAAGGTTGTAGTATACGTTAAACTGAGAACATACAAAAAACGGCCAAATATGACTTCGTATGAGGAAGTTATGAATTTTCTAACATTTGGCATAGCAGTGCACAACCCGAAACTTGAATTTTAGTTCGAGCGGTTTTTGGCCTACGCGACCTAAATGAGAGTTGAATATCTCATTAATAGGAACTCAATAGTAAAAAGACAGACGAAAAAGGAGTCCGTATGTAGAAGTTATGAATTTTACGCGGACATTTAACAGTATAATCTCCTCCTATTGTTAAATTTAAGATTGGTCGAGAATTAGCCGACGGAGTCTAAATAAAAGTTTTAGATTTTGTTTTTACCTACGCGCGGATATAAAGAATGTCGAGAGTAGAGCTCGTATGCTAAAGATATGGACGAAACTTGGTCCTTACTCTTCGAGCACGATAAATTCGATACAATTTTGTAAATCTGAGATAGAATGAGAATTAGCTGACGGCGTCTAAATGAAAGTTGTAGTACTCGTAAATACCAACACGTGGATATAAAGAACGTAAAAAATGGAGTTCGTATGAACGAGTTACAAATTATAATAGCATATTTATGTATTAAAATAAAATATAAATCATATATACATACACATATATATATACAAATGTATATATCATTAGAAAGGTATCGACGATGCGGTTATTATAAGACTAGTGTTGAGTAATTTCGAAATTAGTTTAGTACAAATATCGTTAAATCCATTTAAAATAGTATTATGAAGGTGTGTTTAGTCGTTTATATAACTATAAGGTCATTAAGTAAATATTGAGTGTAGTTTTTGTAAATTCAATTACTATAAATAAGAGGCTTGGGCTCTCATATTTCTTGCACCATTCTCTTGATTCAAGAGTCTTTCTCTTCTTATCCCCCGAGCATTTCGATCCCTCGTGATTCGACTTCTCTTTCTATAGTTTTAGTATACTAAGGTGTGTAGCACCTGGTTCTTGGTATGTAAATCTTATTGAGTATTTTTCCTTCTTTTTAGCCTTAGACTCGGCGAGTCATAGGTCCGACTCGCCGAGTAAGGACGGGACCCGGGACATGTTTAAGTTGGCGACTCGGCGAGTCCATATTCCGGACTCGACGAGTCACTGCTGTTGGATGAAACCCTAAGTTTCAGGGGTTGCACCCTATTTAAACGACGTTTTGTGCCTCATATCAGCCCCCATTGCGTCCAGAACACTCCCTCTCGAAGCTCTAACTCCTCTTTTGGTAATTTGGGTGATTTTGGTGCATTTCTTTGAAGTTTTGGAGAGAAGAAGAAGGTAGATCAAGAGGAGAGGAAGAAGATCCAGAATCTTTGTGCCATTTCAGAACTTCTAGAGGTAATGGACTCGAAACCCTCTCTGTCCCTTCATTATTATCTCGTTGAGAGCTTGTGATAGCCATTTCAAGGCTTCTTCTAGTCTTGACCTTTGTGTAATGAGCTTATAGTGTTGAGGGACTTCGGATCTAGGCATGTTTGGGCTCTAAGGGCTCGGATCTGTAGCCTTTATGGACCCTCATTGCTTGAAGACCTTGGATCTACCATTTTAAGTACATTTTGAACCCTAAAATCCGTATTGGTGAATATCTACACGTAAAGTTGGAATGGCATGGACTGGAATCGAGCAAATCTGTGTTTTTAGTGGGTGCATGGCAACGACTCGGCGAGTCTGTTCGTGAGTCTCTGAGTTTTTCCCCTTTTCGTAGTGTCGAGTGAGCAGTGAGTCACGGGGTGTGACTCAGTGAGTCGGAAGCTGAACTCATCTATGGAGGAACTCGGCGAGTCAATGCCCTGACTCGGCGAGTTCAAGGCAATCTCCTTAGATCAAGAACAGACCCGACGAGTTGTTCATACAACTCGGCGAGTCGCAGCATAAGTGTTCTTCGGATGAAGATGAACTCGGCGAGCTGTTCATACAACTCGGCGAGTCTTAGCATAAGTGTTCATCGGATGAAGATGAACTCGACGAGTTGTTCATATAACTCAGCGAGTAGGATGAAGGACTTGAATATCAGTTTAGAAGGAGAACTCGTCGAGTCGTCGCCTAACTCGACGAGTAGAAACGGGATTCAGGACAATCGTTTGGGTAGGGACTCGGCAAGTTGGAAAGCCAAATCGACGAGTCGGTTCAACTGAAAGTTGACTCTGACTTTGACTTAGGGCATGATCAGGGGTAAAATGGTCATTTTACCCAAAGGACAATTAGCAATGTTTGATTGAGTATGTTGTGGGAATTGCAGTCGGAGGATTCCCAGAGCAGCAGCAGCAGCAGTAGACAGTCAGTTCCCGATCAGATCAGCAGCTACTTCGAGGTGAGTTACCTTCCAGTAGCGGTGGGCCTACGGCCACAATGCCGGCCCACCAGTAGGAGTTGTATGTGGATGATTGTCTCCGTGATATTCATCTAGGGATTACTACTACCTGTGTTATGTTTATGTGCTAGTATGATATGATGCTATGTGCTAGTGACAGTAGGGGGAGATAGTCCCCGAGGTATCCGGTCGGTAGGGCCGAAGGGGTAGTTATACCCTGCCATGTTAGATAGATCTGATATTGTGATACATATTATGTGGTAGTAGTGGAGGGGAGGAATAGTTCCCCAGTATCCGGTCGAGAGGACCGAAGGGGAGGCTAACACCCAGATATGCTAGGCAATATCCGGTCGAGAGGACCGAAGGGGAGGCCAGCACCCAGATATGCTAGGCAATACCCGGTCGAGAGGGCCGAAGGGGTAGGTCGGGCACCCAGATATGCCTGACAATATATGTATGTTATGAGATTATATGGTATGTGGTACAGTGGGGGAAGTCACTAGGCTTCATGCTTACGGTTTTCAGTTTGGTTTCAGGTACCTCCTCAGCTAGGGGAAAGGAGCCGGCTCGTTAGCAGCATGTCACACACACACACACTCTCTCTTGTTTCCATAATTACGAGTTTATTCTGGGATTGATACTCTGATATTTGATTGATCAAATGTTGTGGTTTTCAATTTGGTTTTCGATGTGAAATGGTTTAATCAAACAATGTTTTAACTATTAATGCTTTCATGTAATGTTTTATAACGAAATTTTTGGACGTGAAAATTGGGTCGTTACAAGTTGGTATCAGAGCCCTGGTTTGAGGGATTCGGACACACCTTCGGGGGTGCCTGAACTCAAATCGAGGGATTAAAAGATTTTCTAAAAGAAAATGTTTTTAGAAACTAAGAAACGAGTTTTGAAAAAGAACGAAGTGTGTGATGTGCGCGACCGGCCGAGCTCAAGTAAGTGTACCCCAAAGTACCCATACGAGTTTATGTTATGTTTATCAGCTTTTGTTGAACAGCATGCTAGAATAGGACTAAGGATCTAGGAGTGATGCCTTATGTACCTGCTTTATGTGTCTCAGTTGTATGAGAATTGCATGCTAGTTATTGAGTAGAGAGCAAGTAGGATAGCCTGATTAGGTTATGCCTGATAGTATGAGCTTAGCACTTTATGCTAGTACAGTTCCTGTAAGCAGATAGAGTTGATTGAGATTGTTACCCTTGTCTGAATGCTGCTTGCTTCGTGCTATGTGAGACTCTGAATAATGAGAGTTAGCTATTAGGCGAATACGTCACGTCACATGTGATCAGGGTTGAATAATCTTAGAGTGCCGGATTTGATCCTACTGCACAGCTCTTGTTTGAGTCCAACCGTTGTAGGGACGAGTCGGGTACTCGAAGGATTATCTGAGCCTCATCACATGTGATGGTATTCGGGTAATGGCTAATTGGCATTACAAGGAGGCCTGCAGAAGCTGAGGGCTGGATAGAGTAGAATCATAGATTTCCCTAGGGCAAGCCTAGGATGAGTATAGTAGTGATCAGCAGTAGTGAAAGGGATCTGGTGGAGTCGAGGCATTCCTTGAAGAAGGTACGGATAGATGTGGAAGGTAGTATGGGCCCGTACTACTGAAAGCAGAGGATCCGTACCCGAACCAGGGAAGGCTAAGATAAGACCAGGGAACTTGTAAGTAACAGTGATCCCTCAGGAAGTATCAATATCACTAATGATTGTATTATGTATTGCAGAATGGTGGTACTTCGATCGAGGCCGGTAGATGGCGGTTTAGGAGAGGGGTCAGGTTCGGGATCAGGTTCCGAGCCGATAGATGAGGGACTACGCGAGTTCATCGCGTCAGAGATCACCATAGGCATCCTTGAGTCGACCCCCGTCCTCTTTGGGTCGATCAAGGAAGGGATCATGGAGTTGATGGAGGATCGCCTTCGGACATTCAGGAGTGATATGGCATCTAGCCAGTCGGGATCTCGCACACTGTCCTTCAAGGACTTCAGGGGTAGTGGTGCGCCGGATTTCCATGGGGTGAAAGACCCCATTGCTGCCAGGCGATGGATTATGGACATCTAGTCTGCACAGTTGACTAGCTTCTGCCCCAAGGGGTCGAAGGTGAGGTATGCAGCAGGGTGTTTACGGGACCGAGCCCGGGATTGGTGGGAGTCAGTGGGTGACTCGTTGGGAGCCCCAGTTATCGAGGCTATGACCTGGTCGAACTTTGTGACCAGGTTCAGGGCAGAGTTTGCACCGGCTGTCGAGCTTCAGCAGCTGGCCAGGGAGTTCCTAGACATGAGGCAGACGATGGAGACTGTGGCGGAGATCACCGCCAAGTTCCGGGAGAGGGCTTTGTTGGTGCCCCAGTATGCTGGTGACGAGGATATGAGGAGGACCCACTATCACGACATGCTCCGGGCTGATATCCGGGAGCACGTTAATTTTTTAGCTTGCCCCACCTTGGACTCCATGATTTCCAGGGCGAGGGAGAGGGAGATAGATTTGGAGCACATCCGGAAACGGAAGGCAGAAGAGGGTCAGTCAGGAGGGGCTTCGGGGAAGAAGCCCAAGGGATCAGATGCGGGGCCGAAAGGCCAACAGGGACGGGGACGCTGCAGGAAATGCGACAAGACGCACGAGGGAGCGTGCCGGTTGGGATCATCAGGCTGCCACAAGTGCGGCAAGCCTGGGCACTTTAGCAGGGATTGCACTGCTCCGGCAGCAGTTATTCAGACATCAGAGTTGCTGTGTTTCCATTGCAACCAGAGGGGCCACAAGAAGGCCAATTGCCCCCAGTTGACAGTTTCAGCGCCGGTGAAGGCGCCAGCTCCAGCGACGCTGCGGATCACGGATGGCCGGCAGGGCAAGGCAGAGGCTCCGGTGGTGAGGAGCCTAGCATTTCAGCTGACTACTGAGGAGGCACGCACCGCACCCGATGTGGTGACGGGTATGATTCTTTCCCTCTATCTTATTTTTATGATGTTATGTTATTGATATGTGCTCTGTATGTATATGTATGCATTAGGATCGTTCCATGTGAACGGCCTTCCAGTTCAGGTGTTGTTCGACTCAGGTGCGTCCCGATCATTTGTTTCCCTTACGCTTAGCAAGAAGTTTCATGAGTCATCGGGCGAGTTAGATTGCCCTTTGAACGTGGACATTGCTGATGATCGATTGGTGCGAGCATCGATGGTATTTCGAGATTGCGTGCTGCGTTTGTTTGAGGAGCGCTACTTGGTAGATTTGGTTCCCATTCCGCTGCGTGGGAACAAGGTGATTATAGGCATGGATTGGCTGAGCCCTAATGGGGCAGGGATAGATTGCGCGCAGCAGCTGGTGCGAGTTAGGACCCCAGGAGGGGGAGAGTTAGTGATCCATGGCAAGAGGCCACCTTGCGGACCCACTGTATGTTCAGCAGCGAGGGCTAGGCGCTATCTTCAGCAGGGATGTGCAGGATATGTCGCGTATGTGATGGATACCCGGGAGGCGGGTAAGGCGACAGTGAGCAAGGTTCCGGTGGTTCGAGATTTTGCAGATGTTTTCCCGAAGGAGCTTCCTGGGATACCTCCAGAACGACAGGTTGAGTTTAGGATTGACCTCGTTCCTGGTGCGGCTCCGATAGCCAAGGCACCGTATCGGTTGGCTCCTCCTGAGATGCAGGAGTTGTCTACATAGCTGCAGGAGCTGTTAGACAAGGGATTCATTCGACCGAGTAGTTCACCCTGGGGAGCCCCGATTTTGTTCGTGAAGAAGAAGGACGGGTCGCATCGGATGTGTATAGATTACCGGGAGCTGAACAAGGTAACGGTGAAGAACCGTTACCCGCTTCCGAGGATTGATGACCTCTTTGACCAGCTTCAGGGAACATCTTGGTTCTCCAAGATTGATTTGCGTTCGGGTTATCATCAGATGAGGGTCAGGGAGGAGGATACGCAGAAGACCGCGTTTCGGACGCGCTATGGCCACTATGAGTTTGTGGTGATGCCGTTTGGGCTCACCAATGCTCCTGCCGCGTTCATGGACCTCATGAACCGCGTGTGCAGACCGATGTTGGATCGGTCTGTGATAGTCTTTATCGATGACATCTTGGTTTATTCCAAGACTCATGAGGAGCATCTGAAAGAGGTGTTAGAGACCCTGAGGAGGGAGAGCTTGTATGCCAAGTTCTCCAAGTGTGAGTTTTGGTTGCGCGAGGTGCAATTTCTCGGACACCTTGTCAACCAGAACGGGATTCTGGTCGATCCGGCCAAGGTCGAGGCCGTGATGAGATGGGAGGTTCCGAAGTCTCCATCTGAGATTCGGAGTTACCTGGGATTAGCAGGCTATTATCGGAGATTTATTCAGGATTTCTCCAAGATAGTCGTACGCCTGACGCGGCTGACGAAGAAAGCCGTGGTCTTTCGGTGGGGACCCGAGCAGCAGGCTGCGTTTGAGACACTGAGACAGAGACTGTGCGAGGCGCTGATCTTAGCCCTGCCAGAGGGCGTAGAGGATTTTGTGGTATACTGCGACGCGTCCATTTCTGGGTTGGGCGCGGTACTGATGCAGAGGGGGCATGTCATTGCCTACGCTTCAAGGCAGCTCAAGCCTCACGAGGCGAACTAACCGACGCATGATTTGGAGTTGGGGGCGGTGGTTTTTGCCCTCAAGATTTGGCGGCATTACCTCTACGGGGTTCGATGTACCATCTACACGGACCACAAGAGTTTGTGGTACCTCATGGATCAGCCGGATCTGAATATGAGGCAGCGTCGGTGGTTGGACGTGGTAAAGGATTATGATTGCGAGATCCTTTACCACCCGGGGAAGGCCAATGTGGTGGCCGATGCGCTTAGCCGCAAGGCGGCGCCGATCAGGGACGTTTGCATGAGGATGACCGTGGTGACTCCCCTGTTGGAGCGAATTCGAGAGGCTCAACAGGAGGCTATCAAGGAGGAGCATCGGAAGAGCGAGCGGGTGGTGGGTCAGGTTTCGTCCTTTGATTATGATAGCCGAGGACTATTGACACTACACCGTAGGGTGTGGGTACCGTACCACAGAGGCGTGCACCAGATTTTGATGGAGGAGGCGCACAAGTCCCGATTCTCTATTCATCCCGGGGCGACGAAGATGTATAGGGATCTTCGTCTAGATTATTGGTGGCCCTACATGAAGCGGGATGTGGCATGGTACGTTGAGCGGTGCTTGACATGCACGAAGGTCATGGCCGGACATCAGAGACCGCGTGGCAAGATGCAGCCGTTGGATATTCCACTGTGGAAATGGGAAGATATCACGATGGATTTTATCACGAAGCTTCCCAGGACCGCGCGTGGAGTGGATTCGATTTGGGTCATCGTGGATCGATTGACCAAGAGTGCTCACTTTATCCCGATTCAGGAAAGCATATCGGCCGAGAAATTAGTTGACATCTATATCAGGGAGATCGTGGCGCGGCACGGGGTGCTAGTTTCGGTTATCTCGGACAGGGATGTGCGTTTTACTTCCAGATTTTGGAAGAGATTTCATGACGAGTTGGGCACTCGTTTTCATTTTAGCACCACCTTTCACCCGCAGACGAATGCTCAATGCGAGCGGACCATCCAGACTTTGGAGGATATGTTGCGGGCATGCGTGTTGGATTTCGGTGGTAGCTGGGATACCTATCTTCCCCTAGCCGAGTTCTCCTACAACAACAGCTACCACGCGAGTATTGACCATCCCCCATTTGAGATGTTGTACGGTCGGAGGTGCAAGACCCCGATATGCTGGGGTGAGGTTGGCCAGAGAGTCATGGGAAGCACCGAAGTGGTGCTCAAGACGACCGAGAGGATCCAACAGGTCCGGAGCAGGCTTCAGACTGCTCAGAGTCAGCAGAAAAGTTATGCCGACAAGCGTCGGTCCGACTTGGAATTTCAAGTCGGGGATATGGTTCTCCTGAAGGTGTCGCCTTGGAAGGGCGTCATTCGATTCAGGAAGCGAGGCAAGTTAAGTCCAAGGTTCATCGGACCATTCCGAGTCATGGACCGGGTGGGCAAGGTGGCGTATAGACTGGATCTGCCAGTCGAGCTTAGCCAAATCCACATCACTTTCCATGTTTCCCAGCTGCGGAAGTGCCTAGTGGACGATTCAGCAGTAGTGCCTTTGGAGGATATTCAGGTTGATGACAGCCTGAATTACATTGAGCACCCAGTCGCAATCCTCGACAGGAAGTCGAAGGATTTGAGGAACAAGAGGGTGGAGCTAGTGAAGGTGCAATGGCAGCACCGCATGGGTTCGGAATGGACTTGGGAGCCGGTGGACGAGATGATGGAGCATTATCCCGAGCTGTTTCAGGATCGAGTAGCAGACTTCGAGGACGAAGTCTAAAATAAGTGGGGGAGATTCGTAGCACCTGGTTCCTGGTATGTAAATCTTATTGAGTATTTTTCCTTCTTTTTAGCCTTAGACTCGGCGAGTCATAGGTCCGACTCGACGAGTAAGGACGGGACCCGGGACATGTTTAAGTTGGCGACTCAGCGAGTCCATATTCCGGACTCGACGAGTCACCGCTGTTGGATGAAACCCTAAGTTTCAGGGGTTGCACCCTATTTAAACGACGTTTTGTGCCTCATATCAGCCCCCATTGCGTCCAGAACACTCCCTCTCGAAGCTCTAACTCCTCTTTTGGTAATTTGGGTGATTTTGGTGCATTTCTTTGAAGTTTTGGAGAGAAGAAGAAGGTAGATCAAGAGGAGAGGAAGAAGATCCAGAATCTTTGTGCCATTTCAGAACTTCTAGAGGTAATGGACTCGAAACCCTCTCTGTCCCTTCATTATTATCTCGTTGAGAGCTTGTGATAGCCATTTCAAGGCTTCTTCTAGTCTTGACCTTTGTGTAATGAGCTTATAGTGTTGAGGGACTTCGGATCTAGGCATGTTTGGGCTCTAAGGGCTCGGATCTGTAGCCTTTATGGACCCTCATTGCTTGAAGACCTTGGATCTACCATTTTAAGTACATTTTGAACCCTAAAATCCGTATTGGTGAATATCTACACGTAAAGTTGGAATGGCATGGACTGGAATCGAGCAAATCTGTGTTTTTAGTGGGTGCATGGCAACGACTCGGCGAGTCTGTTCGTGAGTCTCTGAGTTTTTCCCCTTTTCGTAGTGTCGAGTGAGCAGTGAGTCACGGGGTGTGACTCAGTGAGTCGGAAGCTGAACTCATCTATGGAGGAACTCGGCGAGTCAATGCCCTGACTCGGCGAGTTCAAGGCAATCTCCTTAGATCAAGAACAGACCCGACGAGTTGTTCATACAACTCGGCGAGTCGCAGCATAAGTGTTCTTCGGATGAAGATGAACTCGGCGAGCTGTTCATACAACTCGGCGAGTCTTAGCATAAGTGTTCATCGGATGAAGATGAACTCGACGAGTTGTTCATATAACTCAGCGAGTAGGATGAAGGACTTGAATATCAGTTTAGAAGGAGAACTCGTCGAGTCGTCGCCTAACTCGACGAGTAGAAACGGGATTCAGGACAATCGTTTGGGTAGGGACTCGGCAAGTTGGAAAGCCAAATCGACGAGTCGGTTCAACTGAAAGTTGACTCTGACTTTGACTTAGGGCATGATCAGGGGTAAAATGGTCATTTTACCCAAAGGACAATTAGCAATGTTTGATTGAGTATGTTGTGGGAATTGCAGTCGGAGGATTCCCAGAGCAGCAGCAGCAGCAGTAGACAGTCAGTTCCCGATCAGATCAGCAGCTACTTCGAGGTGAGTTACCTTCCAGTAGCGGTGGGCCTACGGCCACAATGCCGGCCCACCAGTAGGAGTTGTATGTGGATGATTGTCTCCGTGATATTCATCTAGGGATTACTACTACCTGTGTTATGTTTATGTGCTAGTATGATATGATGCTATGTGCTAGTGACAGTAGGGGGAGATAGTCCCCGAGGTATCCGGTCGGTAGGGCCGAAGGGGTAGTTATACCCTGCCATGTTAGATAGATCTGATATTGTGATACATATTATGTGGTAGTAGTGGAGGGGAGGAATAGTTCCCCAGTATCCGGTCGAGAGGACCGAAGGGGAGGCTAACACCCAGATATGCTAGGCAATATCCGGTCGAGAGGACCGAAGGGGAGGCCAGCACCCAGATATGCTAGGCAATACCCGGTCGAGAGGGCCGAAGGGGTAGGTCGGGCACCCAGATATGCCTGACAATATATGTATGTTATGAGATTATATGGTATGTGGTACAGTGGGGGAACTCACTAGGCTTCATGCTTACGGTTTTCAGTTTGGTTTCAGGTACCTCCTCAGCTAGGGGAAAGGAGTCGGCGCGGTAGCAGCATGTCACACACACACTCTCTCTTGTTTCCGTAATTACGAGTTTATTCTGGGATTGATACTTTGATATTTGATTGATCGAATGTTGTGGTTTTCAATTTGGTTTTCGATGTGAAATTGTTTAATCAAAAAAATGTTTTAACTATTAATGATTTCATGTAATGTTTTATAACAAAATTTTTGGACGTGAAAATTGGGTCGTTACAAGGTGAGCACTGAAGCGCTGAACGAATCTTTCTTAGAAAGATTCAGTGACGAAGTTCTGCCCCTGCAGATCCCGACTCCTAGCTAAAACCCCCTTGTAAGTAAGTTATGCTTACCCTATTTTAATATAGCTGATATTTAAAATTAGTATTGTTATTATGAACTTATAATAAATATTTGAGCTATTATTATATAAGTGTCATTATAATATCTTTTTAACTACTCGCGGTACGGGGAATCTGGTTTAAAGGGCCGGATAGGATTGTTGGATTTCAAAAGTGCTATATGCCAAAATGGTCTTGTCCTTCGGTGTTTTATGTTTGGCCCCTGTCTGTACATAGTGAAGGGTTTTGGTCATAAGAACATCCTATGTGCTCATACAAACCCTAATGCTTGGATCTAGGTTTCTCTATTGTACATGCAATTTATCCAAGACTATAAACCCTAATTCTAGCATACAAGTAATCATATTAACATAAGAATGGGTTTAAGATATTACCTTGATTGTTATGTAGCAATAACAATCACAATTCTCCTTGTAATGACTTTAGAAAGCTTAGAGTCACAAATGTCACTCCTCTAATGGTTCACAAACACCAAGAGCAAGAGGATGAAGAAGAGAAGAGAAGGAGGCTGCCCAAAATGCGTGGAAACCCTAGAAGGAAGCTTGTCCACGTTTTTGGAGCATAAGGGTTCTATATATAGTGAGGCTATTAGGGTTATCTAACAAGGAAACCCTAATTTGGATGCTTAAGCCCTAAGCAACCCATGGACTCCTTTCCTTAAAGGCCTTGGACGATTTCTAATGGGTTTCCCGATAGAATTCATCCAACCTTATAATATAAGGCAATCCATGGCCCAATTGCAATTATCTTATAATTACAATTCCAGTCCCTTAAGTTTAATTAATCTCTTTTAGTCACAAACTTAATTCTTATTAATTCTTGACTAATATTAATTAAACAATATGATTTCTCCTTTAATATATTATTCTCATAATATATTAATAAATCGTATTTAATCCTTTCTCTCCATAATTCATCCTATCAAGTTGCTTTGGTGAAGGCAACCCAAAAGGACCATGCACCATCGGGTCAAGTACATACCAAAATAGTTATGGACCTAGACACTAATCCAACACATAGTGGTTGGAAAGTATTGTTTAAACGCTTATATAATAATAAGAATAATAATTAGTCACGGTAAATATTAGACTAAAATCTAGTGGTAATAATACTAGGTTTCGTCGAAGGAAATTATTCTAAAGTAAACGAAGCGTTGTCCGAGTACCGAGTCACCACCTTATCAACTAAGTGCATGATCCCTTTCATCTTACACATAGATATGAAGTATTTTATATAAACTACGTGCTATGTGTGCATATTATCTGTATACTTGCTATCTATGCTGGATGAACGATTTTATACAAGTTTTATATGATTTAAAATGTACATGTATTTATATCTACATAATATGTTGGGTAAAATATAGGTAGATGAAATATGAGTTGGATGACGAGTTGAGAGGTGATATAAACCATGAGGTAAGGGTGAGAGGCGGACGATATGAGAAGCCTTGTTCCCAAATGCTGGGGGCGTCATCTTGCAGAGTATGGATGACAACCACCGACTATTCTAGACAGTCCAGTGGAACACTAGCAGGCTCGCAATCTGTAGATGTTGTGAACGATGTGTTCACCGGTGTACTCTAAAAACCCATTGAAATGTATTGCGAGTGGACTCTAGAAAACAATACTGCCAATAAAACCCTTGCAGATGCGCCTAAAGGACTCTACCGGCAGATACGCCTAAAGGACTATACCGGAAGATGCGCCTCATATAGAATATCACAATTCTGGCAGTTGCGCCTAAGTGATAAAACTAGCAGTTGTGCTTGACAGCTGTGTCATTGACAACGATGGACTTCATACCTATTCCTTAGGATAATCCTTAGGAATGAATGAATGAGAAATAGCTGATTCTTAGGGTAGATCCTTAAGAGTAAAGAAGATAATGAGAATGGGTAATTGGGTTAACTGTTTGATGATTAAACCTAATAATTATAATATTGTGGGTTGAAAACCCTATGTACTCACCAGGTTTCCAACCTGACCCACTCAGTTTATTTATATCACAGGTGTTGATATGAAGTCACATTACACTGAGAGACTAAGGAAATATAAATCACTAGTGATAATGTATGTAAGTTATGTTTATGTTTATGTTTCTGTATTAATGATGAAATCCCAAATGTTTTTAAATGAATAAAAATACTTTTCTTCAGAAATGCCTTGATAATGTATTTATCATGATTTATTGGGAACAAATTCCGCAACATTTTTATTAAAAGAGGTACTCTGATTTTTATAAAATATAAACAAAATCGGTCTTTTCTGGCCGTGAAAATGGAGATGTCACAGTTGGTATCAGAGCATTAGTTTAAGCGAACTAGGAATATGGATTTATTTCTAGACTTAAACTTAGAATGCTAAGCGATGATCGTGAGGAGTGTGTCCAATATATTTTAGGTAGTACACCTGAATAGACACAAGCACTAGCTAATTTAGGGAAAATGCCTAACATGCTTTTATGTGCTAAATGAGTTATGATATGCATTGTATGATCGGATCTATGGTTTGTTGCCGACTGGATCTGGAAACTTTATGTGTTGATGTGCACAAAAGTACCCACTAATTTTAATATTTATAACCTAACAAACTTAGACTAACTATGCACTTATAGGCAGTGTACCTAGTCAGATTACAGTATAGCTTGGGTAAGTCGGGTGTCGATCACAGGGAACGGTGGATTAATTTAATATATTTGATTATAGGTTACAGGTCACACGAAAATAATAAAGAAAATGGTTTAATAAAATTCAAACTACCAACTCTCGATAAACTAACAGGAAAACAAATCTCTTCAGGTACTTTTGGTTTAGATAAATTACACCTTAAAAACATAGACAATTACATACACAAATTCATTTATTCATGTTCACCGATTCCTAAAATGATTAGATTCACGTTCACTATAACTACTCCTTTAGCAAACAAGTCAATTCAAACAGTGATCAGTTGATTAAACTAACATGCTTCCTAGTGTTCAGTTCGTATCAAGCAAGACTTGTAAATATAGTTAATCAAATTACTAATTCAATTTAACCTCTTGTTGATGGTCATCAAACAAGGCTCACACATTAATTTACTTATTCTCAAGTTAATCCTAGTTTCACATTCGTTATTCCTAGACTTATAATCTCGATGGTCATCAAAATCATAAGAGACAAGCAATCAAGCAGGTGTTCACACAACTCAATTCACTTAACAATTAACAGAAAATAATCATCATTAACACATAAGGATCTTTTAACAAGCTTGGCAAAATAAATTAAACATGAATAAACAATTCAATATAGCAATTAGTCTAATAATCAAAGCTTCATTCAATCATAAACGCAAAGTAAAAGGTTTTTACACCCAAATCAGAAACTAAATACAGAATAGTAACACAATGGAATGCTAAACATGGTCTTGTTAACAATCCATATGATTACCGACATGTATCCGCTCTCCAATCCTTCCGATCTCCGCTCCTGTTAGCTTAACGGCCTTCCGGCCGCCTTCTAGACCCTCAAAACGGCTTAACAGAAGTTTAATATCGACTAAATTAAGTTGGTAGTCGAATTCCCCTCCTGGTTAGCTGAAAATAGACTTTTATAACCTTTGTAGCCGACTTACGTATGCTGGGCGTAAGTCGGATTACGCTAGGCGTACTAAGGATTACTACGCGATTGAACTTATCCGAGGCCAGCCATTACACGGGGCGTACACTTAAGTTACGCGGGGCGTAAGTTAATTTGGTCGCTACGCTTAGCGTAATTGCTATTTACGCTAGGCGTACTTGTTGCTCCAGCTTTCTTAATTACTTTTAGCTTCTAAGCCCGGTTTCCGCTTCAGTCTTTTCTTTTGTGCTTTATCGACAATGAATAGCTGCAAAACATAATTCAAAGCATTATGAGTACTTTTTAGTTCTAAAAGAGAATAAATAAGGCCAAAATATTAAGATAAAGTGCATAAAAAATACACATATCATGTGTTCAGATTTCTAAACGTTTAAATATGGTGTTAAAACTGGCATGTAACTTTTCAGAGTAATAAGGAGGAATACACGTCTAAATCTTCCTTTATCTATATTCTCGTCTCGATACACCGAACGTCTACTTTGGTGTGCAGAACATCATGGTGAAGACTTGTAGTGAATTGAGTGAATGGAGGAAATGAGAAGGCTTACGATAGTGAATGATACCTATTGGAAGATATCGTAAGAGTGATATCTTGCCTTTAGAATGCGTCTAATAAATAATACATCTAGTACGGGAGAAGTACGTGTTCGGTTAGCAGAAAGAAATATTTTTGGTATAATCCATGAAGTTATCCCATCGTCTGACGTTCCCATCACCAACCGAATTGAAGCAGAATTGATGATTGGAGATATGCATGGAAAAAGTCCCAATAGAGTCTAGGAAAAAGTTTTATGATTGTTTGGACACATTTGTATGTGTTAAAATTGTTTTTGTGATAATGACTTGGAGAACTGCGAGACAATACTTGGGACGGGTATGAGTAGGTGTGAAAGGCAGTAGAGGCCTATACTACCGGAAGCACAGGACTCACGCTTGGATCAGGGAAAGTCACAAGGTTACCAAGAAGCTAGTAAATGATACCGTTTTATTCAAGTATGTCGTTACCTTCGTTTCGGTAATGATTAATAAGATGATTATTGTTTCGAACCTAGTGGTCATATCAAATTGAGTCCGTCTAAGATGAGTATGTTACGTGGTTCAGAGAACCAAGTTCAATGTAGCACCTAACTTAAGCCAGAAGATTGAAGTGAAAGATAATCCAAGCGGTCAATAGAAGTATCGCGCTAGTTAAAGAAGTTGGTAGCTAGAAATGCTACATGTGAAAATCTGATTATATCACACTAGAACATGAAGGAAGCATATTCCATTCTGGAATTTGACTCTAAGAGACCTAAGTCTGAGTGTTGCAACATACGATGAGAAGTTGGTAACACCCGGTTTCCAGATCAGATAGATTTAGGGCTTCGAGGAGTCAAAGGCATGATTTTTGGGTAAAAACGAGGCCCACGACATGAATATGGAGAGGTCACGACGTGAGTAGTGATGAAAAAAATTCTAATTTAAACTAAGCTCATGATGTGAGCAATAGGAGCTCACGATGTGAGATGCATTGCAGCCCAAGGCCATGATCTTTTAGGGTTTCCTTCGTATTTAAACCCCATAAACTTCATTTTAGGGTTCCAAAACAGACTCCTTTGTCCCTAAGATCAGTAAAACCCTAACGCGATCATCTCCTTGTGATTCTTGAGCTTTTGGTGGAATTTTGATTGTTTGAAAGTTTTGATGGTTTGAAGAAGACAAGATCACTATTGAAGCATAGATTAAGCTTGGAAGATCCCTTTGCAACCTCTAACAACACCTCTTGACCATTGTGAGTAAAAAAGATTCAATATTTTTGTTTCCTTGTTTCTAGATCTAAGGTTTTATGCATATTTATCAATGGATATAAGAGTTAGAGTGTTGGGACTCAATAAAGTTAGCAACTTTATGGGTCCTTAGGGTCCCTTGGTGATTATATGTTATGGATATGAAGTTTTGATTATATGTTATTGGACATACAAGACCTTAAAGGATCAATTTTTACGGCCCTTGAAGTGTTAGGAAGACTCCTGGAAAAGATGGATTAGTATCTTAATGGATTAAATTTTTTTTGGATCAATATCGCATTCAGAATGAACACACAACGTGAGGTTATGCCTACCACATTGTGAGGATCATGACTCCCAATCATTTTGTCATGTAGTGGCTCGCGATGTGAGCCATAGATGGTCACACCATGAGGGATTGTTGACTGTTCACTTCCATTGACTGTTGACTTTTTTAAAATTTTGACCTTGGATCAAATTTGAAGGATTTAGACAGTTGATTTAGATTCTACCATGATTTGGTGATAGAGGACTTGTGCGAGCAAGCAGTGCAGAAAGGGAGCGCATCTCCGTGTTTTCGGGTTCTTCAATTAAGGAGAGTTTTGCCTCATTATACCATGGGTTGAAGGCACCAATGTTGTCCTACTATTTTTGGTTATCATGTAGTAGAAGGATGCCATATGTATTGTATGCAGTCACGTAGGATAGACAGATGACTCTTAATGTAGACTCTCTTGCATGTTCCTTGTTTGGTTGTGGCTCTAGAGTATGATCATTTGTTTGGGTGTCTATTATGAATTCCTTGGATTGTTGGTTATGTATCCTAGTATATAGGATGTTGCTATATTGTAATGATCTATGAGATTTGTATCCTGTTATATAGGATCATGCTATGTTGTATTGATATCTTAGATCTTTATCTTGGTTTATAGGATTTTGCTATGTTGTAGTGATATGTTAGATTTGTATCCTAGTATATAGGATGTTTTTATGCGGTAGTGATATGTCGATCTATATGACTACCAGTACTTGTTGGTTACCCTTTAGTGGAATGCCCTAGGGGTTGTATGTTCTCATGTAGGATATCCTAAGAACTTGATCTAGGCTTTCTTGCTTGTTCCTTGTTTGGTTGTGGCTCTAAAGTTGGATCATATTTTTGGGTGGCTATCTAACCTCTGGTTACTTATGGTTACGAACTGCATGGGGGTTAGCTGGTAGCGGGACAGTGTGTTGTGTGAAGACTAGTAGGCGGTGGTGAGTTGTATGATTGTTATTTTCTTGTATTTTGTGCCTACTTAATCCTTGTTTGTTTATATGTCGATATATGGTGGTAGTGGGTTGAGGTGGTCTTGCTTTTGATGTAGGACATGATACCCATGTTGGATTAGGTGTCTAAGCCCATAACTATAATTGGTATGTACTTGACCCGAGAGTAGCATGGTCCATTTGGATTGCATATCACCACAACAATTTGATAGGATGGACTTTTGAGAAGAGGTTATTTATGATTTATTAATATGTTATAAGTTCTAATATATTAATATGAAATCATATTATTTAATTAGTATTGATCAAGAATTAATTTAGTGATCAAAAGAGACTAATTAAATGTAAGGGGATTGATTTGGTAAATCAATCATTCTTGTGGTGTGGGCTTATGGTAATTTAGGATGGGCTAAACCAATATGGTAGTCCATGGATAGTCCATGGAGGTTTTAACCCATGCATCCTAAGTAAGATGAAAAGTCATTCACATTAGGGTTTACGTGGATGTAACCCTAATCCTAGCCACACTATATAAGAAGACCCTAGGCTACTAAAATCGGCACCATGTGATCTTTGGAAGACCATAACCGATTTTTAGTGTGCATAAAATCTCTCAAAAGTCATCCTATGTCTAAGGTGTGTTGTGAACCATTTGAGGTGTCACACTTGGGGCACTAAGTTCTTAAAGGCCAAATACAACAAGTTCTACAAGCTACACAAAGAGGTAAACTCTTAACTAGTATTTTATGTTGTTTATGTCAATTGCATGCTAGTTGTAGGCTTAATGCTTTGGAAATAATATTGCATGTATAATTAGAGAAAACATAGATCCAAAGCATTTAGGGTTGTATGTGCACCATAGGATGTTGTACTATACTAAAACCCAACAACCCAGTGCGGGCCAACTGTAAGTCGTAGGCACGGAGGCTTGGGAAGAGCGGTTGGGTTGATGCGGTAGGCCAACAAACCCTAGGTATTCCATCTTGATGGTTGATTGGACCCGTAGCATGTTGGCCTTCCTGTCCGAGGACTGATTGGGCCCGTGCACTCTAATCTGATGATTTATGCATGCTTGTATGTTTATCATATGTGGTATTTTAGGAGAAACTCACTAAGCTTTGTACTTACCTAGTTGTTTATTGTTTCAGGTATCATCGATTATTATGGAAAGGCGAAGGCTAGGTTGTACACACTCATCAACAGCATGAAGATTTTGCGTTCTTATTTAATCTAATTTTCAACAATTGTAATTGGGAATAAATGGTTTTTCTTAAAATGGGTTTATAATTGGGAAGTTTTACCTTCATAAAAAGAAAATTTTTGGTTGTGAATTTGGGATGTTACACTAGAATATTGTTGAGGATTCCAGTAAGAGTGGCATCTATAGATAGGAGTTTTTCGAAATTAAAGTTGGTGAAATCTTACTTACGTACCACAATGACCCACGAAAGACTTGTTGTTTGGAAATGATATATATCAATAAACATGTCATGCTAAAACATTCATACTAAACTACTATCAAAAAACTTAGCATAAAAAAGCTTCCTATAAGAAAACTTCTTTTTCTGTGTCCTTTTAAAATCTGCATGTACTGTGATGGGTTTTGATAGTTAAAGACGATACTTTTTCTTAAAATGGAAATAAAAGTATTATTATTGAAATAACTATTATTTTAAGACCATATTAAAACAAAATCATCAATGATCCAATTACATGTGTTAGATTAAGACAACCATAGGGTGTTTAATCATAATAACCTTTGTAGCAATCGATCACACTCAGAATAACAGAGTTGATGAAGATGGCAAACACAAAGAGGATGATCCTCTACAAAGCTATCTACTAACAAGTTGAAGTCACCAAGAATGGTAGTTCTCTTTTGTAATATAGAACTTCTTGAGACATTAAGAACTAATCCCAAATTAGTCTTAAATGTGAAGAACATAGAAAACCAACAATGTTTCACAAGTCTACTTGACAGAGAAAGATAGTGACAGAGTATGATTTTTTGCAATGAGAGAAATCAAGTGAAAAATTACCATAAAAAATGAAAGTATTAGCTTTATCATATAGTAAAAAAAGATGTAATGGCCATACTTTCATTAATGACAAAAGTAAGGCTTCATTGAGGTATGGTGCATGTAAGAGTGAGTCAAAGACGCAACCACACCAATATCTTAGTGGATTCGGCCAAATAAAAGATAAAGGAGGGTGGCGGAGTGCTTAACACTTCATCTATTATATCATATGTACATGATTTAACTAAATGAAACCGAAAAGGTCCAAAATTTTGTACACGACATATTAATATATACCATATGAATTAATA
Source organism: Lactuca sativa (assembly GCF_002870075.4). Classification (NCBI taxonomy): domain Eukaryota; kingdom Viridiplantae; phylum Streptophyta; class Magnoliopsida; order Asterales; family Asteraceae; genus Lactuca; species Lactuca sativa. The sequence continues at coordinate 251,261,455 of NC_056630.2, forward strand.
CTTAGGTATATTCTATGGAAATTTTATTTTCGTAAAATAATAATTTTCACTAGTTAAAATACAAGGGTTGATATACTTATTGGTAATCAAATTCAAATAAATATTCAATAAGGGACTACCTGATAAATGTGTAACCCTATAGTATCATATGTTATTAGTAATTCATTCTATAATGATTCTTAAGAATATAGATCTAACAATCTCCCACTTATACAAGATTCATTATAGATTGACATAGATAGTAGTTGAAGTGTAGCAACATATTGTTGGCGCTAACAACACGCGAAGAGGTGCCATTTACCAACATCCAATTCTAAGAGCTCAAAGTTGTAACAAATGTGTAAGGTAAGTTAATCAAATTTTCTTTTATTACAAACATGATATTGGATGTGAGACATGGAATGCAATCATTCTAATTTGTTTTCCAACTATAAGTAAGGCACCTTATATGTCAAACTCTCATCACATAAGAGGAATTAATCTCATCTTAACTACATACGCCCCTTGTATAGTTAGTACTATATCCAACGACGACCTTTATAACTCCATGATTATAAACATAGTTTAACCATTTCAAAGTACATCAATTTAGATACCTAAGTTCCTAATATGCATCGTAGGTCAAAGGATACAAACATATTACCCTTTTTCAAGACTCAAATATGATAGTGATCAATGAAGTGATTCTTGAAATGGGTCATAAATAGTTTTTCTTTAACAACTACATATCTACTTGAATTCAATGAATTGCCATTTTCATCACATGAAATCAACGAATCTAATTGATATTAGTCTTTATTCATAGTTTCTCCCTTAACAATGAATGACTATGGATAGTTTAGAATAACTAGTTTATTTAGGGATTAAACATGATAACATACAACATAAGTACCTTATTATACGAGATATACCCCATGTGTCAAATTAGATATAAGGTCATATATAGTTTTGTTTATTTAACTATTAATAAAGTATATATTTAAATCCAATTACTAGCTAATTGAAGTCCTATTCCTTTTGCATGACTCTCAAACTTATTTTGAGAAAGAGGCTTCATGAAGGGATCTTCTAGATTATCATTTATATGAACCTTATCAATGAGTACATTTCCCAATTCCAATTCCATACGAATTTAATTGTGTTTCCATTGACTACGCCTAGTCTTGTTGGTAACCACTAGGTCTCTTGAGATAACGATGACACCAGTGTTGTCGCACATTATCTGAATGGCATTTTTGATGGTTGGAAAAGCATCCAAATCACCGATGAAATTCTTCCTCCAATCAACTTCTTGAGCGGCCTCCGATGTAACTATGTACTCATATTTTGTTGTAGATAGTACCACCACCTCTTGCTTTGAAATTTTGCACGAAATTCCTCCTCCATTGACAGTGAACCGTTGGGAAATAATCCAATTATATATGTCCTTAGACCGTTTATGAAATTAATTATATTCATAAGATATAATTATTACTTGTATCCTAAGGTCTGACGAAATAAGTAACTAGGTCTACACAAGGGCCTTACCTTAAGCGGTAGGAGTGGCCTCTCATTTGAGTGATGGGTTTCGGGAAACTAAAAACGAATTTTTTATAAAAAACAAAACATAAGACTTTAAAAGTAACTAGTTTATTTTTAGACCATTTTAAAAGAACACCAAGATGATCTAATTACATGAACTAGAAAGATTATGACAACCAGTAAATATTAAGAATACAACCTTCAAATACTTAGATCCCACTTGATATTGAGGAGTTGATGAAGATGCTAAAAATTCAAATTTCGAGTTTCTTTATAATGTATCCAACTACAAGAGTAAGCACCCAAGAATGCTAGTTCTTCATCTTGTATGAAGTACATCTTAATCCTTTAAGTGTTTACCACAATTAAGCACTAAATTAGATGCACCTCTAAGTACCAAATATTCACTACACTTAAAAATACAAGAAGAAGAGGAGGAGAGGGGATGCTCTCGGATTTAGGCATCAATAAATAAAGAGCAGGGAAAAACTAGCAACTATTGCAAGCCATTACACTCCTTTCTATACTTGCACATTACAGTTTAAGCCCATAGCTTTTCATAAGTTAGAGGAATGGCTTTTAAGAGCATGGTGTTGTAATAAGAAAAGCCAACAAGCAACCTCTTGCTCATGCTATCAAACTTACGAACTAAAGAGAGAGTATGATGATAGTGTTCAAGCTACACTAACTAGATAAACTAAAGTGACTACTATAAGTTAGTGGAATACTAAGTGTCCAAAAACTTATACATGGCTTATTAAATCATACCATATGATATAGTAGCTAGTTGGAATATATATATATATATATATATATATATATATATATATATATATATATATGTTCTATCCATTTTTGTCATCTTCTAAAGATCTACAAATACTATATGATTTTAACACGAAGTGTTGGATCGATTAAAAATTCAACCATACATGTACCAAATCTCATTCCTCATAGCTTCCTCTAATTTTATCTTGTTGTGCCTTATATAGCTTCCAATAGTTCACAGACTTACATCGTAATCTATCTATGACTCATTTCCCTTGTGACATGCAGTCAATAAGGTCTATGACGTCTTCTATTAGATATATGTGGAAGAGGTAGAGAGATGTCATTTTCTTTAATACAGTTACCCTCTAATTAAGTTCCAATGTTTTTCCTATAGATTCTTTGTTAATTGATTATTGACTCTTATCAAGATCAAAGCGGCTCTCACTAGTTCTTTTGAATATCATCTCTCTCTTTCGAAGTACTGCCCTTAAAGAAACAAATACTTTATTCTCTGAAGGTTTCCAAAACATAATATAGACGTCTAACGAAATAACCTATCTCACAGAGCATTTCCTAAGAACTTTCTCAGGTTTGTACAATACCAAGGACTCTTGTAACACTCATTCATGGTACAATCCATGAACTATTTATAAGCATAGTACGATTCATTAGTTAAAATTAAACAATGATTAGTTTCTCTATTGAACTACATTGCTTATGGAAATACTTGGTTTGAGATGAAATGTGAAACAATTCCATCAGATGATCGTTAAACTTTGACCAAAGTTCTCACTATCGTATTGGATCTGAGTTTCATATAGTTTTGCTCAGTTGACTCTTAACTTCGCTTTTGTGACTAACTTGAACAGACAATTAGTGTGAACTAATTCCAACAAATGATAGCATCAAGAAGTGATTTGTTTATCATTTATCTTGATATTATAAGAAATATATTAGTAAAAAGACTTATGGTCTAATGATTTCCAACATTCTATCCAGTTGAATATTTGGTGATGCACTTCTCATTCACATATTCAAGACAGTGATCTAAACATTTTGGATCGACATGCAATGTGGTTAATCTGAACGGCTAATTAATGTAAGCTAATTACAACAAATACTCCGCTACTGGATGCTGTTAGTGTCATTATTCTTAAAACACAATATTTGCATTTATCACAAGACTTAGAGTCAGATGATTTCCAAAATCTGAATCAACTAGATGTTTGTAACGCACCTCTTATTCATATGTCCAAAAAGATGACTCCATAATGCATTTAATCCAACAAATCAATCTTCATTGAACTATTATTACTATACTAGTTTTAACAATTTTTTGACTTACTTTTAAACAAAAAAACATATGAAATGTTCTATGTTTAAATAAGCTAGACCTATGTTACAAAAAATTGTATAAACAACTTCAACCATAAGACCGTAGACTTAACATTTATAAGAACGACTCATCTTATGATCCTAAGGACAGTAAAGGAACTCGATTTGATGTCCTTGATCATAATCAGTACTTTATGTTATAGTATATTACTTCTTTTTGGTCACTACATATTCTTGCAAATGTCAATAGCTATCTTTAAGAGACACACTCAAGGATTTGAAGTAATAATCTAATGGTGTTATGGATATATTACTCTAATTATAGGCTAAACACTTGGAAGAACAAGTTGACTCTAGATCTTTACAAAATATTTTTGGGGCCCCGTTATAGATGATCAATCAACTCTTCTTAGGTTTCAGTCTACTTCATATACTTTGGGCATTTGTGCTTTTCTTAGTAATTAATTTAGCATGTCAGAATACGTCTCAGAATTGGCCTTCTTCTATCTTTCACATTTGATGTTGTAGATGGATATACCAACTTAGAACACCCTTTTGCCTATGGTCAATTGGATTTCTTCTTCTTGAAACTTTTTTCATAATATCTAATCATATGAGCATCTGAAGCTATGAGTTCTATGCTTATCCATTTTAGTCAAAAAAAAGGTTCTCAACATGCTATGTGTAACGCCCACAGATTCGGGCTAGTCAATTTAGAGACAATAAGCGTCAAAAAAATTATCTTTTAACGAAAGATGATTTAGAATGAATAATCTTAACCATGTTATAGTATATGTCACAACGGTTCTGTACATATAAAGAACGTCGAAATCTGAGTTATCACGAAGAAGTTAAGATCTGTCGAAGTTTTATAGCTAAACTGACAAGACACCGTGTAACGTAAAAAGTGGATTTTACCGAATAGCTCAATTATCAACATTAATACAATTTATTTATCAAAAGTTGTTTATCACATAAACCAGGATCCTCCAAGACATATCTCCAATGAGAGTGTGTGTACAATCAAGCTGGGCCATCCCGCGATCATCGGAACTACCTGAAACACATAACACATAACATGGTAAGCACGAGGATTAGTGAGCTCCCCAAAATACCACATACAACTCATTAGCCACTCTAGGCTATAACTCGATAAGACCCTCCGGTCAATGTGTCTCAGTGGGACCCTCTGGTCCCAACTCAGCAAGCTTATAATAACAATACTCGACATAAAATCACAAAGACATAATGCAGAATATCAAATACGCAAATAATCACAATAAGCAGCTCAATCACACAAGGTACCACTCAAGGCAAGTATAGTGAGAAGACTCACCTTGCAAGAAGTCAGCAAAACTCGAACTCAAACTACCGATCTAGCCTCTGCCTAACATACACAACAATTATCCCTAATTAATCACGGCTCTCAAGAGGCTACTCAATTTCACAGAAGGGCAAATGACCATTTTACCCCTCAATGGCCCTAAATGTCCATAATTTGACCCAAACCCTAAAAGTCAACAAAAGTCAACGGCAAGGAGTACGTTGCACGTACCAGCTCCTTACGCTGGGCGTACTCAGCTGCCATGCAGATATCGGGGACGCGCGTAACAGAATTACGCCCAACATCCACCTTAATGTCCTCCAGGGGTACCACCATCGTGTCATCGGCTACACACTTCCTCAACTGGAACACGTGGAAGGTGTTGTGAATCTGACTCAAATATGCAGGTAGCTCCAACCGGTAAGCTACCCTACCCACTCTGGCGGTCACTCTGGAAGGACCAATGTACCAGGGCCCCAACTTGCCCCGCTTCCGAAATCGGATCACCCCTTTCCATTGGGGTACCTTCAATAGTACAAAACCTTCAATAGTACAAAACCTCTGTTTGACCTGCTGAATCTGCTCACTCATCTTCATCACTATCTCAGTGCCACCTATCACTCGTTGTCCTATCTCTCCCCAATAAATGGGAGTCCGACACCTCCTCCCATAAAGAAGCCCAAAGGGAGGCATACCAATACTCAAATGTTGGATGTTACTGTAAGAAAACTCAACCAAGGGCAAATAGGTTTCCCAACTCCTCATGAAATTTCTTTTAGAACTTGGAAGCACAGCGCACGTCTCAGTCTGACACTATCGAGGTCGGCATTCCATGCCGAGCTACCACCTCCCTCACATAAATCTCGACCAGTCTTTCTGCAAAAGAACTCTCACTAATAGCAAGGAAGTGAGCACTCTTCGTCAACCGGTCCACAATCACCCAAATCGCATAAACCCCGTGCGTAGTTCTCGGTAACTTGGTGATAATGTCCATAGAAATATGTTCCCACTTCCAGTAGGGAATCTCCAGAGGCTGCAATGGACCATGCGGTCGTTAGTGCTCCGCCTTAACCCGACGACAGGTCAAACACCTCTCTACAACCCAAGCCACGTCGCTCTTCATACAGGGCCACCAATAGTCCCTCTCCAGGTCCAAATACATCTTAGTGGCCCCCGGGTGGATCAAAAATCTCGATCTATGCACCTCCTAAATCAGAATACGACGAGCTCCACCTGTATAGGGGACCCAAATCCGCCCATGGAAGGTCATAAGCCCACGACTGTCCATCACGAACTCGGGTGCCTGGCCAACCACATGCTCTCTCTTGCGGTTCTCCGACCTCATAGCCTCCACCTGGGCCTCTCAGATGGTATCTAAGACTGGAGTCATCACTAACATCCTCATACACATATCTCAGATCATAGCACTCTCTGCTCTGCAGCTCAAGCCATCGGCTACCACGTTAGCCTTGCCTAGGTGGTATAAGATCTCACAGTCGTAGTCTTTCACTACATCCAACCATCTCCTCTGCCTCATATTTAGATTGGGCTGATCCATCAGATACTTCAGGCTCTTATGGTCTGTGTATATGGTACACCGGACACCATAAAGATAGTGGCGCAAAATCTTGAGGGCGAACACCACTGCCCCTGATTCCAAATCATGAGTGGGGTATCTCGTCTCATGAGGCTTCAGCTGCCTCGACGCATATGCTATCACATGACCCCTCTGCATCAACACTACACCCATCCTCGAAATGGATGCATCACAGAAGACTACGAAGTCCTCCACTCCCTCCAAAAGAGACAATACAGGAGGTTCTTACAATCTCTGGCGAAGAGTCTCGAATTATGCCTGCTGCTCAGGCCCCCAAAGAAATGCAACGCCCTTCCAGGTCAATCTGGTGAGAGGAACCACAATCTTGGAGAAATCCTTGATAAATCTCTGATAGTAGCTGGCCAATCCCAGAAAACTCCTGATCTCGAATGGGGATATCGACACCTCCCATTGCATGACGACCTCAAGCTTGGCCGGATCGACCAAAATCCCATTCTGATTAACGAGGTGTCCTAGGAACTGGACCTCTCGTAACCAGAAATCACACTTGGAGAATTTAGCATACAGCCTCTCCAACCTCAATACCCCAAGAACCTTACGCAGATACCCCTCATGCTGCTCCGTGGACCTTGAATATACCAAGATATTGTCGATGAACACGATCACCGACCGGTCCAACATAGTCCTGCACACCCGGTTCATGAGATCTATGAATGCTGTCGGCGCATTAGTGAGCCCGAAAGGCATCACCACAAACTCATAATGCCCATAACGAGTCCTGAAGGCCGTCTTCTGAATATCCTCCTCTCGTACTCTCATCTGGTGATACCCAGATCTCAAATAAATCTTGGAAAACCAAGATGCCCCTGCAACTGATCGAACAAATCGTCGATCCTCAGAAGTGGAAAACGGTTCTTGACCGTTAGCTTGTTTAACTCCCGGTAATCAATGCACATCCAGTGTGAACCATCCTTTTTCCTGACAAAAAGGATCGGCGCTCCCCAAAGCGAGCTACTCGGTCGAATAAATCCCTTCCCCAGCAGCTCCTGAAGCTGCGAGGATAACTCATGCATCTCTGGCGGCACAAGGCAATAAGGTGCCTTGGCGATTGGTGCTGCTCCCGAAACCAAATCAATTCGAAATTCCACTTCCCTCTCAGGAGGCACACCCAGTAACTCCTTGAGAAAAACAACAGGAAACTCTCACACTATCGGAACCTCGGAAATAGATCTCGGCCTCTCTGACACAATTCGCGTATCCATCACGTATTCCAAGAAACCCCTACATCCCCACTGTAAACTCTGCCTTGCCCTGGCAGCAGCGCAAAAGGCTGACCCGGAGCTGGTACCCTCTCCATACACGGTAAGCACTCCCCCACTGGGATCTCGTATAGTCACCAACTGATGCTTGTAATCGATCATTGCTCCAAAATAGCTCAACCAATCCATGCCCACAATGACACAGACATCACCCATCGCAATCGGTACCAGGTCAATCGGAAACTCGACACCAAAAATCTCCAGCACACATCCCCGGAACACATTAGCAGCAAAAACCGCATGCTCATCGCCTATAGAAACCCTCAAAGGGTGACTTAACTCCTCGCGTCGGATACTATTGTGACAACTAAAAGCTAAAGACACGAAGGATCGAATCGCACCCGAATCAAATAACACTAAAGAAGGTACAGAGTTCACAAGAAATGTACCTGGATATAGCATAGAATAAACACAATAAATCTCATAGAAGAAAACAATAAAGAAACATCATGTGCTGCACGGACCTCCTCCGTTGTCAGCTGAAAAGCTCTCCCACGAGCCTTTAGAGCCTCGGTCTTCACTGGTCGAACAACAGCAACATGCAAAGCAGCAGGAGCCGAACCTTGAGCTGACCCCTCAACAAGCTGATGGCACTCGGACTTTTGATGGCCACTATGATTGCAGTGAAAGCAGACTGCAAATCCCTTGGGGCAATCCTTTGCCATGTGCCCCTCCTTGACACACATGTAGCAAATCCCAGCATTGCAAGATCCCTCATGACTCTTGTTGCACTTGCCACAAGTGCGGCCCTTCTGGCCTCCTGATCTTGAATCGGTGGGCTTACCCCACTTGGCTGTCGGCTGCGACTGCACCGTCCGCCGGTCTCTCCCATGAGACTTCGCATCCTCCCTAGCCTGGGTCTCCAACTCGATCTCCCTCCTCCTAGCATTTGCCTGAAGCGCCGCAAATGTCCGATAAGATGAGTTCTCCACGAACTCTCGAATATCCCTCCTCAGAATGCTCAAATAACTGCTCATGCGTGCCTGCTTAGTCGACACATGCTCAAGGCAGAACAACACCCTCTCGTGAAACATTCGAGTAAACACAGTCACCGACTCCGTCTTCTATCTGAGAGACAGGAACTCTTGGGGCAACCGTTCCCTATCCACTGGGGGAACATACTCATCATGGAACATCATCACAAATCTCTCCTAAGTCACTACAGTATGCTCTGTGGGAGTAAAGTTGGCTGTCGCAAATTACCACCGGTCCTTCACTCCCAAGCGAAGCTGGTTCAGCGCAAACCGCACCCTCAAATGCTCTGGGTAGGAACATGTATAGAAACATCCCTCGATGTCAGAGATCCATCTAATCGCAGAAATCGGATCCTGAGTCCCATCAAACTCTGGTGGCTTCATGTTGCAAAACTCCCGATATAGCAACGAGTCACCCCCTACGGCCTGGCAGCAACGACTGCTACGGTGGCTGCAGCATCATGTCACACCCCGAAACCCAGGGCGGAAACGTTCCGGGGCGGAGGTGACTTCATGTTGAATATCATAACCAATGTACATAGTAAGCTCAGTAAACACAAAACATTACATTACATAGAATCATTTACATTTGTTTGAAAGTAAAGTTATACAAGTGTTATACACATATATCATATGAACAAAAGCAAAGACGAGTCTTCTAAATGCTCCGTCTTCTCCAAAAGATGGCGGTGTACCTATCTAATGCTGACCTGAGAATACAAGCAGTTTGGAAATCAACATAAAGCTGGTGAGTTCATAAGCGATTTAGTTTTGAAAAGAATGAGTTTCCTTTGGTTTTCTGAAAAAAGACGTTATTCAAGAAAAATCACATATTTTCTTATATAAAAACAGTTTAGTTATCATTCGTTACACAATTCGATTATGAATAGTTATGTTATCCCAGGAAAATCCCATATTTTCCTATTAGTTTAGTTATCCATTTGTTATTTAATTCGTTTGCGAGTTGTTATGTTATCCCAGGAAAGTCCCATATTTTCCTAAGCGTTGTGGTTAGTTCTTAGTTTAGATTTCGATGTACTAGTATCTACCATACTTATAATATTAGTTAGGTATTCTGATATCTTAGTTATCCTACACTCGAATGTCGATTATCTACTATACTTAGTTGTATTTTCGAATATTTGGATACACTTAGAAACATACATTAACTGTATATTCGATGTTCTGGTGATTTCCAAAAGAGTACATTAGACGTATCTTCGAAACTCTGTCGACATCCAAAGGCGTATGTTTTCGAAACTCAGTCGATGTCCAGAGGTGTACTTTCGAATTATTTTCGAAACTCTGGTGACACTCAAGGCGTACATTAACTGTATATTCGAAGTCTTGGCATCATCCAAAGGCATGCTTTCGTATTCGCATTCGTATTCCTATTCCTATTCGCATTCGTATTCGTATTCGTATTCGTATACCTATTCCTATTTGTATTCGTATTCGTATTCGTATTCACATTCGTATTCGTATTCGTATTCGTATTTGTATTCATATGGCTATTCTTTTTCTTATTCGTATTCGTATTTTTATTCAAATTCTTATTACTACTCCTATTCGTATTCGTATTCGTATTCACATTCGTATTCGTTTTTGTTTTCGTATTCGTATTCGTATACCTATTCGTATTCGTATTTTATTAGTATTAATCTTAGTTTATGATTAGTATGATTTCTTTTGCGAAATGTAATATAGTTTATAATACTTTTTAAAGAAATCTGCATTTAGTCTAACAGTTTACTCTGCAATTCAAACCATTGGTTAACACGATTTTCGATATTAAAAGCATACATAAAATGAAACATTTGAGTTGAAAATAAGTTTAAGTACAAGATTTCCTTGTACTTTTGCTTGTATTCCCCCCTGAAAACATTTGAAAAACACAAAAAAAAAGGTAGGGGTATGAACTCACCGGTTGAGGAATGCGTCGGTTTGGATCCTAAACGTCAGTTCTAGGTTTACAAACGCACAAGATTCCTATGTAATATGAAAAGATACACATTTGTATCTAATTAGGACTTTAAATTATTAATTAGTTGGGGATATACACTTCTAGGTACAAAAACACTTCATCACAAGTGTTTGGAGGGACCCGGGTGACATCTATGGACACATATAGCTTGGATATGGAGTTTACTCTTCAAGAGTAAACTCACACAAGAGTTTTTGGCCCTAAAGACCCACTCCCCATGAGTTTACGACCATAAACTCATGGTGGGGTGTTCTAGAGTGCTAAATGGCCTTGAATCAATTGAGGGGTAATTCTAGGTTTGGTTTCAAGGCATGGGAAAGTAGTTTGGGCATCTTAGGGACCATTTGAGGAGTTTACGGCAGTAAACTATGTGTTTACGGCCGTAAGCTCTAGTATACATATTCAAAATGTGTTTTGGTGGTCCTTATTCAATCACATGTGATTTCAAGCCATTTGACAAGCCAAGGGGTGAAGTTTAGGCATCATTTGACTATGTTTTGGGAGTTTACGGCCCAGGAACCCATCTTTGGAGGGTTTATGGCCGTGAACTCCTTAGGGAGTTGTTTTCATCAATTTTTAGGCTTCTAATTCATTTGTGGTTGCTTCTAGATTTTAGTTCAAGGCTTAGGAGGTGTGTAAGTGGCAATTTAACACCTTAGAAGGAGTTTACTCCCCATGAATGGGTGTTTACGGCCCAAGCATGTTCTTGGGCAGTAAACTCATGTTTACTCCTCTAAAATGATGTTCAAGGTGTTCTAAGTCCGATTTGATAAGACATTAATTCATATCTAAGCCTCAAAGTTGGTTTGGAAGGGTTTTTAAGGCACAAAAACCCACTTTATGTGTGTTTATGGCCCAAGCATGTTTTAGGGCCGTAAACACATGAACATGGTCCTAAATCATAGATAAATCACGAATTTGAAGGCTAGGGATGTTAATCTATGAGTTAGGGGAGTTACCTTGATGATTTGAAGTCTTAATTTGATGTTTTTGGACCTAATACTTTGGTTTGAGGAGAGAGGTTAGAGAGAGAGTGCAAAAGCTTCAAATGAGGCTTAAACCACTTTATATATAGTTCGGGTTTGGGACGTTTCCACGAGTTTCTAATGAGTTTGGACAATTATTAAGTCATAATAACAAACTCAAATAAATGACTTAATTTTTGAAACGAACGGAAACAATTCAAGACGATGAATTTTAAAAGACGGAACGGGTTACGACGACGGAACGAGCTTCACGTTGTCACACAGCAGCCGCCTCTAAAACAACATCATATCACTCATCAAATGTCTCGATCAGAGTGGTGTTAATAGACCCAAACATCTCTGGAATAGCCTCCCGAACAGTTGCGACCACCTCATCATGAATCATCCAGTGAATCTCGTCATCGCTAACTCCACTGGTTTCTGGGGTGTGGCGTGTAGCTACCATGATGTCTCTAAAACACAACACCAAATCATCAGAGACTCGCTTGAGTATACTCACACTCGATTACTTACTCCTAGTACCCTATGGATTCGTACTTAGGTTGCCTGCAGATCTGGTGCTTTCAGTAGTACGGGCCCAATACTACCTTCCACACCTAATCCTTAGTCACCTAAAGTCATCCTCCTAGGATTCTAATTCACAAATACTCTATATCTAGAAGACTCCTCTCAAGCTCATCTAGGTATCTCCTCCTAGATTATCTCTCGACTCAAAACTCCTCACATACTCAGAGAAAATAGCAAATATCACTGATCAAGAACAACTCCTAGGTTAAGGCATCACAAACCAAGCAACTCTAGCCCTAGAATATGAAATACCTAGCCTAATTTATTGATGGGTTTTGGTCATAAGACATCCTATGTGCTCATACAAACCCTAATGCTTGGATCTAGGTTTCATTATTGTACATGCAAGTTATCCAAGGCTATAAACCCTAATTCTAGCATATGGGAATCAATATTAACATGTAATTAGGTTTAAGATATTACCTTTATTGTTATGTAGCAATAACAATCCCAAATCTCCTTGAATTGACTTTGGAAGGCTTAGAGTCACAAGTGTCACTCCTCTAATGGCTTACAAACACCATAAGCAAGTGGAGAAGGTATAAAGAGAGAGGAGAGAGGTAGAAATTCATCCTTATATGCTCTAGGGATCAAGTGTACGAAATCCTAAGGCCTTAGGGGTCTTTATATAGGGTTGGGATTAGGGTTTCAGTCCTTATCCTTATCTAGTTACTTGCCCATCAAGCAACCATAAGAAAAGCCTATGAAAATCCCTATCTCTTGGACCTTGAATGATTTTAAGGATATCCTTATCCTTGAATCCGTCCATCCTTCAACAAGGATAACCATTGCCCTATTTTGCAAATATCACATAATTACAATTCAGCCCCTCTAGTTTAATTAATTACATTTGATCACAAAATTAATTCTTAATTAATTATTGACCAATATTAATTAAACAAATATGATTTCTCCTTTAATATATTATTCTTATAACATATTAATAAATCATAATAACCTCTCTCTATATTTATTTCTCCAATCAAGTTGCTTTGGTGAAGGCAACCCAAAAGGACCATGCACCATCGGGTCAAGTACATACCAAAATAGTTATGGACTTAGACACTAATCCAACAGTCTCCCACTTGGATAAGTCTAATAACTATTATGCGTATGACTTCGGATCCTAATCTGCAATCGTAGCTTTCCAAAGCCGCTGTCAACTCTGATCATATCAGATACGCGTGTCCTTAGATAAGGGATCATATATTCCTCTATTCTAGATATCATATGAGATATGATTTCAAATCATTCTCTTTGTACTATATCTCGATTCCCGATTTATGACGACTGACTAGCTGAACAAATCAAATTAGCCCTAGCCCGGCCGAGCATTTACGTTTGTCGTCACTAAATCATCGAGGGGCTCAAAGATATCGCTTTTATCCTACTTTGGATAAAAGGAACGGATAAACTTTGATTTGATGCTTTCTTGCACTCACTCACCGAATCACACACAACAATATGTTTTATGACACCAAGTTACTAGTGCGTTTACATATTATCAATGTGCAACCGATTTGCAAGATACAACTCACACATCTCGGTTTCAAGAATATAAGATGTTATCATCTCACCAATCACTCGTGATACAATTCATGGAGCGATCCAAGTGAGCGTGGGTTTAATCCAATGCTCAAATCATATTCATAAGCACTCATGAACGTTGCAGCAAACATTTGCTTATGTCTAATACTCCTCTAAACAATCCACACACCAATTCACGACAGTCTTCATTCATATCTACTTCCAACGTATGAACGACTGTGGACCGTTTGAATAATTCGATTATTCTTAATAAACTCAATTATTCTGGAAGTCAAAACATGCAAATGTGAAACACAAGAATAATACTAATCCCATATGGCCTCAAACCCTTGAGCATAAATAAAACACCTTTCATTTATCACCATATCGATTACTCATTATTTGTCGTTTCGGGTAATCAACTTCTTACTTGAATTATTACACTTGTCCCATGCTCCTAGCATGCACACAATGTTTACCTATGGTTCTTACTTTGCGAAATAGACCAAATTGAGCACATTCCCAATCATTCTCATTTCACAACTCCAAATCCTTTTTCCATAAGTGAAAGAATATCAAATTCTTGCTACTTATAGAATATGCTAGATTCTAACATTTTATGTAATGATCCTTTCGTAATTTCACTGCACCAACGTCACAAAGACTATTGCCAATGAGATTACAAAGTCCTCTATCGGAGATTGTTCCAAGACAATTCCATAGACATGATGTCTCTCACTCAAAGTACATTCTTTGAACATCCTTTTGCATAAAGGTTTCTAATCTAGTCATAGATTTCTCAATATTCAGTTCCTAATATGGACACACTTCCATATGTTCCATATGACAACTCATTCTTAATAGAATCTTTTCTATTCATAATAACGTCAATATTGTCCATCCAATACCATGCTTCCAACTACTCACAAGCGACCAATCCTCGTCAAACTTTGGATTTTCCTTTGATAGTTGTTTAATTATTTTAGTCAAAACCAATTCTAGTCCCTTTTCCCTCTAAATGCGCTCGACATTTGGAAAATTTTAGAATGGTCAAACATTAAAGCATTTGCAATCGATCCTATACCCGAAGCGTATGGGACACGACGCATAATGTGTTATTTGGTATGTTCTCAAAATTCGAATTGTGAAGAGGAATGCCGTAATCATAATCGAAGTTTTAAGAACACACTATGTACCCTTGACTAAATTTATTAACATTTCTCAACCTAATCCTTTAGATTTGAAATGAAGCATAATATTCTCTCCCTTAATTATAGCAAAACAACTTTACAACCCTTACGACTTTGCAAGGTATAACTCTTGTTTTCTATAATTAATATTGCCAACTTGCAATACGTGCCTTATTAATCATACAATCATAAAATTTATGCTCCTACTATCATGATGATTATTATAAACATAACACTTATGCTCCCACTAGCTTCGACATGTATTCAGAAACATCTTAACTTGCAGAAAAACAATACCTATTGAATTTCTTAAGTCCATGTTTTTAATACTTAATGCTTTGATAATCTTTTATCAAGGCCTCTTTATACACATTTGCCTTAGATAGTTCATATGTGTGTCTAAACAATTAAGACTAATTGCTAAACCTCACAATTCAAATTATGGAAAGGGATACCGTAACCATGATTGAATTCGAGAATGCAATTTTTACAATCACTATCTTCTTAAAATCTTTCTTAGTGAAAGCATTTCCTCACAATCATTTTCATGAAGGAGGAAATTTTATGACACTTAGATTTAAACGGTGTATTTGTTCCTATCCATGTGAATTTGTCAAAACCAAAGTTTACGACAAATTCAAACTCATATGGATCAAACTTTCTTAATCTCGATTTCTTGCCTTATGGTAGCACAGCTGCCCACCATGTCTTCCAAGTAATTAAGCAGCTCACCCTTTCCTATCAATGTACCTTTCATTGATTAAGGTGCTTTGCCTTTTATGCGTTCAAAATGAGAACTCATAGAACTCACATGCATAATTAACTCGATTGGATTGGCACAGAAACAAAATAATGTCAATACGATAGGTTGTAAACCTCAACTCGTGTGCTAGTGATGATCGATAAGGTTTATTTGATTTGTTCTTGACACCTTTCAAGACCATTAAGACTCCCACTGACTCCTTGACATATAAGATTCTCTTGTCAAAACATTTCTTGATAAACTAATATTCAAGAGTTAGTGTAGCTTTTATCAAAACTCTTCATAAACTGGTCCTAGTTGGTCTTTGTCTTATCCAAGACATCACAACTTTCCACATTTGATGAATGTTATAAACCTTCTTAATACTTTTCCACTCAATGTCACAATCTTAACTCTAAGACTTGTTTTAGAACGATGTATGATTGACTTCTTGATTTAACCATTTCTTCAATCCTTGATTCCTCTTCTTAAACATACAATTGTACTAATACTCACTTAGAGGATCAATTGAGATATAGTTCTTAATCATTAAGACTTATCATAAAGCATAAAAGGTACTCTCCCTTCTTCTTAGAATGGAGAAACTTTTATCTTCCTGCCTACTTGATTCTTCTTATTCGTTCTACTATTGATTTAAACCTTTTTCAATCAATCTAGAATTACACTTAATCTTGTAATATAATCACATTTACTAAACCTTTAGCAAATCATGACGAATATCTTTATTACTCTTATGGTGGACTTGATCGACACGCAACTTTGTGTGCTCGATCTCCTAGTCCTTCACTTGACACTTTGTCAATGAATTAATCTAATTTCCAAATATGAAATTTCTCATTCATCGTGCAACCAAGTTGCATGATTCCAAGTTTCTGTCCAATTGAAACTTGGGCGATGAGAAACTCTCCCTATTTGGTAAACTCTCGACTTTCCATAAATAATATAATAAGAACCAAATCAATTATTGCTAATAATAGAAACATTCAAACATCAATTTTTCATATACGCCATTGCAAGGATAATATAAAATCAAAATTTATTTTATTGCGGAAAAATTTTGTCCTTACAATGCAATTCATTGAAAAAGTATGCTAATACATCTTTCTTAGCAATCTAATTCTAACTCTAAATAGTAGCTCAAGAATCTAATCTTCGAGAAATGCGATCGAAATCCATTCCTTCACGGTTAGATTCTGCTCACTTCTTCCCTTAAGCTTCCTTTCTTTTCCTCGATCCTACAAAACATCAATTGTAATCTTATCACATTATGTATCTAGAATAGAAGCTTAAAAGAGTTAATGGATTTTACCTATATTAGAGCCATACGTTTCGACTCTCCCATCTCTTAGATCTCTTAGGTAAATGGGGCAGCTTCATCTCCAATGCCCTTTTTCTTGGCAATAAAAGCAAATTGACTCGTTTGGAACATGACATGGAACTACTTCAGATATTGCCTTTCTCTTATGATCAAACTTTTCGATCATAGCATGTCTTTCGTTGCCATTATCTATATCCATAGAGGTCTTGAAGGCAGATTCACCAATCAACTTTGCTTTTCTATTGCGCCAAACCATTTCTGATTCAGCAGCAATAAGCATATAGGTGAGATCTATAAGGGTCACATCGCGGTTCATCATATAGTACTCTCTTACGAACTCACTATATGAGTTAGGAAGTGACTGAAGAACCCAATCAACAGCCATTTCCTCACACACAACAGATCTCAAATCTCTTAACCTATCAATGTGTGACTTCATCCCTAGGATGTGTGCACACACCGACTTTCCTTCTTTATGTTTACTTGCCAAAAGGGCTTGAGTGATCTTGAACTTTTCAAGCCTTTGAGCTTGTGGGTTAGGGAGAATAATTGGAGGAGGAGGAGGAAGTGAAGTATGATCTCTTGTTCCTCGATCGAATCGTTGAATATCATCTTCATGTGGAATGCTTGTTCCACGGGATTTGGGAAGACCATAGTTGTCGAACTTTGACATCTAGAAAACGGGAGAAAACGAACTCAAGTTAGTTGATTGATTGAGTACTTAGTAAATCACCCAAATGAGATACTAAGGCTAGGACCCAACACAATATTTCACAACTCGGGAGAGGGATGCCGTAACCCTAATTGCAGAATATTTGAAGGTAAGTGAATGACGATTCACTAATTTCCACCATGAAAAACAAAAAAAAAATTTAAGTTTTAAAATCTATGAAAACTCCTAGATCCTTTGAGATTCATTGAACTTTCAATGGCATGTTTAAATCTCGATATGCCCCTCTAGTTTGTGACTGGGATGCCGAGGATCACAAAGCGGGTGTGAATAACCATGCAAACTTACATGGTACCCTCACATGTTACAGTCACATATTCGATGTGCCGGTAAACCACACACACTCCACCGAACTATGACAAACATTGAGTCACCCTTTGCTACCTTTGCTTAGACCCATTTAGTGTGCCGGTAAACCACACACGCTCCACTAACGTCTTCGCAAGGGCACAAAGTGTAATTTCATGGAATTGCATCAATTCACTTTTGCCTAAGTAACTAAGATTGAGAATTTTATGAAAACATTTAGTTACTATAATAATTCATTATACTTATAATGGAAGGTTTCGTCCTATCCTACCCGTTCGGCTAACGACCCTCCACTAGTCAAGAGTGCGGTGGGTAAGAGTGAATATCCATTCAATCGCCATTTTATAGGCAATTTCCTTAAACACCCCTTATAGACCAGCTTCGTGAATGAGGCCTACTAACGGTATGACTGACTTTTACTCATACATATATATAATGTTAGACTTTTAATGCTATATATATATATATATATATATATATATATATATATATATATATATATATATATATATAGTATAGGGTGTATTTTATACTTTCAAAATACTAGGTGGTCAAATTTAACAATTATACTTTTAATTCAATTAAATTGTAAACCAAAACTTTTATGGATTTATTAAACCTCTTTTAATAATACACCTTAATTAATTAATAAAACCATAAGGGTGTGATTTGAACTTTTTCAAAACTATACTAGAGTTTTAGAATTTAACATTCCTAATTAAACTTTTAATCAACTTTTAAATTCCAAAACTTGAGGGCAAGTTTTGAAACATTTCAACACATTAGGGTTTAGAATTTAAATATACATCAAAATTAAACCATTTAATCAAAATTTAAATTCCAAAACTTGAGGGCAAGTTTTGAAACCTTTTTCAAAACATTAGGGTTTTAACTATTTAAATTTCAAAACAACAAAACTTTTGGATTCAAATTTAAACCACTACTAGAAAAAATGCCTTTTACGACGCTCATTGCGCGTCGTAAAACGCTCAGACGACGCGCAAATGCGTGTCAAGGAAGGCCCTGTCATAAAGAGAGACGACGCACATTTACGACGCTCATTTACGACGCGCATTTACGACGCGCGGTACGACACGCAATGCGTATCAAGGAAGGCCCTGTCATAAAGGAAGACGACATGCATTCGCGTGTCGTAACCTTACGACGCGCGTGTTAATGACACACAATGCGTATCAAGAAAGCCCCTGTCAAGAAAGGCCATGTCATAAATGAAGATGACATACATTTTTGCGTATCGTAAATTTAAATGTTTAAAAAAAATAAATTTATATATTTATTAATTTTTAAATTAAATTTTCATTTAATTTCTTATAATAGAAATAAAATACCATATACAAAAAATACAATCCATTGCATAATATAAAATAAATTGCACAAATTATAATGTCATACAAAGAATCATTCAAATGTTAAACAAAAATAATACATTGCTAACATGTGTTATACATTCCTATAAAACTAACAAATAATCATACAACTCTGTTTCTTACTGGAAAGGAATGCCAAACATGATTACAAGTCTCCCTTAATCTTGATTATAATCAAATGTATCTTTAATTCTTTATATAAATGAAGCTTAAATGATGTCTTTAAATAATGAACACAATAAATGTTATAAACCTTTTGAGGCCCCATACATCAGGATCTGTGTTTTCTATTTCAACTGCAGGACTACCGTTAGTTTAAGGATCACTTTTTGGACGCTTTTTCTTCTGCATACATTAACAAACATGTTAACTTTCAAGAAATATATTTAGTTTTTAGTCTCATAGTGGCATGCATATAGCTGAGGTGAGAGAAAGGTATACATACAGCTAGTAAGACATCCAGACTATCCATAACAGGTGGTTTCAAATTTTCATAATCAACTGCATTGTAAGATAACATGAACACAAGAAAGGTAATCAAAGGTTAAAGTATTACATATTTACATGTTAAAAGTGTAAAGAAAAGATGATGTGGTTACACAGCTTACCATCAGAAACAAAAGATGATGTAATATTACATATTACATATTTACAACAAGTAATTAATAACTATTAACTATAATTACCTTCTGGATATCTTCCTCAATAATCACATCAGCAGTATCTGTTTCGCCACCATTTCCTCTCTCTTCTTGTGTTACCTTCATATCTGCATTATTTATATACGAATAAGTCTACATATTTAGATATATAATTATCACTTTTTATTGCTATGTATTAAATAAAATCATATTGTATTAAGCACATAACACAAGGCCAGTGAAAGGATATACTAGTCTTAAACAGATATTCGAAAATCCAACATATTATTTTGACATTTTTTTGATATTAAAGATCAAATTGTTACATTAATTAATTATTATTATGAACAGGTCAATTGGCTACCAAACTTTAGAAACTATGATTTAATTGGTTTTTGAGAGGGATGTTTGGATATGAATTATGGTTTTGTTTTTTATTATTAGAGAGAAAATAATTAGATTGGGATCTGCTATAATAAATTGATTATTGAGATAACTATAAAATTTATGAAACTGGTTATAACCTTAACAATTGATTATATGATTAGTTAATTCTGATCATTCAAGTCAGCAGTAATTAATTACCTTTGAGAGTTGCACAAATATTGTTTTGATGAGATGTATGGTTTTTTTTAATCCTTTTCCAGGCTGAAAGTAATTCAGGTGCTGATGTGGCAAACGCGGCGATTCAGCACTCAACCTGATATAAGGCCAGACACTGAAGGACAAATTTGTCCATTGAGTCTAGCTCTAGATCCAAAGCAGCATCATAATCCTTTACCTGTTAGATCATTCATATTGTCAAACTCTTGTTAGATAACTACTAGAAGCAGTAGCCCGTAGATAGAGACACTATATGTTTGAGCTCTCAATGGTAATCCCAATTGATAAGTCTTTGATAGCATTTCTATAATAGTAGCTACAATTGATTAGCAAATTAATATGTAGTTTTTTTTTGTTTACTATGCCATTTGTTGTATACCCATCTTCATGTAAATACTTTATATATATATATATATATATATATATATATATATATATATATAATTTTAAAATAAGATGTATGTAACATCATGAGTATTATAAAACTTGAGATTGGAAAGTAAGTAGTCTAGTACCTGAGTCAACTGTGTTGTTTTTCCAGAACTAGTTTCACCTATAACCACCACCACTTGATTCTCCCGTTTTACCTAAAACAAGGGTCACAACAATGTCAACAAATTGTTTTTTTGGCTATAAGTTTTGAAGAAAAAAACATACCTGTAATAACTCATCTTGAATAGAAAATATGGGGAGATACCGACGTATGAGTGTTGGTAAGCCAAAGTAACTCAAGTCAAACTTTGTGGCTTTTCGGATAGTGACTGGGCAGGTTATAATGATGATAGAAGAAGCGTCTCAGCAACTGTGTTCACTTTGGGAATAGGAGCTGTTACATGGAGCTCAAAGAAACAAGAGTGCACTGCACTTTCAAGTACCAAAGCTGAATATGTTTCCTTGAATGCAGCTGCATGTCAAGCAATGTGAATGAGAAGGGTTTTAAAGGAACTTCAACAAGAACAAGCTGAAGAAATTGTTATTTATGGAGATAACAAATCTGCAATTCTTTTAACAAAAAATCCCACTCTGTATAGTCGCACAAAGCATGTGGACACCAGGTTTCATTTCATTCGCAAGCTAGTTAGCTAGTTAGCAATGGAGTGATCCCTTTGTACGTATGCAGTTCATAATACAGAAAATAGAGTTCTTCTCAAGTATATGTGTTGTAAATTCTAACACGAAATATAGAGATCTTTCAAAAGGATCAAATCCAACAAAATGCAATTCATGTTAAGGTCATAAATCATTTAGAAAAAAGAAGAATTGGATTTAAGAAATAGGAAGTAATTACCTTGTACATGACTTCTTCTCACAAAACTACATTGTGAATAAGAGAGGGGTACAAATGCCTCTCTTTTCGTTCCCATAAGTGACAACAGAATGAGTATTTGGAAGAAACAGAAAATAGGATGAATGATATAAACTTGTGAAAAATGATTACAGAAAGTCAAAGGAAAAGTCAATAAAGTTTCAATCAAAGGTACTTACGTGCAAATCGCTAATGAAGACCAGTTAGTCGCAAATCGCAAATAAACGATGCTATACATGTCGAACCCTATAATGGTCTGAGTAATTGATCATGTCGAACCCTCAATCAAACAAATTAACATATCATTAATAAATACATAGTTGAACAACAAATCGGTTTAGAAAAAAATAAGGGAACGACGAAATAATGGTTACCTTTTTATCAAGATTTTCCCCTTGTAAGGTTTTTTCAACATCTTTTGTACAAGGGTAGTCTTGGAATTCTTTTGGGGCGTCATAAAACTCATCTCCTGTATATATAAATCATATCAGTTAACCTGATTTTCTTGATCTAACAAGAAAATAAGAGACCATAAAAAGAAAAGGAAAAACAGGACAAGGGCAAAAAGGTAATTATACCTAGCATAGAGTTGAGATGCTCTTCCAAGATTGATTGTTCATTAGGTGTTCCTGGAAACCATGAATTTATGCATTTAACTGATTAAGCTATGCTATCGAATTCCCATCTTTTCATTTATTTAGCCTCTATAGCAAGAGATGTATCAATCTGTTCATAAGTGACAGATATTGAGGGATTATAAATTATAAATTATATATATTTATATAAAGGAATAAGGAAAGAAATGGAAATACCTGAAGTTCATTTAAGTAATTGATACCACGAACATCTTTCCACTCAACTTGAAAGACAATGAATCCGTATAAAGTTCTGTGTAATTTGCTATTTGCAAGAAGGGAGCTTCTGAGTTTCTTTACAGGTAATAAACCCCTAAAAACATAGACAGGGCATTATGCCACACCAAGCTATGCAATCAAAACTGTATTGAAGACGCTACCAGAAGAAGAACCTGAAATCGTATGCCAATAATATCTACTGAAACCTTCTCCCTACCTGCATCTCCTCATAGAAGAGACCATAAAAAGAACCTGATAACACTTAGAACAACATAAGAGAGGAAGAACCTGGAAACGCCTGATCATAAAGATCTGATCTTTGAGATTGAAACTATCGACAGATCAAATCTAAATTACAGAGCGTATATGAACCTGCAAACCTTTGTGGATTAAGATTTTCCATGACGACTTTATAATCATTAACCATCGATCAAAGAAACAAATCCTCCAAATCAAAATATCAAAATATAGAATATAACTAAAGATTTGTGAAGGGATTACGACCCGTTTTAGATAAACATCAGCCATAAACCTGTTGGTCGAGCATTCACAGCAAGGGGACCTCTGCGAGGTGGCCCTGTTGGTCTTCCACCACCAAATGATCTTCCTTGACCTCGACCACCACCACCACCACGAGCCCTACCTCTCCCTCTATCTCTAATCTTCTTCAAATAGATTTTGGTGCGAGACTGGATCAGCTGCTGATGCAATCGTATACGAATCGACAAAATCAAGCAATTGAAAGAACTGTTGTAGGATCGCCGGTGATCTAGGGTTCGAGCATGAGAAAGAAATAGGGTTCGAGCATGAGAAAGAACTGTTATAGAGATGTAGCAAGGTACGAGGTGAGATCTAGGGTTCGAGCATGAGAAAGAACTGTTATAGGATCGCTTGTGATTGGATTTCATTGGAGGGTGGAGATGCAGAAGAGAGAACACGCAGTAGAGAAAGGCGGGGCAAGTTCTTCACAAAAAGCCCTAGCTCCGATTGGATTCCGGCATCGATGAGGCCTTTGATGCCGGTTTTTGTTTGGTCGAAAGGAGGTCAGGAGTGGCGGGGAAGCGGATCAGAGAGGAGAGAGAAGGAGGGAGCGAGAGGGGAGAAGATGAAAGATAGAAAGAAGGTAGAAGACGACTTTTCAAAATTTTGGGGATTTCGTTTCCCACCTCTACTAAACGCGCCTTTTCATTAAAATTATAAAGCGACAAATATAGAGGACGCACCTTTAAAATAAAGCGCCCTCCGTGTTTTTAATTTCTTTTCGTGAGACACTAATTTAAGGGCACTCAGTAATGCGCGACCTAAATTCTTAAAATTTTTGAAGAGATGACGCTTTTTTAATGTCGCTCTCTAATGCGTAACATAAATCAAAGAGCGTCGTGTTTTGCGCGTCGTAAAAGGCTGTTTTTCTAGTAGTGAACTATAAAACCTAAGGGGAAAATATGAAACTTTTCATAACAACAAGGATCAAATAACAAATAATTTAAATTAACATTTAATCACATAATTATCCATATTTGATTTATTTAATGATTTCTTGCAAAACAATTTATCAATTTAGTCAAAATAATTAAACAATTATCACATAAGGAAACAATTATCTTATTAATTGATAAATATCTTCAATTAGATCAAGAATATAGTCAAATATATTATAAAATTGGATTTATATTGATCTAACATGATAAGGTAACTATCCATAATCAAAAACAGCAAGAAATCGCGAAAATATCCCCATCTGATGAGTTGACTCGTCGAGTCAGGCTTGGACTCGTCGAGTCTGCATGGACTCGGCGAGTTCAGCTATGGACTCGGCGAGTCCAGCCTCCAGAACATCAAAAAACGAATTTTTCAGATATACAATGCATCAATACAATTGAAACCAGTCTAGGCTCTGATACCATTGATGGGTTTTGGTCATAAGACATCCTATGTGCTCAAACAAACCCTAATGCTTGGATCTAGGTTTCTCTATTGTACATGCAAGTTATCCAAGGCTATAAACCCTAATTCTAGCATATGGGAATCAATATTAACATGTAATTAGGTTTAAGATATTACATTGATTGTTATGTAGCAATAACAATCCCAAATCTCCTTGAATTGACTTTGGAAGGCTTAGAGTCACAAGTGTCACTCCTCTAATGGCTTACAAACACCATAAGCAAGTGGAGAAGGTATAAAGAGAGAGGAGAGAGGTAGAAATTCGTCCTTAGATGCTCTAGGGATCAAGTGTACGAAATCCTAAGGCCTTAGGGGTCTTTATATAGGGTTGGGATTAGGGTTTCAGTCCTTATCCTTATCTAGTTACTTGCCCATCAAGCAACCATAAGATAAGCCTATGAAAATCCCTATCTCTTGGACCTTGAACGATTTTAAGGATATCCTTATCCTTGAATCCATCCATCCTTCAACAAGGATAACCATTGCCCTATTTTGCAACTATCACATAATTACAATTCAGCCCCTCTAATTTAATTAATTACATTTGATCACAAAATTAATTCTTAATTAATTATTGACCAATATTAATTAAACAAATGTGATTTCTCCTTTAATATATTATTCTTATAACATATTAATAAATCATAATAACCTCTCTCTCTATTTATTTCTCCAATCAAGTTGCTTTGGTGAAGGCAACCCAAAAGAACCATGCACCATCGGGTCAAGTACATACCAAAATAGTTATGGACTTGGACACCAATCCAAAATTTATCTCATGCAACCCTAACAGAACATTTGAAATATCTCATATCACAAAGTAAGGGTATCTTAGGAAATCACCATTCGGGCTCTTGCTGATTGTACACACCGCTCCAACTCGTTTTCTCTTAAATCTCTTTTTAGAAAAATCATTTCTTTTGAAAGTTTTTCCTCAAATCCTCAGTTTGAGTCTAAACACACCCGGAGGTGCATCCGAATCCCTCAAACCAAGTATGATACCAACTTGTAACACCGAAATTTTTCAAAATAGATTTTTCATTTTTAAACATAAAAATCACATGTCATATTTCCCGAATTACTCAAGTATCAACATTAATACAATTTATTTATCAAAAGTTGTTTATCACATATACCAGGATCCTCCAAGACATATCTCCAATGCGAGTGTGTGTACAATCAACCCGGGGCCTTCCCGCGATAATCGGAACTACCTGAAACACATAACACATAACACGGTAAGCACGAGGCTTAGTGAGCTCCCCAAAATACCACATACAACTCATTAGCCACTCTAGGCTATAACCCGATAAGACCCTCCGGTCAATGTGTCTCAATGGGACCCTCCGGTCCCAACTCAGCAAGCTCATAATAACAATACTCGACATAAAATCACAAAGACATACTGTAGAATATCAAATACACAAATAATCACAATAAACAGCTCAATCACACAAGGTAACTCAAGGAAAGTATAGTGAGAAGACTCACCTTGCAAGAAGTCAGCAAAACTCGAACTCAAACCACCGGTCTAACCTCTGCCTAACATACACAACAATTATCCCAAATTAATCACGACTCTCAATAGGCTACACTATTTTACAGAAGGGAAAAAGACCATTTTACCCCTCAATGGCCCTAAATGTCTATAATTTGACCCAAACCCTAAAAGTCAACAAAAGTCAACGATAGGGAGTACGTCACGCGTACCAGCTCCTTACCCTGGGCGTACTCGGCTGCCACGCAGATATGGGGGATGCGCGACCCCTACGCTCCGCGTACTGGAATTATGCCCGACGTACGCTCAAGTTTCACCCTTCTCACTTTTTTGTTCTTAAAAAGTTAACACCTTGGCTCATATCTCAGATCTAGACTCTCTAATAGCTCTTAACCCATAAAGGCAGGGACTTTAAGCCTTTGCATGGATGGAAAGGTCCCGAACACACAAAACATTCACCCTCTTATGACAAAAAGCACATATCTCATGCATGGATTGATCCCAACGTCCAAGATAGGATTTTTATGACTCTACACCACTGAATATACTCAAAGGGAGTGGATCATGGTCTCTGGAGTACAATATCACATAAAGTCTCCATCTTTTGGGACAAAACCCTAGAATACTCTACTAAGATGCAAAAACCAATAGAGTGAGAAAGCTCTAAGCTTTATACCTCAAAATGAAGCTCTACACTAAGATAAGCCCAGATCCAAGACCTGAAATCCCACTCCTTCTTCTTCAAGACTCCTTCTTCACTCTAAAGAAACTCAAGAATGCTCCCAAGGCTCTCTAATGCACTAACAAGCTTTAAGAACGAAAATTAGGGTTTAGGAGGGTTAGTGACTGAGAATGGTGGCCAGGAATGAGGCCATCATATCCTTTAAATAGGGGTCTCACCCTAAATTAGGGTTTTCACTCTAATCCTAGTACGCCCAACTTACTAGGTGGCTTCCGCGTCAAAAGCACGCATATGAGTACGCTGAGCGGACACTCACGTACGCCTCGCATACTCATTCACCACCTTTTCTCATAAAGGGACTAAAATTGGCAAATACTCAAAAGACCAAGGATTACGAGGTATACCTGATCTCAGGATGTTACAAAATGGATATCAAAACCGCTTTCCTTAATGGAAAGTTGGTTGAGGATGTTTACATGAGTCATCCAGAGGGTTTTGTCAATGTAAAGTACCCTAATAGAGTATGTAAGCTTGAGAAATCTATTTATGGATTGAAACAAGCATCTCATAGATCGAATCTTTGTTTCGATGAGAAAGTCAAAGAGTTTGGATTTTAGAGAAGCGAGGATGAGTCTTGTGTATATTTCAAATCTAGCGGGATTACAATTAGCTTTCTGATGTTGTATGTGGATGACATACTTCTCATAGGAAATGACATCCCAACCTTGTAGGAGGTTAAGTCCTGGCTTGGGAAGTGTTTCGCTATGAAGGACCTCGGAGAAGCTTCCTATATTCTTGGGATAAGGATATTGAGAGACAGGAGTAAGAGACTAATTGGAATTAGTCAAAGTACCTACTTGGATAAGGTGTTGAAAAGATTCAACATGCAGGATTCCAAGAAAGGTGACTTACCGATGCAGAGCAATGCCAAACTAAGTAAAGCTCAGAGTCCGAGTATAGAGGCTGAGATAGCTGAGATGAGTCGAATACCATATGCATCCGTTGTTGGCTCGATCATGTATGTTATGACTTGTACTCGCCTTGATGTGACCTTTGCTTTGAGCATGGTCAGCAGATATCAAGGGAATCATGGCAAGGCTCACTGGACTGCGGTAAAGAACATTCTCAAGTACTTGCTAAGGACTAAGGACTGGGGCCTTACCCTCAGTGGGAGTGATGAATTGAGAGTGGTAGGGCATAACGATGCCATCTTTCAGACCGACAGGGATAATTTCTGCTCTCATTCGGGCAGGGTATTTACCCTGAATGGATGAGCAATAACTTGGAAAATTTCCAAGCAGGAGATAGTAGCTGATTCAACTTGCGAATCAGAGTACATAGCAGCAAGCGAGGAGAAAAAGGAGGCAATATGGCTGAAGAACTTCATCGGAGACCTTGGAGTTATACCAGCTATAAAGGAGCCTATGGAGATTTTCTGTGACAACGAGAGTCGATTTGCCTTAGCCAAGGAACCAAGGGATCATGGTAGATCCCGATACATCGACAGAAAATATCACTTCATAAGACATCGGATAGAAGAAGGAATCCTCCTAGCAAAGAGGGTATCGTCAGAGGAGAACCCAACAGATCCCCTCACGAAGGGACTGAATAGGGTTAAGCACTTACAACATGTGAGGCACATCGGGCTGAAGGACGATAGTAGTTTTAATGATTAGATAGTTTTGAAACTTGTAATAGTTGAAATGTAATTGAAATTTGATGATCAAATAAAAGGTGTTTTTTATTTATAAGTAATGTTACTATCTTTTGTCAATCATTTACTATTGTTTCACTTTGCATGTTTTGACTTCCAGAATAATTATATTATTCAAACTATCCACAGTCAATCATACTTTGGAAGTAGGTATTGAGGCAAGACTGTCATGAATTTGGCTTGTAGATTGTCTGAAGTGTATTAGACATAGCAAAGGATTGCTACAACATTTATGAGTGCTCATAAGGTTTGAGTATTCGATTAAAACCACGCTCATTTGTATCACTTCATGGAATTTATATCGAGTGATTGTGAGACGATAATATCATATAAGTCTTCAAACCAAGAGATATGAGTTGTTGACTATGAGTTGGTTGTACATTGATAGGACGAAACAACATCAGTAACTTGATGCTATAAAACATGTTGTTGTGTACAATTTAACGAGTAGTTAGTACAAGCATATGAGTCGAAGTTTATTTGTTCCTTTTAGTCCTTGGAGGATTAAAAGAGATATCATGGGCTCCTCGATGATTTTGTTTTGACTTATGTGTCGGGCTCGGTCAGAACTAAATTGATGTGTTCGATTAAGTTCTATGTCAAACAAATCGGAAATCGGGAAACAAACTGCTACACAATAATTATGACGTTGTTCCATGTACTTGTCTGGCTGATATCTTGAGAACAGAGGATTATATGATCACTTATCTAAAATGGCGCGTCACAATTCGACAGAGGCTTTTAAGAGCTACGATTGCTAGTCGGTGTTTTAAATCGTACTTGCAGTTATAGTTATTAGACTTATCTAAGTGGGAGACTGTTGGATTTAGTGTTTAAGCCCATAACTATAATTCGTATGTACTTGTCCTGAGAGTAGCATGGTCCATTTGGGTTGCATGTCACCAAAACAATTTGTAAGGATGGACATTTGAGAAGAGGATATTTATGATTTATTAATATATTATAAGTTCTAATATATTAATATGAAATCATATTATTATTTAATTAGTATTGATCAAGAATTAATTTGGAATTAATTTAGTGATCGAAAATGACTAATTAAATATAAGGGGTTGATTTGGTAAATCAATCATTCTTATGGTGTGGGCTTATGGTTATTTAGGATGGGCTAAACCAATATGGTAGTCCATGGATAGTCCATGGAGGTTTAACCCATGGATCCTAAGTAATATGAAAAGTCATGCACATTAGGGTTTACATGGATGTAACCTTAATCCTAGCCACGCTATATAAGAAGACCCTGGGCTACTAAAATCAGGACCTAGTGATCTTTGGAAGAGCATAGTCGATTTTGTGTGCAAGTAATCCTCTCTCAAGTCCTCCATTGTTGGTGGTGTTGTCTAAAGCATTTGAGGCATCACATTTGGGGTGCTAGGCTCTTAAAGGTAAAAGGAAACAAGCTACAAGAAAAGGTATGTCAACTAACTAGTTTTGTTATACAAGTAACCATGTTTTTCATGCTAGTTAGGATAATGCTTTGGAAAATCAAATTGCATGTATAATTAGAGAAAACATAGATCCAAAGTATTTAGGGTTGTATGTGCACCTTAACGTTGTTAGAGTGCTCAAAACCCATCAAAATGTACTATCTTTGTATTCTTAATACCTGAGATACATGTTCAGAAATTGAGTGCACGGAGTGTTGTGCTTTAATATGGCCAAATGTTGTTCTTTGAACAAGCAGTTTTAAAGATCATTATCAGGTATGCTACAAACTATAAAAGAGGTGTATGTAGTCGGGATTAGATTTGTTCCTCTTATGTGTTGAGAGTTAGACATCCAACACATTTTACCCAAAGTTTAACACCAAATGAGAATGATTGTGATCCAAGTCTCATGTTCACCAGGATGTCTGCAACAAAGGGATACTTGATAAACTTACATTATACATCAATTTTAGCTTTGACCTTTTAGGAATTGACTGTTGATGAATGGCATTTTCTTCATGCAATGAAATGTTGTTATACGTTCACCATTATCTATATTATCCTCTGACGAGTCTTGTGCAAGTGGGAGATTGAAATATCTTTATGCAAAAGAATCATAATAGAA
Source organism: Lactuca sativa (assembly GCF_002870075.4). NCBI lineage: Eukaryota > Viridiplantae > Streptophyta > Magnoliopsida > Asterales > Asteraceae > Lactuca > Lactuca sativa. Next base: position 251,292,334 of record NC_056630.2, read on the forward strand.
TTATATTTTCTAATGACATATGATCCTCTAGGTTCATACCTTGTAGCAAGTTACTGTTGGATTAGTGTCTAAGCCCGTAACCATATTTGTCAAGTACTTGACCCGATTGTGCTGGTCCTTTTGGGTTGCCTTCACTAAAGCAACTTGACTGGAGAAATAATAGAGAAAGAGGTTATTATGATGTTATAAGAATAATATATTAAAGGATAAATCATATTTGTTTAATTAATATTGGTCAATAATTAATTAAGAATTAATTTAGTGATCAAGTGTAATTAATTAAACTAGAGGGGCTGAATTGTAAATATATGATAGTTACAAAATAGGGTAATGGTTATCCTAGATATAGGGTGGACGAATTCAAGGGATAAGATATCCTTGAAATCGTCCAAAGGATAAGGATAAGGGTTTTCAAGGCTTATCTTATGGTTACTTGGTGGGCAAGCAACTAGATAAGGATAAGGACTGAAACCCTAATCTCTACACCTATATAAAGACCCCTAAGGCCATAAGAATTCGTCCATGCCTTCCTAAAGGGTTTTTAGGGCCGATTTCATACCTCCTCCCTCTCTCTCTTGTCTCTCCATTTGCTCTTGGTGTTTGTGAGCCATTAGAGGTACTACACTTGTGGTACTTGCTTTCAAGACTTAGGGTTTGAAGATTTGAGTTGTTATTACAATATAACAACAAGAGGTATGTGATCTAACCCTCTATGTGTATTTCGAAAAATACTAAGGCATATTAGGGTTTCCTTATGTGTTCATAATGTTGTGTATCTAATAGTGAAAACATAGATCCAATTCTAGGGTTACATGCACACATATGATTGTTTGTTTAAAACCCATCAGGTACTACTTATTATTTATTAGAATTTGATTAGTTGATTACTAATAAATATTATAAATACTTGTATTTAATTGGGAAATTATTATTTATGGAAATGATATTTTCAAGAAAGTAAAACAACTAGTAAATCATAAAGTATGATTTTATATGTTGTGTACATCTTTTTAGACCTATTGAGGTTCATTTATATAAAGTTAGTTTATTTATATAAAAGATGAAATGCATAATAAAATATATAATAAAATACAAAATCTCTTTGACTTATTCATAGTCAAAATCAAACTTATACCTTGATAGGATGAGGTTGCTTGTTCTCTTTCCATTTTACTAGCATATGCTTGTCATATGTCCCATGATTTCTTTTTATACAGGTAAGGTGCAACATATCTAAGAGTTAGTATAAAAAGGAATGCATTGCTAATTTAGTTGGCTAATCTTTCTTCCTTTTTTCTCTCATGAAAGTCATAACTTTCTATGGTTCTTCCCTTTCCTCTCTCTTGGAAATGTTGTGTGGAATTAGGTTCTTAATGTGCTTTTCCTTTTAATAATTAGTTGGTATAAGTTATTCAAGGCTTAAAAAGTACTTAATACAAGTGAAGACTAGTATCTCGTAATGGTTTACTCTTGCTTGGTGGATACCTGTAGAGAGCCTCTACTTTGAGTCTTTTAGATCACTTCATCAACTTCCAGTCTCCTATGATAATAAAAGGCTTAAAAGGTTGCAGTTATTTTCTTTTCTATGGTTGATTTAATTTTTCCATGTTTTCAAAATGATCGGTGGTCGGTGTAAAATGGTTTTATAATTATTCAAGTCTTAATGCTTCCATTATCGTATTTAGCGTTTTTTGTGAAAACGATTTTGAATAAAACCCAACATAATCCAAAGTCAAATAATCCAAAAGGTTCAACATTACTAACTACATAGTTTAGTAAAGTAAAAAAAATTCCAAATATTCTTTTGGAATTTTCATATATGATTATATGTAAATATGAATTATGATTTCATTTAAATATGAAATAGATCCATAAAGGGTGTAAATCATGATCAATAAACCAAATAGCCAATGTATATTCTTTTATTCTCCATCTCGAAGTTAGTTTCAAGGCCTATGCCCATAATAGTGGTTATATCGGGCTCATGTACTATAAACCTATCCGCTCAACATATTTCAAACACCTCCAAACTATGCTACTTACAAACCATCACACACGCACCATAAGCTTATCTAGATAATGCCATTATAATAGTCAATCTCGTATGGATATCATGAGTGTTACTCATAATCTCTCATCCTAAGTGAATAAATAAGTAAGATGCTCAAAACATTTCCAATGCAGTTCAATGTTTTCCAAAGTAAATGAATCCTTTCCAAAAGTATATTGCTCAAATTATTTATACTAATAACATTACATATAGTAAGAATATCATATGAAATCAATGGAAAACCAGATCATGAAAGTAAGTTTAGGGACTTGTACTCCTTGTATAACTCACCTTGATCCCTACAAACACTTCCCTCTAATTCTAGGGTTGACTAACTACCTAGCAGTTACGATGGTTAATAATTATACCCTTTACCAATGCCAATTACATACACTTAAGTCTAAACACGACTTATAACCCTAATTATCTAATATAAACAACTAAATAGCCTAAAAGAACAAATAAGGAAGCTACATAAACATTTATGTTGAACTAAACAAAGTCAAAATGTCCATATTACATACATAAACATATTGTAGACATAAATATCCATGTTCCAGGCATGGCCATATTGCAAAAATTTATACAAAATTCATACCATGCGTAATTCTGGCTGATTTTTGTGTAAAGTCAAAATCTTATTACACGTTTCTAACTCTTTATACACATAATTACATAAAAACATTAAGATTCTAATGTAAAGATCCAATGGTTTTGAACATCAAAAACTTGCTCGTTATTAATTTGAATCACTTGAACTACAAAATATGCTGTAACTTGAAAATCAAAATTAAATCATCTCCAAACTTGAAGTACAAATAAATTAATAAGTTAGACCATGCAGTTACCATAATATGACAAATTCTTTAATTCAAATAAAGTTTATAAAACCTAAAATTAGGTTCAAACTAAAATCCATTTCATGTCGAAGGGTTCAAAATCAACAGCCACAATTATTGCAGATCATAAAATATACTTTTATTTCTTTTTATATACCCATTGTATTTCCAAATTAATTACGATATCATACTTAATTCATTGATTTAATTAGACATATTAGTGAAAGTATCGTGAGACTTATAGGAAAAATATTACTAATACTCATTTATAACTTGAAGAAAGTAAACATTTGGTACACTTACTAGAAATACGTTTTATAAATTCAATGCCATAAACAACATATAATCCAATAAATTATATATTACTCGGTTGTTATTTAACCAAAGCAATCAAATTAATCCATATCGGTATTTTTTTTTATTTTATGCTAAAGTCAAAACTACTGATGCATTGAAAACAAAAAATTTTGATTTAGATTTTTTTTAATAATTGAAGCAACTATAGGTGTTAAGGATGGGGACTTTTATATATATATATATATATATATATATATATATATATATATATATATATATATATATATATATATATATATATATATATATATATATATATATATATATAGTGTGAGGTTCAATAGAGAACCATAATTAACCAATGCGCCAATCTTTTTTTAAACTTTTAAAACTTATTTTTTATAAAAAAAAACTAAAAATACAGAAATTCATAACTTTTTATCTTTTTTCCAATGATATAAAATTTGATTTTTTTTAACGTCAAATCCACAATGTGAATCTTTGAAAATTCACAACGTAAATACGAAAAATAATTTTCATATTCACAATATTAATATATAAATTTAGATATTTTTAGATTTTTTTTCGATAAAGAATAAGTTCTAGAAATTAAAAAAAAAATTGGTTTCTTGAAGAACCAATAATTATGGTTCTCTATTGAACTTTTCTATATATATATATATATATATATATATATATATATATATATATATATATATATATATATATATATATATATATATATATATATATATATATATATATATATATATATATATATATATATACTTTAAAAGAAGACACTCATCACAGTGGCACTCAAACAACAAGAGTATTAATCTATTAACAAAAAGAAACGAACAAAATAAAATATCCATTGTTTAGGCTATATGAACGCATTATAAAGCTACATACTTTAGAAGAAGAAGACGTTCACCCGAGTACCATTCAAACAACAAAAGTATTAAATCAGTTAACAAAGAGCAACAAACAAAATAAAATGTTCATTGATTAAGGTACATACAAAGCTAAAACTAGGTTCAAACTAAAATCCACTTCATATAAAAGGGTTCAAAATCAATATCCACCATTGTTGGAGATTATAAAATATACTTTTATTTCTTTTTATCTACACATTATATTTCCAAATTAATTATAATATCGTACTTAATTCATTGATTTAAATGGACATAATCGTGAAAGATAAAGTATCTTGAGACTTCTAAGGAACATTTTACAAATACTCATTTATAACTTAAAAAAGTAAACATATAGTAGACTTAATAGAAAAACGTTTTGAAAATTCAATTCCATAAACAACATAGAATCCAATAAATTCTATATTACTCGGTTTTTATTTAACCAAAGCAATCCAATCATTCCATGCCATAAGTTTTCTATTTAATACTAAAGTCAAAATTGATGAAATGAAAACTCAAAACTTTGATTTAGATTTTGTTCTATTAAATAACTGAAATAACTATAGTTGTTAAGGATTTGAACTTATACATATATCTATATGCCATATAAAGCCACATACTTAAAAAGAAGACACTCATCCGAGTACCATTCAAACAAAAAAAAGTATTAATTAGTTAACAAAAAGCAACGAACAAAATAAAATGTTATTTGTTTAGGATATATAAAAAGCATTATAATAACAATGACCTGGTTGGAACTTTAGATTGTAAGACTTACAGATTAAACACATTAAAATACGGTATGCAAGTGCATATACTAAAATAAAATGTCATTTTGTTGAAAACAAAAAATAAAGAATTTAAATATAAAAAGTAAAATGTTAATTGCAACGATGAAGGTTTAATAACCTATATCGAATTTACATTAATTAGGAAAAAACTTTTAATGCTAAATAAAAGTATTAATAATCTATATCGAAATTTACATTGTAAAAATACTTTTAAAGTTAAATAAAGGAATATAAATTATATAAATTTTGAGTAAACTCAAGTAACAATAGATTTAACATAACATACTTCATAATGAACAAGAAAACACACATCAAATTGCCTAAATTTTGTGTAGAATCAAGTGAGCCCCAAATTGAGGTTGTAGAGTGATTATAATGTGTGGAGCATGCGAGTATGATGGAGAGAGCTCAAAAGAGAAGCATTGTAGCACCATTACAAGCGCCATTTTTGCTTCCAACATAGCAAAATTTTGTCCAATACAAATACGTGGTCCACCTCCGAATGGAAGATATGATGCTTGTCCCTTGTTCACTTTTGACACACCTTCTGAAAATCGCTCTGGCTTAAAATCATTTGCATCATCACCCCATATGTCATTATCATGGTGTAAAAACAATGGGTTTATTTCAACTAGTGTATGTGCTGGTAACGTTAAGTTTCCTAATTTCGTTTCTTTATATATAAGTCGTCTTATTATTGTAGCCGGAGGATATAGTCTAAGTACCTCACAAAAAATCATGTTAATCTGCAAAAAGAAACAATAAACATGCAAAGCGGATAAGAAATTCATTGTATTAAGCAATGTGAGTGTTCTCCCTTTTTGTAAATATGATTAAAGCTTTTGTAAAGATAGATCCTGAAAATAATAATAATAAACTTACAATTTTTAGATGATTTAACCCATCAACATCCGGTTTTCTTTTTCCAAATAGATGTAGGACTTCATCTCTGGCACGTGTCTGCCAATCCGTATGTTGTCCCAATAAAATCATAGTCCATACAAGCATGTTTGCAGTGGTTTCTTGACCTGCAAAGTAAAAAATTTTGCATTCTTCGATGACTTCCTCAATGCTTAATCCAAAGTTTCTATTCCCATGTTTTTCAATCTCTTTTTGATTCGAATCCAAAAGAATGCCCAAAAGGTCATCCTTACTAGATTCTCCAGCTTTCATTGCAATAACTCGTTTATCGATAATGCTCTTTATTGTTGTCTTCATCTCCCGGTCAATCTCTTTCATGCTATTGTTTCTTTTAGTTGGAAAATATCTGTTAAGTTGTACTTATTTAGCATAAAAGAAATCCTACCAAATATACAGTAATGTTGTCACTTTACATACTAAATAAAGGAAAACATGTATAAATCAATAACTACTGTCGACTATTTTTATAATTCATGATTCATGCTTTCAAAACAAACAGCTTATAACTCACATATAAGTATGGACACAAAATTTTGCAATATAAATTAATAGTGAACCCTAATGGTGCTTTGACGATATAAATACTTAACATGAAATATATAAGCTTAATGTCTAATGTTCAATCTTTGTTTATGCTATAATGCTCCATGTGTTTTTCTTAATTTATGTATTAAAAGTAGGTTTTAAATGAAATGCATAATCATATCTTATCAAATGACCAAAATATGAAATATTGCAACTGAACCCGCTATCTTAGAAAGTACGAGCAACATTAGTTAATCGTTCAATTATGTGATAACATGTGCAAAATTGTTACACTTTTAGCAAACTTTTGCAACAATATTCTCATTGTCATCGATTTATGTAGATGGCATGAATTATGAAACCATATTTCAACTGATATTTCGCGTTACAATATTGCATAGTTTAATCCTACAATCAAATACGGTTGCATATTTTGTCAAAAAAAACATATATATATATATATATATATATATATATATATATATATATATATATATATATATATATATATATATATATATATATATATATATATATATATAATGATTTAAATTTGACAACCCCTTACATAAATAAACATTAAAAACCTAAAATATATGCACTTTGAATGTATGTTTCCCTTAAATAAAGATTGCCAGAGAAGTTGAAGTGTCTAGTTATGCATTTTATTATTGTTTTCTTAGATGATAATGAGTTTTAAATATTATTTCGAAAGAAACTCACCTTAATCCTGGAATGTAAAATGATCGTGCAGCCTTCATAACTAGCTTTGCTTGTTCTCTTTGTAGTTCAAATATCTTTTTTCCTTCCTTAAAGTTGCTACCAAATGCAGTACGTGAAATTACATCACTTGTTAACGTTTGAATATGAGGCCACACATCCACTTCACATAAGCCTTCATTTGTTAACATCTCACCCCACTTGTTTATCATCTCACAACAACTCACATAAAATGCAGGTACCATATACTACCAAAAAGAAGAATAAATATCAATGATGTTTACAAGGCATATTATTATTAGAGTAGAAATGAGTCTAGCTGGTTTAAGGCTCACATGATGAAAATTTTACTATCTATTTAAATAAATCATTTGAAACTTCAACACTTTTGTATGTTACATAAATCGGTTGATCAATTTAATTTTCAACTAAACATGTTAGATTGTCGGATAATCTTAATTGAGTCATGCATATTTGAAAATCTACATGAAAAAAAAACTTTGAATTTGGTTAAAACCGTTATAACGTTATAACATAGTTAAATAAACAAAACTAGTGCTCGAAAAAAAGGAAATATATATATAGGAATAAGTTCTATGGAAAACAAATAACTAGGGCAACATCTACCGGAACCAACAATCAAATGACACGTGTCCATTTATTTCTTCACAAGTAATGTATTGTGGAAGTGATGTGTTGTCATGTTTTCATTGGTTCAAATATGTGTTGCCCTTAACATTCATTTTCCATATAACTCTTCCCTATCTATATATATATATATATATATATATATATATATATATATATATATATATATATATATATATATAGGGGAGAGTTCAATTGAAACAAAAAAAAGTTGAGAATGGGGGAATCATTCTCAGCCACTCATTTATTTTTGCCGCAAAAGCCTCCGTCGTAACAGCGGAAATGGGAAAAGAATAGACATGTGTTTTCCAACAAAACATATTTATTTAAACTATGCTAATCATTACCTTAATATATACAAAAACATAGTCTTTTTCGTTTTTTTTTTTAATTTTTAAGAAGCTAATTTTATCGAAAAATTATTTTAAATATACCAAAATTCATGATTTTTTATTCTCTACAAATAGACATCCATATTGATATAGTTTTAAAATAAAATAAAAAATTTATTTTTTTATATTTTCAGCTATCGTTATTCATAAGTGAATAAAAATGAATCAAGTTTTTTCTACAGTACATTCCTTATTTACTTATGAATAAAAACTATGATTAATTTTTTTTTTTTTTTTTTTTTTTTACATTTTAAGTATCATTCATATATGAATACAACATATACTAAACATAGTATATTCATATTTAAATATTAGACGATTCATTCACTTGTGAATATTACATAGTATATTCACTTGTGAATATTAGATGGTATATTCACTTATGAATATTAGATAATATTTTCATATCTGAATATTACATAGTATTAAATGGTATATCACATGTGAATAATACATAGTATATTCACTTGTGAATATTAGATGATATATTCACCTATGAATATTACACAGTATATTCACATATGAATATTACAATGTGTTTTCACAAATATATATAATTTTTATATGTTATTCACATATGAATAACATATAGACTTGCATATTCGTTTTTTTGTTTTAATAATCATATACTGATTCAAGCGAGAAAACATATTCATATATGAATATAACGTGGTAATTTAGTTTATGCATTTCATCAAACAGTTGGAGTGCATACAAGTTAACTATTTTAAAAATGTTAAAAGTTATCAATTCCAAATCATCATATACTTCCGATTTCAACTTCAGATGCGACACCTATGTCTGATCGATTTTTCATTTTGATTTTGATTTTCGAAAATCATATTGGGAACCTGTGAGTATCGATTCTGAGTCCTTTAATGTCGACCGTGACTGCGAGTCAAGAACTCCGATTCCAATTTCATGAACAGCGAAGAAATTCTGATTCCAACTGATTTCGTTTGCGAATCTGGGAAATTCCAGTTCCAAACTTTAACAAATCGATGAAATTGATGAATTTGGGTTGCGAATTTGTCTTGAACGACGAACCTCCCATCTACGAATATTGATGATTGATTAACACTGGATGACATTGATGATGGTTTAGTTGAAGAAATTTAGATGATTGTTGAAGGTTGGAGGAGAAATTTTGAGGATGAACGAACTGTTATCGAAATCTTTATAGTTACGTATTTGACATTGAAGGTTATTAACATATTAACAAGTTTGCCACCGTGTCTTTTTATGCTTATATAAATGAGTGACTGATAATGATTCCCTCATTCTCAATCTTTTTTATTTTCTCAATTGAACCCACCTCTCTCTCTCTCTCTCTCTCTCTCTCTCTCTCTATATATATATATATATATATATATATATATATATATATATATATATATATATATATATATATATATATATATATCAGTGTTGTAAATATCGGCCTAGGCGGCGCCTAGGCGCTAGGCGGTCTGCAACTGATTACGATTAGGGGTGCTAGGCGGAAATTGGTCAATATCGGTCAAACTCGGGCTAGGCGGTCCTCGGCGGTCCTTGGCGGTCCTCGGCGGTCCTTGGCGGGAAGATTTTAAAAAATTCAAATTTTCAAATTTTCAAATATTATACCAAAATTTTCAAAACTTCAAAATTTTAAATTTTTAAATATTCAAAATTTCAAATATTATACCAAATATTTCAAAAATTCAAAATTTAAAAATTTTAAATTTTCAAATACTATATTTTCTTAGGATATATTAAGTTTTAAAATAGTTTTATTAGTAATTTATGGTCCCCGATTAATCCCCGCCAAACCGATTAATCGTTTGACCCCAGTCGACCGTCGAGCTACCGCCGAGCGATTTTTACAACCTTGATATATATATATATATATATATATATATATATATATATATATATATATATATATATATATATATAGAGAGAGAGAGAGAGAGAGAGAGAGAGATCAAAATGATAGGCACCTAATATTTATAGGATTATATAATTATAAAATATTAAACTGCACAAATGGTCAATATGGTTTGTCGAAAATTGTCACTTTGGTCCAAAAAGGTTTGGATTAATATCAGGGGTCCAAAAGATTGATTTTGTTGCGAGTTTGATCCAAATTACTTTGATTTTTTTTAAATGACAGATTTGTCATTTATTAATTCATTTTCTATTTTTTTATTTTGTTATATTTCAGATATAAATTAAAAAAAAATTGTTTTCAATCCTCCCTCCGGTAAACACCACCACCACTACTACCGATCACCATCTCTCTCTCTCTCTCTCTCTCTCTCTCTCTCTCTCTCTCTCTCGCGCGCGCGCGCACGCGCGTGCTGGAACACCTCTGATCTAAACCTTCACCAGCATACTCTTTGTTTCTACTTCGATGATGGAAACATATCTGCAAATGACGGTTTACTTTGAGCTAGGTTTTGCTGAGGAATAATCAAGTCAGAGGAGAAGACGAATGGCATTGAGAGGCGATAGGTTTGCTTCTAACGGTGGTATCCCACAAATCGGCTTCCAGATCTGGACGGAAGAGGATTTGGGCGAAGGAGGATCTGAATCATTGCCAGCAGATCTATCGATTCAGGCTTTGTAAGGATGCATTTCAGATTCTTGGTGGCTTCGTCTAGAAACCCTCAAGATCGATGACGTTCCAGATTTGTAAACGTCGCTATCATTACAACTCAATGATAGCTTCATCTAGAAACTCGAGCCACCAAAGTAGCCTCTGTCTCTCGCTCCTTCTTCGGCGAGTCTCGTCTCTCTCAGATCTAACGACTAGTTAGGGTTTTAAGATCTGACAAGTTAGGGTTTCAGATCGTCGACGTCCTTCTTCTTCACCGAAGGTGGAGCTAAAGGTGGTGGCATCGACGGTGAAGACAATGGTGTAATCGACAATGATGTTGGCTGACGGTGGTTTCCGTTGGTGACACCGGTTTCTAGCAGTGGCACCGGTGGTTTTAGTTAATAATAGAGGGAGAGATTGAAGATTGAAGGGATGAGGGGGTATAGTTTAGGTTTTACATTTTCTTTTTTGTTTTACTTTTAATTATGATAATTGGAAAATTAATAAAAAAAATTAGAATATAGAAAAAGTAAATGTAAATCTGTCATTTTATAAAATTCAAGGAAAATTAGACCAAACTCGCAATAGAATCAAACTTTTAGACCACTGGTACTAGTACAAACATTTTTGAACCAAAACGAGAATTTTCAACAAACCACATTGACCATTTGCACAATTAAATAGAAAAATTAAAAATATCATTTTTTTTGTTCTTATTATCTTCACACCTGTTTAAGATAATGATCAAAGTTGTAGAACTCGTTACTCGGTACCTGTTCGGCCGACTACTGAGTAACGAGTACTCGGGAGTACTCGGGGAGTACTCGTATTTGGTAATTCATGTAGAAATACTTTTTAGAGAAATTATACATGTCAAAATCATAAGTTAAAACCATAAGTTGATTGAAATATATAGCAAAATTAGATAAATGTGAATACACAAAAATTGAAAAAACACATAATGATCTCACTTTGTGGGTAATTACTGAAAATTTAAGATATATATTTGTACTAATAATCATATGTGTGTGTGTTAATTAATAAATCATTAAGTATATTATACATATTAATCACCGAGTTGACCGAGTTTTACAACATTGTTCAGTTCAATAAGTGGCCGATCGGGGAGTACTCGGGATTTTGTAACTTGCATCGGTAAGGGGCTGAGTAGCGACTACTCGGAGGAATAATCGGACAACTCAACGAGTTTCATCGGTAAGGGGCTGAGTAGTGACTACTCGGAGGAATAATCGGACAAGTCAGTGAGTTTTACAATACTGATAATGGCAAGTGTCATTCAATTTAATTTAACTTTGAATAATTAATTTCTCTTGGAAAATTCCAACTCAACACGTTAATTTAGGGTTTACTCGGATTGTGTGAGAAACACAAGAGGTGTGGATTCTTAAAAAAAATTAAAAAATTACAAAATTAAAAAAAAAAATACCTTTAGTTTTTCGACATGGAAGGCAGGATTGATTATTTTTCTGTGTTTAACCCATTGATCAGCATTAACGTCAGCTAATCCGGTGACTAGCAGCCTTGTTAATGGATTTCCTCCTCTCGGCTTTTGAAATTGATAATAATCGGAGAGGATCTCTCTTATCATTGACGGCTCATATATTTGTACCATTGGTGTTGGCCCCATCCATATAAAAATATTCTTACCTATGCAATTAAGCCCAAGTCAATCTGATCATTATAACACATTCAACTTGAAAAATTAATATGTAAAAGGGACAATTATACTCCAATTATATATAAGAATGCCATTGAGTTATATATATTAAGGGTTAATCGTTTATTTATGCAACCATATTTCAATTAAAGATCAAAATATGTAATATATCTATATTTATCAATAACCGGTAAAAATATAAGTAAAAAGTGAAACATTGTTATATAAATTGTTAAATTCATAAAACATTATTGCATATGGAAACATTAAAGGTTTTTTTTTTTTTTTTTAAGTAATTGAAATCTATTTTACTTCTAATTATAACATATGTCTAGTTGAACTTATGATGATGCAAGCTCAAGATGTAAATACTTAAGTAACACATCTACCCTAATAAATAACAATGATTTTGTCACATGTCATCTTCTCATTGATTTTGACACTTGTCATTTTCTAGATTTTTTTGAATTATTTAATATTCACTTGTCATTTTTATAGTTTTGTTTCTTTTTTATTCAAATTTCAATTATTGAATGACACCTCATGTTAATTAATTTTATAAATATATTAATTAATGTATATAATAATTTTTTATTATATGAATTTCTTTTTCTATTAATATATTAATTAATATATATGTATATTAATGTAGATAGTACATTTCATTTATAAATTCATATTAATTAATTTTATTAGTATAGATTAATTAAGACCAAATTATATAAATAGCCCATATAGTTTACCAAATATCACAAAATCAGTTGTTACTTATTTTTTATCAACATGGTTTTTGTGATTACCAAAACTTGTGTGAATGATCTTTTCTTGCTCACAACATTATTTTTGATCTATTTAATAAACCTATATACTATACGGGTCTCACACCTAGTAAATATAAACGAAAAGTGAAACAATATTGCATAATAGGAGGTGCATACAATATTTTATATATATATATATATATATATATATATATATATATATATATATATATATATATATATATATATATTACTTTTAAAATAAAATGTTATTATATATTTAATGAAAAAGTCTACTCTCTTGCAAAATTAAAAAAAAAATGATATATAAGATTATTACGATAAACAAACATTTTACTGCCATTAATGGCATATTAAAGTCAACTAGGTTAGTACTTATAGCTCAATTGAATTGTTTTAATCAAAAACTTTTCTAAGATATTTTATATCATCTTTCTATTTTTCTTCCACACGAAAATATATTAATATATATTAATATTATTTAAATATAACACTTGTAATAATATAAATAAAAATAAAAGATAGAATGATATTTAATTTTTTTTTTCTAAATATATCTAAAATTAAAGTTTCATTATTTACATGATGTGCAAATTTAGAATTCTTATCCATAAACGACAAGCTGAATGGTAAGATCGAATACGTGAAATTTTAAAACGAATCATAACAATTTGGAATTGATTGTCAACCTTATCTTAAATAAATATTACTTACTACGATACGATACGATATTGATCCAAATTTTTAAATAAACCAATAGTAAAGGTTATGAATTGAATAAATACCGTAAGTACTAAAGGATTTATGCATGAATGGTGAGACACGAGGAGTGATATCATGAGTTACACTCATCGGTTTCAGTTTGGCTTCACTTGTCATGTGCACCAAATCTTTTAAGTCTCCGTACATGAATTTGTAAGAACTACCCTTGAAGCCTTGGTCTCTAAGAAGCTTTTCTTTCTTCTTCGGTTCAAACCACAACCAATTTGAAAGTCTCCATACAAAGAACATAGAGATTGATGCTACTCCAAGAACACAACATACTGCAGTTAATTCCATTAATGGTGGATCTGAATCTTGTGGTGGTAATGTCAAAGAATGGAGGAGGACGATATGTATAGATTGATTATATATACATTTCACCACCTTATATTTTGGCTAGTTGACGGTATTGCTACTTGTGTTTCTATTGTCTTCGTGGCAAGTCCTTGACAAAATAGCACTAACATAATGTTTTACAACAAATAATATATATGTGGGCCGGTTTGGTTTTTATGGGCAGTTTTATACGTCAAAACCGAACCAAACCGTTATTTTTCGGTTTTTGTAAAATTCAAACATAAATCGTCGGTTATTGCTTTGGTTTCGGTTTTTCGGTTTTGGTTTTCGGTTCGATTTTTGCTCATCCCTAGTTGGAGATGATTATACACCCTAAGTATTCAAAAACCATTCGTCAAAATATGAATTGGAGTTTTTAACTTATTGACTTTTCCAAAAATCAATAAGTTAACATCAACTTTTAATATAAAAAGATGATTTTTTTCAATGAGCCAAGAAATTTTGGTTTTCCCAAAAAATCAACTAGTTTTTCCTTTTTTTTTAATTTGCATGTTAGCTATGAAAATTACCTACAAAAAGTTATATCAGTGATTAATTACAGAATACCAATGGAACACCAACCGAAACCGAAACCCTAATTCGGCGATGAATTTTGTAATGGAATACTGAAAAATATTTGTAAATTACAAAAAGATAATGGTATCAACATGTAACAAAACATTTCAACAAATACCATGGTGACATTTTATAATAGTTTCTAAGGGTGATCGTGGTTCGCTTTGAAACCGTAAAACCGACCAAACTGGTCATCGGTTTGGTTTTATGGTTTATATTTTTGTTTGGTTTTATGGTTTATATTTTTCTTTATAGTTTGACTTGTGGTTTTGAAATTTTCAAACCGTACTGAACGGTTTGACTTACGATTTTTAAGATTTCAAACCGTATAAAAATCAGATCGGATCGTAAAGTCTATATATATATATATATATATATATATATATATATATATATATATATATATATATATATATATATATATATATATATATATATATATATATATATATATATATATATATATACTAGTTGTTTACCGGCACTAAGCGACGGGTACGAATAAATTTTTTCAGAATTTCTTTCTAAAGGTTTTTTTTAGTAGATAGTTACTACATTTAAATAATTATCAATAAGAGTTATGTTAGTAGAAACGCAATCAATAAGAATTAAAAAATGAAAAGTTGGAAATATTTACAAATGTACATGACCACATGATAGATTGTGTATTATTAATCATTTAACACTTATTTATACACCATAATTGATGTATAGACTTCACTGTCGTTGAATTGTTTGTTAGACTTCACTAATACTTTTGTATTGGCATGTGATATCCCTCTGAATAATATCACATAAAGTTGGTCATGCAATAAAACCGATTTTGAAAGATAAATACCAACATTTGGAATTGTTTATCCCTGATTTTATGAATTGTCATCGCGAAACATATCGAATTGAAAATTGTTTTCTCTTTAGCTTGATAGGAACATGTCATCTTCAGACGGACATATATTGCATCAATCAAAGCATTCAATGACTTCTTATTTTTTTCAGTGAAAGGAATTACTATATCATCGGGGATGCGAATAAAGTTTTCTTGAACAGTTTCTTCAAATCCATGATCGACAAGCAATAGAAAGTTAGAGAACCATATATCAGTTAATGCTCTAATATTTATAGTTAACTGCAACTTGATAATTGAAGACAAAAGAGACAACATTCGTATGCTAATCCACAATTTGTGCTCGTGTGAAGGGTGGTGCAACAAATGCAAGTATGTTAAAATTTTGATGTTAAAATACAAATTTGTTGTTTTGGTAAAAGTAAAAGTATTTTGATGTTTGGTAGCAAACGGTAAGCTTTATGCAATATCGCTTTAGGTTTAATCACAAAAAAAACTTTATTTTATTAAACTTTTTTTGAACATCGGTTAATCACAAAAGAAATCCATATGTTGTTTCTTATTAGATTTAGGGTGTTCAAATAACTAAAACCAAAAAACCAAACTAAAAACTAACAAATCATTCCATTTTTCAATACAACTGTACTTTCAGTTATTAGTTATTAAGCCATTATACTTTGAAAATCCACCAAATTCTAACATTGTACTTTCAATTTGTTTTCTTATTATTTTATTATTGACAAAAGGATTTTGAATAAACGTTTATATCAGAGTTCAATATTGTCCCTAATCGACACTACATCATAGTTCCAAATAACCATATAATAGTTTCAAAACTGACCATTTTGAGACTTCTTTTCAACAAACTTTTACTATTTTTGTTGTATGCTTGACTAAAATGACCATTTTGATAGAAAAGTGTTGGAACATTTATTTGGAAAATAACCATATCATAGTTTCTTATTAGACCTAAATAACACCATGTCACGTTTCCGACATAATCATATAATAGTTAAAAAAAATGCCTATATTAACTAATTTACCTTCTTTTTTTGGCAAAATGACCAAGTCAAGACCGTTTTAATGAAGAAGATAAAATCACCCTTTTCAAGACCTGTACACAAACTAACACACGTGTGTGGAGTTAAACATAGCACCTTTGAAAGTCCATAAGCCACATGATCTTCTACTTTGATTTTGTTCATACTGTAGGAAGATCGGAACTATACTTTCTAGTGGTATGACATATTAAGATGACGGAACTAATTGATCAACTATCATTTCCTAAATAAAAAAGTTGAATGTCTTCTTCAAGTTTCTAACTTGTAGCCTGACTTCAGGGAAGCATCATAGTAAATAATATTGATAATGATTCCAACAATCTAAAATTTGACATGTGTTTACCGAAAATGGTAAATTGTGTTATCAGATAGTCAAAATCAATGTCTTTCAAATGCAAGAAAGAAAATATTACGTTCCGATATAACCAACTGGTGAAGGTACGCTGATACAAAGCCTTTAAACAAAATCATTTTGAATGTACAATGGTGTACTAAGAATAAATGAAAGTACAATGTTATAGCAAACAAATCTTGGAAAGTATATTGATATTACTTGCATATATCCTAAAAAAGATTGAAATTTTTTTGGAAAGCACATTGACACTACTAAACTAAAGAAGGAACATAAATACAAAACAAATATACATAACAAAAAATAAAAATTTATTTTTAATCAAAAAGTGGATACCCAATGGGTATCAGTTCCAAATATATGAGAAAGGAAACCAATCCTATTTATATAGGTTTCAGTCTTAAATTTTCGGTTCTGTAGCAATTTTGGTTATACACCTAGGGACCAAGTTGATGTTCACCCCTAGTATCTCCAAATGACCGCATATGATGGGATCTAGGGTAAAAAATCCAATACTAAGGCTGGTCTATAAACAACATTTTTGACCCATAGATTAATTGCACCAGAGCTTAAAGAGATTAATCGATGTATTCAAATGAACTAAACCCCATAAGTAAATATGCGAGCTGATGGAGGCAGGCTGCAAGCACAAAAAGAAAATAAACAAGGTTGATTCAAGATATTAGTTCTCTATTCATTTTCCTGGTGATTTTTGAGTAGCAAAAAACAAATTTTGATTATGTAAAGAAGAGTACAACTAATTGGAATGACTATGGCTGAAGCTAATAGTAACATCCTATTTCGAATTGTCCGTGGTTAGGGATCGTGGGCCACGAGCCGGGCATGAGGAGGTCTCGGGTTGCGGCAAGTTGCTAGGAGCGTGGGACATCTCGTTACCTTTCCATAGGTATGTGAATCTTTGGAATCATAGTTGCATCAAGGGAGCTAAGGAAGTTTGGGGTTTTGGCAATAAGAGCCCCTAAGTTGAGAAATATTGCAGAGGAGTACGTTGGGCATACATATGTGTACGCTTAGCGTACGTATGCATGTGATCCTTAAGCAGGAGTGTGACAATCGTCAAATTCGAGTCAAGTCAAAGTCAACAAGTCAAACCGATTGACTCGTCTAACCTTGTGTATTGGAGTGTACATTATGTAATTACTGTATAACTCACTATTTTAATGTGAAAGCATCACTTGGAAAAGTTCGTGTGTTAAAATTTCTTTAGCCTTAGTGCTAAACAATGAACCAAACTGATAAAACAATGATACATACTCATCGGGAGTGGGTAAGATCCTTAAACATGACTTAACGGGGTTCACGGACCTTGCGTTGCGGAGCCAAACACTCTCCATTGTCACACATGAAACCTCTCTCAATCGTGTTCACTCTATCTCTCTTTATCAAGAATCTCTCCCAAATCTCTCCAAGAATGTGAAATCTCTCCCAAATCTCTCTTTGTATGAGAAATCTCTCCAAGAATGTGAAATCTCTCCCAAATCTCTCTTTGTATGAGAAATCTCTCCAAGAATGTGAAATCTCTCCCAAATCTCTCTTTGTATGAGAAATCTCTCCAAGAATGTGAAATCTCTCCCAAATCTCTCTCAAAAGTTCCGTAACTTTTTGAAGTCATACGGGTCATTCCGACCCTTAACCGGGTCAAAAACCGCTTAAAACGGGGTAAAAACGGATAAAATAGGCTTAAGGACCTGAAACCCTCCTATTAGGGCCGAAGCCTCTTAGGACCCGAAAGTCCTCTCGGGACCGAACCTCACCCAGGAAGAACCGAACCCGAAGGTCCTCTCAGGGCCGAACCTCGCTCAAGGAAGAACCAAACTTGAAGGTCCTCTTAGGGCCGAACCTCGCTCAAGGGAACCGAACCCGAGGGTACTGTTCATCTCGGTCTATTTCGGTTTTGTTACCATGGGACCGAACCCTTCGCTTCCTCCTACCTTCGCCTCCCTTCGCTTCCGGCTCAGCATCAGAAGAGACCGAGCCTCGGCCAGGACCGAGAGGTCTCGCTGGGAAGCCTCTTTTCTCCCGGATTTCGTCTAGTTTTGCGTTTAAGGCCCGTTTTTAATTGTTTTAACACGGGATTTTCACCCAAAACTTTATTTTAACATATAAGACCCCTTAATTTATGATTAATCATGTTTATAAGGATAAAACCTTATCCAAGAAGAGTGGGTGAAGTATAAAGGTTGAGTGTTGACTTTTCCTTGTATTATGACACAAGCAACCTCCATACCCACTCCATGACCAACCCACACTCCTCCCCACCATACCTTGTCACTTCCTTGTCCTTTTTACCCCTCTCACAAGTTATTTCCCATGTTCATAGAGCTGGATATTCATCCTCTCTCCTCATTCTCACTCACTTGCTCTCATTTCACCAAAAATCAAACACCACTTTTCTCTCAAACTTTTTCTCTCTCAAGACTTCAAGGCTGATATTCAAGCTTTATTCTTCCCTTGGTAAGTATAATTCACCATCCTTGTGATTATAGCTCTTCATTCTACTCAAACCATTGATTGCTTACACAAACTCCATCACTTTGATGTTAGATTCTCGAAAATCTTCAAGGCATCTTCAAGTGTTCTTGAGTTGATTACTTCCATTATTCATCAATCATCTTCTGAAATCATTCAAGGTGAGTTCATACCCCTCTATTATCATGTTTTCGTAAGCTTTAAGGGGGAGAATACAAGTTAAAACACCATGAACATAACTAAACTTTTCTAACAGCTTTCATCAAAAACGTTGGGCTCCATTCACGGACTGTTTTGGACAACCTAAACATTTTTGTTTTCAAAACTGATTTAGATGCATGTATTTCAAGTTTTTAGCTTTAAAATGACTACTTTCACATCTCCATACGATTTTTATACAATTTATGGTGATTTTTACAAAACAGTCTATCATTTCAAACATCAATCCGGACCAGTCTGTGATTATGGACTTGTTCACATAAGTTAGAGGTCACTAAAAATTATGGAAAAATGTATGAACAAACTAGACTCATTTTCCAAACTCTCAGGAGTTACAGCTCTTGTTTTGGACATTTTATGATTTTTCTACAAATTTTCTAATAACAGTTACAGAAAATGTTATTAACAGAAAAACACTATCAATTTCATTTCACCTTGTAACATGTTGAGCAAGGTATATATCATTATGTGATTATGTGTGGTTGCAATATATGACATTTTTGTATTGGTATCTAGATATACACCAGATAACAAATGGATTTTTACTAGATAAAACATAGAAATGACAAGTTTTATAATTGAAGTACACCCATTTCATACAAACGTTTTATTAAACTATGTTAAGTATAGTTTATGTACCTTACTATTTCTATCCTTGCTTTGATAAACTATAATAGGTATAGTTTATGATACATTACAAAATACATATACTTCAGAAGGGTACATTTATACAAAAGGGAACTTTCGTTATGTTAAGTGTAAATTCGTTAATGACTTTGTGAGACATTCGCTTCGCATTAATCATAAGTCCTGTATTGTAACCAGAGTCTCCTGGATGGAGAGCGTGATAGTTGTATATAGATCTATATTGGGCTTGACAAACCCACACCTGAGCTGCATGCAACAGCTAGACCGGCAGGTCTGAGGTGACAAATGTCATACCAGTTCCGACGCCTGAAGAACGTCGTTTTCAGGCCATCTAGGTCATAACATGGTTATAATAACTCACAGAAAGCATTAACAAACATAAGAATTTACGAGAAATTCATTGATATCATACGCGTTTATGTTGAATTAAACTCATATCATTTTCTGTAAATAAAAAAGATTACATACACGTTTCGGTCTTTTGGATATAAGACTACAGTACTCATTTTTAAGGAAAATATCGGATTTTTCTGGAATAACCGTACACTTACGAGACAAGTTTTTCATAATTACATACAAAAACTTATGAACTCACCAACCATTGTGTTGACACTTTTTCAAACAACTTGTATTCTCAGGAAATCACTAATCAGGTAATCAAGTGCTTTCGAGGATGGGACGTTAAGGTGTCGAACATTTCATATTTTTGTCAACATACTGTAATTGATTTTGAAACATGTAATTCATACAATGATGTAACTCTTTCAATTATATATATGTTGGTTGTGTTTACTTTCATCACTATTTCCATTATTGTTATGATACTATACATGAAGTCCTCCACCCCCGGACGTTTCCGCCATCCTTGGTTTGGGGGTGTGACAAGGAGCCACCCAGTACGTTGGGCGTACCAGGGGGTACGCTAGGCGTACTAGGAGTAGAGTGGGAACCCTAATATTTTGAGTGAACTTATATAAAGAATAAGATGGCCTCATTCCTGGCCACCCACCCCAGAGAATAAACCTTCCAAAACCTTTAATCTTCGTCCATGAGAGTTTATGAGTGCATGAGGGCCCTTAAGGATGACTTTGTGAAGTCCTTGAAGTGAAGAAGGAGCTCTGAAGGGAAAAGAGTGGAGTTCAAACTTTGGATATGAGATTTTATGGGGATGGAGCATCAAATGAAGGTACAAAGTTCAGAGCTTTCATACTCCTTTTGATTTATGCTTAGTATGGTCCATTTTAGGGTTTTTGGTCCCAAAGCTTGAAGCTTTGTGAGTTGTTAAACTCCAGAGCCCATTATCCATCCTTTTGAGTGTTTTTGATGGATTAGTTTCATAAAAATGAGATCTTGAAGGTTATGATCAAGTCATGCATGAGTAGAGAGCTTAATGAGTAAAGAGAAGGAGTATTTTGTGTGTTGTGTTCAATTCAGCCATGCAAAGGCTAAAAGTCTCTGACTTTATGGAATAAGGATTGTTAGGGAGCCTAAATCCAAGAGATGGGCTAAGGTCTTAACGGGTTAAGACCAGGGGAACAGATCGAGCAAACTGAGAGTACGCCCCGCGTACTGGGTTGAGGTCCTTGATCAGATTCATGCACGCTGGAGTACACTAAGCGTACCAAAGGGGTACGCCCTGTGTAACCCCCTTTGTGGGCTTTTGGGCTAGACTTTGTTGTGGGCCTTCGATGTTATGCCTAAATCTCTTGGTTGTGTAATTGAGACTATGAGTAGAGAATATTTTAATTAAGTCTTTGGCCCTTGTGTTGGGATTGTCTTGTAGATTGAGGTTTGGGCCTCGGGGAAGCCCATTTATTATTGGTCCTTGGTGGGCCTAATGGGTTTAGGGAAGTGATGGGCTGGTCGATGGTCTATATTTAGACCTAATAAGTGAGAAGTTAGACTTAGCTCCTAATTGAGATAATTGTGGGTTTGGTACAGAGTTAGAGGCAGGTGCGTGGCAGCAGCGTTTATAAGAGCTGTTCTTCACCCGAGGTGAGTCTTCTCACTATACATTACCTAGAGTGGTATTTATGTGTTGACCAGAGGGTCTTGTGTTCTATGTGTATGTATGAGATTATGTGCAATGTGATATACGTATGCTATGTGATTGTATAGACCGGACCGGAGGGTCCAACGATATAGACCGGACCGAAGGGTCCAACGATACAGACCGGGCCGAAGGGTCCAACGATCTATGACCGGACCAGAGGGTCCAACGAGCTACGGGGCTGGAGGGTCCCTCTGAGACACATCGACCGGAGGATCGTACTGTAGCCTCGAGTGGCGTATGTGTTGTATGTGGTATTTTGGCGAACTCAATAAGCATTTATGCTTACAGTTGTGGTGTTATGTGTTTCAGGTACTAGCGAGGATCGCGGGAAGGCGCCGACATGATCCGTACACACTCATAGAGATTTTGTTTGAGATTCTGGGATATGCTTTGTTATGATGACATTGGATACATTATGTTTTGATATTGCTTTTGATGATTAAAAGTATGATTTAAAAACGAAAAATTGTTTTGAAAATTTACATCGTTACACTAATCACAACACCAATTTAAAGTTATATTTTGAATTGTTATAAACATTGTTACTGAAATAGACAACCATAAGTGTAACAAAGTATGAAACCATTTCAATAATTCTTGTTTTGTTTTGTTGCCTATTAATGTGTGATTTTGGAACAAAACCTGTATTTAAAACATAAAACAGATACAACTTAGACCTAGGATTTTGAGTAACAAAAGCACAACATTTTAATGGCGGAAAGAAGAGTAGAAGAGAGTCGAGATTGATTATTGGAAAAATAAAAAATAATAAAAAAAGGTGCTTGGTGGTGAATCTGATTACCGGAGGCAAAGAAGTCCACAACCCTGACCATGCTGTCCCATGAAAATCAGGTTGGAATATACCAAGTTAAAACCTAAATCAGAAAAATAAAGAGAAAATTGATGATGGTGGTGTGGGGATCTAGATTCAGATCCACAAATCAACACCATGTAATAATTGTTCGGTGGTTGTGTTCGTCGATGGCAGTTGAAGGTCGATAGTGGTGGTGGTTGTTCTTGGCTGATAGTGGTGTTTGGCGTGGTAGTGATGGAGGTAGATCGAGAATGAAGAGGCAGAGTAGAGACACAGGTCTTGAACTTGTTTGGTAGCTTCGCCAAAGTCATCAAATCCTTTTACCTACTACTGCCCCTTTTCCAGTGGTAAATTTCGTTGTCATCCGCAACAAAAAAATAGAACCTAATTAACATTAATACACATCAAGATTCAAAAACAATGAAACTTATTTTATTATAAGGGATTTCAGGTTTTTATCTAAAGAAGGAGACACTGGGGAGAGAAAGAAAGCTTTTACGTTGCAGGTTTATGTTAGCTAATGTATATAAAGTGTTATTCTTTTGACTGATTCAATCGGCCAAATTTGAGGAATATTTGTTCATCTTTGACCAATTTAATTTGAAGATGAAATTCGGAGACCGATTCAAAATCCGAGTAATTCAATTTGTTGACGGAAATAAGATTCTTGATCTTTTAATGCATAAAGTTATTGTATATATTGCATAATTGTTTGTACCTCTTAAAATTCAGCAAAATATGTTAAATGCTTATTAAGGTATAAAGATATATGCATATATATATATATATATATATATATATATATATATATATATATATATATATATATGAGTAGGCTCAAATGATGTCAGAACTAGCATTTTTGCTAGGAAAAATTCTACTCGCATGCAATCATTCACTTAATGTAATAACTTGCACTCTAAGCAAATATCATACTCTATGCTCATTCAAGTACATCTCTCATGTTCGACAAAGAGTTTGAAACTCTAAAAATTCCGAATCAAGTTTACTATGGACTAGGACTCTCTTATTGGGCCTAATGGACCAATAAACCTTCAACTTGAACTATTTTGGGCCTAAAGACCCTAATTGGGTTCTAAATGGACCCACACTCATAAAACTCAACCTTTTGGGGCATATGGGCCTAAAATGGTTCATTTCACCCTTAGTGGACCTAAAATGGACTAGTTATCTCTAACGGGCCTTGTTGGGCCATAAATGATTTAATTAACCTTAATGGACCACAAACCCACTCCTTTGTACCATTTTGGGCCGTGAGCCTCCTTAAGAACCAAATGGGTCGAAAAACTTCTCTATGGACCTCATTATTTCGTGCAAGGAACAAAACAAGGCCCAAGTCTCCCTATAATAGCAAATCTCGGCCCATCACCAAAAACAAAAAAAAAAAAAAAAGAAAAGAAAAGAAGAAATGGCTAATTTTCCAAACCATGCCACCTCATTTTTACTTGGTGGACAACCAAGCATATTACACCTCAAACAACTAAGTCATCTCATGTCTGCATGGAAAATCATCTAACTCCCTCTTCTCCTTATCCCTTAGCCGAGAATCACAAACACACACACACACACTTCATTTGAAATTCTCTTAAATAAACTCTCAAACACTCTCAAGAAAACAACTCTTCCTTTCCCCTCAAAATTTTGAGATTTTGAGCATCTTCAAGAAGGTTTCCACCACCAAAAATCCTCATTCTTGGTAAGTCTCTACATGTCCAAGTTATATAACTTCTTTCTCATGTTAGATTACTCCTTCTAAACAAGCTTTTATTGATCATACTCCTTAGAAACTTCTTAAACTTGAAATCCTCATCAAGGTTTTGCTAGGAACCAAAAATCTCTTCATCTCTTCTTCAAAACCGAAACATCAAAGCAAAGGTGAGTTCATACCCCCTTGATTTTGGTTTTTACTTGTTTTTGGGGGAGAATACAAGTTGATTTGTGTAGATCTATGTGTATATGCATGACTATGTGTGTTTTCCATGAATTATTTGGTGATTATGTGTTGATTTCTTCATTAATCTAAAAATATGTCAAGAACTTGAAGTTTATCACTTGGATCTTCATAAGAACCTTGAGAAAATATGTTTTATCACATATAATACATTTAAACTAGTAGATCTGAGATTTATACACTTTAAAATAGCAAAAATGAGTGTTGTGCTCAAAGATCTATAACTTATACTCAAAAATTAGCTTTTGACAAGAAAGTTTTAGCCTAATCTCGAACTGTTTTCACCCTCTTAATGGAAGTATTTTTCAAAACTGTTTTACATGGATAAAGTTCAGATTTATACCTTTAAAATGACTACCCTCACGTTTTCTTACGATTTGTCTACAATTTTGGGCAAATTTTACAAAACTGCCTATCAAATTTGAAATAATTTCGGACCAGCCTGTGAAGGTGGGCAATTTCACACTTGTTAGAAGCCATTAAAAATTATGAGAAAATTTTTGGACAAAGTAGACAAAATTTCCAAAATTCCAGAATTTATGGATCCAAATTTCGACTTACGATGATTTTTCTACAAATTTTCCAAATAAGTAGGTCGGAAAAGCCCAAAACCAGAAAAATATGTATTTCCACAAAAATCAAGCCAAAAATGATATTCTTGACAAAAATGGGTTTAAAACGTTATTTTTATCACAAAGTATTCATCAACACCAGTTTTTAACAAAATTGGAGATGGAAGTGTTATTCTTACAAAAATTGGGCCTTAATTCTAAATTTTTGGCTTATTGGGCCAAGAACGTCATTTTTACAAAAAGTGGGCTTTATATATATATATATATATATATATATATATATATATATATATATATATATATATATATATATATCAATTTTGTAAATAATCAAGCTAAAATAAACAAAACAATAACAAACGGGTTAAAACGATATTAATATCCTTATTGAGCCTGAAAATAATATACATGTTTAGTGGGCATTAGTGTCCTTTTACATGTATATTGGGCTCAGGATATATATTCATATCCTTATTGGGCCTGGAAATAATATACATGTTTAGTGGGCCTTAATGTACTTTTACATGTATATTGGGCTCATGATAGACATTCATATTCCTTTTGAGCCTGGAAATAATAGACACGTATAGTGGGCCTTAGTGGTCCACTTACATGTTTATTGGGCATGAGAATGAGTTTTATATGTGTTCTTCTTTTTATGCTATTTTAGTGAATACTTGTGTCAAAACCAATGATAAACCAACAAACGGATTTAATTTGATCATTTTCTAGGTTATTGGGCATTTGTGGCCCATTTTTATGTGTGATAGGTCCTGTATACTATTTATGTGTTTATTGGGCCTCATTGACCCATTAACATGAGCGACGGACCTTGGATACTATTTGTGTGCTATTTGGTCCTGTAGATACCTTACATGTGAAATGGGCCTTAGTTGTCCTTTCATATATATATTTCGGGCCCATGTTATATAATTTCATTCCAATTTGGGCCTGTAAATGATTTACATGTTTAGCGATGCCTTAGTGGTTCACCTACATGGTTCATTGGGGTCTGGAATGAGATTATACCTTTTCTTCACGTAAATTCTATTAAGGATGTAGTGAGTTTTGTCGGTTGGCACCTATTAAGTGTACGATCATAGCTTGTAGTTATAACCAGAGTCTCTTGGAGGGAGAGCGGGGATTTGTGTATAGATCTATACGAGGATGACACCCCACACCGGAGCTGTTCGCTACAGTTAGACTAACTCAGTCTAGGGTGAGGAAAAACTTATAATCAAAGTCAAAACCGGCGTCCAACGACGCCAAGATAGGCGAAATTGTCATTATTTAGTATGGTTATGACGGCTCGCTTAGAGGAATTAACGTTATGAAGTTTACGGAAGACCTTTTTTTTACAGGCAACATCGGGTTGTCTGGGAAGATTCTCTTTACATTCTCTCTACATTCTCTTTACCTTTTTAGTCAAATAAACAATAACATACATGCATTAATACAAGATCTAACACAAACATACTAATCAGTTTTCAGAAAATATCAGATTTTCTGGTGGTTTTCAAAGTTATACAAATCATTTTCACAAACATGCTTATGAACTCACCAACATTTTTATGTTGGCCGTTTTCACAATAACTTGTATTCTCAGGAAACCGTTGAAGCAGGATGAACGAAACAAACTAATGGATATTGTGTTATATTTTGTTTCATCATACTCTTACTATTTTGGCATGTAATATTCAAACATAATACTCGATGTAATCAATGAATGTTGTTATATTACATGCGTGATGATGATGATGTTATGTTTTAATTATATTCACTGTAATGATATTTCAAGATGAAGTCACACGCAAGCCCCCGGACGTTTCTGCCGTCTGGTTCGGGGGTATGACAGATTGGTATCAGAGCATTGTTTATAGTGAACTAGCATATCTAATCATACGGGATATGCAACTATAAATACAATGGGACTAAACAACTCTGAACATAATAATTAAAATACATACCTATGTGTGCATTTTAGAATAATAACACAACAAGAATAGTAAAAGTCTTTGGAGGATTTGAACATCGCTATTAAACTCGGGCAGTTATGTAGTCGTATTGGGGGTGAATGTAGCCTGATCAACTACATTCATTCAAAATATGACCAACATGTGTTCGGGAGTAATTGTGATGGACAATGAATCAAAAACTTACCATTTAATTATCCAAAGAGCTTATAGAACCAAACCTAAACAAAATTAAATTACTATAGGAGTAATTGGTATGCTATTTGTTTCTAGTATTTATAGCCCTTCGTGCAATACACTATAGACGAGTATCATTAGCCAGGAAAACCCTATCTCCTTAGTCAGGGAATAGCAGAGTGGCTCGAATCCGAAGAAGAACCAGAGGCGGAACACGAACTAGAACTTGCAGATAGACCTGCCGAGTCAATAGTGGACCTTGAAAAGGAAGAGCCCGAGGGCAATGATGATGATGACTTGGATACAGAATCTGATGTCATCAATCCTCCATGTAGGGCCAGAGTACCGACTTATCGTGTGGGCCCTGGTGGCCCCATGCCCCTTTGGGCACACGATATTTGGAGATAGAGTCACCAGTAGGGGATACGACCACAGTACGGTAGGAACCGACGTCTCTTCGATCTTAGTCACAAAGGACCAGCTGATCGGTCCCTCCCAGTCATGGTCCGGCGCACCCGAGGTATTGATAACCAAGCTCAGGACACCCCAAATCTAACGGAACAAATGTGGTTTGCTATTGAGAGAGATGAGAGGCAAACACAAGAGTTGAATGGAGATTCCCGAGCGAGACAGTTAGTTTGGGAAGTACGACTACGAGATACCGAACAACAAGTAGCTCGTCTTCGAGGTGCATCCACTTCATCAACACCACCACCAGACACTTTCTGCCACAATTAGGATCAACCTTTTCTTTTCCCCCCCTACTATCCGACATGACTCTCTTTCATGTACTAAGATGGTACTTACCAATGGACACAATTATGTGCTATCTTTATTTCAAATTACTACGTAAATTCAATTATATGCACAACCATACCCTCAAAACCGCTAGATACTTAGAGAATCCGAAACCAGAACAATCTATATACTCTAAGGACAGAAACGATCGTGCCAAATCTGTGATTACCTATTACCGTAAATACATCATAGGGATGTAGATGGAAACATTGAGAATCATACGACGAGACGCGAAATCTATAGAGTACAACCAGGAATGACGATCGTTACTTACGATCTGGATTATCAACATTCAGTAGGGAAATGCCATCCCACAGGAATAACAAGCGCACCCGCGAGACACCGCTCCTGCAGATAGACTCTGCTACATTCCAAGCTGCTGTAACAGCGGCAGTAACCGCTGGTATGGCACAGATCAATGCAAACAACACCAATGGAGGCGGGAATAGAGTTGAGAACTCCAGCCAAAGGAATCAACACGGAAACCAACAAGTGACAGCTTATCAAGGAACATTAAACCCCAAGCATAAGAGTAGGAAGCAAAATCCTGGAAGTAAGAGAAAGGGGCAGCTAACTCAAAGGTTCTCAAAGAAGCAACATGTTGTTGCTGTTCATGCAACCATGACCCCTATCACACTAACATCAACGAGACCATATGATGGAAGCCTTCCAAAATGCAACCAGTGCAAATTCTATCATAACGGAGCCTGCCGGGAGATGTATTGTAAGAAATGCAACTGAAAGAATCACACCGCCAAATACTGTAGAACTTATCTGAAAGACCCCAACTTTCGTATTTCTGAAAGACCCAAACTTTCATACTTCACAATATTATTACTCCAAAACATGCTACTTGCATATTCATAAAAGCAATATTTTACATTGATAAAGAGCTTACAACCTATTGGATACAAACCGACTATTACAAAGGGTTATATATTACATAACTGCCCAGGATATTGTAATTTATACAAACATAAGTTGAAGTACAAAAGTATCATTACAAACTATTCTAAATCTTTCAACAGTATATGATCATAGTGGTTACTTATCACCTGAAATTTGTTAAACATTGATAGCGTAAGCGGTGACGCTTAGTGAGTTCAATAATAGATACAATATAACGTTATATCATATATATATATATATATATATATATATATATATATATATATATATATACTTTAATATGGCAGAAGCAAAGAGAAACAAGGAACAACAACGGCATATGTGAATTTATGTGACAAGCTTTTCATATCAATCAATGACTTGATTCAAAGATATACAATCAATGAGACATAACAATTTTCATACTTGATAAAAATCAATAAAGCTTTGGCCCAAATGGCACAGAAGACATAAGATTTCTGATTAACATCTTGTTAGATTTCAGGTTTATACTCCTGTCTAACCATTTGCCAATGCCATAGAATAGAAGTCATTCTCTTACGGAGACATGCTCTACATGACCAGAGGCTACGTACCAGTACCAATGTGAATCTAAGTCCTTTCACTGATCACATGGTCAAAGGTATTACTTTTGCTATAAAAATAGCGAATAAAATAACACGGGAAAATAACCCGGAATAATAACACTGAAAAGCACATAGCACATATAACACATAACCAATGTTGTAAAAATCCCGATTAGGTCCCGATTAATCTCCGATTAATCCCTAGGTGCTACTTGGCCGATTAGAGAGTGTCTAGCGATTAATCCATGCATACAAAATGACTAAAACAGTAGAACCTGATGAAATTTTGACACTTTGAAAAGTTATATCTCAATAGAAACTATATGAGGTATGATTAGAGTTGTATTTATCATATTAACCTATTTTGTTATGATATTAGTGGTATTTATGAACTTTTATATGATATTAGTGCTATTTAATTTTTTAAAATCTAACAAATTAGCAATTAATGGTCCCCGATTAATCCCCCGATTAATCTCCGCCTAGCCGATTAATCCCTTAACCCCAGTCCACCGACTAGCTAACATCGAGCAATTTTTACAACCTTGCACATAACATACAATTGTTCCTATATATTGAACTCACCTTGAAATAACCGGGGTTAAAATAATAATTTGGACAGTACTTCGGATCCAAATAACCGGGGTTCTTAGTTGAAAACCGGACTTTACTCGGACAGAGTTTCGACTTGAAAATAAGATTTTCTCGGGAACTTCAGGGCGTCGGGGCTTGTTTCAGATTTCGGGGATGATAACGGGACTTCTGGGGGTTAAAAGTGGCTAAAAATGGGAGTAGAGGTTGTAAAAGTGTGAAAATGAGCAAACATTTCCGGAGACCTTCGCATCCCTTATATAGGGTGCGAAGCACCTTACTACGCGTGGCGTAGATCCTCGGTACGCTGGGCGTACGCGAGGTGTTGCATGCTCGGTTCCCGGGTCTCAGACGTGGCTTCTATGTGGCGATCATGCGAAGGTGGACTACGTGGCTGACTTCGGACCGGATACGTGCGAGGTACGCTGGGCGTAACCTCGTGTACGCGGGGCATACGGCCTCGGATAAGGATTTGATTTTTCCTTTATTTTTATTTAATAACTTCAAAAATTCATATCTTTTGCGTACGAACTCCGTTTTTGACGTTCTTTATATTCACGCATATGTAAGAATATACTCTACAACTTTCGTTTAGACTCCGTCGGCCAATTTTGATTTTATTTTTTTATTATATTTTTAACAGACCGGGACAGGAAAATCTGTTAAAAATTCATAACTTCTTCATCCGACGTCCGTTTTCGTCAGACATTTTACCGTTGTACTACAAATGACGAGATCTTCAATTCTCGTTTAGGTTATATCGGCTGAATATCGCTCCATCTAAAATTCGAGTTTTTAGCTGTCTGCTGCTAATCCGAAACTTAGAAAAATCATAACTTCCTCATACGAAGTCAGATTTTGGCGTTCTTTTTATCGAACTTCTCGGTTTAATGAATACTAAGACTTTCATTTAGATTACTAAGGTTAAAAAGTAGTTTATCAAAAACTCACTTTTTACGTCATTCGGCGCCGTGCCGGTTTTGTCGCGAATCTTCGATTGTTCATAACTTCTTCGTTATAACTCGGATTTCGACGAGGTTTTCGCCTAAATGTTTCTAACGAGATTATCTACAACTTTCAATAATAAAATTTTACTTATTTCAAATTTTATATTTTTGCTATATTTCACTATTTAGCTTTTAATTGGAATCTCATAAGACTTCCAATATTTTATGAGTGATTCTAAACATAGTTTTACTCCATTTCTAGTAAAAACTATCTGTTAGAACTCAACACTCAATTTATCATAGTATTTCACAATTTTATTTATTACAAAACATGTATGTTACATTATCCATGTCAGAACCGTCAGCCAAACGAAAACAACAACAACAATCGCAACAACCTTAACAACAACACCAATAATGAGACCAGTCACACCTGGTATGGGTATGGAGGAACCGATCACTTCAGGCGCAATTTCCCCAACGATAACAATCAAGGAGCAGAAGGATCGGAAATGGTCCTGACCTTGGGTCAAGGCGAAGCAGTCCAAGACCCAACGGTTGTTATTGGTACGTTCCCACTTAACAACTCTTTCGCTTACCTCTTATTCAATAGTAAAGCTGAGTGAAGCTTTGTTAGTAACATATTCAAACACTTACTAAAACCACAACCCTGGAGGCTAAACTAAGCCTTAACAGTGGAGATACCTAAGGGGAAAACCGAATCAACCAAAGATAATTATGTAGGGAACACCTTAACACTAAACAACCATTCATTTCAAATAAAAATTTAATGCTAGTAAATATTAGGAGTTTTGATGTGATAATCGGCATGGTTGGGTTAAGCCCCCACCATGCTGATGTTATATGTTGCGAGAAGGCCGTTTGCCTTTACCTTCCCAATCACGAAACTCTAAAAATCCATGGTGATAAACCTGGCACCAAATCCTCGTCCTATCTCGTGCATCAAGGCACAGAAGTGCCTGCACCAGAAGAACTACGTTTTCCTCACTCTTGATGTGGACAAGACCAAGGAGGAAGTAAGCATACAAGGTATTCCAGTAGCATGCGATTTTCCGGATGTATTTCCTGAAGAACTTCAGCGAATGCCTCCAGAAAGGGAGGTTGAATTTCAAATCGACCTAATACCGGGAGCCACATCAATTGCCAATTCACCCTATAGGTTGACTTCCGCCGAAATTCACAAGTTATCCAGTCAATCAAGAAAATTTCTGAGCAAAGGATTCATCAGACCAAGCTTCTCACCCTGGAGAGCTCCGGTCTTGTTCTTCAAGAAGACGGATCCTTCAGAAGGTACATCGATTTTAGGAAATTGAATAAGCTCCCAATCAAAAATCGATACCCACTCCCTCGGACTGACGATCTATTTGGCCAGCTCCAAGGAGCTAGTTACTTCTCTAAAATAGATCCAAGAACCGGTTATCATCAACTTCGAGTCCGAGAAGATGACATTCCAAAAATTGCCTTCCGAACTCGTCGCGACCATTTCAAATTCATTGTGATACCCTTCGGTCTAACGAATGCTCCCACTCTATTCATGGACCCTAAGAACCAAGTTTTCTCAACTACTCCTAGTCAACCTTTTCATTATTTTCATCAATACATACTCGTCTGCTCATGAAACAAGAAAAAACACTGTCAGCATCTACGACCAGCCTTGAAAGCATCAAAGTCGGAGAATATCGCGAAGAAAGCACTGCATGGATGGTTAAAACTCTCGAAGTCGAAAGACGAAGCTTATTGTTATAAGAGTTGAGTTGGGCGTTATCTGGGTGATCGTCGATAGGTTAACCCAATCTGCCCATTTCTTGCTAGTACAGAAATCAAACAAGACGAAAAGGTTAGCTTGGATCTATATCGAGGAGATCGTGAGACTCCATGAAATATCAGTATCTATTATCTCAGATCAAGATAATGAAATTACTTTAAGATTTTGACAGTCGCTTCAGAAGGCTATGGGAACATAGCTAGACATGAGCGTTGTTTACCACCCTCAAACCAAGAGCTAAAGCAAACGGGCCATTAAACCTCTCGAAGTCATGCTCCAAGTCTGGGAGTTTGAATTCAAAAAAAAAAAATAGGATACCCAGTTGCCTTTGATTGAATTCTCATACCATAACGGCTATAACATGAGCATCAAGGTTGCTCCTTTTGAGACTCTTTATGGTCGTAAATGTAGATCACTCATCAGTACTCTCACCGGACCAGAAAACCATTCGCGAAACAATAGAGAAGATAATCGAAAATCTGAACTCGACTTCAAGCATCTTGAGACAGACAGAAGAGTTATGCTGTCAAATGATAAAAACCTTTGGAATTCCAAGTTGAAGGTCGAGTATTAATGAAAGTTTTTCCTTAGAAAGGAATGATTCACTTTAGGAAACGATAAAACTAAACCTGTAATACATTGGACTGTTTGAGATTCTTGCCTGGATTGGTCTAATGGCTTATAGGCTGCAGCTGCTTGTAGAGCTCAGCAACATACACCCTGTGTCCCACGTTTCAAATTTGAAAAAGTGTGTATTTGATGAAACGCTTGTTATACCTTTAGAAGAGATCAAAATAAACAAGAATCTCTTGTTCGTCAAAGAACCAGTCGAGGTATTGATAGGGAGGTAAAGCATACAAAACAAAGCCGCATTTTGATTGTCAAGGTCCGATGGAACGCTAAACGTGGACCGGAATTCACATGGGAACGCAAGGACCAGATGAAGTAGAAGTACCCTCACATATTCTCTCAATTATGAACCTACCTTTCGGAATAATATCGGGACGAAATTCCCTCTAACGGGGGGATGATGTCACAACTAGCATTTTTGCTAGGAAAAATTCTACTCGTGTAACACCGTAAAAATTAAGACAATTTCTCACTTTTTAAAACCATATAAATTCATTCATAATTACTTTCAAGAAAACATTGTATCAACATTATTTCATTACAAATCCAAAGATCAAATCATAATAAACTCCGCGGGTGTGTGTATAGATCATGCCGACGCCTTCCCGCGATCGTCACTGGTACCTAAAACACATAACACATAACACTGTAAGTATAAACGCTTAGTGAGTTCCTCATAATACCACTTTAACACATATTAGCCATTCGAGGCTATAACTCTGTTGACCCTTTGGTTAATGTGTCTCAGTGGGACCCTCCAGCCCCAACTCTCTGTGGGCCCTTTGGCCGTAACTCTATGGACCCACTGGTCCTACTCTGTAAACTCTGAATCATGCATATCACATATTACCATAAATCACAACACATAAATAACATGCAAATACACTAGCACATAACTCTAAAATACACTGTCACATAACTCTGTTACCACACTAGGTAAAGTATAGTGAGAAGACTCACCTCAGATGTCTCGGTAAATCTATGACTCGGTAGAAATACGATCTAGCCTCCGCCTAATCACATAAAGTAAATACTCTCATAAATATAACTCTTGGGACTAGAATCAACCCTCTCTTGGCACCCTCAGAAGGGTAAAAGACCATTTTACCCCTCTCTTGGCTCAAAGGCCCCATTGTTGACCAAACCCTAAAAGTCAACAAAAGTCAACGGTCAAACTTTGACCCAACTCGTCGAGTGCACTTGAGAGACTCGACGAGTCTACACGTGTCCACTATCTCTCTAGTCTCGCTTGGCACGTCGAGTCTTTCCCCTTGCTCGACGAGTTACACCTGGCATGAATCGCGGGGCCACCCCGACTCAACTCGCCGAGTCTGAAGATCAACTCGGTGAGCTCCGCCTTGAACTCCAGTCCTCTATCCCCCCTCTGACTCACCGAGTCATTCCCCCAACAAGGCAAGTTACTTACTGAGTGATTTACGGGAAAACCTAACCCTACTCATCGAGTCTGCCGTTGGACTCGGCGAGTTCATGCCATGCACAAACTCAACTGACCTCCTGAGGTCAAATCTGTTCCTTTGATCCATAGATCTGACCTTCCCAAGCCTAATAATCATGTAAAGCTCGGATCTTGACACTCATGTGACGTCTAGGAGGTTTCACTTGGTGATTTAGCCCCAAAAACAACATCCTAAGCTCATTACCTCCATGGCTCAACATAAGGCAAACTGGAATAAGCTCTTTAGACCACTATGGGTCCAGATCTGAAGTCTCAATATGAATAGGGGCCATACTCTCACAATTCATTCCAATAAAGGACATAAAAACTCTACATCTATGGATTCCTTCAACAAAACAGATAAAGGGGCGACATAATACCTCAAAGATGAAGTCTTTTGCTCAAAATCCCCAGATGCACAACCTCCTTGGTCTCCTCTAAGCTGGAATCACCTCCTTCTTGCAAGAATCAACCACAAAGATCAAGAAATGGCTCCTTTCCTCTCATAAACACTCTAGCTCTTTTAGGGTTCCTCTCTGGGGTTTGGTAGCCACAAATGACGGCCCTAAGGGCCTTTAAATAGGTGCCAAACGTGGGAAATTAGGGTTTCATTAAACAGCACGGACTCGCCGAGTCCACTCATGAACTTGCCGAGTCCGGTCATTAATCCGGATAAGAATTCGCGACCCTACTCGGCAAGTCTAAGCACTAACTTGCCGAGTCCCTCCACAAACTCCAAAATAAATGAATAAAATAATATACCTGGGAATCCAGATGTTACAATTATCCCCCACTAGAATCAGACTTCGTCCTCGAAGTCTCACTCTACAAACAACTCTGGATGCTGCTCACGCATTTCTCGCTCTGGCTCCCAAGTCAACTCTGACCCTTTCCGATGTTGCCACTGGACCTGCACCAAAGGCACTTCCTTGTTCCTCAGAACCTTGATCTTCTGATCCCTAATCGCCACCGATCTCTCAACATAGTTCAGGCTCGCATCTACCTAAATATCCTCTAATGGTACCACTGCCGACTCGTCGGCTATACACTTTCTCAG
The DNA here is from genome assembly GCF_002870075.4 of Lactuca sativa. Classification (NCBI taxonomy): domain Eukaryota; kingdom Viridiplantae; phylum Streptophyta; class Magnoliopsida; order Asterales; family Asteraceae; genus Lactuca; species Lactuca sativa. The sequence continues at coordinate 251,329,064 of NC_056630.2, forward strand.
CTGCGACACGTGGAAGGTGTCATGAATCTGACCCAACTCTCCAGGTAGCTCCAAACGGTAGGCTACCCTACCTACTCTCGCGATCATCCTGAAAGAGTCAATATATCGGGGCCCCAGCTTGCCCCTCTTCCTGAATCGGATCACTCCTTTCCAAGGAGAGACCTTCAAGAGCACGAAGTCGCCGACCTGAAATTCGGCTCGGACCGGCGCCTGTCCGCATAACTCTTCTGGCGACTCTGAGCGTTCAACAATCTCTGTCTGACCTGTTGTATCTGCACTATCGTCTGAAGCACGATCTCTGTACTACCCATCACACGTTGCCCTACCTCTCCCCAGCAAATGGGGGTCCGACACCTCCTCCCATACAACAGCTCAAAGGGTGGCGTACCAATGCTCGAATGATGGTTGTTGTTGTAGGAAAACTCTGCCAAGGGAAAATACGTGTCCCAACTCCCGCAGAAATCTAACACACAGGCTTGAAGCATGTCCTCGAGCGTCTGAATCGTCCGCTCAGTCTGTGGGTGGTATGTGGTACTAAAATGCAGCCTCGTACCCAATTCCTCATAAAATTTCTTCCAGAATCTGGAAGTGAAATGCACATCTTGATCTGAGACAATCGAGATCGGCACTCCATGCCGCGATACCACCGCCCTCATGTACATCTCTGCCAACCTCTTAGCGGAAGAGCTCTCACTGATAGCAAGGAAATGAGCGCTCTTCGTCAACCTGTCTACAATCACCCAAATTGCATCGACACCCCTCGCAGTCCTCGAAAATTTGGTGATAAAATCCATAGTAATTTGTTCCCACTTCCACTTGAGAACCTCTAATGGCTGCAACTTACCATGCGGTCTCTGGTGCTCGGCCTTAACCCTACAACAGGTTAGGCACCTCTCAGCGAACCACGCGACGTCCCTCTTCATACAGGGCCACCAATACTCCCTATTCAGGTCCAAATACATCTTAGTGGCCCCGGGATGGATCGAGAACTTCGATCGATGTGCCTCTTCCATCAAAATGGTATGCGTCCCGTCCACAAACGGTACCCAAATCCAACCCTGAAATGTTATAAGCCCCCGGCTATCGGTAACGAACTCCGATACCTGCCCGATAACTCGCTCTCTCTTATGGTTTTCTGGTCTCACGGCCTCAGCCCGGGCCCCTCGAATGGTGTCCAACACCGGAGTCATCACTATCAATCTCATGCAAACGTCTCGAATCGGGACGCTCTCCACCCTACGGCTCAAGGCATTGGCTACCACGTTAGCCTTACCCGGGTGGTATAGGATCTCACAATCATAATCCTTTACCACGTCTAACCATCACCTCTATCGCATATTCAGGTTGGGCTGGTCCATCAAGTACTTCAGGCTCTTGTGATCTGTGTATATGGTACACCGGACCCCATATAGATAGTGAGGCCAGATCTTGAGGGCGAGCTATCACATGCCCCCTTTGCATAAGCACCGATCCCAAACCTGATATCGACGCATCACAATACACCATGAAATGCTCCATTGACTCCGGAAGGGATAACACCGGGGCTTCACATAGTCTCTGGAAAAGTGTCTCGAAGGAGGCCTGCTGCTCTGGGCCCCATGAAAAAGCTACACCCTTCCGGGTCACCTTGGTGAGTGGCACGACAATCTTGGAGAAATCTCTGATAAATCTCCGGTAATAGCTTGCCAATCCTAGGAAACTCCTGATCTCTGTAGGTGACCTTGGCACCTCCCAACTCATCACCGCCTCGATCTTGGCCGGATTGACCAATATCCCTTTCTGTTTAACGAGGTTCCCTAGGAACTGGACCTCTCGTAACCAGAAATCACACTTGGAGAATTTGGCATATAGCCTCTCCGATCTCAAAACTCTGAGGATCTCCCTCAAATGCTCCTTGTGCTGCTCTCTGGATCTCGAATACACCAATATGTCGTCGATGAACACGATCACGGAGCGATCCAACATCGGCCTGCACACTCTTTTCATGAGATCCATGAACACTGTCGGTGCATTGGTGAGCCCGAAAGACATCACCACGAACTCGTAATGCCCGTAACGAGTCCTGAATGTTGTCTTCTGGATGTCCTCATCTCGCACCCTCACCTGATGATATCCAGACCTCAAATCGATCTTGGAGAACCAAGATGCTCCCTGTAACTGATCGAACAAATCGTAGATCCTCGGCAACGGGTAACGGTTCTTGACCGTCAACTTGTTCAACTCCCGGTAATCAATGCACATCTGGTGTGAACCATCATTTTTCTTGACAAACAGGATAGAAACTCCCCATAGCGAGCTACTCGGCCGAATAAACCCCTTCCCTAGCAGCTCCTGAAGCCGCGAGGATAACTCCTGCATCTCTGGAGGCGCAAGGCGATGGGGTGTCTTAGCGATAGGCGCAGCCCCCGAAACCAAATCGATACTGAACTCAACCTGCCTCTCGGGAGGCACACCCGACAACTCCTCCGGAAATACATCTGGCAACTCACGCACTATCGGGACCTCATCAACTGACCTCGGTCTCTCTGAATCAACCCTCGTATCCATCATATACGCTACAAATCCCTTACAGCTCTGCTGTAGACTCTGTCTCGCTCTAGCGGCTGAACAAAATGCTGACCCATATCGTGTACCCTCGCCGTACACCGTAAGAACTCCCCCACTAGGGTCTCGTATGGTCACCATCTATCGCTCGCAGTAGATAACCGCTCCAAATCTGCTCAACCAGTCCATACCGACAATGACACAGACATCTCCCATCGCGATAGGAACTAAGTCAATCGGAAACTCCACACCGAAAATCTCGAGTACACAACCTCGAATCACCTCTGTGGCATACATCGCTCTCTCATCAGCTATGGAAACTCTCTGAGGTCGACTCAACACCTCTTGACTAATACTGATGTGCTGGCTAAAATCCAAAGATACAAAAGATCGACTCGCACCCGAGTCAAATAACACTAAGGCAGGTACGGAACTCACAAGAAAAGTACCTACGCATATCATAATATAAGCACAATATCTCAACATAAAAATAAATACATGAAAGAATACATACCAGCCATGACATTGGGCGCTGCACGGACCTCTTCCACAGTCAACTGGAAGGCTCTCCACCGTGCCTTCGGTGCCTCGGCCTTCGCGAGCCGACTATCCGTAGCTCTCACTGCATCAGGGGCAGATCCCTGAGATGCTCCCTGCGCTGTCCCTCGGAACTGTGGACACTCTGCCTTCCGGTGTCCGGTCTGGTAGCAGTGAAAACATACTGCAAACCCCTTGGGGGCAATCCTTGGCCATATGCCCCTCCTTGCCACATTTGTAGCAAGACCCTGCTCTGCACACCCCATCGTGGCTCTTGCCACACTTGCCACAAGTGCGGCCCTTCTGGCTCCCAGATCTCGAATCAGCGGGCTTGGCCCGCTTGGCAGCCGGCTGGGATTGTGTCGGTCGCCGATCCCTCCCCTAAGACTCAGCCTCCTCCCTAGCCTGGGTCTCCAGCTCTATCTCCCTCTTCCGGGCAGTTGCCTGAAGCCCAGAAAATGTCTGGTACGTCGAGTTCGCCACGAACTCTCGTATATCTCTCCTCAACACACTTAGATATCGGCTCATACAAGCCTTCTCAGAGGACACGTGCTCTGGGTAGAACATTGCCCTCTCATGGAACATCCGAGTAATCGCTGTAACAGACTCGGTACCCTGCTTGAGGGTCAGAAACTCCTGTGCCAATCGCTCCCTCTCTACCTGGGGAATGTACTCGTCTCGAAACACAGCAGTGAACCTCTCCCAGGTCACTGTAGTGCGCGTGTAGTGCGCCGTCACAAATTTCCAAGTGTCTGGGGCATTAAGAAGGGAAAAGGTCTACAATTGGATATGACTAAAAGGATTAAACAGTTGTCAAGGACAGTTGGAAGTATAGTGATAATTTTGGAAGGGCCATATTGACATAATCTGTAAAGAGGAAACTCTTGTTCAGAAGCGATAGTCAAAATGGAATCTGGAAATGTTTCAAAGTTCAAAATTATTCAATCTGTGTAAGATTAGGAAACTTAATGCAGGAAGGATGTTTCCAAGGATCTGATCTCCTTTGGAATGCTCTGTAATGGTTGTTGTCAAGTCTTTCTGACTTTGTGCATAATCGTTACAAGAGGATCAATGCATATAAGTTTAGAATCTAACAGATTTCAGTAAATGGCATGAATTTGGAATTCTTGCATTTGCAGTAAGGATTTGGGACTATGAAAGAGGATCATTGGAGTTATGTTCAATTGATCTAATTCACAAAGTGAAGATCATATACAAACATAGTATGCATACTTGGTGTATGGCATGACTAGTGTTTACAAAACATAGTGTACATGCTTGGAGCATGGGATAACTATTGTTTTAAATTCAAGAATAAAGTTGATAACTGAAACAGTATACAATGAATAATGTGTAATCATATGGTGATAAATAGAAGGTGTTTTATTTATATTCATAAGTTCTGAGACCATATTGGATTCAATTATTATTGTGTTTCATTTTGAATGTTTTGACTTCCAGAATAAACTAGGTTATTCTTCCGGAATGACTAAGTTATTCAAACCATCCACAGTCGGTCATATTTTGGAAGTAGATATGAATCAAGACTGTCATGGGTTGGCTTGTAGAGATCTAAGATGTTGGACAAAGGGCTACAATACTCATGAGTGCTCATAAGTTCTGAGTATTGGATTCAACCCGCGCTCATTGGAATCACTTCATGGATTTTATCACGAGTGATCATGAGACGATAATATCTTATATTCTTCAAACCTAGAGATATGAGTTGTTACTATGAGTTGATAGTACATTGATTGCACGAAAACGCATTGGTAACTCGATATTAGAAAACGTGTCTTTGTGTATGATTCAACAAGTAGTAGAACAAGCCATATGAGTCGAAGTTTATCCATTCCTTTTACCTTCGGGATAAAAGCGATATCTGTGGGCCCCTTGATGATTTGATGATGACAAATGGAAGTGCTCGGCCGGGCCAAGACTGATTTGATTTGTTCAATTAGTCAGTCGTCATGAATCGGAAATCGGGAAACAACAGATGGACAGAGAGAATGATTTATAATCCATGTCTCAGTCCATCTGATATCTAGAATGGAGGAATATATGATCCCTTATCTAATGGACAAGTCATTAACAAAGGTCAGAGTTCATCCACAAGGTCAGAGTCCGACGGAAGCTTTTGAGAGCTACGATTGCCAGTCATTGACATACACAATAGTAGTTTTAGACTTATCCAAGTAGGAGACTGTTGGATTAATGTCTAAGTCCATAACTATAATTGGTAAGACTTGACCCGACCCGACATGGTCCATTTGGGTTGCATGGCATCATGCACTTGGATAGACTAAATGAGAGAAATAAGACACTTACGGTTATTAATATATTATAAGTTCTAGTATATTAATAATAAGAATAATAAGATTATTTAATTAGTATTGATCAAGAATTAATCTAGGATTAATTAAGTGATCAAAAGAAGACTAATTAAATATATGGGTTGATTGTGTAAATCATCCATACTTATATAGTGGGCTAATGCTCCATGGATTATCTAGTTGCACTAAAACCCATATGATGCTCCTTGGATGCTCCACGGTGTTTTTGTATCCATGGATCATGGAAATGAAAGGCCATGTTAATTAGGGTATACATGGTGTAACCCTAACTATATATGCATCTTATTCTTGACCAAAATCGGCCACTAGTGTGTGTAATAGAAGGGCTAGCCGATTTCATGAAGAATGGGTTTCTCTCAAGTCATTTCATGTGTATTTGGTGTTGTGTGAACCATTTGAGGTGTCACACTTGAGGCACTAGGCACTCAAGCTTCATGAAGACATTCTACATCAAAGAGGTATGTATTCTATCTTTTTATATTCATTGTTTTGTATGCTAGATTAGGATAATACCTTGGATGTTCATAATTGTATGTATAATAGAGAAAACATAGATCCAAGGTATTTAGGGTTGCATGTACACTTAGGAGTGTTAGAATGCTCAAACCCAACAGTGGTATCAGAGCCTAGGTTTGTTTTCTTGTTATACTTGCAAAAGTAGCTGAAAAAATTGAGTTTTGATGCTGTCTGCACAACAGACTCGCCGAGTCGAAGGTAAAATGCATCCAACTCGCCGAGTTGGACCCCCATACAGCATAAATTCGACTTTTTTGGCTGGAAATGGACTAGGAACATTACCCTAAGATGTTTTTGGACTTATAAACTTGTTTTTGATGTGGTAATGTTCATGCTAATCCAATTTCTAAGATAATTGTCATAATTTCAAGATTTGTATTAGTTTGTATGTTGTTGGGTCGTATTTTGTATTGCGTCTATTGGGCTCGTTAGTTAGTCTAATATGTATCTCCGGTATGGGCTTGTCAATCCGTGAGTTTTGTAGGGTTTAGTATATATAGGTGCTTGCATGCATCTTAGAAAAGAGGGGACGATCAGTAACGATTAGAGTTTTATTATTCAGCAAAGTCATCGTTCTTGTTTTGTAACCCTAATATCCTCTACAACGGAAGTTCTTAGTCGAGCTCTGTTGAGGATTGAGTAATCTAATCATTCAACACATCTTGATTCATACTTGGGTTATTTACTGTTTTTATATTCTTCGCTTACCTGTTACAAAGATCTAATCGATCATCAAGTTAATTAATAACTTATCAATTGGTATCAGAGCAGGAGGCTGTGTAATTCATACACATCTTTTCTGTGAAAAAGTTTGCGATTAGGGTTATTCCGCATTAACTAATATTTATTGAGCCGTCATTCCATAATTGACGTAACTCGACATTTATTTGTTTGCCCTAATATTATTCATTACAAGTCTGATCTTTCAAACAAGTTAAATGATCAAGCATGGACGAGTCACAATCAAATCCCATCAACATCTCAAACAGCATCGGATCAACGACAAAGATTCCTATTCTTTACACCCAGGATTATGAAGTCTGGGCACATCACTTCGAAGATTATGTCATCGGATCTGAAGACAATGGATATCTTATTTGGGAAGCAATCGTATCTGGACCATTTGCTCATTCTGCAATGTCAAAAATCATTAAAACTCAGAAAGAGTACAGCGATCTGTTAAAGGACGTAAAGGATGTTGCTCAAGACGAAAAGGAAAAGTTTCAGTGCAACATTAAAGCATTGAGACTAATTCGTTTCGCTCTTCAATCCAATACGTTCAGGCTAGTGAGTTCATGCAACACTGCTAAAGAAATATGGGATAGGCTGCGAGAGCTATATTCCACAGATGAAGATCTGGAGCATTCCATTCAGACCTTACTTTTGTCTGAGTTTGGCAAATTTAAGCAGAGTCCTGATGAAACTGTTACTCGGACGTTCGATCGCTTCAATCATCTTCTTAGTAAGATGATCAAACACGATATAGAAAGGAAGCTGATTGAACAAAAGGTTACCTTTTTGAATGGCCTTAGATCTGAGTGGAGAGCGGTAGTGTCCACTGTTAAAGCTCACGAGCAATTTAAATCTTATTCATTGGAAAAGCTGGTAGGGATTCTGAAATCCCAAGAAAAGATTGTCTTGCAAGAGAAAAATGTGGTTTCAAGCTTGGGTTCATTGGCCCTTCTGTCTAAAAGCAAAAGTGTGGTAGAGGATGAAGATCTCAACTTAGAAGATTATGATCTTACCTCTGATGATTATGCAATGATGGTGTCAAATCCAAAGAGGTTCATTAAGAAAAGGTTCCCTACCAATAAGAACCGAAATTGGCAGGGAAGCTATAGTTCTGAAAAGGTCAGGGAGGAACCGCAGGCAGAAGAACCAAAGAAAGAAGCGAAAGTTGAAGGAGATTCTGGTGTGAACTGCTACTACTGTGGAGGAAAGAACCACTATGCCAAAGACTGTGTCCTTAAGAAAATGGAAGAGAAGGATGAAGAAAATGATGAAGAGGCTGTGTTGATGAAAAAGATTGAAGAGATCAAGAGAAAGAAAGCTACTGCTAACCCTTCAATGAATGCTTTAATTGTGCAGGGTTCGACAGCGGATGATGAGTTCGGTGGCGTGCAGATCTGGTCAACCGACTCAGAGGATGATGAAGTCAGGAAGCCATCTCATGGAAAAGCTTATGTGGCTAGAGGTGAAGAAAGCAGTGGGAAGTGCTTGATGGTGACGGATGTATCTCAAATGAGGGGATACAATACAGACGGTGGGAATGAAGAAACAAAGGAGCGAGAGGACTTATGCTTCACAGCAAAACCTCTCAGCGTGCAGTTCAATGAGCTTGATGAATTAATCAAGAAGGTACAATCCGTTTTTGTTTCATTCAAAGTCCCACAAAATTCATATGAAAAAGAATTAAAAAGCTTAAACTCAAGAATCTCAAATCTAGATAGTAGTTTAACTCAAACACGGGTCACCAATTGTAACCTAACTGACCAAATAAGCAGGGTATCATCAAAGAGTGAGGAACGGAGGATGTGGATAGAGCTGAAGGATTCGGAGCTGATTAAATCCAAAGATGAAAACATTTATTTACAAAGAGACAATTTGAAACTTTTGAAACAAAGAAATGTGTTTTGTTTAATTGCTAAGCGTCTTTATTCTAACATCACTCAACTTCATTTGAACTGTGAAATAGGCCAGAAAATCCATCGCATGATTTTGCCCTTCCTTGAATTTAAGGAGGATGAAATCGACGCTGAAGCATATAATTGTGAAAGTGTAGTTTTGTCTGATGATGTGAATCCGACTTATATGTATGGTCTGGACAAAATCGAGTCTTTTATAAAGTCCAAGGACCATAAGGACATGCTGAAAAACCTTTATTATGGATTGCATTACACGAAATATCCTCCTGTTCTTGAAGGGTATTGTGATGCAAAATGGATTTCCAATACTTCAGATGCAAAATCGACAAATGGATATGTGCTCACTCTTGGTGGAGTTGCTATCTCTTGGAAATCATCTAAGAAAACTGTGAATACTCGTTCTACAATGGAAGCAGAGTTTGTTGCTTTTGAAAAAGTTGCTGAAGAAGCTGAATGGCTCAAAAACTTCCTAGAAGGTATTCCTCTGTGGCCTCAACTTGTTACTGTCATTGCCATACATTGTAACAGTATGGATACACTTACTAGAGAGCAAATTCATATATACAATGGCAAGTCGAAACACATTAGGCGCAGACATATTACAATAAGAGATTTGCTAAAGAATGGAATCATTTCCCTTATTTACATAAAGTCAAAGGAAAATACAGCTAATCCCTTGACAAAAGGCCTTAGTAGAGAGCAAGTTCTCTTCACATCAGGGGGAATGGGCTTAAAGCCAACACTATGAGTCACCACTTGGCGGAAACCAATCTTAGCAACATTGGAGATCCCATGGTCTAGGTTCAATAGGAAAACTAGTTGGGGAAGACTCAAAGAAGCACCAACACAAAGGTATGCTCACTCCTATGATATTTACTTTGTGTTTTTTCCGTTGACGATAAAGGGATGAATTCTTTAGTGTTAATAATGCTGATAGCTTTTATAGTGGAATAATACGGATTATTCCATATTAGCATTACCTATGTGAGATGGATGTGAGGTCGCATCTTTGGGAGATGGTATGGCTAAGCTCTCTAAAACTCTCATGAAGAAAGGATTGTTAAAGACCGAAATGAACACAATGGTAAGAAATAATCTATGCTTAGATATGATATGTGTGATACTTCTTGCTTTTATTCTACTATAAAAAGTGGTTAGTTCAAGACTCTGGTTCACGACCCACAATGTAGATCCAAGTATTACTCACTATGAAAGGTTCAAGTTTTACAACACCTATTCAAATGCATGTCATATCTTACTTCCCTTATTTGAATATCAAAGTTCACTTATTTTCTATTCAAATGTGGGGTATTCTTAGAGTTTGAATAGAAAATGTGGGGTATTGTCGCAACTCTGCTTTACAAATATACAATGTGGGACTTATCCCACATTGGTGGAAGAGAAAACCTTCTCCCACCTTATATGTCTTATCCCACTCACTTAAACAAATGGATCAAGTAATGGGTGAAGCATATTGGGCTTGGTTTGTGGTATTGGACTAGCCTAATTGGACTAAAAATGGGCTAATATCAAGAGAATATTTAATGGTCAAAATATGGGCCTTGGGCCTTGGGGCTCTTGGGGTCTTCCTGATTAAATAAGTATATATATATTTTTTTAATTATGAAATTAATTTTTATTTTTATCAAATTCATAATCACTAAATGACAGGTATTTGGAAGTTATTATCGGTTTTGACAGTTTTTAACTGTCATTATCAATACCTATAAATACATGTTTTCTGTCATTTGGGAGGGGTTACATATACAATCACCACAAATTCTCTTCAAAATTCGTTCTTCCTGAAGATGAAGGGGACATAGAAATTTCGACAGATTCAAGATTACTTCTTCGATTGATTGTTGTATCCTCTAGACAGATCCCTACCAGGGAAATTTCTGTCTGAGGACACTACAATTAGCAGGCCTTAATGTACATAATTTCATTTTTGTGTTTCTGTTGTAAACATAAATCTTCAAGTATGTTTTCTATAAACTGATTCTTGTATATTACACACACACACACAAACACACACACACACACACACATATATATATATATATATATATATTCAATTTCTTTTGTTTTATTTCTATTAGTCTTGTTGATCGTATACTTGTGTCATAACAATCTAAGACAGAAATCAAAGAGTGAAGAATGGATCAAAATTTCAGCATCAAAACACATGGGAAAAGCCTGAGAAATTAAAAGGCTCAGATTTTCGGAGATGGCAACAAAAGATGTTGTTTTATCTCAAAAATCTTCATGTTTCCAATGTTCTCACTAATGATTCTCCCACTCCTCCCAGAAGGACCAACTATTGCAGAAGGAGTAACACCACCCACTGCAGCCCAATTGGCAAACACTAAAGGGCTGTGGAAACTTGGAACACAAATGAATATAATTGCAGAATTTATATTGTAAATGCCCTAGATGATTCTCTCTATGATATCTGCTCTACCATCACTACTGCAACAGTGATATGGGAATCATTGGAAAAGAAATATAAAATAGAAGCAAGATGTTCTAAGAAATTTGTGATTGGAAAGTTCATGAATTTCAAGATGGTGAATACCAAATCTGTCCTCAAACAAGTGGAGGAAATTCAAGTCATTGCACATGATCTTGAAGTTGAAGGTATGGGTATAAACTCTAACTTTCTTGTTGGTTCAATCACTGAAAAACTTCTTCCCTCTTGGAAGAATTTCAAATTATATCTTAAACACTTAACTAATGACATGAGTTTTGAGCAACTTGTGTTGAGAATTCGTGTGGAAGAAGATAACAGATTGAATGACAAGGCAGATGCAAATTCCTTGGAACCAAGTGCAAACATTGTTGGAGAAGAAAGTACTTCAAGGACAAAGCAAAACAACAAGAAAGGGAAGCAAGGCCCCAAAAACTCCTCCAAAGACGGTAAAAATCATGGCCCAAACAAGAAGAATTTCAAGAAGAACTCTGGTCCATGCTATGTTTGTGGCAAAACTGGACACAAGGCCAAATATTGCAGATTCAGGAGGGGTCAAGGAGGTAACAATGGAGGGAACAATGGAAACAATGGTAGTAATTATGGTGGAGGTAATTCTAGTCAAGCCAACATGGTTGAATCACCAAATCAGTTTGTTGTAGTGATTCAAACCAACATAGTTAGCAATTGTGTGGATTAGTGGATCGACACTGGAGCCACAAGGCACATTTGCAACTCCCGAACCATGTTTTCTACATACCACAAAGTCTCGGATACTGCACCAATGTTTATGGGAAATGGCTCTACTGCAAAAGTTGAAGGAAAGGGAAAAGTGAAGCTGCAACTGACTTCTGAAAAAGAACTTATTTTAAGTGATGTTTTACATGTTCCTGAAATTACTAAGAATTTGATTTCTTGTCCTATTCTTAGTAACAAAGGTTTCAAACTTGTATTTGAATCTGATAATTTGTTCTCACCAAGGGTGGGATGTATGTTGGGAAGGGATACCTTAGTGAGGGTCTCTTCAAAGTCAATGTCTTACCTTTCTACTATGGTGTTGAAACACCAAACAAGGATGTAACCAATGTTAATGCTAATGCAATAATGGGCACTACTAGCCCCGCTTCTATGTATATGCATGATCCTTCATTTTTGTGGCATTATCATTTGGGACATGTCAATTTTCGTTCTATTCAAAGAATGGAAAAACTTGGCATATTACCAAAATGTTCATTAGATAAAAACATAAAATATGAGGTTTGTGTAGAATCAAAATTTTCACAACATCCTCATAAATCAGTTGAAAAATCTAATGAAATACTTGGCTTAATTCACTCTGATTTACGTGATTTTAGAGCAACACCTACAAGAGGAGGAAACAATTATTATATATCTTTTATTGATGATTGCAGCAAGTATTGTTATATTTATTTTTTTTTAAATAGCAAGGATGAAGCCTTGAATTCTTTTAAGAATTACGAGGTTGAAGTTGAAAATCAACTTGATAAAAATATCAAAATTCTAAGATCTGATCGAGGAAAAGAATATGAATCCAAAAACTTTGCTGAATTTTGTTCTTTAAATGGTATTATACATCAAACAACTGCTCCATATACTCCTCAACAAAATGGAGTGGCAGAAAGAAAGAATAGAACATTGAAAAACATGATTAATTCAATGTTAATTACTTCTGGAGCACCACATAATCTGTGGGGAGAAGCATGTCTTGCAGCAAATACAATACTTAATAAAATTCCTCATAAAAAGAGTGATAAATCACCCTATCATCTGTGGAAATGGAGGTTACCCTCTTATAAAAGGATGAAAGTGTCGGGTTGCCTTGCTAAGGTACAAGTACCTCTTCCTAAGAGGACTAAACTTGGACCAAAAACCATAGATTGCATCTATCTTGGCCCCGCCGTGAATAGTTGTGACAACCCGGAATTTCTATTCTGAACAATCATTCACTTCAATAGAAATCAAAATTGTTCCTGCTATCTGTTAAGCATTTTGGAGTCAGTTTAAGTGTTTTAAAGCTTAGTACTTCAAGGAGTAACAGGAGAGAGGATGCACTAGGTTCATTTTTCATCATTTTCGCAAAATCTCCAAGAGTTAGGAGTTTTTGGCCCAAATAGTGTTTGGACCGAAAACCCCCATGAGTATATATATGACACTTAGCCATATTTGTCCATTTTCACTCTTTCAAGAACAAGAATCAAAATCCTCTCAAGTATCATCCGATTTTTTCTTCTAAATCTTTTAAATGTAAGTGTTTCTTGCCCTATCTAGTTGATTCCTTCCATATTCAAGTGTTTTTACATGATTTCATCCATGAAATCATTTCATTTGTGTAGATCTTCAAGTGTTCTTAGTTACACCAAGAACACCAAGAACACACACTATTGTTTTGGGCCGAAAACACCCTTCTTTGCTTCCATATTCTAAGTATCTATCTCTTATACTTGTTATCTAGTAAGGATACTTAATTTAGAGCCTTGAAATTGTCATTTTTCCAAGAACAAAAGGGGTTTTCGGTTAGTGCATCTCCTTAAACCGAAAACCCTAAAGAAAGGTGTCTTTATGACTTTAAGCCTTCTTAATGCTTAGTATTGAGTCTAGAACACTTATTTGCTTGTTGAAAGCCCTTGGAAATCACGTTATACATCAAAGAACAAGAGTTTTCGGCCAAACTTTGGACCAAAAACCTCATGGACCGAAAGCCATATGGACCGAAAACCACAAGAAACATACCACTTGGACCAAAAAAAACTCCCTTAAGTGGCTATACAACCCTTAGATGCAACCCTTGGTACTTCTAGCACGTGAATCAAAGTGTTTTTCCATATCCTAGGGTGTCCTAACTTGATTAATTAGTTGTTAATTGACTAACTAGATACATATATGTTTATTATACGATAACTAGGATCATTGTGTGTGTTCAAGTCTTCACTTGACACCAAGCACCTTGTCTGACACTTCCGAACAAACCACTCACTACAGCTGAGTTCATACCCCTTAATTAACCTTTGAAATGCTTTTAAATGTTTTTAAATGCTTTATAGGGGGAATACAAGTTGAACAATGTTAGTTATTAGATCAATCACATGTGATTAATAACTAACATACAAATGGATTTTCCATGCTTTAAACTGGTTGACCAAACAAATAACTTCAAACTGTTTATCATATTATTTTACATGTCAAACTCTTTATCAAATTCACTTTTCAATACTAAACCTTTCTTTTATAGTCTTTAAACTTATATATTGTTAAAACCATGTCTACTACATATATAGTTATATAAATAAGGTTTGAAGGACTTAGGAGAGATAACCCACTTTACTTCCTGTCCTTGTTTGGTTGTGGTCTTAAGGTACCTGGTTGTTTGTCCGAGTGTCGTTGAATCCTTAGTTATATATTATGTATATATGTATAGATATAAAGACTTTTATCTCAGTTCAGTATGTTCAGTCACACAAACAAGTCTACTAATAAACTATAATAGGTATAGTTTAGGGTTATACTACTTACTACTTCTAGTTCAATGAAGCATACAAGAGTCAGTTCATTCATGAATCATTACTTATTACTATGAGAACGTATACAACTATACTATGATGGGAACATATACAACTATACTATGATGAGAACATATACAACTATGATATGATGAGAACATATACAACGATACTACGATGAGAAACAATACATTACATATACAAGTATACTTTGACATAAATGTGATCCACTGTATCGAAGCATGCCTTCATTGTCATGGCCCGAATTGTAACAAGAATCTCCTGGATGGAGAGCATGAGTTTGCGTATAGATCTATACTGGATTGACTATCCTACACCTTGCTACTAACTACAGCGAGACCTGCAGGTCTTCGGGTGCCAAATGTCATACCTTTTGACGACTTACATTGTCTTATTTCATAGTCGATAGTATGGTACAATTAATCACATAATACCTTAATATAAATCCAGTTTAAGGTAGTTAGTATAGCAGTAGTTCCTATAATACAATACTACAGTACTACATTAATTTACCTTTTACATTTATTTGGTGATTACTTCACTTAAACATTAATGTACAAACTATATTTTGATAATGATAGTTACACTTGGGAAAATTACACACTTTTACAAGAAACAAACATACAAAACAGTTGTGCCTTGGTAGAAGGCTAGTTTTAGTAGAAAATATAGGATTTTCTAGGAGTTACAAACTTTTACACTCACCTACAAGCATTCAATACTTTTCCTACAAACGTTTAGAAACTCGTACTTCAAACAATGGTTCAAACATTTTGATACAAACATAGACACTAAATACTTATGAACTCACCAGTTTAAATGCTGATAAACTCTTTCAAAATAACTTTTATTCTCAAGTCATCATTAGACAGGTACCGATGCCAGCTTTTGAGGTGATGGAGCGCATTCAAGACTCATCTTGTCTTTTGATTCATGTTTTGGTGTCTTATATACTACAGAACACACTTGTATTAAAATTATATATTTAATGCAATGGATGATGTTGTTTACTTGTTTACTATTATGCTGTGTTATGATACTTTACATGACGTCCTCCGCCTAAGAACATTTCCGTCGTTCTTGGTTTTTGGGTGTGACAGATTGGTATCAGAGCATTGTTTATAGTGAATTGAGTATATTAACCCAAAAAAGATATACTAACTATAAACACAATGGGATTAAAACACTCTGACTAAGAGTCCATACTTTTAAATAATAAAATATTTAATTAAGTATACAAGTCTGCATTCATACTAAAATCAGTGTCACAATGACAAATACGAAAGTATTACGATTGTTGAATATCACAAGTAAGCTCGAGGATGTATGATCAGTCCTGGGAGTGGCATAGCCTGATCAACTATGCTAGTTCGAGGAGTGATTAGCTTATGCCCTAGAATGGTTGTGATATGGCAACAAGTCTAAAAACTTACCAACACTACCACAATGAAAGCACTAGAAAAGAACATAAGTTTAAAATACTATAGGAGTATTTTGTGTTACTATAATTACATATCTGAGAACTAAAAAGGTCTCTATCAAGTAGGTCAATTGTCGTTAAGTGCATACGCTAAGGTTATATGAAATTTAGGTGTTATAGACTCAGAATCTGTGATCTTTGCTTTACTTCCTATCCTTGTTTGGTTGTGGATTTGGAGTTAGGACCACTTATTCGAAGGTCTATCCTACTTCGAATTCATATAACTGGTATACACTACACAAATATTGACATAACTGATAAAGATCCTCTTATAATTATCTGAAGTAGTACGTATATTTTTATAAGATTCTTATACCCCTTTTCTCACGTAGATATCATGGTTGGATTTCATCATGACGACCCATACTTTCCACCCATGGCAATGTTGGATGGCTTGAGGCAGAGTCCGATGATGAGAATCAAATCCCTTTGGATGATCATCACGCAGAAGGCTTCTCGAATGGATTTGACTCCGAGCCAAAAGTCAACAACCTACCCTCAGTAGGTCAAACCCCAATTAACAACCCCCGACCAGCGTTTCAGGGTCCCACACCCTTGTGGACAACAAACTTGAATCGCTGGAGCGGCGAACAAGGTCAACCCTTACCCTACAACGGGGACCAAAGCTTTTAAAACATAAGCAAGGGTGGCTCGACTGATCGAGCCCTACCCATCTTGGTCCGTAGGATTGCTCCGAATGTGGAGCAAGGTCAGGCAGCCATCGGCCGAGTAGTGGAGATTGGTGCCAACACTGGTGTCAACACGGTCCGCATTCGCCATCTCGAAGAGGTGATGGAAAGGGCCAGAAGGAATAATGAGACTCTGCAGCAACAACCAGCTGCCTTCCGAGCTGAAGTCATAGAACTTAGAGTTCGCCAGAGGGCTCATGAACGACACCTCCAAGAAGTAGTCCGTCAGATGGAAGACCTTAGGGTTCACCCGAGGAATTCCCATCGCCGTTAAAAGATGTCTAGCACATCTATTCTTTTGATTAAGGAATAGCCTTTCGTATTTGTGCTCTATGAAGCACTTGTCTATAAAATATTCCTATCTTTCAGTACACTATCTAGTCTACTAAGCTGTCAAACATTTTCTCTCATATGGTTTGATGTAAGACCTACTGTTAGGTCGTTTTTCCCAAACTCGTTTACATCAGTAATACCAATAATATTGATAGTTATCTAACCTGTTGGAAAAATCTATACTCTTGTGTTTTTCCTACTCTTCTGCTATACTGCTATTTCAAAACATACACCCATTCAACTATTGGACTATGGCGATTTAGCCCATAGAACACTCTCACCATGCTTATAATTGATTCTAACCACCATGTACATCTTTCCTTTAAACTTATAGCTGAAGGATGCCTCCTCGCAAATCAACAAGGTGTAATCCTCCGAGCACTCCAACTCTAATACCACCTCCTCCGCAATTCGATGTGGCAGCTCTGAATGCTGTAGTGGCTGCGGCTGTGGCTAAGGCCATGGCTTAATATCATTCCACTGATGCCAGCAGAGGTGGAACCCATTCAACTATTGGACTATGGCGATTTAGCCCATAGAACACTCTCACCATGCTTATAATTGATTCTAACCACCATGTACATCTTTCCTTTAAACTTATAGCTGAAGGATGCCTCCTCGCAAATCAACAAGGTGTAATCCTCCGAGCACTCCAACTCTAATACCACCTCCTCCGCAATTCGATGTGGCAGCTCTGAATGCTGTAGTGGCTACGGCTGTGGCTAAGGCCATGGCTTAATATCATTCCACTGATGCCAGTAGAGGTGGAACCCTGGTTAACTCTACTCAAGGTGAACTGTAACGACCAAAATTTCAAAACAATTAAAACTTTTCAAAAACCACTCATTTTAATAACGTTGTTACAAAAGGTTTTCAATACATTATTTAACAGAGTATTTTTCCCAGGTTCAAATCATAAAACACCAACGCGGGGAACGGTACGATCACGCCTTTGCCTTGCCACAGACTCCTGAGAACCTGAAACATAAAACCACAACTGTAAGCCCGAAAGCTTAGTGAGATACCCCCAAAAATACCAACCACCATTACGCCCTTCCAGGCCACGACCTTCCGGTCCAAAACATATCGCCTTCCGGCCCATAACATATTGCCTTCCGGCCCATGACACATCGCCTTCCGGCATCACCACGAACTCGTAATGTCCGTAACGAGTTCGGAAGGCGGTCTTCGGCACATCCTCCTCTAGCACTCGTAACTGGTGATATCCGGATCTCAGATCAATCTTAGAAAAATAGTTCGCCCCTTGCAGTTGGTCGAATAGATCATCTATGCGTGGTAGAGGATAACGATTCTTGACCGTCAGTTTGTTGAGTTCTCTGTAGTCAATACACATACGGAAGGATCCGTCCTTCTTCTTAACGAACAAGACCGGTGCTCCCCAAGGTGAGAAACTCGGTCTTATAAAGCCCTTGCTGAGCAGTTCGTTAAGTTGACCAGAGAGTTCCTGCATCTCAGCTGGTGCTAAACGGTAGGGCGACTTGGCTACTGGGGTAGCTCCTGGGACTAAGTCGATTCTGAACTCGACTTGTCGTTGCGGAGGTAATCCGGGTAGCTCTTCTGGGAAAATGTCGGGGAAGTCGCTCACTACTGGGAGGTTCTTTAGTTCTTTCGTTTCTAGGTTCGTGTCGACGACGTGAGCAAGGAATGCGTGGTATTCCTTACGCAGGTATTTCTGTGCTTGAATACTTGATATGATGCGAAGACTTGCACCGGGTTTGTCGCCATAGACTATAAGAGTTTCGTTAGACGGAAGGTTTAGACGGACTGCTTTCTCGAAGCACATGATGTCGGCATGATGAAGGCTTAACCAATCCATGCCAACGATAACGTCGAAACTTTTTATTGAGACTGGCATGCGGTCGAATGGAAATGAATGGTTATCTAGAGTTAGGGTACAACCTAAGTATATGCTACTCGTATTTTCAGTTTTTCCATTAGCCATTTCTACTGTGAATAGTTCTTTGAGTGCGTGCGGTGGTTGATTAAGCATGCGAGCAAATTTATGGTTTACGAAGCTTCGCTCCGCTCCACTATCGAACAGAATGCATGCATAGGAGTTATCGAGGAGGAACGTACCAGTTACTACTGTCGGGTCAGCAACTGCTTCCCCGTGGCCTATAGCCAGTACCCTCCCTGCTCCTCCAGCATTCCTCGCTTTGGGGCAGTCCCTCTTAAAGTGACCTGATTCGCCACATCCATAGCAAGTTGGGCTCGCACCTGAGCCAGGAACTTGGGAGATCGGTTGTGCCGGGAACTTACAGAATCGGACGGTGTGTCCTTTCCTGTTGCAGTTAGAGCACTGCAATTCACGGCAGGGGCCGTTGTGGTGGTAGCTGCATTTGTTGCACTTGGGCGAACTTCCAGCATACCGACTCACCGGAGCAGTAGTAGTAGCAGTAGGGGTTACTGCGGCATGAATTGCCACCAATTGCTGCTTTTTGGCAGCCTGCTGCTTCTTCCTTTCATCCCAGAATTTCCGCTTAGTATCGATGGGTTTGGAGGGTTCGGGGATGGCTAGGGTGGTTGTGGTTGCAGGGGTTTTGACTCCATGGTCAATGAGTCGTTGTGCCAATCGTTTGGCACTGTCGAAGGTAGCGGGGTTTGACGCTAGCACATTCCCCTGATACGGAGGCACTAGCCCCCATATGTACCTCTCGATCTTCTTCCCCTCGGTGGGAACCATATTGGGGCAGAGGGCCACCAGCTCGCTGAATCGGGCAGTATAAGCGACCACATTGGTGCCCTTCATCGACAGGTTCCAGAGTTCCTGCTTCAGTTTCTGGATCTCGCCCCTCGGGCAGTATTCCTCAGTCATGAGGTCTTTCATTGTTTCCCAGCCCATGTCGTTGGCTACGACGAGAGTTAGGGCTTTGACGTGGCCGTTCCACCACGTTAGGGCTTTACCCTCAAAGGTGCATGCGGCATATTTCACTTTGCACGCAGCAGGGCATGAACAGATTTCGAAGACTGATTCAGTCTTCTCGAACCATTGCGAGAGAGCAATGACTCCGCCGGTGCCATAGAAAGGCTTCGGATTGCAGTTTGTAAAATCCTTGTAAGAGCACTCCCTTGAGCGCACAGGGATTTCGATCGGGATAGATTCCACAGGGGTTCCACCTCTGCTGGCATCAGAAGAGTGATACTGAGCCATGGCAGTTGCCACTGCTGCAGCTACGACAGTATTCAGGGCTATAGTATCGATGACCGGAGGCGGAGGAGGTGGTGGAGGTGTAGGATTATTCCTATTCCTGGGAGACTTGCGAGGAGGCATCCTTCAGCTATAAGTTTATAAAGATAAGAAAGATGGTAAGAATCAATTTGTAAGCAACGTGAGAGTGACACATGGACTAACTAACCATAGTCCAACAGTTGAAAGAGTGTTTGAAACCATAATAAGAAATATTAGTAGGAAAACACAAGTGTATAGATTTTTCCCAGATAGATAGATCTCAAAAATACTGGTATTACTGATGTGATAAGTTCAGGGAAAATCGACCTAACAGTAGGTCAGACATCATACCATATAGAAAAGTTTGATAGTTCTTAGATTTCAAATTTTGAGTAAGGAAAGTTAGAAACATTTTACACACAAGTGCTACTTGAAGCACAGATGTTAAAGTCTATCCTTTAGTTAAAAGACGGAGATGTACTAGACATCAACCAACGGCGATGGGAAAATCCCGGGCGAGTACTGCGGTCGGACACTTGACGAAACACCTCTTGAAGGTGTCGATCCTGAGTCCTCTGACGAGCTCGAAGCTCCAAGATTTCAGCTCGTGAGGCGGCCAACTGCTACTGCAGGGTTTTATTTGTCCTCCGGGTCCGTTCCATGTCTTCTTCAAGACGGCGGATGTGGACTGTGTTGACACCTGAATCGGCATCAATCTCTATGACCCGGTCGACGGCTGCTCCACCTTGCTCGACAATACGAGCTATTCTGCGGATAAGGACAGGCAGAGCTCGGTCAGTAGAGCCACCATCGCTGACGTTTGTAAAAGGTTCGGTCCCCAAAGTATGGTAAGGGTTGACCCTGATCATCACTCCAGCGGTTCAGGTTGTTTGCCCACATGGGTGTAGGACCTGGAAATGCTGGTCGAGGGTTGTTGTTCGGGGCTTGACCTACAATCGGTAGGTTGTTGACTTCAGGCTCGGAGTCGGATCCATCTGAAAAGCCTTCTGCGAGGTGATCATCCAAAGGGATTGGATGATCAACTTCGGACTCTTAATCGATCCACCCGGCATTGCCTTTATTGGGAAAGTACGGGTCGCCATGATGGATATCTAGCCATCATGATCTACGCGAGAATAGAGGTATAAGAATATAGTATACGTGTAACTAGTAGCACAAAATACTCCTATAGTATTTTAAGTTTAAGTTCTATTGATCTTCTTGTGGTATTGTTGGTAAGTTTTTAGACTTGTTAACCTATCACAACCATTCTAAGGCATGTGCTAATCACTCCTAGGATCAGCATAGTTGATCAGGCTATGCCATTCCCAGGACTGACCATACATCCCCGAGCTCACTTGTGATATTTAACAATCGTAATACTTTTGTTCTTGTCATTGTGACACTTATTTTAGTATGAATGCAGACTAGTATACTTAGTTAAATATTTTATTATTTAAAGTATAGACTCTTGGTCAGAGTTTAATCCCTAATGGGTTTATAGTTTAGTATATCTTTTATGGGTTGATATACTCAATTCACTATAAACAATGCTCTGATACCAATCTGTCACACCCCAAAACCAAGAACGGCGGAAACGTTCTGGGGCGGAGGACGTCATATAAGGTAATCACAACACAGTAAATGTAAATAGGCAAACAACATCATCCATTGCATTAAATATATAAATTTAATACATGCGTGTTCTGTACAGTTTTAGACACCAAAAATATAACGTATATCAAAATGATAAAATGATGAGTCTTGAGTACGTTCCATCATCTCAAAAGCTGGCATCGGTACCTGTCTACTGATGACCTGAGAATACAAGTTATTTTGAAAGAGTTTATCAGCATTAAGCTGGTGAGTTCATAAGTATTTTGGTGTCAATGTTCGTTGTCAAAAACGTTTGAACCTGTCTCAATGTATAAGTTTGTAAAAATGTAAGTAAATGTTTAAAAGTGTTTGCAAAAGTTTGAATCTCTCAGAAAATCCTATATTTTCTATAAAAGTAACCTTCTACCAAGGCTTAACTGTTTTGTAAACTCGTCTGTTGTAAAAGTGTGTAATTACCCAAGTATAACTATCATTTGATAAAATATAGTTTGTACATTAATGCTTAAGTGAGATTATCACCAAAATATGTATTGGGTAAATCATTGTAGTACTGTAGCTTTGTATAATAAGAACTACTGTTGTCCTAATTACTACTACCTTAAACCGGATTTATATTAAGGTATAATGTGATAATTGCACCATACTATCGACTGATAACAACGACATAAAGAACGGTCGTAATAACGGAATGACGTTTGGCACCCGCAGACCTGCAGGTCCGGCTGTAGCTAGCAGCAAGGTGTAGGATAGTCAATCCAGTATAGATCTATACGCAAACTCAACGCTCTCCCTCCAAGAGAATTCTGGCTACAACTCGGGCCATGACATTTAAGGCATGCTCCGATACAGTGGATAACATTTGTTATCGTATTCTTGCATATGTGATGAAATGTTTCTTGTTCTAGTATAGTTGTATATGTTCTCATAGTATAGTTGTATATATTCTCTTCCTAGTATAGACTCATGAATGAACTGACTCATTGATCTAGCAGTTGTAATAGTATGGTTCTGTGTTACCCCGATGGTAACTTGTTAACGGTGCGTCTAGTACGTATGATTATGGAAGTACTTTTATGTCTATATATGTATATTTGATATGTAATTAACATGGAAACAACCTTCGGATGGTCACCCAAAATCCCACCAGACCACATCCAAATCGAGGAAAAGGAAATAGGGTGGATGGCCTTCCTAAGCCCTTTAAACATTATTTATACGTCTATACATATATGGGCATGCAATTCATAATATAAAAGCATAAATAAGTATTTATAAGACATTTGAAACATAAGTATTATTTTTAAAGAAAGATTGACTTGATGTCAATCTATAAAACAATTTGAAGGCGTAGATTTGATTAAAACAGATTAAGTATAAGGAACATTTGTTTAAATCACAGTTGCAGTGTAAATTCGAAAAGTAAATGGGTTTGGAAAACATTTAGAAGTAAAACAGTTTGATAGACAGTTTGAATAGTGATAAAATCACTGGTTTCCCTAGTTATTAATCACACGTGATTAATGCAATCACATGTGATTGAAACAATAACTATAAGTATTTAACTTGTATCCCCCCCCCCCTTGAAAGCATATAAAAGCATTTAGAATATTTAAAAAGGTTGATTAAGGGGTATGAAACTCACTTGATTGATTGAAGAAAGCGAGATGGAAAACCGGGCAGAGTTTCGTCTCGGAAAACGGATTTTTCTCGGGATTCTCGGGAATCTCGGGAGTAAAATCGACCTTCGGGACTTGAGCCAAAAAGACCAGAAATTCGGGTTTGAACGGACACGGAAAACGAGGCAAAGTTGAGAGAGAGAGAGAGGAGAGAAATGAGCCCTTTTCTTTGAAACCCTCGCATCCTATTTATAGTAAGGCTGGTCTGCCTCGGTACGCGGGGCGTACGCTCGTACGCAGCGCGTACGCGCACGTCATGCATGACCGAAGCCTCGACTGCCTCGGCCTCGGATGGGACGGGTTGCTGGGTACGCGGGTCGGATGGGACGGCGGGTCCGACGGGTCGGGGCTTCGGACGGGTCGGACGGGTCGGTTTCTTCGGATAGCGCGACGTGGACGATCCGAGGCCAATCCTCTCGGTTACGCAGGGCGTACAGGAGTACGCAGCGAGTACCTCGGATGAGGACGCTGACTCCCCTTCGGATAATATCTGAATTTTGATTAAAATAAATAATTAATTTATTTAATAAACTTCAAAAATTCATATCTTCTTCATACGAACTCCGTTTTCGATGGTCTTTATATCCTCGCATAGGTGAGACTACGCTCTACAACTTTCGTTTAGACTCCGCTGGCAAATTCCAAAATTATTTATTTATTATTTATTAAAAACCCATCGTGTTTAAGGAATTTCTTTGAAAATTCATAACTTCTTTATCTGATGTCGGTTTTTGCCAGACTTTTTACCGTTGGAATACCATTGTCGAGACCTTCGATTCTCGTTTAGGTCATTCCGGCCAAAAGTCGCTCGATTTCCGATTCGAGTTTTTAGCTGTCTGTTGCTAAGCCGAACTTGGAAAAATCATAACTTCGCTATATGAAGTCGGATTTGGGCGTTCTTTTCACGTACGATCATGGTTCAAAGACATTTAATCATAGAAGGAAATTAAATAGAACTTATTTGTACATTTTATTATGAAAGTAAATTTTATTATTCAGAAGTGGTTACAATACTTGACCCACTTTGGTCGATACAAAGAGTTGAAATATCGGGTTGTCACATCCGGCCCACAACATGTAATGCCTTCCGGCCCACAACATATAATGCCTTCCGGCCCATAACGTAATGCCTTCCGGCCCGTATTCCGTAATATCATAACAACAAATACCACTCGGATTCCCATCCGATAAAGGGTCGGCCTCGGTGCCGTAGACCCCGTTGATATAGTGAGGATAACTCACCTCGCGATTGCCGACACTCTGAACCGAAGAAGCAGACTCTCGAATCACCAACTCACCGCAAATCCCGAACTAACCATCATCACAAAATAAACATAGGGTCAATCATACTTTCACTTATCGGGCCAGAACCAAAGTCCCAATCTCATCCAAAATCCCGCATTGACCCAATTTACTAAATTGGGGCCACCTCACCAAATGGGCCTAGATCCAATATTCATAATATTAATTGGACCCAAAATACTCTATTCCTAATTTCCAGACTTGGCCCAAACACCACAACCCACAAATGGCCCAACACAAAGGCCCAAAAGGAAGTCCACAGGAGGAGCACGCGGGGCGTACTCTCCTTGGTACGTGGGGCGTACTGCATTGACTCGCAAAGGACAATCGGGGAACCGGACCGTTACGCGGGGCGTACTACACCGTTACACGGGGCGTAACTGCCAAAAATATTAAGTCCTTCTTACAGCTTAATGGCTTAAGCTCTTAAGCCCAAACTACAGATCCATGTGCCAAATATGATTAGAAATCATAAAGTCTCAGGCTTTATTATTGGGGACGTCCTTTAGCTCTTAATCCAAGGTCTTAATCCATTAAGACCCACATAACTCATACATGGAATAGCTACAGCCCTTGGGACCTCATTTTTATCACTCAAGACCTCTCCAAAGGTCTGAAAGGACAGATACACTTGACCAAATCGGACTATGCAACAAGATGAAGACTTTTGGGACAAGAATAATAACAAAGCTTCAAAATACATAGATCTATGCAATATGAGGGTCAAGCAAGAAGCTTTATACCTTAAACCAGCTCCAAAGGGTGGAATTTCTTCAGATCCACAAGTTCCACACGTTCTTCTTCTTCTTTGACAACTTCCCTTTTCTCCTTCAAGCCCTTCTTTTGCCAATACAAGCTTCTCAAGGTCAAACACACTCAAATATGGAGGGAATACGAGATTAGGGTTTCTCTGAGGTTGAAGATGAGTGTAAGGAGGCTGAGGGGTGAACCATCTTATTCCTTATATAGTGGCTGACCCTAAAAATAGGGTTTGGGATTCCTGTGAGTACGCGGGGCGTACCTCCCTGGTACGCGGGGCGTACTCACCCGGCCAACGCGCATATCATCCTCCCATTACGCTGGGCGTACGTCCAGCTTACACTGGGCGTACCCAGCCACCTTTCAAAGCACAAAAGCATGCATGCATGCCATGCATGCGTGAGACCATTTCCTTCTTAATCCACAAAGAACTATAAACAATGATCAACTTCGAGGCACCGCAACTCCTCTAATCTACTCCCACTCTCAAATAACTTTACCTTTATACGAGGGTGACGAGAAGCCTAATACTTCTCACACATACACCCGTCCGAAAACCTTCTCGGATGAAGCTTGTTTCTCGAAAGGGACCAGAATTACCCTTCCTCTTAAATCTCAGGGACTTATAATTGCACACTCGGAGAACGAGGTGTTACAATTCTCCCCCAGTTAAATTAGGCTTCGCCCTCGAAGCCTGCAGCAACTCTAATTCAGAACTTCCCCTGCAATGCACTAGCTGGCACTAACCAAACCAGGTCCCTCAAGGTACAACCATCGACACCCGAAACTCACTTCCTCCTTTCTTACGGTGTTCTGACCACCGTCTCAAGCCGGGCACCGACTGTACCCTCGGATAATCACACTCAGCAACCGAGAATTACCCATGAAGCATCACTGCCCCAACTCCCAACAAGCACTCGACCCATAAGGGCTAGAAAGCCATGAACCATCGGATCCCCGATCTGAATCCCACTCTATCCATTCCGTGCCGACGGAGAGACCCATTCTCAATCTCTGAGTAACTCCCCCGAGTTCTCCTCTTGCAATCACATACACATGCTGAACTTTTTCCAGTACCCTCAGGTTGGGAAAACCTGATACACTAATGATATCCTCCAACACCCCCCCCCAGGATGAACCACTACTACATATCCAATACCCTGATCAGAATCACACTGAGAGCTCAAGACTCTCTCCCTGCATCCCTTCCGAGTCTTTTGGCTCTACATCTGCGGAATTCCTCCCGCGTTCTCAGCAGACATCCCATCATGATGTTATTCCATACCATCATCGCAATCGCGCTGCTCAAAAACCTTACTCGAATTACTCTGATCATAACCCTGCCCTGCCGCTTTCACTTCCGTGAACTTGCACTCCCTCTCGGGTTACACACCTCTCTCACTTCCTTTTCCAAGGAATCCACTTAGCCATCATGCCACCCAAACAAGTGCCAAGGTGCTCGCCCAATGCTACACCACCTTTTTAGCGTATCCGCTATCCATGCAACACACATACTCTAGCTCTCATAGCAGGGGCTCTCAAGCCCATGCACTATCTCAACTCATCAGATCACTACCTGGGGCCAGACCTTCCAATGCAATCACACTGCAACATCCACAATCCGCAATCCCAAACTGATCCAACAATACCAGCAGAGTCTCCAGCATGACTGGACCGACTCACATAACACATATTAGCCACTCGAGGCTATATCTCTGTGGGTCCGTACACCCAAACTCTGTGAACCCTCAGGTTCTAACTCTGGGAACCTTCCGGTTCCAACTCTATAAACATGCACAACATAAATCCCATAGGATTAATGCAGTACAACACATCACGTACATAAAGCATACAGATACTCTAATCACATAACCCCCGGTTACCTACTAAAACTTGATCCCGGCCTGCTTCCAGGCCTCCACAATCGAATGCCCTAGGTCTGTATCCCGCCCCGCATGCCCGACACTCGCTCCTATCAGCCTATACCCTAGGCTGACAGATCACTATTGAATCCCAACAGCTAAGCACCCTCAAATACTCATCGATCTCCCGTAAAATTCTCCAATTCTCCCCCACTTAAAGCACTGACTAACAACCACCGGTCGCCATTAACGACCTTCCAGAACAACCCCGCACAAAGAGAACACTTACACACTGACTGCTTCCCACAAGCATATGCAACCCTCAGCAAAACACATTTCCTCACTGATCAATCCGCTCAAAAAGAATCCGATCTCCAATTGTCCACTCCACGACTGCAGATGCTACCCGACATTCAACCCAATGTCGCATCTCCACTAATAGCCCTCACGAAAGATAACCAACGATAGCACAAACACCAAATTATAACCATACCAAACCCTCAGGTTCAACGGATACCAAAACGAAAACCCGAAACCCAAATCCATAACCAAAAACTCCAACCCGCAAAACGACGAATACCGCATTGTAAAGCACACAAAGATACCAGCACAAACAAAACACCGCAATAATCGTAAGATAACAAGACATCATGAAAGAAACATACACGTAGCTGCATCCGGCACTGCTCTGACCTCCTCTGCCGCAAGCTGATAAGCACGACCCTGAGCCCCTGGGGGCTCCACTCCACCCTGACCTCCACCTGAATTCCTCAAAGTGGCCGGTGCTGGAGCCTGCACCGATCCTGCAGAAAGTTGTGGACAGTTGACCCTCAAATGTCCAACCTGACGACAATGGTAACAAATCCTCAAATCCCAAACCGGCACTGACTGCCGACAATCCCGCGCATGGTGCCCCTCCTTTCCGCACTTGCGGCATGCACCACCGGACCAACAAACTCCGGTGTGACCCCTCCCACACTTCCCACAAGTGTGGCCGCTCCGATCCTCCACTCTAACATCAACGATCCTGGACCGTTTCGGCGCCGGCTGCGACTGCATCGGAGCCTGCCTCAACTCACGCGACTGCAACTCAACCTCTAACTCACGCCGCCTAGCGGCCTCCTGCAACTCCAACAAGGTCTCGCACCTCTGCACAGACACGAACTGTCTGATATCCCCCTTGAGCATACTCAGATATCGGGACATCTGAGCCTGCTCCGAAGCGAACTCAGGGCAAAACATCGCCCTCTTAGTGAACATCCTGGTGATCTCAGTCACCGACTCTGATTCCTGCTTCAGCTCAAGGAACTCCCGAGCCAATCTCTCCCTCTCATCCCGCGGAACATAGCGAGTGCTGAACATCTCTCTGAACTGATCCCATGAAATCGCAGCCCTCTGCGCATCTGAATATGACCCCGTGGTCAATCTCCACCAATCTTTCGCCCCGAGCCTCAACAGGTTCAGAGCACACCTCACCCTCTAATTAGCAGGGCATAAACACGTGAGGAAACACCCCTCCACGTCTGATAACCATCTCATAGCAACAATCGGGTCCTGAACTCCATCGAATGTGGGAGGCTTCGTATAATAGAAGTCCCGATACTGAAAACCCCGACTAGCTCCTCCCCCTGCCGCTGCTACAGCCACTGTAGCCGCCACGGCAGCCGTCTCTGCGAGAGCCGCATAGCGCTCCTCAAAATACTCAACCATGGAGGTCTTGATCGACCCAAACAGTTCCGGCAACTCAGCCCGGAACAATGCAGCAACCTCATCATGCAGGATCTTGCGAATCCTCGCATCCAACTCGCTCGTGCTCATCTGATCGATAACCCCAGACGGCACCGATCCACCCGGAACTCGCTCTCCAGCTCTCGATCCTGATCCGGATCCACTCTCATCATGCCTCGGAATCTCCATACTAGAAAACACCAAACCAAATCTCAGACTCATCCCACAAACCTGGGATCCAACTCTCTCAACCCAACCCTAGAGATCATGGTTTCCCTGATACGCGTATGGGTCCTGTGCTTTCAGTAGTACGGGCCCATACTACCTTCCACACCTACCCATATTTGTATGAAGTACTACCACAATACCCTAGAGAACATGCATAACAACTATCAACCCTCACCACTAGAGGAACACTGAGAATCTCCCATAAGGGACCCTAGGCTACAGGCATCACAAATCCGGCAACATTATCATGAAATCCTGAAGATCCCTAGCCTAACTCTAGCATGCTGTTCTATCAAAACTCAAATAAACAAAAGTCATGAATGGTAAACTTGGGGTTACTTACTGGCTCCGGCTGATCGTACCTCCGCGTCCCCCTTTTACTTAATTTTGAAAACCATTTTAATTTCTCTTTTAAAACCTTCCTCGATTTGAGACTGGAGTTACACGAGTGTTCCTCCAATTCACTCAAACCAAGGCTCTGATACCAACTTGTAACGACCAAAATTTCAAAACAATTAAAACTTTTCAAAAACCACTCATTTTAATAACGTTGTTACAAAAGGTTTTCAATACATTATTTAACAGAGTATTTTTCCCAGGTTCAAATCATAAAACACCAACGCGGGGAACGGTACGATCACGCCTTTGCCTTGCCACAGACTCCTGAGAACCTGAAACATAAAACCACAACTATAAGCCCAAAAGCTTAGTGAGATACCCCCAAAAATACCAACCACCATTACGCCCTTCCAGGCCACGACCTTCCGGTCCAAAACATATCGCCTTCTGGCCCATAACATATTGCCTTCCGGCCCATGACACATCGCCTTCCGGCCCATAACATAACAGCATACATAACATAACAGAACATAGAACAGCCTTACATATCGGGTCAAACCCCAGACCAAGCAACTGTGCACATAACATATAATCATTCAACAGATCACAGTCAGCAAATCGATCAACAGATCACATAACATATCATTACCCTAACCAAGATACCGGACAAACCGGTCACTAGCATAACATCACCCTACGAATCAGTCAACATACTAATTACACACATACGCCTTTCCAGGCCATGACCTTCCGGTGTTGGGTCAAAATATGGTTTATACTTTACTTTTCTGGACATTGTATTTTTGTGTAATAATTGTGGAATTTTCGGTCTAGTTTACGGCTGAGTTTACGGCCGTAAACACCTTACGGCCGTAAACTCATTTACGGCCCATTTGTGTGTCCGGCCCATATTCTTGTATAAATAGAGGTGTTAGGGTGAGGAGTAAAATTTGATGATTGAAAAACCCTAAGGAGTTTACGGTCAGAGAGGAGAGAAACGGGAGCTTTATGTGTGTGTGAATCTTTTGTGTAAGGAACTTAATTCATATCATTAATACATTCAAGATTCAACATTCTTCTTCTTCTTCTATTTTATTTTTGCATCATCCGTTTGATTGGGATTCCGCACCATCAAACGGATTTGACTGATACACGGGCAGTTTAGGGACTTACAATTGGTATCAGAGCCAAGTTGTATCAGTAAAAAGGTTTTATTTCGTTTAAAATTTCGAATATTTTGTGTTTACGGTCCAAGCTTACGACCGTAAACACCGAGTTCTTGGGCCGTAAACTCTGTTTGGGGCATTATTTGATCTTATTTTCGAAATATTTTTGCGTTTTTGGATAGATCTCGCAAAAATAAGGGGGGTTTGTTCTTTGTGTTTTTCATAAAAAGAGGTTTTTGATCGAGTTTTGGAGCTTCAAAGTCGAATTTTCACGTTACCGGAAACTGTTTACGGCCGGAGCTTACGGCCGGAAACTGTTTACGGCCGGCGGCGGAATTGGTGTTTGCGGCTAGGGTTTCCGGAGATCTCGGCTCGGCTAGGCGGCTTGCGGATCGGACGGCTCGGCTCGAATTTGCGGCGGCTCGGAACATACGGCTCGGCTAGGGAAGCCGGCTAAACAGCAGCAAGCAACAGCAGCGCTTCAATTATAAAAAGGAAGAGACTTGCAGCCAGGAATCGATCTCGGGTCTTGAGTTCATAAGTCCAGCGCCTTTGCCAATTGATCCAGCTTGCTGGATGTTCTTCTCCTCCTGCATTTAATTCTTAAACACTCTTTTTCTCGGGTTCTAATTTCGAATTTTGACACTTTTAACCCAAAAACTCAATTTCCTTTAATTTTAAATTCCTCTTTCATATAAATAAAAAAAAAAAAATTTAATAAATAATAATAATAATAAATTTTTTTATTTCTTTATTTTTGATCTTTTATTTTTTTATTTTTAATTTTGACCTTTTATTTCAAATTTTGATTTTTAAACTTTGACTTTTTCGTTTAACTTTTAAAATTTCAAATTTAGCTTTTCGGTTTGACCTTTAAGTTTGACTTTTGAGTTTAATTTTTAAAATTTGACTTTTAAGGTTGACTAAAAAAAAAAAAAAAAAAAAAAAAAAAAAAAGGCATTTTAAATTTTACGTTTGCTTCTAGTTGTTTTTTTAATTAATTGATTTTAAAGTCTACGAGGGTCTGAAAACATGAAAGAAAGTCGTCAGGATATGTTAAGACAAAATTTCAACTTTTTTGATTATGTCCCTGGAGAAACGCTCGAAACTCAGTTGCAGCGGTTTACTACACTCACTACTGAGATGAATATAGCCGAGATCTTCTTGACTAAGTCCGAGATCAAAAAGAAGCTATTGAATTCACTTCCAAAATCGTGGGACATGGACGTGGCTGACATCAAGAAGACAAAAGATCTCAATCGTCTTAGTCTGGCTGATATAATTGAAGAACTTAACGCTTTGAATTGTCGAAAAACAATGAGTTCAGCAAACCTTCCGGTCAATGAAGTGTCGTGTTCTCATTCATGTGAAGTTTCATATTCTCAGTCATGTGAAGATACGATTAAACTTCTTCGGGAACAAATTGATTTATTAAAAGGGAAAGTTGAGGACCTGAGATATAAAGGATATCAACTCAGGAAAGGACAGAAACCCCTGAAGGCTGAATTAGAAGCTAAAACCAAGGACTTTAGGAAACTTCAGGAAGACTACAGTAACAAATGTGAAAACTATGATTATGTAGTCAAACAAAATGCTGAGCTAGTGGCTGAAGTTGAATCTTTGAAAGGAAAGTTTGAAACTGCCAAACTTGATGTTAGAAAATATGATTTCTCAAGTGAGGTGGTTGCAAATATGATAGACCAAAGCATGCAGTTTAAAAGGAATCAACACAAGGGTCTAGGGTATGATAGTGTACCTCCTCCTTACAATCATAACTACACATCCATCCCTATGAAACAAGAAGAAATTGACAGGGAGGCACATCTTAAATACGGAAAACTAGCTGGATTTGTGTCAGGAGGAGTTATTAATGTTGAAAATATTGATGTTTCTGTTTCATGTGCAGGTAAAGTAGCAGAAGATGAGAACAAGGAGAACACTATTGAACAAACAAATGTCTCTTTGAGCTCTGAGTCTGTTGCTTCGAACTCAATTGCTTCTGATAAACCTGTCGTTGAGAAATATAGGCCTCCAATTCCAGCGCAACAAAGTGCCTGTTGTAAGTGTGCATATGGGAACAACAAGAGACGAGGCAAGGATATGCCACCAGGGGCAGGAAGAGACAACTCCACAGTGAAGAAAAGGACATGTTTTCACTGTGGAACACCTGGTACACAACATATGCAACTTTATTTCTCTGTAGGAAATATATATCTGTGTGAAATATATGTGTGAAAAACTTCTCATCTGTTAGCCACATGCTGTCTCCTTTGCGCGACTTCTAATCCGACCTGGTACACAGCATATGCAACCTTCTTCTTCTCAACCCCTCTGAAGTAGTTAGCAATAGAACTCTGTATCCCTTCTCTCTCTGAATGATTGTCTGCTCACCCGGTGTAAGGAGTACTCTGGAAGTTCTTGATGGCTGGGGCATATCAGGAAGCGGGAAACACGTTCCAGTGCACCTAAAAATTGAACTCATACAGATTGTCTGTAGATCTCGCTGCTCAATTTAGGTGGACAACAATATCCTTGGTCGTCGTCAGATGAATGGTCCTTAAGATATAGTATCTAAGGAATTAGGATCAGATATAATTTTTAGGAACTTAAGTTCACTTTGTCTTGTAACAAGTAGTATGTCCTAAATAAGTCACAAATTTTTCGTGTTTAAGTGGACAACAATACCGACGATCGACCAGACAAAGATGTGAATATGGAAGGTACCGACAAGTGGATAAAGGCTGTCTAAAAACTTTGATCCCAAATCTCTCTTAAAGTTATATATCATGTTTATTTTTGTTAAATTTATTATAGTTTCTTCTAATTTAAATATTAGGGGAGAATTAAAAATTAAAAAAAAATCAGAAAAATTAAAAAATCCAAAAAAATAGTGTTATTTCTGTTTTATTTATTGTTCAGAAAAATAAAAAAAATCCAAAAATATTTTGTTTCTGTTTTAATTTGTGTGCTAAGTTTTCTTTTAGTTTTGTTTTGTCTTGAATAGTGATTTCAGGTATAGATAAGACTCATGGAGTGTGTGTTGAAGATTTCTGAGCAAAAGCTTCGTCCGTGAGCATCGAAGAATTCTTATTCGAAGGAGCAAGAAATGAAGATCATTCTTTCAACATTCAATCCTTCAACCCCAGAAGCAAGGTGAAGCTGCAATTGAAGAATATGTGACGGATTGCATTGAAGCCTCCTCAATCAGTCTGCTGCTATCTATGAACCTGCTGAAGTGATCTAGAAGATTTGTTCTCTCTGATGTTCTCTCTGAAGATTCTCAAGCTGAAAGCGCCATCTTTCAAGAATCAGTACAAGAAGCCTCCTCACCCAATGTGCGTTCAATGCCAAATTCTGAAGAAAAACCCAACCGCTCAAGATGAAGTCAATTATTGAAGATTCATATGTTCATCCTGATGCTATGAAGAAATCGAAGGTTAAAGCTGAAGCCAAGCTCTCATTGAAGATTGACAAGAAGAGCCAGCTACATTTTAGGGGGAGCTTGTTGGGTCAATTAAGAAAAGAAAGCTATAAACCAAGGGGGAGATTGTTGGGTCAAAATATGGTTTATACTTTACTTTTCTGGGCATTGTATTTTTGTGTAATAATTGTGGAATTTTCGGTCTAGTTTACGGCTGAGTTTACGGCCGTAAACACCTTACGGCCGTAAACTCATTTACGGCCCATTTGTGTGTCCGGCCCATATTCTTGTATAAATAGAGGTGTTAGGGTGAGGAGTAAAATTTGATGATTGAAAAACCCTAAGGAGTTTACGGTCAGAGAGTAGAGAAACGGGAGCTTTATGTGTGTGTGAATCTTTTGTGTAAGGAACTTAATTCATATCATTAATACATTCAAGATTCAACATTCTTCTTCTTCTTCTATTTTATTTTTGCATCATCCGTTTGATTGGGATTCCGCACCATCAAACGGATTTGACTGATACACGGGCAGTTTAGGGACTTACATCCGGTCCACATCGCAATGCCTTCCGGCCCACAACATGTAATGCCTTCCGGCCCACAACATATAATGCCTACCGGCCCATATTTCTGCAATATCATAACAACAAATACCACTCGGATTCCCATCCGATAAAGGGTCGGCCTCGGTGCCGTAGACCCTGTTGATATAGTGAGGATAACTCACCTCGCGATTGCCGACACTCCGAACCGAAGAAGCAGACTCTCGAATCACCAACTCACCGCAAATCCCGAACTAACCATCATCACAAAATAAACATAGGGTCAATCATACTTTCACTTATCGGGCCAAAACCAAAGTCCCAATCTCATCCAAAATCCCGCATTGGCCCAATTTACTAAATTGGGCCCACCTCACCAAATAGGCCTAGATCCAATATTCATAATATTAATTGGACCCAAAATACTCTATTCCTAATTTCCAGACGTGGCCCAAACACCACAACCCACAAATGGCCCAACACAAAGGCCCAAAAGGAAGTCCATAGGAGGAGTACACGGGGCGTACTCTCCTTGGTACTTGGGGCGTACTGCATTGACTCGCAAAGGACAATCGGGGTACCGGCCCGTTACGCGGGGCGTACTACACCGTTACGCAGGGCGTAACTGCCAAAACTATTAAGTCCTTCTTACAGCTTAATGGCTTAAGCTCTTAAGCCCAAACTATAGATCCATGTGCCAAATATGATTAGAAATCATAAAGTCTCAGGCTTTATTACTGGGGACGTCCTTTAGCTCTTAATCCAAGGTCTTAATCCATTAAGACCCACATAACTCATACATGGAATACCTACAGCCCTTGGGACCTCATTTTTATCACTCAAGACCTCTCCAAAGGTCTGAAAGGACAGATACACTTGACCAAATCGGACTATGCAACAAGATGAAGACTTTTGGGACAAGAATAATAACAAAGCTTCAAAATACATAGATCTATGCAATATGAGGGTCAAGCAAGAAGCTTTATACCTTAAACCAGCTCCAAAGGGTGGAATTTCTTCATATCCACAAGTTCCACACGTTCTTCTTCTTCTTTGACAACTTCCCTTTTCTCCTTTAAGCCTTTCTTTTGCCAATACAAGCTTCTCAAGGTCAAACACACTCAAATATGGAGGGAATATGAGATTAGGGTTTCTCTGAGGTTGAAGATGAGTGTAAGGAGGCTGAGGGGTGAACCATCTTATTCCTTATATAGTGGCTGACCCTAAAAATAGGGTTTGGGATTCCTGTGAGTACGCGGGGCGTACCTCCCTGGTACGCGGGGCGTACTCACCCGGCCAATGCGCATATCATCCTCCCATTACGTTGGGCGTACGTCCAGCTTACGCTGGGCGTACCCAGCCACCTTTCAAAGCACAAAAGCATGCATGCATGCCATACATGCGTGAGACCATTTCCTTCTTAATCCACAAAGAACTATAAACAATGATCAACTTCGAGGCACCGCAACTCCTCTAATCTACTCCCACTCTCAAATAACTTTACCTT
This sequence comes from Lactuca sativa, assembly GCF_002870075.4. Lineage (NCBI taxonomy): Eukaryota > Viridiplantae > Streptophyta > Magnoliopsida > Asterales > Asteraceae > Lactuca > Lactuca sativa. Next base: position 251,365,506 of record NC_056630.2, read on the forward strand.
CATACGAGGGTGACGAGAAGCCTAATACTTCTAACACATACACCTGTCCGAAACCTTCTCAGATGAAGCTCGTTTCTCGAAAGGGACCAGAATTACTCTTCCTCTTAAATCTTAGGGACTTATAATTGCACACTCGAAGAACGGGGTGTTACATGAACTCCTTGTGCACTCAAGAGAGTGCTCCTACAAGGACTTCACTAACTGTAAGCCAAAGTCCTTCAAGGGGACTAGCGGAGTCATTGCTCTCTCGCAATGATTCAAGAAGACGGATTCGGTCTTCAAGATTTGTTCCTGCCCTGCCACGATTAAGGTCAAATTGTCGCTTGCACCTTTGAGGAGAAAACCCTGACATGGTGGAACAGCCATGTCAAGTCACTCCCTCTTGTAGTGGCAAACGACATGGGCTGGGAGACTATGAAAGACCTCATGATTGAGGAGTACTGCCCGAGGGGCAAGGTCTAGAAGTTGGAACAGGAGCTGTGGAGCCTAACCATGAGGGGCTCCAACATAATCGCGTATACTGCCAGGTTCAGTGAACTGGTGGCCCTCTGCCCTAACATGGTTCCCACCGAAGGGAGAAAGATCAAAAGGTACATCTAGGGGCTGGTGCCTCCGTATCAGGGAAATGTCTGAGCTTCACACCCTACTACCTTCGACAGTGCAAAACGATTGGCACATCGACTCAACGATCATGGAGTCCAATCCCCATCATCAACAACAACCCTGGTCATCTCAGAACCCTCCAAACCCACTGACAATAAGCGGAAGTTCTGGGATGATAAGAAGAAACAAAGAGCTGCTAAAAACCAGAGAGTCATGACGGTGCATGCTGTGATCGAACCTACCGTTGCTACTACAATAAGGCAGTATGCTGGAAGTTTGCCAAAGTGCAACAAATGTAACTTCCACCACATCGGACCCTGCCGTGAAATGCAGTGCTCTAACTGCAACAAGAAAGGACACACTGTCTGTTTCTGCAAGTCTCCGACAAGGCCGATCACCCAAGTTCTCGGTGATGGTGTGGTCCAGACTTGTTACGGATGTGGCGAAGTGGGCCACTACAAAAGGGACTGCCCTAAAGCAAGAAATGCCGGTGAAGCTGGAAGAGTTTTGGCTATAGGCCACGGGGAAGCAGTTGCTGACCCTACGGTGGTGACTGGTACGTTTCTCCTTGAAAACTCTTATGCATGCATACTGTTTGAGAGTGGAGCGGAGAGAAGCTTCGTAAACCAGAAATTTGCATGCTTAATTAAACGACAACCGCGCGCACTTAAAGAACCATTCACTGTAGAAATGGCTAATGGGAAAACTGAGAGCACAAATAGCATATACATAGGATGTACCCTAACTCTAGATAGCCATTCATTTCCAGTCGACCTCATGTCGGTCTCGATTAAAAGCTTCGACGTCATTATCCGCATGGATTGGTTGAGTCGTCATCGCGCCGACATCATGTGCTACGAGAAAGCAGCCCGTCTAAACCCCCCGGGTAACGAAACTCTTATCATCTACGAAGACAAACCTGGCATGAGTCTTCGTATCATCTCAAGTATTCAATCATGGAAGTATCTATGTAAGGAATATCGTGCATTCCTTGCTCATGTTGTCGATACAAATCTAGAAACGAAAGAACTAATGAACATCCCAGTAGTGAGCGACTTTCCCGACATCTTTCCAGAAGAACTACCTGGGTTACCTCCACAATGACAAGTCGAGTTCAGAATCGACTTAGTCCCAGGAGCTACCCCAGTAGCCAAATCGCCCTACCGCTTAGCACTAGTGGAGATGCAGGAACTATCTGGTCAACTTAATGAACTACTCAGCAAGGGCTTTATAAGACCAAGCTTCTCACCCTGGGGAGCACCGGTCTTGTTCGTTAAGAAGAAGACGGATCATTCCGTATGTGTATCGACTACAGAGAACTCAACAAACTGACGGTCAAAAATCGTTACCCTCTGCCTCGCATAGACGATTTATTTGACCAACTGCAAGGGGCGAGTTACTTTTCCAAAATTGATCTAAGATCCGGATATCACCAGTTACGAGTGCTAGAGGAGGATGTTCCAAAGACAGCCTTCCGAACTCGTTACGGACACTACGGGTTCGTGGTGATGCCATTCGGATTGACCAATGCTCCCGCAGTGTTCATGGATTTAATGAATATTGTATGTCGTCCTTACTTGGACCAGTTCGTCATTGTCTTCATTGATGACATCATGATCTACTCTCGAAGTAAGGAAGAGCATGACGATCACCTACGGCAAGTTCTAGGAACTTTACGAACGGAGAAGCTCTATGCGAAGTTCTCTAAATGTAAATTTTGGATCCGAAGAGTCGAATTCTTAGAACACGTGGTTAGCGAAGAGGGAATCCACGTGGACCCATCCAAAATTAAGGCCATTGAGAACTGGTCAGCACCGAAGACACCTACATAAATTCGTCAATTTCTAGGTCTCGCTGGCTACTACCGTAGGTTCATACAGAACTTCTCCCGGATTGCGAAACCTCTTACTACACTGACCCAAAAAGGAGTGGCCTTTGACTGGGAAGAGAAATAAGAAAAAACGTTTTAAACACTGAAACGAGCCTTATGCACCGCACCGATACTATCCCTTCCCAAGGGGATAGAAGACTCCGTTGTATACTGCAATGCATCCAACCAAGGGCTCGATTGTGTTCTGATGCAATGGGGTAAGGTCATCGCCAATGCTTCGAGACAGCTGAAGACACACAAAGTGAACTACACCACACACAATATTGAGCTAGGGGCAGTTGTGTTTGCCCTGAAGATCTGGAGGCATTACCTGTATGGCATAAAAAGCACAATCTTTACAGACCACAAGAGTTTACAACACATATTCGATCAGAAGGAGCTCAACATGAGACAACGATGGTGGGTCGAGCTACTGAATGACTATGAATGCGAAATCCTTTATCATTTGGGTAAGGCCAACGTAGTAGCAGACGCCTTAAGTCGAAAAGAATATTATGGACGAAGGTTCAAATCGTTGACAATGACTATCCATTCACACTTGTCTACACAAATTTAGGAGGCTCAGCTTGAGGCCTTGAAACCTGAAAATGTGGCGGGTGAATCCCTTAGAGGAATGGATAAGAACTTAGAAGCCAAGGGTGGCGGATCCTTATATTTCATGGACCGGATCTGGACATTGAAGCACGGTGGCCTCTGAGACTTGGTCATGACCGAGGCACACAACACTCGGTATTCCATTCACCCAGGTTCAGATAAGATGTATCTAGATCTTAAAAAGTTATATTAGTCGCCTAACATGAAAGCAGAGATTGCTACCTTCGTGAGTAAATGCCTTACTTGCGCAAAGGTTAAGGTCGAATACCAGAAATCCTCCGGTTTGCTGCAACAACCAGAGATTCCAGAATGGAAGTGGGAGCGGATCACTATGGATTTAATAACCAATTTGCCCAAGACAACGGGTGGACTTGATACCATATGGGTCATCGTCAATAGATTGACCAAGTTTGCACACTTCCTGCCTATCAAAGAAACTGACAAGATGGAGAAACTTACGAGAACATAAATTAGGGAAATTGTACGACTGCATGGTGTTCCTATATCTATTATCTCAGACAGAGATTGTAGGCTCACTTCAAGGTTCTGGCAGTCCCTACAAAGTTCCCTAGGAACAAGGCTGGACATGAGTATAGCCTACCATCCTCAGACAGACGGACAAAGTGAGAGGACTATACAAACACTGGAACTCTGGAAGATATGTTGAGAGCCTGTGTGATCGACTTTGGGAAAGCATGGGATACTAAATTACCCCTTGTCAAATTTTCCTACAATAACAGTTATAACACGAGCATCAAAGCTGCTCCATTTGAAGCCCTTTATGGCCGGAAGTGCAGATCCCCTCTATGCTGGGCTGAGGTGGGTGACACCCAGTTAGCTAAAGGACAAGTTCCTGACAACACTCTCACAGGTCCATAAATCATAAGGGAAACGACAGAGAATATCGTTTAGATTTGTAAACGATTGAAGGCCTCTAGATACCGACAGAAAAGCTACGCAAACAAACGAAGGAAGCCTTTGGAATTCCAGATGCGAGACCGCGTTCTTTTGAAAGTCTGGCCCTGGAAGGGCTTGATACGCTTCAGAAAGCGTGGGAAGCTCAATCCAAGATACATAGGGCCTTTCGAGATTGTCGCTAGAATCGACCCTGTAGCTTACAAACTCAACCTACCCCGCGAGCTCAGTAACATACATTCTACATTCCACGTCTCAAACTTGAAAAAGTGTCTGTCCGACGAGACTCTTGTAATCCCACTCGATGAGATCGAAATCAACAAGAGCCTCAACTTCGTGGAAGAACCTGTAGAGATCATGGACCGTGAAGTCAAGCAGACAAAGCAAAGCCACATCCCGATAGTGAAGATTCGCTGGAACGCCAAGAGAGGACCTAAATTCACTTGGGAGCGATAGGATCAGATGAAACTAAAATATCCTAATCTATTTGCTTAGTTATTTGCAAATACTTATTTGCTTAAACTCTAATTTCGGGACGAAATTCCTTCTAACGGGGGGATGATGTGACAACCCAAAATTTCTATTTTGAACAATCATTCACTTCAATAGAAATCAGAACTGTTCCAGCTATCTGTTAAGCATTTTGGAGTCAATTTAAGTGTTTTAAAGCTTATTACTTCAAGGAATAATAGGAGAGAGGATGCACTAGGTTCATTTTGCATCATTTTCACAAAATCTCCAAGAGTTAGGAGTTTTCGGCCCAAATAGTGTTTGGACCGAAAAACCCCCATGAGTATATATATGACACTTAGCCATATTTTTCACTTTTCACTCTTTCAAGAACAAGAACCGAAATCCTCTCAAGTATCATCCGATTTTTCCTTCGAAATCTTTAAAATGTAAGTGTTTCTTACCCTATCTATTTGATTCCTTCCATATTCAAGTGTTTTAACATGATTTCATCCATGAAATCAATCCATTTATGTAGATCTTCAAGTGTTCTTAGTTACACCAAGAACACCAAGAACACACACTATTGTTTTGGGCCGAAACACCCTTTTTTGCTTCCATATTGTAAGTATCTATCTCTTATACTTGTTATCTAGTAAGGATACTTAATTTAGAGCCTTTAAATTGTCATTTTTCCAAGAACAAAAGGGGTTTTCCATTAGTGCATCTCCTTAAACCAAAAACCCAAAAGAAAGGTGTCTTTATGACTTTAAGCCTTCCTAATGCTTAGTAATGAGTCTACAACACTTATTTTCTTGTTGAAATCCATTGGAAATCACCTTATGCATCAAAGAACAAGAGTTTTCGGCTAACCTTTGGACCAAAAACCTCATGGAGCGAAAGCCATATGGATCGAAAACCACAAGAAACATACCACTTGGACCAAAAAAACTCCCTTAAGTGGCTATACGACCCTTAGATGCAACCCTTGGTACTTCTAGCACGTGAATCAAACTGTTTTTCCATATCCTAGGGTGTCCTAACTTGATTAATTAATTGTTAATTGACTAACTAGATACATATATGTTTATTATATGATAACTAGGATCATTGTGTGTGTTCAAGTCTTCAATTGACACCTAGCACCTTGTCCGACACTTCCGAACAAACCACTCACTACAGTTGAGTTCATACCCCTTAATTAACCTTTGAAATGCTTTGAAATGTTTTTAAATGATTTATGGGGGGAATACAAGTTGAACCATGTTAGTTATTAGATCAATCATATGTGATTAAGAACTAACATACAAATGGATTTTCCATGCTTTAAACTGTTTGACCAAACAAATAACTTCAAGCTGTTTATCATATTATTTTACATGTCAAACTCTTTATCAAATTCACTTTTTAATACTAAACCTTTCTTTTATAGTCTTTAAACTTATATATTGTTAAAACCATGTCTACTACACATATAGTTATATAAATAAGGTTTGAAGGACTTAGGAGAGATAACCCACTTTACTTCCTGTCCTTGTTTGGTTGTGGTCTTAAGGTACCGGGTTGTTTGTCCGAGTGTCGTTGAATCCTTAGTTATATATTATGTATATATGTATAGATATAAAGACTTTTATCTCAGTTCAGTATGCTCAGTCACACAAACAAGTCTACTAATAAACTATAATAGGTATAGTTTAGGCTTATACTACTTACTACTTCTAGTTCAATGAAGCATACAAGAGTCAGTTCATTCATGCGTCATTACTTATTACTATGAGAATGTATATAACTATACTATGATGGGAACATATACAACTATACCATGATGAGAACATATACAACTATACTATGATGAGAACATATACAACGATACTATGATGAGAAACAATACATTACATACACAAATATACTTTGACATAAATGCGATCCACTGTATCGGAGCATGCCTTCATTGTCATGGCCCAAATTGTAACCAGAATCTCCTGGAGGGAGAGCGTGAGTTTGTGTATAGATCTATACTGGATTGACTATCCTACACCTTACTGCTAGCTACAGCGGGACCTGCAGGTCTTCGGGTGCCAAATGTCATACCTTTTGACGACTTACATTGTCTTATTTCATAGTTGATAATATGGTACAATTAATCATATAATACCTTAATATAAATTCGGTTTAAGGTAGTTAGTACAGCAGTAGTTCCTATAATACAACACTACAATACTACATTAATTTACCCTTTACATTTATTTGGTGATTACTTCACTTAAACATTAATGTACAAACTATATTTTGATAATGATAGTTACACTTGGGAAAATTACACACTTTTACAAGAAACAAACATACAAAACAGTTGTGCCTTGGTAGAAGGCTAGTTTTAGTAGAAAATATAGGATTTTCTAGGAGTTACAAACTTTTACACTCACCTACAAGCATTCAATACTTTTACTACAAACGTTTACAAACTCGTACTTCAAACAACGGTTCAAACATTTTGATACAAACATAGACATTAAATACTTATGAACTCACCAGCTTTAATGATGATAAACTCTTTCAAAATAACTTGTATTCTCAGGTCATCAGTAGATAGGTACTGATGCCTGCTGTTGAGGAGATGGAGTGCATTCAAGACTCATCTTATATTTTGATTCATGTTTTGGCGTCTTATATACTACAGAACAAACTTGTATTAAAATTATATATTTAATGCAATGGATGATGTTGTTTACTTGTTTACTATTATACTGTGTTGTGATACTTTACATGATGTCCTCCGCCCCAGAACGTTTCCCACGTTCTCGGTTTTGGGGTGTTACAATAGTGCAGCCTATAGGTTTCTTGTGTATTAATCACATGTTGATGACATCCATAACCAAACCATCATGGAATCAACAGAGGCTGAATTCTTTGAAAATATTTTTCCTTTTAAGGATAAAGGGAAAGAGGTTACCTACTCTAGGAAAAGACCTTTAGATGATGGAGTAAATGATACCATGCCAGACAAAAGTTTACAATCAAATGAAGAGATTTCTTCTAAGGTTCAAGAAGAGAACTTAGAACCCAGAAGAAGCAAATGGGGCAAAATTGCCAAAGTTTTTGGACCTGATTACATGACCTATGGAAAGAGGAAATCAAAAGTGATATTGACTCCATTGTGCAAAATAACACATGGAAATTGGTAGATTTGCCACCTGGGCAAAAACCAATTGGCCAAAAATGGATATTTAAGAAAAAGTTTAGAGATGATGGTACCATTGAGAAATACAAAGCTCGTTTAGTAGCTAAAGGGTATCGTCAAAAGGAACGTCAAGACTTCTTTGACACCTATTCACCTATTACAAGAATTACATCAATTCGCACATTAGTTGCAATTGCAACCATTCACAATTTGGAAATACACCAAATGGATGTGAAAACTGCCTTCTTGTATGGTGAATTAGATGAAGAGATATATATGAATCAACCTGAAGGGTTTGTGGTTAAAGGTCAAGAAAAGAAAGTCTGTAAGTTAGTTAGATCACTTTATGGACTAAAACAGGCACCAAAGCAATGGCATGAGAAGTTTGACAACACATTACTCTATATTGGATTTAGAATAAATGAATGTGATAAATGTGTTTATGTCAAACAATACAAGAATGTTTGTGTCATAATATGCTTGTATGTGGATGATATGCTTATAATGGGTACTAATTTAGATGTGATCAATCAAACCAAGAAAATGCTACACTCCTCCTTTTCCATCAAGGACTTGGGAGTAGTAAATGTGATCCTTGGTGTAAGAGTTCAAAGAAGACCATATGGTTACACTCTTACTCAGTCCCATTATATTGAAAGTGTACTCAATAAGTTTGGACACTATGATGATAAGCCGATTGTCACCCCATTTGATGCTTCCAGTCATCTAAAGATGAATAAAGGTGATAGTGTAGCTCAGTTAGAATATACTCAAGTTCTAGGTAGCTTAATGTATATTATGAATTGTACAAGACCGGACTTGGCATATAATGTAATTAGATTGAGCCGCTACTCCCACAATCCTGGGAAAGATCATAGGTATGCATTAGTGAGAGTGCTTAGATATTTAAAGCATACAGTGAATTATGGATTGCATTACACGAAATATCCTCATGTTCTTGAAGGGTATTGTGATGCAAATTGGATTTCCAATACTTCAGAGGCAAAATCCACAAGTGGATATGTGTTAACTCTTGGTGGAGCTGCTATCTCTTGGAAATCATCTAAGCAAACTTTGAATACTCGTTCTATAATGGAAGCAGAGTTTGTTGCTTTAGACAAAGCTGCTGAAGAAGCTGAATGGCTCAAAAGCTTCCTAGAAGGTATTACTCTGTGGCCTCAACCTGTTAATTTCATTGCCATACATTGTGATAGTATGGCTGCTCTTACTAGAGCGCAAAGTCATATATACAATGGTAAGTCGAGACACATTAGGCGTACACATATTACAATAAGAGACTTGCTAAAGAATGGAATCATTTCCATTAGTTACATAAAGTCATAGGAAAATATAGCTGATCCTTTGACAAAAGGCCTTAACAGAGAGCAAGTTCTCTTCACATCGAGGGGAATGGGCTTAAAGCCAACACAATGAGTCACCACTTGGCGGAAACCTAACCTAGCAACATTGGAGATCCCATGGTCTAGGTTCAATAGGACATCTAGTTGGGGAAGACTCAAAGAAGCACCAACACAAAGGTATGCTCACTCCTATGATATTTATTTTGTGTTTTTTCCGTTGATGATATATGGATGAATTCTTTATTCTTAATAATGTTGATAGCTTTTATAATGGAATAATACGGATTATTCCAGATTAGCATTACCTATGTGAGATGGAAGTGAGGTCGCATCTTTGGGAGTTGGTATGGCTAAGCTGTCTAAAACTCTCATGAAGAAAGAATTGTTAAAGACCGAAATGAACACAATGGTAAGAAATAATCTATGCTTAGATATGATATTTGTGATACTTCTTGTTTTTATTCTACTATTAAAAGTGGTTAGTTCTAGACTCTGGTTCACTACCCACAAAGTAGATCCAAGTAGTACTCACTATGAAAGGTTCAAGTTTTACAACACCTATTCAGATGCATGTCATATCTTACTTCCCTTATCTGAATATCAAAGTTCACTTATTTTCTATTCAAATGTGGGTTATTCTTAGAGTTTGAATAGAAAATGTGGGGTATTGTTGGAACTTTGCTTTACAAATATACAATGTGCGACTTATCCCACATTGGTGGAAGAGAAAACTTTCTCCCACCTTATATGTCTTATCCCACTCACTTAAACAAACGATCAAGTCATGGGTGAAGGATATTGGGCTTGGTTTATGGTATTGGACTAGCCTAATTGGACTAAAATGGGCTAATATCAAGAGAATATTTAATGGTCAAAATACGGGCCTTGGGCCTTAGGGCTCTTGGGGTCTTCCTGATAAATTTTATATATATATATATATATATATATATATATATATATATATAATTACGAAATTAATTTTTATTTTTATTAAGTTCGTAATCACTAAATGACAGGTATTTGGAAGTTATTTTCGGTTTTGATAGTTTTTAACTGTCATAATCAATACCTATAAATACATGTTTTCTGTCATTTGGGAGGGGTTACAGAAACAATCACCACTAATTCTCTTCAAAATTCATTCTTCCTGAAGATGAAGGGGACATAAAAATTTCGACAGATTCAAGATTACTTCTTGGATTGATTGTTGTATCCTCTAGACAAATCCCTACCAGGGAAATTTGTGTCTTAGGACACTACAATTTGCAGGCCTCAATCTACATAATTTCTTTTTTGGGTTTATATTGTAAACATAAATCTTCAAGTATGTTTTCTATAAACTGATTCTTGTATATTACACACACACACACACACACACACACACATATATATATATATATATATATATATATTCAATTTTGTTTGTTTTATTTCTATTAGTCTTGTTGATTGTATACTTGTGTCAAAACAGTCTAAGACATAAATCAAATAGTGAAGAACGGATCAAAATTTCATCATTAAAACACATGTGGAAAAGCCTGAGAAATTCAAAGGCTCAGATTTTCGGAGATGGCAAAAAAGATGTTGTTTTATCTAACAACACTTCATGTTTCCAATATTCTCACTGATGATTCTCCCTCTCCTCCCACTGGGACAACTACTGCAGAAGGAGTAACACTACCCACTGCAACCCAATTGGCAGAAGACTAAAAGGCTGTGGAAACTCGGAACACAAATGAATATAATTGCATAAATTAGATTCTAAATGCCCTGGATGATTCTCTCTATGATATCTACTCTACCATCACTACTGTAAGAGAGATATGGGAATCACTGGAAAGGAAATATAAAAAAGAAGTGGCATGTTCCAAGAAATTCGTGATTGGAAAGTTCATGAATTTCAAGATGGTGGATACCAAATCTGTCCTCAAATAAGTGGAGGAAATTCAAGTCATTGCACATGATCTTGAAGTTGAAGGTATGGGTATAAACTCTAACTTTCATGTTGGTTCAATCATTGAAAAACTTCCTCCCTCTTGGAATAATTTCAAATTATATCTTAAACACTTAACTGATGACATGAGTTTTGAGCAACTTTTGTTGGGAATTCATGTGGAAGAAGATAACAGATTGAATGAGAAGGCAGATGCAAATTCCTTGGAACCAAGTGCAAACTTTGTTGGAGAAGCAAGTACTTCAAGGACAACGCAAAACAACAAGAAAGGGAAGCAAGGCCCCAAAAACTCCTCCAAAGACGGCAAAAATCATGGCCCAAACAAGAAGAATTTCAAGAAGAATTTTGTTCCATGCTATGTTTGTGGAAAAACTGGACACAAGGCCAAAGATTGCAGATTCAGGAGGGGTCAAGGAGGAAACAATGGAAACAATGGTGGTAATTCTGGTGGAGGAAATTCTGGTGAAGCCAACATGGTTGAATCACCAAATCAGTTTGTTGCAATGATTTAAACCAACATGGTTAGCAATTTTGTGGATTGGTGGATTAATACTGGAGTCACAAGGCACATTTGCAACTCCCGAACCATGTTTTCTACATACCAGAAAGTCTCGGATTCTAAACCAATGTTTATGGGGAATGGCTCTACTGCAAAAGTTAAAGGAAAGGGAAAAGTGAAGTTGCAACTGACTTCTAAAAAAGAACTTATTTTAAGTGATATTTTAGATGTTCTTGAAATTACTAAGGGGCCGTTTGATAGTTGTTGATTGGTTTAGAGCTGATTGAGTTAGAAATGCTGACTGAGTCCACATCTGACTGAATTTATGTTGTTTAATTATTTATCTGACTGATTGTGCTGAATGATAAAAATGACCATATTATCCTTATGTTGTCCTTTTGTGTTGGATAAAATAATTATAAAAATAAAAATTATCACATAAAATCCAAATTAAACATACATAATTTAAAATCCAAATACAAAGTGTAATACAATACCCAAATACACATTGTCATACATAATAAAAAAAGTATATCATTTAACGTGAACCATTTGAAAGTAACTGGGTAGCAATCTGGTAACGCAAAGTAGTCATATTCTCAACGGCTTCTGAACCCCATTCTAAGCCTTGTATGTTTTGACCCTCACTTCCTCCACCTTCCACATTAGGAGTAGCTATAGCGTTTTGTTCAAAGTTCGTAAATAGGTCATCTTGAATATCGTATTTCTTTATAAAATTATGGACTGCGACACATGCAATGACTATGTCTCTTTGCACTGGAAAAGGATAAGGAGCCACACATTTTAAAATTGGAAATCTCGTCTTCAATACACCATAAGCACGTTCAATGATATTTCTAAATTGTGCATGAGCATGATTGAACCTTTCTTCCTTAGTTAAAGCTCTGTTTCTTCGAAAATCGGCTAACCAATACCTAGTATTCCGGTAAGGAGCCATAAATCCATGGGTGTTGGTGTATGCAGCATCACAAAGGTAATATTTATCTGTAGATTGGTGACAAATTAATCATATAAATAATATAGATAATAAAATTTATAGAAAATTGAGAAACCTGGTGGAGGGAATGGAAATTCAAAAGTCGGATTAAATGCAACTTCTTTCAAAATTTTAGAATCGTGTGCTATGCCCTCCCATCCAGCCCATACAAAGGTGAATATCATATCAAAATCACAAATTCCTATTACATTTTGATAACATTCACCTTTTCCTCTTCCCCTATAGCGAGTTTGTTCATCAACCGGCACAACTGCATGTACAAGTGTTCCATCTAATGCACCTAATGCTCCAGGAAATATGTTTTTTAGCCATCTATGTCGTTCCGAGGTATTTCTTGTTGTATTAGAAGATGTTGGTACAATAATTTCTCTTGCAAAACACATCATTGCTTTTAGCACTTCATGAAAACATTGATGAATCATTTGTATGGAGTGGTGAAATCTTTCTTTAATAGCTCGAAATCGTTCATTATGTTCTATAACATGTAAAAATATAGCCATCTTCTCTTCAACGCTTATTGTCCTACTACGTTGCAACCAATTTCTTTGAGTAAAATGATTACATAATAATACAAATGCATCTTGTGAAAGACACATCATATCAAAACATTGTATAGGGCATCCGTGTATCAAATCTTGTCTATATGCATGCCCGGTTTCTTCCGATTCGTTAGCTTTTACTCTTTCAATGCTTTTTTTCTTTTTCGAACCAACATCAACCAATAGCATGAGAGTATAAGGAAACCTAAAAACTCACCTTCCTTATCCATATGTAACCTATTACATGTTAAATACAAATCACATAAATTTTATAACATAAACCATAAAATTAATCAATAACACTAAAATGGATGACATATAACTATATAACATAAAAATCCATAACATAAAAGTCAATACCAAATAACATCCTAAACATAACACATAAACAACCTAAACTTAAAAATCCCAAACATAACACATAACAACCCTACACATAATATAAATCCATAAAGCATAAAGACAAAAACATCCTAAAGTCATACTAAAGTCAACCAAGTAATCCAAAATTCTTTCCCGCACTTTTCACCCACAACTCACAAGTCAAAGACTCGAGGCGTAACCAAATTTTCCTGTTACCAGCATTTTCAGCGAACAACATAAGAGCAGTGATGTATTTCGGATCAGAATTTCTCCACTCCAAGCCTTTCAATTTTTCAATACATTCATCCATCTCCTTGTTAAGATTATTAGTTTGCGCGAACACCTGAGCCGCCTTCATAATTTCCTTGTCAACCTCTCTTATGTCATCATCCAGTGTGTCCGCGAGTGCATTTCGTTTTCCTCTTTTATTTTAAGACCGAGTAGACGAATCTCCACTTACATGTGATGCACTTGTAGGTGGGGGGTACTATTGAAGCTGAGGCGGGGATATCCATTTGAGGTGGAGTATCTACCATCTCGATATCCTCATAATCTTGTGTAGTAAAGACGTCTGTAGGATGAGGGAGTGTCGAAGATGGTCCCCAACTAGCAGCACCGGTCGAGGTCGCACCGTCAAACAACTTGGTGCATAGATCAGGGTAAAGGAGGGGTGCATTTCTTAATTTCTCAACCATCTTGTTCAACTGTTTGAAAAAATGATTTTATTATTAAACTTTTTAAAAAATAATAATGTGTTTTAAATTAAAATATTACCTTCGCCTTCGCTTTCCACTCTTCATCTGTCATTTGAAACGTGTTTGTAACAGGATTATAGAGATTCTCAGTTTTGTTTTTTAATTTTAACCAAATTGCATACTTGCTTTTCAAGTAGTCATAACGATATTTCAATTTTTTTTTCTCAACAACAAAGTCGTGTTCTTTTTTTTAGTTTTTCAGCTATTGTATTCCATGAGGTACTTTTGAGACCACTACCCTCCCGACCGTTATTTGTTAATTCTTCGATACAAGCATCAAGAAAAGTTTTGTTCACAAAATCCGAAGACCAAGTAGCTCTACTTCTCTTTTCTGGCATGTCTAGGGAATAAATAAATGTTTAGCATGTTATGCAAGTATATACACATATTTGCACACATAAACACAAATATATATACAAATACAAAAAGATGTTACACAAATGTATACACCTATATATATATATATATATATATATATATATATATATATATATACACATGTACACAAATACTCACAAATATTTCATATTTATAAATATACAAAATTATTATGAGATAAAATAAAAAGTGTGATTAAGATGAAAAGATACAAAATGATAAAAAAAAAATTTATCAAAAATAATAAATTGTTAATTTATAGTAACAAAAATACCACACTCTAGTGTCTTCAATATAATTAAAATAAATTATATAAACATAAGAGTAAAATCCATGTTTATTGTTGGCATTTTTAGCTAAAAATTGCTTTTTCATCCCAAGTATGGTAAAGCTTTTGTAGTACTATATTGTTTATTAAACAAGTTTATCACTAGTGAAAAAGATAAACACAAGAAAAAGAAACATGATTATTCAATCAAATGACATAAAAATGATGACAACCATACATCTTCAACAATTCATGACTAGTTGGCATTCACAAAGCTTCAAGAATTCATGTCTTTGAGATAGAAGATTGTCGGCTTTAAAGAGATACACTACCATAAAAATATATGGATAGTTCTGGACATTTTTGCCCTTGATTATGGGGTATTAATAGAAAAAACATTCATGCTTCCATGGAAGCTTGTCTAACAACAGCAAAAAGGTAACAGGAAAAAAAAAAGAATATTGTGCATGAGCATGATTGAAAGGAATAGAAGAACAGCGAAATCTTTTTGGTGTTGTATCAAGTGCAGGACAATTTTGCCCCTGAATACAGAAATAATAAGGACAAAAACGAAAAAAAAAACCTGTTTGTTTTGTTGTTGTTAATCACGATGCTGTTGCTTTTGTTGATGTTGATCACGATGATGTTGCTGATCGTTGGTTATCTCTTGCTTCGTCGATGGCAGATAACGAGGGAAGGGACGAAACAGAATGTAGGGCGACATGTTTTTGAATGGCTTTTCTCGGTCCATCAAATAGAAATCAAGGACCGAATCCTTTATTTTTTTTGGACCGAGTCCACATGTTGGATCGAGTCGTTATGTCTATAACTCCTATCAAACATGCTAATTGGTATTTTATGGACCCAGTCCCTCTTACCTTATCAAACGACCCCTTAGTCATCACATCCTGACACCACCAAAAGATACGTGCCTTCTTTTCTTCTACATCCAAGATACGTGTCATATGCTTCTTCTACACCACCGACTCCATTCATCTCTCTATTGTTACTCTCTATTTTCCATTCCATCTAAAACTCAGATGCTCCAATATGCATACACAATCCTTCCCTCCGGCTTCTTCCTCAAATACATGTACGCCTCGTTCCCGAGTTTAACAAAAGAAAAGAAGAGAAGAGAAAAGAAAGTCACGAGAGAAAAGAAGAGAAATGAAAGGAAAACAAAATTTTCTTTTGTGTTCCCGAGTTGGAGAGAAGTGGAAAGAAAATGAATCATTTTGTTCTTTCTTTCCAAATCCTTCCAAATCGGAAGGAAAGTTAGGAGGGAAAGTGATCCTCTCATTTCCCTCCACTTCCTTCCACTTCCCTCCTTTAATGAAACTCGGGAACACCAATTTCTTATATTCTCATTTCCACCTATTTCCTTTCCTTTCTCTCGTTACGTTGAACTCGGGACTGGGTGGTAATGTCCTTGGATGAATGCTCTTCAACTGACATTTTTAGAGTTTCCTTGTGGCGGGTTTTGATTTGTCGACGTGAAAGAAAGGGTGAAGGACAAACCGATGTTATTACTAAGGTGGGCGATGGGTTGCTTTCTCCCCCGATTTCTAGGGTACGTATGTCCAAAGTATTGGTTCCTTTGTGTATTGAGTCGATTTTGTTTTTCAAGTGTCAGTTGGGTCCAATTTCTTTCTAGGGTACCGTTCGATTGGGATATGGGAGCAGCACAAGCGATGAAGAGTATCTCCTTCCTAATTGCATTACCGTTGTCGGTGTTCTCTAGGTAGTTCCTTTTTTATCATTACGCCAAGCTTTAAACGATTCATTGATTGATAATGTCAACAAAATTTATGTTTTCGTTGTTTCATGTAGAATGCATTTCACAAGTTCATCGGTCAACAAGTTTCCATTTTCTGCTCGAGTCGTACAGTAAGTTAACAATGGGGATTTACTTTCTATTGTTTTGCATTGACAATTGTATTGATTCTCTCAATCAAAAGAACTTAGCTAAATTTATTTTTTCTTTCTCATGTTTGTCATGTATATGTAGAAAGAATAAGCAAAAGAAAACCAAGTGAAGTGGTAACTTCCATATAAAATTAGATTTTTTTTTCTATGTTTTTCTCTCCAGCTGGCTTGCAATGAAGCTTGAATTTAACAAAATTTGCAGTTGCCACGTCATGAACCTTCCATGGTCAAGAAAGCTTTCAACCATTTCTTACAGAAGCATGAAGGTGATATAACGATTAATGATGTTCGATGTGTTGCTGCTGATTTTCATGCTAGATATAAAGCTGAAGAACGCACGTAGGTATCAATAATTATACTATTACGATTTGATTATGTTAATATCAATACGGTTGTAATCTTGCGATGATGAGGATGTAGGGGTATTTATGTCTTTTAATCATAATGTGTACATGTTGCTGCAGTTCTACTGGATTCTATCAGGTCTGGAACATTTATCGACTTTTGAGAAACGTCCGCAATGCAGGTTTGTTTGATATTTTGTCCATGAAGTATAAGTTTATGTTTTACATTAGTTTCAGGGATTATTAATTCAAAGTATAATTTGTTGATGAAGAAAGCTTCCAAAGTTCTTGTGGGACTACATGATTTCAGTTCTTTTCAAGCTTCTGGACTAATAGCAATGTACAAATAGATGAGAATCTCCCAACCAAATTTCTTTACTAATAAGATAACAATACTTGATGCCTAAATTAAACTTTTTTACAAAAGTTCCTGTAATGTAAAAATGGTTAAGGGGGAATTATAACAAACCTTTCTGGTTGTGATGACAACACCGTGTTGTCCAATCTTACCAAATTTATTACGCATTTCCTTGACCGGCTATAAAACACCCAAATCCAACTTAACCATACAAGTTGTCGTGTATTCATTATTATCAGTAAAACACACGTCATATCAATGGGGTAAGAAATAACGACTTTATTGTACACAATTCAGCAAAATTATCTAATACAGATTGATGTTGTATATACCCAGTAAAAGTATGTTGTAAGTCGTTGTTGAGTTGAAAAGCTACATCATGGTCTCTCAAATTCAGGGCACCAGACAACCAATATGATTCAAAAGTAAGTAAAATAATCATCGGAAGCTTTCTGATTTTGGTCCATATTTCAAGGTTCAAGGGATCAAAATCGATATAAAGCCTTGAAATAAGGACAAATTTCGAAGAAAGTTCAATTCAAGTAAACATGATAAAAAAAACAGGGACTATTTTGTAATTTATTCTTAACAAAATGAAGGGAATCAGATTCTTTAAGAACTGGTCCATTCCATCAGTCAAAACAATTTTTTTTCATTCCAATGGAACGACCCATTTCTGTTAATCAAGACCAAATATGATCACCATAATCACTACCTAACATATTACTTTATAATTATCATACAACAAACATAAAACTACAAGGAAGTTGATGTATTTCATTAAGGACAAGATGAGAACCTGGCAACGAGAGTAAAGAAACGGTAAGTATGTTGCGATTATTGCATATAAAGAGATGTAAGTACATTGCTAATATGGCTGAAAAGTTTTAACGTTCATTTTATTTTATTTTTCTGAAAATTTCAATGACAGGCCTGATTTATGTATCTCTCAAATCAACATATGTTTACAGATGGAGCACATGCAGATACGAAACGAATACCCTTTATTGCAGGAGAATCTTTTCTAGTTGTTGTTATTATTATTATTATTATTATTATTATTATATATATATATATATATATATACACACTTGGAAAACAAAGAACCCTAAAAAAACCCTAAAAATCATAAAAATGCATAAAACAAATACTTAGAGATCACAAAACTTTTTTTTTTGAATTTTTTTTATAAAAAAGTGCATCGTTCTATACAAATTCGTTGAAAAAAATTTTGAGTTTTTTTTTTTTTTTTTTATAAAAAATTGATTTTTTCAGCGAATTTTAAGAAAAAACTACGATTTTTTATAAAAAGAATTCAAAAAAAGGTTTTGTGATCTCTAATGATTTTTAGGGTTTTTTGTTTTCCTCAGAACCTAAACCTTTATATATATATATATATATATATATATATATATATATATATATATATATATATATATATATATATATATATATATATATATATATATATATATATATTAAAGATGTTCAAAGTTAGGAACAATTGAATTGATGGTTTTCTGGCAACTTTGGTCCACATATTGTCTGAATATCTAAACTGGCATATTCTTTATTGAAATTGCAGTTTGGTCATTTGTTCCCATTGGCTGAACTTTTTGACTTTTTGATTTTTGTTTCAAAATCTATCATTGCTACGTGTTATGTTCTTACCTACTCCGATTCTTTTTCGTCCACGTTTCCTTCACAGATTTCATCACCTACTAATCTCTTACTTCTCTCTACCGCCTCATGCACTACTCGTTTATCTTTTTCGATCGATTTCATCGTTTCATCATAGAAGGTCATCGCTTCATCTCAAAGATCGTTCCTCACCACCGGTTACTTCCCTCTCCTTCTACAATTGTAAGTCCCTAAATATGCTTGTGTATCAATCATATCCAATTGATGGTGCGTAATCCCAATCAATTGGATGATTTTCAGATCAAAATATAATAGAATGAGAAGAAGAGTAACTTGAATCTATGATGTATTCAATGTTGGAATGAAGCTCCTTACACATAGATTCATACACACACACACACACACACACTCTTCTCTCTAACTTTCTCTCACACCTTATGAACACACACTTAAGCACCTAGAGAATTCTCATCACCTCACCCACCTAACACCCATATATACAAGGACCACAAACTCAAGGCCGGACCGAAAACCCAATGGACCGAAAACCCAATGCTAGACCGAAAACTCATAGGTTTTCGTTCCAAGCTACAATTAATCCCAATATTAGTTTTCGGCCCAAATGATAAAACAATAAATGCTTAGAAAAGCAAAGTATAAACCAATTTTAGACCCAACAATCTCCCCCTTGGTTTATAGCTTTCTTTTATAATTGACCCGACAAGCCCCCCCCCCCCCCCCCCCCCCCCCCCCCCTAAAAAGTAGCGGACACTTCTTGTCAATCTTCATTGGGAGCTTGGCTTCAGCCGTTATCTTCAAATTCTTCACAGCATCAGGATGAAAATATGAATCTTTTATGAATGACTTCATCTTGAGCAGTTGAGATTTTCTTCAAGATTTGACTCTGAACGCACATTGGGTGAGGAAACTTTATGTATTGATTATTGAAAGATAGCGCTTTCAGCTTGAGAATCTTCAGAGAGAATATCCGAGAGAACTAATCTTCTAGATCACTTTAGCAGGTTTATAGATAGCAGCAGATTGATTGAGGAGGCTTCAATGCAATCCGTGACATAATCTTCAATTTCAGCTTCACCTTGCTTCTGGGGTTAACAAATTAAATGTTGAAAGAATAATCTTCATTTCTTGTTCCTTCGAATGAGAATTTTTCGATGCTTACGGATGAAGCATTGGCTCAGAAATTTTTGACACAGTCTCCATAAGTCTTATCTATACTTGCAATCACTTTTCAAGACAAAACAAAACTAAAAGAAAACTTAGCACACAAAAAATATTTTTGGATTTTTGATATTTTCTGAAAAGAAAATAAAACAGAAATAACACTATTTTTTTTAATTTTTAATTTTCTATTTTTTTTGTTTGATTTTTGAATTTTTCTGATTGTTGTTTGATTTTTGAATATTTTTTTTAATTCTCCCCCTAAATTTGTGCATAGAGGAAAACTATGAACAAATTTAACAAGAACAAATTTATTTGGGATCAAAGTTGTTAGACAGTCTTAATCCGTTTGTCAGTACCTTCCCTTCATGAATAGATCTGGTCGATCGCTGGTATTGTGGTCCACTTAAGCATGAAAAATTGTGACAAATTTTGGACATGCTATAAGTGACAAGACAATATGATCCTATATTCCTAGATAAAACTTCATAAGGACCATTCATCTGACGATGACCAAGGATATTGCTGTCCACCTAAATTAAGCAGCGAGATCTACAGACAATCTAGAATTGTTCAATTTTAGATGTACTAGAACATGTTTCCCGCTTCCTGATATACCCCAATAATCAAGAACTTCCGAGATACTCCTTACTTTAGGTGAGCAGACTATTATTCATAGAGAGGATAGATTAAGATTATGATTAATTATAGTTTCAGAGGGATTGAGAAGTAGAAGGTTGCATATGTTGTGTAACAGGTCGGATTGTTAATCACACAAAGGAGATAGCATATGGGTAACAGATAGGAAGAATTTCATAGATATAATATGCAAATAAATAGATTTGCATATGTTGCAGTCCAGGTCGGATCTCTTCCAATCACGTAAAGGAGGCAACATATGACTAACAATAAGAAAGAAAGAAAATAATTTTCTACATACCTACTTTATCGGAATTCCCCAGTCGCTCCGTCAATACCGAAATTATGGACAAAATTCGTACATCGAGGAAAAGTAAAACCACAGTTCTAGATACGGGTTCTTTAGTGTGACTGGTGGATTCTCATGTATATCTCCCTGCTCAACCTATCTGAGCGTCGTATTTTCAGGCTAAACGGATCTATATAGGTCAAGATTTGTCAAGTAATTTGATTTCTTAAGTTCATCTTTGCCTAGTCAAGTCCATTTAAATCCTTCGTGCCTACCAGTGCATCGAACACAGAGCCCAGACAATTCAGCTTTGGTACTTTACACAAACTCAGATTGCTTGTTATCACTTGTTGATATCACTTCCCAATAATAACTACTAATGAAAAACTATTAAGATAATGAAGAATTGTCTTTAAAACGAATCAGAGTAAGATAAACTCAGGAGTATAGAGAAGAAAACTCAAACCGTAATTCATCGATTGAATTTGCATCCAGAAGGTCTGAGAACAGCACGCGTAACCTCAGAACAGATCCGAAAATTCTTCATGTCGTTAAACACAAACTCCATGTGATCCTTTCCTTTCTTCACTTCCCGCAAAGGACACATACTCTCAAACAATGTTCTGAGTATTGCACAGTTGATAGATGCCTCCTATCATGTGCCTGGAACAACCACTATCAACAAACCGAAGTCTGATGATATGCCTCCATAGCTGCTCTGACACATAGCAGGATCAGTTGGTCTTTGGAACCCAATCCATTTTGAAACTCGGTCGACCTTTGTCATCTTTGCAAGGAATATTCTCCCACGACATGTCCTGTTTATCACAAACAGAAGATGTTGAAATATTAGAATCATTAGAGGATTTGGGAGAATGGACCTTCGGAACCCATTTTTAGTTGGGTTTAACCCATTTCTTTTTCGATCCGATGGGTGGCTCAGTACTTTCTTTTGATCTTGATGTCGGCCGTTGAGATGACTTTGATTTTGGCTTCACGGGAGCATCTCTTGGATTTGGCTTCTTGGCCGACATTCCCTTCTTGTCCTTGGGAGTCAGATTCTTGGCCTTGTGGGTTTGATTCTTGGCCTTCTGCGCGTTCCAGTCGCTATTGTCTGAATGTGTCCTCGAAGGGTTTCTTTTGGGGTATCTCCCTCTTGGTGTTTTCTGCCAGCCATGTGCGTAGTAAGGAACGTATGCACGATTTGGACAATTTCTGGCAATGTGTTCAGGTGTTCCACAGTGAAAACATGTTTTTTTTTCTTCACTGTGGAGTTGTATCTTCCTGCCCCTAGTGGTGTATCCTTGTCTTTTCTCTGGTTGTTTCCACATGCACACTTACAACAATCCGTCGATTTCGCTTGTTTTGGAGGCCTGTATTTCTCAACAGCAGGTTGATCAGAAGCAACTGAGTTCGAAGCAACAGATTCATAGTTCAAGGAGTCATTGGATTGTTCAATAGTTTTCTCCTTGTTCTCATCTTCTGCTACTTTACCTGCACGTGTAACAAAATCATTAGAAACGTTCACTTCATCCTTTTCTAGCACAACCGCAACAGGTTTCCCATAATGGAGATGTGCCTCCTTGTCAATTTCTTCCTGTGTCATAGGGATGGATGTGTAGTTATGATTGAAAGGTGGAGGAACACAATCATACCCTAAACCCTTGTTTTGATTATCTTGATTTTAATTGGTTTTCAAATAAGGACTCGACTGTCTTACTTGACGCGGTGTAATTTTTGAAACTAATATCTGTTTTTCCACACTTAATTTTCAAAGCGTCAAGTTCTTGAGTTACAACAAGTTTTTTCTTAATGTGATCGTAATTTTCACATTTGTTGCTGTAATCTTCTTGAAGCTTTCGGAAATCCTTGATTTTGGCTTCTAACTGTGTTTTTAAGGGTTTCTGTTCTTTTCTAATAATGTACCTCTCATATTTTAAATCCTCATTCTCTCTCTTGATTAGATCTATTGATTCTCGTAAAAATTTAATAGTTTTAACACAAGATGGATTACATGAAACTTCATTTACCGGAATTGATGTGGAACTCATTTTTTTATTATTTTTTATTATTTTTTTATTTTTATTTTTATATATTTTTTTTAATTGCCCTTTGACTTAAAAATAAAACAAGAAAGTCAACCTTAAACATCAAATTTGAAAAGTCAAACTTAAAAGTCAAACCAAAAATCTAAATTTGAAAATTTAAAAGTTAAATGAAAAAGTCAAAATTTAAAGTCAAAGATCAAACTTGAAAGTCAAAGTCAAAATTTTAAGCAAAAAGTCAAAAATAAAAGTCAAAAAGTTAAAAATAAAATCAAAAAATAAAATCTAAAATTTTTGGGTTGAAAATTGAATTTTAAAATAAAAGAAATTGAATTTTGGGTTTAAAAGTGTCAAAATTCGAAAGTTGGAACCAAGAAGGAGGTGTTTTAACAAATGATCGGTTGGTCGAGTTGGCAAGGCGCGCTGACTGTGAACTAGTGGTCCCGGGTTCGATCCCAGGCAACCCCCAAATCCACATCCCTTTTTTTAATTAAACGTTGTGCGAGGACGAAGGTGCGAAGCCGGAAATGCTGTTGAGCCGAGAGCGAAGCTGCTGAGCTGTGGACCGAAAGCTCGGACCGAACACCTGACCGAACACGTATGCGACTTCGGACCGAAACCTCGGGCCGAAAACCCGACTGAAACCTCGGGCCGAAACCTCGGATAGAAAACCCTTCAAAGACCGAAATCACTTCAGAAATCGTTGTTCTTGACGAAAAACAACGTTTTTTCACATTTTTGCTCCAAAACTCGATCAAAAACTCGTTTTTAGAAAAAATGCGAAGAAGAAACCCCCCTTATTTTGCCAAGATCTATCTAAAAATGCAAAAATCTCTTCAAAATGAGATCAAATAAGCTCCAGATCTGGAAAAAATTGATTGATACAACCAAGCTCTGATATCACTTGTAAGTCCCCAAATCTGCTTGTGTATCAATCAGATCCAATTGATGGTGCGAGAATGTCAATCAATTGGATGATTTCAGATCAAAATAGAATAGAAGGAGAAGAAGAGTAACTTGAATCTATGATGTATTCAATGTTGAAATGAAGCTCCTTACACATAGATTCATACACACACACACACACACACTCTTCTCTCTAACTTTCTCTCACACGTTACAAACACACACTTAAGCACCTAGAGAATTCTCATCACCTCACCCACCTAACACCTATACATACAAGGGCCACAAACTCAAGGCCAGACCGAAAACCCAATGCTAGACCGAAAACTCATGGGTTTTCGGTCCAAGCTACAATTAATCCCAATATTAGTTTGCGGCCCAAATGATAAAACAATAAATGATTAGAAAAGCAAAGTATAAACCAATTTTAGACCCAACAACAATGTCCCTGCATCTCCCTCTTCCATTGTGCTGCTTTTCGTCGTCCATTCAACCTCCACCAGCTCATGTTTTATACAAAAGCAGCCCATTTCCCTACTTCACTTCCTCTCCGTCTTCTTTACCACTCAGTCGATTTGATTTTACTGCTCTTCGATTTCGTGTTTAATTACATAGTGGTTTTTGATCCATAATGGGATCATAATGTTTTTGACTCGATTGAATTGCTCAAGCGACAAGGGGTTGATTTTTAGATGGATCACCATTGTGGTGGGATTAACTACTTCAAGGATTGCGTATCTCACATGTGTATTGTCTGTATCACGACAATGAGAAGAAGCAAAAGAAACGACACGGCGACTTCTGTGACCCAATTAGGTATATTAGTATTTGAGTTTATTTTTTGACATAAAACACCATCTTTTTTACCTGTGTTCTATCAATTTCTTTTGATATTGAATTAGGAGACAACTATTCATGTAACTGGGGTGATTTTTATGAAACTTTCATCATGCATTCCGACTGCTCGATAGAATTCTTGAACCAGGTTTTTGAATTTTCTGTCTAAATCTTTTTATCCAAGTTTAGATTTTTTTTAATTGACAAGTAACTCTACAAGAATCAAATAACCAATTACTAGTCAATTGGCTTAAAACCATGAGCCCGAATCAGATAACCAATCGCCGATCTATAATAATTTTCTTTCTTCAAAGTATAAGAATAATGAAAATGTGGTGTTAATTTTTTTAGCCTCTCACAGATGGTTCAACTAATGGAAATGACAAAACTAGACCAATGTTAAGGAAAAGATTGATGCCTATCTGGTTTTCATTCCACATCTTCTTGTTATTTTCGTTATTCACTTAAGGATTCCAACATTTCAGATTCCATGTTGTTACCTGGTATTTCTTGGTTTTAAATTTTCGCTTGACTTATTTTCTCCCTTTTATAAGTATTTTGTGTTTGGTTCCTTTCAACTACACTTGGAGTTTGTTGCCTTTAAAAAATTCACTTACAACCCTGTTGTAACGTCATGAACAGTGTTATAAAACTCGCCGAGTTTGCCGATTACTCCTCCGAGTACTCACTAATCGGCCACTTACCGAGGCGATTTACAGAATCCCGAGTACTCCCCGATCGGCCCCTTACTGAACTGAGCAATGTTGTAAAACCCGATCAACTCGGTGATTAATATATATAATATACTTAATGATTTATTATTTAACACACACACATGTGATTATTATTACATATATAACTTAAATTTTGAGTAATTATTCATGAAGTGAGATCATTATGTGTTTTTCAGTTTTTGTGTAGTCACATGTATCTAATTTTGTTATGTATTTCGATCAACTTAATATTTTAATTATAATTTTGATATATATATATATATATATATATATATATATATATATATATATATATATATATAAGTTCCCTAAAAATATCTCTACATGAATTACCGGACCTCGAGTACTCACTGAGTACTCCCGAGTACTCATGAGTACTCGCTACTCGGTAGTCGGCCGAACAGGTAACAAGTAACGAGTTCTACAACCTTGGCTGTGAATTTCACCATAATTTTTTTTTATTTTTAAAATATTTATTCAACAGAATACGTTAGCGGAACACTTAGTTTTTAATTCAAAACATTTTCAAAACCACAACATGACTTCAAAAATTCAAACATAATTCCAAACCATTTGAAATGTAAACAAAAGTACTTTAAAGTAAATAACCAAAAAAACGTGTCCAAGAGTCGTATCGTTACTATAAAACTACCACCCATAAGAACTCCTCTCACCAAGGTCAATCTTCTAAACTGCCTGCACCGATCATAAGACACAAAAGAGAAAAAATACAAGTGTCAGCCCCTGCTGAGTGAGTTCATAAAGTTGCATATAAAACATACAAACCCCAAATGGGTCAATCATTCATTTTATGATGAAGCATAAAAATGATAGACAAATAACAGATAGCAAAAAACCACATATCATAATTATTCAATCACATATTCAACCGCAATTCTACCACATATGGTCACTCGAATACCATATAAACAATCGCATGACATATAAATAATCACATTTTATGTAAAAACATTTCATTATTTATTCAACCTTCAATTAAATAACCAACCAAATAGCAAACGTTGAACTATTTACATCATATTTAATTTCAACCATTTACAATACTACATTTCACCATATTGTTTAATTTCAATTCAACTAGATATAGTTATCAACTTAATTCAACCGTTTATTACATATAAATCAATTAACTGTTTATTATATGTAATTTATTTCAATAATATTAAAGCTCAATTCAACCGATTATAGTTATCACCTTAAAACAACCGATTATTACATATAATTTAATTTGTCGTTTATTATACGTAATGGATATCAACTGATTATCATATACAAGTTAATTCAACCGATTATTGTATATATTCACACTTCAACCGATTATCTACTTTGAGGTTTTCTTAGTGATAGCTTACCTAACAACTTAACCTCGTTCACTACTCGTGTGCTCAACTAGTTTAGTGCTTTAAGTGGCTCATGACTTCCACCCGAATTCACCAACCTCAAGACTTCCACCTTCGCTACTCCGACGTGCAAAGTACAAGTACTTCACGGTGTCGTTCGGGATTGGTACATATGGTGCCAATTCTACCGATACACCTTTTGAATCGCACATGATGCTTGATCCGGCCACACCATAAAGCCAACACCACTCCAGTTCTCGTACCCCGGGGTGCACACGAACCACATGTCACACGACCATCTAAAAAGATCATGTAACTAATCACCGTTATTGTTTAAACTCTTTCCACCAATTAGACTTGCAAGGTTCCACCCTAACACCGTTATACCCTGCGTACCCCAAAAGTATCATGTTACACATACAACTTTAACAAGCAATAAAACATGTAATAAAATTCATCATATTATCACCATACAATAGCATATGTCTAAAAATTCATTACAACTTTAATTCAAAATGAGCATGTTAGATGATCAACCAATTCACGCAACATAGCACGTAACAACATGGCATACCATCAATCAAGCATAACATATGACTATTGATTTCATTACGCATGATCATCGCAAATGAATTCAACTAGCATATATCAATCATAACATCATATCAACAGATACCATTGCATAACCATACACAATGTGCAAACAATAGGATTTACCAAACAAGCATTAGCAATTCTAACATGATCCTAATTAGCATCAATAACGCACTTATGCGATGTAGTTTTTGGTTATGCACTGAAGTTAAGAAAATTATCGACTCATACCAAAAATTAGCTTGTCATATACATCTAGTACATCAAAGTGTAAGCAACATAGCAATTAGGTCATAACATGACAATATCACAAAGCATATAGTAGCATCACAACAGCTTCCTTTCTCTTATTTGATCCTACAAAACATCAAAATGTGATCTCATCACGTCATGTATTAAGAGTCTTCAGATAGGAACTTAATAGAGTTAGATAGTGGACTTACCTAAAGCAGAGGCATACATTTTGACCTTACCATCCTTGTGGTCCTTCAGGTAGATACGGTAGCTTCGCATCCAATGCCCCTTCTCTTGGCAATAGAAACAAATAGATTCTTTTGGAATGGCACACATGACAATCTCAGACTTAGTCTTCCCCTTTCCATTGGGAAGAGAAGACTCTTTCTGGACTTCCAATGTTTCCATTGTTAATGTCAATGGAAGTTTGGGAAGTAGATCTTCCAATCAAATTTGCAATACTAGTGCGCCAAATCATTGCTGATTCAACAACAATTAGCAAATAGGTAAGATTGATAAGGGTCACGTCGCAGTTTGTCATATAGTAATCTCTAATGAACTCACGATATGACTTAGGAAGTGATTGAAGAACATGGTCAACAACCAACTTCCTCGACATAATGACTCCTAAAATTTCCAGCCTATCAATGTGTGACTTTATCTCCAAGACATGTACACACACAAACCTTAAATCTTGGTGTTTTCTTTCCAATAAGGTTTGAGTGATCTTGAACTTTTCAAGTCGATGAACATGTGGGACAGGGAGAATAATTGGAGGAGGTGGAGGAAGTGAAGTATGATTACCATTTTCATTATCGAAGCGTGGAACATTATCTTCATGAGGGAAGTTATTTTCAAAAGATCCGGGAAGACCATAGTTTTTAGAATTAGACATCTACAAGGGAGAAATTCAAGTTAATTGATTTAAGTCCTTAATATAACACCCAAATGAAATATTAAGGCTACGACCCAACACAATATTCTGCAATTCGGAAGAGGGATGTCGTAATCCAATTAAAAATATTTATAGGTAGGTAAATGACGATTTAGCAATTTCCACCAAGAAAAACGAAAACGAATATTAGGTTTTAAATGAATTGAAATTCCTAGATTCTTTTGAGATTTATAGAACTTTTTAATGGAATGTTTAATCTCGATTATGCCCTTCAAGTTCGTGACTGGGATATCGAGTATCAAAAATAAGGTGTGAATAACTATGCAAATTAGATTGGTATTCTCGATGTCATTAATCACCTAATCAATGTGGCAGTTAACCACACACGCTAAATTGATCAATGGTAATTTACAAGAAACCCATTGCCATCCTTCATTAGTCCACATTAGTATGCCGGTTAACCACACACGCTCCACTAACTGACAAATAAGGTGCAATGTGCAATTTGTTCGGTTAGCATCAAATTCACATTTTTCCTAAAGAACTAAGATTGGGAATTTATAAAGTGTTTAGTTACTTTGTATTTCATTATACTTTTAATGAGAATTTAAGTGTCCTATCAAACCCATTCGGCTAACGACCGTCCACTGATCAAGGGTGCGGTGGGTAAGAGTGGATACCCAATGGCGGTCATTTTACAGGCCGCCTCCTTAAACACCCCTTATAGACCAGCTTCGTGAATGACGCCTATTAACGGTAAGACTGACTTTTTACTTATACATATATAATATATTAAACTTTTAATTTTATATAGTATAAGGGTGTATTTTATACTTTTGAAATACTCGGTGGTTTAATCTATTAATAAATTAAACTTTTAATTTAATTAAATTTAAACCATATGATTATGGATTTATTTACTTTCTCTTTTAATTAAACATTTAATCAATTTAATAAAGTCCATAAGAGTGTAATTTGATCTGTTCAAAGGAAACATCAAGGTTCTAAATACAAAATTCAAAATTAAAACTATTTAATTAATTTTTTCAGTTACGAATTCAAGAGTTGCACCTTTTCAAATTACTAGGTTTTTAGAATTCAATATTTCATAAATGAGAATATTTAATTTCCATAACTAGAGGGCAAGTTTTGTAACTCTTGAAAACCTTTTGAATTCCAAACTTGATGACAAGTTTTGTAAATCCTTAAAAAAACTTTTTGAGTTCGAAACTTGATGGCAAGTTTTGTAACTCTTCAAAAACATTTATATCAAATTTTAACCAATAAAATAATCATATTATATTTTACCAATTTGACCTAATTACAATTCATGTAGATAAATCAAATAATACAAATAATTAGCTTATCATATAACTTGTACTTATCTTAATATTTGACATTTATCTTTTAATTGGATGGGATAATCATTACCATATCAGAAAAAACAGATTTTATGATACAAAACAGTTTAAGGTAATGATCCAAATCCAATTCTGACCAAAAAACCCGAAAATCTGCCAACAGACTGTCCAACTCGTCGAGTTCAAGAAATGAACTCGTCAAGTTCATCATGAACTCGTCGAGTTCATCATGAACTCATCGAGTTCCATAGTGGACTCGTCGAGTTCACCCTGGCAGAAGAAAGATTTCCATTTTTTTCAACTTTGAACAATTAACCAATATATCTGTATTACAGAAAACACCTAGGGCTCTAATACCACTGTTGGGTTTTATGTACTATAACACTCCTATGGTGCACATACAACCCTAATGCTTTGGATGTAAGTTTTCTCTATGCAACAAAAAAAATTATCCAAAGCGTGAAACCTATAACTAGCATACAAATTTAATATTGCAACATAAAAACAAGTTGAGTTATTACCTGTTTGTTGTATCTTGTAGAGTTTTGGCCTTTCGAGAGCTTAGCACCCTAGGTGTGATGCCTCAAACAAGTCACAAACACCATGAACAAGTGGAGGATAACGAGAGAGAGGTTAGGCACACCAAAAATCGGCTAACTATTCATGGAATACACCAGTCAGAATTTTAGGGTTTAGGGAATACATATATAGTGTAGAATTCCAAGAGTCATATGCAAACCCTAATTCTTACACTTAGGCTTATGATCCAATAACTCATATGGACCAACTCTTCATGGACTCTCACATAAACTTAGTCCATCATGGATCAAGAGCCCAAACCATATGTATCACTGATTTACATAATCACTCCCCGTTAAGTTGATTAGTCTATTTTGATCACTAAATTAATTCCAAATTAATTCATGATCAATACTAATTAAATAATATAATTTCTCAGTTAACATATTATACTTATAATATATTAATAAATCACAAATGAACTCTTTTACAAATATCCATCCTATCAAATTGTTCTGGTGAAGGCAACTTGAAATGGACCATGCTAATCTTGGGTCAAGTACATACCAATTATAGTTATGGGTTTAGACACCTAATCCAACAAGATCTTGTTGAAACAAAGAAACATTTACTTTAACTTAGCTAAACGATTATGTGGTTAATTGACTGTTTTGCATCATTCATCTGAAATTAGCAAAGAACAACATAAGAAGCTTTTACCTTTCTTAACTTTCGAAAAGGGAGAAAATAGACTCAACTTCTTATGACTGTGAGATGACAATTTCTGAGTTTGATAAGGTTCATGATAAAAGATATGCATATGGAATTGTGAAAATTGACGAATGTTTAAATGCAAATGATCTTGTTGATATTGTTAATGAGACCTTGACCAAAGACGAACAAATCAAAATTTTGAAAAGAATTGAGAATTCAACATTTATCTCTCAAAACAATTTTGCTGATATCGAAGATGATTATGATGATATTAGTGAAATTGAGGCGGAGGAAGATGTTAACTATTCTCAGTTATCAGCCATTAATGTCACTTCAATGGCTAAAGGGAAAGAAATATGTTATGATTCTTTGGTTAAGATTGACGCTGATTTACCTTCAACTTCAAAAGTTCATGATCCTAACCATGTGACTGTCGAAGATAGTCAAATAGACAATGATGATACTTTGAAAGAAACAACTATACCACGAGTAGTAGCTGATCAGTTTTATGAGGAATCCGAGAAATTCGAAACAATAATGAAGGAAAAAGGTTATCATTATCTTGAAACAAACTCAGTTGTATATCCAAATTTTGTCTGCACCGATGAAGTTATCTTTCAAAATGAGGTGTTTTTTACATCAGGGAATGGTGAAAAGGTCAAACCTGAAATCAACAAAATTGTTGAAGAAGATAACAAGCAAGCTTTGAAAGAAGGAATGTCGAAGATCGTCAAACATACAATGATGATGACAATGATGATACTTTGAAAGAAACAACTATACCACGAGTAGTAGCTGATCAGGTTTATGAGGAATCTGAGAAATTCGAAACAATAATGAAGGAAAAAGGTTCTCATTATCTTGAAACAAACTCAGTTGTATATCCAAATTTTGTCTGCACCGATGAAGTTATCTTTCAAAATGAGGTGTTTTTTACATCAGGGAACGGTGAAAAGATCAAAACTGAAATCAACAAAATTATTGAAGAAGATAACAAGCAAGCTTCAAAAGAAGGATTTTTCTCAAATCAGAGTACCGTCGAAAATAATCTCAACAAGAATTCCTTCACTTTTTAAAGACAAAAACCACAAAGAAACTAGGCTGTTAAAACAAACAAACCAAAAGATGAAAATAATAAAAAAGAAACAATTTCTCAAAAGTCAAATCAAGAGGTTCAAAAATTCAAAGAACAAATTGAAAAGATTTCAAAAGAACTTGGGATTTCAATGACTAAATCGAGGAAGAAGGTTTATTGGCAAAATATTGCGTCTCGAAAGAAACAAAATGTTTTGAAAAATAAATTGTTTAAATCAATTAAGTCTACAACATTTCAGAAAAACTATAAAAACAAGTCTTTTATAAAGAAAATACCCGTTCAATCACAAAAAGATGTTGTAAAAAGTCAACAACTAGCTTCGTCATTCAAAACAAAATCAAATTCATAAAATCAAAACAAATAGAATTTTGTGAAAAATCAACAAACAAAGAATTTTTCTCATAATTATCAAAACAAAAGATTTTCACAAAAATAATTTTCAAAGGAATGGTTTTCAAATGAGTGGACAAACCCATTTTTCTCAACATTTTATACAAAAGTGATTTTCGAATGGTTCACACGTTTATCAAAGATCAAATGTTGGTTATCAATATCGGTTGCAAAATCGATTTCAATCACATGTGAAATCTGATTCTTCAAAACAACGTTTTGAAAGGTTAAATGTGAAAAGAAAAACAGATGTTAAAAATCTCAATCATTGGTTAGAAGGAAAAGGCAACCAGTATCACAGTGGGAAATGTTCTCAAGAAGAGATCAGGTATGCTTATGAAAGTTACCTGAGTGACTTAACAAGTAGAAGTTCGTCATCCAAAGAGTCAAATCTAATGATTCGAAAGTGAAAAGCTGTTCCACAGAAGGAAGTTGATTTGTCAGGAACTGCGAAGGTTCAAGGGAAGGTCAGTGTTGATTCTAAACCTTCGAATGATTTCATTTTAATTCCTTTGACCAATGAAGTTAACTTAATTGTCAGTTTAAACTTAAAAGTTCGAAACTGGGTTTTAGGATCTTCATTTCATCATGCATTTAGTTCTAATCACCATGGACCCAAACAGCCTTGGGGACCTAAATTCTTTCATTGATTGCAAGTTTTATGTGACGAGCAATATGATGACAAATGGTATATCGATAGTGGTTGTTCTCTTCATATGACTGGAAGGGAGAAAACTTGCATGGTTATCGAAGTCTAGATAATGCTAGAGTGGTGAAGTTTGGCAACAATCACAAATGTTATGTGAAAGGTTATGGTAAAGCAACAAATAGAAAGTTTACTATCAACAGGGTGGCATAGGTCGAAGGTCTTGAACATAATTTGATAAGTGTTTCACAACTAGTTGTGGGAACTGGCAATCAAGTTGTTTTTAATGAAGAAGGAAGTCTGATATAGAATATCGACACTAAAGAAGTTTTGCTCAAATCTAAAAGAAAAGGCAATATGTTTACTCTTGACATAAAACCCATTGTTTGATTTCCCTCAGTTTGCTTACTTTCAAAAGCGTCATCAGACATAAGTTGGTGATGGCACAAGAAAATTTCGCACTTGAATTTCAAAAATATGAATAAATTAGTGTTAAATGATCTTGTTCGTGGTTTGCCAATATTAAAATTTGATAATGATACTTTGTGTGCAACTTGCAAACAAGGAAAAAAAAATAGACAAGGTCATCTAATTGTCATTGATTCAAAGATTGTTGAACCTTTGGAACTTCTTCATATTGACCTTTGTGGTCCTTCGACTATTGAAACACTCAACAAAATAGGTACATACTGGTTATTGTTGATGATTTTTCAAGGTTTACTTGGGTATATTTTCTTCGATTAAAGTCAAAAACAGCTCAAGCAATGATCGACTTTATTAAGCACATAGAAGTAAGTTTGAACAAAAAGGTTCGTAAGATCAAGAGTGATAATGGCTCAGAGTTCAAGAATAAGGATCTTGATTCATTCTTAACCGACAAAGGAATTTCGCATAATTTTCCCTCTCCTTGCACACCTCAACGAAATGGTGTTTTCAAAAGAAGGAACAAGTCTCTTTGTTAAGCATCAAGAACAATGCTCACATATGCAAGTCTTCCATAATATCTTTGGGCTGAAGCAATTCCGGTAGCTTGTTTCACTTAAAATCGATCTTTTATTCATCGTCGATTTATTATCACTCCTTATGAAATCACTAACAATTGGAAACCAAATGTTAAAATTTCAACTCTGATATTGTATTTCATACTCAATCCACACATCACTACAAAATTTAGGAAATTTCTAGACTTAAACTTAGAATTCTAAGCGATGATTGTGAGATAAGTATATGGTATATTTAGGAAGTATGTCTGAATAAACACGAGCCCTAGCTTATTTAGGGAAGATGCCTGAATTGCTTTTATGTGCTAAATGATTTATGCTATAAAATGCCTTATATGTTTTATGAAGTTATCGTTTGATCGTATCTATGGCCTATTGCTGACCGGATCTGAAAATTTTATGTGTTCAGATTTCTAAATGTTTAATTACGATATTAGAACCCGACATGTAACTTTTTGGACTAATAAGGAGGATTACATGTCTAAACCTTCTCTATATATATTCTCGTCTTGATACGCTAAACGCATGCTTCCGTGAACATAACGTCGTGGTGAAGACTCGGAGCGAATTGAGTAAACGGAGGAAACAAGGAGGCTTACGATAGTGAATGACACTTATCAGAAGATATCGTAAGAAAGGTATCTTGCCTTTAGAATGTGTCTAATAAATAATATGTCTAGTACGAGAGTAGTACACTTTTGATAAGCAGAAAGAACGAACTTTTGGTATAATCCATGAAGCTATCCCATCGTCAGGCATTTCCACCACCAACCGAGTTGAAGCAGAATTGATGATTGAAGAACGCATCGAAAAAGTCCTAGCCGAGTCTAACGAAAATTTTATGATTATTTGGACACATTTGTATGTGTTAAATCGTTTTGTGATTTTAGAAACTAAGAACTTGGGGACTGAGAGACAATACTTGGGACAAGTATAAGTAGGTGTGAAAGGTAGTAGAGTCCTATACTACCAGAAGCACAGGACTCGCTGTTGGATCAGGGAAAATTACAAGGTTACCAAGGCGCTAGTAATTTATTTTGTTTTGTTCATGTCTGTCGTTACCATCGTTTCGGTAATGACTAAGAAGATGATTGTTATTTTGACCTTAGTGGTCATATCAAATGGAGTCCGACTAAGATGAGTGTGTTATGTGGTTCAGGGAACCAAGTTCGATGAAGCATCTGACTTAAGCTAGACGATTGAAGTGAAAGATAATCGAAGCGAACAATAGAAGTATCGCGATCGTTGTTAAAGTAAGAAGCTAGTAGCTAGAAGTGCTAGATTCTAAAATGTGATTATATCACATTAGGACATGAAGGAATTTAACTCTAAAAGACCCGAGTCTAAGCGTTGTATCATACAATGAGAGGTCATCAGAACATGACCTATCAGTCTATTATGGTAATCGAAGGAAGAAACTTATCTTAAGCCTGTTAACAAGAATAAGGAGTTTCCAATGAGAATTGAGATTGTAACTCGAAGGTTACAATTAAAAGTCCAATATAATACGAAGAGCAGATGCAAGATTGAGCACCGCCAGCAGTAAAGAAGTCCAAGAGTTAGATACTCATTTGAAAGGACATAAGAGTTACGGTTATTACCTTGGATGAAAATATAACATATGAAGTCATTATAAAAGCCCTGTTTTGTTGATGATTCCAAGACGTAATCATCCTAAGTGGGAGATAATTATAACGCCCGCAGATTCGGGCTAGTCAATTTAGAGACATTAAACATCAAAAATGAATTTTTGATAAAAGATTATTTAGAATAAATAATAGTAACCAAAGTTATAGTATATGTCAAAAGGATTCCATACATATAAAGAACGCTGAAATCCGGCTTATAACGAAGATGTTATGACCCGTCGAAGTTTTGCGACAAAACCGGCATAGCGCCGCGTAACGTAAAAAGTGAATTTTTGATAAGCTACTTTTTAAACTTAATAATGTAAAAAAAATTCATAGTATATGTTAAACCGATAACATACATAAAAGAACGTTCAAATCTGACTTCATTTTAGGAAGTTATGATTTCTCTAAGAATTAGCGTAGTAGTACACAACCCGAAAATCGACTTTTAGATCGATCGATTTTTAGCCGAAACAACCTAAATGAGAACTGAATATCTCAATAATAGGAACTCAATGATATATAGACAATCGAAAATGGAGTCCGTATGTATAAGTTATGAATTTTACACAATTGTTAACAGTGTAATCTTTGCAGACTGTTAAATTTAAAATCGGTCAAGAATTAGCCAAGGGGGTCAATAGATCTTGTCAATACCTAAGTGGATATAAAGAACGTCAAAAACGGAGCTCGTATGCAAAAGTTATGATTTTTTTAAAATTGGTTGTTTTATCTGCGTCCAACGCCACGTGTCAGCACCAGGCGAAGCCGTGGTGCCTACGCAAGGTCACGACGTGAATTGCCCCCAGACAGCTTATAAATAGAGGTGCAAATCATAAATTTTTCTTCACACCTCAACCCTTCTTTCTCTCTCAATACTCCAAACCTATACCTCCCCATCGCTAGTACATCCTAAGTGCTAGAGGTGAGTCCCGAAGCCATAGAAGGCTCCAAGAAGAAGAGCTTTCGGCTCGGAAGTTTTGCCCCTGTAGAGCCCGATTCCTAGGCAAACCTCCTAGTAAGTGAGTTATGATTACCCTACTTTAAGTATAGCTTATGTTTAAGTTCAATATCGTTATTATGAACTTATAAACAATATATGTACTATAAAATATAATATACAAAGTGTTACTATAATATCTTTTAACTACTTGCAGTATAGGGAATCTGGTTTGACAGGGTCGCATAAGGTTGTTGGATTTCAGAAGTACTATAATGCCAAAATGGCCCTGCCCTCTGATGTTTCATGTCTGGCCCTTGTCTATACATAGTAGTTAAAAAGTATTGTTTAAAATTTATAAAACAATATCGCTCGTAAATACTTGCAATAAACATTAGACTAAAATCTAGTGGTAATAATAGTAGGTTTCGTCGAAGGAGAAT
The DNA here is from genome assembly GCF_002870075.4 of Lactuca sativa. Lineage (NCBI taxonomy): Eukaryota > Viridiplantae > Streptophyta > Magnoliopsida > Asterales > Asteraceae > Lactuca > Lactuca sativa. The sequence goes on from NC_056630.2 coordinate 251,402,998, forward strand.
AAAATTGTTAGAAGCGAAGCGCTGCTCGAGTTAGGAATCATCACTTTAACAAGTGAGTGCATAGTCTCTTTCTTGGACATGATTTTAATACAAGTATTTATTGAAGTATTAAATATTTGTTAAAGAGTTAAATATATGTTAAAGAGTTTATGTTTGAGTGCATAGTCCATTTCATGAACATGATTTTAATACAAGCATTAATTGAAGTATTAAATATATGTTAAAGAGTTTATGTGTGAGTGCGTGTCCCTTTCATGACCATGATTTTAATACAAGTATTAATTGAAGTATTAAATATCCGTTAAAGAGTTAAATATATGTTAAAGAGTTTTTGTGTGACTGCATAGTCCCTTTCATGAACATGATTTTAATACAAGTATCATACATACTTATAAAGCTAGCATTTTTTCTTGAATCTCATGCATTTGAAACCCCCATAAAAATTTCCCAACACCTCATGCATTTGAAACCCCCACACCCTTTCACCTTCAAAGTAATTAATCACACATAATCCCATTCCAAGAAAATCACACACTATATAAGTTCAACACCTCATGCATTTCAAACCCCCACACCTTTTCACGTTCATTATATATGTAGTTATATTAGTATATTTTTCTTACAAAAAATCGTCATTTGGTTGAAGATATTATGATTCAAAAGTTTTCATATAGTTAAAGCATTCATGATCCAAATATGACGATTTGAAGAAATGGGTTATGTCGCATCGACGGTAATTGTAATATGATTTTTTCTTTCAACCAAAACAAATGAAGCTTTTCTATTCTTTCTTTATATTCAATTTCTCATTTGACCTTTATATATGATTTGTATGTATTACTCAATCTTGAATGTGACTCTCCAAACATCAATGTTTTGCTTGGAATATCTTTCTCATTCTTCTTTTTCAAGAAAAAACATTTTGATTGCAGGTTAGTGAAGAACTATCATCAAGTTTCTATGGTTGAATGGTGTTCAATAAAGAAAGAAGATTCAGAAAACGGATATAGGGTTTTTTCTTTGTTTGAGCAAAGTAGACGAATGTTAGTTTTTCCTATTGATTTAAATGTATATTTATGTAACATTTTTATTTACATATTCAACCACCCAATGTTCTTATTTATTTGATTGTAGTTTTTCTATTTTAATTATGTTTATTTTCTATTATTTTTTTGTTGGGTTATCCTACACAACATATTTACAAGACAATATTTAAAAGATAACATAATTTTTAAGATTTGGTATGTAATTATGATGACTTATCATGATATGTACATATAAAATTAATTTATCCATATTACTACGACAAGAATTACATATCACATTTACAAAAATATATATTATATGTGATTCGTTTAACATATATATGCACCTATGTATGTTATAAATTTATAATTAAATATCTTTATGTTTAATAATTTAAGGGATTAAAATGATGCATCAAAACCAATTATTTAGACGAATATAATAATAATAGTAAATTACTGAAATCGTCCCTATAGTTTGGTCAAAATTGCACGTTTGGTCCCTAACTTTTTTTTTGCACTCGGATCGTCCCTATGGTTTGGTCAAAATTACATGTTTGGTCCCTAACTTTATGTATGTAAGGGATGAAAAACGCAACAAAATCAAACCATAGGGACGACCCGAGTGCAAAAAAAAGTTAAGGACCAAACGTGTAATTTTGACCAAACCATAGAGACCATTTTAGTAATTTACTCTAATAATAATAATAATAATAATAATAATAATAATAATAATAATAAATACACATTTCCAAGTACTAAATTCATTTGAAACTCACACTACAACTCAAGAGCTTTCTAATTATGTATATTTATTAGTTACAACTCAAGAGTTTTTAACTTATGATTATTAATTAGTAATCACTAATAACTTTTTATTTTTCTTTTTTTTATTAGGTTGTAAAGTTTTGCTCATTAAAAATATTAACGTATTTGAAGATATTTGTGATTTAAATATGAAAAGTTAATATAAATGTCATAATAAATGTTTTAGTGATTTTATGTTATTAAAATTTGTAGTGTTTAGTTTTCATATTTTTTATTATTCGTTGTATATATATCTTTTTTAATACAAATGTTATAATAGATGTTTTTGCATTTTTATGTTACTAAAAGTTGTAGTTCATATTTTTTATAATTCATTTGAAACTCACACTATAACTCAAGAGTTTTCCAATTTATGTATATTTATTAGTTACAACTCAAGAGTTTTTAACTTATGATTTTTAATTAGTAATCACTAATAACTTTTTATTTTCCTTTCTTTTATAAGGTTGTAAAGTTTTGCTCATTAAAAACATTAATGTATTTTTGTGATTTAAATATGAAAAGTTAATATAAATGTTATAATAAACGTTTTAGTGTTTTTATGTTATTAAAAGTTGTAGTGTTTATTTTTTATATTTTTTTATTATTCGTTGTATATATATCTTTTTTTAATACAAATGTTATAAAAGATGTTTTTGTATTTTTATGTTACTAAAAGTTGTAGTTCATATTTTTGTTCATACATTTTGTTACCCGTTATATATAGATTATCATATGTTTGATATATAATTTACACAATTTTAAACGGTTTATAAAATTATCAAATAATTGTATATATCACAATGACTTAAAAATTAAAACTATAATCATCATATCATACTATATTATAAAGAAAACATTTTTTCTTACACCACATTCATTTGAAACTCCCAACTTTTCATATTTCCATACAATATACTTAATTTATTAACTTAAATATGCTTTAGTTGTAAAAATTATCATAAATGGAATAATTTGTGACTTATCAATATGATATACTTAATTTGTTAACCTCAATATATACTTAAATAAATAACCTACATTAATGTATCAAATAAGCTTAAAAATTTAGTGTAAAATTTAAAACCTAAAGTAAAATATCAAATAATGTTTAAAAAAAGTCAATATATATTTTTAACATAGTTAAAAGGAAAACATTAAATATAATAATAATAAAAGAACCTAAATTGATGAATCGAATTAACTAAAAGGTGTCTGAAAACTATATTCTAACATTTTTAACCTGCGCTGCGCAACGCACGAAAATTTGTCTAGTTAAATATATGTTAAAGAGCTAAATATATGTTAAAGATTTTATGTGTGAGTGCATAGTCCCTTTTATGAACATGATTTTAATATAAGTATTAATTAAAGTATTAAATATCTGTTAAAGATTTAAATATATGTTAAAGAGTTTATGTGTGAGTGCATAGTCCCTTTCATGAACATGATTTTAATACAATTATTGATTAAAGTATTAAATATATGTTTGTGTGTGAAATATTTGATATTGCCTAAAATATGTGTTAAGAGCCTATATGATAATATATGATAATTTTGGATACAGAGTAAACCTAAATTAATTAAGATGAATAGTGGTAGTATCTCCTTAAGTATGAGTGAGATATACACGAAGGGTAGAACTTTAAAACTTGTCACTCATCCGAGAGCATGGATTAGACTTTGTCATTTGTCCTTAGTTTGAGAGTATGGAGAGGACATAGTTATTTGTCATTAATCTGGGAGCATGGATTAGATATAGTCAATTGTCCATAGTCCGAGAGTATGGAATGGTCATAGTTATTGATCCGAGAGCATGGATTAGACATACCTGATCCGTGAGTATGGATTAGGTAAAGAGGTTAATTTTAGATTTGAAAGTATAGATCGTGTTGTCGTGAGGATCGACGAGGCGTGGTAAAATAGCTTATATGAGGTAAATTGTATATGTTGTGAGTTCTTAAACATATTCATATGATATAACGTTGTGGGATTGAAATCCATATATACTCACCAGGTTTCCCAACCTGACCTATTCAGTTTATTTGTATCATAGGTGTCGATATGAAGTTATATTACATTGAGAGATTAAAGGAGATGTAAATCACTAGTGTAAATGAATCTAAGGTCTGTTTATGCTTATGTTTATGTGTTGACAATGACATCCCAAAGTTTTTATATAAACAAAACACATTTCTTCGGAAATGCTTTGATTATATATTTATGATGTTTTTCTAGGAACAAATTCCACAATATTATTGTTTAAAATGAATACTTTGATTTTCAAATAATCATAATAAAATATTTAAAATGATCGTGAATTTCAGGATGTCAAAGGTAGGTATGCTAAAAATGAATGTTGTTCAAAATGAGTGGGAAGAGTTTATAAGGATTGTGAGTATTTAGGATTGAGAAGTATTTAGGATTCTAGTTTCCTTGAGGACAAGCAAAAGATAAGTGTGAGGTATTTTGATATGACCTTATTTAACTAAATAATTAGGCCATTTTCTTAATAAATTTGATTAAGATGTTATATCTTTAGATATATGATACTTAATATGCTTGAAAATGTTTATTACAGTTAAAATGGGAGTTGGGATGCTAAAGGAGGAGAACGGACCTGAAAAAGACAATGTAATAGCAAAAAGAATATTATTAGACTGCTTGACCCTTTTTGGTGTTTTGGAAATATCTCACGAATTGTAACTCTGATTGACGAGATTCAAGATGTTATAAAAACTAAAGAAAATTTTGGACGACTTTCGTCTTTATGTCTAATTCTGATTCCAAGTTCCCCCGCCATATCAAAGCCATTTCCATGGCGTGGAAAATAAAAAAAAATTGTGGACATAAAGATTCTATCTTCCACAGCATGACAAGTCTTTTTCCACATCATGGAGCTGTTGAATCTATAAAAACATGAGACTTCCAACCCTAATTGGGGTACAACCTTTAGCAGCCTATAAATGCAACTTTTACTTCATTTTGAAGTCTAGAACCACCCCCCCCCCCCCCTAAAGGGGACCCTTTAGGGGTAGATTTTGAAGTTATAGATTCGATTGGAGCAAGGATTTGAAGATTCAAGGGCTATTGTACGGAGATTTCACTTCGAGTTTAGTTGATGATCACGTCTTGCGATCTTATGGTGATGTTTTTTCTGCTTTAGTTTACTGAATACGACGTATAAGCATTTACTTTCTTTTAGATTAGATGAACCCTAATACTATGTGTTGATTTCGTATTTGATGGATTTATAAATTTGGTTTTTACTCGTGTTTGATAGATTCTTATCCAAGCATGTTATAGTTTCAATCTTTATTGCCTTGCCCTCATGTTTTGTGTAGTTAAAAGTCCATTGATTGCATGAACTTGTTTGCCTAGTTGTTTATGATCATTAAATTGTTAGAGCTAGAGATTGACCACATCCTAGTATAAGTGGTAAAGTTAGTTGCTTAACTGTGTTAGAGAGCAATATTTGATCATGATATATGCCTGATTGTTTATCTTGATCATAGATAGATAATTCTTAGATTTATTCATTCATGGTCAAAATATATCATAATAATCAATTTGGTGTACTTAAGTTGCATGATCATTAGGATTAAAGTTCATAAATTGACACATGTTAGTTAGTCTAATCATGATAACTAGTAAATTCTAATTTGGTAACCAACAAAATTAATCCATTATCTTGAAATTAACCATAAGAAAATGGAGGATTCAAAGCTAAAGGGAAGTATCTTTTATTTTTTATTGAAAATTATTTTCTAGTTGTTTACTTTTGTTTTTTTTTTTTTTTTAAATTAAGTGTTTTAGTTTAATTTTCTTTGAACTTGAAAAATCAGATAAAACCTCAATTTAATGGTCATTATTGTTATAAGTTTAATTATTATTTGCATTATTTGATTTGAACCATTCGCGTTCCCTGTAATCGACAACATTTATTACCTTAAAATATATTACTTCACAACTAGGTACACTGCCTATTTGTGTTTAAGACTAGTTGAGATATGGTAGGACTTTACAAATAAAAAACTAGTTCATAAATAACACATCAAGTTTTTGGCACCGTTGCCGAGGAACGGTTGATTTAGTTTGGATTTTTTTATTTGATTGATTAATTTTTTTCAGTTTTTATGTATTTTACATACCTCGATGATGATCTTGATGTTTTTGTTGAGGAAGTGGAACATGAGTCAGAGCTTTAAGATGAGGTATATGACTCAAAAAAACATTTGAAGAAGTGGGAAGATGGGTAGCAAACATCTGGCCTGACGAACCAGAACAAACTAAGTTATAGAAACTAGATCTAGAAGAGAAGGAGGAATTTAATCTAGAAAAAGATTTGGATGAGCTAGAATGATTGCTAGCAGAGGACTCGTATGAAGAACAAAAACAAGTTGAAAAGTGGGAACCACAACACGACTTGATCATTACGACGAAGCGGTCCCATGATTTTCTAGTCTGTGTTTCGAAGCATGGCATGGCAATTTCGTCTTTGGAGAGAGTTCTTATGTGCAATTCATTTTTGATAACTATCCAACCGGTTCCAACCCTTGTCGATTTTCTGGGTTTATGGATTCACTCTCGATTGGTTGATTTTAGAAACGAATTATCAAATTTTACATATCGGTCCAAAAAGGATTATTATGTGCAACGAATGGATTACCAACGAGCAGATTAAAAGTTTATTAATTTAAGAGTCCAGCTCAAGTCTCTCACAAACAGAAGCGCTTATCGAGAGGCAACCCGAACTTTAAATTAGTTTGTATTTTTTTCGTTGTAATTCTTATTTTGAATAAAAGCACTTTTGATGACTTTTAGTTTTGTTGCAAGAAAATTTCAATTAATAAATTGATGATGGGAAAAATACAAGAGTGGGGTGGATTATTACGAGAAGAAACTAACAGGCATGACACACAAATAAGTGTCGGGTATACATTCGACACAGAGCAAACTGGGGAGTCTAATGAGCTTTCAATGCTATTTATGGGAAGAAATTGATACAAGGGACCGGTTGATAAATTAGCTACTTCCATATTGGTCGATTCTTTCAACGATGAAGAATTTAGATTTTTTCACTAAGACGTGACGCAAGCCTAACTAACCTACGAAGCAATTTAATATTACACAGCAGTTTATTTTCCCAACATGAAGACTTCGATGTGCTTATTCTCATTGCATGTCATGACAGATTTTCTCATGGTTGTGGTTCCAGATTTTTGCAGAAACCGCATTGTGGCCCATTATTTGCCACGATGTGGCAATGCCACATTCAAATTTTTATCAGCGTTAAAGTTTATCTGTTTGCCTCATATTTATTTGACACGATTCAATAAATTTCAACAAGGATGTTCACTTCCACATGTATTCCAACAAACAAAGTCAAACGTAGTATTGATAAGCAACCCACGACAATCACCCTATCTCGCGACTACAGAAACAAGGAGATTTTGTTCCTTTACCCTCTTTTATTTTATATGCTTTAATTGTTTTTATACAGTGAGAGAATTGTATAACTTAAGTGCGGGGTACGGAATTGAAAAAAGGAAAAGGTTGAAATAAATAATAATGAAAATGCTAGATTTAGAAAAAACAAAAATTTAAAGACTTGAAAAATTGTCTAAATTAAAAAATCTAGAAAATTTAAAATATTATTGTGTTAGAACTAAGTTTGCTAGTATTGTTTGGGATAATTTGATGCAGATTTAAAGGTATTGTTTAGCTTTTTTATAGAATATTTGTGGCTTTCCAGTTCAATTGAAATCATGAGACAAAAACACAAACTTGTGTAGTTTGAGGGACGTAATATATTTTTCTTTATGAATACATAGATTCAATAAAAAGCCTTCGGTGCCGATTTATCTCCTAGGTTAGTTTTGTTAAATTAAAGTGAGTCTAGTTTCCAAGTTTATCTGTTTAATTTCTGCATTTTGAGTCAAGATATATAATATAAATAATTAACAGTTCATGAGTGGAACTTATCAGTGACCTTTGAGATTGGGTGAGTATTCCCTCCAGGGATATTTATATCTACATGAGTTGGATGGATGGGAAGAAAATCTCTACATGAGTTTAATCGAAATTCATGGGTTCCATTAGTGGCCTAAGGAATTCTGAGTACCCCCAATGAATTTCTTAAACAGTCATGGACTATAGTATAGTAGCAATAAATTGTTAAATTATTTTTTTGCTTATATATGTGAAAGCTGAATTTGAAATATTAGAAAAGATTAAAAAATGTAAAAAGTTGTGATTTTTTTTAAAATATGAGAAAGAGAAAAGGTTCCACAAAAATATGAAGAAGGTGTGATAAAAGTATAGATTTGTAGGTCAATTATAATATATAGTATTTTTCTTTTTAATGCTGTGTCACTTGGAATTTAGCAAGAACATTTGAAACAAAAGGGGGTAACTAAAAAGGCATAGGTGATAGGAAAGCAAAAAACGAATGTTGTTCAAAATGAGTGGGAGTAGTTTATGAGGATTGTGAGTATTTATGATTGAGAAGTATTTAGGATTTCTTTGACACAAATATATGCATTAAGGCAAGACATAATTTGCGAGTTCAAATTGGTTTATTCTATGTGATGTTGGTGAGCAAATTTTTGATATGACATAATAACAATCTAGTTTCCTTGAGGACAAGCAAAAGATATGTGTGAGGTATATTGATATGGCCAATTATATATTTACGCCATTTTCCTAAAATAATTGATTAAAATGTTATCTCTCCCTCTCTCTCTCTCTCTATATATATATATATATATATATATATATATATATATATATATATATATATATATATATGATACTAAATATGCTTCAAAATGTTTAATTATAGTTAAAATGGGAGTTGGTATTCAAAAGGAGGAGAATGAAGCTAAAAAAAGACAGTGTAATAGCAAAAAGGATGTTGTTAGACAACTTGACCCTCTCTAGTGATTTGGCAATATCTCGTGAATCGTAACTCTTATTGAGGATATTCAAGATGTTCTGAAAACAAAAGAAAATTTTGACGACTTTCGTGTTTATGCATAATTCTGATTCCCAGTTCCCACGCTGTGTCTAAGCCATTTCTAAGGTGTGGAAAATTATAAAATTCCATGGACGTGAAGATTCCATCTTCCCCGGCGTGGCAAGTCTTTTTCCATGTCGTGGAGCCATTGCATCAATAAAAACACAATATTTTCACCACTGATAGGGGTTCAGCCTTTACCAATCTATAGATTCGAGTTTTTACTTCATTTTGAAGTCCAGAAACCCTCTAAGGGTTGATTTTGAACCTAGATATTCGATTGGAGCAAGAAATTGAAGGTTCAAGCACTTTTGTATGAAGATTTCTCTTTGGGTTTGCATGATGATCAAGTCTTGCAATCTTTTGGTGATGTTTTTCATCTTTAGTTTACTAAATGCTGTGTAAAAGCCTTTACTTTAGTTTAGATTATATGAAACCTAATACTTTGTGTCGATTTAGTATTTGATGGATTTATGAAGTTGGTTTTTACTTGTGTTTCATAGATCATTATCCAAGCATGTTAAAGTTTCAACCTTTATTGCCTTGCCCTCAAGTTTTATGTAGTTAAAAGTCCATTGATTGCATTAACTTGTTTACCATGTTGTTTATGATATTAAATTGCTAGAGCTAGAGATTGACCATATTCTAGTATAAGTGGTAAAGTTAGTTGCTTAACTGTGTTAGAGAGCATTATTGGATCTAAACCATTCATGTTCCTTGTGTTTGACACGATTTCGTAACTTAAACTATATTACTTCATGACTAGGTACACTTTCTATTTGTGTTTAAGACTAGTTGGGATTTCGTAGTACTATATAGATAAAAAACTAGTGCAAAAATAACACATCAAGTTTTTGGCACCGCTGCCGAACGGTTGATTTAGTTTGGATTTTTTATTTGAATGATTAAATTTTGTTTTTAGTTTAATTTTTAACTTTTAATTTTTTAATTTTTATAATATGTATTTTACAAACCTTGCTCTTGATTCTTTTCTTGAGGAAGTGGAAAAGGAATCAAAGCTTTAAGATGAGGTATATGACTCAGAAAAATATTTAAAGAAGCTAGGAAGATGATTAACAAACATCTGGCATGATGAACTAGAACAAACTGATTTACAAGAAGTAGATCTAAAAGAGGAGGAGGAATTTAATCCAGAAAAATATTTGGAGGAGCTAGAAAGATTGCTAGCAGAGGACTTATATGAAGAACAAAAAACAAGTTGAAAAGCGGGAACCACAACACAATTTGATTATTACCACGATGCGATCCGATGATTTTCTAGTTTCTGTTTTGAAGCATGGGGTGACAATTTCGTCTTTGGAGACAGTTCTTATGTGTGATCCATTTCTAATATTTATCCAACCGGTTCCAACCCTTGTCGACTTTCTAGGATTTAATGGATTCATGCTTGATTGGTCGATTTTAGAAACGAAGTGTCAAATTTAATGAATCGGTCGAAAAGGAGTATTATATGCAATGAATGGATTGCCAACTAGTTGATTATAAGTTTATTAAGTTGGGAGTCCAGCTCAAGACTCACACACAAAGAAGTGTTCATAGGGAGGCAACCTAAAGTTTAAATTAGTTTGTATTTTCTTTTCGTTTTAGTTTTTAATTTTAGAATTTTTATTTTTAGTTTTATTTTGAATAAAAATGCTTTTCATGACTCTTAGTTTTGTTTCAAGAAAATGTCAATTATTAAATTGATGATGGGAAAAAGTGCAAACGTAGGGTGGATTATTACTAGAAGAAAGCAACAGGCGTGACACATAAATAAGTGTGGGGTATACATTCGAAATGGAGCAAACTGGGGAGTCTAATGAGATTTCAATGTTATTTATGTTGGATTAGGTGTCTAAGCTCATAACTAGAATTAGTATATACTTGAATTAATAGTAGCACAGTACTTTTGGGTTGCCTTCATATTAGCAACTAGACAGGATGACCTATTGGGAAGAGGAATAGTTTATTATTTGATTAATAAATTGAAATGAATGATTTATTAATATATTATGGAAATGATATATTAATTATGAAATCATAATATTTAATTAATTGTTAATTAGAAATTAATTGCAAATTAATTTTGGGAAAAATTGAATTAATTAAAAGTACATGGGTTGTTTGGCTATTTATTGATAGTTGATGAAAGAAGCTCTAGAAACCTCCTAAAGAGGATTGGGAAAAATCTCCTAGAGAAGCCCTATAATTTTCATCCAAAGGCTTATGGATGGAAGGTTTAGGGTTTGCTTGGTCCTTAAGCAAAGCAACTAGGGTTTCCTACTTCTAACCCTACTTTTCGCTCTACTTCACCTCATTATATAAAGACCCATACCCTTGTTAATTTTTGGCCACTAGAAAACCTAAAGAAGTATAGCCGAAAATTGAAGCCTCCTCCTCCCTCTTATATCTCATCCTCTTGCTAAGTGTGTTTGTGATTTATTATATTTATTACACTTGTGATACTTGCTCTCAAGCTTCAACATATTCAAGGTTTTAGATTGTTATTACTGCATAACAATCAAAGGTATGTATCATAACCCTTTATTACATGAATTTCGATTATTTATCATAGATCTAGGGTTTGTGAGTTGTTGTTCATATTGTATGTTCAATTAGAGAAGACATAGATCTTATTAGGGTTGCATGCACACATAGGATTGTATGTTATGTGGAAAACCCATCAGTGGTATCAAAGATTAGATTTACTTTTCTATTAAATTGATACTAATATGAACATGAACAAGTGGAAGCTAAACAAAATCTGAATTTTGTTCAGCCACCACGACGTGGTAATTGTTTACCACGATGTGGTAAGTTGTCAGAAGCAAAAATTTCAGTTTTTGACATGTTTTAAAATTGACTAGGATAATTACTTTTAATATTATTGTTTAACTGGATAAATGTGAATATTTTAAAATTGTAATTTGATATCCTTATCTAAAATTTATAATTGGTAATTTTTTTAAAATTAATTAATTGGATATTAATTTTGAAAATTTAAAATATGACCTTAGTATTTTTGAAAAGTTTAAAAATACACCCTTATATTATATGTAACATTAAAAATCTAATATTACTACATATATATAACACAAGTCAGTCGAGCCGCTAGTACACCTCATTCACGAAGCCGATCTATAAAGGGGTTTAAGGAAATTGCCTATAAAATTGCGATTGAATGAGTGTCCACTCTCACCCACCGCTTCTTTGATTGGTGGAGGGTCGTTAGCCGAACGGTTTTGATAGGACACTTCTCATTAATAAGTATAATGAAATTAATAAAGTAAATAAATATTTTTCATAAATTCCCAATCTTAGGTATTTTAGGAAAAATGTGAATTTAATGCTATTCTATGAAATTGCACATAGAACTTTATATAAGTCGTTAGTGGAGCGTGTGTGATTAACCGGGACATTAATATGGAATAATAAATGGTGGCAATGGGTGTCTCGTAAATTATTATTAATTGATGGAGTGTCTGTGGCTAACCGACACATTGATTAGATAATATGTAACACCGTAAATTTCAAAACAAATTTTCATTTAAAAATAATCGTTAATTCTTAAAAACATTTTTCTTAAAATTCCAGTCATAATCGAATAACAAAAACATAACTCCATTTTCACCTGCTTAATAATCCAGGATCCTCAAAACATGAGTCTATCTCTGGTGTGTACAATCGAGCCGGTGCCGTCCCGTGATCCTGAGAGATACCTGAAACACATAACACAAAACACTATAAGCACAAAGCTTAGTGAGTCCCCCAAAATACCACACATAACACATATTAGCCACTCGAGGCTATAACTTTGTGGGTCCGTGGACCCTACTCTATGAACCATCTGGTTCTAACTCTGTGAACTTTCCGGTTCTAACTATGGGAATCTTCCGGTTCTAACTCTGTAAACATGCACAACATAAATCATATAGAAATAATGCAGTACAACACATAACATACATAGCATACAAATACTCTGTCACATAACTCTGGTTACCCCACACTTGAATCTCGAACTCGCCACCGCCTAACACATAAGGCAAATACTCTCATGAATATAACTCTCGAGACTAGAATAAACCCTCTCTTGGCACCCTCTTAAGGGTAAAAGACCATTTTACCCCTCTCTTGGCCCAAAGGCCACATCGTTGACCAAACTCTAAAAGCCAACGAAAGTCAATGGTCAACTTTGACCGGACTCGACGAGTGCACTAGGGTGACTCGACGAGTCTACACGTGTCCACTGACTCCCTTGGATCCTCTCTTGACACGTTGAGTATTTCTCTGACTCGACGAGTTTCACCTGGCATAAATCGCGGGGCCACCACAACTCAACTCGCCGAGTCTCAAGAACAACTCGGTGAGTTTCGGCTTGACTCAGTCCCCCCTAACTCTCCCTGACTCACTGAGTCGACCCCTCAACTCGACAAGACCACTCGCTGAGTGGTTACGGGCAAACTTCATGCTACTCGTCGAGTCTGTTCTTTAGACTCGGCTAGTCCATGCCATGCATAACTCAAACTCACTTCTGAGGTCAGATCTGTTCCATACAATCATAGATCTGGCCTCCCCAGGCATGATAATCATGTAAAGTCCAAACCTTGGTGCTCAAACAACAACTATTTGCTCCTAGATGATGTTTTAGCCCCATATCTCACAACTCTAGGTCAAAACTCCCATGAATCCTCATAAAGCTTAAGGAATAAAGCTTCTCTGGACGTCAATGGATCTCATCCCAATCCTCATCTGTCACACCCCCAAACCAGAACGGCGGAAACATTCGGGTGCGGAGGACGTCATGTCAAATATCATAACAATTGAATAGTAAATAAAGTACACACCACCATAATATAAATATATTTGAAAAGTTTACATGATTATATATGTTACATGTTTGCAAAAGAAATCAAATACAATATGGTGATCCAAAATATGTTACTAACGCCAGCGCGTTAGTCTTCAAAAGTAGTTGCTACCTGGTCTAGCGGTTTCCTGAGAATACAAGTTATTTCAAAGAAAAAGTGTCAACATTTAAGTTGGTGAGTTCATAAGTGGTGTTTTGAGAAAATGTATGCCATTCGAAAGTGCTTGTACGTTTTCCAGAAAATCCCTTATTTTCTATTAGATGTATGAAATGAGTTTGAAAGATTGTTGTATGTACTATATGTATTTGAACCAGGAAAATCCCATATTTTCCTAAAAGTGAGGTGCAGTCTTATTGTTAAGTAAAACTAGTTGTGGAAGTGTTTTAACCTGAGTTTTGATCATGCCGATAATACCCTAGAATATAGTTATTACCCCTCGAGCATGATTGAGTTAAGTATTACTACGTGCATGAGTCATTGTTTTCGCGTGTTGTGAGTTCCTCATAACCATACTAGACGCAGTACCTAATGTTGACGTTTGTCACCCCAAATGACGGACTGTAGCTAACAGTCAGGGTGCGGAGTTGTCAGCCCCGTATAGATCTATGCACACTTGTCACGCTCTCCCTCCAGGAGACTCTGGTTATAGGTGAGGACTTTCGTTTGGTACAAACAAAGCCATATGCCTTCACATGATTGCTAACAACAAGTTCACGAGTAATATGATGAAAATCGTTCGTATGAAATGATTTCGTTTTCTACCGTGTTACAAAAATGTGATGATGAGTTGAGTTTTCTTGTAAAAGCATCATGCTATAGTTGAAATGGTTACTCTTGACATGATGTAATATGCGAACGTATAAATAAAACCTATTTCTATTTATAAAACATATTGTGCCCCAAGAGGGTAAAGTTGTGTTGTGAGGTGTTTTGCATGATAATGACTTCATAAGACAGTTAAAACAACAGTATGAAAAGTATGTAAAAAGATCGATGTTTCACACGATTTTAGTCGTGTGTTTACTTGTATTCCCCCCCCCCCCCCTTAAAAGAGTATAAAAAGCATTTAAAAACGTATTTAAAGTGTGTTTGCAGGGGTATGAACTCACTTGATAGTTTGAAGATAGCGAGATGGAAAACCTGACAGAGTTTCGTCTCGGGAAACGGATTTTCCTCTGGATTCTCGGGAATCTCGGGAGTAAAATCGACCCTCGGGACTTGAGCAAAAAGACCAGAGCTTCGGGTTTGAACGGGCACGAAAAAAGAGGCAAGATTGTGAGAGAGAGGAGAGAAATGAGCATTTTTCTCGGAAGCCCTCGCATCCTATTTATAGGAAGGCTGAACCGCCTCGGTACGCGGGGCGTACGCTCGTACGCAGCGCGTACGCGTACGTCATGCATGACCGAAGCCTCGACTGCCTCGGCTTCGGATGGGACGGGTTGCTGGGTACGCGGGTCGGATGGGACGGCGGGTCGGACGGGACAGCGGGTTGGACGGGTCGGATACTTCGGACGGGTCGGACGGGTCGGATGCCTCGGATAGGGCGACGTGGACGATCAGAGGCCAAGTCTCTCGGGTACGCGGGGCGTACAGGGGTACGCAGCGCGTACCCGGATGAGGACGCTGACTCCTCTTCGGATAAGGTTCGAAATTTTGGATTAAATAAATATATAATTTATTTAATAAACTTCAAAAATTCATATCTTCTTCATACGAACTCCGTTTTCGATGGTCTTTATATGCATGCGTAGGTGAGACTACGCTCTACAACTTTCGTTTAGACTCCGTTGGCAAATTCCAAAATTATTTTTATTATTTATTTTATAACTCATCGTGTTTAAGGAATTTCTTTGAAAATTCATAACTTCTTTATCTGATGTCGGTTTTTGCCAGACTTTTTACCGCTGAAATACCATTGTCGAGACCTTCGATTCTCGTTTAGGTCATTCTGGCCAAAAGTCGCTCGATCTTCGGTTCGAGTTTTTAGCTGTCTACTGCTATATTCGGATCTTGGAAAAATCATAACTTCCTCATACGAAGTCAGATTTGGACGTTCTTTTTATGTACGCTCACGGTTTGATGTTATCTATAACTTTTATTTAGATACTTAAGGCTAAAAACTATTGTATTGAAACTTCGCGTTTTTCGTTTAATCGGTGTTGCCGGTTTTGTCGGGAATTTTAGAATGGTTATAACTTCCTCGTTATAACTCGGATTTTTGTGTTCTTTATATGTATGAAAACCTTGTTACAATATTTACCACCTAGTATAATCAATTACAGTTTTATAAAAGTTCAAATTTTGACCTGAATTTTGCTGTTGTTACATCATCACAAATAGGGACGAAATGGACATCAAATCTAACCAACAAAGAGGTCAAGAAACCCTAACCCCCATGTTTATCATGACAACAGAAAAGGAAGCCAAAATATACCTCCAAGATGATGCTCTGAGCTCCAAAATCGAAGGATGTCCACCTCCCTTGCCTCCTCTTAGCTAGAATCTCCTTTGCCTTGCCAAACAAAGCTTCAAAGGTCAACAATGGCCTCTTATCTCTCCCAAAATGCTCAAAATCTCTTTAGGGTTTCTCTCTGCGGTTGGTGGCCGCAAATGACGGCCATAAGCCCCTTTAAATAGGTCTCAAACCCTGGAAATTAGGGTTTCATTAAACAGTGTGGACTCACTGAGTCCACTTTTGGACTCGCCAAGTCCAGACGCGAACCCGCGCACAAAAAGGCGATCCTACTCGGCGAGTTTGGACTCCAACTCGCCGAGTCTCCTCACACTCACCCAAAAATAAAAGAATAAAATAATACTTGGGAATCCGGGGTGTTACAATCCTCCTCCACTAGAATTAGACTTCGCCCTCGAAGTCTCGCTCTACAAATAACTCCGGATACTGCTCACGCATCTCAAGCTCCGGCTCCCAAGTTAACTCTGACCCTTTCCGATGCTGCCACTGGATCTGCACCAGTGACACCTCTTTATTCCTTAGAACCTTAGTCCTTCGATCTCTGACTGCCCCTGGTCTCTCTGCATAATTCAGGCTCGCATCTACCTGAATATCCTCTAGTGACACTACTGCTGACTCGTCGGCTACGCACTTTCGCAACTGCGACATGTGGAAAGTGTCGTGAATCTGACCCAACTCTGCTGGCAACTCCAAACGATAGGCTACCCTGCCTTCCCTCGCGACCACCCTGAATCGACCAATATATCGGGGCCCCAACTTGCCCCTCTTCCTGAATCGAATCACTCCTTTCCAAGGAGAGACCTTCAGGAGCACAAGGTCGCCGATCTGGAACTCGAGCTCGGACCGACGCCTGTCCGCATAGCTCTTCTGACGACTCTGAGCGGTCAATAACCTCCGCCTGACATGCTGAATCTGTGTAGTCGTCTGCAGCCTAATCTCCATACTACGCATAACACGTTGCCCGACCTCTCCCCAGCAAATGGGGGTCGACACCTCTTCCCATACAACAACTCAAAGGGTGGCATACCAATGCTCGAATGATGGCTGTCGATATGGGAAAACTCAACCAAGGGTAAATACGTGCCGCAACTCCCTCCGAAATCTAATACACATGTGTCTGCTGTGGAGTCAAAAGCTGACCTGAACCATGGTACTCATTCCATGACATCTCTTCTCAATATGCTCCGGTGTATGGTACCCGAACCATAACATCACTCCTCAATCCGGTCCGATGTATTGTACCCGAACCATAACATCACTCCTCAATCCGCTCCGATGTATGGTACTCGAACCATAACATCACTCCTCAATCCGCTCCGATGTATGGTACCCGAACCATAACATCACTCCTCAATCCGCTCCGATGTATGGTACCCGAACCATAACATCACTCCTCAATCCGCTCCTTAGAACCTCTAGAATACTCCCGGATCAAGTATGGGTCCTCTGCTTTCAGTAGTACGGGCCCATACTACCTGCCACATCTACCCATACTTTCCACACTGACTATCCCGGAGCTCCTAAGTAGCTGCTCGACCTGCTCTTTCACCAATCCCATCGCGCATGCTCGCTCCCCAGTGAAATTCTCTACCCTGCCAGCGCACTCATCTGGATAAGGTTACTCCCTAGGCTCTTCCTAGATTCCCACACTTCTCTGCCATCAGCTGCTGAAGAGCTCCTAATGATGCTAGCCATCTACCTCCTAAATATCGTCATATTCACTTAGTAGCTGATTCCCATCATCGAGAGTTCCACAAAGCGCGAAGCAAGCAGCATTCGGGCATTGAAGCGTCCCCTTCAACACGAAAAACCTCCTTAGGTTATTATCCACTCACCTTCCTCATTTGTGATGGATATCACTGAAATCTAACAACTCCGCCCCACGTGGGCATTTGGCTACCCTCTCGACAAGCTCCTCATATGCTCATATAGATACCTCTTCCATATTACTTCCCTACACAAATCCCCTAAAAATCTCCTGCTGGACACTCCCGCTCAAAACATACTCAAAAGCACATCACATATATCAACAACCCTAGACTAAGGCATCACAAATCAGGCCACTCTAGTCCTAAAATATGAATTCCCTAGCCTGCCTCTAGCATGCACACTATCTCATAAAATATATCACAAATATCTCATAACACAAAATAAGGGTGTTTTGGGGAAATCACCATTCGGGCTCTAGCTGATTGTACACACTTCTCTTTTTGCTTTCTCTTTGAAAGTCTTATTCTCTTTATAAAAACACATTTCTTTTTGAAAATTTTTCTTAAATCCTCAGTTTGAGTCCAGATTTACCCGAAGGTGCATCCGAATCCCTCAAACCAAGGATCTGATACCAATTTGTAACACCGTAAATTTCAAAACAATTTTTGATTTAAAAATAATCGTTAATTCTTAAAAACACTTTTCTTAAAATTCCAGTCATAATCGAATTACAAAAACATAACTCCATTTTCACTTGCTTAATAAACCAGGATCCTCAAAACATGACTCTTTCTCTGGTGTGTACAATCGAGCCAGTGCCGTCCCGTGATCATGAGAGAAACCTGAAACACATAGCACAAAACACAATAAGCACGAAGCTTAATGAGTATTCCAAAATACCACACATAACACATATTAGCCACTCGAGACTATAACTCTGTGGGTCCGTGGACCCTACTCTATGAACCCTCTGGTTCTAACTCTGTGAACCTTCCGGTTCTAATTATGGGAACCTTCTGGTTCTAACTCTGTAAACATGCACAACATAAATCACATAGAAATAATGCAGTACAACACATAACATACATAGCAGACAAATACTCTGTCACATAACTCTGGTTACCTACTCAAGGTAAAGTATAGTGAGAAGACTCACCTGGCAAGCAGAAAGAAGATATCCCCACACTTGAATCTCGAACTCGCCACTGCCTAACACATAAGGCAAATACTCTCTTGAATATAACTCTCGAGACTAGAATCAACCCTCTCTTGGCACCCTCTTAAGGGTAAAAGACCATTTTACCCCTCTCTTAGCCCAAAGGCCACATCACTGACCAAACCCTAAAAGCCAACGAAAGTCAACGGTCAACTTTGACCGGACTCGGCGAGTGCACTAGGGCGACTCGGCGAGTCTACACGTGCCCACTGACTCCCTTGGATCCTCTCTTGACACGTCGAGTATTTCTCTGACTCGACGAGTTTCACCTGGCATAAATCGCGGGGCCACCACGACTCAACTCGCCGAGTCTCAAGAATAACTCGGTGAGTTCCGGCTTGACTCAGTCCCCCCTGACTCTCCCTGACTCACTGAGTCGACCCCTCAACTTGACAAGACCACTCGCTGAGTGGTTACGGGAAAACTTCATGCTACTCGCCGAGTCTGTTCTTCAGACTCGGCGAGTCCATGCCATGCATAACTCAAACTCACTTCTGAGGTCAGATCTGTTCCATACAATCATAGATCTGGTCTCCCCATGCATGATAATCACGTAAAGTCCAAACCTTGGTGCTCAAACAACAAATATTTGCTCCTAGATGATGTTTTAGCCCCATATCTCACAACTCTAGGTCAAAACTCCCATGAATCCTCATAAAGCTTAAGGAATAAAGCTTCTCTGGACCTCTATGGATCTCATCCCAAGCCTCATCACAAATAGGGACGAAATGTACGTCAAATCTAACCAACAAAGGGGTCAAGAAACCCTAACCCCCATGTTTATCATGACAACAGAAAAGGAAGCCAAAATATACCACCAAGATGATGCTATGAGCTCAAAAATCGAAGGATGTCCACCTCCCTTGCCTCCTCTTAGCTAGAATCTCCTTTGCCTTGCCAAACAAAGCTTCAAAGGTCAACAATGGCCTCTTCACTCTCCCAAAACGCTCAAAATCTCTTTAGGGTTTCTCTCTGGGGTTGGTGGCCGCAAATGACGGCCATAAGCCCCTTTAAATAGGTCTCAAACCCTGGAAATTTGGGTTTCATTAAACAGCATGGACTCGCCGAGTCCACTTTTGGACTCACCATGTCCAGACGCGAACCCGCGCACAAAACCACGATCTTACTCGGCGAGTTTGGACTCCAACTCGCCGAGTCTCCTCACACTCACCCAAAAATAAAAGAATAAAATAATACTTGGGAATCCGGGGTGTTACATAATAAATGACATCGAGAACACCAAACTAATTTGCATGGGTATTCACATCTTGTTTGTGATCCTGGGTATCCCAGTCACTAATGGAAGACAATAATTGAGATTAAACATGTCATTGAATAGTTTAATGAATCTCAAAAGATCTAGGAATTTCATTTAAAACCTAATTCGTTAAAATTTTGTTTTTCATGGTGAAATTGGTAAATCGTCATTTACCTACCTTTTTTATTTCACAATTAGATTACATCATCCCTTTTCTATGTTGTGAAATATCTAGTTGGATCATAGCCTTAATATTTCATTTGGGTGTTATATTAAGGAATCTTCTCATCTAACTATAAATTCTACTTCTTCTTTTTCAGATGTCCACTCCCAATGATGCTTCTGGTTCTTCCTCCAACAACTTCTTACTCTTGAACATCTTATCAAGGGTTACCTTTAATGGCACCAATTATAATGATTGGATGCGAAACATCAAGATGGCTCTACATTTCAAGGACAAAGAGTATGTGCTCGAGAAGGAACTTTTCGAGATTGATGAAACAAAAGCTACTCCTAAAGAACAAGCTAAGTATAGGAGACTCTACAATGATGCTACCAAAGTGGCACGCATCATGGTGGCTACTATGACTTCTGAGCTGCAAAGGTTCTATGAGGATTACTGGCCATACGATATGAACAAGGACTTGGTGTAAAAGTACCACCAACAAGCTCCTCATGAAAAGTATGAAGTCGTAAAGTCCCTTATCACCAGCAAAATGAAAGACGGAGAGTCTTTCAGCAACCACTTACAATGAATGCAAAGATATGTGGAACGCCTGGTGAAGCTTAATGTGAACTTTGATAAGGAATTGGCTATTGATATAGTATTTCACTCATTGACCAGTTGTCATGATCACTTCATCATGACTTACCATTTGAACAACCAAGAGACCACATTGGCTCAACTTTAGAAGCTACTGCGAACTGCTGAGAGTGGAATGAAGGGAAAAGGTTTTGCCTCCACTCCTACTGATACTACTCCTGTCTTGGCCATAGGGCAAGGAAAGGGGAAGACGAGGAAAGCTCTTCCTAAGTAGAATTGGAAGGGAAAGTCCTAGGATGGGTCCTCAAGTAATGGATCCAAAGGAAAGACCAATTCTGACGTCCTCCTGCCTCTGATCCTGAAGAGGCTACTTGCTTTTATTGCCATGAGAAAGGGCATTAGAAATGAAGCTATCCTAAATACTTGCAAGACATAAAGGATGGCCAGGTGAAGCCATCCTGGGCAGGTATTTACACTATCTTATCTAAAAATTCATCATATTCTCATTCTTGGGTCCTTGATACAATATGTGGCTTTCACATTTTTTCTAATTTGTAGAGGCTAAAAAGAAGTCAGGATGTGAAGCATGGGAGAATAAACCTGGTCATAGGAAATAGTAGATCGCCACCTGCTACCAAGATTGGTGTTTATACTTTACTGTTTAATAGCAGGTTATGTTTAGATGTGAACAATTGTTGCTATTCATCAGAATTGAAGTGAAACATAATTTCATTTCATGCTTTATATAAACAACATTTTAAATATTGTTTTGATAATGATAATGGATCTATTTATGCTTATTATAATGGTGTATTTTATTTTGAAGCTTTACCATGTGATGGTGTGTATGAAACTGTGATGGTTTTAGACAATTTAGGTAATAGTGTTCTTCAAATTGATTCATCTAAAGGTTTAGACAAATCATTCTTGTGGCATTGTCGTCTTGGACGTGTAAAAAAGAAAAGCATTGCCCAACTACAAAATGACGGAGTGTTGGAATCATTTGACTTAAGGTCAAATGATACATGCAAGTCTTGTTTACTTAGAAAGATGACTAAATCACCTTTAACTGGTTCTTGTGAAAGAGGTGAAGGATTGTTGGATCTCATACACACAGATGTGTGTGGACCCTTCGAATCCACCACAAAGGATGCAAATCAATTCTATGTGACTTTTACTGATGATTATAGCAGATATGGATATATCTACTTAATCAAGCATAAGTCATAAACCTTTAAAAAGCTCAAAGAATTAAAATATGAAGTCGAGAATCAATTGGGTTCACACCCCGAAACCGATGGCGGAAACGTTCCGGGGCGGAGGACCTCATGTAAAGTATCACAACCAATGTACATAGTAAGCATAGTGAACACAACCATTACATTACATAGGAATATTTACATTTGTTTGAAAGCAAAGTAATACATGTTTTATATATACATCAGTATATAAAAAGTAATGACGAGACTTCTATACGCTCCATCTTCTCCAAAAGAAAGCGGGTTACCTGTCTAACGTGAACCTGAGAATACAAGCAATTTTGAAAATATCAGCATAAAGCTGGTGAGTTCATAAGCGGTTCTTTCTGTGAAAGAAAATGTTCCTTTAAGTTTGCAAAAAGTGGTTTCCCAAGAAAATCCAATATTTTCTTATAAAAGAAGTGCGTTTATCCATTTGTTAAACAACCTGTTTATGACAAGTCAAGTTAAGTTAACCCAGGAAAAACCCTTATTTTCCTTAAAAGTAGGTGAATGGTTATCGATCCGGAATGAAAAGTACAAGTATCTACCATACTTGCAATGTTAAGTAAAGTTTCCCTGAAAGTTTAGTTATCCTTGGAAAGTACATTAGTTTTAACACGTATATAAAACTAATAAGTAGGTTGTGAACTAATATCTAAGGGTATTACTGATACCCTCTAGTAATCAAAACAGTTATTACTTTGAGGTTAGTTCACTAGGTTCATTATTACTTAAGAGTAAATCTCTATTATCTAAGTTGCGAGTTCCATAACCATACGATAAACTAGATATGGCGCGTAACGGGGCCAATATCATTTATGACCTTTGTCACCCGTAGACCTGCCAGTCCCACTATAGCTAGCAGCAAGGTGCGGGGTAGTCAGCCCCGTATAGATCTATACATTCAAGTCACACTCTCCTTCTAAGAGATTCTGGTTACAAGGGCGGTCCTCCACTCGCGTATCTCTGTGGAGTGTTTCAGAGGATGTGTCTCCAATCTTAAGAATAACAAATTTACAAGTAATAATACGGAAAAATCCAGTTTTATGAATGGCATGAAATCCTTCGTGAAATATAAAATATAACATTTTATAATAAGTTTCAAAATTAGTTTGAAAACTAGCTCTACAAGTTAAACGGTTGGTTAATACGGATATCAGTGTTAAAAGCATACTGAACATGTAACATTTCATATGAAATAATAAAATTTGAGTACAAGTTTCCTTGAACTTTTGCTTGTATTCTCCCCCTGAAAACATGAAAAACACGGAAAATGGTGTAGGGGTATGAACTCACTGTTTAACGTAGGGTTCGAGTGTCAACGGATGCCTTGAACGCAAGGGGTCCCTATTATTCATGTGATAATACATACGTGAGTTAGAACTACGGTGTTTCATGACTAAACATGATGGGAAGTCACCCTAAAGACTTGGAATCACTAAAACTAAGTGTCCCATGTTCCAAACTTAGTGATCTATGCAAGTTTAGGGCCAAATTTTGGCATTAGAGTTAGTGTAAGGCCATGCAAGTGAGTGTGCGGTTGGGGAATGCGGCCAGGCTTGTGTGTGAGGCTGCACACAAGAGTGTGCGGCCGTATACATGAGTGTGCGGCCGTACACTCATCATTTGAGTCCAAATGTTGATTTTTGAAGTGTTTTCTCTCCACTAAGGGGAGTTTTGAATGTGTGCTGCCACCATGTGAAGGTCTGTGGCCGTACACCTTCAAGGGACGAAGAACATGATGAACATTATGAGTTTTAAGCTTAGATTCAAGTGTTTACCACTATAACCAACTAGATGATGGAGTAGTTCACGATTATGAGGCCTTCAAAGTGTTCTTGGATGATGTTTCTAAAAAGAGAAAGTATAGAGAGAGAGAGAGAAGATGCAGCCAAAAGTGAATGGGAGGGGGTCCTCTACTATATATAGGCTTGGGAGTGCGGTTGGCTGGCCGCACACTCTAGTGTGCGGCCGCACACACCTCTTTTGGTGTGTTTGGCTCGGTTTTGTGATGCAAATCCCTTCCTAACCCTTCTTAAGAATCATATCTAAAATATAATAAGTCTAAAGAATTCATATGGACCCACAATTTTTCTATAAGATGATTAATTCGAGTGAAATATTGATATACAGATCGATTGTACATGATAAAAGTTTTGGGTTGTCACAATTGGGCAGGAAAATCAAGACGCTTAGATCTGATATAGGTGGTGAGTATCTTAGTACCGAGTTTCACAACTACCTCAAGGAATGTGGAATAGTTACACAACTGACACCTCCTAGGACATTACAACTTAATGGTGTAGCTGAGAGATGTAATTTAACCTTTTTGGACAAGGTTCATTCCATGATGAGTCAACCTGCACTTCCAATCTCATTCTAGGGGTACGCCTTAGAGACCACTGCACATATTCTAAATCTTGTCCCAATAAAGAAGGTTGCCAAAACACCTCACGAGATGTGGACACGGAGGGTTCCCTCATCGGCACATATCATGGTTTGGGGGTGTGAAGATTTCGTTAGACGAGAGATTCACGAAAAGCTTGAACTTCTAAGTGACAGATGTATTTTCATCGGCTATCCACAAAAGTCCTTTGGATATCTGTTCTACAAACCTAGTGAAAAGGTGGTCTTTATAGCACGAACGAGAGCCTTTCGTGAGAGAGAGCTCATATCCAAAGAGGACAGTGGGAGTACAATTGATCGTGAAAATTTTCAAGAGTCAAATGATGATGGAACCTCTGAACCTGCTATAGCTCAACATGAGGAAGAAATTCCAGTTGAACCAATTGACGAGTCATTACCTCTTAGACGTTCCAGTAGAGTTAGAATACCACATGAGTTTTATGGTTTCCATATTACTATAGATGGTGATACGTTTATCGGTGGTCGTACATTAGTAAATTTGGATGAACCTTCCAATTACAAGGAAGCTATGGTGGGCCTTAAGTTAGCCAAATGGAAAGAGGCAATGGACAACGAGATCAATTCCCTGTATGACACTCATGTTTGGAATTTGATTGAAAATGTACCAGGTCATCAGATGGTTGGGTGCAAATGGATCTTCAAGAAGAAGACCGACATGGATGGAAAGGTTCACACTTTCAAGGCTCAACTTGTTGCAAAGGGATTTACTTAAACCCTAGGGGTTGAATATGAAGAGACCTTCTTACCAGTAGCTAAGATTAATCTATTAGGGTAATGTTAGCTATAGCTGTGTTTCATGATTATGAAATTTGGAAGATGGATGTCAAAACTGCTTTCCTTAATGGAAAGTTGGGTGAGGATGTTTACATGAATTGACTAGAGGGGTTTATGGTTTCTAAGTACCCTAATAGAGTGTGTAAGCTTGACAAATCAATCTATGGACTGAAACAAGCTTATCGTAGATGGAATCTTTGCTTTGACGAGAAAGTTGGCTATGAAATTTTGGGTATTGTTAAATCTAGAAGATAGATATCAAAACCTCTTTCCATGATTGGAAGCTGGCTAAGGATGTTAACATGAATCAGTCAGAGTTTTTTTTGGATGCTAAGTACCCCAATAGAGTGTGTAAGCTTGAGAAATCAATCTACGGATTGAAACAAGCTTCTCGCAGATGAAATCTTTGCTTTGACGAGAAAGTTAAAGAGTTGGGATTCTCTAGAAGTGAGGATGAATCTTGTGTATATGTCAAAGCTAGTGGGGGTATAGTAACCTTCTAGTGTTGTATGTAGTTGACATACTCTTTATAGGAAACGACCTTCCAACTTTGCAAGAATTTATGTCTTGGCTTGGAAAATGTTTCACTGTGATGGATCTGGGAGAGGCTGATTATATCCTAGGGATAAGGATTTTGAGAAATAGGAGTAAAAGACTAATCGGACTTAGTCAGAGTACATATTTGGATAAAGTGTTAAAAGGTTTTAGCATGGAGAGTTCCAAGAAAAGAGAGTTGCCTATCTAGATTAATACCAAACTGAGTATGACTCAAAGTCCGAGAACTAATGCTGAGATAGCAGAAATGAGTCGAGTTCCATATGCTTCCAACATTGGATCGATCATGTATGATATGACATGTACTCGTCCTAATGTGACTTTTTCTTTGAGTATGGTTAGTCGATATCAGGTAAATCCATGTAGGGCTCATTGCATAGCGGTCAAGAATATTCTTAAGTATCTACAAAGAACTAAGGATTGGGTCCTTGTGCTTGGTGGCAATGATGACTTGAGAGTAACTAGGTATAGTGACACCAATTTTCAGACAGACAGAGAAAACTGTTGTTCTCAATCTGTCTTGGTGTTTATGCTTAACGGAGGAGCAATAATTTGGGAAAAATAGGAGACGGTGGCCTATTCTACATGTGAATCAGAGTACATTGCAGCAAGAAAAGTATCAAAGGAGGCTATATGGTTGAAGAACTTCATCGAAGACCTTGGAGTTGTGCCAATCATAAAGGAGCCAATGGAGATTTTCTGTGATAATGAAGGAGCGGTTGCCTAACAAAGTAACTAAGAGATCATGGTAAATCGAGACATATCGACAGAAAATACCATTTGTAACATCCCGGAATAGCAAGAGTAGAGTTGAAGGACTAAAAGTGTAAATTTTGAAGGGCAACTCGGCGAGTCCATGGATGGACTCGACGAGTAAGGTCGCGACTTTGGCCGCGAGTCAAGTGGCCTACTCGGCGAGTAGGTGCTGAGTGGAGAAAACCCTAAATCCAAGGAATAAGCCCTATTTAAAGAACATTATATCCTCTCCCCGGCCTCTTTGATCCCCCTTGAAGTTCAGAAAACCTAGAGAGTGTGATTGAAGAAGATTGGAGTGTGTTTGGAGCTTGGGGATGTGTTTGTTGAAGAAATCTTGAAGGAGAAGAGGCTTGGATCATAGGGCTTTGCTTGGATTCGAGTTTCATTGCAGTTGGGGCATTCTTTTGGAGGTAATATCTCATTCTTGGGCTATCAATCATATGGATTCATCATTTTGGGGTTTGTGGGGAGCATATCTTGGTATGTTTTAGAGTTTGGAGGTTAGATCTGAGGTTGCTACCTCAGATCTGGAATATTATCTGGAATATTAAAGGCCCAGAGTGCATTAAAGTTCTTGTGTTTGGGTGCTTAGTGAAAACATCATGTCCCAAACCCTAGCTATAAAGTGAATAAGGCCTAGATCTCTTTGGATTCATGTAAAGTTTGCCACTTTACGTGATGGATGAGTTGTAGGAGGCTAGATCTATGTTTTGGATCAATTGCATGGTCTGGAATGCTTCTGTATGGATTCAGATCGGTGGTACTCGGCGAGTCACATGGGTGAAATCGACGAGTTGCTTGAAGATGAGCTGGGACTCGACGCGTTGGAAGAACGACTCGGCGAGTTGGATGAAGATGGCCTTGGACTCGGCGAGTTGTATGAACAACTCGGCGAGTAGGTTGAAGATAGCCTTAGACTCGGCGAGTCTGTTCTAGACTCGGCGAGTCTTGTCGAAGAGTCCCGATATTCTCTGGTTGAGTCGAGAATCAGTGAGTCAAGGGATGACTCGGTGAGTTGTGGGCGAGTGGACTCAGAGTTGTGGGAGTTGGCGAGTCTCGGGGTGACTCGGCGAGTTAGGTCACGGATTGAGTGAAGTTCTGAGTATGGGAACTCGGCGAGTCATCAGGTTGACTCGGCGAGTAGGGTCAGTCAGGGGTTGACTTTGACCTTGTCTTTGACCAAGGGTTGACCAGTGGTTTCCAGGGGTATTTTGGTAATTGTTGATTATTGTTTGAGTTTAGTGCATTGGTGGCTGTCCAGAGGTGAAGATTGTATCAGTGATCAGAGCAGCTTGGGTTATCTGTTCAGTCGGTAGTTTCGAGGTGAGTTATCCTCACTATATCGATAGGGTTTATGGTATCGGATGGAAATCCGGGTAGTTGACAGTTGTTATGATATGGGCCGGAAGGCATTATGTTATGGGCCGGAAGGCGTTATATGTTGTGGGCCGGAAGGCAATACATGTTGTGGGCCGGAAGGCATTGCGATGTGGACCGGAAGGTCATGGCATGGAAAGGCGTATGTGTACATTTAGTATGTTGACTGATTCGTAGGGTGATGTTATGCTAGTGACCGGCTAGGCTGGTATTTTGGTTAGGGTAATGCTATGTTATGTGATCTGTTGATCAATTGCTGACTGTAAGCTGTTATATGATTATGTGTTATGTGCATGTTTGCTAGGTCTGGAGTGTGACCCGGTTTGCGGGGTCGTCCTATGTTCTGTTATGATATGTATGCTTTTTATGTTATGGGCCGGAAGGCAATATGTTATAGGCCGGAAGGCATTGCGTTATGGGCCGGAAGGCAATATGTTTTGGACCGGAAGGTCGTGGCCTGGAAGGGCGTATATGTGGTTGGTATATTGGGGGTACCTCACTAAGCTTTCGGGCTTACAGTTGTGGTTTTATGTTTTCAGGTTCTCAGGAGTCTGTGGCAAGGCAAAGGCGTGATCGTACCGTTCCTCGCGTTGGTGTTTTATGAAATGAACCTGGGAAAATACTCTGTTAAATAATGTATTAAAAACCTTTTTGTAACAACGATATTGAAATAGGTGTTTTTTTTGAAAAGTTTTAATTGTTTTGAAATTTTGGTCGTTACAAGTTGGTATCAGAGCCTTGGTTTGAGTGAATTGGAGGAACACTCGTGTAACTCCAGTCTCAAATCGAGGAAGGTTTTAAAAGAGAAATTAAAATGGTTTTTAAATTAAGTAAAAGGAGGACGCGAAGGTACGATCAGCCGGAGCCAGTAAGTAACCCTAAATTACCATTCATGATATTTGTTTTATTGAGCTTTGATAGAACAGCATGCTAGTGATAGGCTAGGGATCTTCAGAATTTCATGATAATGTTGCCTGATTTGTGATGCCTGTAGCCTAGGGTCCCTTATGGGAGATTCTCAGTGTTCCTCTAGTGGTGAGGGTTGAGCGTTGTTATGCATGTTCTCTAGGGTATTGTGGTAGTACTTCATACAAATATGGGTAGGTGTGGAAGGTAGTATGGGCCCGTACTACTGAAAGCACAGGACCCATACGCGTATCAGGGAAACCATGATCTCTAGGGTTAGGTTACGAGAGCTGGATCCCAGGATTGTGGGAAGTGTCTGAGATTTAGTGGTGTTTTCAGTATGGAGATTCCGAGGCATACTGGAAGTGGATCCGGGTCAGGATCAGGAGTAGGATAAGGAGTTCAGGGCGGGTCTGTGCCGCCCGAGGTTATTGGTCAGATGAGCTCGCGCGAGTTGGATGCAAGGTTTCGTGAGATCCTGCATGATGAGGTTGCTGCTTTGTTCTGGGCTGAGTTGCCGGAACTGTTTAGGTCGATCAAGACCGCCATGGTTGAGTATTTTGATGAGCGCTATGCGGCTCTCGTGGAGTCGGTTGCCGCGGCGGCTACAGTGGTTGTAGCGGCGGCAGGGGGAGGAGCTGATAGGGATTTTCAGTATCGGGACTTCGATAATACGGAGCCTCCCACCTTCGATGGAGTTCAGGACTCGATTGTTGCTATGAGGTGGTTATCGGACGTGGAGGGGTGTTTCTTCGCGTGTTCATGCCCTGCTGATCTGAGGGTGAGGTGTGCTCTGAACCTGTTGAGGCTGGGGGCGAAGGATTGGTGGAGATTGACCAGGGTGTCATGCTCGGATGCGCAGAGGGCTGCGGTTTCATGGGATCAGTTCAGAGAGATGTCCAACACTCGCTATGTTTTGCAGGATGAAAGGGAGAGATTGGCTCAGGAGTTCCTTGAGCTGAAGCAGGATTCAGAGTCGGTGACTGAGATCACCAGGATGTTCACTAAGAGGGCGATGTTTTTCCCTGAGTTCGCTTCAGAGCAGGCTCAGATGTCCCGATATCTGAGTATGCTCAAGGGGGATATCAGACAGTTCGTGTCTGCGCATAGGTGCGGGACCTTGTTGGAGTTGCAGGAGGCCGCCAGGCGGCGTGAGTTAGAGGTTGAGTTGCAGTTGCGTGAGTTGAGGCAGGCTCCGATGCAATCGCAGCCGGCACCGAAACGGTCCAGGACCGTTGATGTTAGAGTGGAGGATCTGAGCAGCCACACTTGTGGGAAGTGTGGGAGGGGTCACACCGGAGTTTGTTGGTCTGGTGGTGCATGCCGCAAGTGCGGAAAGGAGGGGTACTATGCGCGGGATTGTCGGCAGTCAGTGCCGGTTCGGGATTTGAGAATTTGTTATCATTGTCGTCAGGTTGGACATTTGAGGGTCAACTGTCCACAGCTTTCTGCAGGACCGGTGCAGGCTCCAACACCGGCCACTTTGAGGATTTCAGGTGGAGGTCAGGGTGGAGCGGGGCCCCCAGAGGCTCAGGGTCGTGCTTATCAGCTTGCGGCAGAGGAGGTCAGAGCAGTGCCGGATGCAGCTGTGGGTATGTTTCTTTCCTGATGTCTTGTTACCTTGCGATTTTTGTGGTGTATTGTTTGTGCTGGTAACTTTATGTGGATTTCGATGCGGTATTCGTCGTTTTGCGGGTTTGGCATGGTTATGGATTCGTGTTTCGGGTTTTCATCTTGGTATCCGTTATTCCCTGAGGGTTTCGTATGATTATAGTTTGGTGTTTTGTGCTATCGTTGGTTATCGTTCGTGAGGGTTATTAGTGGAGATGCGGCATTGGGTTGAATGTCGGGTAGCATCTCCATTCGTGGAAGGAATAATTGGAGATCGAATTCTTTTTGAGCGGATTGATCAGTGAAGAGATGTGTTTTGCTGAGGGTTGCTTATGCTTGTGGGAAGCAGTCAGTGTGTAAGTGTTCTCTTTGTGCGGGGTTGTTCTGGAAGGTCGTTAATGGCGACCGGTGGCTGTTAGTTAGTACTTTAAGTGAGGGAGAATTGGAGAATTCTCCGGGAGATCGATGGGTATTAGAGGGTGCTTAGTTGTTGGGATTCAGCAGTGTTCTGTCAGCCCAGAGTATAGGCTGATAGGAGCGAGTGTCGAGCATGAGGGGCGGGATACAGACCTAGGGCATTTGATTGTGGAGGCCTGGAAGCAGGCCGGGATCAAGTTTGAGTAGGTCCAGGGTTATGTGATCATAGTATTTGTATGCTTTATGTACGTGATGTGTTGTACTGCATTAATTCTATGGGATTTATGCTGTGCATGTTTATAGAGTTGGAACCGGAAGGTTCCCAGAGTTAGAACCTGAGGGTTCACAGAGTTTGGGTGTACGGACCCACAGAGATATAGCCTCGAGTGGCTAATATGTGTTATGTGAGTCGGTCCAGTCATGCTAGAGACTCTGTTGGTATTGTTGGATCAGTTTGAGATTGCGGATTGTGTATGTTGCAGTGTGATTGCATTGGAAGGTCTGGCCCCGGGTAGTGATCTATTTTAGTTGAGGTAGTGCATGGGCTTGAGGGTCCCTGCGAGGAGAGTCAGAGTAAGTGTGTTGGATGGATAGAGGACACACTAAAGGGTGGTGTAGCGTCGGGCGAGCACCGTGTCATTTTTCGGAGTGACATTGTGGTCGGGTGGATTCCTTGGTAAAGGAAAAAAGAGAGGTAAGAGGTGTGTAACTTCGAGAGGGAGTGCAAGTTCACGGAAGTGAAAGCGGCAGAGCAGAGTTATGATTAGAGCAATTCGAGTATGGTTATTGAGCAGTGTGTTTGCGGCAGTGGATTAGAAGCTCATCCGGTTTGGAACGTCTGTTGAGGTCGTGGAGGGAAATCCGCAAGTGTAGAGCCAAGAGGCTCGGACGGGATGCAGGGAGAGAGAGTCTTGAACTCTCAGTGTGATTCTGATCAGGGTATGGGGTGTATGTTAGTGATTCATCCTGGGGGATGTTTGAGGGTATTATCAGTGTATCAGGTTTTCCCAACCTGAGGGTGTTAGAGCTAGTTCAGCATGTGTATGCAGTTGCAAGGGGAGAACCCGTGAGGGTTGCTCTGAGATTGAGAATGGGTCTCTCAGTCGTCCCGGAATGGATAAAGCGGGATTCGGATCGGGGATCCGATGGTTCATGGTTTTCTAACCCTTATGGGTCGAGTGATTGTTGAGATTTGGGGCAGTGATGCATCTTGGGTAATTCTCGGTTATTGAGAGTGATGATCAGGGGGGTACAGTTGGTGCCCGGTTCGAGACGGTGGTCAGGACACCGTGAAGGAGGGGAAGTGTGTTCGAGTTTCGATAAGTATGCCTTGAGGGACCTAGTCTGGTTAAGGCCATGTGGAGCGTTGTGGGAGTATCCTTGGAGTTGAGTTCCTGTAGGCTTCGAGGGCGAAGCCTAATTTAAGTGGGGGAGAATTGTAACATCCCAGAATAGCAAGAGTAGAGTTGAAGGACTAAAAGTGTAAATTTTGAAGGGCAACTCGGCGAGTCCATGGATGGACTCGACGAGTAAGGTCGTGACTTTGGCCACGAGTCAAGTGGCCTACTCGGCGAGTCCAAAGATGGACTCGGCGAGTAGGTGCTGAGTGGAGAAAACCCTAAATCCGGGGAATGAGCCCTATTTAAAGAACATTATATCCTCTCCCCAGCCTCTTTGATCCCCCTTGAAGTTCAGAAACCCTAGAAAGCGTGATTGAAGAAGATTGGAGTGTGTTTGGAGCTTGGGGAGGTGTTTGTTGAAGAAATCTTGAAGGAGAAGAGGCTTGGATCATAGGGCTTTGCTTGGATTCGAGTTTCATTGCAGTTGGGGCATTCTTTTGGAGGTAATATCTCGTTCTTGGGCTATCAATCATATGGATTCATCGTTTTGGGGTTTGTGGGGAGCATATCTTGGTATGTTTTAGAGTTTGGAGGTTAGATCTGAGGTTGCTACCTCAGATCTGGAATATTGAAGGCCCAGAGTGCATTAAAGTTCCTGTGTTTGGGTGCTTAGTGAAGCCATCATGTCCCAAACCCTAGCTATAAAGTGAATAAGGCCTAGATCTCTTTGGATTCACGTAAAGTTTTCCACTTTACGTGATGGATGAGTTGTAGGAGGCTAGATCTATGTTTTGGATCAATTGCATGGTCTGGAATGCTTCTGTATGGATTCAGATCGGTGGTACTAGGCAAGTCACATGGGTGAACTCGACGAGTTGCTTGAAGATGAGCTGGGACTCGACGCGTTGGAAGAACAACTCGGCGAGTCGGATGAAGATGGCCTTGGACTCGGCGAGTTGTATGAACAACTCGGCGAGTAGGTTGAAGATAGCCTTAGACTCGGCGAGTCTGTTCTAGACTCGGCGAGTCTTGTCGGAGAGTCCCGATATTCTCTGGTTGAGTCGAGAATCGGTGAGTCAAGGGATGACTCGGTGAGTTGTGGGCGAGTGGACTCAGAGTTGTGGGAGTTGGCGAGTCTCGGGGTGACTCGGCGAGTTAGGTCACGGATTGAGTGAAGTTCTGAGTATGGGAACTCGGCGAGTCATCAGGTTGACTCGGCGAGTAGGGTCAGTCAGGGGTTGACTTTGACCTTGTCTTTGACCAAGGGTTGACCAGTGGTTTCCAGGGGTATTTTGGTAATTGTTGATTATTGTTTGAGTTCAGTGCATTGGTGGCTATCCAGAGGTGAAGATTGTATCAGTGATCCGAGCAGCTTGGGTTATCTGTTCAGTCGGCAGTTTCGAGGTGAGTTATCCTCACTATATCGATAGGGTTTATGGTATCGGATGGAAATCCGGGTAGTTGACAGTTGTTATGATATGGGCCGGAAGGCATTATCTTATGGGCCGGAAGGCGTTATATGTTGTGGGCCGGAAGGCAATACATGTTGTGGGCCGGAAGGCATTGCGATGTGGACCGGAAGGTCATGGCATGGAAAGGCGTATGTGTACATTTAGTATGTTGACTGATTCGTAGGGTGATGTTATGCTAGTGACCGGCTAGGCTGGTATTTTGGTTAGGGTAATGCTATGTTATGTGATCTGTTGATCAATTGCTGACTGTGAGCTGTTATATGATTATGTGTTATGTGCATGTTTGCTAGGTCTGGAGTGTGACCCGGTTTGCGGGGTCGTCCTATGTTCTGTTATGATATGTATGCTTTTTATGTTATAGGCCGGAAGGCAATATGTTATAGGCCGGAAGGCATTGCGTTATGGGCCGGAAGGCAATATGTTTTGGACCGGAAGGTCGTGGCCTGGAAGGGCGTATATGTGGTTGGTATATTGGGGGTACCTCACTAAGCTTTCGGGCTTACAGTTGTGGTTTTATGTTTTCAGGTTCTCAGGAGTCTGTGGCAAGGCAAAGGCGTGATCGTACCGTTCCTCGCGTTGGTGTTTTATGAAATGAACCTGGGAAAATACTCTGTTAAATAATGTATTAAAAACCTTTTTGTAACAACGATATTGAAATGGGTGTTTTTTTTGAAAAGTTTTAATTGTTTTGAAATTTTGGTCGTTACACCATTTTATTAGACATAGAGTAGAAAAAGGACACCTCATCATGAAGAGGGTATCATCAGAAGTGAATCCTGTAGATCTCGTCACAAAGGGTCTAAGTAGGGTTAAGCACGTTCAACATGCAAGGAGCATTGGTCTGAAGGATGATATTAGTTTTAGTAGTTAGATAGATATTTAGAAACTTATAACAAAATAAATGCAATTGACATTTGATGAATAGTGGAGACTTATTTATGAGTATTGTTTACTATCTTTTGTCAATTTTTTATTATTGTGTTTAATTTTGCATGTTGTACTTCCCGAATAGTTGAATTGTTCAAACATTCACAATCGTTCACACTTTTGGAAGTAGGTAGTGAATTAAGGCGTTCATACTTTTGGAAGTGAGTATTGTTTACTATCTTTTGTCAATTGTTTATTATTGTGTGTCATTTTGCATGTTTTACTTCCCGAATAGTTGTATTGCTCAAACATCCACAATCATTCATACTTTTGGAAGTAATTAGTGAATTAAGGCTGTCATAAATTAGGTTGTAGATTGTCTAAGTGTTTAGACATAGAAATGGTTTGATACAACATTGATGAGTACTTGAAAATAGGGATTTTAAGTATTGGATTAACCCACACTCAGAGAATTACTTCATGGAAATTATCATGAGTAATTCTGAGACGATAATATATTGTAACCTTTAAACGGAGATATATGAGTTCTTGTTTACAAGTTGGTTATGCATTGATGATACGTAAACGCATTAGTAACTTAATGTTATAAAAGGTATTGTTATGCGTGATTTGATGAGTAAATAGTACAAGCATATAAGTCAAAGTTTATCTGTTCATTTTTCCCTAAGGGGAAAAGCAATATCTTGGGCCCCTCGATGATTTGTTGTTGACTAATAGTGTCTAGCCCGACCAAGACTAAATTGATGTGTTTGATTAGTAGTTATTTGTCATTTCAAATTGGAAATCATGAAACAAAGTATTATACAATTAGATTGATTCAGTTCCAGGTCGTTTGTCTGCATGACATCTTGCAGAACGGCGGATTATACGATCACTTATCTTAGGACACATAACATACAGGGTCAGAGTTCGACAACGAATTTGAGAGCTACAATTTGCTAATCAATTTTTGATGTTATACTGGAAACTATTGTTATTAGACTTATCCAAGTGGGAGACTGTTGGATTAGGTGTCTAATCCCATAACTATAATTAGTATATACTTGAATTAATAGTATGCACAGTCCTTTCGGGTTGCCTTCATACTAGCAACTACACAGGATGACCTATCGGGAAAGAGGAGGAATTTATTATTTGATTAATATATTGAAATGAATAAGTTATTAATATATTATGGAAATGATATATTAATTTGAAATCATATAACTTAATTAATTGTTAATAAGAAATTAATTGAAATTAATTTTGGGATTAATTGAATTAATTAAAAGTACAAGGGCTATTTGGCTATTTATTGATAGTTGAGGAAAGAAGCTCTAGAACCCTCCTAAAGAGGATTGGGAAAAATCTCCTAGAGAAGCCCTATAATTTTCGTCCAAAGGCTTATGGATGGAAGGTTTAGCATTTGCTTGGTCCTTAAGCAAAGCAATTAAGGTTTCCTACTTCTAACCCTTGCTTTGGCTCTAAGTCACCTCACTATATAAAGACCCACATCCTTGTTAATTTTCGGTCACTAAAAACCCTAGAGAAGTATAGCCGAAAATTGAAGCCTCCTCCCTCTCATATCTGATCCTCTTGTTAAATGTATTTGTGATTCATTAGAGGTATTACACTTGTGATACTTGCTCCCAAGCTTCAACATCTTCAAGGTTTTGGATTGTTATTACTACATAACAATCAATGGTATGTATCATAACCCTTTATTACATGAATTTCTATTATTTATCAAAGATTTAGGGTTTGTGAGATGTTGTTCATATAGTAGTATCAATTAGAGAAGACAAAGATCTTATTAGGATTTCATGCACACATAGGATTAAATCTTATGTTGAAAACCCATCAATTTATGGAAAAAAATTTATACAAGGGACTGGTCGAGAGATTAGCTACTTTCAGATTGGTAGATTCATTCAACGATAAAGAATTTAATTTTTTTCATGAAGACGTGACGTGAGCCTAGCTAACCCACGACACGATTTACTATGTCATAGCGACAGATTTTCCCAACATGAAGACCGCGACGTTCCAATTCTCACTTTATGTCGTGACAGATTTTCTCGCGATTGAAGTTCCATAGTTTTGCAGAAACTGCATCGTGACACATTATTTGCCACGACGTTGCAACGCCCCATTGAGATTTTTTTAGCGTTGAAGTTTAGTTGTATGCCTCATATTTATTTGACACAAGTCCATAAATTTCATCAAGGATGTTCACTTCCAGAAGTATTCCAACAAATAAAGTCTAACTTATTATTGATAAGCAATGCACGACAATTATCCTATCTCGCGACAGTAAAAATGGGGAGTTAGTTCCTCTTCCCCTTCTTGTGTAGTTTGAGGGACGTAATATATTTTGCTTGGTGAATACCTAGACCCAATAAAAAGCCTTCCAGTGATGATCCATCTCCTAGGCCCTTTTTGTTAATACTGATACATAAAAGTGCCCCTCAGTAGCTAAGGATTGTATTGATGATGCGAAGACTTGATTGACTGAGTTGAAAGGTCTTTTGTAGAGAAGTGATGAGCTGTATTGTTTTGACTGAGGACTTACAAAGACCGAAGATAAACAAGGTTGTGCGAAGTGTTGAAGAGAGGTTTTGTCTTTTTTTTTTATCACAGTGTCAGAAAAGTAATGATCACCTTTTCTAACTTTGTGTGATAGGTTGGTGTTGCTAGTCCCATGCGTGGGAAGCATGGTTGTCTAAATTAGAATTACTTTTTTAATGTCATATTTGTAAACTTGTACTATTTCCTTTTGTAGATAGACAGTCTTGTAATCGTTTGAATGTCTCTCTAATTCCATCTTCCATGTAACCCTTAGCACTTTGAAATACAAGTCTTCTTATTACTCTTACTTATGTGTTCATAATTGTGGTTCAACTTTCAATAACTTGTGTTTGGCTGCAAACCAAGTTATGATTCAGCAAGTATCTCTTTAAACTTTCATATATTTATCAATTTATGTTTTTGTTATGTTTCCTTCATAATTCCACTATATTTATTATTGTTGAGCTTAATTAATATCCATGAGATTATCTTAAATTACGCATTGTAATCTCTCTATCACTAAGTTGTTCTCTCAATAGTTAAAATAAAGCGAGTCAAGTTTCCACGTTTATCGGTTTAGTTTTTGGCATTTTGAGTCTAGTTATATAAAATAAATAATTAATAGTTCATGAGTGGAACCTATCTGTGACCTTTGAGACTCGGTGAGTATCCCCCCCAGGGATATTTAAATCTATCCACCCATTTATAAATCTTGGATGGGTGGGAAGAAAATCGCTACATGGGTTTCATCGTAAGTCATGGGTTCCATTAGTGGCCTAAGGAATTTTGAGTACCCCATGAATATATTAGAAAGTCACGAACTATAGTATATTAGCAATAAAGTGTTAAATTATTTTTTCCTTATATATGTGAAAGACGAAGTTGAAATATTAGAAAAGATTGAAAAATAGAAAAGGTTGTGGAAAGGAAAAAAAAGTGAAAAAGAGAAAAAGTTCCAAAAAAATATAAAGAAGTTGCAATAAAGTGAAGTTATATTTTTAGGTCAATTATAATATATAGTATTTTTCTTTTTAAAGTTGTGTTACTTGGAAATTAGCAATAACTTTTGAAATGAAAGGGGGTAAATAAAAGGGCATATGTGGTAGGAATGCCAAAAATGAATGTTGTTCAAAATGAGTGGGAAATGTTTATGACGATTGTGAGTATTTAGGATTGAGAAGTATTTAGGATTTCTTAGACACAATTTTATGCATTGAGGCGAGACATAATTTTCGAGTTCAAATTAGGTTATTTTATATTATGTTTGTGAGAAAATTTTTGATATGTCATAATAACAATCTAGTTTGCTTGAGGACAAGCAAACGATAAGTGTGGGGTAATTTTATATAGCCTTATTCAACTATATATGGCCATTTTCTTAATATATTTGATTAAAATGTTATATATGCTTAGATATATGATACTTAATATGCTTGAAAATGTTTAATTACTATTAAAATGGGAGTCGAGATGCAAAAGGAGAGCTGAAAAAGACAATGTAATAGAAAAAAGGATGTTGTTACATAGCTTGACCTCTCTTCAGTGTTTTGGCCATATCTCATGAATTGTAACTCTGATTGAGGAGATTCAAGATGTTCTGAAAACTAAGAAAAACTTCAGCTGAATTTTGTGTTTAGGACAAATTTCGATTCCCAATTCGCACGTCATGGTAAAGCCATTTCCATGGCATGGAAAATCAAAAACTTATTTGGCATGAATATTCCATCTTCCATGGCGTGGCAAGTCTTTTTCCACGACGTGGAGATGAGATTTACAACCCTAATCAGGGTGCAGCCTATGCCAGCCTATATATGTGCGACTTTTTAATTCGTTTTGAATTCCAGAAACCCTC
Organism: Lactuca sativa; assembly: GCF_002870075.4. Taxonomy (NCBI): domain Eukaryota; kingdom Viridiplantae; phylum Streptophyta; class Magnoliopsida; order Asterales; family Asteraceae; genus Lactuca; species Lactuca sativa. Next base: position 251,442,299 of record NC_056630.2, read on the forward strand.
TATGGGTCGATTTTGAAGCTATAGATTTGATTGGATCATGTATTTACAGACTCAAGGGCTATTATATCGAGATTTCACTTCGGGTTTGGTTGATGATCACGTCTTTCAATCTCTTGGTGATGTTTTTCTGCTTTAGTTTACTGAATATGGTGTAAAAACTTTTACTTTCATTTAGATTAGATGAACCCTAATACTATGTGTTGATTTCGTATATGATGGATTTATGAACTTGGTTTTTACATGTGTTTGATAGATCGTTATTCTAGGCAACATGTTAAAGTTTCAATACCTCAAGTTTTGTGTAGTTAAAAGGTCATTGATTGCATGAACTTAGTTACCTAGTTGTTTATGATCATGAAATTTCTAGAGCTAGAGATGGACCATATCCTAGTATAGGTGGTGAAGTTAATTGCTTGATTGTGTTAGAGAGCATTATTTGATCATAATATATGATTGATTGTTTTTCTTGATCATAGATAGATAATTCCTAGATTTATTCTTTCATGGTCCAAATATATCTTAAAATCAATTTGATGTACTTAACTTGCATGATCATTGGGGTTAAAGTTCAAAAATTGACATATGTTAGTTAGTCTGATCATGATAACTAGTGACTTCTAATTTGGTAACAAACCAAATTAATCCATTATCTTGAAATTAACAATAAGAAAAGGGAGGATTCAAATCTAAATGGATGTGTCTTTTATTCTTGATTGAGAATTGTTTTCTAGTTATTTACTTTTTTATTAAATAATTAAGTGTTTTAATTTAAGTTTCTAGGAACTTGAAAAATCAGATAAAACCTCAATTTAATGTTCTTTATTGTTATAAGTTTAATTATCATTTGAATTATTTGACCTAACCATTCACATTCCCTATGTGTGACACAATTTCTTACCTTAAACTATATTACTTCACGACAAGGTACACTGCCTATTTGTGTTTAAGCCTAGTTCATATTTGATAGGAGTCTATAAATAAAAACTAGTGCATAAATAACACATCACTCATTTTGACAACATTGTTTTCCTGTAGAGTATATGCAGTCGATACGAAAAATTTTCTATTTTTCATTGGTAAAATCGGTTCCATTATCACTTCGAATTCTTTGAATGGGTAGTTTGGTCACTATTTATGTAACACTCAGTTTTCGAATCGCTTCATTATTCCAGGCCATGACTCGATCATCTTTTTTCATATGGCTTCGGCCCTTGGGGAAGAGAGAATTAGCCCTTTTTGGGTATGGATATTATAAATGAAATGATTCAAGTGTTCGATTGTGTTTTGGATCCCAAGGGTATAATTAATCGTAATTTGGCAGTTCGTGACTTTATGAAAATGGGTTTTGTTCGGGAAGTCTTAAGGCAGAGTGAGTTGTTAGATGGGTAGGGCGTCTCATCACCTTTCTGTGGATATAAAGTTTGTGACATCCCCTAATTTCTCGGCCAGAAAAGACCGATTTAATTTATGCTTTTTAAAATAAAATCAGAGAAATCTTTTTAAAAGATGTTGCGGAATTGGTCCCCAAACAAAATATGATAAAAGTTTATCAAAACCCTTCATTAAGAAGGTATATGTTTTCCATATATATATATCAAAACCTCGGGATGTCATGTTCCGATACAGATCCAAAAGCATAAACAAGACATTATAAGCCTTTCAACAGTTATTTACAACTACTGGCCTATAATCCAAAAATCTCTCGTTGTCCTCCGACTATGCTCGGGGTCCACTACCTGTAACATAAAAAGCTGAGTGGGTTAGGCTTGGGAGCCTGGTGAGCATATAGGGTTTTCAACCCACAATAATAATAAACTTACTAAGTTCATCAATCAACAATAACCCTGATTACCCGTTCCCGTTATCCTCACTTTATGTCCCTAAACACTTGTCACAAGGGACCTAGCCTAAAGAATATCATCGGGATGGACACTACTGCTAAAGGGTTTCCTCAGCCATACATGTCCTAAAGGCAACCATGAGGGGGATGGAGTACAACGAATGAACACTCTTAGTTCATTAACACCTACATGTTGCGGACCTGCTAATGTTTCCCACTGGACTGTCTACAAAGTCCGTGGTCGTCATCCAAACTCCGCTAGATGACTGGATCTCAAAACACATCGAGGCCTCTCAACAATTTTATTTTATCACACATCACAATTTACCCATGTTCTACCCAACATATTTGTAGATAAAAATACTTATACAGTTTAAAACTTGTATAAAACATCAACACAACAATCACCTCAAATAAATAATTAATATATTTACACATAGCACGTATTATAAGGTAAATACTTCATATCTATGTGTAAAATGAAAGTGACTATACACTCACATGATTTGATGATAATCGGGCAGCAATTCGTTTCCTAAAACGATCGTTTCTAATAAAACCGGGAGTTTTATTGAGAAACCGGGCTTTGTAAAAGTCGGGCTTCGAAACCGAAAAGATAAAATTTCCGGGCTTCTCGGGCACTTCGTGGGGTATTTCGGGCTTTACAATTGATATCGGGGCTTTGCGGGATGTTAAGATGAAGAAAATATGGAGAGAGGGGCTAAAAATGGCTAAATTCCAAAAGTAACCGGAAACCCTCGCAGGTACCCTTCTATTTATAGGGTCCGAAGTTTTATCCAACGACTGAGAAGTCTCCTGATTCGACGGCTAAGAGGCTTCGCAGGGGGGGTCTCGCACATGGCTCGCACATGCGAGGGCTCGCTGTTGGCTTCTAAGTGGACCGCGGCTTGCTGGCGCACCTGCGAGGCTCGGAGCTAGGCTATGCGAGGCTCGGACACACGCGGCAGCTGGGCGAAGCTTCGGCTTGGGAGCTGGCTGCTTCGGATTGGGCCTCCTCCTCGGTCGAATCAGAAGAGGACACGTGGCTCGCATGACTCAGCAGCCTCGGTGACTCAGCAGCCAGGTGACTCAGCAGGACACGTGTCACTTTCTAAGCGAGGGTGACGTGGCAATTGTGACTATGCGAAATTTCTCGGTTTTCGCGCCAAAACTTCTAAAATCCCTAACTTTCGCATACGAGCTCCGTTTTGACGTTCTTTATATGCACGCGTAGCTAAAATTAAGATCTACAACTTCCGTTTAGACTTCGTCAGCTAATTTTGACTTTAAATTTTATATTATTATTTTTAACAGATCGGGACAGGAAATCCGTTAAAAATTCATAACTTCTTCATCCGACGTCCGTTTTCGTTAGACTTTTTACCGTTGTGCTCCTAATGACGAGACCTTCAATTCTCGTTTAGGTTGTGTCGGCTAAAAATCGCTCGATCTAAAATTCGAGTTTTTTAGCTGTCTACTGCTACGCTGAAACTTCGAAAAATCATAACTTCCTCATACGAAGTCAGATTTGGGCGTTCTTTTTATCGAACTTCTCGGTTTAACGAATAATACAACTTTCGTTTAGATTACTAAGGCTAAAAAGTAGTTTATCAAAAACTCACTTTTTACGACATTCAGCACCGTGCCGGTTTTGTCGCGAAACTTCGACAGGTCATAACTTCTTCGTTATAACTCGGATTTTGGTATTCTTTATATCCCCGAAATCCTTGTTTCGACCACTACAACTTTATGTAAAGATATCGGGCTTATCTCACACTTTAATTTTGACGCTTATTTTTATTCTTAATTAATTAAGCCCTAATAATTAAGCATAAAACACATAATTCACATAATATTCACATAACTCCTTTTCATTTCTTCAAAATGAGTTACAAAGGTTAACCTAGACTATCAACTCAATATAAATGCCTAGGCTAGAAACACGAGTGTTACAATTCTCTCCCCCTTAGGATGATTCCGTCCCCGGAATCACATATCACCAAACAACTGCGGGTAGCGACTCATCATGTCACTCTCCGTTTCCCAAGTGAGATTTCGTCCATTCGTATGTTTCCAGCGCACAAGCACTAAATCGACCATCTTGCATCGTAACTTCATAGTCTTACGGTCAACGATTGCCTCAGGTTCTTCGATCAACCTCTTGTTTTCATCCAACCTTAACTCAGAAATCGGAATTATGTCGGGCACATCTCCTATGAACTTTCTCAAATAACACACATGAAAGGTGTTATGAATACCCTCTAGTTCTTCCGGTAACTCTAGCTTGTAAGCTTGATTCCCGATTCTCTGAAGACCTTTAAATGGTCCAATAAACCTTGAACTCAACTTCCCTCTCTTACCAAATCTTATAAGTCCCTTCCACGGCGAGACTTTAAGTAAAACCGAATCTCCAACATCGAAGGATATCGGTTGTCTTTTCTTGTCAGCATAAATCTTTTGTCGATCTTGAGCAGCTGACATCCTTTCCCTTATCACTTTCAACTTTTCAGCAGTCTCATGAACTATTTCAGGTCCCATAAACTGCTTTTCCCCAGCTTCCAGCCAACATGATGGCGTTCGACACTTCTCCCCATACAAAGCGTGATAAGGTGCCATCTTAATGCTTGAGTGGAAACTATTATTATAGGAGAATTCTACTAAAGGTAAGTGTTCATCCCAGTTACCTTGGAATTCTAGGGTACATGCTCTCAGCATATCCTCCAATGTTTGAATCGTTCGCTCGCTCTGACCATTGGTTTGTGGATGGTAAGTTGTACTCAAACACAACTTGGTACCCAATTCCTCTTGTAGACTCCTCCAAAACCTTGAGGTAAAACGGCTGTCATGATCGGACAAAATCGTTAACGGAACACCATGAAGCCTCACAATTTCCTTCACATAAGAATTCGCAAGTTTATCCATAGACCACTTCTCTTTGGCTGTTATGAAATGCGCACTCTTAGTGAAGTGATCAACGACCACCCAAATCATGTCGTGACCGTTCCTTGTTCTAGGCAGTTTAGTCACAAAATCCATGGTGATGTCTTCCCATTTACCCATGGGTACAGGTAAAGGTTCTAAACTCCCATACGGTTTCTGATGTTGTGCCTTAACCCTAGCACAAGTTACACACTCGGCCACATACTTAGCAACATCGAGCTTCATCGTCGGCCACCAATAATAGGGTTTTAGATCCCTATACATTTTCGTACTGACGGGACGAATCAAGTACATGGTCTTGTGAGCTGCTTCCATCAGAAGATCTCTTATTCCGCCCGTCTTAGGTACCCAAATTCTATCTTGAAATACCTTCAACCCTTGGTTGTTTGTACTGAACACTAACATTTTGCCTAAACGTTCTTCCTTTCGGTCATTTTTCTCTAAAGCTTCCTCTTGAGCTTTCTTTATACTTTCCACAATTGTCGAGACAACTTCAATTCTCAACGCTCTTGGCCTTTTCTTTTCAAGGTTTACCTTCCGACTGAGGGCATCGGCAACAACATTTGCTTTACCAGGGTGGTAAAGTATCTCACAGTCGTAGTCCTTGAGTAACTCTAGCCAGCGTCGTTGCCTCATATTCAATTCCTTCCGATTAAAGAGATATTGGAGACTCTTATGATCAGTGAAAAGTTTACACTTTGTGCCATAAAGATAATGCCTCCATATCTTTAGGGCGAATAATACCGCTGCCAACTCCAGATCATGAGTGGGGTAGTTCTTTTCATGTTCCTTCAATTGCCTCGATGCATACGTGATCACTTTATCCATTTGGGTCAGAACACAACCTAACCCAACTCCGGATGCATCGCTATAAAATGCAAAGTCATCAACTCCTTTAGGCAATGAAAGAATCGGTGCTTCACATAATCTCTTCTTCAACTTCTCAAAGGCTTCCTTATGCTTCTCATTCCAAGCATAAGTGGCTCCTTTGTGGGTCAAAGTTGTTAATGGAGTAGCAATCGAAGAAAAGCCTTGGATAAACCTTCGGTAATATCCAGCTAATCCTAAAAAGCTTCGAATCTTTGTAGGACTTTTTGGTTGTTCCCACTTCATTACAGCTTCAATCTTTGCTGGGTCAACCATTATTCCTTCTTGGTTAACCACATGACCTAAAAATTGGACTTCTTGAATCCAAAATTCACACTTGGAGAACTTTGCATACAACTTCTCCTTTTTCAGGACTTCTAGCACTTCACGCAGATGCTTTTCATGCTCCTGCTTGCTTTTCGAATAAATCAAGATATCATCTATGAATACTATCACGGATTTATCTAAGAATGGTTTACAAACCCTATTCATCAAATCCATGCAAGCTGCTGGGGCATTGGTTAGTCCGAACGACATAACCAAAAATTCATAGTGTCCATATCTCGTTCTAAAAGCAGTCTTTTCGATATCCTGCTCTCTCACCTTTAGTTGATGGTATCCCGACCTAAGATCGATCTTCGAGAAATAGCTCGAACCCTGCAACTGGTCGAACAAGTCATCGATCCTTGGCAACGGGTACTTGTTCTTTATCGTCACTTTGTTCAGCTCTCTGTAATCGATGCACATTCTCATGCTTCCGTCTTTCTTCTTTACAAATAACACAGGGGCTCCCCAGGGTGATGAACTAGGTCGAATGAAACCTTTGTCCAATAACTCCTGAAGTTGTGTCATAAGTTCTTTCATTTCGGTTGGCGCTAATCGATAAGGTGCTTTCGTTGTCGGCGTCGTTCCTGGTAACAAGTCGATACGAAATTCTACTTGTCGATCAGGGGGCAATCCGGGAAGATCTTCGGGAAAGACTTCCGGATAATCGCACACCACTGGAATATTCTGCACCTCCTTCTTTTCCATCTTGTCATCGATCACGAACGCTAGATATGATGTACATCCCTTGGCCAAACACTTTCTGGCTTTCATTAGGGAAATGATTCCAGAGTTTACTCTGCGTTTGTCTCCGTACACCATAAACGACTCTTTCCCTGGCGGGTTTACTTTTACTATCTTCTTTCTACATAGTATTTCTACATCATTGGCACTAAGCCAATCCATTCCTAAAACTATGTCGAATCCATTTAACTCGATAGGCAATAATTCCTCTTGGAACTTATTCCCATCCAAGTCAATGAGGATGTTTTTCATACGATGGCTAACAGGTACAAAATTTCCACTAGCAATCTCGACTAATAAGGCATTAACTAGCCTATCTATAGGCAAAGCTAGCTTTCTACCAAATTCATGCGATATAAAGGAGTAATTGGCTCCAGAATCAAACAAAATTTGGGCAGGCAATTCGTTTACGAGAAAGGTACCTGAAGCGACATCGACTTCTTCTTTTGCAGCTTCAAGTGTCATCTGAAAGGCTCCCGCCTTCGGCTTTGGTGTAGATTGGGCTTTGCGGCATCCTTCCTCTTTGGACAGTCTTTAAGAACATGCCCTACTTCATGGCACTCAAAACATACCCTCTTGTCGGACGGACACACGTTGGCATAATGCCCAGTCTTTCCACATTTGAAGCAAGTCACCTCCTCACTACATCTCCCATAGTGCTTTCTCTTGCACTTCTCACACCATTTCACTTCACCTCCTCCTCCTCCAAACTTCTTGGACTTAGAAAATTTTCTTTTCTTGTTGGAACCCGAAGTTCCTTCAAATTTTCTCTTTTCACCAACTTCTGCCCTCTCCAGACCCTTCTCCTTGATCTGAACCTCGACATTCTTAGCAGCCCATATGGCGGCTTTCAAAGTGGTTGCTTGCTTAACCATCGGACCAAAGTCCGCTGGTAATCCGAGGGCAAACTTGTTGACCTTAGAGAGTTCAGTTGGAACTAGATAAGGAACTAGCTTCATATTTTCCATAAAACTAGCAGCGTATTCAGTAACGCTCATCTTTCCTTTCTTTAAATTCTGAAACTCATTGTTGATTTCCAGCAGATCTTGCTCAGAGCAGTACTGCAATTTCAGTTGGACCACAAATTCTTCCCAAGACATCTTACTAGCTTCAACCTTGGGCATCGAATCAGCTAGTAACTTCCACTAGCTCAACACACTAGACTTTAACAGAGGAATTGCAAGTACGGTCTTTTGTTTGTTGCTGCACTCGCAACTTTCAAACATCGTCTCCATTTCGGAGATCCAATTCATGACTTCCACCGGTGTCGGACTCCCAGATAGACACGGCGGTTTGGATGCCATGAAATCTTTGTATTTGCATCCTCGTCCATCAACTCCTCCATCCTGGTTGTTTTGTCTAACTGTCGGTGGGTTGGCTTGACCAAGAGTCCCACTGTAGTTCCCTCCTACTGATTGCCCTTCATTCAATATGGGCTATTCAACAGGCATCGTAGTCTCTTCCCTATGTTGTTGTAGTAATCGCCTTGTCTCCTCTATTTGGCGATCTAACATCATTTGCATCATTGCTTGTACCCCAGCCATTGTCATTGGCTCAGGTGCAGCTCGTACAACAGGTACTTGCTCAACTACTTGAGGTTGAGGCTGTTGATCCCTGTTTCCGTTTGCATTTGCAGCTCCACTACGAGTTATGGCCATTACAATCTATATAACGAATAAGGCGAATTTAGGTCTTTATCCTTGTTAGACATGTCAATTCCCTTATCACTCCAAAACGTTTACATGTTAGTTCTAATCTCGTAATCATATGCTTAGAATCCTAGACACATAAGGTTTCCAGATCCGGTCGGCAACAGACCATAGATCCGAACAAATAATGGCACACATGACAAACACATATCATTTAGCACATAAGGGCATTTTAGGCATCTTCCCTAAAATAAACTAGTGCTCGTGTCTAAAATATGGTAGACACTCATCTCACAATCATCACTTAGCATTCTAAGTTCAAGTCTAGAAATTCTACAATTTCTTAGTTCGCTTAAACTAATGCTCTGATACCAACTGTGACATCCCCTAATTTCTCGGCCAAAAAAGACCGATTTAATTTATGCTTTTTAAAATAAAATCAGAGAAATCTTTTTAAAAGATGTTGCGGAATTGGTCCCCAAACAAAATATGATAAAAGTTTATCAAAACCCTTCATTAAGAAGGTATATGTTTTCCATATATATATATATATATATATATATATATATATATATATATATATATATATATATATATATATATATATATCAAAACCTCGGGATGTCATGTTCCGATACAGATCCAAAAGCATAAACAAGACATTATAAGCCTTTCAACAGTTATTTACAACTACTGCCCTATAATCCAAAAATCTCTCATTGTCCTCCGACTATGCTCGGGATGTCATGTTCCTTGTACTTTGCTTGTATTCTCCCCCTAAAAACAGTGAAAGACATTGACAAAGGGTAGGGGTATGAACTCTCCAGGCGAGAAAACGTGACGGATTGGATGCTAAGTGTCGGTTCGGGGCTTGATAACGCGTGAGGTTCCTATGTAATATGAAATGGTAAACAAATGTATCTATTTATACTTTAAATCACTAATTAGATATGATTATACACTCCAATACAAGAAAACACATCAAATCAAGTGTTTGGAGTGACCCGGGTGACATCTACGGACATATAGTGCTCGGATAATGTATTTGCTCTTCAAGAGTAAACTCCTTGATACCAATCTGTCACACCCGGAAAACCCAAGGCGGAAACATTTCCGGGGCGGACTCCACGTTGAGTATCAAATCCAATGTACATAGTAAGCAAAGTAAACAACCATTACATTACATATTAGAATTTACATCTATTTTAAGGTAAAACGTATTACAAGTGTGATACATATGTATATATACAAACAATAGTAAGACGTGTCTTCTACGCGCTCCGTCTTCGCCAAAAAGGATCATCGGGTACCTGTCTAATGTTGGCCTGAGAATACAAGCAGTTTGAAAATCAGCATAAAGCTGGTGAGTTCATAAGCGGTTTTGTTTTCTGAAAATGTATTTGTTTCCTTTCTGTTTCTGAAAAGTTATGCACCAAGAAAATCCCATATTTTCTTAAATGTTGGTTACTAATCCAAAATGTAATGTAAACGATGTACACTAAAAACATGATTACTCTTGTGAATTGTAAGTTTTAGTTATCTGGTTTGTTAGACGAATCTGGTTATGTACAATGTTTCCCTAGGAAAATCCCATATTTTCCTGAAAGTTGGTTACCAATCCGAAATGTGAAAGATGTATACTGAAAACCTGGTTGTCCTTGTGAAATGTATTAGTTTTAACACATATATAAAACTAATATGTACAAGTAAACTAGATACTTTATTAATTATTACTACTAAGTAAATCTCTGCTATCCAAATTGCGAGTTCCATAACCATACGATAGACTAGATATGGCAATAAGTAGTCCACATAACCTTATGACTTTCGTCACCCTTGAATCTTTATGATTCGGCTGTAGCTAGCAGCCAGGTGTGGGGTAGTCTGCGCCGTATAGATCAATACACTCAAGTCACGCTCCCTATCTATGAGATTCTGGTTACGGGTGCGGTCCTCCACACGCGTATCTCTATGGAGTGTTCTCTGAGGACGTGTCTCCAATATATAGGAATAAGAAATTTTCTAGTAATAATACTAAAAGTTATTGTTACAAACAATGATCCTCTACTTGCGTATCTCTGTGGAGTGTTACCGAGGACAAAACAGTGTACTAAGTTACATGTTCAAAGATCAAATGTTATGCTTTTAACTGATAAAATGTGGAAAACCATTTGTGAAAAATATAAAGTACAACACTTTATAATGTTTTTGACAAATAATTTGATAATGTGTTCTACAACTTCATACTGTTATCAGATATGATTATCAGTGTTAAAAGCATATGTAATATGAAACACAACACATGTAAAACAAGTTTTGAGTACAAGTATTCCTTCTACTTTGCTTGTATTCTCCACCTAAAAACAGTGAAAAACATTGAAAAAGGGTAAGGGTATAAACTCACTAGGCGAGAAAACGTGACAGATTGGATGCTAAGTGTCGGTTCGGGGCTTGATAACGCGTGAGGTTCCTATGTATTATGAAATGGTATACAAATGTATCTAATTAGACTTTAAATCACTAATTAGATATGATTATACACTCCAATACAAGAAAATACATCAAATCAAGTGTTTGGAGTGACCCGGGTGACATCTACGGACGTATAGGGCTCGGATAATGTGTTTGCTCTTCAAGCGTAAACTCCTTAGGGAGTTTATGGTCCTAAGACCATGACCACATGAGTTCACGGCCATGAATTCATGGTTGTTGGGTTTTAAAATGCTAAATGGTTAAATATCACAAGTCAAATGATACCCTAAATTCATTCTAAGGCTTGTAAAATTGGTTTGAATCACATATGATTAATCTATGGCTATCAAAGCATGAAAAGCAAGAGTACTTAGGAGCTTACGGCCGTAAACTCCTAGTTCAGGGCCGTGAACTCCCATTGATGGCCTCTTTGGTGGTTAAATCCATTCCTATGCCTTAGATTTGATACCAATCTGTCACACCTGGAAAACCCAAGGCGGAAACATTTCCGGGGCGGACTCCACGTTGAGTATCAAATCCAATGTACCTAGTAAGCAAAGTAAACAACCATTACATTACATATTAGAATTTACATTTGTTTTAAGGTAAAACGTATTACAAGTGTGATACATTTGTATATATATAGACAAAAGTAAGACGTGTCTTCTACGCGCTCCGTCTTCGCCAAAAAGGATCATCGGGTACCTGTCTAATGCTGACCTAAGAATACAAGCAGTTTGAAAAATAGCATAAAGCTGGTAAGTTCTTAAGCGGTTTTGTTTTCTGAAAATGTATTTGTTTCCTTTCTGTTTCTGAAAAGTTATGCAGCAAGAAAATCCCATATTTTCTTAAAAGTTGGTTACTAATCCAAAATGTAATGTAAAAGATGTACACTGAAAACATGATTACTCTTCTGAATTGTAAGGTTTAGTTATCTGGTTTGTTACACGAATCTGGTTATGTACAATGTTTCCCCAGGAAAATACCATATTTTCCTGAAAGTTGGTTACGAATCCGAAATGTGAAAGATGTATACTGAAAACCTGGTTGTCCTTCTGAAATGTATTAGTTTTAACACGTATATAAAAATAATATGTACAAGTAAACTAGATACTTTATTCATTATTACTATTAAGTAAAGCTCTGTTATCCAAATTGCAAGTTCCATAACCATACGATCGACTAGAAATGGCAATAAGTTGTCCACATCACCTTATGACTTTCGTCACCCTTGAATCATTATGATTCGGCTGTAGCTAGCAACCAGGTGTGGGGTTGTCAGCCCCGTATAGATCTATACACTTAAGTCATGCTCCCTATCTAAGAGATTCTGGTTACGGGTGCGGTCCTCTACTCGCGTATCTCTGTGGAGTGTTCTCCGAGGACGTGTCTCGAATATATAGGAATAAGAAATTTACTAGTAATAATACTGAAAGTTACTGTTACAAACAATGATCCTCCACTCGCGTATCTCTGTGGAGTGTTACCGAGGACAAAACGGTGTACTAAGTTAGATGTTCAAAGATCAAATGTGATGCTTTTAACTAATAAAATGTGGAAAACCATTTGTGAAAAATATAAACTACAACATTTTATAATGTTTTTCACAAATAATTTGATAATGTGTTCTGCAATTTCATATTGTTATCAGATATGATTTTCAGTGTTAAAAGCATATGTAATATGAAACACAACACATGTAAAACAAGTTTTGAGTACAAGTATTCCTTGTACTTTGCTTGTATTCTCCCCCTAAAAACAGTGAAAGACATTGACAAAGGGTAGGGGTATGAACTCTCCAGGCGAGAAAACGTGACGGATTGGATGCTAAGTGTCGGTTCGGGGCTTGATAACGCGTCAGGTTCCTATGTAATATGAAATGGTAAACAAATGTATCTATTTAGACTTTAAATCACTAATTAGATATGATTATACACTCCAATACAAGAAAACATATCAAATCAAGGGTTTCGAGTGACCCGGGTGACATCTACGGACATATAGTGCTCGGATAATGTGTTTGCTCTTCAAGAGTAAACTCCTTGATACCAATCTGTCACACCCGGAAAACCCAAGGCGGAAACATTTCCGGGGCGGACTCCATGTTGAGTATCAAATCCAATGTACATAGTAAGCAAAGTAAACAACCATTACATTACATATTAGAATTTACATCTGTTTTAAGGTAAAACGTATTACAAGTGTGATACATATGTATATATACAAACAATAGTAAGACGTGTCTTCTACGCGCTCCGTCTTCGCCAAAAAGGATCATCGGGTACCTGTCTAATGTTGGCCTGAGAATACAAGCAGTTTGAAAATCAGCATAAAGCTGGTGAGTTCATAAGCGGTTTTGTTTTCTGAAAATGTATTTGTTTCCTTTCTGTTTCTGAAAAGTTATGCACCAAGAAAATCCCATATTTTCTTAAATGTTGGTTACTAATCCAAAATGTAATGTAAAAGATGTACACTGAAAACATGATTACTCTTGTTAATTGTAAGGTTTAGTTATCTGGTTTGTTACACGAATCTGGTTATGTACAATGTTTCCCCAGGAAAATCCCATATTTTCCTGAAAGTTGGTTACCAATCCGAAATGTGAAAGATGTATACTGAAAACCTGGTTGTCCTTGTGAAATGTATTAGTTTTAACACATATATAAAACTAATATGTACAAGTAAACTATATACTTTATTAATTATTACTATTAAGTAAATCTCTGCTATCCAAATTGCGAGTTCCATAACCATACGATAGACTAGATATGGCAATAAGTAGTCCACATCACCTTATGACTTTCGTCACCCTTGAATCTTTATGATTCGGCTGTAGCTAGCAGCCAGGTGTGGGATAGTCAGCCTCGTATAGATCAATACACTCAAGTCACGCTCCCTATCTATGAGATTCTGGTTACGGGTGCGGTTCTCCACTTGCGTATCTCTGTGGAGTGTTCTCCGAGGACGTGTCTCCAATATATACGAATAAGAAATTTACTAGTAATAATACTGAAAGTTATTGTTACAAACAATGATCCTCTACTTGCGTATCTCTGTGGAGTGTTACCGAGGACAAAACAGTGTACTAAGTTACATGTTCAAAGATCAAATGTTATGCTTTTAACTGATAAAATGTGGAAAACCGTTTGTGAAAAATATAAAGTACAACATTTTATAATGTTTTTCACAAATAATTTGATAACGTGTTCTGCAATTTCAGACTGTTATCAGGTATGATTATCAGTGTTAAAAGCATATGTAATATGAAACACAACACATGTAAAACAAGTTTTGAGTACATTTATTCCTTGTACTTTGCTTTTATTCACCCCTTGAAAACAATGAAAAACATTGAAAAAGGGTAAGGGTATAAACTCACCAGGCGAGAAAACGTGACGGATTGGATGCTAAGTGTCAGTTGGGGGCTTGATAACGCGTGAGGTTCCTATGTAATATGAAATGGTATACAAATGTATCTAATTAGACTTTAAATCACTAATTAGATATGATTATACACTCCAATACAAGAAAACACATCAAATCAAGTGTTTGGAGTGACCCGGGTGACATCTACGGACGTATAGGGCTCGCATAATGTGTTTGCTCTTCAAGAGTAAACTCCTTAGGAAGTTTACGGCCCTAAGACCATGACCACATGAGTTCACGGCCGTGAACTCATGGTTGTTGGGTTTTAAAGTGCTAAATGGTCAAATATCACAAGTCAAATGATGCCCTAAATTCATTCTAAGGCTTGTAAAATTGGTTTGAATCACATATGATTAATCTATGGCCATCAAAGCATGAAAAGCAAGAGTAGTTAGGAGCTTATGGCCGTAAAATCCTAGTTCATGGCCGTAAACTCCCATTGATGGTCTCTATGGTGGTTAAATCCATTCCCATGCCTTAGATTTGATACCAATCTGTCACACCCGGAAAACCCAAGGCGGAAACATTTTCGGGGCGGACTCCACGTTGAGTATCAAATCCAATGTACATAGTAAGCAAAGTAAACAACCATTACATTACACATTAGAATTTACATCTGTTTTAAGGTAAAACGTATTACAAGTGTGATATATATATATATATATATATATATATATATATATATATATATATATATATATATATATATATAGACAAAAATAAGACGTGTCTTCTACGCGCTCCGTCTTCGCCAAAAAGGATCATCGAGTACCTGTCTAATGTTGACCTAAGAATACAAGCAGTTTGAAAATCAGCGTAAAGCTAGTAAGTTCATAAGCGGTTTTGTTTTCTGAAAATGTATTTGTTTCCTTTCTGTTTCTGAAAAGTTATGCAACAAGAAAATCCCATATTTTCTTAAAAGTTGGTTACTAATCCAAAATGTAATGTAAAAGATGTACACTGAAAACATGATTACTCTTGTGAATTGTAAGGTTTAGTTATCTGGTTTGTTACACGAATCTGGTTATGTACAATGTTTCCCCAGGAAAATACCATATTTTCCTGAAAGTTGGTTACGAATCCGAAATGTGAAAGATGTATACTGAAAACCTGGTTGTCCTTCTGAAATGTATTAGTTTTAACACGTATATGAAACTAATATGTACAAGTAAACTAGATACTTTATTCATTATTACTATTAAGTAAAGCTCTGTTATCCAAATTGCAAGTTCCATAACCATACGATAGACTAGATATGGCAATAAGTAGTCCACATCACGTTATGACTTTCTTCACCCTTGAATCATTATGATTCGGCTGTAGCTATCAGCCAGGTGTGGGGTTGTCAACCCCGTATAGATCTATACACTCAAGTCATGCTCCCTATCTAAGAGATTCTGGTTACGGGTGCGGTCCTCCACTCGCGTATCTCTGTGGAGTGTTCTCCGAGGACGTGTCTCGAATATATAGGAATAAGAAATTTACTAGTAATAATACTGAACGTTATTGTTACAAACAATGATCCTCTACTCACGTATCTCTGTGGAGTGTTACCGAGGACAAAACAGTGTACTAAGTTACATGTTCAAAGATCAAATGTTATGCTTTTAACTGATAAAATTTGGAAAACCATTTGTGAAAAATATAAAGTACAACATTTTATAATGTTTTTCACAAATAATTTGATAATGTGTTCTGCAATTTCATACTGTTATCAGGTATGATTATCAGTGTTAAAAGCATATGTAATATGAAACACAACACATGTAAAACAAGTTTTGAGTACAAGTATTCCTTGTACTTTGCTTGTATTCTCCCCCTAAAAACAGTGAAAGACATTGACAAAGGGTAGGGGTATGAACACTCCAGGCGAGAAAACGTGACGGATTGGATGCTAAGTGTCGGTTCGGGGCTTGATAACGCGTCAGGTTCCTATGTAATATGAAATGGTAAACAAATGTATCTATTTAGACTTTAAATCACTAATTAGATATGATTATACACTCCAATACAAGAAAACATATCAAATCAAGGGTTTCGAGTGACCCGGGTGACATCTACGGACATATAGTGCTCGGATAATGTGTTTGCTCTTCAAGAGTAAACTCCTTGATACCAATCTGTCACACCCGGAAAACCCAAGGCGGAAACATTTCCGGGGTGGACTCCATGTTGAGTATCAAATCCAATGTATATAGTAAGCAAAGTAAACAACCATTACATTACATATTAGAATTTACATCTGTTTTAAGGTAAAACGTATTACAAGTGTGATACATATGTATATATACAAACAATAGTAAGACGTGTCTTCTACGCGCTCCGTCTTCGCCAAAAAGGATCATCGGGTACATGTCTAATGTTGGCCTGAGAATACAAGCAGTTTGAAAATCAGCATAAAGCTGGTGAGTTCATAAGCGGTTTTGTTTTCTGAAAATGTATTTGTTTCCTTTCTGTTTCTGAAAAGTTATGCACCAAGAAAATCCCATATTTTCTTAAATGTTGGTTACTAATCCAAAATGTAATGTAAAAGATGTACACTGAAAACATGATTACTCTTGTTAATTGTAAGGTTTAGTTATCTGGTTTGTTACACGAATCTGGTTATGTACAATGTTTCCCCAGGAAAATCCCATATTTTCCTGAAAGTTGGTTACCAATCCGAAATGTGAAAGATGTATACTGAAAACCTGGTTGTCCTTGTGAAATGTATTAGTTTTAACACATATATAAAACTAATATGTACAAGTAAACTATATACTTTATTAATTATTACTATTAAGTAAATCTCTGCTATCCAAATTGCGAGTTCCATAACCATACGATAGACTAGATATGGCAATAAGTAGTCCACATCACCTTATGACTTTCGTCACCCTTGAATCTTTATGATTCGGCTGTAGCTAGCAGCCAGGTGTGGGATAGTCAGCCTCGTATAGATCAATACACTCAAGTCACGCTCCCTATCTATAAGATTCTGGTTACGGGTGCGGTTCTCCACTTGCGTATCTCTGTGGAGTGTTCTCCGAGGACGTGTCTCCAATATATACGAATAAGAAATTTACTAGTAATAATACTGAAAGTTATTGTTACAAACAATGATCCTCTACTTGCGTATCTCTGTGGAGTGTTACCGAGGACAAAACAGTGTACTAAGTTACATGTTCAAAGATCAAATGTTATGCTTTTAACTGATAAAATATGGAAAACCGTTTGTGAAAAATATAAAGTACAACATTTTATAATGTTTTTCACAAATAATTTGATAACGTGTTCTGCAATTTCAGACTGTTATCAGGTATGATTATCAGTGTTAAAAGCATATGTAATATGAAACACAACACATGTAAAACAAGTTTTGAGTACATTTATTCCTTGTACTTTGCTTTTATTCACCCCTTGAAAACAATGAAAAACATTGAAAAAGGGTAAGGGTATAAACTCACCAGGCGAGAAAACGTGACGGATTGGATGCTAAGTGTCAGTTGGGGGCTTGATAACGCGTGAGGTTCCTATGTAATATGAAATGGTATACAAATGTATCTAATTAGACTTTAAATCACTAATTAGATATGATTATACACTCCAATACAAGAAAACACATCAAATCAAGTGTTTGGAGTGACCCGGGTGACATCTACGGACGTATAGGGCTCGCATAATGTGTTTGCTCTTCAAGAGTAAACTCCTTAGGAAGTTTACGGCCCTAAGACCATGACCACATGAGTTCACGGCCGTGAACTCATGGTTGTTGGGTTTTAAAGTGCTAAATGGTCAAATATCACAAGTCAAATGATGCCCTAAATTCATTCTAAGGCTTGTAAAATTGGTTTGAATCACATATGATTAATCTATGGCCATCAAAGCATGAAAAGCAAGAGTAGTTAGGAGCTAATGGCCGTAAAATCCTAGTTCATGGCCGTAAACTCCCATTGATGGTCTCTATGGTGGTTAAATCCATTCCCATGCCTTAGATTTGATACCAATCTGTCACACCCGGAAAACCCAAGGCGGAAACATTTTCGGGGCGGACTCCACGTTGAGTATCAAATCCAATGTACATAGTAAGCAAAGTAAACAACCATTACATTACACATTAGAATTTACATCTGTTTTAAGGTAAAACGTATTACAAGTGTGATATATATATATATATATATATATATATATATATATATATATATATATATATATATAGACAAAAATAAGACGTGTCTTCTACGCGCTCCGTCTTCGCCAAAAAGGATCATCGAGTACCTGTCTAATGTTGACCTAAGAATACAAGCAGTTTGAAAATCAGCGTAAAGCTAGTAAGTTCATAAGCGGTTTTGTTTTCTGAAAATGTATTTGTTTCCTTTCTGTTTCTGAAAAGTTATGCAACAAGAAAATCCCATATTTTCTTAAAAGTTGGTTACTAATCCAAAATGTAATGTAAAAGATGTACACTGAAAACATGATTACTCTTGTGAATTGTAAGGTTTAGTTATCTGGTTTGTTACACGAATCTGGTTATGTACAATGTTTCCCCAGGAAAATACCATATTTTCCTGAAAGTTGGTTACGAATCCGAAATGTGAAAGATGTATACTGAAAACCTGGTTGTCCTTCTGAAATGTATTAGTTTTAACACGTATATGAAACTAATATGTACAAGTAAACTAGATACTTTATTCATTATTACTATTAAGTAAAGCTCTGTTATCCAAATTGCAAGTTCCATAACCATACGATAGACTAGATATGGCAATAAGTAGTCCACATCACGTTATGACTTTCTTCACCCTTGAATCATTATGATTCGGCTGTAGCTATCAGCCAGGTGTGGGGTTGTCAACCCCGTATAGATCTATACACTCAAGTCATGCTCCCTATCTAAGAGATTCTGGTTACGGGTGCGGTCCTCCACTCGCGTATCTCTGTGGAGTGTTCTCCGAGGACGTGTCTCGAATATATAGGAATAAGAAATTTACTAGTAATAATACTGAACGTTATTGTTACAAACAATGATCCTCTACTCACGTATCTCTGTGGAGTGTTACCGAGGACAAAACAGTGTACTAAGTTACATGTTCAAAGATCAAATGTTATGCTTTTAACTGATAAAATTTGGAAAACCATTTGTGAAAAATATAAAGTACAACATTTTATAATGTTTTTCACAAATAATTTGATAATGTGTTCTGCAATTTCATACTGTTATCAGGTATGATTATCAGTGTTAAAAGCATATGTAATATGAAACACAACACATGTAAAACAAGTTTTGAGTACCAGTATTCCTTGTACTTTGCTTGTATTCTCCCCCTAAAAACAGTGAAAGACATTGACAAAGGGTAGGGGTATGAACACTCCAGGCGAGAAAACGTGACGGATTGGATGCTAAGTGTCGGTTCGGGGCTTGATAACGCGTCAGGTTCCTATGTAATATGAAATGGTAAACAAATGTATCTATTTAGACTTTAAATCACTAATTAGATATGATTATACACTCCAATACAAGAAAACATATCAAATCAAGGGTTTCGAGTGACCCGGGTGACATCTACGGACATATAGTGCTCGGATAATGTGTTTGCTCTTCAAGAGTAAACTCCTTGATACCAATCTGTCACACCCGGAAAACCCAAGGCGGAAACATTTCCGGGGTGGACTCCATGTTGAGTATCAAATCCAATGTATATAGTAAGCAAAGTAAACAACCATTACATTACATATTAGAATTTACATCTGTTTTAAGGTAAAACGTATTACAAGTGTGATACATATGTATATATACAAACAATAGTAAGACGTGTCTTCTACGCGCTCCGTCTTCGCCAAAAAGGATCATCGGGTACCTGTCTAATGTTGGCCTGAGAATACAAGCAGTTTGAAAATCAGCATAAAGCTGGTGAGTTCATAAGCGGTTTTGTTTTCTGAAAATGTATTTGTTTCCTTTCTGTTTCTGAAAAGTTATGCACCAAGAAAATCCCATATTTTCTTAAATGTTGGTTACTAATCCAAAATGTAATGTAAAAGATGTACACTGAAAACATGATTACTCTTGTTAATTGTAAGGTTTAGTTATCTGGTTTGTTACACGAATCTGGTTATGTACAATGTTTCCCCAGGAAAATCCCATATTTTCCTGAAAGTTGGTTACCAATCCGAAATGTGAAAGATGTATACTGAAAACCTGGTTGTCCTTGTGAAATGTATTAGTTTTAACACATATATAAAACTAATATGTACAAGTAAACTATATACTTTATTAATTATTACTATTAAGTAAATCTCTGCTATCCAAATTGCGAGTTCCATAACCATACGATAGACTAGATATGGCAATAAGTAGTCCACATCACCTTATGACTTTCGTCACCCTTGAATCTTTATGATTCGGCTGTAGCTAGCAGCCAGGTGTGGGATAGTCAGCCTCGTATAGATCAATACACTCAAGTCACGCTCCCTATCTATGAGATTCTGGTTACGGGTTCGGTTCTCCACTTGCGTATCTCTGTGGAGTGTTCTCCGAGGACGTGTCTCCAATATATACGAATAAGAAATTTACTAGTAATAATACTGAAAGTTATTGTTACAAACAATGATCCTCTACTTGCGTATCTCTGTGGAGTGTTACCGAGGACAAAACAGTGTACTAAGTTACATGTTCAAAGATCAAATGTTATGCTTTTAACTGATAAAATGTGGAAAACCGTTTGTGAAAAATATAAAGTACAACATTTTATAATGTTTTTCACAAATAATTTGATAACGTGTTCTGCAATTTCAGACTGTTATCAGGTATGATTATCAGTGTTAAAAGCATATGTAATATGAAACACAACACATGTAAAACAAGTTTTGAGTACATTTATTCCTTGTACTTTGCTTTTATTCACCCCTTGAAAACAATGAAAAACATTGAAAAAGGGTAAGGGTATAAACTCACCAGGCGAGAAAACGTGACGGATTGGATGCTAAGTGTCAGTTCGGGGCTTGATAACGCGTGAGGTTCCTATGTAATATGAAATGGTATACAAATGTATCTAATTAGACTTTAAATCACTAATTAGATATGATTATACACTCCAATACAAGAAAACACATCAAATCAAGTGTTTGGAGTGACCCGGGTGACATCTACGGACGTATAGGGCTCGCATAATGTGTTTGCTCTTCAAGAGTAAACTCCTTAGGAAGTTTACGGCCCTAAGACCATGACCACATGAGTTCACGGCCGTGAACTCATGGTTGTTGGGTTTTAAAGTGCTAAATGGTCAAATATCACAAGTCAAATGATGCCCTAAATTCATTCTAAGGCTTGTAAAATTGGTTTGAATCACATATGATTAATCTATGGCCATCAAAGCATGAAAAGCAAGAGTAGTTAGGAGCTTATGGCCGTAAAATCCTAGTTCATGGCCGTAAACTCCCATTGATGGTCTCTATGGTGGTTAAATCCATTCCCATGCCTTAGATTTGATACCAATCTGTCACACCCGGAAAACCCAAGGCGGAAACATTTTCGGGGCGGACTCCACGTTGAGTATCAAATCCAATGTACATAGTAAGCAAAGTAAACAACCATTACATTACACATTAGAATTTACATCTGTTTTAAGGTAAAACGTATTACAAGTGTGATATATATATATATATATATATATATATATATATATATATATATATATATATATATATATATATATATATATATATATATATATATATAGACAAAAATAAGACGTGTCTTCTACGCGCTCCGTCTTCGCCAAAAAGGATCATCGAGTACCTGTCTAATGTTGACCTAAGAATACAAGCAGTTTGAAAATCAGCGTAAAGCTAGTAAGTTCATAAGCGGTTTTGTTTTCTGAAAATGTATTTGTTTCCTTTCTGTTTCTGAAAAGTTATGCAACAAGAAAATCCCATATTTTCTTAAAAGTTGGTTACTAATCCAAAATGTAATGTAAAAGATGTACACTGAAAACATGATTACTCTTGTGAATTGTAAGGTTTAGTTATCTGGTTTGTTACACGAATCTGGTTATGTACAATGTTTCCCCAGGAAAATACCATATTTTCCTGAAAGTTGGTTACGAATCCGAAATGTGAAAGATGTATACTGAAAACCTGGTTGTCCTTCTGAAATGTATTAGTTTTAACACGTATATGAAACTAATATGTACAAGTAAACTAGATACTTTATTCATTATTACTATTAAGTAAAGCTCTGTTATCCAAATTGCAAGTTCCATAACCATACGATAGACTAGATATGGCAATAAGTAGTCCACATCACGTTATGACTTTCTTCACCCTTGAATCATTATGATTCGGCTGTAGCTATCAGCCAGGTGTGGGGTTGTCAACCCCGTATAGATCTATACACTCAAGTCATGCTCCCTATCTAAGAGATTCTGGTTACGGGTGCGGTCCTCCACTCGCGTATCTCTGTGGAGTGTTCTCCGAGGACGTGTCTCGAATATATAGGAATAAGAAATTTACTAGTAATAATACTGAACGTTATTGTTACAAACAATGATCCTCTACTCACGTATCTCTGTGGAGTGTTACCGAGGACAAAACAGTGTACTAAGTTACATGTTCAAAGATCAAATGTTATGCTTTTAACTGATAAAATTTGGAAAACCATTTGTGAAAAATATAAAGTACAACATTTTATAATGTTTTTCACAAATAATTTGATAATGTGTTCTGCAATTTCATACTGTTATCAGGTATGATTATCAGTGTTAAAAGCATATGTAATATGAAACACAACACATGTAAAACAAGTTTTGAGTACAAGTATTCCTTGTACTTTGCTTGTATTCTCCCCCTAAAAACAGTGAAAGACATTGACAAAGGGTAGGGGTATGAACACTCCAGGCGAGAAAACGTGACGGATTGGATGCTAAGTGTCGGTTCGGGGCTTGATAACGCGTCAGGTTCCTATGTAATATGAAATGGTAAACAAATGTATCTATTTAGACTTTAAATCACTAATTAGATATGATTATACACTCCAATACAAGAAAACATATCAAATCAAGGGTTTCGAGTGACCCGGGTGACATCTACGGACATATAGTGCTCGGATAATGTGTTTGCTCTTCAAGAGTAAACTCCTTGATACCAATCTGTCACACCCGGAAAACCCAAGGCGGAAACATTTCCGGGGTGGACTCCATGTTGAGTATCAAATCCAATGTATATAGTAAGCAAAGTAAACAACCATTACATTACATATTAGAATTTACATCTGTTTTAAGGTAAAACGTATTACAAGTGTGATACATATGTATATATACAAACAATAGTAAGACGTGTCTTCTACGCGCTCCGTCTTCGCCAAAAAGGATCATCGGGTACCTGTCTAATGTTGGCCTGAGAATACAAGCAGTTTGAAAATCAGCATAAAGCTGGTGAGTTCATAAGCGGTTTTGTTTTCTGAAAATGTATTTGTTTCCTTTCTGTTTCTGAAAAGTTATGCACCAAGAAAATCCCATATTTTCTTAAATGTTGGTTACTAATCCAAAATGTAATGTAAAAGATGTACACTGAAAACATGATTACTCTTGTTAATTGTAAGGTTTAGTTATCTGGTTTGTTACACGAATCTGGTTATGTACAATGTTTCCCCAGGAAAATCCCATATTTTCCTGAAAGTTGGTTACCAATCCGAAATGTGAAAGATGTATACTGAAAACCTGGTTGTCCTTGTGAAATGTATTAGTTTTAACACATATATAAAACTAATATGTACAAGTAAACTATATACTTTATTAATTATTACTATTAAGTAAATCTCTGCTATCCAAATTGCGAGTTCCATAACCATACGATAGACTAGATATGGCAATAAGTAGTCCACATCACCTTATGACTTTCGTCACCCTTGAATCTTTATGATTCGGCTGTAGCTAGCAGCCAGGTGTGGGATAGTCAGCCTCGTATAGATCAATACACTCAAGTCACGCTCCCTATCTATGAGATTCTGGTTACGGGTTCGGTTCTCCACTTGCGTATCTCTGTGGAGTGTTCTCCGAGGACGTGTCTCCAATATATACGAATAAGAAATTTACTAGTAATAATACTGAAAGTTATTGTTACAAACAATGATCCTCTACTTGCGTATCTCTGTGGAGTGTTACCGAGGACAAAACAGTGTACTAAGTTACATGTTCAAAGATCAAATGTTATGCTTTTAACTGATAAAATGTGGAAAACCGTTTGTGAAAAATATAAAGTACAACATTTTATAATGTTTTTCACAAATAATTTGATAACGTGTTCTGCAATTTCAGACTGTTATCAGCTATGATTATCAGTGTTAAAAGCATATGTAATATGAAACACAACACATGTAAAACAAGTTTTGAGTACATTTATTCCTTGTACTTTGCTTTTATTCACCCCTTGAAAACAATGAAAAACATTGAAAAAGGGTAAGGGTATAAACTCACCAGGCGAGAAAACGTGACGGATTGGATGCTAAGTGTCAGTTCGGGGCTTGATAACGCGTGAGGTTCCTATGTAATATGAAATGGTATACAAATGTATCTAATTAGACTTTAAATCACTAATTAGATATGATTATACACTCCAATACAAGAAAACACATCAAATCAAGTGTTTGGAGTGACCCGGGTGACATCTACGGACGTATAGGGCTCGCATAATGTGTTTGCTCTTCAAGAGTAAACTCCTTAGGAAGTTTACGGCCCTAAGACCATGACCACATGAGTTCACGGCCGTGAACTCATGGTTGTTGGGTTTTAAAGTGCTAAATGGTCAAATATCACAAGTCAAATGATGCCCTAAATTCATTCTAAGGCTTGTAAAATTGGTTTGAATCACATATGATTAATCTATGGCCATCAAAGCATGAAAAGCAAGAGTAGTTAGGAGCTTATGGCCGTAAAATCCTAGTTCATGGCCGTAAACTCCCATTGATGGTCTCTATGGTGGTTAAATCCATTCCCATGCCTTAGATTTGATACCAATCTGTCACACCCGGAAAACCCAAGGCGGAAACATTTTCGGGGCGGACTCCACGTTGAGTATCAAATCCAATGTACATAGTAAGCAAAGTAAACAACCATTACATTACACATTAGAATTTACATCTGTTTTAAGGTAAAACGTATTACAAGTGTGATATATATATATATATATATATATATATATATATATATATATATATATATATATATATATATATATATATATATATATATATATATATATATATATATATATATAGACAAAAATAAGACGTGTCTTCTACGCGCTCCGTCTTCGCCAAAAAGGATCATCGAGTACCTGTCTAATGTTGACCTAAGAATACAAGCAGTTTGAAAATCAGCGTAAAGCTAGTAAGTTCATAAGCGGTTTTGTTTTCTGAAAATGTATTTGTTTCCTTTCTGTTTCTGAAAAGTTATGCAACAAGAAAATCCCATATTTTCTTAAAAGTTGGTTACTAATCCAAAATGTAATGTAAAAGATGTACACTGAAAACATGATTACTCTTGTGAATTGTAAGGTTTAGTTATCTGGTTTGTTACACGAATCTGGTTATGTACAATGTTTCCCCAGGAAAATACCATATTTTCCTGAAAGTTGGTTACGAATCCGAAATGTGAAAGATGTATACTGAAAACCTGGTTGTCCTTCTGAAATGTATTAGTTTTAACACGTATATGAAACTAATATGTACAAGTAAACTAGATACTTTATTCATTATTACTATTAAGTAAAGCTCTGTTATCCAAATTGCAAGTTCCATAACCATACGATAGACTAGATATGGCAATAAGTAGTCCACATCACGTTATGACTTTCTTCACCCTTGAATCATTATGATTCGGCTGTAGCTATCAGCCAGGTGTGGGGTTGTCAACCCCGTATAGATCTATACACTCAAGTCATGCTCCCTATCTAAGAGATTCTGGTTACGGGTGCGGTCCTCCACTCGCGTATCTCTGTGGAGTGTTCTCCGAGGACGTGTCTCGAATATATAGGAATAAGAAATTTACTAGTAATAATACTGAACGTTATTGTTACAAACAATGATCCTCTACTCACGTATCTCTGTGGAGTGTTACCGAGGACAAAACAGTGTACTAAGTTACATGTTCAAAGATCAAATGTTATGCTTTTAACTGATAAAATTTGGAAAACCATTTGTGAAAAATATAAAGTACAACATTTTATAATGTTTTTCACAAATAATTTGATAATGTGTTCTGCAATTTCATACTGTTATCAGGTATGATTATCAGTGTTAAAAGCATATGTAATATGAAACACAACACATGTAAAACAAGTTTTGAGTACAAGTATTCCTTGTACTTTGCTTGTATTCTCCCCCTAAAAACAGTGAAAGACATTGACAAAGGGTAGGGGTATGAACACTCCAGGCGAGAAAACGTGACGGATTGGATGCTAAGTGTCGGTTCGGGGCTTGATAACGCGTCAGGTTCCTATGTAATATGAAATGGTAAACAAATGTATCTATTTAGACTTTAAATCACTAATTAGATATGATTATACACTCCAATACAAGAAAACATATCAAATCAAGGGTTTCGAGTGACCCGGGTGACATCTACGGACATATAGTGCTCGGATAATGTGTTTGCTCTTCAAGAGTAAACTCCTTGATACCAATCTGTCACACCCGGAAAACCCAAGGCGGAAACATTTCCGGGGTGGACTCCATGTTGAGTATCAAATCCAATGTATATAGTAAGCAAAGTAAACAACCATTACATTACATATTAGAATTTACATCTGTTTTAAGGTAAAACGTATTACAAGTGTGATACATATGTATATATACAAACAATAGTAAGACGTGTCTTCTACGCGCTCCGTCTTCGCCAAAAAGGATCATCGGGTACCTGTCTAATGTTGGCCTGAGAATACAAGCAGTTTGAAAATCAGCATAAAGCTGGTGAGTTCATAAGCGGTTTTGTTTTCTGAAAATGTATTTGTTTCCTTTCTGTTTCTGAAAAGTTATGCACCAAGAAAATCCCATATTTTCTTAAATGTTGGTTACTAATCCAAAATGTAATGTAAAAGATGTACACTGAAAACATGATTACTCTTGTTAATTGTAAGGTTTAGTTATCTGGTTTGTTACACGAATCTGGTTATGTACAATGTTT
Source organism: Lactuca sativa (assembly GCF_002870075.4). Taxonomy (NCBI): domain Eukaryota; kingdom Viridiplantae; phylum Streptophyta; class Magnoliopsida; order Asterales; family Asteraceae; genus Lactuca; species Lactuca sativa. The sequence continues at coordinate 251,469,715 of NC_056630.2, forward strand.
CCCCAGGAAAATCCCATATTTTCCTGAAAGTTGGTTACCAATCCGAAATGTGAAAGATGTATACTGAAAACCTGGTTGTCCTTGTGAAATGTATTAGTTTTAACACATATATAAAACTAATATGTACAAGTAAACTATATACTTTATTAATTATTACTATTAAGTAAATCTCTGCTATCCAAATTGCGAGTTCCATAACCATACGATAGACTAGATATGGCAATAAGTAGTCCACATCACCTTATGACTTTCGTCACCCTTGAATCTTTATGATTCGGCTGTAGCTAGCAGCCAGGTGTGGGATAGTCAGCCTCGTATAGATCAATACACTCAAGTCACGCTCCCTATCTATGAGATTCTGGTTACGGGTTCGGTTCTCCACTTGCGTATCTCTGTGGAGTGTTCTCCGAGGACGTGTCTCCAATATATACGAATAAGAAATTTACTAGTAATAATACTGAAAGTTATTGTTACAAACAATGATCCTCTACTTGCGTATCTCTGTGGAGTGTTACCGAGGACAAAACAGTGTACTAAGTTACATGTTCAAAGATCAAATGTTATGCTTTTAACTGATAAAATGTGGAAAACCGTTTGTGAAAAATATAAAGTACAACATTTTATAATGTTTTTCACAAATAATTTGATAACGTGTTCTGCAATTTCAGACTGTTATCAGGTATGATTATCAGTGTTAAAAGCATATGTAATATGAAACACAACACATGTAAAACAAGTTTTGAGTACATTTATTCCTTGTACTTTGCTTTTATTCACCCCTTGAAAACAATGAAAAACATTGAAAAAGGGTAAGGGTATAAACTCACCAGGCGAGAAAACGTGACGGATTGGATGCTAAGTGTCAGTTCGGGGCTTGATAACGCGTGAGGTTCCTATGTAATATGAAATGGTATACAAATGTATCTAATTAGACTTTAAATCACTAATTAGATATGATTATACACTCCAATACAAGAAAACACATCAAATCAAGTGTTTGGAGTGACCCGGGTGACATCTACGGACGTATAGGGCTCGCATAATGTGTTTGCTCTTCAAGAGTAAACTCCTTAGGAAGTTTACGGCCCTAAGACCATGACCACATGAGTTCACGGCCGTGAACTCATGGTTGTTGGGTTTTAAAGTGCTAAATGGTCAAATATCACAAGTCAAATGATGCCCTAAATTCATTCTAAGGCTTGTAAAATTGGTTTGAATCACATATGATTAATCTATGGCCATCAAAGCATGAAAAGCAAGAGTAGTTAGGAGCTTATGGCCGTAAAATCCTAGTTCATGGCCGTAAACTCCCATTGATGGTCTCTATGGTGGTTAAATCCATTCCCATGCCTTAGATTTGATACCAATCTGTCACACCCGGAAAACCCAAGGCGGAAACATTTTCGGGGCGGACTCCACGTTGAGTATCAAATCCAATGTACATAGTAAGCAAAGTAAACAACCATTACATTACACATTAGAATTTACATCTGTTTTAAGGTAAAACGTATTACAAGTGTGATATATATATATATATATATATATATATATATATATATATATATATATATATATATAGACAAAAATAAGACGTGTCTTCTACGCGCTCCGTCTTCGCCAAAAAGGATCATCGAGTACCTGTCTAATGTTGACCTAAGAATACAAGCAGTTTGAAAATCAGCGTAAAGCTAGTAAGTTCATAAGCGGTTTTGTTTTCTGAAAATGTATTTGTTTCCTTTCTGTTTCTGAAAAGTTATGCAACAAGAAAATCCCATATTTTCTTAAAAGTTGGTTACTAATCCAAAATGTAATGTAAAAGATGTACACTGAAAACATGATTACTCTTGTGAATTGTAAGGTTTAGTTATCTGGTTTGTTACACGAATCTGGTTATGTACAATGTTTCCCCAGGAAAATACCATATTTTCCTGAAAGTTGGTTACGAATCCGAAATGTGAAAGATGTATACTGAAAACCTGGTTGTCCTTCTGAAATGTATTAGTTTTAACACGTATATGAAACTAATATGTACAAGTAAACTAGATACTTTATTCATTATTACTATTAAGTAAAGCTCTGTTATCCAAATTGCAAGTTCCATAACCATACGATAGACTAGATATGGCAATAAGTAGTCCACATCACGTTATGACTTTCTTCACCCTTGAATCATTATGATTCGGCTGTAGCTATCAGCCAGGTGTGGGGTTGTCAACCCCGTATAGATCTATACACTCAAGTCATGCTCCCTATCTAAGAGATTCTGGTTACGGGTGCGGTCCTCCACTCGCGTATCTCTGTGGAGTGTTCTCCGAGGACGTGTCTCGAATATATAGGAATAAGAAATTTACTAGTAATAATACTGAACGTTATTGTTACAAACAATGATCCTCTACTCACGTATCTCTGTGGAGTGTTACCGAGGACAAAACAGTGTACTAAGTTACATGTTCAAAGATCAAATGTTATGCTTTTAACTGATAAAATTTGGAAAACCATTTGTGAAAAATATAAAGTACAACATTTTATAATGTTTTTCACAAATAATTTGATAATGTGTTCTGCAATTTCATACTGTTATCAGGTATGATTATCAGTGTTAAAAGCATATGTAATATGAAACACAACACATGTAAAAAAAGTTTTGAGTACAAGTATTCCTTGTACTTTGCTTGTATTCTCCCCCTAAAAACAGTGAAAGACATTGACAAAGGGTAGGGGTATGAACACTCCAGGCGAGAAAACGTGACGGATTGGATGCTAAGTGTCGGTTCGGGGCTTGATAACGCGTCAGGTTCCTATGTAATATGAAATGGTAAACAAATGTATCTATTTAGACTTTAAATCACTAATTAGATATGATTATACACTCCAATACAAGAAAACATATCAAATCAAGGGTTTCGAGTGACCCGGGTGACATCTACGGACATATAGTGCTCGGATAATGTGTTTGCTCTTCAAGAGTAAACTCCTTGATACCAATCTGTCACACCCGGAAAACCCAAGGCGGAAACATTTCCGGGGTGGACTCCATGTTGAGTATCAAATCCAATGTATATAGTAAGCAAAGTAAACAACCATTACATTACATATTAGAATTTACATCTGTTTTAAGGTAAAACGTATTACAAGTGTGATACATATGTATATATACAAACAATAGTAAGACGTGTCTTCTACGCGCTCCGTCTTCGCCAAAAAGGATCATCGGGTACCTGTCTAATGTTGGCCTGAGAATACAAGCAGTTTGAAAATCAACATAAAGCTGGTGAGTTCATAAGCGGTTTTGTTTTCTGAAAATGTATTTGTTTCCTTTCTGTTTCTGAAAAGTTATGCACCAAGAAAATCCCATATTTTCTTAAATGTTGGTTACTAATCCAAAATGTAATGTAAAAGATGTACACTGAAAACATGATTACTCTTGTCAATTGTAAGGTTTAGTTATCTGGTTTGTTACACGAATCTGGTTATGTACAATGTTTCCCCAGGAAAATCCCATATTTTCCTGAAAGTTGGTTACCAATCCGAAATGTGAAAGATGTATACTGAAAACCTGGTTGTCCTTGTGAAATGTATTAGTTTTAACACATATATAAAACTAATATGTACAAGTAAACTATATACTTTATTAATTATTACTATTAAGTAAATCTCTGCTATCCAAATTGCGAGTTCCATAACCATACGATAGACTAGATATGGCAATAAGTAGTCCACATCACCTTATGACTTTCGTCACCCTTGAATCTTTATGATTCGGCTGTAGCTAGCAGCCAGGTGTGGGATAGTCAGCCTCGTATAGATCAATACACTCAAGTCACGCTCCCTATCTATGAGATTCTGGTTACGGGTGCGGTCCTCCACTTGCGTATCTCTGTGGAGTGTTCTCCGAGGACGTGTCTCCAATATATAGGAATAAGAAATTTACTAGTAATAATACTGAAAGTTATTGTTACAAACAATGATCCTCTACTTGCGTATCTCTGTGGAGTGTTACCGAGGACAAAACATTGTACTAAGTTACATGTTCAAAGATCAAATGTTATGCTTTTAACTGATAAAATGTGGAAAACCGTTTGTGAAAAATATAAAGTACAACATTTTATAATGTTTTTCACAAATAATTTGATAATGTGTTCTGCAATTTCAGACTGTTATCAGGTATGATTATCAGTGTTAAAAGCATATGTAATATGAAACACAACACATGTAAAACAAGTTTTGAGTACATTTATTCCTTGTACTTTGCTTGTATTCACCCCTTGAAAACAATGAAAAACATTGAAAAAGGGTAAGGGTATAAACTCACCAGGCGAGAAAACGTGACGGATTGGATGCTAAGTGTCGGTTCGGGGCTTGATAACGCGTGAGGTTCCTATGTAATATGAAATGGTATACAAATGTATCTAATTAGACTTTAAATCACTAATTAGATATGATTATACACTCCAATACAAGAAAACACATCAAATCAAGTGTTTGGAGTGACCCGGGTGACATCTACGGACGTATAGGGCTCGCATAATGTGTTTGCTCTTCAAGAGTAAACTCCTTAGGAAGTTTACGGCCCTAAGACCATGACCACATGAGTTCACGGCCGTGAACTCATGGTTGTTGGGTTTTAAAGTGCTAAATGGTCAAATATCACAAGTCAAATGATGCCCTAAATTCATTCTAAGGCTTGTAAAATTGGTTTGAATCACATATGATTAATCTATGGCCATCAAAGCATGAAAAGCAAGAGTACTTAGGAGCTTACGGCCGTAAAATCCTAGTTCATGGCCGTAAACTCCCATTGATGGTCTCTGTGGTGGTTAAATCCATTCCTATGCCTTAGATTTGATACCAATCTGTCACACCCGGAAAACCCAAGGCGGAAACATTTTCGGGGCGGACTCCACGTTGAGTATCAAATCCAATGTACATAGTAAGCAAAGCAAACAACCATTACATTACACATTAGAATTTACATCTGTTTTAAGGTAAAACGTATTACAAGTGTGATATATATGTATATATATATATATATAGACAAAAATAAGACGTGTCTTCTACGCGCTCCGTCTTCGCCAAAAAGGATCATCGGGTACCTGTCTAATGTTGTCCTAAGAATACAAGCAGTTTGAAAATCAGCGTAAAGCTGGTAAGTTCATAAGCGGTTTTGTTTTCTGAAAATGTATTTGTTTCCTTTCTGTTTCTGAAAAGTTATGCAACAAGAAAATCCCATATTTTCTTAAAAGTTGGTTACTAATCCAAAATGTAATGTAAAAGATGTACACTGAAAACATGATTACTCTTGTGAATTGTAAGGTTTAGTTATCTGGTTTGTTACACGAATCTGGTTATGTACAATGTTTCCCCAGGAAAATACCATATTTTCCTGAAAGTTGGTTACGAATCCGAAATGTGAAAGATGTATACTGAAAACCTGGTTGTCCTTCTGAAATGTATTAGTTTTAACACGTATATGAAACTAATATGTACAAGTAAACTAGATACTTTATTCATTATTACTATTAAGTAAAGCTCTGTTATCGAAATTGCAAGTTCCATAACCATACGATAGACTAAATATGGCAATAAGTAGTCCACATCACGTTATGACTTTCTTCACCCTTGAATCATTATGATTCGGCTGTAGCTATCAGCCAGGTGTGGGGTTGTCAACCCCGTATAGATCTATACACTCAAGTCATGCTCCCTATCTAAGAGATTCTGGTTACGGGTGCGGTCCTCCACTCGCGTATCTCTGTGGAGTGTTCTCCGAGGACGTGTCTCGAATATATAGGAATAAGAAATTTACTAGTAATAATACTGAAAGTTACTGTTACAAACAATGATCCTCCACTCGCGTATCTCTGTGGAGTGTTACCGAGGACAAAACAGTGTACTAGGTTACATGTTCAAAGATCAAATGTTATGCTTTTAACTAATAAAATGTGGAAAACCATTTGTGAAAAATATAAACTACAACCTTTTATAATGTTTTTCATAAATAATTTGATAATGTGTTCTGCAATTTCATACTGTTATCAAATATGATTATCAGTGTTAAAAGCATATGTAATATGAAACACAACACATGTAAAACAAGTTTTGAGTACAAGTATTCCTTGTACTTTGCTTGTATTCTCCCCCTAAAAACAGTGAAAGACATTGACAAAGGGTAGGGGTATGAACTCTCCAGGCGAGAAAACGTGACAGATTGGATGCTAAGTGTCGGTTCAGGGCTTGATAGCGCGTGAGGTTCCTATGTAATATGAAAAAGTAAACAAATGTATCTATTTAGACTTTAAATCACTTATCGTTGTGTGTGATTCGATCAATAAATGGAAGCGAGCATTTGAGTCGAAGTTTATCCATTCCTTTTACCCAAAGTGGGATAAAAGCGATATCTATGGGCCTCTCGATGATTTAGTGATGACACCTAAGAGCTTGGCCAAGCCGAGACTAAGTTGATGTGTTCAATTGTAGTTTGTTGTCAGTTGTCATAAATCAGAAGTCGGGAAATAGTATAGAGAGAATGATTGAAATTCATGTCTTATTTCTGTACGATATCTTGAGAATGGAGGAATATATAATCCCTTATCTAGAGGACACGCTATCTGATAAGATCAGAGTTGATAGCGGCTTTTGAAAGCTACGATTGCTGATCAGGTTTTGAAGTCGTACGGAAAAATAGTTATTAGACTTATCCAAGTGGGAGACTGTTGGATTAGTGTCTAAGTCCATAACTATTTTGGTATGTACTTGACCCGATTATGAGCATGGTCCTTTTGGGTTGCCTTGACCATAGCAATATGTAGGATGATTTAAGGAGAGAAAGGTTTAAATATGATTTATTAATATATTATGAGAATAATATATTAAAGGAGAAATCATATTGTTTAATTAATATTAGTCAAGAATTAATTGATAATTAATTTTGTGGCTAAAAGGGATTAATTAAACTTAGGGGACTGAAGTTGTAATTATAAGATAATTATAATTGGGCTATGGATCACCTAATAATATATAGGTTGGACGAATTCTATGTGAAGCCCATTAGAAATCATCCAAGGGATATGTTTAAGGAGTCCATGGGCTGCTTAGGGCCTAATCAGTCATATTAGGGTTTCCTAGTTGTAAACCCTAATAGCCTACATGTATATAAAGGGCCCCTATGCCCCAAAAACGTGGACAAGTCCTCCATTAGGGTTTCCCGCCGTTTTTGTGCAGCCTCTCTTCTTCTCCTCTTCATCCAAGTTGCATATGGTGTTTGTGACTCCATTAGAGGTGCAACACTTGAGGCACTAAGCTTTCTAAGGCCAATCCAAGCCAGGAATTGATTGTTATTGCTATATAACAATCAAAGGTGATTTTATAAACCCTAATTCAGTTTATAATATGTTAGATCTAAGTTTATTAGTCTTGGATTCAAAGCATGTACAATAGAGAAACCTAGATCCAAGCATTAGGGTTTGTATGAGCACATAGGACTGTTTCTTATGCATAAAACCCATTAGATTACTCTTGTGAGTTGTAAGGTTTAGCTATCTGGTTTGTTACACGAATCTGGTTATGTACAATGTTTCCCCAGGAAAATCCCATATTTTCCTGAAAGTTGGTTACCAATCCGAAATGTGAAAGATCTATACTGAAAACCTGGTTGTCCTTGTGAAATGTATTAGTTTTAACACGTATATAAAACCAATATGTACAGTAAACTAGATACTTTATTAATTATTACTATTAAGTAAATCTCTATTATCCAAATTGCGAGTTCCATAACCATACGATAGACTAGATATGGCAATAAGTAGTCCACATCACCTTATGACTTTCGTCACCCTTCAATCTTTATGATTCGGCTGTAGCTAGCAGCCAGGTGTGGGGTAGTCAGCCCCGTATAGATCTATACACTCAAGTCACGCTCCCTATCTAAGAGATTCTGGTTACAGATCAGGTCCTCTACTCGCGTTTCTCTGTGGAGTGTTCTCCGAGGACGTGTCTCCAATATATAGGAATAAGAAATTTACTAGTAATAATACTGAAAGTTATTGTTACAAACAATGATCCTCCACTCGCGTATCTCTGTGGAGTGTTACTGAGTATAAAATAGTGTACTACGTTACATGTTCAAAGATCAAATGTTATGCTTTTAACTTATAAAATGTGGAAAACCACTTGTGAAAAATATAAAGCACAACATTTTATAATGTTTTTCACAAATAATTTGATAATCTTTTCTGCAATTTCATACTTTTATCAGATATGATTATCAGTGTTAAAAGCATATGTAATATGACATACAACACATGTAAAATAAGTTTTGAGTACAAGTATTCCTTGTACTTTGCATGTATTCTCCCCCTGAAAACAGTGAAAAACATTGAAAAAGGGTAGGGGTATGAACTCACCAGGCGAGAAAACGTGACGTATTGGATGGTAAGTGTCGGTTCGGGGCTTGATAATGCGTGAGGTTCCTATGTAATATGAAATGGTATACAAATGTATCTAATTAGACTTTAAATCACTAATTAGATATGATTATATCCAATACAAGAAAACACATCAAATCAAGTGTTTGGAGTGACCCGGGTGACATCTACGGACGTATACGACTCGGATAATGTGTTTGCTCTTCACGAGTAAACTCATTGATACCAATATGTCCCACCTCGAAAAACCAAGGTGGAAACATTTCCGGGGCGGACTCCACGTTGAGTATCAAATCCATTGTGCATAGTAAGCAAAGTAAACAACCATTACATTACATATTAGAATTTACATCTGTTTTAAGATAAAAAGTATTACAAGTGTGATACATATGTATATATATAGACAAAAGTAAGACGTTTCTTCTACGCGCTCCGTCTTCGCCAAAAAGGATCCTCGGGTATTTGTCTAATGTTGATCTGAGAATACAAGCAGTTTGAAAATCAGCATAAAGCGGGTGAGTTCATAAGCGGTTTTGTTTTCTGAAAATGTATTTGTTTCCTTTCTGTTTCTAAAAAGTTATGCACCAAGAAAATCCCTTATTTTCTTAAAAGTTGGTTACTAATCCAAAATGTAATGTAAAAGATGTACACTGAAAACATGATTACTCTTGTGAATTGTAAGGTTTAGATATCTGGTTTGTAACATGAATCTGGTTATGTACAATGTTTCCCCAGGAAAATCCCATATTTTCCTGAAAGTTGGTTACCAATCCGAAATGTGAAAGATGTACACTGAAAACCTGGTTGTCCTTGTGAAATGTATTAGTTTTAACACATATATAAAACTAATATGTACAAGTAAACTATATACTTTATTCATTATTACTATTAAGTAAATCTTTGTTATCCAAATTGCGAGTTCCATAACCATACGATAGACTAGATATGGAAATAAGTAGTCCACATCACCTTATGACTTTCGTCACCCTTGAATCTTTATGATTCGTCTGTAGCTAGCAGCCAAGTGTAGGGTAGTCAGCCCCATATAGATCTATACACTCAAGTCACGCTCCCTATCTAAGAGATTCGGGTTATGGGTGCGGTCCTCCAATCGCGTATCTCTGTGGAGTGTTCTCCGAGGACGTGTCTCCAATTTATAGCAATCACAAATTTACTAGTAATAATACTGAAAGTTACTATTACAAACAATGATCCTCCACTCGCATATCTCTGTGGAGTGTTACCGAGGACAAAACGGTGTACTAAGTTACATGTTCAATGATCAAATGTTATGTTTTTAACTGATAAAATGTGGAAAACCATTTGTGAAAAATATAAAGTACAACATTTTATAATGTTTTTCACAAATAATTTGATAATGTGTTCTGCAATTTCATACTGTTATCAGGTATGATTATCAGTGTTAAAAGCATATGTAATATGAAACACAACACATGTAAAACAAGTTTTTAGTACAAGTATTCCTTGTACTTTGCTTGTATTCTCCCCCTGAAAACAGTGAAAAACATTGAAAAAGGGTAGGGGTATGAACTCACCAGTCGAGAACACGTGACAGATTGGATGCTAAGTCTCGGTTCGATGTTTGATAACGCGTGAGGTTCCTATGTAATATGAAATGGTATACAAATGTATCTAATTACACTTTAAATCACTAATTGGATATGATTATACACTCCAATACAAGAAAACACATCAAATCAAGTGTTTGGAGTGACCCGAGTGACATCTACGGACGTATAGGGCTCGGATAATGTGTTTGCTCTTCAAGAATACACTCCTTGATAACAGTATGTACCACCCCGAAAACCCAAGGCGGAAACATTTCTGGGGCGAACTCCACGTTGAGTATCAAATCCAATGTACATAGTAAGCAAAGTAAACAACCATTACATTACATATTAGAATTTACATCTATTTTAAGGTAAAAAGTATTACAAGTGTGATACATATGTATATATATATATATATATATATATATATATATATATATATATATAGACAAAAGTAAGACGTGTCTTCTACGCGCTCCGTCTTTGCCAAAAAGGATGATCGAGTACCTGTCTAATGTTGACCTAAGAATACAAGCAGTTTGAAAATCAGCATAAAGCTGGTGAGTTCATAAGCGGTTTTGTTTTCTGAAAATGTATTTGTTTCCTTTCTGCATCTAAAAAGTTATGCACCAAGAAAATCCCATATTTTCTTAAAAGTTGGTTACTAATCCAAAATGTAATGTAAAAGATGTACACTGAAAACATGATTACTCTTGTGAATTTTAATGTTTAGTTATCTGGTTTGTTACACGAATCTGGTTATGTACAATGTTTCCCCTGGAAAATCCCATATTTTCCTGAATGGTTACCAGTCCGAAATGTGAAAGATGTATACTAAAAACCTGGTTGTCCTTGTGAAATGTATTAGTTTTAACACATATATAAAACTAATATGTACAAGTAAACTAGATACTTTATTAATTATTACTATTAAGTAAATCTCTGCTATCCAAATTGCGAGTTCCATAACCATACGATAGACTAGATATGGTAATAAGTAGTCTACATCACCTTATGACTTTCGTCACCCTTGAATCTTTATGATTCGGCTGTAGCTAGCAGCCAGGTGTGGGGTAGTCAGCCCCATATAGATCAATACACTCAAGTCACGCTCCCTATCTATGAGATTCTGGTTACGGGTGCGGTCCACCACTCGCGTATCTCTGTGGAGTGTTCTCCGAGGACGTGTCTCCAATATATAGGAATAATAAATTTACTAGTAATAATACTGAAAGTTATTGTTACAAACAATGATCCTCTACTCGCGTATCTCTGTGGAGTGTTACTGAGGACAAAACAGTGTACTAAGTTACATGTTCAAAGATCAAATGTTATGCTTTTAACTGATAAAATGTGGAAAACCGTTTGTGAAAAATATAAAGTACAACATTTTATAATGTTTTTCACAAATAATTTTATAATGTGTTCTGCAATTTCATATTGTTATCAGGTATGATTATCAGTGTTAAAAGCATATGTAATATGAAACACAACACATGTAAAACAAGTTTTGAGTACATGTATTCCTTGTACTTTGCTTGTATTCTCCCCCTGAAAACAGTGAAAAACATTGAAAAAGGGTAGGGATACAAACTCACCAGGCGAGAAAACGTGACAGATTGGATGCTAAGTGTCGGTTCGGGGCTTGATAACGCCTGAGGTTCCTATGTAATATGAAATGGTATACAAATGTATCTAATTAGACTTTAAATCACTAATTAGATTTGATTATACACTCTATTACAAGAAAACACATCAAATCAAGTGTTTGGAGTGACCCGGGTGACATCTACGGACGTATAGGGCTCGGATAATGTGTTTGCTCTTCAAGAGTGAAATCTTTAGGGAGTTTACGGCCCTAAGACCATGACCACATGAGTTTACGGCCGTGAACTCATGGTTTTTGGGTTTTAAAGTGCTAAATGGTCAAATATCACAAGTCAAATGATGCCCTAAATTCACTCTAAGGCTTGTAAAATTGGTTTGAATCACATATGATTAATCTAGGGCCATCAAAGCATGAAAAGCAAGAGTACTTATGAGATTACTGCCGTAAACTCCTAGTTCATGGCCGTAAACTCCCATTTATGGTCTCTTTGGTGGTTAAATCCATTCCTATGCCTTAGATTTGATACCAATCGGTCACACCCGGAAAACCCAAGGCGGAAACATTTCCGCGGTGGACTCCACGTTGAGTATCAAATCCAATGTAAATAGTAAGCAAAGTAAACAAACATTACATTACATATTTGAATTTACATTCTTTTTATGGTAAAAAGTATTACAAGTGTGATACATATGTATATATATATATATATATATATATATATATATATATATATAGACAAAAGTAAGACGTGTCTTCTACGCGCTCCGTCTTCGCCAAAAAGGATCATCGGGTACCTGTCTAATGTTGACCTAAGAATACAAACAGTTTGAAAATCAGCATAAAGCTGGTGAGTTCATAAGCGGTTTTGTTTTCTGAAAATGTATTTGTTTCCTTTCTGTTTTTGATCCAAAATGTAAGGTTTAGTTATCTGGTTTGTTACACGAATCTGGTTATGTACAATGTTTCCCCAGGAAAATCCCATATTTTCCTGAAAGTTGGTTACCAATCCGAAATGTGAAAGATGTATACTGAAAACCTGGTTGTCCTTGTGAAATGTATTAGTTTTAACATGTATATAAAACTAATATATACAAGTTAACTAGATACTTTATTAATTATTACTATTAAGTAAATCTCTGTTATCCAAATTGCAAGTTCCATAACCATACGATAGACTAGATATGGCAATAAGTAGTCCACATCACCTTATGACTTTCGTCACCCTTGAATCTTTATGATTCGGCTGTAGCTAGCAACCAGGTGTGGGGTAGTCAGCCCCGTATAGATCTATAAACTCAAGTCACGCTCCCTATCTATGAGATTCTGGTTACGGGTGCGGTCCTCCACTCGCGTATCTCTGTGGAGTGTTCTCCGAGGACGTGTCTCCAATATATAGCAATAAGAAATTTACTAGTAATAATACTGAACGTTATTGTTACAAACAATGATCCTCTACTCACGTATCTCTGTGGAGTGTTACCGAGGACAAAACAGTGTACTAAGTTACATGTTCAAAGATCAAATGTTATGCTTTTAACTGATAAAATTTGGAAAACCATTTGTGAAAAATATAAAGTACAACATTTTATAATGTTTTTCACAAATAATTTGATAATGTGTTCTGCAATTTCATACTGTTATCAGGTATGATTATCAGTGTTAAAAGCATATGTAATATGAAACACAACACATGTAAAACAAGTTTTGAGTACAAGTATTTCTTGTACTTTGCTTGTATTCTCCCCCCTGAAAACAGTGAAACACATTGAAAAAGGTAGGGGTATAAACTCACCAGGCGAGAAAACGTGAGGGATTGGATGCTAAGTGTCGGTTCGGGGCTTGATAACACGTGAGGTTCCTATCTAATATGAAATGGTATACAAATGTATCTACTTAGACTTTAAATCGCTAATTAGATATGATTATACACTCCAATACAAGAAAACACATCAAATCAAGTGTTTGGAGTGACCCGGGTGCCATCTACGAACGTATGGGGATCGGATAATGTGTTTGCTCTTCAAGAGTAAACTCCTTAGGGAGTTTATGGCCCTAAGACCATGAACACATGAGTTCACGGCCGTGAACTCATGGTTGTTGGGCTTTAAAGTGCTAAATGGTCAAATATCACAAGTCAAATGATGCCTTAAATTCATTCTAAGGCTTGTAAAATTGGTTTGAATCACATATGATTAACTAGATACTTTATTAATTATTACTATTAAGTAAATCTCCGTTATCCAAATTGCGAGTTCCATAACCATACGATAGACTAGATATGGCAATAAGTAGCCACATCACCTTATGACTTTCGTCACCCTTGAATCTTTATGATTCGGCTGTAGCTAGCAGCCAGGTGTGGGGTAGTCAGCCCCGTATAGATCTATACACTCAAGTCACGCTCCCTATCTAAGAGATTCTGGTTACGGGTCCTGTCCTCCACTCACGTTTCTCTGTGGAGTGTTCTCCGAGGACGTGTCTCCAATATATAAGAATAAGAAATTTACTAGTAATAATACTAAAAGTTACTGTTACAAACAATGATCCTCCACTCGCGTATCTCTGTGGAGTGTTACCGAGGGCAAAATAGTGTACTAAGTTACATGTTCAAAATCAAATGTTATGCTTTTAACTGATAAAATGTGCAAAACCATTTGTGAAAAATATAAAGCACAACATTTTATAATGTTTTTCACACAACACATATAAAATAAGTTTTGAGTACAAGTATTCCTTGTACTTTGCTTGTATTCTCCCCCTGAAAACAGTGAAAAACATTGAAAAAGGGTAGGGGTATGAACTCACCTGGCGAGAAAACGTGACGGATTGGATGGTAAGTGTCGGTTCGGGGCTTGATAATGCATGAGGTTCCTATGTAATATGAAATGGTATACAAATGTATCTAATTAGACTTTAAATCACTAATTAGATATGATTATACACTCCAATAGAAGAAAACACATCAAATCAAGTGTTTGGAGTGACCCGGGTGACATCTACGGACGTATAGGGCTCGAATAATGTGTTTGCTCTTCAAGAGTAAACTCATTGATACCAATATGTCCCACCCCGAAAAACCATGGTGGAAACATTTCCGGGGCGAAATCCATGTTGAGTATCAAATCCATTGTGCATAGTAAGCAAAGTAAACAACCATTACATTACATATTAGAATTTACATCTGTTTTAAGGTAAAAAGTATTACAAGTGTGATACATATGTATATATATAGACAAAAGTAAGACGTTTCTTCTACGCGCTCCGTCTTCGCTAAAAAGGATCCTCGGGTACTTGTCTAATGTTGATCTGAGAATGCAAACGGTTTGAAAATCAGCATAAAGCGGGTGAGTTCATAAGCGGTTTTGTTTTCTGAAAATGTATTTGTTTCCTTTCTGTTTCTGAAAAGATATGCACCAAGAAAATCCCATATTTTCTTAAAAGTTGGTTACTAATCCAAAATGTAATGTAAAAGATGTACACTGAAAACATGATTACTCTTGTGAATTGTAAGGTTTAGTTATCTGCTTTGTTACACGAATCTGGTTATGTACAATGTTTCCCCAGGAAAATCCCATATTTTCCTGAAAGTTGGTTACCAATCCGAAATGTGAAAGATGTACACTGAAAACCTGGTTGTCCTTGTGAAATGTATTAGTTTTAACACATATATAAAACTAATATGTACAAGTAAACTATATACTTTATTCATTATTACTATTAAGTAAATCTTTGTTATCCAAATTGCGAGTTCCATAACCATACGATAGACTAGATATGGAAATAAGTAGTCCACATCACCTTATGACTTTCGTCACCCTTGAATCTTTATGATTCGTCTGTAGCTAGCAGCCAAGTGTAGGGTAGTCAGCCCCATATAGATCTATACACTCAAGTCACGCTCCCTATCTAAGAGATTCGGGTTATGGGTGCGGTCCTCCAATCGCGTATCTCTGTGGAGTGTTCTCCGAGGACGTGTCTCCAATTTATAGCAATCACAAATTTACTAGTAATAATACTGAAAGTTACTATTACAAACAATGATCCTCCACTCGCATATCTCTGTGGAGTGTTACCGAGGACAAAACGGTGTACTAAGTTACATGTTCAATGATCAAATGTTATGTTTTTAACTGATAAAATGTGGAAAACCATTTGTGAAAAATATAAAGTACAACATTTTATAATGTTTTTCACAAATAATTTGATAATGTGTTCTGCAATTTCATACTGTTATCAGGTATGATTATCAGTGTTAAAAGCATATGTAATATGAAACACAACACATGTAAAACAAGTTTTGAGTACAAGTATTCCTTGTACTTTGCTTGTATTCTCCCCCTGAAAACAGTGAAAAACATTGAAAAAGGGTAGGGGTATGAACTCACCAGTCGAGAACACGTGACAGATTGGATGCTAAGTCTCGGTTCGATGTTTGATAATGCGTGAGGTTCCTATGTAATATGAAATGGTATACAAATGTATCTAATTACACTTTAAATCACTAATTGGATATGATTATACACTCCAATACAAGAAAACACATCAAATCAAGTGTTTGGAGTGACCCGGGTGACATCTACGGACGTATAGGGCTCGGATAATGTGTTTGCTCTTCAAGAATAAACTCCTTGATACCAGTATGTCCCACCCCGAAAACCCAAGGCGGAAACATTTCTGGGGCGAACTCCACGTTGAGTATCAAATCCAATGTACATAGTATGCAAAGTAAACAACCATTACATTACATATTAGAATTTATATCTATTTTAAGGTAAAAAGTATTACAAGTGTGATACATATGTATATATATAGACAAAAGTAAGACTTGTCTTCTACGCGCTCCGTCTTTGCCAAAAAGGATCATCAAGTACCTGTCTAATGTTGACCTAAGAATACAAGCAGTTTGAAAATCAGCATAAAGCTGGTGAGTTCATAAGCGGTTTTGTTTTCTGAAAATGTATTTGTTTCCTTTCTGCATCTAAAAAGTTATGCACCAAGAAAATCCCATATTTTCTTAAAAGTTGGTTACTAATCCAAAATGTAATGTAAAAGATGTACACTGAAAACATGATTACTCTTGTGAATTGTAAGGTTTAGTTATCTGGTTTGTTACACGAATCTGGTTATGTACAATGTTTCCCCTGGAAAATCCCATATTTTCCTGAAAGTTGGTTACCAATCCGAAATGTGAAAGATGTATACTAAAAACCTGGTTGTCCTTGTGAAATGTATTAGTTTTAACACGTATATAAAACTAATATGTACAAGTAAACTAGATACTTTATTAATTATTTCTATTAAGTAAATCTCTGTTATCCAAATTGCGAGTTCCATAACCATACGATAGACTAGATATGGTAATAAGTAGTCTACATCACCTTATAACTTTCTTCACCCTTGAATCTTTATGATTCGACTGTAGCTAGCAGCCAGGTGTGGGGTAGTCAGCCCCGTATAGATCTATACACTCAAGTCACGCTCCGTATCTAAGAGATTCTTGTTACGGGTGCGGTCCTCCACTCGCATATATCTATGGAGTGTTCTCCGAGGACATGTCTCCAACATATAGGAATAAGAAATTTACTAATAATAATACTGAAAGTTATTGTTACAAACAATGATCCTCCACTCGCGTATCTCTGTGGAGTGTTACCGAGGACAAAACAGTGTACTAAGTTACATGTTCAAAGATCAAATGTTATGCTTTTAACTGATAAAATGTGGAAAACCATTTGTGAAAAATATAAAGTACAACACTTTATAATGTTTTTGACAAATAATTTGATAATGTGTTCTACAACTTCATACTGTTATCAGATATGATTATCAGTGTTAAAAGCATATGTAATATGAAACACAACACATGTAAAACAAGTTTTGAGTACAAGTATTCCTTCTACTTTGCTTGTATTCTCCACCTAAAAACAGTGAAAAACATTGAAAAGGGGTAGGGGTATGAACTCTCTAGCTGAGAAAACGTGACGGATTGGATGCTAAGTGTCGGTTCGGGGCTTGATAATGCGTGAGGTTCCTATGTAATATGAAATGGTATACAAATGTATCTAATTAGACTTAAATCACTAATTAGATATGATTATACACTCCATTAAAAGAAAACACATCAAATCAAGTGTTTGGAGTGACCCGGGTGACATCTACGGACGTATAGGGCTCGGATAATGTGGTTGCTCTTCAAGAGTAAACTCCTTAGGGATTTTACGGCCCTTACTTCAAACAAATGTAAATGATTCTATGTAATGTAAAGTTTTGTGTTTACTAAGCTTACTATGTACATTGGTTATGATATTCAACATGAAGTCACCTCCGCCCCGGAACGTTTCCGCCTTCGGTTTCGGGGTGTGACATGGTCAACTCCTGGTCAAAGACAAAGTCCTCAGTCAAGGTCAAACTTCCTGATTGACTCTACTCACTGAGTCAGTCCGCTGACTCGTCAAGTCCCTATGCTCTGAAAACTCCCTTATCGCGACCCAACTCGCCGAGTCGCCCCAAGACTCACCGAGTCCCACGAACTCTGAGTCACTTCCTGCTCAACTCACCGAGTCGTCCCTCGACTCACCAATTCACAGCTCAACCAGGAAAGGTGAGAACCTCAGAACCAGACTCGCCGAGTCCAAGAACAGACTCACCGATTCAAAGGCTATATTCAACCAACTCGCCGAGTTGTTCTTCCAACTCGTCGAGTTTCTACCTATCTTCAAGCAACTCGCCGAGTACACCCATGTGACTCGCTGAGTACCACTAGCTCTTAATCCATTCAGTGGCTTTCCAAGCCATGCAGGGGCTCCAATCCATAGATCTACCTTTCTACAAGCTGTTCCTCACGTAAACTTGCAAACTTTATGTGAATCCAAAGAGATCTATGCATAATACACTCTTGGGCTAGGTTTGGGAACAAAAAGGCTTCATCAACAACGCTTGAACATGGACTTTATGCGATTTTCGATCATCACTACTCTAGATCTGAGGTAGCAACCGCAGATCCAACCTCCAAACTCAAGATAGCACTAGATATACTCCCAAAAATCCCACAAATGATAGATCTAGATGGATAACAGCTCAAGCAACGAATCATTACCTCAAGAGAAGACTCCAACAGAAGAATAAGCCAAAGCCTTGCAAAGCCCCTTGCTCCAAGCCTCTTAATCTTCACGGATCTCTTCAACAACACTCCTTCAAGATCCAAATGCTCTCTAATTCTCTCACAAACGAATATTAGGGTTGGGGAGAGGGTATTATGTTCTTTATATAGGGCTCAACCCCCGGGATTAGGGTTTTCTCCATACAACACCAACTCGCCGAGTCCACCCATGCGACTCGCCGAGTTGGTCACTTAACATGTGACCCGCAATGCGACTCGACTCGCCGAGTCTATCCATCGACTCGCCGAGTCGACCTTCTTATTTACACTTTTAGCCCTTCAACTTTACTTCTAAATTTCTGGGATCTTACAATTCACCCCCACTTAAATTAGGCTTCATCCTCGATACTTGCTGCAGCACACAATTCCAGAAACTACTCTTGCAATGCACCTCCTAGCATTAACCGATCCAAGTTTCTCCAATCACTACAACCGAAACCCTATAAACCCAACTCTTCCCCTGCGGTGTCCTGACCACCGCCTCAAGCCAGCCACCGGCTTCATCCTCTGATAACCACACTTATCAACCGAGTACCTCTCCATGGTACTTCACTCATTCCAGATCACAACAATCACTTGACTCATACGAGCTAGATATAACCTTGAACCACCGGGATCTCGACCCGGTACCGCACTACTATCATTTTCCTCGCCAGACAAGTCCTTCACTGAATTCACTGTTGAGACTTAACATGCTCCCTTTCTGAGTCCAACTCTATCCCTTCCATGCTAACAGGATGACACATCCTTCTGTTGGATTAATGTCTAAGTCCATAACTATAATTGGTAAGACTTGACCCGACCCGGCGTGGTCCATTTGGGTTGCATGGCATCATGCATTTGGATAGACTAAATGAGAGAAATAAGACGCTTATGGTTATTAATATATTATAAGTTCTAGTATATTAATATCAAGAATAATGAGATTATTTAATTAGTATTGATCAAGAATTAATCTAGGATTAATTAAGTGATCAAAAGAAGACTAATTAAATATATGGGTTGATTGTGTAAATCATCCATACTTGTATAGTGGGCTAATGCTCCATGGATAATCAAGTTGGGCTAAAACCCATAAGATGGTTCATGGATGCTCCATGGTGTATTTGAACCCATGGATCCAAGGAAATGGAAAGCCATGACAATTAAGAGTTTACCCTAATTGTAACACTATATAAAGATCACATTCTTGGGAGAAATCGGCCACTAGAGAGAGTGAGAAAGGGCTAGCCGATTTTCATGAAGTGTGTTTTTCTCTCAAGTCATTCCATGTGTATTTGGTGTTGTGTGAACCATTTGAGGTGTCACACTTGGGGCACTAGGCACTCAAGCTTCATGAAGACTTTCTACACCAAAGAGGTATGTATTCTATCTTGCTATAGTTATTGTTTTGTATGCTAGATTAGGATAATACCTTGGAAGTTCTTATTTGCATGTATAATAGAGAAAACATAGATCCAAGGTATTTAGGGTTGCATGTACACTTAGGAGTGTTAGAATGCTCAAAACCCAACAGTGGTATCAGAGCATAGGCTTGCTTTCTCTTATACTTGTAATTAAAAGTTGGAAAAAGTCGAAAACTTGCTGTCTGACGAATGGACTCGGCGAGTCCATGGGGGGGACTCGGCGAGTTCATGTGTATCTTCAACCTACTCGGCGAGTAGGTTCATGTAACTCGGCGAGTAGGGTCGACAGAGTGCAGATTTTCGACTTTAGTTGCTGGAAATGGATTGGAAACATTACCCTAAACTGTTTTGGTACTTGAAAACTTGTTTTAGCTGGTGTAATGTTTTTGCTAATTCATTTACAACAACTAGTTATCAAAATTACAAAGTTTAATGTGATTTTGATTCTTGAAAGTGTTCATATTCATGTTCTTGTTCATATGAAGTTTAGATGATCATAGGAATTATTTGTAACCTATATGGTAGTTTAATTCTTGATCATAATGTGTTTTAATGGAGTCCATAACTTGTCCTCAAGTTATGGAAAACCAAATGTCTCTTGGATTAAAAAAAAAAACCATTAGAAGAACACAAGAGTTAGAAAAATGAAAAGTCCTCATTTTATTACTCTATTAAACTCATAAGTTACAAGAAATGAAAAGTTTTGAATAGTTTCAAAACTTGCCCTCAAGTTTTGGAATTAGTAAACTTTTCACTTATGAATACTTTAACTCCAAGTTAGCCCTTAGAATTTTAAAAGTTAAAATTCAACCCTTATACTTTATAATATTATAAGTTAATAATATATATATGTATAAGAGTAAAGTCAGTCTTACCGCTAGTACGCCTCATTCACGAAGCCGGTCTATAAGGTGGGTATAAGGTTGTTGCCTATAAAATGGCAACTTAATGGGTGTCCACTCTCACCCACCGCTTGCTTGACTGGTGGAGGGTCGTTAGCCGAACGGGTTTGACAGGACTAGAATTCTCCCTTCATTAAAAGTATTAATGAAAATACTAAGTAACTAAACTCTTAATAATACCCAATCTTAGTTACTTAGGAAAATGTGAATAACGTGCTAATCCATGAAATTACACTTTGCACTTTGTTTAAGTCGGTTAGTGGAGCGTGTGTGGTTAACCGGCACACTAACTCCTATTTAACAAGGTAGGTAAAGGGTAACTTAATGTTTATCATAGTATCGATGGAGCGTGTGTGGTTAACCGGCACATCGATTGAGGGGTAAACACTTAAGGGTACCAAGTAATTTGCATGGTTACTTCACACCTTGTTTTGTGATCCTCGGCATCCCAGTCACAAAACCTGAAGGGCACACTCGAGATTGAAACATGCCTTTGAACAGTTCAATGAATCTCAAAGATCTAGGAGTTTCAAAACCAATTAAAACCTAATAATACATTTCGTTTATCTTGGTGGAAATTGGTGAATCGTCATTCACCTACCTTCAAATATTTTATAGCTTGGATTACGGCATACCTCTTCTAAGTTATAAAATAGTTTGTTGGGTCCTAGCCTTAATATTTCATATTGGGTGTCATATTAAGGACTTTAAATCAACTATCTTGAATATCTCCCAAAAGATGTCTGTAATAAACATCTATGATCTTCCCAAATCTCTTGAAACAAGGTTTCCTAATGAGGATGATGTCCCATGGATATCATACTTCTTTCTCCTCCTCCAATTATTCTCCCTAACCCACAAGTTCTTGAAAAGTTTAAGGTCACTCAAGCCCTATTGGCAAGGCAAGGTCTAGGTGTGATCACATCTTGGAGATGTAGTCACATATTGACAAGCCGGGAGAGTTGGGTGTCAAAGTCTTGAGAAAGTTGGTGGTTCAATCACTTTCTAAGTCACATAGTGAGTTCCTTTGGGACACCTATGTAACAGACTATGACAAGACCCTTAATGATCTTAAATATTTGTTAAGATCAACTTCCTTAAAACATGATGGACACTGACAATAGTGACACAGGAAATCCAGAAAAGCTCTCTCTTCCCAATGGAAAGGGATCGGCCATAGTCAACTCGGTTGACCAAATGGTAAAGAGAAAAGCTAAGTCTGTGATAGTCTCGTGTACCATTATCAAAGGGTCCATATGTTTATATTGCCAAAGGAAGGGGCATTGGTCACGAAGCTGCCAAATTTACCTAAGGATGTTAAAGTCAATAAGTTTGACTCTACTTTAGGTAAAGTCCACTATCTAACTCTGTTAAGTTTCTATTCTGAGATTCTTGATACATGATGTGACTGGGTCACATGGTGATGTTTTATGAATCAAAGAAAAAGTGAAGAAACTTAAAGAAAGAATATGCTGAATCTGATCGCGTAGATGGATTTCTATCGCATAGCTTGAAAAATCGGATTCTTGAGCTACTTCTTAGGAGTTATGATATTTTTGCTTAGGAATAGATAACAACAAGTTTTCATATGGATTGTAAGGATTAGTTTTTCCGTAAAGTTTTAAAATAATCGAAAATTTTTGATTTTATTTATTTTAAAATATCCTTACAATGGCATTTGAGGAAAAATTGTTGCTTATATGATTCCATTAATAGCAAGAGTGGAAATATGAAATTGATTCTTTCATTTGTGGTAATGTCAAAATTTACCAAATAAGGAAAGATTCTCATCACCCAAGTTTCAATTGGACCGGAACTTGGAATCATGCAAGTTGTATAGCATGATGAATGAGAACTTTCAAGTATTGGAAAATTAAGACTAATTACTTGTTCACATGGATGTGTGAGTCAAGTGAAGGACTAAGGGATCAAGTACACATTCATGTGCACTGATTAAGTCCACCACATAAGATCGATAAGACTATTCGTTATAGTTTACTAAAGCTCAGTAAATATGATTATACTTACAGCTTAAGTGTAACTCTGAGACATTGGAAAATGGTTCCAATGTATGGCAGAGCGAATAAGAAGAATCAAATTAGGCAGAAGGATAAAAGTTTCTCAAATCTGAAAAGATGGGAGAGTACTTTAGTATCAGCTTTCGTGATCATCTTAATGATTAAAAAACCATAACACAATTAGTTCTCTAAGGAAATCTTAGTGCATTCTTATGACTAAGAAGAGGAACTTGAATTGTTGAAATGGTTAAATCAAGAAGATGAGTCATACTTCGTTCCAATACAATTCTTAGAGTCATACTCCAAGATTGTAACTTGAGTGACATGTCTTAAAGAAGGTTTAAAACACTTGTCAAATGTGAGAGTAAAAGTTTTCTACTCTTTTACATTTGAAATTGGTAAGTTTTGATGTTTTGGATAAAACAAAGACCAACTTAGGCCAATTGTGTGAAGTGTTTGTCTTGATTAGAAGCCACATTATCTCTTGGATATTTGACAAGGGAGTCTTATAGGTCAAGAGGACAGTGGGAGTCTTAAAGGTCTTGAAAGTCTCAAGAACTAATCAAGAATAAAACCTAAAGTTCTTCTCTAGCACACAATTTGAGGTTTATAATCTATTGTGTTGAAATATATACTGTGCCCATTCCAGTTGAAGTTGGCTTTGCATATGAGTTCTTAGAGTTCTCAATGTGTTGCATAACAACTTGGAAGCAATGGCAGGCCCTTGAGCTGCCAAGTGGCAAGAAGTTAAGATTGAGTTCAATCCATATGGTTTTGGAGTTGTCATTATCTTTGTCTTATGATTATGGTTTTGACGAATTCATATGGGTAGGAACTCATACACCATTAAATCTAAGTGTCATAAGGTTTTTCTCCGATTCATGAAAATGATGGTGAGGAAACACTTTCACTAAGTAGATTTTATCTAGATAGCAATTGTGACATTTGCATTCTCAAAGTCGTTAGTGGAGCGCGTGTGGTTAACCGGCACACTAATATGGACTTGTGAGAAGTGGCAAAAAGGTCTAACCATTATGATTACGGCATACCTCTTCATAACTGTTTAGACACATAAGTGTGCTATCTAAGGGAAGGTGTATGATTTTGATAAAGTCTTATCAAAACAATCTAGTATCAGAAATCTGAACTTTGGTAAGAAAGTCAATGGAGTATTGATTTCTAGAAGTCCAGGTGATTTCTGAGAACATGTCAAAGCTAGTGGGAGCATAAGTGTTATGCTAATGATCATCATGTTAGTGGGAGCATGATAATTATGATAAGTATTGCAAGTTAGGAATGTTAATTATAGAAAACAAAAGGTTTCAATTGGGAAAAGTTGTTTTGCTATAATTAAGGGAGAGAAAATTATACTTCATCTCAAATCTATAAGCTTAGATCGTGAGGTTTTAATCATTTAGTCAAGGATATATATGAATTTCATGTTGGAATGGCTCAACATAAGGAAATTTTGTATATGAGTCCATTATTTGCGTTCTAAAATTCGATTATGATTACGACATCCCTTTTCATAATCTGAATTATGAGAACTTGGCAAATTGAAATGGAAATGTTATAGCAAAAGACTGGTTTAGTCTTTATGTGAGACATCATGAATCGTGTCCCATATGCTTCGGATATAGGATCGATTACATGTGCTATATTCATCCTTTCTAAAATTTTCCAAATGCCTTGGGCATTAAGAAGGGAAAAGGTTTAGAACTGGATATGACTAAAAGGATTAAACAATTGTCGAGGACAATCTAAGGTTTACCAAAGATTGGTTGTTCAAGGACAGTTGGAAGTATATTGATAATTCTGGAAGGACCATATTGACATATTCTGTAAGGAGGCAACTCTTGGTCAGAAGTGATAGTCAAAATGGAAATGTTTCAAAGTTAGAATTTTCAATCTGTGTAAGATTAAGGAAACTTAATGCAAGAAGGATGTTTCCAAGGAACTGATCTCCTGTGGAATACTCTGTAATGATTGTTGCCAAGTCTTTGTGAGTTTGTGCATAATCGTTACGAGAGATTCAATGCATATAAGTTTAGAATCTAACAGATTTCAGTAAATGGCATGAATTTAGAATTCTTGCATTTGCGGTAAGGATTTGGGAGTGTGAAAAGAGAATCATTGAAGTTATGTTCAATTGATCTAGTTCACAAAGTAAAGGTCATAGACAAACATAGTATGCATACTTGGTGTATGGCGTGACTAGTGTTTAGAAAACATAGTGTACATGCTTGGAGCATGGGACAACTATTGATTTAAATTCAAGAATAAAGTTGATAGCTGAAACAGTATACAATGAATAATGTGTAATCATATGGTGATAGGTTTTGATACCATATTGGATTCTATTATTATTGTGTTTCACTTTGCATGTTTTGACTTCCCGAATAAACTGGGTTATTCTTCCGGAATGACTAAGTTATTCAAACCATCCACAGTCGGTCATATGTTGGAAGTAGATATGAATTAAGACTGTCATGATAGGTTGTAGAGGTGTAAGGTGTTGGACAAGGCTACAACACTCATGAGTGCTCATAAGTTCTGAGTATTGGATTCAACCCGCGCTCATTGGAATCACTTCATGGATTTTATCACGAGTGATCATGAGACGATAATATCTTATATTCTTCAAACCTAGAGATATGAGTTATTACTATGAGTTGATAGTACATTGATTGCACGAAACCGCATTTGGTAACTCTGTGCTATAAAATGTGCCTTTGTGTATGATTCAACAAGTAGTAGAACACGCCATATGAGTCGAAGTTTATCCATTCCTTTTACCTTCGGGATAAAAGCGATATCTGTGGGCCCCTCGATGATTTGATGATGACAAATGGAAGTGCTCGGCCGGGCCAGGACTGATTTGATTTGTTCAATTAGTCAGTCGTCATAAATCGGAAATCGGGAAACAACAAATGGACAGAGAGAATGATTATAATCCATGTCTCAGTCCATATGATATCTAGAATGGAGGAATATATGATCCCTTATCTAATGGACAAGTCATTGACAAAGGTCAGAGTTTATCTACAAGGTCAGAGTTCGACAGAAGCTTTTGAGAGCTACGATTGCCTGTTGGTTCCTGAAGTCATACGCAATAATAGTTTTAGACTTATCCAAGTGGGAGACTGTTGGATTAATGTCTAAGTCCATAACTATAATTGGTAAGACTTGACCCGACCTGGCATGGTCCATTTGGGTTGCATGGCATCATGCATTTGGATAGACTAAATGAGAGAAATAAGACGCTTATGGTTATTAATATATTATAAGTTCTAGTATATTAATAACAAGAATAATGAGATTATTTAATTAGTATTGATCAAGAATTAATCTAGGATTAATTAAGTGATCAAAAGAAGACTAATTAAATATATGGGTTGATTGTGTAAATCATCCATACTTGTATAGTGGGTTAATGCTCCATGGATAATCAAGTTGGGCTAAAACCCATAAGATGGTTCATGGATGCTCCATGGTGTATTTGAACCCATGGAAACAAGGAAATGGAAGCCATGACAATTAAGAGTTTACCCTAATTGTAACACTATATAAAGATCACATTCTTGGGAAAAATCGGCCACTAGAGAGAGTGAGAAAGGGCTAGCTGATTTTCATGAAGTGTGTTTTTCTCTCAAGTCATTCCATGTGTATTTGGTGTTGTGTGAACCATTTGAGGTGTCACACTTGGGGCACTAGGCACTCAAGCTTCATGAAGACTTTCTACACCAAAGAGGTATGTATTCTATCTTGCTATAGTTATTGTTTTGTATGCTAGATTAGGATAATACCTTGGAAGTTCTTATTTGCATGTATAATAGAGAAAACATAGATCCAAGGTATTTAGGGTTGCATGTACACTTAGGAGTGTTAGAATGCTCAAAACCCAACAGCCTTCTTCTTAAGGGCAACTCCCATGAGTTCTTATCCGCAATCACATACACATGCTGATCTGGCTCTAGCATCCTCGGGTTGGGAAAACCCGACACACTGACGACATTTCCAAACATCCCACAGGATAAATTACCACTGCATGCATAATTTCTTGTTCACACCCAACTGGGAATCCAAGGCTCGATCCTTGCATCCCTTCCGAGCCTCTTTGGCCCTACACCCTCGGAACTCCTTCCGTGACCTCGGCAAAAATCCAACCCAGATGTGATTCCATACCACCGGTGCAAACACCCTGCTCAATAACCATAATTGGAACACCTCAATCATACCTCCATGTTACTGCTTTCACTTCCGTGAACTTACACTCCCTCTCGGAGCTACATACCTTTCCCTTCCCTTATCCAAGGAAATCTACTTGGCCGCCTTGTCACTACAACAAGTGCCACGGTGCTCGCCTAACACTACACCATTCCCTTATAGCATAACCGCTATCCCATGCACCACACATGCACTGAGTCTGCTCGCAAGGACTCTCGAATCCATGTACTACCTTCCACTAATCATGATCAATACCCGGGACCAGACCTTTTGATGCTATTACATCACAACATACTCATTCCATCTCCTCATACAGATCTATCAACACATGCAGAGTCTTCAGCATGACTGGACCGCCTTAACAGGCCTTCAGCCAATCTGGACCACTCTCAGAACCTTCAGCATGTCTGGACCGCCCTCCAGGGCCTCCAGCCTATCTGGACCATCCCCGAGCCTTTGGCCTGACTGGTACGCCCACCGGCCTTCAGTCTATCCGGACCGCTCAACTAGCATTCATCATCCTGAATTATCCCTCCTGGAAAACTCTCCCATGCATACTGTTCTAGCCCTCTAGGGGTTCCGAACTCTAACTCCATCCTACATACTCAATCCCGGCCTGATCCTAGTCCTTCCACAATCAATCACCCTTTCCACAAAACCATTGGTCTGTATCCCGCCCTATTTTCCTGTCACTCGCTCATACCAGCCTATGTGCTTGGCTGACAGAACCGTTGTTGAATCCCAACATCTAATCAACCTCTCGTGCTTGTCGACCTTCCGGAGAATTTTCCAATTCTCCCCGCTTAGAGCACTGAGTATCAACCACCGGTTGCCATAACCGACCTCCCTTAACATCCCTACACAACACATTCCCTTACGTGCGAACTGATTCCCACTAGAACGAGCAACCTTCCCAAAATCACATATCAACACTGATCATCTCGGACTTGAAAGAAGCCCGACCTTCAGCTAACCACTCCTCAGACTGCACATGCTACCCGACATTCAGACCAAAAGCTTGATTTCCCACTAATAATCCCCATGGATGATAACCAACGAAACTCTCAATACCAAAACCCTTAACCATACCATAACCCTTAAGGAACAACGAATTCAATACCCAAAAATTCACACAAGGAGACTAGAAGATATACAACACTCCATATTAATCACAAGATAACAAAATATCAAGAAGGAAACATACCTGCAGCTGCATCCGACATTCCCTTGACCTCCTCTGCTGTAAGCTGAAAAGCACGACCCTGAGCCCTCGGGGGCTCTGCTCCACCCTGACCTCCAGCCGTAATCCTCAACATGGCCGGTGCTGGAGCCTGCACCGACCTCCCAACCAGCTGTGGACAGTTGGCCCTCATGTGACCAACCTGATGACACTAATAGCAAAGCCTCAAATCCTGGGCTGGCGCTAACTGACGACAATCGCTTGTGTAGTTCCCCTCTCTCCCGCACTTGCGGCACGCACCACCGGACCTACAAGCTCCCGCATGAACCTTCCCGCACTTCTCACAAGTGCAGCTACTCTGACTGCTCAAACTGAAATCAACGGTCTTAGACCGTTTCGGCGCCGACTGCAACTGTACCGGAGCCTGCCTCTGTTCTTTCAACTGTAGCTCGATCTCCAACTCCCGCCGCCTAGCAACTTCCTGCAGCTCCAACAATGTCTCGCAGCTCTGCATAGACACAAACTGCCTGATATCCCTCTTCAACATACTTAGATATCGGGACATTTTGGCCTGCTCAGAAGCAAACTCAGGGCAAAACATCGCCCTCTCAGTGAACATCCTGGTGATCTCCGTCACCGACTCGAAATTCTACTTCAGCTCCAGGAACTCCTGAGCTAATCTCTCCCTCTCAACTCGCGGAACATAGCGAGTACTGAACATCTCTCTGAACTGATCCCAAGAAACCGCAGCTTGCTGCGCATCAAAATACGATCCCGTGGTCAACCTCCACCAATCCTTCGCCCCAAGCCTCAAAAGGTTCAGAGCACACCTCACCCTCTGATCAGCAGGGGATGAACACGTAAAGAAACACCCCTCCACGTCTGACAACCATCTCATAGAAAGAATCGGATCCTAAACTCCATCGAAGGTAGGGGCTTCGTATTATCAAAGTCCCGATACTGAAAACCTCTACCGGATCCTCCCCTTGCCGCTGCTTCAGCCGCTGTAGCTGCCGCAGCAGCCATCTCTGAAAGAGCTACATAGGGCTCATCAAAATACTCGACCATGGTGGTCTTGATCATTCCAAACAGTTCTAGCAACTCGGCCCGGAACATAG
Organism: Lactuca sativa; assembly: GCF_002870075.4. NCBI lineage: Eukaryota > Viridiplantae > Streptophyta > Magnoliopsida > Asterales > Asteraceae > Lactuca > Lactuca sativa. The sequence continues at coordinate 251,499,328 of NC_056630.2, forward strand.
CAACAACCTCATCATGTAGGATCTCACGAATCCTAGCATCCAACTCGTTTGTGCTCATTTGACCGATAACCTCGGGTGGTGCTGACCCAGCCTGACCGCCCTCTCCTGCTCCCGATCCTGACTCGGATCCACTCCCAGCATGCCTTGTAACCACCATACTGAAAAACACCGCAAACATCAGATGCCTCTCACTAACCCGGGAACCGACTCTCAACCTAGCCCTAGGGGTTGTGACTTCCTTGATACGCGTATGGGTCCTGTGCTTTCAATAGTAGGAGCTCATACTACCTGCCACACCTACCCATATGCATATCAAGTATCACCACAACACCCTAGAGATGAACATACACAACAAGCAACAAATCCTCGATCCTAAAGGAATACTAAATATCTCATACTGACCTACCGGTCCCACAACTCACCCGACCATGAAACTTCCACCAATTCCTGTAGCACTAGTGTATGCTAGTCATACATAACGCTGGACCCTATAGACTTTCGAATATTCAATCCTACCCTAGCTCCCAATCAAACAAGAAGAGAACATAAGGCCAAATCAAACATTCTCAGGCTATAAGATCTTAATTACATATGGCCATGATGCATACACTAAATATCTACAGTAATGATGTCAATTTCATACAAGGAAACCCTAGGCTAGCAGGCATCATATAATCAGACAATTCTATCATGCAATTACTGAAGATCCCTAGCCTCGCACTAGCATGTTGTTCTATCATATCACAAAAACAATTAACTTGTATGGTATTTTGGGGTTACTTACTGGCTCCGGCTGATCGTACCTCCGCGTCCTCTTTTACTCATTTTGAAAACCATTTTAAATTCTCTTTTGAAAATACTCCTTGATTTGAGATTGGATTCACACGAATGTTCCTCGAATTCACTCAAACCAAGGCTCTGATACCAACTTGTAACGCTCTAAAAAAATTCAAGCCAATTTCAACTTTTCAAAAACAACCCAGTGTCGTTAAGTCATTAAGAAAAGGTTTTTCATAAATTTATTATTAGAGTCTTCCCAGAACCACATCATAAAACATAAACATGAGGAGCGGTACGATTACGCCTTCTCCTTGCTACGGTCTCCTGAAGTATCTGAAAAACATTAAACCACAACTGTAAGCCCGAAAGCTTAGTGAGATACCCCCAAAATACCAACCACATATACCACGCAAAACATATCATAACCGAACAGAACAACCATGCACTTCGGGTCTACTGTGTGACTGGTCCGCCGCACCGGGCCTTCAGTCCACCTGGTCCACCCTCCGAGTCTAGCCATATCCATCGAGTCTGTAGTGTGGTTGGTTCGCCCGAACCGGGCCTTCAACCCACCTGGTCCACTCTCTGAGTCTACAGGATGACCGGTTCACCCGCACTGGGCCTTCAGTCGGCCTGGTCAACTCTTCGAGCCTCGGCACGTTTGGTCTGCCCTCGTGGGGCTTACAGCCTATCCGGACCGCTCGCTGGGCCTTCGAGATAACCGGTCCGCCCTGGGTATGTTGGCCGACATCAAAAAGCAGGACCCGCCTCAACCCAACCTCAGTCCAACAGCCATGTGCACACAAACATACAATCATATAACAATACGGATCCAATCAAACCGATCTAGCATATCATATAACATAACATCATCCTAACCAGGATACTGATCTAACCGGTCACTAGCATAGCATCATCCTATATACCAGGATACCGACCTTAACCAGGTCTCTAACATATACCATCCTAACTACCAGGATGCAAACATAGACAAGCAATAACATAAGAACGATACCCGGATTACAATCTAATAAAGGGTTGGCCTTGGTGCCTTAGTGTTGGGTTTTGAGCATTCTAACACTTCCTAAGTGTACATGCAACCCTAAATACCTTGGATCTATGTTTTCTCTATTATACATGCAAATAAGAACTTCCAAGGTATTATCCTAATCTAGCATACAAAACAATAATGTAACAAGATAGAATACATACCTCTTGATGTAGAAAGTCTTCATGAAGCTTGAGTGCTTAGTGCCCCAAGTGTGACACCTCAAATGGAATCACAATCATCAAAACACTTAGAATGACTTGAGAGAATTCTACACTCACCAAAATCGGCTAGCCCTTTCTTGAAAATTACTAGTGTCTCTAGTGGCCGATTTTTCCTCAATAATAAGATGCTTATATAGTTACACAATTAGGGTAAACTCTTAATTGTCATGGCTTTCCATTTCCTTGGATCCATGGGTACAAATACACCATGGAGCATCCATGGACCATCCTATGGGTTTTAGCCCAACTTGATTATCCATGGAGCATTAGCCCACTATACAAGTATGGATGATTTACACAATCAACCCATATATTTAATTAGTCTTCTTTTGATCACTTAATTAATCCTAGATTAATTCTTGATCAATACTAATTAAATAATCTTATTATTCTTATTATTAATATACTAGAACTTATAATATATTAATAACCATAAGTGTCTTATTTCTCTCATTCAAGTGCATGATGGTATGCAACCCAAATGGACCATGCCGGGTCGGGTCAAGTCTTACCAAATATAGTTATGGACTTAGACATTAATCCAACAGTCTCCCACTTGGATAAGTCTAAAACTATTATTGCGTATGACTTCAGGAACCAACCGGCAATCGTAGCTCTCAAAAGCTTCTGTCGAACTCTGACCTTGTAGATGAACTCTGACCTTTGTCAGTGACTTGTCTATTAGATAAGGGATCATATATTCCTCCATTGTAGATATCATATGGACTGAGACATGGATTATAATCATTCTCTCTGTCCATTTGTTGTTTCCCGATTTCCGATTTATGACAACTGACTAATTGAACAAATCAAATCAGTCCTGGCCCGGCCGAGCACTTCCATTTGTCATCATCAAATCATCGAGGGGCCCACAGATATCGCTTTTATCCCGAAGGTAAAAGGAACGGATAAACTTCGACTCATATGGCTTGTTCTACTACTTGTTGAATCATACACAAAGGCACGTTTTATAGCACCGAGTTACCAAATGCGTTTTCGTGCTATCAATGTACTATCAACTCATAGTAACAACTCATATCTCTAGGTTTGAAGAATATAAGATATTATCGTCTCATGATCACTCGTGATAAAATCCATGAAGTGATTCCAATGAGCGCGGGTTGAATCCAATACTCAGAACTTATGAGCACTCATGATTGTTGTAGCCTTGTCCAACACCTTAGACCTCTACAACCCATCATGACAGTCTTAATTCATATCTACTTCCAAAATATGACTGACTGTGGATGGTTTGAATAACTTAGTCATTCCGGAAGAATAACCCAGTTTATTCGGGAAGTCAAAACATGCAAAGTGAAACACAATAATAATTGAATCCAATATGGTATCAACCCTTTGAACATAAATAAAACACCTTTTATTTATCACCATATGATTACACATTATTCATTGTACACTGTTTCAGCTATCAACTTTATTCTTGAATTTAAAAACAATAGTTGTCCCATGCTCCAAGCATGTACACTATGTTTTTTTTCCAAAACACTAGTCATGCCACACACCAAGTATGCATACTATGTTTTTCTATGATCTTTACTTTGTGAACTAGATCAATTGAACATAACTTCAATGATTCTCTTTTCACACCCCCAAATCCTTACTGCAAATGCAAGAATTCCAAATTCATGCCATTTACTGAAATCTGTTAGATTCTAAACTTATATGCATTGATCCTCTTGTAATGATTATGCACAAAGTCAGAAAGACTTGACAACAATCATTACAGAGTATTCCAAAGGAGATCAGCTCCTTGGAAACATCCTTCTTGCATTAAGTTTCCTAATCTTAAACAGATTGAAAATTCTAACTTTGAAACATTTCCAGATTCCATTTTGACTATCACTTCTGAACAAGAGTTGCCTCCTTACAGATTATGTCAATATGGTCCTTCCAGAATTATCACTATACTTCCAACTGTCCTTGAGCAACCAATCTTTGGTAAACCTTAGATTGTCCTCGACAATTGTTTAATCCTTTTAGTCATATCCAGTTCTAAACCTTTTCCCTTCTTAATGCCCCAGGCATTTGGAAAATTTTAGAACGGATGATTATAGCACATGTAATCGATCCTATATCCGAAGCATATGGGACACGATTCATGATGTCTCACATAAAGACTAAACCAGTCTTTTGCTATAACATTTCCATTTCAATTTGCCAAGTTCTCATAATTCAGATTATGAAAAGGGATGCCGTAATCATAATCGAATTTTAGAACGCAAATAATGGACTCATATACAGAATTTCCTTATGTTGAGCCATTCCAGCATGAAATTCATATATATATCCTTGACTAAATGATTAAAACCTCAGATCTAAACCTTATAGATTTGATATGAAGTATAATTTCCTCTCCCTTAATTATAGCAAAACAACTTTTTCCCAATTGAAATCTTTTGTTTTCTATAATTAACATTGCTAACTTGCAATACTTATCATAATTATCATGCTCCCACTAACATGATGATTATTAGCATAACACTTATGTTCCCACTAGCTTTGACATGTACTCAGAAATCAGCTGACTTTCTTACCAAAGTTCAGATTTCTGATACTAGATTGTTTTGATAAGTCTTTATCAAAATCATACACCTTCCCTTAGATAGCACACTTGTGTATCTAAACAATTATGAAGAGGGATGCCGTAATCATAATGTTTAGACCTTTTTGCCACTTCTCACAAGTCCAGGTTAGTGTGCCGGTTAACCACACGCGCTCCACTAACGACTTTGAGAATACAAATATCACAATTGCTATCTAGATAAAATCTACTTAGTGAAAGTGTTTCCTCACCATCATTTTCATGAATCGGAGAGAAACCTTATGACACTTAGATTTATATGGTGTATGAATTCCTACCCATATGAATTTGTCAAACCATAATCACAAGACAAAGATAATGACAAATCCAAAACCATATGGATTGAACTCAATCTTAACTTCTTGCCACCTGGCAGCTCAAGGGCCTGCCATTGCTTCCAAGTTGTTATGCAACAAACTGAGAACTCTAAGAACTCATATGCAAAGCCAACTTTAACTGGAATGGGCACTGATATGTCAACACAATAGATTATAAACCTCAAATTGTGTGCTAGAGAAGAACTTTAGGTTTTATTCTTGATTAGTTCTTGAGACTTTCAAGACCTTTAAGACTCCCACTGTCCTCTTGACATATAAGACTCCCTTGTCAAACATCCAAGAGATAGTGCGGATTCTAATTAAGAAAAACACTTTACCCAATTGGCCTAAGTTGGTCTTTGTTTTATCCAAAACATCACAACTTACCAATTTTAAATGTACAAGAGTAGAAAACTTTTACTCTTACATTTGACAAGTGTTTTAAACCTTCTTTAAGACATGTCACTCAAATGACAATCTTGGAGTATGACTCTAAGACTTGTATTGAAACGAAGTATGACTCATCTTCTTGATTTAACCATTTCAACAATTCAAGTTCCTCTTCTTAGTCATAAGAATGCACTAAGATTTCCTTAGAGAACTAATTTTGATATGGTTTCTTAATCATTAAGATGATCACAAAACTGATACTAAAGTACTCTCCCATCTTTTCAGATTTGAGAAACTTTTATCCTTCTGCCTAAATTGATTCTTCTTATTCGCTCTGCCTTACATTGGAACCTTTTCCAATGTCTCAGAGTTACACTTAAGCTTGTAAGTATAATCATATTTACTGAACTTAAGTAAATCATGACGAATAGTCTTATCAAACTTTTGTGGTGGACTCAATCAATTCACAAGAATGTGTACTCGATCCCTTAGTCCTTTACTTGACTCACACATCCATGTGAACAAGTAATTAGTCTTAATTTTCCAAAACTTGAAAGTTCTCATTCATCATGCTATACAACTTGCATGATTCCAAGTTCCGGTCCAATTGAAACTTGGGTGACGAGAATCTTTCCTTATTTGGTAAATTTAGACATTACCACAAATGAAAGAATCAATTTCATATTTCCACTCTTGCTCTTAACGGAATTATATAAGCAACAATTTTTCCTCAAATGCCATCGTAAGGATATTTTAAAATAAATAAAATCAAAAATTTTCTTTTATTTTAAAACTTTGCAGAAAAAAAAAACTTATCCTTACAATCCATATGAAAACTTGTTGTTATCTATTCCTAAGCAATATCTCATAACTCCTGAGAAGTAGCTCAAGAATCCGATCTTCAAACTATGCGATGGAAATCCATCTACGCCATCAGATTCAGCATATTCTTTCTTTAAGTTTCTTCACTTTTCTTTCATTCTTAAAACATCACCATGTGACCCAGTCACATCATGTATCAAGAATCTCAGAATAGAAACTTAACAGAGTTAGATAGTGGAATTTACCTGAAGTAGAGTCAAACTTATTGACTTTAACATCCTTAGGTAAATTTGGCAGCTTCGCAACCAATGCCCTTTCTTTGGCAATACAAAGATATGGACCCTTTGATAATGGTACACAGGACTATCACAGACTTAGCTTTTCTCTTTACCATTTGGTCAACCGAGTTGACTATAGCCGATCCCTTTCCATTGGGAAGAGAATGCTTTACTGGATATCCAATGTCATCATTGTCAATGTCCATAAAGTTTTAGGAAGTTGATCTTAACAAATAGATAAGATCATTAAGGGTCTTGTCATAGTCTTTTTCATAGGTGTTCCAAAAGAACTCACTATGTGACTTAGAAAGTAGTTGAACCACCAACTTTCTCAAGACTTTGACACCCAACTCTCCCGGCTTGTCAATATGTGACTACATCTCCAAGATGTGATCACACCTAGACCTTGCCTTGCCTAATAGGGCCTGAGTGACCTTAAACTTTTCAAGAACTTGTGGGTTAGGGAGAATAATTTGAAGAGGTGAAGAAGTATGATATCCATGGGACATCATCTTCATTAGGAAACCTTGTTTCAAGAGATTTGGGAAGATCATAGGTGTCTAAACCAGACATCTTTTGGGAGATATTCAAGATAGTTGATTTAAAGTCCTTAATATGACACCCAATATGAAATATTAAGGCTAGGACCCAACAAACTATTTTATAACTTAGAAGAGGTATCCCGTAATCCAAGCTATAAAATATTTGAAGGTAGGTGAATGACGATTCACCAATTTCCACCAAGATAAACGAAATGTATTATTAGGTTTTAATTGGTTTTGAAACTCCTAGATCTTTGAGATTCATTGAACTTTTCAAAGGCATGTTTCAATCTCGAGTGTGCCCTTCAGGTTTTGTGACTGGGATGCCGAGGATCACAAAACAAGGTGTGAAGTAACCATGCAAATCACTTGGTACCATTAATAAATTACCCCTCAATCGATGTGCCGGTTAACCACACACGCTCCATCGATACTATGATAAATATTAAGTCACCCTTTACCTACCTTGTTAAGTCCAAGTTAGTGTGCCGGTTAACCACACACGCTCCACTAACGACTTAGACAAAGTGTAAAGTGCAATTTCATGGATTAGCACCTTATTCACATTTTTCCTAAGTAACTAAGATTGGGTATTATTAAGAGTTTAGTTACTTAGTATTATCATTAATACTTTTAATGAAGGGAGAATTCTAGTCCTGTCAAACCCGTTCGGCTAACGACCCTCCACCAGTCAAGCAAGCGGTGGGTGAGAGTGGACACCCATTAAGTTGCCATTTTATAGGCAACAACCTTATACCCACCTTATAGACCGGCTTCGTGAATGAGGCGTACTAGCTGTAAGACTGACTTTACTCTTATACATATATATATTATTAACTTATAATATTATAAAGTATAAGGGTTGAATTTTAACTTTTAAAATTCTAAGGGCTAACTTGGAATTAAAGTATTCATAAGTGAAAACTTTACAAATTCCAAAACTTGAGGGCAAGTTTTGAAACTATTCAAAACTAATTAATTCCATAACTTATGTGTTTAAAGTAGTTTTAATCCAAAAACTCTTCAAGTTCCATAACTTGAGGACAAGTTATGGAAGACTTTAAACTAATAAAAGAATTAACTTTTCTTTATTTTATAACTTATGGAATTAATTAAGGTTACACTTTTTTTTATTTTATTTTATTTTATTAAATGAAGAGACTCTTGGTCCTCCATAACTTGAGGACAAGTTATGGAGTCATAAAACCATTTAATTAGAACTAGACTCTTCATTTTGTAACCTTTGCCAATTTTTATGAGTTTTATGATTCTTAAATGTGACTTTTCATATAACTTGAGGACAAGTTACAAAAACACATTTTTGAATCAATTCTTAGATTAATTTGGATTAAAACCAACTATCACATAATTTTCATCATTAATCCAAATTCACTCATAAAACAAGATAACACAAAAAACTTTTGGTGATCCATAACTTATTCTTAAGTTATGTAATCCTTTAAAACATTAACACCAAATTTTGTAACTCCAAAAAAACTTTGAATCAATTTTTTTTTTTTAAAACCTTTTCAAATCCATAACTTATGGAGGTTTCAAAAAAAAAATAAAACTTTTTAGATCAAACTTTTAAAACTAATAAAATAATCATATTATTTTATCTTTTATTAAATTTGACCTAATTCAACTCATAAAGCAAATTATTCAAATTTTACAAATAATTAGTTTTTCACAAGAACAAGTAATTATCTTAAAATTTGACAAACTTCATGGTTTTTTTTTTTTCAACTTTGAAAATAAAATATTTGCATCAATATAACAGAAAACAACCCGTGGCTCTGATACCACTGTTGGGTTTTGAGCATTCTAACACTTCCTAAGTGTACATGCAACCCTAAATACCTTGGATCTATGTTTTCTCTATTATACATGCAAATAAGAACTTCCAAGGTATTATCCTATCTAGCATACAAAACAATAATGTAACAAGATAGAATACATACCTCTTGATGTAGAAAGTCTTCATGAAGCTTGAGTGCTTAGTGCCCCAAGTGTGACACCTCAAATGGAATCACAATCATCAAAACACTTAGAATGACTTGAGAGAATTCTACACTCACCAAAATCGGCTAGCCCTTTCTTGAAAATTACTAGTGTCTCTAGTGGCCGATTTTTCCTCAATAATAAGATGCTTATATAGTTACACAATTAGGGTAAACTCTTAATTGTCATGGCTTTCCATTTCCTTGGATCCATGGGTACAAATACACCATGGAGCATCCATGGACCATCCTATGGGTTTTAGCCCAACTTGATTATCCATGGAGCGTTAGCCCACTATACAAGTATGGATGATTTACACAATCAACCCATATATTTAATTAGTCTTCTTTTGATCACTTAATTAATCCTAGATTAATTCTTGATCAATACTAATTAAATAATCTTATTATTCTTATTATTAATATACTAGAACTTATAATATATTAATAACCATAAGTGTCTTATTTCTCTCATTCAAGTGCATGATGGTATGCAACCCAAATGGACCATGCCGGGTCGGGTCAAGTCTTACCAAATATAGTTATGGACTTAGACATTAATCCAACACTTAGACCCTGTTGATATAGTAAGGATAACTCACCTCGCAACTGCTGACTGAAATGATAAGATCACGCTGCTCCAACCTCCGACACGAACTCCACCATTGATAATACCAAAAGACTGAACTTAATAAATACCAATAATTACCAAATACCCCTGGAAGCCAACTAGTCAACTCCTGGTCAAAGACAAAGTCCTCAGTCAAGGTCAAACTTCCTGACTGACTCTACTCACCGAGTCAGCCTGCTGACTCATCGAGTCCCTATGCTCTGAAAACTCCCTTATCTCGACCCAACTCGCCGAGTCGCCGCAAGACTCGCCGAGTCCCACGAACTCTGAGTCACTTCCTGCTCAACTCACCGAGTCGTCCCTTGACTCACCAATTCATAGCTCAACCAGGAAAGGTGAGAACCTCACAACCAGACTCGCCGAGTCCAAGAACAGACTCGCCGATTCAAAGGCTATCTTCAACCAACTCGCCGAGTTGTTCTTCCAACTCGTCGAGTTTCTGCCTATCTTCAAGCAATTCGCCGAGTACACCCATGTGACTCGCCGAGTACCACTAGCTCTTAATCTATTCAGTGGCTTTCCAAGCCATGCAGGGGCTCCAATCCATAGATCTACCTTTCTACAAGCTGTTCCTCACATAAAGTTGCAAACTTTACGTGAATCCAAAGAGATCTAAGCATAATACACTCTTGGGCTAGGGTTTGGGACCAAAAGGCTTCATCAACAACTCTTGAATAGAGACTTTATGCTCTTTTGGATCATCACTACTCTAGATCTGAGGTAGCAACCACAGATCCAACCTCCAAACTCAAGATAGCACTAGATATACTCCCAAAAATCCCACAAATGATAGATCTAGATGGATACCAGCTTAAGCAAGTAATCATTACATCAAGAGAAGACTCCAACAGAAGAATAGGCCAAAGCCTTGCAAAGTCCCTTACTCCAAGCCTCTTAATCTTCAAGGATCTCTTCAACAACACTCCTTCAAGATCCAAATCCTCTCTAATTCTCTCACAAACGAATATTTGGGTTTCTGGACTTCAAGGGAGAGTAAAGAGGCTGGGGAGAGGGTATTATGTTCTTTATATAGGGCTCAACCCCTGGGATTAGGGTTTTCTCCATGCAGCACCAACTCGCCGAGTCCACCCATGCGACTCGCCGAGTTGGTCACTTAACATGTGACCCGCAACACGACTCGACTCGCCGAGTCTATCCATCGACTCGCCGAGTCGACCTTCTTAGTTACACTTTTAGCCCTTCAACTTTACTTCTAAATTTCTAGGATGTTACATAATCCCAACAATCTCCCCCTTTGCGTCAGCTGTACTATTCTGATCACACCTCTGAATAATCTCCAAAATATGCTCCAGGCAAGAAGTTGAGAAGAGGTGTTTGTCAACGAGAGCGAACAGGCATTTCTGACCTTCACCCCTGACGAACATTACAGTGTGGTATTTCGAATCAATCTTCCCCTTGACCATTGTATTGACATTGCCTACTTTTCCCATAGTCTTGATCGTGGTTCGCTTGTGAATGTCAGAGGCAATCTCTTGGTCCATCTTCGTTACCTCGTGAATGTAGCACACAAGCATTCGCTTGACATGGTCAATTATTGGCTGATACTCCCATGGATGTGACAATAAAATATTGTTGAGTAGTATCCAGTCGTGGGGGTTGAGGTTCGGTAGATCAGCAAGGGTGAAGTTGTAAACTGAGCCTTCGATGCCTCGAGTCACTTTGAATTTAACGTTAATAAACTTCCCCGCTGAGCAGGGCTTCAAAATCTTGACGGTAGTAATTTTCTTCGAATTCCAGGTCAAATACTGGGGTTGAGCAAACTCTAAGTAGAACTCCAACAGGTCCCTATCTACCTTCGGGTCTAGAGAAGGAATGACAACAGTTGAATTAAAGCAGTGAAAAATGAATGCCTTTTGCGTGATCGGCATGTCAAACTGTGCATCCTTGGAGTTCTCGAGCCCAAATGACATCACAGGCTCAATCCAAAGTATGCTAGGCTCATCAATGGCACACCTTTGAAGCGAATCTATAGTCCAGTCAGGAAAAATGGACTTCTTTTCTACGAGCTCTGCCTCCTTTCTTTTTTGCTCAAGCTCAGCCTGTTGTTTCTTATACTTTTCTTCTAGCTCTTTATCAGAGGACTCTGCCTTCTGAAAAGGCTTTTCAGGATTCTGAGCATAGACATCGTCTTCATTGTCCGTGTCATCCTCCCCAATCATCTTTTTCTTCTTCTCCTTATTACTGACCGAAGATTCATTACCCTTCGATTTAGTGGATGGTTTCGGTGCAGGAGGAGGTTGAGTTGTTGCCTTCTTTCCCCTTTGTTTCGGCTGGACACCAGTCACCGGAACACCCTCAATACAACTAAGGATGTCTAATGCTAGTCTGAGCTTTTCAGCTAAGTGCCGTCTGATTGTAATGGTGATGATAGGATCATGAGCTTTAAGGAGATGAAGGAGGATGGAGTGAACTTCAGCATCAGAGCTTCGAATAACCTCCCTTTCAGACTTCAGGTCATTGAGCTCAGCAGTGGCAGTACGAAGCTTGAGATTCTGCATCTTCAACTGAGAGGTTCGTCTATCAAGCTCATCCATAATACGATTCTCTACAGCTAATTCTGCCTCAAGCTGAGTCAGGCGATCATTAACATTAGCATGTAGAGTTTTGTTGGCATCTTCAATCACATGGCGTGCAACTTCAAGATTGGACCTTTCAGATTGAAGAGAACGTTGAAGGTTATCCACCGAAGCGTTGACAGTTTGAGCGTTCTTCTTAACAGCCGCCTGCAAAGAATCTAGAAAAAAGATGAGCTTCAGAAACTAGTTTATCGACTTTTGCGGTCGCATCCTTGCATTCCTTGGTGGAAGCCTCAACAGCGAGAGAGGCTTTCTGACACTGAGAAGTGGAGGCTTCAATAGCCTTACGACAACAATGAGCAAGGCATTGTGTTCTTTAACAACAGATGAGAACAAGGCCTTTAAAGCAGCTTCAGAGTAAGCACCAGAGGAAGAAGAGGAAAGCAGTTGATCTAGTTTGTCGTTTACTGCTTTGAGATGACGCTTGGTAACAGGCTCGTCATCATCTTCATCACTCTGTACACGATAAGGACTAAAATACGTGGAATCAAATTCCAAGTCCTCACCGCCTAGAGCAGGGGTGGTTTTAGTAGATAGAGTAGGAGATAAGGGTTTGGTAGTGGTTGGAGGTTAGGTTGTGACAGGTGGTTCGGTTTTTATTGATGGTTTGGTTGTAACGGGTGGAGTGGGAGCGGTACAATGAGCCCCTGTGATAGTAGTGGTGGTAGTAGTGTCTGTGAATATAAGAGTAGGGATGGGAATTGTAGTGGATGGTTGAGTAGTTGGAATAGGAAATACTGGAGGGATGGTTACTGGGATGGTTACAGGTGGAGGTGAAGGAGGGTGGGAGCGAACTGGAATTTCTGATGTAGGGGAGTGAGGCAGAGTATCACCTCGACCCGAAGCCTCATCATCCGAGCTTTCGCTCTCAAATTCTGAAGGAGGAGTAGACCTATGTTTAGGAGGAACATACTTTGACTCTGAATCACTGGAAGATCGGAGTATGAGCTTCCTAGCAGGCTTCTTTTGTTTCTTCGGTTGAGCCTATGATGTAGCAGCCATGTCAGACTTTCGCTTCTTAGGGGTTTGCCCTTTGGTTGATTTGGAAACCTGTGCCTCCTTCCGAGTTTCAGTTTTCTTGCCCCTTTTCGCTGGCTTGTCAGCCTCTTCAATGGAGCGAACCATGGCTGGCGTAAGATCCCTTGGACTCAAAGACGAAATCTTCCTGTATTGTTGCAAAACATTACTCGCTGCAGAGACACGAGCGAGCATGGTTTCAGGAACAGATACAATGAAGGAGTACTTGGTGGGATCTGTGACTATGATTTCAGTTGTGTGAAAAGTAGCAATGGATGAGAGAAGAGAATCTGCCATGATTGGAACATGAAGGCGATCCATTTCCCAGTTAGTGATTATGGACCAAAATCGCCCACAAGAAATCTCCGAGTGCCTGGAAGAGACCAAGCTTTGTACCAATTGCTTTCAGATAATAGTACCGTAGTCCAAATCTATCCCATGGTACAGTCCATATAGCACAGTCATGAAAGACTTGCTCGCCCCATTTGAGCCGGCGCTTCGCTCAGAGAGTCCTTTGAACAGCAAAGTGAAAAGGCCATTCCATTGAGGATGAAGGCAGGACCTCTTGAACTTGGTTATTGTGGTGAGGGTGTCAGTATACCCCATCTGATAAAACATAAAAAATAATTGACCAGTGGTGATGGATTCAGGGTTTACCAGAGATTGTTCTTGAGAAAGACCAATTAGGGCACAGAAGCGGTGCTTGGAGATGGAGGTCTTCTCATTGTGGATTTCAAAGTGAATCCTTTCATGAACCTTGTCGTAGTAAGCAGTGGAGTAGACTAGAGAAAGGCAGGACATTGGTACGACTTCAACTTTGGTCAGAGCTTCGACGAGAGGTGAGTATCTGAGACACTCGACGACATATAGCATGTAAGGTTCATAGTTAAAAGGAGTGAGATCGATGATTAGGTTTTGTTGAGGTTTGATTGTGAGAAGTGGTTGATGAATAGAAGTATCATGAACGGACGAAGAGTCCCCCATTGTAGAAGCTTGGAGAAGATGATGAATAGTAAAAGAAATCGCCGTTGTTCTTTGAGAGAGTTTTGTGAGTGATAAAAGGGTATAGAGTACCGTTCCAATTCCTTTTATACGTACAAGGAGGAGAGAGAAAAATCCAGATGAGATCTTGTATTATTTAAAAAATAGCGCCTGACTTGACGGATGAACAGTTGGCATACCGATGATGACCCAGGAAAGAGAAAGGACGTTTCCTTTTTGCACGCCATTCCATAAAATTCGCTTTTTCAAATTGTCAAAATGATTAGATAACCGTTGAGTCAGCTTTCACTTTATCCCAATCGTCACCCCAAAATTCATTTGAATTGCCATTCCCTGTTGTGCATTATTGAACAGCCTTAAAAGAACCAGAGTTTGGAAAATTAAAAATTTTCGTGCATAGAGTGTAAAAGGTAAAGAAATAAAGCAAACTTTTTGTGATAATTTGTGATGTCTTAAAGAGACATAAAACAATTGATTCTGGACACGAATCACTTCCTTCAAAGTCAAGAGAGACATTAAAGTGCTTGCTTGGTTTCCCATTAAATAACGATCAATAACTTGTTAGGAAGTATTGAAAGGCATCTTTTTGAAGGTTATCAAGGGTGGCTTTCGCTTCAGTTCATAATTTCGATACTTGACATAAGACTGAAACTGAATGAAGTACTTGTGAGATCAATGTGATCTGTTGAACAAGTAGGTAGGACATATTTTATAGTGACAAAATAAATTATAGAAATCTCAAAAACAAAAATAAACTAGATCTTTAGGGAAAGAAAAGCCTTGGTTTTAGAAAAAAATAAAAAGAAATTTCATTAGGTAACAAGTAAGATCTTGAATATGAGAATTCACCATCAATTCATTATTGGTGTTGGATTGTGGGTTTCACTTAGTTCATAGTGGCATGAAACTAAGATCATTAACACAGATTTAGGATAACCATAAACCTCAGTGGTATGTTTTGAGAGTCTCAACGGTTATATTGGTGAAACGAAGTATAATGAAGAAAGATGATGGAGATGGTAAAAGAAGTAAATGTACCTCTGCTATAAAGAAAAAGAATGACGAAGCAGAAACCTCTAAAGTCAATGTGAGTAAAGTAAGGTAGCTCTGGATTAGAGTGAATATTACAGCCTAGTTTTGGAAAACATGATTTGTATATATCATGTTATTAAGGCTTCACTCAAAATCTTTTGAGGCTTTAGTCAACATACAACAGCATGCTTCTAGGGACGCCTAACTAATAAAAAAAATTTACTTGCCTTAGCTTCACCATCGAGAATCACACTTATACATAAAAAAAATAAAATTAAAAAATAAAAAAAATATTTTTGTATTTTGTGAGAATTGACCAATTGAACGAAAGAGAAAAAATATTTTTTGGATTTTATGAATATAAAAGAAGTATTTAAAAAGGTGTACAAAGGAATACAGTCAAAATGCCTTGATAAGAAAAAAAAAAGCGAACGAGTTCAGAAGGACCGAACCCGAAATAGACCGAACGTTCAGTTCATTTCGGTTCATGGTCGAACTTTATCCGAAATAGACCGAACCCGAAATAGACCGAACGTTCGGTTCATTTCGGTTCACTCTATTTCGCTTCTTACCTTTATTGAAGCGAATGCGATTTTAGTACGGATTCGGCTTGCATCATTCCTAGTCCTTGGAGAATCTTATTGAAGCTCGCTTCAGGTAAAGTCTTAGTGAATATATCTGCCAATTGATCGGTTGTTCTGACGAAGTGAATTTCTACATTACCATCTTCGACGTGATCCTTGATAAAGTGGTACCTCAGTGCTATATGTTTAGTCTTTGAGTGTTGCACTGGGTTGTGACAAATCCTAATTGCGCTTTCAGATTCGCAATATAGTGGGATTTTCTTCATGTTTAGCCCGTAATCCCTAAGCTGACTTTGTATCCATACAACTTGAGATGTGCATGATGCTGCAACAATGTATTCAGCTTCTGCAGTGGAGAGAGAGACACAAGTTTGTTTCTTCGATTGCCAGCTAACCAATTTACCATATAGAAATTGGCATCCTCCAATGGTGCTCTTACGATCTAATCCATAGCCACCTATGTCAGCGTTTGAGAATGCTTGAACAAAGAATCCTAAGTTGGCTGGATACCATAGACCGAGAGAGGAGGTTCGATTCTGATAGCGAAAGATGTTTTTCACTGCTTGTAAATGAGGTTCGCGAGGGTTAGCTTGGAATCTTGCACAGTAACAGACTGAAAACATGATGTCAGGTCTACTAGCTGTGAGATACATCAGAGACCCAATCATTTGACGATAGAGCGTCATGTCAGCAGCTGGTTTCTCCAATGAAGGTGTAAGATTTGTCCCAAAGGCCATAGGCACTTTCACTTTGGAGTCTCCCGTCATCCCAAAGTTGGCCAATAGTGTCTTGGTGTATGCCTCCTGATTAATAAAAATGCCTTCGGGTCCCTGTCTAATGTTTAATCCAAGGAAAAAGTTAATTGGACCCATTGAGCTCATCTCAAATTTAGTTTCCATCAACTTCCTGAATTCAGCTGTTAAGGTGGTTACCTTCTCTCTTGTGAAAGAAGGTTGGGTCAACCAAACCTTGTTTGAATTTAGACATTTTTAAGAATCGAGTTACAGTTTCATACCATGCTCTAGGAGCCTATTTTAGTCCATATACCGCTTTGTCAAGGACATAACAATGATCTGGATACTTCCCGTTCACGAAGCCAGGCAGTTGCTCAACATACACAGTCTCTTCAAGTTCTCCGTTGAGAAAGGCACATTTGACGTCCATCAGATAGACTTCAAAGTTCTTGTGTGCAGCATAGGCAAGAATGATATGAACGGACTCTAATCTTGCAAGCGAAGGTCTCTTCATAATCGATGCCTTCTTCCAGTTAGTAGCCTTTGACAACTAACCGAGCTTTGTTGCGAATGACATTTCCCTCCTTATCCATCTTGTTTCTGAATACCCATTTGAGACCGACAACCGAGGCATCCTTTGGAGTTGGAATAAGTCGCGATACTTTGTTTCTTTCAAACTCATTTAACTCATCCTGCATCGCTTGAATGCAGTCTGAATGATCAAGGGCAGAATTAACGGTCTTCGGTTCAACTTTGGAAACAAAGGAGTTGAACATGCAAAACTCTACTTGTGAAAAGAGTGCAGCTTATTTCGCTTTGATTTGAGATCGAGTTAACACATTTTCTAAAGATTCCCCAATAATTTGACTTTGAGGGTGACCTTTGGTTCATTTGATAAGCGGTGGGTAATTTGGATCACCATTGGGATCCAATTCAGCATTAACTTCTTCTTCCAATTCTAACAGTATGTCATCATCATTGACGATGGTGTTCTCCCCCTTAAAGGATGACGCCTGTTCAGTATCTGGATTGGTATCACCTCCTTCGATTGGATTCTCAGAAGAACTCGAAGAATGTGACGATAAGTTCTCCCCTGGAACGATGAACCTTGATCATGATGAAGAGATGGACCCTCCCCCTAGACATTAGGAATGTGATTCGAAGGTTCGCTTGCCTCTGGCCTTTCGGTTTCTTTGGGTTGATCATCAACCATCTTTTCAGCAACATCGTCGATGATTTGTTTTAGATTATCAAGTTTGTTGTCTTTTTCCATTGATTCAGAATCAATCGCTTTTTGAGGCTCATCAAATAGAAGAAAATATTGCTCGAAAAGATTTGAAATAGAGGTAGTAACTTGACCATTATTTGGAAAGATTTCTTGTGTTGCCCTTTCTGATGATTTCATCTTCTTAACATAACTATCATCAAAAGTGACATAGTATGTTTCTTCAATCTTCTTTGAGCGCTTATTCAGAACTCTATACGCCTTGGAATTCAGGGAGTAACCTATGAATATTCCTTCATCATCCTTAGCATCAAACTTGTTTCGATTCTCTCTGGAGTTGAAGATAAAGCATCTTGAACCGAACACATGAAAGAATTTCACATTCGGTTTACGATTGTTTAAAATCTTGTAAGGAGTAATAGATAATCTCTTGTTCAAATACGATCTGTTCTGAGTATAACAAGTAGCAGCAATTGCATCAGCCCAGAAATACAAAGGCAAGGATGCGAAGCATAGCATTGTTCGAGCTGCTTCACATAGAGATTGATTTCGTCTTTCAACGATACCATTCTGCTATGGACTGTATGGGGCTGAGAAATTATGAGTCGTTCCCTTCTCAGCAAAAAAATCTTCAAAATCTTTACTCTTGATTTCCAAGCCATTGTCGCTTCTCACGTTACAAACGACTTTCCTTAGTTGAGTCTCTATCTATTTTATGAAGAGCTTAAGCTTTGGAGTAGCTTCAGACTTTTGCTTCAAGAGGAACACCCATGTAAATCGATAGAAATCGTCCACTATAACCAGAATGTACTTGTTTCCACCAATGCTTTCAATGGACGAGGGTCCACACATGTCAATATGTAACAACTCCAATAGTTCTATTACTTTTGCATTGATAATAGAAGGACGGCTTTGCCTGCTTTGCTTTCCCATTTCACAGGCAGCACAAAGATGTTCTTTGTCAAATTGTAGAATTGGAAAACCTCGAACATGATCACCTAAAACCAGCTTGTTGATATCCTTGAAATTCAGATGAGAAAGTCTTCGATGCCATAACCAACTTTTGTCTGAGTGAGCCTTCGTAAGTAAGCAAACTGCTGGTTTACCTCGAATTGGTTGAGGTTCAAAGGATACATTTCCCCCTTTCGCTTTGACTTTAGCATAACATTATTGGATCTCCTCTTGACAATCTCTGATCCTTCATCATCAAATGATACCTTCAATCCAATGCCAACTACCAGCTATGAGATGCTGATAAGGTTGTGTTGGAGCCCTTCAACATACGCCACTTTTCTTATAGAGAAATTGCCATTAGTGATCATTCCATAGCCTTTGGTAGTACTAAATGAGTTGTTGCCATACTTCACAATACCACCATCCTTGAGAGACCGAAACTCCCTCAGTTCTTCCTTCCTCCCTGTCATGTGACACGAGCAACCACTATCAATATACCATTCTTCGTCAAACTGCTCGTCATGTATAACCTGCAAAATATTAAGCATATTTATGAACCCAAAGTTTATTGGGTCCTTGTGAGCCTTTTTACAGGACAGGGAATAGTAAGAGAAATATCAACCAAGTAAGTACATTTAATTAAAGTTGTTTCATTTTTCTTTTCATGGTGAAAACTTTAATTTTGGTTGTTTTAGTAGGATTGGGATTTGTGGTGTTGACGTCAACATTCTTTTGGATCTCTTTTGGAAGTCTGTTATCTTCTGGGAAGAATTTTCCTTTTCCCTTTAAATCAATTGAAGGAAGAGAATTAGAATGTGAAGTGTTGGGTTCATAAGTGGCATTGGATCTTTTGTGAGTCTGATTGGACTTGTAGGGATGGGGACCGAAACTACTCTTTCGGTTGCTGTTGGGTGGAGAGCCGAGACCGCTCTTTCGGTTGATATTGCTTTGAGGACCAAAACTCTCCTTTCAGTTCCTTTCAGTCGAGGGACCGAAACTCTCCTTTCGGTTCCTTTCGGTCGAGGGACCGAAACCATCCTTTCGGTTCCTTTCAGTTGAGGGACCGAAACTACCCTTTCGGTTGATGTTGTTCTGAGGACCGAAACTACCCTTTCAGTTGAGGTTGTTCTGAGGACGAAAACTACCCTTTCGGTACCTATCGGTCGAGGGACCGAAACTCTCCTTTCGGTTCCTTGATTCTTCTTGAGATTTGTGCTCCTCTCGATCCTTACAAAGTGAGGATTTTGTGATCTCCAAAACTGTTTTCTTTCTAAGAGATTCTTCTTGTATCTCAGATTTCGTTGGTGTTTTCGATCAGCCACCTGTTTTGGATTTCTGTGGATGTTAGCCTTTTTCTTTGAAGCAGGAGCATAGTTGTCATTCTTTGTTGATAATGTTTCACTAGTGGTTTGCGAAGGTTCGCCCAATGAGGTTTTGGTTCCACTTGTGCTTGGCACATCATATCTTGCAAGCTTATTTAGTTGTTCGGGTATAAATCTACCTTTCACTCTCCATGAAGTCTTCTGAGATAGGCCCTTCATTTCATCAGCGTTGTCTATTGGTGCTGACCAGAAGAACTCGTCACATCCGGCAGCGTTATCTTCTTCCACCATAGCTGTCAATTCTGCATTTTGTTGTGGAGTGACACCAGGGACCGTGTAGACTTGATTTGGAGTGGTTTGTACCTTTTGGTACACAACAGCTTCTGCCTTAAGAGTTTTGGTCTTGTCTGTTGACGATCGAGCAAACTCAACTGAATTTTCAAAAATCTAATTTTTATGTGTTTCGGGTTCACTCTTGACAAATTCTGAACAGTCCACCAAATCTTCTACAGAGATTTCACTCAGATCATCATCCTCATTAAGTTCAGATGCATTTTCAACATCAATTTTATTTTCTGAACTTAATTTGGCATTCAAAGAGTCAAATTTCTATACAGTTTCGGTTCTTAATTTCAATCTATCATTCTTGTCTAATAGACTTTTAAGCATGTCCTTGTGGTCTTTGGACTTAATGTAGGATTCAATTTTGTCTAGACCAATTTTATATGCATGTTAGACCTCGTCAGAAGATATAACGCTTTCACAGTTGTAGGCTTTAGCATCGACTTCATCCTCCTTTAACTCAAGGAAGGGTAAAATCATGCGATGTATCTTCTTTCCTATTTCACAATCAAGATGCAACTGAGTGATATTAAAATAAAGTCTTTTAGCAATCAAACAGAACACATTTCGTTGTTTTAGAAGTTTAAGATTGTGTCTTTGCAAATAAATCGAATCATCCTTAGACCTAATCAACTCTTTCTCCTTCTGCTCTATCTACATCCTCCTTTCCTCACTCTTCGACGATATCCTGTTGATTTGATCAGTTAGGTTAGAATTTGTGACATGGGTTTGGGTGAGACTGCTACTTATGCTTGAAAATTTAGATTTTAAGTTATTTAATTTCTTTTCATAGTTAGTAACAGGTATATTTAGGGAAGCAAGAATATTTTGTACCTTCTTGATCAACTCATCACATTCGTTGATCTGTACGCTGACAGGTTTAACAGCAAAACACCTGTCCTCTCGCTCCTTCTCGTCTTCTATCCACCCGTCGGTTGTATATCCTCTGTGGACCATACTTCCACACCACCAAATTCATCACGGTTGTCTGTATCCTGCACAATTAAAGCATTCATAGTAGTATTGTTAGCAGCAGACTTTCTTTTCTTGATTTCCTCCTGTCTTCTCGGGAGGCTCGCTTCCTCATTATAATCATTTATCTTTTCTTCTTTCTTTTTTAGCATACCATCTTTTGCAAAATGGTTCTTGCCTGCACAGTAATGGCAATCAAATCCTGAGTCTCCACCAACTTTCCCTTCTTTCTTTGACTCTTCAGACTTCGACCCCATCTTCGGTTGCTCCTTGATATTTTCGGCGTTGTAACTTCCCTGCCAGTTTTGGTTCTTCTTGGCTGGGAATTTCTTCTTAATGAATTTTCTTGCATTAGATACCATCATGGCATATTCTTTACCGGTTAGATCATAATTGGCAAGGTCCAATTCCTCTTCTTCTTAAACTGAGCTTTTTCCTTTAGAGACAAGGGCTAAAGAACCCAAAATGGATACCACACTCGTTTCCTTAGACAGTGCACTTTCATAGGATTTCAAAATACCCACTAGTTTCGCCAGAGAATACGACTTGAACTGTTCATGAGCTTTAACAGTAGATACGACAGCCATCCATTCGGATCAAAGACCGTTCATGAAAGTAACCTTTTGTTCAATAACTTTCCTTTCAATCCCATGCTTTATCATCTTGCTTAAAAGATGATTAAAGAGATCAAAGGATTGAACTAGTTTCTCTTCGGGCTTTTGCTTGAAATCACTTAATTCAGAGAGCAAGAGAGTTTGAATTGAATGTTCCAGGTCTTCGTCACTGGAATACAATTCTTTTAATCTGTCCCAAATCTCTTTAGCAGTGGCACAAGAACTTACCAAACGAAACATATCTGACTGCAAAGCAAACCTAATCATCCTCAAGGCGTTGATGTTGCATTGAAACTTTTCCTTCTCGTCTTGAGGAATATCTTTGACATCGTTAACAAGCAGATTGTACTCCTTCTGAGTTTTGACAATTTTTGAGGTGCTTGAGTGAGCGAATGGGCCAACAGTGATCGTTTCCCAGATCAAGTACCCATTATCCTCCGATCCAATCACATAATCTTCAAAGTGATGCGTCCAAACTTCATAGTCTTGAGTATACAAGATTGGAATCCTTGTGGTAGAACCAATGTTGTTGGAGATATTGATTAGATTGGTTTGTGAATCATCCATGGACATTGTAATGATTTTTGATCAATTACCTGTTTAAGATCAGACTTGTAATATGTCGTTAGGGTTATATCAACGATTAATGAGATACGTCAATATGGAATGACGACTCAATTAATATCAATCAATGCAGAATTAAAAACCCTAATAACTTCTTCGACGGAAGAGATGTGTATGACTTACACAGTCTCCTTCTCTGATACCAATTGATGAAAATAAATCTATAGATCGTTTAGATCTTTCGCAGGTAAGAATATGAAAATCAATCTGGACAAACACAGTAATGATATGAACACAGAATGGAATCAAAGATGTGCTTATGATTCAAATAAAGTCACGCCTCACCAGAGCTCGACAAAGAACTTCCACTGTAGAGGCGAGCTAGGGTTTAAAAAACTCAATGAGAAAAATAATAAAAGCGTTAACTCCAAAGACTGCATGCATGCAGCTTAAATACTAAACCCTAGAACAAAAACATGCACGGTTGGACAGGCCCAAAACCGGCAATCAAAATTGGGCTAAGGACCGAGCCCATGATGCAACATAATAATCCCAACAAGGCTTATGATGCTAGCGGATTGGTCCTTGGATTTTTGGAAAAAAAAAGAAACAGGTAAAATGGACTTTTACCCTAAAGGTTGGTCTTTGGGCTAGAGTTCTTGATTGGGTCGAAAATCAGTTATTAACGGAATGTTATTTGATGATGTCAGTGCAAGGTCTCCGGTAGCAACAGTTCGAGTGTTCTTTTATCTTGGTTCGAGGTGAGTCTCCTCACTGTATCTATGGATTGAAGGAACCAGTGCCGACCCGTTGGCTTATGTATTGTTGAAAGACCATGGGGTGACCCTTGGCATTAAACGAAATACCCGTAGGTGGCTCCTGTCAAATTTGTATGCAAGACAAGGGTTTGGACCCTGGCACTTAAGTAGATTGTTAGTTGCAGATTGTATGCTTGTTGTATTTGTGATGCTTGCATGGAAGACCAAGAGGTGGCTCTTGGCACTTGTTTGTAAGGCCCAGGGTACTAGCCCCCAGGTTGGCAAGGATATACCATGATACGGCTCATGGCACAATGGCAAGACTATGGTTGGCACATAGCACTCTCTATTGTATGTATGATATGTATGGTATTTGGTATCTTGGGGAACTCACTAAGCTTTATGCTTGCAGTTTGTTGGTTATGGTTTTAGGTACTTCCGATTCAAAGGGGAAGGGCTCGGCTTGATCTCACTACATACACCTATGTTTTTCTCAACTTAGTGATTTTGGGATTGTACTCTAATACCTATTTAGTTATGATATACTTTTAAATGTTTGAGTAAAAGATAATTGGTGTTTTGATTATATTAAAAATGAAAATTTTACCCTATGACTTTCGAGATGTTACAAGTTGGTATCAGAGCCTTGGTTTGAGGGATTCTGGCATACTCACGGGTGTGTACGAACTCAAACCGAGGGTTTGGTAAATGTTTCATAAAGTAAAAATTTTATTAAAGGGTTTTCTAACAAAAGAAAAGAGTGTGATGTGTGCAATCGGCCGAGCTCAAGTAAGTGATTCCATGAATACCCATACATGTTTATTGTGTTATGTATTATGAGAATTGCATGCTAGATTAGGGCCAAGGATCTACTCAGGATTTCATGTTAGGAGAGATGCCTTTACATGCTTGATTGTTTGAGCTTTTAGAATTTCATGATAGTATAGTTTTCTGATGATCGGATAGAATGGCTTGATTAGTGATGTGTTGGTTAGATTTTCCGTTGCCCGAATGTTGCTTGCTTTGTGCTTTGTGGGACTCTCACTGATACGGATCAGCTGCTAAGTGAATAGGTTAAGTTACATGTTGTACAAGTTAAATAATCTCAGAGTGATGGATTTGACCCTATGGTGCAACTCTTGTTTGAGTCAAACCGTTTTAGGTTTGAGACTTTTACTCAAAGGATTATCCGATCTTTGTTGCATGTGACTATATTCATGAGGTGGTTAGCTGAAATTGGTGGGAGTTTTCAGCAGCTGATGGCAGGGTGAGGTCGGGAACCTAGGAGAGCCTAAGAAGTGCTTCAGTGGGCTTAGTTTCGTTGTTTAGCAATCATTTGGGGTATCTGTTTTATTAGATTGTCTATAGTGATTAGACATAGCATGGAGATTGCGACTAACATTCATGAGTACTTGAAATGGTGATTTAAGTATTGGAATAACCCACGATCAGAGAGATTACTTCATGGATTCTATCGTGGGTAATTTTGAGATGATATATCTTTTATTCTTAAAATGAAGTGACATTAAGTTCTTTGCATACAAGTTGGTTATATTTTGGTCATGCTCTAACACTATCCATAATTGGTGGTCATAACGAGTGAGTCCATGCATAATTTAATGAGTTGAGGAAAATTGTGTAGTCAAAGTTTATTTGTTCCTCCTCCCTTAATAAGATAGGCAATATCCTTAGGCCCCTCGATGATTTCGTGTTGATATCTTATGTTCCTGTTAGGGTCTGGACTTAATTGACATGTTCAATTTGTAGTCTTTTTTATCATCATAAATCGGAAATCAAGAAACATAATGTTGAACTGTTAGGTTGACTCATAATCCATGACTAAGTTCACAATGATATCTTGAAGAAATAGAGGAATAACTGATCACTTATCTAAAGGTTGATATTTGATAATATCATATTTCAACAGTTGATGTGGAAGGCATGCTTTGTTGTTATTCGAATATTATTTGACCAATAACAATTGATGAATTGTCCAAGTGGGAGACTGTTGGAAATCTGTGTCCAATGTCATAACTAAATTGGTATAACTTTAGGAATAACAACAAAGTCCTTTTTAGGATTCCCTTAAGAGGTAAAATAGACAGAATGGATTTAGTAGGTTGAGATAACTAGTTAATTGATTTATTACATGGGATTTCTGTAGTATTCATGAGTACTCTGAAATAGGAATTTAAGTATTGGATAAACCCACGCTAGGAAATAACATCATGGATTTTATCATGAGTAATTCTAAGATGATAATATCTTTTATTCTTCAAACGGATATATATATATATATATATATATATATATATATATATATAAAAGTCATATTTTGCAAATCAGTTTTGCATTGGTTTACTCCAACATATCTCGTAACTAGGTCTTATATTATGTAATTCCATGCATGATTTGGTGAGTAAAATGAATGATTATATAGTAAAAGTTTATTCATTTATTTTGTATTAACAAGAAAAGAGATAATTTTGGGGCACTCATTGACTTGAGTTGATCTATAAGAACCAGGCCAAGTTCGGACTGAATTGATGTGTTCAATTTTGTAGTATGATTTTTATTAGAAATCGGGAAATCAGGAAACAAAAAAATGAACATGAGTTTGATCATTTAATCCATGACTCTACTCATATGATATCTTGTAGAATGAATGTATAGTTGATCACTAATCTTAGGGCCAACATTTGATTTGAATAAGAGTTCAACAGCGGCTTTAGAAATCACACTTTGCTGTTTAGTTCAAGGTTGTACTTGAAATTGTAGTTATAGACTTATCCAAATCGAAGGCTATTGGATTACGGTGTCTAAGCTCATAACAAAATTGGTGTATTCTTGTATTTATAGCAAAGCCTTTTTGGGTTGCCCTTATAACTAGTAGTTGGGTAGAATGATATTTGTGGAGATAGGATAAGTTTATTAGTTAATTATAGGTTAATAAATAATTTTTGAATCATATTTTTGGGACGTTACTTGATCTTTGATGGTTTTGAGGATAGGGTAGGAGCCCCAGTACGGAGGAGCCGAGTATTGCAGCGTCAATCAGGGGAGTCTAGGGTTCCATCAGGTGTTATTGCGGGTATGATATCTTTTTCTTTATTCTTGGTTATTATCAGAATTTTTAGTGCTTTGAAATTTTGCTTTGGTTTGGGTAAGCATTATCTCTGGTTCGGCTCTCTGCTACTGTTTGGGTTTTATCATCAAGGATTGTTATATGCTTTTCTGCATGCCTAAAGTCTTTAGTGAGTCGTATCTTGCTGAGCGGATTTCAATTTGTTCAATTGTTGTTCCTATTCGTCGGTGGGGTCAGTTTAGGGGTATCAATTGGAAGGTTTACGATCAAATTAGCTGGATAGTTCTCCAATGAACTCATATTTTTTGAGACAATAAATAATAGATCGAAAGATTCTAAAAAACAATATGAATCAAAATAATAATGCAATGATCGAAGTTGTGCTGAATGATTATAAATCAATTCCTTAGAAGAGCTCGATGAGAACTTCTCTGTAAAGGCGATGTAGGCCAAATACAATCGATAACCCTAATACGGTGCATGCATGCACTATAAATAGTCTAACCCTAGAATCATTATTAACTAGGTGGATAGGCCCAACCCATTTCAAAACGGACTATTCTAGCATACAACACAATTAAGACAACATAAAATATCCCAACAATCTCCCCATTTGTGTCAATTAAGGAAGGAAATTCTTCATTGTTTTTGGCGCTTCTCAACCTTGAATAGTTTCGACATTAGACCAAGGAAGGTGTTGCGAACCTGAATGTACCATTTGATCATGTCTACAAAGCATTTCTTGGCAACAACATCGTTTGCGTTGTACTTTTCTGTTATTCCCAAAACATAGTTTAGACATGATGTAGAATAAAGATGCTTGTCTGGTAAGTAGACACCTCTAAACGTTCGTACCATCTCAATCACGTTGTTTAAACGCCACACTCCAATTATCTTTCTCAATTTTTCCCGGGCTCATCTTGTTGATGTCATTTGGAGCTTCTTTAGGCAGCACATTAGGTTTCTTTCGGAGCACAGCCACAATCTCTACATCCATATTCCCAACTTCTTGAATGTAGGAGATCAACATCCTTTTTAGATGCGCCAAAATAGGTTCGATTTGAATGGTTTTGAGCATTCTAACACTCCTAAGGTGTACATGCAACCCTAGAAAACTTGGGTCTATGTTTTACTAAGATACATGCAAATTTGATTTTCCAAGGTTCTTAACCTAACTAGCATGGCATGAGGAACTTTGAAGCATAAAAGCTAGTAGAAGAACATACCTTTCTTGTTGCTTGGAATCCTTGAGAACCTTATGAGCCTAGCACCTCAAGTGTGATGCCTCAAATGTTTCACACGACACCACAACTCTTGGAATAACTTTGAAAGAAGTACACTATCACTCAAAATCGGCTAGCCTCTTTTTCTACACATAGTGCCAATTTTGATAGCCCATGGGGTCCTTTTATAGTTTTGTCACTAGTAGGGTTACATCATATAAACCCTAATTGAAAAGGCTTTTCATATTCCATGATCCATGGGTTTATAACCTCCATGGACTATCCATGGAGCACCTTATGGGTTTTAGCCCAATTCAATAAACCATGGATCATTAGCTCACTAAAAAAGAATGAATGATTTACACAATCAACCCCATATATTTAATTAGTCTCCTTTTGATCACCAAATTAATTCTAAATTAATTCTTCATCAATACTAATTAAGTAATATGATTAATATATTAGAACTTATAATATATTAATAAACCTTAAGTGTCCTTTCACTCATTTAGTCTATCCAAGTGTTGCAATGCCATGCAACCCAAATGGACCATGTCAACCGGGTCAAGTACATCCCATAAATAGTTATGAACTTAGACACCTAACCCAACAGTCTCCCACTTGGATAATTCAAATAACTATATCTACAAGAATGAATTCAGGAACCGATCAGCAATCGTAACTCTTTCAAAGTCTCGTGGAACTGAGATGATGATGATACGCCATTTAAGATAAGTGATCATATAATCCTCTGTTCTTGATATCATCCGGACCAATACATGGAACAATGTCTTACTTACTGTCCACTAGTTTGTTTCCCAATTTCCAATTTGTTTGACATAGAACTTAATCGAACAGATAAACTTCGACCAATATGCTTGTTCTACTACTTGTTGAATCATACACAAAGGCACATTTTATGACATCGAGTTACCAATGCATTTTCGTATAATCAAGGAATAACCAACTCATAGGCAACAACTCATATCTCTAGGTTTGAAGAATTATATGATATTACAGTCTCACGATCACTCAAGATAAATTCCATGAAGTGATACAAGTGACCATGGGTTGAATCCATTACTCAGAACTTATGAGCACTCATGAATGTTGTAGCAACTCTTGCTATGTCCAACACTATAGACATATATAAACCAACTTCATGACAGTCTTGCCTTAATACCTACTTCCAACGTATTATCGACTGTGGATGGTTTGAATAACTTAGTCATTCGGGGAGAATGACCTAGTTATTCTGGAAGTCAAAACATGCAAAGTGAAACATAAGAATAATCGAATCCAATATTGTCTCAGAACTTATGAATATAAATAGAACACCTTTTATTTATCACCATACTGATTACACATTATTCATTGCATAATGTTTGAAATCATCAACTTTATAGTTGAATCAAAACAATAGTCATGCCATGCTGTAAGCATGCACACTATGTTTATCCAAACTATAGTTATGCCATACACCAAGTATGCACACTATGTTTTCAATGATCCTTACTTTGTGGAATAGATCAATTGAACATAATTTCAATGATTCTCATTTTACAATCCCAAATCCTTATCGTAAATGTAAGAATTCTACATTCCTACCATTTACCAAAATCTGTTAGATTCTAAACTTATATGCATTGATCTTCTTGTAATGACTATGCACAAAGTCACAAAGACTTGTCAACAGACATTATAGAGTATTCTAATGGAGATCAATTCCATGGAAGCGAAGTCTCAAATTCAAAGTACATTGCTTTGAACATCCTTCTTACATTAAGTTTCCTAATCTTACACAGATTTAATGAATAACTTCCACCTATGGGAACATTTCCACATTCCCATTTTGACTATCACTTTTGAACAAGAGTTTCCTCTTTTCAGAATATGTCAACATGGTCCTCTCCAAAAGTTTGCACCATACTTCCAGCTGTCTCTGAGCAACCAATCTTTGGTAAACCTTACATTGTCCTCGACAATTGCTTAATCACTTTAGTCATATCCAGTTCTAGTACTTTTCCATCTTTAATGTCATAGGCATTTGGAAGAATCAGGAACATATGAATATTATAGAACATTCAATCGATCCTATATCCGAAGTATATAGGACACGATTCATGATGCCTCACATAAAGACATGATACTAGACCAGTCTTTTGCTATAATATTTCTATTTTTATTTGCAATGTTCTCATAATTCAGATTATGAAAAGGGATGTTGTAATCATAATTGAATTTTAGAACGCAAATAATGTTCCCATATCTAGCATTTCCTTATGTTGAACCATTCCAACATAACATTCATATATATATATATATATATATATATATATATATATATATATATATATATATATATATATATATATATATATATATATATATATATATAAAGTTGACTAAATTTGACTAAAATCTCATGATCTAAGCTTTTAGATTTGAAAAGAAGTATAATTTCCTCTCCCTTAATTATAACAAAAGAACTTTTTCCCAATTGAAACTTTTGTTTTCTATAATTAACAT
This sequence comes from Lactuca sativa, assembly GCF_002870075.4. NCBI lineage: Eukaryota > Viridiplantae > Streptophyta > Magnoliopsida > Asterales > Asteraceae > Lactuca > Lactuca sativa. Next base: position 251,529,516 of record NC_056630.2, read on the forward strand.
TGCTAGCTTGCAACACTTATTATAATTATCATGCTCCCACTAACATGATGATTATTAGCATAACACTTATGCTCCCACTAGCTTTGACGTATACTCAGAAATCAGTTGGACTTTTAGAAATCAATACTTTATTGACTTTCTTATCAAAGTTCAGATTTCTGATACGAGATGCTTTGATAAAATTTTATCAAAATCATACACCTTTCCTTAGATATCACACATGTGTGTCTAAACAATTTAAGAACTATGAAAAGGGATGTCGTAATCATAGTCTCAATTGTTTAGACCTTTTCTATTCCTCACAAGTCCATGTTAGTGTGCCGGTTAACCACACACGCTCCACTAACGACTTTGAGAATGCAAATATCACAATTGCTATCTACTTAAAACCACTTAGTGAAAGCATATCCTCATCATCATTTTCATGAATCAGAGAGAAACCTTATGACACTTAGATTTTATGGTGTAGGTGTTCTGTAACAGCCCGGAATCTCAGGTATTGTTAAATTATGTTTTTGGGGGTGATTTAAGAGGGGACTCGGCGAGTTGGAGCCTAGACTCGCCGAGTAGGATCGAAGACTTGGTCGCGGGTTCGCGACTGGACTCGACGAGTCCAGATATGGACTCGGCGAGTCGACGTTGTTCAGCAGAAACCCTAACCGTTCGGTTTTGGATCGTATATAACGCCTCTTAGGCCGTCATTTTCCGTCTTTTGGTCGATTGAGAAGAACCCTAATCGTTGTGGACGTCCAGAGCAGGAGAGAAAGCCATTGGAACTTGGAGGAACTTGTTAGGCAAGAAGAAGAGGAATTTGGCCAAAGGAATATCAAGGAGGATCGAGTCCTGAGGTTTGGGGGACACAGAGAGTGCGTTTTCAGGTAATACTTGGACCAATTCTGTTATTTTGATGTGTATGCGAAATTAGGGTTTATGAAACCCATTTAGTGATTAGATGGGTTATTATGTTATTACCCAAACGTTTATACCCCAGTAATAAGATGTTTAGAAGTCCAGAAAGTCCCATGATTGTATATCTCGGGACCATACGTAATTTAGAAAGCAGTTGCTCGTCTGCATGGCATGGACTCGCCGAGTTGTTCTTCAGACTCGGCGAGTAGCTTGAAGATTTACTGGGACTCGCCGAGTTGTTCTTCAGACTCGGCGAGTGGAGTCGGGGTGGCCCCGCGATTCTTCCAGGAGTAACTCGTCGGGTCGAGGAGGATACTCGACGAGTAGATAAGGAATCTCAGAAAGTTGGAGGACGTCTAGACTCGCCGAGTCGCCATGGCACTCGCCGAGTCCGGTCGAGTTGACCGTTGACCGTTGACCAGAGTTGACCTAAGTCTGACTTCTTAGGGATAGTCACACTTAGAAGATATAAGTGTTAATGAGATATGTGATGTTATAGGGAGGTTGTAGCTCGTCGGTTGTGCACGAGTCATTTCGGGAAGTGCTAGCGTTCAGCTTTTACGAGGTGAGTCTTCTCACTATACTGTACCCGGAAGGGTTTGACTGTGTGACCGGAAGGTCAGATATGATATGTGATATGTGTGCTATATGTGGTAAGTTATATGTTATATGTGTTATGAATATGTTATGGGCCGGAAGGCGATTATGTTATGGGCCGGAAGGCGTTGTGTTGAGGACCGGAAGGTCAGGGCCTGGAAAGGCGTATGTGTGTAAGTGTATATTGGGGAACTCACTAAGCATTTATGCTTACAGTTGTTGTGTATGTATTTCAGGTATTAGCGAGGACCGTGGGAAGGCGCCGGCGTGATCGATACACACTGAAGACTGCTTTTATGATCTTGGGGTTTTGATTAATTGTATTTGACAGAACACTTAAATTATTTATGCCTTGTTTTGAATGGAAATACTCTATTTTTAAAATGAAAAATTTGTTGAAAATTTGCGTTGTTACATGTTCCTATCCATGTGAATTTGTCAAAACCATAATCACAAGACAAGGTCGGTGATAAATCCAAACTCATATGGACTGAACTTGTGCAGTCTTAACTTCTTGCCAACTGTCAGTACAAGGGCCTGCCATTGCTTCCAAGTTGTTATGCAACCAATTGAGATCTCTCAGAACTCATATGCAAAGCAAACTTTAACTGTAATGGGCATAAAAATAGGAATATGTCAACACGATAGGCTATAAACCTCAAGTTGTGTGCTACAGATAAACTACAGGTTTTATTTTTGATTAGATCTTGAAATTCTTTCAGGATCTTTAAGACTCCCACTGTCCTCTTGACATATAAGACTCTCTTGCCAAATATTCAGGAGATAGTGCATATTCTTTATCAAGAAAAACACTTCACTCAATTGGCCTTAGTTGGTCTTTATTTTATCCAAAACATCACAACTTACTAATTTGAAATATACAAGGGTAGAACACACTTTACTCTTACATTTGAACAAGTGGTATAAACCTTCTTTAAGATATGTCACTCAAGTTACAATCTTGGAGTATGACTCTAAGAATTGTTTGGAACGAAGTATGACTCATCTTCTTGATTTAACCATTTCAACAAATCAAGATTCCTCTTCTTAGTCATAAGAATGCACCAAGATGTCCTTAGAGGACTAATTGTGATATGATTTCTTAATCATTAAGATGATCACAAAACATGATACTAAAGTACTCTCCCATCTTTTCAGATTTGAGAAACGTTTATCTTTCTGCCTGATTTGATTTTTCTCATTCGTTCTACGATACATCGAAACTTTTCCAATGTTTCAAAATTATACTTAAACATGTAAGTATAACCATATTTTCTAAACTTTAGTAAATCATGACGAATAGTCTTATCGACCTTTTGTGGTGGACTTGACTAGTGCACAAGAATGTGTATTCGATCCCTTAGTCCTTCACTTGACTCATATACATGTGAACAAGGAGTTAGTCTTAATTTCCCAAAGATGAATATTCTCATTCATTATACGACTTGCATGTTTCCAAGTTTCTGTCCAATTGAAACTTGGGTGGTAAGAATCTTTCCATATTTGGTAAATTTAGACACTACCACAATGAAAGAATCAAATTCATATTTCCATTATTGCTAGAAACGTACAAACATCAATTTTTCATAAATGCCATTGCAAGGAGATATAATAACATAAAACAAAATTTTATTTATTTATAAAATGCGGAAAAATCTTTTTCCTTACAATGTAACTTTAAATGAAAACTATGCTATTACATATTGTCTCGCAATCTATCATAACTCCTAAGTAGTATCTCAAGAATCCGAACCATGCGATTGAAATCGATCTTCGCGATCAGATTCAACATACTCTTCCTTTAAGTTTCCATCCCATTGCTTGATCCTGCCAAACATCAAAATGTAACTGAGTCACATTTTGTATTAAGAATCATCAATTAGGAATTTAACAGAGTTAGATAGTGGACTTACCTGAAGTAGAGTCAACTTTTTGATTCTTCCTTCTATCAAATCCTTTAGGTAGTTAGGGCAGCTTCGCAACCAATGCCCCTTCTCTCAACAATGAAAACATATAGACTATTTGGGAATGGTACACTAGGCTATCACAGACTTAGCCATTCCCTTTACCTTTTGGTCAACCGGGTTGACCAAGGCCGATCCCTTTCCATTGGTAAGAGAAAGCTTTTCTAGACTTCCAATGTTACCATTGTCAATGTCCATGGAAGTTTGAGAAATAGACCTTCCACCAATATTTGCTTGACCATTGTGCCAAATCAATTCTGATTCAGCAGCAACAAGCAAATAAGAAAAATCTATTAGGTTCATGTCGTGATCTGTCACATAGTAGTCTTTAACAAAGTCACTATATGACTCAGGAAGTAACTAAAGAACCCAATCAACTTGATAGGATGAATTATGGAGAGAAAGGATTTATTATGATTTATTAATATATTATGAGAAAAATATATTAAACGAGAAATCATATTGTTTAATTAATATTAGTCAAGAATTAATTAATAATTAATTTTGTGACTAAAAGAGATTAATTAAACTTAAGGGACTGGAACTGTAATTATAAGATAATTGCATTTGGGCTATGGATTACCTTGGAATAATAGGTTGGACGAATTCTATGGGGAAACCCATTAGAACTTGTCCAAGGGATATTCTAAAAGGGTCCATGGGCTGCTTAGGGCTTAAGCAGTCAAATTAGGGTTTCCTAGTTGAAAACCCTAATAGCCTACATGTATATATTGTACCCTTAAGCCCCAAAAACGGGGAGAAGAGTTCCATTAGGGTTTCCACACGTTTTGGGCGTCCTCTTTTCTCCTTATTCTTCATCCTCTTGCTCTTGGTGTTTGTGAGCCATTAGAGGAGTGACAATTGTGACTCTAAGCTTTCTAAAGTCATTACAAGGAGGATTCAAGATTGTTATTGCTACATAACAATCAAGGTAAGATCTAAAAACCCTTTCACATGTTAATATGATTAACTGTATGCTAGATCTAGGGTTTAGAGTCTTGGATGAATTGCATGTACAATAGAGAAACCTAGATCCAAGCATTAGGGTTTGCATGAGCACATAGGATGTTCTTTTGGCTAAAACCCATCAGTGGTATCAGAGATTTGATTGGTTTCTATTATATTGATGCCTAGTACATTCATTCATGTTGCAAGATCGAGTTTTTGGCCATCTGCTTGACAAACTCGTCGAGTTCCAGTGTGGACTCGTCGAGTAGGGTGAACTCGGCGTGTCCATAAGGGGACTCGGCGAGTTTAGCTGTCAGACAAGCGGATTTTCGGGATTTTTATGCCTTTTGACTTAGGATAATTGCCATAATTGTTTAAAATTAATAAAATTCGAATTTTAATGATTCCTTATGATTATCTTTGTCAAAATAAAAGATTTTGGTCATCTAATTAGATAATTGTTACCTTATTTGATAAATGTTAAATTATTTGAATTATTTGATCATTATCTTGCAAGAATTTGAACTAGATCTAATTAGATAACCACCAATTAATTGTTAATTGCCTTATTTGAATTATGTGATCTAGAATATTCTTGATAAGGTTTGGAAAAAGTTTCAAATCAATCCCTTTAGGTTTTATAGTTTAAATTTGAACTTAAAAGTTTTTGTTTTGCAATTTAAATAAGTTAGACCCTACTGTTTTGAAATGTTTCAAAACTTGCCCTCAAGTTTTGGAATTTAAAAGTTGATTAACAGTTTAATTTAGAAATCTTAAATTCTAAAACCCTAGTATTGTTTTGAAAAGTTCAAATTACACCCTTATGGTTTTATTAATTAATTAAGGTGTATAATTAAAAGAGATTTAATAAACCCATAAAATTTTTGGTTTACATTAAATTAAAAGTATAATTTATTAAATTAGAACACCTAGTATTTTAAAAGTGTAAAATACACCCTATACTATATATAACATTAAAAGTCTAGTATTATATATGTATGAGTAAACAGTTAGTCTTACCGTTAGTAGGCCTCATTCACGAAGGTGGTCTATAAGGGGTGTTTAAGGAAATTGCCTATAAAATGGCGATTGAATGGGTATCCACTCTTACCCATCGCACTCTTGACTAGTGGAGGGTCGTTAGCCGAACGGGTAGGATAGGACAGAAACTTTCCATTATAAGTATAATGAAGTACAAAAGTAACTAAATGCTTTTACAAATTCCCAATCTTAGTTACTTTAGGCAAAAGTGAATTGATGCAATTCCATGAAATTACACTTTGTGTCCTTGCGAAGACGTTAGTGGAGCATGTGTGGTTAACCGGCACACTAAATGGTTCTAAGCAAAGGTAGCAAAGGGTGACTCAATGTTTGTCATAGTTCGGTGGAGCGTGTGTGGTTAACCGGCACATCGAATAGATGACTGTAACATGTGGGGGCACCATGTAAGTTTTCATGGTTAGTCACACCCGCTTTGTGATCCTCGGTATCCCAGCCACAAACTAGAAGGGCATATCGAGATTTAAACATGCCATTGAAAAGTTCAATGAATCTCAAAAGATCTAGGAATTTTCAATAGATTTAAAACTTAAATTTCTTTTTCGTTTTTCATGGTGGAAATTAATGAATCGTCATTCACTTACCTTCAAATATTCTGCAACTAGATTACGGCGTCCCTTTTCTTTGTTGTAGAGTATTGTGTTGGGTCCTAGCCTTAATATCTCATTTGGGTGATTTATTAAGGACTCAATCAATCAATTAACTTGAATTTAATTTTTCTCCCGTTTTGTAGATGTCAAAGTATGACAACTATGGTCTTCCCAAATCCCGTGGAACAAGCTTTTCACATGAAGATGATATTCCACGATTCGATCGAGGAACACGAGATCATGCTTCACTTCCTCCAGCTCCTCCTATTATTCTCTCTTACCCACAAGTTCAAAAGATTGAAAAGTTCAAACTCACTCAAGCCCTTTTGGCAAGTAAACATGAAGAAGGAAAGTCAGTGTGTGCACACATCCTAGAGATGAAGTCACACATTGATAGATTAAGAATGTTGGGTTCTGTTGTCTGTGAGGAGCTGGTTGTTGACTGGGTTCCTCAGTCACTTCCTAACTCATATAGTGAGTTCGTAAGAGAGTACTATATGATGAACCACGACGTAACCATCATTGATCTCACCTATATGATTACTGCTGCTGAATCAGCAATGATTTGGCACAATGGAAAAGCAAAGTTGATTGGTGGATCGGCCTTCCATACCTCTATGGATATAGGCAATGGCAACGAAAGACATGTCATGATCGAAAAGTTTGATCATAAGAGAAAGGCAAAGTCGGAAGTAGTTCTGTGTGCTGTTCCAAAAGAGTCAATTTGCTTTTATTGCCAAGAGAAGGGGCATTGGAGACAAAGCTGCCCTATTTACCTAAGAGATCTAAGGGATGGGAGAGTCAAAACGTATGGCTCTGCTTTAGGTAAAATCCATTAACTAACTCTCTTAAGTTCCTATTCTATATTCTTAATACATGATGTGATAAGATTACATTTCGATGTCTTGTAGGATCAAAGAAAAGAGAGGAAGCTTAAGGGAAGAAGTGAGCAGAATCAATTCGTGAAGAAATGGATTTCGATCGCATTACTTGAAGATTAGAATCTTGAGCTACTACTTGGAGTTAGAATAAGATTGCTAAGAAATATGTATTAACATAGTTTTTCAATTGAATTGCATTGTAAGGACAAATTTTTCGGCAATAAAATAAATTTTGATTTTTTATATTATTTATTTATCCTTGCAATGGCGTGTATGAAAAATTGATGTTTGAAAGTGTGACAACCGTCAAAATTTGATTCGGTTCTAGATTTGACTAGACTTAGTTGCACATATAGGCACTACACGTACTAGACATAGTAACTAGAAGCTAAGTTATAACCTACTAGAAACTTGGAAACAATTAGAATCAATGGATAGTGTACTTAAATTTCACATTGATATGTGAATTTTACTACTACTTAACTGTAGTGACTATCCTTATTCAGGCCACTCTTTGACTCGAACACCTTTTCATGAATCATATACACACATTATGCACTTGACATAGTAGTAGAAATTAGGTCGGACTCTTATAGAAACTTAAGTCAAAGTTGTAGACTACGACTAGTATACTTGATTCCTCAATTTCGCTTGAATCTCGGAATCACTACATAGAATGCCAATAAACCGATAAAAAAATATTACAAACATTATTTCTAACTTGAATAAGAGTTATGAAACTCTAAAATAGTTTGAAGTCTCAAAATTTAATTAATTTTGATATCCAAAGACTTACAAACTCTCAAAAACCCTAAATGCCCTAAAAACTCATATTTATAAACTTTAACCTTAAAAATTTCTATAAAAATAATTATGAAACTTATAATATGATCTTATAATAATAAAAATTATGAGAATGCAATTAAGAAAAATAAAATTTAAGTCATTAGTATTTAACCTTATTTCTATGCAAAAAAATCAAGGTTTTGTGAATGAAAATTAAAATAAGGTGCATATTTTATAAAAACTTGATATTTTTATAAAATAAAGTTATAATTTTAGAAAATTTAAGAGAGGGAGACCCTCTCTCCACTCCAAAGTCGGACTCCCTCCTCCCAAGATGCCTCTCCTCTTCCCAACACAAAATGATTCTTCTTCTCTCTCACACTCCATCTTCCCTCATTTTCTCTCATTTCTCTCTCACACTCTCACACATATTTTCTCTCTTCCTCCCACTATGAACCACGAAATTTTAAAGCCAACATGTCCAAGAACACTCAAGATACTCAAAATCTTCATCATTTAATGGTGTTCATTAAGGTAGAACACCATTTCCTTTCATTTTCCTTCAAGTTTTCATGGATTTTCTTGCATTTCTTTGTTCTTCTACACCATTCTAATGAAAGATCATGAACACATAAACATACACACACAAACTCACGGTTTTGATGATGATGGTAGTAGGATTTCACCCAAAAACAACATGCATGTTGTTAATGGTGAAATCCAAGGACCAAAACCTAAGTCAAAATCAACATAATGCCCTTTTATACAAGTTTTGGGTAAAAATCACCACATGCATCCAAAATTTTCTATCAAAAACAACTTTTGAACATTTCAAACTCATGAATGGTCTTCAAAACAACATGCATGTGATGATCTTCAAGCTTAGATGCTTGATGATCAAAGTTGTTGTTAAAAAGCTTTCAAATATGTTAATGAAAGATTTATTTCCAAATAAATATCTAAAAATCATTTTCTGACCAAATCCGATTTTTCCCAGATTCGCATCATCAAAATAAGATGCTCTGTAAATTTCCAGAATATAATTCATTTTTCTCGAATTATTATAATTAATGCAATAAAATAGGGCAATAAATCATATAAAATACTTCCAGAGGTCTATAAATCCGGAATAAATTCGTGGATGACCCCTATGGTGACTAATGACCTCTCATTAAATTGCATCGATTTATGTTGCTGTTTAGTATGATTTTCGATTTACTTTTTTGTTTGGGTATAATAAATCACAAAACCACTTTAGGGAGTGTGAAAATTGTATCTAACACTTTTCACAGCTCTTAACTGTTGTGTGAGACTAAGAAGAATAATTTTCAGAGTTTTTGATCATGTCTTCCTATTTTTCCCAATTTTTGGTATTTATAATGGCCTAAAAATAGGAAAAATAGTTCTGATTATCCAAAATTCATGAAATTTTACCAGAACATCATTTTGTACAGTAGGAGATTACATACAACTTTTGATGAGTTTTCTCTACTGTATACTTTTTTTCTCCTATTTTCTAAGGTTAAATACACTTAAATACACATAAATACCCAAAACCGGATTATACAATATGAAAACCACTTTTAGTATTTTTCCCAGATTACTTACACTGTAAATGATGTTACAAAAATTTTTGGTAATTTATTTTAACTGTTTATTATTTATTCTTCAATTAATGATTATTTAAGGGGATAAAACAAGGAAAAATAGATTTCCATTGAAAAATATCTTTTATATTTTTCCCAACCTATTTATGTATAATAACATTTAAATAAAAAGTTTGGATACTTTTTGGAAACTGTTTTATATTTATTTCAGTTTTTATTAGGACAAATGCTCAAAAATCATAAAATTGGGTTAAACAGTTTAGAAATCGATTTTTATATTTTTCCCAGATCAATAATGTTTAATAACAGCAATAAAAAACGTTTGGGGCATTTTCTTAACTGATTTCTATTTTTCAATAATTTTTATATATTTAGAGAATTAAATATATGAAAAATGGTTATGCATATCCATAATCAATGAAAAATTATCTAGTAGTCGTTTAACACATTTAGAACCAAAATATGAAGTTTGGTAATTTTTATTAACTGTTTAGTATTTTTCATAATTTTATGGTTATTCAAGAAACTAAAGTGGTGAAAAATAGTTAGACAAATCAAAAATTCAAGAAACTTTTTCTTGAGGTCTTTGAATTCAATTAAAACTAAAATGCAAAGTTTGGAAAATTTTAGAACTAAATTGATTTAGTTTTGAATATTTAATCATTGGAACACCTCTAAAATGTTAAATATTAATATTTCAATAATGGAAATTTTCCGCTTAAATTGTTATATAACAATTGATTCTTTGAAACTTAATTTCCACAGAAAAATATTTATAATTTATCAATATTCAATTGTGACTCAGTATTGGCATAATTCTATTGTAGTAGTAAGTATACTAGTGTTACATTTCGATTAGAGACTCACTAGTGAATACCAATATAGTAGGAATCGGTAGTGGTGCACGTGGAACATAGTCAAGACACCATTTGCATCATCTAAATGTATTGTGAGTATTCACCACTCCCCTAATTTCGGTTTTTAAATGTTTTGGGGTGGAAAAGCATGTCCGAAAAACTATTTATGTTCGTTGTATTTAATTGACTCGTATAAACTTGATTACTATATTTTGCATAATGTGAGTATTCACGTACTCCCCTATTTTCGGTTTTCAAGTTTTGGGGTGGAAAAGCATGTCCAGAAAAACTATTATTTGCATGTTGTATTTAAATTGATTTGTATCAAACATGATTGCTATTGTATTGCTATGTCTCTCTATGTAAGTCTACGCAACACGAAACATGAGAACTTATCGTACTAAGGCCCTTCCCTTATCTCTAACCATTAACTTTTTGAGCCAATGGTCATTATGGATAGCGCTATTAGGAATTGACAACTCCTCACTCGCCATATTGTTGGAGTGCATGATACCATATTCATCTATGGAACGATAAGCATAGATCTCGATAGGGCTTCAGTCATAGGTTTGGTTGAGACTCATTGTTTGCTCATACACATACAAACTCGTTTCTCGTTACAGCAATAAACTTGTTATCAATAATAGCAATCAACTGGTTTCTCATTATAGCAATGAACTCTATTTCTCATTACAACAACGAACTTTTACTAGTGGAAACTTATATACATGTTTTAGCAATGAAATTGTTTGCTCCTTGTAGCAACGAAATTGACAGCTCATTTTAGCAATGAAACTTGTTTACTCGTTTGAGTAACGAACTTTATCTTCCATGAGAATATGAATGTTGCATCTTATTCAGGCAATATACTTTATCTCTCATGATGACAAAGAACTTTGCTTTTACAAACTTATTTACTCATTTTAACAATATACTTGTATTATTGCAAACTATTATCAAAACTTTGATTTCAACCCATGTAACCAAGATTATTTTGTTTATTTGTGAGTACTCACCAACGATTTTATAGTTGACACTCATTTTACATGCTTTTTCAGGAATTATCGAGTAAGTGGCACTTAGGGACACTTCACTGTTAGGAACATTTGCATGTGTTGTATTCCAATTTTCATTGTAATTTCTTTTCAAAGCATTTCAAACCCATTGTAAAATTGTAATGATTTTTAATACTATGGTTGTTGTTGTCTTTTAACTTTTGCTATGAAACCCTTTGTACTGCCACGCCCTGTGTTTCCGCTTTAGCAGGGTGTGACAGAAAGTTTCTATTATTAGCTATAATGGATTTGATTCTTAATTATGTTATTTGTGGAAAGGTCAAGAATTTACAAAATAGGGAAAGTTTTCATTTCCCACGTTTCAATTGGATAGAAACTTGGAATCATACAACAAGTATTGCATGATGAATGAGAAGTTTCATATTTGGAAATTAGATTAATTCGTTGACAAAGTGTCAAGTGAAGGACTAGGAGATCAAGTACACAAGGTTGTGTGTTGATCAAGTCCACCACAAGAGTGACAAAGATATTCGTCATGATTTACTAAAGGTTTAGTGGATATGATTATACTTATAAGATTAAGTGTAATTCCGAGTAGATTTGAAAGAGTTTAAATCAATAGCAGAACGAATAAGAGAATCAAGTAGGCAGAAAAATAAAAGTTTCTCTATTCTAAGAAGAAGGGAGAGTACCTTTATTATGTTTTATGATAGGTCTTAATGATTAAGAACCATATCTCAGTTGATCCTCTAAGTGATTCTTAGTGCAATTGTATGTCTGAGAAGAGGAATCAAGAATTGAAGAAATGGTTAAATCAAGAAGTCAATCATACTTCGTTCCAAAAACAAGTCTTAGAGTTAAGATTGTGACAATGAGTGACAAGTCTTAAGAAGGTTTATAACATTCACCAAATGTGGAATTTGAAAAGGGGTTTTCTTATTACTGCACATTTGAAATTGGAAAGTTGTGATGTCTTAGGTAAGACAAAGACCAACAAGGACCAATTTTGTGAAATGTTTAGTCTTGATAAAAGCTACACAAACTCTTGAATATTTGTTTGTTGAAGAAATGTTGATTGACAAGAGAATCTTATATGTCAAGGAGTCAGTGGGAGTCTTAATGATCTTGAAAAGTTTCAAGAACTAATCAAGAATAAACCTTATCGGTCATCACTAGCACACGAATTGAGGTTTACAACCTATCATGTTGACACTATCTTGTTGCTGTGTCATTCCAATTGAGTTAAATATGCATGTGAGTTCTATGAGTTCTCATTTGAATGCATAAAAGGCAAGGACCTTGATCAATGAAAAGTACATTGATAAGAAAGGATGAGCTGCTTAACTACTTGGAAGACATGGTGGGCACTCATGTTACCATAAGGCAAGAAATCAAGATTAAGAAATTTCGGTCCATAAAAGTTTGGATTTGTCACAACTTTGGTTTTGACAATTCGCATGGATAGGAACACATACACCATTAAAATCTAAGTGTCATAAGATTTCCTCCTTCATGAAGATGACTGTGAGGAAATTCTTTCACTAAGAGAGATTTTAAGAAGATAGTGATTGTGAAATTGTATTCTTGAATTCAATTATGGTTACGGTATCCCTTTCCATAATTCGAATTGTGAGATTTGGCAATTAGTCTGAATTGTTTAGACACACATATGAGCTATCTAAGGCAAAGGTGTATAAGTTTAAGAAGCTTAGATAAAGGATTGTCATGTCAAAGCTAGTGGGAGCATAAGTGTTATGCTTATTTGATAATAATCATCATGATAGTGGGAGCATAAATGTTGTGCTTGTATGATTATTAAAACAAGTATTGCAAGTTAGCAATATTAATTATAGAAAATAAGAGTTATCTTTTGCAAAGTCGTAAGGGTTGAATAGTTGTTTTGCTATAATTAAGGGAGAGAATATTATGCTTCATTTCAAATCTAAAGGCTTAGGTTGTGGAATGTTAAAAAATTTAGTCAAGGATACATAGTGTGTTCTCAAATTTCGATTATGATTATGGCATAGTTTGAATTGTGAGAACGTGGCACATAAAATATTATGGCAGAAGATTGATAAAGTATCAGATCTTTATGTAAGACATTATGCATCGTGTCCCATACGCTTCGGGTATAGGATCGGTTGCAAATGCTATAATATTTGAACATTCTAAAATTTTCCAAATGCCTAGCACATTAAGAGGGAAAAAGGACAAGAATCGGTTTTGACTAAGATAATTAAACAACTATCAAAGGACGATCCAAAGCTCGCTGAGGATTGGTCGCTTGTGAGTAGTTGGAAGTATGGTATTGGATGGACCATATCGACATTATTATGAATAGATAAGATTCTATTAAGAATGAATTGTCATATGGCAAATATGGAAATGTTTCCATATTGGGAGTTGGATATTGAGAATCTATATCTAGATTAGAAACTTTTATGCAAGAAGGATGTTCAAAGGAATGTACTTTGAATGAGAGACATCATATCTATAGAATTGCTTCTGATAGAGAATGGCCAAGTCTTGATGATTTGAGCTATGAATTTACGAAAGGATCATTGCATAAAATGTTAGAATCTAGCATATTCTATAAGTGGCAAGAATTTGATATTCTTATACTTATGATAAGGATTGGGAGTTGTGAAATGAGTATGATTGGAAATGTGTTCATTTGATCTATTTCATAAACTAAGGACATTAGGTAAACATTGTGTGCATGCTAAGAGCATGGGATAATTGTTGTTATAATTCATCTAAGAAGTTGATTACCCGAGACAACAAATAATGAGTAATCAATACGGTGATTAAATAAAATGTTTTATTTATACCCAGAGTTTGGGGCCATATGGGATTAGTATTATTGTGTTTCACTTTGCATGTTTTGACTTCCTGAATAATTAAATTGATTCAGAACAATCAAATTATTCGAACGGACCACAGTCGTTCATATGTTGGAAGTAGGTATGAATGAAGACTGTCATGAATTGGTGTGTGGATTGACTAAAGTGTACTAGACATAAGCAAATGTTTGCTGCAACGTTCATGAGTGCTTATGAATATGAGTTTGAGCATTGGATTAAACCCACGCTCACTTGGATCACTTCATGGATTTTATCACGAGTGATTGGTGAGACGATAACATCTTATATTCTTGAAACCGAGATGTCCGAGTTGTATCTTGCGAGTCAGTTACACATTGATAATATGTAAACGCACCAGTAATTTGGTGTTATAAAACATATTGTTGTGTGTGATTCGATGAGTGATTACAAGCAAGCATTGAATCAAAGTTTATTCATTCCTTATATCCAAAGTAGGATGAAAGCGATATCTTTGGGCCCCTCGATGATTTAGTGATGACGCCTAAGCGCTTGGCCAAGCCGAGACTAATTTGATGTGTTCAAATGTAGTCTGTTGTCAGTCGTCATAAATCGTTAATCGGGAAACAACATATAGACTGAGAGAATGATTTCAATCCATGTCTCAAGTCTATACGATATCTAGAATGGAAGAATATATGATCCCTTATCTAAAGGACGTGTATCTGATAAGATCAGAGTTGATAGCGGCTTTTGAAAGCTACGATTGCAGATCAGGATCTGAAGTCATACACAGAATAGTTATTAGACTTATCCAAGTGGGAGACTAGTTGATTAGTGTCTAAGTCTAGAACTATTTTGGTATGTACTTAACCCGATGGTGCATGGTCCTTTTGGGATGCCTTCAGCAAAGCAACTTGATAGGATGAATTATGGAGAGAAAGGATTAATTACGATTTATTAATATATTATGAGAATAATATATTAAAGGAGAAATCATATTGTTTAATTAATATTAGTCAATAATTAATTGATAATTAATTTTGTGACTAAAATAGATTAATTAAACTTAAGGGACTGGAACTGTAATTATAAGGTAATTGCATTTGGGCAATGGATTACCTTGGAATAATAGGTTGGACGAATTCTATGGGGAAACCCATTAGAAATCGTCCAAGGGATATTCTAAAAGGGTCCATGGGCTGCTTAGGGCTTAAGCAGTCAAATTAGGGTTTTCTAGTTGAAAACCCTAATAGCCTACATGTATATATAATACCCTTAAGACCCAAAAACGGGGAGAAGAGTTCTATTAGGGTTTCCACACGTTTTGGGCAGCCTCCTTTCTCCTTATTCTTCATCCTCTTGCTCTTGGTGTTTGTGAGCCATTATAGGAGTGACAATTGTGACTCTAAGCTTTCTAAAGTCATTACAAGGAGGATACAAGATTGTTATTGCTACATAACAATCAAGGTAAGATCTAAAAACCCTTTCACATGTTAATATGATTAATTGTATGCTAGATCTAGGGTTTAGAGTCTTGGATGACTTGCATGTACAATAGAGAAACCTAGATCCAAGCATTAGGGTTTGCATGAGCACATAGGATGTTCTTTTGGCTAAAACCCATCAGAAATAACACATGGACTCGTCTAGTCCCCCCATGGACTCGGTGAGTTCACTTAGCAGAATGCAGAAATCTTGAGTTTTTTCGACAATTTGCATCAAGTATCAAGAAAACAAGCCTAGGCTCTGATACCACTGAAGAGTTTTGAGCATTCTAACACTCCTAAGGTGTACATGCAACCCTAGAAACCTTGGATCTATGTTTTACTAAGATACATTCAAATTTGATTTTCCAAGGTTCTTAACCTAACTAGCATGGCATGAGGAACTTTGAAATATAAAAGCTAGTAGAGGAACATACCTTTCTTGTTGCTTGGATTCCTTGAGAACCTTGTGAGCCTAGCATCTCAAGTGTAATACCTAAAATGTTTCACACAACACCACAACTCTTGGAATAAATTTAAGAGAAGTACACTATCACTCAAAATCGGTTAGCCCTCTTTTTCTACACATAGTGCTGATTTTGATCACCAAATTAATTCTAAATTAATTCTTCATCAATACTAATTAAGTAATATGATTAATATATTAGAACTTATAATATATTAATAAACCTTATGTGTCCTTTCACTCATTTAGTCTATCCAAGTGTTGCAATGCCATGCAACCCAAATGGACCATGCCAACCAGGTCAATTACATCCCAGAAATAGTTATGAACTTAGACACCTAATCCAACACGAATTTCTATTCATCCTTTAACAAGAGATGGAACAGAGAAATCCAGTCAAATAGGTTATGGCACGACAAGTCTGTGAGAGTAAATTCAAAAACTGAACTATTTGCTCCACGGACAACTTTAAATCAAGCATTGATAAAGCTCTCCGTTTCAATCGGCCCGAAGAATTTCACAATTGTAATTTTATTTGAACTCCAAGTTTGATACTGAGGCTTCCCGTGCTTGAGGTGGCAAGAGAAAAGTGAATGGTCGTCGTCATAGTATGTAATGGGAGCTTTCTCAGTCTTTTCAAAAATGCAAAACAGGAAGGACTTCGGAGTTATTGGAAGGTCAAGTTGCGAATTTGAAGTGTTCTCCAAGTAAAAAAAAACAACAGGCTCCAACCAATAAACATTTGGATTGTCAACAGCTACGTTTAGAATCTGCTCCAAGGTCCAAAGAAGGAAAAGGGTATTCTGAGTCTCGAGGGTAACCTGTGCCTCACGAGCCTACCTTTCCCAAGCATTAGCTTCTTTGGCAATTCATAGATTCTCATCAATCTCTTGGTCACATTTCTTTCTTTTAAGCTTAGCCCCTTCTGATAGTTCTTCTTCTTCTTCTTCATCATCTTCATCAATCATATTTTCTTTTCCTTTTGATCCAAAAGCTTCATTACCCTTCGGATCATGTACTTTGAGCTTGTGTTCATGCTCACCAGAATCATCAACTAGTTTCTTGGGTTTTGCAGTAGATGGTCTCTTCGCTTCTCCCGCTTGTTTGAGAATAGAACTAGATTCCGAAAAACCCTCTTTCCGATTTAGCATGGAAAAGACGGGTTTGAGTTTGTCAGCCAGATGTTGTCATACTAAAACCATGAGCAAAGAATCACGAGTTTCAACAAGATTCAGAAAATATTGATTAACATCGCCAACATAGCTTTTTATCACAACCTTTTTAGACTTGAGCTCATCAATCTATTGGTTTGCATTTGCAAGTTGGCTAGAAAGAACCTTTGCTTTTTTATTTTTTGTAGCGAGCTTATCCATGATTTTATTTTCCATTGCAAGATCGGTCTATAGCTTTTCAATGTTAGAAAAAATGGTGGAATTTATCTCTGTGTTATCGTCTTTCAGCTCTGAACGAACTTTGGAGAGAGCCTCTTTTTTAGTGTGAAGAGTAGAGCCAAGATTTGTGATCACCTTATTCGCAGCTGCGGTGTTTTTATCGGAAGAGCTCCGAAAATCCTCCATGGATTGATTAACATCAACAAGTAGTTTTTTGAATTTTGCGGTCGATTCACGAACAGTCTTCTAAGAACTTTCAACTGCTTTAATGGAAGCATCAAGGCTTTTGGCATGCTCCTTGGTGAAAGTCTCGATTAGCGCTTTGACAGACTTGTAGGAGTATTCATTGCTTGACGATATTTTAGAAGACTCAAGCGGAGTATCCATCTTGGCATTTAGGGCCTCATACATCCCTTTCGTCATTGGAGCGTCATCTTCATCACTCTCACGTTGAACATTGAATGAGCTGTTGTGGAAATCTTGGAAATCATCTCGATCATCACCAAACATAGTATCAGGATCAACATGGCGTAATGGTGAGATTGGAGTGAAGGTAGGATCATAAAGTTGATGGGTTTTGAGCATTCTAACACTTCCTAAGTGTACATGCAACCCTAATAACCTTGGATCTATGTTTTGTTGGATAAGGTGTCTAAGTCCATAACTTATTTGGTATATACTTGACCCGACCGGCATGGTCCATTTGGGTTGCATCTCATCCAAACTATTATGGATAATTTTATGAGAGTTATACACATATGTTTATTAATATATTATGAGTTATAATATGAAGTTACGTTATTTAATTAGTTTTAGTCTTAAATTAATTATGGATTAATTTAGAGATTAAAAGGAATACTAATTAAATTATGGGCTATTTGTTTTATATAGTGTGGGCTAATACTCATTTGTTAATGGGCTAGGCTTATGTGGAAGTCCATGGATGATCCATGGAGCTTTTAACCCATGGATCCTTGGAATAGGAAAAGACATGGGTTATTAGGGTTTCACCCTAACCATGCATACTATATAAGCATGCTTATGGAGCATGAAAGATAACCTAAGATAGCCTAAGAGAAAGCTAGTGTTCTAGTGTGTGTGTGCATGTGTGTGGCCGAAAATACAAGAGTGTGTATACTCTCTCAAAGTTTTCCAAGAGTTTGTGGTGTTTGTGATTCCATTTGAGGCATTCACACTATTGGTGCTTGGCCCTCAAACTCCTAAGAACCCAACACAACAAAAGGTATGTAATCTCTTCTAACTCTTTTATGTTGAAATGTTCCCCATGCCATGTTAGATAGGTTATAAACCTTGGAAAATTATTATTTTGCATGTATTTAGACAAACATAGATCCAAGGTTTATTAGGGTTGCATGCACACTTAGGAAGTGTTAGATTGCTCAAAACCCAACAGTGGTATCAGAGCCTAGGCTTGCTTGTTTGATACTTGATGCAAAATAGTGAAAAAAGTCGAAATCGTTGCTGTCTGCATGCTAGACTCGCCGAGTCCATTGGGGGGACTCGCCGAGTCCAAGGCAAACTTCAACCTACTCGACGAGTCCGTTCGTGCACTCGGCGAGTAGGATCGAAAGAATGCAGAATCTCGACTTTTGCTGCTGGAAATGGACTGGAAACATTACCCTAAATTGTTTTGGTGTTGTAAAACTTATTTTAGTTGGTGTAATGGTTGTTCTAATCCATTTACAATAGCATATATCAAAAATCCATGATTTTATGTGTTCATATAATTCTTGAATTTTTGATGATCATGTTCATGTTCTTATGAATTTAGGAAATGATAGGAATTATTTGCTGAATTGTTTAGAATTAATTCTTAATCATTTATGTGTTTTAATGGAGTCCATAATTTGTCCTCAAGTTATGGATTACCAAAGGTCACTTTCATTGAACACACACTTAAAACACATAAGTTACATGAAAATGAAGAGTCTTCATTTTTATGAACCTTTAATTCATAAGTTATGAAATGAAGAGTTTTGCAAAGTTACAAAACTTGTCCTCAAGTTTTGGAATTTGTAAAGTTTCACACACTTTAATAAACTTTAATTCCAAACCTTAGAGTTTTAATAGTTAAAATTCAACCCTTATACTATTTATAACATTAATGGTTAATTATTATATATATGTATAAGAATAAGTCGTTTTACCGTTAGTAGGCCTCATTCACGAAGCCGGTCTATAAGGTGGGTATAAGGTTGTTGCCTATAAAATGGCGACTTAATGGGTGTATACTCTCACCCACCGCTTGCTTGATCGGTGGAGGGTCGTTAGCCGAACGGGTAGAACAACGACTTTAAATCCTCATTAAAAGTATAATGAATATTATAAAATAACTAAACTCTTTTAATTCCCAATCTTAGTTATTTTAGGAAAATGTGAACATGGTGCTAATCCATGGAATTCACACTTTGTACCTTACCAAGTCGTTAGTGGAGCGTGTGTGGTTAACCGGCACACTAATTAGACTAGTAAGGATCACGAAGGGTAACTTAATGTTGTCATAGATCAATGGAGCGTGTGTGGTTAACCGGCACATTGATTAGGTGATAATATTAGGAGTACCAAGTGAGTTAGCATGGTTATTCACACCTTGTTTTGTGATCCTCGGCATCCCAGTCACAAAACTTGAAGGGCACAATCGAGATTGAAACATGCCATTGAAAAGTTCAATGAATCTCAAAAGAATCTAGGAATTTCAAATCCAATTAAACCTAATTAATCATTTCGTTTTCATGGTGGAAATTGGTGAATCGTCATTCGCCTACCTTTCAAATATATTATTACTTAGATTACGGCATCCCTCTTCTAAGTGTAATATATTGTGATTGGATCCTAGCCTTAATATTACATTTGGGTGTCTTATTAAGGATCCTAAATATCTAATCTAAACTTACTTTCTTCTTTCAGATGTCTTCCAACACTAATGCTTCAGGCTCTAACCCAACTGGTTCTTTCTCTCTCATGAATCTTTGTGGGAGGGTCATCTTTGATGGTTCCAACTTCATGGATTGGATTAGGAACATCAGGATGGTTACTCGTTACGAGGACAAGGAATATGTCCTCGATAAGGAGTTAAAAGAACTTGATGAGTCTACTGCTACTCCTGAGGAGATCGCTGAATTCAGGACTCATGAGAGAGATGCTACTAAGGTGGCATGTATCATGATGGCCACGATGACAGCCGAGCTCCAAAAGTCATATGAAGATTTCTACCCTTTTGAGATGCACCAAGACTTGATGGAAAGGTACCATCAGAGTGCTCGTCAGGAGCGGTATGAAATAATCTCCTCCATAATAACTACCCGCATGAAGGACGGTGAATCCGTCACGGGCCACATGCAAAAGATGCAAAGGTATGTGGACCGTTTGCTGAAGCTGAATGTTAACATCCCCGAGGAGTTAGCAATTGACATCATTTTGCACTCCTTGCCTTCTTGTTATGATCATTTTCGAATGACATATCATATGAACAAGGAGGAAGTTACCCTCAGCAAGCTTCAAGGACTCTTGAAGACCGCTGAAACCGGTCTTAAGGGTAAAGCGGTTGTTACCTCTACTACTCCTACTCCAACTTCTACCCCTGTTTTAGCTATTGGGCAAGGCAAAGGGAAAAAGAGGAAGCACCCTTCGAAGGGTACCAAGGGAAAGTCTCTTGAAGGCTCCTCATCCAAGACTAAGAACGGTTCTGTCACTCCTTCTGCCATTCCAAAGGATGCTGAATGCTTTTATTGCCATGAAAAGGCACACTGGAAGCGAAACTGCCCTAAGTACTTGCAGGATCTAAAGGATGGGAAAGTGAAACCCACCTATGCAGGTATTTACACTATATTGTCTAATTACTCAACATATTCTAACTCTTGGGTGCTTGATACAGGATGTGGTATTCACATATGTTCTGATTTGCAGGGCCTAAGAAGAAGTGAGGATGTGGAGCACGGGAAGATAAACTTAATCATGGGGAATAGGAAGGCTTCACCTGTTTCCAAGATTGGAGTTTATACTTTGTTGCTTAATAATGGGTTAAAATTAGATTTGAATAAATGTGTATACTCGTCTGAAATGGCGAGGAATATTATTTCTTTTCATGCTTTGTACAAACAAGGTTTTACCTTTTCGTTTGATAATGAATGTGGTGGTATTAATGCTTTCTTTAATAATGTGTTTTATTTTAAAGCATTACCTTGTGATGGCGTGTATGAAACTGTGTCGATTGTAGACAACTTAGGAAATAATGTGTTGTATATTGATTCTTCTACTAGCCTAGATAAAGCATCATTGTGGCATTGTCGTCTTGGACATGTAAACAAGAAACGCATAGACCAACTCCAAAAGAGTGGAGTCTTGGAATCATTTGACCTCAAATCAGATGATAGTTGTGAATCTTGTCTACTTGGAAAAATGACAAAATCACCCTTCACTGGAACTTGTGAGAGGGGTGAAGGTTTGTTGGACCTAATACATACTGATGTATGTGGGCCATTCAAAACCGCCACAAGGGATGCTAATCGGTATTATGTGACTTTTATTGATGATTATAGTAGATATGGGTATGTCTACTTGATCAAACACAAGTCCGAAACCTTTGAAAGGTTTAAGGAATTCAAACAGGAAGTAGAAAATCAATTGGGCAGGAACATTAAGATGCTTCGATCCGATCGAGGTGGTGAGTATCTTAGTACCGAGTTCCTTGACTATCTTAAGGAGTGTGGGATTGTCTCACAATTGACTCCTCCCAGGACACCACAGCTGAATGGTGTAGCTGAGAGGCGTAATCGTACCTTGTTGGACATGGTTCGCTCTATGATGAGTCGAGTTTCGTTACCAATCTCTTTTTGGGGGTATGCCTTAGAGACTGCCGCCCATATCCTTAATCTAGTCCCTACAAAGAAGGTTACCAAAACACCTCATGAGATGTGGACTGGGAAGGTTCCCAATTTGGACCACATCAAAATTTGGGGTTGCGAAGCCTTCGTGAGGCGTGAAACTCATGATAAGCTTGAACCCCGAAGTGAAAGGTGTATTTTCATCGGCTACCCACAGAAATCCTTCGGTTACCTTTTCTACAGACCCAGTGAGAATGTGGTCTTTGTAGCACGAAGAGGGATCTTTCGCGAGAAAGAATTTATAAGCCAAGGAGACAGTGGGAGGCAGATTGATCTTGAAGAAATTCAAGAATCAATTGGTGAAGGAACCTCAGACACTAGCAATCAACCTGAGGAAGAAACTCCTGTTGATCCAGCTGACGAGTCGGTACCTCCGAGACGTTCCACACGGGTTAGGAACACACCTTCGTTTTATTATGGTTTTCATATTACTACGGAAGGTGATACGTTTATTAGTGATAGTACACTAGTAAATTTGGATGAACCTAGCAGTGTTAAGGAAGCCATGGCAGGCCCGGAGTCTGCTAAATGGAAGGAGGCTATGGACAGCGAGATACAGTCCATGTATGACAATCAAGTTTGGAACTTGGTTGACAATGTACCAGGCCGTAAAACAGTCGGGTGCAAATGGATCTTCAAAAAGAAGACCGACATGGAAGGAAAAGTGCATACTTATAAGGCTCGACTGGTTGCGAAGGGTTTTACTCAAACTCAAGGTATTGATTATGATGAAACCTTCTCGCCGGTGGCCAAGATTAAGTCTATTAGGGTTATGTTAGCCATTGCAGCATTTCATGATTATGAAATATGGCAAATGGATGTCAAAACCGCTTTCCTTAATGGAAAGTTAGCTGAGGATGTGTACATGAATCAGCCAGAGGGTTTTGTCAATGCAGAGCACCCTAATAGAGTATGCAAGCTTAAGAAATCCATTTATGGATTAAAACAAGCATCTCGTAGCTGGAATCTTTGTTTTGATGAGAAGGTAAAAGAGTTTGGCTTCTTGAGAAGCGAAGATGAGTCTTGCGTGTATGTCAGAGCTAGTGGGAGTATAGTTAGCTTCTTGGTACTGTATGTGGATGACATACTACTCATAGGAAATGACATCCCAACCTTGCAGGAGGTTAAGTCCTGGCTTGGGAAGTGCTTTGCTATGAAGGACCTAGGGGAGGCTACCTATATCCTAGGGATAAGGATATTAAGAGAAAGGAGTAGAAGACTAATTGGACTTAGTCAGAGTATCTACTTGGATAAGGTGTTGAAAAGGTTCAACATGGAGAATTCCAAGAAAGGAGATTTACCGATCCAAAGCAATACCAAACTGAGTAAGACTCAGAGTCCGAGTACAGAGGCTGAGATAGCTGAGATGAGCCAATTACCATATGCTTCCGCAGTTGGCTCGATCATGTATGCTATGACTTGTACCCGTCCTGATGTGGCATTTGCTTTGAGCATGGTCAGCAGGTATCAGGGGAACCCTGGCAAGGCTCATTGGACCGCGGTAAAGAACATTCTCAAGTACCTGCGGAGGACTAAGGATTGGGTCCTTACCCTTGGTGGCAGTGATGACTTGAGAATATTAGGGTATAGTGATGCTGGTTTTCAGACTGATAGGGATAATTTCCGCTCTCAGTCGGGCTGGATCTTTACCTTAAATGGAGGGGCAATTTCTTGGAAGAGTTCCAAGCAGGAGACGGTGGCTGATTCGACTTGTGAATCAGAGTATATAGCAGCGAGTGAAGCAGCGAAGGAGGCGATATGGCTAAAGAACTTCATCGGAGACCTTGGAGTTGTACCAGCTATTAAGGAACCTATAGAGATTTTCTGTGACAACAATGCTGCGGTTATCTTAGCCAAGGAACCAAGAGATCATGGCAGATCCCGACACATTGACAGAAAATATCACTTCATAAGGCACAAGATTGAAGAAGGACTCCTTGTGACAAGGAGGATATCGTCAGATGAGAATCCTGCAGATCCCCTTACGAAGGGACTGACGAGGGTTAAGCATTTTCAGCATGCGAGACGCATCGGGCTGAGGGACGATATTAGTTTTACAGATTAGATAGTTTTCCTGAAACTTGTAAAATGTAATCGACGTTTGATGATGAATAAAATTTGTGATTTATTTATGAGTAAAGTGTTACTATCATTGTCAATTATTTACTATTGTTTCAGTTTTGCATGTTTTGACTTCCAGAATAATTAATTTGTTCAAACCTCCACAATCGATCATACGTCGGAAGTAGGTATGAATCAAGATTGTCATGAATTGGGTTTGTAGATGCCTTAAAGGTGTTTAGGCATGGCAATGGTTGCTGCAACATTCATGAGTACTCATAAGTTATGAGTATTGGTATAAACCCACGCTCACTTGTATCACTTCATGGAATTTATCTCGAGTGATCGTGAGACGATAACATCATATAAATCTTTAAACCTAGAGATATGAGTTGTTACCTATGAGTTGGTTGTGCATTGATTGCACGTAAACGCATCAGTAACTTGATGTTATAAAACGTGCCTTTGTGTACAATTCAATAAGTAGTAGAACAAGCATATCAGTCGAAGTTTATCTGTTCCTTCTAGAAATAGAAGCGATATCCGGGCCCCTCGATGATTTTGTGTTGACCCATATACCAGGCCTGGTCAGAACTAAACCGATGTGTTCAGTGAAGTTCTTCGTCAAACAAATCGGATAATCGAGAAACAACTGCTAGACAATAAGCAAGACATAGTTCCATGTGTTTGTCCGGCTGATATCATGAGAACAGAGGATTATGTGATCACTTATCTAAAATGGCGCTTCATAGTTCGACAGAGTCTTCATTGTTCGAGGGAGTTTTCGAGAGCTACGATTGTTGGTTGGTTCCTGAAGTTATAGGCAAATATAGTTATTAGACTTATCCAAGTGGGAGTCTGTTGGATAAGGTGTCTAAGTCCATAACTTATTTGGTATATACTTGACCCGACCGGCATGGTCCATTTGGGTTGCATCTCATCCAAACTATTATGGATAATTTTATGAGAGTTATACACATATGTTTATTAATATATTATGAGTTATAATATGAAGTTACGTTATTTAATTAGTTTTAGTCTTAAATTAATTATGGATTAATTTAGAGATTAAAAGGAATACTAATTAAATTATGGGCTATTTGTTTTATATAGTGTGGGCTAATACTCATTTGTTAATGGGCTAGGCTTATGTGGAAGTCCATGGATGATCCATGGAGCTTTTAACCCATGGATCCTTGGAATAGGAAAAGACATGGGTTATTAGGGTTTCACCCTAACCATGCATACTATATAAGCATGCTTATGGAGCATGAAAGATAACCTAAGATAGCCTAAGAGAAAGCTAGTGTTCTAGTGTGTGTGTGCATGTGTGTGGCCGAAAATACAAGAGTGTGTATACTCTCTCAAAGTTTTCCAAGAGTTTGTGGTGTTTGTGATTCCATTTGAGGCATTCACACTATTGGTGCTTGGCCCTCAAACTCCTAAGAACCCAACACAACAAAAGGTATGTAATCTCTTCTAACTCTTTTATGTTGAAATGTTCCCCATGCCATGTTAGATAGGTTATAAACCTTGGAAAATTATTATTTTGCATGTATTTAGACAAACATAGATCCAAGGTTTATTAGGGTTGCATGCACACTTAGGAAGTGTTAGATTGCTCAAAACCCAACAGTGGTATCAGAGCCTAGGCTTGCTTGTTTGATACTTGATGCAAAATAGTGAAAAAAGTCGAAATCGTTGCTGTCTGCATGCTAGACTCGCCGAGTCCATTGGGGGGACTCGCCGAGTCCAAGGCAAACTTCAACCTACTCGACGAGTCCGTTCGTGCACTCGGCGAGTAGGATCGAAAGAATGCAGAATCTCGACTTTTGCTGCTGGAAATGGACTGGAAACATTACCCTAAATTGTTTTGGTGTTGTAAAACTTATTTTAGTTGGTGTAATGGTTGTTCTAATCCATTTACAATAGCATATATCAAAAATCCATGATTTTATGTGTTCATATAATTCTTGAATTTTTGATGATCATGTTCATGTTCTTATGAATTTAGGAAATGATAGGAATTATTTGCTGAATTGTTTAGAATTAATTCTTAATCATTTATGTGTTTTAATGGAGTCCATAATTTGTCCTCAAGTTATGGATTACCAAAGGTCACTTTCATTGAACACACACTTAAAACACATAAGTTACATGAAAATGAAGAGTCTTCATTTTTATGAACCTTTAATTCATAAGTTATGAAATGAAGAGTTTTGCAAAGTTACAAAACTTGTCCTCAAGTTTTGGAATTTGTAAAGTTTCACACACTTTAATAAACTTTAATTCCAAACCTTAGAGTTTTAATAGTTAAAATTCAACCCTTATACTATTTATAACATTAATGGTTAATTATTATATATATGTATAAGAATAAGTCGTTTTACCGTTAGTAGGCCTCATTCACGAAGCCGGTCTATAAGGTGGGTATAAGGTTGTTGCCTATAAAATGGCGACTTAATGGGTGTATACTCTCACCCACCGCTTGCTTGATCGGTGGAGGGTCGTTAGCCGAACGGGTAGAACAACGACTTTAAATCCTCATTAAAAGTATAATGAATATTATAAAATAACTAAACTCTTTTAATTCCCAATCTTAGTTATTTTAGGAAAATGTGAACATGGTGCTAATCCATGGAATTCACACTTTGTACCTTACCAAGTCGTTAGTGGAGCGTGTGTGGTTAACCGGCACACTAATTAGACTAGTAAGGATCACGAAGGGTAACTTAATGTTGTCATAGATCAATGGAGCGTGTGTGGTTAACCGGCACATTGATTAGGTGATAATATTAGGAGTACCAAGTGAGTTAGCATGGTTATTCACACCTTGTTTTGTGATCCTCGGCATCCCAGTCACAAAACTTGAAGGGCACAATCGAGATTGAAACATGCCATTGAAAAGTTCAATGAATCTCAAAAGAATCTAGGAATTTCAAATCCAATTAAACCTAATTAATCATTTCGTTTTCATGGTGGAAATTGGTGAATCGTCATTCGCCTACCTTTCAAATATATTATTACTTAGATTACGGCATCCCTCTTCTAAGTGTAATATATTGTGATTGGATCCTAGCCTTAATATTACATTTGGGTGTCTTATTAAGGATCCTAAATATCTAATCTAAACTTACTTTCTTCTTTCAGATGTCTTCCAACACTAATGCTTCAGGCTCTAACCCAACTGGTTCTTTCTCTCTCATGAATCTTTGTGGGAGGGTCATCTTTGATGGTTCCAACTTCATGGATTGGATTAGGAACATCAGGATGGTTACTCGTTACGAGGACAAGGAATATGTCCTCGATAAGGAGTTAAAAGAACTTGATGAGTCTACTGCTACTCCTGAGGAGATCGCTGAATTCAGGACTCATGAGAGAGATGCTACTAAGGTGGCATGTATCATGATGGCCACGATGACAGCCGAGCTCCAAAAGTCATATGAAGATTTCTACCCTTTTGAGATGCACCAAGACTTGATGGAAAGGTACCATCAGAGTGCTCGTCAGGAGCGGTATGAAATAATCTCCTCCATAATAACTACCCGCATGAAGGACGGTGAATCCGTCACGGGCCACATGCAAAAGATGCAAAGGTATGTGGACCGTTTGCTGAAGCTGAATGTTAACATCCCCGAGGAGTTAGCAATTGACATCATTTTGCACTCCTTGCCTTCTTGTTATGATCATTTTCGAATGACATATCATATGAACAAGGAGGAAGTTACCCTCAGCAAGCTTCAAGGACTCTTGAAGACCGCTGAAACCGGTCTTAAGGGTAAAGCGGTTGTTACCTCTACTACTCCTACTCCAACTTCTACCCCTGTTTTAGCTATTGGGCAAGGCAAAGGGAAAAAGAGGAAGCACCCTTCGAAGGGTACCAAGGGAAAGTCTCTTGAAGGCTCCTCATCCAAGACTAAGAACGGTTCTGTCACTCCTTCTGCCATTCCAAAGGATGCTGAATGCTTTTATTGCCATGAAAAGGCACACTGGAAGCGAAACTGCCCTAAGTACTTGCAGGATCTAAAGGATGGGAAAGTGAAACCCACCTATGCAGGTATTTACACTATATTGTCTAATTACTCAACATATTCTAACTCTTGGGTGCTTGATACAGGATGTGGTATTCACATATGTTCTGATTTGCAGGGCCTAAGAAGAAGTGAGGATGTGGAGCACGGGAAGATAAACTTAATCATGGGGAATAGGAAGGCTTCACCTGTTTCCAAGATTGGAGTTTATACTTTGTTGCTTAATAATGGGTTAAAATTAGATTTGAATAAATGTGTATACTCGTCTGAAATGGCGAGGAATATTATTTCTTTTCATGCTTTGTACAAACAAGGTTTTACCTTTTCGTTTGATAATGAATGTGGTGGTATTAATGCTTTCTTTAATAATGTGTTTTATTTTAAAGCATTACCTTGTGATGGCGTGTATGAAACTGTGTCGATTGTAGACAACTTAGGAAATAATGTGTTGTATATTGATTCTTCTACTAGCCTAGATAAAGCATCATTGTGGCATTGTCGTCTTGGACATGTAAACAAGAAACGCATAGACCAACTCCAAAAGAGTGGAGTCTTGGAATCATTTGACCTCAAATCAGATGATAGTTGTGAATCTTGTCTACTTGGAAAAATGACAAAATCACCCTTCACTGGAACTTGTGAGAGGGGTGAAGGTTTGTTGGACCTAATACATACTGATGTATGTGGGCCATTCAAAACCGCCACAAGGGATGCTAATCGGTATTATGTGACTTTTATTGATGATTATAGTAGATATGGGTATGTCTACTTGATCAAACACAAGTCCGAAACCTTTGAAAGGTTTAAGGAATTCAAACAGGAAGTAGAAAATCAATTGGGCAGGAACATTAAGATGCTTCGATCCGATCGAGGTGGTGAGTATCTTAGTACCGAGTTCCTTGACTATCTTAAGGAGTGTGGGATTGTCTCACAATTGACTCCTCCCAGGACACCACAGCTGAATGGTGTAGCTGAGAGGCGTAATCGTACCTTGTTGGACATGGTTCGCTCTATGATGAGTCGAGTTTCGTTACCAATCTCTTTTTGGGGGTATGCCTTAGAGACTGCCGCCCATATCCTTAATCTAGTCCCTACAAAGAAGGTTACCAAAACACCTCATGAGATGTGGACTGGGAAGGTTCCCAATTTGGACCACATCAAAATTTGGGGTTGCGAAGCCTTCGTGAGGCGTGAAACTCATGATAAGCTTGAACCCCGAAGTGAAAGGTGTATTTTCATCGGCTACCCACAGAAATCCTTCGGTTACCTTTTCTACAGACCCAGTGAGAATGTGGTCTTTGTAGCACGAAGAGGGATCTTTCGCGAGAAAGAATTTATAAGCCAAGGAGACAGTGGGAGGCAGATTGATCTTGAAGAAATTCAAGAATCAATTGGTGAAGGAACCTCAGACACTAGCAATCAACCTGAGGAAGAAACTCCTGTTGATCCAGCTGACGAGTCGGTACCTCCGAGACGTTCCACACGGGTTAGGAACACACCTTCGTTTTATTATGGTTTTCATATTACTACGGAAGGTGATACGTTTATTAGTGATAGTACACTAGTAAATTTGGATGAACCTAGCAGTGTTAAGGAAGCCATGGCAGGCCCGGAGTCTGCTAAATGGAAGGAGGCTATGGACAGCGAGATACAGTCCATGTATGACAATCAAGTTTGGAACTTGGTTGACAATGTACCAGGCCGTAAAACAGTCGGGTGCAAATGGATCTTCAAAAAGAAGACCGACATGGAAGGAAAAGTGCATACTTATAAGGCTCGACTGGTTGCGAAGGGTTTTACTCAAACTCAAGGTATTGATTATGATGAAACCTTCTCGCCGGTGGCCAAGATTAAGTCTATTAGGGTTATGTTAGCCATTGCAGCATTTCATGATTATGAAATATGGCAAATGGATGTCAAAACCGCTTTCCTTAATGGAAAGTTAGCTGAGGATGTGTACATGAATCAGCCAGAGGGTTTTGTCAATGCAGAGCACCCTAATAGAGTATGCAAGCTTAAGAAATCCATTTATGGATTAAAACAAGCATCTCGTAGCTGGAATCTTTGTTTTGATGAGAAGGTAAAAGAGTTTGGCTTCTTGAGAAGCGAAGATGAGTCTTGCGTGTATGTCAGAGCTAGTGGGAGTATAGTTAGCTTCTTGGTACTGTATGTGGATGACATACTACTCATAGGAAATGACATCCCAACCTTGCAGGAGGTTAAGTCCTGGCTTGGGAAGTGCTTTGCTATGAAGGACCTAGGGGAGGCTACCTATATCCTAGGGATAAGGATATTAAGAGAAAGGAGTAGAAGACTAATTGGACTTAGTCAGAGTATCTACTTGGATAAGGTGTTGAAAAGGTTCAACATGGAGAATTCCAAGAAAGGAGATTTACCGATCCAAAGCAATACCAAACTGAGTAAGACTCAGAGTCCGAGTACAGAGGCTGAGATAGCTGAGATGAGCCAATTACCATATGCTTCCGCAGTTGGCTCGATCATGTATGCTATGACTTGTACCCGTCCTGATGTGGCATTTGCTTTGAGCATGGTCAGCAGGTATCAGGGGAACCCTGGCAAGGCTCATTGGACCGCGGTAAAGAACATTCTCAAGTACCTGCGGAGGACTAAGGATTGGGTCCTTACCCTTGGTGGCAGTGATGACTTGAGAATATTAGGGTATAGTGATGCTGGTTTTCAGACTGATAGGGATAATTTCCGCTCTCAGTCGGGCTGGATCTTTACCTTAAATGGAGGGGCAATTTCTTGGAAGAGTTCCAAGCAGGAGACGGTGGCTGATTCGACTTGTGAATCAGAGTATATAGCAGCGAGTGAAGCAGCGAAGGAGGCGATATGGCTAAAGAACTTCATCGGAGACCTTGGAGTTGTACCAGCTATTAAGGAACCTATAGAGATTTTCTGTGACAACAATGCTGCGGTTATCTTAGCCAAGGAACCAAGAGATCATGGCAGATCCCGACACATTGACAGAAAATATCACTTCATAAGGCACAAGATTGAAGAAGGACTCCTTGTGACAAGGAGGATATCGTCAGATGAGAATCCTGCAGATCCCCTTACGAAGGGACTGACGAGGGTTAAGCATTTTCAGCATGCGAGACGCATCGGGCTGAGGGACGATATTAGTTTTACAGATTAGATAGTTTTCCTGAAACTTGTAAAATGTAATCGACGTTTGATGATGAATAAAATTTGTGATTTATTTATGAGTAAAGTGTTACTATCATTGTCAATTATTTACTATTGTTTCAGTTTTGCATGTTTTGACTTCCAGAATAATTAATTTGTTCAAACCTCCACAATCGATCATACGTCGGAAGTAGGTATGAATCAAGATTGTCATGAATTGGGTTTGTAGATGCCTTAAAGGTGTTTAGGCATGGCAATGGTTGCTGCAACATTCATGAGTACTCATAAGTTATGAGTATTGGTATAAACCCACGCTCACTTGTATCACTTCATGGAATTTATCTCGAGTGATCGTGAGACGATAACATCATATAAATCTTTAAACCTAGAGATATGAGTTGTTACCTATGAGTTGGTTGTGCATTG
Source organism: Lactuca sativa (assembly GCF_002870075.4). Taxonomy (NCBI): domain Eukaryota; kingdom Viridiplantae; phylum Streptophyta; class Magnoliopsida; order Asterales; family Asteraceae; genus Lactuca; species Lactuca sativa. Next base: position 251,561,468 of record NC_056630.2, read on the forward strand.
ATTGCACGTAAACGCATCAGTAACTTGATGTTATAAAACGTGCCTTTGTGTACAATTCAATAAGTAGTAGAACAAGCATATCAGTCGAAGTTTATCTGTTCCTTCTAGAAATAGAAGCGATATCCGGGCCCCTCGATGATTTTGTGTTGACCCATATACCAGGCCTGGTCAGAACTAAACCGATGTGTTCAGTGAAGTTCTTCGTCAAACAAATCGGATAATCGAGAAACAACTGCTAGACAATAAGCAAGACATAGTTCCATGTGTTTGTCCGGCTGATATCATGAGAACAGAGGATTATGTGATCACTTATCTAAAATGGCGCTTCATAGTTCGACAGAGTCTTCATTGTTCGAGGGAGTTTTCGAGAGCTATGATTGTTGGTTGGTTCCTGAAGTTATAGGCAAATATAGTTATTAGACTTATCCAAGTGGGAGTCTGTTGGATAAGGTGTCTAAGTCCATAACTTATTTGGTATATACTTGACCCGACCGGCATGGTCCATTTGGGTTGCATCTCATCCAAACTATTATGGATAATTTTATGAGAGTTATACACATATGTTTATTAATATATTATGAGTTATAATATGAAGTTACGTTATTTAATTAGTTTTAGTCTTAAATTAATTATGGATTAATTTAGAGATTAAAAGGAATACTAATTAAATTATGGGCTATTTGTTTTATATAGTGTGGGCTAATACTCATTTGTTAATGGGCTAGGCTTATGTGGAAGTCCATGGATGATCCATGGAGCTTTTAACCCATGGATCCTTGGAATAGGAAAAGACATGGGTTATTAGGGTTTCACCCTAACCATGCATACTATATAAGCATGCTTATGGAGCATGAAAGATAACCTAAGATAGCCTAAGAGAAAGCTAGTGTTCTAGTGTGTGTGTGCATGTGTGTGGCCGAAAATACAAGAGTGTGTATACTCTCTCAAAGTTTTCCAAGAGTTTGTGGTGTTTGTGATTCCATTTGAGGCATTCACACTATTGGTGCTTGGCCCTCAAACTCCTAAGAACCCAACACAACAAAAGGTATGTAATCTCTTCTAACTCTTTTATGTTGAAATGTTCCCCATGCCATGTTAGATAGGTTATAAACCTTGGAAAATTATTATTTTGCATGTATTTAGACAAACATAGATCCAAGGTTTATTAGGGTTGCATGCACACTTAGGAAGTGTTAGATTGCTCAAAACCCAACATGTTTGTCTAATTATCATGCTAAGTTGAATTCCAAGGCTATATTCCTATCTAGCATACATGGGGAACAATTTTAACTTGAATAATAGATAGAATAACTTACCTTGTTGTTGCTTGTGTTCCTTGAAACCTTGTGAGCCTAGCACCCCAAGTGTGATGCCTCAAATGCTTCACACAACACCAAATGCTCTTGGAAAAACTTATGAGAGAACACACACTTCTTGAAATCGGCCAAGCCCTCTTGTTTTCTTAGTCTAGCCGATTTTGGTGGAGAATGGGATCCTTATATAGTGTTGACACATCTAGGGTTACACCATGTAAACCCTAATGTGTCATGACTCTTCATTTCCATGACCCATGGGTTTGTAACTCCCATGGAGCATCCATGGAGCATCCTATGGGTAGAACCCAACTTGATAATCCATGGAGCCTCTTAGCCCACTATACAAGATATGGATGATTTACATAATCAACCCATATATTTAATTAGTTCTCTTTTGACCACTTAATTAATTCTAAATTAATTATTGATCAAACTAATCAAATAATATTATTAATATATTAGAACTTATAATATATTAATAATCTCCAAGTGTTATTTCTCTCATTTAGTCTATCCAATTGCATGGTGCCATGCAACCCAAATGGACCATGCCGGGTCGGGTCAAGTACTAACCAGAAATAGTTATGGACTTAGACACCTTATCCAACAAAAGTGACACCAGAAGCACCTGCCCCCATATCAGATGCGATGACAGTTACTGGCGGTGTACTAGTGTTGGTTGTGGTTGTTACTGTAGAATCGGTATACAGTGGGGTTGATTGTGCAACGAATATTTGTGGTTGTGAGACACCAACAGATTCATTCGTACATGGAGCAATGGTGATTGGTGTAGATATGGGTGTAGATGTAGTAGTAGGAGAAGGTGGAGGAGAAGGAACATGAAAGGTTTCCTTTGGTCAGGGAACAGAAGTTGGAATGGGCTCTGAGACCATGGTTGTGAACTGACTCTTGTATATTCTGTTTCATGCTGGACTTGCTCTGTTCTTCGAATGTCGGAAATAGTGTGAGACTTTGAATCCTCCTCGACAATTGGAGAGGGTGAATGCGGCTTACGAGCGGCCTTCTATACTTTCTTCTTCGGGGTGTGAACTAGTTCGGAAGGTCAAGCTTTCGCCTTTCGTTTACCTCCCTTTTTAGGTTTGTTGGCTTCCTCCAAAGCCTTTTCGATCATAGGTATTAAAGGGTGAGGACATGATGCAGTTTTCTTCCAATACCCATTGATTAGCTCGTTGTTCGTTGGAACATAGTTGAGCATAGCCTATGGAAGAGATCTAGTAATGGCAAACTTCATAGGATCATACTTGATGAAGCTCGAATTCTGAAAGATTGGGATAGCTTCCATGATACATCCCTCAATCACCAGAATGTTGAGTCGATTGATGGCACTCCGGACGATGACGGACCAGAACCGAGCACACAAAATTTCCGAGTGTCGTGTTGTGGAAAGAGTAATCTGAACCAGTTGTGCCCAAAGGAGGGAACCATATTCCAGATATCAGCTTCTAATCCAAGAAGGAACAGATAAACTTCGACTCATATGTTTGTTCTACCACTCATTGAATTACACACAAGAGTACGATTTATAACATCGAGTTACCAATGCGTTTTCGTACACTCAATGCATAACCAACTTGTAAGTAACAAATCATATCTCTAGGTTTGAAGACTTATACGATATTACCGTCTCACGATCACTCGAGATAGAATTCCATGAAGTGATTCCAGTGAGCGTGGGTTGAGTCCAATGCTCAGAACTTATGAGCACTCATGATTGCTATAGCCTTCTCCAAGACCTCTACAACCAAACATGACAGTCTTGATTCATACCTACTTCCAACATATGACTGACTGCGGAGGTTTGAATAATATGTTATACCAAACAGAAATTATTCTGGAAGTCAAAACATGCAAAAGAAATATAGTAAACGATCGACAAGAGATAGCAACACCTTACTCATAAATAAAACATTTTTATTCATCATCAAATGTCAATTACACTTTACAAATTTCGAGGTTATCTAACTACTAAATCTAATATCATCCTTCAGCCCTATGCTCCGAGCATGCTGAAGATGCTTAACCCGAGTCAGTCCCTTGGTGAGGGGATCTGCCGGATTCTCATCTGATGATACCCTCTTTGCCACGAGGAGTCCTTCTTCGATCCGATGTCTGATGAAATGATATTTTCTGTCGATGTGTCTGGATCTCCCGTGATCCCTTGGTTCCTTGGCTAAGGCAACAACACTTTCACTATCACAGAAAATTTCCATTGGCTCTTTAATAGCTGGTACAACTCCAAGGTCTCCATTGAAGTTCTTCAGCCATATCGCCTCCTTTGCTGCATCGCTAGCTGCAATATACTCTGATTCACAAGTAGAATCTGCCACTGTCTCTTGCTTGGAACTCTTCCAAGAAATTGCTCCTCCGTTTAGGGTAAAGACCCAGCCTGACTGAGAGCGGAAATTATCCCTATCAGTCTGGAAGCTAGCATCACTGTACCCTACTACTCTCAAGTCATCACTCCCACCGAGGGTAACGACCCAGTCCTTAGTCCTTCGTAAGTACTTGAGAATATTCTTTACCGCAGTCCAGTGTGCCTTGCTAGGGTTCGCCTGATACCTGCTAACCATGCTCAGGGCAAAGGCTACATCGGGTCGAGTACACGTCATAGCATACATGATCGATCCTACAGCCGAAGCATATGGTGTTCGACTCATTTCTGCTATCTCAGCCTCAGTGCTAAGGCTTTGTGTCTTACTCAATCTGGTGTTACTCTGGATGGGTAACTCTCCTTTCTTGGAATCCTGCATGCGGAATCTCGTCAGCACCTTATCCAAGTAGGTACTCTGACTAAGTCCAATTAGTCTTTTACTCCGATCTCTCAAGATCCTTATCCCTAAAATATAGGCAGCTTCACCAAGGTCCTTCATAGCGAAACACTTCCCCAGCCAGGACTTTACTTCCTGCAGGGTTGGAATGTCGTTTCCTATGAGTAGTATGTCATCCACATACAATACCAAAAAGCTAACTATACTCCCACTAGCCTTGACATACACACAAGATTCATCTTCACTCTTAGTAAAGCCAAATTCCTTGACCTTCTCATCAAAGCAAAGATTCCATCTGCGAGGTGCTTGCTTTAATCCATAGATGGATTTCTCAAGCTTACACACTCTATTAGGGTACTTGCTGCTGACAAAACCTTCTGGTTGACTCATGTAAACATCTTCAGCCAACTTTCCATTAAGGAAAGCAGTTTTGACATCCATCTGCCATATTTCATAGTCATGAAATGCAGCTATGGCTAACAGAACCCGAATAGACTTAATCTTGGCTACCGGAGAAAAGGTTTCATCATAATCCACTCCAGGAATTTGAGAGAAGCCCTTTGCAACCAGTCTAGCCTTATAAGTGTGTACTTTACCATCCATGTCGGTCTTCTTCTTGAAGACCCATTTGCACCCTACTGTCTTACGACCTGGTACATTTTCAACCAAGTTCCAAACTTGATTGTCATACATGGATTGTATCTCGCTATCTATAGCCTCTTTCCATTTAGCAGACTCGGGGCCTGCCATGGCTTCCTTGTAGCTGTTAGGGTCATCTTGACTTACTAGTGTCCCATCACTAATAAGTGTCTCACCTTCTGCAGTAATATGGAATCCATAGTAATGCTCAGGTGCACTCCTAACTCTCGTAGAACGCCTCAGAGGTACAGATTTGTCAATTGGCTCAACAGGAGTTTCCTCCTCAAGTTGAGGGCTAGAGTTTGAAGTTCCTTCACCACTTGATTCTTGAATTTCTTCAAGGTCAATTTGCCTCCCACTGTCTCCTTGGCTTATAAACTCTCTTTCTCGAAAGACTCCTCTTCTTGCTACAAAGACCACATTGTCACTAGGTCTGTAGAAGAGGTAACCAAAGGATTGCTGTGGGTAACTGATGAAAATACACCTCTCGCTTCGAGGTTCGAGCTTATCATGAGTCTCGCGTCTCACGAAAGCCTCGCAACCCCAAATCTTGATGTGGTCTAGTTTAGGTACTTTACCAGTCCACATCTCGTGAGGAGTTTTGGCAACTTTCTTTGTAGGGACTAGATTAAGAATATGGGCGGCAGTCTCTAAGGCATACCCCCAGAATGAGATTGGTAGCGAAGTTCGACTCATCATGGAATGAACCATATCTAACAAGGTTCGATTACGCCTCTCAGCCACACCATTCAACTGTGGTGTCCTGGGAGGTGTCGATTCTGAGACAATCCCACATTCCCTAAGATAGTCGAGGAACTCTAAACTAAGATACTCACCTCCTCGATCGGATCGAAGCATCTTAATGTTCCTGCCCAATTGAATCTCGACTTCCTGTTTAAATTCCTTAAACCTTTCAAAAGTCTATTTCTTGCCATTCCTGGCGAGTAACAACATTTATTCAAATCTAAACTAAACCCACAACTTAGCGATAAAGTATAAACTCCAATCTTGGTGACAGGTGAAGCTTTCCTATTCCCCATGATCAAGTTTATTCTTCCTTGCTACACATCCTCACTTCCTCTTAGTCCCTGCAAGTCACAACAAATATGAATACCACAACCGGTATCAAGGACCCAAGAATTAGAATGGGGTGAGTTATTAGAAATGATAGTGTAAATACCTGCATGGTTGGGTTTGACTTTCCCATCCTTCACATCCTGCTGGTACTTTGGGCAGTTCCGCTTCCAATGAGCCTTTTAATGGCAATAGAAGCATTCAGCCTCTTTTGGGTCAGAAGAAGGAGTAATGAAACCTTTCTTGGTTCCACTTGAAGAAGAGCCATCAAGGGTCCGAGCCTTGGTACCCTTTGAAGATCTCTTTCTCTTCCTCTCTCGACTTTTCCCGATTGCCAAAACCGGAGTTGAGTTTGGAGTAGGAGTGATAGCAACCGACTTCCCCTTAAGACCTGATTCTGCGGTCTTGAGAAGTCCCTGAAGTTTGCTGAGGGTGACTTCTTCCTTGTTCATGTGATATGTCATGCGGAATTGATCATAGCACGATGGTAAGGAGTGCAAAATGATATCTATTGCAAGATCCTCCGGGAAGTTCACATTAAGCTTCAGCAAACGATCCACATACCTTTGCATTTTCTGCATGTGGCTCGTGACGGATTCCCCGTCCTTCATCATGGTTGTTATCATGGAGCAGATGATTTCATACCTCTCTTGTCTTGCACTTTGATGGTATCTTTCCATCAAATCTTGGTGCATTTCATAAGGGTAGAAATCCTCATAAGACTTTTGGAGTTCCGCTGTCATCGTGGCCATCATGATGCAAGCCACTTTCGTAGCATCCCTTTCATGTGCCCGAAAGTCAGCGATCTCCTGAGGAGTTGCAGTGGTCTCATCAATCTCCTTAAGCTCCTTGTCAAGGACATATTCTTTGTCCTCGTAGCGGGTAATCATTCTGATGTTTCTGATCCACTCATTGAAGTTGGATCCATCAAAGGTGACTTTCCCACACAGGTTCATAAGGGTAAAGGAGCCATTAGGATTAGAGCCAGAAGCATTGTTGAAAGACATCTAAAGAGAAGAGAACAAGGTTAGTTTAGATATATAAGAGATTCCTTAATAAAACACCCAAATGTAATATTAAGGCTAGGATCCAATCACAATATAATATAACTTAGAAGAGGCATGCCGTAATCTAAGCTATATCATATTTGAAAGGTAGGTGAATGACGATTCACCAATTTCCACCACGAAAAACGCAATATTTAAGTATTAGGTTTTTTGAATGGTTCTTAGAAATTCCTAGATTCTTTGAGATTCAATGAACTTTTCAAAGGCATGTTTCAATCTCGAGTGTGCCCTCCAAGTTTTGTGACTGGGATACCGAGGATCACAAAACGAGGTGTGAAGTAACCATGCAAATCACTTGGTACCCTTAAAGTTTATCACTCAATCGATGTGCCGGTAAACCACACACGCTCCATCGATACTATAATAAACCCTAAGTCACCCTTTACCTACCTTGTTAAGTCCAAGTTAGTGTGCCGGTTAACCACACACGCTCCACCAACGACTTAATCAAAGTGTAAAGTGTAATTTCATGGAATAGCACCTTATTCACATTTTTCCTAAAGTAACTAAGATTGGGAATTTAATAAAACATTTAGTTACTTTATAATATTCATCATACTTAGAATGAGAATTTGTAAGTCCTTGTCTTACCCGTTCGGCTAACGACCCTCCACCGGTCAAGCAAGCGATGGGTGAGAGTGGACACCTATTAAGTCACCATTTTATAGGCAACAACCTTATACCCACCTTATAGACCGACTTCATGAATGAGGCGTACTAGCGGTAAGACGACTTTGTTCTTATACATATATATATATAATTATTAAATCATAATAATATAAGTATAAGGGTTGAATTTTAACTTTTTAAAATTCTAAGGGTTGGAACTAAAGTTTTAACTTAACTTTACTTGTTCCAAAACTTGAGGGCAAGTTTTGTAAACTTTCAAAACTTTTCATTTCTTGTAACTTATGAGTTTAATAGAGTAATAAAATGAAGACTTTTCATTTTCACTAACTCTTGTGTTCTTTTAATGGTTTTTAATCCAAGAGACTTTTGGTTTTCCATAACTTGAGGACAAGTTATGGATTCCATTAAAACACATTATGACCAAGAATTAAACTACCACATAGGTTACAAATAATTCCTATGATCATCTAAACATCATAAGAACAAGAATATGAATATGAACATGAACACCTTCAAGAATCAAAATCACATTTAATCTTTGTAATTTTGATAACTAGTTGTTGTAAATGAGTTAGAAAAGACATTACACCTTCTAAAACAAGTTTTCAAGTACCAAAACAATTTAGGGTAATGTTTCTAATCCATTTCCAGCAACTGAAGTCGAAATTCTGCACTCTGTCGACCCTGCTCGCCGAGTGCATAAATCTACTCGCCGAGTAGGTTGAAGATACAAGTGGACTCGGCGATTCCCCCCCATGGACTCGGCGAGTTCATCAGTCAGACAGCAAGATTTCGACTTTTTTCAACTTTTAAGCACAAATAAGAAACAAACAAGCCTAGTCTCTGATACCACTGATGGGTTTTGAGCATTCTAACACTTCCTAAGTGTACATGCAACCCTAATAACCTTGGATCTATGTTTGTCTAATTATCATGCTAAGTTGAATTCCAAGGCTATATTCCTATCTAGCATACATGGGGAACAATTTTAACTTGAATAATAGATAGAATAACTTACCTTGTTGTTGCTTGTGTTCCTTGAAACCTTGTGAGCCTAGCACCCCAAGTGTGATGCCTCAAATGCTTCACACAACACCAAATGCTCTTGGAAAAACTTATGAGAGAACACACACTTCTTGAAATCGGCCAAGCCCTCTTGTTTTCTTAGTCTAGCCGATTTTGGTGGAGAATGGGATCCTTATATAGTGTTGACACATCTAGGGTTACACCATGTAAACCCTAATGTGTCATGACTCTTCATTTCCATGACCCATGGGTTTGTAACTCCCATGGAGCATCCATGGAGCATCCTATGGGTAGAACCCAACTTGATAATCCATGGAGCCTCTTAGCCCACTATACAAGATATGGATGATTTACATAATCAACCCATATATTTAATTAGTTCTCTTTTGACCACTTAATTAATTCTAAATTAATTATTGATCAAACTAATCAAATAATATTATTAATATATTAGAACTTATAATATATTAATAATCTCCAAGTGTTATTTCTCTCATTTAGTCTATCCAATTGCATGGTGCCATGCAACCCAAATGGACCATGCCGGGTCGGGTCAAGTACTAACCAGAAATAGTTATGGACTTAGACACCTTATCCAACAAAAGTGACACCAGAAGCACCTGCCCCCATATCAGATGCGATGACAGTTACTGGCGGTGTACTAGTGTTGGTTGTGGTTGTTACTGTAGAATCGGTATACAGTGGGGTTGATTGTGCAACGAATATTTGTGGTTGTGAGACACCAACAGATTCATTCGTACATGGAGCAATGGTGATTGGTGTAGATATGGGTGTAGATGTAGTAGTACGAGAAGGTGGAGGAGAAGGAACATGAAAGGTTTCCTTTGGTCAGGGAACAGAAGTAGGAATTGGAGATGGTATCTTCATAGTATTCTGAGTTGGAATGGGCTCTGAGACCATGGTTGCGAACTGACTCTTGTATATTCTGTTTCATGCTGGACTTGCTCTGTTCTTCGAATGTCGGAAATAGTGTGAGACTTTGAATCCTCCTCGACAATTGGAGAGGGTGAATGCGGCTTACGAGCGGCCTTCTATACTTTCTTCTTCGGAGTGTGAACTAGTTCGGAAGGTCAAGCTTTCGCCTTTCGTTTACCTCCCTTTTTAGGTTTGTTGGCTTCCTCCAAAGCCTTTTCGATCATAGGTATTAAAGGGTGAGGACATGATGCAGTTTTCTTCCAATACCCATTGATTAGCTCGTTGTTCGTTGGAACATAGTTGAGCATAGCCTATGGAAGAGATCTAGTAAAGGCGAACTTCATAGGATCATACTTGATGAAGTTTGAATTATGAAAGATTGGGATAGCTTCCATGATACATCCCTCAATCACCAGAATGTTGAGTCGATTGATGGCACTCCGGACGATGACGGACCAGAACCGAGCACACAAAATTTCCGAGTGTCGTGTTGTGGAAAGAGTAATCTGAACCAGTTGTGCCCAAAGGATGGAACCATAATCCAGGTTGATGCCATTATATAATCCATAGATAATAGGGCAGAAAAGCTTACTTTCATTGTCCGAGCCCGAGATCCGCTCTAAGATACTTTTGAAAAGAAGAGTGAAGAGACCATTCCACGTAGGATGAAGGAAGGGCTTCTTGAACTTGGAGAGAATGGAAAGGTTGTCCAAATACCCGTCTACAAAAATATCTCCATAATTACAGAGTAGGATATGGTATCTAGATTAACAAGATACCTAACTTGAGAAAATCTTAGCAATCGACTGAACCTGGACTTGGTGATAGAGGCTTTGTAGGAATTCATTTAAAAATTAATCACAGACTCTCCTTCTTGATAACTTGTACTGGAGAATGTCTTGGATAGATGAACCAAGGGGACATTCTTTGGCATGGTAAGTGTTAGAGCCAAATGAGAGTGACGAAGGCACTTAACCATCGGATGGAGAGAGATAACATATTTGGATGAGTCGAGATACAAGATAAGATTTTTGTTGGTTTTGATGTTCTGTAGCATCGATGAAGCGGTGTGTTCTTCCATGGATGGAGTTTCAGAAGAAGCGGACATGGATGCAGATGGAGAAGATGAACAGTGCTTGAGAGAAAGAGGGTTTTTCTTGCCAGAGAATTTGAGAACTTTGAAAGCGGTAAATAATAATGAAGCGTCGATTTTCCTTTTATATGGTGTGACTAGAAAGAAAAATCAGGTGTTTGGCGCTTCCAAATCCCGTAAAAGTAGCCTGAAAAGAAGTGACAGCTAAACATTTGTCAGGCGGCGTAACTGACGTCCGTGATGTCAGGGTTTTCAAAATTTTCCTTTCCTGATTTGAAAGCTTATCCCTTGGAAACCGTTGTTTCAGTTGTGCACGTTTGTAATTCAGCCTTAGTCACCATAACATGTTCTCGGAATTGAAAGTAATCATTCAAATGTTATAGCCAGACTTGTACAAAATCACAAAGATTTTTGTGAAAGAGTGTGCCAAACATAAAGAAATATAACAAATATATTAGGGATTCTGTGATGTCAATATAAAATTAACATAAAAGCAGATGGATCCAGGCAACAATCTCTTCCTTCAGAGTTAAGAGAGACTCGGAAGTGCTTACATGGATTCTCGTTGAATTACGATCATCTATTTATTGAGAAATAGTGAAAGGCTTCTTTTCATTAGGCTTTAATGGGTGGCTTTGATTCAATCCAAACTACAAAACTCAACATAAGTCTGAAAGTATGGAAGAAGTACTTCTCTGACCAGTGTAGCCACAATAACAAGTATGGTTAGGATTTATTTAAGTGGCTAGACAAAATCGAAATCTCAAAAAAATGAAAACTGGATCAATTGGGAAGAAATGTCTTAGGTCGAGAGTATTCCATTAAGATCTCGCAAAACTAAAATTAATGAGATTTCAAGGTAAAAACCACGAGGGTTGATATTCGTCAATTCCATAGTGAGAGATCTAGAACTTATTAAAGGTTCACCGTCAATAGGATTCGGATTTTGGGTTTCACTCAAATCATGGTGAAAACAATTTGAAGATCATTAACACAGAATTTATGTAACCATAAACCTCAATGTTAATTTCTGCGAGGATCAAGGGTTACGAATATGAAATTGAAGGTGATGGAGAAAAGATAAGGTGGTTCCGAAGATCAAAGTGTATCTCTGCTATATTGCGAATGACTAAGCAGTCAAATCTTAACTCAATATGAGATGACTAAGGTAACTCAACGACTTATGTAAGTATTAGCCAGATTCGGAGGAAACATTCGGAGTGAAAGTTTCATCAAGCCTTCAATATAGAGTCTCAGAGGCTTTGGTCAACATACAACAGCATGCTTCTAGGGACACTTAGCTAGTACATAGAATCAGAGTTATATACCTGCCCCATCATTCCAAATTGTGGTGACAAAATAGTACCGATAATAAAACGAAGTTTGAAAATAATACAACAAAATATTTTTGGAGTTTTTTATTTTCTAAAAAGAAAAAAAACATAAACAAGAAAGCATATATTTTATTTTTGGATATTCTGGAAAAAGAATTAAAAACCGAGAATAAAATATTTTTGTATTTTGAACTTTTTCTTAAGAAGAAATAAAAATAGAAAAGAGAAATATTTTTGTATTTTGAAATTTTTTTTGAAAGAGAAATAAAAACCGAAAATACATAATGTCCAGAGGATATATGAAGTTCCGAGTCCTAGATGAACAGTAGACTGCGAATCCCTTCGAGCGCTCGGACCCGTTCGGAGTGTGAACGGTGACTTAATACCTTCAAGGGTTCGGATCGGTTCGGAACTTAAGATATGTATTCTGATTATGAAGATGGTTTTGTAATAGATTCTACTTCTATCATTCCTAAGCCTTAGAATTCGATTGAAGGTTGTTTCAGGTAAGGCTTTTGTGAAGATATCAACAAGTTGATTAGAGGACCTTACGAAATGTACTTCGACGCTCCCATCTTCTACGTGATCGTTTATAAAATGATAACTTAATCCTATATGTTTCATCTTGGATTTTTGCACTGGGTTGTGACAAATCCTAATAGCACTTTCCAAATCAAAATAGAGTGGAATCCTCTTTATGATTATGACATAGTGTCGAAGTTGGCTTTGTATTCAGACGACTTGTAAAGTGCAAGATGCAGATGCGATGTATTCAGCTAGGGATACACAAGTCTGTTTCTTAGATTTTTGCATTGGGTTGTGACAAATCCTAATAGCACTTTCCAAATCAAAATAGAGTGGAACCCTCTTCATGATTTTGCGATAGTGTCGAAGTTGGTTTTGTATTCAGACGACTTGCAAAGTGCATGATGCAGATGTGATGTATTCAGCTAGGGATATGTTTCTTAGATTGCCAACTTACTAGTTTGTAATCTAAAAACTGACATCCCCCAGAAGTGCTTTTACGATCAAGACTGCATCCACCTATTTCAGTATCCAAAAATGCTTGCACAAAGAATCTGGAGTTTGACGAATACCATATTCCAAGAAAAGATGATCTTTTGAGATATCTCAGAATATTCTTCACAGCATTCATGTGCGTCTCATGAGTATTCACCTGAAACCTAGCACAATAACATACAACAAACATTATGTCTGGTCGAATGGATGTTAGATACATTAAAAATCCAATCATTTGCTGATAGAGAGTAATATCCGTTGTAGGTTTGTCTAAGGACCGTGTTAGCCTCGTTCCGAATGCCATCGGTACCTTGACTCATGAGTCTCCTACCATTCCGAATTTCGCAAGTAATGAATTCGTATAGGGTTCCTGGTTGATAAAAATCTCATCCGAACTGTGTCTAATATTGAAACTAAGGAAAAAATTAATCGGACCCATTGAGCTCATCTCAAATTTAGTCTCCATCAACTTTCGGAATTAAGTAGTCAATCTAGGATTGGTTGATCCAAAAATGATATCATCAACATAGATTTGGACGATCATCAGAAGGGCGCCATCTTTCTTACGAAAGAAGGTTGGGTCGACCGAGCCTTGTTTAAACTTTGATTGTTTTAAGAATCGGGTAAGGGTTTCATACCATGCTCGAGGATCTTGTTTTAAAACATACACAACCTTATCCAAGATGTAGCTATCATTTGGATGTTTCTCGTTTACGAAACCTATAGGTTGCTCTACATAAATCGTTTCCTTTAAATCACCATTCAGAAAAGCACATTTAACATCCATCTGATAGACTCCAAAATCCTTATGAGCTGCATAGGCGATAAAACTGCAAACAGATTTAAGCCTAGCAACTGGTGTGAATGTTTCTTTGTAGTCTATGCCTTCTTCCTGTGAGTATCCTTTCACAACTAACCTTGCTTTATTTCAGATAACATTCCCTTCCTCTTCAATCTTGTTCTGAAACACCCATTTTAAGCCGACCATAGAAGCATCCTTCGGAGTTGGAATCAATCACCATACTTTATTACTTAAAATTCATTAAGCTCTTCATGCATATCTTGCACCCAATCTGGGTGATCGAGAGCAACCGTTACAGTCCTGGGCTCAATTTTGTAGATAAATAAATAAAAAATGCAAAATTCCATTTTCGAAAATCATGCAGTTTGATTCGCCTTTTTTTGAGCTCTTGTGAGAACTCCTGAAGAAACCACTCCGATTACTTGAGTTTTGGTATGATCCTTGGTCCATTTAGCTTGTGGAGCATAGCTTGGATCATAGGATGGATCTAGTTCTGCATTAACATCTTCAAATTCCGACTGAGCAATTGGATCATTATTTTCGTTCTCATTCTCCCCTGGAATGGTGCATGAGGCTCTTCATTCGGAATTGGATTCTCCCTTTGGATCAGAATTTCATGGTTAACTTGAGGAGTTGAATGCTCTCCCTGAATAGGTATACTAGATGTGGAGGTAGATGTGGAACCCCCCCTGAACTGGAGCATTCATAACTAGTGGTGGAGATGGAATGTTAGAGGCCTTTAGACCGGGTGGCTAATTTCCAAGATCTTTTGTAGCGTCATCAATAATCTTCTTTATCTCATCTTCCTTATTATCTGCTGGTTTTAATTATGAAGAGATCGTCTTTTCTGGCTCATCAAACAGGTTCATGAATTCCTCATAGAGATTTGAGAGAGGAATCGTCATTGGATTTGTCACAGAAAAGATCTCCTCAGATTGACGATCTGATGCCTGATACTTCGTTAGATAGTTATCTTCGAACATAACGTAATAGGTTTCTTCAATCCATTTAGATTTAATGTTGAGAACCCTATATTCCTTAGAAGTGAAAGAATAACCTAGAAAAATTCCATCGTCTGCTTTCACGTCTAATTTGTTCCTTTGCTCTTTAGATTTGAAAACGAAACACCTGGAACCATAGACATCAAAGAACTTGACATTAGGTTTTCGTTTGTTCTTAACCTAATAGGGAGTTACTGAAACTTGTTTATTGATGAAGATTGATTCTGATTAAAGCATATAGTTACGATAGTTTCTGCCCAGAAGTAGAGTGAAAAGTTCACAAAAGACAATATGGTCC
The DNA here is from genome assembly GCF_002870075.4 of Lactuca sativa. Lineage (NCBI taxonomy): Eukaryota > Viridiplantae > Streptophyta > Magnoliopsida > Asterales > Asteraceae > Lactuca > Lactuca sativa. The sequence goes on from NC_056630.2 coordinate 251,576,493, forward strand.
TGGCAGCTTTGTACAGAGACCGATTTCGTCTTTCAACGACTCCGTTTTGTTGAAGAGTGTAAGGAGCAGAAAAGTTATTAGCAACTCCCTTTTCAGTCAGGAATTCGTCAAACACTTGGTTCTTGAACTCCTAACCATTATCACTATGAACGCTCCAAACTAGCTTTTGCAGTTGAAACTCGATTTGCTTGATAAAGTCCTTAAGCTTGGAAGAGGCTTCTAATTTCAGTTTAAGAAAATAAACCCAGGTAAATCTGGAAAAGTCATCAACAATAACTAGAATATATTTGTTATCACCAATACTCTCAATGGGTGATGGACCACAAAGATATATATGTAATAGTTCAAGTGGCTCAATCACTTTGATGTTGATGATTGTTGAATGAATCTTCCTACTCTGCTCCCCTAACTCGCAAGCAGCACATAGATGTTCCTTCTCAAACTTCAGAAGAGGCAGTCCTCGTACGTGATCACCAAGTACGAGTTTGTTGATATCCTTGAAGTTGAGATGCGAGAGCCTTCGATGCCAAAGACAACTATCATCTGAAGATGCTTTTGTAAGAAGGCAAATGGCTGGCTTCCCTTTAATATGATTCATATTTAATGGACACATCTCACCTTTTCTCTTGGACTTCAGAAGAAATGCCTTTGATTTCTTGTCTACGATTTCAGATCCCTCATCATCAAATAACATTTTCAGACCAGTACCTACAACCAATTGAGATACACTAATTAGGTTATCTTGCAATCCTTCCACATAGGCTACCTTCCGAATGGAGAATTCCCCATTCGTGATCATGTCATATCATTTGATTTCCCCGATTGAATTCTTTCCGAACTTGACTCGTCCACCATCCTTCAACGATCTAAATTCCCTGACTTCTTATCTCCTTCTAGTCACATGACGTGAACAACCACTGTCAATATACCATTCGGAGTCGAACTGTTTGTCACAAATCATCTACAAAATTCAGAGAGATTTAGGAACCCAAAGTTGCTTGGGTCCTCGTGAGGCTTTCTTAGAAAACAACATTCCTATTATCTTTAGGATCCTTTTTCACAAACTTCTTTTCCTCCTTCTTTAAATTCGCTTCGGAATTCTTGATAGAAATTTTTGGTTCCGAAATCACTTTTCCTTTGCCCTTAACATTTTTTGATGTATTGATAGATTTTGAAACATTTGTTTTTGAGGAAAAACTAGGTTTAGTATTTTCCTTGAAAATGATTATTTCGGAAAAACTTTTGGTTTCGAAACTTGTGGAGATGAAGACTGTGGTTTTGAAAATCTTTTTGAATTCATATTTGAAGAGACTTTCACATTCTGATTTGTAGATCTTTCTTGACTAACAGAATTGGAATTTTTGGACTTCCAGAAATGCTTTCTTTCTTTTAAGTTTTTCTTATATCTAGCATTTCGTTGACGTTTCTTAGCAATGAGGTCCTCAGATGACTTTAGAATGTTAGTGCTAGGTTTTGCTTTTCTAACACGAGTGATAGTTTGTTCAGATGACGTTTCAGTTGGAACATTTTTAGTTCCACTTGGACAACCTTATTTAAAGTTTCAACTACATATCTCCCCTTTGTTGTCCAAGAGGTCATCTCAGAGAGACCTTTGGTTTCTTCTGCATTATCAATAGGAGAGGACTAGAAGTATTCATCACACCTGTCTGCATTATCATCGTCTACAATGGAAATTAGTTATGGTGTTTGTTTTTTGTTTGGTCCTATTGTTGCGAAAACCTGATTTGGAACTGTTCTTACTTTTTGAAAAACTAGTGCCTTTTCTTTTAAAGCTTTTAAGCCTTTATTTTCAGAAATGTGAATATATTCAATGGAATTTTCGAAAATGAGATTTTTCTTAGTTACAGGCTCTTTTTGATCAAAAGCGGAGCAATCTACCTCATCCTCCATTCAAATTTCACTCATTTCGCTCTCATCAAATTCGGAAACATTTTCAGTATCAAGTATATTTTCCAAACTCAGTTTCGAGCATAATGAGTCAAATTTTTGTACAGTATCAGATTTAATCTGCTCTTTATCTTTCTCATCAAAAATGTGTTTTAGCATGTATTTATGAGCTTTTGATTGAAAGTATGCTTCAATTTTGGCAAGTCCTACTATGTAAGATTTAGAAACATCATCCGAGGATACTATAGATTCGCATTTGTAGTAGTCTGCATCGATTTCATCCTTTTTCAATTTGAGAAAGGGTAAAATCATTTTGTGTATATTCTTGCTTCTTTCATAGTCAAGATGCAGTTGGGTGATGTTCAAATAAAGACGCTTAGCAATTAAACAAAAAATATTTCTTTGTTTCAAAAGCCCAAAATTGTCTCATTGCAAATAAATAACTTCATCCCTAGACCAACTTAGCTCTAACTCCAACTTCTCTATCCACATTCGTCTCTCTTCACTCTTGTTCGTAACCCAACTGATTAGATCATTATGTTAGAATTACTTAAACGAGTTCTTTTTAAGTTATCACTGAAACTAGAGATAGTAAATTTCAAGTCATCTAATTCAGATTCATAATGAGTGACTGGAATATTAAGTGACTGAAGAATAGATTGTAACTTGTGTTGGATTAATGTCAAAGCCCGTAACTATATTTGGCAAGTACTTGAGTCGGTTGTGCATGGTCCTTTTGGGCTGCCTTCACTAGAGCAACATGATAGGATGATTTCAAAATAAAGAGGTTATTATGATTTATTAATATATTATATGATTATTATATTAAAGGAGAAATCATATAGTTTAATTAATATTAGACAAAAATTAATTAAGAATTAATTCTGTGGCTAAAAGTGATTAATTAAATAAAGGGGACTAGAACTGTCAATTGTGTGATAGTTGGTATTGACCTGTGGATCCTTATGGATCATAGGGTGGAGGAAACTAAGGTGTATGGGCTCCTTGAATTCGTCCAAACCTTAATCTAGAAGGATCCTTGGGCTGCTTAAGGCCTAAGTAATCCAATTAGGGTTTTAGGTTGTAACCCTAGCAGCTCTAGTATTTAAAGGACCCAGGGGCTACAGAAATCGGCTACCAGAAACCCCAAGGAGTTCCTAGAGCCGATTTTGTGTCCTCAACCTCTCTCCATATCATCCTCTTGCTTCTTGGTGTTTGTAAGCCAGTAGAGGAGTGACAATTGTGACTCTAAGCTCCAAGGATAACAAGATTCAAGTCTTCAAGAAGAGGTAATCATCTAGATCTACTTTGTAATGTCAATTTCGAATTGTATATCATAGATCTAGGGTTTTCAAGTCTTGGATGCAAATCATGTTGATTAGAGAAACCTAGATCCAAGCATTAGGGTTTGCATGTGCACATAGGAATGTTCTTATGGCTCATACCCATCAGTGGTATCAAAGCCTTGATTGGCTTCTCTTGAATTTGATGATTTGTGTTTTGATTCTTGCTTAAAAAATCGTTTTTCTTGCTCTCTACCTGATGAACTCGACGAGTCCCATTGTGGACTCGACGTGTCCATAATGGGACTCGGCGTGTCGGAGCGTCAGACAAAGGGAATTTTGGGATTTCTTGTTGTTTTGCTTAAGGATAATTATCTAAATTGTTTTAGTCTAATAAAATTTGGATTTTATTACCTTTTTATCAATATCCTCATCAAAACAAAAGATAATTACCAACTGTTTAAACAATAACTTCCTTATTTGATAATACTTGATTATTTAAATTAATTGTTGAATTATCTTGCAAGTAATATTGACTAGGTGAAATTTAGATAATTATTAAATTAAATTTTTAATTCAAAAATTATTTGCAATTTGACCTTTGTTTTTTGAAAAAGTTCTAACCTTGCCCTCAAGTTTTGAAAAAGTTCAAAACTTGCCCTCAAGTTTTGAAATTTAAATTTTATGATTAAAATGTATAATTTAAAGTATTTGAATTTTCAAACCCTATAATTTTACATGTTTAAAATTCAACGTTATACTTTATAATATTGTAAAATTAATATATATATATATATATATATATATATATATATATATATATATATATATATATATATATATATATATATATATATATATATATAAGGGGGGAATAACGTTATGGCCTATAAAGTGGCCATTTAATGGGGGTCCACTCTCAACCACCGCTTCTTTGATTGGTGGAGGGTCGTTAGCTGAACAGGTAGGATAGGGCAAACCCTTCCTCATTAAAAGTATAATGAATCTATATAAAGTAACTAAATGTTTTTTTAACAAATTCCCAATCATAGTTACTTTAGGAAAACTGAATTGATGCAATCCCATGAAATTACACTTTGTACTCTTCCTAAGATGTTAGTGCAGCATGTGTGGTTATTCACACCCGCTTTGTGATCCTTGGCAAAGGTGGCAAAGAGTGACTCATTGTTTGTCATAGTTCGATGGAGCGTGTGTCGTTAACTGGCATATCGAATGGGTGACTGTAAAAATGAAGGCACCATGTACATTTGCATGGTTATTCACACCCACTTTGTGATCCTCGGCATCCCAGTCACAAACTTGAGGGGCATATCGAGATTGAAACATGCCATTGAAAAGTTCAATGAATCTCAAAGGAATCTAGGAGTTTTCATTACATTTAAAACTTAATCTTTTTTTGTTTTTCATGGTGGAGAATTAGTGAATCGTCATTCACTTACCTTCAAATTATTTGCATGTTAGATTACGGCATCCCTTTGCTAATATGTAAATAATATTGTTAGATCCTAGCCCTAATTTCTCATTTTGGGTGTTAAATTAGGGATCCATTTCTAATAAAACTTTGTTTTTTTTCTTCAGATGTCGAACTCAAACAACAACAACACTTTAGGCTCAACCTCACCCGGCTTGTTTTCACTCTTGAACTTGTGTGGTAGAGTGATCTTTGACGGGTCCAATTTCAATGATTGGATCCGTAACATCCGAATGGTCACTCGTTACGAGGACGAAGAGTATGTACTCGATAAGGAGCTGAAGGAGGTGAACATCAACACTGCTACTCCCGAAGAAATCGCTGCCTTTGAGGCCCATGAGTGTGATGCCACGAAAGTTCATTGCATCATGCTGGCGACCATGACTGCTGAACTACAAAAGTCCTACGAGGACTACTATCCCTACGAGATGCATCAAGACTTGGTGGACCGGTACCACTAAAGTGCGAGGCAAGAAAGGTATGAGATCATCACTTCGATGATCACTGCAAAATGGGTAATAGAGAGTCCCTTACCGCTCATCTGCAAAAGATGCAGAGATATGTCGATCACCTGCTGAAGTTAAAATGTTAACTTCGATGAAGAGTTGGAAATTGACATTATCCTTCACTCCTTGCCTCCCTGCTACAACCAGTTCCGCATGACCTACCATATGAATAAGGAAGAGGTCACCTTGAACAAGATTCAAGGATTGCTTAGGACTGCTGAGAGCAATCTCAAGGATAAGTCTGTTGCATCAACTCCCACTCCAACCGCTGCTCCTGTTTTGGCCATTGGGAAAGGGAGGGGCAAGAAGAGGAAGGCTCGATCAAAGAGCCACCAAAAGGGGAAATCCCAAGATGGTACCTCTTCTAGTGGAACTAAAGTTGGTTCTGCTAAGCCCAACTCTAACCCCGAAGTATGCAGAGTGCCACCACTTCCATTAGATAGGGCATTGGAAGAGAAGCTGCCCGGAATATCTGCAAGCCATCTTTCGCGGTATTTACACAATTAAATCTAATGATTCATCACATGCTATTTCTTGGGTTCTTGATACAAGATGTGGTTTTCACATATGTTCTGATTTGTAGGGACTAAGAAGAGATAGGGATGTGGAGCGTAGAGGATAAATCTAATCATGGGGAACAGAAGATCGTTGCCTGTCACCAAGATTAGAGTGTATTCTCTAGTGCTTAGTAATGGATTAGGATTAGATTTAAATAATTGTTGTTATTCGCCAGATGTGGCAAAAAACATCATTTCATTTCATGGTTTGTTTAAACAAGGATTTAGATATTCATTTGATAATGAGAAAGGTTCTATTTATTCTTATCTAAATGGTGTTTTATATTTTGAAGTGGGAGACTGTTGGATTAGTGTCTAATCCTATAACTATATTTTGTAAGTACTTGACCCGGTTGTGCATGGTCCTTTTGGGTTACCTTCACCAGAGCAACATGATATGATGATTTATAAATAAAGAGGTAATTATGATTTATTAATATATTATATGATTAATATATTAAAGGAGAAATCATATAGTTTAATTAATATTAGACAAGAATTAATTAAGAATTAATTATGTTGCTAAAAGAGATTAATTAAATAAAGGGGACTAGAACTGTTAATTGTGTGATAGTTGGTTTTGGGCTGTGGATCCTTATGGATCATAGGGTGGACGAAATTAAGGTGTATGGGCTACTTGAATTCGTCCAAGCCTTAATCTAGAAGGATCCTTGGACTGCTTAAGGCCTAAGTAATCTAATTAGGGTTTCAGGCTGTAACCCTAGCAGCTCTAGTATTTAAAGGACCCAGGGGCTAGAGAAATTGGCTACCAGAAACCCCAAGGAGTTCCTAGAGCCGATTTTGTGTCCTCAACCTCTCTCCATATCATCCTCTTGCTTCTTGGTGTTTGTAAGCCATTAGAGGAGTGACAATTGTGACTCTAAGCTCCAAGGATAACAAGATTTAAGTTTTCAAGAAGAGGTAATCATCTAGATCTACTTTGTAATGTCAATTTCGAATTGTATATCATAGATCTAGGGTTTGCAAGTCTTGGATGAAAAGCATGTTCATTAGAGAAACCTAGATCCAAGAATTAGGGTTTTCATGTGCACATAGGAATGCTCTTATGGCTCAAACCCATCACCTTACGGATGACTCTCTCACATTCACTTACTTGTTCCAAGAAATGTCTTGCTGCAAAACAGTTGTCGGAGGTTTGACCACCATCAGTAGCGTATCCTTGCTACTTAGAGACATTCCCATGAACCATCAAGCATCTTCCCTCGTACTACTGCAGGCTTCACAATGAAACATTCACCATGCTTGGGGTTTCGAACTTCTTCATCCTCCGAATCGGTCAACCAGACTTCAACTCTTCCAAACTCATCATCATCTTCCTGCACAATTAAGATGGGCTTAGCACCATAACACTCTTTTTCTTTCTAATTTCCTCTATCTTTCGGAGATAGTAAGCCTCATCATCTTCTTCGTCCTTCTTCTTACTCATTCTCCATAACATGCACTCTTTTGCGAAATGATTCTTGCCATGACAATAGTTGCAGTCATAGCCAGAATCTCCTATCAACTTTTTCTATTTCTTTACCTCTTCTTTCAGATAGTTTTTAGGACTCTCATCCTTAGCCTTTTCTGAACTTTAGTTCCCGTTCCAGTTCCTATTTTTGAGGCGTCCAAAGTTCTTTTTTTTCAAACCTTTTGGGATTTGACACCATTAAAGCGTATTCTTCTTTAGTGAGTTCGCAATTAGAGAGATCGGACTCCAAATCTTCTTCTACTACCTTTTTGCCCTTCTCAACCAGGGCCAAAGACCCATCCCAGAAACAACCTTCCCTTCCTTTGTTACTTCATCTTCGTGGGATATGAGAATTCCTACTAGCTTCGCCAAAGAATAGTTCTTGAACTGTTCATGAGCTTTAACAGTAGACACCATCGCTTTCAATTCGGACCTCAAACCATTCATAAATGTGAACTTTTGCGCGATTATTTCACGTCTTATTTTGTGTTTCACCATCATACTCAGAAGATGATTGAAATGATTGAACGTTTGATCTAACTTCTCCTCTGGCTTCTAAACAAAAGCGCCAAACTCCAAAAGGAGCATCGTTTAAATTTAATGTTCTAGATTTGCATCGCTATGTAGAACTCTTTTAATATATCCCAGATTTCCTTCACTGTTTCACAAGAACTGACCAGATGGAAGGTATCGGCTGGAAGAGCAAATATTATAATCCTCAACGCCTTAATGTTGCTCGTCAGCTTGTCTTTCTTGTCTTGTGCAATTGTATGTTCAACGAGAAGAGCATTATAATTATCCTGAGTTTTAATAATCGTCTTTGTCTCCGTATGAGAGTATGTTTCAATAATCATGGCATGCCAGATGGTTGAATTATGCTCCTCAATCCACAAAACATAGTCCTCGATATGTAAAGCCCGGACTTCATAGTCTTGTGGGAATAGAATTAGGATCCTAGTTGCCTATATCATTTAAAAGACTAAAAGATTAAATGTGAGGATCGTCGTGCTGCATGTTGTTGATTCACTTAAGACCTGTGAAGAATCAAATGTGTAACTAAAATCGAGTTTAGGGCTTAAGAATGAATTAGATCTAACGTTTCCATTTGATGAAAGCGATGAAAACGATAAGAAAAGATCCACAAGCAACTTCAAACCCTAATAACACTAGATAGAAGATATGCGTATGATTTACACAATCTTCTGCTCAGATACCAAATGTTGAGACAATAAATAATAGATTGACATATTTTAAACAACAATATGAATCAAAATAACAAAGGCAATGACCGAAGTTGTGCTAAATGATTATAAATCAATGCCTTAGAAGAGCTCGATGAGAACTTGTCTGTAAAGGAAATGTAGGGCAAATATGATCGATAACCCTAATATGGCACATGCATGCACTATAAATTGTCTAACCCTAGAATCATTAATAATCGGTGGATAGCCCAATCCATTACAAAACAGAATATTGTAGCATACAACATAATTGACACAACATAAAATATTCCAATAGATTTCAGTCGTGTTAGTGTTTTCTCTAGCGTGATCGACAGTTATCCATGGAAGAACCTTTGGGGTATACTCACTACCGTTGCTAGGAAGGGATCAGTAGCAAGAATATGGTGGTGTCAGTTGCATGAGCTGTTTGGTCATTGGAAGTGTCGGGGGAATTTTATCATCATGTGGGCTATAGATGGTTAGAACTCTGTGATTCTTGGAGGATGGAAGTTGTGGTGAAGATTCGCCAGTTCAGAGTAGGGTTATAGTCTTTAGTCACCAGTATAAAGGACTTCAGGTTTTGGTGTTGTATCATGGGAGGTGATTTAGATTATCAGACCTGCTAAGATTTCGGGGAGTATTCTTCTGGATTCCAGGAGTGGGGCGATCATCGAGTTTTACTAGTAATGGAACGGTAGTATTGGTAAGTGTATGTCATAGTTGGTTCATGTATATGAAGATAAGATGGGTTGGGAATCCATCAAGTGTCGTGCGATAGGATATCTTCAATGAGTTCAAGTAAGGGAGAATCATCAGAAATTCCAAGATTTGGAATCGGGTGTGAAACTAGGGTAAGTTTCGCATCCCAGTCAGGAGGAGAGACGACCCTAGTGTCTGTTGGGATTGAAGTTATGTGATTTGGGAGTTTAGAAAACTCCCAATTGTTGTTTGGCATCATATTTATAATAGACTTGTGGATGGATCCAGGTTGAGGGTTGTGTTAGAGCCCCGCTGACTGTTCTTGTATGATGAAGGCTTTGGGGTTCGAATCATGACACGAACACCTGATTGATATTAAGTCGGATGCTGGTTCGAATTAGGATAATTAGGGTGAGATGATTCGGATGTGGTAAGTGTTGGATTAATCTCTAAGTCCATAACTATAATTGGTAAGACTTGACCCGACCCGGCATGGTCCATTTGGGTTGCATGGAATCATGCACTTGGATAGACTATAATGAGAGAAATAAGACGCTTATGGTTATTAATATATTATAAGTTCTAGTATATTAATAATAAGAATAATAAGATTATTTAATTAGTATTGATCAAGAATTAATCTAGGATTAATTAAGTGATCAAAAGAAGACTAATTAAATATATGGGTTGATTGTGTAAATCATCCATACTTGTATAGTGGGCTAATGCTCCATGGATAATCAAGTTGGGCTAAAACCCATAGGATGGTCCATGGATGCTCCATGGTGTATTTGAACCCATGGATCCAAGGAAATGGAAAGTCATGACAATTACGATTTACCCTAATTGTAACACTATATAAAAATCTTATTCTTGACAAAATCGGCGACAAGTATCATTCTAGAGAGGGCTAGCCGATTTTCATGAAGTGTAGAATTCTCTCAGGTCATTCCATTTGTATTTGGTGTTGTGTGAACCATTTGAGGTGTCACACTTGGGGCACTAGGCACTCAAGCTTCATGAAGACATTCTACATCAAAGAGGTATGTATTCTATCTTGTTATATTCAATGTTTTATAGCTTAGATTAGGATAATACCTTGGATGTTCATATTTGTATGTATAATAGAGAAAACATAGATCCAAGGTATTTAGGGTTGCATGTACACTTAGGAGTGTTAGAATGCTCAAACCCCAACAGTAAGACCATGGGTGGTAACCATTGTTGGTTAGTAGTGGTGTAAGGCTGCGAGGAGATTATAGAATTCACCAGTTTGAGGTAACCTATCGTTTGAGGTGGTCATGAGTATAAATGGGGATTAGTTCATGCCTTCGGCATGGCGGTCAGGATTGTCGGAGATCATTTCTATGTTTTAGGATGAGGACCATTGAGGTCCGAGGCGGAGTCGAGCCTGTGAAGCTATAGATGTTTGGGACCCGTGGGTGAGGCCAATGTGTTTATGGCAATGTAGTTGGGACCTAGTAGAGACCGTTGGGTCGAGGTATTGGATCTTGGGTTGCAAGATTGAGTGTGTGGTTAGTGAGTGGCGCAGAGGGATGCTTAGGTTAGGTCATCCTTGTCATTTGGACTCTTGGGAGCCTAGTGGTTGGACCAGGTGCGAGACTGGTAGTCTTAGTGATGGTTTGGGAACCTTTATATCCCGATTTAGTGAGGGGTTTCCATGAATTAGAAGGTTTCTGGGGAAATGCAAGTGTATATCCCTGGATCTCAGGTTATGAGTTAGGTACCGAGTTGGTTCTTGGTGGGAACTTGAGTTGGGAATTGCGGGAGTTTATGTGTAAGGTCTAGGAGTGTTCATTTGGATGGATCGGTTTAATCCGATCCGCTCAAGTGAATCCAAATTAATTTCGGTTTTCAAAACGTAGATCCAAATAGTCCAAACTAAATTCAAATCCGATCAGATCCAACCAAATTATAATTCGATTGGATCGGTTTTTTACAATTCGGTTTTCAAGAATCAAGACATTTCAACAAATATATAACTTTAGTATTAACTTACTCTATAATATAAACTAAAAAATATTGTTTAATTAGTTGTGAACTAAAACTTATAAATAACTATCAAGAAAAATATATTATAGTTTACTACTTTATAGACAATTTTTTTAATAAGAAGTACATATTAAAGTATTATAATAGATGAAAAATTTTAATATATTAAAAGAATAATTTAGTAAATTTATAATTTATTAAAGATATATATTAAAAAGAACAAAATAATAAATTGTAATTCGGTTTTTTTGGACTATTCGGTTTTTATTTTATAAACCAAAACCAATCCGAAATCCAAAATAATAATTCGGTTTTGCTAAAAACCAATCCAAAAATCCGAATATCTGAACCAAATAGTCTGATCCAAATTGTCCAATCGGACAATTCGGTTTTATCCAAATAGTGAACAATCCTAGTAAGGTCTTCATTTCAATGATTATATGAATTAAGTAATATGTATGCCAAGGGTATTAGTTGAAGGGTTCAAGGTTAAAGGATGGTTTCAGTTTTGATGGTAGATCAGGCTCTTGTGATTGTGTTTTGGATTTGTTATATCTGTGTGGGGGTCAGGAAGGTATGGGGTTTCAGAATCTTATCAGCAATATGTTGGTTCGGAAGTTCAAGGAAATAGTGTCTTGTTCAACACTAGAAGGTTTATCTCCTAGTTTGTCACATGTTGTTCGTTATATTCATGAAATTGGTATCATCAGGATGAGCCTTCTCTCGAAGTAATATCTAATCCCTTTGGTCAAGTGAAAGGTTTTCGGCAACAATGTATGATCTGTGATTCTATTTTCTAGTGGTAACCTCAGGTAATCATAAGTTGAGTTGTCAGTTTGATTGATAAGTGGAATGGAATTAGCAATGGTTCAATGCGGGCAGTTTGTCAGGGAGTCAGACCAATTCGAGACTTCAGATTTTAGGTTGAGTAGATGTGGCTATTTTGCATGGGATTATTTTAGGCTGGGAAATGATTCGTTTATTTTTAGGTTTGGAGAGCCTTGCTAAGGTTGGCCTCATTTCCTTTGCGAAGGGTGATGTATCTTAGGGTTGTGGCTATGTTGCTAAAGCTGTTTAGCGTGCCCGAGATGCTAAGGAATGATTTTGAGGAAAAAATCTAATTTATGTGGGGGAGAGTTGTAATGCTCTCTCCCGAATCATTTCCTATTTGGGTGTGGGTGACGTAATTTAGATGATTCGGGTATTCGATTTGTGTTTTGGAGCCAAGGGTTATTTTGGTAAAGTGTTAACTCAAGATTTTATGGAAATTGGATTTTTTCGGCAACTTTTAAGGCAAGTATGAGTTGAAAAGGTTCTGCCCTTCAGAAGCATTTAGGGTTTAAGGTTAACCCTAGTATGCAGGGAGTACATATGGAGTATGCAGGGCATACTAGTGTGAGCTCCGGTACGCGGGACATACACTGACATACGATGAGCGTAGTAAACAGGTTGGTCCCAGATCCAAGGCCTTGTATGCAGGGTGTACGAAGGTTACACATGGCGCACAATGTGGATAATAAAACCCTATTTTGGGGTGTTTCACCCTATATAAGGTACTTAAGTCCCTATGGTTGGCCTCTTTATCAGCCTCCATTGCCCTAACTGTTGGGTTATGAGCATAACAACATCCTACGTGATCATACAACCCTAATTGCTTTGGATCTAAGTTTTTCACTATTAAACATGAAAATTGAATTCCAAAGCAATAACCCTAGATCTACCATACAATTATCGAAATCCATATGAAATTAGGGTTAGAAGATTACCTTACTTGTTATGTAGTAATAACAAGCCAATCTTGAAGATCCTTGACTCTTGAAAGCTTACTGCTTAAAATGTTGCACCTATAATGGTTCACAAACACCCAATGCAACAAGAAGAGATGAGAGACACTAGAAAATCGGCTAGGGTTAGAACCATATGCTTAGGACGAAATTCTAATAACCTGGAGGGTTTATATATGGTTGAGGGCTGCTAGGGTTTATGGAGGAAATCCTTATTTCCTGCTTAAGGCTTAAGCAACCCATGGACCTCTTACCACTAGGCCTTGAACGAAATCTATAGGGTCTTCCTATATGATTTCGTTCACTCCTAATTAAGGAGTCAAGTAGCCCATTTTCACAACTATCAATGATTTGCAAAATAGCCCATACATTATTAATCAGTTCCTTTAATCCCAAAATTAATACCAAATTAATTTCTGATTAAATACTAATTAATAATATGATTTCCAAATAATATATTAATCATATAATATATTAATAAAATCATTTTGAGTACCAATATATTATTTCAAATGATACTGCCTACTCTCTCTCTCTCCACCAGTCATCCTGCCAAGTTGCATGACTGAAGGCAACCTAAAAGGACCTACTATCAAATCAAGTACATAACAGTTATAGTTATGGGCTTAGACACGTAATCCAACAATCTCCCACTTGGACAAGTCTAATAATTATTATTGCAAGTGTGACCTCAAAATTTGAGTAGCAATCGTAGCTTTCAAAAGCCGCTGTCGGACTCTGACTTAGTCAACAACGCATCCTTTAGATAAGGGATCAACTATTCCTCCGTTCTACAAGATATTGTATGGACATGAGACATCGACTATAATCAATCTCTTTCCAATAGTTGTTTCTCGATTTTCGATTCATGACGACTGAATCAGACTATAATTGAACACATCAACTTAGTGCAAGATTGGTCAAGCACTTTAGATGTCATCACTAAATCATCAAGGGGGCCACATATATTGCTTTTATCCTATTTAGGGTAAAAGGAATGAATAAACTTCGACTCATATTCTTTTACTATTCACTCATCAAATCATACACAACAATATGTCTTATAACATCAAGTTACTGATGAGTTTACATATTATCAATGCACAACCGACTCATAAACAACAACTCATATGTCTCCGTTTCAAGAATATAAGATATTATTGTCTTGGAATTTCGTGATAAAATCCATGAATTAATTCTCTGAGACTGGTTTAATCCAATACTTAAATCTTAATTTCAAAAGTACTCATAATCACTGAAGCAAACCAGTGCTATGCCTAAGTCTTAATTCACTACTTACTTCCAAATGTATGATCAACTGTAGATGTTTGAATAACCTAGTTATTTGGGAAGTAAAATATGCAAAGTGAAACACAAGAATAATCTAATCAACTATGGTCTCAAAACTTTTAAATATAAATAAAGCACTTATTATTTAATCACCATATTAATTAGACTTTATTCATTGTATAATGTTTCGAGTAATCAATTTAATACTTCAATTAAAACAGTAGTCATGCCATGCTTCAAGCACGCACACTATGTTTATCTATGCTCCTTTCTTTTTGAAACAGATCAATTGAACACATTTCCAATGATGCTCATTTCACAATACCAAATCCTTATCACAAGTGTAAGAATACCAAATTCTTACCATTACTAGAATCCATTAGAGTCTAAACTTACATGCAATGATCCTATTGTAATGTCAAGGCACCAAAGTCACAGAGACTTTGCCAATGATACTACAAAACATTCCATTGGAGATTGGTTACAAAATAATTCCATGGAAATGAAGTCTCACATTCAAAGAGCATTCCTTGAACATCCTTCTTGCATTAAAATTACTAATCTTACACACAGATCTCAATATCCATCTCCCAAAATGGAAACATTTCCATATTCAATTTGACTATCAATTTTGAACTAGAGTTACCTCTACTTAGAACAAGTTAATACGGTTCGTCCAAAGATTATACTATATTTCTAACTATCCACAAGCAACCAATCATTGGCAAACCTCAGATTGTCCTTGACAGTTGTTTAATAACACCAGTCATATTTGGTTCTAGTCCTATTCCCTCTTAATGCCCTAGGCATTTGGAATAATAGAACGATTAAATATTACATCATATGAGATCAATCCTATATCTGAAGCATATGGGATTCGATACATAATATCTTACATAAAGACATTATACTTGATCAATATCTTGCTATATATATATATATATATATATATATATATATATATATATATATATAATCTCCTATGTTGAATCACTTCAACACGATATTCACATATGTTCATGACTAAGTTCCATTAAAACTTCAATCTAAACTTTTAGATTTAAAATGAAGTATAAGTATCCTATCCCTTAAATCTTTCTATAGCGAAACAATTTCCAAACTTTGCAACTTACAAATTTGTAACCTTTGTTTCCTACAACCAATATTGTTTACTTGTAACACTTAGTATAACAATTATGCTCCCACTAGCATAACAACTATACTCTTGCTAGCATAACAATTATGCTCCCACTAGCTTTCACATGTACCCAAAAATCAGTTAGACTTCTGGAAATCAATACCTATTGACTTTCTTACCAAAGTTCAGATTTCTGATGTGTGGTGCTTCGATAAGTATTTATCTAGAATTCTCAAGCTCATACACCGTTCATTAGATGGCTTATATGTATGTCTAAACCTTTTCAGAACTTATATCAATAAGTCCCGAATGTTCAAACTATTTGCCATTTCTCACAATTCGAACTATGAAAAGGGATGTCGTAATCATACTCAAATTTCAGAACGCAATTATCACAACTGCTAACTCCAATGATATTAATCAATCCTATAAAATCCACAAGTGAAAGCATTTCCTCACAATCATTTTCATGAAGTAGAGAGAAACCTCTTACAACTTAGATTTTATGGTGTATGTGTTCCTATCCATGTGAATTTGTCATTTCCAGCCATTATCATAAGACAAGGTTTATGACAAATTCAAACTCAAATGGACTGAACTCACTTATCTTAATTTATTGTCATTCGGTAGCACAAGAGCCTACCACTGCTTCCAAGTTATTGAGTAGCTCATCCATACATATCAATGTACTTTCATTGATCAAGGTGCTTTGCCTTGTGTAGTCAAATGAAAACCATAGAACTCATAAACATTGCCAAATCAATTGGAATGGGCACAAAAACAAGAATGTGTCAACACGATAGGTTATCAACCTTAGGTCGTGTGCTAGTGATAACTAAAAGGTTTATTCTTGATTAGTTACTCAAAACTATTCAAGACCATTAAGATTCCCACTGACTTCTTGATAGATAAGATTCTCTATCAAGGAAAATTCCTCAACAAACAAATATTCAAGAGTTAGTGTGGATTCTTATCTAGAAAACATTTCATATAATTGGTCTCAGTTGGTCTTTGTTTTAACCAAAACATCACAACTACCAATTTCAAATGTGCTAGAGCAAGAAAACATATCTACTCCATATTTCATGAGGTGTTGTAAACCTACTTAGAACATGTTACTCAATGTACAACTTGGAGTAAGTAGTGTATAATTCTAAAACTTGATTTTGGAATGAAGTATGACTCATCTTCTTGATTTAACCATTTCAACAATACATGAT
Organism: Lactuca sativa; assembly: GCF_002870075.4. NCBI lineage: Eukaryota > Viridiplantae > Streptophyta > Magnoliopsida > Asterales > Asteraceae > Lactuca > Lactuca sativa. The sequence goes on from NC_056630.2 coordinate 251,593,077, forward strand.
TCCTCTTCTTAGTCATATAAATGAACTAAGGTATCCTTAGACGATCAATTGTGACATGGATCCATAATCATTAGGATGACGATAAACCATGATGCTAAAGTATTCTCCTTTCCTTCCATAATGGAGAAACTTTTATCTTTCTGCCCAATTGATTCTTCTTATTCGTTATGCTATACTTTGAGACTTTTCAAGGTATCAAAATTACACTTAATCATGTAAGCATAACCACATTTACTGAACTATCAGTAAGTCATGACGAATAGACTTATTGTCCTTTGTGGTGGATCTGACTAGTTCACATCAATGTGTACTAGATCATTTAGTCCTTCACTTGACTCACATATACATGTGAGCAAGGAATTTAGTCTTAATTTTTCAAAGATCAAGATTCTCATACATCACGCAATTCAAATTGGAAGATTCCAAGATTTTGTCCAATTGAAACATAGGTCATGAGACTCCTTCCCCACTTGATAAATCATGACATTTACACAAGTGATAAGAATCAAATCCATTTTCAACATTGTTATTAATAGAAATATGAACACCAATTTTCATAAATGCCATTGCAAGTAATCATAAAGTAAATAAGATAAACCACAAAATTTACTTTATTGATAATGTGTGGAAAACTTGTCCTTACAATGCAAATACATGTGAAAACTATGTTTTTAAATATTCCTATACAATCTATAATAACTCCTAAGCAACAACTCAAAAATCTGATCATCAAACCATGCAACCGAAATCCATCTCTCACGATCAGATTCAACTTACTCTTCCTAAGCTTCCTTCTTTATCTTAGATCCTACAAAAACATCAAAATGTGATTACCACATCATGTAATAAGAATCTATAAATAGGAACTTAACAGAGTTAGATAGTTGATGTACCTGAAGTAGAGTCATACAATTTGAATTTACCATCTCTAAAATCTCTCAGGTAGCCTAGACAGCTTCACTTCCAATGCCCCTTCGATTCGCAATAGAAACATGTGGACTCTTTCCCATTGACACATGGAACTATCACAAAATTGGCCTTTCTTTATGGTCAAACTTTTTGACCTTGGCCAATTTCTCTCCCTTAGGTGGAGAAACCATTTCTAGACTATCACTGTTTTCATCACAAATGTCCATGGAACTTTGGGAAACAGATCCTCCAAACAGATTTGCTTGACCAGTGCACTAAAGCATTGCTGCTTCAACAATAATTAGCAAATTTGTCAAATCGATTAAGGTCACATTGTGATCAGTCATGTAATGGTCCTTAAGGAACTGACTATATGACTCAGAAAGCATTTGAAGAACCAAGTTAGCAGCTAGCTTCCTTGGGAAAACAAAACCCAACATTCCCAGTTTGTCAATATGTGACTTCATCTTCAGGACGTGTGCAAACACAAAATTTACATCTTGGTGTTTGCATGCCAATAGGGCTTGAGTGATCTTGAACTTTTCAAGTTGATGAAAATATGGGTCAGAGAGAATCACTAGAGGAAGTGGAGGAAGAGAAGTATGATTTCTAGTTCCACCAATGCACGAAGAAGTGAATGATCTTTCACCTTGATTGACACATGGAAGATCATCTTCAAATGGAAAGCTTTTTCCAAAGGAATGTGGAAGACCATAGTAGTTTGAACTCGACATCCATAAAGGGAGAAAAGTTCAAGTTAGCTGATTTTGATCCTTAATACAATAACCAAATGAAATATTAAGGCTAGGACACAACACAATAATTTACAATTCAGAAGAGGGATGCCATAATCCAATTGCAAATTATTTAAAGGTAGGTAAATGACGATTAGCCAATTCCACCACAAAAATGAATTTTTAAATGAATTAGGTTTTAGATGAAATTCATAGATTTTTTGATATTCATTGAACTTTTCACTGGCATGTTTAATCTCGATTATGCTCTCACTTTGTGATTGGGATGCCGAGGATCACAAACGAGATTTGAATAACCATGCAAATTAGCTTGGTACTCTCGATGTTAGTTATCACCTAATCAATGTGCCGGTTAACCACACACGCTCTATTGATCAACGATAATTTACAAGAAAACCATTGCCAAAAATATTTGTCCCATATTAGTGTTCCGGTTTACCACCCACGCTCCACTAACGACCAATAAGGTGCATTGTGCAATTTCATGGGTTAGCATCAAATTCACATTTTTCCTAAAGTAACTAAGATTGAGAATTTTTTAAAAGCGTTTAGTTACTTCATAATTCATTATACTTTTAATGAGTGCTTAATGACCTATCATACTCATTCGGCTAACAACCCTCCACTAGTCAAGAGTGCGGTGGGTAAGAATGGATACCCAATGGCGGTCCTTTTATAGGCCACTTCCTTAAACACACCTTATAGACCAGCTTCGTGAATGAGGCCTACTAACGATAAGACTGACTTTTATATATATATATATATATATATATATATATATATATATATATATATATATATATATATTAAACTTTTAATTTTATATAGTATAAGGGAGTATTTTAAACTATTAAAATACTAAGTGGTTTAATCATTTAATAAATTAAACTTTTAATTTAGTTAAATTTAAACCATATATGGATTTATTAATTGTCTTTTAATTAAATTATTAATAGAATCCATAAAGATTTCTTCTAGGTTTTTCCATTTAAATTTTCAAAAATAAACTTTTAATTTCAAATTTAAATTATAAAACCAAAAGGGTGTATTTTTAGGTTAAATTTTAAATCAAAATAATCTTATCGCTATCCAAATTTAACCAAATCCTTTAATTATGATAAGGATATCATATTACCATTCAAATAATTCGATTTTAGGAAGTAAAAATGAAACAAGGCAATTATCCTAACCAAGATAAGATCTGGAAATCAAAAAAATAGGAAACTGACGAGTCAACTCGTCGAGTTGGCCAATAAACTCGTCTAGTTCATACATGAACTCGTTGAGTTCCTGCTTCAGACAGCCAAAAACAATTTTGTGCTACTGTGGACAGTTCACTATTGCATCAATTCAATTGAAAAACATATTAGTCTCTGATACCACTATTGGGTTATGAGCATAACAACATCCTATGTGATAATGCAACCCTAATTGCTTTGGATCTAAGTTTTTCACTATTGAACATGCAAATTGAATTCCAAAGCAATAACCCTAGATCTAGCATACAATTATCAAAATCCATATGAAATTAGGGTTAGAAGATTACCTCACTTGTTATGTAGTAATAACAAGACAATCTTGAAGATCCTTGACTCTTGAAGGCTTAGTGCTCAAAATGTTGCACCTATAATGGTTCACAAACACCCAATGTAGCAAGAAGAGAGGAGAGACACTAGAAAAATCAGCTGGGGTTAGAACCATATGCTTAGGACGAAATTCTAATAACTTGGAGGGTTTATATATGGTTGAGGGCTGCTAGGGTTTCTAGAGGAAACCCGTATTTCCTGCTTAAGGCTTAAGCAACCCATGGACCTCTTACCACTAAGCCTTGGACGAAATCTATAGGGCCTTCCTATATGATTTCATACACTCCTAATTAAGGAGTCCAGTACCCCAGTTTCACAACTATCAATGATTTTCAAAACAGTCCCTCCTTTATTAATCAGTTCCTTTAATCCGAAAATTAGTACCAAATTAATTTTGATTAAATACTAATTAATAATATGATTTACAAATATTATGTTAATCTGATAATATATTAATTAAATCATTTTGAGTACCAACTTATTATTTCAAATAATAAATCCTACTCTCTCTCTCCACCAGTTATCCTGTCAAGTTGCATGAGTGATGGCAATCCAAAAGGGTCATGCTACTATCAAATCAAGTACATACCAATTGTAGTTATGGTCTTAGACACCTAATCCAACACTAACACCCTAATCTGGAACCCTAATAGACTCTTTGTGTGTTCTTGAGCTTTGGACTTGATTTTTGGGTGATTTGTGCTCCTTGAAGTAAAAGAATAAGAAGTGGAAGACTGCTTCATTGGAAGGGAGCTTAGAGATCTAGATTTAGTTCCTTCTTTTGGAGACTTTTGACGTATAAGTCTCAATTTCTACCATTGTATGTTGGATCTCTTCATGTCAGAGTTTTTAGACTTTTGGTCCCTTTTGGGTTAATTTGTTGACCTAAGTCTTTTATGGAGCTTATTGTTTTAGATCTGGGTATATTATGAGTTTCTTGAGCTTTAAGGTGCAAGATTTATGGTTTTGGAGGTCTCATGCATGCATTAAGTCATTTGTTAAGTCCTTTTGAGCTTTAGGAGCTTCATTAAGCCATGCATGCACGTAAAGTTGGCAACTTTATGTGAGAAACCATCTCAAGGAAGTCATATCTATTTTTTGGGGGTAATGTCTTAATGGGTTAAGAGCAAGAAATGGAAAATGGCCAAATGGGGGAGTATGTTAGGCGTACAAGCAGGTACGCTTAGCATACAAGCCCTAAAGCGAGTACGTTGTGCGTACGTGCTAAGTAAGCCCCGCGTACTCAGCCAGTAGGGCTTCAGATGTTTTGGTCTTCAGTTTTGGGCATAGTTGGATTTAGATGCTTAAGGCCTTGTTGGGCCATAATAATTCAAGTTTTGGGGCTAAAGAATATTTTTGGACCTTGGATTAAGACCCATGAAAGATTTGGGCTCAATTTGGAAAATTGGACCATATTTGGGCCTTGGGTATTTTTATAGAAGTTTGACCTTTGGATTGTTGGATTAGGCTTGGGCCTTGGGCTAAGCATAGGGACGTGTAAAATGGTCTTTTACTCTAGTTTAGACTCTTAATATGGGTTGGATTTGATTATTGATGGATGATTATTTTGGTGATTGAAAGCATGGGGATTTTTAGCGGGCCAGCAACAAGATATTCTTTTTGTGAGATTTGGCTTTGTGAGGTGAGTCTCCTTCCTGTGTCCATGGTTCAAAGGCACCAATTCCGTCCCATTACTTATTATGTGGAATATTAATTGTACTTGTGATATTTTCTTGGAAGACCCCGGGGGAAGCCTGTGGCATTTGTATGGAAGACCATGGGGATAACCCATGACACTTGGATGTCAAACCATTCAGGCAGCCCATGACATTTCAAGGAAAGACCATGGGGGTAGTCCCTGGCACTTGGATATCAGGCCATGGGGGTTGCCCATGGCATTTCAGGGAAAAGAACACAAGGGTAGCCCATGGCAAAGGTATGTATGGTACATCGTATTCTGGAGAACTCACTAAGCTTTATGCTTATGAATTTTCAGTTTATGTTTCAGGTATTTCTGTTTTCAAAGGGAAGACATTGGGATGATTGCAGCGCACAAACCACATGTTTCCACATTTTTTGATTTACTTTGATATTGATGATGTATCGATACATTTTGATAACTTTGGTTTTATGACAATGATACGGCTTGATGTTTATAAACCTAAAAACAAAAAAAGTTTATGACCTTATTTTTGGGACGTTACAACTATGCCCTCAAAGAAGCAACGCATATACACTGAGGTGCTAGAAGAGCCGCATATATGATCCTCTAGATACACATCCTAGGTCCCAGTTCACCTACAACTCCATCATGCGAGAAGTCTCAACTAACCTCGCCAATGTCTCCATGCAAACCAATTGTACATACCTCAGACTCCATAGACATTTGAATAAGAGATTCAACCACAAATCCACAACCAAAAAAGGAATAGGAAGTAAGGCTAAACCAAGAATTCTAAGGCTATAAAATCATAATTATGTACAATCATGCAATATACATGAAACAATTAGCAATCTTAGTTTTAGCCCTAGCAAAACATTCATAGCATACGATACATATATGAATATCATGGGACATCACTTCTTTGATCTCTGACTAATTGTACACATTACTTCTTCTATTCTTTTCTTAATCTTCATTACTTGCTAAAAAGGTTTTTATAAAACTCTCATATCCTTAGTTTGATTCTGGAATCCCATAAATGTTCATCCAAATCCCACAAACCAATGCTCTGATACCAACTTCTAAAATACTGGTTTTTACCATAAAAATTTTATTTTTTAAATAGAAAAAAAATAAAATATTATAAAACCAAGTTGTAAAAATCTCAGGTAGATCAATATAGTCGTCCCAAATTAGATTATCAAAATACAAAAAATCATAAAATCTACAAGCCAACATGTACAATCAAGCCTTCATCTTTTTGCGATCATCTGAAGTACCTAAAACACAATTAATATATAAGTGTAAGCACAAAGCTTAGTGAGATCCCAAAATATTACATATAGCTCAACAAAATAAACAACTATAGGTTATCAGCAACCCCGCAGATTAACAACACATTTTAGGGGTCATCAATAACCCTGGGGACTATCACCAGTCCCGTGGACTCACAACTGTCCATGAGATATTAGCAGCACAATTACACATATCACATCAATCAACAAGTAAGACCCAGATGGTCAGCATGCATGAATTACTACATAGGTAATATAGTAAGAAGACTCAACTCACGACTAGCAGGTAGAACTACAACAACTCTCACATACAAGGTAGACAGGAGCAACAAGACACCTAACAAGAGTAAAGGCATACCCTTTCAGCCTACATCCTTAAAACCCTAGCTTGACCCAAAAAGTCAACCATGGTCAACTTTAGCCAACAGTCATCCCATGACCACGCATATGTCACCTTGTAACTGAACCAAGACAAAACAATCGTGAATACCCTCCTTTCACGACGTGAAATGCATTCCTCACGTCATGAGATCCGTTCTAGACAACTTTGAGCATTAAGCTCATAATCCGTTAAGCACATTGAGACTTTATAGAGGGTTTTTCCTAACCCTAAGGACAATAAAAAGTGTAGCTTTTAAGTCATGCATGTCCAATTCATGACTTGAACACTAACTAGGTCAATAAGGAGAAAATGAGGCCAAGACTCATGCTTAGAGTCTAAAACCAACACTAAACCTCATATCTGAAACTTATACTAAATAAAACGCCTCAATGATCCATAAAGTCGCTAAGTTTATGGATCCCATGCATGCTACGCAACCTAACCATGAAAACGAAAGCATAAATCTTAGATCTAGAATGCATAAGTGTAAGGTCACACCTTATGATCTTATGAGTCAAACACTCTACACTATCTGTTAGCGTTAGCGTCTTCTCAACTACCAATGCCAGTGTATCAAGCTAATTAACGTCAGTGGATAGTATAGTTATTCTATGTAATTTTTTGTATATTAGGTAATGATATAGATATGTATAAAATAGATGGTACATCTGGTATTTTTGTTATGCAGATTGGTTCTTAGTATAGATAAGTTACAATCCCTCAAATCATGGGATACATATGTATAGATTAGTATATAATCTACATTAAGGTAAACCCTAATGTAGAGAGTTCGGCTTTGTGTCAATTGTCTTTGTGAAACCCCATCTTCTTGGTGAAGACAAAACCCTTTCTTGCTGAAGGAACAATTTGGAGAACTCTCTATGTTATTTTATTTCTGTTCATTATTTTTCTTAGATTAGTTTACTTTCGTTCTTTATACTTGAAGTGTATCTAAATATATAAACCTTCAATTAGTATCAGAGCAAGTTTTTTATACACTCAACTAAACATGTCGACCTATTTCACTCAAAAATCAACCGTCTCCTTTTTCGAAAAGTCTCTTTCTGCATTTAAAAAGGAAAACATGTGTATCTCTCTTACCAATAATTTTATTCACACTAAAATAGAAAAATTTGTTGTTCATGCTCAATGAATTCATCTTATTTTGAAAAATTGGGCCTATTCTCATTTAATGTTACAAGAATTATTAATGCACAGATTCCATATCTGTGTGAGAAAATTCTTGGAGATGATATAGAAGGTGTTGTTTCCTTAAGCAAAGTTATTGAGACCAAACAAACCTTCTATAAAGCTTACCATTTAAAAGAATAATTTAAGAATATATTTGTGAGCTCTTATTTTATAAATCAAACGTTAATTGATACTCACTGCTCCACTGATTCTAAAGGTATCACCAAATGCGTTTCTCAATTATCTACTCTTGATCTGTCTCATCAACCTTATCACCGTGAGTATGTTCTTCCCTCCACTAAGACATTGCTAAAATTTCCTATATGTAATGGTGAAGTTAATTCAGTAAACAAAATTCTTAGCATTTTTCCTCATTTCTCTGTTAGCAATTTTGAACCTAAAGATCAATCAAATTCTTCTACTTCACATGACTCTTCAATGTGATGATCCTCATGACAAGGTAGTATCTGAGCAGACCATCGATGAAATTCCTTGTTCTAGAACTAAAACAAGAACTCTAAATCAAATAATCAATGTTATTCAAATTTAACAATTAAAAAGAAATCAAAATCTAAGGTTAAAGGAGAGAATTATGGAATCAAAGTTTGTTATCGATGTGTTGATGTCTCTCATAGAGTCAGCGAATGCACTTTAGAAAATAACTCCACTCGTACTGAAAACTTCATGACTTGCAATAATAAGTGGATCAAATTGGGAAACTCGTTGAACTGTCTCCCTGATGTTTAGCACCTGGTTCCTGGTATGTAAAATTTATCTAAGGGTTTTGCATTTTTAGCCTTGGACTCGGCGAGTTATAGGCCCGACTCGCCGAGTAGAGACGGGTTTGGGAGCACGTTTAAGTTGGCAACTTGGCGAGTCCACATTTGGGACTCGGTGAGTCCCCGCTGTCTGATGAAACCCTAAATTTCAAGGGTTTGCACCCTATTTAAACCAACCTTATGCGCCCCAACCTCGCTCCTGTTGGATAAGGTGTCTAAGTCCATAACTATTTCTGGTTAGTACTTGACCCGACCCGTCATGGTCCATTTGGGTTGCATGGCACCATGCAATTGGATAGACTAAATGAGAGAAATAACACTTGGAGATTATTAATATATTATAAGTTCTAATATATTAATAATATTATTTGATTAGTTTGATCAATAATTAATTTAGAATTAATTAAGTGGTCAAAAGAGAACTAATTAAATATATGGGTTGATTATGTAAATCATCCATATCTTGTATAGTGGGCTAAGAGGCTCCATGGATTATCAAGTTGGGTTCTACCCATAGGATGCTCCATGGATGCTCCATGGGAGTTACAAACCCATGGGTCATGGAAATGAAGAGTCATGACACATTAGGGTTTACATGGTGTAACCCTAGATGTGTCAACACTATATAAGGATCCCATTCTCCACCAAAATCGGCTAGACTAAGAAACAAGAGGGCTTGGCCGATTTCAAGAAGTGTGTGTTCTCTCATAAGTTTTTCCAAGAGCATTTGGTGTTGTGTGAAGCATTTGAGGCATCACATTTGGGGTGCTAGGCTCACAAGGTTTCAAGGAACACAAGCAACAACAAGGTAAGTTATTCTATCTATTATTCAAGTTAAAATTGTTCCCCATGTATGCTAGATAGGAATATAACCTTGGAATTCAACTTTGCATGATAATTAGACAAACATAGATCCAAGGTTATTAGGGTTGCATGTACACTTAGGAAGTGTTAGAATGCTCAAAACCCATCAGTGGTATCAGAGCCTAGGCTTGTTTGTTTATTATTTGTGCTTAAAAGTTGAAAAAAGTCGAAATCTTGCTGTCTGACTGATGGACTCGCCGAGTCCATGGGGGGACTCGCCGAGTCCACTTGTATCTTCAACCTACTTGGCGAGTAGATTTATGCACTCGGCGAGTAGGGTCGACAGAGTGCAGAATTTCGACTTCAGTTGCTGGAAATGGATTAGAAACATTACCTTAAATTGTGTTGGTACTTGAAAACTTGCTTTAGAAGGTGTAATGTCTTTTCTAACTCATTTACAACAACTAGTTATCAAAATTACAAAGATTAAATGTGATTTTGATTCTTGAAGGTGTTCATGTTCATATTCATATTCTTGTTCTTATGATGTTTGGATGATCATAGGAATTATTTGTAACCTATGTGGTAGTTTAATTCTTGGTCATAATGTGTTTTAATGGAATCCATAACTTGTCCTCAAGTTATGGAAAACCAAAAGTCTCTTGGATTAAAAACCATTAAAAGAACACAAGAGTTAGGAAAAATGAAAAGTCTTCATTTTATTACTCTATTAAACTCATAAGTTACAAGAAATGAAAAGTTTTGAAAGTTTACAAAACTTGCCCTCAAGTTTTGGAACAAGTAAAGTTAAGTTAAAACTTTAGTTCCAACCCTTAGAATTTCAAAAAGTTAAAATTCAACCCTTATACTTATATTATTATGATTTAATAATTATATATATATATATATATATATATATATATATATATATATATATATATATATATATATATATATATATGTATAAGAAGAAAGTCGTCTTACCGCTAGTACGCCTCATTCATGAAGCCGGTCTATAAGGTGGGTATAAGGTTGTTGCCTATAAAATGGTGACTTAATGGGTGTCCACTCTTACCCACCGCTTGCTTGACCGGTGGAGGGTCGTTAGCCGAACGGGTAAGACAAGGACTTACAAATTCTCATTCTATGTATGATGAATATTATAAAGTAACTAAATGTTTTATTAAATTCCCAATCTTAGTTACTTTAGGAAAAATGTGAATAAGGTGCTATTCCATGAAATTACACTTTACACTTTGATTAAGTCGTTGGTGGAGCGTGTGTGGTTAACCGGCACACTAACTTGGACTGAACAAGGTAGGTAAAGGGTGACTTAGGGTTTATTATAGTATCGATGGAGCGTGTGTGGTTTACCGGCACATCGATTGAGTGATAAAATTTAAGGGTACCAAGTGATTTGCATGGTTACTTCACACCTCGTTTTGTGATCCTCGGTATCCCAGTCACAACACTTGGAGGGCACACTCGAGATTGAAACATGCCTTTGAAAAGTTCATTGAATCTCAAAGAATCTAGGAATTTCTAAGAACCATTCGAAAAACCTAATACTTAAATATTGCGTTTTTCGTGGTGGAAATTGGTGAATCGTCATTCACCTACCTTTCAAATATGATATAGCTTAGATTATGGCATACCTCTTCTAAGTTATATTATATTGTGATTGGATCCTAGCCTTAATATTACATTTGGGTGTTTTATTAAGGACTCTCTTATATATCTAAACTAACCTTGTTCTCTTCTCTTCAGATGTCTTTCAACAATGCTTCTGGCTCTAATCCTAATGGCTCCTTTACCCTTATGAACCTATGTGGGAAAGTCACCTTTGATGGATCCAACTTCAATGAGTGGATCAGAAACATCAGAATGATTACCCGCTACGAGGACAAAGAATATGTCCTTGACAAGGAGCTTAAGGAGATTGATGAGACCACTGCAACTCCTCAGGAGATCGCTGACTTTCGGGCACATGAAAGGGATGCTACGAAAGTGGCTTGCATCATGATGGCCACGATGACAGCGGAACTCCAAAAGTCTTATGAGGATTTCTACCCTTATGAAATGCACCAAGATTTGATGGAAAGATACCATCAAAGTGCAAGACAAGAGAGGTATGAAATCATCTGTTCCATGATAACAACCATGATGAAGGACGGGGAATCCGTCACGAGCCACATGCAGAAAATGCAAAGGTATGTGGATCGTTTGCTGAAGCTTAATGTGAACTTCCCGGAGGATCTTGCAATAGATATCATTTTGCACTCCTTACCATCGTGCTATGATCAATTCCGCATGACATATCACATGAACAAGGAAGAAGTCACCCTCAGCAAACTTCAGGGACTTCTCAAGACCGCAGAATCAGGTCTTAAGGGGAAGTCGGTTGCTATCACTCCTACTCCAAACTCAACTCCGGTTTTGGCAATCGGGAAAAGTCGAGAGAGGAAGAGAAAGAGATCTTCGAAGGGTACCAAGGCTCGGACCCTTGATGGCTCTTCTTCAAGTGGAACCAAGAAAGGTTTCATTACTCCTTCTTCTGACCCAAAAGAGGCTGAATGCTTCTATTGCCATGAAAAGGCTCATTGGAAGCGGAACTGCCCAAAGTACCAGCAGGATGTGAAGGATGGGAAAGTCAAACCCAACCATGCAGGTATTTACACTATCATTTCTAATAACTCACCCCATTCTAATTCTTGGGTCCTTGATACCGGTTGTGGTATTCATATTTGTTGTGACTTGCAGGGACTAAGAGGAAGTGAGGATGTGGAGCAAGGAAGAATAAACTTGATCATGGGGAATAGGAAAGCTTTACCTGTCACCAAGATTGGAGTTTATACTTTATCGCTAAGTAGTGGGTGTAGTTTAGATTTGAATAAATGTTGTTACTCGCCAGGAATGGCAAGAAATATTATTTCCTTTCATGCTTTGTACAAACAAGGGTTTACCTTTTTGTTTAATAATGAAGTTGGTTCTATTGATGCTTTCTTTAATAATGTTCTTTATTTTAAAGCATTACCTTGTGATGGTGTGTATGAAGCTGTGTCTGTTGTAGATAACTTAGGAAATAATGTTTTGTGTATTGATTCTACTACTAATAATAACTTGGATAAAGCATCATTATGGCATTGTCGCCTTGGACATATAAGCAAGAAATGCATAGGCCAACTCCAAAAGGATGGAGTCTTGGAGTCGTTTGACCTTAAGTCAGATGATAGTTGCGAATCATGCTTACTTGGAAAAATGACAAAGTCACCCTTCACAGGCTCGTGTGAAAGGGGTGAAGGTTTGTTGGACCTGTTGGATTAATGTCTAAGTCCATAACTATATTTGGTATCTACTTAACCCGACCCGGCATGGTCCATTTGGGTTGCACTTCACCGACACAATTTATATGGATAATCTTTTGAGAATAGTATGTTTATGATTAATATTAATATATTATAAGTTCTAATATATTAATATGGAATCATATTATTTAATTAGTATTGATCAAGAATTAATTTATAATTAATTAAGTGATCAAAAGGAACTAATTAAATATGGACTCTTATATATATGGAATGGGCCAAGTTCATTTAGGTTGGGCTAAGCTTTCATGGATAGTCCATGGAGTGTTTAACCCATGGATCCTAGGAAATGAAAGGCCATGGGTATTAGGGTTTAACCCTAATCCTCCACACTATATAAAGATGTCCTTGGTTGGTGAAATTGGCACTAGTGTGGATACACTAAAGAAGGGCTAGCCAATTTCACTAGAGAGAACCAAGTAATCATATTCTCTAAAGTATTCCAAGGTGTCTTGGTGATTTGTGATTCCACTTGAGGCTTCCACACTATTAGGGCTAAGCTCTTAAAGCTTGAAGACATCAAGATACATCAAGAGGTATGTATTCTATCTTGTTACATTCATAGTTTTTGTATGCTAGATTAGGATAATACCTTGGATGTTCTTATTTGCATGTATATTAGAGAAAACATAGATCCAAGGTAATTAGGGTTGCATGTACACTTAGGAAGTGTTAGAATGCTCAAAACCCAACAGTGGTATCAGAGACACGGGTTGTTTTCTGTTATATTGAAGCAAATATTTTATTTTCAAAGTTGAAAAAAAAAGGAAAAAAAAACATGAAGTTTGTCAAATTTTAAGATAATTACTTGTTCTTGTGAAAAACTAATTATTTGTAAAATTTGAATAATTTGCTTTATGAGTTGAATTAGGTCAAATTTAATAAAAGATAAAATAATATGATTATTTTATTAGTTTTAAAAGTTTGATCTAAAGAGTTTTATTTTTTGAAACCTCCATAAGTTATGGATATGAAAAGGTTTTAAAAAAAATTGATTCAAAGTTTTTATGGAGTTACAAAAGTTGGTTTTAATCCAAATTAATCTAAGAATTGATTCTAAAATGTGTTTTTGTAACTTGTCCTCAAGTTATATGAAAAGTCACATTTAAGAATCATAAAACTCATAAAAATTGGCAAAGGTTACAAAAATGAAGAGTCTAGTTCTAATTAAATGGTTTTATGACTCCATAACTTGTCCTCAAGTTATGGAGGACCAAGAGTCTCTTCATTTAATAAAACAAAATAAAATAAAAAAGGTGTAACCTTAATTAATTCCATAAGTTATAAAATAAAGAAAAGTTAATTCTTTTATTAGTTTAAAGTCTTCCATAACTTGTCCTCAAGTTATGGAACTTGAAGAGTTTTTGGATTAAAACTACTTTAAACACATAAATTATGGAATTAATTAGTTTTGAATAGTTTCAAAACTTGCCCTCAAGTTTTGGAATTTGTAAAGTTTTCTCTTATGAATACTTTAATTCCAAGTTAGCCCTTAGAATTTTAAAAGTTAAAATTCAACCCTTATACTTTATAATATTATAAGTTAATAATATATATATGTATAAGAGTAAAGTCAGTCTTACCGCTAGTACGCCTCATTCACGAAGCCGGTCTATAAGGTGGGTATAAGGTTGTTGCCTATAAAATGGCAACTTAATGGGTGTCCACTCTCACCCACCGCTTGCTTGACTGGTGGAGGGTCGTTAGCCGAACGGGTTTGACAGGACTAGAATTCTCCGTTCATTAAAAGTATTAATGATAATACTAAGTAACTAAACTCTTAATAATACCCAATCTTAGTTACTTAGGAAAAATGTGAATAAAGTGCTAACCCATGAAATTACACTTTACACTTTGTCTAAGTCGTTAGTGGAGCGTGTGTGGTTAACCGACACACTAACTTGGACTTAACAAGGTAGGTAAAGGGTGACTTAATATTTATCATAGTATCGATGGAGCGTGTGTAGTTAACCGGCACATCTATTGAGGGGTAATTTAATAAGGGTACCAAGTGATTTGCATGGTTACTTCACACCTTGTTTTGTGATCCTCGGCATCCCAGTCACAAAACCTGAAGGGCACACTCGAGATTGAAACATGCCTTTGAAAAGTTCAATGAATATTAAAGATCTAGGAGTTTCAAAACCAATTAAAACCTAATAATTCATTTCATTTATCTTGGTGGAAATTGGTGAATCGTCATTCACCTACCTTCAAATATTTTATAGCTTGGATTACGGCATACCTCTTATAAGTTATAAAATAGTTTGTTGGGTCCTAGCCTTAATATTTCATATTGGGTGTCATATTAAGGACTTTAAATCAACTATCTTGAATATCTCCCAAAAGATGTCTGTAATAGACACCTATGATCTTCCCAAATCTAGTGAAACAAGGTTTCCTAAATGAAGATGATGTCCTTTGGAAATCATACTTCTTTCACCTCCTCCAATTATTCTCCCCAACCCACAAGTTCTTGAAAAGTTTAAGGTCACTCAAGCCCTATTGGCAAGGCAAGGTCTAGGTGTGAACACATCTTGGAGATGTAGTCACATATTGACAAGCCGGGAGAGTTGGGTGTCAAAGTCTTGAGAAAGTTGGTGGTTCAATCACTTTCTAAGTCACATAGTGAGTTCCTTTGGGACACCTATGAAACAGACTATGACAAGACCCTTAATGATCTTATCTATTTGCTAAGATCAACTTCCTAAAACTTTATGGACATTGACAATGATGACATTGGATATCCAGTAAAGCATTCTCTTCCCAATGGAAAGGGATCGGCCATAGTCAACTTGGTTAACCAAATGGTAAAGAGAAAAGCTAAGTCTGTGATAGTCTCGTGTACCATTATCAAAGGGTCCATACGTTTATATTGCCAAGGGAAGGGGCATTGGTTGCGAAGCTGCCAAATTTACCTAAGGATGTTAAAGTCAATAAGTTTGACTCTACTTCAGGTAAGGACCACTATCTAACTCTGTTAAGTTTCTATTCTGAGATTCCTGATACATGATGTGACTGGGTCACATGGTGATGTTTTAAGAATCAAAGAAAAGTGAAGAAACTTAAAGAAAGAATATGTTGAATCTGATGGCGTAGATGGATTTCTATCGCATAGTTTGAAGATCGAATTCTTGAGCAACTTCTTAGGAGTTATGAGATATTGCTTAGGAATAGATAACAACAAGTTTTCATATGGATTGTAAGGATAAGTTTTTCCGCAAAGTTTTAAAATAAAAGAAATTTTTTTTGATTTTATTTATTTTAAAATATCCTTACAATGGCTTTTGAGGAAAAACTGTTGCTTATATGATTCCATTAAGAGCAAGAGTGGAAATATGAAGTTGATTCTTTCATTTGTGGTAATGTCTATATTTACCAAATAAGGAAAGATTCTCATCACCCAAGTTTCATTTGGACCGGGACTTGGAATCATGCAAGTTATATAGCATGATGAATGAGAACTTTCAAGTTTTGGGAAAATTAAGACTAATTACTGGTCCACATGGATGTGTGAGTCAAGTGAAGGACTAAAGGATCGAGTACACAGTCTTGTGCACTGATTAAGTCCACCACAAAAGATCGATAAGATTATTCGTCATAGTTTACTAAAGCTCAGTAAATATGATTATACTTACATGCTTAAGTGTAACTCTGAGACATTGGAAAAGGTTCCAATGTAAGGCAGAGCAAATAAGAAGAATCAAATTAGGCAGAAGGATAAAAGTTTCTCAAATCTGAAAAGATGGGAGAGTACTTTAGTATCAGTTTTTGTGATCATCTTAATGATTAAGAAACCATATCAAAATTAGTTCTCTAAGGAAATCTTAGTGCATTCTTATGACTAAGAAGAGGAACTTGAATTGTTGAAATGGTTAAATCAAGAAGATGAGTCATACTTCGTTCCAATACAAGTCTTAGAGTCATACTCCAAGATTGTCATTTGAGTGACATGTCTTAAAGAAGGTTTAAAACACTTATCAAATGTAAGAGTAAAAGTTTTCTACTCTTGTACATTTGAAATTGGTAAGTTGTGATGTTTTGGATAAAACAAAGACCAACTTAGGCCAATTGGGTAAAGTGTTTTTCTTGATTAGAATCCGCACTATCTCTTGGATGTTTGACAAGGGAGTCTTATATGTCAAGAGGACAGTGGGAGTCTTAAAGGTCTTGAAAGTCACAAGAAATAATCAAGAATAAAACCTGAAATTCTTCACTAGCACACGACTTGAGGTTTATAACCTATCGTGTTGACATATCTGTGCCCATTCCAGTTAAAGTTGGCTTTGCATATGAGTTCTTAGAGTTCTCAGTTTGTTGCATAACAACTTGGAAGCAATGGCAGGCCCTTGAGCTGCCAGGTGGCAAGAAGTTAAGATTGAGTTCAATCTATATGGTTTTGGATTTGTCATTATCTTTGTCTTGTGATTATGGTTTGACAAATTCATATGGGTAGGAACTCATACACCATATAAATCTAAGTGTCATAAGGTTTCTCTCCGATTCATGAAAATGATGGTGAGGAAACGCTTTCACTAAGTAGATTTTACGAAGATATCAATTGTGTTATTTGCATTTTCAAAAGTCGTTAGTGGAGCGCGTGTGGTTAACCGGCACACTAACATGGACTTGTGAGAAATGGAAAATGCCTAAGCAATTGAGACCATGATTACGGTATCCCTTTTCATGGTTCTTGAAATTGCTTAGACACACAGGTGAGCTATCTACGGAAAGGGTGTGTGAATCTAAATTTCAGACTGTCCAGCTGATTTTTGAGTACATGTCAAAGCTAGTGGGAGCATAAGTGTTATGCTAATAATCATCATGTTAGTGGGAGCATGATAATTATGATAAGTATTGCAAGTTAGCAATGTTAATTATAGAAAACAAAAGTTTCAATTGGGAAAAAGTTGTTTTGCTATAATTAAGGGAGAGGAAATTATGCTTCATCTCAAATCTATAAGCTTAGATCGTGAGGTTTTAATCATTTAGTCAAGGATATATATGAATTTCATGTTGGAATGGCTCAACATAAGGAAATTCTGTATATGGGTCCATTATTTGCGTTCTAAAATTCGATTATGATTACGGCATCCCTTTTCATAATCTGAATTATGAGAACTTGGCAAATTGAAATGGAAATATTATAGCAAAAGACTGGTTTAGTCTTTATGTAAGACATCATGAATCGTGTCCCATATGCTTCGGATATAGGATCGATTACATGTGCTATATTCATCCGTTCTAAAATTTTCCAAAATGCTTGGGGCATTAAGAAGGGAAAAGGTTTAGAACTGGATATGACTAAAAGGATTAAACAATTGTCGACGACAATCTAAGGTTTACCAAAGATTGGTTACTCAAGGACAATTGGAAGTATAGTGATAATTCTGGAAGGACCATATTGACATAATCTGTAAGGAGGCAACTCTTGTTCAGAAGTGATAGTCAAAATGGAATCTGGAAATGTTTCAAAGTTAGAATTTTCAATCTGTGTAAGATTAAGGAAACTTAATGCAAGAAGGATATTTCAAGGAGTTGATCTCCTTTGGAATACTCTGTAATGATTGTTGCCAAGTCTTTGTGACTTTGTGCATAATCGTTACAAGAGGATCAATGCATATAAGTTTAGAATCTAACAGATTTCTGTAAATGGCATGAATTTGGAATTCTTGCATTTGCAGTAAGGATTTGGGAGTGTGAAAAGAGAATCATTGAAGTTATGTTCAATTGATCTAGTTCACAAAATAAAGATCATAGACAAACATAGTATGCATACTTGGTGTGTGGCATGACTAGTGTTTAAGAAAACATGGTGTACATGCTTGGAGCATGGGACAACTATTGTTTTAAATTCAAGAATAAAGTTGATAGCTGAAACAGTATACAATGAATAATGTGTAATCATATGGTGATAAATAAAAGGTGTTTTATTTATGTTCAAAGGGTTGATACCATATTGGATTCAATTATTATTGTGTTTTATTTTGCATGTTTTGACTTCCCGAATAAACTGGGTTATTCTGTTGGGTTTTGAGCATTCTAACACTTCCTAAGTGTACATGCAACCCTAAATACCTTGGATCTATGTTTTCTCTATTATACATGCAAATAAGAACATCCAAGGTATTATCCTAATCTAGCATACAAAAACTATGAATGTAACAAGATAGAATACATACCTCTTGATGTAGCTTGATGTCTTCTAGCTTTAAGAGCTTAGCCCCAATAGTGTGGAAGCCTCAAGTGGAATCACAAATCACCAAGACACCTTGGAATACTTTAGAGAATATGATTACTTGGTTCTCTCTTAGTAAAATCGGCTAGCCCTCTTAGTGTATCCACACTAGTGCCAATTTCACCAACCAAAGACATCTTTATATAGTATGGAGGATTAGGGTTAAACCCTAATACCCATGACCTTTCATTTCCTAGGATCCATGGGTTAAACACTCCATGGACTATCCATGAAAGCTTAGCCCAACCTAAATGAACTTGGCCCATTCCATATATATAAGAGTCCATATTTAATTGGTTCCTTTTGATCACTTAATTAATTATAAATTAATTCTTGATCAATACTAATTAAATAATACGATTCCATATTAATATATTAGAACTTATAATATATTAATATTAATCGTAAACATACTATTCTCAAAAGATTATCCATATAAATTGTGTCGGTGAAGTGCAACCCAAATGGACCATGCCGGGTCGGGTCAAGTACATACCAAATATAGTTATGGACTTAGACATTAATCCAACAGTCTCCCACTTGGATAAGTCTAAAACTATTATTGCATATGACTTCAAACCTAACTAGCAATCGTAGCTCTTAAAGTTGTTGTCGAACTCTGATCTTGTCAACGAACTTGTCCATTAGATAAGGGATCATATATTCCTCCATTCTAGATATCATATGGACTGAGACATGGATTATAATCATTCTCTCTGTCCATTTGTTGTTTCCCGATTTCCGATTTATGACGACTGACTAATTGAACAAATCAAATCAGTCCTGGCCCGGCCGAGCACTTCCATTTGTCATCATCAAATCATCGAGGGGCCCACAGATATCGCTTTTATCCCGAAGGTAAAAGGAATGGATAAACTTCGACTCATATGGCTTGTTCTACTACTTGTTGAATCATACACAAAGGCACGTTTTATAGCACCGAGTTACCAAATGCGTTTTCGTGCAATCAATGTACAACCAACTCATAGTAACAACTCATATCTCTAGGTTTGAAGAATATAAGATATTATCGTCTCATGATCACTCGTGATAAAATCCATGAAGTGATTCCAATGAGCGCGGGTTGAATCCAATACTCAGAACTTATGAGCACTCATGATTGTTGTAGCCTTGTCCAACACCTTAGACCTCTACAACCCATCATGACAGTCTTAATTCATATCTACTTCCAAAATATGACTGACTGTGGATGGTTTGAATAACTTAGTCATTCCGGAAGAATAACCCAGTTTATTCGGGAAGTCAAAACATGCAAAGTGAAACACAATAATAATTGAATCCAATATGGTATCAACCCTTTGAACATAAATAAAACACCTTTTATTTATCACCATATGATTACACATTATTCATTGTATACTGTTTCAGCTATCAACTTTATTCTTGAATTTAAAACAATAGTTGTCCCATGCTCCAAGCATGTACACTATGTTTTCTTAAACACTAGTTATGCCATACACCAAGTATGCATACTATGTTTGTCTATGATCTTTACTTTGTGAACTAGATCCATTGAACATAACTTCAATGATTCTCTTTTCACACTCCCAAATCCTTACCGCAAATGCAGGAATTCCAAATTCATGCCATTTACTGAAATCTGTTAGATTCTAAACTTATAACCATTGATCCTCTCGTAATGATTATGCACAAAGTCATAAAGACTTGGCAACAATCATTACAGAGTATTCCAAAGGAGATCAACTCCTTGGAAATATCCTTCTT
Organism: Lactuca sativa; assembly: GCF_002870075.4. Taxonomy (NCBI): domain Eukaryota; kingdom Viridiplantae; phylum Streptophyta; class Magnoliopsida; order Asterales; family Asteraceae; genus Lactuca; species Lactuca sativa. Next base: position 251,613,790 of record NC_056630.2, read on the forward strand.
GCATTAAGTTTCCTTAATCTTACACAGATTTGAAAATCCTAACTTTGAAACATTTCCAGATTCCATTTTGACTATCACTTCTGAACAAGAGTTGCCTCCTTACAGATTATGTCAATATGGTCCTTCCAGAATTATCACTATACTTCCAATTGTCCTTGAGTAACCAATCTTTGGTAAACCTTAGATTGTCCTCGACAATTGTTTAATCCTTTTAGTCATATCCAGTTCTAAACCTTTTCCCTTCTTAATGCCCCAGGCATTTGGAAAATTTTAGAAAGGATGAATATAGCACATGTAATCGATCCTATATCCGAAGCATATGGGACACGATTCATGATGTCTCACATAAAGACTAAACCAGTCTTTTGCTATAACATTTCCATTTCAATTTGCCAAGTTCTCATAATTCAGATTATGAAAAGGGATGCCGTAATCATAATCGAATTTTAGAACGCAAATAATGGACCCATATACAGAATTTCCTTATGTTGAGCCATTCCAACATGAAATTCATATATATCCTTGACTAAATGATTAAAACCTCACGATCTAACCTTATAGATTTGAGATGAAGCATAATTTCCTCTCCCTTAATTATAGCAAAACAACTTTTCCCAATTGAAATTTTTTGTTTTCTATAATTAACATTGCTAACTTGCAATACTTATCATAATTATCATGCTCCCACTAACATGATGATTATTAGCATAACCCTTATGCTCCCACTAGCTTTGACATGTACTCAGAAATCAGCTGACTTTCTTACCAAAGTTCAGATTTCTGATACTAGATTGTTTTGATAAGTCTTTATCAAAATCATACACCTTCCCTTAGATAGCACACTTGTGTATCTAAACAATTATGAAGAGGGATGCCGTAATCATAATGTTTAGACCTTTTTGCCACTTCTCACAAGTCCAAATTAGTGTGCCGGTTAACCACACGCGCTCCACTAACGACTTTGAGAATGCAAATATCACAATTGCTATCTAGCTAAAATCTACTTAGTGAAAGTGTTTCCTCACCATCATTTTCATGAATCGGAGAGAAACCTTATGACAGTTAGATTTATATGGTGTATGAGTTCCTACCCATATGAATTTGTCAAACCATAATCACAAGACAAAGATAATGACAAATCCAAAACCATATGGATTGAACTCAATCTTAACTTCTTGCCACCTGGCAGCTCAAGAGCCTGCCATTGCTTCCAAGTTGTTATGCAACCAATTGAGAACTCTAAGAACTCATATGCAAAGCCAACTATAACTGGAATGGGCACAAAATATGTCAACACGATAGGTTACAAACCTCAAGTCGTGTGCTAGTGAAGAACTTTAGGTTTTATTCTTGATTAGTTCTTGAGACTTTCAAGACCTTAAAGACTCCCACTGTCCTCTTGACCTATAAGACTCCCTTGTCAAATATCCAAGAGATAGTGCGGATTCTAATCAAGAAAAACACTTTGCCCAATTGGCCTAAGTTGGTCTTTGTTTTATCCAAAACATCACAACTTACCAATTTCAAATGTACAAGAGTAGAAAACTTTTACTCTTACATTTGACAAGTGTTTTAAACCTTCTTTAAGACATGTCACTCAAATGACAATCTTGGAGTATGACTCTAAGACTTGTATTGGAACGAAGTATGACTCATCTTCTTGATTTAACCACTTCAACAATTCAAGTTCCTCTTCTTAGTCATAAGAATGCACTAAGATTTCCTTAGAGAACTAATTGTGATATGGTTTCATAATCATTAAGATGATCACAAAACTGATACTAAAGTACTCTCCCATCTTTTCAGATTTGAGAAACTTTTATCCTTCTGCCTTATTTGATTCTTCTTATCGATCTTTAGTGGTGGACTTAATCAGTGCACAAGAATGTGTACTCGATCCCTAAGTCCTTTACTTGACTCACACATCCATGTGAACAAGTAATTAGTCTTAATTTTCCAAAACTTGAAAGTTCTCATTCATCATGCTATACAACTTGCATGATTCCAAGTTCCGGTCCAATTGAAACTTGGGTGATGAGAATCTTTCCTTATTTGGTAAATTTAGACATTACCACAAATGAAAGAATCAATTTCATACTTCCACTCTTGCTACTAATGGAATCTTATAAGCAACAAAAATTTCCACAGATGCCATTGTAAGGATATTTTAAAATAAATAAAATCAAAAATTTCCTTTTATTTTAAAACTTTGCGGAAAAACTATCCTTACAATCCATATGAAAACTTGTTGTTATCTATTCCTAAGCAATATCTCATAACTCCTAAGAAGTAGCTCAAGAATCCGATTTTTCAAACTATGCGATAGAAATCCATCTATGCGATCAGATTCAGCATATTCTTCCTTTAAGTTTCTTCACTTTCCTTTGATTCTTAAACCATCACCATGCGACCCGGTCACATCATGTATCAAGAATCTCAGAATATAAACTTAACAGAGTTAGATAGTGGATTTTACCTGAAGTAGAGTCAAACTTGTTGACTTTAACATCCTTAGGTAAATTTGGCAGCTTCGCAACCAATGCCCTTTCTTTGGCAATACAAACATATGGACCCTTTGATAATGGTACACAGGACTATCACAGACTTAGCTTTTCTCTTTACCATTTGGTCAACCGAGTTGACTATAGCCGATCCCTTTCCATTGGGAAGAGAATGCTTTACTGGATATCCAATGTCATCATTGTCAATGTCCATAAAGTTTTAGGAAGTTGATCTTAACAAATAGATAAGATCATTAAGGGTCTTGTCATAGTCTTTTTCATAGGTGTTCCAAAAGAACTCACTATGTGACTTAGAAAGTAGTTGAACCACCAACTTTCTCAAGACTTTGACACCCAACTCTCCCGGCTTGTCAATATGTGACTACATCTCCAAGATGTGACCACACCTAGACCTTGCCTTGCCTAATATGGCCTGAGTGACCTTAAACTTTTCAAGAACTTGTGGGTTAGGGAGAATAATTTGAAGAGGTGAAGAAGTATGATATCCATGGGACATCATCTTCATTAGGAAACCTTGTTTCAAGAGATTTGGGAAGATCATAGGTGTCTAAACCAGACATCTTTTGGGAGATATTCAAGATAGTTGATTTAAAGTCCTTAATATGACACCCAATATGAAATATTAAGGCTAGGACCCAACAAACTATTTTATAACTTAGAAGAGGTATGCCGTAATCCAAGCTATAAAATATTTGAAGGTAGGTGAATGACGATTCACCAATTTCCACCAAGATAAACGAAATGTATTATTAGGTTTTAATTGGTTTTGAAACTCCTAGATCTTTGAGATTCATTGAACTTTTCAAAGGCATGTTTCAATCTCGAGTGTGCCCTTCAGGTTTTGTGACTGGGATGCCGAGGATCACAAAACAAGGTGTGAAGTAACCATGCAAATCACTTGGTACCCTTAATAAATTACCCCTCAATCGATGTGCCGGTTAACCACACACGCTCCATCGATACTATGATAAATATTAAGTCACCCTTTACCTACCTTGTTAAGTCCAAGTTAGTGTGCCGGTTAACCACACACGCTCCACTAACGACTTAGACAAAGTGTAAAGTGTAATTTCATGGGTTAGCACCTTATTCACATTTTTCCTAAGTAACTAAGATTGGGTATTATTAAGAGTTTAGTTACTTAGTATTTTCATTAATACTTTTAATGAAGGGAGAATTCTAGTCCTGTCAAACCCGTTCGGCTAACGACCCTCCACCAGTCAAGCAAGCGGTGGGTGAGAGTGGACACCCATTAAGTTGCCATTTTATAGGCAACAACCTTATACCCACCTTATAGACCGGCTTCGTGAATGAGGCGTACTAGCGGTAAGACTGACTTTACTCTTATACATATATATATTATTAACTTATAATATTATAAAGTATAAGGGTTGAATTTTAACTTTTAAAATTCTAAGGGCTAACTTGGAATTAAAGTATTCATAAGTGAAAACTTTACAAATTCCAAAACTTGAGGGCAAGTTTTGAAACTATTCAAAACTAATTAATTCCATAACTTATGTGTTTAAAGTAGTTTTAATCCAAAAACTCTTCAAGTTCCATAACTTGAGGACAAGTTATGGAAGACTTTAAACTAATAAAAGAATTAACTTTTCTTTATTTTATAACTTATGGAATTAATTAAGGTTACACTTTTTTTTATTTTATTTTATTTTATTAAATGAAGAGACTCTTGGTCCTCCATAACTTGAGGACAAGTTATGGAGTCATAAAACCATTTAATTAGAACTAGACTCTTCATTTTGTAACCTTTGCCAATTTTTATGAGTTTTATGATTCTTAAATGTGACTTTTCATATAACTTGAGGACAAGTTACAAAAACACATTTTTGAATCAATTCTTAGATTAATTTGGATTAAAACCAACTATCACATAATTTTCATCATTAATCCAAATTCACTCATAAAACAAGATAACACAAAAAACTTTTGGTGATCCATAACTTATTCTTAAGTTATGTAATCCTTTAAAACATTAACACCAAATTTTGTAACTCCAAAAAAACTTTGAATCAATTTTTTTTTTTAAAACCTTTTCATATCCATAACTTATGGAGGTTTCAAAAAATAAAACTCTTTAGATCAAACTTTTAAAACTAATAAAATAATCATATTATTTTATCTTTTATTAAATTTGACCTAATTCAACTCATAAAGCAAATTATTCAAATTTTACAAATAATTAGTTTTTTCACAAGAACAAGTAATTATCTTAAAATTTGACGAACTTCATGTTTTTTTTTCTTTTTTTTTCCAACTTTGAAAATAAAATATTTGCATCAATATAACAGAAAACAACCCGTGGCTCTGATACCACTGTTGGGTTTTGAGCATTCTAACACTTCCTAAGTGTACATGCAACCCTAAATACCTTGGATCTATGTTTTCTCTATTATACATGCAAATAAGAACATCCAAGGTATTATCCTAATCTAGCATACAAAAACTATGAATGTAACAAGATAGAATACATACCTCTTGATGTAGCTTGATGTCTTCTAGCTTTAAGAGCTTAGCCCCAATAGTGTGGAAGCCTCAAGTGGAATCACAAATCACCAAGACACCTTGGAATACTTTAGAGAATATGATTACTTGGTTCTCTCTTAGTAAAATCGGCTAGCCCTCTTAGTGTATCCACACTAGTGCCAATTTCACCAACCAAAGACATCTTTATATAGTATGGAGGATTAGGGTTAAACCCTAATACCCATGACCTTTCATTTCCTAGGATCCATGGGTTAAACACTCCATGGACTATCCATGAAAGCTTAGCCCAACCTAAATGAACTTGGCCCATTCCATATATATAAGAGTCCATATTTAATTGGTTCCTTTTGATCACTTAATTAATTATAAATTAATTCTTGATCAATACTAATTAAATAATACGATTCCATATTAATATATTAGAACTTATAATATATTAATATTAATCGTAAACATACTATTCTCAAAAGATTATCCATATAAATTGTGTCGGTGAAGTGCAACCCAAATGGACCATGCCGGGTCGGGTCAAGTACATACCAAATATAGTTATGGACTTAGACATTAATCCAACATATTCTTCCTGAATGACTAAGTTATTCAAACATCCACAGTCGGTCATATGTTGGAAGTAGATATGAATTAAGACTGTCATGGGTTGGCTTGTAGAGGTCTAAGGTGTTGGACAAAGGGCTACAACACTCATGAGTGCTCATAAGTTCTGAGTATTGGATTCAACCCGCGCTCATTGGAATCACTTCATGGATTTTATCACGAGTGATCATGAGACAATAATATCTTATATTCTTCAAACCTAGAGATATGAGTTGTTACTATGAGTTGGTTGTACATTGATTGCACAAAAATGCATTTGGTAACTCGGTGCTATAAAACGTGCCTTTGTGTATGATTCAACAAGTAGTAGAACAAGCCATATGAGTCGAAGTTTATCCATTCCTTTTACCTTCGGGATAAAAGCGATATCTGTGGGCCCCTCGATGATTTGATGATGACAAATGGAAGTGCTCGGCCGGGCCAGGACTGATTTGATTCGTTCAATTAGTCAGTCGTCATAAATCGGAAATCGGGAAACAACAAATGGACAGAGAGAATGATTATAATCCATGTCTCAATCCATATGATATCTAGAATGGAGGAATATATGATCCCTTATCTAATGGACAAGTTCGTTGACAAGATCAGAGTTCGACAACGACTTTAAGAGCTACGATTGCCAGTTAGGTTTGAAGTCATACCCAATAATAGTTTTAGACTTATCCAAGTGGGAGACTGTTGGATTAATGTCTAAGTCCATAACTATATTTGGTATGTACTTAACCCGACCCGGCATGGTCCATTTGGGTTGCACTTCACCGACACAATTTATATGGATAATCTTTTGAGAATAGTATGTTTATGATTAATATTAATATATTATAAGTTCTAATATATTAATATGGAATCATATTATTTAATTAGTATTGATCAAGAATTAATTTATAATTAATTAAGTGATCAAAAGGAACTAATTAAATATGGACTATTATATATATGGAATGGGCCAAGTTCATTTAGGTTGGGCTAAGCTTTCATGGATAGTCCATGGAGTGTTTAACCCATGGATCCTAGGAAATGAAAGTCCATGGGTATTAGGGTTTAACCCTAATCCTCCACACTATATAAAGATGTCCTTGGTTGGTGAAATTGGCACTAGTGTGGATACACTAAAGAAGGGCTAGCCAATTTCACTAGAGAGAACCAAGTAATCATATTCTCTAAAGTATTCCAAGGTGTCTTGGTGATTTGTGATTCCACTTGAGGCTTCCACACTATTGGGGCTAAGCTCTTAAAGCTTGAAGACATCAAGCTACATCAAGAGGTATGTATTCTATCTTCTTACATTCATAGTTTTTGTATGCTAGATTAGGATAATACCTTGGATGTTCTTATTTGCATGTATATTAGAGAAAACATAGATCCAAGGTAATTAGGGTTGCATGTACACTTAGGAAGTGTTAGAATGCTCAAAACCCAACAGGACCTTATACACACGGATGTGTGTGGACCATTCAAACATGCCACAAGGGATGCTAATCGTTATTATTTAACTTTTACTGATGATTACAGTAGATATGGATATGTCTACTTAATCAAACATAAGTCAGAGACTTTCGAAAGGTTTAAGGAATTTAAACAGGAAGTCGAGAATCAATTGGGCAGGAACATTAAGATGCTTCGATCCGATCGAGGAGGTGAGTATCTTAGTTTAGAGTTCCTCGACTATCTTAGGGAATGTGGGATTGTCTCACAATTGACACCTCCCAGGACACCACAGTTGAATGGTGTGGCTGAGAGGTGTAATCGAACCTTGTTAGATATGGTTCGTTCCATGATGAGTCGAGCTTCGCTACCAATCTCATTATGGGGGTATGCCTTAGAGACTTCCGCCCATATTCTTAACCTAGTCCCTACAAAGAAAGTTGCCAAAACTCCTCACGAGATGTGGACTGGTAAAGTACCTAAACTAGACCACATCAAGATTTGGGGTTGCGAGGCTTTCGTGAGACGCGAGACTCATGATAAGCTCGAACCTCGAAGCGAGAGGTGTATTTTCATCGGTTACCCACAGCAATCCTTTGGTTACCTCTTCTACAGACCTAGTGACAATGTGGTCTTTGTAGAAAGAAGAGGAGTCTTTCGAGAAAGAGAGTTTATAAGCCAAGGAGACAGTGGGAGGCAAATTGACCTTGAAGAAATTCAAGAGTCAAGTGGTGAAGGAACTTCAAACTCTAGCCCTCAACTTGAGGAGGAAACTCCTGTTGAACCAATTGACAAATCTATACCTCTGAGGCGTTCCACGAGAGTTAGGAGTGCACCTGAGCATTACTATGGATTCCATATTACTGCAGAAGGTGAGACACTTATTAGTGATGGGACACTAGTAAGTCAAGATGACCCTAACAGCTACAAGGAAGCCATGGCAGGCCCCGAGTCTGCTAAATGGAAAGAGGCTATGGATAGCGAGATACAATCCATGTATGATAATCAAGTTTGGAACTTGGTTGAAAATGTACCAGGTCGTAAGACAGTAGGGTGCAAATGGGTCTTCAAGAAGAAGAACGACATGGATGGTAAAGTACACACTTATAAGGCTAGACTGGTTGCAAAGGGCTTCTCTCAAATTCCTGGAGTGGATTATGATGAAACCTTTTCTCCGGTAGCCAATATTAAGTCTATTCGGGTTCTGTTAGCCATAGCTGCATTTCATGACTATGAAATATGGCAGATGGATGTCAAAACCGCTTTCCTTAATGGAAAGTTGGCTGAAGATGTTTACATGAGTCAGCCAGAAGGTTTTGTCAGCAGCAAGTACCCTAATAGAGTGTGTAAGCTTGAGAAATCCATCTATGGATTAAAGCAAGCACCTCGCAGATGGAATCTTTGCTTTGATGAGAAGGTCAAGGAATTTGGCTTTACTAGGAGTGAAGATGAATCTTGTGTGTATGTCAAGGCTAGTGGGAGTATAGTTAGCTTTTTGGTATTGTATGTGGATGACATACTACTCATAGGAAACGACATTCCAACCCTGCAGGAAGTAAAGTCCTGGCTGGGGAAGTGTTTCGCTATGAAGGACCTTGGTGAAGCTGCCTATATTTTAGGGATAAGGATCTTGAGAGATCGGAGTAAAAGACTAATTGGACTTAGTCAGAGTACCTACTTGGATAAGGTGCTGAAGAGATTCCGCATGCAGGATTCCAAGAAAGGAGAGTTACCCATCCAGAGTAACACCAGATTGAGTAAGACACAAAGCCCTAGCACTGAGGCTGAGATAGCAGAAATGAGTCGAACACCTTATGCTTCGGCTGTAGGATCGATCATGTATGCTATGACGTGTACTCGACCCGATGTAGCCTTTGCCCTGAGCATGGTTAGCAGATATCAGGCGAACCCTGGCAAGGCACACTGGACTGCGGTAAAGAATATCCTCAAGTACCTACGGAGGACTAAGGACTGGGTCCTTACCCTTGGTGGGAGTGATGACTTGAGAGTAGTAGGGTACAGTGATGCTAGCTTCCAGACTGATAGGGATAATTTCCGCTCTCAGTCAGGCTGGGTCTTTACCCTAAACAGAGGAGCAATTTCTTGGAAGAGTTCCAAGCAAGAGACAGTGGCAGATTCTACTTGTGAATCAGAGTATATTGCAGCTAGCGAGGCAGCAAAGGAGGCGATATGGCTGAAGAACTTCATTGGTGACCTTGGAGTTGTACCAGCTATTAAAGAGCCAATGGAAATTTTATGTGATAGTGAAAGTGTTGTTGCCTTAGCCAAGGAACCAAGGGATCACGGGAGATCCAGACACATCGACAGAAAATACCATTTCATCAGACATCGGATCGAAGAAGGACTCCTCGTGGCAAATAGGGTATCATCAGATGAGAATCCGGAAGATCCCCTCACCAAGGGACTGACTCGGGTTAAGCATCTTCAGCATGCTCGGAGCATAGGGCTGAAGGATGATATTAGATTTAGTAGTTAGATAACCTCAAAATTTATAAAGTGTAATTGACATTTGATGATGAATAAATTTTTTTTATTTATGAGTAAGGTGTTGCTATCTCTTGTCGATCGTTTACTATATTTCTTTTGCATGTTTTGACTTCCAGAATAATCTTTGTTTGGTATAACATATTATTCAAACCTCCACAGTCAGTCACATGTCGGAAGTAGGTATGAATCAAGACTGTCATGTTTGGTTGTAGAGGTCTTGGACAAGGCTACAGCAATCATGAGTGCTCATAAGTTCTGAGCATTGGACTCAACCCACGCTCACTGGAATCACTTCATGGAATTCTATCTCGAGTGATCGTGAGACGGTAATATCGTATAAGTCTTCAAACCTAGAGATATGATTTGTTACTTACAAGTTTGTTATGCATTGATTGTACGAAAACGCATTGGTAACTCGATGTTATAAATCGTGCTCTTGTGTGTAATTCAATGAGTGGTAGAACAAACACATGAGTCGAAGTTTATCTGTTCCTTGTTGGATTAGAAGCTGATATCTGGGCCCCTCGATGATTTTGTTTTGACCTATGTACCGGGACCGGTCAGAACTAAGTTGATGTGTTCAATTAAGTTCTATGTCAAACAAATCGGAAATCGAGAAACAAATGCTGGACAATAAGCAAGACAGTGTTCCATGTATTTGTCGGGTTGATATCTAGAACGGAGGATTATATGATCACTTATCTTAAATGGCGTATCAACATCTTCTCAGTTCCGAGAGACCTTGAAAGAGCTACGATTGCCGGTCGGTTCCTGAAGTACTGGAGTTATAGTTATTAGACTTATCCAAGTGGGAGACTGTTGGATAAGGTGTTTAAGTCCATAACTATTTCTGGTTAGTACTTGACCCGACCCGGCATGCTCCATTTGGGTTGCATGGCACCATGCAATTGGATAGACTAAATGAGAGAAATAACACTTGGAGATTATTAATATATTATAAGTTCTAATATATTAATAATATTATTTGATTAGTTTGATCAATAATTAATTTAGAATTAATTAAGTGGTCAAAAGAGAACTAATTAAATATATGGGTTGATTATGTAAATCATCCATATCTTGTATAGTGGGCTAAGAGGCTCCATGGATTATCAAGTTGGGTTCTACCCATAGGATGCTCCATGGATGCTCCATGGGAGTTACAAACCCATGAGTCATGGAAATGAAGAGTCATGACACATTAGGGTTTACATGGTGTAACCCTAGATGTGTCAACACTATATAAGGATCCCATTCTCCACCAAAATCGGCTAGACTAAGAAACAAGAGGGCTTGGCCGATTTCAAGAAGTGTGTGTTCTCTCATAAGTTTTTCCAAGAGCATTTGGTGTTGTGTGAAGCATTTGAGGCATCACATTTGGGGTGCTAGGCTCACAAGGTTTCAAGGAACACAAACAACAACAAGGTAAGTTATTCTATCTATTATTCAAGTTAAAATTGTTCCCCATGTATGCTAGATAGGAATATAACCTTGGAATTCAACTTTGCATGATAATTAGACAAACATAGATCCAAGGTTATTAGGGTTGCATGTACACTTAGGAAGTGTTAGAATGCTCAAAACCCATCAGCCCCCTTCACCCTGAGAGCTCCCAACATCTTTCGAACCCTTATTCCTTGTGAGATTGAAGTGTTTTGGTGTATTTCTTGAAGATTTTGAGAAGAAAGAAGAGTATATTAAGAAGAGAAAAAGGAGGCCAGGCATCCTTGTGTTATCTTAGTGATTTCCTTGAGGTATAACTCAGTTTCCCTCTGTTTTCATGCTTATAGTCCCTTATAGCTCCATTACAGTCCTCCTTGAGCCATTTCCAAGCTTGATAACGAATTAGCGTTTGTAATGAGTTGATTAACCCTTAGATCTAGTCATGATTGAGATCCAGGAGCTTAGATCTACTGCCTTTATGGACCCATATTGCATGAAAGCACTAGATCTACTCTTTTAGTGCATTTTGAGCCCTAAAGCCTTCATTGGTGTTTATTTACACGTAAAGTTGGAAACTTTACGTGTTAATCAGGCCCTAGAAACCCAGATCTATGTATGGCATGAGCTGGATTCGAGCAAAATCGAGTATATAGTGTTTGTATGCGAAAGACTCGGTGAGTCTTTCATCGGACTCGGCGAGTCGAGTCCCGAGTCCCCGAGTTTTCCCCCTTTTCGTGTTGCTGGGTGGAGTCATGAGTCATGGGGTGTGACTCGGTGAGTCGGAGGCTAGACTCACCCATGAAGGAACTCGGCGAGTCAATGCCCTGACTCGGCGAGTTCAAGGCAATCTTCTTGCCTCAAGAATAGACTCGGCGAGTTGTTCATACAACTCGGCGAGTCTCAGCATAGAGTGTTCTTCGGATGAAGATGAACTCGATGAGTTGTTCATACAACTCGGTGAGTAGGTTGAAGGACGTTTGGACATCAGTTTAGAAGGAAAACTCGTCGAGTCGATGCCAAACTCGACGAGTAGAACAGGATTAAGGGTATTCGAATGGTTAAGGACTCGACGAGTTGGCGAGCCAACTCGGCGAGTCGGGTCAACTGGAAGTTGACTTTGACTTTGACTTTTGGCTTGGTTAGGGGTAAATGGTCACTTTACCCTGAAGTTGAATAGCAGTATTTGACTGAGTGTTTTGTGAGAATTATAGTCGGAGGATTTCCGGGGCAGCAGCAGCAGAAGACAGTCAGTTCCCACACAGACCAACAGCTACTTTGAGGTGAGTTACCTTCCAGTAGCGATGGGTCTAAGGCCACAATGTCGGCCCACCAGTAGGAGACATAAGATAGATGATTGTCTCTGTGATATCATCTAGGTTGCTACTACCTGATATGTTATATGCTAGCATGATATGTTATATGTGATAGTACTAGAGTTCGGTTATTAGGACCGAAGGGTAGTCAGACACCCCAGATACGTCTGACAGTATGTGATGTTATGTTTATATGCTAGCATGATCTATTATATGAGTTAGAGGTAGTAGGAGGGGAGCAATCCCCGTGTTCGGTTGTTAGGACCGAAGGGTAGTTCAGACACCCCAAATATGTCTGATAATCTATTATGTTATGATATTATGATAATAGTAGTAGTAGGGGGTGAAATAGTCCCCGAGGTTCGATCGCCAGGACCGAAGGGTAGTCAGCACCCCAGAATGGCTTGACATGGGTAGTCAGCACCCCAGAGTGGCTTGACACGGGTAGGAAGGCACCTCAGAATGGCCGCATGGGTAGGTCGGCACCCCAGAATGGTCGTACCGGGTAGGTCGGGCACCCCAGAATTGCCTGGCAGTATGTATGATATGTGATTGTATGGTTTGTGGTACGATGGGGGAACTCACTAAGCTTCGTGCTTACAGTTTTCAGTTTTGGTTTCAGGTACCTCTTCTTCGAAGGGGAAGGAGCCAGCGCGGTAGCGGCCCATCACACACATGCCTTGTATTCCGCACTACGAGGCCCTCCTGGGAATTTGTACTCTGACATTATTATGTTTTATAAAATGTTTTCAAGACATGAGATATCTTTTATGAAACAATATGATCGGTGAATGTTTAATTCCAATGTTTTGCTAAGTATATGTTTTAAAATTGAAATTTTTGGCTCGTATTTTTGGGACGTTACAAGTTGGTATCAGAGCCCTGGTTTGAGGGATTCAGACACACTTTCGGGGATGTCTGAACTGAAATCAAGGGATTAAAAGATTTTGAAAAAGAAAATGTTTTCTAAAAGGCTAAGGGTTTTAAGAAAGAACAAAGTGTGTGATGTGCGCGACCGGCCAAGCTCAAGTAAGTATTCCCCAAAGTACCCATACAAACTTATGTTATGTTTATCAGTTTCAGTAGAACAGCATGCTAGAATGGGACTAAGGATCTAGGAGTGATGCCTTATGTGCCTGCTTTATGTGCCTCAGTGTATGAAAAACTACATGCTAGAATTGAGTAGACAATAGTAGGATAGTCTGTTTAGGTTATGCTTGATAGTACGAGTTTAGCATTGTATGTTAGTTCAGCTTTTCTCTATGAGGACAGATTTGCTTGAGATTGTTTCCTTTTGTCTGAATGCTGCTTGCTTTATGCTTCGTGGGACTCTGAGTGATGGGAGTTAGACATTAGGTGAATACGTCACGTCACATGTGATTAGGGTTGAATAATCTTAGAGTGTTGGATTTGGCCCTATTGCGCAGTTCTTGTCTGAGTCTAACTGCTGTAGAGCCAAGTATGTTACTCGAAGGATTATCTGAGCCTCACCACATGTGATGGTATTCAGGTAATGGATAATTGGCATCACAAAGAGACCTTCAGAAGCTGAGGAATGGGTTGGGTGGAGTCAGAGGTTTCCTAGGGTAAGCCTAGGATAAGAGTAGCAGAGATCAGCGATAGTGAAAGGGATCTGGTGGAGTCAAGGCAATCCTTGGAGAAGGTACGGATAGATGTGGAAGGTAGTATGGGCCCGTATTACTGAAAGCAGAGGATCTGTACCCGAACCGAGGAAGGCCAAGATGAGACCAGGGAACTTGTCGTTGGTGTGATCGCTACAGAGGTATCAGTATCACTAACAATTGTTATCTATGTATTTCAGAATGGTGGTACTACGCTCGAGGCCAGCAGTTGGCAGTACAGGAGAGGGATCGGGTTCGGGATCATGTTCAGAACCAGTGGATGAGAGACTACGCGAGTTCATCGCGTCAGAGATCACCAGAGGCATCCTTGAGTCGACCCCCATAATCGTCGGGTCGATCAAGGAAGGGATAGTTGAGTTGATGGAGGAGCACCTCAGGGCATTCAGGAGCGACATGGCATCTGGCTAGTCGGGATCTCACACACTGTCCTTCAAGGACTTCCGAGGCAGTGGTAAGCCGGATTTTCACGGGGCAAAGGACCCCATAGCTGCCAGGCGATGGATTGCAGACATTAAGTCTGCACAGTTGACTACCTTCTGCCCTGAGAGGTCGAAGGTGAGATATGCAGCATGATGTTTACGAGATCGAGCTAGGGATTGGTGGGAGTCTGTTGGTGACTCGTTGGGAGCCTCGGCTGTCGAGGCTATGACCTGGTCGGACATTATGACCAGGTTCAGGGCAGAGTTTGCGCCGGCTGTCGAGCTTCAGCAGCTGGCCAGAGAGTTCTTAGACATGAGACAGACGACAGAGACTGTGGCCGAGATCACCGCCAAGTTCTGGGAGAGAGCACTGTTGGTGCCCCAGTACGCGGGTGATGAGGATATGAGGAGGACCCGCTACCATGACATGCTCTGAGCTGATATTCAGGAGCATGTCAGTTTTTCAGCTTGCCCCACCCTGGACTCTATGATTCCCATGGCGAGGGAAAGGGAGATAGATCTGGAGCATATCCAGAAGAGGAAGACAGAGGAGGGACAGATAGGAGGGGCTTCGGGGAAGAAGCCCAAGGGATCAGATGGTAGGACGAAAGGCCAGTCAGGACTGAGTCGTTGCAGGAAATGCAGCAGGCCTCATGAGGGGGCATGTAGACTGGGATCGTCAGGCTGCTACAAGTGCGGCAAGACGGGGCATTTCAGCAGGGATTGTACTGCCCCTGCACCTGTGATTCAGACATCGGAGTTGTTGTGTTTCCACTGCAACCAGAGGGGCCACAAGAAGGCCAATTGCCCCATTTGACAGCATCAGCGCCGGTTAAGGAACCAACTCCAGCTACCCTGCAGATTACAGATGGCCGGCAGGGCAAGGCAAAGGCTCCAGTGGTGAGGAGCCGATCGTTTCAGCTGACTACTGAGGAGGCACACGCCGCACCCGATGTGGTGACGGGTATGATTCTTCCCTCTATTTTATTTTATATGATGTTATGTTATTGATATGTTCTCTGTGTTTATGTGTTAGGATCGTTCCATGTGAACGGTATCCCAGTTCAGGTGTTGTTTGACTCGAGTGCCACCCGATCATTTGTTTCCCTTGCGCTTAACAAGAGGTTTACTGAGTCTTCGGGCATGTTGGATTGCCCTTTAGAGGTATAGATTGTCGATGATCCATCGGTGCGAGCGTCAGTAGTATTTAGGGATTGTGTCCTAAGGTTATTTGAGGAGCGCTATTTAGTGGATTTGGTTCCCATCCCATTGCGGGGGAACAAGGTGATTATAGGCATGGATTGGTTGAGCCCTAATGGGGCGGTGATAGATTGCGCACAATAGTTAGTGCGGATCAGGACCCCAAGTGGGGGAGAGTTGGTGATCCACGACGAGAGGCCAAAGCATGTTCGGCAGCGAGAGCTAGGTGTTGGATAAGGTGTCTAAGTCCATAACTATTTCTGGTATGTACTTGACCCGACCCGGCATGGTCCATTTGGGTTGCATGGCACCATGCAATTGGATAGACTAAATGAGAGAAATAACACTTGGAGATTATTAATATATTATAAGTTCTAATATATTAATAATATTATTTGATTAGTTTGATCAATAATTAATTTAGAATTAATTAAGTGGTCAAAAGAGAACTAATTAAATATATGGGTTGATTATGTAAATCATCCATATCTTGTATAGTGGGCTAAGAGGCTCCATGGATTATCAAGTTGGGTTCTACCCATAGGATGCTCCATGGATGCTCCATCGGAGTTACAAACCCATGGGTCATGGAAAGGAAGAGTCATGACACATTAGGGTTTACATGGTGTAACCCTAGATGTGTCAACACTATATAAGAATCATATTCTCCACCAAAATCGGCTACACTAAGAAAGCAAGAGGGCTTGGCCGATTTCAAGAAGTGTGTGTTCTCTCATAAGTTTTTCCAAGAGCATTTGGTGTTGTGTGAAGCATTTGAGGCATCACATTTGGGGTGCTAGGCTAACAAGGTTTCAAGGAACACAAGCAACAAGGTAAGTTATTCTATCTATTATTCAAGTTAAAATTGTTCCCCATGTATGCTAGATAGGAATATAGCCTTGGGATTCAACTTAGCATGATAATTAGACAAACATAGATCCAAGGTTATTAGGGTTGCATGTACACTTAGGAAGTGTTAGAATGCTCAAAACCCATCACTAGGTGCTACCTTCAGCAGGGTTGCGCGGCATATGTCGCGTATGTTTTGGATACCCGGGAGACAGGTAAGGCGATAGTGAGTGAGGTTCCAGTGGCGCGAGACTACACTGATGTGTTCCCGGAGGAGCTTCCTGGAATACCTCCGGAGCGTCAGGTAGAGTTCAGGATCGACCTAGTTCCTGGTGCGGCTCCGATAGCCAAGGCACCCTATCGGTTGGCTCCTCCCGAGATGCAGGAGTTGTCTACGCAGCTGCAGGAGCTGCTAGACAAAGGATTTATTCGACCAAGCAGTTCACCCTGGGGAGCCCCGATTCGGTCCATGAAACAGTAGACTCCGTCACCTCCGATCTCAAGTTTCTTATCCATTCCCCTCAAGGCTTCATTTGACACGTTCTCAGGTTTGAGGGCTTCTAACTGGGCTTCTTGGATTTGCATGGATAAGTGGGAATGGATAGTCATCGTCAGGGTCTTCACTTTTCGGCTTGAATTCTCCTTTCGGCTAAGGGCATCTGCTACCACATTGGCCTTGCCGGGATGGTAACGGATTTCACACTTATAATCGCTGAGTAGTTCTACCCATCGCCGTTGCCTCATGTTAAAGCCTTTCTGATCAAAGATGTGATGCAGGCTCTTATGGTCTGTGAAGATCGTACACTTGGTTCTGTAGAGATAATGTCTCCAAATCTTCAGTGCAAAGACTACGGCTCCTAAATCCAAGTCATGAGTGGTATAGTTGACCTCGTGTGCCTTCAGCTGTCTTGAGGCATATGCAATAACCTTTCCCCTTTGCATAAGCACACAACCTAAGCCTTGATTAGACGCATTGCAGAAAACAACGAAGTCCTCTGTTCCTTCGGGCGAGGACAGGACCGGTGCGCTGCACAAGGCTTTCTTCAGTGTCTGGAATGCGGTTTCTTGCTTTTCACTTCAACAAAAGGGTACACCTTTCTGTGTCAGAGTGGTTAAGGTTTTTGCAATTCTGGAAAAGTTCTGGATGAATCTCCGATAATAGCCGGCAAGACCCAGGAATTGACGAATTTCTGTGGGTGTCTTCGGTGCCGACCAATTCTCTATCACTTTTATCTTGGATGGATCCACGTGAATACCCTCTTCGCTTACCACGTGACCGAGGAAAGTTACCTTTTGAATCCAGAATTCACACTTGGAAAATTTCGCATACAACTTCTCGGATCTAAGGGTTTCCAACACTAGCCTCAAGTGTTGTTTGTGATCTTCTTCGCTTCTGGAGTAGACAAGTATGTCATCAATGAACACAATGACGAACTTGTCCAGATAAGGACGACACACCCGGTTCATCAGGTCCATGAACACTGCTGGTTCGTTGGTTAGACCGAAGGGCATCACTACGAACTCATAGTGTCCATACCGAGTCCTGAAAGCTGTTTTGGAAACATCACTCTCAGGAACTCATAGCTGATGGTACCCTAACCGAAGGTCTATCTTGGAGAAGTAACTAGCTCCCTGGAGTTGATCGAAGAGGTCATCTATTTGTGGAAGGGGATATCGATTTTTGACGGTCAACTTGTTCAATTCACGGTAGTCGATACACATTCGGAAGGATCCATCTTTCTTCTTAACAAACAATACCGGAGCTCCCCAGGGTGAGGAACTTGGTCTTATGAATCCTTTACTGAGCAACTCATTGAGTTGACTGGATAACTCCTGCATTTCTGCTGGAGCTAAGCGATACGGAGATTTCGCTATGGGGGTGGTTCCAGGAATTAGGTCAATACAGAACTCGACCTGACGCTCGGGAGGGATTCCTGGAAGCTCTTCGAGACACACATCATAAAAGTTACAGACTTCGGGGATGCTCGCGAGGTCTTTAACTTCCTGTTTCTCATTGATCACATGGGCTAGGAATGCTTGACATTCCTTATGCAGGAGTTTTTGAGCTTTGATGCAAGAAATGATGCGGAGGTTGGAGTTGAGTTTATCGCCATAGATTATGAGAGTCTGACCCGAAGGAAGGTTGAGACGGATGGCTTTTTCGAAATAGAGAATATCAGCATGATTGGGACTCAACCAATCCATGCCAATAATGACATCAAATCTCTTTATGGAAACTGGCATAAGATGAACTGGAAATGAATGGTCATTCAGGGTAAGGGTACAACCTATGAATACATCGTTAGTGCTCTCCTTCTCACTGTTAGCCATCTCGACAGTAAACATTTCAGTTAATGGTTGAGGATTAGGTTTTAGATTATGTTTGAACGTATGACTAACAAAGCTTCTTACAGCACCCGAATCGAAAAGAATACTAGCATATGAGTTGTCGAGAAGGAACGTACCCGAAACAACGGTGGGATCGGCGACTGACTCCTCCCGACCCATGGCTAGGACTCTTCCAGTGTTATCGGCTGTAGTCTTTTTGGGGCAGTTCCTCTTGAAATGCCCAACCTCTCCACAATTATAGCAGGCTTGACCAACGCCTGCTCCAGAAGATTGATTGGCTGATTGGACTGGAGCTTTGTAGAATCGGACTGTGTGCCCCTTCTTAGCACAATTTGTACATGACAGTTCACGGCAGGGGCCGGGGTTGTGGTGGTATTTGCACTTGTCACACAGGGGAAGGTTACTAGCATATCTGCTAGTTGGTGTTTGAGCGGTATATCCCACAACAGAAGCAGCAGCAACGGGGGCAGTAGCAGCATGGACTGCTACAGTGTACTGTTTCTTTGAGGATCCTTGGGAAGGTTGACCTTTCTTTTTCTTCCAGAACTTCCTCTTCTCACCACTAGTCTTGGTCGGTTCGGGAGTAGCGGTTGTTTCCACAACTTCATCACTGTGATCAATCAAGATCAGGGCTAAACTATTAGCACTATCATAAGTATTCGGCAGTGCAGATAAGACGTGTCCCTTGGTTGGCTGGGTCAGCCCCCAAATAAATCTTTCTATTTTCTTACTCTCTGAGGTAACAATTCCCGGACAAAGCAGTGCCAGGTCATCAAACCTCGAGGTGTACGCTGCAAGATCGGAACCCTTCATCTTTAGGTTCCAGAGCTCGTGCTCTAACTTCTGAATTTCGCCCCGAGGGCAGTACTCAGCTAGGAGGAGTTCTTTCATGGCTTCCCAACCCGTAGCATTAGCTACAGGTAGGGTCAGGGATTTGACTCGGCCGTTCCACCAAGTCAGGGCTTTGTCACTGAAGGTACAGGCCGCAAACTTTACTTAATCGGACTCCGAACAAGCACAGATTTCGAATATAGATTCGATTTTCTCGAACCATCGAGAAAGGGAAATGACACCTCCAGTGCCATCGAAGGATGTAGGTTTTGCGTTCATGAAGTCTTTATAGGAACCCTCTTTTCAGTGTCCCTGACTACCATCCTGGTTTTGAGGTTGGGGACCACCTCCTGAACCACCGGGGTTCATTTGTGACATGGCGGCTGTCAATGCGGTAGTAATGGCTGTTTGAAGTGTTACGAAGTCAATTTGAAGAGAAGGTGGTGGCGGAGGGTTGTTGGTATTTGAGTTGGGTCTCTTTCTTGGAGGCATCTTGATCTAATAAGATCAAGAAAGAGAGAGAATGGTAAGTCCTCTGAATCGAATCGAGAGATATGACATATATATATTCCGAATAAGCGATAAAGCAGGAAAGAGTTATCAAAGCAGGTAAATTATCGCTAAAGGAATGATCAAGGAATAACGCGCAAACGAGGATTTTTACAAGGATTGGCTCGAGAAATACTCCCATAGTATTTCAGGATTCGCTTACGACACTGGTTCGATGTTTGTGGTATTTGGGTAAGTTTTAGGCATGCCGCATACCACAGTCACTCCCAGACACATGTTGGCCATGTCTCGAATGAATATAGTTGGCCAGGCTATATTGATCCTAGACACGACTACATAACTGCCTAGGTTTAACTGCAGTACACAACACACATTTACTTATGTTTTGTTCTACTTGTAGTTACGGATCTCGACGGTTCGGTATACTTGTATACTTTTGAAAATACTTATATTTTGAAGGATACTTTTAGTTCAGAGCACTTAGGCCCTTTAATGTTTATAGTTTTATACCATGTAAGGTTTGGTATACTTTATTCACTATAAACAAGGGCTCTGATACCAATCTGTCACACCCCGAAAACCGAAGGCGTAAACATTTCCGGGGTTGACTCCATGTTGAGTATCAAATCCAATGCACATAGTAAGTAAAGTAAACAACCATTACATTACATATATTAAAAGTTTACATTTTTTTCAAAAGTAAAGTTGTACAAGTGTAATACATAGTATATATAAACAAAAGTGAGACGAGCCTTCTGCGTACTCCGTCTTTGCCAAAAGGAATCATCGGGTACCTGTCTAATGTGAACCTGAGAATACAAGCAGTTTGAAAATCAGCATAACGCTGCTGAGTTCATAAGCGGTTTTGTTTTGTGAAAAATGTACAAGTTCCTTTCCGTTTCTGAAAAAGTTACACACCAAGAAAATCCCATATTTTCTTACAAGTTGGTTATTGAATCCCAAAATGTAATGTAAATATGTACACTGAAAACATGTTCACCCTTGTGAAATGTAAAGTTTAGTTATCTGATTTGTTACACGTTTCTGGTTATGTACAAATGTTTCTCTAGGAAAATCCCATATTTTCCTAAATGTTGGTTACCAAATGTGAAAGATGTATACTGAAAACCCAGTTGTCCTTGTGAAATGTATTAGTTTTAACATACACATAAAAACTAATAAGTATAAACAAAGTAAATAAATTACTTAATTCATTATTACTATTAAGTAAATCTCTGTTATCCTAATTGCGAGTTCCATAACCATACAATAGATTAGATATGGCAATAAGTAGTCCACATCACCTTATGACTTTCTTCACCCTTAAACCATTTCGGTTCGGCTGTAGCTAGCAGCCAGGTGTGGGGTAGTCAGCCCCGTATAGATCTATACACTCAAGTCACGCTCCCTATCTAAGAGATTCTGGTTACGGTTGCGGTCCTCCGCTCGCGTATCTCTGTGGAGTGTTCACCGAGGACGTGTCTCCAATTATATAGGATCAACAAATTTACTAGTAATAATACGATTATCCTTTACTCGCGTATCTCTATGGAGTGTTACCGAGGACAAAAATTGTACTAACTTTTATGTTAAAGGTTTAAATGTCATGCTTTTAACTGATAGAATATGGAAAATCATTTGTGAAATATATAAAACATAACAGTTTATAACCCATTTCACAAATATATGTTTACATGCTCTGCATGTTCAAACGATTATCAGTTATAACAATCAGTGTTAGAAGCATATGAATTATGAAACACACACATGTAAAACAAGTTTTAAGTACAAGTATCTCTTGTACTTTGCTTGTATTCTCCCCCTGAAAACAGTGAAAAACATTGAAAAAGGGTAGGGGTATTAACTCACCAGACGAGAAAACGAGTCGGTTTGAATGCTAGGCGTTGGTTCGGGGCTTGATAATGCGCGAGGTTCCTATGTAATATGAAATGATATACAAATGTATCTAATTAGACTTTGAACCAATAATTAGACATGAGTATGCACTCCAAGACACGAAAACACTTCAATTCAAGTGTTAGGAGTGATTCGGGTAGCATCTAAGGGTGTGTAGGGCCTAAATATGGAGTTTACTCTTCAAGAGTAAACTCATTGAGGAGTTTACGGCTCATTGACCATATTCCCATGAGTTTACGGCTGTAAACTCATGGATGGTGGGTTCTTGGATGCCAAAAGGTCAAACAATGCACACGGGAAGTTCTAGGGTTGATTCCATGGCTTAGGGAGTGATCGGGACTTGAAATGCCCTTGGGAAATGAGTTTAAGGTCTAAAGAGATGTTCTTAAGGAGTTTACTACCTTAAACTCATGAGTTTACAACCGTAAACTCATGTTTGTCCAAGAATTAAGGGTTTTGATGGTTGTAATTCAATAACATGTGATTCTAGGTCCAAAACCAAGCTTTTCAAGGGATTAAAGGCACCTTAACACCCTTTGTTGGGTGTTTACGGTCTAAGGAGGTGGGTTTACGGTCCAAGAATGTTCTTGGGCCATAAACTCAAGTTTGATGCATTTGAGGATGTTTTGGTGCATTTCTTGAAGGGTTACAAGGTTCTATGCACTCATGGAAGTCCAGTGGAGGTGTTTAGGGGCAAACTAACACCCAACAAGGTGTTTAAGGTCTATGAATGAGGGTTTACGGTCCAAGAACATGCTTGGGCCGTAAAATCATGTCCATGCCTCATTTGGTGCGATTTTGGGGTCCTAAGCTTATGCATGCAAGTTTCTAAGTCGAATCTAGGCCCTAGAAGTGGTTTGAAGGGGTTTTGAGACTTCAAAACCCTCATATGAGGTGTTCACGGCCTAAGGAGGCTCCAAAACTATAAAAACTTGTTTATGGTCCCATTCCTCATAAAAATTCCGAATTTGAAGGTCTAAGATGCTAATTCATGAGTTAGGGAAGTTACCTTAGAGATTTGGAGCTTGTTTTGGATGATTTTGGCTAAGTTTCGGATTTTAGAGAGAGAGAGAGTAGTGAGAGAAAGTTTTAGAGAGAGACAAAAAGCCTCAAAATGATGTCACTCAATCCCTTAAATAGGGTTTGAGTTTGTGGCTCGGAGGAATTATACCCGATACTGCCGTTAGACGGTGCTTTTGGTCGCACCCGATAAAGTTGTCGTAACTCGTTATGTTCGAAACTAAAAATTTACTAATATTAAATTTAGTAAATTTTCTTGAGTATTTATTATGTTTGAACATCCATTAAGTCATAATCAACAACCCAAATATTATGACTTAATTTAATAACGAAAACGGAAATAATTCGAAAACGATGAATTTATTAACGGAACAAATTTAATACGACGGGTTTATTTGACGGGAACGGTTTTAGTGACGGAATAAATTACAGGTTGTCACAGTATTGATGCAGAGGGGACATGTCATTGCTTATGCCTCGAGGCAGCTGAAGCCTCACGAGGCGAACTACCCGACGCATGATTTAGAGTTGGGGGCGGTGGTCTTCACTCTCAAGATTTGGCGGCATTACCTATATGGGGTTCGATGTACCATTTACACGGACCACAAGAGTTTGAGGTACCTCATGGATCAGCCGAATCTGAACATGAGGCAGCGTCGGTGGTTGGATGTGGTGAAGGATTATGATTGCGAGATCCTTTATCACCCGGGGAAGGCCAATGTGGTGGCCGAGGCGCTTAGCCGTAAGGCGACACCAGTTACGGACGTGTGTATTAGGATGAAGGTGGTGACTCCTTTGTAAGAGCATATTCGAGAAGCTCAATAGGAGGCTATGAAGGAGGAACATCGGAGGAGTGAGCGAATAGTGGGTCAAGTCACCTCCTTCGATTATGATAGCCGAGGATTATTGACACTACACCGTAGGGTGTGGGTGCCGTATCACGGAGGCGTGCTCAAGATCTTGATGGAGGAGGCGCACAAATCCCGATTCTCTATTCATCCAGGGGCGATGAAGATGTATCGGGATCTTCGTCTAGATTATTGGTGGCCCTGCATGAAGCTGGATGTGGCGTGGTACGTCGAGCTGTGTTTAACCTGCAGGAAGGTCAAGGCCGAGCATCAGAGACTGCACGGCAAGATGTAGCCGTTGGATATCCTGCTGTGGAAATGGGAAGATATTACGATGGATTTTATCAGAAAACTTCCCCGGACGGTGCGAGGAGTAGATTCGATTTGGGTCATCGTGGATCGGTTGACCAAGAGTGCCCATTTTATTCCTATTCAGGAGAGTATCTTGGCCGAAAAGTTGGTTGATATCTATATCAGGGAGATAGTGGCACGGTATGGGGTGCCAGTGTCAGTGATATCAGATCGAGATGTGCGGTTCACTTCCGGGTTTTGGAGGAAGTTTCATGATGAGTTGGGCACTCGTCTGCATTTTAGCACCGCCTTTCACCCGCAGACGGATGGTCAGAGCGATCAGACCATCTAAATGTTAGAGGATATGTTGCGGGCATGCGTGCTAGACTTTGGTGGTAGTTGGGATACCTATCTTCCCTTGGCTGAGTTCTCGTACAACAACAGCTACCACGCGAGTATTGACCGTCCCCCATTCGAGATGTTGTACGGATGGAGGTGCAGGACGCCGATATGTTGGGGTGAAGTTGGCCAGAGGGTCATGGGGAGCACCGAGGTGGTGCTCAAGACAACCGAGAGGATCCGGCAGGTTCGAAGCAGGCTTCAGACTGCGCATAGTCGGCAGAAAAGTTACGCAGACAAGCGTCGATCAGAATTGGAGTTCTAGGTCGGGGATATGGTTCTCCTGAAAGTGTCGCCTTGGAAAGGCGTCATTCGATTCAGGAAGCGGGGCAAGTTGGGCCGGAGATATATTGTCCCATTCAGGGCTGTAGCCCGGGTGGGCAAAGTGGCATATAGGTTGGATCTGCCAGCCGAGCTCAGTCAGATCCACAGCAGCTTCCATGTCTCCCAACTGCAGAAGTGCCTAGTGAATGATTCAGCAGTGGTGCCGCTAGAGGATATACAAGTTGATGACAGCGTGAATTACATTGAGCGCCCAGTCGCAATCCTCGACCGGAAGTCGAAGGATCTGAGGAACAAGTGGGTGGAAATAGTGAAGGTACAATGGCAGCACCGAAAGGGTTCGGAATGGACTTGGGAGCCGACGGAAGAAATGATGGAGCATTACCCCGAGCTATTTCAGGATCGAGCAGCAGACTTCGAGGACGAAGTCTAAAATAAGTGGGGGAGATTTGTAGCACCTGGTTCCTGGTATGTAAAATTTATCTAAGTGTTTTGCATATTTAGCCTTGGACTCGGCGAGTTGTAGGCCCGACTCGCCGAGTAGAGACGGGTTTGGGAGCACGTTTAAGTTGGCGACTCGGCGAGTCCACATTTGGGACTCAGTGAGTCCCCGCTGTCTGATGAAACCCTAAATTTCAAGGGTTTGCACCCTATTTAAACCAACCTTATGCGCCCCAACCTCGCCCCCTTCACCCTCAGAGCTCCCAAAATCGTTCAAACCCTTATTCCTTGTGAGATTGAAGTGTTTTGGTGTGTTTCTTGAATATTTTGAGAAGAAAGAAGAGTAGATCAAGAAGAGAAGAAGGAGGCCAGGCATCCTTGTGTTATCTCAGTGATTTCCTTGAGGTATAACTCAGTTTCCCTCTGTTTTCATGCTTATAGTCCCTTATAGCTCCATTAAAGTCCTCCTTGAGCCATTTCCAAGCTTGATAACAAATTAGGGTTTGTAATAAGTTGACTAACCCTTAGATCTAGGCATGATTGAGCTCAAGGAGCTCTGATCTACTGCCTTTATGGAGCCATATTGCATGAAAGCCCTAGATCTACTCTTTTAGTGCATTTTGAGCCCTAAAGCCTTCATTGGTGTTTATTTACACGTAAAGTTGGAAACTTTACGTGTTAATCAGGCCCCAGAAACCCAGATCTATGTATGGCATGAGCTGGATTCGAGCAAAATTGAGTATATAGTGTTTGCATGCGAAAGACTCGGCGAGTCTTTCATCGGACTCGGCGAGTCGAGTCGCGAGTCCCCGAGTTTTCCCCCTTTTCATGTTGCTGAGTGGAGTCGTGAGTCATGGGGTGTGACTCAGTGAGTCGGAGGCCAGACTCACCCCTGAAGGAACTCGGCGAGTCAATGCCCTGACTCGGCGAGTCCAAGGCAATCTTCTTGCCTCAAGAATAGACTCGACGAGTTTTTCATACAACTCGGCGAGTCTCAACATAGAGTGTTCTTCGGATGAAGATGAACTCGACGAGTTGTTCATACAACTCGGTGAGTAGGTTGAAGGACATTTGGACATCAGTTTAGAAGGAAAACTCGTCGTGTCGATGCCAAACTCGACGAGTAGAGACAGGATTAAGGGTATTCGAATGGTTAAGGACTCGACGAGTTGGCGAGCCAACTCGGCGAGTCGGGTCAACTGGAAGTTGACTTTGACTTTGACTTTTGGCTTGGTTAGGGGTAAATGGTCATTTTTTCCTGAAGTTGATTAGCAGTATTTGACTGAGTATTTTGTGGGAATTATAGCCAGAGGATTTCCGGGGCAACAGCAGCAGAAGACAGTCAGTTCCCACATAGACCAGCAGCTACTTTGAGGTGAGTTACATTCCAGTAGCGGTGGGTCTAAGGCCACAATGTCGGCCCACCAGTAAGAGACGTACGATAGATGATTGTCTCTGTGATATCATCTAGGTTGCTACTACCTGATACGTTATATTCTAGCATGATATGTTATATGTGATAGTAGTAGAGTTTGGTTGTTATGACCGAAGGGTAGTCAGACACCCCAGATACGTCCAACAGTATGTGATGTTATGTTTATATGCTAGCATGATCTGTTATATGAGTTAGAGGTAGTAGGAGGGGAGCAGTCTGTGAGTTCGGTTGTTAGGACCGAAGGGTAGTTTAGACACCCCAGATATGTCTGATAATCTGTTATGTTATGATATTACGATAGTAGTAGTAGTAGGGTGTGATATAGTCCCTGAGGTTCAGTCGCCAGGACCGAAGGGTAGTCAGCACCCCAGAATGGCTTGACATAGGTAGAACGGCACCCCAGAATGGCCGCATGGGTAGGTCGGCACTCCAGAATGGTCATACCGGGTAGGTCAGGCACCCCAGAATTGCCTGGCAGTATGTATGATATGTGATTGTATGGTATGTGGTACGATGGGGGAACTCACTAAGTTTCATGCTTATAGTTTTCAGTTTTGGTTTCCGGTACCTCTTCTTCGAAGGGGAAGGAGCCGGCACGGTAGCGACCCATCACACACATGCCTTGTATTCCGCACTACGAGGCCCTCATGGGAATTTGTACTCTGACATTATTATGTTTTATAAAAAAATTTCAAGACATGCGATATCTTTTATGAAACAATATGATCGGTGAATGTTTAATTCCAATGTTTTGCTAAGTATATGTTTTAAAAATGAAATTTTTGGCTCGTATTTTTGGGACGTTACATGATGATTGTTATAATATCTATTCTTGAGTGACCCATTGCAAAGTGGGTCAATGTATATTGTGTGTATTTTTTGTTTTGTTTCAGGGCTTATTGTATATTTTAGTTTCAGGATAAAGAACATATTTGGTATTTAGATAGCGGCTATTCAAGACATATGATCAAATTCAAGTATTTTCTGGAAGATTTCATAAAGAAGGATGGTCTAAATGTTACATATGGAGATAATGGCAATGGAGCTACAAAGCGATATGGATTTATCAAGTGCAATTCAGTTGTGCTCAAGAATGTCTCTTATGTGAAGGGTCTTCAGCATAATTTCATTTCAATTGGCCAATTGTGTGATGTTGGCTATGAATTTCTCTTTAACGACTAAGAATGAAAGGTTTTTGATCGAAAGAATGTCACTGTTCTGACTACAAATGTACATAATGACATCTATGTTCTGGATATGTTTTCTGCTGACAAGTCTCTTCGTCGCTGCTTCTTCTCTCGTGCTCAGTCTCATCTAAATTGGTTGTGGCACAAGAGGCTATCGCATCTGAATATTAAGAAAATCTCGAAGATCTTTGGGAATTAGCTTGTAAGAGGAATTCCTAAACTACAATTTGTTAAGGATAAGTTGTGCTCAATGTGTGAAAAGGGGAAGAAAACCAAGTCTTCCTTCAAGCCAAAGTCATGTTCTTCCATTATCAAGCCTCTTCAGCTTCTTCACATTGATATTTTTGGACCAATCTTGGTTAAGTCAAGAGTTAGGAAGAAATACAGTCTCGTCATTGTGGGTGAATTTTCAAGGTGTACGTAGGTAGTCTTTTTAAGAAATAAGTACCATGTCGTTGATGTAATAATTTCTCTAATCAAGAAGTGGGAACTTTTCTATGATCATAAATTAAGGCAATTACGTCGTGATCATGGAACAAAATTCAAAAACTCCTCTCTGGAAGACGTTTGCTCAATCTTAGGAAATTTTCAGAATTTTTCTGCTGTTAGAAATCCCCAAAAAAATGGTGTTGCAGAGAGAAGAAACAGAACTCTCATTGAAGTTGGAAGAACCGTGGTCGTTGAAAGTGGTCTCCCTTTGTCATTTTGGGCTGAAGTTGTCAACATAATGTGTTATACCCAAAGCTGGTCCATCATTGTTAAGCTTCATGGGAAAACTGCTTATGAGCTATTGAAGGGGAGAAATCCTGATATCTCATACTTTCATGTGTTTGGGTGTATTTGTTACATATTGAATCAAAAAGATCAATGCTAGAAGTTTGAAGCTAAAGTTGATGAAGGAATGATTTTAGATTATTCCAGCGTATCTAAGGTTTTCAAGGTATTCAATCCCTCAAGGAAAACTGTTAAGGAAACAGCTCACATCACCTATGATTAAGACTCGTTCATTGATGATTGAGTTAATCAGCCCTCATCAATTCTTAATGAACTCAATTACAATCCTTCAGACCTCGTTCCCGATTTCTTGCCAAATGACGTTGAGCTTGTTGTTCCCGATTTTGATCAATTCATCAGCTCACAGCCTATCCCTAAAGATCAAATTGACATACCTAAAGAAGTTGAACCATCCATCAGGAAGACTCAGCTCAAAGTAATACAAATGAAAGCTCTAATCCAAGAATTATTCGACAAGACTCAACTCAAAGTAATCAATGATTGAACCAAAGAATGTGGTTGATGCCTTGAAAGAAGTTGACTGGATCAATGCTACGCAAGATGAGCTGAATGAATTCGAAATCCATCGTGGGTGGACTCTTGTTCCCAAGCCTCAAGGAAAGACTATCATCGACACTCGCTAGGTCTTCAAGAAAAAAATGGATGAAGATGCGATTGAAATAAGAAATAAAGCTAGACTTGTGGCTCAAGGTTTCTACCAGCTAAAAGGATTAGGCTGTGATGAAACATTTGCTCCGGTTGCTCTTTGTTTCTTTCCTTTGCGTCTAGCAAGAACTTTAAATTCTATCAAATTGATGTCAAGACTGCTTTCTTGCATGGAGATCTTCATGAATAACGATTTCCAAAGCAACTACCTGGGTTTGAAAGTGAAGATTTTCCAAATCATGTGTATTGTCTTGATAAAGTCGTATATGGTTTAAAGCATGCACCTAGAGCTTGGTATGATACGTTGGCAAGCTATATTCTAACTATTGGATATAATCAAGGAAATATTGATAACACCTTATACATCAAACATTCAGGATCTCACATCATCTTGGCTCAAGTGTGTGACAACCCAACGTTTATTCCGTTATATACTTCCGTTTTCGCTAACGGAATTTGTAGCTTTATAAAAGTTCCGTAATTTGGAGCCGTCAAATAACTAAATATTTATCTATTTATGTAGGTTTCATATGTGATTATATTCTAGTGAAAATAAATATAACTCGTTAATGTTAGTCCCATTTAACGAAATAAAGTTATATTATTTTTCAACCACTTAACCCGGGTAAAAAGTTTCAACCCCGTTAAACTTTAGCATCGGGTAGTCGTGTACCGGGTGCAATACCCGAGGCATATATAAGGAAGGTGAACACCTCTTTGAACCCTTTTTACCACTCAAACACTCTCTCTCTCACTACTTTCTCTCTCTAGACTCGTTTTCAACTCCAAGACCGCAAATTCCGGCTTCCAAACGTAAGATCTTCCTCCCTAACTTGTTCTAAAAATGCATCATAGTGGTTATAGCTCAAAAATCGTATGAATGAGACATGATCAAGGAGTTTACGGCCTAAGAAGCTCCTTAGGCCGTAAACACCCAAAATGTGCCAAAAAGTCCCAAATTTCCTTCTTTTAAGCTTGGATACTAGTTAGGGGTTTTACCTAGGAGTGTTTGAGCATCAAAACCATAAGTTTTAGGGCATTAAGAAGCGTTTACAGCCCAAGCACATGCTTAGTCCGTAAACACCCCTTTTTCCATGTAAAATGCCCCAGAAACCCTTCCAATGCATGTTTAGGCTTGAAAATATGATTTTAGGAAATTCCATTTCGAGTTTGGGACCATTAAACATCACATTTTGAGGGGTAATTTAGAGTTTACGGCCCAAGCATACGCTAGGACCGTAAACTCCCCCAAACCTCACCAAATGAGGGTTTAAACCCCCTAATTAGCCCTAGACCTCACTAGAAAATTAAAGGGATTGATTTAAGGGCCTTTGCATCAAATTTGGTGAGTGAACAAGAGTTCACGGCCAAGCCATGAGGCTTACGGCCATAAACTCCCAAGGAGTGGCCTTTGGGCCGTAAACTCCAAGGGAGTAAACTCTTGGACTCCCTAGTACCCTCTTCTTGGTCTTGTACAATCCCCGAGAACCACTTCTAACCCATAAGACCTCAAATCAATTTTAGGATATGTAAATGTTTTAATAAAAAGTATAAGGGACTAATTTCTTATAAAACACATATCTCATATGTTAATAGGGTATTAAAAGGTGTACAAGTCCTTAATTGACACCAAACGCTCAACCGACACTTTCACCCGATTTACCCGATTTACTCGATTTCAGGTGAGTTCATACCCCTTAATGAACCTTTCTAATGTTTTCATATGTTTTCGGGGGGGGGGGGGGGGGGGATACAAGTCAAATATACATTTTTATGAAAGTCAATCACATGTGATTTACTACCCGTAGTTCAAATCACATGTGATTTATCACTATGCTTTATAAAAGAACTTTACGCTTTCAAAACTACTTTGGAAAAATAAACTATTTTATAAATGCTTTCTTTGGTCAAGATTTTTATTAAATTACTTTTCTTATAAAATGTATCTACACTAATATATTTATATAAGTAAGACTTGAAGGACTTAGGACCGATAGCTCGCCTTATTTCCTGTTCTTGTTTGATGTGGGCTTAGGGTATTTGTTATCCGTCCAACTGTCGTTGATTTCTTAGTTATATATCATGTATATTGGTGTTAGATACGAGCATTTTCATCTCATTCGATGCCTATATTACTTAATTGCCAAGAGCCATACACACTAATTTAACTATAATAGGTATAGTTAAGGCCACTACTACTTGTTACCGCTACTACTTCACATACAATAATTCATACTATTACAAAACGATACACGAATAAGAGAACACACTATGAACTACATAAAAGACTACTACACTATATTACAAGAGAAAGCACTAATCCGGAAGATAACACACTAACTCTCTACAAGATACTCTACGCGCTACATACTATGACCAGAGCTTTCCGGAAGGAAGGCGATGCTACATGTATAGATCTATACGGGGTAGACACTATTATATCCCAACTGTTAACCTCAGTCCGAGCCGAGTAGGCCCAGGGATGGTACTACTTCACTACACTGTGTATGACCGGGAAGGTCATGGGATCCTCTATTACTCACACTATTGGTCACATGAAAGGAATACACTACATCCACACTAAAATACTAAGACTAAAGTCTCAGTTAATATCGCGAAGTAAATAAGTATCTATTACTAATGGGAGCTCACACCACTATCACTGTCAACAGGCATAACTTTTCCTCTATCTACATTACATACTGGAGATTTTAGTACCACACTTTTACAATAAACAGTTTTCAATGATTAAACTTACATGCAACTTAGAGTTTTTCACTTACGACGTATTTTCTGAAAAATATAGGATTTTCTAGGGTTTTCTACTACTTATAAATGTAAATTGCAGTTTTTCACACTACACGTTCTAATACATTTTATACAAAAACTAACACTAAATTCTTATGAACTCACCAGCTTTATGCTGATACTCGTTTTCAAAATAACTTGTATCCTCAGGTCAAAGATAGACAGGTACAGGTGCAACATTTTGGAGAAGATGGAGCATACAAGATCCATCTCTTATTTTTGTATCACTTTTGGTGTCTATTGAAACTTTACACAACACTCTTGTAACGAAACTCACTATGTAATGAAATGGTTGTATGTTTCTTGTTTTTACTATTACGCAATTGTGATGATACTGTACATGACGTCCTCCACCCTGAAACGTATTCCACCGTTATCGGTTTTGGGGTGTAACAAAGTGTATGTTGGTGATATCATCTTTGGATCCAATGATGAGAAACTAAGTTCCGGATTCGCTCAGATCAAGGCAAGTAAGTTCAAATGGGTGAACTAACTTTGTTTTTGGGATTGCAGGTTAAAAGACTAACTAATGATATTTTTTTTCAAGCCAAATACATTGAAGATATGCTAAAGAAGTATGATTTATATGATCGCAAGTCGGCTAAGAGTCCAATGTTCCGATCAACATGTATTGGAGTTGATCCTAATTAAACTAATGTGAATGCAACTCTACACCGAGGAATGATAGGCTCTCTGCTCTATCTTACTACTAGTGACCCTAACATTATTTTTGCTACTATATTGTGTGATCATTATCACGCAAGTCCTAAAGAATCTTGATTAGTTCTTGAGACTTTCAAGACCTTTAAGACTCCCACTGTCCTCTTGACCTATAAGACTCCCTTGTCAAATATCCAAGAGATAGTGTGGATTCTAATCAAGACAAACACTTCACACAATTGGCCTAAGTTGGTCTTTGTTTTATCCAAAACATCACAACTTACCAATTTCAAATGTACAAGAGTACAAAACTTTTACTCTTACATTTGACAAGTGTTTTAAACCTTCTTTAAGACATGTCACTCAAATTACAGTCTTGGAGTATGACTCTAAGACTTGTATTGGCACGAAGTATGACTCATCTTCTTGATTTAACCATTTCAACAATTCAAGTTCTTCTTCTTAGTCATAAGAATGCACTAAGATTTCCTTAGAGAACTAATTTTGATATGGTTTCTTAATCATTAAGATGATCACAAAACTGATACTAAAGTACTCTCCCATCTTTTCAGATTTGAGAAACTTTTATCCTTCTGCCTAATTTGATTCTTCTTATTCGCTCTGTCATACATTGAAACCATTTTCCAATGTATTAGAGTTACACTTAAGCTTGTAAGTATAATCATATTTACTGATCTTTTGTAAACTATGACGAATAGTTTAATCAATCTTTTGTGGTGGACTTGACCAGTGCACAAGAATGTGTGCTCGGTCCCTTAGTCCTTCACTTGACTCACACATCCATGTGAACAAGTAATTAGTCTTAATTTTCCAATACATGAAAGTTATCATTCATCATGCTATACAACTTGCATGATTCCAAGTTCCGGTCCAATTGAAACATGGGTGATGAGAATCTTTCCTTATTTGGTAAATCTAGACATTACCACAAATGAAAGAATCAATTTCATATTTCCACTCTTGCTCTTAATGGAATCATATAAGCAACAATTTTTCCTCAAATGCCATTGTAAGGATATTTTAAAATAAATAAAATCAAAAATTTTCTTTTATTTTAAAACTTTGCGGAAAAAACTTATCCTTACAATCCATATGAAAACTTGTTGTTATCTATTCCTTAAGCAATATCTCATAACTCCTAAGAAGTAGCTCAAGAATCCGATTTTTCCAAACTATGCGATAGAACTCCATCTATGCGATCAGATTCAGCATATTCTTTCCTTAAGTTTCTTCACTTTTCTTTGATTCTTAAAACATCACCATGTGACCCAGTCACATCATGTATCAAGAATCTCAGAATAGAAACTTAACAGAGTTAGATAGTGGACTTTACCTGAAGTAGAGTCAAACTCATTGACTTTAACATCCTTAGGTAAATTTGGCAGCTTCGCCCCTTTCTTTGGCAATACAAACATATGGACCCTTTGATAATGGTACACGAGACTATCACAGACTTAGCTTTTCTCTTTACCATTTGGTCAACCGAGTTGACTATGGCTGATCCCTTTCCATCGGGAAGAGAGAGCTTTACTAGATATCCAATGTCATCATTGTCAATGTCCATAAAGTTTTAGGAAGTTGATCTTAGCAAATAGATAAGATCATTAAGGGTCTTGTCATAGTCTGTTTCATAGGTGTTCCAAAAGAACTCACTATGTGACTTAGAAAGTAGTTGAACCACCTACTTTCTCAAGACTTTGACACCCAACTCTCCCGGCTTGTCAATATGTGACTACATCTCCAAGATGTGATCACACCTAGACCTTGCCTTGCCAATAGGGCCTGAGTGACCTTAAACTTTTCAAGAACTTGTGGGTTAGGGAGAATAATTTGAAGAGGTGAATGAAGTATGATTTCCATGGGATATCATCTTCATTAGGAAACCTTGTTTCAAGAGATTTGGGAAGATCATAGGTGCCTAAACCAGACATCTTTTGCGAGATATTCAAGATAGTTGATTTAAATTCCTTAATATGACACCCAATATGAAATATTAGCATGAACATTACCACATCAAAAACAAGTTTATAAGTTTAAAAACAACTTAGGGTAATGTTCCTAGTCCATTTCTAGCCAAAAACGTCGAATATATGCTGTCTGGGGCTCCTACTCGGCGAGTAGGATGAACCTACTCGGCGAGTAGGATGATTTTACTCATCGACTCGGTGAGTTCATCAGTGGACTCGGCGAGTCAAGTGCCCAGAAAGCCAGAAAATCGAGTTTTTCAGCATTTTTCAGCAATTTGCATCAAGTATAAGAGAAAGCAAGCCTAGGCTCTGATACCACTGTTGGGTTTTGAGCATTCTAACACTCCTAAGTGTACATGCAACCCTAAATACCTTCGATCTATGTTTTCTCTATTATACATGCAAATAAGAACTTCCAAGGTATTATCCTAATCTAGCATATAAAACAATGAATATAACAAGATAGAATACATACCTCTTTCATGTAGAAAGTCTTCATGAAGCTTGAGTGCCTAGTGCCCCAAGTGTGACACCTCAAATGGAATCACAATCACCAAAACACTTAGAATAACTTGAGAGAATTCTACAACTCATGAAATTGGCTAGCCCTTTCTTTTCACACACTAGTCGCCGATTTTGGTCAAGTATAAGATGCTTATATAGTTAGGGTTACACCATGTAAACCCTAATGGCCTTTCATTTCCATGATCCATGGGTACAAATACACCATGGAGCATCCATGGACCATCCTATGGGTTTTAGCCCAACTTGATTATCCATGGAGCATTAGCCCACTATACAAGTATGGATGATTTACACAATCAACCCATATATTTAATTAGTCTTCTTTTGATCACTTAATTAATCCTAGATTAATTCTTGATCAATACTAATTAAATAATCTTATTATTCTTATTATTAATATACTACAACTTATAATATATTAATAACCATAAGTGTCTTATTTCTCTCATTATAGTCTATCCAAGTGCATGATGGTATGCAACCCAAATGGACCATGCCGGGTCGGGTCAAGTCTTACCAATTATAGTTATGGACTTAGACATTAATCCAACAGTCTCCCACTTGGATAAGTCTAAAACTATTATTGCGTATGACTTCAGGAACCAACCGGCAATCGTAGCTCTCAAAAGCTTTTGTCGAACTCTGACCTTTGTCAATGACTTGTCCATTAGATAAGGGATCATATATTCCTCCATTCTAGATATCATATGGACTCAGACATAGATTATAATCATTCTCTCTGTCCATTTGTTGTTTCCCGATTTCCGATTTATGACGACTGACTAATTGAACAAATCAAATCAGTCCTGGCCCGGCCGAGCACTTCCATTTGTCATCATCAAATCATCGAGGGGCCCACAGATATCGCTTTTATCCTGAAGGTAAAAGGAATGGATAAACTTCGACTCATATGGATTGTTCTACTACTTGGTGAATCATACACAAAGGAACGTTTTATAGCACCGAGTTACCAAATGCGGTTTCGTGCAATCAATGTACTATCAACTCATAGTAACAACTCATATCTCTAGGTTTGAAGAATATAAGATATTATCGTCTCATGATCACTCGTGATAAAATCCATGAAGTGATTCCAATGAGCGCGGGTTGAATCCAATACTCAGAACTTATGAGCACTCATGAGTGTTGTAGCCCTTTGTCCAACACCTTAGACCTCTACAAGCCAACTCATGACAGTCTTAATTCATATCTACTTCCAACATATGACCGACTGTGGATGGTTTGAATAACTTAGTCATTCTGAAAGAATAACCTAGTTTATTCGGGAAGTCAAAACATGCAAAATGAAACACAATAATAATCGAATCCAATATGGTCTCAGAACTTTTGAATATAAATAAAACACCTTTTTATTTATCACCATATGATTACACATTCTTCATTGTATACCGTTTTAGCTATCAACTTTAATCTTGAATTTAAAACAATAATTGTCCCATGCTCCAAGCATGTACACTACGTTTTCTAAACACTAGTCATGCCATACACCAAGTATACATACTATGTTTGTCTATGAACTTTACTTTGTGAACTAGATCCATTGAACATAACTTCAATGATTCTCTTTTCACACTCCCAAATCCTCATCGCAATTGCAAGAATTCCAAATTCATGCCATTTACTGAAATCTGTTAGATTCTAAACTTATATGCATTGATACTCTTGTAACGATTATGCACAAACTCACAAAGACTTGGCAACAATCATTACAGAGTATTCCAAAGGAGATCAACTCCTTGGAAATATCCTTCTTGCATTAAGTTTCCTAATCTTAAACAGATTGAAAATTCTAACTTTGGAACATTTCCAGATTCCATTTTGACTATCACTTCTGAACGAGAGTTGCCTCCTTACAGATTATGTCAATATGGTCCTTCCAGAATTATCACTATACTTCCAACTGTCCTTGAGCAACCAATCTTTGGTAAACCTTAGATTGTCCTCGACAATTGTTTAATTCTTTTAGTCATATCCAGTTCTAAACCTTTTCC
Source organism: Lactuca sativa (assembly GCF_002870075.4). Classification (NCBI taxonomy): domain Eukaryota; kingdom Viridiplantae; phylum Streptophyta; class Magnoliopsida; order Asterales; family Asteraceae; genus Lactuca; species Lactuca sativa. The sequence goes on from NC_056630.2 coordinate 251,651,178, forward strand.
CTTCTTAATGCCCTAGGCATTTGGAAAATTTTAGAAAGGATGAATATAGCATATGTAATCGATCCTATATCCGAAGCATATGGGACACGATTCATGATGTCTTACATAAAGACTAAAGCAGTCTTTTTGCTATAATATTTCCATTTCAATTTGCCAAGTTCTCATAATTCAGATTATGAAAAGGGATGCCGTAATCATAATCGAATTTTAGAATGCAAATAATGGACCCATATACAGAATTTCCTTATGTTGAGCCATTCCAACATGAAATTCATATATATATATATATATATATATATATATATATATATATATATATATCCTTGACTAAATGATTAAAACCTCATGATCTAAGCTTATAGATTTGAGATGAAGTATAATTTCCTCTCCTTTAATTATAGCAAAACAACTTTTCCCAATTGAAACTTTTTGTTTTCTATAATTAACATTGCTAACTTGCAATACTTATCATAATTATCATGCTCCCACTAACATGATGATTATTAGCATAACACTTATGCTCCCACTAGCTTTGACATGTACTCAGAAATCAGCTGGACTTCTAGAAATCAATACTTCATTGACTTTCTTACCAAAGTTCAGATTTCTGATACTAGATTGTTTTGATAAAACTTTATCAAAAATCATACACCTTCCCTTAGATAGCACATGGGTGTGTCTAAACAATTATGAAGAGGTATGTCGTAATCATAATGGTTAGACCTTTTTGCCACTTCTCACAAGTCCATATTAGTGTGCCGGTTAACCACACGCGCTCCACTAACGACTTTGAGAATGCAAATATCACAATTGCTATCTAGATAAAATCTACTTAGTGAAAGTGTTTCCACACCATCATTTTCATGAATCGGAGAGAAACCTTATGACACTTAGATTTTTATGGTGTATGAGTTCCTACCCATATGAATTTGTCAAAACCATAATCACAAGACAAAGATAATGACAAATCCAAAACCATATGGATTGAACTCAATCTTAATTTCTTGCCACCTGGCAGCTCAAGGGCCTGCCATTGCTTCCAAGTTGTTGTGCAACACATTGAGAACTCTAAGAACTCATATGCAAAGCCAACTTTAACTGGAATGGCACAGAATATGTCAACATGATAGGTTATAAACCTCAAGTCATGTGCTAGAGAAGAACTTTAGGTTTTATTCTTGATTAGTTCTTGAGACTTTCAAGACCTTTAAGACTCCCACTGTCCTCTTGACCTATAAGACTCCCTTGTCAAATATCCAAGAGATAGTGTGGATTCTAATCAAGACAAACACTTCACACAATTGGCCTAAGTTGGTCTTTGTTTTATCCAAAACATCACAACTTACCAATTTCAAATGTACAAGAGTACAAAACTTTTACTCTTACATTTGACAAGTGTTTTAAACCTTCTTTAAGACATGTCACTCAAATTACAGTCTTGGAGTATGACTCTAAGACTTGTATTGGCACGAAGTATGACTCATCTTCTTGATTTAACCATTTCAACAATTCAAGTTCTTCTTCTTAGTCATAAGAATGCACTAAGATTTCCTTAGAGAACTAATTTTGATATGGTTTCTTAATCATTAAGATGATCACAAAACTGATACTAAAGTACTCTCCCATCTTTTCAGATTTGAGAAACTTTTATCCTTCTGCCTAATTTGATTCTTCTTATTCGCTCTGTCATACATTGAAACCATTTTCCAATGTATTAGAGTTACACTTAAGCTTGTAAGTATAATCATATTTACTGGTCTTTTGTAAACTATGACGAATAGTTTAATCAATCTTTTGTGGTGGACTTGACCAGTGCACAAGAATGTGTGCTCGGTCCCTTAGTCCTTCACTTGACTCACACATCCATGTGAACAAGTAATTAGTCTTAATTTTCCAATACTTGAAAGTTCTCATTCATCATGCTATACAACTTGCATGATTCCAAGTTCCGGTCCAATTGAAACATGGGTGATGAGAATCTTTCCTTATTTGGTAAATCTAGACATTACCACAAATGAAAGAATCAATTTCATATTTCCACTCTTGCTCTTAATGGAATCATATAAGCATCAATTTTTCCTCAAATGCCATTGTAAGGATATTTTAAAATAAATAAAATCAAAAATTTTCTTTTATTTTAAAACTTTGCGGAAAAAACTTATCCTTACAATCCATATGAAAACTTGTTGTTATCTATTCCTTAAGCAATATCTCATAACTCCTAAGAAGTAGCTCAAGAATCCGATTTTTCCAAACTATGCGATAGAACTCCATCTATGCGATCAGATTCATCATATTCTTTCCTTAAGTTTCTTCACTTTTCTTTGATTCTTAAAACATCACCATGTGACCCAGTCACATCATGTATCAAGAATCTCAGAATAGAAACTTAACAGAGTTAGATAGTGGACTTTACCTGAAGTAGAGTCAAACTCATTGACTTTAACATCCTTAGGTAAATTTGGCAGCTTCGCCCCTTTCTTTGGCAATACAAACATATGGACCCTTTGATAATGGTACACGAGACTATCACAGACTTAGCTTTTCTCTTTACCATTTGGTCAACCGAGTTGACTATGGCTGATCCCTTTCCATCGGGAAGAGAGAGCTCTACTAGATATCCAATGTCATCATTGTCAATGTCCATAAAGTTTTAGGAAGTTGATCTTAGCAAATAGATAAGATCATTAAGGGTCTTGTCATAGTCTGTTTCATAGGTGTTCCAAAAGAACTCACTATGTGACTTAGAAAGTAGTTGAACCACCTACTTTCTCAAGACTTTGACACCCAACTCTCCCGGCTTGTCAATATGTGACTACATCTCCAAGATGTGATCACACCTAGACCTTGCCTTGCCAATAGGGCCTGAGTGACCTTAAACTTTTCAAGAACTTGTGGGTTAGGGAGAATAATTTGAAGAGGTGAATGAAGTATGATTTCCATGGGATATCATCTTCATTAGGAAACCTTGTTTCAAGAGATTTGGGAAGATCATAGGTGCCTAAACCAGACATCTTTTGCGAGATATTCAAGATAGTTGATTTAAATTCCTTAATATGACACCCAATATGAAATATTAAGGCTAGGACCCAACAAACTATTTTATAACTTAGAAGAGGTATGCCGTAATCCAAGCTATAAAATATTTGAAGGTAGGTGAATGACGATTCACCAATTTCCACCAAGATAAACGAAATGTATTATTAGGTTTTAATTGGTTTTGAAACTCCTAGATCTTTGAGATTCATTGAACTTTTCAAAGGCATGTTTCAATCTCGAGTGTGCCCTTCAGGTTTTGTGACTGGGATGCCGAGGATCACAAAACAAGGTGTGAAGTAACCATGCAAATCACTTGGTACCCTTAATAAATTACCCCTCAATCGATGTGCCGGTTAACCACACACGCTCCATCGATACTATGATAAATATTAAGTCACCCTTTACCTACCTTGTTAAGTCCAAGTTAGTGTGCCGGTTAACCACACACGCTCCACTAACCGACTTAAACAAAGTGCAAAGTGTAATTTCATGGATTAGCACCTTATTCACATTTTTCTAAGTAACTAAGATTGGGTATTATTAAAAGTTTAGTTACTTAGTATTTTCATTAATACTTTTAATGAAGGGAGAATTATAGTCCTGTCAAACCCGTTCGGCTAACGACCCTCCACCGGTCAAGCAAGCGGTGGGTGAGAGTGGACACCCATTAAGTTGCCATTTTATAGGCAACAACCTTATACCCACCTTATAGACCGGCTTCGTGAATGAGGCGTACTAGCGGTAAGACTGACTTTACTCTTATACATATATATATATATATTATTAACTTATAATATTATAAAGTATAAGGGTTGAATTTTAACTTTTAAAATTCTAAGGGCTAACTTGGAATTAAAGTATTCATAAGTGAAAACTTTTTCAAATTCCAAAACTTGAGGGCAAGTTTTTGAAACTATTCAAAACTAATTAATTCCATAACTTATGTGTTTAAAGTAGTTTTAATCCAAAAACTCTTCAAGTTCCATAACTTGAGGACAAGTTATGGAAGACTTTAAACTAATAAAAGAACTAACTTTTTCTTTATTTTATAACTTATGGATTTAATTATGGTTACATATTTTTCTTTAATGAAGTGACTCTTGAACTTCCATAACTTGAGGACAAGTTATGGAGTCATAAAAAATTATTCAATGACATAAGACTCTTCATTTTGTAACCATTGCCAACTCTTATGAATTTTATGAGTCTTTAATGTGACTCTTCATGTAACTTGAGGACAAGTTACACAAACACATTTTATACTCAACTCTTAGATTAAAATGGATTGAAAACAACTATTTCAATTAACTTTTCTATTAATCTAAGCAACTCATAAGAACAAGATAATTCAAATCAAACTTTTTCATGTAATTAGTCTAAACCTTAAACTAATACAAAACATGAATCTATTGACAATTATCTTTGAAAATGGATTAGCATGAACATTACCACATCAAAAACAAGTTTATAAGTTTAAAAACAACTTAGGGTAATGTTCCTAGTCCATTTCTAGCCAAAAACGTCGAATATATGCTGTCTGGGGCTCCTACTCGGCGAGTAGGATGAACCTACTCGGCGAGTAGGATGATTTTACTCATGGACTCGGCGAGTTCATCAGTGGACTCGGCGAGTCAAGTGCCCAGAAAGCCAGAAAATCGAGTTTTTCAGCATTTTTCAGCAATTTGCATCAAGTATAAGAGAAAGCAAGCCTAGGCTCTGATACCACTGTTGGGTTTTGAGCATTCTAACACTCCTAAGTGTACATGCAACCCTAAATACCTTGGATCTATGTTTTCTCTATTATACATGCAAATAAGAACTTCCAAGGTATTATCCTAATCTAGCATATAAAACAATGAATATAACAAGATAGAATACATACCTCTTTCATGTAGAAAGTCTTCATGAAGCTTGAGTGCCTAGTGCCCCAAGTGTGACACCTCAAATGGAATCACAATCACCAAAACACTTAGAATAACTTGAGAGAATTCTACAACTCATGAAATCGGCTAGCCCTTTCTTTTCACACACTAGTCGCCGATTTTGGTCAAGTATAAGATGCTTATATAGTTAGGGTTACACCATGTAAACCCTAATGGCCTTTCATTTCCATGATCCATGGGTACAAATACACCATGGAGCATCCATGGACCATCCTATGGGTTTTAGCCCAACTTGATTATCCATGGAGCATTAGCCCACTATACAAGTATGGATGATTTACACAATCAACCCATATATTTAATTAGTCTTCTTTTGATCACTTAATTAATCCTAGATTAATTCTTGATCAATACTAATTAAATAATCTTATTATTCTTATTATTAATATACTAGAACTTATAATATATTAATAACCATAAATGTCTTATTTCTCTCATTATAGTATATCCAAGTGCATGATGGTATGCAACCCAAATGGACCATGCCGGGTTGGGTCAAGTCTTACCAATTATAGTTATGGACTTAGACATTAATCCAACACTCGGTCCTTAGCCCTGTTTTGATTGCCGGTATTGGGCCTGTCCAACCGTGCATGTTTTTATACTAGGGTTTAGTATATAAGCTGCATGCATGCAGTCTTAGTAAACATCGCTTTTTATTATTTATTTTCTCTAAGTTTTGTAAACCCTAGCTCGCCTCTACAACGGAAGTTCTTCATCGAGCTCTATTGAGGCGTGACTTTATTTTGAATCATAAGCATACATTTGATTCTATTATGTGTTCATTCTCTTATTGTTTTTGACTTGTTTGATTTCCATAATCATACCTGTGAAAGATCTAATCAATCTATGGTTTAATTCTCATCAATTGGTATCAGAGCAGGAGACTGTGTAATTCATACACATCTCTTATGTCGAAGAAGTTATTAAGGTTTTTTTTATTCCGCATTGATTGATATTAATTGAGCCGTCACTTTATGTTGACGTATCTCATTAATTGTTGATCTAACCCTAACGATATATTACAAGTCTGATCTTTTACAGGTTATCGATCAAAAGTCTTTACAATCTCCATGGATGATTCACAAACCAATCCGATCAATATCTCCAACAGCATAGGGTCTACGACAAGAATACCAATCTTGTATACACAAGACTATGAAGTTTAGATGCAACACTTCGGAGGATAATGGATACTTAATCTGCGAAGCGATTACTGTAGGCCCATTCGCTCACTCAAGCACTTCTAAGATTGTCAAAACACAGAAAGAGCACAATCAGCTTGTCAACGATGTCAAAGATATTCCTCAAGATGAGAAGGAAAAGTTTCAATGCAACATCAAAGCCCTGAGGATGATAAGGTTTGTGCTGCAGTCGAATACGTTTCGTTTGGTAATTTCTTGTGCTACAACTAAAGAGATCTGGGATAGATTAAAAGAATTGTATTCCACTGACGAAGATTTGGAACATTCAATCCAAACTCTCTTGCTGTCTGAATTTGGTGACTTTAAGCAGAAGCCTGAAGAGAAACTTGTTCAAACCTTTGATCGCTTCAATCATCTTTTAAGTAAGATGATAAAGCATGGGATTGAAAGGAAAGTTATCGAACAAAAAGTTACTTTCATGAATGGCCTCAGACCCGAATGGATGGCTGTTGTGTCAACAGTTAAAGCTCATGAACAGTTCAAGTCATATTCTCTGGCAAAACTAGTGGGTATTTTGAAATCCCATGAGAGTGCACTGTCTAAGGAAATGAATGTGGTTTCCAGTCTGGGTTCTTTAGCTCTTGTCTCTAAAGGAAAGAGTTTGGTTGAAGAAGAGGAATTGGATCTTGCCAATTATGATCTAACCGGTGAAGAATATGCCATGATGGTGTCCAATCCTAGAAAATTCATTAAGAAGAAATTCCCAGCCAACAAGAACCGAAATTGGTAGGGTAGTTACAGTGCCAAAAATATCAAGGAGGAACCGAAGATGTGGTCAAAGTCTGAAGAGTCAAAGAAGGAAGCAAAAGTTGGAGGAGACTCAGGATTCGACTGCCATTACTGTGGAGGCAAGAATCATTTTGCTAAAGATTGTATGCTGAGAAAGAAAGAAGAGAAGACAAATGAAGAAGATAAGGAAGCGAGCCTCCTGAGAAGACTAGAGGAAATCAAGAAAAGAAAGTCTGCTGCTAACAATACTACCATGAATGCTTTAATTGTGCAGGATACAAAAAACAGTGATGAATTTGGTGGTGTGGAGGTCTGGTCCACAGATTCTGAGGATGATGAAGTCAGGAAGCCCACTCATGGAAAGGCTATGCTGGCAAAAGAAGAACATGCAACAAGAAGGTGCTTTGTGGTGACCGAAGGTGTGTCCCAAATGAGAGGATATACAACCGATGGGGGAGTTGAAGACGAAAGGGAGTGAGAGGATAGGTCTTTTGCTGCCAAACCTGTCAGTGCACAGATAAACGAATGTGATGAGTTGATCAAAAAGGTACAAAATATTCTTGCTTCTCTAAAAATACCTGTTACTAATTATGAAAAGGAATTAAATAACTTAAAGTCGAAATTCTCGAGCATAAGTAGCAGTCTCACCCAAACCTGTGTCACAAATTCTAACCTAACTGATCAAATCAGCAGGATTTCATCAAAGAGTGAGGAACGAATGATCTGGATCGAGCAAAAGGAAAAGAAGTTAATTAGGTCTAAGGATGATTCAATTTATTTGCAAAGAGACAATCTTAAACTTCTTAAACAGCGAAATGTGATTTGATTAATTGCTAAAAGACTCTATTTTAACATCACTTAGTTGCATCTTGATTGTGAAATAGGAAAGAAGATACATCGCATGATTTTACCCTTCGTCAAGTTAAAGGAGGATGAAATCGATGCTGAAGCCTACAACTGTGAATGCGTTGTATCTTCTGACGAAGTTTCTCCAGCATATAAAATAGGACTGGACAAAATAGAATCGTATATAAAGTCTGTAACGCCCGTAGATCAGGGCTAGTCAATTTAGAGACGATAGGCGTCAAAAATGACTTTTTGATGGAAGATTATCTAGAAGGATTAATCTTAACCAAGTTCTAGTATATGTCACAAGGTTTTCGTGCATATAAAGAACGCCAAAATCCGAGTTATAACGAAGAAGTTATGACCTGTCGAAGTTTCGCGACAGAACCGGCACGACACAGCGCGACGTAAAAAGTGAATTTACGTTTGAGAAATATTTAGCCTTAGCAATCTAAATGAAAGTCGTAGAATACGTTAAACCGTGAGCGTGCATAAAGAACGTCCAAATCTGACTTCGTATGAGGAAGTTATGATTTTTCTAAGTTTCGACTTAGCGGTAGGCTGCCCGAATACTCGATTTGAGATCGAGCGGTTTTTAGCCAAAGCAATCTAAACGAGAATCGAAGATCTCGTTGTTGGTATCGAAGCGATAAAAAGTTAGGCGAGAACGAACGTCAATCGAAGAAGTTATGAATTTATAACGAAATTTTCTATCCCGGCCTATTAAAAATAAATAATAAAAATAAATTCAAATATAGCCGATGAAGTCTAAACGAAAGTTGTAGAGTGTCGTCTCACCTACGTGTGGATATAAAGAACGTCGAAAACAGAGTTCTTATGAAGGAGATATGAATTTTCGAAGTTTATTAAAGAATTAATAATTAAATTTAATTATTAAATCCGACATTATCCGAAGGGGAGTCACCAGGCATATCCGAAGTACGCCCAGCGTACTGCTGTACACCCCGCGTACAGCGAAGCATGACGACCTTCGCACTCGAGTTCTTCGGATGAAGAACGCCATGACGATTTCGGACGAGTACGCCCCGCGTACTCCGAGGCTCCAGCCTCCTATAAATAGGATGCGAGGGTTCCGGGCTTATTTGCTCATTTCTCTTCGTTTTTGTGCCGAAGCTCTGCGTGTAAACCCCCGAAGCCATCCCGACACCCCGGATCTCATATCCAAGTTAAGAAGGAAGTTTTACGCTCCCGAGATCCCGTGAAGTGCGATTCCTGAGCCGAAGCTCTACCCGCGAGAAGTTCGATTTTTGTGGAGATCTTCCAGATCTACCGAAGAATACTACTTCTGCAAGTCGTAGTGCTGTCTGATCATCTTTTGATCAAGTGAGTGTATACTACCTTTCATAAACACGATAATAATACAAGTATGGTTCCAGTGTATTAAGTATAATGTTGTTTATATGTGTGAGTGTGTGGCTACTTTCTTCTAACGCATAATTATGAAGTATTTTATACGAAATACGTGTTATGTGTATAATTTTGTTGTTATGTATGTGAATGTATATTCACTTTCTTCTATCTCATAGATCTGATTTATTCTCTATGAAATAGGTATTGAATGAGAATGTTATACAGGTTTTAAACTATGTATAAAAATATATATTTTTATCTACTAATATGTTGGGTGGAACATGGGTAGATAGTTGATGTTGATAAACAGATGAGAGGCCCCGATGTTGTTGTTGTTGATCTAGTTATTCAGCGAGTATGAATTAGAACAAGAAGTTAATTTTAGACCCGAGAGTATGGATCAGGTAAAGAGATAAAACTTGTTATTAGTCCGGGAGTATGGATTAAGACTAACTTAATTGTCCCTAGTCCGGGAGTATGGATTGGGCACAGTTATTAATCCGGGAGTATGGATCAGATCAGGATTAAGGTATAGTTAATTGTCCCTAGTCCGGGAGTATGGATTGGTGAAAAGGTTAGTTTTAGATCCGTGAGTATGGATCGGTGAAGAGGATAGTTTTAGATCCATGAGTAGGGATCAGGTAAAGAGGAAAATTTTAGATACGAGAGTTTAGATCGTGTCATTGTGAGGATCGATGGGGTGGGCTAAGAGTTGCCTTTATATGGTGAAATTCTGCAAGTTTGAATGTTCTATATTTATAAATATATGATATAACATTGTGGGATGAAAACCCTATATGCTCACCAGGCTCCCAAGCCTGACCCACTCAGTTTTCTTTGTATCGCAGGTATCAATACAGAGACATATTTCACAGAGAGATTTAAAGGAGATATAAATCAATTGTGTAATTGAATGTGAGTTCTGTTTATGCTTATATGTCTATATCGGAACATGACATCCCGAGGTTTTATTATTAAATGATAATACATTCTCTTTGAGAAATGTTTTGATAAGTTATTATCACATCTTGTTTTGGGAACAAATTCCATAACCGTTTTCTTTAAACGATTACTCTGATTTTATAAAACAAAGCATAAACAAATCGGTTTTTTCTGGCCGTGAAAATGGGGATGTCACAGTTGGTATCAGAGCATTAGTTTAAGCGAACTAGGAATTTGTAGGAAATTTCTAGACTTAAACATAGAATGCTAAGTAATGATTGTGAGGAGTGTGTCTAAAATATGTTAGGTAGTACACCTAAATCGACACAAGCACTAGTTTATTTTAGGAATGATGCCTAAAATGCTTTTATGTGCTAAATGTTTTGTGTGATAGCTATATTGATGCTATTACTTGTTCGGATCTATGGTCTGTTGCCGACCGGATCTGGAGACCTTATGTGTTTAGGATTCTAAGCGTACGGCTACGATATTAGAACTAGCATGTACACGTTTCGGAGTAATAAGGATGAGTTAACTATCTATCATGATTGAGGATCTGAATTCACCTTATTTGGTGTGTAGATCAAAAATGGTAAGAACCAGAAGTGGAATTGGAAATGTGAACGAAGACAGGAATCAACCACCTGTGGTTGAGCAAGCACCTGTTGTAGCAGCAGCACCAGAGCCAATGACAATGGCTGGGGTGCAAGCGATGATACAGATGATGTTGGATCGCCAAATGGAGGAGACAAGGCGATTACTCCAACAGAATCGTGAGGAAGTGTCACTTCAAGTGGAAGAGCCTGAAGTGAATGGAGAGCATTCAGAGGGAGGTAACTACAGTGGGACGGTTGGACGAGCAGAACCCCCAGTGGTAGAAAGGAATGACCCAGAAAAGGAAAGAAACAGGAATGGGCGTATGTATAAAAATTTCTTGGGTGCCAAGCCGCCAAGTCTTTCTGGAAGCCCAAAGCCTGTTGAGATTATGGACTGGATCTCCGAAATGGAGATGGTGTTTGAGAGTTGCGACTGTAGCAACAAACAGAAGACTGTCTTTGCAGTTAGACAACTGAAGACTGGAGTCTTGAGCTGGTGGAAGTTACTGGCAGATATGATGCCTCGAGGGGAAGCCCTGAAGATGTCTTGGGAATCATTCCTGGAGCAGTTACAGATGCAGTATTGCTCAGAGATATATCTAATTGATCTAAACAATGAATTCTAGAACATGAAGAAAGGTAAATTGAGCATTGATGATTATGCTACTACATTTACCGAAAAGATGAAGTTATTTCCATACTTAGTGCCAATTGAACTCTCAAAAATTGAGAGGTTCGCAAATGGACTGCCTGCCGACTTTGGCCCAACGGTCAAGATGGCAACTACTTTGAAGACAGTAGTCCGAGCAGCTAAAATGTGGAGACCCAGTTAAAGGAAAGGGGTCTGGAGAGAAACAAGGTGGGCGAGAAAAGAAAGATGGAAGGATCTTCAAGGTCCGATGAGAAGAGAAAATTTTCGAAGTATGATTCGAAGAAGCTCGAAGAAGGAGCACAATGGTGTGACAAGTGCAAAAGGAAGCACATTGGGGAATGCTCTAAAAATTACCTGCTTTAAATGCGGGAAGACTGGTCATTACGCCAGTAAATGCCCAACAAAAAGAGAAGTCTGCTTTAAGTGTGGTGAAGAAGGGCACTTCAAACAAAACTACCCAAGAAGAGAAGAGGCTATAAGGTCAAATGCACCACCAAAGCCAAAAGCATTCCACATGATCCTTGATGAAGCAGATGGAAATGCAAGGAATCAGGAATGAGGATTTTATATCCAAAGATCAAGTTATAAAGTAGCGATATGAAAAGTAACATGTGGTGTAGCCTACTAGAGACGTAGTATAGGGTGAACTTGAACCTTTGTGTAATCGTTTCAAGAAATAATATAAACCCTAGTTTTGCTATCTGATGTGTTGATTGATTATGTGATTTTCTTGTATGGTGACTTGGTCGACTGCGGGACAATACTTGGGACGAGTATGAGTAGGTGTGAAAGGTAGTAGATGCATATACTACCGGAAGCACAAGACTCGCAGTTGGATCAGGGAAAGTCACAAGGTTACCAAGAAGCTAGTGATTGATTCCATTTTATTCCGGTATGTCATTACCATTGTTTCGGTAATGACTAGTAAGATGGTTCTTGTTCCGACCCTAGTGGTCATGTTTAAATTTGAGTTCGACTACGAGGAGTATGTTACGTGGTCTAGAGGACCAAGTTAGATGTAACATCTGACTTAAGTCAGAAGGTTGAAGTTAATGCGATTGATAGTGTTGCGCTCGTTGTTAAAAGAAGTTTGTAGGTAGAAATGCTACATGCTGAAATGTGATTATATCATATTAGAATATGAAGGAAAGTATATTCCGTTTTGGAATTTAACTTCATTAAAGACCGAGTCTAAGCGTCGCATCGTGCCATGAGAGGTCAATAGAGCACGACCCATCGGTTTGTTACAATAGATAAATGAAAGTAATTATCCTAAAAATAAGAAGGAGTCCATAATAACGACTTATTTGGTAACTCGAGGGTTACGATTGAAAGTACAACATAGTACGATAAGCAGATGCAAGATTGGGCCTCCTCTGCAATCAAGAAAGCCATAGAGTTAAATACTCTTTCGAGGAAACATAGAAGTTACGGTTATTACCTAGGATGAATAAATAACGTGTGGAATCATTATGCAAGTTCTATTTTCGTTGATGATTCCGGGACGTAATCATCCTAAGGGGGAGATAATTATAACACCTGTAGATCAGGGCTAGTCAATTTAGAGACGATAGGCGTCAAAAATGACTTTTTGATGGAAGATTATCTAGAAGGATTAATCTTAACCAAGTTCTAGTATATGTCACAAAGTTTCCTTGCATATAAAGAACGCCAAAATCCGAGTTATAACGAAGAAGTTATGACCTGTCGAAGTTTCGCGACAGAACCGGCACGACACAGTGCGACGTAAAAAGTGAATTTACGTTAGAGCGATATCTAGCCTTAGCAATCTAAATGAAAGTCGTAGAATACGTTAAACCGTGAGCGTGCATAAAGAACATCCAAATCTGACTTCGTATGAGGAAGTTATGATTTTTCTAAGTTTTGACTTAGCGGTATACTGCCCAAAAACTCGATTTGAGATCGAGCGGTTTTTAGCCGAAGCAATCTAACGAGAATCATAGATCTCGTTGTTGGTATCGAAGCGATAAAAAGTTAGGCGAGAACGGACGTCAATCGAAGAAGTTATGAATTTATAACGAAAATTTCTGTCCCGGCCTATTAAAAATAAATAATAAAAATAAATTCAAAATTAGCCGATGAAGTCTACACGAAAGTTGTAGAGCGTAGTCTCACCTACGCGTGGATATAAAGAACGTTGAAAACGGAGTTCGTATAAAGGAGATATGAATTTTCGAAGTTTATTAAAGAATTAATAATTAAATTTAATTATTAAATCCGACATTATCCGAAGGGGAGTCACCAGGCATATCCGAAGTACGCCCAACGTACTGCTGTACGCCCCGCGTACAACGAAGCATGACGACCTTTGCACTCGAGTTCTTCGGATGACGAACGCCATGATGATTTCGGACGAGTACACCCCGCGTACAGGCGTACGCCCCGCGTACTCCGAGGCTCCAGCCTCCTATAAATAGGATGCGAGGGTTCCGGCCTTATTTGCTCATTTCTCCTCGTTTTTGTGTCGAAGCTCTGCGTGTAAACCCCCGAAGCCATCCCGACACCCCGGATCTCATATCCAAGTTAAGAAGGAAGTTTTACGCTCCCGAGATCCCGTGAAGTGCGATTCCCGAGCCGAAGCTCTGCCCGCGAGAAGTTCGATTTTTTTGGAGATCTTACAGATCTACCGAAGAATACTACTTCTGCAAGTCGTAGTGCTGTCCGATCATCTTCTGATCAAGTGAGTGTATACTACCTTTCATAAACACGATAATAATGCAAGTATGGTTCGAGTGTATTAAGTATAATGTTGTTTATATGTGTGAGTGTGTGGTTACTTTCTTCTAACGCATAATTATGAAGTATTTTATACGAAATACGTGTTATGTGTATAATTTTGTTGTTATGTGTGTGAATGTATATTCACTTTCTTCTATCTCATAGATCTGATTTTTTCTCTATGAAATACGTGTTATGTGGGTGTGCCTCATCTGTTATGTGGAATAGGTATTGAATGAGAATGTTATACAGGTTTTAAACTATGTATAAAAATATATATTTTTATCTATTAATATGTTGGGTGGAACATGGGTAGATAGTTGATGTGTGATAAACAGATGAGAGGCCCCGATATTGTTGTTGTTGATATAGTTATTCAGCGAGAATGAATTAGAACAAGAAGTTAATTTTAGATCCGGGAGTATGGATCAGGTAAAGAGATAAAACTTGTTATTAGTCCGGGAGTATGGATTAAGACTAAGTTAATTGTCCCTAGTCCGGGAGTATGGATTGGGCACAGTTATTAATCCGGGAGTATGGATCAGATCAGGATTAAGGTATAGTTAATTGTCCCTAGTCCGGGAATATGGATTGGGCACAGTTATTGATCCGGGAGTATGGATCAGATCAGGATTAAGGTATAGTTAATTGTCCCTAGTCTGGGAGTATGGATTGGGCACAGTTATTGATCCGGGAGTATGGATCAGTTCAGGATTAAGGTATAGTTAATTGTCCCTAGTCCGGGAGTATGGATTGGGCACAGTTATTGATCCGGGAGTATGGATCAGATCAGGATTAAGGTATAGTTAATTGTCCCTAGTCCGGGAGTTTGGATTGGGCACAGTTATTGATCCGGGAGTATGGATCAAATCAGGATTAGGGTATAATTAATTGTCCTTATTCCGGGAGTATGGATTGGGTACAATTATTGATCCGGGAGTATGGATCAGATCAGGAGGTTAGTTTTAGATCCGTGAGTATGGATCAGGTAATTTTAGATCCGTGAGTATGGATCGGTGAAAAGGTTAGTTTTAGATCCGTGAGTATGGATCGGTGAAGAGGATAGTTTTAGATCCATGAGTAGGGATCAGGTAAAGAGGAAAATTTTAGATACGAGAGTTTATATCGTGTCATTGTGAGGATCGATGGGGTGGGTTAAGAGTTGTCTTTATATGGTGAAATTGTGCAAGTTTGAATGTTCTATATTTATAAATATATGATATAACATTGTGGGATGAAAACCGTATATGCTCACCAGGCTCCCAAGCCTGACCCACTCAGTTTTCTTTGTATCGCAGGTATCAATACGGAGACATATTTCACAGAGAGATTTATAGGAGATATAAATCAATTGTGTAATTGAATGTGAGTTCTGTTTATGCTTATATGTCTGTATCGGAACATGACATCCTGAGGTTTTATTATTAAATGAAAATACATTCTCTTTGAGAAATGTTTTGATAAGTTATTATCACATCTTGTTTTGGGAACAAATTCCGCAACCGTTTTCTTTAAATGATTACTCTGATTTTATAAAACAAAGCATAAACAAATCGGTTTTTTCTGGCCGTGAAAATGGGGATGTCACAAAGTCCAAAGACCACAAGGACATGCTCAAAAAACTGTTAGATGAAAATGATAGACTAAAATTAAGAACCGAAACTGTACAAAAATTTGACTCTTTGAATGCCAAATTAAGTTCAGAAAATAAAATTGATGTTGAAAACGTATCTGAACTTAATGAGGATGATGATCTGAGTGAAATCTCTGTAGAAGATTTGGTGGACTGTTCTAAATTTTTCAAAAGCGAACCTAAGTCACGCAAAAACCTAATTTCTGAAAACTCTGTTGGGTTTGCTCGCTCCTCTACTGACAAAACCAAAGTTCTCAAAGCTAAAGTTGTTGTGTACCAGAAGGTACAAATCACTCAGATTCAAGTATACAAAGTACCAGGTGTCACTCCACAACAAACTGCAGAGTTAATAGTTATGGTAGAAGAAGACAATGCTGCGGATGTGACGAATTTTTCTGGTCGACCCCAATAGACAACGTTGATGAGACGAAGGGTCTATCTCAGAAAACGTCATGGATAGTGAAAAGTAGATACATACCCGAACCACTAAATGAGCCTACAAAATATGATGTGCCGAGCACAAGTAGCACTAAAACCCCATTGGGCGAACCTATGCAAACCACTAGTGAAACATCATCAACAAAAAGTGAATGTTGTGCTCATACTTCGAAACGAAAGGCCAACAATCACAGAAATCCAAAACAGGTGGCTGATAGAAAGCATCAAAGAAATCTGAGATACAAGAAGAATCTCTCAGAAAGAAAACAGTTTTGGAATTCTCAAAAATCCTGACTTTATAAGGATAGAAAGGAAGCACAAATCACAAGAGGAATCAAGGAACCGAAAGGGAAGTTTCGGTCCCACGTCAGGAATGAATCAAAAGAGTAGTTTTGGTCCTCACCACAACACCAAACGAAAGAATGGTTTCGGTCCCTCTACTGAAAGGAACCGAAAAGGTGGTTTCGGTCCTTCGACCAATAGGAGCCGAAAGTGTGGTTTCGGTCCCTCGACCGAAAGGAACCGAAAGGAAAGTGTTGGTCCCTCATCCAATAACAACTGAAAGGAAAGTTTCGGTCCCTCACCCAATAACAACCAAAAGAGCGGTTTCGGTCCTTCACCCAATAACAATCGAAAGAGCGGTTACGGTCCTTCACCAAATAGCAACCGAAATAGCGGTTTCGGTCCTCATCCATACAAGTCCAATCAGAAAAACAGGGGATCCAAAGTCACTTCTGAATCTAACTCTTCCTATTCAAATTCTTGTCCTTCAATTACTTCAAAGGGAAAAGGAAAACTCTTTCCTAAAGATAACAATCTTCTAAAAGAGAATCAAAGGAATGTTGATGTCAACACCACAAACTCCGGTCCTACTAAATCAACTAAAATTAAAGTTTTCACCATTAAAAGAAAAGATGAAACAACTCTAGTTAAACGCACATACATGGTTGATATTTCTCTTACTATTCCCTGTCCTGTAAAAGGCTCACAAGGACCCAAGAAACTTTGGATTCCTAAATCTGCTTAATATTTTGCAGGTTATTCGTGACGAGCAGTTTGACGAAGAATGGTACAGTGATAGTGGCTGCTCACGTCACATGATAGGAAGGAAGGAATAACTGAGGGTGTTTCGTTCTCTCAAAGATGGTGGCATTGTAAAGGAATAACCCAATTCGAGGTAAACCAGATGTGTGCTTACTCACAAAGGCTCACTCTGATGAAAGCTGGTTATGGCATAGAAGACTATCTCATCTGAATTTCAAGGATATCAACAAGTTGGTCTTGGGTGATCATGTTCGAGGTCTTCCAGTTCTAAAATTTGATAAAGAACATCTTTGTGCAGCATGTGAAATGAGAAAGCAGAGTAGGCAGAGTCATCCTTCTATTATCAATACAAAGGTGATAGAGCCATTGGAGTTACTACATATCGACCTGTGTGGTCCATCGTCCATTGAAAGCATTGAGGGGAACAAATACATTCTGGTTATTGTGGACGATTTCTCAAGATTTACATGGGTATTCTTCCTCAAGCAAAAGTCTAAAGCCACTCCAAAGCTTAAGCTCTATATTAAACAGATAGAGACGCAACTAAGAAAAGTAGTTCGTAATGTGAGGAGCGATAATGGCTTGGAATTCAAGAACAAAGATTTTGAAGATTTTCTTGCTGAAAAGGGGACGACTCACAATTTCTCAGCCCCTTATACTCCACAACAGAATGGCATCGTTGAAAGGCGAAACCGATCTCTGTGTGAAGCAGCTCGAACTATGTTATGCTTCGCGTCCTTACCTTTGTATTTTTGGGCTGATGCAATTGTTGTTGCATGTTATACTCAAAATAGATCATATTTGAATAAGCGGTTCTCTATTACCCCTTACGAGATCTTGAATAATCGAAAACCAAATGTGAAATTCTTTCATGTGTTCAGTTCAAGATGTTTCATTTTCAACACCAGAGAGAACCGAAACAAGTTCGATGCTAAGGCTGATGAAGGAATTTTCTTAGGCTACTCCCTGAACTCCAAGGCGTATAGAGTTCTCAATAAGCGCTCAAAGAAAATTGAAGAGACATACTAAGTCACCTTTGACGATAGTTATGTTAAGAAGATGAAATTAACACAAGATGCATCGCAAGAGATCTTTCCAAAGCATGGTCAAGTTACTATCTCTGTCTCGAATCCTTTCGACCAATTAATGCTCCTCTTTGATGAGACTCATAAGGCGATTGATTCTGAATCAACTGCAAAAGACAACAAAGTTGATAATCTGAAACAAGTTATCGACGACGCTGCTAAAAAGATGGCTGATGATCAATCCAAAGAAACTGAAAGGGCAGAAGCAAGCGAACCTTCATGTGACCGTCCTAATCTCCAGAGGGAAGGTCCAACTCCTCATCACGATCAAGGATCTTCATTCCAGGGGGGAACTCATCGCCACATTCTTCAAGCTCTACTAAAATTCCAACCAATGAAGGGGATACCAATACTGGTCCTGAACAGGAGTCATTCTTCGAGGGGGAGAACACCAATGTCGGTGATGATGACATTCTGTCTGAGCTAGAGGAAGAAATCAATGTTGAATTGGATCCTGTCTATGATCCAAGTTTTCCTCCACTTATCAAATGGACCAAAGATCACCCTCAAAGTCAAATTATCGGGGAATCTTCAGAAAAAGTGTTAACTCGTTCTCACATCAAAGCAAAATAGGTTGCACTCTTTTCTAAAGACGAGTTTTGTATGTTCAACTCCTTTGTTTCCAAAGTTGAACCGAAGACTGTTAACTCAGCTCTTGATCATTCAGACTGGGTTCAAGCCATGCAAGATGAATTAAATGAGTTTGAAAGAAACAAGGTATGGTGTCTTATTCCAACTCCAAAGGATGTTTCGGTTTTCGGTCTCAAATGGGTATTCAGAAACAAGATGGACAAGGAAGGGAATGTCATTCGTAACAAAGCGAGGCTGGTGGTCAAAGGATATTGTCAGGAAGAGGGAATCGATTATGAAGAGACCTTCGCTCCAGTTTCAAGATTAGAGTATGTTCATATCTTTCTTGCATATGCAGCTCACAAGAACTTTGAAGTCTATCAGATGGACATCAAATGTGCCTTCCTCAACGGTGAACTTGAAGAAACCGTATATGTTGAGCAACCGCCAGGCTTCGTGAACGAGAAGTATCCAGATCATTGTTATGTCCTTAACAAAGTTGTATATGGCCTCAAACAGGCTCCTAGAGCATGGTATGAAACTCTCGTTTCTTAAAAATGTCTAAATTCAAACAAGTTTCGGTTAACCCAATCTTCTTTCGTAAGCAAGAAGGTAACCACCTTATGATAGTCCAAATTTATGTTGATGACATCATCTTTGGCTCCACGAATCCTAGCTTAACAGTTGAATTCAGAAAGTTGATGGAAACTAAATTTGAGATGAGCTCAATGGGTCCAATTAACTTCTTTCTTGGATTGAACATTAGACAGGGACCTGAAGGCATTTTTATTAATCAGGAAGCATACACCAAGACTTTATTAGCCAAATTTGGGATGATGGGAGACTCCAAAGTGAAAGTGCTTATGGCCTTTGGAACTAAACTTACACCCTCATTGGAGAAACCAGCAGTTGATGTGACACTCTATCGACAAATGATTGGCTCTCTAATGTATCTTATAGCCAGTAGACCTGACATCATGTTCTCAGTCTGTTACTGTGCACGATTTTAAGCCAACCCACGCGAACCTCATCTTCAAGCCGTGAAAAACATCTTTCGTTATCTGAAGCGAACCTCCTCTCTCAGTCTGTGGTATCCAGCCAACTCAGGATTCTTTGTTTAAGTAGTCTCAGATGCTGATTTAGGTGGCTGTGGATTAGATTGTAAAAGCACCACTGGAGGATGTCAATTTCTAGATGGTAAATTAGTCAGTTGGCAATCGAAGAAACAAATTTGTGTTTCGCTATCCACTGTAGAAGCTGAATACATTGCTGCAGCATCTTGCACATCTCAAGTCGTATGGATACAAAGTCAACTCAGGGATTACAAGCTAAACAAGAAGAAAATCCCACTATATTGCGACTCTGAAAGTGCAATTAGGATTTGTCACAACCCAGTGCAACATTCGAAGACTAAGCATATAGCACTGAGGTACCATTTCATCAAGGATCACGTCGAAGATGGTAACGTAGAAATTCACTTCGTCAGAACGACTGATCAACTGGCAGACATATTCACGAAGGCCTTACCTAAAGCAAGCTTCAATAAAATTCTACAAGGCCTAGGAATGATGCAAGCTGAATCTGTACCAAAATCGTCTTCGCTTTCATAAAGGTAACAATTAAAATAAAGCGAACCGAAACGAACCGAATGTTCGGTCTATTTCGGGTGAAGTTTGACCATGAATCGAAATGAACCGAACGTTCGGTCTATTTCGGGTTCGGTCCTTCTGAACTTGTTCACTTCTTTTTCTTAGCAAGGCATTTTGACTGTTTTCTAGTGTACACCTTTTTCATTACTTCTTTTCTACTTATAAAATCCCAAAAATATTTCTCTATTTTATTCTCATAAAAAATACTTATGAAACCCAAAAATATTTTTCTCTTTCGTTC
Organism: Lactuca sativa; assembly: GCF_002870075.4. Taxonomy (NCBI): domain Eukaryota; kingdom Viridiplantae; phylum Streptophyta; class Magnoliopsida; order Asterales; family Asteraceae; genus Lactuca; species Lactuca sativa. Next base: position 251,671,900 of record NC_056630.2, read on the forward strand.
AATTGGTCAATACTCACAAAATTCAAACTTATTTTATTATTTTATTATTTTATATATATATATATATATATCTAAAGTTTTTCTTTTTGTTTAAGTGTGATTCTCGATGGCGAAACTAAGGTAGGTAAATGGTTTTCTTAGTTAGGAGTCCCTAGAAGCATGCTACTGTATGTTGTCTAAAGCCTCGATCGATTTTGAGTGAAGCCTTAATAACATGATATATACCAATCATGTTTTCCCAATCCAGGCTGTCAAATTCACTATAATCATGAGCTACCTTACTCTACTCAAATTGAGTTTAGAGTTTTCTACTTGGTCCTTCTTTTCTTTAAAGCAGAGGTACATTCGTTTCTTATACCATCTCCATCATCTTTCTCCATTATAATTCGTTTCACCCATATAACCCCTGAGACTTTCAGTATTAACCACTGAGGTTTATGGTTATACCAAAACTGTGTTCATGATCTTAGTTTCATGCCACTATGTACTAAGTGAAACCCAAAGTTCAACACCACTAATGAATTGACGGTGAATTCTAATATTCAAGATCTTACTTGTTACCTAATGAAATCTCTTTTTTCTTTTGAGTGATCTTTATGAGCTTGTCTTTCACCAAGGATTATCTTACCCTAAAAGATCCAATTTATTTTTTTTGAGATTTCCTTACTTCCTTTCGTCACTATAAAGTTTATCCTACCTACTAGTTCAACAGATCACAATGATCTCACAAGTACTTCATTCAGTTTCAGTCTTATGTCAAGTATCGAAATTCTGAATTGAAGTGAAAGCCACCCTTTTTAACCTTCAAAAGATGCCTTTCAATACTTCTCAACAAGTTATTGATCGTTATTTAATAGGAAACCAAGCAAGCACTTTAATGTCTCTCTTGACTTTGAAGGAAGTGATTTATCCCCAGAATCCATTGTTTTATGTCTACTTACGACATCACAAATTATCCCTTAAATTTTGCTTTATTTCTTTATCTTTTACACCCTATGCATGAAAAATTTTAATTTTCCAAACTCTAGTTCTTTTATGACTGCTCAATAAAGCGCTATAGGTAACGGAGATTCAAACGTATTATGAAGAGACGCTTGGGATAAAGTGAAAGCTGAATCAGCGGCTATCTAAACGGTTTGGCGATTTGAAAAAGTGCATTTTATGGAATGGCGTGTAAAAGGGAAACGTCCTTTCTCTTTCCTGCGTCATATTCGGCATGCCAACTGTTCACCCATCAAGTCAGGCGCTATTTTTGAGATAATCCAAGATCTCAGCCGGATTTTTCTCTCTCTTCCTTGTACGTATAAAAGGAATTGGAACGGTACTCTCTCAACTTTTATCACTTACCAATCTCTCTCAAAGAACACCGGCGATTTTATGCAACTGTTCATCATCTTCTCCAAGCTACTACAATGGCACACTCGTCATCTGTTCACGATACTTCAGTTCATCAACCACTTTATCACAATCAAACCCCAACAGAACTTGATCATCGATCTCACCCCGTTTATCTATGAGCCGTACATGATGTATGTGGTTGAGTGTCTCAAATACTCACCCCTCGTCAACACGCTGACTAAAGTCAAAGTTGTTCCAATGTCTTGCTTGTCTCTTGTCTACGCTACTGCCTTCTACGACAAGGTTAATGAACGAATTCACTTCAAACTCCAAGATGAGAAGACCTCCATCTCTAAGCATTGATTTTGTGCCCTAATTGGTCTTTCTCAAGACCAATCTCTGGTAAACCCTAACTCCATTACCACTGGTCAATTGTTTTCTATGTTTTATCAGATGGGGTATACCGAAACCCTAACCACCATCACAATGTTCAAGAAGTCCTGCCTTCCTCCTCAATGGAATGGCCTTTTCACATTGCTCTTCAAAGGAATTTCTGAGCGAAGCACTGGCTCAGATGGTGCGAGCAAGTCTTTCATGACTGTGTTGTATGGGCTGTGCCATGGGATCGACCTAGATCATGGGTCTATTATATGGCAGCAGTTGGCTCAAAGCTTGGTCTCTTCATCCAGGCATTCTGAGATCTCATGTGGGCGCTTTTGGTCGATCATCACCAACTGGGCAATGGACCGCCTTCGTGTTCCAATAATCGCGGATTCTCTGCTTTCATCCATTGCTACCTTTCACACGACAAAAATCATTGTCACTGATCCAACCAAGTTCTATTTTATTGGATCCATTCTTGAAGCAATGCTCGGTCGTATCTCTGCGTCGAGTAACGTTTTCCAACAGTACAGGAAGCGTCCATTGTCTGGTCCAAGAGAGCTTACGCCAGCCATGATTCGCTCTATTAAAGAGGCTGACAAGCCAGCCAAAGGGGTAAAAAGCTTGATACACAGAAGGAAGGCCGTGTCCTTAAACCAACTAAGGGGCAAACCCCCAAGAAGCGAAAGTCTGATAAGGCTGCAACTTCTCAGGCTCAACCGAAGAAGTAGAAGAAGCCTGATAGGAGGATTATTCTTCAATCTACAAGTGATTCAGATTCAGAATATGTCCCTCCTAAGCATAAGAACGCTCCTCCTTCAGAATCTGAGAGCGACAGTTCTGATGAAGAGGCTTCGGGCCGAGGTGATACTCCGCCTCGCTCCCTTACCCCAGAAATTCCATTTCTCTCTAATCCTCTTTCACCTCCACCTGTAACCATCCCAATATCCATCCCTCCTATATCTCCCATTACAACCACTAAACCATTCACTACAATTCTTATCCCCACTCCCATTTTCACAGATACCACTACTACCATAGAACCTCACTTTACTGTTCCCAATCCACCAGTAACCGAACCACATGTCACAACCGAACCTCCACCTATTTCAAAACCCTTATCTCCCACACAATCCACTGAAACAACCCCTATTCTAGGCGGTGAGGACTTGGAATTTGATTCCACGTATTTCAGTCCTTACCGAGTGCAGAGCGATGATGATGACGATGAGCCTGTTACAAAGAGTCATCTCAAGGCGGTAAATGAAAAGCATGATCAACTGCTTTCATCCTCTTCCTCCGGTGCTTATTCTGAAGCTACATTGAAGGCCTTGTTCTCCTCTGTTGTTACAGAACACAATGCCACTTTATCTGCTGCAGCCAAAGCAATCGAGGCCTCTACTTCCCAATCTCTACAAGCCTCTCTTGTTGTTGATGCATCTACTAAGGAGTGCAAGGAAGCGACCGCAAAAGTCGATATACTAGTCTTTGAAGCTCATTTGTTTTTAGATTCCTTGCAGGCTGCTGCTGCTAAGAATGCTCAAACTGTCAACGCTTCAGTAGAGAACCTTCAAAGGTCTCTTTAATCTAAACGCTCAAACCTTGAAGCTGCATGCCAAGCCATTGAAGCAGCCAACGAAACTCTACATGCTAACGTCAATGACCGATTAACTCAACTGGAGGCGGAGTTAGCTGTAGAGACTCATATTATGGATGAGCTGGACAGACGCACCGTACAGCTTAAATTGTAAACCCACAAGCTGCATACTGCTAATGCTGAGATTAATGACCTAAAGTTAGAAAGGGAAGTCATTAGGAGTTCTGCTGCTAATGTTCACTCCATCCTCCTTCATCTCATTGAGGCTCATGATCCGCTCATTACCATAACCATCAGGCGTCATCTAGAAAACAAGCTCAGATCGGCATTGGACATCCTTAGTCGTATCGAGGGTGTTTCGATGACCGGGGTCCAACCGAAACAAGGGGAGCGAAGGTGACAACTCAACCTCCTTCTGGAGCGAAACCATCTACTGGAAGCTTTGGTCAGCAACAAGGAGAAAAAGAAGAAGAAAATTGGCGAGGACGACACAGACAATGAAGATGATGTCTATGCCGAGAATCCCAAGAATCCCTTCCAGAAGGTTAAGACCTCTGAAAAAGAAATGGAAGAAAGTATCAAGAAACAACGAGATGAGCTAGAGCAGAAGCGAAAGGAGGCGGAGCTCCTAGAGAAGAAAAAGTCCATGTTTCCTTTCTGGACCATAGACTCGCTTCAAAGATGTGCAATCAATGAGCCAAGCATTCTCTGGCTGGAGCCAATAATGTCCTTTGGTCTTGACAACTTCAAGGATGCACAGTTCAATATGTCAATCACACGAAAGGAATTTATCTTCCATTGCTTCAATTTGACTGCTGCTATTCCGTCCCCAGACTCGAAGGTAGATAGGGATCTTCTGGAGTTTTACTTGGAGTTTGCTCAACCCCAATACCTGACTTGGAGCTCAAAGAAAATTACTACTGTCAAGGTTATGAAGCCCTATTCAGTGGGGAAGTTTATTAATGTCAAATTCAGGGTGACTCGAGGAACCGAAGGCTCAGTCTACCACTTTACCCTCGCTGATCTACCGAACCTTAATCCCCATGACTGGATACTCCTCAACAACATTCTTCTGTCAAATCCTCAGGAGTACCAGCCAATAATTGATCATGTCAAGCGTATGCTTGTTTGATACATACATGAGGTAGCGAAGATGGACCAGGAGATTGCCTCTGCCATACACAAGCGAACAACGATCAAGACTATAGGCAGAGCTGGCAATGTCAACACTATGATCAAGGGGAGAATAGATTCAAAGTACCACACTGTTATGTTCATCAGAGGTGAAGGTCAAAAATGCATGTTCGCTCTTGTTGACAAACATCTCTTCTCAACGTCTTGCTTGGAGCACATCTTGGAGATCATTCAGAGGTGCGATCAGAACAATGCTGCTGATAAGAAGTTATTCACTAACATGCTGAGGTGGTACATACAGTTTAGACAGACACTTCTTGCAATGATTCCTCGTTTGTTTAAAGTAATAAAGACGGTGAAGCCTACTCAGAAGAAATGATCTCTCACCTCATTTGAAGCAAAGGGGGAGATTGTTGGGTCTATTAGATTGCGTCATGGGCTCGGTCCTTAGCCCAGTTTTGATTGTCGGTATTGGGCCTGTCCAACCGTTCATGTTTTTGTACTAGGGTTTAGTATATAAGCTGCATGCATGCAATCTTAGTAAACATCGCTTTTTATTATTTATTTTCTCTAAGTTTTGTTAACCCTAACTCGCCTCTACAGTGGAAATTCTTCATCGAGCTCTGCTGAGGCGTGGCTTTATTTTGAATCATAAGCATACATTTGATTCTATTTTGTGTACATTCTCTTATTGTTTTTGACTTGTTTGATTTCCATAATCATACCTATGAAAGATCTAATCGATCTAGAGTTTAATTCTCATCAATGTTGCTTCTACTTGATTTCTGAAAAACACAAAAACACAAAAACAAATGTTTCTTTTATTAATTTTATAGATTTTTACATAGTTTGTTTAATTCTTGTTTCAAGTATTTACAAGTATTCTCTTATCTCCTTTATCTATCTTTCAGGCCTATCTAATGTTGGATTAATGTCTAAGTCCATAACTATAATTGGTAAGACTTGACCTGACCCGGCATGGTCCATTTGGGTTGCATGGCATCATGTATTTGGATAGACTATAATGAGAGAAATAACACTTAAGGTTTATTAATATATTATAAGTTCTAATAGATTAATAAGGTTATTTAATTAGTATTGATCAAGAATCAATTTGGAATTAATTAAGTGATCAAAAGGAGACTAATTAAATATATAGGTTGATTGTGTAAATCATCCATACTTATATAGTGGGCTAATGCTCCATGGATTGTCAAGTTGGGCTAAAACCCATAAGGTGCTCCATGGATGCTCCATAATGTATTTGTATCCATGGATCATGGAAATGAAAGGCCATGGCAATTAGGGTCTACATAGTGTAACCCTAACTATATAATGATCTTATTCTTGGAGAAAATCGGCCACTATGTGTGATAGAAAGGGCTAGCTGATTTTCATGAAGTGTTGATTTCTCTCTAATCGATTCCAAGTGTATTTGGTGTTGTGTGAACCATTTGAGGTGTCACAATTGGGGCACTAGGCACTCAAGCTTCATGAAGACATTCTACATCAATGATGTATGTAATTCTAACTTGATATATTCATATGAATCTATGTTATTATGCTAGTTAGGATGAATACCTTGGAAAGTTCATATTTGCATGTATAATAGAGAAAACATAGATTCAAGGTATCTAGGGTTGCATGTACACTTAGGAGTGTTAGAATGCTCAAAACCCAATAGTGATATCAGAGCCTAGGCTTGTTTTCTTGTTATACTTGCAAAATTGACTAAAAAATTGAGTTTTTATGCTGTCTGCTCAGTAGACTCGCCGAGTCCATGGAGGGACTCGATGAGTCTAAGGCAAAATGCATCCAACTCATCGAGTTTGTTCGTGCACTCGACGAGTTGGACCCCCAAACAGCATATATTCGACTTTTTTGGCTAGAAATGGACTAGGAACATTACCCTAAGATGTCTTTGGACTTATAAACTTGTTTTTGATGTGGTAATGTTCCTGCTAATCCAATTTCAAAGATAATTGTCAATAGATTCATGTTTTGTATTAGTTTAAGGTTTAGACTAATTACATGAAAAAGTTTGATTTGAATTATCTTGTTCTTATGAGTTGCTTAGATTAATAGAAAAGTTAATTGATTATGTGTTTTCAATCCATTTTAATCTAAGAGATGATTCTAAAATGTGTTTGTGTAACTTGTCCTCAAGTTACATGAAAGGTCACATTTAAGTTTCATAAAACTCATAAAAGTTGGCAATGGTTATAAAAATGAAGAGTCTTGTCCTCAAGTTATGGAGGTTCAAGAGGCACTTCATTAAGTAATAAAATGTGTAACCTTAATTAATTCCATAAGTTACAAAATAAAGAAAAGTTACATTCTTTTATTAGTTTAAAGTCTTCCAAAACTTGTCCTCAAGTTATGGAACTTGAAGAGTCATTTAATTAAAACTACTTTAAACACATAAGTTATGGAATTAATTAGTTTTGAATAGTTTCAAAACTTGCCCTCAAGTTTTGGAATTTGAAAATTTTTCACTTATGAATATTTTAATTCCAAGTTAGCCCTTAGAATTTTAAAAGTTAAAATTCAACCCTTATACTTTATAATATTATAAGTTAATAATATTTATATATATATATATATATATATATATATACATATATATATATATATACACATATATATATATATATATATATATATATATATGTATGTATAAGAGTAAAGTCAGTCTTACCGTTAGTAGGCCTTATTCACGAAGCCAGTCTATAAGGGGGTATAAGGTTACTGCCTATAAAATGGCAGTTTAATGGGTGTCACTCACACCCACCGCTTCCTTGACTGGTGGAGGGTCGTTAGCCGAACGGGTAGGACAAGGACTAGAATTCTCCCTTTATTAAAAGTATTAACGATAAATACTAAGTAACTAAACTCTTATTAATACCCAATCTTAGTTACTTAGGAAAATGTGAATATGGTGTTAATCCATGAAATTACACTTTGCATTTTGTTTAAGTCGGTTAGTGGAGCGTGTGTGGTTAACCGGCACACTAACTTGTATTTAACAAGGTAGGCAAAGGGTAACTTAATGTTTATGATAGTATCGATGGAGCGTGTGTGGTTAACCGGCACATCGATTGAGGGGTAAACACTTAAGGGTACCAAGTATATTTGCATGGTTATTCACACCTTGTTTTGTGATCCTCGGCATCCCAGTCACAAAACCTGAAGGGCACACTCGAGATTGAAACATGCCATTGAACAGTTCAATGAATCTCAAAAGATCTAGGAGTTTCAAATCCAAGTAAAACCTAATTAAATTATTTCGTTTTCATGGTGGAAATCGGTGAATCGTCATTCACCTACCTTCAAATATTTTATAGCTTGGATTATAGCATCCCTCTTCCAAGTTATAAAATAGTTTTTTGGATCCTAGCCTTAATATTTCATATTGGGTGTTATATTAGGGACGTTAAATCAACTATCTTGAATATCTCCCAAAAGATGTGTGGTTTAGACATTTATGATCTTCCCAAATCTCTTGAAACAAGTTTCCCTGTGAAGATGATGTCCCACGGAAATCATACTTCTTTCACCTCCTCCAATTATTCTCCCCAACCCACAAGTTCTTGAAAAGTTTAAACTCACTCAAACCCTATTGGCAAGCTAAGGTCTAGGTGTGATCACATCTTAGAGATGTAGTCACATATTGACAAGCCTGGAGAGTTGGGTGTCAAAGTCTTGAGAAAGTTGGTGGCTCAACTACTTTCTAAGTCACATAGTGAGTTCCTTTGGGACTCCTATGAAACAAACTATGACATGAACCTTAATGATATTATCTATTTGCTAAGATCAACTTCCTAAAACTTTATGGACATTGACAATGATGACATTAAATATCGAGTAAAGCTCTCTCTTCCCAATGGAAAGGGATCAACCATTATCAACTGGTTGACCAAATGGTAAAGAGAGAGGCTAAGTCTGTGATAGTCCCATGTACCATTATCAAGGGTCCATAGGTATCTATTGCCAAAGGAAGGGGCATTGATTACGAAGCTGCCAAATTTTACCTAAAGATGTTAAAGGCAACAATTTTGACTCTACTTCAGGTAAAGTCCACTATCTAACTCTGCTAAGTTTCTATTATGAGATTCTTGATACATGATATCACTAGGTCACATGTTGATATTTTAAGAATCAAAGAAAAAGTGAAGAAACTTAAAGAAAGAATATGTTGAATTTGATCGCGTAGATGGATTTCTATCACATAGTTTGAAGATCGAATTCTTGAGCTACTTCTTAGGAGTTATGATATATTGCTTAGGAATAGATAACAACAAATTTTTCATGTGCTTTTTCACTGTAAGGATAGTGTTTCCGCAAAGTTTTTAAAATAAAAGGAAAAATTTTGATTTTATTTATTTTAAAATATCCTTACAATGACATTTGTGAAAATTTTTGTTGCTTATAAGATTCCATTAAGAGCAAGAGTGGAAATATGAATATGATTCTTTCATTGTAGTGTCTAAATTTACCAAATAAGGAAAGATTCTCATCACCCAAGTTTCAGTTGGATAGAAACTTGGAATCATGCAAGTTGTATAACATGATGAACGAGAACTTTCAAGCATTGGAAAAATTAAGACTAACTACTTGTTCACATGGATGTGTAACTCAAGTAAAGGACTAAGGGATCGAGTACACATTCTTGTGACATGATTAAGTCCACCACAAAAGATTGATAAGACTATTCATCATGATTTACTAAAGTTTAGTAAATATAGTTACCCTTACAAGTTTAAGTGTAATTCTGATACATTAGAAAAAAAAAATTGATGTATGTAAGAGCGAATAAGAAGAATCAAATTATGGTAGAAAGATAAAAGTTTCTCAAATCTGAAAAGATGGGAGAGTACTTTAGTATCATGTTATATGATCATCTTAGTGATTAAGAGACCTTGTCACAATTCATCCTCTAAGTGCATTCTGATAGTTAAGAAGAGGAGTTATGAATTGTTGAAGTGGTTAAATCAAGAAGATGATTCATCCTTCGTTCCAAAAACAATTTTTAGAGTTATACTCTAAAATTGTAACTTGAGTGGAAGGTTTAAAACACTTGTCAAATGTAAGAGTAAAAGTTTTCTACTCTTGTACATTTGAAATTGGTAAGTTGTGATGTTTTGGATAAAACAAAGACCAACTAAGGCAAATTGTGTGAAGTGTTTGTCTTGATTAGAACCCACACTATCTCTTGAATATCTGACAAGAAAGTCTTATATGTCAAGAGGACAGTAGGAGTCTTAAAGTCTTGAAAGTCTCAAGAACTAATCAAGAATAAAACCTGAAGTTCTTCACTAGCACACGACTTGAGGTTTATAACCTATCGTGTTGACATATTCTATGCCCATTCTAATTAAAGTTGGCTTTGCATATGAATTCTTAGAGTTCTCAATTGGTTGCACAAGAACTTGGAAGCAATGGAAGGCCCTTGAGCTGCCAGGTGGCAAGAATTTAAGATTACACAAGTTCAGTCCATATGAATTTGGATTTGTCATTATCCTTGTCTTGTGACTATGGTTTTGACAATTCACATGGATAAGAACACATACACTATTAAATCTAAGTGTCATAAGGTTTCTCTCCGATTCATGAAAATGATGGTGAGGAAACACTTTCACTAAGTAGATTTTAGCTAGATAGCAATTGTGATATTTGCATTCTCAAGGTCGTTAGTGGAGCATGTGTGGTTAACTGGCACACTAACATGGACTTGTGAGAAGTGGTAAAGGTCTAAACAATCGAGACTATGATTACGACATCCCTTTTCATAGTTCTTAAAATTGTTTAGACACACAAGTGTGCTATCTAATGCAAGGTGTATGATTTTGATAAAGTTTTATCAAAGCAATCTAGTATCAGAAATCTGAACTTTGGTACGAAAGTCAATAAAGCATTGTTTTTCCTAGAAGTTCAGCTGATTTCTGAGTACATATCAAAGCTAGTGGGAGTATAAGTGTTATGCTAATAATCATCATGTTAGTGGGAGCATGATAATTATGATAAACGTTGCGAGTTAGCAATGTTAATTATAGAAAACAAAAGGTCTCAATTGGGAAAAAGTTGTTTTTCTATAATTAAGGGAGAGGAAATTATACTTCATCTCAAATCTAAAAGCTTAGATTGAGGTTTTAGTCGTATTTAGTCAAGGATATTTATATGAATTTCATGTTGGAATGGCTCGACATAAGGAAATTCTATATATGGGTCTATTATTTGCGTTCTAAAGTTTGATTATGATCACGACATCCCTTTTCATAATCTAAATTATGAGAACTTGGCAAATTGAAATGGAAATATTATAACAAAAGACTGTTTTAGTCTTTATGTGAGACATCATGAATCGTGTCCCATATGCTTCAGACATAGGATCGCTTACATGTGTTATATTCATCCTTTCTAAAATTTTCCAAATGCTTGGGGCATTAAGAAGGGAAAAGGTCTAGAATTGGATATGACTAAAGTGATTAAGCAATTGTTGAGGACAATCTAAGGTTTACCAAAGATTGGTTGCTCAAGGACAGTTGGAAGTATAGTGTTAATTCTGGAAGGACCATATTGACATATTCTGAAAAGAGGCAACTCTTGTTCAGAAGTGATAGTCAAAATGGAATATGGAAATGTTTCAAAGTTAGAAATTATTCAATCTATGTAGGATTAAAAGAAAGTTAATGCAAGAAGGATGTTTCCAAGGAGTTGATCTCCTTTGGAATGATCTGTAATGTTTGTTGTCAAGTCTTTCTGACTTTGTGCATTATCATTACAAGAGGATCAATACATATAAGTTTAGAATCTAACAGATTTCAGTAAATGGCATGAATTTGGAATTCTTGCATTTGCAGTAAGGATTTGGGACTATGAAATGAGAATCATTAGAGTTATGTTCAATTGATCTATTTCACAAAGTAAAGATCATAGACAAACATAGTATGCATACTTGGTGTGTGGCATGACTAGTATTTAGAAACATAGTGTATATGCTTGGAGCATGGGACAACTATTGTTTTATTCAAGAATAAAGTTGATAGTTGAAACAGTATGCAATGAATAATGTGTAATCATATGGTGATAAATAAAATGTGTTTTATTTATATTCATAAGTTCTGAGACCATATTGGATTCGATTATTATTGTGTTTCACTTTGCATGTTTTGACTTCCAGAATAACTAGGTCATTGTTCTGAATGACTAAGTTATTCAAACTATCCATAGTCAGTCATATGTTGGAAGTAGATATGAATCGAGACTATCATGGGTTGGGCTTGTAGAGGTCTAAGATGTTGGACAAGGCGGTGCTACAGGACTCATGAGTGCTCATAAGTTCTGAGTATTGGATTCAACCCGCGCTCATTGGAATCACTTCATGGATTTTATCACGAGTGATCATGAGACGATAATATCTTATATTCTTCAAACCTAGAGATATGAGTTGTTACTATGAATTGGTTATACATTGATTGCACGAAAACACATTGGTAACTCGATGTTATAAAACGTGCCTTTGTGTATGATTCAACAAGTAGTAGAACAAGCCATATGAGTCAAAGTTTATCCATTCCTTTTACCTTCAGGATAACAGCGATATCTGTGGGCCCCTCGATGATTTGATGATGACAAATGGAAGTGCTCGGTCGGGCCTGCACTTCCATTTGTCATCATCAAATCATCGAGGGGCCCACAGATATCGCTTTTATCCCGTGGCCAGCACTGATTTGATTTGTTCAATTAGTCAGTCGTCATAAATCGGAAATCGGGAAACAACAAATGGACAGAGAGAATGATTATAATCCATGTCTCAATCCATATGATATCCAGAATGGAAGAATATATGATCCTTTATGTAATGGACAAGTCATTGACAAAGGTTAGTGCTCATCGACAAGGTCAGAGTTCGACTGAAGCTTTTGAGAGCTACGATTGCCAGTCGGTTCTTGAAGTCATACTTGCAATAATAGTTTTAGACTTATCCAAGTGGGAGACTGTTGAATTAATGTCTAAGTCCATAACTATAATTGGTAAGACTTGACCCGACCCGACATGGTCCATTTGGGTTGCATGGCATCATGCATTTGGATAGACTATAATGAGAGAAATAACACTTAACGTTTATTATTATATTATAAGTTCTAATATATTAATAAGGTTATTTAAGTAGTATTGATCAATAATTAATTTGGATTAATTAATTGATCAAAAGGAGACTAATTAAATATATGGGTTGATTGTGTAAATCATCCATGCTTATATAATGGGCTAATGATCCATGGATTGTCAAGTTGGGCTAAAACCCATAAGATGCTCCATGGATGATCCATGATGTATTTGTACCCATGGATCATGGAAATGAAAGGCCATGACAATTTGGGTTTACATAGTGTAACCCTAACTATATAATGATCTTATTCTTGGAGAAAATCGGCCACTATGTGTGATAGAAAGGGCTAGCCGATTTTCATGAAGTGTTGATTTCTCTCTAATCGATTCCAAGTGTATTTGGTGTTATGTGAACCATTTGAGGTGTCACACTTGGGGCACTAGGCACTCAAGCTTCATGAAGACATTCTACATCAATGAGGTATGTAATTCTAACTTGATATATTCATATGAATCTATGTTATTATGCTAGTTAGGATGAATACCTTCGAAAGTTCATATTTGCATGTATAATAGAGAAAACATAGATCCAAGGTATTTTGGGTTGCATGTACACTTAGGAGTTTTAGAATGCTCAAAACCCAACATCTAAGATATATCATCATTTCTCTTCTTCAAAGTTTGTGAGAATTGGATTCACCTTGAAAGATCTCAATGCTCTTTGTGTTGAGAAAAAGAGTGGCATCATCTCATTTTCTTTTTGTGAATGATCTCTTTCTTCTCCACTCACTGTTATGGATGCCAGAAGCAACCATCAATACAGTTAATCTTGTTTTCATCTTCTGACTTCTAATTCGATAAAACATCAAATTCCCTCATGTTGATCTTGAGGACACGATGGTTTCATGGATTTGAGTTAATTAACACCTTGGTTATAAAGACTGTTTTTTGCTCCTATCTTTCTCATGGATATGAAGCTTGGAATTTATGATGAATGGCTTCATCACTCGTGGTTTATTGTGAGTTGTATTGTATATTGATGTGTTTACCTTTGCTTTTTCTCTCTTTTACAACCAAGATTCAAGTGGTAGATATCTCGGATAATGGAAGTGCATTTATAACCATTCAATTCTAAAGATTTGATGGAATGAGTTGATCACCTTTCTAAAAAAAGCTACACATATTTTGTTATTTAGAATACTTTCTTGTTTGATTTTGTTTGTACTTGTATATTATTTTTAAGGGAATATGATGGAGGCTTTTTTAAGCCTAGTATGAAACTTTTGAAACATCGTCATCCCTAGAAGCATGTTGTTGTATGTGACAAAATATCTCTAAGTTTCTCATCAGAGAGACTATCAGCTAAGAACATTGAGCCACCCTTCATGCTGATTGTTTAGCATTGTCAACAATTCCTAAGTGAGATTGTCTTGTCTACCTGACCTTATCCCTGGAAGCCTGCTTGTCGTATGCATCATGTCTCATGTTCTGCTCAAACATTGAGCATAACCCAATGGCTTACATTGATTGTAAAGTCATCAGTGTAAAAGTTACTTGTCTGGTCCTTTAATGACAAAGGGTTGTTCATGCCCTTGACCACCTACTCTGAGGTATGATATGGTACCATTATAATTTAATGGTGAATCTTTGATTCTAGACTACAACTTACTCTATGATACAGAAGTTTAAACCACTTCTTGTTGATGAGTTAAAAAATTTTATGATTCACATTGATTTCACCTCAACGTGAATAAAACAATCCATTATTTCCTTTATGTTCTTAATAGAATTTGACAATTCACTGTGTTATAGCACACACTGATAAAAGTTTGAAACTCTATATCGATGGTTAGTCTATGTACCGTAGACTATCACAAGCACCAACATATTTTTGCCCTTTATATTCTTCTTTAAAGCTTAATGATTCAGCATAATGTACCATACGCTGGTGAGAGCTTCACAAATCTATGTCGATGGTTAAGCTACAACACCACATCTTATCACACGCATCATATCACTTTTACCCTTTTTCTTATAATAAAAGTGATTAATGAGTCAGCATATGAAACAACACGTTGATGAGATCTAGCAATACTATATTGGTGAATGGTAGTTTAAGCCCACACTATCAGGAGACATCACAATCTTACTAGATTGCAAGCTGCAAATCTGATTCTATGGTTTCCTCATCCAGTTCTATTTTACTACTTATGTCAAAACGGGAGAGAATTTGCTAAAGCTGAAGAAAGCACAATATAAGGGGGGTCAAGTTGAAGAAACTACTAGATCTACAAATGTTATCAATCAAAGGGGGAGTCAAGCGGATTAACACAGGGAAATTAAAACTCTCAGCTCTTCATGTGGACATCTATCCACTGACATCTCGCACATACTGCTTCAACTGCTTGAAATTCATTCACCTTCTCATATGGAGCACTTGTTAAAAGCTGAAGAACTTAAAATTTCTACAACATTCAATCATATTATCAGGAGGTGCATACGATGAGCTTGAGATAAAGAATTCACTAAAGATTAGGTTTGACATCATCAGTTAGGGGGAGATTGTAAGGTCACACCTTATGATCTGATAAGTCAAACACTCTACATTATCTGTCAGCGTCAGCGTCTTCTCAACTACCAACGCCAATGTATCAAGCTTATTAGCGTCAGTGCATAGTATAGTTATTCTATGTAATATTTTGTATATTAGGTAATGATATAGATAAGTATAAAATAGATAGCAGATCCGATATTATTTATGCAGATCGGTTCTTAGTATAGATAAGATACAATCCCTTAAATCATGAGATACACATGTATAGATTAATATATAATCTACATTCGGGTAAACCCTAATATAGAGAGTTCAACTTTGTGTCAATCGTCTTTGTGACAACCCGTCTTCTAGGTGAAAACAAACCCCTTTCTTGGTGAAGACAAAAACCCATTGGGGAACTCTCTGTGTTATTTTCTTTTTGTTCTTTATTTTTCATATATTAGTTTACTTTCGTTCTTTATACTTGAAGTGTATCTGATCGATACAAACCTTCAATAAGAGATAAAGGCAAGAGCTTTAGGACTTACAAAGGTCCAAAAGCACTGCAAGATGATGAGGAATGTGCTTTTTTGCTAAAAGGATGCACCCACGAAGCCTTCTTATTCTTTAAGGAAACAAAATTCAATAAATAAGCTCTTCAAGGTCCCAAGGGAAGCTATCTTCGATTAGGGCAGGAGGAAGGTGATATAGGTTGAGGGTGTGTAAAACTTAGCCCCTCACTTGTTTTAAATGTGGCACAAAATACAGGATTAGGGAAAATCCATTCTCACGTCGTGACAACTTATGTGTCACGTCATGAGCCACAAAGACGGACACTTAGTCTGGTGTCACATCGTGAGGCTTCATCCCTCATGCGGTGACCAATCATATACTTGGGAAATTTCATGCATTAACCAAATCAAACTTTTTGAAGATAACTACAACAGATGTTACAATTTTCATTACACTTCTCATTCTTGGAGTTGACCTCACCCATATCCTTATAACCGGTTAACCTTTTTGAAGTTTCTATCTATTTCTCATGATCCTAAGGCTGCGAGGAGTGGCCTCGCTAAACATGCTAGCCAGGCTCGCTAAAGGAGAAGGAACACCGCCCCCTAGCGCTTGCTATTGAGCTCACTAACTCTGCCTCGCTACTAGTATAGAGAGAGGAGAGAGACAAAAAAATCTTGTGTTGTGATTGGTTGATTCTTTTTTTAATTCCCTCCCAAAAAAAATTAAACCTATTAAATTGAGACACTACCACTCCGTACCTTTTATGTGTTATACATGCTAAGCTTACGTGGCTTCAAAAAAAACATAAAATATCCTACGTGGCAAAGTGTTGGGAGTGCTACCATTCTCTCTAGCCTAAGAAGTTTCATTATTTGTTTAGAAAAAGAATTTGTAAGTTCACAACTCGGACGATGATGCATAAGTTTTATATATTTACAATGAGTAAAACATAATTTAATTATAAGTAAAAAATTATTTGTTGCTTGTAAAATTGAATATGTAAAAAAAAATTATATGTTTTAAAAAAGTTATATACGAAATAAATATTTAAAGAAAAGTTAGAAAAAATTTTGCAAGGAAAATATAATTTATAAAAATAAATAAAAAAATAATACAGATAAAAACGAGTATATAGAAACACAATAAATAAAAAATCAAGTTTTTAAATGTATATAAAAACAAGTTATAAAAAAATTAGAAGACTTTAAATTCGTAAAAGACCGAAAATATATATTAAAGATTTGGGCTAAAATTAGTTATCATTATGATATCATAACTAACTAGAGGGGAATTACCTGTGCCTTTGGCGTTGTGTTTGTTTTTTTTCCTTATTTTAAGCTGTAGTAAATGGTAGAACATAGTATTATATTAATGAAAACATATTACATATACAGAAGAGGTCTTGATACGACTTACATAGAAATAAGCAAATCGCATGTTTCAATTTGTGGGAAGTGGTTGAGAGTTTTATATTTCATAAGATTATTCCAAACAGTAGCAACAAGTTTTGTAGGGATTAGATCACAAAATGTTGTCATTGTTGTGGGGTCAAGTGATTTGGCAGCTCTGTAACGCACAAATGGGAACTCTTAAACAAATATGAGTAAATTGTAAGAAAAAGCAACATACTCATGTTACAAATATAGACAATGTACTTTAATTTTTTACTCATAGTTACATTTATTCACCCATAATAACAACATGCTCACATTTTTCAACAATAATAGTAATATGTAACTCACAATAACAATGTACTGGCATTTTCTTTAACATATAATACAAAATATAAGCCCATTGCTATTATGGGTTAAACTAAGCTGTTATATAAAAATAAATATAAATACATTGATATTTTTACCTTTATTACACATTCATCTCCTTTTCGGGAAAATTCTTCATCCCCATAAAGTTCTTCCAACGCGCTCCCATGATACTATCAGTTGTTGATTTTATGAAAAAAATAAAATAATTTACTTTTCCTTTGTTGGTTGGATGTAGTATACTGCATCCATGGAGGGGACTAGTTGTCTTCTCTTGTGAATTTGTTCCACCATTGTAAGAAAAATAAACATATTATTCACCTCTATAAAATACAAATATGTCAAGTGACTTCAGAAGATATATTCCAATGTCATTCTTAACTCAAAATTACCAATATGAGTAAAACATATTGACTGTTATATAAGGTTATGAAAAAAGGCAATTCAAATTTTGTTATACTGGCATTTGTGTCTTACATGAAACTCCTTCATCTGTAATATCTACCATTTTTTATGAACATAACATGATTTTAGCAATAACTCTGTCCATGATTAGTACCTAAAAACATTGAGTGTAAGATACTAACAAATAGAAAAAGAGACTATAAGTTTCCTATACCTTAAAAAGATGTAAATTTGCAGATACCCAACTAATCCAAACCAATTTAGTTGGTCGGTTTAACAGATCACACGTTGCCAAAATCTGCAATAAAAAAAACTAATCAATAAGCTATTTACGCAAATTATTTAAAAGAGAAATAAACATTCCAATATTTGAAAGTTTTACCGTTTTATTCATATATGCTAACCTTTTCATATCAGCTAACCTCTGTATCCTTGAGGAACAAAAAAAATTGAAATCATGAGAATCAACAGAAATAAACAATTTAATCTTAGTACCAATTTAAGATGGAAATCCAATAGACATAGGTAACTAAAGATAACCCAAAAAAATTCTTGAAATTTGTTAAACCAATTTCAAACCAAATAACTAAACTCCAATGATAACAAACTTGGAAGAAACCGCCTACTTCTTAGTCTTTGGGTCATTCTGGTATACTAATCTTTTTGGTCCCCTTGGGGGTGTATGGATCGTTAAATCTTTTAAAATGACGATTTTACCCTTCACAAAATTTGAAATTGAATTTTTTGAAAACTTTCCGTTGGGTTAGTGACTAAAAGATCATCTCCAACAATCCGAACTTTGTCGCCACAATCAGCAGTTATCTTGGCATATACAAGAAAGTATATCATTTATAAAAAATAAATAAATTTAAGATGTGAAAGTTGAGACTATACTTTACCTTTTGCTTGCACCAACCCTACTCGTTCTTAGTTCCATCATGTTCTTGAACCAAGTAGTTGTCAATACCAGTTTGATCCTATAATATGAGCATATATATATTTACATTATGTATGTCAACTAAAATAGTAATATTTAGATTGATATCGAGGGGAAAGAGTGAATTGATGAAACAAATGTTGCCTACAATACCAGGGTCGATAATGGTGTTCACATTGGAAGCAACCTAATCATAGAATGTAAAACTTAGTTTAAATAGACATTAGAAAGTGTCAAAAAATAAACAAAAAACATCAATTCAGATTCCAGAGTATTAGGTTACCTTGGAAACACCTTTTCCAAGGTAGTCAAATCCTCCATCTCCTAGATCAAGTGTTTGATAGATGCCTACAAGACAAAAATTGATGTGCATATGTTATTATTACATCTGAAATTCTAGCAAAGTACCTGCTTGGCTGCTTACAAGTTAAATCAAATGCATGCATGTCTACTATGTACACCATTGATATACAAACTAAAAGGCTACATATTTTTAAAAAAATTTAACCAAATATGACAAAAGTAGAAAGATAGGCATAGATGGATTTGGGGAAATAATTCTGAGAAAAAGTTTGATTCATGAGAGAAACAACTCTTACCGGTGGATGCCCCACTAGGAACAACAGGTTCGTCTCATGTACCATTTGATAACAACATCTGAATTTCAGGAAAAGTAACTAATCGGGCCTCAATCAAGATATGAAACGATGATTTCAATAGCAAAAATAAACCTTTAAGTCAGCATTCATGTTAAAATTTACCAATCAAGTGCAGAAATTAAGCCACCTAATTGTGACTATATTCACCAATTTACCAAATTCAAGTAAATAAGATTAACCTTGATTAAGCTACTTGTTTCAAGTCGGCTCCAATTTATGTGCAGTAATTAAGCTACCAGCTGAGTGTGACTATACATTGTGTTGGCTATTGAGATATTTTATCAAAAACTTGTTATGCATAATAAAAAGGACAAATGTAACATACGCAACCAAAAATTAAGTTTCTGTTTCTACGTGTTGGAGAATTACTCAATTAGACCATCCATGGATTAAGCGAAATATCTCACACATAAACATATAACAGGAACAAAAAGTGATAGAGAAAGAAAATAAACCAAATCAGTTGAAGCTTATTATCCGAAAACGACACCTGTATTTACGGAAGAAGTCGGATGCCGGAATCGGGAAAATAGATGGTTCAATCGGTGTAGGAACTGGTCACCATTCCTGCACTTCGGCGACGCCGTCACTTACCACCAGCAGCAGCGATGCATCTGTTGTCTGTTGGATTAGTGTCTAAGCCCGTAACTATGTTTGGTAAGTACTTGACCCGATTATGCATGGTCTTTTTGGGTTGCCTTCACCAAAGCAACATGATAGGATGATTTATAAATAAAGAGGTTATTATGATTTATTAATATATTATATGATTAATATATTAAAAGAGAAATCATATAGTTTAATTAATATTAGAAAGGAATTAATTAAGAATTAATTCTGCGACTAAAATAGATTAATTAAATAAAGGGGGCTGGGACTGTCAATTGTGTAATAATTGGTTCTGGGCTGTGGATCCTTATGGATCATAGGGTGGACGAAATTAAGGTGTATGGACTCCTTGAATTCGTCCAAACCTTATTCTAGAAGGATCATTAGACTGCTTAAGGCCTAAGTTATCAAATTAGGGTTTCAGGCTATAACTCTAGCAGCTCAAGTATTTAAGGACCCCAAGGGCTACAGAAATCGGCTACCAGAAAACCTAAAGAGTTCCTAGAGCTGATTTTGTGCCCACAACCTCTCTCCAAATCATCCTCTTGCTTCTTGGTGTTTTTAAGCCATTAGAGGAGTGACATTTGTGACTCTAAGCTCAAAGGATAACAAGATTCAAGCTTTCAAGAAGAGGTAATCATCTAGATCTATTTTATTATGTCAACTTCGAATTGGTTACTCTAGATCTAGGGTTTGCAAGTCTTGGATGAAAAGCATGTTCATTAGAGAAACCAAGATCCAAGCATTAGGGTTTGCATGTGTACATAGGAATGTTCTTATGGCTCAAACCCATCAGTGGTATCAGAGCCTTGATTGGCTTCTCTTGAATTTGATGCTTTGTGTTTGATTCTTGCTTGAAAAAATCGTTTTTCTTGCTCTCTGCCTGATGAACTCGGCGGGTCCATAAGAGGACTCGGCGAGTTAGAGCGTCAGACAGAGGGAATTTCGGGATTTCTTGTTGTTTTGCTTAAGGATACTTACCTAAATTGTTTTAGTTTAGTAAAATCCTAATTTTATTACCTTTTTATCAATATCCTCATCAAAACAAAAGATAATTACCAATTGTTTGAACAGTAAATTCCTTATTTGATAATACTGTTGGATTAATGTCTAAGTCCATAACTATATTTGGTATGTACTTGACCCGACCCGGCATGGTCCATTTGGGTTGCACTTCACCGACACAATTTATATGGATAATCTTTTGAGAATAGTATGTTTATGATTAATATTAATATATTATAAGTTCTAATATATTAATATGGAATCATATTATTTAATTAGTATTGATCAAGAATTAATTTATAATTAATTAAGTGATCAAAAGGAACTAATTAAATATGGACTCTTATATATATGGAATGGGCCAAGTTCATTTAGGTTGGGCTAAGCTTTCATGGATAGTCCATGGAGTGTTTAACCCATGGATCCTAGGAAATGAAAGGTCATGGGTATTAGGGTTTAACCCTAATCCTCCATACTATATAAAGATGTCTTTGGTTGGTGAAATTGGCACTAGTGTGGATACACTAAAGAAGGGCTAGCCAATTTCACTAGAGAGAACCAAGTAATCATATTCTCTAAAGTATTCCAAGGTGTCTTGGTGATTTGTGATTCCACTTGAGGCTTCCACACTATTGGGGCTAAGCTCTTAAAGCTTGAAGACATCAAGCTACATCAAGAGGTATGTATTCTATCTTGTTACATTCATAGTTTTTGTATGCTAGATTAGGATAATACCTTGGATGTTCTTATTTGCATGTATAATAGAGAAAACATAGATCCAAGGTATTTAGGGTTGCATGTACACTTAGGAAGTGTTAGAATGCTCAAAACCCAACAGTGGTATCAGAGCCACGGGTTGTTTTTTGTTATATTGATGCAAATATTTTATTTTCAAAGTTGAAAAAAAAAAACATGAAGTTTGTCAAATTTTAAGATAATTACTTGTTCTTGTGAAAAACTAATTATTTGTAAAATTTGAATAATTTGCTTTATGAGTTGAATTAGGTCAAATTTAATAAAAGATAAAATAATATGATTATTTTATTAGTTTTAAAAGTTTGATCTAAAGAGTTTTATTTTTTGAAACCTCCATAAGTTATGGATATGAAAAGGTTTTTAAAAAAATTGATTCAAAGTTTTATGGAGTTACAAAAAATTTGGTGTTAATGTTTTAAAGGATTCCATAACTTAAGAATAAGTTATGGATCACCAAAAGTTTTTTTGTGTTACCTTATTTTATGAGTGAATTTAGATTAATGAATAAAATTATGTGATAGTTGGTTTTAATCCAAATTAATCTAAAAAGAAGTTCATAAAATGTGTTTATGTAACTTATAAGTCACATTTATGAATCTTAAAACTCATAAAAATTGGCAAAGGTTACAAAAAATGAAGAGTCTAGTTCTAATTAAATGGTTTTATGACTCCATAACTTGTCCTCAAGTTATGGAGGACCAAGAGTCTCTTCATTTAATAAAATAAAATAAAAATAAAAAAAAGGTGTAACCTTAATTAATTCCATAAGTTATAAAATAAAGAAAAGTTAATTCTTTTATTAGTTTAAAGTCTTCCATAACTTGTCCTCAAGTTATGGAACTTGAAGAGTTTTTGGATTAAAACTACTTTAAACACATAAGTTATGGAATTAATTAGTTTTGAATAGTTTCAAAACTTGCCCTCAAGTTTTGGAATTTGTAAAGTTTTCTCTAATGAATACTTTAATTCCAAGTTAGCCCTTAGAATTTTAAAAGTTAAAATTCAACTCTTATACTTTATAATATTATAAGTTAATAATATATATATGTATAAGAGTAAAGTCAGTCTTACCGCTAGTACGCCTCATTCACGAAGCCGGTCTATAAGGTGGGTATAAGGTTGTTGCCTATAAAATGGCAACTTAATGGGTGTCCACTCTCACCCACCGCTTGCTTGACCGGTGGAGGGTCGTTAGCCGAACGGGTTTGACAAGACTATAATTCTCCTTCATTAAAAGTATTAATGATAATACTAAGTAACTAAACTCTTAATAATACCCAATCTTAGTTACTTAGGAAAAATGTGAATAAGGTGCTAACCCATGAAATTACACTTTACACTTTGTCTAAGTCGTTAGTGGAGCGTGTGTGGTTAACCGCCACACTAACTTGGACTTAACAAGGTAGGTAAAGGGTGACTTAATATTTATCATAGTATCGATGGAGCGTGTGTGGTTAACCGGCACATCGATTGAGGGGTAATTTATTAAGGGTACCAAGTGATTTGCATGGTTACTTCACACCTTGTTTTGTGATCCTCGGCATCCCAGTCACAAAACCTGAAGGGCACACTCGAGATTGAAACATGCCTTTGAACAGTTCAATGAATCTCAAAGATCTAGGAGTTTCAAAACAAATTAAAACCTAATAATACATTTCGTTTATCTTGGTGGAAATTGGTGAATCGTCATTCACCTACCTTCAAATATTTTATAGCTTGGATTACGGCATACCTCTTCTAAGTTATAAAATAGTTTGTTGGGTCCTAGCCTTAATATTTCATATTGGGTGTCATATTAAGGACTTTAAATCAACTATCTTGAATATCTCCCAAAAGATGTCTGTAATAGACACCTATGATCTTCCCAAATCTAGTGAAACAAGGTTTCCTAAATGAAGATGATGTCCTTTGGAAATCATACTTCTTTCACCTCCTCCAATTATTCTCCCCAACCCACAAGTTCTTGAAAAGTTTAAGGTCACTCAAGCCCTATTGGCAAGGCAAGGTCTAGGTGTGAGCACATCTTGGAGATGTAGTCACATATTGACAAGCCGGGAGAGTTGGGTGTCAAAGTCTTGAGAAAGTTGGTGGTTCAATCACTTTCTAAGTCACATAGTGAGTTCCTTTAGGACACCTATGAAACAGACTATGACAAGACCCTTAACGATCTTATCTATTTGCTAAGATCAACTTCCTAAAACTTTATGGACATTGACAATGATGACATTGGATATCCAGTAAAGCATTCTCTTCCCAATGGAAAGGGATCGGCCATAGTCAACTCGGTTGACCAAATGGTAAAGAGAAAAGCTAAGTTTGTGATAGTCTCGTGTACCATTATCAAAGGGTCCATATGTTTATATTGCCAAGGGAAGGGGCATTGGTTGCGAAGCTGCCAAATTTACCTAAGGATGTTAAAGTCAATAAGTTTGACTCTACTTCAGGTAAAGACCACTATCTAACTCTGTTAAGTTTCTATTCTGAGATTCCTGATACATGATGTGACTGGGTCACATGGTGATGTTTTAAGAATCAAAGAAAAGTGAAGAAAATTAAAGAAAGAATATGCTGAATCTGATGGCTTAGATGGATTTCTATCGCATAGTTTGAAGATCGGATTCTTGAGCAACTTCTTAGGAGTTATGAGATATTGCTTAGGAATAGATAACAACAAGTTTTCATATGGATTGTAAGGATAAGTTTTTCCGCAAAGTTTTAAAATAAAAGAAATTTTTTTTGATTTTATTTATTTTAAAATATCCTTACAATGGCTTTTGAGGAAAAATTGTTGCTTATATGATTCCATTAAAAGCAAGAGTGGAAATATGAAATTGATTCTTTCATTTGTGCTAATGTCTAGATTTACCAAATAAGGAAAGATTCTCATCACCCAAGTTTCAATTGGACCGGAACTTGGAATCATGCAAGTTGTATAGCATGATGAATGAGAACTTTCAAGTTTTGGAAAATTAAGTCTAATTACTCGGCCACATGGATGTGTGAGTCAAGTAAAGGACTAAGGGATCGAGTACACATTCTTGTGCACTGATTAAGTCCACCACAAAAGATTGATAAGACTATTCGTCATAGTTTACTAAAGCTCAGTAAATATGATTATACTTACAAGCTTAAGTGTAACTCTGAGACATTGGAAAAGGTTCCAATGTATGGCAGGGCGAATAAGAAGAATCAAATAAGGCAGAAGGATAAAAGTTTCTCAAATCTGAAAAGATGGGAGAGTACTTTAGTATCAGTTTTGTGATCATCTTAATGATTAAGAAACCATATCAAAATTAGTTCTCTAAGGAAATCTTAGTGCATTCTTATGACTAAGAAGAGGAACTTGAATTGTTGAAATGGTTAAATCAAGAAGATGAGTCATACTTCGTTCCAATACAAGTCTTAGAGTCATACTCCAAGATTGTCATTTGAGTGACATGTCTTAAAGAAGGTTTAAAACACTTGTCAAATGTAAGAGTAAAAGTTTTCTACTCTTGTACATTTGAAATTGGTAAGTTGTGATGTTTTGGATAAAACAAAGACCAACTTAGGCCAATTGGGTAAAGTGTTTTTCTTGATTAGAATCCGCACTATCTCTTGGATGTTTGACAAGGGAGTCTTATATGTCAAGAGGACAGTGGGAATCTTAAAGGTCTTGAAAGTCTCAAGAAATAATCAAGAATAAAACCTGAAGTTCTTCGCTAGCACACGACTTGAGGTTTATAACCTATCGTGTTGACATATCTGTGCCCATTCCAGTTAAAGTTGGCTTTGCATATGAGTTCTTAGAGTTCTCAATTTGTTGCACAACAACTTGGAAGCAATGGCAGGCCCTTGAGCTGCCAGGTGGCAAGAAGTTAAGATTGAGTTCAATCCATATGAGTTTGGATTTGTCATTATCCTTGTCTTGTGACTATGGTTTTGACAATTCACATGGATAAGAACACATACGCCATTAAATCTAAGTGTCATAAGGTTTCTCTCTGATTCATGAAAATGATGGTGAGGAAACACTTTCACTAAGTAGATTTTAGCTAGATAGCAATTGTGATATTTGCATTCTCAAAGTCGTTAGTGGAGCGTGTGTGGTTAACCGGCACACTAATTTGGACTTGTGAGAAGTGGCAAAAAGGTCTAAACATTATGATTACGGCATCCCTCTTCATAATTGTTTAGATACACAAGTGTGCTATCTAAGGGAAGGTGTATGATTTTGATAAAGACTTATCAAAACAATCTAGTATCAGAAATCTGAACTTTGGTAAGAAAGTCAGCTGATTTCTGAGTACATGTCAAAGCTAGTGGGAGCATAAGTGTTATGCTAATAATCATCATGTTAGTGGGAGCATGATAATTATGATAAGTATTGCAAGTTAGCAATGTTAATTATAGAAAACAAAAAATTTCAATTGGGAAAAAGTTGTTTTGCTATAATTAAGGGAGAGGAAATTATACTTCATATCAAATCTATAAGGTTTAGATCTGAGGTTTTAATCATTTAGTCAAGGATATATATGAATTTCATGTTGGAATGGCTCAACATAAGGAAATTCTGTATATGGGTCCATTATTTGCGTTCTAAAATTCGATTATGATTACGACATCCCTTTTCATAATCTGAATTATGAGAACTTGGCAAATTGAAATGGAAATATTATAGCAAAAGACTGGTTTAGTCTTTATGTAAGACATCATGAATCGTGTCCCATATGTTTCGGATATAGGATCGATTACATGTGCTATAATCATCCGTTCTAAAATTTTCCAAATGCCTGGGGCATTAAGAAGGGAAAAGGTTTAGAACTGGATATGACTAAAAGGATTAAACAATTGTCGAGGACAATCTAAGGTTTACCAAAGATTGGTTGCTCAAGGACAGTTGGAAGTATAGTGATAATTCTGGAAGGACCATATTGACATAATCTGTAAGGAGGCAACTCTTGTTCAGAAGTGATAGTCAAAATGGAATCTGGAAATGTTTCAAAGTTAGAATTTTCACTCTGTGTAAGATTAAGGAAACTTAATGCAAGAAGGATGGTTCCAAGGAGTTGATCTCCTTTGGAATGATCTGTAATGTTTGTTGTCAAGTCTTTATGACTTTGTGCATAATCATTACAAGAGGATCAATGCATATAAGTTTAGAATCTGACAGATTCCAGTAAATGGCATGAATTTGGAATTCTTGCATTTGCAGTAAGGATTTGGGAGTGTGAAAAGAGAATCATTGAAGTTATGTTCAATGGATCTAGTTCACAAAGTAAAGATCATAGACAAACATAGTATGCATACTTAGTGTGTGGCATGACTAGTGTTTTGAAAAAAAAAACATAGTGTACATGCTTGGAGCATGGGACAACTATTGTTTTAAATTCAAGAATAAAGTTGATAGCTGAAACAGTATACAATGAATAATGTGTAATCATATGGTGATAAATAAAAGGTGTTTTATTTATGTTCAAAGGGTTGATACCATATTGGATTCAATTATTATTGTGTTTCACTTTGCATGTTTTGACTTCCCGAATAAACTAGGTTATTCTTCCGGAATGACTAAGTTATTCAAACCATCCACAGTCGGTCATATGTTGGAAGTAGATATGAATTAAGACTGTCATGGGTTGGCTTGTAGAGGTCTAAGGTGTTGGACAAAGGGCTACAACAATCATGAGTGCTCATAAGTTCTGAGTATTGGATTCAACCCGCGCTCATTGGAATCACTTCATGGATTTTATCACGAGTGATCATGAGACGATAATATCTTATATTCTTCAAACCTAGAGATATGAGTTGTTACTATGAGTTGATAGTACATTGATTGCACGAAACCGCATTTGGTAACTCTGTGCTATAAAACGTGCCTTTGTGTATGATTCAACAAGTAGTAGAACAAGCCATATGAGTCGAAGTTTATCCATTCCTTTTACCTTCGGGATAAAAGCGATATCTGTGGGCCCCTCGATGATTTGATGATGACAAATGGAAGTGCTCGGCCGGGCCAGGACTGATTTGATTCGTTCAATTAGTCAGTCGTCATAAATCGGAAATCGGGAAACAACAAATGGACAGAGAGAATGATTATAATCCATGTCTCAGTCCATATGATATCTAGAATGGAGGAATATATGATCCCTTATCTAATGGACAAGTTCGTTGACAAGATCAGAGTTCGACAGCAGCTTTAAGAGCTACGATTGCCAGTTAGGTTTGAAGTCATACGCAATAATAGTTTTAGACTTATCCAAGTGGGAGACTGTTGGATTAATGTCTAAGTCCATAACTATATTTGGTATGTACTTGACCCGACCCGGCATGGTCCATTTGGGTTGCACTTCACCGACACAATTTATATGGATAATCTTTTGAGAATAGTATGTTTATGATTAATATTAATATATTATAAGTTCTAATATATTAATATGGAATCATATTATTTAATTAGTATTGATCAAGAATTAATTTATAATTAATTAAGTGATCAAAAGGAACTAATTAAATATGGACTCTTATATATATGGAATGGGCCAAGTTCATTTAGGTTGGGCTAAGCTTTCATGGATAGTCCATGGAGTGTTTAACCCATGGATCCTAGGAAATGAAAGGTCATGGGTATTAGGGTTTAACCCTAATCCTCCATACTATATAAAGATGTCTTTGGTTGGTGAAATTGGCACTAGTGTGGATACACTAAAGAAGGGCTAGCCAATTTCACTAGAGAGAACCAAGTAATCATATTCTCTAAAGTATTCCAAGGTGTCTTGGTGATTTGTGATTCCACTTGAGGCTTCCACACTATTGGGGCTAAGCTCTTAAAGCTTGAAGACATCAAGCTACATCAAGAGGTATGTATTCTATCTTGTTACATTCATAGTTTTTGTATGCTAGATTAGGATAATACCTTGGATGTTCTTATTTGCATGTATAATAGAGAAAACATAGATCCAAGGTATTTAGGGTTGCATGTACACTTAGGAAGTGTTAGAATGCTCAAAACCCAACAAATACTTGATTATTTAAATTAATTGTTGAATTATCTTGCAAGTAATATTGACTAGGTCAAATTTAGATAATTATTAAATTAAATGTTTAATTGAAAATTATTTGCTATTTGATCTTTGTGTTTTGAAAAAGTTCAAAACTTGTCCTCAAGTTTTGAAATTTAAATTTTGTGATTAAAATGTTTAATTTGAACTATTTAAATTTCAAACCCTAGAATTTTACAAGTTTAAAATTCAACCTTATACTTTATAATATTATAAGATTTATATATATATATATATATATATATATATATATATATATATATATATATATATATATATATATATATATATATATATAAAACTTAAAATGTTAGTCTTACTGTTACTAGGCTTCATTCACGAAGCCGATCTATAAGGGGGTATAAGGTTATGGCCTATAAAATGGCCGTTTAATGGGTGTCCACTCTCACCCACCGCTTCCTTGATAGGTGGAGGGTCGTTAGCCGAACGGGTAGGATAGGGCAAACCCTTCCTCATTAAAAGTATAATGAATCTATATAAAGTAACTAAATGTTTCACAAAATTCCCAATCTTAGTTACTTTAGGCAAAGTGAATTGATGCAATCCCATGAAATTACACTTTGTACCCTTGTTGAGAAGTTAGTGGAGCGTGTGTGGTTAACCGGCACACTAATTGGTTTCGAAGCAAAGGTGGCAAAGGGTGACTCAATGTTTGTCATAGTTCGATGGAGCGTGTGTGGCTAACCGACACGTTGAATAGGTTACTGTAACAATGAGGGCACCATGTACATTTGCATGGTTATTCACACCCGCTTTGTGATCCTCAGCATCCCAGTCACAAACTTGAGGGGCATATCAACATTTAAACATGCCATTTAAAGGTTCAATGAATCTCAAAAGAATCAAGGAGTTTTCAATACATTCAAAACTTAATCTTCTTTTCATTTTTCATGGTGGATAATTAGTGAATCGTCATTTTGGGTGTTTAATTAGGGACTTCTTTCTAATCAAACTTTGTTCTTTTTTTTTTCAGATGTCGAACATGAACAACAACAACGCTTCTGGCTCGAGTTCCTCCAGCTCTTTCTCACTCATTAACTTGTGTGGGGGGTGATATTCGATGGAAACAATTTCAAAGATTGGATCTGTAACATTAGAATGGTCACCCGTTATGAGGACAAAGAGTATGTCCTAGATAAGGAGCTAAAGGAGATCGATATGAACACTGCTACTCCCAAAGAGATCGCTGCCTTTGAGGCCCACGAGCATGATGCCACGAAAGTCCATTGCATCATGCTAGCGAAAATGACTTCCGAACTCCAAAAGTCCTATGAGGACATGTATCCCTAAGAGATGCATCAAGATTTGTTGGACCAGTACCATTAAAGTGCGAGGCAAGAGAGGTATGAGATCATCACTTTGATGATCGCTACTCGAATGGGTAGTGGAGTGTCCCATACCGCTCATCTGCAAAAGATCCAGAGATATGTTGACCGTTTTCTCAAGTTGAATGTTAACTTTGATGAAGAGTTGGCGATTGACATTATCCTTCACTCCCTGCCTCCCTGCTACAACCAGTTCCGCATGACCTACCACATGAATAAGGAAGAGGTCACCTTGAGCAAGCTTCAAGGCTTACTTAGTACTGTTGAGAGAAATCTCAAGGATAAGTCCGTTGCATCAACTCCTGCTCCAACTGATGCCCCTGTTTTGGCAATTAGGCAAGGGAGGGGTTAGAAGACGAAGGCTCCCTCAAAGAGCAACCACAAGGGTAAACCC
Organism: Lactuca sativa; assembly: GCF_002870075.4. NCBI lineage: Eukaryota > Viridiplantae > Streptophyta > Magnoliopsida > Asterales > Asteraceae > Lactuca > Lactuca sativa. Next base: position 251,702,425 of record NC_056630.2, read on the forward strand.
CAGGATGGTACCTCTTCAAGTGGAACCAAAGTTGGTTCTGCTAAACCCAACTCTAACCCGAAGTCGGCAGAGTGCTACCACTGCCACAAAATAGGGCAATGGAAGAGAAGTTGTCCAGAATATTTGCATGACATCAAGGATGGAAAAATCAAGCCATCTTATTGTCACACCCCCAAACCAAGGATGGGGGAAACGTCCATGGTGGAGGACTTCATGTATAGTATCACAACAACGAGTATAATAGTGCTCAAAGTAAATACAACCATCATAAATATAACTGAAAAAGTTACAACAAAGTATATGTTTACATGATTCAAATCAATTACATTATGATGACAAAATGAACTATTTGACGACTTATCGTCCCATCCTCAAAACGTTGTTGATTTCTTGTTTCACTGAATTCCTGAGAATACAAGTAGTTTTGAAAAAGTGTCAACACAAAGGCTGGTGAGTTCATAAGTTTTTGAGATAAAAAGTTTGGAAACCGTTCTTTGTAATGTGTTGTGTGTCACCAAGAAAAAACCAATATTTTCCTTTATAAAGTTATGTGGTCCTAAATCCCAGAACCAAGAATAAATAAGTATTTTCCATACTTAATGATATAACCGTGGTTTTAAATCGGCATAATACCCCTTTTTGTTTTGAGGGAAACATCATGTAATGAATGACGTGTAGTCATAAATACCAAGACCGAAAGTGTACAGTAATATCCGTACTTATTGAGATAGAAAGTGATTTTAAATTGACATAAAACCCCTTTTGATTATAAAAATTCCCGTAAACTTTATGAGTTGTTAACTTCCTATGTGAGTCGCTATAACCATATTATGACTGAATGAACCTGCCACGACGTTTCTCAGGCGTCGCGAAACTGATATGTCACTTGTCACCATAGACCTGCCGGTCTAGCTGTTGCATGCAACTCAGGTGTGGGGTGTCTAACCCAATATAGATCTATACACAACTATCACGTTCTCCGTACAAGAGACTCTGGTTATAACTACCAGGAATTTGGATCCCGCACTCGGACGTACGGGGAGAGAATGTCTCACAATTTAAGTTAACAAGTTTACATGTGGTGTGCGTGAGTGTAAAACCCTTTTTCTGTAGGAATAAAACCTCCCGAAATTTGTTTGTTGTGTTAATGGAAACATAAACCATACCTATTATAGTTTATCAAAACGTTTAAATGTGATAGTTATAACTTTTTTATTATGGTTAGCTACTATATTTGTGAATGTAAAAACCCTTTTGTTTAATTACCGATATGTATATATGCCTTTCACTAAAGTGAAGCAACATGCAATATAACAACTAATTAATTACCATACTTTTGTAGGTAAAAATCCATTTGTTTTCTGATGTATGACTATATACTAAGTCAAAATGTCATTTATTTGCAAAAACATATATTCACCTAAAGATATACACCTTGCTCAACATGTTACAAGGTGAAATGAAATTGATAGCATTTTTCTGTTGTTAACATTTTCTTTTACTGATCTTAGAAAATTTATAGAAAAATCATCAAAGGTCCAAATCAGAATCCGTAAATTCTGAGAGTTTGGGAAATGAGTCTAGCTTGTTCATAATTTTTATTATGAATTTTAATTACCTCCAACTTGTATGAAAAAGTCCATAATCATAGACTGGTCCGGATTTGCTCTTGGAATGATAGGCAGTTTTGTAAAAATCACCATAAATTGTAGAAAAATCGTGTGGAGATGTGCAAGTAGTCATTTTAAAGCTAAGAACTGGAACTACTTTCAACTAAAACATTTTTGAAAACTAAGATGTTAAAGTTGCCCAAAACAGTCCGTGAATGGAGTTGAACTTTTCTGATGAAGGCTGTTAAATGAGATTAGTTGTGTTCTTGGTGTTTTAACTTGTATTCCCTCCCCCCCCCCCCCCCTTAAAACTTAAGAAAAACATGAAAAGATAAGGGTATGAACTCACCTTGAGTGATTTCAGTGGGTGAATGTTGAAGATGAGAAGTGTTCAACTCAAGAACACTTGAAGGATCACTTGAAGATTCGAAGATCTAACATGAATGTGATGATGTTTGTGTAAGGAATCAATGATTTGAGTAAAATGGAGTGTAATAACCATAAGGAGAATGATGAAACTTAACAAAAATGAGAGAAAGTTTGATGATCAGCCCTTCAATCTCGAAATTGGAGTGAGAGGATTTGAGAGAAAAGTGATGTTTGATACTTGGAGGAAATGAGGAAAATGAGAGAAATGAAGAGTGAGAGGAGATTTTCCCAACTCTTTGGATATGGATTTTCTGGGGAAAAGAGTAGGAAAGTACCATGAGGTGACTAGGAGTGGTGGGGAATACAATAGTTGGTCAAAGGAATGGGTATGGGGTGGTTGTTTGTGTCAAATATTATGGCAAGATTCACACTCCACCTCATGATTTCCCTTAATGGATTTTATTCTTAAATAAACATTTCCATAAAAATGTGTTTATTTTATGAATATTTAGGGTCTTATATGTTGGAATATGATTTTTGGAGAAAATCCCGTGTTAAAATGATGAAAAACGGGCTTAAAACGGAGTTGGGGTCGAAAACCGGGTGAAAAAGGGTGAAATCCAAAGTTCTGAGCAAGGGTGCGGTCATCAGCAGCCTTGGAACCGGAGTGGCTCGGTTGCTGAGGAGGATCCGAGGAGAAGGGACTGCAGTCCGAAGGCTTGATGCGGTCAGAAGGCGAGGCTCGTTGCGGCTGGATGGTTGCGGTCCCCTTGGTTGCGGCTGGACGGCTGCGGTCTCCTTGCCTGCGGCTTTGGATGGCTGCGGTCTCCTCGGCCTGACTCCTTTGACCTCGGTTCAAGAAGGGTTTGATCCCTATAGAAGGACTCCGGCCCTAAGAGGCTATTTTCCAAGGTATCTTCCCGTTTCGCATGGTTTTTCACCAAGTCAAGTGTCCGGACGCCCCAATTGATGACAAAAAAACAAAAGAGGTTTTGAGAGAGATTTGGGAGAGATTCTAGATAAAGAGAGTTAGAGTGAAAATGATTGAGAGAGGTTTCGTGTGTGACATTTGTGAGTGTTTGGCTCCGCAACGCAAGGTCCGTAAGCCCCATTAAGCCATGTTTAAGGATCTTACACACTCCCAATGAGTATGCAACAATGTTTTATTGATCTGGTTCGTTACTTACCACAAATTTAGGTTAAGGAAATCTAGATGTACGAACTTTTCAATTTATGATGTCTCATTAGAATAGCGAGTTGTATAGTAATTACCTAACGTAATCCCTAGTACCCACGGGCTAATTGAGTCGACCGGTTTGACTTGTTGACTTTAATTGACTTTGACTTAACCGGAAATTGACAGTTGTCACATCTTACGCAGGTATTTACACAATTAAATCTAATGATTCATCACATTCCATTTCTTGGGGTACTTGATACAGAATGTGGTTTTCAGATTTGTTCTGATTTGCAGGGCCTAAGAAGAGATAGGGATGTGGAGCATGGGAAGATAAATTTGATCATGGGGAACAGAAGATCGTCGCCTGTCACCAAGATCGGAATATACTCTTTAATGCTTAATAGTGGATTAGGATTAGATTTCGACAATTGTTGCTATTCGCCATATATGGCAAGAAACATCATTTCATTTCATGGTTTACATAGACAAGGTTTTAGATATTCATTTGATAATGAAAAGGGTTCTATTAATGCTTATCTTAATGGTGTATTTTATTTTGAAGCATTGCCTTGTAATGGAATATATGAAACTGTGATGGTTGTAGATAACTTATGAAATGATGTGTTGTGTGTTGATTTATCTAATAGTTTGGATAAAGCATGCTTGTGGCATTGTCATCTTGGACATGTCAACAAGAAACTCATAGCCCAACTCCAAAAGGATGGAGTGTGACAACCCGATCTTTCGAGACAATGTAATGTAAAACCAATCAAATCTAGATCAAAATATAACTTTCCAAAAATCTTATTTGGGTTAAATAAAGTAGTAGGAATCGTATCAAGGTTTTCGTACATATAAAGAACCCTAAAATCCGAGTTATAACGAAGAGTTATGACCAACCGAAGATTCTCGGCAAAACCGGCAACAACGATTAAACGAAAAACGCAAAAATTTCAATGCAATAGTTTTTAGCCTTAAGTATCTAAATGAAAGTTATAGATAACCTCAAACTAGGAGCGTACATAAAAAGAACGTCCAAATCTGACTTCGGATATGGAAGTTATGAATTTTTGAAGAAATTCCTTAATCACGTCGGCCCCGTAGCTTACAAACTCGACCTACCAGACGCACTTCGTAACGTACATTCTACATTCCACGTATCGAACTTGAAAAAGTGTCTATCCGACGAGACTCTTGTAATCCCACTCGACGAGATCGAGATCAACGAGAGCCTCAACTTCGTGGAAGAACCTGTAGAGATCATGGACCGTGAGGTCAAGCGGACAAAGCAAAGCCGTATCCCTATCATGAAGGTTCGCTGGAATGCTAAGCGAGGACCGGAATTCACTTGGGAACGTGAGGATCAGATGAAACTGAAATACCCTCACCTTTTTTCTTAGTTACTTGTAATTTCTTACTTGCTTAAATTCTAATTTCGGGACGAAATTCCTTCTAACGGGGGGATGATGTGACAACCCGATATTTCGAGACAATGTAATGTAAAACCAATCAAATCTAGATCAAAATATAACTTTCCAAAAATCTTATTTGGGTTAAATAAAGTAGTAGGAATCGTATCAAGGTTTTCGTACATATAAAGGTTTTCGTACCCTCGTACGCCCAACGTACCGAGGCGGTTCAGCACCCCTATAAAAGGGATGCGAGGCTTTCCGGAAATTTTGCTCATTTCTCTCCTTTCTCTCACGATCTTGCCTCGATTTCCGTGCATGTTCAAACCCGAAGCTCTGGTCTTTTTGCTCAAGTCCCGAGGGTTGATTTTACTCCCGAGATTCCCGAGAAAAATCCATTTCCCGAGACGAAACTCTGCCCGGTTTTCCATCTCGCTTTCTTCAATCAATCAAGTGAGTTCTTACCCCTTTAATCAACCTTTGAAATGATTTTAAATGTTTTAAATACTTATGGGGGGATACAAGTTAAATACTTATAGTTATTGATTTCATCACATGTGATTTCATTAATCACATGTGATTAATAACTAGGGAAACCAGTGATTTCATCACTGTTCAAACTGTCTATCAAACTGTTTTACTTCAAAATGTTTTACAAACCCATTTACTTTTCAAATTTATATTACAACTGTGATTTAAACAAATGGTCCTTATACTTAAACTGTTTTAATCAAACCTATGCATTCAAATTGTTTTACAGATCGACATCAAGTCGATCTTTCTTTAAAATAATACTTATGTTTCTAATGTCTTATAAAGACTTATTTATGCTTTTATATTATAAATTGCGTGCCCATATTTGTATAGATGTATAAATAATGTTTAAAGGGCTTAGGAAGGCCATCCACCCTATTTCCTTTTTCTCGATTTGGATGTGGTCTGGTGGGATTTCGGGTGACCATCCGAAGGTCGTTTCAATATTAATTAAATATCAAATATACATATATAGACATAAAAGTACTTCCCTATTCATAAGTACTAGACACATCATTAGTGAGTTACCATCGGGGTAACACAGGATCATACTATTACAACTGTTAGATCAATGAGTCAGTTCATTCATGAGTCTATACATTACTATACTATGAGAATATATACAACTATACTAGAACGAGAAACATTACCCTTACATTAATACGTTGCAAATTGTGATCCACTGTATTGGAGCATGCCTTAAATGTCATGGCCCGAGTTGCAGCCAGAATTCTCTTGGAGGGAGAGCGTCGAGTTTGCGTATAGATCAATACTGGATTGACTATCCTACACCTTGCTGCTAGCTACAGCCGTACCTGCAGGTCTGCGGGTGCCAAACGTCATTCCGTTATTACGACCGTTCTTTATGTCGTTGTTACCAGTCGATAGTATGGTGCAATTATCACATTATACCTTAATATAAATCCGGTTTAAGGTAGTTAGTACAGCAGTAGTTACTATAAAACTAAACTACAGTACTACAATGATTTACCCATTACATTTTTAGTGATAACCTCACTTAAACTTTAATGTACAAACTATATTTTGTTAAAAGATAGTTACACTTGGGAAATTACACATTTTTACATCAAACGAGCATACAAAACAGTTAAAGCCTTGGTAGAAGGCTACTTTATTAGAAAATATGGGTTTTTCTGAGAGATTCAAACTTTTACAAACACTTACATACATTTCACGAACTTATACTTAAGACAGGTTCAAACGTTTTGATAACAGACGCCGACATTAAAATACTTATGAACTCACCAGCTTAATGCTGATAAACTCTTTCAAAATAACTTGTATTCTCAGGTCATCAGTAGACAGGTACCGATGCCAGCTTTTGAGATGATGGAGCGCACTCAAGACTCATCATATTATTATTTTGATTTACGTTATATTTTTGGTGTCTAAAACTGTACAGAACACGCTTGTATTAAAATTATATATTTAATGCAATGGATGATGTTGTTTGCTTATTTACATTTACTGTGTTGTGATTACTTTACATGATGTCCTCCGCCCCAGAACGTTTCTGCCGTTCTTGGTTTTGGGGGTGTGACAGATTTGTATCAGAGCATAGTTTATAGTGAATCAAGTATATCAACCCGTAAAAGATATACTAAACTATAAACACATTTGGGATTAAACTCTGACTAAGAGTTTATACTTTAAATATTAAAATATTTAATTAAGTATACTAGTCTGCAGTCATACTAAAATCAGTGTCACAATGACAAGAACAAAAGTATTACGATTGTTAAATATCACAAGTGAGCTCGGGGATGTATGGTCAGTCCTGGGAATGGCATAGCCTGATCAACTATGCTGGTCCTAGGAGTGATTAGCATATGCCCTAGAATGGTTGTGATAGGTTAACAAGTCTAAAAACTTACCAACAATACTACAAGAAGATCAGTAGAACTTAAGCTAAAAATACTATAGGTGTATTTTGTACTACTAGTTACACGTATACTACATTCTTAGACCTCCCTTCTCGCGTAGATCAAATGGCTAGATTTCCATCACGGCGACCCGTACTTTCCAAATGAAGACAATACCGGGTGGATTGATGAAGAGCCCGAGGTTGAGCATCAAATCCCTTTGGATGATCACCTCGCAGAAGGCTTTTCTAATGGATCCGACTCTGAGCCTGAAGTCAACAACCTACCGCTCGTAGGTCAAGCCCCGAACAACAACCCTCGACCAGCTCTTCCAAGTCCTACTCCCTTGTGGGCAGACAACTGGAATCGCTGGAGTGATGAACAGGGTCAACCCTTACCATACTTAGGGGACCGAAGCTTTTACAACGTCAGCGATGGTGGCTCTACTGACCGAGCTCTGCCTGTCATTATCCGCAGAATAGCTCGTAATGTCGAGCAAGGTTGAGCAGCCGTCGACCGGGTCATAGAGATTGATGTCGACTCAGGTGTCAACACAGTCCGCATCCGCCGTCTTGAAGAAGACATGGAACAGACCCGGAGGACAAATAAAACCCTGCAGTAGCAGTTGGCTGCCTCACGAGCTGAAATCTTGGAACTTCGAGCTCGTCAGAGGACTCAGGATCGACACCTTCAAGAGGTGTTTCGTCAAGTGTCCGACCGCAGTACTCGCCCGGGATTTTCCCATCGCCTATGGTCGATGTCTAGTACATCTCTGTCTTTTGATTAAAGAATAGCCTTTAACATCTGTGCTCTAAGTAGCACTTGTCTGTAAAATATTTTTAACTTTCCGTACTTAAATTTGAAATCTAAGAACTGTCAAGCTTTTCTATATGGTATGATGTAAGACCTACTGTTAGGTCGATTTTCCCTGAACTTATTACATCAGTAATACCAGTATTTTTGAGATCTATCTATCTGCGGGAAAAATTTATACACTTGTGCTTTCCTACTAATATTTCTTATTGTGGTTTCAAGCACTCTTTCAACTGTTGGACTATGGTTAGTTAGTCCATGTGTCACTCTCACGTTGCTTACAAATTGATTCTTACCGTTTTCTTATCTTTATAAACTTATAGCTGAAAGATGCCTCCTCGCAAATCTCCCAGGAATAATCCTGCACCACCACCTCCTCCGCCTCCGGTCATCGATACTGTAGCCCTGAATGCTGCCGTAGCTGCAGCAGTGGCAACTGCCATGGCTCAGTATCACTCTTCTGATGCCAGCAGAGGTGGAACCCCTGTGGAATCAACCCCGGTTGAAACCCCTGTGCGCTCGAGAGAGTGCTCATACAAAGATTTCACAAATTGCAAACTGAAGCCTTTTTATGGCACCGGCGGAGTCATTGCCCTCTCGCAATGGCTCGAGAAGACTGAATCAGTCTTCGAAATCTGTTCATGCCCTGCGGCGAGTAAAGTCAAGTACGCCGCATGCACCTTTGAAGGAAAGGCCCTGACATGGTGGAACGGCCATGTTAAGGCACTAACTCTCGTTGTAGCCAACGACATAGGCTGGGAAACAATGAAAGACCTCATGTCTGAGGAATACTGCCCGAGGGGCGGAATCCAGAAACTGGAGCAGGAACTTTGGAACCTGACGATGAAGGGCACCAACGTGGTCGCTTATACTGCCCGATTCAGCGAGCTGGTGGCCCTCTGCCCCAATATGGTTCCCACCGAGGGGAAGAATATCGAGAGGTACATATGGGGGCTGGTGCCTCCGTATCAGGGGAATGTTCTAGCATCAAACCCTGCTACCTTCGACAGTGCCAAACGATTGGCACAACGACTCATTGACCATGGAGTCAAAACCCATGCAATCACAACCACCCTAGCCATCCCGGAATCCTCCAAACCCGCTGATACTAAGCGGAAATTCTGGGATGAAAAGAAGAAGCAGCAGGCTGCTAAAAAGCAGCAAATGGTGGCAATTCATGCCGCAATAACCCCTACTGCTGCTACTACTGCTCCGGTGAGTCAGTATGCTGGAAGTTCGCCCAAGTGCAACAAATGCAACTACCACCACAACGGCCCCTGCCGTGAAATGCAGTGTTCTAACTGCAACAGGAAAGGACACACCGTCCGTTTCTGTAAGTTCCCGGCACAACCTATCAACCAAGTCCCTGGCTCTGGCGCGAGCCCAACCTGCTATGGATGTGGCGAAGCAGGCCACTTTAAGAGGGACTGCCCCAAAGCGAGGAATGCTGGAGGAGCAGGGAGGGTACTAGCTATAGGCCACGGGGAAGCAGTTGCTGACCCGATAGTGGTGACTAGTACGTTCCTCCTCGATAACTCCTATGCATGCATTCTGTTTGATAGTGGAGCGGAGTGAAGCTTCGTAAACCATAAATTTGCTCGCATGCTTAATCAACCACCGCACGCACTCAAAGAACTATTCACGGTAGAAATGGCTAATGGAAAAACTGAAAGTACGAGTAGCATATACTTAGGTTGTACCCTAACTCTAGATAACCATTCATTTCTAATCGACCTCATGCCAGTCTCAATAAAAAGTTTCGACGTTATCATTGGCATTGATTGGTTAAGCCTTCATCGTGCCGACATCATGTGCTTCGAGAAAGCAGTCCGTCTAAACCTTCCGTCTAACGAAAATCTTATAGTCTACGGCGACAAAGCCGGTGCAAGTCTTCGCATCATATCAAGTATTCAAGCACAGAAATACCTGCGTAAGGAATACCATGCATTCCTTGCTCACGTCGTCGACACGAGCCTCGAAACGAAAGAACTAAAGAACATCCCTGTAGTGAGTGACTTCCCCGACATTTTCCCAGAAGAACTACCCGGGCTACCTCCGCAACGACAGGTCGAGTTCAGAATCGACTTAGTCCCAGGAGCTACCCCAGTAGCCAAGTCGCCCTACCGCTTAGCACCAACTGAGATGCAAGAACTCTCTGGTCAACTTAACGAACTGCTCAGCAAGGGCTTTATAAGACCGAGTTTCTCACCTTGGGGAGCACCGGTCTTGTTCGTTAAGAAGAAAGACGGATCATTTCGTATGTGTATTGACTACAGAGAACTCAACAAACTGACGGTCAAGAATCGTTACCCTCTGCCTCGCATAGATGATCTATTCGACCAACTGCAAGGGGCAAATTATTTTTCTAAGATTGATCTGAGATCCGGATATCACCAGTTGCGAGTGCTAGAGGAGGATGTGCCGAAGACAGCCTTCCAAACTCGTTACGGACATTACGAGTTCGTGGTGATGCCATTCGGATTGACCAATGCGCCCGCAGTCTTCATGGATCTGATGAATAGAGTATGCCGACCTTACTTGGATCAGTTCGTCATCGTTTTCATTGACGACATCCTAATCTACTCCCGAAGTAAGAAAGAGCATGGCGATCATCTGCGACAAATTCTAGAGACTTTACGAAAAGAGAAGCTTTATGCGAAGTTCTCAAAATGTGAATTTTGGATCCGGAGAGTTGAATTCTTAGGACACGTAGTAAGCGAAGAGAGAATCCACGTGGACCCATCCAAAATTAAAGCCATTAAGAACTGGACAGCACCGAAGACGCCTACAGAAATTCGTCAATTTCTAGGTCTAGCTGGCTACTACCGCAGATTCATTCAGAACTTCTCTCCAATAGCAAAACCTCTTACAACCCTAACCTAGAAAGGCGTGGCCTTTGACTGGGAAGAGAAACAAGAAAGAGCGTTCCAAACGCTCAAACGAGCCTTGTGCACCGCGCCAATACTATCCCTTCCCGAAGGAATAGAAGACTTCGTAGTCTATTGCGATGCATCGAATCAAGGGCTCGGATGTGTCCTGATGCAGCGAGGTAGGGTCATCACCTATGCCTCGAGACAGTTGAAGACACACGAGGTTAACTACACGACCCACGATCTTGAACTAGGAGCAGTAGTGTTTGCTCTGGAGATCTGGAGGCACTACTTGTATGGAACGAAGAGCACTATCTTTACCGATCACAAGAGTTTACAACACATTTTCGATCAAAAGGAGTTCAACATGAGACAACGACGGTGGGTCGAGCTACTCAATGATTACGAATGCGACATTCGTTATCATCCGGGTAAAGCCAACGTAGTAGCAGACGCCCTAAGTCGGAAGGAATATTCTGGTCGCAAAGTCAAGTCATTATCGATTACCATCCATTCACACCTGTCTAAGCAAATTTAGGCGGCTCAACTTGAGGCCATGAAACCTGAAAATGTGTCAAGTGAATCCCTTAGAGGAATGGACAAGAATTTAGAAGCCAAGGGTGACGGAGCTTTATATTTCATGAACCAGATCTGGACACCGAAACACGGTGGTTTCCGAGACTTGGTCATGACCGAGGCGCACAACACTCGGTATTCCGTCCACCCAGGTTCAGATAAGATGTATCTGGATCTTAAAAAGCTATACTGGTGGCCTAATATGAAAGCAGAGATTGCTACCATCGTAAGTAAATGCCTTACTTGCGCAAAGGTTAAGGTCGAGTACCAGAAGCCCTCTGGTTTATTACAACAACCAGAGATCCCGAAATGGAAGTGGGAGCGGATCACTATGGATTTCATAACCAAGTTACCCAAGACAACGGGTGGACTTGACACCATATGGGTCATCGTTGATAGATTGACCAAGTCTGCACACTTCCTGCCTATCAAAGAAACCGACAAGATGGAGAAACTTACGCGAACATACATTAGGGAAATCGTACGGCTGCATGGTGTACCTATGTCTATTATCTCCAATAGAGATAGTAGGTTCACCTCAAGATTTTGGCAATCACTACAACATTCCCTAGGAACGAGGCTGGACATGAGCACAGCCTACCATCCTCAGACCGATGGACAGAGTGAGAGGACCATCCAAACACTGGAAGATATGTTGCGAGCCTGCGTGATTGACTTTGGGAAGGCATGGGATGCTCATTTACCCCTTGTCGAGTTTTCCTATAATAACAGTTATCACACGAGCATCAAGGCTGCTCCATTTGAAGCTCTCTACGGCCGAAAGTGCAGATCCCCTCAGTGCTGGGCTGAGGTGGGTGATACCCAATCAGCCAGGGGGGAAAGCTTCCGGTAGTACTCTCACCGGTCCGGAGATCATTCGGGAAACGACAGAGAAAATCGTTCAGATCCGTGAACGATTGAAAGCCTCTAGAGACCGACAGAAGAGCTACGCTGATAAACGAAGGAAACCCTTGGAATTTCAGGTGGGAGACCGAGTCCTCCTCAAAGTCTCACCCTGGAAGGGTTTGATACGCTTCGGCAAGCGTGGGAAACTAAATCCGAGGTATATAGGGCCTTTTGTGATTCTTGCAAGAGTCGGCCCCGTAGCTTACAAACTCGACCTACCAGACGCACTTCGTAACGTACATTCTACATTCCACGTATCGAACATGAAAAAGTGTCTATCCGACGAGAATCTTGTAATCCCACTCGACGAGATCGAGATCAACGAGAGCCTCAACTTCGTGGAAGAACCTGTAGAGATCATGGACCGTGAGGTCAAGCGGACAAAGCAAAGCCGTATCCCTATCATGAAGGTTCGCTGGAATGCTAAGCGAGGACCGGAATTCACTTGGGAACGTGAGGATCAGATGAAACTGAAATACCCTCACCTTTTTTCTTAGTTACTTGTAATTTCTTACTTGCTTAAATTCTAATTTCGGGACGAAATTCCTTCTAACGGGGGGATGATGTGACAACCCGATATTTCGAGACAATGTAATATAAAACCAATCAAATCTAGATCAAAATATAACTTTCCAAAAATCTTATTTGGGTTAAATAAAGTAGTAGGAATCGTATCAAGGTTTTCGTACATATAAAGGTTTTCGTACCCTCGTACGCCCAGCGTATCGAGGCGGTTCAGCACCCCTATAAAAGGGATGCGAGGCTTTCCGGAAATTTTGCTCATTTCTCTCCTTTCTCTCACGATCTTGCCTCGATTTTCGTGCCTGTTCAAACCCGAAGCTCTGGTCTTTTTTCTCAAGTCCCGAGGGTCGATTTTACTCCCGAGATTCCCGAGAATCCCGAGAAAAATCCATTTCCCGAGACGAAACTCTGCCCGGTTTTCCATCTCGCTTTCTTCAATCAATCAAGTGAGTTCTTACCCCTTTAATCAACCTTTGAAATGATTTTAAATGTTTTAAATACTTATGGGGGGATACAAGTTAAATACTTATAGTTATTGATTTCATCACATGTGATTTCATTAATCACATGTGATTAATAACTAGGGAAACCAGTGATTTCATCATTGTTCAAACTGTCTATCAAACTGTTTTACTTCAAAATGTTTTACAAACCCATTTACTTTTCAAATTTATATTACAACTGTGATTTAAACAAATGTTCCTTATACTTAAACTGTTTTAATCAAACCTATGCATTCAAATTGTTTTACAGATCGACATCAAGTCGATCTTTCTTTAAAATAATACTTATGTTTCTAATGTCTTATAAAGACTTATTTATGCTTTTATATTATAAATTGCATGCCCATATTTGTATAGATGTATAAATAATGTTTAAAGGGCTTAGGAAGGCCATCCACCCTATTTCCTTTTTCTCGATTTGGATGTGGTCTGGTGGGATTTCGGGTGACCATCCGAAGGTCGTTTCAATATTAATTAAATATCAAATATACATATATAGACATAAAAGTACTTCCCTATTCATAAGTACTAGACACATCATTAGTGAGTTACCATCAGGGTAACACAGGATCATACTATTACAACTGTTAGATCAATGAGTCAGTTCATTCATGAGTCTATACATTACTATACTATGAGAATATATACAACTATACTAGAACGAGAAACATTACCCTTACATTAATACGTTGCAAATTGTGATCCACTGTATTGGAGCATGCCTTAAATGTCATGGCCCGAGTTGTAGCCAGAATTCTCTTGGAGGGAGAGCGTCGAGTTTGCGTATAGATCAATACTGGATTGACTATCCTACACCTTGCTGCTAGCTACAGCCGTACCTGCAGGTCTGCGGGTGCCAAACGTCATTCCGTTATTACGACCGTTCTTTATGTCGTTGTTACCAGTCGATAGTATGGTGCAATTATCACATTATACCTTAATATAAATCCGGTTTAAGGTAGTTAGTACAGCAGTAGTTACTATAAAACTAAACTACAGTACTACAATGATTTACCCATTACATTTTTAGTGATAACCTCACTTAAACTTTAATGTACAAACTATATTTTGTTAAAAGATAGTTACACTTGGGAAATTACACATTTTTACATCAAACGAGCATACAAAACAGTTAAAGCCTTGGTAGAAGGCTACTTTATTAGAAAATATGGGTTTTTCTGAGAGATTCAAACTTTTACAAACACTTACATACATTTCACGAACTTATACTTAAGACAGGTTCAAACGTTTTGATAACAGACGCCGACATTAAAATACTTATGAACTCACCAGCTTAATGCTGATAAACTCTTTCAAAATAACTTGTATTCTCAGGTCATCAGTAGACAGGTACCGATGCCAGCTTTTGAGATGATGGAGCGCACTCAAGACTCATCATATTATTATTTTGATTTACGTTATATTTTTGGTGTCTAAAACTGTACAGAACACGCTTGTATTAAAATTATATATTTAATGCAATGGATGATGTTGTTTGCTTATTTACATTTACTGTGTTGTGATTACTTTACGTGATGTCCTCTGCCCCAGAACGTTTCTGCCGTTCTTGGTTTTGGGGGTGTGACATGGAGTGTTGGAGTCATTGGACCTTAGGGACGATGACGTGTGCGAGTCTTGTTTACTTGGAAAGATGACCAAGTCACCCTTCACTGGCACTTGTGAGAGGGGTGAGGGTCTATTGGATCTCATACACACCGATGTGTCTAGGCCCTTTAGATCAACCACAAGGGATGCGAGTCGCTTCTATGTGACTTTTACCGACGATTATAGCAAATACGGATGTATCTACTTAATAAAGCACAAGTCGGAAACCTTTGAAAAGTTCAAAGAGTTTAAACAAGAAATGGAGAATCAGTTGGGCAGGAAAATCAAGATGCTTCAATCCGATCGAGAGGAGAGTACCTAAGTCTTGAATTCCACGACTATCTTAAGGAATGCAGAATCTTAAGGCATAATTTGTGACAACCCAAAATTTCTAGCTTACATTCTTCTTTTATATCAAAGTTAGCTTCGTTTTGCTATTTTATAATGAAGTTTTGGGTCTAAAAGAATGCTTAAAGCTTAGTATAATTGAAATACGTGTCGGAGGATGGGTTAGTTTGGTTGTAGCATTGGAAAAACGAGCCAAACACACCAAAACTGGTGTGTGCAGACGCACACGAGTGTGTGCGGCCAGCCAGCCGCACATAGGCCAACCACACACACCTCCAACCGCCACACACCCTCCTATATGTACTATCCTTGGTCATTTTGATCATTTCTTACACTTCTACAAAGCTAGGACTCGAAAATCCTCTCAAGTATCATCCGGAAAGGTAACATCTTTCACCAAGAACACCAAGAACATCATGTTTTCTGGCAGCACACGCTTCTGGCCGCACACATGGCCGCACACATGTACTGGCAGCACACATGGCCGCACACACACATATAGTGTGTATTTTGGCCATACACTCTCTTGTATAGCCTTTTAACCCTTCGTACAATCATTTATGGTTGTAACACTTCAAAAGAAGTGTTTACTAGTCCCTAATGTGGTCCCAATTCATTAAATTAGTTGTTCATAACACTAATTATATTCATATATGTGACAATATATGCTAAATAGGATTCGTGTGTGTACTCAAGTCACCACTTGATACTTAGCAACAGATCCAACATTGTCATCGGAACCACTCACATCAGGTGAGTTCATACCCCTAAATTAACCTTTGAAATGATTTTAAATGCTTTAATGGGGGGATACAAGTTGAAAAATTATAGTTATTATATCAATCACATGTGATTAATGACTACCAAGCAAATGGTTTACTTACTTTCCAAACTAATTATCAAACTATTTTACCTCAAATTGTCTTACAAACTCCTTCAATGGTCAAATACTTTTACTTAAACTCTTTTAAACTTATATTCTGTGTATCTGTATCAATATAGTTATATAAGTAGGATTGAAAGGACTTAGGACTGCTAATCTACACTGCTTCCTGTTCTTGTTTGATGTGGTCTTAGGGTATCAAGGTTAGTTGTCCGAAGGTCGTTTGAATCCTAGTTATATATTATGTATATGTATATAGATATAAAAGGTTATTTCTTTCATCCAAATCCATGCCCTTGGGTACCAAGGGTATACAGACATGTTCATACTTTACTAGTAAGCTACCATAGGGGTAGTTTAGGAAGATACTATTACTAGAACAATGAAACATACAAAGAGTCAGTTCATCCATGAGTCAGTACATACTATGATGAGAATCAAACGTGAAACAGAGTGAGGAGAAACAAAGAATAGACACTATGACGAGAAACAAACATACAGGCTAGACAGAAAAAGAACGCACAATACAGCTAGCACACACATACATCACATATACATTAAAACAGTTATGTGAGCCATTAAACAGGGCATGGCACTACCTGCCATGACTGTTTTAGTATCAGAATCTCCTGCTTTGGGGAGCGTATGAGTTTGAGTATAGATCTATACTGGATTGACTATCCTACACCTTGTTGTTCGCTACAGTGGGACTTGCAAGTCTACGGGTGCCAAACGTCATTTTTATGACATCTTACATTGTCTTTTTACTATTGAGTCGGTAGCAAGATACAGGCCGGTCACATGTTACCTTAAAATTTACAATTGCTTAAGGTATTTAGTACAATAGTAGTTACCTAGTACAACACTACATTACTACAATATTTCCCCATTGTATTCACTTTGTGATCATGCACACGATGCACGGTGATGCAAAAACTATATTTTTGGTTAATGATAGTCGGAGTTGGGAAAATACACACTCTTACATGAGACACGCACACAGATACTAGATGCCTTGGTAGAAGGCTACTTTTAGTAGAAAACATAGGGTTTTCTAGGAGAGTCCAAACAAATACAAACACTACAAAACGTAACAGAACTTATACATTACAAAACATCTTACAAATGATTTCATACAAACGCAGACACTAATATACTTATGATCTCACCAGCTTTAAAGCCGATACTTGCTTTCAAAATAACTTGTATTCTCAGGTCACCAGTAGACAGGTACAGGTGCCGGATTTTGAGAAGGAGCGTTTTCAAGAATCCTCTATTATTTTGATGTATATAATTTTGGTGTCTATATAACTTGACAGAACACACTTGTATGAAATATTATACTATTAATGCAATGGATAATGTTGTTGCTTGTTTACTACTTTACATTGTTGTGATACTGTACATGACGTCCTCCACCCCAGAACGTTTCCGCCGTTAATTCATCGGTTTTGGGGGTGTGACAAATTGGTATCAGAGCATTGTTTATAGTGAATCGAGTGTATCAACCCATAAAAGATATACGAACTATAAACACAAGCGGGATTAAAATACTCTAATAAAGAGTTTATACTTTTAAATAATAAAATATTTTATTAAGTATACGTGCTTGCATTCATACTAAAATCAGTGTCACTAGGACAGCACAAAATTATTACAATTATTGGACTGCACAAGTAGACTTAGAGACATATGGTCAACCCTGGGAAGATGTAGCCTGATCAACTACATTATCCGAGGAGTGATTAGCAAGTGCCTAAGTATGGTTGTGAAGTTGCAACAAGTCTAAAAACTTACCAACACTACTACAACGAGAACAGTAGAACAGAACACTAAACTTCAAATACTATAGGAGTATTTTGTGTTACAATAATCACTTATCTGAGAATTAAAGATCTTTATTTGTATGTCAATAGTTGCTTAGTGGATACATTACGGGTATATTTGCCGAGGATGTCGTAGCCTAAGAATCTGTAAATCTTTGCTTTACTTCCTGTTCTTGTTTGATTGTGGGCTTAAAGTTAGAATTCACTTATTCGAAGGGCTATCCTGTCATGAGTATATATAGCTGGTATGCACTAAACAAGTATTGGAGTAACTGATAAAGATCATCTAATAATTATCGAGTTAGTTTGTCTATTACTTATTTCCTTATCCCTATTCTCGCATAGATTAAACGGCCGGATTCCATATCCCCGGAGACCCGTACTTCCCCAACCACGGCAATGCAGGATGGCTAGAGGAGGAACCGGAAGATGATCACCCAATTCCTTTGGATGATCATGAAGCTGAAGGCTTTTCTGATGACTCTGACTCAGAGCCTGAAGTCAACAACCTACCTCAAGTAGGTCAGGCTCCGAATAACAACCCCCGACCCGCATTTCAAGGACCCACACCCCTGTGGGCAACAAACTTGAATACCTGGAGCCATGAACAAGGTCAACCCATTCCCTACAATGGAGACAGAAATTTCTACAACCGTAGTGATGGAGCTTCTGCTGACAGAGTCCTACCCATTATGGTTAGTAGGATGTCTCAGAACACGATATTGGGTCAATCATCTGTCAACCGAATCCTGGAGATTGATGCCAACACAGGTGTTAACACTGTCCACATTCGCCAACTAGAGTCTGCTCAGGAAAGGGATCAGGTCAGCAATGCAATGCTTCAAAGGGAGCTTGTTGAAACCCGAGCAGAAGTCAAGGAACTTCGTACTCAGCAGGCAAGATCGGATAGGCGTATAAGGGACATCGAGCGTCTTCTGTCGGATTCGAGGACTCACTCTAATAGTTCTCGTCGCAGATAGAGTCTTATTAACTTTCCTTTTGGATATAACCTAGTTATGTAAAAACTTTAGGCTAATTTCCTATCCTTATAAATCTTAGACCCGATAGGTCATGATTAGGTCGTAGTCTGTCAAAATTTTCCTTTATGGTTGATGTAAGGCCTCTTTATGTTGGCCGTTTTTCCCAAACTTGTTACATCTACAATTCCAGTAATGTTGACAGATACCTAATCTTATGGAAATTATTATCCAAATTTCATCATCTATTAGTTCTAGACCTACATTAAATCGTATTGTTGGGCTATGTAGAGTTAGTCCACGGGTCATGTTCATAAATTCTTCCATTAAATTCTTATCAATGTTTGCATCTTCATAAACTTATAGATCAAAGATGCCGCCTCGCATAATTCCAAGTAGAAACCCTAATAACGAAACCCCACCTCCTCAACCACTTACTCCTCAGTTCGACACGACAGCCTTGAATGCTGCTGTAGCTGCAGCTGTGGCTACGGCCATGGCTCAATACCATTCATCAGGTTCCACTGGAGGAGGAACCCATGTTCATTCTGTTCAAGTTGAAGCCCCAGTGCGCTCGAGAGAGTGCTCCTATAAGGACTTCACGAACTGCAAACCATTGTCCTTCAATGGGACGGGCGGAGTCATTGCCCTCTCGCAATGGTTCGAGAAAACCGAATCGGTTTTCGAAATCTACTCTTGTTCTGAGGATAGCAAGGTGAAGTACACTGCTTGCACCTTCGAAACTAAAGCCCTAACATGGTGGAATAGCCATGTTAAGTCACTATATCTAATAGTGGCAAATGATATGGGCTGGGGATCTTTAAAAGACCTCATGATAAAGGAGTACTGCCCGAGAGGCGAGATCCAAAAGCTGGAGGAAGAACTATGGGGCCTAACCATGAAGGGCTCCAACGTAGTCGCCTACACCGCCAGGTTCTGTGAACTGGTGGCCCTCTGTCCCAACATGACTCCTTCAGAGGGAAAGAAGATCGAGAGATACATATGGGGACTGGTGCCCCCATACCAGGGAAATGTATTAGCTTCACATCCAGCTACATTTGATAGTGCCAAGCGATTGGAACAGCGGCTAATTGACCATGAGGCTCGTACCCCGGCTGCAACAACAACAACTACCCTGGCCATCTCAGAGCCTGCAAGAACCGCTGAGTCCAAGCGGAAATTCTGGGATGACAAGAAAAAGAATAAGGCTGCCAAGAAAAGGCAAGTCGTGGCAGTACATGCGGCGACAGCACCTGCCACTGTTGCTACTCCATTAAAGCAGTATTATGGAAGCCTACCGCTCTACAACAAATGTAACTACCACCATGTGGGAGCCTGTCGGGAAATGCAGTGTGTAAACTGCAACAGGAAGGGGCACACTGCCCGTTTCTGCAAAGCTCCGTCAAGGCCAATCACCCAAGTCCCCGGCGCTGGAGTGGGCCAAACTTGCTACGGATGTGGCGAGGTGGGCCATATCAAAAGAAACTGCCCGAAGGCAGGGTTTGTCGGTAGATCGGCAAGAGTTCTGGCCATAGGTCATGAGGAAGCGGTTGCCGACCCCACAGTGGTCACTGGTACGTTCCTCCTCGATAACTCTTATGCATGCATTCTATTTGATAGTGGAGCGGAGAGGAGCTTCGTGAACCAAAAATTTGCTCATTTACTTAGGCAAAAATCACGAGCACTTATTGAACCATTCACTATAGAAATGGCTAATGGAAAGACAGAAAGCACTAGCAGCATATTCATAGGGTGTACCCTAACTTTAGATAGCCATTCATTTTTGATCGATCTCATGCCGGTCTCAATTAAAAGTTTCGACGTCATTATCGACATGGATTGGTTGAGTCGTCATCGTGCCGATATCATGTGTTACGTAAAGGCTGTTCACTTCAATCTTCTGTCTGGCGAAACCTTAGTAATTTATGGAGACAAACCCGCCACGAACCTTCGTATCATCTCGAGCATCCAAGCTTAGAAATTCTTGCGAAAGGAATGTCGTGCATTCCTCGCTCATGTGGTCGATGTGAGCCAAGAAATGAAGGACATTCTATACATTCCAGTAGTACGCGACTTTCCCGACATTTTTCCCAAAGAACTTCCAGGATTATATCCGCAACGTCAAGTCGAGTTCCGAATTGACTTAGTCCCAGGGGCTACCCCAGTAGCCAAATCGCCCTATCGTCTAGCACCTGCAGAGATGCAAGAGCTGTCCGGTCAACTTAACGAACTGCTCAGCAAGGGCTTTATAAGACCAAGCTTCTCACCATGGGGAGCTCCAGTCTTGTTCGTCAAGAAGAAAGATGGATCGTTTCGTATGTGCATCGACTATCGGAAGCTCAACAAGCTAACCGTTAAGAATCGTTATCCTTTGCCAAGGATAGACGATTTATTCGATCAACTTCAAGGGGCGAACTTCTTTTCAAAAATCGACTTAAGATCCGGATATCACCAATTACGAGTGGTAGGGGAGGATGTTCCGAAGATAGCCTTCCGAACTCGTTATGGGCACTACGAATTCGTAGTGATGCCGTTCGGATTAACAAACGCGCCCGCAGTATTCATGGACTTAATGAATAGGGTGTGTCGTTAGTACTTAGATCAGTTCGTCATCGTCTTCATCAATGACATACTTATCTACTCTCGTAGTAAGGAGGAGCATAGTCGACATTTGCGACAAGTCCTCAAAACATTACGTATGGAGAAGCTCTACGCGAAGTTCTCGAAATGCGAATTTTGGATTCGACGAGTCGAATTCTTAGGGCACGTAGTTAGCGAAGAGGGAATACACGTGGACCCTTCCAAAATTAAAGCCATTGATAGCTAGTCAGCACCGAAGACGCCTACAGAAATTCGTCAATTTCTAGGCCTAGCTGGCTACTATCGCAGGTTTATTCAGAACTTCTCCTGCATAGCTAAACCTCTTACAACACTGACCCAGAAGGGCGTGGCCTTTGACTGGGAAGAGAAACAGGAAAGAGCGTTTCAAACGCTCAAACGAGCCTTATGCACCAGGCCAATACTATCCCTTCCCGAGGGAATAGAAGACTTTGTGGTCTATTGCGATGCATCGAATCAAGGACTCGGATGTATTCTGATGCAGCGAGGTAAGGTCATCGCCTATGCCTCGAGACAGCTGAAGACACATGAGGTCAACTATACGACCCATGAACTTGAACTAGGAGCAGTTGTGTTTGCTCTGAAAATCTTGAGACACTACCTGTACGGTACGAAGAGCACTATCTTTACAGACCACAAGAGCTTACAACACATCTTCGACCAGAAGGAGCTCAACATGAGACAACGACGGTGGGTCAAGCTACTCAGTGACTACGAATGCGAAATTCGTTATCATCCCGGCAAGGCCAATGTAGTAGCTGACGCCCTAAGTCGGAAGGAATATTCTGGTCATAGGGTCAAATCATTGACTATGACTATCCATTCACACTTATCCACACAAATACAGGCGTCCCAACTCGACGCTTTGAAGCCTGAAAACAGGGAGAGTGAATCCCTAAGAGGAATGGATAAGAACATGGAGGTTAAGGGTGGCGGAGCTTATTATTTCATGGACCGGATTTGGACCCCGAAACTAGGTGGTTTCAGAGACTTGGTCATGAACGAGGCACACAACACTCGTTATTCCGTCCACCCAGGTTCAGATAAGATGTATCTGGATCTTAAAAAGTTATACTGGTGGCCTAACAAGAAAGCAGAGATTTCTACCTTCGTAAGTAAATGCCTTACTTGCGCCAAGGTCAAGGTTGAATACCAGAAACCCTCAGGCCTCCTACAACAGCCGGAGATCCCAGAATGGAAGTGGGAGCGGATCACTATGGATTTCATTACCAAGTTTCCCAAGACAACGGGTGGACTTGATACCATATGGGTCATCGTCGACAGATTGACCAAGTCTGCACACTTCCTGCCGATCAAAGAAACAGACAAGATGGAGAAACTTACAAGAACTTACATTAAGGAGATAGTACGACTGCACAGTGTTCCCATATCCATTATCTCGGATAGAGATGGTAGGTTCACTTCTAGGTTCTGGCAGTCGCTACAAAATTCCCTAGGAACTAGGCTGGACATGAGTACAGCCTACCATTCGCAGACAGACGGACAAAGTGAGAGGACTATTCCAACCTTGGAAGATATGTTGCGAGCCTGTGTGATCGAATTTGGGAAAGCATGGAATACTCATTTACCCCTTGTCGAATTTTCCTACAACAACAATTATCACACAAGCGTAAAGGCTACTCCATTCGAGGCCCTCTATGGCCGAAAGTGCAGATCCCCTCTGTGCTGGGCTGAGGTGGGTGATACGCAGTTAGCTAAAGGACGATTTCCTGAAAGCACTCTCACAGGTCCGGAGATCATACGGGAAACAATGGAGAAGATCATTCAGATCCATGAACGATTGAAAGCCTCCAGAGACCGACAGAAAAGCTACGCTGATAAACGTAGAAAACCGTTGGAATTCCAGGTGGGCGACCGTGTTCTATTGAAGGTCTCACCCTGGAAGGGCTTGATACGCTTTGGAAAACATGGAAAGATAAATCTAAGGTACATTGGGCCTTTCGAGATTCTTGCCAGAATCGGCCCCGTAGCTTACAAACTCAATCTACCGAACGAACTTAGTAACGTACATTCTACCTTCCACGTATCGAACTTGAAAAAGTGTTTGTCCGACGAGACTCTTGTAATCCCACTCGACGAGATCGAGATCAACGAGAGCCTCAACTTCGTGGAAGAACCAGTAGAGATCATGGATCGAGTGGTCAAGCAAACGAAACAAAGTCGTATCCCATTAGTAAAGGTTCGTTGGAATGCCAAGCGAGGACCTGAATTCACTTGGGAACGAGAGGATCAGATGAAACTGAAATACCCTCATCATTTTATTTAATTGCTTGTAATTACTTATTTGCTTAAATTCTAATTTCGGGACGAAATTCCTTCTAAGGAGGGGATGATGTGACAACCCGAAATTTCTAGCTTACATTCTTCTTTTATATCAAAGTTAGCTTCATTTTGCTATTTTATAATGAAGTTTTGGGTCTAAAAGAGTGCTTAAAGCTTAGTATAATTGAGATACGTGTCGGAGGATGGGTTAGTTTGGTTGTAGCATTGGAAAAACGAGCCAAACACACTAAAATTGGTGTGTGCGGCCAGCCAGCCGCACATAGGCCAACCACACACACCTCCAACCGCACACACCCTCCTATATGTACTATCCTTGGTCATTTTGATCATTTCTTACACTTCTACAAAGCTAGGACTCGAAAATCCTCTCAAGTATCATCCGGAAAGGTAAAATCTTTCACCAAGAACACCAAGAACATCAGGTTTTCTGGCAGCACACTTGGCCGCACACATGTGCTGGCAGCACACATGGCTGCACACACACATATAGTGTGTATTTTGGCCATACACTCTTTTGTATAGCCTTTTAACCGTTCGTACAATCATTTATGGTTGTAACACTTCAAAAGAAGTGTTTACTAGTCCCTAATGTGGTCCCAATTCGTTAAATTAGTTGTTCATAACACTAATTATATTTATATATGTGACAATATATGCTAAATAGGATTCACGTGTGTACTCAAGTCACCACTTGATACTTAGCAACAGATCCAACATTGTCATCGGAACCACTCACTACAGGTGAGTTCATACCCCTAAATTAACCTTTGAAATGATTTAAAATGCTTTTATGGGGGGATACAAGTTGAAAAATTATAGTTATTATATCAATCACATGTGATTAATGACTACCAAGCAAATGGTTTACTTACTTTCCAAACTAATAATCAAACGATTTTACCTCAAATTGTCTTACAAACTCCTTCAATGGTCAAATACTTTTACTTAAACTCTTTTAAACTTATATTCTGTGTATCTATATCAATATAGTTATATAAGTAGGATTGAAAGGACTTAGGACTGCTAGTCTACACTGCTTCCTGTTCTTGTTTGATGTGGTCTTAGGGTATCAAGGTTAGTTGTCCGAAGGTCGTTTGAATCCTAGTTATATATTATGTATATGTATATAGATATAAAAGGTTATTTCTTTCATCCAAATCCATGCCCTTGGGTAGCAAGGGTATACAGACATGTTCATACTTTACTAGTAAGCTACCATAGGGGTAGTTTAGGAAGATACTATTACTAGAACAATGAAACATACAAAGAGTCAGTTCATCCATGAGTCAGTACATACTATGATGAGAATCAAACGTGAAACAGAGTGAGGAGAAACAAACAATAGACACTATGACGAGAAATAAACATACAGGCTAGACAGAGAAAGAACGCACAATACAGCTAGCACACACATACATCACATATACATTAACACAGTTATGTGAGCCATTAAACAGGGCATGGCATTACCTGCCATGACTGTTTTTGTATCAGAATCTCCATCATTGGGGAGCATATGAGTTTGAGTATAGATCTATACTGGATTGACTATCCTACACCTTGTTGTTCGCTACAGTGGGACTTGCAAGTCTACGGGTGCTAAACGTCATTTTTACGACATCTTACATTGTCGTTTTACTATTGAGTTGGTAGCAAGATACAGGCCGATCACATGTTACCTTAAAAATTACAATTGCTTAAGGTATTTAGTACAATAGTAGTTACCTAGTACAACACTACAGTACTACAATATTTCCCCATTGTATTCACTTCGTGATCATGCACACGATGCACGGTGATGCAAAAACTATATTTTTGGTTAATGATAGTCGGAGTTGGGAAAATACACACTCTTACATGAGACACGCAAACAGATACTAGATGCCTTGGTAGAAGGCTACTTTTAGTAGAAAACATAGGGTTTTCTAGGAGAGTTCAAACAAATATAAACAATACAAAACGTAACAGAACTTATACATTACAAAACATCTTACAAATGATTTCATACAAACGCAGACACTAATATACTTATGATCTCACCTGCTTTAAAGTTCATACTCGCTTTCAAAATAACTTGTATTCTTAGGTCACCAGTAGACAGGTACAGGTGCCGGATTTTGAGAAGAAGGAGCGTTTTCAAGACTCCTCTATTATTTTGATGTATATAATTTTGGTGTCTATATAACTTGACAGAACACACTTGTATGAAATATTATACTATTAATGCAATGGATGATGTTGTTGCTTGTTTACTACTTTACATTGTTGTGATACTGTACATGACGTCCTCCACCCCAGAACGTTTCCGCCGTTCATCGGTTTTGGGGGTGTGACATAATCAAACCTTGTTGGACATGGTTCGTTCCATGATGAGTCATGCTTCACTACCTATATCATTTTGGGGGTACGCCTTATAGACTGCTGCCCATATCCTTAACTTAGTCCCTACGAAGAAGGTTGCCAAAATACCTCACGAAATGTGGACAGGGAAGGCTCCCTTGTTGGCACATATAAAGTTTTGGGGTTGCGAGGCTTTCGTAAGACGAGAGACTCACGACAAGCTCGAACCTCGTAGTGAGTGGTGTATTTTCATGGCTACCCGCAGAAATCCATTGGATATCTCTTCTATAGACCGAGTGACAATGTTGTCTTCATTGCGAGGAGAGGGGTTTTCCGAGAATGAGAACTCATAAGCCAAGGGGAAAGTGGGTAGCAAATCGATCTTTAAGAGATTCAAGAGTCGAGCTATGAAGGAGCCTCTAACGCTGGCACTCAACCCAAGGAGGAAACTCCGGTTGAACCGATTGACGAGTCATTACCTCTTAGACGTTCCGAAAGAGTTAGAGTTCAACCCCAGTTATATGGTTTTCATATTACTATAGAAGGGGACACGTATATTAGTGATAGTACACTAATAAATTTGGACGAACCTAACAACTATAAAGAAGCTATGGCAGGCCCGGAGTCTGCGAAATGGAATGAGCCGATAGACAGTGAGATTCAATCCATGTACAACAACCAAGTTTGGAATTTAGTCGACCATGTGCCCGGACGTAAGACGGTCGGGTGCAAGTAGATCTTCAAGAAGAAGACCGACATGTATGGGAATGTGCATACATATAAGGCGCGATTAGTTGCGAAGGGTTTCACTTAAACTCCCGGAGTTGACTATGATGAAACTTTCTCACCGGTTGCCAAGATAAAATCTATTAGGGTGATGTTGGCCATTGCTACATTTCATGATTATGAAATATGAGAAATGGATGTCGAAACCTCTTTCCTTAATGGAAAGTTGGCTGAGGATGTTTACATGGCTCAGCCAGAGGGTTTTGTCAATGCGAAGCATCCCAATAGAGTGTGAAAGATTGAGAAATCCATTTATGGACTTAAGCAAGCGTCTCGCAGATCGAGTCTTTGCTTCTACGAGAAAGTCAAAGAGTTTGGGTTTCTTCGAAGCGAGGATGAATCATGTGTATATGTCAAAGCCAGTGGGAGTATTGTTAGCTTCCTCATATTTTATGTCGATGACATACTACTCATAGGAAACGACATCCTGACACTGCGGGAGGTCAAGTCCTAGCTCGGGAAGTGCTTCGCTATGAAGGACCTCGGAGAGGCTTCCTATATTTTGGGAATAAGGATAGTGAGAGACAGAAGTAAGAGACTAATAGGACTTAGTCATAATACTTACTTGGACAAGGTACTAAAAAGTTTTAGTATGGAGAATTCAAAGATGGGAGAGTTACCGATCCAAAATAATGCCAAGTTGAGTAAGACTCAATACCCGAGTACCGTAGTCGAGACAGCAAAAATGAGCCGAGTACCATAAGCTTCCGCAGTTGGCTCGATTATGTATGCTATGACTTGTACTCGCCCTGATGTGGCCTTCACTTTGAGCATGGTCAGCAGATATCAAGGGAACCCTAGAAAAGCGTATTGGACCGTAGTTAAAAACATTCATAAGTACCTTCGGAGGACCAAGGAATGGTTTTTAGTCCTCGGAGGGAGTGATGACTTAAAGGTGCGAGGGTACAGTGACGCCAGTTTTCAGACCAACAGGGACAACTACCGTTCGCGGTCGGGCTGGGTCTTTACCCTTAATGGAGGAGCAGTGACTTGGAAAAGTTCCAAGTAAGAGACAATAGCTGATTCAACATGCGAATCGGAGTACATTGCAGCGAGCGAAGCGTCAAAGGAGGCGATATGGTTGAAGAACTTCATTTGAGACCTTGGAGTTGTGCCAGCCATAAAGGAGCCCATGGGAATTTTATGTGATAATGAAGGAGTGGTTGCCTTGACCAAGGAACCGAGGGATCACGACAGATCTCAACATATCGACAGAAAATATGATTTTATTCGACATCGGGTAGAAGAAGGACTCCTCGTAGTAAAGAGGGTATCGTCAGAGGATAATCCAGCAGATCCACTTACGAAGGGACTAAGCAGGGTTAAGCACTTGCAGCATGCTAGGAGCATCAGGCTGAAGGATGATATTAGTTTAGATTAGATAGTTTTAGAAACATGTAATAGATAAACTGTAATTAACATTTGATGATTAAATAAAAGAGTGCTATTATTTATTAGTAATGTTACTGTCTTATGTTAATTGTTTACCTATTGTTTCAATTTTGCATGTTTTGACTTCCGGAATAATAAGGATTATTCGAACCGTCCACAGTCGCTCATATGTTGGAAGTAGGTATGAATGAAGACTGTCATGAATAGGTGTGTAGATTGTCTAAAATGTATTAGACATAGCAAAAGTTTGCTACAGCGTTCATGAGTGCTTATGAGTTTGATTTGAGCATTGGAATAAACCCTCGCTTGCTGAAATCACTTCATGAAAGTTATCTCGAGTGATCGCAAGACGATAATATCATATGGTCTTAAAACCTAGATATATGGTTAATTGTTTGGTAATTGGTTATGCATTGATAATGCGAAAACGCATCAGTAACTTGATGTTATAAAACACATTGTTGTGTATCATTTGTTTAGTGAATAATAAATGCATATAAGTCGAAGTTTATTTGTTCCTTTTATTCTGAGAGGATAAAAGCGATATCAGGGCCCCTCGATGATTTGGTTTGACTTATGTGTCGGGCCTAGTCAGGACTGAATTGATGTGTTCAATTAAGTTCTATGTCAAACGAATCAGAGATCGAGAAACAAACTGCTGGACAATAAGTATGACTATGTTCCATCTAATTGTTTGCATGATATCTAGAACAGAGGATTATATGATCCCTTATCTAAAGGACAGTTTACTGATAAGATCAGAGTTCGACAACTTCTTTAAGAGCTACGAGTGCTAATCGGATTGTGCTTACATTTATAGTTACTAGACTTATCCAAGTGGGAGACTGTTGGATTAGTGTCTAAGCCCGTAACTATGTTTGGTAAGTACTTGACCCGGTTATGCATGGTGCTTTTGGGTTGCCTTCACCAAAGCAACATGATAGGATGATTTATAAATATAGAGTTTATTATGATTTATTAATATATTATATGATTAATATATTAAAGGAGAAATCATATAGTTTAATTAATATTAGACAAAAATTAATTAAATAAAGGGGGCTGGAACTGTCAATTATGTAATAGTTGGTTTTGGATTGTGGATCCTTATGGATCATAGGGTGGACGAAATTAAGGTGTATGGACTCCTTGAATTCATCCAAACCTTATTCTATAACGATCCTTGGACTGCTTAATTCCTAAGTTATCCAATTAGGGTTTCAGGCTATAACCCTAGCAGCTCAAGTATTTAAAGACCCCAAGGGCTACAGAAATCGGCTACCAGAAACCCTAAGGAGTTCCTAGAGCCGATTTTGTGCCTACAACCTCTCACCAAATCATCCTCTTGCTTCTTGGTGTTTGTAATCCATTAGAGGTGTGACATTTGTGACTCTAAGCTCCAAGGATAACAAGATTCAAGCTTTCAAGAAGAGGTATTCATCTAGATCTATTTTATTATGTCAATTTTGAATTGTTTACTCTAGATCTAGGGTTTGCAAGTCTTGGATGAAAAGCATGTTCATTAGAGAAACCTAGATCCAAGCATTATGGTTTGCATGTGCACATAGGAATGTTCTTATGGCTCAAACCCATCACTGTCATCATCATCTTTCTCGTCTGGAAGAAAGAAAAGGAAATAGTCGGTGGATTATTTTGCAAGAAAGAAAAAGGAACGACTGGAAGGGGCTTACAGACATGGAAGGCTTACTGATGAAATTTGGAGCAAATTGAGATAAGAAGAAAGAGGTACGAAAGAGGAAAAGAAATAAACAAAGCACAATAAATATCATTGGTGGAATGGGCAACGAGGCGGTAACAAAATAAGATAAGAAATGAGAAAATGTATGAAGCATCGATGTCCAAAATTAGAAAAACAAAAGTCCCGTGTGAATTTATGAAAGAGAAAAAAAGGTATTGTTCCCCAACTTTATAATCTTTTAGGGTTATTATCATTGTGGCCCAACAAACTTTCGTATATTGGTTTAAATGGTCCCTCGTGAATATTTTTTACATTTGAAGGGCACGTACTTCTGTTTTACCGTTTGAAAATGTCCTTTTACCCATTTTAGCTGGTATTCCTGCCTAGTCACTTGCCAAGTAAGCAGGTTAGTGAATACATATAACCCGGTGAGTCAACATAGACTCACTAATGAGTCGACTCAATGATAGACTTGCAGGAATAGGGTCAACCATCCACATCTCTTTGACCCTTTCTCCTTAACCTATACATACACGTTTTTTTGTTCTAATACCCTTTTTTCTTCTTCGTGCGAATATACACATGGAGTGTTTGAATCATGGCTTCATCCATGTTGAGAAAATTCATAGGTACAAAGACCATCAAGTGCAACACATGATTAGGGTTTCAATTTCGCTCATAGGGTGGAAGACCTCCGACCAGTGTACGCTTCTACCGCATCAACTCTTCCTTCTCCAGAATCAAGATATGTTACTGTTAATTTAATGGAAATGGGTTCGATGAGCCCATTGGCGCTCGGTTCAACTCCACCGATGTCCCCTCCAATATCTCCGACGTAGCAGAACAAGGTGAATCATGTGACGTTGTTGGCGTTGTTGGCAATTTCCAGAGAGTAGGTTGAAGACGGCTCCGACTATGGGCTTGATTTGTCGATGGCAGTTGCTCAGGCAGACAATAACACAGGTCAATCCCCCAACAAACCTCCACCTTTTCCGAATGGGGTTCATCGGGGACGACATGCATTGACACTGGAATGCCATCCTTTTGCTCCGATTACTTTGTAAGTGAAGGAATCGGTGAATTCGATCTTGAAACTTATGAAATATCTATACCTTCTCCATGATTTCTCTTTTCGATTCTGAAATCTCCATGTGACATCACATTCGTTTGGATTTGGGGTGTTGACTAGTGTTTGATAGTCGAGAAACACTATTGATTTGAAGTGTTTTAGGTTGAATTTCTTGATAGCCATCAAAACTCCCCTATCAGAACAGTTTACTAACCTCATATCATCGCAAGCACCAGAGCTCAAGCTCAGATTCGTATCATCGCAAGCACCAACGACAAAAGCGAACCCCAACAGGGCGTTTCCTTTTCTTCTCATAGCCGATACCCCTCGACTTTGCCTGAAATTCATGAACCTCCACTGAAAACCGCCACATTTCCACTACTACTGTTGGGTTTGGTTCTCTCCATGGTCCAATAATGTCGACGATTAACCCAGTCACAGTCACCATAGTCGCAAATTGGGTGGAGGGAGATAGTGAAATCTGGAGCGTGATATGTGGAGAAGGGAACAAGAGTACCAATTCGCTCCAAGATAGGATGGCCCAAATGAAAAACTATGGTAAACATTATCACATCTACGTGGCAATGACCTATACTTCTTTAATCTAGATGGCAATGAATTGGAATTGGCAAAATGCAAGATAGGTTGGGTGTCACTAGGTGACCCCTTCAAAATTTTCAAAATGGCCTTTTAAAATATAAACACACAAGTACGTGCCCCTTAAATGTAAAAAATAGTCACAGGAGACTCTTTAAACCTGTTGAAACATAAAAGTGACCCTTTTGAACTTATCTACCGCAACGGTTCAGTACCTGCAGCCAATTCAGCACCGGAGTCAATCTCTACTACTGTGACTGCAACCATTCTCCATCAGCAACCATGTCAGCATCCGGAGTATTCAAGTCTTTCCTATCCGCAGTCTTAGTTAATTCTTTTACTATGTAATTCACTCTATTGTCCATCATGCGTTGCACGACTTCTCATAGAGTAGTTCTTTTCTAAACTCTATAAATACAGACTCTTTCTTATGTATTAAGTACATGTGATATATTTGAGTGTAAAAACTCTTAACTTCTCAATACACAAGGTTTATCATTCAATTATCTTTCTTATCTTCATCAGTTATCTTTCTTATCTTCATCACACTCAAACTGCTACTGGAACATAACCTCTCTTTAGAGCAAGTCTTCTAGACTTAATCACTAAACTTGATCTCGCTTACAAACTTGGAGTGATTGCATTCCTTGTTCTGAATCAATTTAAGTGTATTCTTGATATAACTTTTGTCATTTATCTTTCTTTACTTTCTCCGACTATCTAACTATCTAACTATCTAACTTTATTATTGTTGAGCTTTTAGATCCTTAGAGATTAACTATTCCGCAACTTACTTGTTCTAACGTTTGTTCAAGTGTGTCTCCAAGTTTTTCTCTCAACAATTGGTATCAGAGCCAAAGTGGTTGCTTTTTGGATATCGGAACTCTGATTTTCTCATTAAGCTTTCTATACCACTAAAGCTCATTTCTCAAAAAAAAAATGGCACAATTGTTATCTCTGAATGTTTCCAATAGTGTTGGTGGTTCTAACCGAGCCCCAATACTAGTAGCAAATGAATATCATCACTGGTCATAAAGAATGGAGAGGTACTTAAGAAGATTGGGTAGAGATGTATGGAGATCCGTGGAAGAAGGACCACATGTTCCAGTCCTCACACCAATCCAAACTAACGGTGCTGCAACCAGACTAGGAGGAGGTCAACCAACTATGAGCCGTCCTACCAAAGATGATCTCGATAAAAATGGAAAATGATGTTGTTGCTTTTTATGAAATTTCATGTGGTGTTGCTCCTGACAACTTTGATATTATCATAAACTGCAAGTCAACAAAAGAGATCTGGGATGTACTCAAAAACCTATACGAAGGCTCAGAACAAGCACAAGATAAGAAGCTCACAACCGCACTCAGCGACTTCAACAGCTTCAAAGCTGATGCTGGTGAAAGTTTGGAAGACTCTTTGAAAAGATTCAATCTAATAATAGTCACGAAGTTATCAAATGTTGGTACCATCCGCAGCAACCATGAAACCAATCTCCAGTTCCTTAATGGTCTAGGAAGACATTGGACTACGGCCAAAATGATAGTCCAAGGTGACAGAAAGATTCACTCTTTATCACTCTACAAACTTTATGGAGAACTTCAAGCACAAGAATTCGCTGTACTCAAAGATTGTGCTGACTTCGGAGGACCACTTGCTCTCATAGCACAAGCTCCACCGCAGTCACCTTACTCTTCATCGTATGACACCCCAACGCAGTCATACGAAACAGATTCTGAGTATGATGATGAAGAAGATTTTCAGAAGGCTATTGCTCTAGTTAGCCAACAGTTCAACCGCATACGACCTTCCTCTTTTCGCAAGAATCAACAATTCAACAAACCACCATTCAATCGTAACTTCGGTCCTCAGAACAACAACTCTCGGTATCCTAAAGTCTCTCAGAACAATCAACCCAAGGAGGTACCGCAGTCTCCTCAGAACAAAGACTCTGATACTCAATCAGAAGACAAGACTAATATTGTAATTTGTCACAAGTGCAACAAAGAAAATCACTTCGCAAAAGACTATAAGGACAACGTAGTCAAGGACAGAGCATTCTATCTCAGAATGGCTCAAGAGCTAGAAGAAAATGAAAAGGCAAGGGCATATGTAGCTCAAGTTAAACGAGACCATCAAGTTTGGTCATCAGGAGATGAAGAAGAGACCATCAGCAGCGTTACAAGAAAAGGAAAAATATGCATGTTGGCTACTGCAGATGATGAATTGTCAGCAATGCTGAACAAAAACTACTGCTACATGGCGAAAGATGGGACTCTAAGCATCGTTGAACAGGTAAAACTCATGATCCAAACTTTAAATTATAGCATGCATGATTGTCAACCCTACATAGATGATCTTAATGACACTTGTGTTGCCGTCCTTTCAGACTATAACAAAGCCTTAGATGAGAAGAACATAGCATCCCAAGAGATGTTCCACGTGAGAGGAAGACTGGATAACAAGAGACTTAAGATGGCAATGCTAGAAAGAGATCTAGAGTTAGAGAAAGATGCTAGAATGTTAAGTGAAACTCAATTAGAAATAGCCTTGAATCAAAAAGATTTAGCTCAGAAAGAAATTGTACGCTTGAATCTTTTAATTGAAAAAATGTTTAATGAAAGTGAGGCTATTGAAAATTTGGTAAACAATGGAACCATAGACAATACATATAATTGGGGCTGGTCAAATGGATATCCTACCGTAATGGATTCCTCACCCCGGTTCAACAAAGACCGAGTGTATGTCCCTCCTGATAGAGAATTTCATTTCCCTGTCAATGACAAGACTTTTCCTGAAGATATCAAAACTCACTTTGGTAGATTACACAATTTGAGCAATAATTGTGTCATTGAGGAAATTGTGCCCGAGGATTCTAGTCACATATGTGATCAAATTCCCATCAGTGGCACAACTCACTCCAATTCTCAACCTTCATCCGAAGTTGATGAAGAAATTGTTTTTGAAAGCCCAAAAGTCTCAGAGGACTTTCCATCTTTGTCCTCGGACTATAATCAACTGTCCCAGAAATGTCCCACCGCAATCTCATCTAAAACCTACTCTGCGATAGTCAAATCATCTTCACCACAGTTAAAAATCAATGACTGCAACTCTTCAGTTCAAGGAACTATATCTCTTCAACCGATTTTTCACGAATTGCCTATAGAAAATTTTGAGGTAGGCCAATGCTCTCAAATTCCAGAATCTTCAAGTTCTGATGATTCTAGCCCACGTTTTCAAAATAATCCAAAAAGTTCCAGGAAACCGCAGTTGAATAACAATGACTGCGGTTCACCAAATTTTTTTGGCAAAAAGAGCTTTCAAAGAAGAAATTAGATCTCGAAACAAAAGTAGGCCAAATTTTTCAAAAAATAAAAAAAAAAATTACAAAATCCAAGAGTTCAGAAAATTCTTCTTTCATGAAAACAAACAAAAAGGAAAGTTCAGTTTCACAAGCCACTTCTGCTACTTCTGACACAACCCAAAAAGGTGTCAAACTTTTTAGAAACTATGTTTTTCAGATCTACTCTTCAACTGACCCAAAATGGAAAGGAGTTTTACCCACTCCAACACTTTTTAGATCAAATCAAAACAAATGGAAAGGAATTTTATCAAGACCACCTAGAGCAATTCAAAGATTTACACGTGCAAAACCTCGTTCAAAACAAACTTTTCAGAACTCAAACGTCAAATCTTTCAAAAGTTACCCACCTCAGACTAATTTCAAGTCCAACACACCCCATAAACTGCTGACCAAGCACAATGTCAGATTCAATGACAAACCCTCTTTTTGCAAATGTCAGTGCAGCTGTCAAAGGTTTTTATCTCATGTCAAGTCTAATCAAAGTCAAAAATCACATACTTTTCAGAAAACTCGTAACAATCCAAATCTAAACAAACACCCAGGACTCGGTCTGAAAGATGACAAAAAACCTGTCCATGCAACCTCGGACCATGCATTAATTAAGAATACATCAATTGTCCCTGGCTCCAAACTTGTTTGGATGCCTAAACTAATCGTTTAAATCTCAGGCTTTGTGCAAGGAGGAACAAGAAGAAGAATGGTTAATTGACAGTGCCTGCTCCTTGCACATGACCGGAAGGTTAGAGTACCTTCGGGATTTCAGGCCTATATGCAATGGTGGAAATGTCACGTTTGGCAACAATGCAAACGCTGTCATCCGAGGTTACGGTGTTCTCACTACCGGGAACTTTTCTATTCAAAAGGTTGCTTATGTAGAAGGTCTTAAACACAATCTTATCAATGTTGACCAACTATGTAAAGCAGGACATCGAGTTGAATTTGACAATCAATTCTGTTACATAATGACGAGTGATCGCAGCACCTGTTCAATCAAGTCACGCTGCGAAGGCACTATGTACCCTCTTGATGTTTCTCTCATCATTGGCAAACTGCAGCTGTGTTTTCTGTCCAAAGTTGTATCCGAAGTCTACTGGCTATGGCACCGTAAGCTCGCTCATCTCAATTTTCGCTACATCAACAATCTCATCACAGGAAAACTGGTCTGTGGTCTCCCCATTCTCAAATTCAGCAATGATACTCTTTGTTCAGCGTGCGAATGTGGTAAGCAATCCAAAGCAAGTCATCCTCTGATAATGGATTCTTCTATCTCTGAACCACTGGAGCTATTACACATTGATCTCTACGGTCCCTCAACCGTAGTCAGTCTTCACCACAAAAAGTATATACTGGTTATTGTTGATGACTATACACGCTTCACTTGGGTCTTCTTTCTTAGGCTCAAATCAGAGACACCGCAGATCTTCATTAACTTCATCAAAGAAATCGAACTTCAAATCAAGCTTCCAGTCAGACGCATCCGCAGTGATAATGGAACTGAGTTCACTAATCATCTTTTGACCAATTTTCTAGTTTCCAAAGGCATTTCTCACAATTTTTCAGCACCTTATACACCGCAACAAAATGGTGTAATAGAGAGAATAAATCGCACACTCATTGAAGGAGCCAGATCCATGCTCAACTTTGCCCAAATTCCTCTCTATTTTTGCGCCGAAGTAGTAGCAACCGCATGCTTTGTTCAAAACCGAAGTATTGTGTGCAAGCGTCTCAATAAAACGCCATATGAAGGGCTCAACAATCGCAAACCCAATGTTCGTTTCTTTCATATCTTTGGATGTAGATGCTTTGTGATCAACAATAGAGATCAACTCAATAAGTTTGCACCGAAGTCAGACGAAGGTATCTTCCTTGGTTATTCCACTAACAAGGTTGCATATCGAGTGCTCATCAGAAGAACAAGGTTGATCATTGAAAGTTTTGATGTGAAATTTGATGACTCTCACATCCGCAGCGCACCTCTGTCCACCGAAACAACTGCAATCATGGAAAGTGACATTCCAGCCAATTCTAGACCTCTAAATCTAGTTGAAATCAACTATGATGATCTGTTTGATCCCATTGAAATGGAAAAACTATCCGAAGTCCTAGTGTCATCTGCAGCTCAACAACAACATGCCGACGTATCTGGACCGTCTCTATCTGAAGTAATATCGCTCAATACTTCCACCTCTCCGGTTGAGGGGGAAAGCTCTACTCCAGATATTGTTGCAACCGTTGAGGTTTCAGTACCTGATGTTGCTTACATTCCTGCCCGAAGTGAAATCTCACCATTAATCGAACCTTTCGGACGACTCAGATGACGAACTCATAGAGAATATTGACACTAGATCCAATCCTAGAATTGTCAGTCTTTCATCTGCATTCCAGAGGGAACCTTCTCAGGTTCCAGAGGAACTCCCATCCGCAATCCAGGGGGAACCTCAACCTCCGCCAATCCCTCAAGTAAACTCTGCTTCAATAGATCAAGATGATTCAGCAGAAGGTTCTCAAGTCCAGGGGGAACTGCATTCCCCAACCGCAGATTCCTCTGATATCCAAGACATTCCTTCTACCGCAGCTGCTGATCATCTAATGCCACGTCTTCATGTATGGACAAAAGACCATCCACCAGGTCAAATTATCGGCAACCCATCTGCAGGTATCCAGACACGGTTTTCCAAGGATTTATCTGACCACTGCCATTATGCAGCATTTATGTCTTCGGTTGAACCTCGAACGATCAAAGAAGCTCTGCTAGAACCAGACTGGATAGCTGCAATGCAAGAAGAATTAGAAGAATTTGAAAGACACAAAGTATGGCAACTTGTTCCTCTTCCAAAAGGTCATACCATTGTTGGTACAAGATGGGTTTTCAAGAACAAGCTAGAAGAATCCGGCTCAGTCATCCGAAACAAGGCAAGACTTGTTGCCAAGGGCTATAGTCAACTAGAAGGCATTGACTACGATGAAACGTATGCTCCGGTAGCACAAATAGAAGCCATCTGGATCTTTTTAGCATACGCAGCCCACAAAAATGTCAGGGTACACCAAATGGACGTTAAGAGTGCCTTCCTCAATGGTGAACGAAAAGAAGAAGTTTACCTTCAGCAACCTCCAGGATTTCAAAATGATGAATTTCCAGACTACTACTATAAGCTCGAAAAAGCAGTCTATGGCCTGAAACAAGCTCCAAGAGCTTGGTATGAGACACTCTCTGAATTTCTTATCTCATCCGGTTACAAAAGAGGAGTGATTGATTCCACATTATTCAGAAAAGCAAATGGTGACCACCTTTTGATGGTACAAATATATGTGGATGATATCATTTTGGGTCTACTGATCAAGATATGGTAGATGAATTTGCAAAGCTCATGACCAACAAATTCAAAATGAGCATGAATAGAGAGATCAACTTCTTTTTAGGTCTTCAAGTCAAACAAATTCAGCAAGGAATTTTCATTCATCAAGAAAAATACACCACAGAACTTCTGAAGAAATACTCAATGGATAATTGCTCTTCTGCCAAAGTCCCTATGGCCTTCGGATATAAGATCTCTGATGATCCCTCTGGTGAATCTGTGGATCACAAGACTTATAGAGACATCATTGGTTCGCTAATGTACCTCACCGCAAGCAGACCTGACATTGTCTTTGCAACTGGTGTATGTGCAAGATACCAGGCTGATCCAAAAGTGTCTCACATGACCGTAGCCAAACAAATTCTTCGGTATCTTAAAGGAAGCAAATCTATGGGTTTATGGTATCCTGCAGGCAATGACTTCAGTCTTCAAGCCTTCACCGATGCGGATCATGCAGGTTGTAAGCTCGATAGAAAAAGTACTTCAGGTGGATGTCAATTTCTAGGAGGAAGACTTATAAGCTGGTCTTCAAGAAAACAAACGTGTGTATCTCTATCTACCGCAGAAGCAGAATATGTGGCCGCAGCCAGCTGCTGTTCCCAAGTTCTTTGGATGAAGATGTTGGGTTTTGAGCATTCTAACACTCCTATGGTGTACATGCAACCCTATAAACCTTGGATCTATGTTTTCTCTATTATACATGCAAATAAGATCTTTCCAAGGCTTTAATCCTAACTAGCATATTATGAAGTTCTTATACTACAAAGTACTAGTTAGATGACATACCTTTTGATGTAGCTTGATGTCTTCAAGCTTTAAGAGCTTAGCCCCAATAGTATGGAAGCCTCAAGTGGAATCATAAATCACCAAAACACCTTGGAAGACTTTAGAGAATATGGATACTTGGTTCTCTCTAATGAAATCGGCTAGCCCTTCATAGTGTACCACACTAGCGCCCATTTCACCAACCAAGGACATCTTTATATAGTGTGGAGGATTAGGGTTAAACCCTAATACCCATGACCTTTCATTTCCTAGGATGCATGGGTTAAAGCTCCATGGAATATCCATGAAGACTTAGC
Organism: Lactuca sativa; assembly: GCF_002870075.4. NCBI lineage: Eukaryota > Viridiplantae > Streptophyta > Magnoliopsida > Asterales > Asteraceae > Lactuca > Lactuca sativa. The sequence continues at coordinate 251,741,845 of NC_056630.2, forward strand.
CCAACCTAAATGAACTTGGCCCACTACACATTAGTTCATTTTGATCACTTAATTAATTATAAATTAATTCTTGATCAATACTAATTAAATAATATGATTATATTAATATGTTAGAACTTATAATATATTAATATAAGTCATAAATATACTATTCTCAAAATACTATCCATATAAATTGTGCCGGTGAAGTGCAACCCAAATGGACCATGTCGGGTCGGGTCAAGTACATACCAAATATAGTTATGGACTTAGACATTAATCCAACAGTCTCCCACTTGGATAAGTCTAAAACTATTATTGAGTATGACTTTAAAACCTAACTGGCAATCGTAGCTCTTAAAGCCGCTGTCGAACTCTGATCTTGTCAATGAACTTGTCCATTAGATAAGGGATCATATATTCCTCCATTCTAGATATCATATGGACTGAGACATTAATTATAATCATTCTCTCTGTCCATTTTTTGTTTCCCGATTTCCGATTCATGACGACTAACTGATTGAACAAATCAAATCAGTCCTGGCTTGGCCAAGCACTCACATGTATCATCATTAAATCATCGAGGGTCCCACAGATATCACTTTTATCCCGAAGGTAAAAGGAATGGATAAACTTCGACTCATATGGCTTGTTCTACTACTTGTTGAATCATACACAAAGGCACGTTTTATAACACCGAGTTACCGAATGCGTTTTCGTGCAATCAATGTACAACCAACTCATAGTAACAACTCATATCTCTAGGTTTGAAGAATATAAGATATTATCGTCTCATGATCACTCGTGATAAAATCCATGAAGTGATTCCAATGAGCGCGGGTTGAATCCAATACTCAAAACTTATGAGCACTCATGAGTGTTGTAGCCCTTTGTCCAACATCTTAGACCTCTACTAGCCAACCCATAACAATCTTAATTCATATCTACTTCCAACATATGACTGACTGTGGATGGTTTGAATAACTTAGTCATTCCAGAAGAATAACCTAGTTTAATCTGGAAGTCAAAACATGCCAAGTGAAACACAAGAATAAATGAATCAAATATGGTATGAAACCCTATGAATATAAATAAACACTTTTATTTATCACCATACTGATTACTCATTATTCATTGTTTTGGTTTTATCAACTTTATACTTGAATTTAAAACAATAGTTGTCCCATGCTCCAAGCATGTACACTATGTTTTCTAAACACTAGTCATGCCATACACAAAGTATGCATGCTATGTTTGTCTATGATCTTTACTTTGTGAAATATATCAATTGAGCACAACTCCAATGATCATCTTTTCACAATCCCAAACCCTTACTAGAAATGCAAGAATTCCAAATTCATGCCATTTACAGAAATCTGTTAGATTCTAAACTTATATGCATTGATCCTCTTGTAATGATTATGCACAAATTCAACCAGACTTGGCAACAATCATTACAGAGTATTCCAACGGAGATCAACTCCTTGGAAACATCCTTCTTGCATTAAGTTTCCTAATCTTACAGATTGAATACTTTCTAACTTTGAACCATTTCCATATTCCATTTTGACTATCACTTCCGAACAAGAGTTGCCTCTTTTTAGACTATGTCAATATGGTCCTTCCAAAGTCAACACTATAATTTCAACTATCCTTGAGCAACCAATCCTTGGTAAACCTTAGATTGTCCTCAACAACTGCCTAATCATTTTAGTCATATCCAATTCTAGACCTTTTCCCTTCTTAATGCCCCAGGCATTTGGAAAATTTTAGAAAGGATGAATATAGCACACGTAATTGATCCTATATCCGAAGCATATGGGACACGATTCATGATGTCTCACATAAAGACTAAATCGGTCTTTTGCTATAATATTTCCATTTCCATTTGCCAAGTTCTCATAATTCAGATTATGAAAAGGGATGCCGTAATCATAATCGAATTTTAGAATGCAAATAATGAACCCATACATAGAATTTCCTTATGTTGAGCCATTCCAACATGAAATTCATATATATATATTCTTGACTAAATACGATTAAGACCTCAATCTAAGCTTTTAGATTTGAGATGAAGTATAATTTCCTCTCCCTTAATTATAGCAAAACAACTTTTCCCAATTGAGACCTTTTGTTTTCTATAATTAATATTGCTAACTTGCAACCTTTATCATGCTCCCACTAACATGATGATTAATAGCATAAGACTTATTCTCCCACTAGCTTCGACATGTACCCAAAAATCAACTGGACTTCTAGAAATCAATACTTTATTGACTTTCTTACCAAAGTTCATATTTCTGATACTAGATTGCCTTGATAAGACTTTATCAATATCATACACCTCTCTTAGATAGCTCACATGTGTGTCTAACCAATTTCAAAACTATGAAAAGGGATGCCGTAATCATAGTCTAAATTGTTTAGACCTTTTGCCATTTCTCAAAAGTCAATGTTAGTGTGCCGGTTAACCACGCACGCTCCACTAACGACTTTGAGAACTGCAAATATCACAATTGCTATCTACTTAAAATCTACTTAGTGAAAGAGTTTCCTTACCATCATTTTCATGAATCGAAGAGAAACCTTGTGACACTTAGATTTTATGGTGTAAGCATTCCTATCCATGTGAATTTGTCAAAACCATAACCACGTGACTAGGTTACTGACAAATCCTAACTCATATGGATTGAACTTGTGCAATCTTAACTTCTTGCCACTTGGCAGCTCAAGGGCCTGCCATTGCTTCCAAGTAGTTATCCAAACAATTGAGAACATGTAGAACTCAAATGTATAGCCAATTTAACTGGAATGGGCACAGAAATGTCAACACGATAGGTTATAAACCTCTAGTTGTGTGCTAGTGATGAAATACAGGTTTTTGTTCTTGATTACTTCTTGAAACCCTTTCAGGATCTTTTAGACTCCCACTGTCTCCTTGACCTATAAGACTTTCTTGCCAAATATTCAAGAGATAGTGTATGGATTCTAATCAAGACAGACACTTAACACAATTAGCCTTAGTTGATCTTTGTTTTATCCAAAACATCACAACTTACCAATTTCAAATGTACAAGAGTAGAAAACTTTTACTCTTACATTTGACAAGTGTTTTAAACATTCTTTAAGACATGTCACTCAAGTTACAATCTTAGAGTATAACTATATGAACTGTTTTCGAATGAAGTATGAATCATCTTCTTGATTTAACCACTTCAACAATTCATAACTCCTCTTCTTAACTCTCAGAATGTACTTAGAGGATGAATTGTGATAAGGTCTCAAAATCATTAAGATGATCTTAAAACATGATACTAAAGGACTCTCCCATCTTTTCAGATTTGAGAAACTTTTATCCTTCTGCCTAATTTGATTCTTCTTATTCGTTCTGTCATACATTGAAAGTTTTTTCAATGCTTCAGAATTATACTTAAGCTTGTAAGTATAATCATATTTACTAAACCTTAGTAAATCATGACGAATAGTCTTATCCATCTTTTGTGGTGGACTTTGACAAGTGCACAAGAAGGTGTACTTGATCCCTTAGTCCTTCTCTTGACTCACACATCCATGTGAACAAGCAGTTAGTCTTAATTTTCCAATGCTCGAAAGTTCTCATTCATCATACTATACAACTTGCATGATTCCAAGTTTCTATCCAACTGAAACTTGGGTGATGATAATCTTTCCTTATTTGGTAAATTTAGACACTACCACAAATGAAAGACTCAAATTCATATTTCCAATATTGCTATCAATGGAATCATATAAACAACATCTTTTTTCCCAAATGCCATTGTAAGGATATTTTTTTAAAATAAATAAAATTAAAAACTTTTCTTTTATTTTAAAACTTTGCGGAAAAACTAATCCTTACAATGCAGATGTATATGAAAACTTGTTGTCATCTATTCCTAAGCAATCTATCATAACTCTTAAGCATGTGCTCAAAATTCTGATCACCGAACCATGCGATTGAAATCCATCTTCGCGGTCAGAATTAACATATACTTCCTTTAAGTTTCTTTACTTTTCTTTGATTCTTAAAACATCAACATGTGACCCAGCCACATCATGTAATAAGAATCTCCAAGTAGGAACTTAATAGAGTTAGACAATGGACTTTACCTAAAATAAAGTCAAACTTATTGACTTTACCATCCTTAGGTAAGTTTGGCAGCTTCGTAATCAAAGCCCCTTCCTTTGGCAAGAAAAACATATGGACCCTTAGGTAATAGTACATGGCACTATCTCAGACTTAGTCTTTCTCTTTACCATTTGGTCAACCAAGTTGACTATGGCCAATCCCTTTCCATTGGGAAGAGAATGTATTTTCTGGATTTCCTGTGTTACTATTGTCCCTGTCCATAAAGTTTTGGGAAGTTGATCTCCTAATCAAATTTGCTTTACTAGTACACTAAATCATTTTTGATTTAGCAGAACCAAGCAAATAGATAAGATCATTAAGGGTCTTGTCATAGTCTATCTCATAGGAGTCCCAAAGGAACTCACTATGTGTCTTAGAAAGTGATTGAACCACTAACTTTCTCAAGACTTTGACATCCAACTCTCCCGGCTTGTCAATATGTGACTTCATCTCCAAGATGTGATCACACCTAGACCTTGCCTTGCCAATAGGGCTTGAGAGACCTTGAACTTGTGGGTTAGGGAGAATAATTGGAGGAGGTGGAGGAAGTGAAGTTCCAAGATATTTGGGAAGATCATAGATGTATGAACTAGACATCTTTTTGGAGATATTCAAGATAGTTGATTTAAAGTCCTTAATATAACACCCAATATGAAATATTAAGGTTAGGACCCAACAAACTATTTTATAACTTGGAAGAGGGATGCTGTAATCCAAGCTATATAATATTTGAAGGTAGGTGAATGACGATTCACCAATTTCCACCATGAAAAATGAAATAATTTATTAGGTTTTAATTGGATTTGAAACTCCTAGATCTTTGAGATTCATTGAACTGTTCAATGGCATGTTTCAATCTCGAGTGTGCCCTTCAGGTTTTGTGACTGGGATGTCGAGGATCACAAAACAAGGTGTGAAGTAACCATGCAAATTACTTGGTACCCTTAAGTGTTTACCCCTCAATCGATGTGCCGGTTAACCACACACGCTCCATCGATACTATGATAAACATTAAGTTACCCTTTACCTACCTTGTTAAATACGAGTTAGTGTGCCGGTTAACCACACACGCTCCACTAACCGACTTAAACAAAGTGCAAAGTGTAATTTCATGGATTAGCACCTTATTCACATTTTCCTAAGTAACTAAGATTGGGTATTATTAAGAGTTTAGTTACTTAGTATTTATCATTAATACTTTTAATGAAGGGAGAATTATAGTCCTGTCAAACTCGTTCGGCTAACGACCCTCCACCAGTCAAGGAAGCGGTGGGTGAGAGTGGACACCCATTAAACTACCATTTTATAGGCAGTAACCTTATACCCCCCTTATAGACCGGCTTCGTGAATGAGGCCTACTAACGGTAAGACTGACTTGCTCTTATACATATATATATATTATTAACTTATAATATTATAAAGTATAAGGGTTGAATTTTAACTTTTTAAAATTCTAAGGGCTTAACATGGAATTAAAGTATTCATAAAATAAAACTTTTCAAATTCCAAAACTTGAGGGCAAGTTTTGAAACTATTCAAAACTCTTGGATTTTCATAACTTATGAGTTTTAATTAAAGCTTTAAAACTTTTAATGAAGAGACTCTTGGACATCCATAACTTGAGGACAAGTTAGGGAGCCATAAAAACTATTTATAAGGAAAGACTCTTCATTATTATTTTTTTTTGTAACCTAAGGCATTTTTATGAGCTTTTAAGATTCATAAATGTGACTTTTCATATAACTTGAGGATAAGTTACAAAAACACATTTTATGAACAACTTTTAGATTAATTTGGATTGAAAACTACTAACACATATTTTTCATTAATCTAAAAAATAACTCATAAAACAAGGTAACACAAAAAAAACTTTTGGATTCCATAACTTATGGAGTTTAATGTTTCTTTTATGATGAAACTTTTCATGTTCTATTACTTAAGAACATGCTATGGAATTCTGTAAAACATTAAGACCAAGTTTTGTAACTCCATAAAAAACTTTGAATCAATTTTTTTTAAAACCATTTTATATCCATAACTTATGGAGGTTTCAAAAAACTCTTTAGATCAAACTTTTAAAACTAATAAAATAATCATATATCTTTTACTAAATTTGACCTAATTCAACTCATATAGCAAATGATTCAAATTTTACAAATAATTAGTTTTTCACAAAAACAAGTAATTATCTTAAAATTTAACAAACGTCATGTTTTTTTTTCAACTTTGAAAATAAAACATTTGCATTAATATAACAGAAAACAACCCATGGCTCTGATACCACTGTTGGGTTTTGAGCATTCTAATACTCCTATGGTGTACATGCAACCCTATAAACATTGGATCTATGTTTTCTCTATTATACATGCAAATAAGATCTTTCCAAGGCTTTAATCCTAACTAGCATATTATGAAGTTCTTATACTACAAAGTATTAGTTAGATGACATACCTTTTGATGTAGCTTGATGTCTTCAAGCTTTAAGAGCTTAGCCCCAATAGTGTGGAAGCCTCAAGTGGAATCATAAATCACCAAAACACCTTGGAAGACTTTAGAGAATATGGATACTTGGTTCTCTCTAGTGAAATCAGCTAGCCCTTCATAGTGTACCACACTAGCGCCCATTTCACCAACCAAGGACATCTTTATATAGTGTGGAGGATTAGGGTTAAAACTTAATACCCATGACCTTTCATTTCCTAGGATCCATGGGTTAAAGCTCCATGGACTATCCATGAAGACTTAGCCCAACCTAAATGAACTTGGCCCACTACACATATATATCTAAGAGTCCATATTTAATTAGTTCATTTTGATCACTTAATTAATTATAAATTAATTCTTGATCAATACTAATTAAATAATATGATTATATTAATATATTAGAACTTATAATATATTAATATAAATCATAAATATACTATTCTCAACATACTGTCCATATAAATTGTGTCGGTGAAGTGCAACCCAAATGGACCATGCCGGGTCGGGTCAAGTACATACCAAATATAGTTATGGACTTAGACATTAATCCAACAGAAGACATAATTACTAGACTACGGGTACAGAATGCTGCAGATACTAATTTACTGTAACTCTGAAAGTGCTATAGCTATTTCTCATAATCCTATTCAGCACTCCAAAACAAAACACATTGAGTTACGGTACCATTTCATCAAAGATCATATTCTGAAAGGTAATATTGAACTCATCTTTGTCCCTACTCATGAAGAGATTGCTGATGTTTTCACAAAAGCTCTTGACTCTACAAAACTCAATACATTTTTACAAATGTTGGGAATGATGAATCCGGACCCGCAGTTCTTTTTGAAGTGTTAGCGACCGCAGACCATCCTTGGTCTCCATTGCGGTTCTAACTGAGAATTACATATGATAGATGGTTTTGATACCGTAATCTAGGTACCGCAACCATATGTCATACGTACCTCTCATGGGTCTTTATGTTCCTTTATTTCTAATTTTCGTACAAGTGTTTGTCTCACAGATTCTTTGAAACTTTCTTTTCATCCGCGATGGAGTTTCTCAATGGCATTGATGAATTCATCCGCAACCACCTCAAATAAATTCCAACCGATTCATTAACTCTTGAATCCTTGTGTGCTATTTAATGATACTTCATTAAATAAGACACAAACATTCCCTTTAGAAACTGTCACTTTACCTTTCTTAATAAACCCCGTATCAGACCTATTTTAGGGATGATGCCAAAAAGAATGATTCCCAAATCAATCATTTTTCAACTTGTCCTTTCCTCTCCCAAACACGTCCAATCAGTTCCAACATTCTCTCTCATCAACCCACGATTACCTGACGTATTACCATGCGTCCACTCCACCATTAAATGCAAAACCTCCTTTTAAGATTTCTCAAATCTCTTCAAAACTTGTTTCATATTCGTGTGGTTGAGATTCAATCCCAGAATCGTTGATTCCCCCCAAAACCCCATTCAACTTCTTACCCCTTTTTTCTTTTACCTAGGGTTAAAATCCTTTACCCCCTTTATAAACCCTTATTCTTCTCTATAATCGTTTACGCTCTCTGTTAATCGATTACTCTCTCAACTCTCCCAAAACTCACAAAAGCTCTCAAGAACTTCAATCTCACAACTCTCAATGGCTAAATCTGGTGCATCCAAGAAGCAATCCAAGGCTTCAAGCTCGATGAATCAAACCGGTTCCACATCACCAACAATCGCTTCAAGCAACTTCAGAGCTGTGTTTGACGATCATCCTTCTTACAATGCTCCAACAAAACTGATGATCAAGCATCTCAAGAACCACATCCTATTTGGCCCGTTCGACGCATTCACCGATGTTGTTCCCGTTTCTACACTTTTTAAGTGTGCTCTATCTGCATACAGACCACTGGAAAACCCCCAAGAAGTGCATCTGAACCTCATCAATGATTCCCTGGTCATCTTGACCAAAGAAAAATTCTTAACCTCCATTAACCTGTTAATCCATCCCTCCATCAAAATCTTCACTCCATCCTTATCCGATATTACTACCGCACTATACCAAATGGGTTACCAGAAACCAATCCAAGTTATTGGTGAGTTTAAGAAGAATCAGTTGCCCGTGGTTTGGCAGTTTGTATGCCACTTTGTCATCCGCTATCTGTCTGGCAGAACCGGAGGCATCGACAACATGGGACTCAAGCTCCTTGAACTTGTATGGAGCATCTTCACCGGCCATGATGTCAACTACGGTCAAATTCTTTGGGATGATTTCCTCCAGTACATTCCCAAAGAACAACCAAAGGAAAACCCAACTGAGCTCACTTTTGCTCGCTTTTGGTCTCTGTGTATTTCTGATCTGCATGCGGATGTTGTTCTCTGTCACACCCCAAAACCGAGAACGGCGGAAACGTTCTGGGGCGGAGGACGTCATGTATAATATCAACAACAATATAAAGTAGTAAACAAGAAACAACATCATCCATTGCATTAATAAAATAATTATTATACAATTGTATTCTGTCAAATTTTGATAAACACTAAAGCATAAATCAAAATGAAAGATAAGTCTTGAATAAGCTCCGTCTTCCTTTCTTCTTGCATCGGTACCTATCTAAGATGACCTGAGGATACAAGTAATTTTGAAAGCGAGTATCAGCTATAAAGCTGGTGAGATCATAAGTATTAATGTGTCTTAATTTGTAAAAACTTATAATTTTTAAGACTTGACATTGTTTTGAAAGAAAGTTCATAAAAGTATGAAAATGTTTGTAGATCAACTGTAAATGTTTGAAAACCCTAGAATCCCTATGATTCCTATTAGTAACAAAAGGAGTCTTCTACCAAGACTTAACTGTGCTCTTTGTAGTCTTCTACCAAGACCTAATTGTGTTACTATTATTATCATTATAAGAAATTTTATCCTTTGGTACAAGGATACCTAAATATAATTTTACCCCATTGGTTATGTGAATGAGTCACAATTATGGGTAATAATATAACTAACCTGAATCATACCCTTTGGTACTGTAAACGTTAACTTTAAGCCACCCGTAGACGTACTCTTTACCTCTGTTGCTAACAGCTGGGTATAGGAATAGTTAATCCCTTAATCGTGCACCTGAAAAGGTACCAACCGTTTGACATCCGTAGATGTACTTTTACCTCTGTAGCTAACAGAGATTCTAGGAATGGTCAATCCCCCAACTCGCATCCTCTGGTACTAGGATAATAATCTATTCTATCTCGTCGATTATGTGATCTTATCACAAGGAAAAGGTAAGAACACGGATTTAATAACGGAGTCGATACATATAAAATGTAATAGGACTCCTACTGATGTATCTATGCACAAGTACTCTTATAAGTATAGTAATGTAAATATTATAGTAGTACGGTAAGGTTCTACGTGCTGCTAGTTGTAATGTGTGTTCTCTCTATCTAGCAAATATAGTAATATAACGTTCTAGTATAGATGTATATGTTCTCGTCTTAGTATAGTTTGTACATGAAATGTATAGTAATGTTTTAGAAAGTATTGACTCACGAATGAACTGACTCATTGTATGATATCACATTCTAGTGATGGTTCTGGTATCTTCCTGAACTACCCATATGGTAGCTTACTAGTAATCTAAGTGGTATGTATGGACGTGGATGTATACCCTTGTTACCCAAGGGCATAGGAGGAACTGGAAGGACCTTTTATGACTTTATATGTACACATGATATATAACTAATATTTAAACGACCTTCGGACGGGTATCCAATATCCCACCAGACCACATCTCAAGGCGCGAAAAGGAAATAGGGTGGATAGCCTTCCTAAGTCTTTTAAACATTTCTTATATAACTATACATATAGAGGCATGCAATTTATAATATAAAAGCATAAATAAGTTTGGTAAAACATTTGAAACATAAATATTAGTTTAAGGAAAGATCGACTTGATGTCGATCTATAAAACAATTTGAAGGCATAAGTTTGATAAAAACAATATAAGTATAAGGAACATTTGTTTGAAACACAGTTGTAAATGAGTTTGAAATATGATAAACAGAGTAAGAGGTACAGTGTAATAAGGAGTTTAAAACATATAAAATGTTTATAAAAATCATTTGAAGGAAACTGTTTGGTAAAACGGCTAATGAGTAGCCAAATCTTTTGAATGTTGTATATTAATCACATGTGATTGATGTAATACTAGCATGATTCTACTTGTATCCCCCCCCCCCCCATAAAGCATTTAAAAGTAGTTTAAAACATTATTTAAGGGGTATGAACTTACTTGAAAGCTTGAAGATAGCGAGATGGAAAACCGGGCAGAGTTTCGTCTCGGGAAATGGATTTTTCTCGGGATTCTCGGGAATCTCGGGAGTAAAATCGACCCTCGGGACTTGAGCAAAAAGCCCAGAGCTTCGGGTTTGAACGGGCACGGAAAACGAGGCAAGACCGCGAGAGAAATGAGAGAATTAAGCAAATTTTTCGGAAAGCCTCGCATCCTATTTATAGGAAGGCTGAACCGCCTCGGTACACGGGGCGTACGCTCGTACGCAGCGCGTACGCGTACGTCATGCATGACCGAAGCCTCGACTGCCTCGGCTTCGGATGGGACGGGTTGCTGGGTACGCGGGTCGGATGGGACGGCGGGTCGGACGGGACAGCGGGTCGGACGGGTCGGACACTTCGGACGGGTCGGACACCTCGGATAGGGCGACATGGACGATCCGAGGCCCTTGATCTCAGTACGCGGGGTGTACGAAGGTACGCAGGGCGTACTTCGGTCCTATCCGATGACTCCCCTTCGGATAATACCGGGAGTTTATAATTAAATTTATATTTATTTTAATTAAACTTCTAAAATTCATATCTCCCTCATACGAACTCCACTTTTGACGTTCTTTATATCCACGCGAAGGTGAGACCAAGATCTACAACTTTCGTTTAGAATCCGTTGGCAAATTCCAAAATCATTTTTATTATTTATTTAATAAAATGACGCGATTAAGGAATTTCTTCAAAAATTCATAACTTTCACATCCGAAGTCAGAGTTGGACGTTCTTTTTATGTACGATCATAGGTTGAGGTTGTCTATAACTTTCATTTAGATACATAAGGCTAAAAACTATTGCATCGAAATTTCGCGTTTTACGTTTAATCGCTGATGTCGGTTTTGCCGAGAATCTTCGGTTGGTCATAACTTCTTCGTTGTAACTCAGATTTTAGGGTTCTTTATATGCTTGGAAACCTTGATACGATTCCTACTACTTTATTTAACCCAAATAAGATTTTAGGAAAGTTACATTTTGACCTAAATTTGATTGGTTTTACATTACATTGTCTCGAAATATCGGGTTGTCACTGTTGGGTTATGAGCATTCTAACACTCCTAAGTGTACATGCAACCCTAAATACCTTGGATCTATGTTTTCTCTATTATACATGCAAATAAGAACTTCCAAGGTATTATTCTAATCTAGCATACAAAACAATAACTATAGCAAGATAGAATACATACCTCTTTGGTGTAGACAATCTTCATGTAGCTTGAGTGCCTAGTGCCCCAAGTGTGACACCTCAAATGGAATCACAATCATCAAAAACACTTGGAATAGCTTGAGAGAATTCTACACTTCATGAAATCGGCTAGCCCTCTCTAGAATAATACTAGTGCCCGATTTTGGTCAAGAATAAGATGCTTATATAGTTAGGGTTACACCATGTAAACCCTAATTGACATGGCCTTTCATTTCCATGATCCATGGGTACACATACACCATGGAGCATCCATGGACCATCCTATGGGTTTTAGCCCAACTTGATTATCCATGGAGCATTAGCCCACTAAACAAGTATGGATGATTTACACAATCAACCCATATATTTAATTAGTCTTCTTTTGATCACTTAATTAATCCTAGATTAATTCTTGATCAATACTAATTAAATAATCTTATTATTCTTATTATTAATATACTAGAACTTATAATATATTAATAACCATAAGTGTCTTATTTCTCTCATTATAGTCTATCCAAGTGCATGATGGTATGCAACCCAAATGGACCATGCCGGGTCGAGCCAAGTCTTACCAATTATAGTTATGGACTTAGACATTAATCCAACAGTCTCCCACTTGGATAAGTCTAAAACTATTATTGCGTATGACTTCAGGAACCAACCGGCAATCGTAGCTCTCAAAAGCTTTTGTCGAACTCTGGCCTTTGTCAATGACTTGTCCATTAGATAAGGGATCATATATTCCTCCATTCTAGATATCATATGGACTGAGACATGGATTGTAATCATTCTCTCTGTCCATTTGTTGTTTCCCGATTTCCGATTTATGACGACTGACTAATTGAACAAATCAAATCAGTCCTGGCCCAGCCGAGCACTTCCATTTGTCATCATCAAATCATCGAGGGGCCCACAGATATCGCTTTTATCCCGAAGGTAAAAGGAATGGATAAACTTCGACTCATATGGCTTGTTCTACTACTTGTTGAATCATACACAAAGGCACGTTTTATAGCACAGAGTTACCAAATGCGGTTTCGTGCAATCAATGTACTATCAACTCATAGTAACAACTCATATCTCTAGGTTTGAAGAATATAAGATATTATCGTCTCATGACCACTCGTGATAAAATCCATGAAGTGATTCCAATGAGCGCGGGTTGAATCCAATACTCGGAACTTATGAGCACTCATTAGTGTTGTAGCCCTTTGTCCAACACCTTAGACCTCTACAAGCCAACCCATGACAGTCTTAATTCATATCTACTTCCAACATATGACCGACTGTGGATGGTTTGAATAACTTAGTCATTCCGGAAGAATAACCCAGTTTATTCGGGAAGTCAAAACATGCAAAGTGAAACACAATAATAATTGAAAACAATATGGTATCAAACCCTATGAATATAAATAAAACACCTTTTATTTATCACCATATGATTACACATTATTCATTGTATATTGTTTCAGCTATCAACTTTATTCTTGAATTTAACACAATAGTTGTCCCATGCTCCAAGCATGTACACTATGTTTTCTAAACACTAGTCATGCCATACACCAAGTATGCATACTATGTTTGTCTATGATCTTTACTTTGTGAACTAGATCAATTGAACATAACTTCAATGATTCTCTTTTCACAATCCCAAATCCTTACCGCAATTGGAAGAATTCCAAATTCATGCCATTTACTGAAATCTGTTAGATTCTAAACTTATATGCATTGGTCCTCTTGTAATGATTATGCACAAAGTCATAAAGACTTGACAACAAACATTACAGAGCATTCCAAAGGAGATCAGTTCCTTGGAAACATCCTTCTTGCATTAAGTTTCCTTAATCTTACACAGATTGAAAAACCTTAACTTTGAAACATTTCTAGATTCCATTCTGACTTATCACTTCTGAACAAGAGTTGCCTCCTTACAGATTATGTCAATATGGTCCTTCCAGAATTATCTCTATACTTCCAACTGTCCTTGAGCAACCAATCTTTGGTAAACCTTAGATTGTCCTCGACAACTGTTTAATCCTTTTAGTCATATCCAGATCTAAACCTTTTCCTTCTTAATGCCCTAGGCATTTGGAAAATTTTAGAAAGGATGAATATAGCACATGTAATCGATCCTATATCTGAAGCATATGGGACACGATTCATGATGTCTCACATAAAGACTAAACCAGTCTTTTGCTATAATATGTCCATTTCAATTTGCCAAGTTCTCATAATTCAGATTATGAAAAGGGATGTCGTAATCATAATCGGATTTTTAGAACGCAAATAATGGACCCATATACAGAATTTCCTTATGTTGAGCCATTCCAACATGAAATTCATATATATATATATCCTTGACTAAATGATTAAAACCTCATGATCTAAGCTTATAGATTTGAGATGAAGTATAATTTCCTCTCCCTTAATTATAGCAAAACAACTTTTCCCAATTGAAACTTTTTGTTTTTTATAATTAACATTGCTAACTTGCAATACTTATCATAATTATCATGCTCCCACTAACATGATGATTATTAGCATAACACTTATGCTCCCACTAGCTTTGACATGTTCTCAGAAATCACCTGGACTTCTAGAAATCAATACTCCATTGACTTTCTTACCAAAGTTCAGATTTCTGATACTAGATTATTTTGATAAAACTTTATCAAAAATCATACACCTTCCCTTAGATAGCACACTTGTGTGTCTAAACAGTTATGAAGAGGTATGCTGTAATCATAATAGTTAGACCTTTTTGCCACTTCTCACAAGTCCATATTAGTGTGCCGGTTAACCACACGCGCTCCACTAATGACTTTGAGAATGCAAATATCACAATTGCTATCTAGATAAAATCTACTTAGTGAAAGTGTTTCCTCACCATCATTTTCATGAATCGGAGAGAAACCTTATGACACTTAGATTTTTATGGTGTATGAGTTCCTACCCATATGAATTTGTCAAAATCATAATCACAAGACAAAGATAATGACAAATCCAAAACCATATGGATTGAACTCAATCTTAATTTCTTGCCACCTGGTAGCTCAAGGGCCTGCCATTGCTTCCAAGTTGTTGTGCAACAAATTGAGAACTCTAAGAACTCATATGCAAAGCCAACCTTAACTGGAATGGGCACAGAATATGTCAACACGATAGGTTATAAACCTCAAGTCGTGTGCTAGTGAAGAACTTCAGGTTCTATTCTTGATTAGTTCTTGAGACTTTCAAGACCTTTAAGACTCCCACTGTCCTCTTGACCTATAAGACTCCCTTGTCAAATATCCAAGAGATAGTGTGGATTCTAATCAAGACAAACACTTCACACAATTGGCCTAAGTTGGTCTTTGTTTTATCCAAAACATCACAACTTACCAATTTCAAATGTACAAGAGTACAAAACTTTTACTCTTACATTTGACAAGTGTTTTAAACCTTCTTTAAGACATGTCACTCAAATTACAGTCTTGGAGTATGACTCTAAGACTTGTATTGGCACGAAGTATGACTCATCTTCTTGATTTAACCATTTCAACAATTCAAGTTCTTCTTCTTAGTCATAAGAATGCACTAAGATTTCCTTAGAGAACTAATTTTGATATGGTTTCTTAATCATTAAGATGATCACAAAACTGATACTAAAGTACTCTCCCATCTTTTCAGATTTGAGAAACTTTTATCCTTCTGCCTAATTTGATTCTTCTTATTCGCTCTGTCATACATTGAAACCATTTTCCAATGTATCAGAGTTACACTTAAGCTTGTAAGTATAATCATATTTACTGATCTTTTGTAAACTATGACGAATAGTTTAATCAATCTTTTGTGGTGGACTTGACCAGTGCACAAGAATGTGTGCTCGGTCCCTTAGTCCTTCACTTGACTCACACATCCATGTGAACAAGTAATTAGTCTTAATTTTCCAATACTTGAAAGTTCTCATTCATCATGCTATACAACTTGCATGATTCCAAGTTTCGGTCCAATTGAAACTTGGTTGATGAGAATCTTTCCTTATTTGGTAAATTTAGACATTACCACAAATGAAAGAATCAATTTCATATTTCCACTCTTGCTCTTAATGGAATCATATAAGCAACAATTTTTCCTCAAATGCCATTGTAAGGATATTTTAAAATAAAATCAAATTTTTTTTATTATTTTAAAACTTTGCGGAAAAACTTATCCTTACAATCCATATGAAAACTTGTTGTTATCTATTCCTAAGCAATATCTCATAACTGCTAAGAAGTAGCTCAAGAATCCGATCTTCAAACTATGCGATAGAAATCCATCTACGCGATCAGATTCAGCACATTCTTTCTTTAAGTTTCTTCACTTTTCCTTAATTCTTAAAACATCACCATGTGACCCAGTCACATCATGTATCAAGAATCTCAGAATAGAAACTTAACAGAGTTAGATAGTGGACTTTACCTGAAGTAGAGTCAAACTTATTGACTTTAACATCCTTAGGTAAATTTTGGCAGCTTTGTGACCAATGCCCCTTCCTTTGGCAATATAAACATATGTACCCTTTGATAATGGTACACGGGACTATCACAGACTTAGCTTTTCTCTTTACCATTTGGTCAACCAAGTTGACTATGGCCGATCCCTTTCCATTGGGAAGAGAATGCTTTCTGGGATTTCCTGTGTCACTATTGTCAATGTCCATCAAGTTTTAAGGAAGTTGATCTTAACAAATAGATAAGATCATTAAGGGTCCTGTCATAGTCTGTTTCATAGGTGTCCCAAAGGAACTCACTATGTGACTTAGAAAGTGATTGAACCACCAACTTTCTCAAGACTTTGACACCCAACTCTCCCGGCTTGTCAATATGTGACTACATCTCCAAGATGTGATCACACCTAGACCTTGCCTTGCCAATAGGGCTTGAGTGACCTTAAACTTTTTTTCAAGAACTTATGGGTTAGGGAGAATAATTGGAGGAGGAGAAAGAAGTATAATATCCATGGGACATCATCTTCATTAGGAAACCTTGTTTCAAGAGATTTGGGAAGATCATAGGTGCCTAAACCAGACATCTTTTGGGAGATATTCAAGATAGTTGATTTAAATTCCTTAATATGACACCCAATATGAAATATTAAGGCTAGGACCCAACAAACTATTTTATAACTTAGAAGAGGTATGCCGTAATCCAAGCTATAAAATATTTGAAGGTAGGTGAATGACGATTCACCAATTTCCACCAAGATAAACAAAATGTATTATTAGGTTTTAATTGGTTTTGAAACTCCTAGATCTTTGAGATTCATTGAACTTTTCAAAGGCATGTTTCAATCTCGAGTGTGCCCTTCAGGTTTTGTGACTAGGATGCCGAGGATCACAAAACAAGGTGTGAAGTAACCATGCAAATCACTTGGTACCCTTAATAAATTACCCCTCAATCGATGTGCCGGTTAACCACACACGCTCCATCGATACTATGATAAATATTAAGTCACCCTTTACCTACCTTGTTAAGTCCAAGTTAGTGTGCCGGTTAACCACACACGCTCCACTAACGACTTAGACAAAGTGTAAAGTGTAATTTCATGGATTAGCACCTTATTCACATTTTTCTAAGTAACTAAGATTGGGTATTATTAAAAGTTTAGTTACTTAGTATTTTCATTAATACTTTTAATGAAGGGAGAATTATAGTCTTGTCAAACCCGTTCGGCTAACGACCCTCCACCGGTCAAGCAAGCGGTGGGTGAGAGTGGACACCCATTAAGTTGCCATTTTATAGGCAACAACCTTATACCCACCTTATAGACCGGCTTCGTGAATGAGGCGTACTAGCGGTAAGACTGACTTTACTCTTATACATATATATATATATATATATATATATATATATATATATATATATATATATATTATTAACTTATAATATTATAAAGTATAAGGGTTGAATTTTAACTTTTAAAATTCTAAGGGCTAACTTGGAATTAAAGTATTCATAAGTGAAAACTTTACAAATTCCAAAACTTGAGGGCAAGTTTTGAATCTATTCAAAACTAATTAATTCCATAACTTATGTGTTTAAAGTAGTTTTAATCCAAAAACTCTTCAAGTTCCATAACTTGAGGACAAGTTATGGAAGACTTTAAACTAATAAAAGAATTAACTTTCTCTTTATTTTATAACTTATGGATTTAATTATGGTTACATATTTTTCTTTAATGAAGTGACTCTTGAACTTCCATAACTTGAGGACAAGTTATGGAGTCATAAAAATTATTCAATGACACAAGACTCTTCATTTTGTAACCATTGCCAACTTTTATGAATTTTATGAGTCTTTAATGTGACTCTTCATGTAACTTGAGGACAAGTTACACAAACACATTTTATACTCAACTCTTAGATTAAAATGGATTGAAAACAACTATTTCACTCAACATTTCTATTAATCTAAGCAACTCATAAGAACAAGATAATTCAAATCAAACTATTTTATGTAATTAGTCTAAACCTTAAACTAATATAAAACATGAATCTATTGACAATTATCTTTGAAAATGGATTAGCATGAACATTACCACATCAAAAACAAGTTTATAAGTTCAAAAACATCTTAGGGTAATGTTCCTAGTCCAATTCCAGCCAAAAAAGTCGAATTTATGCTGTCTGGGGGTCCAACTCGTCGAGTGCACGAACCAACTCGGCGAGTTGGATGCATTTTGCCTTGGACTCGGCGAGTCTGCTGGGCAGACAGCATCAAAACTCGATTTTCCAGCTTCTTTTGCAAGTATAACAAGAAAACAAGCCTAGTCTCTGATACCACTGTTGGGTTATGAGCATTCTAACACTCCTAAGTGTACATGCAACCCTAAATACCTTGGATCTATGTTTTCTCTATTATACATGCAAATAAGAACTTCCAAGGTATTATTCTAATCTAGCATACAAAACAATAACTATAGCAAGATAGAATACATACCTCTTTGGTGTAGACAATCTTCATGTAGCTTGAGTGCCTAGTGCCCCAAGTGTGACACCTCAAATGGAATCACAATCATCAAAAACACTTGGAATAGCTTGAGAGAATTCTACACTTCATGAAATCGGCTAGCCCTCTCTAGAATAATACTAGTGCCCGATTTTGGTCAAGAATAAGATGCTTATATAGTTAGGGTTACACCATGTAAACCCTAATTGACATGGCCTTTCATTTCCATGATCCATGGGTACACATACACCATGGAGCATCCATGGACCATCCTATGGGTTTTAGCCCAACTTGATTATCCATGGAGCATTAGCCCACTATACAAGTATGGATGATTTACACAATCAACCCATATATTTAATTAGTCTTCTTTTGATCACTTAATTAATCCTAGATTAATTCTTGATCAATACTAATTAAATAATCTTATTATTCTTATTATTAATATACTAGAACTTATAATATATTAATAACCATAAGTGTCTTATTTCTCTCATTATAGTCTATCCAAGTGCATGATGGTATGCAACCCAAATGGACCATGCCGGGTCGGGTCAAGTCTTACCAATTATAGTTATGGACTTAGACATTAATCCAACAGTCACATCATCCCCCCGTTAGAAGGAATTTCGTCCCGAAATTAGAATTTAAGAAAGGAAGTATGCACGAATGGTCGATTCGTGAGGAGGAAACTTCCTAATCGATTGGTTCTAGTGCATCTAATTGATAACGGGTTTTCGGTTGGCATCCCAACGAACCTTCACTAACTGGCGATGGCGTTTCTTCGTCCGCTTGACCTCTTGGTCGAGGGTCACTACGGTTCTAATACGAAGTTGAGGATCTCGAAGAGTGGACTTGCAAGAGTACTAACGGAAAGGTATGGTTTCACGATCGAGATGCGAAGAGTAGAAAGTACGTCACTGAGTTCGCGGAGTAAGTCTAGTTTGTGTGAGGCACAAGACCGATTCTGATAAGAATCTCGGAGGTCCTGTCTAACTTGGATTTAGCTTTCCACGCTTTACGAAGCGTATTGAGCCATTCCCAGAGTGAGTTATCCTAAAGAACTTGGTCACTCACTTGGAATCTCAAAGGTTCCTTTTCTTACGTAACTTCCCAGTCAAAGGCCACCCCTTGCTGGGTCAAAGTCGTACGAGTTTCTGTAGCTTGCGAGGAGTTCTGAATGAACTAAGGCGGTAGGTCGGTAAAACCTAGAATCTGGCGAAAAACTGTCGGCGTCTCTGGTGTTGATAAATGCTCAACGGTTTTGTCAAATTGAGAGAGTACTCAAAATTTCTCACATTACTATCAGTGTGTCCTAGAAATTTGACTCTTCAATTTCAAAACTCGTGCCTAGAGAACTTTGCTAAAAGTTCCTCTGTAGGAATGTTACCATGGGCTTTCTTCTTACTACGAGGGTAGATAAGTAAGTCATTTCATGGGGAAATGACGAGTTGATCCAAGTAAGAAAGACGTAACCCTAATCATTTAACTCATGAAAACCATGGGCGTATTGGTCCTATCCGAAAGGTATCACTACGAACTCGAAGTGTCCGTATCGGGTTCGGAAGATAGTCTTCCAGACATCCTTCCCTAACACATCGAACTGGTGATATTCGGATCTCAGGTCCATTTCTGAAAGTAGATTCTTTCCTTACGTTTGCTCAACCATTTTGTCTATGTGAGGCAGAGATAACGATTTCTATGAAAATCTTGACGGATTCCTCGATAATCGAGGTACATACGATGCGATCCATCGATCTCTGGAAGAATCTGACCGGGTTTCTCTAGGGTGAGAAACCTAGTCTTCTAATTCTATTTCTGTGTGGTTCGCCAAGCTGCTCGTGCTATTCTTGTATCTCCGTGGGTGTTTAAACTATAGGGTGATATGTTTTCGGGAGTTGTGCTGGGTTCTAAGTCTATTCACATGACGATGTGATTACTCGTATACTTAGGCAGTTTCTCCGTCCTGAAGTCCATTTTAGAATTCATACAGGGCTTCACGATCACAATTTCGTGTATACGAGTCGTATATAATTAAGATTGTAGAGGTAGTCGAATAACTGATTCTTCCTTACCCTCACATCCCAAGGAGGAAAAGAGTTAAGGCGGAATCATCAATTCTAAACCTGTAGAACCTTGATTATATAACACTCTTATGTATACCTTCCTCAGTGACAAATCATCTGCATGAATCCCTGGATTGAACTTGACGTACTGCACGAGTGGTACTTCGGGGATTTCTTTGGAAAGAAAATAACTAAGAGGTACTCCTGGAATGAGTACTTCGGTGTTCTGATATGACGGCTTCGCTGGAAAAACGATCCAGAAGAAAGAGATGTACGTATGAAGCTGTTTTGGCGTCGATCAAATTGAATATGATTGTATGATAATGTCGGAATCATACAGAAACTTTAAAGACATTAGAATTAAACATAGACGATTACAAACAAAACACAACTGTGCAACCATGAACAGAGTTACAGTACTTTAGATTTACCACAAGACTATTGTTGCGAATAAGATATACTACAAAAGACAAGTATACGCAGCACGAGCACTCCTATACAGACAGGATCTCGCAAAAGGTAAGACTCTAGTTGCACTAATTCTAGATAGTTTATAAGTCTGTTACAACGAACGCCCAAATTACATTTAACGTGGTTCCGGAGCAGGCTCTCCTGCAGCTGTGATCCTGAGAATCTTCCCATCAGCGCCAGAATTTTGCGTTATCAGGCAATTCCTCTGGAGGTGTCCAATTTCACCGTATTGGTGACATATATGGACAGCACCCACATTGGTGGTGGTAGTGAAACGTCGAGTAGGAGTTATGGGGACGCGGGTTCTTTCCTTTTTCGGGCAGTCTCTTTTATAGTGACCAAACTCACCACAGTGATGACAAGTCTGGTTTCCCTCGGCGTTGGGTGAGTTATTGGTCGTTCCTGATAAGCTCTTGCGGTATCGTTTGGTGTGCCTCTTTTTGTTGCAGTTTGAGCACTGCTTCCCCCGACACGGTCCAAGGTGGTGATAATTACATTTGTTGCAATTAGGGAGATTTCCAACATATTGTCGGGCTGGGTTTGGGACAACTGGTGTTTCCGAAGGGATGGTAGTAGGAGGTATAGATGTCGTAGTTGTGAAGGTCGTTACCTGTGGTTGTTTCTTGTTCGTCCCTTTACGCGATTTGTCCTTCTTTCTATCCCAAAACTTCCTTTTGTTACTCTTCGTCTTGGAACTCGGGGTGTCGTGGTAGTTTGCTGCTCGTTGCGGTATTTGATTGTTACTCGGATTGGAATTGTTGCAAACAATCCCGCTAACATTCGCATTGTTAGCGTTAAGGTGCGTCAGAAAAGCTGACACGGCAGCCGAGACTGCAGCTTGAACGGTAGCTGCATCAATCTGGAGGGTTGGTGCTTGGTTGATGGGTTGCTCGTCCTTCTTTGGCGACATGATTCTGTTTTACGGAAAGAAAATGAATTTGTGAGTGAGCATGGTTGAACCTAGACTTAATTTGACTGTTTAAGAAAAGAATAGAAGTATGTTCTCGAGAGCTTGACCTACATCCCTATGATGCAGTCCTAGAACAGATTGGAGGTATGATTACGAAGGTTTGACCTACATCCCTATGATGCAGTCCTAGCAATGAGTAAAAGTAAGTTCGTAGAATGGTCTCAAGACGTTTGATGTTCGAGCTGAGGTATCGGGGTTAGTGAATAACAAGATCCAACCACTGAAAGAGACTTGGAAATGTCTCCGAAGATAAATCACCATAGTCCAATGACTTGACTAAAGCATGATTCCGATATACTCTAATGAAAGTAAGATAAAAGTACTTGAATGAAGAATGACACAGAAGTTAGCCGGCTGTCAATATCTTTGATATTCACGATGTAAGGATTCTGGAAAATGACCTTGTAAAGGTCTCACATCATATCCACAGAAGATAGTTCCTGACAGCATAAAGACCTAACTAAAGTACTTAAGGTACAAGATAATTTCATAGAAAATGCCACATCAGGCATAGACAGAAAAATACGATTCCTCTTTATAAGGAAATAAAGTAAAGCGTCTACTACTGGCGACGGTCATCCCTCTGGTGAACGCTTAGTTCAGCCAATTGACGTTCCATGTCACGTAGGTGTCTTTCGCACTCCATCTGGCGTACTTGGAGCCCTATGACTTCGGCTCGTGATTCAGTCAGTGCTTGCAGTAGGGTTTCATGGTTTCTCTCTGATCTCTCGTGAGCATCCTCTAGATGAATGGTGTGGAGGGTATACATTCTAGCATAGGCGCCTACTTCTGCAATCTGATGTAGGGCTGTCCTGCCTTGAATCTCATTTCGGGCCTTTCTGCGGACCAAGATTGGCAAGACTCTATCTTCTGAGCCCCCATTGCTCAGGTCGTAAAAGCTTCGGTCGCCATCAAATAGCATAAACTGATCTTGTCCTTGGCTCCCTGTTTCCAAGCATTCCACTCACTCAGGGTCTGGCCATGAAAAGCCGGAAGAGGGTTAGGAATTGGAAAGGCGCTGCTTGGGGTAGGTTCTCAACCTCCGGTTCGGAGTTAGCATCATACGAAAAGTCTTCATCATGGTGATCATCCAAGGGGATAGGATGATCATTCTCTGGTTCTTCTCCAAACCAACCAGCTATGACTTCATTCGGAAGATACTGGTTGTAAAGGGGATGGAGTCCAACTATGATTTCTATGTGAGAATTTAGGGTAAGTGGATAATTATTAGACGAACTATCTAGATAATTATTTAGAAAACCTTCATTAGTTACATCGCTATTTGTGAAGTGCATACCAGCTATGTGTAATATAAACAGGATAGACCTTCGAATGAGTGACCTTAGTTCCAAATTCACACAGAATAGGGGTAAGGCAAAATTTTCACAAATTCTAAGTCTATAACATCCTAATTACATATAGCCTCAGTGTATCCACTTAGCAACTATCAACTTAATAATGAAGATCCCGTTTTAATTCTCAAGTATAAAGTACTTATAGTAACACCAAATACTCCTATAGTATTTTAATTTTACTGTTATGTTCTATTGTTCTCATTGTGGTAGGGTTGGTAAGATTTTAGCATTGTTGCAACCACACACTTAAACTTAGGCAAATGCTAGTCAACCCTCGGATAATATAGGCGATCAGGCTATATCTTCCCAGTTTTGACCATATGTCTCTAAGCCCACTTGTGTTGCCCAACAATCGTAATTCTTCTGTACTGTCCTAGTGACACTGATTTTAGTATGAATGCAGCACGTATACTTACTTAAATATTTTACTATTTAAAGTATAAACTCTTGGTCAGAGTATTTTTAATCCCTTATGTATTTATAGTTAGTATATCTTTTATGGGTTGATATACTTAATTCACTATAAACAATGCTCTGATACCAATCTGTCACACCCCAAAACCGAGAACGGCGGAAACGTTCTGGGGCGGAGGACGTCATGTATAATATCAACAACAATGTAAAGTAGTAAACAAGAAACAACATCATCCATTGCATTAATAAAATAATTATTATACAATTGTATTCTGTCAAATTTTGATAAACACTAAAGCATAAATCAAAATGAAAGATAAGTCTTGAATAAGCTCCGTCTTCCTTTCTTCTTGCATCGGTACCTATCTAAGATGACCTGAGGATACAAGTAATTTTGAAAGCGAGTATCAGCTATAAAGCTGGTGAGATCATAAGTATTAATGTGTCTTAATTTGTAAAAACTTATAATTTTTAAGACTTGACATTGTTTTGAAAGAAAGTTCATAAAAGTATGAAAATGTTTGTAGATCAGCTGTAAATGTTTGAAAACCCTAGAATCCCTATGATTCCTATTAGTAACAAAAGGAGTCTTCTACCAAGACTTAACTGTTCTCTTTGTAGTCTTCTACCAAGACCTAATTGTGTTACTATTATTATCATTATAAGAAATTTTATCCTTTGGTACAAGGATACCTAAATATAATTTTACCCCATTGGTTATGTGAATGAGTCACAATTATGGGTAATAATATAACTAACCTGAATCATACCCTTTGGTACTGTAAACGTTAACTTTAAGCCATCCGTAGACGTACTCTTTACCTCTGTTGCTAACAGCTGGGTATAGGAATAGTTAATCCCTTAATCGTGCACCTGAAAAGGTACCAACCGTTTGACATCCGTAGATGTACTTTTACCTCTGTAGCTAACAGAGATTCTAGGAATGGTCAATCCCCCAACTCGCATCCTCTGGTACTAGGATAATAATCTATTCTATCTCGTCGATTATGTGATCTTATCACAAGGAAAAGGTAAGAACACGGATTTAATAACGGAGTCGATACATATAAAATGTAATAGGACTCCTACTGATGTATCTATGCACAAGTACTCCTATAAGTATATTAATGTAAATATTATAGTAGTACGGTAAGGTTCTACGTGCTGCTAGCTGTAATGTGTGTTCTCTCTATCTAGCAAGTATAGTAATATAACGTTCTAGTATAGATGTATATGTTCTCGTCTTAGTATAGTTTGTACATGAAATGTATAGTAATGTTTTAGAAAGTATTGACGCATGAATGAACTGACTCATTGTATGATATCGCATTCTAGTGATGGTTCTGGTATCTTCCTGAACTACCCATATGGTAGCTTACTAGTAATCTAAGTGGTATGTATGGACGTGGATGTATACCCTTGTTACCCAAGGGCATAGGAGGAACTGGAAGGACCTTTTATGACTTTATATGTACACATGATATATAACTAATATTTAAACGACCTTCGGACGGGTATCCAATATCCCACCAGACCACATCTCAAGGCGCGAAAAGGAAATAGGGTGGATAGCCTTCCTAAGTCTTTTAAACATTTCTTATATAACTATACATATAGAGGCATGCAATTTATAATATAAAAGCATAAATAAGTTTGGTAAAACATTTGAAACATAAATATTAGTTTAAGGAAAGATCGACTTGATGTCGATCTATAAAACAATTTGAAGGCATAAGTTTGATAAAACAATATAAGTATAAGGAACATTTGTTTGAAACACAGTTGTAAATGAGTTTGAAATATGATAAACAGAGTAAGAGGTACAGTGTAATAAGGAGTTTAAAACATATAAAATGTTTATAAAAATCATTTGAAGGAAACTGTTTGGTAAAACGGCTAATGAGTAGCCAAATCTTTTGAATGCTGTATATTAATCACATGTGATTGATGTAATACTAGCATGATTCTACTTGTATCCCCCCCATAAAGCATTTAAAAGTAGTTTAAAACATTATTTAAGGGGTATGAACTCACTTGAAAGCTTGAAGATAGCGAGATGGAAAACCGGGCAGAGTTTCGTCTCGGGAAACGGATTTTTCTCGGGATTCTCGGGAATCTCGGGAGTAAAATCGACCCTCGGGACTTGAGCAAAAAGGCCAGAGCTTCGGGTTTGAACGGGCACGGAAAACGAGGCAAGACCGCGAGAGAAATGAGAGAATTGAGCAAATTTTTCGGAAAGCCTCGCATCCTATTTATAGGAAGGCTGAACCGCCTCGGTACGTGGGGCGTACGCTCGTACGCAGCGCGTACGCGTACGTCATGCATGACCGAAGCCTCGACTGCCTCGGCTTCGGATGGGACGGGTTGCTGGGTACGCGGGTCGGATGGGACGGCGGGTCGGATGGGACAGCGGGTCGGACGGGTCGGACACCTCGGATAGGGCGACGTGGACGATCCGAGGCCCTTGATCTCAGTATGCGGGGCGTACGAAGGTACGCAGGGCGTACTTCGGTCCTATCCGATGACTCCCCTTCGGATAATACCGGGAGTTTATAATTAAATTTATATTTATTTTAATTAAACTTCTAAAATTCATATCTCCCTCATACGAACTCCGCTTTTGACGTTCTTTATATCCACGCGAAGGTGAGACCAAGATCTACAACTTTCGTTTAGAATCCGTTGGCAAATTCCAAAATCATTTTTATTATTTATTTAATAAAATGACGCGATTAAGGAATTTCTTCAAAAATTCATAACTTTCACATCCGAAGTCAGATTTGGACGTTCTTTTTATGTACGATCATAGGTTGAGGTTGTATATAACTTTCATTTAGATACTTAAGGCTAAAAACTATTGCATCGAAATTTCGCGTTTTACGTTTAAACGCTGATGCCGGTTTTGCCGAGAATCTTCGGTTGGTCATAACTTCTTCGTTATAACTCGGATTTTAGGGTTCTTTATATGCTTGGAAACCTTGATACGATTCCTACTACTTTATTTAACCCAAATAAGATTTTAGGAAAGTTACATTTTGACCTAAATTTGATTGGTTTTACATTACATTGTCTCGAAATATCGGGTTGTCACAGTCTCGACATGGAAAGTGACATCAATTTCTTTGTCACTAAGGATCTCAAAAGGTATACTCCGTCCTCTGATCAAACTATTTTTGGACCTATCCGCAGGCTCCCCACACATATTCTTTCACTGCGTTGTCTTGAGACTGTGGATGTCTCAGATCATATTGAGGCCACAGAGGGTATTATCCCATACCCTTCTACCCCACCTCTTCCTTCTTCAACTATTCTTCCTGAGGGAACCGCAGCCCCCTCTGCCACTACACTCTCTAACATTTCTCAAAGGAGAAAATCTGTAGCTTCTAAAAAGAAGGCTACAACACCCAAAAAGAAAGCCCCAAAACAAACTGCACCCTCCAAGAAACGCAAAACCAAAACCACTACTGTATCGAGCAGTGACTCCGAGGAAGATAGACTACCCATATCTATCCTCAAGAAAAGAAAGACAACCGAAACCACTAGCCATATGTGTGACCGGACTGATACTGAAGCCTCT
Source organism: Lactuca sativa (assembly GCF_002870075.4). Classification (NCBI taxonomy): domain Eukaryota; kingdom Viridiplantae; phylum Streptophyta; class Magnoliopsida; order Asterales; family Asteraceae; genus Lactuca; species Lactuca sativa. The sequence continues at coordinate 251,769,793 of NC_056630.2, forward strand.
CAATAGGCTCCGGTAGTCCTTGGGATGGCCGCACATCCATTCAATGCCACTCTCGAATACCACTCAAACTCATCTTGTGAGATTGTTTCATCATCATCTTCTTCTGAACGTGGAGACAGCCCCCCAGTTGTATCTCAAGTAGATAGAATTGGTAATCGCCCTAAGGTCTCCAGCGCTTCCCGGCTGCACATCTTTTCTTCTGAGGAGTTAGACTCCATCCTCTTGCAAGTATCCCAAACACTACAAACACCACTCCATTCGCAGGGCATCTCTTTTGCCCATGCCAGAACTAGGCCGAGGCCAAACTTGACCACGGGTCAAGGAGACCAAGCAAGCCCAGGAAATCCTACTCTGCTTACATCTGTATCAGGTGGTTTAGGCACGGTGAGCACTAATGTGCAAGTATCCGTGAACCCAAGGGACACCTTGGTGCGACAACAAGGAATTGACGATGAAGACTCAAATGACTCTTGGAGTCGGTATCAACCAACCACTGATGCTGAAATCAAGAAGTATGCTACTTTCAAAAGGGCATTCCAAGCCCGCAAGGAGCAGTAGGTCAAGCAACAACTGCAGAAGGAACAAGAAATTCTGTCAGTGGGCAGGTACTGGGAAAATGCCATCAGCAACGCCCACACTGCTGCCACAATCCTAAAGGTTCAGACCTGGATGGATCAAATGGCTGAAACTGTGCTGAAAGCTCAAGCCTCAACCGCAACCGCAGGTACATCTAATGTTCCTCCTACTTCAACTCCTTTTCCACCTACCGCAATCAACCCATCTCAAGACGAAGAGCCAACTATTGAACTCAGCTCGGCCCCAACCTTCGGTTTTGACGATGAAGACATCCAGGAGGTCAACAAACCGAATCCCTCAGATGACGACCTCATGATGTTCGAGGAAGAAGAAGAATCCAACGGTTCTCAGCACTCCACTTCAAAGCCCAAAGAAAAGAAGAAGAAAAAGAAGAAAGATGTTGTCACTCGTAAAGAATTCCTCAACCTTCAAGCCAAAGTTGATCAAATTTTGGCTGCGGTTAAGCCTACCCAACCTCCACCCGAAGATATCCCAGGTCTGCAATCCCTAATTGAGCGCATCGAACGACTCGAAACGAGAGAGCGTATGGCCGCTGAGCGCATCTCTCTCAAAGTCGAGATGGGGATTCGATCTCTCGACAACAACCGCAGGGCCGACCATCAAGATTTTATAGCCGCAGCGGAACGCCTCATCAATGAGGTGACCGCAATCAAACAAGGCTTACAAACAGCCGTTGCGGATCAAGCTGCCCAGTCCCAAAAGGCAATAGAGGAAACTCATACTGCCTATGAGTCCACGATTTCTGTCCTTCATGCAACAATCGCCTGCATGCAGAAATCCCTCGCATCAAACTTTCATGGCCCAGAGATACTTCAGCTCACAAAGGATATTTACAAGCTGCTCTTCAACTCTGCCGTTCCAAACAACTCCCAACTGGCCGAATCAATGAAAGCACACTTTGCTGAGGTTTGTGCCAAAGTTGATGGACTGAAACAATGGCTTGAGGAAGCACCAGGGTTGCATTCCTCAAGAGGGGGAAGTGATAAAGAAGGCGATCGATCAAATACATCCATCCGTCAGAGCCCTCCAATCACCACAAATAAAATTCCCACTCCGTAACCTTCTCTTCCACCATCTCAAAATATTCCATCTCCCCACTCATCACCCAAAAACAACCTAAACCGTCCTCTAACGCCTCCTCACCTAAAGAATCTTGAGGAACATATGTCCTCAGAAAGCTCTACAGATTCTCCTTCTACTGCCCAAAGGATACATAACTGGAAAGCAGTCAAGTTAGCCGAAATTATATGGAGAGAATGCGGTTTTGACACTAGGATTGATGAATCGCTGATCAACTCATGGGTCAATCCTCTCCGCAGGCTACTTGATGAAGACTACACTCCCCACCTCACATATGCTGAACCACCATCAGATGGTTATTGGGATATTCCAATTTCTCCCAATGCCAAGTACTTTGCTGTCTTTGACTCCTTCGACCACAGTCTTCCTGATCACAAGCGTCTGCCAATGAAATTCGAAAGACTGACTCGCTTCTATGCGAAACATGGCTCTTCAGTTGAAAACATTTGGTCTAACGATAGATCATCCGCAGTGAAGAACTACAAGATGCGGAAGTTTATGAAAGCAGACTTTGCTCAATTCACCCTGACCAGAAGAGAGCATGATTACATCCGCACCCAGGCATGATTACATCCGCACCCAGGCAGACTTCCCCTGCATGAACCCTGAAGAAATATTTCTCATTGCCAGAGTTTTTCAGAACAAGGCAGAGAAACATCCTAAGATGCAGATAGCTCTCGACAAAGCCAAATCCTTCCTCAAGGAAACTGTCTGTGACTTTGCAAAGATTGATGCGGACATCCACCCCACCATTATCAAGAAATTTGACCTTCCACCACTTGAACCAGTGTCAATGCTTACAGAAGGTTTTGAAGAAAGATCTCTAGGCGCAACCAACTTCCCAAAACTTGGCATCGTATTCAAACGGAAGACAGACAATGTCAAATATTTCATTCCGATGAATGCCATGCATCGCCTGCCCAAGAAGCAACTTGACATATGCAAGACCGCAGTAGAAAGATCAAAGCACACTATTGCTGAAGTCAAGTTTGAGATCTCCAGAAGAATCATGTGGTTGGAAAATGTTAGAAAATTTTTGTGGATTTTGATCAAGTTTCTCAAGCTTGATAACTGAACCAAAGTTAAAAAGGTCACTTAGGGGGAAATTGTTGAAACATAAAAGTGACCCTTTTGAACTTATCTACCGCAACGGTTCAGTACCTGCAGCCAATTCAGCACCGGAGTCAATCTCTACAACTGTGACCGCAACCATTCTCCATCAGCAACCATATCAGCATCCGGAGTATTCAAGTCTTTCCTATCCACAGTCTTAGTTAATTCTTTTACTATGTAATTCACTCTATTGTCCAGCATGCCTTGCACGGCTGCTCATAGAGTAGTTCTTTTCTAAACTCTATAAATAGAGACTCTTTCTTATGTATTATGTACGTGTGATATATTTGAGTGTGAAAACTCTTAACTTCTCAATACACAAGGTTTCTCATTCAGTTATCTTTCTTATCTTCATCACACTCAAACTGCTACTGAAACATAACCTCTCTTTGGAGCAAGTCTTCTAGACTTAATCACTAAACTTGATCTCGCTTACTAACTTGGAGTGATTGCATTCCTTGTTATGAATCAGTTTAAGTGTATTCTTGATATAACTTTTGAGTTTTGTCATTTATCTTTCTTTACTTTCCGCAACTAACTATCTAACTTTATTATTTTTGAGCTTTTAGATCCTTAGAGATTAACTATTCCGCAACTTACTTGTTCTAACGTTTGTTCAAGTGTGCCTCCAAGTTTTTCTTTCAACAAAACCAATTACTAAAGTTTGTTGCCTATAATGACAATACCCAGTTTTTTTTATGGTATATGTAATTTACTAATTTATGCGTCTCTTTGGTCACTGTAAGGATAAAATTTGTTATTAAATAAAAATTAAAAAGACCATCGTCTGTTCGAAACAAACGTTTACCAAAAGAGCAGAGTAAAGAGCAACAAGAGGACGGCGATGAACCCAGAGGCGTAGTTGAGATTGTGTGTAACAGAGTCAAGCAGAGGAGGTAAAGGTGTCTGGATTCGAGATTCGACAAGGTCCGACGAGGTCTGCGCCGGCATAGTTGGGTTCTGACCAGGCTTCCGGCGGTTATTGCTTTTTTTGAACATACCGGCTTTGAGATTTTTGTGTTACGAAAGATAAAGTACAGTATGTAGTCTAAACGAGATGCTAAACTTGAAAATAGGTATATAGTATGCAAGGTTCTATGCAAATCAGATTTCTATACTAATCTTAACAGGTTTAATCATTACGACTTAATTTGGATTGCAGTTTGCTTCGGGAGAAATGAACCCATTAAGTGGAATCGTAGATCCAGTTCAGCTGATCAGCCAGCAACATTTAGTTGATATGCCCTTTACCTCCAACGGTAAGATCTTTGCATCCTAATGAGATTTTTAGATTCATATGAAACTTAACTTGACTTGCTATATATCTACGATCTGGTTCCATGGTAACTTGAGATTGTAAGATCTACTCAGTTGTAAGCTCTTGATTATATATTTTAATTAAAGTTCTATTGGCAAGAATTGAAACTAACATGCCAAACTATTTTAATCAATAAGCTAGGCAATTTTGTTGCAATTTCAAAAATTAGGACTTGAACCCTGTTTGTTAGGTAAGTCTCAAATACTCAAATCACAGTCAACTACAATTATAGAATGTTTTATGTATATACAAAAACCAATATAGGTGAATTTAGTTGATTTTAGTTGTTAGATACAGGGTTCGTAGATAGCTCTCACAGTCCCTTTTTCAGATATGGTTGTAAAATATGAAGTGGGATTCAATTTTAACCTTTCATATGCAAACAAAAAAAAAGGTGCTGCAGGTTCAGTTTTGAAAAGATTGTAAATGGATCATGGGTTTCCTTCTTCTCACCCGTTCAGTAGAACCCTCTCTTTGTCATAAATTCAGTCTTTGGTTTGTTTTGAAGAAAACGATTGGAAGGGAAAGATAAGTTAAGTGGTGGAAATGAAGGAAACGGAATGGATGATGGGTCTGTTCTGTTACATGAATAGAATCTTCTTTCCCATTCCTCATCCACAACTTTAAACTCGTTTTGACAGTAGTGGTAATGGCTTAGACATGGAGTGTGGCTATAAAAACTTAGCAACATGTAGTAAAGCAGTAATAATATTGATATATACATGTAACCACAACAGAGATATAATATAAATGAGGAGTAACTTAGCAACATAAAGTAAAGTGGTGTAAATAACTGATTGTCTAAATAAATGTTTTTTCTGTTTTTTATCTTACATATACTTCACTTTTGCTTTTCTTTCTATAAATATATTTATATTTTCATATTGGAATCAAATAGGAGAAACACCTGAATGGAAAAGAATCCTTTCAGAACTCTTAGAAGCATCAAAGGAAGGTAATTGGAAGGCTGCTAAGGGCATTTTAGACAAACATAAAGAGCTGGTAAGGGTTAGCATCAATGTATGGGGTGAAACAGCACTTCATGTTGCAGCGTATGAAGGACATACTTTGTTTGTTGAAAATCTGGTAAGATTGATGGAAAATGTGGATTTAGAGCTTAAGAATAGCAGTTCCAACACTGCGCTGCATATAGTTGCTCAAGGCAAAAATGTGGGTATAGCTAATGTTCTGGCAACCAAGAACCCAAAATTGCTGGATATGGAAGGTAATGATGGAAAGTTGCCACTCCAAATGGCAGCTTTATCCGGAAACCAGGATATGATCATTTATCTTCATGGGATGTCTAAAAGAATGAAATGCAGTGCTTGGACAGATGAGAGACGATGTGGTGTTCTATTGACATGTGTTGAAGCTGAGCTATTTGGTAAGTATTTTGGTAGATAGTGTTTAAAGTCCATCAAATAGAATTCTAGGTTGAATAGAATACATGCACGATCTCTTGTAGACTTTTCTCAGAAGGATGGACTCCACAAGGCCCAAATTTCTTTATCTTTATTATCTTGATCCTGTCTTCAGGATATATGATTAATTGATTAGCATTCTCTTGAATTCCCAAAACCACCAAACTTAATTGTTTATTCACTTTTCTTCCACCCACTTGTCATCATTCTCCCTTCTTAACTAATTGTCAAATACTTTGTAGAGGTTGCACAAGAAATAGTAAAGGACTTTCCAAAACTTGCTCAGAGTGAAGACGAAGACAGTATACTCGGAGTTCTTGCTCGTCAACGTAATGCATTTAATATTAAAAAACACCGTAAGAATCTCTACTCTTTGATTTGTCTATTACATTTCCGTAATGCCTCAAGAAAATTATTTTTGACAGAAACTACGCGTGACCATTCTTGATATATGGACTAAAGATTGAAGCTTATGCTGAGATTGTATCACTATTTAGTCTATTGGCCTTCGAGGTTGTTATTGTTGTGTTACTGTAAAGATTACAAAATACAATCTTTCAATAGATAAATTGTTTCTTATAATATAGATCCCTCAGCTATACTTACATATATATTTTTAGTAAAGACAATATGTTTCAAGTAATAGCAAACTTCACTCATAGCTTTCTGTTCAGAAGTAGTTAATATCATTTACTTGGTTTCTTAGTTTATCAATACGATGCATACCAAGGGCATGTTGATCAGGGAAATCAAACACTACAGTTGTTTACAACTGTTTTGACATATTTCCGGAAGCCTAATGCTGATGCATATGGATGTCATGTTGATGAGGAGAATCAAGCAGTGCAATTGCTTAGAACGATTTTGGAAAATGTTCCCAAGCCTATCTCTGATGACATGCAAAGAGGTACTGTTGACCAGATTCTGGAAGATAATGTATTGGAAGAATCATGCCAATGCCCAAAATATATCTCCAGGGTACTATTTGTAGCTGCAGAAGAGGACAATGCTGCATTTGTGGATGTGCTAATTCGTCAATATCCAAAGGCTGTGCTGCATCAGAATGATAATAAGATGACTTTATTTCAGGTCGCCGTCTTATGTCGTTGTCTTGGAATCTTCAACCTATTGTGCTGTGTAGGCTCAATCAAAGAGTCGATAATCACTGTTGAAGACGAAAATGGGAACAATTTACTCCATTTAGTTGGAATCCTCGAGGAGGCCACAATGAGCAATCAATGGCAGGACTTTCAAGAACCAGATGTAGAAATGGCAGAAAAGGAAAAATGGTTCAAGGTAACATGTTTCTCTATACTTCTTTCTCATTGAATCATTTCATCCAAAAAGCGATTGATTATTGCACACTGCTATAGCTTTAGGTTTTGTACAGTATACCATCTTTCAGTTTCTTATATGTCAAATGCATGTTAAAGGTGAAAACTTGCATTTTGCATGAGCACCAAGGAATATTGATAAAACCTGCAATAAAATTGAAATAAATACAGTGGAACCATCCTCATTTTGCATTTAGCATATGTGTGTGTGTGTGGAAATGTTTTCTTATTTATGTTGATTGATATGGTCTTGGATTTTAACTATCTAATCTATGTATTTATAGATGGTTTCGGATATGCTCCCTCCCTCACTTAGAGAAAAGAAGAACAAAGATGGTTTAAGACCACGTGAATTGTTCACGAAAAATAATAAAGACCTGTTTCTTAGAGCGGTTGACTCGGATAAAAAAACAGTTTACGTCTTGTATGCTTCTGTGATGTCTTTGCTCGTCGTCATTGCTGCATCTACAGTATATCCAAACCACCGAGACATCGGGCTGCTATCGGCGCTTGCTATGCTATTGCATGGGATGGCTTTCATACTCACTTTCACATCAGTCATCAGTACCTTGTCTATCATGTGGCCTAACTATGTTGAGCGTGGTTTCTTCTCATTACGCTCAGTGATCGCATCCATCATGAGACGAAATCTAATGGCTGTCTTATTGGTGTTTTTTACTGCAGCAATGACGTACAACCCATACGTCTTGCTGTTGTCGACAATAATGATGATTATTCCTTTTCTCTACTGGATAATCTGTCACAGTTCTAGAACTTCATTGAGAAACCTATAGTATCTCTTTCTCTATATTAGGAATAATGTTTTGTTCTCATTTGTATAATTTGTCGAGGATGAAGCTACATTGATTTAAAGGGTGTCCATGAACACCCTTGAGTTTGAAAAATTTTTCATAGTATATATTATTAAATCTGGATGGATTCCGGTTGTAAGTATTGGTGGACACTGTACACAACGCAAACACAAACGATTTGAGATTGCTTTGAAAAAAAAAGGTTTATACGTTAAAATATAGTGGATATTAGGAGGCTGAGGTGGTTAAAAAAACCTTTTCATAGGTACACAATCTATATATGTAATTCTTTTAGGTTTGTAAATTATAACAAAAAAATAACATGCAAGAAAAAACTAAAAATGAGTAAAAACAATCCTAAAAACATAATTAAAAGTTAATATTATATTTGTTTTAGATGATATTATTATAACCCATTAACTAAGTTTTTATGACCCATTTGTTTTTTCCATATCATTCGGGTTTGTACATACAAGAGTTTGAATCCTAGATTTGTTACTATAACTTTATGTAGTTTTTCCAAGACATTTTATTATGTATTGCGACACGGATATATGTTTCTTGTGATATTTTTGAGTAATTACCATGCGTTTTGCTATTTCTTTTTGGCCTTTGAAATTGCTTACTGAAAGAAATCCACACACGACCACAAATGGGATCTACGTTACAGAAAGTAGGTAATATGTCGCAGAACACAAATTCAGCAAAACCCATATTACAAAAGTACAAAAAAATCATAACATGAGAATAAAAACAACAAAACTCATCCTAATCTAAAAACAAACGGCTCAATTTAAAAGAAATAAAGAAAACCTGCCACAAGTTGAGTACAACAATGATTAATTAAGTGAGAAAGTATTATTCAAGATTGATGTAGATTTAGGGACAAAGCTCATATTTGAACGTCAAACATGACTCACAACAACACATGAACAAACACACAACACAAGCTCACACACATAATTACACACTAAAAAATGAAGAAAGCATTGAAATACAAACCCCACATTTAAAACCCCCGGTAAAGACTAAAGTTCTTGCAAATTTGATTGTAATACCTTATTGAGCCCTCTTCATCGCCTAACACAAAATTACAACAAAAAATGTCAATTATAAACTATTCATTATTCTACAAGAATTAGAACAATCAAAACCAAGCAACTTCCAATTCCTTCAAATCAAAGTTGTTATGCTAACCAATATAAAGGGAAAACTACAAAAGAAAAAAAGAAGATGTGCTTTACGACGGTGGGAGGAAGGATGGAGCTCACGACGGATGGACAGCCGATAGATATTAGAGGGTGTGGAAATATTCCTCACAAAATTGACAACCTCTATATAGTTCAAGGTTACTTTGTCTTTCCAGCAAATTATGTCTAAAATAGATGAATCAGATTTAAATTAGACTACAAGTCTAATTTGGATTAATCAGGTCTAAAATATACTACATGTTTAAAATGGACTAATCAGGTCTAAAATATACTACCCTCTAAAAGTGAAAATGCTTCGGTGGGAGGAAGGATGGAGCTCACGATAGATGGATAGCCAATAGAGATTAGAGTGTGCGAAAATATTCCTCACAAAATTGACAAGTTCTACTTAGTTCAAGGTTACTTTGTTTTTCCTACAAATCATGTCTAAAATAGATGAATCGGGTTTAAATTAAACTACATGTCTAATTTGTACTAATCAGGTCTAAAATAGACTACATGTTTAAAATGGACTAATTAGGTCTAAAATATACAACTTTCTAGAAGTGCAAATGCTTCGGTGTCTGTTAACGTATCCCTCAGGGATAACGTCGAAAAAGGAGAAGACTGACTAATGACAGGCTCGGCCGGGCCAGAGCCCGGCTAGACTTAGTCCAAGCCCAAGGTCGTGCCTCCTCCAACACAAAGATCACTAGCATGACGTTTAAGGTGCAGAACCGTGCCTTAACCTCTTCTCCAAGGAATAACGCCCTGGCAAACGTGGGACCAATCAGAGTGTTCCGCTTGCCCACCTGACGATAGCCACGGTCATCATAATATCAAAAGATTCCCCTCTGGCCAATGAGGGGATGAGGCAAAAGACGTGACAGAGGATCCTCCAATATGGGTCCGTCACGTCGCACCTCACGAGGGAATGCTCAACGGAATCAGTTGAGAGGCACACACCTCCCAAAGAGGTATAAAAGGATCCTTCTTCCTCACGAAGAAGGGGACGAACTCTTTTTCCTGTGACTTACTCTTACTTCTCTCGAAACACTACTAACTTGACCGTCGGAGCTTCATCCCGGGGATTCCTCCCGGGTGTCGACTACTGATCATCTCTCTCTTTCGCACTATGATATTAGGAGAAGGAATCTACACCAGACTTATCTGCAATCTAAATCCAACCATCTCCGTCATAACACAACATGTGGCGCCAACTAGGTGTATCTCTAGCACAATACACTCACGAAATGAACGGAAAAAGCAACAATGGCAGGTGAAATCCCAATGGTGTCGGAAGCAACGAAAGAAGTCTGTTGCGTCCAATGCAACCATTGGATGGGGGGGGGGGAACTTCCGTTTAGGAAGGGCACACTTCAAACCCTACACTAGTTTTGCAGACGCCATCCAGCTTTGTAATGGAAACGACGTCAACTTATATAGCCAGCCTATCTCGCCCAACAACTAACTCAGCCCCGCAAGTAGGGATTGTAACCATAACTCCACAAATCATCTCAACACAACAACAGAGATCCCTGTTTCACAACAATAATCTCTCCCACAAACTTCAGGCACCGACACCTGGATCTCTCACACTATTCAACCGCAACCACAATATCTCCCGATGGCCTACCCACAAGCCACCATGGTAGGTTTGCCTCAAGTGCCTCTATTTGTACAACAACCACAAATCTTCAATCCGCTTGTACAACAGATCCCAAGTTCATTTCCTGCATTGTCTCAGCCGCAAGTTGCAGTGGCGCATACCCCATCCAATCAAGGATCCAATTCTCATGGATCTGATGTCCAGTTCCCAGTTGCATCCGAATTCAACCTCTTCATGGAAGCCCCTCAACCATCCAATCCGTACATGCAACAGTACACAGGAGTGAATCCATATATGGCTCCTCGGCAGGGCAATACGCAATCCAACAATTTGGATTGCCACCAAACCTACATCAGTATCAACCGTACATCTCACTGGGCGCAATACATAACCAGATGTACGCAAGCCCATATCAGATGCATGACCTATGGCGGTATGTCGTACTCATCCATGGACAACCCCATGCAAAGCGCCAGCTCTAATTTCAGCCACAAATTGCTCTTATACGAGATCCCGGACACTGCGATGACATCGAATATGACAAAGTATTATGATACCACACACCCATACGACCACATCGACAACTATGAATGGACAATGCCATCTCTTAGGATGGATCGTCGCTTCACATGCACTTATTTCCCCTGCACCTTAACATGAAATGCAGACAAGTGGTTCAAATCTCTTAGGCCAGGTAGTATCTCGAGTTTCGAGCAACTGAAATACCTTTTCCTCAACAATTTCATGCAGGTGAAGAAAAGGAAGGGGGACGCTAGCTCTGTAATGGCATGTAAGCAAAAAGAGGGGGAGCCGATTCGTGAATATTACGATAGATTCACGTTGGCTACCTTGAATATTCCTGGACATGAAGAGTTCCTGGTAACAGGCGCCTTTGCCCAAGGTTTGCTTCCTAGACCCCTATCAAGGAAGATGCAAGGAATTGTTCCTAGATCTAGGGACGAAATCAAGTTCCGTGTGGAAAAGTATCCGAGACAAATCAAAGGGGAAGAGTGAAAGGAGGACAATCTCAAAGTTGTAGCTAATGCATATGTTAAGCAAGAAGAAGCAGCATCTCAGTCAATCTCACCCAACAAGAGAGGCAAGACGGCAACCAACAGAGGCACAATCGCTACTCCAGGCATATATCGAGAAGATATAGACCATTCAATAGGGATGATAACATGAGTGGTCATAACGATGTCCATGCATTCAACAAGACTCCAGCAAAGGAGAGCAAGGATAATACCAAGTTTTGTGAGTATCATAAAAGCAAAACACATGATACTAACGAGTGCACAGTATTGAAGCGGGAGATTGATGAGAAACAATTAGTGGGAAAACATCGTTGACATAGCCAAAGATCTCAAGGAAAAATTTGATGAGGATAAGTACCAACCCAAAATTCAAAAGGATGGGGGAAAGGACCAAGAAAGGAGGGCAGAGATACTTACCATCACCGGGCCCCGTTCATATAGCAACTGCCAGAGCCAGCACGGAGGTATACCATCAAAGTATCCTTGACATAGCATTTTCGATAAACGACCCAGGCCAGAGCATTCGGACCCAAGTGACCCATTACACATTACCGGCTTCATTAGCCAAAACCGTGTTGAGCAAGTGTACATCGATACTAAGACCAGGGTCAATATGATTTATGAAAACTGCCTTCGGCGGTTACCAATTAAATGGAAAAAGCATATTCAGCCACCGCGGCAAGTCCCACTGGTTGGGTTCACCGGTCATGGCATTTGGCCAACAGGAACAGTCAACCTCCCGTTTACATTGATTAGTCATGACGGGGCACAACATTTAACCAAGGTGCTCTAATTCTTAGTTGTTTATCTCCTGGCTGAACACAACATTCTACTAGGCTGGCCAATGCTTTTCCAGCTACAAGCGATCCCGTCTACTCTTCAAGGTATTTTAATATTCAACACGATTGACGGATCGACGACGATGGTAGCAACCAATCCAGACAATGGACGCGATGCCGAACGAGAAAGGAAGCGAGAAACCCAATTGTGTAGAAGTGAATGTTGCCAAAAGATGGAGGATCCATGGAGGAGGTCTACGGCAACCCAGGTGCTAGACCACGAGTCCAGGAAAAGACATAGAAGTGTATTCAGTCATATCACCACATCCCCCCCAACAGAAGGAAACGAGCGCAGACCTAAGGATGGCTCAGCCAAGGTATGGAGGGAAAATCACGAACCAAAGAAACACCTACCCTCGGGTAAGGATACCTACCTGGCCCGCGATCGACGGCCAAACCATGTTCAACCAAGAAGCAATTGGAAACCCGGAGCAGACCTTGGTGAATGTCGAATGTGAACCAAAATACCGTGGAACGAAAGAGATAAGCACCTGGCACAACAAAAGTAGAGACATAGTGGCACTCATTTTAACAAGCAAGAATTCCTATAGAAGAGACCAGACAAGGGCCTCAGATGAACAAGACAACACCTTAGGTGATAGTGTGACACGCGAGGATGAAAGGCGCAGGTGGTGCCCTCACCTGGCCATAGGAAGGCGCTTCCCACATCAGCATGCGCTGGGTCAGGAAGAAGAAAAAGTGCAAGCGCCTCCAGGACAGGAAAGATGAAATTTCGCCTTCTCACGGCGGGCCCTGGTGGTAGACACAAGAGGAAACTCCAACCTGTCAAGAAGCACTGGCTGCAAATGAGGAAAAAGCGCACAGCCGTAATGAGGTAGTCATAGCAGAACACTTAATGAGAAGTAAAGTGGAGGCCGAGAAATAGGAGTGATGGTTAAACTCCAAAGAAATGGTAACTGGGATTTAGTTCATATCCTAAATTATAAAAGATCAGTTAAACGTATGTGGTTCTACCAACTTAATGAACCTGTCAACCCAAATGAGAAACCAAGGTACAAAGCTCGGTTAGTAGCTAAAGGTTGCAGTTAGATTCCTAGTATTTGTTACTCTAAAATTTATTCCCTATTTTTTAAACATACTTCTATCCGTGTATTGTTAGGGTTGGTTTCTACTAATGATTATGTATTAGAGCAACTGGATGTTACTACAACTTTCTTAAATTGTGTGCTCGAGGAAGAGATTTTTATGTAACAACCAGAGGGTTTTTAGTTCCTAGCAAGGAAGGCTATATGTGTAAATTGAATAAATCTCTTTATAGCCTCAAGCAATCTCCTAGACAATTTTATAAGGGGTCTGATTCATTTATGACCAATCATAAATTCAAGAGGTGCGCTAGTGATAGTTATGTTTATTACAAAAACTGTGATGATGGTTCGTTGATCTACTTACTCTTATACGTGGATTACATGTTGATCGTAAGCGAAAGATATGAAGGAGATTAAAAAATAAAAGACCAGTTGAAAGCTGACTTTGAAATGAAGGACTTAGGAGCTGCCAAAAAGATCTTAGGTATGGAAATTGTTTTTGACAGGAAATCTATGGTCTTGCATCTTTCTCCAAAAAAAATTAAGTTGAGAAAGTCCTAAGATGCTTCAATATACATGAAGCAAAACATGTCAACACACCTTTTGCAACTCATTTCAAGTTATCATTGAATTTGAGTCCTACTAATGAGACTGAGATGCTTTGCATGGAACATGCTCCATACTCTAGTGCTGTGGGATCTTTAAATGAATGATATGATTTTCACGCGCCCTAATTTGGATTATGTCGTTAGCAAGGTTAAAAGATATATGGAAAACCCAAGGAAAGAACATTGGAAAGCAGTACGATGGATCTTTCAATATTTGCAGGGTACATCTTTTATGTGTCTACATTTTGGTAAGTCTACCACTCGGGTGCTTGGATATGTTAATTCAGATCATGCTAAAGATCTCGATAAACAAATATCTATTATAGGTATGTGTTTGCTTTGAACGGTTGTGCTATTAGTTGGAAAGCCTAGTTATAGTCTATAATTGCTTTCTCATCTACTTAGGCAGAGTATACCATTAATTATAGAAGTAGTTAAGGAAAATATGTGATTAAGGGGTTTGTTTAGTGAACTTGATGATTGATTGATGGTTACTGCTATGTTCTGCGATAATCAAAGTGTTATCCTCTTGAGTAAAGATCAAATTTCATGGTCGGATAAAGCATATTGATATTCGTTTCTATTTTGTGTGGATATCATTAAAAAAGGTGATTGTGTCGTGGAAAAGATTGTGGAAACACAAGATCTGAATGTGCAGGGACAAGGTTTGAAAACTCAAACCTTGAGTCAATGATTAAGATCAATGTATGCTACTAAGTTAATGTTCCAGTCAGGTCTGGTAAACCAGTCGAGACTGAAGTAAGTGATTCAACAAAGTGTTCAACTCATAAATGAGGAATGAAGATAATGATCAAGGTAAAGACAATAAATGAACAAGAAGAATGTTTGAAGAAGTTGATTTGAAAGAGAAGTGCAAGTGAAATTGATGGGTTTTGGAATAAACAATCCTATGTGTGCATGCAACCCTAGAATTGGATCTATGTTTTCACTATTAGATACACAACATTATGAACACATAAAGAAACCCTAATATGCCCTAGAATTTTCGAAATACACATAGAAGATTAGATCACATACCTCTTGTTGTTATATTTCAATAACAACTCAAATCTTCAAACCCTAAGTCTTGAAAGCAAGTACCACAAGTGTACTACCTCTAATGGCTCACAAACACCAAGAGCAAATGGAGAGACAAGAGAGAGAGAGAGAGAGGAGGTATGAAATCGGCCCTAAGAACCCTTTAGAAAGGCATTGACGAATTCATGTGCCAAAGGGGTGTTTATATATGTGTAGAGATTAGGGGTTCAGTCCTTTTCCTTATCTAGTTGCTTGCCCACCAAGTAACAATAAGATAAGCCTTGAAAACCCTTTACCCTTTATCCTTTGGACAATTTCAAGGATATATTATCCCTTGAATTCATCCAACCTATATCTAGGATAACCATTACCCTATTTTGTAACTATCACATAACTACAATTGAGCCCCTCTAGTTTAATAAGTTACACTTGATCACTAAATTAATTCTTAATTAATTATTGACCAATATTAATTAAACAAATATGATTTCTCCTTTAATATATTATTCTTATAACATATTAATAAATCATAATAACCTCTTTCTATATTATTTCTCCAGTTAAGTTGCTCTGGTGAAGGCAACCCAAAAGGACCATGCACAATCGGTCCAAGTACTTGACAAATATGGTTACGGGCTTAGACACTAATCCAACAGTCTCCCACTTGGATAAGTCTAGTAACTATAATAGTAAGTACAACCCGATTAGCAATCGTAGCTCTCAAAGACGCTGTCGAACTCTGATCTTATCAGGAACCTGTCCTTTAGATAAGGGATCATATATTCCTCCATTCTTGATATCATATAGACGTGAGACATGAATTGAAATCATTCTCTCAATCTATGTTTGTTTCTCGATTTCCGATTTACGACGACTGACTAATTGAACAAATCAAATTAGCCCTAGCCCGACCGAGCATTTACGTTTGTCATCACTAAGTCATCGAGGGGCCCACAGATATCGCTTTTATCCCACTTTGGGTAAAAGGAACGGATAAACTTCGACTTAATGCTTGCTTGCACTCACTCACCAAATCACACACAACAATAAGTTTTATAACACCAAGTTACTGGAGCGTTTACATATTATCAATGTGTAACCGATTCGCAAGATACAACTCACACATCTCGGTTTCAAGAATACAAGATATTATCATCTCACCAATTGCTTGTGACTAAATTCATGAAGCAATCTAGGTGAGCATGGGTTTAATCCAATGCTCAAAATCATATTCATAAGCACTCATGAACGTTGCAGCAAACCTTCGCCATGTCTAATACACTTTAGACAATCTACAAACCAATTCATGACAGTCTTCATTCACACCTACTTCTAACGTATGACCGACCGTGGACCGTTTGAATAATTCGATTATTCTTAATAAACTAAATTATTCTGGAAGTCAAAACATGCAAAAAGATACACAATGACAATACTTAATCTTATATGACCCCAAACTTGTGAGTATAAATAAAACACCTTAATTTAATCACCATATTGATTACTCATTATCCATTGTTTAATGTTTCAGATAATAAACTTTATAACTCGAATCATAACCACAATTGTCCCATGCTCCAAGCATGCCCACTTTGGTTTCCTATGGTCCATACTTTGTGAAATAGATCAATTGAAAAACTTTTCAAATGAAACTCATTTCACAATCCCCAATCCTTATAACTAGTGTAAGAATACCAAATTCTTGCCATCTTTTAGAATATGTCAAATTCTAATATTTTATGCAATGATCCTCTTGTGAAGTCATGGCACAAAAATCACAAAGACTCTATCAAAAATTGTTACAGAACAATTCTATAGATGTGATGTCTCTCACTCAAAGTACATTCCTTTGAACATCCTCTTGCATAAAATTTTCTAATCTAGACATAAATTCTTAATTTCCAACTCCCAATTATGGAAACATTTCCATATTTACCATATGACAACTCATTCTTAACATAATCTTATCTATTCATAATAATAATGTTGATATGGTCCATTCAATACCATACTTCCAGCTACTCACAAGCGACCAATTCTCAGTGAACTTTAGATCGTCCTTTGATAGTTGTTTAATTATCTCAGTCAAAACCGATTCTTGTCCTTTTTCCTTCTTAATGTGCTAGACATTTGGAAAATTTTAGAATGGTCAAATATTATAGCATATGCAATTATTCCTATACCCGAAGTGTATGGGACATGATGCATATTGTCTTACATAAAGATATGATATTTTATCAATCTTCTGCCATAATATTTTATGTGTTACGTTCTCACTATTCGAACTATGAAGAGGAATACCTTGATCATAATCGAAATTTGAGAACACACTATGTATCCTTGACTAAATTTATTAACATTCCACAATCTAAGCCTTTAGATTTGAAATGAAGCATAATATTCTCTCCCTTACTTATAGCAAAACAAATTTTCAACCCTTACGACTTTGCAAAGTATAACTCTTGTTTTCTATAATTAATATTGCTAACTAGCAATACTTACCATAATAATCATGCTCCCACTTACATGATGATTATTTCTTTACCAGCATAACACTTATGCTCCCACTAGCTTCGAGATGTATTCAGAAATCGGCTTAACTTCTAGAAAACAATTTCTTAAGTTCATATTTCTAATACTAGATGCTTTGATAAGACTTTATCTAAGCTTCTCAAACTCATACACTTTTCCTTGGACAACTCATATGTCTATGTCTAAACGATTCTAGGACTCATATTAACAAGTCTAAAATGTTCAAACCCATTTGCCATTTCCCACAATTTGAACTATGAAGAGGTATGCCGTAATCATAGTTGAATTTGAGAAACCCAAATCTCATAATGCTATCTTCAAAATCTCTCTTAGTGAAAGTGTTTCCTCACAATCATTTTCATGAATGAGAGAAACCTTATGACACTTAGATTTTGTGGTGTATACATTCCCATCCATGTGAATTCGTCATAACCATAATCACACGATAATGTTATTGACAAATTCAAACTTCTTATGGATAGAACTTGTTCTTCTTAATTTCTTGCCATCAAGGGTCCCACCATGACTTCCAAGTTATTGAATAGCCCACCCCTTCATTTCAATGTACTTTCCATTGAACAAGGTGCCTTGCCCCTATACAACCCATTGAGAACTCGTAGAACTCACATGCATAATTAACTCAATTGGAATGGCACAGAAACAAAATTAGTGTCAACACGATAGGTTGTAAACCTCAAGTCGTGTGCTAGGGATGATTTATAAGGTTTATTCTTGATTTGTTCTTGAAACCTTTCAAGACCATTAAGACTCCCACTGACTCCTAGACATATAAGATTCTTTTGTCAAGAAACATTTCTTGACAAACAAATATTCAAGAGTTAGTGTAGCTTTTATCTAGACAAACACTTCACATAATTGGTCCTATTTGGTCTTCGTCTTATCCAAGACATCACAACTTACCAATTTCAAATGTGCAAGAATAAGAAAATCCTTTTTCCAAATTCCACATTTGATGAATGTTATAAACCTTCTTAAGACTTGTCACTCAATTCATAATCTTGGAGTATAACTCTAAGACTTGATGTTGGAACGAAGTATGATTGACTTCTTGATTTAACCATTTCCATAATTCTCGATTCCTCTTTTTAGACATACAAATTGTACTAAGACTCACTTAGAGGATCAATTGAGATAAGGTTCTTAATCATTAAGACTTATCATAAAACATAATAAAATGTACCTCTCCCTTCTTCTTAGAATAGAGAAACTTTTATCTTTCTGCCTACTTGATTCTTCTTATTCGTTTTTCTATTGATTGAAACTCTTTCAATCAACTTAGAATTATACTCAATCTTATAGGTATAACCATATTCACTAAACTTTAGTAAATCATGACGAATATCTTTGTCACTCCTGTGGTAGACTTGATCAACGTACGACCTAGTGTATTTGATCTCCTAGTCCTTCAATTGACACTTTGTCAAAGAATTATTCCAAATTTCCCAAATGTGAAAGTTTCCATTCATCATATAATACTTGTTATACAATTCCAAGTTCCTATCCACTTGAAACTTGGGCGATGAGAAACTCTCCCTATTTGGTAAACTCTAGACACTTCCATAAATAACCTAATTAAGAATCAAATCCATTTTGCTAATAATAGAAGTACACAAACATCAACTTTTCATATATGCCATTGTAAGGATAAACAAATAAGATAAAACCAAATTTTATTTTATTCATAAAAGAAGCGGAAAACATGTCCTTACAATGCAAAATTCAACTGAAAAACTATGTAATCAAATACTCCTAACAAATCTATCATAACTTCCTAAGCTAAAAATCTGATCTTCAAATCCATGCAATCGTAATCCGTTTCTTCGTGACCAGACTCATCTTGCTCTTCCATCAAACTTCCTCTCTTTTCTCTAATCCTACAAAACATGCAAATGTAATCTTATCACATTATGTATAAAGAATAGGAATTTAATGGAGTTAGATAGTAGATTTTTATACCTGAAGTAGAGCCATACTTCTTGACTCTCCCATCTCTTAGACTCTTCAGGTCCTTTGGGCAGCTTCGTATCCATTGCCCCTTCTCTTGGCAGCAGAAACAGGTGGGTTCTTCTGGAATGTCCACGGAAGCATGGTTGGTTGAATTATCAGACAAATATGCTTCATTACTTCGCCAAATCATTTCTGATTCAGCAGCAATAAGCATGTAAGTTAAGTCAATGACGGTCGCGTCAAGATCCATCATATAATACTCTCTTATGAAATTATCATATGATTTAGGGAGTGACTGAAGAACCCAGTCCACAGCCAACTTATTGGGGAAAGACGCACCCAACATAATCAACCTATCAATGTGTGATTTCATTCCTAGGACGTGAGCACGCACGGGTTTACCATCTTCATGTTCCATTGCCAATAGGGTTTTGGTCATCTTGAACCTTTCAAATATTCGATCTTGTGGGTCAGGGAGAACAACGGGAGGAGGAGGAGGAAGTGAAATCAAGCTAGTCCAAATTGATCCTTCACTTTGGAACAAGCTTTCACTTTCAATAGGAACACCTTTTCCTTGGGATTCAGGAAGAACATGGTTAGAGTCAGACATCTAAAAAATGGGAGAAATTTCAAGTTAGTTGATTGAATCCTTAATGAAACACCCAAATGAGACATTAAGGCTAGGATCCAACAACATTATTTACACATTAGAAGAGGGATGTCGTAATCCAACATGCAAATAATTCGGAGGTAAGTGAATGACGATTCACTAATTCTTTACCATGAAAAACATAAAGGCTTAAGTTTAAATGTATTAAGAATTCCTAGATTTCCTTTGAGATTCATTGAACTTTTCAATGGCATGTTTAAATCTCGATATGCTCCTCTCGTTTGTGACTGGGATGCCGAGGATCACAAAGTGGGTGTGAATAACCATGCAAATCTACATGGTGCCCTCATTGTTACAGTCACCTATTCGATGTGCCAATAAACCACACACGCTCCGCTCCATCGAACTATGACAAACATTGAGTCACCCTTTGCCACCTTTTCTTAGAACCCAATTAGTGTGTCGGTTAACCACACGCGCTCCACTAACGTCTTAACAAGGGTACAAAGTGTAATTTCATGGGATTGCATCAATTTCACTTTTTCTTAAAGTAACTAGGATTGGGAATTTGTAAAAGCGTTTAGTTACTTTACATAGATTCATTATACTTATTAATGAAGAAAGGATTGCCCTATCTTACCCGTTCGGCTAACGGCCCTCCACCAATCAAGGAAGCGATGGGTAAGAGTGGATACCCATTAAACGGCCAATTTATAGGCCATAACCTTATACCCCCCCTTATAGACCGGCTTTGTGAATGAGGCCTACTAACGGTAAGACTAGCATTTTAGTTATACATATATAATATTAGACTTTTAATGTTATACATAGTATAAGGGTGTATTTTACACTTTTAAAATACTAGGTGGTTTAAATTTTATAAATTACACTTTTAATAAAATATAAACCTCATCATTATGGATTTATTAACTCTCTTTTAATTATACACTTAATTAATTTAATAAAACCATAAGGGTGTAATTTGAACTTTTTCAAAATTAGGGTTTTAGAATTTAACATTTTTCAAAAATTAAACTTTTAATCAACCAATTTAAATTCCAAAACTTAAGGGCAGGTTTTGAAACTTTTCAAAACAATTAGGTTTTAATCTCACTTTAAAATTTTCGAAATTTAAGACTATTTAAATTAAAATTTTAAATATTAAAACTCTTGATTTAATAGTTATCTTGAATTAAACTATTAATTTAAATTATTAAATCATAAGGGACTATCTAAATCATAAAGGATAATTACCAATTAAACAATTAATTTATCCTAATCCTTTTAATCCCTCTAAATTTCGAAAATCATGGGATAAGATAATTCAAAGTCTTTAATTACCATATATAACCATTAAAAGATAATTACAAGATATAGGATAATCCAAATCCCTAAAATTTAGGATCTTATCTTGGGGAAGGAGGCTAATCTCGAAAATCCTAGGGTTTGCAAACCCTAGATTTCGAAATCTTGAACCAAAGGAAAAGATTTAAAAAACCCTTTCATAATTTTCGCAAATTTAGGGTTTAGAAACCCGAATCTCGAAATTCTTGCCTCCTAGGGTTTATTGGCAATAAACCCTAATATGTCAAGTTCATACAATTGTATAATACTAATTGAAAACAAATTAACCTGGCTCTGATACCACTGATGGGTTTTGAACAAACAATCCTATGTGTGCATACAACCCTAGAATTGGATCTATGTTTTCACTATTCGATACACAACATTATGAACACATAAAGAAACCCTAATATGCCCTAGTATTTTCGAAATACACATAGAATATTAGATCACATACCTCTGGTTGTTATATTTCAATAACAACTCAAATCTTCAAACCCTAAGTCTTGAAAGCAAGTACCACAAGTGTACTACCTCTAATGGCTCACAAACACCAAGAGCAAATGGAGAGACAAGAGAGAGAGAGAGAGAGAGAGAGAGAGAGAGAGGAGGTATGAAATCGGCCCTAAGAACCCTTTAGAAAGGCATTGAAGAATTCATGTGCCAAAGGGGTGTTTATATATGTGTAGAGATTAGGGTTTCAGTCCTTATCCTTATCTAGTTGCTTGCCCACCAAGTAACAATAAGATAAGCCTTGAAAACCCTTTATCATTTATCCTTTGTACGATTTCAAGGATATCTTATCCCTTGAATTCATCCAACCTATATCTAGGATAACCATTACCCTATTTTGTAACTATCACATAATTACAATTCAGCCCCTCTAGTTTAATTAATTACATTTGATCACTAAATTAATTCTTAATTAATTATTGACCAATATTAATTAAACAAATATGATTTCTCCTTTAATATATTATTCTTATAACATATTAATAAATCATATTAACCTCTTTCTCTATTATTTCTCCAGTGAAGTTGCTCTGGTGAAGGCAACCCAAAAGGACCATGCACAATCGGTTCAAGTACTTGACAAATATGGTTACGGGCTTAGACACTAATTTAACAGAAATAACTTTAAACAATGCTAACTTTGGAGCAACAAATCTGTTACATATTCTTTTCAATAAACACTTCTTATAAAGGAGAAAGAGTTACATCGTACAAACTGAAGTACATACATAGGATCGGAGAATAGAGTTGCTTTTGACACTATGATTATCCATTTTGACAAAATAAACTAAGTCCTATGTACTGTTACATAAAACTAAATGACAAGTATAATTATTGAATAGACGAATGAATTGATTCAGACTTATTCTTCATTTCGAAACATCTTTTCTTGAACATTGTCTCCGGACATAAGCTTTACACTCACCACATACTGATTATGGACCAAATTCTATTTCGAAACTAAAACTGACTTCGAAACTTCCAAAGGTTAGAGATTGCTAGAGGTTCACTTTCAGGTTCGAAACTTCCAACAATCTTCCCCTAATCTTCCCCTAAGTGAACTTAGCAATTAATTCAGTTCATTTTGCTTCTTCCTTGATGAAAACATATGCTCTAAACAACGAATCTCTGAATTCAATGTACCACTGCAACTGACTCACAAAATTTTCCTTGACATGTTCAGGAGATTCGGACTTGGATGCACGACTAATGAATTTTGAAGAGCTTTAGTTGGAACTAGGTGTTTGTCAAGTACTCGAAAGAAGTCCTTTTTGTTTGTCTTCCTTTGCTTGTAGACAAACCCTAGCAACGACTCATCGATGGGCCCTTCAGTTAGTACCTCAGCTTTCGGTAGAACGTAATCAATCTTGGCCAAGTAGTTTTCAGTTCCAAAAAGATGTGCCAATTCATAGTCGCATCAGCAAAATTCAGCTACATAATACTTAAGGAAGCTTAAGGTAGCGTGGTAAGCTCCCATGCTGAGATTGTCAACTTGATGACTCTGGAAATGTGCAGCAATGGTCAGGATGTCATTGGGGTTGATAGCAGGGAAATCAGTGTCAGAGATGGTGTATTGGGTTGGTTTATTCCAGAAAATGTGAAACGGAACATCACGTAGTTGAGTTCATACTTGGTCAGGATCTTCCTTCCAAACCCTGAGATTTTTGTTATCCTTTTTCTAGACCACACTTCTTTTAAAGGAAGTGCATTCTTAGAGTAGAAGGTCTTCAATCTTTCACGCTCAGTCTGGATGATCAATTGCAGATCATCATCAGGGTGGAGAGGCGCAAACTTGGTGTAGTATTTGCTGTAAGGAGAGAGTGGTAGATCAAGTTGGTCTGAATCATTGTTGGGAATGTCATAGTACATAAACGGTAGTATGTCCAGATCATGAATTATTCCTTCACGGAATAGAGAACAGATCCCTAGCATCATATTGGGATTGTCTTTAAGTGCTTGAATATGGATGCTTTCCTCTAATGCTTGATTAAATGCTTCTTGGGACCAACCTGATTTCGGATTTGGTGGTGGTTGTGACAACCCAAAATTTCTAACTTTCATTCTTCATTGTTATCAAAGATTAACTTCGTTTTGCTATTCTATAATGAGGTTTTTGAGTCTAAATGAGTGCTTAAAGCCTAGTATAATTGGGATACTTGTAGGAGCATGGAATAGTTAGAGTTTAGCATTGGAAAAACGAGCCAAACACACCAAGTTAGGTGTGTGCGGCCGCACACTAGAGTGTGCGGCCATCCAGTCGCACACACCCAACCACACACCTCCAGCCGCACTCACCTCCTATATATATGAAATCCTTGGTCTCTTGATCATTTCTTACATTTCTTCAAAGCAAGGACTCAAAATCCTCTCAAGTATCATCCAAAAGGTAACAACTTTCACCAAGAACACCAAGAACACCATGTTTCTGGCAGCATACACCATCTGGCAGCACACCTGGCCGCACACACGTGCTGGTAGCACACCAGGCCGCACACATACATATAGTGTGTATTTTGGCCATACACTTTCTTGTATAGCCTTATAACCCTACATACAATCATATATGATTGAAACACTTCATTTGAAGTGTTTACTAGTCTCTAAGGTGGTCCCAAATTCATTAATTAGTTGTTTATAACACTAATTATTTTCATATATGTGCCGATATATGCTAAATAGGATTCGCGTGTGTACTCAAGTCACCACTTGACACCTAGCAATAAATCTAACATTGTCATCAAAACCCATCACTACCGGTGAGTTCATACCCCTATTAATCGAACTTTTAAATGTTTTAAATGCTTTTATGGGGGGGGGGGGATACAAGTTAAAGACTTATAGTTATTACATCAATCACATGTGATTAATAACTACAAACCAATGATTTTATTATCGTTCAAACTATTTTACTTCAAACTGCTTTACAAATCCTTTTACTCATCAAATACTTTTATTTAAACTTTGTTACACGTATTATAAATTGCATGTCTGTATATGTATATTTATATAAGCAATGTTTAAAAGGCTTAGGAAGGCCATCCGCCCTATTTCCTTTTCCTCGATTTGGATGTGGTCTGGTGGGATATCGGGTAGCCGTCCGAAGGTCGTTTCAATATTAATTAGATATATCACGTGTACATATATAGACAGAAAAATACTTCCATATTCATGCATACTAGTTACATCATTAGTAAGCTACCATTGGGGTAGCACATAGTCATACTAATACTATTGCTAGATCAATGAGTTAGTTCATTCATAAGTCAATACTTATTACTATTAGAACATATACATGATATTACTATGAGAACATATACAACTATACTAGAAGGAGAACATATACAATTATACTAGAAGGAGAACATACACAACTATACTAGAAAGAGAACATATACAACGATACTAGAACAGGAACAATACATTACATATACATACATACATTTACATAAATGTGATCCACTGTATCGGAGCATGCCTTAAATCTCATGGCCTGAGTTGTAACCAGAGTCTCTTGGAGGGAGATCACGAGTTTGTGTATAGATCTATACTGGATTGACTATCCTACACCTTGCTGCTAGCTACAGCCGGACCTGCCGGTCTGCGAGTGCCAAACGTCATACCTTTTTACAACCTACATTTGTCGTTGTTACTCAGTCGATAGTATGGTACAATTAATCACATGATACCTTAATATAAACCCGGTTTAAGGTAGTTAGTACGGCAATAGTTCCTATAATACAACACTACAGTACTACATTAATTTACCCTTTACATATATTCAGTGATTTTTTTACTTAAACATTAATGTAAAAACTATATTTTAATAATGATAGTTATACTTGGGAAAATTACACTCGTTTACAAGAAGCGAACGCACAAAACAGTTACGCCTTGGTAGAAGGCTACTTTTAGTAGAAAATATAGGATTTTCTAGGAGTTACAAAGCTTACAAACATTCATATACTTTTGTTACAAATGATTACCAACTTTTACTTCAACATCACGTTCAAACATTTAATACAAATACTGACACTAAATACTTATGAACTCACCAGCTTAATGCTGATAAACTCTTTCAAAATAACTTGTATTCTCAGGTCATCAGTAGACAGGTACCGAGACCAGCTTTTGAGAAGATGGAGCACATTCAGGACTCATCTCTTTATTTTGATTTATATTTTTGGTGTCTATAACTGTACAGAACATGGTTGTATTAAAATTATATACTTAATGCAATGGATGATGTTGTTTGCTATTACTGTGTTGTGATACTTTACATGACGTCCTTCGCCCCAGAACGTTTCCGCCGTTCTTGGTTTTGGGGTGTGACAGTGGTTCGGAGTGATGAGCTTGATAATCTTCTGAGATGCACTTGTTACCCTTATCATGTTGTTTGTTGAGGACATAAAAGATTTTTTGCATGTTTTCGTTAATCATAACTCTCAAAGGGGAGGAGAGTAAGGGTTCTTCTAAAATATCATCTGACTTCCGGAGAGGAGAGCCTTCATCGATATGAGCAATTTGAGGTGCGGGAATCGGAGGCGGTATTGATTTAGTGGCTCGGAAGGTGTTAATCGTTTGTTTGGTTTTAGCCTTAGATTCTTCTATGCTTTTCCGAAGAACATCAGTCATGGTAGATGGCCATGAAACTGTCAACCAAATTCTTTTCTCTTCTTCTGTCATCACTTTAGCAGGGAACTTCCTTGGAGCTAGAAGTCCAAGTACTCCATTTGTAACATACACCTCTTCTTCATCACTACCATCATCATTATCATAATTAGCAGCAACATAAGGAGAGCCAGTGAGGACCTGCACATCACCTGAGCTTTCATCTCGGAGTGTGAACTCTGAGGCAGGTTTCCAAGGTTGATCTCTTGAACTGGGTCCTTCTACCCCTCTTGCAGCGGAAGGCCCAACAACCGGTTCAAGCAAATAGGACTCCTTCAGGTCTGAAAACTTGTCAAACACCTTCTGAAAGCTGGTGTTGAGTTGAATTGTTAGTGCATCATAAGCTTCAGCTGTGGGAGCCTGAGCTTTGAGATGATCGAATAATTTTCCAAGAATCGAAAGCATTTCATCAAACTTGTGATTTGGAACATCAACGATGTTCCGGCATGCCCAGAGGAGCTTGAGCAGGACTTGTTGCATGATGAGATTCATCTCATCCTTCTTCTTAATCTCCTTCTCCATTCTTTGTATCTGTTTCTCATGGTGAACATGAGTTTGCTTGATGAGTTCATTCATGGCAGCAACCAAATCATCATGAACCTTGAGCATCTTTGTGATGGTGTCAAGATAATGATTAACTGATGAATCATAATTCTGTTCAACTGCTTCCATAGCATGCTTGAGTCTGAGAGAGATGAGTTGATCAAGCGGGCTTCTCTTTCAGCGATAGTGGGTCCGGACTTGTTAGTGTTGGACAGGGATTGAAGGATTGCATGAAGCTTGGAATCCAGTCCGGAAACCTTTTAATCTATCTTCGGATTGAGTCCGACCACTGTGGTTTCGATGGTGTCAACCATTTTCATAGTGTCGAAAACATTGCTTTGGATTTCCAGGAGGGAAAATGGATCGATGTAGTTTCCTGCAGAGGATCCGGTGTTTGAAGTGTAGTCTTGAGGCTTGGCTTTGTTGGGTTCAAGATTCACTGGCGGTTTGGAGGGGCCATGATTTGTTGTAGCCGCATCATCTTGAAGTTTGTGAGTTGATTCTGGTTCAGCATTAGGATTGACCTGGACTTGATCATCAATTTTAACTTCTTCATTCAAGGGCTCATAGGAGGAAGATGAAAGTCCGAAACCAAAATTGATTCTTGATGAGGATGGCTTGGATTGAAAGCGAACTAAAGGTAGCACAGGAGTAGCATCAATAGAGGCACTAGCATCATTGAACATAACCTCGTCTGAAAGTTGTTTATTGAGGTCGGAATGCATACCATCATGTTGTTGAGTCGTTGGAGTTTCTCTGGAAGCGAACTCCAAGTTGGTGATATCATCAACAGGGGCAACAAACGACAGGTTGCTTTGAATGGCTCTTTTCCTCATTGAAATGAGATTAGGTTCAACTTGAGATCTGGTGAGTTCTGGATGCCTTGAATGAGTCCTCTACACATAATCCTCCCATAGTGGATCATTAGCACCTGTTCGTCCTGTACCCTTACTAGGTATTAGACCAGTTTTGGCATCTAAGGTTGGAGGGAAAACTCCAACCTTAGAATGCTTGGGGTCCGGAATAGGGGTTTCGAACCGTGCTTGTGTAGAAGAAATTAGGATTTTACATGTGACACGTGGGTTTGTTCCAGGGGCAAGGAACTTTGTTCAACATCGGCATCACCTTTTTGGGAAGGTGAGGGTGGATTATGTGGTGACTCCTCGTATGTGTGTGCATGTGATATTGAAGCTCCGAAGGGTACTTCAGAAGAGTGGGTAGTGGGGTAAGCGGGTGGCCAGAGTCGGCCGGAATGTATTTGGCTCCTTCCTTTTGAGAGGAGGAACCGGATTTGGTTCTCTTTTTGGCTTTTGGCTTTGAGGGGGATGTTTTTCTCTTGGCATACTTCTTCTTCTTGCCACCAAAAGGAACATTCTTGGCCTCTTCCAGAGTAGGCTCAACGCGGACCGAGGTAGATTGTGTAGTGTTGTGTCAAAAATATGGTTTATACTTTACTTTTCTAGAAAAATATTTTTTTTGTGTCTTGGACCGTAAACAAATTGGTGTTTACGGGCGTAAGGTGTTTACGGCTGTGTTTACGGCCGTAAACAGGTTTACGGCCGTAAACCCATTTACGGCCCATGTTCAACTGGCCCATGTTCCATTGTATATATATATATATATATATATATATATATATATATATATATATATATATATATATATATAGGTGTTAGGGGTGAGGACTACAGAAGGATAAACGAGAGAAGAGAGAAACTAGAGAGAATTTTGTATGTGTGAATCTTTTGTATCCGGATCTTAATTCTAATCAATTCATACATAGATTCATCATATACTTCTTGTTCTTCTCTTCTATTTGATCTGACATCATCCGTTTGATTGGGATTCCGCACCATCAAACGGATCTGATTGATACATAGGCAAATTAGGGACTTACAATTGGTATCAGAGATTAGTTGTATCAGTCGATTTTTTCAGATTTGGAGCATTATTTGATCTTATTTTCAAAATATTTTTGCGTTTTTGGATAGATCTCTAAAAAATATGGGGGGTTTGTTCTTCATGTTTTTCATAAAAAATGGTTTTTGATCGAGTTTTGGAGCTTCAAAGTCGAAAAATCAGTGTTTTTGGTCGTAATCAGCGAGGGGGTGGCGGCCAGCAGCTAGGGTTTCCGAAGTGTTTGCGGCCAGTGTTTGTGGTCTGAGGAGTTCATGGCCTCGGTTTGCGGCCTCGGAGTTTACAGCCGGTTCGAGGTTGCGGTCAGCAGCGTGTCCGAAGTTTGCGGCCAGAAGGAGTCCTCGCAATTGCAGCCTCGCTTCGCATTTAAAAAAAAATAGGACGCGACTTTGGAGGTGCTGGGGATCGAACCCGCGACCTCCAGCTCGCATTCCTTCAGCGCCTTAGCAACTCCTCTAGGCCACAAGCTGATACATTCCTTCCCCATTTAATTCATAACCCGTCTTTTTCGCTTCAAGTTTCGCATTTTTTACACTTTCAGCCCAAAATTCAATTCCTTTTAATTCTAAATTCTTTTTTCATCCAAAATAAAAAAATAAAATAATAATAATAATAATAATAATAATAATAATAATAATAATAATAAATAAATAAATAAATAATAACTTAAATTAAAATTAATAAATAAAATTATATTTTAATTTTTTACTTTTATATTTTAACTTTTGACCTTAAATTTTGACTTTGACTTCCAAGTTTGACCTTTGATTTTAAACTTTAACTTTTTCGTTTAACTTTTAAATTTTCATATTTAACTTTTCGGTTTGACTTTTCAAGTTTGACTTCTCAAATTTGAGTTTTGTGTTGAACTTTTTAAATTTGACTTTTAAGGTTGACTTTTATAATCAAAGGGTTTGACTTTTAAGTTTGATTTTGGCTTTTAGTTGTGCTTTTTAATTGATTTTAAGGTCTACGAGGGAGTTGAAACATGAAATAGAGTCGTCAGGATATGTTAAGACAAAATGTCAACATTTTCGATTATATCTTCGGAGAAACCCTCGAAACTCAGTTGTAGCGATTCACTACACTTACTACCGAGATGAATATAGTTGGGATCTTCTTGTCTAAGTTTGAGATAAACAAAAAGCTATTGAATTCACTTCCGAAATCGTGGGATATGAACGTGGCTATCATCAAGAAGCCAAAAGATCTCAATCATCTTAGTCTTGCTGATGTAATTGTAGAACTTGATGCTTTGAAGTGTAGAAAAACAATGAGTTCTGAAAACATTCCGGTCACTAAAGTTACATGTACTCCAGCTTGTGAAATTACGATTAAATTTCTTCGGGAACAAATTGATTTATTAAAAAGAGAAGTTGAGGACCTGAGATATGAAGGATATCAACTCAGGAAATGACAGAAACCCCTGAAGGCTGATTTAGAAGCAAAAACCAAGGACTTTAGGAAACTTTAGGAAGAGTATAGCAACAAGTGTGAAAATTATGACTATATTAAGAGACAACTTGCTGTTGTAACTGAAGAACTTGATACTTTGAAAATTAAGTGTGGAAAAACAGATGTTAGTTTTAAAAATTATACTGCGTCAAGTCAGACAGTTGAGTCATTATTTGAAACCCAATTAAAATTCAAAGATAATCAAAACAAGGGTCTAGGGTATGATAGTGTTCCTCCACCTTTCAATCATAACTACACATCCATCCCTATGACACAGAAAGAAATTGACAGGGAGGCACATATTCGATATGGCAAACCAGCTGGATTTGTGTCAGGAGGTATTCAAGTTGAAATTACTAATGCTTCTACTTTATGTGCAGGTAAAGTAGCAGAGGATGAGAACAAGGAGAACACCATTGAACAAACCAACAACTCCTTGAACTCTGAATCTGTTGCTTCGAACTCAACTGCTTCTAATCAACCCGCCGTTGAGAAATACAAGCCGCCAATTCCAATGCAACAGAGTTCTTGTTGCAAGTGTGCATGTGGGAACAACAAGAGACAAGGCAAGGATACGCCACTAGGGGCAGGAAGAAACAACTTCACAGTAAAGAAAAAGACATGTTTTCACTATGGAACACCTGGACACATTGCCAGACATTGTCCAAATCGTGCATACGTTCCCCACTACGCACATGGATGGCAGAACGCGCCAAGAGGGAGATACTCCAAAAGAAACCCCTCAAGGTCACGTTCAGACCATGGTGACTGGAACGCGCAGAAGGCCAATAATGTGAATCCCAATGGCAAGAAGGGCATGTCGGCCAAGAAGCCCAATCCAAGAGATGCTCCAGTGAAACCAAGACTGGTTAGGTCAAAGTCATCTCAACGGCTGACATCAAGTTCCAAAGCAAGTACTGAGCCACCCATCAGATCGAAAAAGAAATGGGTTAAACCCAACTACAAATGGGTTCCAAAGGCACACTCTCCCAAATCAACTAATGACTCTAATATTTCTTCATCTTTTGTTTGTGATAAACATGATATGTCATGGGAGAGAGTACCGTGCAATGATAACAATGGTCAACCCAGTTTCAAAATGGACTGGGTTCCAAAGACCAACTGATCCCGCTCTGTGTCGGAGCAGCTATGGAGGCATATCATCTGAATTCGGTTGTTGGTGGTGGTTGCTCCTGGTATATGATTGGGGACATCTCTCAACTATACAACACTCAAAACATTGCTTGAGAGTATGTATCCTTTTGCGGGAAAGGAAGAAAGGAAGAGATCACTAATGGGGTTAGTGCTTAATGACATGAAGAATTTTCGGATCTGTTTTGAGATTACGCGTGCTGTTCTCAGACCTTCTGGATGCAAATTCAATCGGTGACTTATGGTTTGGGTTTTCTTCTCTATACTCCTGAGATTTTCTTAAGCTAATTCGCTTTAAAGACTAATTTTTGTTTTAGAATAGTTTAAATTTGCGCATTTACTTTCGTTTCTCTCCTATGCACAAATTTAGGGGGAGAAATAAAAACAAAGCAAAAATTTTAAAATTTTAATTTAAAAAAAATCCAAAAACATTAGAAAATCAGAAAATAAAAAAATGTGGTGTTAATGGAATGTGCTTGCAGGAGATGTTTTGGGAAATGAAATTAGCAAGTGATAACGGGCAATCTGAATCGGCGTAACGCACCTAAGTTGAATTGTCTACGCTCTATGTTCAATGCGCTGGTAGGCACAAAAGTTTTTAAATGGACTTGAATAGGGAAAGTTGAACCTAATGAATTTAAGGACTTGACAAACTTTGACCTAGTTAGATCCGTTTAACCTGATTTCACGACGCTCGGATAGGTTGAGCATGGAGATATACATGGGAATCTACCGGTCACAATAAATAACCCGTATCTAGAACTGTGGATTCACTTTTCCTCGATGTGCGGATTCTGTCCTTAATTCCGGTTGGATGGGGTGACTGGTAAATTCCGATAAATTAGGTCTGTAGAAAATTGTTTTCTTTCTTTTTGTCTGTTAGTCATATGTTTCCTCCTCTGCGTGATCGGGAGATCTGACCTGGACTGTAACATATGCAACTCTATTTCTCTGCATATTATATCTATGAAATTCTTCTTATCTATTAGCCGTATGTTGTATCCTTTGCGTGACTACCGATCCGACCTGGAACACAGCATATGTAACCTTCTACTTCTTAATCCCTCTAAAACTATAAGTAATAACAATCTGAATCTATCCTCTCTCCTAATGATCTATATACACGTTGTCTGTAGATCTCGCTGCTCAATTTAGGTGGACAACAATATCTTTGGTCGTCGTCAGCTGAATGGTCCTTAAGGAATATTATATAGGAACATAGGATCACATTGTCTTGTTACTTATAGTATGTCGTAATTTTGTCACAATCTCTCATGTTTAAGTGGACCACAATACCGGCGATTGACCATATCTATTCATGAAGGGAGAGGTACTGATAAACGGATAAAGGCTGTCTAAAAACTTTGATCCCAAATCACTCTTAAAGTTAGATATCATTTTATTTTTGTTAAATCTGTTCATAGTTTCTTCTAATTTAAATATTAGGGGGAGAATTAAAAATAATAATAATAAAATAAAAAATCAGAAAAATTCAAAAATCAAAGAAAAATCAGAAAATTAAAAAAATCAAAAAATAGTGTTATTTCTGCTTTGTTTCTGTTTTAAGTTTTCTTTTAGTTTTGTTTTGTCTTGAAAAGTGATTTTAGGTATAGATAAGACTCATGGAGTTTGTGTTGAAGATTTCTAAGCCAATGCTTCATCCGTGATCATCAAAGAATTCTCATTCGAAGGAGCAAGAAATGAAGATTATTCTTTCAAATTCAATCTTTCAACCCCAGAAGCAAGGTGAAGTTGAAATTGAAGATTATGTGATGGATTGCATTGAAGCCTCCTCAATCAGTCTGCTGCTATCTTAAACTTGTTGAAGCGATCCAGAAGATTATTTCTCTCTGATGTTATCTCTGAAGATTCTCAAGCTGAAAGCGCCATCTTTCAAGAATCAATACAAGAAGCCTCCTCACCCAACGTGCGTTCAATGTCAAATTCTGAAGAAATTTCCAACTGCTCAAGATGAAGTCATTTATTGAAGATTCATCAAGTTCATCTTGAAGCCGTGAAGTCATCGAAGATTAAAGTTGAAGCCAAAGATCCCATTGAAGATTAACAAGAAAAGCCAGCTACTTTTTAGGGGGAGCTTGTTTGGGTCAATTAAGAAAAAGAAAGTTATAAACCAAGGGGGAGATTGTTGGGTCAAAAATATGGTTTATACTTTAATTTTCTAGAAAAATATTTTTTTTTGTGTCTTGGACCGTAAACAACATGGTGTTTACGACCGTAAGGTGTTTACGACTGTGTTTATGGCAGTAAACCCATTTACAGCCCATGTTCACCTGGCCCATGTTCCATTGTATATATATAGGTGTTAGGGGTGAGGAGTACATAAGGATGAACGAGAGAAGAGAGAAACTAGAGAGCATTTTGTGTGTGTGAATCTATTGTATCTAGATCTTCATTCTAATCAATTCATACATAGATTCATCATATCCTTCTTCTTCCTCTCTTCTATTTGATCTGACATCATCCGTTTGATTTGGCACCATCAAACGGATCTGATTGATGCACAGGCAAATTAGGGACTTACAATTGGTATATTGCTTTGTGTGTTTTGTGTTTTCTATTGATCTCTGGTAAGATCCTTTATTTGGACTTTACATGTAGGATTGTACACAATCGAGGTCTCCAGGTGATGTTTCAAATGAATGGATCCAAAAGGTATAAGGGCCAACATGTGTTTCGGTAATCGCCTAATTGGTCCAAAAGAAGTTTGGTCTGGAATATGATAGTGTCTAACAGTTTTAAAAGAAACAAATACCTCTTTCAGAATCGTATCCACCGGAATTGGTTCAGACTATTCGCGGTAGATTTGTTGAATGTCAGGGCTCGAAATTTCGTTCAGCTTCCGTTTGATGGGAAACTTCCGGAAATCTTGCCACAGTACTTCAAGAAGAACGACGGTGTTGCTCTTGCTGGAGAAGATGTTGTACACCACGTACAACCAGTCTTTGCTAAGGGTATCCATTCCTCCGCGCTTGCCGGATAAACCTCTAACGATGAAATGCATCAGAACAGTCCAAAGGCCTGAGACGACTGATTTTTTGAATTCATTTGCCCTATAGTCTTGGGCATAGCCAATGTGGGTGAGAAATTGTTGAAACTCTTCGGCAGAGGCTTCTTGAACCTTGAAGTTTGAGGGGTTTTCTTTGACTCCAATATCCGTGAGAAATGTAGACTTATGGACGGAAACAATTCAATCACCAGTGATCTTCGTCTCAAGAACATCGTTCTCGATTTTGAGACGCTCAAATGCAATGTGCATGTACAAGACGAAGAGGGATTGGTGAGTCTAGAATTTTGGTGAGTGGCACAAATATTAGACGATGAACAATGAACTCGATCATCACTCTAATGGGTTCACCGAAATACATGGCGTTCAGTGAGAACAACTACATCGTGTCCCTGAGAAAGGGTTCGACGGACTGAGAAGTTGAGGATCCCTATGAAGACTTCTTCTTTGCAGCAGTTTTGGGAATTTTGGGAGCGATTTGAGTGGTTTGGGCGATTTTGGAAGGAGATGAGGACGCCATTGTTGCAGGAGAGTGAGAGCTCGAAGAACACAGTAGAGAGAAAGTAGATGAGAAAATTACGGATTTTTAGTGAGCGTACAAAGGGAAAAAGAGGTTTGGAGAGATTTTTATAGGTGATGGAAACGGGTCGGGTTGAGGGGTAATGATGAAATTCGGATATGGAAATGGGTGGCATTAGTTGTGTTGTCGTTTTTGGAGTGAGTTGACCTGTTGTGACGAAAGGTTTCAATGGATTGGAGTGCAAAATAGAAATCGTCACACGGTGATGGGATGTTTACTTTATGTAGACGTGCAAATGTGGAGCGGATTTCGAGGGTGAAAAGATGAGCATCTTCAAAAAAGTAATCGTTAAGAAACGTTTCACCTTAAAAAGTTTTGGACTTCAACATGTTATTTGATTTAACCACAATAAGGTTCCAGACTGTATAGAGCACTTTCCGGAATGAAACAATTGAATCAATAGATTCGAAATTTTTTTGATGAATTTCAGAGCAAATAGTCCGGAGTAAAAAGGCTTTTTGAGATTTCGGGACAAAGTTTTGAGAAGATTCCGGAAAAAAATTTGAAAAGATTCCGGGGCAAGGATTTGAA
Source organism: Lactuca sativa (assembly GCF_002870075.4). Classification (NCBI taxonomy): domain Eukaryota; kingdom Viridiplantae; phylum Streptophyta; class Magnoliopsida; order Asterales; family Asteraceae; genus Lactuca; species Lactuca sativa. The sequence continues at coordinate 251,805,670 of NC_056630.2, forward strand.
AACATTCTGGGGCAAAATTTTAAACAAATTTTGGAGCAAATTTTGATAAATTTTCGGATGTAAGAATAGAAGATAGTTCACTACCATTCCGGACTTGAATTCCGGAATGATCTTATGAAGTGAGTTCCGAAATAAGATTGTTACCAATGTGACAATAGATAGGAATTTAGTTGAAAACAGTAACCATAGTCTAAGAGTTGAGATTTCATCCAAAGGAGTTGAGATGTACAGTTGGCAGTAGCAATGTATTCCACTTCAGCTGTTAAGAGTGGAATGCGGTTTTGTTTCTTGGATGACCAGCTAACCAATCGACCAACTATCAATTGACAGCCACTAGATGTGCTTTTTCGATCCAATTGAAGACCACCATAGTTCAAATCTGGGTAAGCTTGAAGGAGAAAACTCTCATTTGCTAGATACCCGATTCCGAGACACTTTGTCCCTTTGAGATACTGGAAAATTTGTTTCACGACCAAAAGATGTGACATCTTTGGATTAACTTGAAATCTGGCATAAAGACAAGTAGCAAACATGATGTCCGGACGAATTGCTATGAGATAGATTAGGGATCCAATCATTCCTCTGTACTTCTTTCCATCTACTGAAACACCAAATGGGTCCAAAAATATTTTGTGTCCGAAAGCCATCGGTACCTTTATAGAGGCACAAGTGTCCATCGAGTACTTTTTGAGAAGTTCCAAGATGTACTTCTCTTGGTGAATGAAAATTCCTCGACTGGTTTGTTTGTCTTGAAGACCAAGGAAGAAACTCAATTCAAGATTCATGCTCATTTGGAATCAATTGACCATCATCTTAGCTAAGTCAGCAACCATTGATGAATTTGTAACCAGAAATGATATCATCAACGCATACTTGGACAAGCATGATATGTTTTCCGTTTGACCTTCAGAATAGGGTAGGATCAAGAATACATATTTGAAAATCGGAATGGTTGAGGAATTCGGTGAGCGTCTCGTACCTGGCACAAGGAGCTTGCTTGAGGCCATATACAACTTATCAGAGTTTTTAGCAGTAATTCGGAAAAGATAGATTAATAAAATCGGGAGGCTGTTGAAGATACACTTCAGTATCCAACTCACCATTTAAAAAGACACTTTTGACATCCACCTGGTAAACTTTGAAGCCTTTGTGAGCAACATAAGCAAGGAAGATTCTTATAGCTTCAAGACGGGCAATAGGGGAAAAGGTTTCGTCATAGTCAAGTCCTTCGATATGTGTAAATCCTTTGGCAACCAGTCTTGCTTTGTTTTGAATGATAACTCCTGCATCATCTAGCTTTTTTCGAAACACCCATCTCATACCTACAATTGATTGATTCTGAGGAGGAGGGATGAGTGTCTATACTTCATTCCTATCGAGTTCTGCCAATTCTTTGTGCATGGCGGTAATCCAATCAGAATGTTCTAATGCTTCCTTGATGGATTTGGGTTCAACCATGGAGATAAATGCCGATAAATGACATTTGTTTTGAATACTTGTAGCAGAGCGAGTTTGAACACTAGCCCTAGGGTTTCCAATAACTTGATTTGGAGGATGATCCCGGGTACATATATGAAGTCTGGGAAGCTCTTGTGCAGCAGAGGATCCAATATCGACAATAGGGTTATGTTGCTCCCCCCTGAATTGTTTGAACTTGAGGATGATGCTCCCCTGAACTTCTGAACCAGATACGTTGACATCATCGTCAGGTGGGAAGTCAAAGAAATTTGCATCATCATCGTTGTTGACTGGATTAGAATCGAATTTGGGTGCTTCATCTTGAAATTCTTCTATATTTGATTCAAGTGAGGGTTGACCATTCTCCCCCTCAACCTAAGAAGGTTGAAACAGTTTGGAATCAAATAGAGGAAAGGTAGGAGTTGGACCAGAAACAGGAAGTACAGAGGATGAGGTTTGTCTTGATCGAGATTCTGAATCAAGATTTGTTTCTGAGGGTCTGAAAAGGGTTTCAAAGTCAACTTCATGGATTCTTTGAGTGTTCGGACATTCTGGTGGAGGAGCATTGGACTCCAGAATGTGAGTTGTAACGTGAGTAGGGCCAGAATTCCGAACGAAGTTGTCATCAAAAGTTACATTAGAATTTTCTTCTAAAACTCGAGGACGATGATTTAGCACTTGATATGCCTTTGATTTTGCTGAGTAACCAAGAAAATTGCTTCGTCATCTTTAGGTTGAAACTTGGTAAGCTGATCACAAACATTTTTGATGAAGCATCGACATCCAAAAATATTAAGAAAAGAGATACTTGGCTTGCGACCGTTCATGGCTTCGTACGGTGTCATATTGAGGCATCAATTGATGATACTCCGATTCTGAGGGAAGCAAGTGGTTGACACAACTTCGGCCCAGAGATAGAGCTAACGATTTGCAAATTTTAGCATGGATCGAGCAGCTTCAACAAGTGTTATGTTGTGTATTTAGACTACACTGTTTTGTTGTGGTGTTTAAGGTGCAGAGAAGTGATCAATTTCTTTCTCGGTGAGCAATTTCACGCGGGTACATGTTCTTGTTGTGATTTGACTTGATTAAATATTCCTCCCGGTCTTCAATCATGACATAGTTTTGTTTCTTGTCGATTCGCATCTGTGAGTTGAGCCTCACTTATCAAGTTATGCTTCATGTCAACTATCTAAGCCATGTTCAAAATAGAAAAACTTCCATTTGTTATAATGCCATAACCACGAATTTGAGAATTGGAGTTGTTGCCATATGTCACGTAACCAGCGTTTGGAGAGAGTTTGAGATCTCGCAGAAAGTCCTTCAGCCCCGTCATGTGCATGGAGCAAGCACTCTCAATATACCATATTGTATCTTGCTCCGAAGCACAAAATGCTTGCAAAATTAGTGAGTGATGGAATTTTAAGGCTCCAAGTTAGATTTTGAGACAAAGGCATGGACTTTGGACTTTTGTTATGACTTTGGAACAACTGTTGTTTTGTTGGGTTTATTCTGAGATTCTTTGGGGAACAAACAATATGCCATGGTTTTCTCATCAATCCAAAATTCATATTCAATGACATGTTTCTTTGGAAAAACTTTTTTTGGACATACGGCTTCCGGAGCAATGGGAATCACAGTCTCTTCCGGAGTCGCAGTCTTATAAATGTGACTCTTTATTTTCCAATCAAGTTTTTGTTTTCAAGATTTTTGTGAATTTGTTTTCTTGGAAATTCTTTCTTTGTTCGATGGTACCCTTAATTTTAAAATTGATTTAGGTTTAAAAATTGTACCATCGACATTGGTTATAAAAACGGATGAAACAGTCCAAGGAGAGTTAGTTCTGATCATTTGAGCATTTTCAACAAGCATGTCCGGGGTGTGATTGATAGCTTCCTTAGGTTCTGACGAACTAGAGGGATTGGATGGTCCTTTAAGAATCTTAATAGGAACTGAGGTATTGTAATTCTGACACGAAAATGAGTTGGTATTTTAAGATACATTTCTTCCAGCGTTTTCAAGAAACCTAGAACTCTGTCTTGGCATAACTTCCTTTTTGAGGGCATTTATGGCTTCTTGCTTAGGATTGATGACATCTTTCCTATTTAATGAGGGTTTTTTCTTGATGTCAAGCGTTGACTTAGAAGTTTGACCATTAGAGAGATTGTTAAACTTGGGCTTGATAGGGACTAAGGTTGTTTTGGAAATCACTAGGGAATTTGATTCACATGAATCAGATTAGACATTGATGGAGGTTTCGATGTTATCATCTAAGGATGCCCATGAAAACACAAAAGTAACTAGTTCAGTTGTCACATGAATTATTTCCTCGACAACACAATTGTTGGGAAGAATATGTTTTGGAACATGATATATGCGATTTGAGACGCCATAGTGGAATTCCGTGGTCTGATTCTGGTCCAGGTTAGTCATAGGCGGAAAAGGCATGGAATCAGGACACTTCACAACTATTAGTTGAAACTCAGGAATCAGAGATGCAAATTTGTCAGAAGTCTCAAGAAGAGGTGACAAGGGAGAGACAGGGGTATCTGAATGATGGTGATTCAGAACTTCTCCCATAAATGTCAGATTTTGCAATTCCTTCAATGGACTAGCTATTGATTTTGGAAACTCACTTCTGAGACCAGGAGCTTTTGACCAAGGATGATGAAAGTTATGAGTCATCCTTTGATTCGATTCAAGAATGTCAATGGAATTATGCAAAGCATCTATTTTGGCATTAAGATGTTTGTTATCAGAAATTAAAACATTTCTTTCAGAATAAGTGATTTCACATTTGTCTATAAGAATAATCCATTCATATTTTGACATTACAAACTCACGTTCTAAAGTATTTATTTTTAACTTCTTATCCTCGAAACATAACCTAAGATGACTCAATTCATTGTCCTTCTTCTCACTGGCTTCTATGGCAGACTCATAGGCTCTATAGATAGTGTTCATATTTGTTTGGATTTGGGTTAGATAAGATTCACAAAGAGACAAATCAAAATTATTGTCAGTAATCAGGTATTTTACCTGCTGAAGGATGCTTCTGTCGGGTAGATCGTTTGTGGTCATGTAGCAGTAATTAGGTTCAGCACCATCATCATCATCTTCTGACCCAGACGAACAATAGCCTTCATCACATTGAATTGTTTTTCTTTCCATCAGGCACATGTTTCTTTAATTATCCACATCATCATCATCTCCAGAGGACAAATACCCTTCCACATCTCTTGATAAAGTTGTGACAAACGCCTTTTCACTTTCTGCCATCTCTTGAGCTCGACGTGCATAGTAAGTTGAATCCTTGATTTTGGGTTTTTAAGGAACTTGAACTAGAAAATCTTTTGCAAAGTGATTTGCATGACCACATTTATGGCACAAAATCTTTGGTTTGTCATATTTCGGAATCTATTGAGATTCCGGAGTAGGATTTGGTGCAGAGATGTTGGGTTTGTAGGCTGGTGTATTTTCGGAGCGTTTGTTGTATGGTTGAGGATTATTTTGGTGAGGAGCCTAAAAATGATTTTGATATGGTTTGTGAGAGGGGTTAAAAGGACGTTTGTACTTCATGGAGAGAAGTGCAAACTCTTGTTAGAAGCGGAGTTTGGAATCCACTGCTTCTGGATGAAGATCATTATCAACAAGATAGTTAGGAGTGGGTAAGATGGATAGTGAGGATTGAACAGGTTGAACAATGGATTTGAAAGGATCTGAGGCAGCTTGGTTCGGAATAGTAGGTTGAAAAGGAGCTAACAAGAGCTAGAGGACCTCCTGAAAGTTCTCTTAAGGTTTGTGCAACGTTTGATACATGACCTTAGAGTTCATCAAATAGTTGGTAAAGCTTCAGCTTCTTCAAGGATCCGTTGAATTGAAGACAAGGTTTTACATTTCCCCATCCTTTACCAAGAGTATTTATCAACTTGAGATTGTACTCCAAGGGATTTTGGACACTCCCATGAGTTGCCATGTTATTGAAAACGATTTTGTACCGGTTGGAGGCTGAAGCAACTGATTCTCTAGGAGTTGTGAAAGTGTCGAACTCGTTCACAACTAAGGTCAAACGCTTATCTTTCATGTTCTCTAAACCTTCGAACAATTCTTGAATCTTGAAAAGAATCCAAAATCTCTTTTGTTGACTTACACAACTTAATGTGTTCAAAAAGATATGGTCAGACACCAAACTGTTGGATAAGGTGTCTAAGTCCATAACTATTTCTAGTATGTACTTGACCCGACCCGGCATGGTCCATTTGGGTTGCATGGCACCATGCAATTGGATAGACTAAATGAGAGAAATAACACTTGGAGATTATTAATATATTATGAGTTCTAATATATAATAATAATAATATTTGATTAGTTTGATCAATAATTAATTTAGAATTAATTAAGTGGTCAGAAGAGAACTAATTAAATATATGGGTTGATTATGTAAATCATCCATATCTTGTATAGTGGGCTAAGAGGCTCCATGGATTATCAAGTTGGGTTCTACCTATAGGATGCTCCATGGGAGTTACAAACCCATGGGTCATGGAAATGAAGAGTCATGACACATTAGGGTTTACATGGTGTAACCCTAGATGTGTCAACACTATATAAGAATCATATTCTCCACCAAAATCGGTGACACTAAGAAAACAAGAGGGCTTGGCCGATTTCAAGAAGTGTGTGTTCTCTCATAAGTTTTCAAGAACATTTGGTGTTGTGTGAAGCATTTGAGGCATCACATTTGGGGTGCTAGGCTCACAAGGTTTCAAGGAACACAAGCAACAACAAGGTAAGTTATTCTATCTATTATTTAAGTTAAAATTGTTCCCCATGTATGCTAGATAGGAATATAGCCTTGGAATTCAACTTAGCATGATAATTAGACAAACATAGATCCAAGGTTATTAGGGTTGCATGTACACTTAGGAAGTGTTAGAATGCTCAAAACCCATCAGTGGTATCAGTGCCTAGGCTTGTTTGTTTGTTATTTGTGCTTAAAAGTTGAAGAAAGTCGAAAATCTTGCCGTCTGACTGATGGACTCGGCGAGTCCATGGGGAGGACTCGTCGAGTTCACTTGTATCTTCAACTTACTCGGCGAGTAGGTTTATGCACTCGGCGAGTAGGGTCGACAGAGTGCAGAATTTCGACTTCAGTTGCTGGAAATGGATTAGAAACATTACCCTAAATTATTTTGGTACTTGAAAACTTGTTTTAGAAGGTGTAATGTCTTTTCTATCTCATTTACAACAACTAGTTATCAAAATTACAAAGATTAAATGTGATTTTGATTCTTGAAGGTGTTCATATTCATATTCTTGTTCTTATGATGTTTAGATGATCATAGGAATTATTTGTAACCTATGTGGTAGTTTAATTCTTGATCATAATGTGTTTTAATGGAGTCCATAACTTGTCCTCAAGTTATGGAAAACCAAAAGTCTCTTGGATTAAAAACCATTAAAAGAACACAAGATTTGGAAAAATGAAAAGTCCTCATTTTATTACTCTATTAAACTCATAAGTTACAAGAAATGAAAAATTTTGAAAGTTTACAAAACTTGCCCTCAAGTTTTGGAACAAGTAAAGTTAAGTTAAAACTTTAGTTCCAACCCTTAGAATTTTAAAAAGTTAAAATTCAACCCTTATACTTATATTATTATGATTTAATAATTATATATATATATATATATGTATAAGAACAAAGTCGTCTTACCGCTAGTACGCCTCATTCACGAAGCCGGTCTATAAGGTGGGTATAAGGTTGTTGCCTATAAAATGGTGACTTAATGGGTGTCCACTCTCACCCACCGCTTGCTTGACCGGTGGAGGGTCGTTAGCCGAACGGGTAAGACAAGGACTTACAAATTCTCATTCAAAGTATGATGAATATTATAAAGTAACTAAATGTTTTATTAAATTCCCAATCTTAGTTACTTTAGAAAAAATGTGAATAAGGTGCTATTCCATGAAATTACACTTTACACTTTGATTAAGTCGTTGGTGGAGCGTGTGTGGTTAACCGGCACACTAACTTGGTCTTAACAAGGTAGGTAAAGGGTGACTTAGGGTTTATTATAGTATCGATGGAGCGTGTGTGGTTTACCGGCACATCGATTGAGTGATAAACTTTAAGGGTACCAAGTGATTTGCATGGTTACTTCACACCTCGTTTTGTGATCCTCGGTATCCCAGTCACAAAACTTGGAGGGCACACTCGAGATTGAAACATGCCTTTGAAAAGTTCATTGAATCTCAAAGAATCTAGGAATTTCTAAGAACCATTCAAAAACCTAATACTAAAATATTGCGGTTTTCGTGGTGGAAATTGGTGAATCGTCATTTACCTACCTTTCAAATATGATATAGCTTAGATTACGGCATACCTCTTCTAAGTTATATTATATTGTGATTGGATCCTTGCCTTAATATTACATTTGGGTGTTTTATTAAGGACTCTCTTATATCTAAACTAATCTTGTTCTCTTTTCTTCAGATGTCTTTCAACAATGCTTCTGGCTCTAATCCTAATGGCTCCTTTACCCTTATGAACTTGTGTGGGAAAGTCACCTTTGATGGATCCAACTTCAATGAGTGGATCAGAAACATCAGAATGATTACCCGTTACGAGGACAAAGAATATGTCCTTGACAAGGAGCTTAAGGAGATTGATGAGACCACTGCAACTCCTCAGGAGATCGCTGACTTTCGGGCACATGAAATGGATGCTACGAAAGTGGCTTGCATCATGATGGCCACGATGACAGCGGAACTCCAAAAGTCTTATGAGGATTTCTACCCTTATGAAATGCACCAAGACTTGATGGAAAGATACCATCAAAGTGCAAGACAAGAGAGGTATGAAATCATCTGCTCCATGATAACAACCATGATGAAGGACGGGGAATCCGTCACGAGCCACATGCAGAAAATGCAAAGGTATGTGGATCGTTTGCTGAAGCTTAATGTGAACTCCCCGGAGGATCTTGCAATAGATAACATTTTGCACTCCTTACCATCGTGCTATGATCAATTCCGCATGACATATCACATGAACAAGGAAGAAGTCACCCTCAACAAACTTCAGGGACTTCTCAAGACCGCAGAAACAGGTCTTAAGGGGAAGTCGGTTGCTATCACTCCTACTCCAAACTCAACTCCGGTTTTGGCAATCGGGAAAAGTCGAGGGAGGAAGAGAAAGAGATCTTCGAAGGGTACCAAGGCTCGAACCCTTGATGGCTCTTCTTCAAGTGGAACCAAGAAAGGTTTCATTACTCCTTCTTCTGACCCAAAAGAGGCTGAATGCTTCTATTGCCATGAAAAGGCTCATTGGAAGCGGAACTGCCCAAAGTACCAGCAGGATGTGAAGGATGGGAAAGTTAAACCCAACCATGCAGGTATTTACACTATCATTTCTAATAACTCACCCCATTCTAATTCTTGGGTCCTTGATACCGGTTGTGGTATTCATATTTGTTGTGACTTGCAGGGACTTAGAAGAAGCGAGGATGTGGAGCAAGGAAGAATAAACTTGATCATGGGGAATATGAAAGCTTTACCTGTCACCAAGATTGGAGTTTATACTTTATCGCTAAGTAGTGGGTTTAGTTTAGATTTGAATAAGTGTTGTTACTCGCCAGGAATTGCAAGAAATATTATTTCCTTTCATGCTTTGTACAAACAAGGGTTTACCTTTTCGTTTAATAATGAAGTTGGTTCTATTGATGCTTTCTTTAATAATGTTCTTTATTTTAAAGCATTACCTTGTGATGGTGTGTATGAAGCTGTGTCTGTTGTAGATAACTTAGGAAATAATGTTTTGTGTATTGATTCTACTACTAGTAATAACTTGGATAAAGCATCATTATGGCATTGTCGCCTTGGACATATAAGCAAGAAACGCATAGGCCAACTCCAAAAGGATGGAGTCTTGGAGTCGTTTGACCTTAAGTCAGATGATAGTTGCGAATCATGCTTACTTGGAAAAATGACAAAGTCACCCTTCATAGGCTCGTGTGAAAGGGGTGAAGGTTTGTTGGACCTTATACACACGGATGTGTGTGGACCATTCAAACATGCCACAAGGGATGCTAATCGTTATTATTTGACTTTTACTGATGATTACAGTAGATATGGATATGTCTACTTAATCAAGCATAAGTCAGAGACTTTCGAAAGGTTTAAGGAATTTAAACAGGAAGTCGAGAATCAATTGGGCAGGAACATTAAGATGCTTCGATCCGATCGAGGAGGTGAGTATCTTAGTTCAGAGTTCCTCGACTATCTTAGGGAATGTGGGATTGTCTCACAATTGACACCTCCCACGACACCACAGTTGAATGGTGTAGCTGAGAGGAGTAATCGAACCTTGTTAGATATGGTTCGTTCCATGATGAGTCGAGCTACGCTACCAATCTCATTCTGGGGGTATGCCTTAGAGACTGCCGCCCATATTCTTAATCTAGTCCCTACAAAGAAAGTTGCCAAAACTCCTCACGAGATGTGGACTGGTAAAGTACCTAAACTAGACCACATCAAGATTTGGGGTTGCGAGGCTTTCGTGAGACGCGAGACTCATGATAAGCTCGAACCTCGAAGCGAGAGGTGTATTTTCATTGGTTACCCACAGCAATCCTTTGGTTACCTCTTCTACAGACCCAGTGACAATGTGGTCTTTGTAGCAAGAAGAGGAGTCTTTTGAGAAAGAGAGTTTATAAGCCAAGGAGACAGTGGGAGGCAAATTGATCTTGAAGAAATTCAAGAATCAAGTGGTGAAGGAACTTCAACCTCTAGCCCTCAACTTGAGGAGGAAACTCCTGTTGAGCTAATTGACAAACCTATGCCTCTGAGGCGTTCCACGAGAGTTAGGAGTGCACCTGAGCATTACTATGGATTCCATATTACTGCAGAAGGTGAGACACTTATTAGTGATGGGACACTAGTAAGTCAAGATGACCCTAACAGCTACGAGGAAGCCATGGCAGGCCCCGAGTCTGCTAAATGGAAAGAGGCTATGGATAGCGAGATACAATCCATGTATGACAATCAAGTTTGGAACTTGGTTGAAAATGTACCAGGTCGTAAGACAGTAGGGTGCAAATGGGTCTTCAAGAAGAAGATCGACATGGATGGTAAAGTACACACTTATAAGGCTAGACTGGTTGCAAAGGGCTTCTCTCAAATTCCTGGAGTGGACTATGATGAGACCTTTTCTCCGGTAGCCAAGATTAAGTCTATTCGGGTTCTGTTAGCCATAGCTGCATTTCATGACTATGAAATATGGCAGATGGATGTCAAAACCGCTTTCCTTAATGGAAAGTTGGCTGAAGATGTTTACATGAGTCAGCCAGAAGGTTTTCTCAGCAGCAAGTACCCTAATAGAGTGTGTAAACTCGAGAAATCCATTTATGGATTGAAACAGGCACCTCGCAGGTGGAATCTTTGCTTTGATGAGAAGGTCAAGGAATTTGGCTTTACTAGGAGTGAAGATGAATCTTGTGTGTATGTCAAGGCTAGTGGGAGTATAGTTAGCTTTTTGGTATTGTATGTGGATGACATACTACTCATAGGAAACGACATTCCAACCCTGCACGAAGTAAAGTCCTAGCTTGGGAAGTGTTTCGCTATGAAGGACCTTGGTGAAGCTGCCTATATTTTAGGGATAAGGATCTTGAGAGATCGGAGTAAAAGACTAATTGGACTTAGTCAGAGTACCTACTTGGATAAGGTGCTGAAGAGATTCAGTATGCAGGATTCCAAGAAAGGAGAGTTACCCATCCAGAGTAACACCAGGTTGAGTAAGACACAAAGTCCTAGCACTGAGGCTGAGATAGCAGAAATGAGTCGAACACCTTATGCTTCGGCTGTAGGATCGATCATGTATGCTATGACGTGTACTCGACCCGATGTAGCCTTTGCCCTGAGCATGGTTAGTAGGTATCAGGCGAAACCTGGCAAGGCACACTGGACTGCGGTAAAGAATATTCTCAAGTACTTACGAAGGACTAAGGACTGGATCCTTACCCTCGGTGGGAGTGATGACTTGAGAGTAGTAGGGTATACTGATGCTAGCTTCCAGACTGATAGGGATAATTTCCGCTCTCAGTCAGGCTGGGTCTTTACCCTAAACGGAGGAGCAATTTCTTGGAAGAGTTCCAAGCAAGAGACAGTGGCAGATTCTACTTGTGAATCAGAGTATATTGCAGCTAGTGAGGCAACAAAGGAGGCGATGTGGCTGAAGAACTTCATTGGAGACCTTGGAGTTGTACCAGCTATTAAAGAGCCAATGGAAATTTTCTGTGATAGTGAAAGTGTTGTTGCCTTAGCCAAGGAACCAAGGGATCACGGGAGATCCAGATACATCGACAGAAAATACCATTTCATCAGACATCGGATCGAAGAAGGACTCCTCGTGACAAAGAGGGTATCATCAGATGAGAATCCGGCAGATCCCCTCACAAAGGGACTGACTCGGGTTAAGCATCTTCAGCATGCTCGGAGCATAGGGTTGAAGGATGATATTAGATTTAGTAGTTAGATAACCTCGAAATTTGTAAAGTGTAATTGACATTTGATGATGAATAAAAATTGTTTTATTTATGAGTAAGGTGTTGCTATCTCTTGTCGATCGTTTACTATATTTCTTTTGCATGTTTTGACTTCCAGAATAATTTTTGTTTGGTATAACATATTATTCAAACCTCCACAGTCAGTCATATGTCGGAAGTAGGTATGAATCAAGACTGTCATGTTTAGTTGTAGAGGTCTTGGACAAGGCTACAACAATCATGAGTGCTCATAAGTCCTGAGCATTGGACTCAACCCACGCTCACTGGAATCACTTCATGGAATTCTATCTCGAGTGATCGTGAGACAGTAATATCGTATAAGTCTTCAAACCTAGAGATATGATTTGTTACTTACAAGTTGGTTATGCATTGATTGTACGAAAATGCATTGGTAACTCGATGTTATAAATCATACTCTTGTGTGTAATTCAATGAGTGGTAGAACAAACATATGAGTCGAAGTTTATCTGTTCCTTCTTGGATTAGAAGCTGATATCTGGGCCCCTCGATGATTTTGTTTTGACCCATGTATCGGGCCCGGTCAGAACTAAGTTGATGTGTTCAATTAAGTTCTATGTCAAACAAATCGGAAATCGGGAAACAAATGCTGGACAATAAGCAAGACAATGTTCCATGTATTTGTCCGGCTGATATCTAGAACAGAGGATTATATGATCACTTATATTAAATGGCGTACCATCATCTTCTCAGTTCCGAGAAACCTTGAAAAGAGCTACGATTGCCGATCGGTTCCTGAAGTCATACTTGCAGTAATAGTTATTAGACTTATCCAAGTGGGAGACTGTTGGATAAGGTATCTAAGTCCATAACTATTTCTAGTATGTACTTGACCCGACCCGGCATGGTCCATTTGGGTTGCATGGCACCATGCAATTGGATAGACTAAATGAGAGAAATAACACTTGGAGATTATTAATATATTATGAGTTCTAATATATATTAATAATAATATTTGATTAGTTTGATCAATAATTAATTTAGAATTAATTAAGTGGTCAAAAGAGAACTAATTAAATATATGGGTTGATTATGTAAATCATCCATATCTTGTATAGTGGCCTAAGAGGCTCCATGGATTATCAAGTTGGGTTCTACCCATAGGATGCTCCATGGGAGTTACAAACCCATGGGTCATGGAAATGAAGAGTCATGACACATTAGGGTTTACATGCTGTAACCCTAGATGTGTCAACACTATATAAGAATCATATTCTCCACCAAAATCGGTGACACTAAGAAAACAAGAGGGCTTGGCCGATTTCAAGAAGTGTGTGTTCTCTCATAAGTTTTCAAGAGCATTTGGTGTTGTGTGAAGCATTTGAGGCATCACATTTGGGGTGCTAGGCTCACAAGGTTTCAAGGAACACAAGAAACAACAAGGTAAGTTATTCTATCTATTATTCAAGTTAAAATTGTTCCCCATGTATGCTAGATAGGAATATAGCCTTGGAATTCAACTTAGCATGATAATTAGACAAACATAGATCCAAGGTTATTAGGGTTGCATGTACACTTAGGAAGTGTTAGAATGCTCAAAACCCATCACAAACATCATTTCAGAAAATGCCACTTGATCATCATGTAGCTTCTCGATATCATCAGCAGTGAGAGGTGCTGGACGTTGTTCATCTTTGCCCAAAAGTTGTGCAGCAGCATCTTTAACAGTTGTTCTAACGTGAACATGAGGACCCTCTTTGATGGATCTCTAGATAGCTTCACCTTTCTTTTTCCCCAGTAAAAACCTTTCCATTCTGACTTTCCAATGATCATATTCGTCAACAACTTGTAGTAGGGCACGAGTAGTACAACCCACACTATTTGCTATTTGCATTGAATACATTTGTTGAGTATTAGAAGCAGCCATTGAAGTTAAGATATCTCAAGCAAAAGTAGTATATAGAAGATCTTTTATCCTGAACACATAAATGGTTGAAATACCAAGGTAATTTCAAACCAACTATAATCTGATCTTTTGGATTCAAAGGACAACCATTCAAGCTCTGATACTAATTGAGGCAACATGAGATCTGAATGTGCAGGGACAAGGTTTGAAAACTCAAACCTTGATTTAATGCTTAAGATCAATGTCTGCTACTAAGTTTATGTTCCATTCAGGTCTAGTAAACCAGTCGAGACTGAAGTAAGTGAAGTACATACATAGGACCAGACGATAGAGTTACTTCAGACACTCTGATTATCCATTTTAACAAAATAAACTAAGTCCTATGTAATGTTAAATCAAAATAAACGACAAGTACAATTAACGAATAGACGGATGGACTGATTCAGACTTATTCTTCATTTCGGAACATCTTTTTCGTGAACATTCTCTCTGGATGCAAGCTTTACTCCTAACCACATATTGATTTCGGACCAAATTCTATTTCAGAACTAAAACTGACTTCAGAACTTCTAAAGTTTAGAAATTTCTAGAGGTTCACTTTTAGGTTCCAACAAAGATTCACATAGATTATAATCCCACCGATATGTTCCCTAAGAGTCTTTCTAAAGCCAAGTTCACACTATGTTTGGACTTGATGGATGTTTCTTATAGCAATTAAGCCCGAATAGCTCGTTTGTGGAGGAAGTATTTATCGTTTTCGGAATCAATTTTTCTCTAAATGGTGATTGCAGGTTCTTGTGGAGTTTGAGTGTTTGATTAGTTGTTGATGTTTTATGTTTTTTGGTTATTATTGGGCATGTTATAGTTTTCATTATGGAAATATGCATTACAAAACTGACAAGTTCTACATAGTTCAAGGTTTATGTTGTTTTTCTAACAAACTAGGTCTAAAATGGATTAATCAAATATAAATTAGACTGCAAGTCTAATTTGGACTAATCATGTCTAAAATAGTGTATATGTCTAAAATGGACTAATCAAGTCTAAAATATACTAGTTTCCAGAAGTGCAAATACATCATTGTTAAAGGTCAAAATCTGACAAATTTTGCAAACGTTTATCTTTTTTTAGCTTCAGTTGAACGTATCTTTTTCTGGAAGAGTTTTAAGAAGGCAACAAATGAAGAGATCTCTACTCTTCTTCTTTCACTTTCTTCAAAGTTACGCTTTTTGAGGGTATCTCTTAACCACCAAATCACCATTTTAGTTGATTTTTTATCAGGATTTATAAATTCTACAATATTTAGTGGATTGCTTCTCGACTTCCTCCACCCGGGTTTTTTTTCTTCCCAATTTGGGTTTTCCATGTATATCTCTGTGTCTCTCTGATCTACTATTTTTCTTGGTATTTTCATTACATGTGGTTGACTATTGTTCGATTTATTAGACCTATTCCCCTTGAACTAAGATTGTTCTTGTGATTCGTGTTTCTAGATTGTTTGATGCATTAGGGATTTTTCGTTTTAGTGCATCGCTAACCTCTTTCTTTACTACAATTGGTATCAGAGCTTCCAGATTCAAAGAGGTAACCGAATATGTCCTTATTGGTGGAAATATCATATTGGTGGAGTTGGCGGTGAAGCTACCATTATTGTTTCACTAATAATGTGATGCGAAGAATTCAAAATAAATGGAATAAGAAGCAGTATTGATTGCAACGATGCTAAATGTACCAGATGAAGGGAAGGTAGCTGTCCCAATGCCACATCAGTTGGAAGAGGTTAACAGGAGAAAGACGATGTTAGAGAAAAATAAACGGAATAAAAGCCTTCAGTTTCTAGATAGATGGAATGTAACGACCCAATTTTCACGCCAAAAAAATTTCATTTAAAATAAGTGGTTGTAAAACATTTGTAGTAAAACATCATTTGATCATATCATTTCATAAAACGTATCTTGTGTCTGAAAACCCAAAACATGAAAATGATAATAATGTCAGAGTACAATCCCAGAGCATCTCATAATGCGGAAAACCAATGTGTGAGTGTATGATGTGCCGCTACCGCTCCAACTCCTTCCCCTTCGCTAAAGAGGTACCTGAAACCAAAACTGAAAACTTTAAGCACGAAGCTTAGTGAGTTCCCCCATCGTACCACATACCATACAATCATATCACATACATACTGCCAGGTATTTTTGGGGTACCCGACCTACCCGGTACGACCATTCTGGGGTGCCGACCTACCCGTACGGCCATTCTGGGGTGCCAACCTACCCATGCAGCCATTCTGGGGTGCCTTCCATCCCGTGTCAAGCCATTTTGGGGCGCTGACCTACCCATGTCGAGCCATTCTGGGGTGCTGACTACCCTTCGGTCCTAACAACCGAACCTCGGGGACTATTTCACCCCCTACTACTACTATCACATATATAAATGTATAATCTATTGTCAGACATATCTGGGGTGTCCGACCTACCCTTCGGTCCTAACAACCGAATCTCGGGGACTATTCCCCCTCCTACTACCTCTATCTCATATAACATATCATGCTAGCAGCTAAACATATAATTACATACTGTTAGGCATATCTAGGGTGCCTAACCTACCATTCGGTCCTGACAACCGAACTCTATCACTATCACATATCATATCACACTAGCATATAACATATCAGGTAGTAGCAACACAGATGAATATCACAAAGACAAACATCTAACATACGAATCCTACTGGTGGGACGGCATTGTGGCCGTAGACCCACCACTACAGGAAGGTAACTCACCTCGTAGTAGCTGCTGAACTGTGCGGGAATCCTCTAACTGCTGCCGCTGCTGCTCCGGAAATCCTCCGGCTATAATTCCCACAAAACACTTAGTCAGAAACTGATATCTACTCTTAGGGTAAAATGACGATTTTACCCCTGACCAACTCAAAGTCAAAGTCAACTTCTAGTTGACCTGACTCGCCGAGTTGGCTCGCCAACTCGTCGAGTCCCTATCCTTCCATTACACCTCATACCCGTCTCTACTCGTCGAGTTAGGCGATGACTCGACGAGTTTTCCTTCTAAATGAACATTGACTGAATCCTCATCCAACTCACCGAG
Organism: Lactuca sativa; assembly: GCF_002870075.4. Classification (NCBI taxonomy): domain Eukaryota; kingdom Viridiplantae; phylum Streptophyta; class Magnoliopsida; order Asterales; family Asteraceae; genus Lactuca; species Lactuca sativa. The sequence continues at coordinate 251,822,662 of NC_056630.2, forward strand.
TTGTATGAACAACTCGTCAAGTTCATCATCAACTGATACTCAGGTCCTGTCTTAGACTCGTCGAGTTGTATGAACAACTCGTCGAGTTCATCTTCATCCTTAATAAGATTGCCTTGGACTCGCCGAGTCTGTTCATGCACTCGCCGAGTCCCATGAATTTCTAGAACAATGGCTTAGTCCAAAATGTTGGGTCACCTCTTGGGACCCCCTTAAAACCTTTCCACACTCAACTGGGTCCTTATGACCCTCAACTGATATGGGACAGAACCTTGGACTCGCCGAGTCCGAGAACTGACTCGCTGAGTTGGTCATAACCACTCACTGAATCCTCGCTTTCTGATGTACAACACTTGATCAAAATGTAGATCTATGCTTCTATAATCGATCTAGCACGTAAAGTTACAACCTTTACTTGCTTGCATGGGACTTTAAGCTCAAAAGGTCCTAAAACAAGCTCTCACAATGCATGGGGCCTTCGTTGAGTGCAAAAGCCACTCCTTTCAGCCTTGTAACCCTTCAAAGGACCTAGATCCGAAACATCAACCTCAGACCATGCTTGCAATCATGGTTGGTGACCAAAATGGCTTAGAAAAGCCATAAAACTCCACAAAATGGGATCTATCAAAAGAGAAAGCAAGGTATAGACTTTATACCTTCTGAAGTCTGCAAATGGTGCTCAAAACCGAATCCTTCTAGCCTCCTCTTGATCCTTCAAGATTTTCCTTCCTTCCTTGGATCACAAAAGCACCAAAATCACTCCAAAAGCCTTAGATTGCTTCAATAACGGCTAGGGTTCGCTATGAGGGTCTTCTGGGAGCAAATGGGACTAAGGAGGCCGAGTTAAGGTGTTTAAATAGGGTGCAAACCCTCGGATTAGAGTTTTTGTCCAAACAAGGTCTACTCGACAGTCCAGGACTCGACTCGCCGAGTCCACAACTTAAACTCCGTGCCTCATCCCGCTTCTACTCGGCGAGTTGGTCCTTCAACTCGCCGAGTCCAAGACCAAATGCAAAATATTTAAAGATTTAATAAAAAGAACACGTTCCAAGAACCAGGTGCTACAAATCTCCCCCACTTATTTTAGACTTCGTCCTCGAAGTCTGCTGCTCGATCCTGAAACAGCTCGGGGTAGTGCTCCATCATCTCATCCACCAGCTCCCAAGTCCACTCTGACCCCTTCCGGTGCTGCCATTGCACCTTCACGAGTTCTACTCTTTTGTTCCTCAGATCCTTCGACTTCCGGTCAAGGATCGCTATAGGCCGCTCGATGTACTTCAGGCTGCCATCAACCTGAATGTCCTCCAAGGGTACCACTGCTGAGTCGTCCACCAGGCACTTTCGCAGCTGAGAAACATTGAAAGTGTTGTGTATCTGACTGAGTTCAGCTGGCAAATCCAACCTATATGCCACCTTGCCCACCCGGGCTATAACCCTGAACGGTCCAATATACCTTGGGCCCAACTTGCTCCACTTCCTGAATCGAATGACGCCTTTCCAAGGCGAAACTTTCAGGAGAACCATATCTCCGACCTGGAACTCCAGGTCGGATCGACGCTTATCGGCGTAACTTTTCTGCCGACTCTGAGAAGTTTGAAGCCTGCTCCGGACCTGCTGAATCTTCTCTGTCGTCTTGAGCACTACTTCGGTGCTCCCCATGCCCCTATGGCCAACCTCGCCCCAGCATATCGGGGTCCTGGACCTCCTCCCATACAACATCTCGAAAGGAGGACGGTCGATGCTCGCATGATAGCTATTATTATACGAGAACTCCGCCAACGGAAGGTAGGTAACCCAGCTACCTCCAAAGTCTAAAACACAAGCCCGCAGCATGTCCTCTAGAGTCCGGATGGTCCGCTCGCTCTGGCCATCCGTCTGCGGGTGAAAGGTGGTGCTGAAATGTAGACGAGTACCCAACTCGTTGTGGAATTTCTTCCAAAACCTGGATGTGAACCGCACATCCCTATCTGAAATCACCGAAACTGGCACTCCGTGTCGGGCCACCACCTCTCTGATATAGATATTGGCCAATTTCTCGACCGGGATGCTCTCCTGAATCGGGATAAACTGGGTGCTCTTGGTCAATCGATCCACAATGACCCATATTGAATCCACTCCTTGTGTGGTCCTGGGAAGCTTGGTGATCAGATCCATCATAATATCCTCCTATTTCCACAACGGGATATCCAACGGCTGCATCTTGTTGTGAGGTCTCTGATGCTCGGCCTTGACCTTCCTGCAGGTCAAGCACCGCTCCACGTACCATGCCACATCCTACTCTTCGTCGCCCCAGGATGAATGGAGGATTGGGATTTGTGTGCCTCCTCCGTCAAGATCTGGCACACGCCTCCAAGGTATGGCACCCACACCATGCAGTGTAATGTCAATAATCCCCTGCAGTCATAGTCGAAGGAGGAAACCTGACCCACTATGCGCTCACTCTTCCGATGTTCCTCCTTCATGGCCTCCTGCTGGGCCTCCTGAATCCGCTCCAATAGCGGATTCACCACTATCATCCGCATGCAGATACCCCTGCTCGGCGCCGCCTTGCGGCTAAGTGCATTGGTCACCACATTGGCCTTACCCGGGTGATAAAGGATCTCGCAATCGTAATCCTTTACCACATCCATCCACCTACGCTGCCTCATGTTTAGATTCGGCCGGTCCATGAGGTACCTCAAACTCTTATGGTCCGTGTAAATGGTACAGCGAACCCCATAGAGGTAATGACGCCAAATCTTGAGGGGGAACACAACAGCCCCCAGCTCCAACTCATGCGTCGGGTAATTCGCCTCGTGAGGCTTCCGCTGCCTCGATGCGTAGGCGATGACATGCCCTCTCTGCATCAACATCGCGCCCAAACCTGAGATAGATGCATCGCAGTACACAAAAAAAATCCTCCATGCCCTCTGGCAGGGCTAAGATTGGTGCCTCACACAATCTCTGTCTCAGTGTCTCGAACGCTGCCTGCTGCTCAGGCCCCCAACGAAATACCACGGCCTTCCTTGTTAGCCAGGTCAACGGTACGGCTATCTTGGAGAAATCCTGGATAAATCTCCGATAATAGCCCGCTAATCCCAGGAAACTCCGAATCTTAGCTGGAGACTTCAGAACCTACCATCTCATCACACCCTCCGCCTTGGCCGGGTCTACCGAAATCCCGTTTTGGTTGACAAGGTGCCCAAGAAACTGCACCTCGCGCAACCAAAACTCACATTTGGAGAACTTGGCATACAAGCTCTCCTCCTCAAAGTCTCCAACACCTCCCGCAGGTGTTCCTCATGCTCCTCCTGCGTCTTGGAATAAACCAAGATATCATCAATAAACACTATCACTGACCAGTCTAACATCGGTCTACACACGCGGTTCATGAGGTCCATGAACACGGCAGGAGCATTGATGAGCCCGAAGGGCATCACCACAAACTCGCAGTGGCCATAGCGCGTCCGAAACGCAGTCTTCTGCACATCCTCCTCCCTGACCCTCATCTAATGATATCCTGAATGCAATTCAATCTTGGAGAACCAAGATGCTCCCTGTAGCTGGTCAAAGAGGTCATCAATCCTCGGGAGTGGGTAACGGTTCTTCACCGTTACCTTATTTAGCTCCCTATATTCTCTACACATACGATGCGACCAATCCTTCTTCTTCACAAACAGAATCGGGGCTCCCCAAGGCTAACTACTTGGCCTGATAAATCCCTTGTCTAGTGTGACATCCCCAATTTTCACGGCCAGAAAATACCGATTTTGTTTATGCTTTATAAAAATCAGAGTACTTCATTTCATAAAAAGGTTGCAGAATTTGTTCCCAGAAAAACACGATAAATACGTTATCAAAACATTTTCAAGAAACGTATTTTATTGATTTTAAAATGTTTGAGATGTCATCGTCAATACAGAAACATAAGCATAAACAGAACTTATATTTATTTACACTAGTGATCTACATCTCTTTAATCCCTCAGTGTAATGTGACTTCATATCAACACCTGTGATATAAATAAACTGAGTGGGTCAGGTTGGGAAACCTGGTGAGTACATAGGGTTTTCAACCCACAATATGATAATTATTATGTTTAAACAATCAAACAATTAACCCAATTACCCATCCCCATTATCTTCTTTACTCTTAAGGATTTAACCTAAGAGTCATCTATCCTGCATTCGTTTATTCCGAAGTCCCTTACTTCCAGGGTTATAGGACTGTCACTAAGTCCATAGCTGCCAATGTTCGTTCGTAAAGCACTAATTCCATAGCTGCTATAGTCTATTCATCGGGTACTAAATCCATAGCTACCAGTGTTTATATAATAGGTACTAAGTCCTTAGCTACCAATTCCCAACAGGTACTAAATCCATAGCTACCGGTGTTTGTCCAATAGGCACTAAGTCCATTGCTTCCGATGTTTATTAGGCACTAAGTCCATACCTGCCAATGTTTACTCACATCATCTTTTATCTCTTATCGTTCATCTACCCATGTCATACCCAACATATTCGTATATATAAAATACGTATACAGATTAAATCCTTTAAAACATGCATAAAAACGTTCATCCAGCATACACAACAAGTACTCAAATAATATGCACACTTAGCATGTAGTTTATATAAAATACTTCATATCTATGTGTACGATGAAAGTAACTATGCACTCACAATACGTAATATACATTAAATACTTCATATCTATGTGTAAGATGAAAGGGACCATGCACTCACCTGATTAGGTGGTGATTCCGAACTCAGACAGCACTTCTTTATCTCAAAACAATTTTCCTCGACAAAACCTAGTATCAATACCTCTAGGGTTTATTTTTAACATTAACCGCGACTAATTAATAGTCTAGCTATTATTACTATTATATAAGCATTAAATAACACTCAATATAACTCATAATAATAGCCCAAATAATTGTTCTAAGGTCCTAATAATGTTACTATAATTAAATAAAATCTATATTAAATATAGTATAGGCGTAACTCACTTACAACGGGTTTTTATTAAAAACCGGGCTTCGCTGGAGCAGCGTTTCCGAGCCGAAAGCTATTCTTCTCGAAGCCGTCGGGCGCTCCGGGGCTTTCTTCTCGTGATAGGGAGGTTATCAGACATGGAGGGGTGTTTCTCCACGAGTTTATGCCCTGCTGATCAGAGGGTGGGGTGTGCTCTGAACCTGTTGAGGCTCGGGGCGAAGGATTGGTGGAGATTGACCACGAGGTCATTTTCCGATGCGCAGAGGGCTGCGGTTTCATGGGATCAATTCAGAGGGATGTTCAGTACTCGCTATGTTCCGCGGGATGAAAAGGAGAAATTGGCTCGGAAGTTCTTTAAGCTGAGACAGGATTTGGAGTCGGTGACTGAGAGCACCGGGATGTTTATTGAGAGGGCGATGTTTTGCCCTGAGATCGCTTCGGAGCAGGCTCAGATGTTCCGGAATCCAAGTATGCTCAAGAGGGGGAGTATCAGACAGTTCGTGTCTGCGCAGAGACGCGAGACCGTGTTGGTATCGCAGGAGGCCGCCATGTGGCGTGAGTTAGAGGTTGAGTTGCAGTAGCGTGAGATGAGGCAGGCCCCGATGCAGTCGCAGTCGGCGCCGAAACGGTCCATGACCGTAGACGTTAGAATGGGGAATCGGAGCGGTCACACTTGTGGGAAGTGTGAGAGAGATGGCACCGGAGCTTGTTGGCCCAGTGGTGCATGCCGCAAGTGCGGAAAGGAGGGGCATGGTGCACGGGATTGTCGGCAGTCAGTGCCAATTCGGGATTTCAGGATTTGTTATCAGTGTCGGTAGGTTGGACATTTGAGGGTCAACCGTCCTCAGTTTCCTGCAGGACCGGTGCAGGCTCTAGCATCGGCCACCTTGAGGAGTTCAGGAGGAGGACAGGATGGAGCAGAGCCCTAGGGCTCAGGGTCGTGCTTATCGGCTTGCGGCAGAGGGAGACGGAGCAGTGCCGGAGGCAGCTGCGGGTATGATGCTCTCTTGATGTCTTGAGTAGCTTGCGTTGATTGTGGCGTATCGTTTGTGCTGGTGTCTGGTGTGGATTTCGATGCGGTATTCGTTGTTTCGCGGGTTTGGCATGGTTATGAATTGGTGCTTCAGGTTTTCGCTTGGCATTCGTTGTTCTCTAATGGTTTAGTATGATTATAGTTTGGCGTTTTGGTACCGGTAGCCTTGTGCGGTTTTCGATGCGATGTGCAACCTTTGGCAGGTTGTGGGTTTGGTTATGGGTTATTGCTTGGGAATTCCGTTGGTCATCGTTCGTGAGGGTTGATAGTGGAGATGCGGCACTGGGTTGAATGACGGGTAGCATCTGCAGTTGTGGAGTGGATAATTGAAAGATCGGATTCTTTTGAGCGGATTGATCAGGGAGGAGATGTGTTTTGCTGAGGGTTGCTTACGCTTGTGGGAAGCAGTCAGTGGGTAAATGTTCTCTTTGTGCAGGATGGTTCTGAAAGGTCGTTAATGACGATCGGTGGCAGTTAGTCAGTGCTTTAGTGGGGGAGAATTGTAAAATTCTCCGGGAGATCGATGAGTATGTAAGGGTGCTTAGCTGTTGGGATTCAGCAGTGTTTGTCAGCGCAAAGTATAGGCCGACGAGAGCGAGTGTTGGGTATGCGGGGCGAGATACAGACCTAGGGCATTTGATTGTGGAGGCCTGAGAGGAGGTCGGGATCAAGCTTGAGTAAGTAATCGGAATTTTGCGATCAGAGTATTGGTACGTTTGAGGTACGAGATGGGTTGTACTGCATTAATCCCACGGGATTATGTTGTGCATGTTTCTAGAGCTGGAACCGGAAGGTTCCAGAGTTAGAACCTAAGGGTTCGCAGAGTTGGGTGTACGGACCCACAGAGATATAGCCTCGAGTGGCTAGTATGTGTTGTGAGAGTCGGTCCAGTCATACTGGAGACTCTGTTGGTATTGCTGGATTAGTTTGAGATTTGCGGATCGCGTATGTGCAGTGTGATTGCATTGGAAGGTCTGGCCCCGGGTTAGTGATCTTGTTTAGCGGAGGCAGTGATTTTGATGAGTGGAGAGAGTGCATGGGATTGAGAGCCCCTGCAATGAGAACCAGAGTATGTGGATAGCGGTTACGCAAAAAGGGTGGTGTCGCTTGGGGCGAGCACCGTGGCACCGGTTGGGGTGGCATTATGGCCAAGAGGGTTCCTTGGAAAAAAGAAAAGAGGAAGGTGTGTAACTCCGAAGGGGTGCAAGTTCACGAAAGTGAAAGCTGCAGAGCAGAGTTATGGATAGAGTGTTTCGAGTATGGTTGTGAGCATCGTGTTCGCGGAAGTGGAGTAGGAACCCATCCGGTTGGGATGTCTGTTGAGGCTCAGAAGGGATGCATGGAGAGAGAAAATTTTAAATTCTCAGTGTGAATCTGATCAGAGTGTAAGGTGGATGTAGTGGTTCATCTTGGGAGATGTTCGAGGATATCATCAGTGTATCGGGTCTTTCCACCTGCGAGTGTTGGGACTAGTTCAGTATGTGTAGGTAGTGGCAAGGGGAGAACTTGTGAGAGTTGATATGAGAGGGAGAACGGATCTCTCAGTCGGTCCGGAATGGGCAAAGTGGGCTTTGGATCGGGGATCCGGTGGTTCAGGGTTTCCTAACCCTTATGGGTTGAGTGATCGTTGAGATTTGGAGCAGAGTGCATCTTGGGTAATTTCCGATTACGGAGAGTGCTGAACAATTCAGAGTTCGTACTTTAGTTGACAAAGCGGACTCAGCAGGTTAAAGAGAGTTAGTGATCGTCTAGAGTTAACAGGAAAGTTATGCAGGCAGACGCCGTTACGAGCATGTGGTTCAGGTCAGCGACTTTGTATTTCTGACGGGGTGCTTCGATTTAGGAAGAGGGGTAAATGGGGGGCCCCGGTATGTTGGGTCTTTTCGTGAAGGTGCGAAGGTAGGAAGGGTGGCCTATCGTTTGGAGCTGTCAACGGAATTGGGACGGATCCATGACACTGGTATGTGTCGCAGTTGAATAGGTGTATAGCGGATGAGTCAGCAGTGGTTCTACTAGAGAACGATTAGGTGGATGCGAGCCTGTGTTACGTCGGGAGGCCAGTGGCCGTCGGAGATTGGAAGATCAAGGTTCTGAGGAACAAGGAGGTACCTCTGGTATTGGTTCAGTAGCGACCTCGGAAGATATCGGAAGTGTTTAGGGAAGCCGAAACGTGTGATGCGGGAGCAGCATCCAGAACTATTTTCAGAGTGAGACTTCGAGGGCGAAGTCTAATTCTAGTGGGGGAGAATTGTAACAGCCCAAAATCTCAAGTATTGTTAAATTGCATTTTGGGGTGTTTTAAAGGGGAGACTCGGCGAGTTGGAGCCAGACTCGCCGAGTAGGGTCGCAGATTTGGTCGCGGGTTCGCGACTGGACTCGACGAGTCCAGGTATGGACTCGGCGAGTCGACGCTGTTCAGCAGAAACCCTAGCCGTTTCGTATTGGGTCGTATTTAAGGGTTGTATGTCGTCATTTCACGTCTTTTGGCCGATTGTGGAGAACCCTAGACGACTGTGGCATTTGGAGCAAAACTTGAAGGCCATTATTGACTTTGAAGGAATTGTGGTGCAAGAAGAGGAAGGATTTTGGCCAAAGGAAGAGCAAAGGGGTCGAGTTCTGAGGTTTGGGGACACAGAGAGTATGTTTTCAGGTAAGGTTTCGGATCATTCCTGTTATTTTGATGTGTACACGAATTTAGGGTTTATGAAACCCATTTGGAGATTAGACGGATTGTTGTGTCGTTACCCAATGTTTATAACCTTGTATTAGGACCCTTAGAGGTCCAGAAGGTCCCATGTTTGTTTATTCGGGAATATATGTATCTCAGGAAGCAGTTCGATCGACTGCATGGCGTGGACTCGCCGAGTCGGATGATCAGACTCGGCGAGTAGCTTGAAGATTCACTGGGACTCGCCGAGTTGTTCTTCAGACTCGGCGAGTGGAGTCGGGGTGGCCCCGCGATTCTTCCAGGAGTGACTCGTCGAGTCAAAGAGGATACTCGACGAGTAGAAGGGGAATCTTAGAGGATTGAAGGACGACCAGACTCGCCGAGTCGCCAGGGAACTCGCCGAGTCCAGTCGAGTTGACAGCGGACTGTTGACTAGAGTTGACTGGTGTGATTTCTTAGGGTCAGCTAATGAAGAAGATAGAAGTATTAATAAGAGACATATGATGTGACAGGGAGCTTGTAGCTCGGAGGATCAAGTGTAAGGGATTTCAGGAGTTGCTATCTTCCAGTGACTGCGAGGTGAGTCTTCTCACTATACCTCACCCGGAAGGGTTTGATTGTGTGACCGGAAGGTCAAGTATGTTATGTGTTATGTTTATATGCTATAAATGGAAAGTTAGCTGCTACGCGTGATATACATGCTTATATATGGGCCGGAAGGCAAAGTATTATGTGACAGAAAGGTCAGGTATGATATATGGTGTATGTGCTTTATGTGGTTGAGTATTTGTATTATGTGTTATATATGTGTATGGGCCGGAAGGCAATTATCTTATGGGCCGGAAGGCGATATGTATTGTGGACCGAATGGTCCGGGCCGGAAGGCAATGTTATGTTGACCGGAGGGTCAGGGCCTGGAAAGGCGTATGTGCGTAAGGTATATTGGGGAACTCACTAAGCTTCGTGCTTACGTTGGTTATGTTATGTTGTTTCAGGTTCTTATAGTAACGCGGGATGGCAACGGTTCGATTGTACACACCGAAGAAAGAGTTGTGTTTTGGAGGATCCTGGTCTTCTATTATAACGAAAAAGAACTATGTTTTGTAATTCGAATGTGAATAAGATTTTAACAAGTGTTTTAATATTAAATTGATTATTTAAATGAAAATTTTGTTTTTGGAAATCATGGTGTTACATAAAACTTGGTTGAGATTATTTATTCTTAATAATCTTTTGTCGAAAAGTCGTTTTCGACCCCTATTGCCTCTAAATTGACTAGCCCGGAACTATGGGCGTTACAATTATCTCCCCCTTAGGATGATTACGTCCCGGAATCATCAACGAAACATGATTGTATAATGACTCCATACATTATCTCTTCATCCTAGGTAATAACTATAACTTCTATGTTGCTTCGAACGAGTATCTAACTCTTGGACTCCTTGACTGCAGGCGGTGCTCGGTCTTGCACCTGCTCGTTAGACTTTCACACATGACCTTCGTGTCACAATCTCAATCCTCACTGGATACGAACTTAAGATAAGTTCTTTTATTACTATAATGGAATGGTGTGTCATATTCTAATGACCTATCATCATATGTTGCAACGCTTAGACTCAGGTCTCTCCTAGAGTCAAATCCCAGAACAGACTACCTTCCTTCATGTTCAAATGGGATATTATCACATCTTAAAAGGTAGCATTTCTAGCTACAAGCAACTATCGTGATACCTCTACTAATCGCTTTGATTATCTTTTATTTCAATCTTTCGGCTTAAGTCAGATGCTACATCGAACTTGGTTCTCTAAACCATGTAACATACTCATCGTAGTCGGACTCAATTTGATATGACCACTAGGGTCGGAATAACAATCATCTTCTTAGTCATTACCGAAACAATGGTAAAAACATACTTGAATAAAACGGAATCGATTACTAGTTTCTTGGTAACTTTGTGACTTTCCCTGATCCAAGCATGAGTCATGTGCTTCCGGTAGTATAGGCCTCTACTACCATTCACACCTACTCATACTCGTCCCAAGTATCGTCCCGTAGTTTTCCAAGTCACCATACAAGAAAATCACATAAAATATCAAAACGAAGGTTTTATATTATTCCTTGAAACGATTACATGGGTGTTCAACTTCACCCTAGATTATGCCTCTAATAGGCTACACCATATGACACTATCTACATGGCTTCTTCATAACTTGATCTCCATGTATCCATCCTCACTCCTGATTCCTTGCATCGTCAGCTGCTTCGTTTCGGATTATATTGAATGCTCTTGCCTTTGGTTTTGGCGAAATGTTTGGTCTTGCCACCTCTTTCTTATTCGGGCAATCCTTAGCAACATGCCCTTCTTCACGGAATTCATAACACACCCTTTTTCTGGCGGTGCCCTCGTTGGCGTAATGTCCGGTCTTCCTACACTTGTAGCAAGTCACTTCTTCGCTACATTTCCCAAAGTGATTCTTCGTGCACTTCTTGCACCATTTCACTTTGTTTCCTCCTCCGCTAAACTCCTTTGAACCAGACTTGATCTTCTTATTGGGCCTCGTAGACCCCTCAAACTTCCTCTTTTCGCCAACCTCAATCTTGTTGGCAGCTCTTCCCTTAATCATATCTTCCACAGACTTGGCAACCCAGATAGCTGCCGCCAGAGTAAGTGCCTGACGCACTGGCACCGCGTACTCTCACGGAAGTCCCTTTGCATACTTGTCGATTTTCGTCAGCTCATCCGGAATAAGGCGCAAGGCGAACTCCATCTTCTCTGTGAAGTTGTTGGTGTTTTCATCAATTGACATGCTTCCCTTCTTCAGGGTTAGAAACTGGTTCTCTAGCTCGAGCAGGTTTTGAGCTGAGCAGTACTTTCGTTTGAATTGCACCAGAAATTCTGACCATGTCAGTTGCAGGGGCTTGTTGGGGCTTAAAGTCTTCCCCAAGGTATTCCACCGACGTACAGCGCCTCCTCGAAACTGACACACTGCAAATGTGGTCTGTAGTTTTCCTCTGCAACCGCACGTCATGAAGGCTAACTCCATCTCCAAGATCCAATCCATGACCCTGATCGGATCTTCCTTTCCCGTGAAAGTTGATGGCTTGCAAGTCAGAAAATCCTTGTACTTGCATCTATTCCTCTCGACTCCTTCATCATGATTGTTCCTCCTAATCACCGGGGGATCAGCTTGACCAACGGTCCTGCTTTCGTTCCCTTCCTCAGACTGCTCGTCATTCAGCTCGGGCTGTTCAATAGGCATCGTAATTTCCTCTCGCGCTTGTTGAAGTAAACGCCTTGTTTCCTCCATTTGACGATCCAACATCATCTGGATCAATGCTTGCACTCCGGCCATTGTGATTGGCTCGGGTGCAACTTCTACTACGACTGGTATTTGCTGTATCACTGGGGGCTGATCTCGGTTCCCATTTGCATTCACGTTTCCGCTACGGGTCCTTGTCATCTTGATCTATACACCGAATAAGGTGAATCTAGATCTTTATTTCGGATTGACGTTTAAATCATCCTTATCACTCCGGAACGTTTATATGCTAGTTCTAATATCATAGTTAAATGCTTAGAATCCTAAACATATAAGGTGTCCAGATCCGGTGGGCAACAGACCATAGATCCGAACAAATAATAGCATGTCAGGCACAAGGCATGTAGCACATAAAAGCATTTTAGGCATCATTCCTAAAATAAGCTAGTGCTTACACCTCACAATCATTGCTTAGCATTCTAAGTTTAAGTCTAGAAATCCTACAAATTCCTAGTTCGCTTAAACTAATGCTCTGATACCAACTGTCACATCCCCAATTTTCATGGCCAGAAAAGACCGATTTTGTTTATGCTTTATAAAAATCAGAGTACTTCATTTCATAAAAAGGTTGCGGAATTTGTTCCCATAAAAACACGATAAATACGTTATCAAAACATTTTCAAGAAACGTATTTTATTCATTTTAAAATGTTTGGGATGTCATCGTCAATACAGAAACATAAGCATAGACGGAACTTACATTTATTTACACTAGAGATCTACATCTCTTTAATCCCTCAGTGTAATATGACTTCGTATCAACACCTGTGATATAAATAAACTGAGTGGGTCAGGTTGGGAAACCTGGTGAGTACATAGGGTTTTCAACCCACAATATGATAATTATTATGTTTAAACAATCAAACAATCAACCTAATTACCCATCCCCATTATCTTCTTTACTCTTAAGGATTTAACCTAAGAGTCATCTATCCTGCATTTGTTTATTCCGAAGTCCCTTACTTCCAGGGTTATAGGACTGGCACTAAGTCCATAGCTGCCAATGTTCGTTCGTAAAGCACTAATTCCATAGTTGCTATAGTCTATTCATCGGGTACTAAATCCATAGCTACCAGTGTTTATCTAATAGGTACTAAGTCCTTAGCTACCAATTCCCAACAGGTACTAAATCCATAGCTACCGGTGTTTGTCCAATAGGCATTAAGTCGATAGTTGCCGATGTTTATTAGGCACTAAGTCCATAGCTGCCAATGTTTACTCACATCATCTTTTATCTCTCATCGTTCATCTACCCATGTCATACCCAACATATTCGTATATATAAAATACGTATATAGTTTAAATCCTTTAAAACATGCATAAAAGCGTTCATCCAGCATAGACAACAAGTACTCAAATAATACGCACACTTAGCATGTAGTTTATATAAAATACTTCATATCTATGTGTAAGATGAAAGTAACTATGCACTCACAATACGTAATGTAGATTAAATACTTCATATCTATGTGTAATATGAAAGGGACCATGCACTCACTGATTAGGTGGTGATTCCGAACTCAGACAGCACTTCGTTATCTCAAAACAATTTTCCTCGACAAAACCTAGTATCAATACCTCTAGGGTTTAGTTTTAACGTTAACCGCGACTAATTAATAGTCTAGCTATTATTACTATTATATAAGCGTTAAATAACACTCAATATAACTCATAATAATAGCCCAAATAATTATTTTAAGATCCTAAGAATGTTACTATAATTAAATAAAATCTATATTAAATGTAGTATAAGCGTAACTCACTTACAACGGGAGCAGCGTTCCGAGCCGAAGGCTTTTCTTCTCGGAGCCGTCGGGCGCTCCGGGTCTTTCTTCTCGTGATAGGGAGGTTCCCTAGACTTGGGAGGGGTTTAGGGAGGCTAGAGAGAAGTTAGAGAGAGAAAGAGAGGCTTATGGTGTGAAGAAAATATGAGGAGTTCACCGTTGTATTTATAGGAGTTTCATAGTAAAGTAGTCTCCAAGCTTCGTCCGTAACTTTTGTATACGAGCTCCGTTTTTGTCTATCTTTTTACTGTTGATTTCCTATTAATGAGATCTTCAACTATCATTTAGACCTCGTTGGCTAATTCTCATTCTATCTCGGATTTACAAAACTGTATCGAATTCGCCGCGCTCAAAAAGTAGAGACTAAGCTTCGTCTATAACTTTCGCATACGAGCTCTATTATCGACATTCTTTATATCCACGCGTTGGTATTTACGAGTACTACAATTTTCATTTAGATCCCGTCGGCTAATTCTCACTCTATCTCAGATTTACAAAACTGTATCGAATTCGCATCACTCGAAGTGTAGGGACTAAGCTTCGTCCATATCTTTCGCATACGAGCTCCGTTTTCTACTGTCTTTTTATCGTTTAACTCCTATTTAACAATATCTTCACTTATCGTTTAGATTATTTTGGCTAAAAAGCGACCGATCTAAAATTCAGATTTCGGGCTATGCACTACTATGCTAAATCTTAGAAAAATCATAACTCCCTCATACAAAGTCAGATTTGGCTGTTCTTTTTATGAACACTATTGGTTTAACATATACTAAGACTTTCGTTTAGATCGCTAAGGCTAAATCTCGCTCTATCGTAAATTCACTATTTACGCCTCCCGGTATCGTGTCGGTTCCGGCGTGAAACTTCGACAGGTCATAACTTCTTCGTTATAACTCGGATTTCGACGCTCTTTATATGTACGGAAACCTTGTAACATATACTAAAACTTGGTTGAGATTATTTATTCTTAATAATCTTTTTTCGAAAAGTCGTTTTCGACCCCTATTGCCTCTAAATTGACTAGCCCGGATCTACGGACGTTACATCTAGCAGCTCCTTCGACTGCGTAGACAACTCTTGCATCTCCGGAGGAGCCAACCAATAGGGTGCCTTGGCTATCAGAGCAGCACCTGGGACTAGGTCGATCCTGAACTCCACTTGGCGCTCCGGAGGTATCCCAGGCAGCTCTTCGGGAATACGTCCGCGAACTCTCGTACTACGGGCACCTCGCCCACCGTCGCTCTACCCGCCTCCCGGGTATCCATAACATACGTGACATAATCTGCGCAACCCTGCTGGAGGTAACGCCTAGCTCTCGCTGCTAAACATAGGGCTGGTCCTCGCTGTGGCTTCTAGCCCTGAACCACCAGCTCTCCCCCACTTGGGGTCCTGATCCGCACCAACTGCTGCGCGCAGTCGATCACTGCCACATTGGGGCTTAACCAATCCATACCGATAATAACCTTGTTCCCCCGTAAAGGTATGGGAACCAGATCCACCAGATAACGCTCCTCAAATAACCTCAGCAAACAATCTCGGAACACCGTCAATGCTCGCACCGAACGGTCATCTGCAATCTCTACGTCTAGAGGGCAATCCAACATGCCTGAAGACTCGGAAAATGTCTTGCTGAGCTGAAGAGAAACAAACGATCGGGTAGCACCCGAATCAAACAATACCTGAACTGGGATACCGTTCACATGGAACGATCCTAAACATAACACATACATAACATATCAAAATCACAGCATCATATCATAATATCATAAATAAAAAGTCATACCCGTACCACATCGGGTGCAGCGCGTGCCTCCTCAGTAGTCAACTGGAAAGCCTGGCTCCTCACCACTGGAGCCTCTTCCTTGCCCTGCCGGCCATCAGTGATCCGCAGGGTCGCTGGAGCTGGCGCTGATGCTGCTATCAACAGGGGGTAATTAGCCTTCTTGTGGCCCCTCTGGTTGTAGTGGAAACACAGCAACTCAGACGTCTGAATAACCGGTGTAGGGGCAGTACAATCCCTGCTGAAATGTCCCGTCTTGCCGCACTTTTTGCAGCCCGACAATCCCAGTCTACACACCCCCTCATGTGGCCTACTGCATTTCCTAAAGCGGCCCAGTCCTGACTGGCCTTTCGGCCTACCATCTGATCCCTTGGGCTTCTTCCCCGAAGCCCCAATCGACTGCCCCTCCTCTACTTTCCTCCTACGAACATGCTCCATATCGATCTCCCCCTCCCTCGCCCTGGCGATCATGGACTCCATGGTAGGGCAAGCTAAAAAGCTAACATGCTCTCGGATGTCAGCCCGTAGCATGTCATGGTAGCGGGTCCTCCTCGTATCCTCATCCCCCGCATACTGGGGCACTAACAACGCCCTCTCCCAGAACTTGGCGGTGATCTTCGCTACAGTCTTTGTCATCTGCCTCATATCTAAAAACTCCATGGCCAGCTACTGAAGCTTGATAGCCGGCGCAAACTCTACCCTGAACCTGGTCACAAAGTCCGACCAGGTCATAGCCTCAACAGCCGAGGCTCCCAATGAGTCACCGACGGACTCCCACCAATCTCTAGCTAGGTCTCATAAACATCCTGCTGCATATCTCACCTTCGACCCCTCGGGGTAGAAGTTGGTCAGTTGTGCAGACTCAATGTCCGCAATCCATCGTCTGGCAGCAATGGGGTCCTTCGCCCCATGGAAATCCGGCACACCACTGCCCCTGAAGTCCTTAAAGGACAGTGTGCGAGATCCTAACTGGGCAGATGCCATGTCACTCCTGAACGCCCTGAGGCGGTCCTCCATCAGCTCAACTATCCCTTCCTTGATCGACCCGAAAATGATGGGGGTCGACCAAGGATGCCTCTGGTGATCTCTGACATGTTGAACTCGTGTAGCCTCTCATTTACTGGCTCGGAACCTGATCCCGAACCCAATCCCTCTCCCAAACTGCCAACTGTTGGCCTCTGACGTAGTACCACCATTCTGCAATACATACAGACAACTATTAGTGATACTGATATCTTTAAAGGGATCACATCTATTGCAAGTTCCCCGATCTTGTCTTAGCCTTCCTCAAGTCGGGTACGGATCCTCTGCTTTTAGTAGTACGGGCCCATACTACTTTCCACATCTATCTGTACCTTCCTCAAGGACTGCCTTGACTCCACCATATCCCTTTTACCACTGCTGATCTCTGCTACTCTTATCCTAGGCTTACCCTAGGAAACCTCTGACTCCATCCAAGCCGATCCTCAGCTGCTGAAGGCCTCCTTGTAATACCATCACATATGATGAGGCTCAGATAATCCTTCGAGTAACAGACTTTTCCCTACAACGGTTAGACTCAGAAAAGAGCTGCGCAATAGGACCAAATCTAACACTCTGAGATTATTCAACCTTGATCACATGTGACGTGACGTATTCACCTAATGGCTAACTCTCATTGCTCAGAGTCCCACAAAGCACAAAGCAAACAACATTCGAACAAAAGGGAACAATCTCAAGATACTCTATCCTCATAACAGGAACTGCACTAGCATACAATGCTAAGCTCATACTATCAGGCATAACCTAAACAGGCTATCCTACTGCTGTCTACTCAATTCTAGCATGCAACTCTCATAACCTGAAACACATAAAGCAGGTACATAATGCATCACTCCTAGATCCTTAGTCCTATTCTAGCATGTTGTTCTACTGACACTGATAAACGTAACATAAACTTGTATGGGTACTTTGGGGAATACTTACTTGAGCTCGGCCGGTCGCACACATCACACACTTCGTTCTTCTTCAAAAACTCTTTACTTAACTTTTAGAAAGCATTTCCTTTTTCAAAATCTTTTAGTCCATCGATTTGAGTTCAGACACCCCCGAGGGTGTGTCCGAATCCCTCAAACCAGGGCTCTGATACCAACTTGTAACGACCCAATTTTCACGCCAAAATAATTTCATTTAAAATAAGTGGTTGTAAAACATTTGTAGTAAAACATCATTCGACATATCATTTCATAAAATGTATCTCCACTACTAGAAAAAAGGCCTTTTATGACGCTGATTGATCTATGTTACGCAAGAGAGAGTGACATTAGAAAAATGTCATCTCTTCAAAAAATTTAAGTATATATGTCGCGTTTTATTGAGTGCCCTTAGAGTTAGTGTCTAATGTAAAAAACTTAAAAACACGGAGGGCACTTAATGTAAAATGTGCGCCGTCTCAAAATGTCGCATTATAATTTTAGTGAAAGGCGCGCTACTCTTCACAAAAATCAAGGTTACTAATAAAATATCTAACACTCACTATTCATCAGTCACTTCACTCTCTACGATTCTATCGACTCTGAGACCTCGTCTCGCCTCCCCTTGCAGACAACGTCTCCTCCTCCGATCGTTAGGTTACTTCTCCTCTGGCTGATTTCGCCTCGCCGACGACCGTGGGCTCAACTGACATCATTGGAGACTGCTCAAATTTACGTGCCCTAGGTTCGATTAAGGTGTTCCTGTTGAACCGATTTAGGCCAAGTGAACTTCCCGGTTGGCCAGAGAACGCTGTAACAGAAGAGAAAGAGCAGAAGAAAGTCAACACAAGGGGAAGAAGCGCCTGGTAGCCATGAATCTGATGCTAAGTTGAACACATTCAAGGGTTTCTCACCTACTGAAGCTTCTCAAGTTGAACACAAGGTAAAATCTCAAGCTTCTCAAGTTATATGTAATGTTTTATCCCCTTCTTTCATCTTGCAAACATTTTCTCTGCTTTTTATCCCAAACTTTCACCTTGTCCTCAAGGTGAAGAAAGGATTGGCTAACCGTGTATGTATAATGTCAGTTGCCTAAGAAAAGAGACGAAAAATCCCTCAAAATACTCTTAAACAAACTCCCCTGTGAGATGTTTCTCTTCAGGTTCTTCGAACCCTGGTCTGGTAGAACGTAATTTGTATGTTTTCTGATTGTACTTATGAAATTATGAAATCGTGTGGTATCTTTCATTTCGATTGGGGGTATGTATGGACGATTTGTAATAGGGATTGAGATTATGAAATCATGGTTGAAGCATTCATTAAACCCTAAATGTAGATGTCTGAGTCGAGATTTATTTTTGAACTGTTGAGAAATTCTGCAAGGACACTTGATCTTCTCAAGAACATAGAAAAAAGTTCTAAGTTGTTTCACTTAATTAGTCAAAAAGCATCTTATTCTGGAACCAAAAGACTTGTTAGAGCATATTAAACATTGAAAGTGTATGTATTTATGAAATCAGACACTGATTCATTTTGCATTTTGATCATCACACAACCTCTTTGATAGAAACCAAAATCAAATAACAGATAAATGAAACTCAAATATGAGATATATAGATCTACGAAGCTACTTGATTACTAAATGGAAATAAGAACAAATCAGAAAGGAAATCCAAATGATTATCCTCCTGCCCTAATCAGAAAAGTTCTCTCAAGAGAAAGTTCCTGCCCAAGCTAAAGCCGATACTCAAAGTTACAAAATACTGAATGATTCAATACTCTTAAGACTACACTTATTTATACTACGTAGGGATGTTTCTACATAAGAGCAAAACAGAAAGCACACAATATTACAATTCGGTCCCTCCACTTTTCCCTTGTTTTCAAAGAAGATCCATCCTTTATCACATTCTCTATCAATACCACCATCTTGAAGTAGAGGCTTGTCCTCAAGCCTAGAGTTTGTAAAACAGTCCAAATCATGAGAATTGCAAGATCCTTTATCATCTTTCCAAATTTAAAAGTGTCCATACATGCTGCCTCAAATTTCTCATTAAAATCAAGAAGCTTAGAATTGTTATCCAATGTTGTCATGTGGGTCAACACACAGGTCCATACACAAATTAAGGCTATGCTGATTTTGCTGGTTTTGCCTCTCTTTTGGTGCACCCTGTAATGCCGTGTCACAGGTGGATAGGTTGTTTCAACTTCAATGGTATTTCCATTCAGACACATCCAGACTGATGTTATCAATTCATGAGATCTGAATCCTTGAGCTAGGAAATCGCTTTGAAGATCACCATCACAATTTTTGCATTCCCAGACATACCTTTCATCACTCTTGGGAGCATAGGCAACCACGTCATCGATAAGATTATGTTCATACCATACATGAGCAACCTCAAACTTTGACTTCATGTTTCTTTCATAAACCTCTTGAAATATGTCTTTAAATCTTTCATCACGTTTCTTGAGGATGGTATTCTTGGTGCTAAGATAAGTGGCCATTTTTTCTGATAAGTTATGTTCATTGAGGCTTCAACAAAAGTAACAATGGACTTATCAGTGTTGTACATTGACAAAGCGCCAACACCCGTGAAACTGTAAACCTCCAACTTTATCTCTTCACCTTCTCCTCCAAGAATAAACACCAACTTCGGTTTTCCATGTTCTTTAATCATTGCATCAGTAGGTTTGTACTGATCACCAAATGTATGTCTTCCCATACATATAGGCTTTCTCCACCACAAGAATAGAGTCATTTGATGCTCATTAAACTTCATGATATGTGGTTTTGCATCAGACAATGTCATCTCTCCAGCAATGATGGAACTTAATTTCTGGTGCTCGGATGAAGTTATCAACTCATGGATACACGTGTTCTTCACAAGCAGGATTGGCATTTTGGTCCAGCTAGTTGATTGTACTAAGATATAACACCAATAAACATCAACCACAAGACAATATAATTCAACAGTGGAACAGGGAACCAAAATAACATTGTGATCTGGAGGTTTAGGAGGTATTAATTCACCTAAAGCATACAAACCTCTGTATGAAGAATGAACTAACTCTATCTGTTTTTCCAATCGGACTTCGAAGCTGTACAAGGCTTCATTTGTTAAGCCTCCTATTAGCCCCTTAGATGGATCATTGACTCCTTGCGTGGAGATATCTGATGTTGATTTAACTTCACTGACAAACACCCATGTACCAATCTCAGTAGAGAAGAGTAGTTTCATCTTACACCTGGGCTTATCAAGGTAGACCGAGTTATAAATAGATGGCAAGGAGATTGCAGGTACAATCAATCCTCCTCTTGAATCAGTGGTGAGACATAGGCCTTTGTTTATAAAATAAGGGTGATACACTTTGAGCGCCAATTCAGAGTTGGGTGTCAGAGTTGTTACAAGATAAGAGGAATTAGACTTTGAATCAGAATCCTCGTCTTCCCCTTCTTGTTTAAACATGCTCGTAGTAATGACATTACAAATAGGGATGACAATCAATTTTGGCGATGTTTAGGGTTTTAGTGGTAATGGAAGAGACGCAGTATCGGGTAGGAGTGCTTGAGTGGTCTGTGAATTAGGCCCAATTGACTGCTCGGTCAAATCATGCAAATTTAAATTGGATCCAGATGTATAGTTCGATACCTTAGCATTCACGCTTGGACGTTCTCCCGGAGCGGTGATGGCGGTGGCAACATGACGGGCGAGATCAATTGCTTTCTCATAGGTGGTCGGTCGGAGTAACCTAAGCCAGTTCTTTATGTCCGCTTGCATGTGGGTCGATTAAAACAAAAAGCACACAATATTACAATTCGGTCCCTCCACTTTTCCGTTGTTTTCAAAGAAGATCCATTCTTTATCACATTCTCTATCACTCTTCATTTGTAACGCACTAAATTACTACTTCCTTTATCATATAAAATTCAAACACTTACTTCCTTTATCATAGAAACTACCCTTGATATACGCTACTTCCAAACATACATACATACATAATACATAGCCACACACATGTTCAATTCTTTTGGTCTCTCACACCTTTCTAAAACCAAAATATATACACCAACTTATCTTACTATCTTGTTTTATGAATATTAGAATATAAACCACTTTACAATGTTTATTTACAGCCAAGGGTCATATTCAAAAACCACATTAAAACATGGGTTCTTAAATAATTATAATTTGTATAAACATGAGCATGCCTAATAAGGCAAGCCTTTCTTCAAGTTCTTTTCTGTACACCTGTATCAAACCACTGCCATCTGTAACTTGAGGCTTCTCATTTAACATTGTCTTGTATTCATCATCTCTATCTTCTAAACCACGCATTAGTTCAACCTGTTCAATACAAACACCACATCATTTGTTGGTAATCACCATAAATTTATGATGTTGTGTCTTGTCCTAATGGGGCCCACATCATTAGAGCAGATTAAACATTGAAAGTGTATGTATTTATGCTTCTAACTATTTTTGCTTGTAGGACTATTGGCAAGAGGATTAAAAGTGCATTGATCTGGGTGGTAACTATAGCAGTATGTGGCTTGGTGTTGTGCATCTTATACGGTTAGTATCTCCTCCACTTATTAATTTATTCCTACAAGAAACATTTTCATGCAAGCAGGTATGATGGGCACTGCCAAAAAAATTAGCTTACATGGCAAAAATTACTATTCTAGCTTTGCATTTTGTATACTTATAATAGGATTGATGAATGAGATGTTTCTAGGCTTTTACATAATCTGACTGTGGTTAGTTTCATGGTCACACTAAAGCATAAATGGGCATGATTTCTGAGTTGACAGCATTGCTTGCTTTATGAAAACGTGATTTTTAGTTACTTTAATGAAGTCTTTTCAAGAAACTTACAACATTCGAGTTTTAGAAAGCTCTTAGGCGATTTTAACAACTAAAAAGTCTTTTTAATTGGATTTATGAGTGATTTAATGTGAATTTTTGAAGATCAGGTACTTTTATCTCGTATATAAAAAGAGCAGCTGAGAGCAAAAAGCTATTTTTTACAGTAACATCAATGTATGCATCAGTTATCACAGTACCATGATTTTTTACCCCTATATTAGAATGCATACAATTCCATTTGGCTGTTTCTCTTGAATATATATGCATGCCAGTCTCTTATCCCACCAATGTTCAAATCCTTAGAGCCAGAAGCAACAAACGCATTCTTCAAAGTATAATATCCAAGCTTGCATTATGTGAACCTTTCTTCACACATAACTTGCTAAATGCTAATGTTCGTTAATTTTTTTCATAATTGTGCATTGCAATATGCATATAGTTACAATGAGTTACGATTTTTTTGTTACTTGCTACAGGCTCAAAGGGTGATAAAGCAACAGTTTCTGCCATAAATTACACTGATATTCCACATACTCAGGTAAGAAAAGGTATTTATTTTTAATCTATCTATTTTTTAGGGTACATAAGTTTTGTATTTGTCATTTTCTAATATAGATTCTATTATATTTATCAGAGCATTGTTTATAGTGAATTAAGTATATCAACCCATAAAAGATATACTAACTATAAATACATAAGGGATTAAAAATACTCAGACCAAGAGTTTATACTTTAAATAGTAAAATATTTAAGTAAGTATACGTGCTGCATTCATATTAAAATCAGTGTCACTAGGACGGTACAAAAGAATTACGATTGCTGGGCAACACAAGCGGGCTTAGAGACATATGGTTAGAACTGGGAAGATATAGCCTGATCACCTATATTATCCGAGGGTTGACTAGCATGTGCCTAAGTTTAAGTGTGTGGTTGCAACAATGCTAAAATCTTACCAACTCTACCACAATGAGCACAATAGAACATAACAATAAATTTAAAATACTATAGGAGTATTTGGTGTTACTATAAGTACGTTATACTTGAGAACTAAAACGGGATCTTCATTACTAAGTTGATAGTTGCTAAGTGGATACACTAATGCTATATGTAATTAGGATGTTATAGACTTAGAATCGGTGATAACTTTGCCTTACCCCTATTCTGTGTGAATTTGGAATTAAGGTCACTTTTTCGAAGGTCTATCCTATTTAGATTACGCATAGCTGGTATGCACTTCACAAATAGCGATGTAACTAATGAAGGTTTTCTAAATAATTCTCTAGATAGTTCGTTTAATAATTATTCTCTTACCCTAAATTCTCGCATAGAAAACATAACTGGACTCCATCCCCTCGGAAACCAGTATCTTCCGAATGAAGTCATAACTGGTTAGTTTGGAGAAGAACCAGAGAATGATTGTCCTATCCCCTTGAATGATCACCATGATGAAGACCTTTCGTATGATGCTAACTCCGAACCAGAGGTTGAGAACCTACCCCGAGCAGCTCCCTTTCCAATTCCTAACCCTCGTCCGGCTTTTCATGGCCCGACCTTGAGTGAGTGGAATGCTTGGAAACATGGAGCCAAGGACAAGATCAGCCTATGCCATTTGATGGCGACTGAAGCTTTTACGACTTGAGCAATAGGGGCTCAGCAGATAGAGTCTTGCCAATCTTGGTCCGCAGAGTGGCCGGAAATGAGATTCAAGGCAGGACAGCCCTACATTAAAATTACAGAAGTAGTCGCCTATGCTAGAATGCATACCCTCCACACCATTCGTCTAGAAGATGCTCACGATAGATCAGAGAGGAACCATGAAACCCTGCTGCAAGCACTAGTTGAATCACGAGCCGAAGTCATAGAGCTCCGAGTACGCCAGTGGGTGTACGAAAGACACATACTTGACATGGAACGTCAATTAGCTGAACTAAGAGTGCACCAGAGGGATGACCGTCGCCACTAGTAGACGCTTTACTTTATTTCTTTATTAAAAAGGAATCGTTTTTTCTGTCTATGCCCAATGTGGCATTTTCTATGAAATTATCTTGTACCGTAAGTGCTTTAGTTAGGTCTTTATGCTGTCAGGAACTATCTTTTGTGTATATGATGTAAGACCTTTACAAGGTCATTTTCCAGAATCTTTACATCGTGAATATCAAAGATATTGACAGCCGGCTAACTTCTGTGTCATTCTTTATTCAAGTATTCTTATCAGTCTTTCATTAGAGTCTATCTGAATCATGCTTTACACAATTCATTGGACTATAGCAAGTTAGATACAGAGACATTTCTATGTCTCTTTCAGTGGTTGGATTTTGTTATTCACCAACCCACGATACCTCGGCTTGCATAACAAACATTTTGAGACCATTCTACGAACTCACTTCTACTCATTACTAGGACTGCATCATAGGGATGTAGGTCAAACCTTCACGAACATACTTTCATGCTGTACTAGGACTGCATCATAGGGATGTAGCTCAAACTTTCGAGAACATACTTCTACTCTTTACATGAACAATCTAAGTACATCAGGGTCAACCAGAATCGCTCACAAAATCCTTATCTTTCATGTTACAGAAACATTTCATCATCCGAAAGCAATCAGTCGAACAGGGAAACCTCCGTTTTTCCTATGGACGCCGCTACCTTTCAAACAACAGTTACAGCTGCCGTGGTGGCTGCCGTAACCGCGGTCCTTGCGCACCATAGCGCTAACAGCACAGTCAATGCTGCTGATGGGAATGAAGTTTCCAATCGTGGTATCCATCCAGGAGGTCGCCAAACAGTAACAGTCACAGGCTCGCAAAGCCGAAAAACAGAAAACAAGAAACGAAAGCGTCAAGCCCGGAAAGAACGCAAGAGATCCCAAAAGTTGGCTATACAACAGCAGCAAGTGGAAACCCCTGCCGTTCCCGTACCGAGCAGGCCATACGAGGCAAAACTCCCGAAGTGTGATAAGTGTAGTTTCCATCATCATGGGGTTTGCCATGAGATGCAGTGTTGCAATTACCTAAACATAGGGCACCATGCTCGTGACTGTGGAGCACCGACACGACCCATCACTCAAGTCCCTTTCATCGGGACTAACCCTGCACACAAGATTAGTTATAACGCCGAACGATTTAAGATGCAATTTTCAAAGTGGAGTAACGAGGAAGGTACTCGTGTCCACATAACATTGGCTAAACACCGCAATCCCATCACCAAAGCTAGTACTAGCCATTCATGCCACCAATGCGGTGAGATAGGGCACGTCAAGAAGGATTGCCCTATAGCAAAGAACTCTGGCGCAAATGGGAAAATTCTCAGGATCACAGCTGCAGGAGAGCCTACTTCAGAACCCTCGTTAATGTAACTTAGGCGTGTTGTTGTAACAGACTTATAAACTATCCATAACTAGTGCAACTAGATTCTTACCTTTTTGCGAGATCATGTCTGTATAAGGATGCTCGTGCTGCGTATACTTGTCTTTTGAAGTATATCTTATTCGCAGCAATGGTCTTGTTGTAAGTCTAAAGCACCGTAACTCTGTTCATGGTTGCACGGTTGTGTTTTGTCTGTAAACGTCTTATGTTCAAATCTAATGTCTTTAAGTTTCAGTATGATTCCGACATTATCATACGACTCGATTCGATTTGATCCCACGAAAACAGCTTTTTACGTACATCTCTTTCTTCTAGATCACTTTTCCAGGGAAGCCGTCATATCAGAACACCGAAGTACTCATGCCAGGAGTACCTCTTAGTTATTTTCTTTCCGAAGAAATCCCCGAAGTACCACTCGTGCAGTACGTCAAGTTTAATCCAAGGATTCATGCGATTGATCTATCATTGATGAAGGTATACATAAGAGTTATATATAATCAAGCTTCTACAGGTTTGGAATTGATGATTCCACTTTAACTTCTTTTTCCCGATGGGATGTGAGCTTAAAGAAGAATCAGTTATTCGACTACCTTTTCAACCTTAATTATATGCGACTCGTATACCCGAAATTGTGATTGTGAAACCATGTATGAATTCTAATATGAACTTCAGGACAGAGAACTGCTTAAGCCTACGAGTAATCACATCGTCATGTGAACAAACATAGAACCCAGTACGACTCTTGTAAACAGATCACCCCATAGTCTAAACACCTACGGAGATACCAGAACAGTGCAAACAACTTAGCGAGCTACACAGAAATAGAATTAGAAGACTAGGTTTCTCACCCTGGAGAAACCCTAGTCTTATTCTCCTAGAGGTCGACGGATCGCATCGTATGCGCCTCGGATTTCGAGGACTCCATCAAGATTTTTCATTAGAAATCGCTATCTCTGCCGCACATAGATGAAATGGTTGAGCAAACGCAAGGAAAGAATTACTTTCAGGAATGGACCTGAAATTCGAAAATCACCAGTCCGAGTGCTAGGGAAAGTTGTTCGGAAGACTATCTCCTGAACTCGATACGGACACTTCGAGTCTGTAGTGATACCCTTCGGATAGGACCAATACGCCCATAGTTTTCATGATCTAAATGAATAGGGTTACGTCTTTCTTACTTGGATCAATTCGTCATTTCTCCATGTAATGACTTACTTATCTACCCTTGTAGTAAGAAGAAAACCCAGGGAAACATTTCCTACAGAGGAACTTTAGCGAAGTTCTCTAGGCACGAGTTTTGAAATTGAAGAGTCAAATTTCTAGGACACACTGTTAGTAATGTGAGAAATTATGAGCAATCTTTCAATTTGTCAAAACCATTGAGCATTCATCGACACCAGAGATGCCGACAGTCTTTCGCCAAATTCTAGGTCTTACCGACCTACCGTCTTAGTTCATTCAGAACTCCTCGCAAGCTACAAAAACTCGTACGACTTTGACCCAGCAAGGGGTGGCCTTTGACTGGGAAGTTAAGCAGGAAAAGGAACCTTTGGAATTCCAAGTGAGTGACCAAGTTCTTTAAGAAGTCTCACTATGGGAATGGCTTAATACGCTTCGTATCGCGTGGAAAGCTAAATCCAATATAGTTAGGACCTCCGAGATTCTCATCTGAACTCAGTAACGTACATTCTACTCTTCGCACAAACTAGACCTACTCCGCGAACTCAGTAACGTACATTCTACTCTTCG
This sequence comes from Lactuca sativa, assembly GCF_002870075.4. Classification (NCBI taxonomy): domain Eukaryota; kingdom Viridiplantae; phylum Streptophyta; class Magnoliopsida; order Asterales; family Asteraceae; genus Lactuca; species Lactuca sativa. Next base: position 251,850,162 of record NC_056630.2, read on the forward strand.
CATCTCGATCGTGAAACCATGCCTTTCCGTTAGGACTCTAGTAAGTCCACTCGTCGAGATCCTCGCCTTCGTATTAGAACCGTAGTGACCCTCGACCGAGAGGTCAAGCGGACGAAGCAACGTCATCGCCTGTTAGTGAAGGTTCGTTGGAATGCCGACCGAGAACCCGATTTCACTTAGGTGCGCTAGAACCAAACGATTAGGAAGTTTCCTCCTCACGACTCGATCATTCGTGCATACTTCCTTGCCTAAATTCTAATTTCGGGACGAAATTCCCTTCAACAGGGGGATGATGTGACAACCCGAAATTTCCATTCTGAACAAACCATTTGAAACCAATAGAAGCTAGTCCAGTTTCAATGAATTTCAGACTTTTCCGAATAAGTTTGTGTGCATTAGGGTTTACGTTTAAGGAGATATCAGGAGAGTGGATGCTCATGGGATTGTGAAACTTGAGCATTTCAAAACTTCATAATGTTAGAGTCCAATTCCGGAATAAAAATATTTTCTGCCAAAAATATTTCAGGACTATAAATAGATTTCTGAACTAAATTCATTCATTATTCACATTTCCAACTAGAGAAAAGCCGTTTTCTCTCTCACAGATCTTCGGGTTTTCATCCCAAATCGTGAGTACACTTCTCTAGTTGTGTTATAATGCTTGTTTTATGCTTATTAACATAGATTGTATGTCAAATATATGAGATCCAGGAGTTTACCGCCCAAGAACGTTCTTGGGGAGTAAACTCCAAAATGAAGCTTAAAAGCCATCTAGTCTCATTTCCTTGTTAGCCAACTATTTTAGGATAATATGTATGATCATTTGAGGCTAGAAAACAACCAAGAACACCCCTTAAAGGGAGTTTACGGCCAAGGAAATGCTCTTGGGCCGTAAACACTAAATAAGGGCACCAAAGTGTGCCTAGGGTCCTCCATAGCCTTAAACAAATGCCTAGAAAGTTTTCTACTTGTTTTAAGGACATGAAATCAACCTAGAAACACCCAAGTTTGGGAGTTCACAGCCCAAGAATATCTTAGGCCATAAACTCCCTTGAACATGCCAAAATGCTTTGAAACACCTCCTAAAGCTTAGACTTCAATTAGGACAAGTACCCTAAAGTGTTTAAAGCCAAGAAAACATAAGGAATCACAAGGAAAAAGGAGTTTACAGCCAAGATAAACTCTTGGGCCGTAAACACCTATAAAGGGGTCAAATGACACCCTAACTCCTTCCTCATGCCTAGAACCCAACATAGATCATTACCTAGAAATGTTTGAGACTTGAAAACACCATAAGAACCCTCCCAAGGGAGTTTACGGCCATAAAATCCAAGGGAATATGGTCTCTGGGCCGTAAACTCCCCAAAGGAGTTAATATGGTACCCAAACACTTGTTATAGCCTTGAAACAATTCACCACTAGAGTTGTAATAATTATAAGCACCATTTAGGCACTTGGTTGAGAGTTTACGGCCAGGAGTTTACTCCCCTGGGCCGTAAACTCCAAATAATATGGTCATTAGACCTTAAACTCACATTAGGGGCATTGCACTCCTTTGTTGCAACCCATTAGCCTCCTAGCACTTGACCAAAAGTGTTTTCCTCGCGTTTAAATGTTATACCTGTATAATTAGTGTTTTAATCACTAAGTATTTATATACATATGCTTTCATATGAAATTAGGATCATTGTGTGTGTCTAAGTCTTCACTTGACACCAAGCACTTGTCCGATCCTTCCGTACGATAACAGTCCGTTCAATTCCAGTCACTTACTGCAGGTGAGTTCATACCCCTTAACTAATGTTGTAAACTATTTTTAAATGTTTTATGGGGGGGATACAAGTAGAATCATGCTAGTTATTATATCAATCACATGTGATTAATAAGTAGAAATATGCTAGTTATTACATCAATCACATGTGATTAATATGCAGCATTCAAATGATTTACTACACGTTAGCCGTTTTACCAAACAGTTTTCCTTCAAATGATTTTTATAAACATTTTATATGTTTAAACTCCTTATTACACTGTATCTTGTACTCAGTATACTACAATTCAAACTTATTTACAATTGTGTTTCAAACAAATGTTTCCTTATACTAAACTGTTTTATCAAACTTATGCCTTCAAATTGTTTTATAGATTGACATCAAGTCGATCTTTTCTTAAAATAATAATTATGTTTCAAATGTCTTACAAAACTTATTTATGCTTTTATATTATAAATTTCATGCCTCTATATGTATAGTTATATAAGAAATGTTTAAAAGACTTAGGAAGGCTATCCACCCTATTTCCTTTTCGTGCTTGAGATGTGGTCTGGTGGGATATCGGGTACTCGTCCGAAAGTCGCTTAATTATTAGTTATATATATATATATATATATATATATATATATATATATATATATAGTCATAAAAGGTCCTTCCAGTTCATCCTATGCCCTTGGGTAGCAAGGGTATACATCCATGTCCATACGTACCAGTTAGATTACTAGTAAGCTACCATATGGGTAGTTTAGGAAGATACTAGAACTATTACTAGAACACGATATCATAAAATGAGTCAGTTCATTCATGAGTCAATACTTTCTAGAACATTACAGTACATTACTATACTTGCTAGGTAGAGAGCACGTACGTTACAGATAGAACAGTTCGTTACATTACACTTACATTAATACGCCAATAAAATTGTGATCCATTGTATGGAAGCATGCCTTAATTGTCATGACCCGGGTTGTAGCCAGAGTCTCTTGAAGGGAGAGCGTGAGTTTGCGTATAGATCTATACTGGATTGACTATCCTACACCTTGCTGCTAGCTACAGCAGGACCGGCAGGTCTGTGGGTGCCAAACATCATACGTTATTTTCGACTATACGTTGTCGTTGTTACCAGTATATAGTATGGTGCAATTTATCACATAATGCCTTAAAATAAATCCGGTTTAAGGTAGTTAGTATGGCAGTAGTTCTTATAGCACTACACCATAGTACTATTTCTTTTCCCATTACATTCACTTCGTGAACATTCACACGACGCACGGAAATGTAGAAACTATATTTTTGGATAATGATAGTTATGCTTGGGAAAATACATACTCTTACAAGAGACACACATTCAGAGCAGTTAGGTCTTAGTAGAAGACTACATTCAGAACAGTTAGGTCTTGGTAGAAGACACCTTCATATACTAGTAGGAATCATAGGGATTTCTAGGGTTTTTCAAACACTTACAGTTCATATACACTTTCAGTACTTACAATATATATACTTACAAATTCTTACATACAAATTAAGACACTAAAATACTTATGATCTCACCAGCTTCAAAGCTGATACTCGCTTTCAAAATTACTTGTATCCTCAGGTCATCATAGACAGGTACCGATGCAAGGAGAAAGGAAGATGGAGCTTGTTCAAGACTTATCTTTCATTTTGATTTATGCTTTAGTGTTTATCAAAATTTGACAGAAGACATTTGTATAATAATTATATTATTAATGCAATGGATGATGTTGTTGCTTGTTTACTACTTTACATTGTTGTTGGTATTATACATGACGTCCTCCGCCCCAGAACGTTTCCGCCGTTCTTGGTTTTGGGGTGTGACAATATTATTTTGATTAAAAATTCATTTTTATGAATATTCGTTTAAAATATCCAAGCCTTTTTAACTTAACATTAAAAATAATCAAAAGCCTAACATATATTGTACATACTCTACAAGCAATACATATAACATATAGCTCAACAGAATGAGATTAAATAGAATGTCATCCAAAAAGCTTCTTGCTACTCTACAAGCAATACATATAACACGTGCACCTCTTCTTTTTTAACAAATCCATCATGTTCACCCTTTAACAGGATTCATACAAATCAATTCAATCATATTATAACAAAAACAATAATTAATCTATAACTAAAGTTATTACAGATAATAAAGACAACCTTGAGAAACAGAGAGTTTACCTGTGACTGTGAGTTACCTTGATTAGGTTGCAGTTGTGCTCCTTCTTTTCTAACAGATCTTTTATAGATCTTAGGTACTCACCCTTTCACAGGATTCATACAAATCAATTCAATCATCTTTAAATAATAATAAAATGATAATTAATCGATGTGTGATGAAAATTTTACTAACCTCAATGTGCCACATTAAATCAGGAATGGAAACTAGTAGAAACATCAACTCATTAACCAACAAAGACAGAAGAGAAAGAAAGAAAGAAAAAAACAACAAAGAACAGCCATACCTATAGGAAGTTCTTATGCAGTATTAATCACAATTAACATCAAACATAAATATTTATACATTTTTAGAATGTAACTGTCAACTGACAATTAATACCTAATTATGGCAGTTACTTTCTATCTAACTAACACAACTTTCACTAATTCCCATTCTTAAAAATACGTGAAACCAAATATCAAATGCATGTATTTATATTTGTAAGAAAATATTAGAGTTAGATAATTACATATTGAAAAATAAAGCTAATTTTAAACAGATTGACCACCCAAGGGTAAAAAGGTCAAACACATAAATTATGAAGTAACGGGTTTGCAGGTGGTTTTGTGTTGGACACCTGTTTAGCCCATTTCTAACTTTCAAATTTCTGCAAAAGATCATATTCAAAATTTTAAAAGTATTTCTAATTTTCAAATTTCTGTAAAAAGTTCATAAAATTTTATAACAAACACATAAAAATATTCAAACAAGCTGAAAAAGTAACTGGATGCTGAAAAAGTAATTGATAACGTATACAGTTTTGGTCCCTGCTTCAGTTTTGTCACTGTACAGTTTTGGCCCCTGTACAATTTTTTTGTCCCTGTATAGTTTTGGCCGTGTACAGTTTTGTTTTTGCATAGTTTTTGTCCCTAAACATGCGTAATCATTATTGCTTTAAATGGTAAATAATTATGTAGGTTGGCAACAAATGTTTAATGGATAAATCATGGATTTCCTCTAGTAGATTATCAAATGCATATGATGAAGGTGTGAATGCCTTTCTAGAGTTTGCACAAACTAATAATCCAAAGTTAGATGTTATTCCACGCCCTTGTGTAAATTGCATCAATTTGTGTCACCACTCAATTGACAATGTCCGTTATCATTTGTTTGCCCACGGCTTCGATGAGAATTATAAGATTTGGTCTTTCCATGGAGAAAAACAACCCAATAGTGATTCTAGATGCCCTAACAATTCCATTCCTCCTGATGCTATTTATACAAAGGATATGCTTCATGATGCCTTCAAATACGTAGACGATGAACCTGATTTGTTGAAATCACTTCTTGAAGAGTGTGATAAGCCACTTTATGTAGGGTCAAAGTATAATGCACTTAGTGGATAATTGAAATTCCAACATTTGAAGGGTCAATTTGGAAGGTCTGATGCTAGTTTTGATGCTTTGTGGTCTGTCCTAAAAGATATCTTACCATCAAACAATACCATCCCTAGCTCAATATATGAGTCCAAGAAGGTGCTAAAAGGAGTAGGTCTACAATATGAGAAGATTCATGCATGTGAAAACGATTGTGTTCTATTCTGGAAAGAACATAAAGATGCTTCTCAATGTCCAACTTGTGGCACTTCTCGTTGGAAGAAGAATTCCAAAAACGTACCTTCAAAAGTTTTGTGGTATTTTCCTATCATCCCTAGATTTAGAAGAATGTTTTCAATACCACAAATTGCACATGACTTAACTTGGCATGCACAAGGTCGGGTTAATAGTGGGAAGCTTACTCATCCTTGCGATACCCCTTCTTAGAAGCTTGTTGATAACACGTGGAAAGAATTCGGACAAGAAAAAGGAAATCTTAGATTAGCCTTGTCTGTTGATGGTATCAATCCACACAAGTCATTAAGTTCCAAGCACAGTTGTTGGCCGGTTATCCTAATTACATATAATCTACCCCCTTATTTGTGTATGTCAAGAAAATTCATGATGTTGACTCTGTTGATATCCGGGCCAAACCAACCTGGTAACAATATTGATGTCTACTTGGCACCATTGATAGAAGATCTAAAGCTCTTGTGGGAAACTGGCGTTGAGACTTTCGATTCTCATAAGAAAGAATACTTCAATTTAAGAGCAATATTGCTTTGGACTATATGTTATTTTCCCGCGTATGGTAATCTTTCGGGATGTGTTACCAAAGGTTATTATGCTTGTCCAATATGTTCAAAGAATACTTATTCACAATGGTTGCCAAAGTCCAAAAAAGTATGCTTCCTTGGGCATAGAAGATTCCTACCACTTGAACATCCTTTTCGCAACAGAAAAAAAAACATTTCAACAATCAACAGGAGCACGATTTTATGCCACAACCATCATCAGGTGAAGAGATTTATGACTATCTAGCGGGATTTAAGACTACATGGGGTAAGAAGATAAAGCCAAAGAAGGTAGGATCAAAGAAGGTAGGATCAAAGAAGATAAAGTTAAAGAAGATAAAGTCAAGGAAGGGAGCGTCAAAGAAGGAAACGCCAAAGAAGGAAAAGACAAAGAAGAAAAAAGAAAGTATCGACGAGAGATCTAAATTTTGGCATAAAAAGTCGATTTTTTTTGAACTTGAATATTAGAAGAAGTTGCCTGTTCACCATCAGTTAGATCTCATGCACATAGAAAAAAATGTGACCGAGAGTGTTTATGGGACAGCGTTGAATTTGCCTCACAAGACGAAGGATGGATTAAAAGCACGACAAGATCTTGAAGTGTTGGGCATCAAGACTGAATTACGACCTGAACCAAAAGGGGATCGACATTGGCTTCCGCCTGCCAAGTACACACTGAATTCCGCAGAGAAACATCTATTTTATGAAACCCTGTCTAACATAAAAGTTCCTTATGGGTATTGCTCTAATTTCAAGAATCTCGTGTCGGATGATGTTTCAAAGATGAATGGTTTGAAGTCTAATGATTGTCATGTACCAATGCAACAACTTCTTCCATTTGCAATCAAAGGGGTGTTAGATGTGAAGGTGCGGAGAACAATCCTAAGCATGTGTCATTTTTTCAATGAGTTGTGTAGTAAAGTTGTTGATGTTAGTAAGCTAGGCAAGTTGCAAAGTGACATCGTATTAACATTATGTTTGTTAGAGAAGTACTTTCCTCCTTCATTTTTCGATGTCATGACTCACTTGATGGTGCATTTAGTTAGAGAGGTGAGGTTGTGTGGCCCGGTTCATTTTAGGTGGATGTATCCATTTGAGAGATACATGAAAACACTTAAAGGGTATGTAAGAAATCATCATCGACCCGAGGGTTGCATTGCAGAGTGTTATGTGGCAGAGGAGGCCTTAGAATTTTGTTCAGACTACTTAAAAAACAAGAAATCAATTGGTAATCCTCATGAGCGTGTTGATGAAAGAATCCGCAGTGGCAAGCCTTTATCAAAGGCTACAATTGATGTTGTAGATGCTCAGTTACTTGATCAAGCTCATCTTTATGTATTATGAAACACTGCTGTTGTGGAGCCGTATATAGAGTAAGAATTACATGAAACTGTATACTCTTATACCATTATCTATCATATAAAACATTCTTTTAACTTGTAATACACTTCAGGCAACATATGTTGGAATTGAAGGATCTTATACCATTATCTATCATATAAAACATTCTTTTAACTCCCTTGGAGTACAATCTCAAATTCATCAACAGTCTTGGCAAAGGATGGGGAAATGTAAAATCTTGTCTTCAAAGTAAGGGGACTTTCTGGAGGTCCTCTTGCCCTTCTCAGTTCGTTAGAATCAACTATTCTGAACTCATCTGCTATGGAACCTTTCAAAATCACTATTCCACTTGTTAAATCATCCACACCCTCTCAAATCTATCCTATTGATGATTCTGAAGCCATCGATTCAGAACTTCGTTTCCAATAGGAATTCCCTCTACTCTCAATGTAATAAAAATGATCTTTCAACCCTTCCTTTAAACCATACCAAAATAGATTCCAAGCTCCTCACCACAACAATCCTCGATCATATCCAACTCTGGAACCTAAACCAACTTCCAAAAATCCTCCTGCATACAAACCGAACCTCTCTAAGCCAAATTCTTCTCCGGAATCTTCTCAAAATTCCAACTCGGACAAAACAAAAATTGTAAGTCATAAATGTGGACATCCTAATCACTTTGCAAAAGATTGTTGAGCTGACGCTCAACTAAAACCAAAAATCAAGGATTCTGCATACTATGTCCGAAAAGCTCAAGAAATGGCTGAAAGTGAAAAAGCATTTGTAACAACGGTTTCAAGAGATGTTAAAGGTTATTGGTCTTTCGGCGATGATGATGAAACCACTGACAGAAACATGTGTCTCATGGGAAAACAAGAAATAGAATGTGATGATGGTTATTGGTCGTCTGGATCTGAAAAAGATGATGAAGATGTTGAGCCCAACTACTGCTACATGGATACAAACGACCCTCCAGGAAGAAGCATCATTCAACAGGTAAAAAATTTAATTACTAGAAATAATTTTGATTTATCAATTTGTGAACCATATCTAACTCAGATTCAATCGAACATGAACATCATTTACAAAGCCTATGAGTCAGCCATAGAAGCTAGTGAGAAGAAGGATATCGAATTAAGTCGTCTTAGATTACGTTTTGAGGATAAGAAGTTAAAAATTGAGTCTTTAGAACGAGAGCTTGTAATGTCAAAAGATGAATGTATCATTTTGAAAGACAAATGTGAAATTACCTACTCTGAAAGAAATGTGTTGATTTCTGATAATAAACATCTCAATGCTAAAATAGATGCTTTGCACAAATCTATTGACATGCTTGAAGCAAATGAACATATGACTCATAATTTTCATCATCCATGGTCAAAAGCACCTGGCCTTGGAACCGAGTTTCCGAAGCCTATTGCTAGTCCTCTAAAGGAATTGCAAAATCTTACTTTTCTAGGAGAGGTTCCGAACATCAAACATTCGGACACCCCTGTTTCGCCTTCCCCTCCTGATTCCACGCCTCTTCCGCCTATGACAAACCTAGACCTAAATTGGACCATGGAATTCCACCACAGTGTCTCCAATAGAATAGATCATATTTCGAACAACAATCCTCCTAACAACTGTGTTATTGAGGAAATTATTCCCAATATTACTGAAACCACGTCATCTGAGTTTGTATGGGAACCCTTGGAAGATAATGTCGAAATCTCAAGCAATGTCTCCTCTGATTCATATGAATCTGAATTCCTTGTAATTTCAAAAACGATGTAACATCCGGTTTCGGATTATCCATGATTAAGGTTCATGGGCCATGAGTCGGGGGCTAGGAGGTTGAGGCGAGTTGCTAGAAATGTAGGGCATCTCATTACCTTTCCATAGGTATGAGAATTTTCGGAATTTGAGTCATTTCGAAGATGCTATGGAAGTTTGGAGATTTGGCAAGATAAGTCCCTAAAGTTGAGAATTTTAGCAGCGAAGTACGTTGGGCGTACGCTTAGCGTACTGATGCGCGTGTTCCTTAAGCAAGAGCCACCTAGTACGATGGGCGTACCAGGGGGTACTTTGGGCATACTAGGTACAGAAGGAAACCCTAATTAAATGAAGTGTCCCTATATAAAGAAAGAGATGGTCTCATTTTTGGCCACCTTCCTCAGTTAATAAACTCTCTCAAACCCTAATATTCGTTCTTGAGTTTGTGTTTGGCAATGATGAGCTTGTTTGTGTTCTTGTGGGCTTTTGGGAGTTAAGAAGGATCATGGAAGGGAGTGAAGTTGAAGAACAGGCTGTGGATCTGAGCTTTCTTGGGGCTAGAGCACCATTTGAAGGTATAAAGCTCCAAGCTTTCCCACTCTTTTTGTTTTGTGCATATTAGGGTCCATTTTAGGGTTTGGTCCCAAGCTTGAGGCTTTATGAGTTGATTCACTCCAAAGCTTAATAACCTGTCCTTTTAAGTGTTTCTAGTGGTGAAGAACCATAAAAATAAGGCATTGATCGTGTGAATCTACCCATCCATGAGTTATGAGCATTTTGGGTTAAGAAAGTAAGAGTTTTTATGTGTCGTGACCTTATCAGCCATGCAAAGGCTTGGCGTTGTTAACTTTATGGAGTAAGAGATGTTAGGAAGTCCAGATCCAAGAGTTGAGTTAAGGTCTTAATGGGTTAAGACCCACAAATGGATTAAGCAAGACTGAAGGTACGCGCCGCGTAATTCTGGTACCCCCCACGTACTGGGTTGAGGTCCCCGATCAGTTTCTTGAGTGTTTGGGTACGCCGAGCGTACCAGGGGGTACGCCCCACGTAACTCCTTTTGGGGGTTTTTGGGCTAAGCATTGTGTTGGGCCTTCAGTGTTGGGCTGGGAGTTTGAACTTCATGTAATAGAGTCTTGGACTAGAGAAGTGTATGTATGTGCTTTGGGCCCTTGGTTTCGGCTTACCTTTTTTTGGGAATTGGGCTGTGTGAGAGCCCATTTATTATTAGGCCTTGGTGGGCCCAGTAGGCTTAGGGCATTAATAGGTTGGTAGGTGGTCTATCTTTAGAACCAGTAAGTGAGAGGTTGGACATAGCTCCTAATCGAGATTATTGTGGGTTTGGCATAGGGTTAGAGGCCGGTGCGTAGCAACAGTGTTTATAGGAGTTGTTCTTCATACGAGGTGAGTCTTCTCACTATACTTTACCTAGAGTGGTAATTAGAGTTATGTAACAGAGTATTTTGTATGCTATTTATATGATGTGATACACTGCATTATTTCTATGTGATTTATGCTATGTATGTTTCAGAGTTTACATAGTTATGACCGGAAGGTCCACAGAGTTAAGACCAGAGGGTCCACAGAGTTATGGGACTGGAGGGTCCCACTGAGACACATTGACTAGAGGGTCAAACAGAATTATAGCCTCGAGTGGCTAATATGTGTTGTATGTGGTATTTTGGGGAACTCACTAAGCTTCGTGCTTATAGTGTTATGTGTTATGTGTCTCAGGTTTTCAAGTTAGCGGGACGGCATCGGCATGATTGTACACACCAGAGGAAGAGTTATGTTTTAAGGATCCTGGATTATTAATTATTCAAATATGGAGTTATGTTTTGAAAATTGAACAAATGAGATCGTTTTACAAGTGTTATGAAAGTATGCATTTTTAAAATGAAAATTTTGTTTTAAACTTTCACGTCGTTACAAGTTGATATCAGAGCCTTGGTTTGAGGGATTCGGATGTACCTTCAAGTATATCTGGACTCAAACTGAGGAAATGAGGAAAATTTTCAAAATAAATGATTTTTCTAAAACGAGCAAGAGTTTCTAAGAGAAAGCGGAAGGAGCAGTGTGTACAATAAGCCAGATCCCGAACGGTGATTTCCCAAAATACCATTATCTTTGTGTTATGAAATATGTTATGAGATATTATGCATGCTAGAGATATGATAGGTATTTCATATTTTAGGACTAGAGTGGCCTAATTTGTGATGCCTTAGCCTAGGAGTTGTTGTTATCTGTGATGCACCTTCGAGTATGTGCTAAGTAAAGAGTATCAAGCAGGAATCCTATGTAGAAAGGGATTTGGGTACGGAATAATCTAGGAGAGATACCTAGATGAGTATTTGTGAAGCCTACCGAGAGTGTAGCTAGACAACCGCGGGGGTAGAGTTGCAGAGTTCGGTGATATCTTTTGAGTATGAGTTGAGCTAGTGGAGTTATCACCTAGAGCGGGTTATATGTGTTTATTCGATGCCCGAATGCTGCTTGCTTCGTGCTTTGTGGAACTCCCGATGATGGGAGTCAACTACCAAGTGAATGTGACGATATTCAGGAGGTAGATGACTGGCATCATAAGGAGTTTCTCAGCAGCGGATGGCGGAGAAGTGTGAGAACCTAGGAAGTGACCTTAGTTAGATAAGTACGGTGACAGAGTAGAGCATTTTGTTGAGGAGCGAGCATGCGTGTTGATATTGGTTGAGCAGCTACTTAGGGAATCCGGGGTGGTCCGTGTAGAGAGTATGGGTAGATGTGGCAAGTAGTATGGGCCCGTACTACTGAAAGCAGAGGACCCATACTCGATGCAGGGAGTATTCCAGAGGTTCTAAGTAGCAAATCGAGAGGTGATGTCATGGTTCGAGTACCATGATTGTTAGCAGATCAAGAGGTGATGTCATGGTTAGAGTACCATGATTGGTAGAAGATCGAGAGGTGACGTCATGGTCCGAGTACCATGATTGGAAGTATATCAAAAGGTGATGTCATGGTTCGAGTACCATGATTGGTGGCAGATCGAGAGGAGATATCGTGGTTCGAGTACCATGATATGTGACGGTTAGTGCTTCTGGTTTTACCAGTTATTCCGCAGTGATTATCTAGACCAAAGTCGGATGTGAAACAGTATGGGTCCAGAAGGCCATGATGAACGAGTTTTAGTGGAGCATCCCTTGATAGGGAAATTGAGTTAGCTCCGAGGGATTGTTGGTGATATGCCAGTAGAGTCGGAAGACTCAGAGTTGAGCAGGGACGGTGCGTTATGGAAGAATACGGTATGAGCTGGGCAGTCGGCCGATAGTAGAGATGTCACCTTTGTGACCCGAGTAGTGTTATTTTTGTATCCTGAGGAAGACGTAAGAGGTGTTGAGATTTCGGCTTATGAGTTGGGAGTGAGCCCTATGGGATCACAATGATGATGATCTTCAATCATAGTATCTGGCAGTAGGTCTGTCGCGAGGGAATGATATAGCCTGAGCAGGTTGTCAGTGGAGACTGAGATGGTCAAGGACCAGGACACACCCTATTTGAGCATAGTAGGGAATGTGTTAGCTACAGCATGGGACGATCAAGAGGAGTATATCAGGGCAGTGACTCATATTGTCTTTGATGGGTATAGAGAGTGGAGATGTGGTTTCTGCTCTTATGATAAGGGACGTGTCGGAGCGTTGGGCGAGAAGTCGAGGATGAGGAGCAGGATAGTTCATTATTTCCAGATTAGGAGTTAGGGTTAATACTGGACATTTGGGAGGTCCGGTGATGGTATGATGTGAGATTCTGAATGACTAGAGGCAGTCACGATGGTAAGTTCTGAAGATTTCCTATGAGATTCGGGTACTTGGAGTTGTTGATCTCTATCAGGGAGATCATCGAGCGTTGCATAGCACCTTGCGGGATTGGGTGTGATGTTACTGGTGGAGACAGTCTACAGGATAGAGTGTTGGTGCACCAATTGGTGATGGTTCAAACCCTAAGTGGGGGAGGACCGGGAATTTTTTTGAGAGGATCAGAGATCTGTTCGAGATCGGTTAGAGATCTGGCTATAGAGATCTGCGGTGTGGATTCATGTGATCAAGGTTATTGGTTTTTGAAGTGAGGTACAGAGCGAGATAATGCATGTGGCATATGTTTGGTAAAGGATGAATGTCTCCACGGCAAGTGGTCATCGATCGGAGACCTTGTGATGGATAGGAAATTCTTCAAGGTGGTTGCATCGTAGGGTTAGTTCGGCGGTGGAAGAATTATGATCCAAGGTTTGGGTTGTTATGCAGTTGGGGAAATGCAGAAGTGGTTTTGGCAACTCATTCCAGGTCGTTACGAGTATGCTTGCTTGAGTTTTGAGCATTATAGGAGGGAGTTTTGGATTATTGTCAACATGTTCCGAGTCATTGTCGACTCCTCCTTGTTTCAATTGATGGTAGGTATATTCCAAAGTTGTGCGTTGTGGAAAGGAAGGATAGTTATGAGATTTAGAGGGAGTAATTTGAGGTATCTGTGTATGATGTCGTAAATAGGAGATCGGTGGTTGAGGCAGGACATCGTGCTGTTCTGTGATGGTCATCAGAGGTATCCGAGTATAATGCCCTGAATTCAGAATTATTTGGGTCTTGAGTTGAGACAGCAAATGGAGTACCAAGTACCTGCGGTTCCAGTTGGGGCCCCTCGGGTATTGTCTTCTAGATGGATTCCTAGGAATGTGGATTCCAACAGGGCAAGATGTGTTGTTATGACGGCTGTTGTCAAAGTATGTGATGCATAAATAGGGATAAATGTGTATGTACCTATCTATGTTAGTCCGCAGAGCACGAGTCAGAGGATGTAGTGTGGTGTTGTCATGAGAAAGGGGTGTAGTGATGCAACGAGGAGCCGTAGTACTCACTAGTCAGAGAGAGGGTGTTGTAATGCTACGGGGAGCCGTAGTACTTACTAGTAAGAGAGAGAGGGTGTAGTGATGCTACGGGGAGCCGTAGTACTCACTAGTCAGAGAGAGGGTGTTGTGATGCTACGGGGAGCCGTATTACTCACTAGTCAGAGAGAGGGTGTTGTGATGCTACGGGGAACCGTAGTACTCACTAGTCAGAGAAAGGGTGTTGGGATGCTATGGGGAACCATAGTACTCACTAGTCAGAAGGATGGCGTTGTGATGCTACGGGGAGCCGTAGTACTCATTAGTCAGTAGGAGGTTGTTCTGATACTATGGGGAGTCGTAGTACGCACTAGTTAGCGAGAGGTTGTTATGATGAAGCACTCTTGATTAGAGCATGACGCAGAAGGGTTTTAGGCTTGAATAGCCCTAACTCATGAGTTTTTAGGAGCCTGGTGGTCGGACCAGGAGTGAGACCGGGGTCTCCTCAATGATTGGGAATCATTATATTATGAGTAAAGTGTGGACATCACAATCCGAAGGAGTTCGATAAGTGAAGTACGCATGGGTTGCGGGTCACAAGTCATGAGTTGAATGGGTCATTGGGACAAGTGGTTCCAACTATGGGCCGGACAAAACTATCGAGTTGAGTTGGGTCCTGGTGGTGTGTTGGATAGACGAGATGAGATTCTAGAATCGGAGGACCCAGCTGACTTGCGGCTCAAAGCATCCACAATCACGTTCGCTTTACCAGGATGGTAAAGGATCTCACAATCATAGTCCTCGACCACATCCAGTCACCTGCGCTGCCTCATGTTCAGGTTCGGCTGATCCATGATGTGTCTCAAACTCTTGTGATCTATGTATATAGTGAAACGGAGCCCGTACAGATAGTGCCTCCAAATCTTGAGAGTGAAGACCACCGCTCCCAACTCAAGATCGTGTGTGGGGTATCTCGTCTCATACGGCTTCAACTGCCTCGACGCATAGGCTATCACTCGTCCCCTCTTCATGAGGACTTCCCCTAAGCCTGTGATGGACGCATCACAAAATACCACAAAATCCTCAACTCCCTCGAGGAGTGTCAACACCGGCGCCTCGCATAAACATTGACGAAGGGTCTCAAATGCCCTCTGCTGCCCAGGGCCCCACCGGAAATCCACCCCCTTCCTCGTTAGAGGAGTGAGAGGTACGAAAATCTTGGAGAAATCATGAATGAATCTCCGATAATACCCTGCTAAATCCAAGAAACTCCTGATGTCTGCGGGGGGTTTCGGAATCTCCCACTACACAACCGCCTCCACCTTGGCCGGATCGACAAAAATCCCCTCCCGGTTAACAAGATGTCTGAGGAACTGGACCTCTCGCAACCAAAAATCACACTTCGAGAACTTGGCATACCAATGTTCTCGTCGCAGAACCTCCAGCAGCTCCCTGAGATGCTGCTCATGCTACTTTCGGGTCTTGGAATACACCAAGATATCATCTATGAACACAATGACCGAGCGATCGATCATCGGTCCGCAGACTCAGTTCATCAGATCCATGAACACTGCTGGCGCGTTGGTGAGCCCAAACGGCATCACCACGAACTCGTAATGACCATAACGAGTCCGAAATGCGGTCTTCTCCACATCTTCCTCCCTCACCCTGACCTGGTGGTATCCTGATCTCAAATCAATCTTGGAAAACCAAGATGCACCCTGCAGCTGATCGAAAAGATCGTCTACCCTCGGGAGCGGATAACGGTTCTTCACCGTTAACTTGATCAGCTCTCTATAGTCAATGCACATCATGTGCGAACCGTCCTTCTTCCTGACGAAAAGGATCGGTGCTCCCCAGGGTGAACTACTCCGACAAATAAACTGCTTACCCAGCAACTCCTACAACTGAGATGATAGCTCCTGCATCTCAGGCGGTGCCAGATGGTACGACACCTTGGCGATAGGGGCCGCACTCAACACTAGATCAATCCTGTACTCAACCTGCCTCTCCGGAAGCACTCCGGGTAACTCCTCTGGAAACACATAAGCAAACTCCCTGACCACGGAAACCTCTGAAACTGAGGGCTGCTCCCTATCCCGCGTATCTACCACATACGCTAAAGAACCGGCACACCCGTGCGGAATATACTGTCAAGCCCTGTCTGCCGAACAAAACCCTATTCCCAACATGGTGCCCTCACCATATACTACATGTTCTCCCCCAATTGGGGTTCAAACCACCACTCGTTGTCCCTCACAGTCGATCATGGCGCCAAAACGGCTAAGCCAATCCATCCCTACAATCACGCATGCATCCCCCATGAGGATAGGAATCAAATCTATCAGGAAGGACACCCCGAAAATCTCCAACTCGCATCCCTGGTAGACTGAAGAAGTAGAAACCCCATGCTCGTTGGCGATCGAAACTCGCAACGGACACTCAAGATCATCTACCGGCACACTAAATCCTCTACTGAAAGTCTGGGATACGAACGACCGACTCGCCCCCGAGTCAAATAATACCAGAGCAGGCAAAGAATTCACTAAAAACGTACCTTATCACAAGTACAACCAATAAGCTTATCACAAATAAAGTAACTGAGAAAAAGAACAGAAACGTACCAGCAACCACATTCGGTGCTGCCTTGGCCTCCTCGGCCGTGAGCTGGAAGGCGCGACCCTGAGCCTTCAGAGGCTCCACATTTACTGGCCTCCCATCTCCAATCCTCACAGTAGCTGGCACGCGACCCTACGCCGGATTGGTAGCGAGCTGCGAACAGTTGATCTTCACATGACCAACCTGATGATAATGGTAACAAATCCTCATATCTGCTGGAGGGGCGGACTGACGGCAGTCCCTAGAATAGTGCCCCTCCTTGCCACATTTGTGGCACCCACCTCCTGTTCGAAAAACCCCCGAATGAACCCTGCCACACTTTCCACAAGTGCGGCTCTGATGACCCCCAGACTGCGTATCAGCGGTCTTAGACCGCTTAGGCGCCGGCTGAGACTGTGTCGGTGCCTGACGCTGCTCCTTCAGCTGTAGCTCTATCTCCAACTCACGCCGCCTCACGGCTTCTTGAAGGTCCAGGAAAGTATCACATCATTATGTAGACACAAATTGTCAAATATCAGTCTTGAGCATACTCAGATAACGAGTCATCTGAGACTGCTCCGAAGCAAACTCCGGGAAAAACATAGCCCTCTCCGTGAACATACGGGTAATCTCCATCACAAACTCCCCATCCTGCCTCAACGTCAAAAACTCCTGAGCAAGCCGCTCCCATTCCACGCGCGGAACGTAGTGGGTGCGAAACATACCCTGGAACTGCTCCCAAGTAACAGTAGCTCGTTGATCATCAGAATATGACCCTGTCGTCAACCTCCACCAGTCCTTTGCCCCAAGCCTTGGCAGGTTCAGGGCACACCTGACCTTCTGGTCAACCTCCAACCCCTGCCGCGGTTACAGCCGAAGTGGCTGCAGCCGCAGCTGTCTCTGCTAGAGCTGCATATCACTCATCAAAGTACTCAACCATCGCAGTCTTAATCGACCCCAACATCTCTGGAAGCTGCGCTCTGAACGCCGCAACAATCTCGTCGTGCATAATCTCCCGGATCCTGGCATCCAACTCCTCTGTCCCTATCTGTACCATGGGCTCAGGTGCTACCGGCACCTCCAACCCTCCGTCTCCCAACCCCGATCCTGATACTGATCTAAGATCCGGATCCAAAAGCAACACGTCTCGTCACCACCATACTGAAGTATATATATATATAAGTCATCAGATAAATAACATAATATTGGGAGACAAAAACCCACAAACCCTAGGGGTTGTGGTTTCCTTGCTACGCGTATGGGTCCTATGCTCTCAATAGTACGGGCCCATACTACCTTCCACACCTACCCATATTTGTCTCAAGTATCACCAGAACACCCTAACAATATCATCAACATAGAAATGCACTCAACCCTCACTTCTAGAGGAATACCAACTATCCCGCATCTAGTCTCACCACTTCTCATGACTTACATATCCATGAAACTTCCATCATCCCCTGCAGCGCTAATGCATGCTAGCTGCACATGACGCTGCACCCAGTAGACTTTCGAATATCCATTCCTACCCGAAGGCCAAATCAACATTCTCAGGCTATAAGGTCTTTATTATGCACATCCGTGATGCATACACTAAACATCTATAGTCATGATGTGAATTCCATATACAAGAAACCCTAGGCTAATAGGCATCATATAATCAGGAAAATCTGTCATGCGATTCCTGAAGACCCCTAGCCTAGCACTAGCATGCTATTCTAACATATCAGAATATCAAATAATTGTATGGTATTTTGGGGTTTACTTACAGGCTCCGACTGATCGTACCCTCTGCATCCTCCATCCTTTATTTTGAAAAGCATTTTTAAAAAACTTACTTTCCGAAAATCTCCTTGATTTGAGACTGGATTCACACGAGTGTTCCTCCAATTCACTCAAACCAAGGCTCTGATACCAACTTGTAACATCCATAAATTTTACGCCAAATTTAAACTTTTTCAATCATAAATAAAAATCAAATAGCATTTTTTCAAATCATTATCCATCAGAGTGTCCCAAAATCATAACATAAGGATGAGGAGCGGTACGGTCACGCCTTCGCCTTGCCATGATCTCCTGAAGTACCTGAAACAATAAACTGAAAACTGTAAGCCCGAGGGCTTAGTGAGCTACCCCCAAAATACCAGTACCACACTGACAAATCCATATCAACAATAATCAATCAATTAACACGCATACTAGCCCATCGGCCGAACTGGACCGCCCTACAGGGCCTACATTCTATCTAGATCTATCCCAAGCCTTCGGCATAACTGGTCTGCCACGTGGGCCTACAGTCTCCCCGGACCGCTCATAGGGTATGTTGGCCTACAGCACAAAGCAGGACCGCCTCAGCCCAACCAACAAGCAAATAACCATGTGCGTATAACTGTCATTTACTGGCATATACAAACATCAAACATATCTAACTCACTGATCATCAATCATAGAATTCTCTCGTAACTAGAGTACCGACGTAGCAGGTCACTAACATACAAATCCTTACGGATCATAAGAGCATAACATATTGTCTACCCTAATTCCGATCTAATAGATCATAACCACATGTAGCATACCATAACAATAACAACTAAAGGGTCGGGCTTGGTGTCGTAGACCCTATCGATATAGTGAGGATAACTCACCTTGCAGATGTCGACTCGGAAGATAAACTCTAACTCTTGGATCACTTGACACAAGCTCCACCACCTATGATCATAGTACAATATACTCATAAGTCCTTAACCTTATAAGGTACTCCATAACCCACTAGTCAACTCCTGGTTAAATTCAAAGTCCTTAGTCAAGTTCAACAGTCCATGTTGACCCCCAACACGCCGATTTCCCTCGGCTACTCGCCGAGTTCCTTAAAGCACATTCCAACTAGCCGAGTCATCGGGTGACTAGTCGAGTTCCATCGATTCACATTCAAACTTTAAGGCCACCCGTCGAGTTCCCTCCATGCAACTCGACGGATACACATGCATACATATCCTAGGGAAAACTCATCCGACTCACCGAGTTGTTCTTCAACTAGTCGAGTCTTATCACAATCTTCATCGGACTCACCAATATGTTCCTCCAACTCGTCGAGCTCACGGCCATCTTCATGTGACTCGTCGAGTCAACCTTGTGACTCGCCGAGTCCATTCAGTCCTTTTTCCATACATACCTTTTTTTGAGCCATTCAGCGGCTCCGAATCACTGATCTAAGCTTCTAGGGCATGCTTTTCACATAAAGTTGCAAACTTTACGTGCATGCATAACTACAAAGGTTCTAAATGCCAAATCTAAGCTCTTAATGGGGTCTCATGCCCAAGGAGGACCTCATTCACAACCAATATAGCAACTTTATCATTCTAAAACTTAAGCAGGGTCCAGATATAAAGTTACAACTTCAGATCTAGCCCATAGCCCACCTTATCAACCTCAAAATCCATGAAAAGCCCCCAAAACTAACAAAAAGGAAAAAGGGAAGTAAGGATGACAATTTGATACCTCCAAGGGAAGCTAGCTGAGCTAATTTCTACTTCCCACACCTTCCTTGCTTCAATTCCTTTGCATTTCTAGCTTTTCTCTTCTAGCCAACCTTCTTTCCAAGCTTAAGACACACCAAAATGGAATACCAAACGAATTAGGGTTTTAAGGAGTTCTCAAAGACTGCAAAGAGGCCAAAGGAGGCTGTGGCTCCTTTAAATAGAGGTGCAAACCCCGAGATTTAGGGTTTCATCTGCCAGCTCCTACTCGTCGAGTCCCAATATGGACTCGTCGAGCAGGTCACTTAACACGCGATCCCACCCCATTGCTACTCGACGAGTAGGTCAACCAACTCGTCGAGTAGAGCTTAACCTAATAAATCTTATTTAAACAATACCTGAGAATCGGGGCGTTACACTCACAACCCAATTCATCACTCCATGACGAAGCACATAGACATAAGGTACCATTTTATCAAAGATCATGTTCTAAATGGCAACATTGAGCTCATCTTTGTTCCATCCGATGTTGAGATTGCTGATGTCTTTACTAAGGCAT
The DNA here is from genome assembly GCF_002870075.4 of Lactuca sativa. NCBI lineage: Eukaryota > Viridiplantae > Streptophyta > Magnoliopsida > Asterales > Asteraceae > Lactuca > Lactuca sativa. Next base: position 251,870,864 of record NC_056630.2, read on the forward strand.
TAGACAAAACCAAATTCAATTGTTTTCTCAACAAAATGGGTATGATGATACCGGATCCTCAGTTCTTTCAAGAGACTTGTTCTCTTTGATAGCCGTATTTGAAAGAAATCTAGTTCCGATCTCAAAAAATCTTTTCATCTCGGAACTACTTTCTCTCGGAATACGTAGGATCATGTTATTTGTCTTTGTTTCTGGCCTTCACTTAAGTTTTTTTTTAAGCTGTACAGTTCATCCTAAAGTGTTTTCTAGATTAAGATCACATTATCATAGTGCTCGAATCATCACTCCGGAATTTTCAAATGCACTCTGGGATTTTCAAATGTACTCCGAAATTTTCAAAATTTTGTTCCGGAAGGTTCCTTAAATCTCATTCTGGAATGTTTTAAAAGTTTTTGCTCCGGAACCTCAAAATATTTTCTTTCGGAATTTCAAAAGGTTTTGCTCCGGAATTTCAAAAACACTTTTGCTCCGGAACATCAACTTATTTGCTCCGGAATCTCAAAAATATTTATGCTCTAGAATTTTCAATGGATTCTACTTCGGATTACTCTTCACTCCGGAATTTCCTCAAAATAACATATTCAAAACTCACCAATGTACATACCGGATCATAGCCACTCCTTAATCACTCATCCGAAATTCCAAAGGATAATAAGATGAAACATTTTCAGTCTCAACGGTTACTTTTTTTGATGATCCTGTCCTACTCACCTCAAGTTTCGTGACACGTTTTACACTTCCCCCCGTAAAAGTAGCCATCAAATCGCCAATTTCGTTTTCTATTTCTAACCATACAAACCCTAACCTCTCACCTCCCAAGTCCAATCAACCACTCCTTCATTAAATGCGACCTATTTTATAATCGGATCCTCATCGTTACGCCTTCTAACCCGACCCACTTCCTTACCTATAAATACCTTTCAAACCCTCTTTTCACTCTTTTACGCGCTCGAAACCTCCAAACCCTTATTTTTCTCTGTGTTCTTGGTGTTCTTCAAGCATTCATCTTCATTCAATAATGACGTCTTCACAGAACCCCACCCAAACTGCGTCAACTCCTAAGAAATCCATTGCAAGGAAGAAATCATCCAAAGGATCGAAGGGTTCATCCTCTTCCGCCAATCAAGAACCTTTTCTCAGAGATACCACCCAATTGTTCTCTCTAAATCCACAAGACTACGATGAATCTATCAAGGTAATGATTGAGTTCATAGCGAATCACCCTATCTCCATTCCCCTCACTAAAATCCTTGATCCTCCACTACCACTTCATCATCTTCATCGGGCATTTACTAGCATCAAACTTGAAGATGGAGTTTTAGAGACTACCATCATCGGAGACAGAACAGCTCCCATTTAAAAGTCGACATTCCTCAAAGAGATTGGAGTGAAAGCAAATCCCAAAGGTTTTAAAGTCATTGAACCAACGTCTGAAGAGTTCCAGACGTTTATGAACTACATCGGCTATACACAGGACTACAAGGCCAAAGATTTCAAGAAGTCCGCCGTTTCTGGACTTTGGACCACACTTATGCACCTCATCATCAGAGGGCTGTCTGGAAAGCATGGAGGTACAGATACCTTAAGCAAGGATTGGCTGAACGTCGTCTTTAGCATCTACTTCGGACGCAAAAACGTTGTAGATCTTCCGGAAGTATTGTGGCAAGATTTCTGCAAGTTCGCCACCAAGAGGAAGCCCAACGCAATTTCGAACCCTAGATTTTGGGCCCTGACTCTACAACAACTCTTCACAGAACTTTCTGAACCACTTCCAGTCAGCATAATTCCTCCGGAGGTATGTATCTCATTTAAAATCGTTAAGGCATATAGGATTCCAGACCAATCTTCTTTTGGTCCAGTCAGACGACTTCCGGACCACATGTTGGCCCTTATTCCTTCCGATTCTGTTTATCTTAAACAACACATCTAGAGACTTCGGTTTTGTTTGACCCAACACAACATGCCCCTGTCTCTGTTGAGCCCATTTCGGAAAAGGCCAAGCCTACCACGTCCGGACCTAAGATCAAGAAACCAGCAAAGAGAAAGGCTTCTCCCACAAAGCCCAAAACCAAAAAGAAATCCAAATTCGGTTCCTCCTCTCAACAGGAATGAACCCATGACATTTTGGCTGATTCTGGCCATCCGCACACCTATCCTACCCACGCATCTGAGGTACCCCTCAATGTTTCAAAACCACTAGCACACACTCACGGCGAGTCTTCACATTATCCACCCTCTCCCTCCCAAAAGGTTGATGGCGATGTTGAACATAGTTCCTTGCAGTCCCCTGGAACAAACCCATGAGTCACCTTTGTTGATACTATTGTTTCTTCTGCACGCACACACTCCGAAACCCCTGTTCCGGACCTGAAGCTTTCTGGAGAAGGAATAGTCCCTCTGATTTTGGAAGCCTCAACTGGTTTGATACCCGGAGGGTGTAATGGACGACCAGGTGCTAATGATCCCGATTGGGAAGATTTTGTTAACAGGGCCGCCTCACGACGTCCGGACCTTACCCGTACTCAAGTGGAATCCAATCTTATCTCAATGCAGAATAGGGTTATTCAAAGAAACTTTCCTAACGTTCATCCCACATACAATGATGCAGATGCTTAACTCTCTTCGAAACAACCTCCGGTGACCACTCATCAAGGAGCTTTCCAAATCGGTTCGGAAGAAGAGATCTGTGAAGAAGTAATGTTGGAAGACGAAGCAAAAATTATTCTGGAATACAACTTCATGACTTCAGCACATTTTGTGTCTAAGCCGTCCGCTTCCAAGTCAATCTATGACTTTGGTTCCTCATCGTCAACAACTTTGGACGGCATTTCAAAATCTATACTTCAAGAAGACGATGCTACCACCAAACCGGGTCCTTCCACTCATCCTCCCTCACACCAGTTTCATCCGCAACACTCTGATTCCGATTCGGAATCCTCTGCTGGTGACTACATTGACCCCTTCGCACTCCTGGAAATCCGCAACAATGTCTCCGACATAATGACTAAAGTTTCATCTGTTGAAAAATCCGTAACACAGTTGAACTCCAAACTGGATCAAAAAGTCTCCGGACTTGATGCCAAATTCGATGCTACTCTCCAATCTCTCTCCCAACCGTTCAGACCATCGGTTGCGGAGAGAGAAGCTCAGTTAGATCAATCGATCTCCTTCAGGCTCAAGCACACTATGAAAGAAGTCGACACCAAATATGACATTCTGTTTGACCACTACCTTAACACCATTACTTCCATGCTCAAAGTCCATGAAGACTTGGTGGCTGCTACCAATGATCTGATCAAGCAGACCTATGTTCGCCATGAGAAGCAAATTGAAAGGATGGAGAAGGAGATTAAACAAAAGGATGAGATGAACATGATTATTCAGCAAGTCCTCATCAAACTTCTTCACTCAACTTGGAACATTGTTGATGTTCCGAACAGGAAATTTGATGAGATGATTGGCATTCTAAGCAGCACGTTCAAGCACCTCTCTGAGCAAGCCCCTACTATTGAAGCATATGATACTCTCTCTCTCTCTCTTCAACTTACAACAGGACTTCAGAAAGTCTTCTCCAAGTTTGATGATCTGAAAGAGACTCTACTACTTGCATCGGCTCCGAAGTCTACCGATGCAAGAGGGGGAGAAGGCCCTAGCAAACCCTGGAAACCTACCTCGGAATTTACACTTCGGGATGAAGATCTAGATTCTGATGAAGACGTTCAAATCACTTCCGAAATTCTAGGGATCACTAAAAGGGAAGAAAGTGAAGATGAAGAAGAATATGTTCCTGATGATGCTCCAAAAGGAGTCCTTGCTCTTCAAGCTCCCAAGCTGTCCATTCCAAATGTAATAATTGATAAACAAAAGAGGATATGGCCTGTAGTTTCCTGGCCATCATCTCTTCCGGACGCTTTTGAGAGGGTTGTCAAAATTGCTAAGGCTAAATCGCTCCTGACCGCTCAAGCCTTCCGAGACACTCCTTCTGTACAGCCTCCCATTCCCGAACCAATAGTTGCTCCAATCGACCAGGGCTCTCCCCTCTGGATCCCTGATGATATTCCGGAAGAACCACTTCCAAATCCCACTCCGGAATTCACGATTGATGAGAACCTGAAGCTTGTCTTAAATACACTTCATACAGACAAAGGAAAGAAACCAATGACTTCCGAACAACAATTATTATACTCTAGATATCCTCTTAAACAAAAACATGGATGGTCTTAGGAGGAAATAAATCAGGCACTTGAGAAAAGCATCCGGATCCAAGCCATGAAAGACCATCCTGATCCAATGTGTGGCATCTCTCCTCTCTGTCGAGAAGGAATCCTCAAGGCGCATGAAATTGTTTCGTGCCTCTACTTTGAACTTCCCACAAATGACTCCGATCAACTGGATCTTCCTCTCTCTCCCTACAACAAATTCTACACTAAATTTGCTCCGCTTCATCCAACTGATCATCCGGATATGATCACCCGAACTGACCTAGAAAGGCTCGATACCTTCTATGCTAAAAACGCTCAACCGTTCAAGGAATTTTGGACCAGAAAAAGGATTACCCAAGTTCAGGGCTTCGGAAGATAAATTTTGGTGAAATTTAAGCTGAACAGTCCATTATTCCGTTTTCACCTGCGTCGAAACAAGCCAACTCCCCGGACCGTTACTGATGGGGATTTCCCCTCCATAAATCTGAATGATATCCTCATGTTAGCCACTTACTTCAGAGAAAACCAGAAGGATGACATCAGTATGGGTGCTTATCACACAACTATGAGCTTTTTGAAAGATTATGTTGCTGAGTTTTGCAGATGTGTGTAACAGCCCGGAATTCCAGGTATTGTTATATTTATGATTTTGGGTGTTTTAAGAGGGGACTCGGCGAGTTGGAGCTCAGACTCGCCGAGTAGGATCGTGGATCTGGTTGCGGGTTCGCGACTGGACTCGGCGAGTCCGGATATGGACTCGGCGAGTCCGCGCTGTTTAGCGAAACCCTAACTTCCCAGGTTTGGACATATATAAGGGGCCTTATGGCCGTCATTGTTCACCCTAGTCCTTTGAGTGAAACCCTAATTCGATTGTGAGCATCTGGAGCAAGGTAGAAGACCATTATTGATCTTGGAAGTGTTATTTTGCAAGGAGGAGGAGGCTTGGTTAAGGAACAACAGGAGAAGCCATATTCTGAGGGTTGGGGACACAGAGCAACATTATTCAGGTAATATTTTCGAGTTGTTCCCTTCTATGTTGATGTGCATATGGATTTAGGGTTTATTGAACCCTTTTGTGGCTAGATCGAGTGTTTCCTTAGTCCCCCAAATGATTGGAACCCTATATTGGGACCCTTGGAAGTCCAGAGTGTCCCATGCCTGAGTTTTTCGGGAATCAATGGAGGTTTTGGATTGGAATCCTTATGCCTTAGGTTAAAACGTCAATTATGAGTCATGGGGTGTATTATGAGCACCGAAATAAGGACTTTACGTGATGAACCAGTCTAGGAAGGCCAGACCTATGAATTGCCGGAGCAGATCTGACCTTAGAAAGCAGTTTGAGCGGTTGCATGGCATGGACTCGCCGAGTCTGATGAACAGACTCGGCGAGTAGCTTGAAGATTGCCTTAGAATGGTCCTGTCCGGGTTATGGGTTGGATCGGTGAGTCAGGGCGAGTTAGAGAGGGTTAACAGGTGGTCTGAGTCGAACTGGGACTCACCGAGTTGTTCTTCAGACTCGGCGAGTTGAGTCGGGGTGGCCCCGCGATTCTTCCAGGAGGAACTCTTCGAGTCAAGGGAGATACTCGACGTGTAGAAAGGGAATCTTAGAGAATTGGGGAGGACGTCTAGACTCGCCGAGTCGCCCTAGCGCTCGTCGAGTCCGGTCAAAGTTGACCGTTGACTGTTGACCGTTGACCAGAGTGGACCTGTGTTGACTTCTTAGGGATAGTCAACATTAGAGATATAAAGTGTTAACTAGGGACATATAATGTTATAGGAGGATTAGAGCTCGGAGAATCGGGCACGAGGGATTCCCAGGGTTGTGAGATATCGAGACACGCGAGGTGAGTCTTCTCACTATACTTTACCTTGAGTAGGTAACCAGAGTTATATGATAGAGTATTTGTATGCTATGTATGTTATGTGTTGCACTGCATTCTTCTATGTGATTTATGCTATGCTTATTTACAGAGTTAGAACCCGAGGGTTCACAGAGTATGGGTGCACGGACCCACAGAGTTGTAGCCTCGAGTGGCTAATATGTTTGATGTGGTATTTTGGGGAACTCACTAAGCTTCGTGCTTACAGTGTTTTGTGTTATGTTGTTTTCAGGTTTCTTTCAGTATCACGGGACGGCACCAGCTTGATTGTACACATCAGAGAAAGAGTCATATTTTGGAGGATCCTGGTTTTCTATGCAAGTGAAAATGAAGCTATGTTTTGTAATTCAATTATGAATAAGATTTTAAACAAGTGTTCTAAGATTAAAATGATTATTTTAAATGAAAATTTTGTCTCTGAAATTTACGGTGTTACAATGTGACTATGAACTGGCTCACCTCTACGGAACTAAATAGTTTGTCACCAAGATTGACTTTGTTCTTCCGGAAGCTGAACTCCTTGCCGATGGCCTAATTGAAGAATCGGTTCTAGGGTTTGTCTACACCACCAGAAAAACAAACAAGAAGGGCTGCTTCCGAGTCCTAGACAAACACCTGGTTCCAACTAAAGCTCAAAAGAAGTTTATTTCCAGGGCATCCAAATATGATGCTTCGGAACAAGCCAATTCAAAGTTCATTAGTCAGCTGGCATGGTACATTGTGTTTCGAGAATGGCTATTCAAAGCCTTCACCATCATCAAGAAAGAAATGAACTAAACCTGTTGGATTGTTAAGTTCACTTAGGAGGAGATTGTTGGAACCTAAAAGTGAACCTCAAGCAATCCTAAGTACTTATTCCTAAGTGTGTTGGTTCCGAAGGGAAGAGTGCTCCAGAACCTGTCCGGAGCTGAAGAGTTGAAGAATGAAGCAAAATTCCGAACAAGAAGTCACTCCGGAATGCATGTTCGGAATGTTAGATATTCCGGAGTCTAGCTATTTTGTCTTATGTCATTTAATGTCTTTGTATTGATGTAACGTTTCATAGGACTTAGGCTTTTCTTATATTAGACAATCAGAATGTCAGAAGTAATTCTATTGTCCGGTCCTATGTAAGTTCTTTGGTTAATTCGATGTAACATTCTCTCATTTATAAAGGAGCATTCAATACAAGTCAACGACGGATCTTTTTCACACTTTTGGCATCTTTACTAAGTTCTTCAAACATTGTTCTTGTTCTTCATTTATTATCTTTACTTTGATCATTTAATCTAGTTTTTCATTTAATGACTTGATCATTTGTTGAAAACATTATCTAAGACTAGACTGGTCTTTCCAGGCTAGACTTGAACATTCATTAGTAAGCAGACATTGATCTTAAGCATTCATTCAAGGTTTATATTCTCAAACCTTGTCCCTGCGCAACTGATCAAATTTCTAGTTCTCACAATTGCTAGAGCATGAAAATGCTCTACAATGTTGAGTGTTTATTAGGTTAGAATATTCCCTTGTATGAAAAGCATATTCCCTCCATTAGTATATAAAGTGGAGGTGATGGTCATTTGTTTAGTAAGTGTTCACTATGTAGACTTTGTAGTTTAGAGAGAGAGTGGTGGGATCTCTCCCACCATGGGAGAGTTATCTCTCCCAACCCATGAATGTTCTTGTAATATTTGATATCTCTCTATTTATCCACTACAGTTTTACTCACATATTATGTTCTTCATGTTCATACATGATTATCTTTTTGGTAATATCTTCCGCACCGATCCAATCGATAAAATGAGAACCTACAAGTGGTATTAGAGCGAGACCTTGGAGATCTCACGATTATTTCAAGGGAACGATCCCGATTAGTTTATTATCTTGAAGATTTTCGTCATATATACTCTGAGTTATTTACTGTTTTGTTGGCGATGTTGCTAAAAAAATAAAAAATTTGTTGTTCTATTCATACATTTTGCTGCTGTTGATTTTGAATTTATGAAAAGAAAAATATGTTTGCTGAAGAAGATGAAGTTCTCTTTAAAAAGGTGGTGTTTGATCTTTTTATCTAATGCAAAAAGATGAAAAATATGATTTTGGGGTAAGAGATTGAACAATTAGTCATAAGTTCGGAGCATATGATTTTTAGAAATGTTAGGATATTTATTTCGGAATGTACAAATTATTTTAGTTGTGATACAATGCTTAGATGCATGTATTCTCCAAAATGAAAAAGAGTTATAAAGATACTTTCCGGAGATGAAGTTGGTTGTTGGTACTTGTGGATAAGTTTTTCCGAAGTGATATGATTTTTGGAGTGGCTTGGAAATCATTTTCCGTGAGTACAAATTAGAGTTGCTGGTGGAACAAGTCTTTGATGCATAATAATGTACACGGGCATATATACCAAGTTCAGTCGAAATTGCCATCCTTTTTTTCTTGAATTAAAAGTCAAATTCTAGCTGTGTACTATGTCAGAATTTTCAGCTATAACCTTTGATTGAAGACAATATGTGATGGAAACTCATGCATATGGACGTTACATTGCCTAGCAAGGATCCACCCACATTTAAGGCTTGAGTGTCTAGGTTGAAGTCAGGTCACGTATATTTTCATGTGCAGCTAAGGCTATCCAGTGTGGGAATGTGTTCATGTGTGAGTTTCCTATATGTCACACCAACCCACCGGTGAACACCGCCCCATAGACTGGTGGGTTGGGTGTGGAATGGGTTGTAGTGGTGCTAAAGATGCATGAATACACCCAATCAAAAGCCGTGAGTTTCATTTTCTTTCTATTTCTCTCTCCTCCTTTTTGTCCCTTCACCACCAACCTACTGATGAACACCATTTCCACAACCTAATATGTTGGTTGTGAAATGCTAAAATGCTTAGGTGGCGCTGAGTTGGATGGTGGTATCGTTGTGACCACTCCCCGCAGCCTAAAGCAATAATATTGAAAATTGGGCCCACATCCTAACTCAAACAATGCATTAAAAGGTGCATGCCAATATTAAGCCAATTCTCAGCTCTAGCAAGTGTCTCACAAGCACAAATTAGCTTGCGACGTGTCAACAACATTGGGCCCCACTGATTGGTTCTCCCTTTAAAGCTGGAATATGTTATGTGTGCATGGGAGATAACATTTTTGTTGGAATTCACACCAGCCAACAGCTCTCTTAACGAGTAAAAAAACAAGCATGGGGAACAAGGGTCTGACACCTCAATGCACGCAGCAGCTTTTCGAAGTCAAACACATCACTCAATTTCACTGTAAGCATTTAATGGAGTCTTCACTTTTTGTCTCATTTAAACTTCAATTCCAAGATTCTCCGGACCAACTTATTTTCATTCCGGAATTTATTTTAAAAACCCACTACGGAATCAAGCTTTACGCATTCCGGACCTTTTTGAAAACCATCACTCCGGAACATTTTTTTTTTTTTTTCGGAACCCACCCTCTTTACCCGATACCCATTTCGAAAGTTTTTATTTTAAAATCCATTTCGGACTCACACCCCACTTTCTTGCATTAAACCCTTTCCTTTTATCCCACTTGCTTTTTAATTCCGGAACAAAAACAAACTCCAGACTCAAATTTTAGCTCCTGATTTCTTTATTTAAAACCCATTTCGGAATTTTCACTTTTAAAACCCACTTTGGCACCTTTTTTAGTTCCGGACCAACACCTATTCCGATTTTTTTTAAACCCATTTCTGGAACCAAAAAAAAAACAAATTCCGAACTCAAAATTTCATGAACTTTACCTATTTTTCATTCCTTACCTTTTCCCTCTTAATCTTTTCCATTCCTAACCTTTTTTACTCCTGAACATTTTTTCCTAACCTTTTGCACTCCTTACGGACTCTTGAACATTTTTTCCTAACCTTTTCCACTCCTTACCAACTCTCCGCTCCTTACCTTTTTCAGCTTAACCCATTTTCCTAAGTGAATCTATTTTTATTATGGATCCACCCCTAACCCATTTCTTTTCAAGTTTTTTTATAACCGATTTATTTTTTTTAAACCAATTAATTTTATTTAACACCCATTATTTTTTTTAAAACCCATTATTTTTTATGCCAATTATTTTTATTTTATACCAATTATTTTTCTTAAAACCATTGTTTTTTTTATTATTATTAAAACCAATTATTTTTTTAACACCAATTTTAGCCCCATGGTTTAATGTTTCATTCTTCTTGCTGATTATGAGTGACGACACAGTTGGTTCAGAGATTATTATTTTTGTGTCTCACTTCTACCAAGCTACTCGCATTTTTACTCCCTTCGGACTATTTATATATGGTTTTTGACCATTATTTGGGAGTTCGGGTTTGCATTTCGGTTTTCGGCATTACTTCGGTTCAACATTATGATTTTTTAGTAGCGGGCTTTATGATATATATTCTACAGTGTTTGTTCAGTTCGGCAATACATCACCATGTCTACCCATGACCGAAAAATACTATTCTCGTTTTTATGGGTAAATGCTCACATCAAGGGGGAGCGTACGATGCTCCATCATATCCGACATATTCTCTTGCACAGTTTCATGATTATTTTTGATCTTTATTGCATGATCGATGAAAAATAAGGGGAGAATCATGAACATCCATTCTGGTTTATTATTGGAGTTTTGGCGTTAGAGACATTTGAAGACGAAGATTCGAAGCATTGAAAAAACACTTAAACATCAGGACAGTTGGCTAACGACCTAGAGTACGACAAAGAAGCTCAAAACCCATAGTCAGCTTAAAGAAGTTTGTAGTAGGCAAGCGCAAACCTGCCTCGAACAAGGCAATCGGAATACCGACCTTGCCCTTAGGAGGACAGTAAAGCCATGCATCGGGATGAGGGATTAGAACCCCATGTTCGGGGACAAACCCAAATCAAAACCAAAAATACTCCCATTCCTCGGCAGTAAGTTCGCTTCCCAAAGAATGAGCGGTAGCCATGAAAGTGTTGATTAGGTGTCTAAGCTCATAACTATAATTGGTATGTACTTGACCCAATAGTAGCATGGTCCTTTTGGGTTGCCTTCACCAAAGCAACTTGACTGGATGAATAATGAAGAAAGAGGATAATTATGGTTTATTAATATATTATGAGAATAATATATTAAAGAAGAAATCATATTATTTAATTAATATTGGTCAACAATTAATTTAGAATTAATTTTATGGTGAAAAGAGATTAATTAAAACTAAGGGGACTGATATTGTAATTATGTGATAGTTGCAAAGTGGGCTGAGGAACCCTACAAATAGGGTGGACAAAATCTTATGGAAGCCAATAAGTATTTCGTTCAAGGGCTTGTATTCTGGAAGATTCATATGGGCTGCTTAAAGCCTAAGCAACCAGATTAGGTATTTGACTAAAACCCTAATTCCTCACCTATATAAGGAACCCCTTGGGCACCTAAAATTGGATACACTTAACCCTAAGGATTACTAGAGCCGATTTTTAGCACTCCTCCTCCTCCTCCTCTCTCTCTCTAATATTCTCTAATTTTTTTGGTGTTTGTGATATATTAAAGGCATCACGCTTGAGGTGCTAAAGATCTCAAAGGTTGGAGATTCTTGCTACAATTGAGAGGTAATCATCTAAACTTGTATAAGTTGTTAATTTTGATTTTTGTATGCTAGTAATAGGGTTTATGAGCTTTGTATGATTATTGCATGTACAAATAGAGAAATCTAGATCCAAAGCTTTAGGGTTTGCATGTGCACCATAGGATTGTTGTAATGCTCAAAACCCATTAGTGGTATCAGAGTCTTGCTGTTTTCTATTGTATTTGGGACTAGCTTGGGTGGCAAAGGGTGGCTCGATGTTTATCATAGACAAATGGGGCGTGTGTGGTTAACTGACACATTGGTTAGGTGATAAATGACATCAAGAGCACCAAGCACATTTGCATGGTTATTCACACCTTGTTGTGATCCTCGGTATCCCAGTCACAAACTTGAAGGGCATAATCGAGGTTTAAACATGCCATTGAAAAGTTCAATGAATCTCAAAAGAATCTAGGAATTTCAATTCATTTCAAAAATTAAAGTCCTTTTTCATTTTCATAGTGGAAATTGGTAAATCGTCATTTACCTACCTTCAGATTATTTGCAATTAGATTACAGCATCCCTCTTCTGAATTGTGAATAATTGTGTTCGGTCCTAGCCCTAATTTCTCATTTGGGTGTTTAATTGGGGATTCATATCTAATCTAAACTTTGTCTCTTTTCTTTTCAGATGTCTACTCCAAACAATAATGCTTCTGGCTCGAACCCCTCTGGCTCATTCTCTCTCATGAACCTTTGTGGGAGAGTGATCTTCGATGGCACCAAATTCAACGATTGGATTCGTAATATATGAATGGTGACTCGATACAAGGACAAAGAATGTGTTCTCGACAAGGAGCTTAAGGAAGTTAACATCAATATTGCTACTCCTGGGGAAATAGCTGCCTACGAGGCACATGAAAGAGATGCGACAAAGGTGTCGTGTATCATGCTTGCTACAATGACTGTTGAACTCCAAAAGTCCTACAAGGACTTCTATCCCTACGAGATGAACCAAGATTTGATGGAAAATGCATAGATTTGTGGACCGCTTGTTGAAGTTGAATGTCAAATACGATGAGGAGCTGGTCATAGATATTATTCTTCACTTGTTGCCTCCTTGTTACAATCAGTTTCGTATGACCTACCATATGAACAAGGAGGAGGTCACTTTGAGCAAGCTTCAAGGCCTGCTAAGGACTACTGAGAGTAGTCTAAAAGACAAATCTGTTGCATCAACTCCTACTACTGTTGGCCCTGTCTTGGCTATTAGGCAAGGAAAATGGAAGAAGAGGAAGGATCCTTCTAAGAGCCACAAAGGCAATCCCCATGATGGATCCTCTTCTAGTGGTACCAAAGTTGGTTCTGCTACCCCCTCTACCAACCCAAAAGAAGCAGAGTGCTTCTACTGCCATGAGAAAAGGCATTGGAAATGAAGTTGCCTGAAGTATTTGCAGGACATCAATGATGGGAAGATAAACCACCTTCGTAGGTATTTACACTATTCAATCTAATAACTCATCACATGCTAGTTCTTGGGTCCTCGATACAGGATGTGGTTTTCACATTTGTTCGAACTTGCAGGGTCTAAGAAGAAGTAGGGATGTGGAGCATAGGAAGATGAACCTGACCATGGGGAATAGGAAAGTGTCGCCTGTCACCAAGATTGGAGTTTACTCTTTAGTTTTTAGTAGTGGGTTAGGTCTAGATTTGAATAATTGTTACTACTCGTCAGAAATGACACAAAACATTATTTATTTTCATGGTTTATATAAACAAGGTTTTAGATTTTCGTTTAATAATGAAATTGGTTCTATTAATGCTTTCTTAAATGGTACATTCTATTTTGAAGCATTGACTTGTAATGGAATATATGAAACTATTATGGTAGTAGATAACTTAGGAAATGATGTGTTGCAAATCGATTCGTCTAATGGTTTGGACAAAGCATGCTTGTGGCATTATCATCTTGGACATGTCAACAAGAAGCGCATAGCCCAACTCCAAAAGGATGGAGTGTTGGAGTCGTTTGACCTAAAATCAGATGACACTTGCGAGTCTTGTTTGCTTGGAAAGATGACCAAGTCACCCTTTCCCGGTACATATGAAAAGGGTGAGGGTTTGTTGGATCTTATACATACTTATGTATGTGGGCCCTTCAGATCCACCACAAGGGATGAGAGTTGCTTCTATGTGACTTTTACTAATGATTATATCAGATATGGGTATATCTACTTAATCAAGCATAAGTTGGAAACCTTTGAAAAGTTCAAAGAGTTTAAACAAGAAGTGGAGAATCAGCCGGGCAGGAAGATAAAGATGCTATGATCCGATCGGGGTGGTGAGTATCTTAGTATCGAGTTCCATGAGTATCTAAAGGAATGTGGAAGTGTTTCACAAATGACGCCACCGAGGACATCATAACTTAATGGTGTCGCCGAGAGGCGCAATCGAACCTTGTTGGACATGGTTCGTTCCATGATGAGTCGTGCTTCGCTATTTATCTCATTCTGGGGGTATGCCTTAGAGATTGTCGTCCAAATCCTTAATCTAGTCCCAACTAAGAAGGTTGCCAAAACACCTCATGAGATGTGGACAGGGAAAGTTCCCTCATTAACACATATCAAGGTTTGGGGTTACGAGGCTTTCTTAAGACGAGAGACTCACGACAAGCTCGAACCTCGTAGTGAGTGTTATATTTTCATCGGCTATCCATAGAAGCCTTTTGGATATCTCTTCTATAGGCCGAGTGACAATGTTGTCTTTGTTTCGAGGAGAGGGATCTTTCGCGAGAGAGAACTCATATGCCAAGAGGACAGTGGGAGTCAAATTGATCTTGAAGAGCTTCAAGAATCAAGCGATGAAGGAACCTCTAACACTAGGGATCAACACGAAGAGGAAACTCCTGTTGAACTTGTTGACGAGTCCTTACCTCTTAGACGTTCCAGTAGAGTTAGTGTTCCACGTGTGTTGTATTGTTTCCATATAAAAACTTAGGGTGATATGTTTATTAGTGATAGTACACTAGTAAATTTGGATGAACCTAACAACTACAAGGAAGCCATGGCAGGCCCGGAGTCTGCGAAATGGAAAGAGGCGATGGACAACGAGATTCAGTCCATGTATGACAATAAAGTTTGGAACTTGGTTGACAATTTACTAGGTCGTAAGACGGTCGGGTGCAAATGTGTGACAACCCGAAATTTCTATTCTATACAAACATATCAAGTCAATAGAAGTCAGAACAGTTGCTGTCAATTTTCAGACTTTTTAGATTAAGTTCGAGTATTTCAAGATTTCACACTTTAGTGCTAACAGGAGAGAGGATGCTCTAGGGTTGTTATGCAATGCAGTTATTCCAAAACTCTAAGAAATTAGAGTTTACTGTTTGAATAAAATATTTTCTGACAAAAACCCTAAATCTGAGAGTATATATAGAAGATCTAGTCATTATTTTCACTTTTTCCAAAACTTCTCAAGATCCAAAACCATTCTCTCTCAAGTATCATCCAAAAAGATTTTCAAGATCTTCAATCTAGTAAGTGTTTCTAGCTTCCTTAAGTGATTATATGCTTAAATCTAGTGATTTAAAACACTTCTAACCATGAAATCATTCCAAAAAGGTTGATTCTTCCTTTTCACCAAGAACACCAAGAACACACACTAGTGTTCTTGGACTTTTAGCTCATTTCAAGCTTCCACAAAGTAAGTACTTCTATCCTAGAGTCTTTTAAAGCTTGCTATACATCTTTACATCAAGGAAATCACCCAAGAACACCAAGAACTAAGTGTTCACAGTTCAAGAAGTTCTTGAACCGTAAACACCAAGTTAAGGTGCCTTAGGGTGCTTTAGTCCATCACAAGCCTTTGTAACAAGTCTAGATCCTTCCTTGATGTATTTATCACATAAAAAGCACAAGAAAACACCCATTTTTATGTGTTTACAGTTTAGGGATCTCCCAAAACCGTAAACACCCCAAAAGGTGTATAAATGTGCCATAATTACTCCTTATGCCTAGAATCTAACCTACGCTATTACCTTGAAGTGTTTAGGACTTGAAAACATCAAAATACCTAAGTCCATGAGAGTTTATGGTAGTAAACTCATGGAGAAATGGTCCATAGACCGTAAGCCCCATTTAGGAGTGTTTTGATGCCACACAACACTTCCTAAGGCTTAAACATGAAGTAGGAATGCTTGGATTGGCCTAGAAAGCTTCAAACAACAAATGGTCACAAAGGGGGTGAGCTTACGACCGTAAACCCAAGGGTTTACGACCGTAAACCCAAGGGTTTACGACCGTAAACCTTTTTGCTATTGACCACAAAACCGTAAACTCCTTAATGGAGTGTTCCTTGAACCCCAAACACACTAGCCCTTCCCTACAACACTTAGAAGCAATCCTTGAGACTTATACCACTTATATAAGGTGTTTAGCATGTCTTTAGGGTGTCTTGACTTGTTTATTAGCTGTTTAAACACTAATTGGATACATATATGTGATATTATATGCTAACTAGGATCATAGAGTGTGTTTAAGACTTCACTTGACACCTAGCAATCCTACACCTTCAGTTCATCCGTATGACTCACTATAGGTGAGTTCATACCCCTTAATCAATGGTTTAAATGTTTTAAATGCTTTTATACGGGGGAATACAAGTTAAATACTTATAGTTATTACATCAATCACATGTGATTAATAACTACAAAACCAGTGGTTTTCTTACTGTTCAAACTGTTTATCAAACTGTTTCGCTTCAAACTGTTTTACAAAATCTTCTACTTATCAAATACTTTTACTTAAACTCTTTCATACTTATATATTGTCAAATGCATGTCTATGTATGTATAGTTATATAAGCAATGTTTAAAAGACTTAGGAAGACCAGCTCGCTTTAATTCCTTTTCCTTGTTTGGATGTGGCTTTAGGAAATCGGTTCTATACCTTTGGGTAGCAAGGGTACACAAACATGATCATACATTGCTAGTAAAATACTATAGGAGTAGTTTAGGAAGACACTAATACTATTACTAGAACAATGAAACATACAATGAGTCAGTTCATACATGAATCAAAAGATACAATGCCCTTGGGTAGCAAGGGTATACAAATATGTTAACACTATGATGAGAAACAAACAATAGACACTATGAAGAGAAACAAACATACAGGCTAGACAGAGAAAGAACACACAATACAGCTAGCACACATATAAATTTCATATACATTAACACTGTTATGTGAGCCATTAAATAGGGCATGGCACTACCTGCCATGACTGTTTTTTGTATCAAAATCTTCTTAACTGGGGAGCGTATGAGTTTGCATATAGATCTATACTGGATTGATTATCCTACACCTTGGTGCTCGCTACAGTGGGACTTGCAAGTCTACGGGTGCCAAATGTCATTTCTTACGGCGTCTTACATCGTCGTTTTACTAGAGTCAGTAGCAGGATACAGGACGATCACATGCTACTTTAAACACCTTTTGTTATTAAGGTAGTTAGTACAGCAGTAGTCACTTATTACAAATACTACTGTACTATGATATTTTCCCATTTCATTCACTTCGTGAATATTCACACGATGCACGGTAATGTAAAAACTATATTTTTGGTTAATTAGAGTCAGTATTGGGAAAATACACACTCTTACCAGAGACATACATACGGACACTAGATGCCTTGGTAGAAGGCTACCATTAGTAGGAAACATAGGGTTTTCTAGGAGAGTTTAAACATTATACAAAACATTATACAAAACATCTTACAAATGCTTTCATACAAACACAGACTTTAATATACTTATGATCTCACCAGCTTTAAAGCTGATACTCGCTTTCAAAATAACTTGTATTCTCAGGTCACCAGTAGACAGGTACAGGTGTCAGGCTTTTGAGAAGATGGAGTTCGTTCAAGGCTCATCTTTTATTTTGATATGTATATTTTGGTGTCTATATAACTTGACAGAACACACATGTATGAAATTATATTATTAATGCAATGGATGATGGTGTTGCTTGTTTACTGTTTTTTATTGTTGTGATACTGTACATGACGTCCTCCACCCCCAAACGTTTTCGCCGTTCAGGTTTTGGGGTGTGACAGATTGGTATCAGAGCATTGTTTATAGTGAATTAAGTATATCAATCTATAAAAGATATACTAACTATAAATACATTAGGATTAAAATACTCTGACTAAGAGTTTATACTTTAAATATTAAGATAATTAATTAAGTATACGTGCCTGCATTCATACTAAAATCAGTGTCACTAAGACAGTACAAAAGTATTACGATTGTTGGGCAACACAATTAGACTTAGAGACATATGGTCAAAACTGGGAAGATATAGCCTGATCAACCATATTATGCGAGGGTTGACTAGCATGTGCCTAAGTGTGGTTGTGAGGTTGCAACAACTCTAAAAACTTACCCATAATACTGTTGGATTAGTGTCTAAGCCCATAACTATATTTGGTATATACTTGACCCGACCCGGCATGGTCCATTTGGGTTGCACTTCACCCGAACAATTTATGGATAATATTTGAGAATAGTACAAGTTATGATTTATTAATATATTATAAGTTCTAATATGTTAATATAAGATCATATTATTTAATTAGTAGTGATCTATAATTAATCTAGGATTAATTTAGTGATCAAAGATATTACTAATTAAATATGGGCTTCTATATTTATATAGTGTGGGCTTATGCTTATTTGGAATGGGCTAGGCTTGGATGGAGAAGTCCATGGATACTCCATGGAGCTTTAACCCATGGATCTCACGGAAATGAAGAGACATGGGTATTAGGGTTTACATGGATGTAACCCTAATCCACCACACTATATAAAGGAGGCTTTGGCTCTTGAAATCAATCTAGTTGTATCTAGTGGATACTAGTTGACACATGTTGAGGTGAGGGCCGATTTCAAGAGAAGTGTGACTATTCTCTCAAAGTTCCAAGTTTGTGGTGATTTGTGACTTTCATTTGAGGCATCCACATTATTGGTGCTAGGCTCTAAAACTCCAAGCAATCAACTACAACTACAAGGTAAGTATTTCTACTAGCTTTATTTGATTCAAGTTCCCCATGCCATGCTAGTTAGGATATAAGCCTTGGAAAATAATCATTTGCATGTATCTTAGACAAACATAGATCCAAGGTTTATTAGGGTTGCATGTACACTTAGGAAGTGTTAGAATGCTCAAAACCCATCAAATACCACAATAGGAACAATAGAACCTAAACTTAAAATACTATAGGAGTATTTTGCATTACTATAAGTTACTTATATACTAGATTCTTATACCTCTTTTCTCGTGTAGATTTAATGGCTGGATTCCACATTCCCGGAGACCCGTACTATCCCAACCACGACAATGCAGGATGGCAAGAAGATGAACCAGAAGATGATCACCTAATTCCTTTGGATGATCATGAAGCTGAAGGCTTTTCTGATGGTTCTGACTCAGAGCTAGAAGTCATTAACCTGCCCCCAGCAGATCAAAACCTTGACCCTCATCCAGCATTTCAAGGACCCAAACCTCCGTGGGCAACAAACTTGAATGCATGGAGCCATGAACAGGGTCAACCGATTCCCTACAATGGAGACAGAAGTTTCTACAACCTCAATAATGGAGGTTCTGCTGACAGAGTCCTACCCATCATGGTTAGTAGGATGTCTCGGAACACGATACTGGGTCAATCATCTATCAATCGAGTCTTGGAGATTGACGCCAACACTAGTGTTAACACTATCCGCATTCGCTAACTAGAGTCTGCTCATGAAAGGGCTCTGGTTCACAATGCAGCTCTTCAGAGGGAACTCACTGAAACGCAAGCTGAAGTCAGAGAACTTCGAGCTCAGCAAGCAAGGGCTGACAGGCGCATGAGGGACATAGAGCATCTTCTATCGGGATAAAGAACTCACTCTGGTAGTTCTCGTTGCCGATAGATTCTCACCAACTTCTCTCTTTTGGATATAACCTGGTTATGTAAAACTCTGGTCTAATTCTCTATCTTGTAAATCGTAGGCCTGGTAGGTCATGGTTAGGTTGTAATTCTGTCAAAATTTTCCCATTTTGGTTGATGTAAGGCCTATTTTTGTTGGCCGTTTTTCCTGAACTTGTTACATCTGTAATTCCAGTAATATTGACAGGTACCTAATCTTATGGGAATTATTATCCAAATGTGATCATCTGTTAGTTCTAGATCTACATTCAATCGTATTGTTGGACTATGAAGAGTTAGTCCATGAGTCATTCTCATCAATTCTTCTATTGAAATCTTATCAATGTTTCATCTTCATAAACTTATAGATCAAAGATGCCGCCTCGCAGAAATCCAAGGAGAAACCTCGATAACGAAACACCACCTCCTCAACCACTTACTCCTCAGTTCGACACGACAGCCTTAAATGTTGCTGTAGCTGCAGCTGTCGCTACAGCCATGGCACAGTATCATTCATCTGGTTCCACTAGAGGAGGAACCCCTGTTCAATCTATTCAGGTTGAAGCTCCTGTGCGCTTGAGAGAGTGATCCTATAAGGACTTCACGAACTACAAGCCATTGTCCTTTAAGGGGACTGGCGGAGTCATTGCCCTCTCGCAATGGTTCGAGAAAACTGAATCGGTTTTCGAAATCTGCTCTTGTTCTGAGTAGAGCAAGGTGAAGTTCGCTGCTTGCACCTTCGAAACTAGAGCCCTAACATGGTGGAACGGCCATGTTAAGTCACTATCTCTTATAGTGGCTAATGTGATGGGTTAGGAAACTTTGAAAGACCTCATGATTGAGGAGTACTGCCCGAGGGGCGAGATCCAAAAGCTGGATGAAGAGCTATGGAGCCTAACCATGAAGGGCTCCAACGTAGTCGCTTACACCGCCAGATTCTGTGAACTGGTGGCCCTCTGTCCCAACATGGTTCATATAGAGGGAAAGAAGATCGAGAGATACATATGGGGGCTGGTGCCACCATACCAGGGAAACATTTTGGCATCACTCCCCACTACATTTGATAGTGCCAAGCGATTGGCACAACGACTCATAGACCATGGGGTTCGTACCCCGGCCGCAACAACAACTACCCTGGCCATCTCAGAACCTGCAAGAACTGCTGACTCCAAGCGGAAGTTTTGGGATGACAAGAAGAAAGCTAAGGCTGCCAAAAAGCAGCAGGTCATGGCAGTGCATGCTGCGATAGCACCTGCCGCTGCTGCTCCGGTAAAGCAGTATTATGGAAGTTTGCCCAAGTGCAACAAGTGCAACTTCCATCATGTCGGCACCTGCCGGGAAATGCAGTGTATGAACTGCAACAGGAAGGGGCACACTGCCCGTTTCTGCAAAGCTCCGTCGAAGCCAATCAACCAAGTCCCCAGTGCTGGAGAGGGCCAAACTTGCTACGGATGTTGCGAGGTAGGCCACTTCAAGAGAAACTGCCCGAAGGCAGGGTTTGCCGATGGAGCAGCAAGAGTTCTAGCCTAGGCCATGAGGAAGCGGTAGCCGACCCCACAGTGGTCACTGATACGTTCCTCCTCGATAACTCTTATGCATGCATTCTATTTGATAGTGGAGCGGAGAAGAGTTTCGTGAACCAAAAATTTGCTCATTTACTTAGGCAAAAATCACGGGCACTTAATGAACCGTTCACTGTAGAAATGGCTAATGGAAAGACAGAGAGCACTAGCAGCATATTCATAGGGTGTACCCTAACTTTAGAAAACCATTCATTTTCTATCGATCCCATGCCGGTCTCAATTAAAAGTTTCGACGTCATTATCGGCATGGATTGGTTGAGTCTTCATCGTGCCGATATCATGTGTTATGAAAAGGCTGTTCGCCTTAATCTGCTGTCTGGCGAAACCTTTGTAGTTTATGGCGACAAACCCGGCATGAACCTTCGTATCATCTCGAGCATCCAAGCTCAGAAATTCTTGCGAAAGGAGTGTCGTGCATTCCTTGCTCATGTGGTCGATGTGAGCCAAGAAACGAAAGACATTCAAAACATTCCAGTAGTACGCGATTTTCCCGACATCTTTCCAAAAGAACTCCCAGGATTACCTCCGCAATGTCAAGTCGAGTTCCGAATCGACTTAGTTCCAGGGGCTACCCTAGTAGCCAAATCTCCCTATCGTCTAGCACCTGCAGAGATGCAAGAACTGTCCGGTTAACTTAACGAACTGCTCAGAAAGGGCTTTATAAGACCAAGCTTCTCACCCTAGGGAGCTCCAGTATTGTTCGTCAAGAAGAAAGACGGATCGTTTCGCATGTGCATGGACTACAGGGAGCTCAACAAGCTGACGATCAAAAATCGTTATCCATTGCCTCGTATCGACAATTTATTCGACCAACTTCAAGGGGCGAGCTTCTTTTCAAAAATCGACTTGAGATCCGGATATCACCAACTACGAGTGCTAGGGGAGGATGTTCCAAAGACAGCCTTCCGAACTCGTTATGGGCACTATGAATTCTTAGTGATGTCGTTCGGATTGACAAACGCGCCCGCTGTATTCATGGACTTAATGAATAGGGTGTGTCGTCCTTACTTGGATCAGTTCATCATCGTCTTCATCGATGACATACTTATCTACTCTCATAGTAAGGAGGAGCATAGTCAACATCTGCGTCAAGTCCTAGAGACATTACGTTCGAAGAAGCTCTACGTGAAGTTCTCGAAATGCAAATTTTGGATTCAACGAGTCGAACTCTTAGGGCACGTGGTTAGCAAAGAGGGTATACATGTGGACCCTCCAAAATCAAGGCCATTGAGAACTGGTCAGCACCGAAGACGCCTACATAAATTCGTCAACTTCTAGGCCTCGCTGGCTACTATCGTAGGTTCATTCAGAACTTCTCTCACATAGCAAAACCTCTTACAACACTGACCCAGAAGGGCGTGGCCTTTGACTGGGAAAAGAAGCAGGAGAGAGCGTTCCAAATGCTCAAACGAGCCTTGTGCACCACACCAATACTACCCCTCCCTGAAGGGATAGAAGACTTTGTTGTTTATTGCGATACGTCGAATCAAGGGCTCGGATGTGTTCTGATGCAGCGAGGTAAGGTCATCGCCTAAGACACATGAGATCAACTACACGACCCATGATCTTGAACTAGGAGCAGTTGTGTTTGCTCTGAAGATCTGGAGACATTACTTGTACGGAACGAAGAGCACTATCTTTACAGAACACAAGAGCTTACAACACATATTCGACCAGAAGGAGCTCAACATGAGACGACGACGGTGGGTCGAGCTACCCAGTGATTAGCGAAATTCGTTATCATCCGGGTAAAGCCAACGTAGTAGCTGACGCCCTGATTCGGAAGGAATATTCTGGTCATAGAGTCAAATCATTGACTATGACTATCCATTCACACTTGTCCACACAAATTAAGGCAGCTCAGCTTGACGCTTTGAAGCCTGAATATGTGGCGGGTGAATCCCTAAGAGGGATGGATAAGAACTTGGAGGTTAAGGGTGACGGAGCTTATTATTTTAGAGACCAGATCTGGACCCCGAAACTCGGTGGTTTCAGAGACTTGGTCATGAACGAGGCTCACAACACTCGTTATTCTGTGCACCCAGGATCAGATAAGATGTATCTGGACCTCAAAAAGTTATACTGGTGGCCTAACATGAAAGCAGAGATTGCTACCTTCGTGGGTAAATGCCTTACTTGCGCCAAGGTCAAGGTCAAATACCAGAAACCCTCATGTCTATTACAATAGCCTAAGATACCGGAATGGAAGTGGGAGTGGATAACTATGGATTTCATAACCAATTTGCCCAAGACGACGAGTGGACTTGATTCCATATGGGTCATCGTCGATAGACTGACCAAGTCTGCACACTTCCTGCCGATCAAAGAAATAGACAAGATGGATAAACTTACAAGAACTTACATTAGGGAGATTGTAAGACTACACGGTGTTCCCTTATCCATTATCTCAGATAGAGATAGTAGATTCACTTCGAGGTTCTGGCAGTCGTTACAAAGTTCCTTAGGAACTAGGCTGGACATGAGTACAGCCTACCATCCACAGACCGACGGGAAAAGTGAGAGAACTATCTAAACCTTGGAAGATATGTTGCGAGCCTGTGTGATAGACTTCGAGAAAGCATGGGATACTCATTTACCCCTTGTCAAATTTTCCTACAACAACAGTTATCACACGAGCATAAAGGTTGCTCCATTTGAGGCCCTCTATGGCCGAAAGTGCAGATCTCCTCTGTGCTGGGCTGAGGTGGGTGATACCCAGTTAGCTAAAGGACAAATTCCTGAAAGCACTCTCACAGGTCTGGAGATCATACGGGAAATGACGGAGAAGATCGTTCAGATCCGTGAATGATTGAAAGCCTCCAGAGACCGACAGAAAAGCTATGCTGATAAAGGTAGGAAACCGTTGGAATTCTAGGTGGGTGACCGTGTTCTATTAAAGGTCTCACCCTGGAAGGGCTTGATACGCTTCGGAAAGCGTGGAAAGCTAAATCCAAGGTACATTGGGCCTTTCGAGATTCTCGCAAGGATCGGCCCTGTAGCATACAAACTTAACTTACCGCACGAACTCAGTAACGTACATTCTACCTTCCACGTATCGAACTTGAAAAAGTGTCTGTCCGACGAGACTTTTGTTATTCCACTCGACGAAATCGAGATCAACGAGAGTCTCAACTTCATGGAGGAACCAGTAGAGATCATGGACCGAGAGGTCAAGCAAGCGAAACAGAGCCGTATCCTGATAGTGAAGGTTCGCTGGAACGCCAAACGAGGACCAGAATTCACTTGGGAGCGTGAGGATCAGATGAAACTGAAATATCCTTGTCTTTTTTACTTAGTTATTTGTAACTACTTATTTGCTTAAATTCTAATTACGGGACGAAATTCCTTCTAAAGAGGGGATGATGTGACAACCCGAAATTTCTAATATGTACAAACATATCAAGTCAATAGAAGTCAGAACAGTTGCTGTCAATTTTCATACTTTTTAGATTAAGTTTGAGTATTTCAAGATTTCACAATTTAGTGATAACAGGAGAGAGGATGCTCTAGGGTTGTTATGCAATGCAGTTATTCCAAAACTCTAAGAAATTAGAGTTTACTACTTGAATAAAATATTTTCTGACAAAAAACCCTAAATCTGAGAGTATATATAGAAGATCTAGTCATTATTTTCACTTTCTCCAAAACTTCTCAAGATCCAAAACCATTCTCTCTCAAGTATCATCCAAAAAGATTTTCAAGATCTTCAATCTAGTAAGTGTTTCTAGCTTCCTTAAGTGATTATATGCTTAAATCTAATGATTTAAAACACTTCTAACCGTGAAATCATTCCAAAAAAGATTGATTCTTCCTTTTCACCAAGAACACACACTAGTGTTCTTGGACTTTTAGCTTATTTCAAGCTTCCACAAAGTAAGTACTTCTATCCTAGAGTCTTTTAAAGCTTGCTATACATCTTTACATCAAGGAAATCATCCAAGAACACCAAGAACTAAGTGTTCATGGTTCAAGAAGTTCTTGAACCGTAAACACCAAGTTAAGGTGCCTTAGGGTGCTTTAGTCCATCACAAGCCTTTGTAACAAGTCTAGATCCTTCCTTAATGTATTTGTCACATAAAAAGAACAAGAAAACACCCATTTTTATGTGTTTAAGGTTTGGGGATCTCCCAAAACCGTAAACACCCCAAAAGGTGTATAAATGTCCCATAATTACTCCTTATGCCTAGAATCTAACCTAGGCTATTACCTTGAAGAGTTCAGGACTTGAAAACATCAAAATACCTAAGTCCATGAGATTTTACGGTAGTAAACTCATGGAGAAATGGTCCATAGACCGTAAGCCCCATTTAGGAGTGTTTTGATGCCACACAACACTTCCTAAGGCTTAAACATGAAGTAGGAATGCTTGGATTGGCCTAGAAAGCTTCAAACAACAAATGGTCACAAAGGGGGTGAGCTTACGACCGTAAACCCAAGGGTTTACGACCATAAACCCTTTTGCTATTGACCACAAAACCGTAAACTCCTTAATGGAGTGTTCCTTGAACCCCAAACACACTAGCCCTTCCCTACAACACTTAGAAGCAATCCTTGAGACTTATAACACTTATATAAGGTGTTTAGCATGTCTTTAGGGTGTCTTGACTTGTTTATTAGTTGTTTAAACACTAATTGGATACATATATGTGATATTATATGCTAACTAGGATCATAGAGTGGGTTTAAGACTTCACTTGACACCTAGCAATCCTACACCTTTAGTTCATCCGTATGACTCACTACAGGTGAGTTCATGCCTCTTAATCAATGGTTTAAATGTTTTAAATGCTTTTATACGGGGGAATACAAGTTAAATACTTATAGTTAGTACATCAATCACATGTGATTAATAACTATAAAACCAGTGGTTTTCTTACTGTTCAAACTGTTTATCAAACTGTTTCGCTTCGAACTGTTTTACAAACTCTTCTACTTATCAAATACTTTTACTTAAACTCTTTCATACTTATATATTGTCAAATGCATGTCTATGTATGTATAGTTATATAAGCAATGTTTAAAAGACTTAGGAAGGCCATCTCGCTTTAATTCCTTTTCCTTGTTTGGATGTGGCTTTAGGGCATCGGTTATCCGTCCGAAGGTCATTTAAATATTAGTTGTATATCATGTATATATACATAGTCATAAAAGTTCGTCTCAATTAGTTGTATACCTTTGGGTAGCAAGGGTACACAAACATGATCATACATTGCTAGTAAACTACTATAGGAGCAGGTTAGGAAGACACAAATACTATTACTAGAACAATGAAACATACAATGAGTCAGTTCATACATGAGTCAAAATATACACTGCCTTTGGGTAGTAAGGGTATACAAATATGTTAACACTTTAATGAGAAACAAACAATAGACACTATGATGAGAAACAAACAATAGACACTATGACGAGAAACAAACAATAGACACTATGACGAGAAACAAACATACAGGCTAGACAGAGAAAGAACACACAATACAGCTAGCATACATATACATTACATATACATTAACACAGTTATGTGAGCCATTAAACAGGGCATGGCACTACCTGCCATGACTGTTTTTGTATCAGAATCTCCTTAATTGGGGAGCGTATGAGTTTGCATATAGATCTATATTGGATTGACTATCCTATACCTTGTTGCTCGCTACAGTGGGACTTGCAAGTCTACAGGTGCCAAATGTCATTTCTTACGGCATCTTACATCATCGTTTTACTAGAGTCAGTAGCAGGGTACAGGCCAATCACATCTTACTTTAAACACCTTTTGTTATTAAGGTAGTTAGTAGAGCAGTAGTCACTTATTACATATACTACAATACTATGATATTTTCCCATTTCATTCACTTCGTGAATATTCACACGATGCACGGTAATGTACAAAATATATTTTTGGTTAATGATAGTCGGTATTGGGAAAATACACACTCTTACCAGAGACATACACACGGACACTAGATGCCTTGGTAGAAGGCTACCATTAGTAGGAAACATAAGGTTTTCTAGGTGAGTTCAAACATTATACAAAACATTGTACAAAACATCTTACAAATGCTTTCATACAAACACAGACTTTAATATAGTTATGATCTCACCAGCTTTAAAGTTGATACTCGCTTTCAAAATAACTTGTATTCTCAGGTCACCAGTAGACAGGAACAGGTGCCAGGCTTTTGAGAAGATGGAGTTCGTTCAAGACTCATCTTTTATTTTGATATGTATATTTTGGTGTCTATATAACTTGACAGAACACACATGTATGAAATTATATTATTAATGCAATGGATGATGTTGTTGCTTGTTTACTGTTATTCATTGTTGTGATATTGTACATGACGTCCTCCACCCCCAAACGTTTCTGCCGTTTAGGTTTTGGGGTGTGACAAAATGGATCTTCACCAGTTGCGAAGATTAAATCTATAAGGGTTATCCTAGCCATAGTTGCGTTTTATGATTAAGAAATTTAGCAGATGGATGTCAAAACTGATTTCCTTAATGGGAAGTTGGTTGAGGATGCTTACATGATTCAGCCAGAGGGTTTTGTCGATGCGAAGCACCCTAATAGAGTGTGTAAGCTTGAGAAATCCATCTATGGATTGAAACAACCATCTCGCAGATGGAATCTTTGTTTCGGTGAGAAATTCAAAGAGTTTGGCTTTACAAGAAGCGAGGATGAGTCCTGTGTATATGTCAAAGCTAGTGGGAGTATAGTTTGATTTCTCGTGTTGTATGTGGATGACATAATACTCATAGGAAACGACGTCCCAACCTTGCAGGAGGTTAAGTCCGGGCTTGGGAAGTGCTTCGCTATGAAGGACCTCAGAGAAGTTGTTTATATTCTAGGGATAAGGATTTTGAGAAATAGGAGTAAGAGACGAATGGGACATAGTCAAAGTACTTACTTGGATAAAGTGTTGAAACATTTCAGCATGGAAAATTCCAAGAAAATGGAGTTACCAATCCAAAGCAATACCAAACTGAGTAAGACTCAGAGCCCGAGTACAGATACAGAGATAGCAAAGATGAGTAGCGTACCTTATGCTTCCGCAGTTGGCTCAATCACGTATGTTATGACATGTACTCGCCATGATGTGGCCTTCGCTTTGAGCATGTTCAACAAATATCAAGGGAATCCTGGTAGAGCTCACTGGATCGCAGTAAAGAACGTTCTTAAGTACCTACAAAAGACTAAAGAATGGTTCCTTGTCCTCAGTGGGAGTGATGACTTGAGAGTGCGATGATATAGTGACACCGGTTTTTAGACAGACCGAGATAATTTCTGATCTCAGCGAGGTTGGATGTTTACCCTAAATGGAGGAGCAATGACATGGAAAAGTTCCAAGTAGGATACCGTGGCTGATTCAATGTGTGAATCAGAATACATAGCAGCAAGCAAAGAGTCGAAGGAGGCAATATGGCTACAGACATTAATTAAGAATTAATTTTGTGGCTAAAAGACATTAATTAAATAAAGGGGACTAGAACTGTCAATTGTGTGATAGTTGGATATTGGGCTAATGGACTCCATAGAGGTTGGAGTGGACAAAATCTATGGGGAAACCCATGAGAATTTGTCCAAGGCCTCTAAGGAGGGAGTCCATGGGCTGCTTAGGGCCTAAGCAGTCAAATTAGGGTTTCCTAGTTCAAAACCCTAATAGCCTCACTATATAAAGACCTCTAGGACACCTAAAAACGTGGCTAAGCATTCCTTGGAGTTTCTTGGACGTTTTTGGTGCCTCCTTCTCCTCTCCTAAGTCATCTTCTTGCTCTTGGTGTTTGTGAGCCATTAGAGGTGTGACACTTGTGACACTAAGCTTTTAGAAGCCAATTACAAGAAGGAATAGATTGTTATTGCTACATAACAATCAAAGGTAAGATCTAAACCCTATATTATGATAATATTGATTATTGTATACTAGATCTAGGGTTTATGGCTTTAGATGATTATTGTGTGTTCATTAGAAAAATTAGATCCAAAGCTTTAGGGTTTGTATGTACACCATAGGAATGATGTAGTGCTCAAAACCCATCAGTGGTATCAGAGCCTAGGCTGTTTGTTTGATGTATTTGATTCTTGTTTAATCATTCATTGACTGAAAATCGATGTTTTTGGTCCTCTGCCTGACTGACTCGGCGAGTCAGGCTGACTCGGCGAGACCCGGGGTCAAATAGAGGATATTTCGGGATTTTGACCTATTTTGTTGTGGGATAATTACCAAAAACATTTGTCATTAATAAAATCTGAATTTTATCAATATTTGGTGGTTATCCTTACCAAAATAGAAGATAATTGTCAAAATTTAGATAATTACTTGTTTTGAATTATCTAGTAAGAAATTGAATTAGGTCAAATTTAGATAATTACCAATTATTTGATTACTTTTAAAATGTTTGTAATTTAATCTAGATAGTTTTGAAAAGTTTCAAAACTTGCCCTTACGTTTTGGAATTTAAATTTTTGATTAAAAGTTTAATTTTGAAATATTTAAATTCTAAACCTTAATGTTTTGAAATGTTTCAAAACTTTCCCTCAAGTTTTGGAATTAAAATTTTTTGATTAAAAGTTTAATTTTTTGAAATTTAAAATTATAAAACCCTAGTTTTGAAAAGTTCAAATTACACCCTTATGGTTTTATTAAGTTAATTAAAAGTATAATTAAAAGATAGTTAATAAGCATAATGATATGGTTTATATTTAATTAAATTAAAAGTGAAATTTATAAAATCTAACCACCTAGTATTTTAAAAGTGTAAAATACACCCTTATACTATATATAACATTAAAAGTCTAATATTATATATGTATAACTTAAACTGCTAGTCTTACTGTTAGTAGGCCTCATTCACGAAGCCGATCTATAAGGGGGCTATAAGGTTATGGCCTATAAAATGACCGTTTAATGGGTGCCCACTCTCACCCACCATTGCCTTGATTGGTGGAGGGTTGTTAGCCGAATGGGTAAGATAGGGCAAACCCTCTCCTAATTAAAAGTATAATGAATGTTCAAGTAACTAAATGTTTTACAAAAACTTCCCAATCTTAGTTACTTTAGGCAAAAGTGAATTGATGCAATTCCATCAAATTACACTTTATACCCTTGCTAAAACGTTAGTGGAGCGGGTGTGGTTAACCCACACACTAATTGGATTCTAAGAAAAAGTGGCAAAGGGTGACTCGATGTTTTTCATAGTTTGGTGGAGCATGTGTGGTTAACCGGCACATCAAATAGGTGACTATAACATTGGAGGCACCATGAATGTTTGCATGATTAATCACACCTTGTTTTGTGGTCCTCGGCATTCCAATCACAAATCAAGGGGCATATCGAGATTTAAACATGTCATTGAAAAGTTCAATGATTATCAAAAGATCTAGGAGTTTCCAATACATTTAAAACTTAACCTTCTTTTTCCTTTTTCATGGTGGAAATTGGTAAATCGTCATTTACCTACCTTCAAATATTCTGCAAATTGGATTATGGCATCCCTCTTCCAGTTTGTAGAATATTGTGTTGGGTCCTAGCCTTAATATCTCATTTGGGTGTTTTATTAAGGACTCAATCAACTAACATGAATTTTCTTCTGTTTTATAGATGTCAAAGTCTGACAACTATGGTCTTCCTGAATCCGTTGGAAAAAGTTTTCCACGTGAAGATGATGTTCCACAATTGGATTGTGGAAATGGAAATCATGCTTCACTTCCTCCACCTTTTCCAATAATTCTCCCTGACCCACATGTTCGAAGACTTGAAAAGTTTAAGGTCACTCAAGCCTTATTGGCAATAAGACACAAAGATGGATAGTTTGAGTGTGCACACATCTTAAAGAAGAAGTCACACATTGACAGGTTAAGGATGTTGGGTGTCGATGTCTCAAGGAAGTTGGTTGTTGACTTGGTTCTTCAATCACTTCCCGAATCATATGGTAAGTTCGTTAGAGAGTACTATATGATGAACCACGACATGACCCTTATTGATTTGACTTATTTGCTTATTACTGCTGAAACAGAAATGATTTGGCGCACTGGTCGAGAAAATGGGTCTGATAAATCAATATCCCAACCTTCTACGGGCAACAACAACATTGGAAGTCCAGAAAAGTTTTCTTTACGTAAGAGAAAGGTTGAGTCTGAGATAGTCCTGTGTACCATTTCAGAAGAGTGCATATGTTTCTACTGCCAAAAGAAGGGGCATTGGTTACGAAGTTTCCCTGACTACTTGAGAGATCTAAGAGATGGGAGAGTCAAGATTTACGACTCTGCTTCAGGTAAAATCCACTATCTAACTCCATTAAGTTCCTATTTGGAGATTCTTAATACATGATGTGATAAGATTACATTTTGATGTTTTGAAGGATCAAAGAAAAGAAAGGAAGCTTAAAGGAAGGAGCGAGTTGAGTCTGATCGCGAAGAAATGGATTACGATCGCATGGATTCGATTATCGGATTTTTGTGCTGCTGCTTAGAGTTATGATAAATTGCTTAGGAATATGTAATAGCATAGTTTTCATTTGTACTTTAAGGATATATTTTTCCGCAATAAAATAAATTTTGATTTTGTCTTATTTATATTTCCTTGCAATGGCAATTGTGAAAAATTGATGTCTGTGTGTTTCTATTATAAGCAATATTAAATGGATGTGATTCTTAGTTATCTTATTTATGGTAATGTGGTAATTTTCTAAGTAAGGAAAGATTCCCATCGCCCAAGTTTCAATTGGACAGAAGCTTGGAATCATATGATTTGAATCATGTGATGTATGGAAATCTTGGTACTTAGAAATTTTAAGGCTAATTCCTTGACAAAGAGTCAAGTGAAGGACTAGGAGATCGAGTTCACAATGTAGTGCACTGGTCAAGTCCACCATAAATAACAATAACATTATTCGTCATGATTTACTAAAAGTCTAGTAAGTGTGATTATACTTACAAGATTAAGTGTAATTCTGAATCATTGAAAAGTTTCAATGAATGGCGGAATAAATAAGTAGAATCAATGAAGGCAGAAAGATAAAAAGTTTCTCAATTCTAAGAAGAAGAGAGAGTACTTTTGTATCATGTTTTATGATCGTCTTGGTAGTCGTAGGAACCATATTACAATTCATCCTCTAAGGACACCTTAGTGCACTAGTTTGGCTAAGAAGAGGAATCGAGAATTGTTGTAGTGGTTAAGTCAATAAGATGTATCATACTTCGTTCCAAATTCAAGTCTTAGAGTCATACTCCAAGATTGTGACTTGAGTGACATAATCCTAAGTATGAATGTTCTTACACTTGCACATTTTTGTAAGTTGTGATGTCTTGAATCACACAAAGACCAACTAGTACCAAATTATGTGTAGGTTTTGTCTTGATATATACACACACTAACTCTTGAATATTTGCTTTGTCAAGAAATGTTTCTTGATAATAGAATCTAATATGTCAAGAGGTCAGTAGGAGTCTAAAGATCTTGAAAAGTTCAAAGAACTAATCGAGAGTAAACCTGATGTTAATTACTAGCACATGACTTGAGGTTTCTAACCTATCGTGTTGACATATTCTTGTTTCTATGCCATTCCATTTTGGTCAACTATGCATGTGAGTTCTATGAGTTCTCAATAGGTTGCATAGGGGCAAGGCACCTTAATCAATGGAAAGTACATTGAAAGGTAGGGGTGAGATGCTCAATAACTTGGAAGCAATGGTAGGACCCTTGATGGCAAGAAATTAAGAATGGACAAGTTTGATCCATAAGAGTTTGGATTTGTCACAATTATTGTGTTATGATTACTGTTATGACAAATTCACATGGATAGGAACACATACACCACAAAATCTGAGTGTCATAAGGTTTCTCTCCTTCATGAAAATGATCGTGAGGAAACGCTTTCACTAAGAGAGATTTTGAAGATAACATTATGTAATTTGCATTTCTCAAATTCGATTATGATTACGACATTCCTCTTCATAGTTCGAATTGTGGGAAATGGAAAATGAGTCTGAACATTTTAGACTTATTGTTATAAGTTCTAAAATTGTTTAAACTTTTGTAAATAAAGTCAATAAGTATTGGTTTTTAGAAGTCCAGCTAATTTCTGAATATGTGTCAAAGCTAGTGGGAGCATAAGTGTTATGTTTGGAAAACATATAATCATCATGTGAGTGGGAGCATGATAATTATGGTAAGTATTGCGACATAGCAATATTATTTATAGAAAACAAAAGGTTCAATTCGCAAAGTTGCAAGGGTTGAAAAGTTGTTTTGCTATAATTAAGGGAGAAAATTTTATACTTCATTTCAGTTCTAAAAGCTTGGATTGATTTTTTTATCTAATTTAGTCATATAAAATTAAGATTGTGTTCTCAAATTCGTTTATGATTACGGCATCCCTCTTCATAGTTCGAATTGTGAGAACATGGCTAATAGAGATATTGTAGTAAAAGACCGGTCAAGTATCACGTCTTTATGAATCGTATCCCATATGCTTAGGACATAATATCAATTGCATATGCTATAACATTCGCATGTTCTAAAATTTTCCAAATGCCTAGGGTATTCAAAGGAAAAAAGGATTGGAACCAGATATGACTAAAGGTGATTAATCAACTGTTAAGAGGACAATCAAAGGTTCGCTAACGATTGGTCGCTTATGAGCAGTTGGAAGTATAGTAATGGAATGACCATACTGACATTATTATTATTAGATATGATTCTATTAATAATGTCATATGGTAAATATGGAATTGTTTCCATATTGGGAGTTGGACTATAAGAATCTCTATGTAGATTAGAAACTTTTATGCAAGAAGTATGTTCAAAGGAATGTACTTTGAATGTGAGACTTCATTTCTATGGAATTGTCTTGCAACAATCTCAAATAGATGACTTTGTAATTTCATTGGCAAAGTCTTTGTGACTTTGGCGCTATGACATGACGAAAGAATCGTTGCATAAAATGTTAAAATCTAACATATTCTATAAGTGGCAAGAATTTGGTATTCTCACACTTGTGGTAAGAATTGGGAATTGTGAAATGAGTGTGATTGAAAATGTTATTCAATTATACTATTTCAAAAAGGACCATAGGTAAACATAGTGTGCATGCTAAGAACATGGGACAATTGTTGTTGTAATTTATGTAATAAGTTGATTACCCGAAACATTATACAATGAATAATATGTAATCAATATGGTGATTAAATAAAAGGAGTTTTATTTATACTCAAAAGTTTGGGGCCATATTGGGTTCGATTATTCTTGTGTTTCACTTTGCATGTTTTGACTTCCTGAATAGTAAGATTATTCGAACGTTCCACAGTTGCTCATACTTTGGGAGTAGGTATGAAAGAAGATTTTTGATGAATTTTTTGTAGATTGCCTAAAGTGGTTTATACATAGCAAATGTTTGTTGCAACATTCATGAGTGCTTGTGAATATGATTTGAGCATTGGATTAAACCCATGCTCACTTGGAATCGCTTCATGGATTTTATCACGAGTGATTGGTGAGACGATAATATCTTATATTCTTGAAACTGAGATGTGTGAGTTGTATCCTGCGAGTCAGTTACACATTGATAATATGTAAATGCACTAGTAACTTGGTGTTATAAAACGTATTGTTGTGTGTGATTTGGTTAGTGAGTACAAGCGAGCATTGAGTCGAAGTTTATCCGTTCCTTTACCCAAGATAGGATAAAAGCGATTTATGTGCGCCCCTCTATGATTTAGTGATGACACCTAAGCGCTTGGCCAAGCCGGGACTTAGTTGATGTGTTTAATTGTAGTCTGTTGTCAGTCGTCATAAATCGGAAATTGGGAAACAACACATGAACAGAGAGTATGATTTAAATCCATGTCTCAGTTCATACGATATCTAGAATGGAGGAATATATGATCCCTTAACTACAGGATACGCTTCTGATAAGATCAGAGTTGAAAGTGGCTTTTGAAAGCTAAGATTGCTAATCAGGCTTGAAGTCATACGCAGAATAGTTGTTAGACTTATCCAAGTGGGAGACCGTTGGATTAGTGTCTAACTCCATAACTATTTTGGTATGTACTTGACCTGATTGTGAGCATGGTTCTTTTGGGTTGCCTTCACCAAAGCAACTTGATAGGATGATTTGTGGAGAAAGAGATTAATTATGATTTATTAATATATTATATGAATTATATATTAAAAGAGAAATCAATTGTTTAATTAATATTAGTCAAGAATTAATTTTTTGGCTAAAAGACATTAATTAAATAAAGGGGGCTGGAACTGTCAATTGTGTGATAGTTGGATATTGAACTAATGGACTCCATAGAGGTTGGAGTGGACGAAATCTATGGGGAAACCCATGTGAATTCGTCCATGGCCTCTAAGGAGGGAGTCCATGTGTTGCTTAGGGCCTAAGCAGTCAAATTACGGTTTCCTAGTTCAAAACCCTAATAGCCTCACTATATAAAGACCCCTAGGGCAACCAAAAAAGTGGCTAAGCAATCCTTGGAGTTTCTTGGACGTTTTTGGTGCCTCCTTCTCCTCTCCTAAGTCATCTTCTTACTCTTGGTGTTTGTAAGCCATTAGAGGTGTGACACTTGTGACACTAAGCTTTCAGAAGCCAATTACAAGAAGGAATAGATTGTTATTGCTACATAACAATCAAAGGTAAGATCTAAACCCTATATTATGATAATATTGATTATTGTATGCTAGATCTATGGTTTATGGCTTTGGATGATTTTGCATGTTCATTAGACAAACTAGATCCAAAGGTTTAGGGTTTTCATGTATACCATAGGAATAATGTGGTGCTCAAAACCCATCAATTAGTTTTAGTGATTAGATAGCTTTTAGGAACTTGTAATAGATAAATTGTAATTAACATCTGATGATTAAATAAAGGTGTTTTATTTATGAGTAAAGTTACTATCTTGTGTTAATTATTTACTATTGTTTTACTTTGCATGTTTTGACTTCCTAAATAATAAGATTATTTAAATTATCCACAGTCGATCATACGATGGAAGTAAGTATGAAAGAAGATTGTCATGAATTAGCTTGTATACTGCCTAAAGCGTTTAGACATAGCAAAAGTTTGTTGCAACGTTCATGAGTGCTTCTGAAATAAGATTTGAGTATTGGATTAAACCCGTGCTTACATGAATCACTTCATGGAATTTAATCACGAGTGATTGTAAGACAATAATATCATATAGTCTTTAAACCTAGATATATGAGTTGTTGTTTGCAAGTTTGTTGTGCATTGATAATGTGTAAACACATCAGTAATTTGATTTTATAAAACGTATAGGTGTATACGATTTGATGAGAAAATAGTACAAGCATATAAGTCAAATTTTATCTGTTTCTTTTATCCTACGAGGGTAAACACGCTATCTTGGGCCCCTCGATGATTTGGTTTGACTTATGTATAGGGCCCGGTCAGGACTAAATTGATGTGTTCAATTAAGTTTTATGTAAGACAAATCAGAATTCGGGAAACAAACTATTGGACAATAAGTGTGACTACGCTCCATGTAACTGTCCACGTGATATCTTGAGAAAAGAGGACTATACGATCCCTTATCTGAAGGACGTGTCATAGTTTGACAACGACTTTTGAGAGCAACGATTGCTAATCGGATTTTGAAGTCATACCTACATTTATAGTTATTAGACTTATCCAAGTGGGAGATTGTTGGATTAGGTGTCTAAGGCCATAACTATAATTGGTATGTACTTGACCCAATAGTAGCATGGTCCTTTTGGGTTGCCTTCACCAAAGCAACTTGACTAGATGAATAATGGAGAAAGTGGATAATTATGGTTTGTTAATATATTATGAGAATAATATATTAAAGGAGAAATCATAATATTTAATTTATATTGGTCAAGAATTAATTTTATGGTCAAAAGAGATTAATTAAAACTAAGGGGACTGATATTGTAATTATGTGATACTTGAAAAGTGGGATGAGGAACCCTAAAGATAGGGTGGATGAAATCTTATGGAAGCCTATAAGGATTTCGTCCAAGGGCTTGTATTCTAGAAGATTTCTATGGGCTGCTTAGAGCCTAAGTGTCACACCCCAAAACCGAGAATGGCGGAATACGTTCCGGGGTGGAGGACGTCATCTACAGTATCATAACAATGCATAATAGTAAAGACAAGTAACAACATCCATTGCATTAAGATAATAATTGTAACACAAGTGTGTTCTGTACAGTTTGTTAGACACCAAAAGTATAATCAAAATAAAGATGAGTCTTGTATGTGCTCCATCTTCTCAAAAGTTGCATCTGTACCTGCCTACTAATGACCTGAGAATACAAGTTATTTTGAAAGAGTTTATCAGCATAAAGTTGGTGAGTTCATAAGTATTTAGTGTCATTGCTTGTATAAAAATATTCATAACAATGTAGTATAAAGGAGAAGTTCAATGTTTGAAAATAGTATAAACCCTAGAGAACCTTATGTTTTCCAGTAAAAAGTAGTCTTCTATCAAGACCCAATTGTTTGTTTGTTCATTTGAAAATGTACAAGTTTTCCCAGTAACTATTAGTGTGAAAACATAGTTTTAGGCTTTATTCATGTAAAGTGAAGGGAAAAATAATGTTTTACCCCGACAGTATCGTTGTCGGCTATATGTAATGAAATGCAGGCTCCAGGTAGTATTAAATGTAAGATACACCTTAGGGAGTCGGTTTTGCCTTTAATTCTTAATGTATTAATTAAAGGTTTGAATGTGAACTCGTATGTGACCATGCTGATTGACAATCGAATCCAGTTGACCCTCCGATTCATATGTAGTAATGTGACATTTTGTCACCCTTTGGCCTTTCGGCTCGGACTGTAGCTAGCAGTCAGGATGTGGGAGTCTCTGTCCCGTATAGATCTATACACACGATGCACGCTCTCCCTCTAGGAGACTCTGGTTACAAAGTGATACTATGGTGACGTGTCGTATCGGGAAATAGTATGTCACATTCTAGTTATAGTATATTCCCTTGTATATTGTATAATGTATCTTTCAGTTATGAAGTATATAGAGTGTTCTCTTGCATAGTATATGGTATTCCCTTTATATAGTATTTAGTATTCTCTTTGTATAGCATTTAGCATGTATTAACTCATAATTGTACTGACTCTGGTAGTTACCCTGGCAATAGTACTAATGAGTAGTAATCCTTAACTATACCTATTATAGTTAAATAGTAATGTTGGTTGCATGCCTTTAGTGCACAAAGGCACTGAGCTGAAATGAAGACTTTTATATGTAACACAAATATATATGATATATAACTAAGAATTCAACGACAGTCGGACTAATAACAAGACACCCTAAGTCCACAATCAAACAAGAATAGGAAGTAAATTGAGCTATTAGTCCTAAGTCCTTCAAGTCTTACTTATACAAATATATTAGTGTCGATATGGTTTGAAGATAAAAGAAGTTTAAAAGGGTTTTAGAAATATTTTTATAACCATTTAATATGAAATGAGTTTGATAAACATGTGAAACAGTTTTGTTGGCAAAGAGGTTAAAAACACAGGAAATCCTTTTTGGTTGCAAGTTATAAATCACATGTGATTGATATTACAACTTATTTGATTCAACTTGTATTCCCCCCCCCCCCATAAATACATTTAAAAAAACATTTAAAAGGTTAATTAAGGGGGTATGAACTCACATGCAATGAGTGAAGTGGATGGAAGTGCTGAGTAGGATGCTATGTGTCAAGTGAGGACTTGAGCACACCCATGGATCCTATGTAACATTTAGTGATACATAAATGTATCTAATTAGTTATGTGATCACTAATTAAGTAAGTAAAGACACTCTAATGCATGAAAACACTTTGTTTCAATTGCTAGGAGTGTTAGGGGTTGCTTCTAAGGAGTGTATGGCTTCACTATGGAGCTTACACTTCAAATGGTCACCCTAATATGATTTTACGGTTGAGAGACCATTTCCCCCATGCGTTTATGGCCGTAAACTCATGGGAATGGTGAGTTTGTGTGTTTAAGGGTCTCTTGCGTCACTAGGAAGGGTTCTAAGATCAAATCAAAGGCTTGAAAAGTGATTAGGGCTCAAAAGGGGTACTCCCTCGGAGTTTGCGGTCCTTGGACCACTCCTTGGGAGTTTACGGTCGTAAATACTAGGGTTTACGGCCGTAAACCCTTGGGCACACCATTTCTTTCATGTTTTGTGGTCCTAGGCTCATTCATACAAGTTTCTAGTCCATTAAACATGTCAAGGGAGGAGTTAGGGGCACCAAAATACCTCTTTGGGGTGTTTACGGTTTTGGGAGATCCCCAAACTGTAAACACATGTTCTTGAGGGTTTTGGGGGTTTAATCCTTGGATAATAAGCCAATAACTAGTTAGGGGAAGTATACTTACTTATAGGAAGCTTGTAGAGGTGTTTTAGGACCCAAAAACACAAAAGTGTTCTTGGTGTTCTTGGTGATTTGAAGATCCTTTGAAGATCTATGTAAAAATCGGAAATCCATATATGAGAAGGTGTAAAAAAACTGAATTAAGTGTTGTTTGAAAGGATCTAGGAAGAAGACTTACATTTTCGGCGGATTTTGGAAGAAGAAGGTGATGATACTTGATAGAAAAAGCTAGTGTTCTTGAGTGGGGAGTGGTAAAAGTGAGGACAAGGTGTAAACTCATGCTATATGCATGAGTTCTTGGGGAGAAGGGTGTTTACGGCCCAAACTCCCTTGTTTAGCTGTAAACACCTAGCTAAGGTGTCGGGTTGTTCGGTTTGTTACATGTCGCTAACCACGTCACTTCCTTTTATTTAAATCATTTGACGAAAAATAAAATAAAATACCAAATGGGCTTAAATCCGGCCAAAAATATACTGAAATGTTTTTGAATATTATTTGAAGTGTTTGACTGTGGAAATTATATAAATGAAAATTTTGGGTTGTCAAATCATCCCCCCGTTAGAGGGAATTTCGTCCCGAAATATAGAATTCGAGTAGCTAAGTTATTACAACACAACTAAGCAAAGAGGTAAGGATATTTGAGTTTCATTTGATCCTCGCTTTCCCAAGTGTACTCCGGTCCTCGCTTGGCGTTCCAGCAAACCTTCACAATCAGGATGCAGCTTTTCTTCGTTCGTTTGACCTCCCGATCCATAATTTCCACAGGTTCTTCCATGATGTTGAGGCTCTCATTGATCTTGATCTCGTCTAGTGGGATTACGAGAGTCTCATCGGATAGGCACTTTTCAAGTTCGAGACGTTGAAGGTAGGATGTATGTTATTGAGTTCACAGGGTAGATTGAGTTTGTAAGCTACGGGGTCGATTCTAGCGATAATCTCGAAAGGCCCTACATATCTTGGATTTAGCTTTCCACGCTTCCCAAAGCGTATCATGCCTTTCTAGGGTGACACTTTCAGAAGGACTCAGTCTCCCACCGGGAACTCCAAGGGTTTTCTATGTTTGTCTGCGTAGCTTTTCTGTCGGTCTCTAGCAGCTTTTAATTGTTCACGAATCTGTACGATCTTCTCGGTCGTTTCTCAAATGATCTGTCGATCACCCACCTCAGCCCAACACAGAGGGGATCCGCACTTTCGGTCGTAGAGGGCTTCAAATGGAGCTGCCTTGATGCTTGTGTGATAACTGTTATTGTAGGAAAACTCGACAAGGGGTAAGTGGGTATCCCATGCCTTACCAAATTCGATCACACGGGCTCGCAGCATATCTTCCAGGGTTTGGATAGTCCTCTCACTTTATCCGTCGGTCTATGGATGGTAGGCTGTACTCATGTCCAGCCTCGTCCCTAAGGCATTTTGCAGTAATTGCCAAAATCTCAAAGTAAACCTACTATCTCTATCGGAGATAATAGATATAGGGACACCATGCAGCCATACGATCTCCCTAATGTATGTTCTTGTGAGTTTCTCCATCTTGTCTGTTTCCTTGATGGGCAGGAAGTGTGCAGACTTGGTCAATCTGTCGACGATGACCCATATGGTATCAAGCCCACCTGTTGTCTTGGGTATCTTGGTTATGAAATCCATAGTGATCCGCTCCCACTTCCATTCAGGTATCTTCGGTTGTTGTAGTAGACCTGATGGCTTCTGGTATTCGACCTTGACCTTGGCGCAAGTAAGGCATTTACCCACGAAGGTAGCAATCTTTGCTTTAATGTTAGGCCACCAGTATGATTTCTTGAGATCCAGATACATCTTATCTGAACCTGGGTGGACGGAATATCGAGTGTTGTGAGCTTCCTTCATGACCAAGTCTCTAAAGCCACCGTGTCGCGGTGTCCAGATTTGGTCCATGAGATATAAGGCTCCGTCACCCTTGACTTCCAAGTTCTTATCCATTCCTCGCAGGGATTCTCCCGTCACATTTTCAGGTTTCAAGGCTTCGAGCTGAGCTTCCTTAATCTGTGCAGATAGATGCGAATGGATAGTCATTGTTAATGACTTGACTCTTCAACCAGAATGTTCTTTCCGACTTAGGGCGTCTGCTACTACATTGTCTTTGCCCGGATGATAACGAATTTCGCATTTGTAATCATTGAGTAGCTCGACCTACCGTCGTTGCCTCATATTTAGCTCCTTCTGGTTGAATATGTGTTGTAGGCTTTTGTGGTCGGTGTATATCGTGCTCTTCGTACCGTACAGGTAGTGTCTCCAGATCTTTAGGGTGAACACAACTAGTCCTAATTCGAGATCGTGTGTGGTGTAGTTGACCTCGTGTGTCTTTAGCTGTCTTGAGGCGTAGGCGATGACCTTACCTCGTTGCATCAGAACACAACCGAGCCCCTGATTGTATGCATCACATTATACCACGAAATCTTCTGTCCCTTCGGGGAGGGATAGTATTGGTGCGGTGCATAAGGCTCGTTTCAGGGTTTGAAATGCCTTCTCTTGTTTCTCTCCCCAGTCAAAGGCCACGCCTTTCTGGGTCAATGTTGTAAGGGGTTTCGCGATTCGAGAGAAGTTCTATATGAACCTGCGGTAATAGCCAGCGAGGCCTAGAAATTGACGAATTTCTGTAGGCGTCTTCGGTGCTGACCAGTTCTCAATGGCTTTAATCTTGGATGGGTCCACGTGGATCCCTTCTTTGCTAACCACGTGTCCTAAGAATTCGACTCTTCGGATCCAAAATTCGCACTTAGAGAACTTCACGTATAACTTCTCGGATCATAAGGTTTCCAGGACTTGTCGTAAATGATCGCTATGCTCCTCCTTAATTCGAGAGTAGATAAGTATGTCATCAATGAAAATGATGACGAACCGATCCAAGTAAGGACGGCACACTCTGTGCATCAAGTCCATGAAGACTGCAGGTGCATTGGTCAGTCCGAACGGCATCACAACGAAATCATAATATCCGTAACGAGTTTGGAAGGCTGTTTTCAGAACATCCTCCTCGAGCACTCGTAACTGATGATACCTGGACCTTAGATCAATCTTGGAAAAGTAACTCGCCCCTTGCAGTTGGTCAAATAGGTCGTCTATACGAGGAAGAGGGTAGCGATTCTTGACTGTCAGCTTGTTGAGTTCCCTATAATCGATGCACATACGGAATGATCCGTCTTTCTTCTTTACGAACAAGACCGGTGCTCCCCATAGTGAGAAGCTTGGTCTTATAAAGCCCTTGCTGAGCAATTCGTTGAGTTGACCGGACAGTTCTTGCATTTCGGCAGGAGCTAAACGGTAGGATGCTTTGGCTACGGGGGTCGCTCCTGGAATTAAGTCGATTCGAAACTCGACTTGACGTTGCGGAGGTAAACCCGGTAGTTCCTCGGGAAAGACGTCAGGGAGGTCGTGTACTACGGGAAGATCCTTCGGGTCTTTTGTTTTCCGGCTTGTATCTACAACATGTGCCAGGAATGCACGATATTCCTTATGCAAGTACTTATGGGCTTGCTTACTCGAGATTATATGAAGGCTCGTACTGGTTTTGTCTCCATAGATCATCAGGGTTTCGTTGTTGGGTAGGTTCAGACAGACGGCCTTGTCAAAACATAGGATATCGGTATGATGGAGACTCAACCAATCCATGCCTATGATGACATCGAAGCTCTTGATCGCTACGGGTATGAGGTCGATAGGAAACGAATGTTTATCTAGCGTGAGGGTACAACCTATGTAGATTTCGTTAGAACTTTCTGTCTTGCCGTTAGCCATTTCTACGATGAAAGTTTCTTTCAGTGATTGTAGGTATTGTTTGAGTAAGTGTTTAAAGTTCTGGTTTACGAAACTTCTTTCTGCCCCACTATCCAATAGAATACAAGCATAAGAGTTATCGAGAAGGAACGTACCCGTGACTACAGTGGGGTCTGCCACGGCCTCATTGTGGCCAATAGCAAGTAGTCTACCTGCTCCTCCCGTGTTTCCAGCCTTTGGACAGTTTCTTTTGAAATGTCCTACTTCGCCACAACCATAGCAGGCTTGGCTTGCTCCTGGACTGGGGACCTGGGAGATGGGTTTGGGAGGTGCTCTGCAAAATCGGGCGGTATGGCCCTTCCGGTCGCAATTGGTGCAGTTCATCTCACGACAGGGGCCGTTATGATGGAAAGAGCACTTATTTCACTTGGGTAGATTTCCAGCATATGTTTTGGTTGGTACAGGGGCAGTGGGAGTAGTGGCAGCATGGACGGCCATGATCTGTTGGTTTTTGGAAGAGGATTGAGTTGACTTTCCCTTCTTTCGATCCCAATGCTTCCTCTTATTGTCGGTTGTTTTGGGCGGTGCAGTGGCAATTGTCGTGGTTGTTGATGGAGTGGAGGAAGTTTCATGATCAATCAACCTTTGGGCCAATTCCTTGCCGTTGTCAAAGGTCTTAGGGCGTGATGCTAAAACGTTCCCTCGATACAGGGGTACTAAACCCCAGATGTATCGTTCAATCTTTTTACCCTCAGTGGGGATCATGTTAGGACACATAGTTACCAGGTCACAGAACCTGGCCGTATAAGCCACTACGTCGGTCCCTTTTATCTTGAGGTTCTAGAGTTCCTCCTCAAGTTTCTAGATTTCACCCCTAGGGCAATACTCCCTCGGCAGAAGGTATTTTAGTGTATCCCAGCCCATGGCGTTGGCTGTTACCAAGGAGAGTGATTTGACATGGCCGTTCCACCATGTCAGGGCCCTTTATGTAAAGGTGGCAGCAGCGAACTTTATCTTGCTTTCCTCGGGGCACGAGCACATTTCAAAGACGGCATCAGTTCGTCTGATCCATTAGGACAGTGCAATGATCCCTCCGGTTCCATTGAAGAACATTGGTTTGCAGCTCATGAAATCCTTATAGGTGCACCCCTGTGTACGTGCATGGATTTCACCATGTCTAGAGTTCGTGCCCATTCCGGCTCCACTTGCATCGCTAGAATTCATTTGGGCTATAGCTGCAGTCACAGTTGCGGTTACAGCTATCTGAAACATCACTGGATCAAACTGTGGAGGAGGAGGTGGTGGAGGTGGAGTTTGAGTCGCAGGTCTGCCTTCGCTCGAGCGCTTGTGAGGAGGCATCTTTTGCTGAAAGT
Organism: Lactuca sativa; assembly: GCF_002870075.4. Lineage (NCBI taxonomy): Eukaryota > Viridiplantae > Streptophyta > Magnoliopsida > Asterales > Asteraceae > Lactuca > Lactuca sativa. Next base: position 251,915,522 of record NC_056630.2, read on the forward strand.
TTATATAGATGATGACAATAGTAAGAATCAATTGCAAACATGATGAGAGCATTTCATGGATTAAATCGATATAGTCTAAATATCATAGAGAGTCATAGCAACAGAGTAGGGAAAATACGAAAGCATAAACTTTCCCATGAAGTAGGTAACTGCTAATATTACTGGTATTAATGATGCAATATGAGTTTCGGGAAAAGCGACCTAACAGTTGGTCTTACATCAAACCATAAGGGAAAATGTTGGCAGCCTAGGATCCTAGATAAGGTACTTTCAGAGTTAGAAATGTTTACAGACCAGTTCTTTACCGAGCATAGAAAAGAAAAGGCTATTCCTTAAAAAAAGGGGAAGATAAGTTGGCATCTTCTACTGGCGACGGGTATCCCTTGGGTGAACCCTAAGATCAGCCAGTTAGCATACAACTTCTTGAAGATGTTGTTCCTGTGCTCTCTGATGCGCTCGGAGTTCCCTAACTTTGGCTCGGGATGCAACTAGCTGTTGCTGCAGCGTCTCCTTGATTCCCCTAGTCCTATCCATGGCTTCTTCCAGCTGGCGGATACGGACAGTGTTAAGGTTAGAGTTGGCATCAGTTTCCACAACTCTTCTGATGGCTGCATGGCTTTGCTCGACGTTTCTAGCAATCCTCCAGACCATGACGGGTAGGGCTTGATCAGCCGAGCCACCCTCGCTTATGTTGTAAAAGGTTCGGTCTTCGTTGAAAGGTAAGGGCTGACTCTGTTCATCACTCCATCGATCCATGGTTGTTGCCCACATGGGAGTGGGACCTTGGAATGTCGGACGGGGGTTGGGGTTTGGAGCTACAGGGGGTAGGTTGTTGACTTCGGGTTCGGAGTCGGAGCTATCCGAAAATCCTTCTGCATGGTGATCATCCAAAGGGATCGGGTGATCATCTTCTATCTCTTCATCAAGCCATCCTCCAATACCTTGGTTCGGGTAGTACGGATCGCCGGGAAGGTGGAAGCCAGCCATGCTATCTACGCGAGAATGGGGAAAGAAAAGTTAATAGACGTGCTAATCTAAGATACTTATAAGATGATCGTTATTAGTCGACCCAACACTTGCATAGTGCATACCAATTAAATGTAACCGAAGCAGGATAGACCTTCGAATAAGTGACCCTAACTCTAAGTCCACAATCAAACAAGAACATGAAATGAAGCAAAGGTCACAGATTCTAAGTCTATAGCGCCTTAGTCACATGTAACCGTGGTGTATCCACTTAGAACCTATTGCCCTACTAGTAACGACCCTTTTAGTTCTCACATATGTAGTTAATAGAATGCATAATACTCCTATAGTATTCTTGTTCAGATGTTCTTGTAGTAGTATTGGTAACTTTTACACTTGTTGTAACACCACAACCATTCTTAGGCACATGCTAGTCAATCCTAGGACAATGTAGTTGATCAGGCTACATCCATCCAAATTTGACTATATGTCTCTAAGTCTAATCGTGCTATTCAACAATCTTAATACAATTCTTCCGTTCTAACATGATACTGACTCTTTGTATGAATGAATGTACATATATACTTAGTTAAATATTTTATTATTTAAAAGTATATATTTTTGTTCAGAGTGTTTTAATCCCGATGTGTTTATAGTTCGTATATCTTTTATGGGTTGATATACTTGATTCACTATAAACAATGCTCTGATACAAATCTATCACACCCTAAAACCGAGAATGGAGGAATACGTTATGGGGTGGAGGACGTCATGTACAGTATCATAACAATGCATAATAGTAAAGACAAGTAACAACATCCATTGCATTAAGATAATAATTGTAATACAAGCATGTTCTGTACAGTTTGTTAGACACCAAAAGTATAATCAAAATAAAGATGAGTCTTGTATGTGCTCCATCTTCTCAAAAGCTGCATCTGTACCTTCCTACTAATGACCCGAGAATACAAGTTATGTTGAAAGAGTTTATCAACATAAAGCTGGTGAGTTCATAAGTATTTAGTGATGGGTTTTGAGCATTCTAAAACTTCCTATGTGTACATGCAACCCTAATAACCTTGAATCTATGTTTTCCCTATATACATGCAAATTTCTTTTTCAAGGTTATTTCCTAACTAGCATGGCATGGGGAATAAATAAAATATAAAACTAGTATAAATACATACCTTGTTGTTGCTTGGATTCCTTCAAGACTTTGTGAGCCTAGCACCCCAAATGTAGTGTCTCAAATGCTTCACACAACACCACAAAACTTGGAATAGCTTGAGAGAATACTTCTAGCACTCAAAATCGGTTATTCCCTCTCTAGTAACACTAGGTCACCATTTTGCTAGCCAAAGGGTCCCTTTTATAGTGGTGTCACAATTAGGGTTTCATTAAGAAGACCCATAATTGTCATGACTCTTCATTTCTCATGACCCATGGGTTTGTAACTCCCATGGACTATCCATGGAGCTCCAAATGGTTACATCCATAACCCACAAACCATGGATCATTGATCCACCATAAAAGAGTTGATGATTGTCATAATCAAACCTATATATCCAATTAGTCTCACTTTGATCACCAAATTAATACTAGATTAATACTTGATCAATACTAATTAAATAACACTATTATTAATATATTAGAACTTATAATATATTAATAATCATAAGTGCCATATTCTCTCATTTAGTCTATCCAAGTATTGCAATGCCATGCAACCCAAATGGACCATGCCGGGTCGGGTCAAGTACATACCAAATAAAGTTATGGACTTAGACACTATATCCAACAGTCTCCCACTTGGATAAGTCTAATAACTATATTTGCAAATATGACTTTAAAATCCGACTAGCAATCATAGCTCTTTCAAAGTCTCTCGGAACTGAGATGATGATGATACGCCATTTAAGATAAGTGATCATATAATCCTCTGCTCTCATGATATCAGCCGGACAAACACATGGAACATGGTCTTACTTATTGTCTAGCATTTGTTTCTCGATCTCCGATTTGTTTCGACATAAAACTAAATTGAACACATCAATTAGGTTCTGACCGGGCCCAGTACATAGGTCAAAACCAAATCATCGAGGGGCCCAGATATCGCTTCTATTTCTAGAAGGAACAGATAAACTTCGACTGATATGCTTGTACTAACTACTTGTTGAATTATTCACAAAGGCACATTTTATAACATCGAGTTACCAATGCGTTTTCGTACAATCAATGAATAACCAACTCATAGTCAACAACTCATATCTCTAGATTTAAAGATTTATATGATATTACCGTCTCACGATCACTCAGATAAATTCCATGAAGTGATGCAAGTGAGCGTGGGTTGAATCCAATACTCAGCCCTTATGAGTACTCATGAATGTTGTAGCAACCATTGCATTGTCTAAAGCACTTTAGACAAATCATACAAGCCAAATTCATGACAGTCTTGAATCAATACTTACTTCCAAAGTTTGACTGACTGTGGATGGTTTGAATAACATGATTATTTTGGAAGTAAAAACATGCAAAATTGAAACATAATAAAACAATCAACACAAGATAGTAACACCTTACTCATAAATAAATAACAACTTTTATTTATCATCAAATGTCAATTACATTTTACAAGTTTCAGGAATCTAATTATTGAAACTAATATCATCCTTCAGCCCAATGCGCCTCGCATGCTGTAAATCCTTAACCCTGCTCAGTCCCTTCGTGAGGGGATCTGCCAGGTTCTCATCTGATGATACTCTCTTTGCCACGAGGAGTCCTTCTTCTATTCTATGTCTGATGAAATGGTATTTTCTGTCAATGTGCCTAGATCTCACGTGATCTCTTGGTTCTTTAGCTAAAGCAACTGCACTTTCACTATCACAGAAAATTTCCATTGGCTCCTTTATAGCTGGTACAACTCCAAGGTCTCCGATGAAGTTCTCTAGCCATATCGCCTTTTTGGTACCTCGCTTGCTGCTATGTACTCTGATTCACAAGTTGAATCAGCTACTGTCTCCTGCTTGGAACTTTTCCAAGTAATTGCTCCTCCATTTAGGATAAAGACCCAACCTGACTGAGAGCGGAAATTATCCCTATCAGTTTGAAAGCTAGCATCACTATATCCTTCCACTCTCAAGTCATCACTGCCCCCGAGGGTAAGGACCCAGTCCTTAGTCCTTCGCAAATACTTGAGAATGTTCTTTACCACTGTCCAGTGTGTCTTGCCATGGTTCCCTTGATATCTACTGACCATGCTCAAAGCAAAGGCCACATCAGGGCGAGTACAATTCATAGCATACATGATCGAGCCCACAACAGAAGCATATGGTATCTGACTCATTTCAGCTATCTCAGCCTATGTGCTCGGACTCTGAGTCTTACTTAGCTTGGTATTACTCTGGATTGGTAATTCTCCTTTCTTGGAATCTTGCATACTGAACCTCTTCAGTACCTTATCCACATAAGTACTTTGACTAAGTCCAATTAGTCTCATACTCCTATCTCTCAATATCCTTATCCGTAGGATATAGGCAGCTTCCCCAAGGTCCTTCATAGCAAAACACTTCCCAAGCCAAGCCCTTAACCTCCTGCAAAGTTGGGACGTCATTTCCTATGAGAAGTATGTCATCCACATACAACACCAAGAAGCTAACTATGCTCCCACTAGCCCTGACATACACACAAGACTCATCCTCACTCCTAGAAAAGCCAAACTCTTTGACTTTCTCATCAAAGCAAAGATTCCACCTGCGAGATGCTTTTTTCAATCCATAAATGGATTTTTCAAGCTTACACACTCTATTAGGGTATTTTGGATTGACAAAACCCTCTAGCTGAGCGATGTAAACATCCTCATCCAACTTCCCATTAAGAAAAGCGGTTTTGAAATCCATTTGCCATATTTCATAGTCATGAAATGCAGCTATGGCTAACAACACTCTAATAGACTTAATCTTAGCTACTGGTGAGAAGGTCTCATCATAGACAACTCCCGGAGTTTGAGTAAAGCCCTTCGCAACCAGTCGCGCTTTATAAGTATGTACTTTCCCATCCATGTCGGTCTTCTTCTTGAAGATCCATTTGCACCCAATTGTCTTACAACCTGGTACATTGTCAACCAAGTTCCAAACTTGATTGTCATACATGGACTGAATCTCGCTGTCCATAGCCTCCTTCCATTTTACAGACTCAGGTCCTGCCATGGCTTCCTTATATTTATTAAGTTCATCCAAATCTATCAGCGTACTATCACTGATAAATGTATCACCTTCAGTGGTGATGTGATAACCATAATAAAAATCAGGTGTGTTCCTCACCCTAGTGGAACGTCTTGGAGGTATAGACTCATCTATTGGCTCAATAAGAGTTTCCCCCTTAGGTTGGCTGACAACATTTGAGGTTCCTTCACCACTTGACTCTTGAAGCTCTTCAAGGTCAATTTGCCTCCCACTGTCCCCTTGGCTTAAGAATTCTCTCTCACGAAAGACTCCTCTTCTTGCTACAAAGACCACATTATCACTGGGTCTGTAGAAGAGGTAACCAAAGGATCTTTGTGGGTAACCGATGAAAATACACCTCTCGCTTCGGGGTTCAAGCTTGTCATGAGTGTCACGCCTCACAAAAGCTTCACAACCCCAAATCTTGATGTGGTCCAAATTTGGCACTTTCCCAGTCCACATCTCGTTAGGTGTTTTGGCAACCTTTTTAGTAGGGACTAGATTAAGGATATGGGCGGCAGTCTCTAAGGCATACCCCCAAAAAGAGATTGGTAACGAAGCTCGACTCATCATGGAATGAACCATATCCAACAGGGTTCGATTGCGCCTCTCAGCTACACCATTCAACCGTGGTGTCCTGGGAGGTGTCAATTGTGAGACAATCCCACATTCCTTAAGATAGTCAAGGAACTCAATGCTAAGATACTCTCCTTCCCGATCGGATCGGAGCATCTTCATGTTCCTACCCAATTCATTCTCAACTTCCTGCTTAAACTCTTTGAACTTTTCAAAAGTTTCTGACTTATTCTTGATTAAGTAAATATATCCATATCTACTGTAATCATCAGTAAAAGTCACATAATAACGATTAGCATCCCTTATAGCAACTCTGAAGGGCCCACACACATCCGCGTGTACAAGGTCCAACAAACCTTCACCCCTATCACAAGTACCTTTGAAGGGTGACTTTGTCATTTTTCCAAGTAAACAAGACTCGCAACTATCATCTGACTTGAGGTCAAATGATTCCAAGACTCCAGCCTTTTGGAGTTGGCCTATGCGCTTCTTGTTAACATGTCCAAGACGACAATGCCACAAGGATGCTTTATCCAAGCTATCAGAAGAATCAATATACAACACATTATTTCCTAAATTGTCTACAACATTCACAACTTCATATACACCATCACAAGGTATTGCTTTAAAGTAAAATACATCATTGTAATAAACATTAATAGCACCATTTTTATTATCAAATGAAAATGTAAAACCTTGTTTGTACAAGCCATGAAAAGAAATAATATTTCTCACCATTTCGGGCGAGTAACAACACTTATTCAAATCTAACATTAACCCATTATTTAGAAATGAAGAATAAACTCCTATCTTGGTAACAGGTGATGCTTTCCTATTGCCCATGACTAAGTTTATCTTCCCATGCTCCACTTGCTCACTTCTTCTTAGTGCCTGCAAATCAGTACAAATGTGAATACCACACCCTATATCAAGCACCCAAGAATTAGCATTAGATGAGTTGTTAGACAATATTGTGTAAATACCTGCATGGGTGGGTTTAACCTTCCCATCCTTTACATCTTGCAGATATTTGTCACAGCTTCGCTTGAAGTGTCCCTTATCCTGGCAATAGAAGCACTGTGCTTCCTTTGGGTTTGAAGAAGGAGTAATGGGACCTTTCTTTGTCCCACTTGAAGAGGAACCATCAAGAGTCTTACCTGTGGTACCCTTCGAAGGGCTTTTCCTCTTCTTACCCTTTCCCTGCCCAATAGCCAGAACAGGGGCTGTTAAAGGAGTAGAAGTAGCAACCGCTTTACCATTAAGGCCATTTTCAGCTGTCCTTAAGAGTCCTTGAAGTTTGCTAAGTGTGACTTCCTCCTTGTTCATATGATAATTCATACGAAACTGATCATAACTGTCACACCCCAAAACCAAGAACGGCGGAAACGTTCCGGGGTGGAGGACGTCATGTACAGTATCACAACAGTGTAAAGTAGTAAACAAGCAACAACATCATCCATTGCATTAAAGTAAAGTATTAATACATGTGTGTTCTTTCATTGTAGTAAGACACCAAAATATACAATCAAAATAAAAGACGAGTCTTGTCTATGCTCCGTCTTCTCAAAACCTGGCCATCGTACCTGTCTACTGGTGACCTAAGAATACAAGTTATTTTGAAAGCGAGTATCAGCCTAAAGCAGGTGAATTCATAAGTATTTAAGTGTCATTGTCTTGTTTTGGAAAGCTGTTATGAATGCCATGTAAATCTTTTAAATGAAACAGTTGATATAAGTATGAAAACCTTAGAAAATCCCATATTTCCTACTAGTATGAAATGTAGTCTTCTACCAAGACCCGAATGTTTTTCTATAAAAATGATAGTTTTTCCTTTCTTTTGACTATTACTAATAGTACTTAGTCTAACTCATCATTTATGTGAATGTATCACAAAATAAAGTAATAGGAAAAATGTAAACATGTAGGTGTTATCCTTTTGTATTAGGATTAACACGACGTACATCGCGATTAGCGAAATGTATAACCTTTGAACATCCGTAGATTGTTCAATTTTCCTCTGTAGCTACAGCAGGTTTAAGGAAGGGTTAGTCCCGTAAAGGTACTCCTAATATAAGTATTAACCGTAGGCATCCGTAGATGTTCATTTACCTCTGTAGTGAACAGTAGGCTAAAGGAATGGTTAGTCGCGTAAAGGTACCCCTAGTATAAGTAATAGCTGTAGGCATCCGTAGATGTTCATCTACCACTGTTGCTAACAAGTGGGTTCCGGAATGGTTAGTCCCGTCTAGATATCCCGTTGAACTAGGATAGGCAGGACAATTTACACATAATGTACTAATAAATCATCCTAGTGAATCGAGGTACAAGTATCCATGTAAGTGTATAGAGGTAAATGTATCTATGTAAAGGTATTCATGTAAGGTATTCATCTAAGCGTATTCATGTAACATGTAATGCATAATATAGACTCATGAATGAACTGACTCTGATGTGATTCCTTGTAATAGGAATTATGTTTTGTATCTCCTAACTATCCCTTTAATAGTTAACTGGAAGGTAATTGATTGCCCAAACAGGTTTATACACCCTTGCTACACAAGAGTGTGGGAAACTAAATGAAGGATGAAAACTATAACATCAATACATATATAAGAACATAAGTGTATAGATATAGTTTTGTTCAAGAAGTTAAAAATGGTTTTGTAAGACATCTAAGAGTTTTGAACAATAATTAACAATGACTTGATGTCATTTTAATAAACATTTCAAAACAAATACATTTTCTACAAAGGTATTTTAAGATAGAAAACCATTTCATGCATCACATTTTGAAGTATGTGAAATTTGTTGGATGAAAGCACAGTTATAAAATACATATGAGTGATTTAATAACATATTGTTTTCTACTTGTATCCCCCCCATTAAAGCATTTAAAATCATTTAAAACATTGATTAAGGGGTATGAACTCACTTGCAGCGAGCACTACAACAAAACAACCCTTTAATGACGCGCAAACAATGACACACGCTGATAGAGTACATGCATTTGTGCGTGCCCTAAAAGATAATGTCAGTTTTACAAAATTTGAAGGATAGAGGACACGCATTTTTTGCGTGCCCTAAAATTAATGTCCAAAAAAAAAAGAAAAATACAAACACGGAAGGCGCTTATCTTAAATGTGTGTCATCTACAAGTGTCGCTTTATAATTTTTTACTGGAACGCGCGTTTTTAAAGGGGGAAAATGAAATCCTCTCAAATACTAAAATTTTGAACTACCCCGCCTCTGCACTCTCTTGTATCTCCCTTCCTTCTCTCTGTAAACCCTAAATTGCCACCACCATTGAACCCTAAAAACTCAATCCATACTTCACGCCTTCTGTGATTCTCTCCTGTTCGACTCTCTAATCTATGATTTCAGTCTGAAAACATATATAGACCTCCCTGCTTCGATTAGAAAGCCAAAAAAAATTAGAAAACGCCACATCGTCGAGCATGTTGGCGCCGGTGCTCTGGTGTACCTTGTCACCGTTTTATAATTTTTCCTACCCTTTAATTTTAGCAAACCCACCGGAACCCTAAGTCTTGCCTTTTACGCATTCACATCTTTCCTTCCCTAATCGCCGGTATTTAACTCACTATTAGGGCATTTTGGTAAGAGCTTAACGATTTCACTATGCCCATAGCAAGTCTCGCAAATTCTGCCATGGAAGCAGCCTCTCGCTCGTTAGCTTCTAATGATTGCAGTACCAGATTCACTTTTTGGAAAATCGCTACAAATCGTTTTAGTCAGAGATGTCGATGGAAAAAGCCTTTTGGGACGCCTTGAACAACGCAATTTCAACCAGAATTAAATCACGAAACGCATTTGATGAAACCTCTCTCTCTGATTTCCTTAGTATCTTTCAAGAATGGCGATTTCACCCATAATCTAATCACTAATGTCTCACATTCTCTCCTCCCCTCTCAATTCTAATGGCGATTTTGGTTTATAATTGTTTGTTTTCAGGCGATTTCACCCAGACCATCAATTTAATGTTATTTTTTTCGGTGAACAAGCTATGTCCCGAACAATGTAAGTGTTTTCCTAGTAATTTCTTATTTTTAATATTTTCAATTGTTTGATGGCTAATAATCATACTGCTTCTACTTAAAATTCTTGATTTTAGGTTTCTCGTTCCCAATATTATTTCGGTCCATATGACAAATGGTCGGTTAAATGGTAATTTTTTTTGCTTTACATTGTATACGTATCATCAAGTCACTTGTTTAATTGATTTGTGGTATGATTTCATTACCTCAGAGAGTTTAATTGGACGAGTTAAATAAGTTGTATCCTGTTTGAGTATAAAATCCCATATCTATTCATGAATAGCTTGAAGTTTATACATCTTTTGTATATTCTCTAAAATCTTGCAGCTAATTTACTTTTCTTATTTTAAACCAAGGATTTGAATAGATAGATGGTTTTATTTTTTTAATTCAAAAATTGGAACTCTTAGACTCGTAATATTTTTTTTCCAGCTGATTTGATACAAGAAATTGACAGCAAACTACCTGTTGTACAGCTTGCTCTTGAGCTCACTCACAAGATCTTTGGTTCTTGTCCACCTATGCAAAGTTTTGATCCAGCCAAGATGCTCACAGTAAGATTTTATTTAACTATAACATTGATGCAATTTTCCCTTTTTCCTATTCCTAAAATGAACTGATGGTATAGTAATTAGGACTACGGGAAGCTTCAAACACTTGATATAACGGTTGCATGCAGGAAATCATCATGTTCTCCTGTTTGCTCGCAAATCCCACTTTGGCTCTGTTTTTTTTAATCAAGTGCTGTTAAAAAAAATATATTTTATAAAATGAAAATGCACTTGAAAAATGAAAGTGTTTGATGCTTTCAAGAAAAGATACAAACATGTTGCAGGGTGAGAAGCAAGTTGTAGTGAGGAGAAAATTAATGGTGACAAGTCAAGCCTTTTGTCTTTGCCTTTTCTCCTCATGAAACCCGGGGCTCACATGTACACACTTCAACTATTCAACACACACTCACATACGTATTTTTTTTTATGTATTTCAACACGTCTTCCCGTTCACACCCTCCAACTGTTTGATTTAATGTCCCAGTGAGTTTTTATTTTCTATCACTTTTATTATTGCTTCTCTCTCTCTCTCTCTCAGAAGAAGGGAAGACTCAATTCAGTGTTTTGAATTGAGAAGAAAGAAGAAGATCAATATCTGGATCAAGATGGGTTCTTGTTTCAGTGTTAGATTGAAAATTGAAATTTCACGTTGTTATAACTTTTATATTTTTGTGATGAATTTTTATATGTTTGTCTAGAAGAACTTATACTTCTCATTTCATTTTCTTATCGATAATCTGTGGATGCATTGTGTAAATATAAAAATAGAACATAATAAAGTTGAATTTCTTCACATTTTTATATTTTTGTGATGTATCCAGCTGCATAAAATTAAGCGGTATAGAGAGTAATATGGTCTTTTTGATTAAAAAAAGGGTGTTATGATCTTTTTGATGTGTTTAAACTTCAACAGGTAAAGTTACATCTACATCAGTACCTCCAAGCCCTTGGACTCCTAGAAGTCAAACAAAAATCTTACAATTGGGAAATTTAAAGCCTTTTAGCTTCAATGTACTTAAATTGGCTACAAGAAATTTCCGGCTCGATAATGTTCTTGGAGAAGGTGGATCTGGGCCGGTTTTCAAAGGATGGATCGATGAACAATCTGTTAAGAGATTAAATCAAGCGATCTTCAAGGTCTTCAAGAATGGCTCGCATGTTCTTATGCATAAGACAAATTCATTCTCGAATCTTCTTTATTTAAATCAATGAATTACAACTCATTTTATTTTTTGATCATGTTGCAGGCAAAATTAATTATTTAGGGATGTTAAATCATCTGCCCTTGGAGACACGATATTGAACTTTGGATCAAAGGCATCAATACCGTGAACAACCCTGTAGAACCCAGCCCTGGGAGAATGAAAGGTGAATGGCTCTCATATTGTACCACATTATTCTTCTTGAAATGAAATTTATAAACAAAATAAGCTGATGTGGATTTATTGACATCTAGCAGACCATAAAAACTTAGGACACTTATGTTCCTGCAATTTCTTGGTATGTGCTGGTGATGATAAAATTTGCATTGTTCATGGCTAGGTCAGTAGGAAATTGACAGTGATACTTTTCATCAAATTTCTTCCAATACAAGTCTGAATCTGGGTACTTTGTTTTCTCAACACATTGTGATAATTTGAAGGGTTATTATTATTATTGTTGTTGTTGTTATTATTATTATTATTATTATTATTATTATTATTATTATTATTATTATTATTATTATTATTATTATTTATATTTCTTACCTGAGTTACTGCCATTTTGTAAGACAACAAAGAGGCAACAAGGTTTCCATCACTGTAATTTCAAATTATAAGATCAGGAGTGTCATGTAACGCGGGTGACCCCTAGCAACCATAACCTGCATTTCTCCTCTGAAATCACTTGACTCGTCCTTATTTGCAAATCTCTATTCTTGGCAACAACGGTTGGCTTCTTCATATCATGCTTCCGAAATTAACCCTCATAATCCTCTAGATTATTTTTGTCCTCTTTGTGAATATATTGTTGGATTAATGTCTAAGTCCATAACTATAATTGGTAAGACTTGACCCGACCCGACATGGTCCATTTGGGTTGCATACCATCATGCACTTGGATAGACTATAATGAGAGAAATAAGACACTTATGGTTATTAATATATTATAAGTTCTAGTATATTAATAATAAGAATAATAAGATTATTTAATTAGTATTGATCAAGAATTAATCTAGGATTAATTAAGTGATCAAAAGAAGACTAATTAAATATATGGGTTGATTGTGTAAATCATCCATACTTGTATAGTGGGCTAATGCTCCATGGATAATCAAGTTGGGCTAAAACCCATAGGATGGTCCATGGATGCTCCATGGTGTATTTGTACCCATGGATCATGGAAATGAAAGGCCATTAGGGTTTACATGGTGTAACCCTAACTATATAAGCATCTTATACTTGACCAAAATTGGCGACTAGTGTGTGAAAAGAAAGGGCTAGCCGATTTCATGAAGTGTAGAATTCTCTCAAGCTATTCCAAGTGTTTTTGATGATTGTGATTCCATTTGAGGTGTCACACTTGGGGCACTAGGCACTCAAGCTACATGAAGATTGTCTACACCAAAGAGGTATGTATTCTATCTTGCTATAGTTATTGTTTTGTATGCTAGATTAGAATAATACCTTGGAAGTTCTTATTTGCATGTATAATAGAGAAAACATAGATCCAAGGTATTTAGGGTTGCATGTACACTTAGGAGTGTTAGAATGCTCAAAACCCAACATATATATCATGCTTCAAAAATTACCCCTGCATAATCCTTGGCAGCTAGTAATAACTTAACATTTATTTTTGTCCTCTCCGTAGGCTCCTTTTTGTACTTTTTTAAACTTGTTTGTTTTATCAAAAACTTTCCTAACATATTATTTATTTTTAAGTGAAGGAGTTTGGATTGGGAATTGTTACTTAAACTATCAATGAAAATAATGAAGCTTCAAGTTTCCTTTTAAGGTTTTGTATTACATTTTTTTAGGTTTGTGTTATTATATACAAATTGTTCTACTCAATAAACAAGATGTTTGCCTAAAAGAAAGAGAAGCATTTGGGAAGGTCTATGGAAGCTCAAAACAGGCTGATCAGGCTGCTGTAAGTCCCCTGTATTTTACAGTTCCTTTGATAGATTCATTCATATAAATCAACCAAAAGCCCTTTGTTACATTGTTTCTGATTTGCAGCTGACAGAAGCATTTGGGAAGTTCTATGGAAGCTCAAAACAGGGAACCAGTAGTGATAAATCTCATGGTGGTGTTCATGAGAACTGCATCAAGTATATATCACCATTCTTACTTTTTTTTTCTAATTTAATTTATTATTCTTAATGTTAATGTTGTGAAGGCATAATGACATTTTCACTCTTGTTTAATCAATTTCCATATCTGACATTTCTAGTTGCATTGTGCCTTTCAATGCATCATCAGGGAGTAACAAAATGACAAGCTTTAGCACTTCAGGTAAACATAATTCCCTTTGTTTAAACCAATAACCATTTACAACATTAAATATCTTACCTATTATGGAAATGTCATCAAAATAGAAATCTAACTGCACTGTTGAGATAAGGAAGAAAAAATAAAGCCGAAATTACCAATTTCTTATTTTGTGCATTTAGAAAGCTACAACATTACATATTTTTTATAAAAATGTGTAACTTTGTTGCATAAATAAGGACATATCACAACTTAGTTATCAGTTTGATGATATTGTTTTTTTTATTAATATTACCGGATTAGATGGAAAAGTTGTGATATTTTTCAAGCTTCAATCTGGAGCATCTCTTTTGAACATGTTTGTCACGTAGAAATCCCGATATATGTAATTTTTGAACAGTTAACATTTTTGCTTGGCTATGTGGAGGGACACATCAACCAAATACCTTGCACTGTTTCTGGCCAGGTGTCTGGCTGGTCATCATTGATGAAAGGGTCTCCTTTTACTCTTCACTTCCAGTCAACCTTTTTTTTCTTTTTCTTGTATAACATTTAACATGTGAATTGCAGTTCACAGGTATAGGAAAAAAATGTTAATGATATGGAAGTGGATGCACTTCATTATGTCCTGCTCTTGCATGATTTCTGAGCTTTCAATGGGGAAGAGTGAAGGGGGGGGGGTATTGTGGAGAATGGACACTTCTTGCATGTGGAGCTTGTGGTCAGGTATGCTCTACAAATGTTATGCCTTTTTCCTTTTTAACATAAAATACAAAGGTCAAGTATGGTCTACATATGTTGTGATGTGATGAATTTATGGTTTGATTCATCAGTTTGGTCACATCAAAACCAACAAACACTGCCCCAAGTATATAGAAAATTCCAACATCAAAACACTTGGAGAAATAAATTTGATCCTGCATTGGGGGATATACGTGTTGCAAAGTGTATCAAGTCTAACTACCCATGTGTCCCATTGGAGGAAGCTCAAGGTTCTTTACTTCTCTTACACTATAATAATCCATCTTCACACTTATTTTGTAGTTATGTTTTTTTTTTTTTGCAGGAAATATAGATACTATGAGCAAGTTCATAGATTTAGAGTCCATGAGTGGTGTTATTAAGGAAGAGTGAAGACAAGTAAGGCACACATTTAAAAAATTCAGCCCAAATCTTGTTTACAGTGAGGCACATATTAGGTTATTAGAACTATTAGTTTGTAAATTTCTTATTGATTTGTTTTATCTTTCCATGGAACAATTACTTGTATGATATTAAATTTATGTAATGGATTGTGTTTTTTGTATATGATATTTTATTTTCTATTATGAGACATTAAATGCAAATTTAATTTTGAAAATTAGTAAATCTATAAATAATATTTTTTTAAACATTTAAAATTACGATACGCAAAAAGGTGTGTCATCTTCATTTATGACATGGACTTTCTTGACAGGGGCTTTAATGATACGCAATACAAGTCGTAAGGTTACGACACGCAAATGCGTGTCGTCTTCCTTTATGACAAGGCCTTCCTTGATACGCATTGTGTGTCGTAAATGCGTGTCGTAACTGACTGTCGTAAATGCGCATCATCTATAGACGACGCGCAAAAGCGTGTCGTCTCTCGTTATAACAGGGCCTTCCTTGACACGCATTTGCGCATTGTCTGAGCGTTTTATGACACGCATTGCGCGTCGTAAAAGGCTGTTTTTCTAGTAGTGGAGTGGATTGGATTGAAGTGTCGGATACGGTGCTAGGTGACAAATGGGGACTTATACATGCGCACGAGCCTAGTTATCATATAATGAACATATATATAACTAATTAGCCAATTTATAACTAATAAATTAATTTGGGACACTCTAGAACATGAAAACACTTTGTTTCCAGTGTTAAAGATCACAAGGGTTGCATCCAAGTGTTTGTAGGGCAAAGCTAGAGTGTTTGGAGTTCAAGGGTAAACTCCTTTGGAGTTTACAGTTTTAATGAACATTACCCAAGGAGTTTACGGCAGTAAACTCAAGGGTTTACGGTCGTAAACTCTACACCATATGACCATATGTTGTTTTGAGGTTTTACAAGTCCTTTGAAGCATTTCTACTTGGTAGTTAGGCCTTAGGAAGGGACTAGGGCAACAAAACACTCCTTTGTGGAGTTTACGGCCTCATGGTCATATCCCTTTGGGTTTACTACCTTAAAATCATGAGTTTACTACCTTAAACTCATGAGTTTACTACCTTAAACCCATAAGTTTGGTATTTGGGGGTTTTCAAGTCCTTAGCTCAATCATGGCAATAGTCTAGGTTAGATTTAGACATAAAGAATAACCATTGGACTTTTATGGGACTTTTATGCACCTTTTGGGGTGTTTACGGTTTTGGGAGATCCCCAAACCGTAAACACATGAAAATGTAAGGTTTTGGTGCTTTTGTGTGATAAACTCTTCAAGGATGAATCTAGACAAGTCCCTAAGGCATGGTGAAGCATCTAGGCACCCTAAGGCACGACTTTGCACCATATTTGGTGTTTACGGTTTTGGGAGCCTCCCAAAACCGTGAACACCTTGATCTTGGTGTTCTTGGGACTTTTCTTTGATGCTAATATGTAATACAAGCTTATTAAGACTCAAGGATGGAAGTACTTACTATAAGGAAGCTTGAAATGAGCTAAAAGTCCAAGAACACTTAGTGTGTGTTCTTGGTGTTTTTGGAAATCTAATCAAAACACAAAAACAGATGGATGAAAAGATGTACAATCACTAGATTAGGTGTTATACCAACTTGGAATGGCTAGAACACTTACAAGCTTGAAGATCTTGATTAAATTCTTGGATGATACTTGAGAGTGTTTTTGAGTTTACTCTTTTGGTAATTGGGGAGTAAACATAAATGACTAGTTTGGGGAGTAAACTCATGCTTAAGGCATAAGTTTACGTTTTTGGGGGTAGTTTACGACCCAAACATAAAAGTTTGGCCGCGAACTTCTAAGCTACGTGGTATTCGCGGTTTAGAAATTTCGAGACC
The DNA here is from genome assembly GCF_002870075.4 of Lactuca sativa. Classification (NCBI taxonomy): domain Eukaryota; kingdom Viridiplantae; phylum Streptophyta; class Magnoliopsida; order Asterales; family Asteraceae; genus Lactuca; species Lactuca sativa. The sequence continues at coordinate 251,932,386 of NC_056630.2, forward strand.
CGAGACGGCCCATCCGTTCACCCGTTTGTTTAAAGATTAATTATTAAAATAATCAAATGAACTTATTTTTCCCAAAAACAAGTAAAAGTGAACTTGACTTATAATATGAAGTGATTGACTTTTAGGGTTTGACCGAATGAAAATTCCGGGTTGTCACAATAACTTGGAGGTAAGGAATGGAGAATGATGTCAATCGCCAATTCCTCAGGGAAGTCAACATTGAGCTTTAACAACCGGTCAACGAACCTCTACATCTTCTACAAGTGACCGGTGATGGGTTTACCATCCTTCATCCTTGTGGTTATCATGGAGGAAATGATTTCCTACCTCTCTTGACGCGCGCTCTGATGGTACCTTTCCATCAGATCCAGGTGCATCTCATAGGGGTAGAAATCTTCATAAGATTTTTGGAGTTTCGGAGTCATTGTGGCCATCATGATGCAGGACACCTTGGTGGCATCCTTCTCATGTGCAATGAACTCCGCAAGCTCTTCTGGAGTAGCAGTGACTTCATTAACAACCTTAAGCTCCCTGTCAAGGACATATTCTTTGTCCTCATAGCGGGTAATCATCATGATGTTTCTGATCCACTCATTAAAGTTGGATCCATCAAAGATGACCTTACCACACAAGTTCATTAGGGAAAAGGAGCCTGTATGGTGTGAGCCAGCAGTGTTATTGGAAGACATCTAGAATAAAAGGAAGATAAGTTTCATTAGATTAAGAGTCTTTAATAAGTCACCCAAATGAAATATTAAGGCTAGGATCCAACAAACTATTTATAGGTGGAAGAGGGATGTCGTAATCCACACTATAAAATATTTGAAGGTAGGTAAATGACGATTTACCAATTTCCACCATAAGAACGAAATATTTAATTATTAGGTTTTATTGGTTTTGAAACTCCTAGATCTTTTGAGATACATTGAACTTTTCAATGGCATGTTTGAATCTCGAATGTGCCCTCTCAAGTTTGTGACTGGGATGCCGAGGATCACAAACAAGGTGTGAATAACCATACAAATTGACTTGGTACCCTTAACAATATTACCTAATCGATGTGCCGGTTAACCACACACGCTCCACCGATCTATAATAAAGTCAAGTTACCCTTTGCCACTCTTACTAGTCCATGTTAGTGTGCCGGTTAACCACACACGCTCCACTAACGACTTGGTAAGGTACAAAGTGTAATTTTATGGGCTAGCACCAACTTCACATTTTCCTAAAGTAACTAAGATTGGGAATTTATAATGTATAGTTACTTTATAATTCATTATACTTTTAATGAGAATTTAAATTCGTATCCTACCCGTTCGGTTAACGACCCTCCACCGATCAAGGAAGCGGTGGGTGAGAGTGGACACCCATTAAGTCACTATTTTATAGGCAACAACCTTATATCCCCCTTATAGACCGACTTCGTGAATGAGGCCTACTAATGGTAAGAATGACATATTATTATACATATCTATATAATAAAATTATAATAATAGTATAAGTGTTGATTTTTAAACTTCTTAAAAATCTAAGGTTTAATTTGGAATTAAAGTATTAGAGTGTAAGACTTTTCAAATTCCAAAACTTGAGGGAAAGAATTGAAACTATTCCAAGTCTCTTCAATTTGTAACTTATGAGTTTTAATGGTTCATAAGAATGAAGACTCTTCATTTTATGAAACCTCTTTAGTTCTTTAATCACAATTTAAAGAAGTGACTTTTGGTTATCCATAACTTGAGGACAAGTTATGGACACCATCATTGCCATTAAGATCATGAATTAAACATACATGGAGGTTACACATAATTCTTATGATCTTCTAAAAACTCACAAGAACACAAATTCACGTCAAGCAATTTCAAGAAATCATATAAACATATACAATACTTGAAAACTGATAAAAGTCATGCAAAAATGGGTTAACATAATCATTATCATTTTGAAAAACTGATTTTACAAGTCCAAAACAGATTGGGATAATGATTTTAATCCATTTCTAGCAACAAAACACGAAAAAGCTGCCCAGCACGCTCCTACTCGTCAAGTGCATTATCCTACTCGACGAGTAGGATGAATTTGTTCATGGACTCGGCGAGTCCCCCCATGAACTCGGCGAGGACGGTCAACAGTGAGCAGAGTTTTCGATTTTCAAGCAGTTTTGCATCAAGTATACAGAAAACAATCCTAGGCTCTGATACCATTGATTGGTTTTGAGCATTCTAACACTTCCTAAGTGTACATGCAACCCTAATAACCTTGAATCTATGTTTTCTCTATATACATGCAAAAAAAATTTTCAAGGTTATTTCCTAACTAGCATGGCATGGGGAATAAATAAAATATAAAACTAGTAGAAATACATACCTTGTTGTTGCTTGGATTCCTTCAGGACTTTGTGAGCCTAGAACCCCAAATGTTGTGCCTCAAATGCTTCACACAACACCACAAAACTTGGAATAACTTGAGAGAATACTTCTAGCACTCAAAATCGGTTATGCCCTCTCTAGCAACACTAGGTCACCATTTTGCTAGCCAAAGGGTCCCTTTTATAGTGGTGTCACAATTAGGGTTTCATTAAGAAGACCCATAATTGTCATGACTCTTCATTTCTCATGACCCATGGGTTTGTAACTCCCATGGACTATCCATGGAGCTCCAAATGGTTACATCCATAACCCACAAACCATGGATCATTGATCCACCATAAAAGAGTTGATAATTGTCATAATCAATCCTATATATCTAATTAGTCTCACTTTGATCACCAAATTAATACTAGATTAATACTTGATCAATACTAATTAAATAACACTATTATTAATATATTAGAACCTATAATATATTAATAATCATAAGTGCCATATTCTGTCATTTAGTCTATCCACGTATTGCAATGCCATGCAACCCAAATGGACCATGCCGGGTCGGGTCAAGTACATACCAAATAAAGTTATGGACTTAGACACTATATCCAACATTTAGTGTCATTGATTGTATAAAAATATTCACAGCAATGTAGTATAAAGGAGAAGTTCGATGTTTGAAAATAGTATAAATCCTAGAGAACCTTATGTTTTCCAGTAAAAAGTAGTCTTCTATCAAGACCCGATTGTTTTTTTGTTCATTTGAAAATGTACAAGTTTTCCCAGTAACTATTAGTGTGAAAACATAGTTTTAGGCTTTATTCATGTAAAGTGAAAAATGTTTTACCCCGACAGTATCGATGTCGGCTATATGTAATGAAATGCAGGCTCCAGGTAGTATTAAATGTAAGATACACCTCATAGGGATTCTGTTTTGCCTTTAATTCTTAATGTATTAATTTAAGGTTTGAATGTGAACTCGTATGTAACCATGTTGATTGACAATCGAATCCAGTTGATCCTCCGAGTCATACGTAGTAATGTGACATTTTGTCACCCTTTGGCCTTTCAGCTCGGATTGTAGCTAGCAGTCAGGATGTGGGAGCGTCTGTCCCATATAGATCTATACACACAATGCCTGCTCTCCCTCCAGGAGACTCTGGTTACAAAGTGATACCACGGTGACGTGTCGTATCGGGCAATAGTATGTCACATTCTAGTTATAGTATATTCCCTTGTATATTGTATAATGTATCTTTCAGTTATAAAGTATATAGAGTGTTCTCTTGCATAGTATATGGTATTCCCTTTGTATAGTATTTAGTATTCTCTTTGTATATCATTTAGCATGTATTAACTCATAATTGTACTGACTCTGGTAGTTACCCTGGCAATAGTACTAATGAGTAGTAATCCTTAACTATACCTATTATAGTTAAATAGTAATGTTGGTCGCATGCCTTTAATGCACAAAGGCACTGAGCTGAAATGAAGACTTTTATATCTAACACAAATATATATGATATATAACTAAGAATTCAACGACAGTCAGACTAATAACAAGACACCCTAAGTCCACAATCAAACAAGAACAGGAAGTAAGGTGAGCTATTAGTCCTAAGTCCTTGAAGTCTTACTTATACAAATATATTAGTGTAGATATGGTTTGAAGATAAAAGAAGTTTAAAAGGGTTTTAGAAATATTTTTATAACAATTTAATATGAAATGAGTTTGATAAACATGTGAAACAGTTTTGTTGGCAAAGCGGTTAAAAACACAGGAAATCCTTTTTGGTTGCAAGTTATAAATCACATGTGATTGATATTGCAACTTGTTTGATTCAACTTGTATTCCCCTATAACATCCGGATATCCAGGCATGGAAATTTGAGTATTATATTATGGGATATGAAGAGACTCAGCGAGTTGATGCCTCAACTCATCAAGTAGGATCGCGTCTTGGTGATCTGTTTAATGATGGGACTCAACGAGTCGGGTATCTGGACTCACCGAGTCAGTGCTGTTAATGAAAACCCTAATTGTCCAGGTTTGAGACATTTTTAAAGGACCTTATAGCCCTCTTGTGCGGCTACCAGTCCAGAGAGAGATACCCTAGAGAGCTGGAACGAACAGTGAGAGAGATATAGCCATTTTAAGCATTCTTGATATGATTTTGCAAGGGAGAACTCATTTCCAGCAAAGGGAGGTCAAGGGATTTGTTGATTCTGAGTTCCTGAGCTCGTATCTTCATTGTAGAGTTATCAAATCGATTTCCCTTTTCTGTTTTGGGTCAGATTGGTTATTTTTAAGGTTTTTACACCTTCCTATGGCTTGTAGTGATGAGTATAGGGTCCCTTTGTGTGAGAGATCCCAGATCTGGACCGATAGAGGTCCATAGGGCCTAATTTTTGTATGCTTTATGTTGATTCATTGAGAGAATAAGACTTTGATGCCATTCTTGGAGCCATTTCTCCAAGGAAAGCCTTGTGAGCTTTGCATGTATGTCAAGCCTCGACCTTTACATGGTTATTGGTTGTAGGGAAGCCAGATCTATGGATTAGGGGAACAGATCTGACCTCATAAGGTCAAAGGAGTGTTGACATGGGAGCAACTCGCCGAGTCCATGGGGAGACTCGACGAGTCAAGTCGGGTTGCCTGCGATTCGAATCCAATGGAACTCATTGAGTGGAAGGTTCACTCAACGAGTCGAGTGAGGCCGTGGAAAAGTCAGAAGACACGCATGGACTCACCGAGTCACCCTTGTGTACTCGACGAGTCTGGTCAGAGTTGACCGTTGACTTGAGTTGACTTTTGTTGACTTTTAGGGTTTGGTCACCAATTGGTCATGTGGACCATTTGAAGGGTAAAATGGTCTTTTATCCTTCTTAGAGGACATGGAAGGGATTAGTCTAGCCTGGAGAGCCGATATTGATTAAGATAATTTTTTGTGTGTTTAGGCAGAGGCTAGATCAGTGTATCTGTATGCGTGATTACCAGAGACATCCGAGGTGAGTCTTCTCACTATACTTTACCTAGAGTGGTAACAAAGTTAAGTGACAGAGTTATTGTATGCTATCTATGCGATGTGTGGCACTGCATTACTTCTATGTGATTTGTGTTGTGTGTATATGAGAGTTAGGACCGAAAGGTCCATAGAGCTAGGACCAGAGGGTCCACAGAGTTAGGATTAGAGTTATGTTCCATTGTATTTGTATGCTATTTATGTTATGAGATTTGTTGTGATATGTGATATGCATGATTCAGAGTTATCAGAGTTAGGACCTTTGGGTCCACAGAGTTAGGGCCAGAGGGTCCATAAAGAGTTGGGACTGGAGGGTCCCACTGAGACACACTGACCAGAGGGTTAACAGAGTTATAGCCTTGAGTGGCTAATATGTGCTAGAGTGGTATTTTGGGGAACTCACTAAGCTTCGTGCTTACAGTGTTTTGTGTAATGTGTTTCAGGTTTCCTCAGGATCACGGGACGGCACCGGCTCGATTGTACACACTAGAAGAAGCTTTTGTTTTGAGGATCTTGGTTTATCAAATGATTAAACAAAAGAGTCATGTATTGTAATTAAAATACAAATGAGATTTTTATGAAAAGTGTTAAAGAGATAAGCGAACTTAAATGAAAAATTGGTTTTGAAAAATTTCGGTGTTACACCCCCCCCATAAAAGAATTTTAAAAAAAAACATTTAAAAGGTTAATTAAGGGGGAATGAACTCACCTGCAGTGAGTGAAGTGGATGAAAGTGCTGAGTAGGATGCTAGGTGTCAAGTGAGGACTTGAACACACCCATGGATCCTATGTAACATTTAGTAATACATAAATGTATCTAATTAGTTATTTAATCACTAATTAAGTAAGTAAATACACTCTAATGCATGAAAACACTTTGTTTCAATTGCTAGGAGTGCTAGGGGTTGCGTCTAAGGAGTGTATGGCCTCACTATGGAGTTTACACTTCAAATGGTCACCCTAATATGAGTTTACGGTTGAGAGACCATTTCCCCCATGAGTTTACGAGTTTACGGCCGTAAACTCATGGGAATGGTGAGTTTCTGTGTTTAACGGTCTCTTACATCACTAGGAATGGTTCTAAGATCAAATCAAAGGCTTGAAAAGTGATTAGGGTTCAAAAGGGGTATTCCCTTGGAGTTTGCAGTCCTTGGACCACTCCTTGGGAGTTTACGGTCGTAAACACTAGGGTTTACGGCCGTAAACCCTTGGGCACACCATTTCTTTCATGTTTTGTGGTCCTAGGCTCATTCATACAAGTTTCTAGTCCATTAAACATGTTAAGGGAGGAGTTAGGGGCACCAAAATACCTCTTTGGGGTGTTTATGGTTTTGGGAGATCCCCAAACCGTAAACACATGTTCTTGAGGGTTTTGGGGGTTTAATCCTTGGATAATAAGCCAATAACTAGTTAGGGGAAGTATACTTACTTATAGGAAGCTTGTAGAGGTGTTTTAGGACCCAAAAACACAAAAGTGTTCTTGGTGTTCTTGGTGATTTGAAGATCCTTTGAAGATCTATGTAAAAATCAGAAATCCATAGATGAGAAGGTGTAAAAACACTAAATTAAGTGTTGTTTGAAAGGATCTAGGAAGAAGACTTACATTTTTGGCGGATTTTGGAAGAAGAAGGTGATGATACTTGAGAGAAAAAGCTAGTGTTCTTGAGTGGGGAGTGGTAAAAGTGAGGACAAGGTGTAAAATCATGCTATATGCATGAGTTCTTGGGGAGAAGGGTGTTTACGGCCCAAACTCCCTTGTTTGGCCGTAAACACCTAGCTAAGGCGTCGGGTTGTTCGGTTTGTTACATGTCGCTAACCACGTCACTTCCTTTTATTTAAATCATTTGACGAAAAATAAAATAAAACACCAAACGGGCTTAAATCCAGCCAAAAATATACTAAAATGTTTTTGAATATTATTTGAAGTGTTTGACTGTGGAAATTATATAAATGAAAATTTCGGGTTGTCACACTAAGCAACCGGGTTAGGTATTTGATTGAAACCCTAATTCCTCACCTATATAAGGAACCCCTTGGGCACCTAAAATCGGATACACTTAACCCTAAGGATTACTAGAGCCGATTTTTAGCACTCCTCCTCCTCCTCTCTCTCTCTCTCTCTAATATTCTCCAATTGTTTTGGTGTTTGTGATCTATTAAAGGCATCACACTTGAGGTGCTAAAGCTCTCAAAGGTTGAAGATTCTTGCTACAATTGAAAGGTAATCATCTAAACTTGTAAAAGTTGTTAATTTCGATTTTTGTATGCTATTAATAGGGTTTATGAGCTTTGGATGATTATTTCATGTACAATTAGAGAAAACTAGATCCAAAGCTTTGTGGTTTGCATATGCACTATAGGATTATTGTGATGATCAAAACCCATCAGAAAGAATGCAAGAAAAGGTCGAATAGGTTCTTTGGAGCAAGGAAGCAAAGAGAGAAAGGCAGAGAGTGATGTGTAAACGTCTGTAGGAACAAGATTTTAATTGTACTAAAGGTGTCGCGAACCGTTTTCATGATCAAACCGCCGAAGAATGGCGAATTCACACTGTCAACCGCATAAGCTAGCAATAGCAGGCCGCCAGGGCCGGCCCAAGCCCAGGGCAAGCTGGGCCATGGCCCAGGGCAACAAATTTTATGGGGCAGCAAGTTATTTAGACCTAATGTTGTAGATACTGTTATAATGGGCCTCACTTTATGTTCGTTCCATAATCCCATTGTAAAGGGAAGAAGACGCGTAATTAGTGAAGCGGTAAATTAAGTTATTCAACCTGAAAATTAAACGCATGCCTAATTAATGTATTAGATGTATAGATGGGAGAAAACGAGGAGACGGTCATGGCGGCGAGGAGTAATGAAGAGCATAACTGTCAAAGCATATATATTAGTAGGTTGGTGTCACCTGGTATTACTTTTTCATAATTCTTATTCTCAATTTTCTCCTAAATACTAAATTCCTAATTCATTATCCTAATCTGATTTGTGTTCGTAGTTCCGTGGTTCTCTTAGATCCTAATTCTTAAACGCTAAAGGCCTTGGAGAGACTATATTTCTCTAATAATTTCATTATCCCTTTGTCGTAAGTCTAATCCAATATTGTAAAGTCCTAATCTAATTTAACTTATTTTCTTGGATATATTTTCTACTTGCCTTCTACTATTTCTTAAATTGCAAAAAACATTGAATTGTAGTAAGAATTTGTGTTGATATTTTCATTTTCTTGTGTATTTTTGTATTTTCTTGTGTATTTTTGTATAACTCCAATTTCATCGTATCAGGAAGTTTCTCTTTCTTTGGTGGCTGAAAAACTAAGGAATCAGGTTTGTTCCAAATCGTTTATGTATCCATCACTTGCCCATTCTTCAGTCTAGTTTTATTGTGACTATGATTTTCTTAACAAGAGACGATGGAGGGTTCTATTAAAATTGTAGTTATTTTATTAGTTTAATTTCTTATCGGATTTTATCTTCTAATTATGTTTGGATGCATATATTTATGTTTATGGTTTTAACTTTTTAACGAGTTCCAACGGTTCGATGAAAGTGTTAAATGAGATGTTAGGGAAATTTCATGAACTAAAGTGGCTAACCATGGTCCTCAACTATGTTTATCATAATAATAAAGAAATGGAGAAGATATGTTTCTGAAGTATATGCTCATCGTGTTTGAGAAGAAGATTTTGGTAGGACATGTACATGAACTATATTAAGTTAAGAAATGAAAGATATTTGTTTTTCATTGATTTTTCCATTAACCTATTACACAAAAGTATTCATCAAGTTTGCAGAAAATTAGAAGTTGATTTGTTTCTAATTACAACTCAATTATTATAATTTATTGAATATAAGATAACATGTTATGTTGGTTTATCTACGTTTTGCAGTGTAAAATATTGAAAGATTTAACTTAAATTAGATATTTTTTTTATTGCTAGTTGGATATCTAGTGTGGGAAACTACAATAATCAAAGTCATTCTTAAACTATAATTATAAGTGTCTTAATTTGTATACTTGCAGTGTGCACGACATGTGCATTTTCAATCTCAAAGCTTCACTATCTCATAGAGAAACAATAGGGAATTTTAGTTATTATTATTATTATTATTATTATTATTTGTCACATTTTTGTAACATGTATGTTGGTAATAGCCAAATAATTGATATAGGGAATTGACCTAAGGCATTGGCATTGTACGATACATAGGGGCATTATGACCTTTGTTCGCCCGGGGCATCGAAACCCAAAGGACCGGCCCTGCAGGCCGCCGCATGCCTATGAATAGACCAAAACGACTCTGCTATGTCACTAACGCAGAATCCTACTGTTCTAAGGGACATGTTAACGTTACCGTATACGGCTACGTTAAACTTAACGAAAAGCATTGACGTGATGTTATCAAGACAGGACCTTGGGCGGGACCCGGTCTTGGCCCAAGTAATCAAACGCCGGGATGACGGTTCACTTTCCCTCACAAGGAAAGAATATTCCTCGCGATCCTGTAATTTACTCTCAACCAATTAGGTCGTGACAAAGAGCTAGATGACGCCCAGAACTGACGTCATCTAGCAGTTAGTTAAGTGTGGACACACCTCTCCCAGTAAGAGGAGGCCACATCTCACTCCCACAAGGGAGAGTCCCCTCATTCCGTTAGTAACAAGTGTAAAAGGATCTATTCCTGCCCAAGGAAGGGATCCATCTTCTCCCTCATATTGTTCTACCTAAATCTCTCAGTGAAGAAACTAACTTGATCGTCAGAGCGACGTCCCGGAAGAACACCCGGTCATCATTTAACGATTCTTCTGTGTTGTGTTCTCAGGTAAGCCCCCATGACAGATCCATCAATCAGCTTCCAATCCCTTGTAAAGCATGTCACAACAGTTCCAAACATCGATCATATCCTTTCTTATCTACCACCAGTAACCTAAACCCAAATGAAAACCCCCCATCGAAAAAAGACAATTTTCATATGTTGATCTTTCTATCTCGATTTCTACCTGATCAGATTGGAGATCTGTGGTGTGGTTGGATGGACATTTCGATTATGCTTTGTTTCAGATTTCTATATTTCTGGATTTAGTTATGTTTCAAAATTCATATTTCTTGATCGCCGATGAAGATGGAAATGGTGGATCTAGGCATCTCTCTTCTCTATTCCATCTCTTTCTTACTAGATTTCTAGATTGTTGGATCTAATGTCACCTTGTTCCTTTAGCACATTAGTGTTCTTACCAAATTGAACCAATAATTGAAGCCATTAAAGTTGCAGGTTTGTCACTATATACTAATTCTCTTCCCCTAGTACCTATCGTAGCCACCATCGTGTTAGGATTCGGAGTTGCCGACGATTTCGACCCACTTGGCTTAAGTTGTATCAAGTGGATTCAAGTATGGTCAAAGAAGATGTGATGTATTTTTGTTATGAATCTGGTGGATGGGTTTTATTTTAGGTCAAATGTTTAAAGTCAAGGTTATGTATGTGGATTCGAATATGGTAAGTCCAGTCATGCTTATTTATTTATTGAAGTTGATGATTGAAATCAAGATTTAATGCAAGGGTGTTATGAATCATGTGGTAATTTGGTTACACTGAAAATCAAATGGTTGAAATCAAGATTAAATATGTGACAAGAGGTGGTTGAAGATGAGGAGACATACCAGGTGGAAATATGGTTACAGTGAAAATCAGAGCTAAGGTTCTAAAAGGGAGAGGAACATGGTGAGGATTGAATATGCAAACTATAGTCGATTAAAGCATATCGGTACCCTTCCACTGACCCCCTTGATAAATCGATATTGTTTCAAGATGAAGGATTCGAAAAGAATATGAGAGGGGAAACAGAGGTTGAAAGGAGGGTGTGGATGCAGAGCAAGGGTGCAGCAAAAAGGTGGTCACCAGAGGGGAGGATTAAGATGTTGGATTAATGTCTAAGTCCATAACTATAATTGGTAAGACTTGACCCGACCCGGCATGGTCCATTTGGGTTGCATACCATCATGCACTTGGATAGACTATAATGAGAGAAATAAGACACTTATGGTTATTAATATATTATAAGTTCTAGTATATTAATAATAAGAATAATAAGATTATTTAATTAGTATTGATCAAGAATTAATCTAGGATTAATTTAGTGATCAAAAGAAGACTAATTAAATATATCAAAAGAAGACTAATTAAATATATGGGTTGATTGTGTAAATCATCCATACTTGTATAGTGGGCTAATGCTCCATGGATAATCAAGTTGGGCTAAAACCCATAGGATGGTCCATGGATGCTCCATGGTGTATGTGTACCCATGGATCATGGAAATGAAAGGCCATGTCAATTAGGGTTTACATGGTGTAACCCTAACTATATAAGCATCTTATTCTTGACCAAAATCGGCCACTAGTATTATTCTAGAGAGGGCTAGCCGATTTCATGAGTTATAGAATTCTCTCAAGTTATTCTAAGTGTTTTGGTGATTGTGATTCCATTTGAGGTGTCACACTTGGGGCACTAGGCACTCAAGCTTCATGAAGACTTTCTACATGAAAGAGGTTTGTATTCTATCTTGTTATATTCATTGTTTTATATGCTAGATTAGGATAATACCTTGGAAGTTCTTATTTGCATGTATAATAGAGAAAACATAGATCCAAGGTATTTAGGGTTGCATGTACACTTAGGAGTTTTAGAATGCTCAAAACCCAACATAAGAGTCACCAGAAACTGCAGAGGGGAGTCAAAGGCAGCCATGATCTGAAGATGAAGTCTGACATGTATTTAGTGCAGAGAGAGAAAGATTATACTTGATATTTTTATTTATTATTTATTGTATATCTAATTTATATATAATTATAATAAATAAACTATTAAGAAAGTATATATATATATATATATATATATATATATATATATATATATATATATATATATATATATAAGGGTATAATTGTCATTTTAAGTTGATCAGGGACCAAATTCGAAACAAAAATAAATCGTAGGGACTATTCGAGTTAAAAAAAAAAAGTTGTAAAGGACCAAGCACGCATATTACCTCAAACCACAGCGACCATTCATGTAGTTTACCCCTTTTAAAATTTATTATACTATGTTTAATATTTTACAAACATACCTTGTGTTGATCAGAAATTAAAACCAAACCACTTCCTTCATTCCAACACTGCAAATCTTCTGAAAGACTTTCAGTGAACCATTTCCAATTCGATCTCCTTGTTTTTAACACACACAACTACCCAAGCAATTGGGAATATTCCATTGTTGACCAACACAAAGCAACTCACTTTGGCAAAAAGTTTTCAAGAAACAACCATTCAAGTTAACGATCCTTTTACACCCTCCCCTCCACCCCTCTTTAACTGCAGTAAAGCATATGTAAATCTTTTTTAAGTAATTCTTACCATCAGACATTGTATCCACATAAATTTTAACCGTGGATCCAGGATTTGATCTTTTAATCTCCTCACTGTAAGACCATATTTTAGCATAATTTTCTACAACCATGCCTTCAGTTAGACTCAATGCATACTTCTTGGCTCTCCTACACTGACTCATACTTACAACAAGGCCAAAAGTGGTGTTCACCTCCCCTTTAAGTAATCTCACACTCATCTTTTGATTTTTAAAAAATGTTGGGTAAAGTGGGTACCTATCCACCTATACGTGACAATTGATCCAAAATTCAAATTCTTTGAACAATTATGGTAATTAATAAGAGACTTGATTTGGAAAGACTTATCATCACTCATCCATGAACCCCAAACCCTAAATGTACATTTTCCATCACAACATTTGGCTAGCAGTTGTCTACTATCATTTTTCACAAACCATAATTGATAACCATTTGCAACAGTATAGTTACAGAGCATGTGTTTCAATTGTTTAGGACTCTCAAACCTCATACCTAACATAGGTTCCTGCTCCTTCCAGTGCAGTTTTTCATTGAAAATATTTAGAAACTGAGGATAAACTTCTTCATCGTCATCCATGGATTCTTCCAAAGGGTCACCCAAAGCTTCATTATCACCCATGTCGACATCAGGGCCATTATCCTTTTTGAAAGATTGAGGGCTTCTATGGTCATCCTCATCTTCATTAGCATCCACATCCTCAGCCCCATGGTCATCATCATCCTCATCTTCATCCTCATCCTCATCCTCATCCAAATGGCCTGTCTCAATTTCCTTAATTAGTCTTGCACCGTCAATCACTTCTTCCACTATGTTATCAACAACCTCTTCTTTGTGTTCTTCCAACCATTCCGGCATGTTACTATTACCAAAATGGTCTACATACATAGGGAGTATAACACCACATTCATAAGCCATTGCTATGAAATCGACATAATCCAACTCATTGGAAATTAGGGTCAAACCTTTGGGAAAATGAGTATCTAGTTGGCAGTAATAGAGTTTCTCACACTTTTCTCCAGTGAACCTTTCGATAAACTCATAAGACCCGTTCTTGTCCATGCCTGCGAAATCAATGTTTGAGAACCTCTAAGTAATCCCCCCGGTGTAGCATATGGGGTATTTTGCAAAGATTCCTTAGAAATGCACATCGACTTGGATGAATACGGGATCCATGTTTGAGATTTGAGGAGACGAAAGTGAATAAGAGTTTATCAAAATAGATAGATGTGGTGAACAGTCGACGGGAAAAAATCTCATTTAAGTAAAGTTATTATTAAATGACATGGCATACACAGTCAGCAAGCCAAGGGGTTTAAGTAACACAAGTGACATAAATATGACCGGCTAACCCCTTCACAAATGAAATAATGACGTAATTGACCTGACAAAATAAAGTTCATTCCATCGTAAAGCCACAAAATAAGTTAAGTGATTAAAAAGGTAAACCTTAGAAAATTCATAGATTTGTATGTGTCATTTTCCCTAACCTTTTACTCACGGAAAGAACCGCCACCCCCCGTTGCATTCATCCACCTCTATCTATCGTCGGAATGCACCTCTCTCTTTATGTCACCACCTTCGGAAAGATTGTAAGGAAAAGCATCGCTTTAAGGAATTGGGGCCAAACCAATAATGCTGACCCTAATGATCTAACCGCCACTACCCTCTCATGCTCTCCACCGCCCTTGACCGCCACGTATGTATTCCCATCGACTTCTACCGAATGCTCAACGCGGAGTCTCACTTCCTCGGAGACAGAATTAGAAGATGTTATGAAGCTAGGTCTTTAAAACCACATCAGTCTGAATATAATGACGACGCATTGATTACCCAGAGGCAGGTTCTTCAAGCAGCTTGTGAAATCCTAACAAACCCTAACTCAAAAAGGGAATATGATGAACTCAATACAATCCTCACTGATGTTCCATAGGATGATGTAATACTCTAATTTTCTTCGCTATACCTCGTCAAGTTTTATACGACATCAGTGTAAAGCATAATATTATATGAATTACACTAGATTCGGCTAGGAAAGAACAGTTGGAGAAAGAAAATTCGGCCAACAATCTAACTTACTAGTCATGTTTATGATATTTAATGAACAACATTGAATAAATATTAGTTAATATTAGACTTTTCAAGGTTCTTGGAGCCCTATGCCTATTACAAGAAGTATGAGAGGATGAATTGGTGCTTCTAATTAGTGAAAGTTTACTGAAAGAGAGACTACCCAAATCATTCAAGCAAGAAAAATGAAATTTTTGGCTATGAAATTTTGGATGTTACAGTTGTGTTGGCAATGGCACGGTCCTATGTTGAAATTTCAAGGGACACTATGACATTGTGTCCTCCATATTATATTAAGGGTTGTGAATTGATGGAGAAGGTACTGAAGTTAATACAGGTAATACTTTTAATAATAAAAAAAATCCTTTTACAACTTTGCTTTTGTTTCTTTTCTGTTTTCCTATAAAAATAATGGCATCTTGAAACACCAGGTCGAGTAAGAATGAAGTTTTAAGTTCTTGAAACCTCATATGTTGTTCTTGTTTATTTGCTCTTGTTTAGGAAGAAGGTACAAGCAGTCTTGCACCAGATCTACAAGCACAAATTGATGAAGCTTTGGAAGAGATAAACTTACGTAATGTCATAAAGCTTCTGACCTTACCTCTTCATGGTGAACATAGAACAAGAAGAACAAAAGGTCTTCAAGGTGTACACAATATCTATGGACAGTTAGAGGAGGTGGTGTTGCTGGCTGTTTTACACATGACGATTTCATGAATGAAGACTTTTGAGGATGATAGAAGTGGAGTAGGTTAGGGTGCATTTAGTTGTGGAAAAATGGGCCGTTTCCAGAAAAATTTTCCAAGAAAAATGTGAATTTTGAAAACGCGTTTAGTTTGTCTATTTTTTTAGTTTTTTCACGGAAAATGTAAATTATCTGTTTTCTAAAATTACAAAAAAGTTGGAAATCTTTGGAAAACCAATAATCATTGTTTTTCACATTTTTCTAATTCCAAATTTTTTCTAAAATATAAACATACACCCACTCCGACCTTAACACCCCCAACCCACTACACCCATACTTACCCACACCCACCCACTCCCAAGCCCACCCCCACAAACACAACCCCCCCCCCCCCCCCACACACACACACACACTTACCCCCACCCACACATACACAACCACAAACACACACACACCCACCCCCACAAACACACACACCCACCCTAACCCACACCCACAACCATACAAACACACACACACACACACACACACCTACCCCAACCCCCACCCACACTCCCACAAACACACACCCACCCCCACCCCCACCCCCGCAAACATGCACACACACACCCACACACACATACACACCTACCCACCCAGCACCACTACCCTAATCACTGACCTACCACCACCACTACCCCATCACCAGCATCACCACCATCGTTTCCGCCATCACCACCTCTGTCACAATTGTCGTCGCTTCCTCCACCGCCTATCATCACCACCACCACCACTGCCACCACCACCACACCCACCGTTGCCATCATCGACACCACCACTACCACACACCCAACCTACCACCGCTATCGTTTTCTACAAATGAAAACCGATAGAAATATACACATCTAAACGCGTTTTCTAATTTTTCTAAAATTGAAAATGAAAATATAATAAGTTTTAACTAAACGCGTTTTCTAGATTTTCCAATGAAAACTGAAAAGGAAAAACGCAAACTAAAAAGGGAAAACGGAAAACAGAAAAATGAAAGTTGTTTTTCCATAACTAAATGCAATCTTAGCAATTGTATATTCTTTATTGATATCCTTGTGAAATCTGCTATCTTTTGTTTTTGTTTCTGATTTTTATTTTTCTTTTGAAGGTTGAACTCTTTGTAGCTCAAGGGTATGTTTTGAGATATTGTTCTTGTATATTAATCTTTCTTGTGGATGAAGCATTAACTTACTTTTCTTTTTTGTGCAGATATATTTGGGGGTCAAGTATTGACTAATGATGTTCTTCCGATTGCATTTTCTCCTCACATGGAATCAATTTCTTTTTTATGTAGAGAAAGTTTTATTTTTTACTATATTTCTTGTGTTTTGATTTGTCATACAGGTTGACTTTTTTATTCCTTCCCAAAGTGGATGCACATTTGACTTTTCTATTTTGATACGGAAGAAAGTAAGTTTCCAACTTGAACTTCATGACATTAATTTGACATCAGTAAAGTGTTTATCTCCAACTTGAATTGAATCTTTACACTTTTCTATTATTTTATTATTCATTTTGTTTGATTTTTTTGTTTTAGATATCGGTCCTCATTTTTTGTTGCTAAAATGAGTACTTTTCATCTCTGTTTTCCTACCATTCAAAATTAAAATGTAAGCTCCACCACCTACTTGATAAGGCAATCGGATTTTACACAATAAAACAACATTTATGTATTAGGTTGTGCAAATTGTTCCTTTTCATGATTTTATTTTTAGTTTTTAAACATAAAGTGACTTTTTTTCTATGTTAATATTTAGAACTGTTGTTGCTACATTAAACCTTGAAAATGAACTATTTTTTTTTTATTTTAAGTAGTTTATTTTATAGACCCTTTCATTACAATGAATACATATTTGTTTGATTTTTACAGGTCTCTTCTTCGTCACATGTTTTAAGTATATTGTTTTTGTGAAATAGACTTTGACCATCATGAATCTAACAGATGTGTTGTGAATATCTTTTAACAATTTTCTAATTGAAACATAAAGACAAAAATTTACTTGGAGATTGGTGGGTAGGCCTTGGTTTTGGGTGGATAAATAAAAAATATTTGATAGGAAAAAGAAGATAGAAAGAAAGGGGAAAGAATGGAAAGAATTGGAAATGCAAGTTCTTTATTTTTTATTAGTTTTGTGATGAAAAAATGTATGCATTATTTTTACTTCAAAGTACCAACATTTCCATCAACATTATATTTTTTTGTTTTCTTTTACTTGATACTTGTCTGCCAAACGTCACTAAGATGGTTTTCGGATTATGTTCATGAATTATCATTGAGATGGTTTTTTGATTTGTACACATTTAGTCACTGAGTTTTTTTTGTCCACATTTATCCCTTCAACTTGTTAAACTATACACATTTAGTCTTTATGACCGGCTACTCCAGGTTAGCCGGTAAAAATGACTTGATAAGGTAATATATTTATCACTTCGTACACATTTAGTCCTTAATATTTTTGTACACATTTAGTCCTTAATATTTTTTTTTGTTTCAAAATAAGTCATTTTTGTTTTTGTATTCATTCAGTACTTATAAATGATTTCTTTAGGTTTTTCTCACGACATCTTATGTGGGATAGCCATATGGTGGTGGGATAGGTTTAGGTTGTCCTGCTAACAAACCCTAGGTATTCCATTCCGATGATTGATTGGACCTATTGTATGTTGGCATTCCAGTCCGATGACTGATTGGGCCAAGTTATACCAATCTAATGAGTGTGGGTCCGTTATGCATCATAATACGTTTGTTGTGTTGGGTATTTTAGGGGAAACTCACTAAACTTTGTGTTTACCCAATTGTTTATGTTTTCAGGTTCTATCGTTAGTCATGGGAAGGCGAATGCATGACTGTACACACTAATCAACAATATTGAGGATTACACATTTCTTATATTACTCTGATTTTCGATAAATGTATTTTGGAATAAATGTTTTTTTCTTAATAATGGATTTATAATTAGGGAGTTTTGCCTTATTTAAAAATGAAATTTTTTGGTTGTAAAAATGAGACATTACACATAAACATCAACAGCCTCACACACTTCATCAATGATTGTCCCACATAAGATGTCGTGAGAAAAACCTAAAGAAAATGTTCATAAGTACTGAATGTGTACAAAAGCAAAAATGACTTATTTTGAAACAAAAAAATATTAAGGACTAAATGTATACAAAAATATTAAGGAAAAAATGTGTACAAAATGAGAAATATATTACCCTATTAAATCATTTTTCTGGCTAACCTAGAATAACCAGTCATAAAGACTGAATGTGTACAGTTCAACAAGTTGAAGTGTACACATGTGGACGAAAAAAAAACTCAGTGACCAACTGTGTACAAATCGAAAAATATATTACCTTTTTAAGTCATTATCCCTTAGAAGACTACAATTAGACATGTTTTTCGGTAAGTCTTAATAAGAAAAAGAGTAAATGAAAGTTATTGTTATTTTCCATAATTTTTTTGCTTTTGATTTTGTTTTTACCTAATTAAAAGACGGAGAATTCCTTCTTGTTCAATGATAGTCTTGAGGTGGTCAGCAGATTCTTGACCCAACTTTCTTGATGTCGGGGAAGATGGCCTATTAGTCTACGTGAAGATCGATGTTTTGCACCCTTCTTTTTATTACACTTGGCTTGAGGTTCAGTCTTTCCAGTTAGTTGGAATTTATACCTTTTCAAGATATTATATGGAGAATGTAGGCCGTTATTAGCAATCCATACGAATAATTGCAATTCATTATTCCATTTATTAAACTTGTAGTTCACTATTATATTCAATACTAAGTGCCTTTTGCATTCATATCTGTGAATTCCGACGAATACTCATGTTTAGTAGTTTTAGGTCCCGTTTGATAAACATCTTTCCAGGTCTAAATAGATCTTTCTGGCTGAATGGACTGGAAAGACTGTTTGATATGCACAAAAAAATAGGTCTTTCCCGGTAAGATATGTCTTTCCCAGAAAGCTCCAAAACCATATCTTTTGGGCTAAATAGGCTGAAAAGATAATTGTGTCCCAAACTCTGCCTCTTTCTTTCTTGCATTATTAATTTTCTTTCAAATTATTTTTTAATTTCTTTTTTTATTGAATTATTATATATTAATAAATATTATTTTTAATATATAATATTTATTTATTGGATTTTTAATTTCTTTTAAATAAATCTTTTTTTTATTTCTTTTTAATGGATTAATTCTTTTTATTGGATTATTATATATTAAAAAATATTAGTTATAAATATATAATATTTACCTATTAATCAAAATTACTTTATTGGATTATTAATTTCTTTTAATTAATTTTTTTAATTCATTTTTATTAGATAGTTCTTTTTTTATATATATAACACTACCATTATCCTAATATATTTTGAAAAAAAATCCATCCATCCCACCACTATCGAACATAAACCGAGTCAAGAATCACATGTTGAGTTATAAAAAAATTGCTACAAAGAATAACGATGTATGTAAAAAAAAAACTAAAAACAACTTAATTGTCATTCTATTTGGATTCTAAATGATTATTGTGTAATTTTGATTTTGTATGACAATTTGTATGTTTTTATAATTATTCAGCAACTTCATCCATCACAGTATAGAACAACAGGGTAATATTGTCATTGTTCATCATTCAACACAGTCAATCAGATGTACAATCAAACAACATGGTTTCTTTCCCAGTCAGAAAACTTTCCCATACAACACTTTCCCAGACAGCACTTTTCCAAACAGAAACTATCAAATGGGGCCTAAATAAAAAAAAGATAATAAAGTTGTTATAAATTTTACTTCAATTATTTTTAATTAAATTTCTTATGCATTTGATATATTTTATGTTTATTTATTTTTCTTAAAAAAAAAAGTTAGACACAAATACATGCATTGAAGCAATGCGTAATTAGTGAGTTCAAGATGGATTGTTTTGTGTGATATTGGTATTCTATGTTTTAATGTGATATATTGAAATAAAGTTTGGTTGAAGGCAAGCAAAAGACAAGTGTGAGGTTTTTGATATTGCTATATTTATACATATATTTATGCATTGTTTCAATGTATTTAACTGTGTTTTGGTTAAATATAAAGATATTTGGTGCTTATAAAGTATAAATTCTATTTTGTAGCCAAAACCCACATTCTCGGAGAAAAGGACCAAAATTGGAAAAAGTTAGAAACTTAGAAGTTGGAGCATACATGAAGAAGAAAAGAGAGAAGAAAACATGCATTTAATGGATGCCACATCACGGACACTATATCCCCACAACGTGGAGGCTTAGAAGATTCTCGATAATCTGCATAAAATCTAGAAGCTCATGGAAGGAAATTGATTCCCACGACGTGATGAGCATTGGGCAATGTCATGGCAGTCGTAATATGTAGAGTTGGCAATGGGTCGAATTGGGTTGGGTTTGAGTTCAACACATTTATTAGTTGGGTTGAAGTTTTCAACCCAACCCAACCTGTTTATTTAAATGGGTTGATATTTCCAATTCAACCCAACCCAACCTTTTAGATAAATGGATTGTAACCGGGTTGACCTATTTATAAAGTTTCTGACCCAACCTATTACATAAATTGATTAAACCCTTTTAAAATTAAAAAAAAATAATTAATTAAAAATTATAGCACCTAAATTAGTTCTAAGCGTAATAAAGTTTCAATGTATGATAAAAGCACAATCATAATTCCCAAATACATATAAATTATTCAAATAACATTAAAAATGTTTAATTTCGAAGTGATTTTGGAGAATGGCTAGTATTGTTGGTGCTAAGAAAAAGGATGAAAACTAGGATTGCATTTTATCTTTAAACATAAATAATAATACAACATTATAATTTATAAATTAATACTTTGATTAATACATGATAATATTCAAATAACTATTAAACTAAATATATGTTAAAGTTAAATGAGTTGTCGGGCTGAAAACAAGTTGATCATTTTTACCCAACATAACCTATTTAATTAAATGAGTTAAGCATGTTGACCCATTTAACTTAAATGGGTTGAAAATATCAACCCAGCCCATTAATTTTGGGTTGGGTTAGCGGGTTGGGTCGATTTTTGTCGACTCTAGTAATATGACAAGTATAAATATCGACTTTTAGGTTAAATTTTGGGAGATAGAGAAGAGAGTTACGAATAAAAGCAAAAGAATGCTTATAAGATGCCCTTAGGAGGCTACAATTTGATTGCAAAATAAGGATTAGAGAGATTTATAGTGAAGAACATCAACAGTCATTCAGTTTGCTACTTTTGACTATGTTTAATCTAGTTTTCTCTATGTTTATGTGTGTTTTTACTTTGATCATGGGTTAATAACCCTTTCCTTTTGTTTAGATTAGATGAACCCCTAATACTATGTGTTGATTTCATATTTGATGGATTTATGAGGTTAGTTTTACTTATGTTTGATAAATCGTATCCTAGCATCTTAAGTTCTAATCTTTGTGCCTATTGCTAAGTTATGTGTAGTTAAGAGGACCAATCTAATTACATTAACTTGAATCTTAATTAGTTTATGATCATTAAATAGTTAGGACTAGTGATTGACCAAATCCTAGGGTTAGGTGGTATAGTTAGTTGCTATGACTGTGTTAGAGAGCATTATTTGGCCATAATATATGCTTGATTTGTTTGCCTTGACCATAGATAGGCAATTATTAGCTTTTATCATTTATAGTCCAAATAATTCTTAAAATCATTTTGGTGCTCTTAATTGACTTGACCATGGTAATTAAAGTTTATAAATTGGTATATGCTAGTTAATCTGATCATGATAGCTAGTAACTTATAATTTGGTAACCAACGGAATTAATCCATTATCTCGAAATTGGCCATAAGAAAGCGAGGGGGGATTCGAAGCTAAACAGAAGTATCTTTTATCTTGAAACATTCCAAAAATACAGTCCAAAAATTCATTTTTAGTTATTAATAAAACCATAGTTATCCAAAACATCTCATAAATATCATAAGTAATTGTTTCTCACACATCATAAACATCTGTCAAAAATATCATAGTGAAAACATCCCATGCAAAAACAAATGGTGTGTGCACTGAAGTCATCCTGAGCTCTTCCCCTTGCTATCGACAGTACCTGAAACCAAAGTTGAAAACTGTAAGCATGAAGCTTAGTGAGTCTCCCCAAACTACCACATATCATACACATAATCACATAATAACATAACTTTGGGCCTTGCTCGCTACATCGGTCCCCGCCCGGCATCAGACCAAAGTCCGGCATCGGGCCCCGTTAGGAATTGGATCGAGATCCGGCATCGGGCCCCGCCTTGTGCTAAATAGTATTTAAATTACAAAATACATTATTCTCATATGATATGCATGCTATAAGTTTAAATTATTTCAAAGTTCGAAAGACTTCTATACATGAATACATTTATGCATAAGACTTTACACACATATACGAGATCATTACATTGAAATACATTTTTCTATAAAAGCGAGTACTTTATACTATTATAAATACGTTAACCATACTCGACTTTTGTGAACATTATACTATGAAATTCATTATATGTATACTTTTATGCATAAGGTTGTACACACATATACAACTTTAAAGTATTCCGAAGTTTCGAAGACTAGTACCCTCGAATGCTTTCTTGCATAAGGCTTTACACACTTATACAAGATCGTTATGTTGAACTACATTTCTCTATAAAAGTGAGTAATTTATATTTTTATAAATACGACAACCATACTCAGCTTTTACGAATGTTATACTACGAAATTCATTATGACTGGCACTTAATCTTAATTAAGTTAGGGCTGAGAGTTATTCACAACTTTTCGTTAATGGTTTTTGAGTGAGACGCTACTATTCATTAGCTGAGTTTAATCAATTAGCCTACCTCACACTGCTATCATCGTTAATCTTCGGAGTGAGGTACATACGTATAGATCTATATGGGGTCAACAACCCCATATCAAAATACATTCTTGGCTTTTAAAGACTCTTTGCAAAAACTGTTTTTAACTATCATTATACATACAAAGATAATACTTTTTAGACTTATTAAAAGTATTATTGCGTTAGCAGAAAACTCGTGACGCTCACCAACCTTGTGTTGACTTTCAAAAGTACATGTATTCTCAGGAAAACACTAAACAAGCATTCAAGACAGATTGGATTATAGGTGACCTAGTTTACTTACTATTGTATTAAATGCCTATCTGTTAAGGGAATTCATGTATTATTATTATTTGTAAAAACCATGTATTCAAATATCAAGATGGAACATGCATGCTATTTTGTTTATTGTTGTATGTCACACCCCAAAACCATGAACGGCGGAAACGTTCTGGGGCGGAGGACGTCATGTACAGTATCACAACAATGAAAAGTAGTAAACAAGCAACAACATCATCCATTGCATTAACAATATAATTTTAATACAAGTGTGTTCTATCAAATTATAATAGATACTATGGTATAACCCCAAATGAAAGATGAGTCTTGAACGAGCACCATCTTCTCTGAACCTTGCATTGGTACCTGTCTATGATTGAACTGAGGATACAAGTTATTTTGAAACAGAGTATCAGCTTTAAAGCTGGTGAGATCATAAGTATTTTAGTGTCTTAATTTGTATGTAAGTATTTGTATGTATTTGAAATGTAAGTATTTGTATGTATATGAACTGTAAGTTTTGGAAATGTATATGAACATCCTAGAAAACCATATGTTTCCTACTAAAAGTATCCTTCTACCAAGGCATCTAGTGTCTGTGTGTGTGTCTTTTGTAAGAGTGTGTATTTTCCCAAATCTGACTATCATTAACCAAAAATATAGTTTCTACATTACCGTGCGTCGTGTGAATGTTCACGAAGTGAATGTAATGGGAAAATGAAATAGTACTATGGTGTAGTGTCGAACTACAACCGTACTAATTACCTTAAGTCTAGGGTAATTTTGTAAGTACTGTAGTATTTGTAACAAGTGACTACTTCTGTACTAATATTGCCTTATTTGAGGGATAAGGCATAATGTGATGGCTAGATCCCACGCTAGACGCTCCCCTGTCTAAGGGATTTTGGGACCCATACACGACCCATGCATATCTGCAAGCCGTGAACACCCACATTACTATGATCACTTATACCGAATATAACTATCACAATGCGTTGTGATTCATTGGTATAGTTATATCCTGAAATCGTTCCATGTTATAGCACCTAGTGATGTCTGTTCTATTATCGTATATGTAAATGCCCTCATGTAAACGTATCTATGTAAGCGTACCCATGTAAGCGTAATCATGTAATAGTATAGTAGTGTACTGTAATGTTCTGTGTGTGCTAGCTGTACCGTGTGTTCTCTCTCTATCCAGCATGTATGTTTGTTTCTCATCATTGTGTATTATGTTTGTTTCTCATCACTATGTATTATGTTTGTTTCTCATTACTATGTATTATGTTTGTTTCTCATCACTATGTATTGCGTTTGTTTCTCATCATTGTGTATTATGTTTGTTTATCATCACTATATATTATGACCCATGTATGAACTGACTCTTTGTGTGATTTATTGTTCTAGTATTAGCATTAGTAAAACCCTAAACTACGCCTATTGTAGTGTACTAGTAATATAATTGGTACGTATGAACATGGAAGTATACCCTTGCTACCCAAGGGTATTGAATGAATTGGGAGAACTTTTATGACTATATATTTACACATGATATATAACTAATATTTAAACAACCTTCGCACGGGTACCCGATATCCCACCAGACCACATCTCAAGCGCGAAAAGGAAATAGGGTGGATAGCCTTCCTAAGTCCTTTAAACATTTTTTATATAACTATACATATATAGGCATGCAATTGACAATATAAAAGTGTAAAATAAGTTTTCTAAAACCTTTTGAACATGATTTCTATCTAAGAAAAGATCGACTTGATGTCAATCAATAAAACGGGTGGAAAACATGGGTTTGATAAAACAGTTTAAGTATAAAGAAACATTTGTTTGAAACACAATTGTAAATGAGTTTAAAATGAAACATACAGTGTAAAATGAACAGTTTAATAAGGAGTTTTAAACATATAAAACGTTTATGAAAATCATGTGAAGAAAATTGTTTCGTAAAACAGCTAATGAGTAGTAAATCATTTGGATGCTGCTTATTAATCACATGTGATTGATATAATAACTAGCATGATCCTACTTGTATCCCCCCATAAAACATTTAAAAACATTTAAAACATTGATTAAGGGGTATGAACTCACCTACAGTGAGTGGTTCTGATGAAAATGTTGGATCAGTTGCTAAGTGCCAAGTGGTGACTTGAGTACACACATGAATCCTATTTAGCATATATTGATACATATATGAATATAATTAGTGTTATGAACAACTAATTATTGAATTAGGACCACCTTGGGGACTAGTAAACACTTATATTGAAGTGTTACAACTATATATGATTGTACAAAGGGTTATAAGGCTATACAAGAAAATGTATGGCCAAAATACACACTATATATGTGTGTGTGCGGCCAGGAGTGCGGCCAGGTGTGCAGCCAGCACGTGTGTGCGGCCATGTGTGCGGCTAAAAGGCGTGTGCTGCTAGAAAACAAGGTGTTCTTGGTGTTCTTTGTGAAAGATGTTACCTTTCCGAATGATACTTGAGAGGATTTTCGGGTCCTTGCTTTGTAGAAGTGTAAGAAATGATCAAAATGACCAAGGATAGTATATATAGGAGGGTGACTGCGGCTGTGAGTGCGGCTAGAGGTGTGTGTGGTTGGCCTGTGTGCGGCTGGCTGGCCGCACACACCTGGTTTGGTGTTTGGCCCGAATTTTCGATGCTACACCCAATCTAACCCATCCTACGATACATAACTCAATTATACTAAGCTTTAAGCACTCTTTTAGACCCAAAACTTCATTATAAAATAGCAAAATGAAGCTAACTTTGATAAAAATGAAGAATGTAAGCTAGAAATTTCGGGTTGTCACATCATCCCCCTGTTAGAGGGAATTTCGTCCCGAAATTAGAAATTAGGTAAGGAAGTAGGTACGAATGATCGAGTCATGAGGTGGGAAACTTCCTAATCGATTTGTTCTCGTGCTCCTAAGTGAAATCGGGTCCTCGGTTGGTATCCGAACAAACCTTCACTAACTGGCGACGGCGTTGCTTCGTCCGCTTGACCTCTTGGTTGAGGGTCACTATGGTTTTAATACGAAGGCGAGGATCTCGTTAATCTCAATCTCGTCAGGTTGGACTTACGAGAGTCCTAATGGAAAGGTACAGTTTCAAGATCGAGACGCGAAGGGTAAAATGTACATTACTGAGTTCGCGGAGTAGGTTTAGTCTGTTAGATACAGGACCGATTCTGGTAAGAATCTCGGAGGTCCTGAATATCTTGGATTTAGCTTCCCACGCTTTACGAAGCGCATTAAGCCATTCCCAGAGTGAGTTTTCCTAAAGAATTTGGTCTCTCACTTGTAATTCCAAAGGTTCTTTCTCTTGCTTAACTTCCCAGTCAAGGGCCACCCCCTGCTGGGTCAAAGTCGTAAAGGTTTCTGTAATTTGCGAGGAGTTCTGGATGATCTATGACAGTAGGTCTGTAAGACCTAGAATTTGGAGAATTCTTGTCGGCGTCTTTGGTGTCGACAAATTCTCAACTATTTTGATAAGTTTACAGAGTACTCAAGAATTGCCACATCACTAATAGTGTGTCTTAGGAAATTTTGACTCTTCAATTCCAAAACTCGTTTTCAGAGAACTTTGCGAAAAGTATCTTCGAGGGTAATGTTTCCATGGGTTCCTTCTTACTACGAGGGTAGATAAGTAAGTCATTACAGGGAGAAATGACGAACTGATCCAAGTAAGAAAGACGTACCCTACTCATTTAGCTCATGGATACTATGGGCGTATTGGTCCTATCCGAGGGGTATCACTACGGACTTGAAGTGTCCGTATCGAGTTCAGAAGGTAGTCTTTTGGACATCCTTCCCTAACACTCAAATTGGTGATATTCGGATCTTAGGTCCATTTCTGAAAGTAAATCTTTCCTTGCATTTGCTTAACCAATTCATCTATGCGAGACAGAGGCAACGATTTCTTATGGAAAAAAAATATGGACGGGGTCCTCGATAGTCGAGGTACATACGATGCAATCCGTCGACCTCTGGAAGAATAAGACCGGAGTTCTCCAGGGTGAGAAGCCTAGTCTTCCAATTCTATTTATGTGTAGTTCGCTAAGTTGTTCGGGTTTTTCTTGTATCTCTGTAGGTGTTTAGACTGTAGGGAGATCTGGTTACAGGAGTCATACTAGGTTCTAAGTTTGTTCACATGACGATGCGATTACTCGTAGTCTTGGGCAGTTCTCCGTCCTGAAGTTCATATTAGAATTTATACTTGGTTCAACGATCACTATATCGTGTATACGAGTCGTATATAATTAAGATTGAAAAGGTAGTCGAATAACTGATTCTTCTTTAAGCTCATATCCCATCGAGGAAAAAGAAGTTAAAGTGGAATAATCAATTCTAAACCTGTAGAACCTTGATTATATATTACCCTTATGTATACATTCCTCAGTGATAGATCAAATGTATGAATCCTTGGATTGAACTTGACATACTGCACGAGTGATACTTCGGGAATTTCTTCGGAAAGGAAAAGAACTATGAGGTACTCCATGCAGGAGTACTTCGGTGTTCTGATATGACGGCTTCGCTGGAAAGGCGATTTCGAAGAAAGAGGTGTACGTAGGAAGCTGGTTTTGTGCGGATCAAATTGAATCCAGTTGTATGATAATGTCGGAATCATAAGGAAACTTAAAGACATTAGATTTGAGCATAAAGCGTTACAGACAAAACACAACCGTGCAACCATCAACAGAGTTACAGTACCTTAGACTTACTACAAGATTATTGTTGCGAATAAGGTATACTACAAAAGACAAGTATACGCAGCACGAGCATCCCTCTACTGATGGGATCTCGCAAAAGATAAGACTCTAGTTGCACTAGTTTTGGATGGTTTATAAGTCTGTTACAACGAAATGCCTTAATTACATTAACGTGGGTCCGGAGTAGGTTCCCCTGCGGCAGTGATCCTTAGAATTCTGCCGTCTGCGCCGGAGTTCTTTGTTATAGGACAATCCTTCTTGAGATGTCCCATCTCTCCACATAAATGACATATCTGGCTAGTGCCAACATCGGTAGTGGAAGTGAAGTGTTTAGTAGGAGTTATGGGACGCGGGTTCTTTCTTTGTTCTCCCTTTTCGGGCAATTTCTTTTATAGTGCCCAGTCTCACCACAATAATAGCAACCCTGACTGGCTCTAGTGGCGGTGGTTCCACAGTAACGGGAAATGTGTCCCAGTCTGTTGCAATTGATACATTGCAACACCCAGCAGGCTCCATTATGATGATAGCTACACTTGCTACACTTCGGGAGTGTGCCCTCATATTGCTTGTGTCCCTTTTGGGCTTGACGTTTCCGTTTCTTGAACTCTGAGTTGTGGCTTCGCGAGCCTGCGACTGTTATCGTTTGATGACTTCCTGGATCGGTACCACGATCGGGATTTTCAACCCCTTTCGGCAACATTGATTTCTCGGATAGCGCTACGATGCGCAAGAACAGCTGTCACGGCAGCCATCACGGCAGCTGTAACTGCGGTTTGAAAAGTAGTGGCGTCCATAGGAAATGCAGAGGTTTCGTTGTTCGGTTGTCTGCTTCCAGATGAAGACATGATTCTGTAATATGAAAGATAAGGATTTTGTGAGCGATTTTTGTTGACCCTAGATGTACTTCGGTTGTTCAAGTAAAGAGTAAGAGTATGTTCTCGAAAGTTTGACCTACATCCCTATGATGCAGTCCTAGCACAGAATGGAAGTGTGTTCATGAAGGTTTGACCTACATCCCTATGATGCAGTCCTAGTACTGAGTGGAAGTAAGTTCGTAGAATGCTCTCAAGACGTTTGTCGTTCAAACCGAGGTATCGATGG
This sequence comes from Lactuca sativa, assembly GCF_002870075.4. Taxonomy (NCBI): domain Eukaryota; kingdom Viridiplantae; phylum Streptophyta; class Magnoliopsida; order Asterales; family Asteraceae; genus Lactuca; species Lactuca sativa. The sequence goes on from NC_056630.2 coordinate 251,961,965, forward strand.
TTGGTGAATAACAGGATCCAACCACTAAAAGAGACTTAGAAATGTCTCCGGAGCTAAATTGCTATAATCCAATGACATGACTAAAGCATGTTTCAGGTATACTCAAATGAAAGTATGATGAGAGTATTTGAATAGAGAAAATGACACAGAAGTTAGCCGACTGTCAATATCTTTGATATACATGACGTACAAGTTCGGGAAAAGGACCTTGTAAAAAGGTCTTACATCATATCCAGAGAAGGTAGTCCTTGACGGCATAAAGACCTAACCAAAAGTACTTACAGTACACGATAGTTTCATAGAAAATGTCACATCGGGCATAGACAGAAAAACGATTCCCTTTTAACAAGGAAAAATAAAGTAAAGCATCTACTACTGGCGACGGTCATCCTTCTGGTGAACTCTCAGTTCAGCCAGTTGACGTTCCACATCAAGTAGGTGTCTTTCGTACACCCTCTGGCGTACACGGAGTTCTATGACTTCGGCTCGTGATTCGGTTAGTGCTTGCAGCAGGGTTTCATGGTTTCTCTCAGATCTCTCACGAGCATCTTCTAGACGAATGGTGCGGAGGGTATGCATTCTCGCATCGGCGACAACTTCCGTGATCTGATGTAGGGCTGTCCTGCCTTGAATCTCATTTCGAGCCACTCTGCGGACCAAGATTGGAAAGATTCTGTCTGCTAAGCCCGCATTGCTTAGGTCATAAAAGCTTCAATCACCATTAAATGGCATGGGCTGATCTTGTCCTTGGCTCCATGTTTCCAAGCATTCCACCCACTCAGGAATCGGGCCATGAAAAGCCAGACGAGGGTTAGGAATTGGAAAGGGAGCTGCCTGGGGTAGGTTCTCAACATCGGGTTTGGAGTTAGCACCGTCCGAAAGGTCTTCATCATGGTGATCATTCATAGGGATAGGATGATCATTCTCTGGTTCTTCTTCAAACCATCCAGCAATGACCTCATTCGGAAGGTACGGATTGCCATGGGGATGGAGTCCAGGCATGTTACCTACGCGAGAATTGGGGTAAGAAAATAATTATTAGACGAACTATCTAGATAATTATTTAGAAAATCTTCACTAGTTACGTCACTATTTGTGAAGTGCATACCAGTTACATGTAATTGAAACAGGATAGACCTTCGAATAAGTGACCTTTACTCCAAATTCACACAGAATAGGGCTAAAGCAAAATTTTCACATATTCTAAGTCTATAACATCCTAGTTACGTATAACTTTAGTGTATCCACTTAGCAACTATCAAGTTAGTAATGAAGATTCCGTTTTAGTTCACAAGTATAAAGTACTTATAGTAACACCAACTACTCCTATAGTATTTTAAATTTAATGTTATGTTCTACTGCTCTCATTGTGGTATTGTTGGTAAGATTTTAGACTTGTTGCAACCACACAACTACACTTAGGCACATGTAATGGGAAAATGAAATAGTACTATGGTGTAGTATCAAATAACTACAACCGTACTAACTACCTTTAACCTATTGTAGTCTCGTAAGTACTGTAGTATTTGTAACAAGTGACTACTTCTGTACTAATATTGCCTTATTTGAAGGATAAGGCATAATGTGATGGCTAGATCCCATGCTAGACGCTCCCCTGTCTAAGGGATTTTGGGACCCATACACGACCCCTGCATATATGCAAGTCGTGAACACCCACATTACTATGATCACTTATACCGAATATAACTATCACAATGCGTTGTGATTCATTGGTATAGTTAGATCCTGAAATCGTTCCATGTTATAGCACCTAGTGATGTCTGTTCTATTATCGTATATGTAAACGCCCTCATGTAAACGTATCTATGTAAACGTACCCATGTAAGCGTAATCATGTAATACTATAGTAGTGTATTGTAATCTTCTGTGTGTGCTAGCTGTACCGTGTGTTCTCTCTCTATCTAGCATGTATGTTTGTTTCTCATCACTGTGTATTATGTTTGTTTCTCATCACTGTGTATTATGTTTGTTTCTCATTACTATGTATTATGTTTGTTTCTCATCACTATGTATTACGTTTGTTTCTCATCATTGTGTATTATGTTTGTTTATCATCACTATATATTATGACCCATGTATGAACTGACTCTTTGTGTGATTTATTGTTCTAGTATTAGCATTAGTAGAACCCTAAACTACGCCTATTGTAGTTTACTGGTAATATAACTGGTACATATGAACATAGAAGTATACCCTTCCTACCCAAGGGTATTGAATGAATTGGGAGAACGTTTATGACTATATATGTACACATGATATATAACTAATATTTAAACAACCTTCGCACGGGTACCCGATATCCCACCAGACCACATCTCAAGCGCGAAAAGGAAATAGGGTGGATAGCCTTCCTAAGTCCTTTAAACATTTATTATATAACTATACATATATAGGCATGCAATTGACAATATAAAAGCGTAAAATAAGTTTTCTAAAACCTTTTGAACATGATTTCTATCTCAGAAAAGATCGACTTGATGTCAATCAATAAAACGGATGGAAAGCATGGGTTTGATAAAACAGTTTAAGTATAAAGAAACATTTGTTTGAAACACAATTGTAAATGAGTTTGAAATGAAACATACAGTGTAAAATGAACAGTTTAATAAGGAGTTTTAAACATATAAAACGTTTACGAAAATCATGTGAAGAAAACTGTTTGGTAAAACAGCTAACGAGTAGTAAATCATTTGGATGTTGCTTATTAATCACATGTGATTGATATAATAACTAGCATGATCCTACTTGTATCCCCCCACCACCATAAAACATTTAAAAACATTTAAAACATTGGTTAAGGGGTATGAACTCACCTGTAGTGAGTGGTTCTGATGAAATGTTGGATCAGTTGCTAAGTGCCAAGTGGTGACTTGAGTACACACGCGAATCCTATTTAGCATATATTGATACATATATGAATATAATTAGTGTTATGAACAACTAATTATTGAATTGGGACCACCTTAGGGACTAGTAAGCACTTATATTGAAGTGTTACAAACATATATGATTGTACGAAGGGTTATAAGGTTATACAAGAAAATGTATGGCCAAAATACACACTATATATGTGTGTGTGCGGCCAGGTGTGCAACCAGCACGTGTGTGCGGCCATGTGTGCGGCCAGAAGGCGTGTGCTGCCAGAAAACATGGTGTTCTTGGTGAAAGATGTTACCTTTCCGGATGATACTTGAGAGGATTTTCGGGTCCTTGCTTTGTAGAAGTGTAAGAAATGATCAAAATGACCAAGGATAGTATATATAGGAGGGTGAGTGCAGCTGTGAGTGCGGCTGGAGGTGTGTGTGGTTGGCCTGTGTGCGGCTGGCTGGCCGCACGCTCTAGTGTGCGGCCGCACACACCTGGTTTGGTGTGTTTGGCCTGAATTTTCGACGCTACACCCAATCTAACCCACCCTCCGATACGTAACTCAATTATACTAAGCTTTAAACAGTCTTTTAGACCCAAAACTTCATTATAAAATAGCAAAACGAAGCTAACTTTGATAAAAATGAAGAATGTAAGCTAGAAATTTCGGGTTGTCACATTGTACTTGTGCTATATATTCAATTTGTCTGTGATCCATGAACTTAGATGCACAGCCCAACGTGTTCCACCACCTTGGCTGGGGGTGTGAGTCACAAAGACATCAAGCAAACAAACATTCCTTGGCTCTCCCCGACATCGGAACGAAGTCCAGAAACATATAAACCTACATCGGGCACTTTCTGACATCAGACCCTAGTCCGAAACATACTAGCATACACAAACGGGCCGACATTGGTGCCTTAGACCCGTTCCTACAGGAGGAAACTCACCTCGCAAAGCTGAAAGCAGAATCTCACGGTAAGGAATCTCTAACGGCTGCTCCAACGACTAACAGACTATCATTATCACAATAACACTTAGTCAAAATCCAATAATCCTTCTTAGGGTAAAATGACCAATTTACCCCTGGTCAAAGTCAACATTCTGGGTTGACTAAACTCGTCAATTTGACCCATCAACTCGCCGAGTTCCATAAATCAGAAAACCCTGAAATCGCGATCCAACTCGTCGAGTTCTTTACGAACTCGTCAAGTTTCTCCTATCAACAAAATCGGGACTTTCCAACCCCACTCGTCGCGTCCGCCCTGGAACTTGTCGAGTCTTACCTTCTAAAGGGTCTGGGCATTTCGACCCAACTCGTCGAGTTCTTCAGTCTGATAAGTTATCTTAATATGTCACACCCTGATTGACCACGGAAATTGTTGGGGTTGCGATGTTATACAACCGGATCACAAGTTAACCACATATATCGAACACTTAACATATTTAAATCATATATTACAAACGTTAAAGTTTTGGAATTGAATTTACATATTCATAGTTTAAACACACAACGGTAAATAAAAATAGTTCAAGATTATTCTCAAAAGAAAGGAACTATAATTTCCTTAGAACTGATGTCCTACCTCTGGCTCCTTAGTTACCTAAGAATACACATTTTTAAAACACGTCAACAAAAATTGTTGGTGAGTTCCACAGGTTTTGACTCCGTGATTTTTATAACAAGAAATCTTTATAAAAAGTTGAATGTTTAACAAATTAAGTTGTGCAAAACATGGTCGATAATGTTACCAATATGCTTAGTGTGAGACCCGATATTTGAAATCCAGTACAAGTATCCATGTTACATACTTACGATAAAAGTAAATATTAACATATTTTTGTGAAGCAAAATATTTAGTATTTGTATAAATAGATACTAACAATCGGTTTAGCAATCTAAAAACAATATTTATACCACATACAGCCTCATTCCAGTGTGTATTTGTATATTTTTATCCGAGACTTTGTTATAATTTCCGATTGTTTGAGTTTAAAGATTTTTGGCTGTAATGCTTAAAAATGTAAAGCTACCAAAGTTCTAACATGACAACTGTCGTATGTGTCCCTATATGAGTTTAAACAATACGTCGACTGTAAGTGACCATATATTTAGACAGTACTCCGACTGTAAGTGAATAACAAAGTTTATACAACACCTTGGCTGTGAGTGACCAAAGTTGACACAATTCAAATCATCTTATCTTATAAGGTTGTCAACATGATTATATTAGAAATACTTGTTATAATTTACACTTTTATAACACTTAAAGTATGTGTGAATTAAAAAATGTCATATTTTGTGTATTTCTCATTTACAACAATACTTTATATTTGTATTTGACAAACCAAACAACAAGATTTATCAAAAGAGCAATTATGTCCTTGATTTTAGAAAAATTATAGAAAAATTATCGTAAGTCAAAATTGTGATCCGTAAACTCTCAGAGCTTAGAAAATGAGTCTACTTTGTCCATAATTTTTACCCTGTCCATAAGTGGTTCCTAACCATAGTGAAAATGTTCATTTTCACAGACTGGTCCAAAAATGTTCAAAAATGATAGGCAGTTTTATAAAAATCATCATAAATTGTAGAAAAATCGTATGAACGCGTGGAGTAGTATTTGAAAAGGTATAGACCTGAACTATTTGCATATTTTACAATTTTGAAATCCATTAAGTTTAAGAAGGGAAAAATAGTCCGTGAACAGACCACAACGTTTCTGTAAAAAGCTGAAATTTAAGCTTAGATATGTTTAGTGACATAACATGCATGTTTAGTTAGCAAAGCCTTTAAATCATTCAACTATAATTTTTTTTAGTGCGTATTCTCCCCCAAAACTTGTAAAACATAAAAAATGGGCCGAAGAAAACTCATGTTCGTCACATATCATTTTTGGGTTCGAGTTATATCGAGATGTTCCCGGTTTCTCCAAGGCTTATGATGGAAGTGTCTTTGGAGGATTTTTTCATAACAATGATAGATCAGTAAGTTAGAAAACAACAATATGTATTCAAATAACTAAACCAATTATATTTTTAAGGTAGAGTTTATAAGCTAAAGATGGAGTCATTACCTTTGTTCTTAAGTTTCAAAAGTAGGTTGTCAGACTAAGGTTTAAACACAAGTTTATCAACAACCAAAGAGATGTATCTTCTTGGTTTTGTGATTACTTCAAAATGGCTTCTTGTATGGTAGTTTAAATCTCAAAATTGGACAGCAAAATAGTGGGTTCTTGGATGTTAAAAGCCACTCGAAAAACAACCATTTCTTTCACTGGTTTGGGTCTCGAAAATTCAGCAAGAACATAATAAAAAGATGAGTTTGTGGGAAATGTAATTATGATTTAGTCCTTGTGTTGACCTTGTCTAAAGGTATAATTGGAGTAGTTGCCTACTATTTAGGAGGTCACGTTTTTTCAATTTTTAGCTTAGCAGTTCCTTTCTTTTGTTTAGTATTTAAAGCTTTGTAAGTCTTTGTTTTATGAATATAAGAAGAGAGGAAAACTGGGAATCTTTTCCCTTCAACTCTGTGTTTTGCTTTATTTGGGTATACTCTTTTGATCATAACAGGGGCCTCAAACCAACACTTGGTATTAGAGCCTTCCATTTTATGCTGAAAAATATTAGATACAGTAACATGATGAGTTCTAGCCATCAGGTCACAAAAGATAATGGTGGGGTGTCGTTCCAGTGTCCATTGCTGACTTCAACAAACTATACCACATGGGCAATCAAGATGGAGGCCATTATGGATTCTCAAGGTGTTTGGGAATCCATAGAACCAACAGCCGGAGTGAGTGTGGATAAAAGGAAGAACAAGATGGCACGGGCCTACATTTTCCAAGCAATACCAGAGGATATTCTCATGCAGGTAGCCAAGAAGAAAACTGCAAAAGAAGTGTGGGAATCTTTGAAAATTCGGTACCTGGGTGCAGATCGAGTGCAAAAGGCAAGATTGTACTCACTCAAGAGTGAGTTTGATGCATTGAGGATGAAAGAAGGAGAGTCAATAGATGAGTTCGCATGAAAGTTGAGTGGGATTAACTCAAAATACATCAGTCTCGGTGCAACAATAGAAGACAACACTTTGGTGAGGATGTTGCTTGATTCTATCCCAGAAAAGTATCTACAACTTGTACCCTCCATTGAACAATATTCAGATTTGGATACCATGCCGTTTGAAGAAGCTATAGGAAGACTCAAAGCTTATGAGGATCCGTTGAGAAGTCGTACTGAAACCACTAATGTTGAAGCTGGTCTGCTGCTCACCTGATCAAAAGGGCAAATGGGTCAAAAGTCAAACAAAAACTCCACCAACAAAGCAGGAAGAGGTCGTGGCTCATCTCAAAATGAGAGAGGAGCTCGAGGAAGTCATCGTGGTGGAAAAGGAGGCTCAAGGGGCAGAGGTGGTCGGGGTAATCACCAACAATCACGAGACAATGGTCAAAGAAAAGGAAGAGACAAGAGTCACATAAGTGCTTCAACTGTGATGTGTTTGGACACTATGCATCAGAATACCCCAATCCTAAGAGGAAGGAGGTTGATGTCAATCTCTCATAGGTACAATGTGACAACCCGAAATCTTCATTCGGTAAAACCCTAGAGTCATTCATTTCAAATTATAAGTCAAGTTCACTTTTATTGGTTTTTAGAAAATTTAAAGTTCGTTTGGTTATTTTAATAATTAATCTATAAACAAACGGGTGAAAGGATGTGCCGACTCGAGTCTTGAAATTTCAAAATCGTGAATACCACGTAGCTTAGAAGTTCACGTCCAAACTTTTATGTTTGGGGCTTAATTTACCCCAAAAACCGTAAACTCATGCTTAAGCATGAGTTTACTCCCCAAGACACTTCATTTCTCATTTGTAAACTCAAGAGTAAACTCCAAAACTCTCTCAAGTATCATCCAAGTTTTTGTTCAATATCTTCAATCTACTAAGTGTTTCTAGCTCTTTAAAGTTAGTATATCCCTTAATCTAGTGATTGTAAATCTTTTCATCCATCCATTTATGTGTTTTGACTAGATTTCCAAAACACTAAGAACACACACTAGTGTTCTTGGGCCCTTAGCACCTTTTCAAGCTTCTAACTGGTAAGTACTCCAGACCTAGTGTATTGATCAGCTTATTAACTTTTCATACATCAAGAAAATGTCCCAAAAACACCAAGATCATGGAGTTCACGGTCCAAGGAGTTCTTGGACCGTGACCCCCAAATAAAGGTGCTAAAATGTGCTAAAGAGTGCTAAAGTGTGCTTTATCTTATCCTAAGCCTTGGGTATTAACTTAGAATCCTTCCTTGATGTGTATAGTACATGGAAACCACCAAAATCCCTCATTTATATGTGTTTACAGTTTGGGGATCTCCCATAACCGTAAACACCCCAAAGTGGGTATAAATGGCCCATACTCCTTCCTTTTGCCTAGAATCTAACCTAGGCTATTACCTTGAAGTGTTTAGAACTTGAAAACATCAAAATACCTTAGTCCATAAGAGTTTACGGTAGTAAACTCATGGAGAAATGGTCCATAGACCGTAAACTCCATTTAGGAGTGTATTGATGCCACAAAACACTTCCTAAGGCTTAAACATGAAGTAGGAATGCTTGGATTGGATTAGAAGACTTCAAAACAACAAATGGTCAAAAGGTTATAAGCTTAGGGCCGTAAACTCAAGAGTTTACGACTGTAAACTCAATGGGATATGGTCATTGAGGAGTAAACTCCATTAGGGAGTTTTCCTTGAACCCTACACACACTAGATTTTCCCTACAACACTTAGATGCAATCCTTGAGGCTTATAACACTTGTTAAAGGTGTTTAGCATGTCCTAGGATGTCTTACCTTTGTTTATTAATTGTATAGAGACTAATTGGGTACACATATGTGATATTATATGTTATCTAGGATCATAGAGTGTGTACAAGTCTTCACTTGACACCTAGCATCCTATTTCAGCCCGTTCATCCCAACCACTTGCTACAGGTGAGTTCATACCCCTTAATCAATGTTTTAAATGTTTTTATGCGGGGGATACAAGTAGAATCATGCTAGTTATTACATCAATCACATGTGATTAATAAGCACCATTCAAATGATTTACTACTCATTAGCTGTTTTACCAAACAGTTTTCTTCAAATGATTTTCATAAACGTTTTATATGTTTAAAACTCCTTATTAAACTGTTCATTATACACTGTATGTTTCATTTCAAACTCAATTACAATTGTCTTTTTTATAGGCTGACATCAACTCGACCTTTTCTTAGATAGTAATCATGTTCAAAGGTGTTACAAAACTTATTTTATGCTTTTATATTGTCAAGTGCATGCCTATATATATATATATATAGTTATATAAGAAATGTTTAAAGGACATAGGAAGGCTATCCGCTCTATTTCCTTTTCACTGTTGGGATGTGGTCTGGTGGGTATCAGGTATCCGTCCGAAGGTCGTTTAAATATTAGTTATGTATCATGTGTACATATATAGACATAAAGGTTCTTCCAGTCAGTTCAATACCCTTAGGAAGCAAGGGTATACTTCCATGTTCATGCGTACCAGTTATATTACTAGTAAGCTACCATATGGGTAGTTTAGGAAGATACTAATACGTTTACTAGAATACGGAATCATACCACAAGTCAGTTCATTCATGAGTCTATACATGCTAGATAGAGAGAAAACACACATTACAGCTAGTACACACAGTACATTACTATACATGCTAGATAGAGAGAGAACACACATTACAGCTAGTGCACACAGTACAATACTATGCATGCTAGATAGAGAGAGAACACACGTTACAGCTAGCACACGCAGAACATTACAGTACACTACTATACTAGTACATGATTACGTCTACATGATTACGTTTACATGATTACGCTTACATGAGTACGTTTACATAGATACGTTTACATGAGTGCGTTTACATTTACGATAATAGGACAGACATCACTAGGTGCTATAGCATGGAACAAATTCAGGATCTAACTATACCAATGAATCACAACACATTGTGATAGTTATATTGGGTATAAGTGATCATAGTAATGTGGATGTTCACGGCTTGCAAACATGCAGTGGTCGTGTATGGGTCCCAAAATCTCTTTGAAAGGGGAGCGTCTAGCCTGGGATCTAGCCATCACATTATGCCTTATCCCTCAAATAAGGCAACATTAGTACAAAATTAGTCACTTATTACAAATACTACAGTACTTACGAGACTACAATAGGTTAAAGGTAGTTAGTACGGTTGTAGTTATTTGATACTACACCATAGTACTATTTCATTTTCCCATTACATTCACTTCGTGAACATTCACACGATGCACAGTAATATAGAAGCTATATTTTTGGTTAATGATAGTCAGATTTGGGAAAATACACACTCTTACAGGAGACACACACAGATACTAGATGCCTTGGTAGAAGGCTACTTTCATTAGGAAGCATAGGGATATCTAGGAAGTTCAAAACGTTTTCATACATACATATACTTACATTTCATATACATAAAAATACTTACATTTCATATACCTACAAATACTTACATACAAATTAAGACACTAAAATACTTAAGATCTCACCAGCTTTAAAGCTGATACTCGCTTTCAAAATAACTTGTATCCTCAGGTCAATAGTAGACAGGTACCGTTACAAGGTTTAGAGAAGATGGTGCTCATTCAAGACTCATCTTTCACTTTTGATTTATACTTTAGTGTCTATTATAATTTAACAGAACACACTTGTATTAAAATTTTATTATTAATGCAATGGATGATGTTGTTGCTTATTTACTACTTTTCATTGTTGTGATACTATACATGACATCCTCCGCCCCAGAACGTTTCCGCCGTTCATGGTTTTGGGGTGTGACAGATTGGTATCAGAGCATTGTTTATAGTGAATTAAGTATATCAACCCATAAAAGATATACAGACTATAAATACAATGGGATTAAAATACTCTGACCAAGAGTTTATATTTTAAATAATAAAATATTTAATTAAGTATACGTGCATGTATTCATACTAAAATCAGTGTCACTAGGACAGTACAAAAGAATTAGGATTGTTGGGCAACACGGGTGGACTTAGAGACATATAGTTAAAACTGGGAAGATATAGCCTGATCAACTATATTATCCAAGGGTTGACTAGCATGTGCCTAAGTGTAGTTGTGAGGTTGCAACAAGTCTAAAATCTTACCAACAATACCACAATGAGAACAACAGAACATAAACCTAAAATACTATAGGGGTATTTGGTGTTACTATAGGTACTTTATACTTGAGAACTAAAAACGATCTTCATTACTAAGTTGATAGTTGCTATGTGGATACACTAAAGTTATATGTAACTAGGATGTTATAGACTTAGAATCTGTGAAAATTTTCCTTTACCCTTATGCTTTGTGAATTTGGAGTTAAGGTCACTTATTCGAAGGCCTATCATGTTTCGATTACATATAACTGATATGCACTTCACAAATAGTGATGTATTTAATGAAGATTTTCTAAATAATTATCTAAATAGTTCGTCTAATAATTATTTTCTTACCCCAATTCTCGCGTAGATAACATGGCTGGACTCCATCCCCACGGCAATCTGTACCTTCCGAACGAAGTCATTGCTGGATGGTTTGGAGAAGAACCAGAGAATGATCATCCGATCCCTTTGAATGATCACCATGGTGAAGACCCTTCGGATGATGCTAACTCCAAACCCGAGGTTGAGAACCTACCCCAGGCACCTCCCGTTCCAAATCCTAACCCTCGTCCGGCTTTTCAAGGCCCGACGCCTCCGTGGGTGGAATGCTTGGAAACATGGAGCCAAGGACAAGATCACCCCATGCCATTTAATGGTGACCGAAGCTTTTATGGCCTGAGCAATGAGGGCTCCGTAGATAGAATCTTGCCAATCCTGGTCCGCATAGTGGCTCAAAATGAGATTCAAGGCAGGACAGCATACATCAGATCACAGAAGTTGTCACCAATGCGAGAATGCATACCCTCCGCACCATTCGTCTAGAAGATGCTCGTGAGAGATCTGAGAGAGACCATGAAACCTTGCTGCAAGCACTGTCTGAATCACAAGCCGAAGTTATAGAACTTCGAGTACGCCAGAGGGTGTACGAAAGACACCTACTTGATGTGGAACGCCAACTGGCTGAACTGAGAGATCACCAGAGGGATGACTGTCGCCAGTAGTAGATGCTTTACTTTATTTTCCTTGTTTAAAGGAATCTTTTTCTGTCTATGTCCGATGTAGCATTTTCTATGAAACTATCTTGTACTGTAAGTACTTTTGGTTAGGTCTTTATGCTGTCAAGGACTATCTTCTCTGGATATGATGTAAGACCTTTTACAAGGTCATTTTCCCGAACTTTCACGTCATGAATATCAAAGATATTGACAGTCGGCTAACTTCTGTGTCATTCTTTATTCAAGTACTCTCATCATACTTTCATTGGATTCTATCTGAAACATGCTTTAGTCAAGACATTGGACGATAGTAATTTAGCTCCAGAGACATTTCCAAGTCTCTTTTAGTGGTTGGAACATGTTACTCACCAACTAACGATACCTCGGCTTGAACGACAAACGTCTTGAGACCACTCTACGAACTTACTTCCACTCATTATTAGGACTGCATCATAGGGATGTAGGTCAACCCTTCATGAACACACTCCCACTCAATACTAGGACTGCATCATAGGGATGTAGGTCAAACCTTCGCGATCATACTTCCAATCCGTACTAGGACTGCATCATAGGGATGTAGGTCAAACTTTCGAGAACAAACTCTTACTCTTTGCTTGAACAATCGAAGTACATCTAGGGTCAACCAGAATCGCTCACAAAATCCTTATATTTCCTGTTACAGAATCATGTCGTCATCCGGAAACAATCAGCCGAGCAACGAAACCCCTATCCTCCATATCGACGCCACTACGTTACAAGCAGCAGTAACAGCTGTTGTGACAACTTTCCATACACACATCAACTCTGACAACACAAGCAAGACTGACAAAGGAGTCGAGAGTTCCGATTATAGTACCAAACCGGGAAACCATCAAATGATAACAATCACGGACCTACAAAGCCGAAAAACTGAGAGGAATAAACGAAAGCGCCAAGCCCAAAAGGAGCGCAAGAGATCCCAAAGACTTGCCATGCCACAGCAGCAAGTGGCAACTCCTGCAGAACTCTTTGGGAGGCAATTTCCAAAGTGGAGTAATGAGGAAGGCACTCGTGTCCACGTAACTCTGGCTAAACACCTCACTCCCACCACCAATGCTAGTGCTAGCCAGTCATGCCACCAATGCGATGAGATAGGGCACTTCAAGAAGGATTGTCCTATAACAAAGAACTCCGGCGCAGACGGCAGAATTCTAAGGATCACTGCCGCAAGGGAGAATACTCCAAACCCACGTAAAAGTAATTATGGTGTTTCATTGTAACATACTTATAAACCGTTTTAATTTAGTGCGACTCGAGTTTTACCTTTTGAGGGAGCCCGTCAGTTAAGGGACCCATGTGTTGCGTATACTTGTCTTTTGTAGTATACCTTGTTCGCAGCAATAGTCTTATAGTAAGTCTAAGGTACTGTAACTCGGTTGATAGTTGCACTGTTATGTTTTGTGTGTAACGCCTTATGCTCAAATCTAATGTCTTTAGTTCCCATATTATTCTGACATTACCATACGACTAGATTCAATTTGATCCGCACAATACCAGCTTCATACGTACACCTCTTTCGTCGAAATTGCCTTTCCAGCGAAGCCGTCATATCAGAACATCGAAGTACTCATGCATGGAGTACCTCATAATTCTTTTCTTTCCGAAGAAATCCCCGAAGTACCATTCGTACAGTACGTCAAGTTCAATCCAAAGATCCATACGGTTGATCTGTCGCTGAGGAATGTATACATAGGGGTGATATATAATGAAGGTTCTACAGGTTTAGAATTGATGATTCCACTTTAACTTCTTTTCCTAGTTGGGATGTAAGCTTAAAGAAGAATCAGTTATTCGACTACCTTTTCAATCTTAATTATATACGACTCGTATACACGAGACTGAAATTGATGAACCATGTATGACGTCTAATGTGAACTTCAGGACGGAGACTGCCCAAGACTACGAGTAATCGCCTCGTAATGTGAACAAACTTAGAACCCAGTATGACTCCCGTAAACTGATCTCCCTACAGTCTAAACACCTAAGGGGATACAAGAACAGTCCGGATAACTTAGCAAACTACTCAGCAATAGAATTGGAAGACCAGGCTTCTCACCCGGGAGAGCTGCGGTCTTATTCTTCCCGAAGTCGACGGATTACATCATATGTACCTCGGCTATCGAGGACTCCATCAAGATTTCCATTAGAAATCGTTACCTCTGCCTCGCATAGATGAATCGGTTGAGCAAACGCAAGGAACGAGTTACCTTTTAGAAATGGACCGAGATCCGAATATCAGTAGTTTCGAGTGTTAGGGAAGGATGTCCTGAAGACTACCCTCCAAACTCGATGCGGACACTTCGAGTCCGTAGTGATACCCCTCGGATAGGACCAATACGCCCATAGCATTCATGAGCTTAATGGGTAGGGTACGCCATTCTTACTTGGATCAGTTCGTCATTCTCCTTGTAATGACTTACTTATCTACCCTCGTAGTAAGAAGGAACCCATGGAAACATTACCCTCAGAGAAACTTTTTGCAAAGTTCTCTGAACACTAGTTTTGGAATTGAAGAGTCAAAACTCCTAAGACACACTATTAGTGATGTGGAAATTCTTGAGTAATCTGTCAATTTATCCAAACCGTTGGGAATTTGTCGGCACCGAAGACGCTGACAGAAATTCGCCAAATTCTAGGTCTTGCAAACCTACTGTCGTAGTCCATTCAGACTTCCTCGCAAATTACAGAAACCCTTACGACTTTGACCCAGCAGAGGGTGGCCCTCGACTGGGAAGATAAGCAAGAAAAAGAAACCTTGGAAATTCCAAGTGAGAGACCAAGTTCTTTAGGAAATCTCACTATGGGAATGGCTTAATATGCTTCGTAACGCGTGGAAAGCTAAATCCAAGATAGTCAGGACCTCCGAGATTCTTACCGGAATCGGTCCTGTACCTCACAGACTAGACCTACTCCGCAAGCTTAGTAACATACATTTTACCCTTTGCGTCTCGATCTTGAAACCGTACCTTTCTGTTAGGACTCTCATAAGTCCACTCGACGAGATCGAGATTAATGAGATCCTCGCCTACTTGGAAGAACTGTACTGACCATCGACCGAGGGGTCGTGCAAACGATTCATAGTCGTTTCCCTTGTAGTGAAGGTTCGTTGAGATGCCAACCAGGGACCCGAATTCACTTGGGAGCACGAAAATCGATCGATTAGGAAGTATCCCCACTTCTTGGCTTGATAATTCATGCCTACTTCCTTACCTAAATTCTAATTTCGGGACGAAATTCCTTCTAACGGGGGGGATGATGTGACAACCTGAAATCTTCATTCGGTAAAACCCTAGAGTCAATCATTTAAAATTATAAGTCAAGTTCACTTTTATTGGTTTTTAGAAAATTTAAAGTTCATTTGATTATTTTAATAATTAATCTTTAAACGAATGGGTGAAAAGATGTACCGACTCGAGTCTTGAAATTTCAAAACCGCGAATACCACGTAGCTTAGAAGTTCACGGCCAAACTTTTATGTTTGGGGCTTAATTTACCCCAAAAACCGGAAACTCATGCTTAAGCATGAGTTTACTCCCCAAGACACTTCATTTCTCATTTGTAAACTCAAGAGTAAACTCCAAAACTCTCTCAAGTATCATCCAAGTTTTTGTTCAATATCTTCAATCTAGTAAGTGTTTCTAGCTCTTTCAAGTTAGTATATCACTTAATCTAGTGATTGTAAATCTTTTCATCCATCCATTTATGTGTTTTGACTAGATTTCCAAAACACTAAGAACACACACTAGTGTTCTTGGGCCCTTAGCACCTTTTCAAGCTTCTAACTGGTAAGTACTCCAACCCTAGTGTATTGATCAGCTTATTAACTTATCATACATCAAGAAAATGTCCCAAAAACACCAAGATCATGGAGTTTACGGTCCAAGGAGTTCTTGGACCGTGAACCCCAAATAAAGGTGCTAAAGTGTGCTAAAGAGTGCCAAAGTGTGCTTTATCTTATCCTAAGCCTTGGGTATTAACTTAGAATCCTTCCTTGATGTGTATAGTACATGGAAACCACCAAAATCCCTCATTTATATGTGTTTACGGTTTGGGGATCTCCCAAAACCGTAAACACCCCAAGGTGGGTATAAATGGCCCATACTCCTTCCTTTTGCCTAGAATCTAACCTAGGCCATTACCTTTAAGTGTTTAGAACTTGAAAACATCAAAATACCTTAGTCAATAAAAGTTTACGATAGTAAACTCATGGGGAAATGGTCCATAGACCGTAAACTCCATTTAGGAGTGTATTGATGCCAGAAAACACTTCCTAAGGCTTAAACATGAAGTAGGAATGCTTGGATTGGCTTAGAAGACTTCAAAACAACAAATGGTCAAAAGGTTATGAGCTTACGGCTATAAACTCAAGAGTTTACGACTGTAAACTCAATGGGATATGGTCATTGAGAAGTAAACTCCATTAGGGAGTTTTCCTTGAACCCTACACACACTAGCTTTTCCCTACAACACTTAGATGCAATCCTTGAGGCTTATAACACTTGTTAAAGGTGTTTAGCGTGTCCTAGGATGTCTTACCTTTGTTTATTAGTTGTATAGAGACTAATTGGGTACACATATGTGATACTATATGTTATCTAGGATCATAGAGTGTATACAAGTCTTCACTTAACACCTAGCATCCTATTTCAGTCTGTTCATCCCAACCACTTGCTACAGGTGAGCTCATACCCCTTAATCAATTTTTTAAATGTTTTTATGCGGGGGATACAAGTAGAATCATGCTAGTTATTACATCAATCACATGTGATTAATAAGCACCATTCAAATGATTTACTACTCATTAGCTGTTTTACCAAACAGTTTTCTTCAAATGTGTTGAATTTGAAAAACTCTTTTATCGTTTAGATCTTATAAGAGATAAATCACGAAAGCAAAAAACAGCAATATAAAACACAAGAATGAATCTGAATATGTCGAATGATTCAATTGATTCAATCCTCAGGAGAGCTCGATTAAGAACTTCCGCTGTAGAGGATATTAGGGTTACAAAAGATAAAGATCAAATACTTGACAAAATAATTTCCAAATCTTACGTACTAGGATACATGCAAGCACCTATAAATACAAAACCCTATAGAATAACTCACGGATGGACAGGCCCGTACCGGAGACTAAATGGACTAAATAGAGAGCCCAAGACGCAACACCTTCTGGACCTAACAATCTCCCTCTTTGCGTCATTTGGAGCGAGACTATCTCTTCGGCTTGCTGGGTCCAGCTGCAGGAACTTTCTTAGTGGTATCAAACAGATGTGGGGTGAGAGCAAGGATGGTATGTCTGAAGTGAATGTACCACTGGATCATATCATCGAAGTACTTCTTGTCGTCTGCTGAATTCTACTTGCATCGATGAATGATACTTAGAACATGTTCCAAGCATGCAGTGGTGTAAAGGTGTTTGTCAGCCAAGACTAACAGGCATTTCTGGCCTTCGTTCCTTGTAAACATGACAAAATTCCGCTTCAGTTCAATTCTTCCCATCTGCATCATGTTCAAATCACTGGCAGAGCCTACAGGAGAAATAGTAGGCTTTTTCCTGAAGATGCTAGTGATCTCCTGATCCATCTTGACAACCTCCATAATGTAGCATACGAGTATCCTTTTGAAGTGATCAATAATTGGACCATACTCAGCTTCGTTGGTGAGGAGGATGTTGTGCAAAATAATCCAGTCATGTGGATTCAGGTTGGGAAGATCAGCAAGTGATATCGCGTGTTCGGTTTTAGCATAACCCCTCAGCACTTTAAACCGAACGTTCGTGAAGTTCCCCTCACGAAACGGCTTGAGGACCCGAATGTTGACGATCTTCTGAGCGCTCCAAGTTTGATACTGTGGTTGAGCAGACTTCAGATAGAATTCGATGAGTTCCCTATCAACCTTTGGATGAGGATGAGGGACATCAGCAACGTTATCAAAGATATGAAAGATGAAGGCTTTTCGGGTCAGTGGCATGTCGAACTGAGAATCAACAGAGTTGATACGATCCAATGAAATCACTGGTTTGAGCCACTGAATACTGGGAGTCTTGATAGCCTCTTTCAAAAGATTCTCAAGAGTCCATGGAGGAAAAAGAGTTTTCCTACTCTCAAGAAGGTCATGAACCTCCTTCATTTTTCTCTCGTTCGCCTCAGCCTCTGTGGCAACACGAGCGCTCATGTCAGCATCTTTATCACGGCCTTGTTTCTTTAAGAGATCTGCAATCGTCTCTTTATCATCATCATCACTGTCTTCAGCAATTTGCTTTCCTTTGTCTTTGACACCCGAACCAGAGGCTTGACCTGCTGGAGGAGGTTCGGTTGTTTTAGTTGCTGTAGAAGTGGGAGGTGGTTGGGACTGAGACACGTCTTCTCCCCCTTGTTTCGGATTGGACACGAACTCCAGGAGCCCTTCAAGTTTGCTTAAGAGAGCAAGGGCAGGAGAAAGCTTTTCTACAAGAGTGCGCCTCACCGAGTAGTTCAGAATCGGATCATGGGCTTCAATGATGTTGGAAAGGGCGGCGTGGACATCCGAAACACACAAAGAAATAACTTCTCGCTCAGATCGAAGAGATTCAACTTCCTTCTGAGAATGCAAAAGTTGAAGACTCTTGACCTTGATAGCAGTGGTCTTACGAGCGAGAGCGTCCATTACTGAGTTCTCGGCAGCTAGGTCTTCATGCAGCTTAGTCAGGCGCTCCTCAATAGTCGCTTTAAACGATGTGTTGTCATCACTGAGAGTTTGACGCAGATTGGCGAATGACTGCAGTTCTGAGGCAACTGAGGTAGCCAGCTTGTTGACAATAGAGTCAAGCTTCTTTTTATTGGAATCAGCAGTTTCCTGTAAAGACTGCAAAATAGAAGAAGCTTCAACAAATAGTTTTTTGACTTTTTTGGTCGCAGCAGCACACGCCTTGGTGGAGGCGTTAATAGCGGCAGTGGCAGAGTTGATAGAAGTTTCATGAGCCTTAGTAAACGTATCAACAATCCCCTGAATAGCAGCCTCTGAGATAGTAGAGTGTGAGGAAGAAGAGGAGGAAGCAATGAGAGAATCGATTTTCTCATGAAGCTCCTTGAGATGCTTCTTGGTGACTGGAGCATCATCATCATCATCGCTTTGCATTTGATACGGACTGTAATAGACCGAGTCAAATGTCATGTCCTCTCCTTCCAGAAAAGGTTCTTCATTACCTGCTAAGTGAGCAGGAGATGAGGGTGATGGTGAGGGTGGAGGCTCGGTTGTGGAAGTAGGTTCGGGTATGGATGTATGTTTGGTAGTGGGAGTGGGTTCAGGTGTTGAAGTAGGTGCCCCCGTATTAGATACGTTGGTTCTAACTCCAGTGGTGGTTGTTGTGGTAGCTTCAGTGAAAATAGGAGGTGGTTGAGGGATAGAAGTGGGTGGTATTTGAGTAGTGGAGGTTATGGGTGGAATGGAAACAGAGATGGAGATTGGGGGAGGAGAGACAGGTCTAGTGGAAACATGTACCTCAGGGGTAGGCGAACGTGGAGGAGTGTTACCACGTAGGGACTCTTCAGAGTCTGAACTCTCTTCCTCAGATTCACTAGAGGAGGAGGCAAGAATAAGCTTTCGCCTAGGTTGAATCTTCTTCTTCTTTGGTGGAGGAGATTGAGCTGCTTTGGAGGGTTTGCGTTTCTTCGGAGAAGGACCTTTCGCTCCTTTGACAACCTTCTTGTCTTTTCCCTTGTCATTCTTCTTTCCCCTAGGAGCAGGCCGATCAGCATCATGAATTGATTGAATCATGTCAGGAGTGAGCTCTCTAGGGCCAGAGCGATGAAACTCCTTGTATGTCCTTATGATCCGGCTGTCACTTGGAACATCCCCATACATTGACTCAGGGATTGAGCCAATAAACTGAAACTTAGAGGAATCAGAGACAATTATCTTCGTAGTGTGGAAAGTACCTATCCAAGAAAGTGGAGAATCAGCAACAATTGGAACGTGATACTTGTCCATCACCCACTTTGTGACCAGTGTCCAGAATCGGGCATAAGAGATCTCTGAATGGCGAGAGGTAGACGCCAGACTCTGAATCAGTTGCTGCCATAGAACCGACCCATAGTCAAGGTTGATGCCGTGGTACAGGCCATATAGAATGGTCATAAACAGACGACTCGCCCCGTCTGAACCTGCACTTCGTTCTGATAGCCCCTTGAACAAGACGGTGAAGAAGTCGTTCCACTGAGGAGGTAGGCAAGATTTCTTGAATTTGGTCACCGTCGTCAGAATTTCAGTGTATCCCATGTTATAAAACATGGTAAACAACTGTCCCACCGGGATGGATTCAGGGTTAACCCTAGATTCATCGGGTGCAAACCCTAAAAGCAAACAGAATCGCTGCTTGGAGATGGAGGCCTTGTGATCAAGAATGTCGAAGAAGATTCGATCGACAGACTTGTCATAGTGGAATGTGGAGAATATTTGCGAGAGACACTCCATTGGAACTGTTTTGACCTTGGTGAGAGTTGGAACCAACGGCGAATACTTGAGACATTCCATGATTGGAAACATGAATGCATCGTAAACTTGAGGAGTGAGGTCGATAATCAAACTTTGTTGAGGACGGATTGGCAGAATGTGAGAAGTAGCATGAACTGATGATGAGTCCGCCATTGAAGCGAAGAATTTGGAAGGGATAATGAACAGTAGAAGAATCAAAGCTTTTCTTGCTCTCTGAAGGTTTGGTGCAGTAAAGAGGTAAATTATGGTAGAAATTACCTTTTATACCATGGTGAGAAGAGAGAGAAAAATTTGTTCCCAAATCTTCAAGGGAAATGTGAAGAGTTTCCTTAGGTGATTGACGCGTGACAGTTTAGAGCCCCGATGATTACGCAGGAGAGAGAAAAATTGTCCCGTTTCACACGCCTTCCCATCAGGCGCCATATGAAATGACAAAAACAGTTCCACTTCACACGCCTTCCCATCAAGCGCCGTTTGAAATATCAAACCGATTGGACTTTCGGCTGAGTCAGCAACTAATCCCTTTAGAGTGAGCTGTCTTCATAAAGCAAAATAACCACGTGTAACATTGTGAGCCACATCTCTTTTATAACGTTAAATCCCATAGCCAAAATTTGCTTGTAAGTAATGACACCAGAATTATGGAAAATCAAAAAGATTTTCGTGCATAGAGTGTAAAAGAAAAGAAATAAAGCAATACATATGTGGGAAATTGTGATGTCAATAAAGACACGAAAAATAGATCCCGGGCACGAATCTCTTCCTTCAAAGTCAAGAGAGACTTTAAAGTGTTTGTGTGGTTTCCCTTTGAATTACAATCAAACACTTATTAAGAAGTGTTGAAAGGCATCTTTTAATAAGGCTAATGTGGGTGGCTTTCGCTTCAGTTCAAAATTCATGATCTTGACATAAGACAAAAATCAACTGAAGTACTTGTGAGACCAATGCAGTCTGTTGAACAAGTAGGTGTGAAGAGAATTTAAGTGGCATGTGTAAAATAATTTTAGGTGAAATCTCAAAAAAAAAAAAAAAAAAAAAAAAAAAAAAAAAATGGATTCTAAGGGAAGAAATGTTATGGATTTAACAATTTCATAAGAATCACACAAAAAGAAAATTCAGAGATTTCAAGGTACAGCCCCATGGGTGACTTCGTTAATTCATTAGTGAAAACTAGAGCAAATTTAATTCTTCACCGTCAATGCATAGTAGGTATTGAATTGTGGGTTTCACTTAGCACGTAGTGGCACGAAGCTAAGATCATAAACACAGAAATTGTGTAACCAAAAACCTCAGTGCTAATTACTGAGAGTCTCAAGGGTTACTTGTATGAGGCGAATAAGATGGAGAAAAGTATTGGAGGTGGTGTAAAGAAACCAAAGTACCTCTGTTGTAAAATAAGGACCAAGCAGAAAACTCTTATCTCATGTGAGAAGAGAATAAGGTAGCTCATGATTAGAATAAATATAAAAGCCTAATTGGGAAGACAAGGGTTGTATATACCAAGTCAGTAAGGCTATTATTCAGAATCAGATGAGGCTTTGGACACATACAACAGCATGCTTCTAGGGACACTTAACTATTAAAAATGTGAGGAGAAGAATTCCTCCACAATTATCCACAAAAATTAACGAACACAAGCAAACAAAAAAAATGTTTTTGGATATTTTGATTTAAAGAGAAAAACAAACATAAATATTTTTGGAGTTTTTGAGTTAAAGAAAGAAACAAACAAAAATATTTTTGGAGTTTTTGATTTAAAGAGAAAAACAAAAAAAATAAAAAAAAAACTTTGGAACCAAACCCGAAATAGACCGAACGCTCGGTTCATTTCGGTTAAAAAAACTTTGAAAAAGTAAGAAAGAAATGAGAAATAAGAGTACAAAAAGTTTACAACCAAAAGTTTACTACCAAAGAAACTACCTTTAAGTGAGAAGCAAAGATAAGAGAATAGGACCGAACCCGAGCGCTCGGTTCATTTCGGTACTCACGGGAACCGAACCCGAACGTTCGGTTCATTTCGCTTCCAACTTTTAGTTTTGAGAAGTAGTTTTTGGTACTGACTCTGATTCCATCATACCTAGCCCTTGTAGAATTTTATTGAAACTTGCTTCAGGAAGAGCTTTGGTGAAGATGTCAGCCAGTTGATCAGTAGTTCGAACAAAATGAATTTCTACGTTTCCGTCTTCTACGTGATCTTTAATGAAGTGATACCTTAATGCAATATGTATGGTTTTGGAATGTTGCACTAGGTTATGACAGATCCTAATTGCACTTTCTGAGTCACAATATAGTGGGATCTTTTTCATATTGAGTCCATAATCCCGGAGTTGATTTTGGATCCAAATCACTTGAGATGTGCAAGAAGCGACTGCAATATATTCTGCTTCGGCTGTAGATAGTGAAACACATGTTTGTTTCTTAGATTGCCAGCTCACTAATTTTCCGTCGAGGAATTGACATCCTCCTGTGGTGCTTTTCCTGTCTAAACCACATCCTCCAAGGTCTGCATCTGAGTAGGCTTGAACAAAGAACCCTGAGTTTGAGAGATACCAGAGACCGAGAGAGGTGGTTCGCTTCAGATATCGGAGTATGTTTTTCACTGCTAGCATGTGTGGTTCACGAGGATTCGCCTGAAACCTAGCACAATAACACATAGAAAACATTATATCGGGTATGCTAGCTGTGAGGTACATCAGGGATCCAATCATTTGTCGATATAGCGTTATATCAACTGCCGGTTTTTCCAAGGATGGTGTGAGTTTGGTGTTGAACGCCATTGGAACTTTGACTTTTGAATCTCCCATCATGCCGAATTTAGCAAGAAGAGTCTTGGTATATGCTTCCTGGTTGATAAAGATGCCTTCGGGTCCCTGTCTAATGTTTAAACCAAGGAAAAAGTTAATCGGACCCATTGAGCTCATTTCAAATTTTGTCTCCATCAGCTTTCTGAATTCAGCTGTTAAGCTAGGATTCGTTGAGCCAAAGATGATATCATCGACATAGATTTGAACTATCATAAGGTGGTTACCTTCCTTCTTTCGAAAGAAGGTTGGGTCAACCGAACCTTGTTTGAATTTAGACATCTTTAAGAACTTAGTTAGTGTTTCATACCAAGCCCTAGGCGCTTGTTTCAGACCATAAACTGCCTTGTCTAGAATGTAACAGTGATTTGCATGCTTTTCATTCACAAAACCTGGAGGTTGCTCCACGTAAACTGTTTCTTCAAGTTCTCCATTCAGAAAGGCGCATTTCAAATCCATTTGGTAGACCTCGAAGTTCTTGTGTGCAGCGTAGGAAAGAAATATTCGAACAGATTCCAGCCTTGTTACCGGAGCAAATGTTTCTTCGTAATCAATTCCTTCTTCTTGGCATTATCCTTTCACCACAAGACGAGCTTTATTTCGAATCACATTACCCTCCTTGTCCATTTTGTTTCTGAATACTCATTTGAGACCAACGACTGAGGCATCTTTTGGTGTTGGAATGAGACGCCAGACCTTATTTCTTTCAAACTCATTGAGTTCATCTTGCATTGCTTGGACCCAATCAGAATGATCAAGAGCAATATTGACGGTCTTTGGCTCAACTTTGGATACGAAGGAATTATACATGCAGCACTCTACTTTGGAAAATAGGGAGGTTTGCTTTGCTCTCACTTGGGATTAGGTCAGGACCTTTTCAGATACATTACCCACTATCTGAGATACAGGATGATCTCTGGTCCATTTAATGAGGGGAGGATAGTTTGGATCATAGGATGGATCCAATTCGGCGTTGACCATTTCTTCCAATTCAGATTGACGATCATCATCATAGAACATATCAGAATTATCCCCCTCGACTGATGATGAATCATTTGGATTTTCAGGTTGGTTCAGACCTTCGGGTGCAACAAAACTCTCAGGTGTAGCCGGACTGTCGGGTGCTACTGGACTTTCGGGTGTAGCAGGGCTTTCGGGTGCTACTGGACTTTCGGGTGCTACTGGGCTTTCGGGTGTAGCTGGAATGGAATTCTCCCCCTGAAAGTGTGAGTTCGGTTGATTTGAAGAAAATAGATTCTCCCCCTCAACTGAAGTTCCGTGCTGAGGAGGTTCGTTTTGAACTTGTTCTCCTTCTCCCATTTGTTTGGCGGCATCTTCAACAATCTGCTTTAAATGATCGATTTTGTTGTCTGCCGCCTTGGCTTCTTTGAGAGTGGCTTTCTCAGGTTCATCGAACAGGTCTACGAACTGATCAAATAAATTAGCAATCGTGGTTGTGACTAGACCTGTTTGAGAGAAAATCTCTCCAATTGCTTCTTCAGTAGTCTTTAGCTTCTTGACGTAGCTGTCATCGAAAGTCACATAATAGGTTTCTTCAATCTTTCTAGAACGCTTATTTAAAACCCGGTATGCTTTTGAAGTAAGAGAATATCCTAGAAAGATTCCTTCGTCAGCTTTAACATCGAACTTGTTACGATGTTCTTTGGAGTTGAAGATAAAGCACCTTGAACCGAATACATGGAAGAATTTTACATTCGGCTTCCTGTTATTAATGATCTCATAGGGAGTGAAAGAGAAACGCTTGTTGAGATAAGACCTATTCTGCGTAAAACACGCTGCAGCAATGGCATCAGTCCAGAAATATAAGGGAAGAGAAGCAAAACTTAGCATAGTTCGGGCCGCCTCACACAAGGATCGGTTTTGCCTTTCGATAATACCATTCTGTTGAGGCGTGTAAGGGGCTGAGAAGTTATGAATGGTTCCTTTTTCTGCTAAGAAGTCTTCGAATTCTTTGTTCTTGAATTCCAGTCCATTGTCGCTCCTAATGTTTCGAACAACTTTTCTCAGTTGCACTTCAACCTGTTTGATAAACATCTTTAGCTTAGAAGTGGCCTCAGATTTGTGCTTCATAAAGAATACCCATGTAAAACGTGAGAAATCATCAACAACAACAAGAATGTACTTGCTACCGCCAATGCTCTCGATTGATGATGGACCACATAAGTCGATGTGAAGCAACTCAAGTGGTTCAACAACTTTTGTGTTTATAATTGATGGGTGAATTTGACGACTTTGTTTCCCCATTTCACATGCAGCACATAAGTGTTCTCAATCAAACTTGAGCAATGGAAGACCCCGAACATGACCTCCGGTGACAAGCTTGTTGATGTCTTTGAAGTTGAGATGAGAGAGCCTTCGGTGCCACAACCAACTTTCGTCAGAATGAGCTTTGGACAAAAGACATATGGCTGGATTTCCTTTGATTGGTCTGAGATTCAGAGGAAACATTTCGCCTTTTCGATCTGATTTGAGAATGACCTTGTTGGATTTCTTCCCTATAATCTCTGAACCTTCGTCGTCGAATGATACTTTGAGACCAGTACCACCCACCAGTTGAGATACACTGATGAGATTATGTTGCAATCCTTCTACGTATGCCACCTTTCTTATCGTGAAGTCTCCATTGGTTATCATCCCATAACCCTTTATCGTTCCATAGGAGTTGTTACCACACTTAACATTGCCACCATTTTGAAGCGATCGAAACTCCCTTAACTCTTCCTTCCTTCCTGTCATGTGACGTAAGCAGCCACTGTCAATGTACCATTCTTTGTCAAAATGCTCGTCACTTATAACCTGCAAAAATTAAGCAGATTTAGGAACCCAAAGTTTCTTAGGTCCACGTGAGCCTTTCACAGGAACAGGAATAGTAAGAGAAACATCAACAAGATATGTTCGTTTTATTAAGGTTGTTTCATCTTTTCTTTTAACAGTAAACACTTTGATTTTGTTAGAATTAGTTGTAGGTGTTTTGGATTTAGATTCTGGTGTTTGAGCACTAGACTGCTTTTGGTCCTCCTTGACTGAGGAAATCTTCGTTTTTCTGTTCAAGTTCGTTGATGATCTTGAATTTTGTGTGGAGACTGAATTGGGTTTAGAAGAGGGTTTAGAACGAGAAGAGTTAGAGAAAGAGAATTTAGAATGAAAGTTTTTCCTGACTTGAGGTTCGAAATGACCCTTTTGTTTATGGTCAGTAGAGGGACCAAACCTGGACCTTCGGTAGCTGCTCAATGATGAGCCGAAGTTGGATTTTTGGTTGTTGTTGGTTGTTGGTCTGAAACTTGGCCTTTTATTATAAAAGCTTGAAGGACTTAAATTAGGTCTTTTCCTGTTATTACTTGGCGCACCGAAACTCGCTTTTCGATTGTTGCTGCTTTCGGGACCGAACCTATCCTTTCGGTTCTGTGCTTCGTGTGGCCCGAAAGTCTTTCTCTCTAACTTAGAATCTTTATCATGGTAGGAGTAATGAGGATTATGAGAGCGCCAAAACTGCTTTCGCTCTGAGAGATTTTTCTTGTATCTAAGATTTCTCTGCTGCTTTTGATTTTTCACCTGTTTCGGTTGTCTGTGGATATTGGCTTTTTGTTTCAGCTTCTTGGCAGCCGGTTCACTTTTCATAGATGAGGATTCGCTTGTGGAGGTGACTTCTTCTACAGGAATTTCTTTTGTGCCACTTGTACCAGGTACGTCAAAGTTGGTAGGCTTATTCAGCGGTTCTGGCACATATCTTCCTATGGTCTTCCAGGATGTTCACTCCAACAGACCAACCGTTTCGTCTGCATTGTCTATAGGAGCTGACCAGAAAAACTCATCACAGCCATCTGCATTGTCTTCGTTCACTATGGCAGTGAGTTCGGCTGTTTGATGTTCAATTACTCCTGTGACCTTATACATCTGATTGGGAGTAGTTCTAACCTTCTGAAACACAACGGCCTTTTCTTTAACGGCTGGGGACTTAGTTTTGGACAAACGAGCAAATTCCACAGAATTTTCAGAAATCAGATTTTTGTGGTTTTCGGGTTCGCTCTTGACAAACTCAGAACAGTCGACTTCAACCTTTACAGAAATTTCACTCATATCATCGTCCTCATCAAGTTCAGATGCGTTTTCAACATCAATTTTATTTTCTGAACTTAAATTGGCACTCAATGAGTCGAATTTTTGTATGCTTTCGGTCCTGAGTTTCAGCTTATCGTTTTCATCCAAAAGATTTTTAAGCATGTCCTTATGGTCTTTGGACTTTATAAAAGATTCTATTTTGTCCAGACCATACATATAAGTGGGATTAACATCATTGGAAGACACAACACTTTCACAGTTGTATGCTTCGGCATCGATTTCATCCTCCTTAAACTCAAGGAAGGGTAGAATCATGCGATGTATCTTCTGCCCTATTTCACAATTTAGATGCAGTTGAGTAATGTTAGCATAAAGTCTTTTAACGATCAAACAAAAAACATTCCTTTGTTTTAACAATTTCAAATTGTCTCTTTGTAAATAAATGTTTTCATCCCTAGACTTAATTAGCTTCGACTCCTTCTGCTCAATCCACATCCTTCGCTCCTCACTCTTGGATGACACTCTGCTTATTTGGTCAGTCAGATTAGAATTTGTGACTCGAGTTTGAGTTAAACAACTATCTAGATTTGAAAGTCTTGAATTCAAGTTATTTAATTCCTTTTCATATGATTTTTGTGGAATTTTAAACGAAACAAAAATAGATTGTACCTTCTTGATCAGTTTATCAAGTTCACTGATCTGCACACTGAGAGGTTTTGTTGTAAAGCATAAGTCCTCTCGCTCCTTGGCGTCGTCATTTCCACCATCAGTATTATATCCCCTCATCTGAGATACTTCAGTCACCATCAGACATCTTCCGCTGGTTTCATCATCTTTTGCAACATAAGCCTTTCCATGCGAAGGCTTTCTCACCTCATCATCTTCTGAATCGGTCAACCATACTTGTACTCCACCGAACTCGTCATCCTCTGCCGAACCCTGCACAATAAGAGCATTCATAGAGGGATTAGTAGCAGCTTTCTTCCTTTTAATCTTCTCCAACTTTTTCATAAGAATTGCCTCTTCATCTTTCTCCTCATCTTTCTCAGCCATCTTCTTCAGCACACAATCCTTTGCGTAGTGATTCTTTCCCCCACAGTAGAAGCAACTGACACCAGAGTCAGCTTCACCCTTAGCTTCCTTTTTCGACTCCTCAACTTTCGGTTCATCTTTTACTCTTTCGGAACTATAGCTTCCTTGCCAATTACGATTTTTGTTGGAAGGAAACTTTTTCTTGATAAACCTTCTGGGATTTGACACCATTAAAGCATAATCTTCGGCTGTCAGATCATGATCTCCCAGATTAAGATCCTCTTCATCTTCTTCTACACTTTTACCCTTGGATAAGAGTGCCAGAGACCCCAGACTAGAAACCACGCTCTTCTCTTGCAGCACTATCTTTTCTTTGGATTTCAGAATTCCCACCAGTTTCGCCAGTGAGTAAGATTTGAACTGTTTGTGTGCTTTGACTGTCGACACAACAGCCCTCCATTCAGATCTTAGACCATTCAGAAAAGTGACCTTCTGTTCAATAAGCTTCCTTTCAATATCATGTTTGATCATCTTGCTGAGAAGATGATTGAAGCGATCAAACGCCTGTGTAACAGATTCATCAGGGCTTTTCCTGAACTCTCCAAATTCAGACAGGAGCAAGGTCTGAATTGAGTGCTCCAGATCTTCATCTGTAGAATACAGCTCTCGCAGCCGATCCCAAATTTCTTTAGCAGTACTACACGAACTAACCAATCTAAATGTGTCAGATTGAAGAGCAAATCGAATCAGTCTCAATGCTTTGATGTTGCACTGAAACTTCTCCTTTTCGTCCTGAGCAACATCTTTCACGTCTTTTAACAAATAATTATACTCCTTTTGAGTTTTAATAATTCCGGATGTTCCTGAATGAGCAAACGGTCTAGATACAAAAGCTTCCCATATCAGATACCCATTATCTTTAGATCCAATGACATAGTCTTCAAAGTGATGCGTCCAAACCTCGTAATCTTGAGTGTAGAGAATTGGAATCTTGGTTGTAGATCCTATACTGTTTGAGATGTTGATAGGATTGGATTGAGAATTGTCCATGCTTGATCGTTTAACCTGTTGTAAGATCAGACTTGTAATACTTAATATTAGGGCAAGATGAATAATTACTGAGATTCGTCAATTATCGAGTGATGGCTCAATAAATATTAGTAAATGCGGAATTAACCCTAATCACTTCTTTCACAGAAGAGATGTGTATGAATTACACAGCCTCCTGCTCTGATACCAATTGTTGAGTTTGAGAAACTCTTTGATCATTTAGATCTTATAACAGATAAATCACGAAAGCGAAAAACAGCAATATAAAACACAAGAATGAATCTGAATATGTCGAATGATTCAATTGATTTAATCATCAGCAGAGCTCGATTAAGAACTTCCGCTGTAGAGGATATTAGGGTTACAAAAGATAAAGATCAAATACTTGAAAAAATAATTTCCAAATCTTACGTACTAGGATGCATGCAAGCACCTATAAATACAAAACCCTATAAAATAACTCACGGATGGACAGGCCCATAACGGAGACTAAATGGACTAAATAGCGAGCCCAAGATGCAACTGTTGGGTTTTGAGCATTCTAACACTCCTAAGTGTACATGCAACCCTAAATACCTTGGATCTATGTTTTCTCTATTATACATGCAAATAAGAATATCCAAGGTATCATCCTAATCTATCATACAAAACATGAATATAACAAGATAGAATACATACCTCTTTGATGTAGAAAGTCTTCATGAAGCTTGAGTGCCTAGCCCCAATAGTGTGGAAGCCTCAAATGGAATCACAGTTATCAAAACACTTAGAATAACTTGAGAGAGTTCTACACTTCATGAAATCGGCTAGCCCTCTCTAGAATAATCCTAGTGGCCGATTTTTGTCAAGAATAAGATCATTATATAGTGTTACAATTAGGGTAAATCCTTAATTGTCATGACTTTCCATTTCCTTGGATCCATGGGTTCAAATACACCATGGAGCACCCATGGACCATCCTATGGGTTTTAGCCCAACTTGATTATCCATGGAGCATTAGCCCACTATATAAGTATGGATGATTTACACAATCAACCCATATATTTAATTAGTCTTCTTTTGATCACTTAATTAATCCTAGATTAATTCTTGATCAATACTAATTAAACAATCTTATTATTCTTATTATTAATATACTAGAACTTATAATATATTAATAACCATAAGTGTCTTATTTCTCTCATTATAGTCTATCTAAGTGCATGAAGGTTTGCAACCCAAATGGACCATGTCGGGTCGGGTCAAGTCTTACCAATTATAGTTATGGACTTAGACATTAATCCAACAGTCTCCCACTTGGATAAGTCTAAAACTATTATTGCGTATGACTTCAGGAACCAACCGACAATCGTAGCTCTCAAAAGCTTCTGTCGAACTCTGACCTTGTAGATGAACTCTGATCTTGTCAATGACTTGTCCATTAGATAAGGGATCATATAATCCTCTGTTCTCATGATATCAGCCGGACAAATACATGGAACAACGTCGTACTTATTGTCCAGCAGTTTGTTTCCCGATTTTCGATTTGTTTGACAAAGAACTTAATCGAACACATCAATTCAGTTCTGACCGGCCGGTACATAGGTCACAACAAAATCATCGAGGGGCCCAGATATCGCTTCTATTTCTAGAAGGAACAGATAAACTTCGACTCATATGCTTGTTCTACTACTTGTTGAATTGTACACAAAGGCACGTTTTATAACATCAAGTTACTGATGCGTTTACGTGCAATCAATGCACAACCAACTCATAGGTAACAACTCATATCTCTAGGTTTGAAGATTTATATGATATTATCGTCTCACGATCACTCGAGATAAATTCCATGAAGTGATACAAGTGAGCGTGGGTTTATTCCAATACTCATAACTTATGAGTACTCATGAATGTTGTAGCAACCATTGCCATGACTAAACTCATTTAGCCATCTACAAACCCGATTCATGACAGTCTTGATTCATACCTACTTCCAACATATGAACGACTGTGGAGTGTTTAAATAACTTAGTCATCCGGAAAGAATAACCTAGCTATTTTGGAAGTCAAAACATGCAAAGTGAAATACAATAATAATCGAATCTAATATGGTCTCAGAACCCTTTTGAATATAAATAAAACCACTTTTTATTTATCACCATATTGATTACACATTATTCAATGTTTCAAATAATCAACTTAAGACTTGAATAAAAACAACAGTCGTCCCATGCTCCTAGCATGTACACTTTGTTTTTCTAAACAATAGTTATGCCATACCCCAAGTATGCACACTATGTTTGTCTATGATCCTTACATTGTGATGTAGATCAATTGAACATGATTCCAATGATACTCATTTCACAATCCCAAATCCTTATCGTAAATGCAAGAATTCCAATTTTATGTCATTTACTGAAATCTGTTAGATTCTAAACTTATATGCATTGATCCTCTTGTAATGACTATGCACAAAGTCAGAAAGACTTGACAACAACCATTACAGAGCATTCCAAAGGAGATCAGCTCCTTGGGAACATCCTTTTTGCATTAAGTTTCCTAATCTTACATAGATTGAATCACTTCCACCTATGGAGACATTTCCATAGTCCTATTTGACTATCACTTCCGAACAAGAGTTACCTCTTTTCAGAAAATGTCGATATGGTCCTACCAAAATTAACACTAGACTTCCAAATGTCCCTGAGCAACCAATCTTTGGCGAACCTCAGATTGTCCTCGACAATTGCTTAATCACTTTAGTCATATCCAGTTCTAGACTTTTCCCTTCTAAATGCCTTAAGCATTTGGAAAATTTAGAAAGGATGAATATTATAGCACATGAAATCGATCCTATATCCGAAGCATATGGGATACTATTCATGATGTTTGACATAAAGACATGACACTAGACCAGTCTTTTGCTACAATATTTTTTATTTGCCATGTTTTCAAAATTTAACTATGAAGAGGGATGCCGTAATCATAATCGAATTTTGAAAATGCAATATATATAGAATTTCTTCAAGTTGAACCATTCCAACACAAAATTCACATATATTCTTGACTAAAGATGATTAAAATCTCAATCTAAGCTTTAGAATTGACATGAAGTATAATTTCCTCTCCCTTAATTATAGCAAAACAACTTTTCAACCCCTGCAACTTCACGGATTGAAACTTTGTTTTCTATAATTAACATTGCTAGCTTGCAATACTAATCATAATAGTCATGCTCCCACTAACATGATGATTATCAGCATAACACTTATGCTCCCACTAGCTCTGACACATTTCCAGAAATCTGTTGGACTTCTGAAATTTAGATTCATACACCCTTTCTTAGATAACTCACATGTGTGTCTACACAATTTTCAGAACTATGAAAAGGGATGCCGTAATCATAGTCTTAATTGCTTAGGCATTTGCCATTTCTCACAAGTCCATGTTAGTGTGCCGGTTAACCACACGCGCTCCACTAATGACTTTTGAAAATGCAAATGACACAATTGATATCTACTTAAAATCTATTTAGTGAAAGCATTTCCTCACCATCATTTTCATGAATCGGAGAGAAACCTTATGACACTTAGATTTAATAGTGTATGAGTTCCTATCCATGTGAATTTGTCAAAACCATAATCACAAGATAAGGTTAGTGACAAATTCAGCCCTACATGGATTAAACTTATTCAATCTTAGTTTCTTGTCACCTTGGTAACACAAGGCCCACCAATGCTTCCAAGTTGAACTCTGATAACTCACATGTAAATTCAACTTATTTGAAGTAGGTACAGAAATAAGAATTATGTCAACACGATAGGTTGAAAACCTTAAGTCGTGTGCTAGTGATAAATTACAGGTTTCACTCTTGATTAAATCTTGAAACTCTTTCAGGATCTTTAAGGCTCCCACTGTCCCCTTGACATATAAGTTTTCCTAGTCAAGAACCATTCCTTGATAAAACAAATATTCAAGGGATAGTGCGGATTCTTATCAAGACTAACACTTCACACAATTGGTCTTAGTTGGTCTTTGTCTCATCCAAGACATCACAACTTACCAATCTCAAATGTACAAGAGTAGAAAACATTTTACTCTTACATTTGATAAGTGTTTTAAACCTTCTTTAAGACATGTCACTCAAATTACAATCTTGGAGTATGACTCCAAGACTTGTATTGGAACGAAGTATGATTCATCTTCTTGATTTAACCATTTCAACAATTTCAAGATCCCTTCTTCTTAGTCATAAGAATGCACTAAGACTTTCTTAGAGAACAAATTTTGATATGGTTTCTTAATCATTAAGATGATCACAAAGCTGATACTAAAGTACTCTCCCGTCCTTTCAGATTTGAGAAACTTTTATCTTTCTGCCTAATTTGATTCTTCTTATTCGTTTTCCAATGTTACAAAATTATACTTAACCTTATAAGTATAATCATATTTACTAATCTTTAGTAAATCATGACAAATCAATCTTTGTGGTGGACCTTGACCAGCGCACACCCAGTGTACCTAATTCCTTAGTCCTTCAATTGACTCACATATACATGTGATCAAAGAATTAGTCTTAATTTTTCAAAGATGAAAATTCTCATTCATCATACAATACAACTTGTATGATTCCAAGTTTCTGTCCAATTGAAACTTGGGTGATGAAAAACTTTCTTCATTTGGTAAATTCAGACACTACCACAAATGAAAGAATCAAATCCACTTTCCAATATTGCTATTACTGGAAACATATAAGCAACAATTTTCCACCGATGCCATTGTAAGGATATTTTTAAAATAAATAAAATTAAAACCTTTTTTTCTTTTATTTTAAAACTTTGCGGAAAAACTTATCCTTACAATCCACATGAAAACCTTGTTGTTATCTATTCACAAGCAATATATTATAACTCTTAAGCAACAGCTCAAAATTCTGATTACCGAACCTTGCGATCGAAACCCATCTTCGCAATCAGAATCAGCATATACTTACTTTAAGCTTCCTATCTTTTCTTTGATTCTTAAAAGACATCAGCATGTGACCCATTCACATTATGTAATAAGAATCTCCAAATAGGAACTTAACAGAGTTATACAGTGTATTTTACCCGAAGTAGAGTCAAACCTCTTGACTTGATCAACCTTATGACCTTTCAGGTAAATAGGGCAGTTTCGCAACCAATGCCCCTTTCTTTGGCAATATAAACATATGGAGACCCTTTGATAATGGCACATGAGACTATTCCAGACTTAGCCTTTCTCTTTACCATTTGGTCAACCGAGTTGACTATGGCCGATCCCTTTCCATTGGGAAGAGAAATGCTTTTCTAGATATCCAATGCTACCATTGCCAATGTCCATTTAAGGTTTGGGAAGTTGATCTTCTAACAAAATTTGCTTTACTAGTGTTCCAAATCATTGCTGATTCCACAGCACAAAACAAATAGATAAGATCATTAAGGCTCGTGTCATAGTCTGTCTCATAGTAGTCCCAAAGTGACCCGCTATGTTACTAAGAAAGTGATTGAACATCCAACTTTCACGAGACTTTGACACCCAACTCTCCCGTCTTGTCAATATGTGACTACATCTCCAAGATGTGACCACACCAAGACCTTAACTTGCCAATAGGGCTTGAGTGACTTTAAACTTTTCAAGAACTTGTGGGTGAGGGAGAATAATTGGAGGAGATAAAGGAAGTGAAGCATGATGTTGAGGAACATCATCTCCAAGAGATTTGGGAAGATCATAAATGTCTAAACCAGACATGTTTTGGGAGATATTCAAGATAGTTGATTTAAAGTCCTTAATATGACACCCAATATGAAATATTAAGGCTAGGACCCAACAAACTATTTTATAACTTAGAAGAGGGATGCCGTAATCCAAGCTATAAAATATTTGAAGGTAGGCGAATGACGATTCACCAATTTCCACCATGAAAAACGAAATAATTTATTAGGTTTTAATTGGATTTGAAATTCCTAGATCTTTTGAGATTCATTGAACTTTTCAATGGCATGTTTCAATCTCGAGTGTGCCCTCTCAAATTTTGTGACTGGGATGCCGAGGATCACAAAACAAGGTGTGAATAACCATACCAATTCACTTGGTATCCTTAATATTATCACCTAATCAATGTGCCGGTTAACCACACACGCTCCATTGATCTATGACAAACATTAAGTCACCCTTCGTGGTCCTTACTAGTCCAAGTTAGTGTGCCGGTTAACCACACACGCTCCACCAACGACTTGGTAAGGTACAAAGTGTGAATTCCATGGGTTAGCACCAAATTCACATTTTTCCTAAAGTAACTAAGATTGGGAATTATTAAGATTTTAGTTACTTTAGTATTTATCATTAATACTTTTAATGAAGGGAGAATTTAAAGTCATTGTCCTACCCGTTCGGCTAACGACCCTCCACCAGTCAAGCAAGCGGTGGGTGAGAGTAGACACCCATTAAGTCGCCATTTTATAGGCAACAACCTTATACCCACCTTATAGACCGACTTCGTGAATGAGGCCTACTAACGGTAAAACGACTTGTTCTTATACATATATATAATAATTAACCATTAATGTTATAAATAGTATAAGTGTTGAATTTTAACTTTTTTAAAATTCTAAGGGCTAACTTGGAATTAAAGTATTCATAAGTGAAAACTTTTCAAATTCCAAAACTTGAGGGCAAGTTTTGAAACTATTCAAAACTGATTAATTCCATAACTTATGTGTTTAAAGTAGTTTTAATCCAAAAAACTCTTCAAGTTCCATAACTTATGGAAGACTTTAAACTAATAAAAGAATTAATCTTTTCTTTATTTTTATAACTTATGGAATTAATTAAGGTTACACTTTATTTATTTATTTATTTATTAATGAAGTGACTCTTGAATTTCCATAACTTGAGGACAAGTTATGGAGTCATAAAAAAAACTCAATGACACAAGACTCTTCATTTTGTAACCATTACCAACTTTTATGAGTTTTATGAGTCTTTAATGTGACTCTTCATGTAACTTGAGGACAAGTTACACAAACACATTTTGTACTCAACTCTTAGATTAAAATGGATTGAAAACAACTATTTCAATTAACTTTTCTATTAATCTAAGCAACTCATAAGAACAAGATAATTCATATCAAACTTCTTCATGTAATTAGTCTAAACCTTAAACTAATACAAAACATGAATCTATTGACAATTATCTTTGAAAATGGATTAGCATGAACATTACCACATTAAAAAACAAGTTTATAAGTTCAAAAACAACGTGGGGTAATGTTCCTAGTCCATTTCTAGCCAAAAACCTCGAAAATATGCTGTCTGGGGTCCAACTCGTCGAGTGCATGAACATAACTCGGCGAGTTGGATGAATTTTGCCTTGGACTCGT
The DNA here is from genome assembly GCF_002870075.4 of Lactuca sativa. NCBI lineage: Eukaryota > Viridiplantae > Streptophyta > Magnoliopsida > Asterales > Asteraceae > Lactuca > Lactuca sativa. The sequence goes on from NC_056630.2 coordinate 251,998,923, forward strand.
CGAGTCCCTTCATGGACTCGGCGAGTCTGCTGGGCTGACAGCATCACAACTCGATTTTTCAGCTCCATTTGCAAGTATAACAAGAAAACATGCCTAGGCTCTGATACCACTGTTGGGTTTTGAGCATTCTAACACTCCTAAGTGTACATGCAACCCTAAATACCTTGGATCTATGTTTTCTCTATTATACATGCAAATAAGAATATCCAAGGTATCATCCTAATCTATCATACAAAACATGAATATAACAAGATAGAATACATACCTCTTTGATGTAGAAAGTCTTCATGAAGCTTGAGTGCCTAGCCCCAATAGTGTGGAAGCCTCAAATGGAATCACAGTTATCAAAACACTTAGAATAACTTGAGAGAGTTCTACACTTCATGAAATCGGCTAGCCCTCTCTAGAATAATCCTAGTGGCCGATTTTTGTCAAGAATAAGATCATTATATAGTGTTACAATTAGGGTAAATCCTTAATTGTCATGACTTTCCATTTCCTTGGATCCATGGGTTCAAATACACCATGGAGCACCCATGGACCATCCTATGGGTTTTAGCCCAACTTGATTATCCATGGAGCATTAGCCCACTATATAAGTATGGATGATTTACACAATCAACCCATATATTTAATTAGTCTTCTTTTGATCACTTAATTAATCCTAGATTAATTCTTGATCAATACTAATTAAACAATCTTATTATTCTTATTATTAATATACTAGAACTTATAATATATTAATAACCATAAGTGTCTTATTTCTCTCATTATAGTCTATCTAAGTGCATGAAGGTTTGCAACCCAAATGGACCATGCCGGGTCGGGTCAAGTCTTACCAATTATAGTTATGGACTTAGACATTAATCCAACAGCAACACCTTCTGGACCTAACAAAATGATTTTCGTAAACATTTTATATGTTTAAAACTCCTTATTAAATTGTTCATTATACACTGTATGTTTCATTTCAAACTCATTTACAATTGCGTTTTATAGGTTGACATCAAGTCGACCTTTTCTTAGATAGTAATCATGTTCAAAGGTGTTACAAAACTTATTTTATGCTTTTATACTGTCAATTGCATGCCTATATATGTATAGTTATATAAGAAATGTTTAAAGGACTTAGGAAGGCTATCTGCTCTATTTCCTTTTCACCGTTGGGATGTGGTCTGGTGGGTATCAGGTATCCGTCCGAAGGTCGTTTAAATATTAGTTATGTATCATGTGTACATATATAGACATAAAGATTCTTCCAGTCAGTTCAATACCCTTGGGTAGTAAGGGTATACTTCCATGTTCATACGTACCAGTTATATTACTAGTAAGCTACCATATGGGTAGTTTAGGAAGATACTAATACGTTTACTAGAATGCGGAATCATACCACGAGTCGGTTCATTCATGAGTCTATACATGCTAGATAGAGAGAGAACACACATTACAACTAGTACACACAGTACATTACTATACATGCTAGATAGAGAGAGAACACACATTACAGCTAGTACACACGGTACAATACTATACATGCTAGATAGAGAGAGAACACACGTTACAGCTATCACACGCAGAACATTACAGTACACTACTATACTATTACTTGATTACATCTACATGATTACGTTTACATGATTACGTTTAGATGATTACGCTTACATGAGTACGTTTACATAGATACGTTTACATGAGTGCGTTTACATATACGATAATAGGACATACATCACTAGGTGCTATAGCATGGAACGATTTCAGGATCTAACTATACCAATGAATCACAACGCATTGTGATAGTTATATTGGGTATACATGATCATAGTAATGTGGATGTTCACGGCTTGCAAACATGCAGTGGTCGTGTATGGGTCCCAAAATCTCTTTGACAGGGGAGCGTCTAGCCTGGGATCTAGCCATCACATTATGCCTTATCCCTCAAATAAGGCAACATTAGTACAAAATTAGTCACTTATTACAAATACTACAGTACTTACGAGACTACAATAGGTTAAAGGTAGTTAGTACGGTTGTAGTTATTTGATACTACACCATAGTACTATTTCATTTTCCCATTACATTCACTTCGTGAACATTCACACGATGCACAGTAATGTAGAAGCTATATTTTTGGTTAATGATAGTCAGATTTGGGAAAATACACACTCTTACAAGAGACACACACAGATACTAGATGCCTTGGTAGAAGGCTACTTTCAGTAAGAAGCATATGGCTTTCTAGGAAGTTCAAAATGTTTTCATACATACATATACTTACATTTCATATACATACAAATACTTACAATTCATATATGTACAAATACTTACATACAAATTAAGACACTAAAATACTTATGATCTCACCAGCTTTAAAGTTGATGCTCGCTTTCAAAATAATTTGTATCCTCAGGTCAACAGTAGACAGGTACCGATGCAAGGTTTAGAGAAGATGGTGCTCGTTCAAGACTCATCTTTCATTTTTGATTTATACTTTAGTGTCTATTATAATTTGACAGAACACACTTGTATTAAAATTTTATTATTAATGCAATGGATGATGTTGTTGCTTGTTTACTACTTTTCATTGTTGTTATACTGTACATGACGTCCTCCACCCTAGAACGTTTCCGTCGTTCATGGTTTTGGGGTGTGACATACAAGAAGAAGAACATGATCTTTTATTAACTGTCTGGGGTGAAGGTACAGATAACTAGGTATTGCTTAATGAAGACAAAGTGTTACCATCAACAAAAGAGAATGAGAAGGATACATGGTACTTGGATAATGGGGCTAGTAACCACAAGACAGGGGTGCGTGAGTACTTTGCAGAACTTTATGAAAGAGTAACAAGGCAGGTGTGTTTTGGGGACGGGTCCAAAGTTCAGATCAAAGGAAGGGGTACAATTCTCTTGGAATGTAAAAATGGAGAGCAACAAATCGTCTCTGAGGTATATTGCATCCCATCCTTACAAAGTAATATACTTAGCCTAGGACAGATGATAGAAGTAGGATACAAGATCGAGATGCTTCATGAATTCTTAAGGGTTCATGATGATAGCAACAGGTGGATAATGAAGGTACAACGTTCAAAGAACAGGTTGTACAAGATTGTCTTGCATACAACACAACCTGTGTGCCTTAGTGCGAGCTTAGATGATACGGCATGGTTGTGGCATGCAAGATTGGGTCACGTAAACTTCCATGTGATCGAGTCTATGGTGGTAAAGGACATGGTGCGGGGAGTGCCAAGAACTCACCATCCCACACAGATCTGTGAGGGATGTCTAGTTGGCAAATAGACCTGATATTCGTTCCCAAAAGAAGCAGAGTGGCGTGCAAGCTCTCCACTTGAATTGATTCATCCAGATTTGTGTGGTCCTATAACTCCCCAAACACTAGCTGGAAATCGATACTTTCTCCTCATTGTAGATGACTACAGCAGGTACATATGGGTGTCGATGATTAAATCCAAAAGTGAAACTCTCACTGCCTTCAAGAGGTTCAAGAATCGAATAGAAGGTGAAGGGAAATACAAGCTAAAACTGTTGCGCACTGATCGTAGTAGTGAATTCACGTCAAATGAATTCACTGAGTTCTACAATCAGGAAGGAATCAAGAGGCAATTAACCGCACCCTACTCCCCTCAACAGAATGGGGTAGTAGAACGCCGGAATCGCACAATCCTTGAAGTCACCAGGTCTTTGTTGAAAGCAATGGACATCCCGGAAACACTTTGGGGGGGTGGGGAAGTCGTTCGCCATGTTGTGCAGATTCTAAATCGAGTCCTGACAAGAGGAGTGAAAGATTTGACTCTGTATGAAGGCATACTTGGGAAGAAACCCACACTTAAACACTTTCAAGTGTTTGGCTGTGTCGCTCACGCAAAGGTGCCATCAAACAAACTCACAAAATTGAGCGATAGGAGTAAGAAACGGGTGTATTTGGGAAACGAGGAAGGAAGCAAGGCATTCCGTTTATATTGCCCTGAAAGAAACAAAATAAGTGTAACAATACACATCGTATTCAAAGAGAAGAGAAAGTGGGATTGGGCTAAGGTCCAAGATGAAGGCCAAATTTTAAGCAACAATTGGGTTAGATTTCCCGGTGAAGGAGTAGCCCAAGAGACTGTGGGAGAATTCGATCCAACACAAGTCGAGATTGGAAGCCCTAATCCACAGTCAAACGAAATTCACTCACAGTCGACATCACCTAGTCAATTACAAGCTGGAAACGAATCACCAAGCTCAATTGCGGATACCTTATCTCCATCACCAGACAAAGTTCCTTGGGAAACATACGACAACAAGCCAGTTCATGGCTTTTGATCTCTGAACGATATATATATATATATATATATATATATATATATATATATATATATGAAGAAACGCAAGTCCTGCAAGAAGATTCGAAAGTCCTGATGTATGCAGGTGAAGAACCCACTACGTATGAAGAAGCTTCACGTGACAAAGAATGGAGAACCACAATGAAACAGGAGTTGGAATCTGTTGAAAAGAACGAAACTTGGAGACTAACCCATATTCACAAAGGGCATAAGGCAATAGGGTTAAAGTGAAGAAGGATGTGAAAGGAAAAGTAACCAAATACAAGGCAAGAATTGTAGCAAAGGGGTATGTACAACAAAAGGGTGTCGATTTCGATGAAGCTTTCGCTCCAGTGGCACGTTTGGAAACAATACGGACCTTGTTGGCTTTGGGTGTAAGTGAAGGATGGAAGGTTCATCATTTGGATGTAAAATCAGCCTTCTTAAATGGGATTTTGCAAGAAGAAGTGTATGTCACACAACCAACCGATTTTGTTATCGCGGGAAAGGAGAACATGGTGTACAGGTTGAACAAGGCTCTCTATGGCCTACGTCAGGCTCCAAGGGCATGGAATGATAGGCTTGATAAAACATTGAAAGAAATGGGATTCCAGAGATGTCCACAGGAATATGTTATGTATAAACTCCAAAATTCAAACAGGTCGTTGATTGTCGGGGTCTATGTGGACGACCTGATCATGACAGGTTCAAGTGAAGAACTAGTTGTTGAGTTTAAGAGAAGGATGTTGAAGTATTTTGATATGAGTGACTTAGGAACCTTATCCTACTACCTAGGGATAGTGTGACATTCCTATTTTCACAGTCAAAAAAGACCGATTTTTTTTATGCTTTATAAAAATCATAATACCTTTATTAATAAAAATGTTGCGGAATTTGTGCCCAGTAAAACATGATAAATATGTTATCAAGGCATTTCTGAAGAAATGTATTTTGATTCATTTTAAAACATTTGGGATGTCATCGTCAATACAGAAACGTAAGCATAAACAGAACTTACATTCATTATCACTAGTGATTTATATCTCCTTAATCTCTCAGTGTAATGTAACTTCATATCGACACCTGTGATATAAATAAACTGAGTGGGTCAGGTTGGGAAACCTGGTGAGTACATAGGGTTTTCAACCCATAATAATATAATTATTATGTTTAAACAATCAAGCAATCAACCCAATTACCCATCCCCATTAACTTCTTTATTCTTAAGGATCTACCCTAAGAATCAGCTATCTCTCGTTCATTCATTCCTAAGGATCATCCTAAGGAATTGTCATGAAGTCCATCGTTGCCATGGTTTACACAACGGGCACTAAGTCTGCATAGTCTCCAAAGTTTAGGCATCAAGCCTGCATGATCACCAAGGTTTAGGTATCAAGTCTGCATGATCACCAAGGTTTAGGCTCAAGTCTGCATGATCACTTAGGTTTAGAGTACACCGGGTGAACACATCGTTCACAACACCTAGAGGTTGCAAGCCTGCTAGTGTTCCACTAGACTGTCTAGAATAGTCCGTGGTTGTCATCCATACTCTGCTGAATGACGGGGCCATCGTTTGGGAAAAGGCTTCTCACATCGTCCATCTCTCACCCTCACCTCGTGGTCTATAACACTTCTCAACTCATCATCCAACTCATATTCCATATATTATATCTACCCATGTTTTATCCCAACATTTTCATAGATATAAAATACATATACAGTTTAAATCATGTATAAAATCGTTCATCTAGCATAGACAGCAAGTATTCAGATAATATGCACACATAGCACGTAATTTATATAAAATATTTCATATCTATGTGTAAGATGAAAGTAACTATACACTCACTAGAAAGGTGGGGACTCGGTCCTCGGACAGTACTTCATAACTCTTAAAATAATTTTCCTCGACAAAACCTAGTATCATTACCACTAGGGTTTAGTTTAATATTCACTAAGACTAATTTAATAGTCTAGCTATTATTATTATTATATAAGCGTTAAACAACACTATATAACTCATAATAATAGCCCAAATAAATAATTATTTTAAGGTCCTAATAATGTTACTATAATTAATTAGAAGTTATTTTAAAATTTTTATAGGCGTAGCTCACGTACAGCGGATTTTAAAGAAAACCGGGCCTTGCTCGGAGCAGCGTTTCTGAACCAAAAGACCCTTTTTCTCGGGACTCCGGGAGCCTCGGGGCTTCCCTCGGGTGCTAGGGGTTTTACCTAGGGTTTAGGGGTGGTTTGGAACCTTAGAGAGAGAAAGAATTTAGAGAGAGAAGGGTTTTTGGAGTGATTTGTTTGGCAGCTCTCGGAGCCTATTTATAGGCGCGAGCCTTCGGAGGTACGCTGGGTGTACAGCACTACACGGGGCGTAGTTCGGATAAGGGGACAGATGGCGCGGCTTCGGTGGGGCGACATGGCGCTTCCGAGACCAAGCGATTTCCAAACGCGGGGTGCACCCTCTTACGTGTCGCGTATGCAAGGCGACGTGTCATCCATCCGAAGCGAAGCCTTGGGCAACAAGCAACGGCTCAGATATGGCCCCGTCATCTCCCTTCTCACAGATTTCGCAATTTTCCTTCCCGACTTCTAAAAATCATAACTTTCGCATACGATCTCCGTTTTCGACATTCTTGATATCCACGCATAGGCGGGAAATACCCTACAACTTTCATTTATACTTCGTCGGCTAATTTTGATTCTATTTTAAAAAGTTATATTTTTAACAGGCCGACACACGATTGGTCCGTTAAAAATTCATAACTTCTTAATCTGACGTCCGTTTCCGTCTGTCTTTTTATCATTACGCTACTATTAATGAGATCTTTGATTCTCGTTTAGGTTGTATCAGCCAAAAACCGCTCGATCTAATATTCGAATTTCGAGTTGTACACTGCTAAGCCAAAACTTCGAAAAATCATAACTTCCTCATACGAAATCAGATTTGGGCGTTCTTTTAATGGACGCTCTCGGTTTAATGTATTCTACGACTTTCGTTTAGGTCGCTAAGGCTAAAACTCGCTCTATCGTAAATTCACTATTTACGCTTCCCGATATTTTGTCGGTTTTGCCGTAAAACATCGACGGGCCATAACTTCTTCGTTATAACTCAGATTTCGACGCTCTTTATATGTACGAAAACCTTGTAACATATACTAGAACTTGGTTAAGATTATTTATTGTAAATAATCTTTTGCCGAAAAGTCATTTTCGACACTTATTGCCTCTAAATTGACTAGCCTGGATCTACGGGCGTTACAGATAGAAGTTCACCAAGAAAAGGATGGCATCACAATTGGTCAAGCAGGGTATGCTAAGAAGATTTTTCAAATAGCAGGCATGGGAGAGAGAAACCCATCTCAATACCCAATGAAACCTCAACTAGGTTTGACAAAAGATGAAGATGGAATACCAGTCAATGCTACCGAGTATCGACGCCTCATTGGAAGTCTTATCTATCTCATCCACTCAAGACCTGATTTGAGCTACTCAGTTGGAGTAGTGAGTAGATAGTTGGAATCACCAAAGCAGAGCCATCTCAAAGTAATCAAACACATTTTAAGGTACATAGAGGGGACAACCAACTTTGGCCTAATGTACAAGAAAGGTGGTGATAAAAGGCTTATTGGATTCAGTGATAGTAGCCATGGAATGGATATTGATGGTAGAAAGGGTACAACATGAATTATTTTCTTTCTATCTATCAGGTAATCCAATCACATGGTCGTCCCTATCTTCCTGTGAAGCAGAGTTTATGGCAGTAGCTGCAACAGCATGCCAAGCACTTTGGCTAAGGAGTCTCCTCAAAGAATTGACCGGTTGGAAGGAAGAATGTGTCAGGATGTATGTAGATAATAAGTCAGCCATAGCTCTTATGCAGAATCTTGTTTTCCATGGGAGGAGTAAGCACATTGACACCAAGTTCCATTTCATACGGGGTTGTATTGAAAGGAAACAAATTCATGTGAAACACATCAGGGGTGAGGAACAAAGAGAAGACCCCTTGACAAAAGCTTTTCCTAGACTCAAGTTCTTGGAGATGAGAGATCTGTTGGGAGTTATAAGGCTTGAGGACAAAGCTCAAAATTAAGGGGAAGTATGTGGGAAATGTAATTCTGATTTAGTCCTTGTGTTGACCTTGTCTGAAGGAATAAGTGGAGTAGTTGCCACCTATTTAGGAGGTCACATTTTTTCAGTTTTTAGCGTAGCAGTTCCTTTCTTTTGTTTAGTATTTAAAGCTTTGTAAGTCTTTGTTTTATGAATATAATAAGAGAGAAAAACTAGGAATCTTTTCCCTGCAACTCTGTGTTTTGCTTTATTTGGGTATACTCTTTTGATCATAACAGGGGCCTCAAACCAACAGAGTTTTGCGGCTGTTTTGGTGACTTCAAACATAGCAGTAATAGCAAGCATGTTTAAGGGGTATTTTTGGAATAAAAATGGGTTGAAAATAGGTGCTAAATGTTGTGACAGAAAACTAAAAAAAAAAAAAAAAGGGAGGCAGCAGCTCCATTTCTTCTTCTGTTTTTGATGGTTTTTGTGGAGAGCGAGGGGCTGTAAGAAGGTTGTTTTTCTGGTATGATATTGAGAGAAAGAAGGAGTGACCGTTTGCAGTAAAATGAGAGTGAAATGGAGGGGAGGGTGTCGATGTATTTATGGCTGAAGGAAAGAGTGAGGAAGGTGCAATGGAATCAATTCACGTGTTTCCCATAATTAGCTAGATTTTTTATATCTTTTTTTTAATTAGTTCTCAATTGGTATATAGTTAGTAATATAAGAGAATTTATATTATTTGTGAGGGATGTAGAGGGTAACAAAATGGAGGGGAAAGAAAAGAAAGAAGAAAAATGAATTAGGTGGTTTCCTTCTAGCTTGTAGCAATTATCCCCTATTTTGAATTTATATTTCTTATCTTCTAGATGTTCTAGGCTCATATCCCCTATAACATATCACCTCCTTTAGGTCTCATACTCCTTTAATTTTTTTTTTTATTATTATATATACATACATATATTTATGTATAGCCAATTAAAGTTTGGTTAAATCAAAATGTGACATATACAATTAGTATTTATATACTTTTTTTTGTTGATCTTTATGCATTTTATATTATCTTTTCAAAGCCATAATTAGTAAGATTTATAATCTAATACAAAATTATATACTTTTGTAAAAGTGTTATTTATTTTCCGTCGATTTTGTTCATAAATGACTAAGTTTGATAAATTTTAGTTCCGTATATTTGTTCGTTGATGGTATGACACGTAACGTTTATAAAATTTTCTGTTACCCGAAGTCGTGTAAATATAATATTTTGAACACACAATTTTTAGTCGGTTGTTTTCACGGAACCGGTTCTAGTTCATATTATAAAATAACATCGTTATTCGACAAATTCCTAGATCATGAAATTTCCTCAAGTTATTATCTAACCTAGATCATGAAATTTTCTCAGCATTTTTAGAAGGTATAATATTCATTATTCATTATTAACATAGATTATCGTACAAAAGTCTATATTTTTGCCAATTGTTACATAATAGATTAAGCTCCTCCTTAAGATCTATTACCCATCCTTCATATACATACAATGTCCTTTTAAGGGTAGAGTTCCCAACTTTTACCCGTTAATACCCTTCCTTAATGGTTTTAGTTCAAATCCTAACTCTTTAAGACCTAGATCTTGATCCATAAGCCATTAATACTTCAAGCTAAGGCATATAAACTGTTATCTAGACCCTAGACACTACATGAACACGCAAAGTCTCTGAATTTCTCTCCATGCATGGCCTTTTGGAGCTTAAAAGGCCAAAATGACATCCTAAAGCTTGCACGGGGATTCAATGACCATAAAGTTTGCACCTTTATGCCATGAAAGTCCTTCAAGGCTCAAGATCTGGAAGTATACTCACTTGGGACGTCCATTTCCCAAGGACCATGCTATTTGGACCAAAACCCAATAAAAATGAAAATAAAGAGATTTAAGTAATCATTAAGCAAGTTTGAGACTTGCTTACCAGAAAATGCTGCAAATGGAATGAAGTTTATGGACATAGGCGGATCCAAGGGGATCCTGGGGTAGCCCGGGATACCCCTCAAAAAAAATTTGGTAGTGTAATTTTTGTTTAAGAAGTCTTCAATTTTTTTCAGTATAATGTATATATATATATATATATATATATATATATATATATATATATATATATATATATATATATATATATATATATATATATATATATCCCTTCAATTATAAACACAAACAAATAGTAGAGCCACTGGTTAAGGCGCTGCCTTATTAAAGTAAAGCTCTTTGGTTCAATTATTGCTCCTTGCATATTCTTTGTTTATTTTTGTTTTATTTTCCAATCTATTCTATCCCACATCGCCAAACATATGTAAACTCAACCATTTTTGTCTATTATATAAGCCTGTTATCCTCATACTTCATTTGATATTTACTTTGAATCCCACATCGATTCAAGTATAAAAATATATTGCAACTTCATGTTTATATAACAAGACTTGAGTTTAGCTAAGGATTCGATTAAGGTTTGGGTTTAAAACTGAAATTGAACCGGGGATGCCAAAGTACACCGGAAAAAATTTTGCGTTACCCTAAAAATAAAATTGGGATACCCCTTTACTACGATCCTGGCTTCGCCACTGTTTATGGATCTAAAAGCTTTATCTTGGCACTCAAGCTTCAATACACAAGTTTTATCTCAAAAATGACTCACAGGCACACACAATGCATTAGGGTTTCGGGATTTAGGGTTTGGGACTTGGAGGCTGGAAATGGGGCTAGCAAGAGGGAATTAAAATGCTTAAATAGGGTGTAATACCCCGAAATAGGGTTTCACCTTTGCAACCTACTCGTTAAGTTGAGGGCTCTCAACTCGTCGAGTAGGTTACTTAAAACCCGCGCCTCACCTAATCTCTACTCGACAAGTATAAAATTTGAAATATATAAAAGTTGTAAATGAATAGGTAGATTATTTTTTTTTAGATTTACAAATTATAAAATAAATGATCAATAACTTTTTGAAATATATAGGTTATGTATTAACAGATAGATTATCGTTTGAGATTTGAAAATTATAAGACAACTAAGGTTTGGACCATCCGTGCGATGCTACAAAAGTCCAATACATTGAAAATGCATACCGACATATATATATATATAAGGTTTTTGGGAGAAATTTATGTGCATTGCGCCGAAAAACTTCTTTACAAAGTGAATTATAAAAGTATAAAATAACGTTTCGAAGAAAAAAAATTATGTTTGGATGATACATACAAAATGAAGTTTGAAAACGTATCTTAAACGTATTAATCATCGTTTAAATAAAAAAAAGTAATATTAATAAAAATAAAAACTATAAAAACAATTATGTAAGGGACCAAAAATATAACTTTAAAATATAGTAAGGGATCAAAATTATAACTTAAAATTACCAATAATTTAAATTTAAAATTATAAAGGATAAAAACTATTTAATCAAAATTATTTCAGGGTAGAAAATATAAATATAAAAAGTTTGTTGTAATAAGAATAAAACTTGCTATTTCCAAATAAAACCTTATTTGCATTTTGTACAAAAAAAACTTTAAAAACTATAATATGATAGGAATTTAGTAAATTTGGTTATGGAAAAAGAAAAAACCAAATGAAAACCGACGTATACTTGTTGGATTAGTGTCTAAGCTCCGTAACTATATTTGGTATGTACTGGACCTGGTTGTGCATGGTCCTTTTGGGTTGCCTTCACCAAAGCAACTAGACAAGGTAATTTAAGGAGAGAGAGAGAGAGAGAGAGAGAGAGAATATTATGGTTTATTAATATATTATAAGAATAATATATTAAAGGAAAAATCATATTTATTCAATTAGTATTGGTCATAAATTAATTAGGAATTAATTTGGTGACTAAAAGAGATTAATTGAATAAAGGGGTATAAACTGTCAAATGTATGATAGTTGAGTTTTGGGCTGGGAAACCTAATGGACTAAGGGGGGACGAAATTATAATGGAGATCCACCATATTTTCGTCCAAGGCCCTAATATAGAAGGTTCCTTGGGCTGCTTGGTGATTAAGTTGTCCATTAGGGTTTAGACTGAAACCCTAGAAGCCTGCAGTATAAATAAGACCCCTAGGCTATGAAAATCGGTGACACTGGATTCCAAGAGAACCCTAGGGTTGGTTTTAGCATCTCTCATCCTCTCTCATATTGCCTTCTTGCTTGTGGGATTTGTGAACCATTAGAGGAGTTACAATTGTGACTCTAAGCTCAAGATCAAGAAGACTACAAGGATTCCAAGTTATTTGAAAGAGGTAAACACTTAGATCTGTTCTTATGTTGTTATTTTCGAATTATATATGATAGATCTAGGTTTTCAAGTCTTGGATTCAAAGCATGTACAATAGAGAAACCTAGATCCAAACATTAGGGTTTGTATGAGTACATATGATTGTTCTTATGCATAAAACCCATCAGTGGTATCAGAGCCTTGATTGGTTTCAATTATATGTGATGCTTTAATTGTTTGCTTGCTAAAAATCGTTTTTTGTGCCCACTGCTTGATGAACTCGACGAGTTCCAAAGAGGACTCGACGAGTTTAAACGTCAGACAGAAAGATTTTCAGGATTTTGTTGCTGTTTTGTCATGGGATTAATGCCTAAATCATTTTTGAAAGATAAAAACCAAATTTTATATTATTTGCATGATTATCCCTGCCAAAATAATAGATAATTTCAAATCTTTTGAATATTAGTTGTTTATATGATAAATATGGATTATTTAAATTATTTGGTAATTATCTTATGACTAAAATTGGATTAGGTCAAATATAGATAATTATAAAGTTAATTGTTTAATTTAAATTATTTGTTATTTGATCCCTTTTGTTTTGAAAAGTTCAAAAACTTGCCCTCAAGTTTTGAAATTTACATTTTGTGATTAAAAGTTTAATCTTGAATAATTTAAATTTCAAACCCTTAGAATTTTACAAGTTTAAAATTCAACCCTATACTATTATATTATTACAAGCTTAATTAATTAATTAATATATATATATATATATATATATATATATATATATATATAACTTAAAATGCTAGTCTTACCGTTAGTAGGTCTCATTCACGAAGCCAGTCTATAAGGTGGGTATAAGGTTGCTGCCTACAAAATGGCGCTTAATGGGTGTACACTCACACCCACCGCTTGCTTGACTGGTGGAGGGTCGTTAGCTGAACGGGTAGGATAGGGCAATCCTCTCCTCATTAAAAGTATAAATTAAGATACAAAGTAACTACAATGTTTTACAAATTCCCATTCTTAGTTACTTTAGGGTAAAATGTGAAAATGATGCTAATTCATGGAATTACACTTTGTACCCTTGTTAAACGTTGGTGAAGCGCATGTGGTTAACCGGCACACTAATTTGGGGATGACATTGGTAGCGAAGGGTGAATCGATGTTTGTCATAGATCAATGGAGCGTGTGTGGTTTACCGGCACATTGATTAGGTGATAGAGACATTGAGTGCACCATGTTGATTCGCATCGTTATTCACAACTTGTTTTCAATCCTCGGTATCCCAGTCACAAATTTGAAGTGCATATCGAGATTTAAACATTCCATTGAAAAGTTCAATGAATCTCAAAGATCTAGGAGTTTTCAATACATTTAAAACCTAAATCTCTTTTTCGTTTTTCATGGTGAGAATTAGTGAATCGTCATTCACTTACCTACAAATTATTTACTTTTAGAGTACGACATCCCTTTCTAAGTTGTAAATAATGTTGTTGGATCCTAGCCCTAATTTCTCATTTGGGTGTTTAATTAGGGATTCATTTCTAATCAAACTTTGTTCCTTTCTTTTTCAGATGTCTGCAAACAACAACAACAGCGCTTCTGGGTCATTCTCGTTGATGAACCTATGGCAAAAGGTGACATTTGATGGGTCAAACTTCAACAAGTGGATGAGGTACATTCGCATGATCACACACTACGAGGACAAAGAATATGTCCTCAATGAAAAGCTTGAGAAGATTATCCCAGATGTTGCTACTCCTGAAGAGTTGGTCGCCTTTGAGGCTCATGAACGTGATGCTACAAAATTTCATTGCATCATGTTGGCCACCAGGAACCTCGAACTCCAAAAGTCCTATGAGGAAATGTATACGTATGAAATGCATCAGGATTTGCTGGAGAGGTGTCACCAGAGCGCGAGGCAAGAGCGCTATGAGATCTTTAACAACATGATCACTGCTAAGATGGGGAGTGGAGAATCCCTAACCTCTCATTTGCAGAAAATACATAGGTATTTTGATCATCTTCTCAAACTTAATGTTAAGTTTGATGAGGATTTAGCTATCGACATAATCCTCCACTCCTTGCCATCTAGCTACAACCAGTTCAGAATGACCTACCACATGAACAAGGAGGAGGTATCCTTGAGCAAGCTCCAAGGACTCTTGAGGACTACTGAGAGCAACCTCAAAGACAAATCCATTGCATCATCCCCTGTTGTGGCTGCTCCTGTGATGGCAATAGGTCAAGGAAAGGGTAAAAAAAGGAAGGCTCCATGTAAGAGCCACCGAAAGCGGAAGCCCCATGATGGTTCTATTGGGTTTTGAGCAATCTAACACTTCCTAAGTGTGCATGCAACCCTAATAAACCTTGGATCTATGTTTGTCTAAATACATGCAAAATAATAATTTTCCAAGGTTCATAACCTATCTAACATGGTATGGGGTACTTTTAAACATAAAAGAATTAGATGAGATTACATACCTTTTGATGATGAGTTTGATTCTTAAGGAGTTTGAGGGCCAAGCACCAATAGTGTGAATGCCTCAAATGGAATCACAAATCACCACAAACTCTTGGAAAACTTTGAGAGAGTGTATACACACATAGAAATCAGCCACACACAAAGTCTCACACACCTAGTGCCACTAGTGGCTATTTCATGCAACATAAGCATGCTTATATAGTGTACATGATTAGGGTGAAACCCTAATAACCCATGACCTTTCCTTTTCCAAGGATTCATGGGTTAAAAGCTCCATGGATCATCCATGGACTTCCATACAAGCCTAACCCATTAACAAATGAGTGTTAGCCCACACCATATAAAACCAATAGCCCACAATCAAATTAGTCTTCCTTTTAATCTCTAAATTAATTCATAATTAATTTAAGACTAAGACTAATTAAATAACATGACTTCATATTAATATATTGTAACTTATAATATATTAATAATCATATGTGTATAACTCTCATAAAACTATCCATAAATAGTTTGGATGAAATGCAACCCAAATGGACCATGCCGGGTCGGGTCAAGTATATACCAAATAAGTTATGGACTTAGACACCTTATCCAACAGACTCCCACTTGGATAAGTCTAATAACTATATTTGCGTATGTTACTTCAGGAACCAACCAGCAATCGTAGCTCTCGAAAACTCTGTTGAACTATGAAGTGCCATTTTAGATAAGTGATCGTATAATCCTCTGTTCTCATGATATCAGCCGGACAAATACATGGAACAACGTCGTACTTATTGTCCAGCAGTTTGTTTCCCAATTTTCGATTTGTTTGACAAAGAACTTAATCGAACACAATAATTTAGTTCTGACCGGCCGGTACATAGGTCACAACAAAATCATCGAGGGGCCCAAATATCGCTTCTATTTCTAGAAGGAACAGATAAACTTTGACTCATATGCTTGTTCTACTACTTGTTGAATTGCACACAAAGGAACGTTTTATAACATCAAGTTACTGATGCGTTTACGTGCAATCAATGCACAACCAACTCATAGGTAACAACTCATATCTCTAGGTTTGAAGATTTATATGATATTACCGTCTCACGATCACTCGAGATAAATTCCATGAAGTGATACAAGTGAGCGTGGGTTTATTCCAATACTCATAACTTATGAGCACTCATGAATGTTGTAGCAACAATTGCTATGACTAAACCCATTTAGCCATCTACAAACTCGATTCATGACCGTCTTGATTCATACCTACTTCCAACATATGAACGACTGTGGAGTGTTTAAATAACTTAGTCATTCGGAAAGAATAACCTAGCTATTTAGGAATTCAAAACATGCAAAGTGAAACACAATAATAATCGAATCCAATATGGTCTCAGAACCCTTTTGAATATAAATAGAACCACCTTTTATTTATCACCATATTGATTACACATTATTCATTGTATAATGTTTCAAACAATCAACTTAAGACTTGAATAAAAAACAACAGTCGTCCCATGCTCCTAGCATGCACACTTTGTTTTTCTATACAATAGTTATGCCATACTCCAAGTATGCACACTATGTTTGTCTATGATCCTTACATTGTGATGTAGATCAATTGAACATGATTCCATTGATACTCATTTCACAATCCCAAATCCTTTTTGTAAATGTGAGAATCCCCGATTCCTATCATTTACCAAAAAATCTGTTAGATTTTAAACTTTTATGCAATGTTCCTCTTGTAATGATTATGCACAAAGTCACCAAAACCTTGTCACCAGTCATTACAGAGTATTCCAAAGAATGTCAACTTCTATGGAACGGAAGTCTCATATTCAAAGTACATTGCTTTGAACATCCTTCTTGCATTAAGGTTTTCTAATCTTACATAGATTGAATAACTTCCACCTACGGAGACATTTCCATAGTCCCATTTTGACTATCACTTCCGAACAAGAGTTACTTCTTTTCAGAATATGTCAATATGGTCCTTTCCGACAACTTACATCATACTTCCAACTTTCCCTGAGCAACCAATCTTTGGCGAACCTCAAATTGTCCTCGACAATTGCTTAATCACTTTAGTCATATCCAGTTCTAGACTTTTCCCTTCTCAATGCCTTAAGCATTTGGAAAATTTAGAAAATATGAATATTATAGCACACGAAATCGATCCTATATCTGAAGCATATGGGACACGATTCATGATGTCTCACATAAAGACATGATACTAGACCAGTCTCTTGCTACAATATTTTTTATTTGCCATGTTTTCAAAATTTAATTATGAAGAGGGATGCCGTAATCATAATTGAATTTTAAGAACGCAATACATATATGAATTTCCTTAAGTCGAACCATTTAGACATAAAATTCATATATATATATATATATATATATATATATATATATATATATATATATATATATATATATATATTCTTGACTAAAGATGATTAAAATCTCAATTTAAGCTTTAGAATTGAAATGAAGTATAATTTCCTCTCCCTTAATTATAGCAAAACAACTTTTCAACCCCTGCAACTTCACGAATTGAAACTTTGTTTTCTATAATTAACATTGATAACTTGCAACACTAAATATAATAATCATGCTCCCACTAACATGATGATTATCATCATAACACTTATGCTCCCACTAGCTCTGACATATTTCCAGAAATTTGCTGGTCTTCTGAAATTAAGATTCATACACCCTTTCTTAGATAGCTCACATGTGTGTCTAAACAATTTTCAGGACTATGAAAAGGGATGCCGTAATCACAGTCTCAATTGCTTAGGCATTTTCCATTTCTCACAAGTCCATGTTAGTGTGCCGCTTAACCACACACGCTCCACTAACGACTTTTGAAAATGCAAATGACACAATTGATATCTACGTAAAATCTACTTAGTGAAAGCGTTTACTTACCATCATTTTCATGAATCGGAGAGAAACCTTATGACACTTAGATTTTATAGTGTATGAGTTCCTATCCATGTGAATTTGTCAAAACCATAATCACAAGATGAGGTTAGTGACAAATTCAGCCTTACATGGATTAAACTTGTTCAGTCTTAGTTTCTTGTCACCTTGGCAGCACAAGGCCCACCAATGCTTCCAAGTTGAAATCTGATAACTCACATGCAAATTCAAATTATTTGAAGTAGGTATAGAAATAAGAATTATGTCAACACGATAGGTTGCAAACCTTAAGTCGTGTGCTAGTGATAAATTACAGGTTTTACTCTTGATTAAATCTTGAAACTCTTTCAGGATCTTTAAGGCTCCCACTGTCCCCTTGACATATAAGTTTCCCCAGTCAAGAACCATTCCTTGACAAAACAAATATTCAAGGGATAGTACGGATTCTTATCAAGACTAACACTTCACACAATTGGTCTTAGTTGGTCTTTGTCTCATCCAAGACATCACAACTTACCAATCTCAAATGTACAAGAGTGGAAAACATTTTACTCTTACATTTGACTAGTGTTAATAAATCTTCCTTTATGTCACTCAAGGTTACAATCTTGGAGTATGAATCTAAGAATTGTTTTGGAACGAAGTATGACTCATCTTCTTGATTTTAACCAATCCAACAATTCATGACCTCTCTTCTTAGCCATAACAATGCACTAAGACGTCCTTAGAGTATGAATTTGTGATACGGTTTCATAATCATTAAGATGATCATGAAATACGATACTAAAGTACTCTCCCATCCTTTCAGATTTGAGAAACTTTTATCTTTCTGCCTAATTTGATTCTTCTCATTTGTTCTGTCATACATTGTAACCTTTCCAATGTTACAGAATTATACTTAACCTCATAAGTATAATCATATTTACTAATCTTTAGCAAATCATGACAAATCAATCTTTGTGGTGGACCTTGACCAGCGCACACCCAGTGTACCTAATTCCTTAGTCCTTCAATTTACTCACATATACATGTGATCAAAGAATTAGTCTTAATTTTCAAAGATGAAAATTCTCATTCATCATACAATACAACTTGTATGATTCCAAGTTTCTGTCTAATTGAAACTTGGGTGATGAAAACTTTCTTCATTCGGTAAATTCAGACACTACCACAAATGAAGGAATCAAATCCACTTTCCAATATTGCTATTACTAGAAACATATAAGCAACAATTTTCCACAGATGCCATTGTAAGGATATTTTGAAAATAAATAAAATTAAAACCCTTTTTTCTTTTATTTTAAAACTTTGCGGAAAAAAAACTTATCCTTACAATCCACATGAAAACCTTGTTGTTATCTATTCATAAGCAATATATTATAACTCTTAAGCAACAGCTCAAAATTCTGATTGCCGAACCATGCGATCGAAACCCATTTTCACAATCAGAATCAACATATACTTACTTTAAGCTTCCTATCTTTTCTTTGATTCTTAAAACATCAACATGTGACCCATTCACATTATGTAATAAGAATCTCCAAATAGAAACTTAATAGAGTTAGTCAGTGGACTTTAACTGAAGTAGAGTCAAACTTTTTGACTTGATCAATCTTATGATCTTTCAGGTAAATATGGCAGCTTCACAACCAATGCCCCTTCCTTTGGCAACAAAACACATGGACCCTTTGGTAATGGCACATGAGACTATCTCAGACTTAGCCTTTCTCTTTACCATTTGGTCAACCGAGTTGACTATGGCCGATCCCTTTCCATTGGGAAGAGAAATCCTTTTCTAGATATCCAGTGCTACCATTGTCAATGTCCATTTAAAGTTTGGGAAGTTGATCTTCTAACAAAATTTGCTTTACTAGTGTTCCAAATCATTGCTGATTCCATAACACCAAGCAAATAGATAAGATCATTAAGGGTCATGTCATAGTCTGTCTCATAGTAGTCCCAAAGAGACTCACTATGTTACTAAGAAAGTGATTGAACATCCAACCTTCACGAGACTTTGACACCCAACTCTCCTGGCTTGTCAATATGTGACTTTATCTCCAAGATGTGAGCACACATAGACTATGCTTGCCAATAGGGATTGAGTGACTTTAAACTTTTCAAGAACTTGTGGGTGAGGGAGAATAATTGGAGGAGGTGGAGGAAGTGAAGCATGATCTTGAGGGACACCATCTTCAAGAGATTTGGGAAGATCATAGTTGTCTGAACCAGACATCTATAATGGGATAAAATCAAGTTAGTTGATTCAAAATCCTTAATATAACACCCAATATGAAATATTAAGGCTAGGACCCAACACAATATTTTATAATTTGGAAGAGGGATTCCGTAATCCAAGCTATAAAATATTTGAAGGTAGGCGAATGACGATTCACCAATTTCCACCATGAAAAACGAAATAATTTATTAGGTTTTAATTGGATTTGAAATTCCTAGATCTTTTGAGATTCATTGAACTTTTCAATGGCATGTTTCAATCTCGAGTGTGCCCTCTCAAATTTTGTGACTGGGATGCCGAGGATCACAAAACAAGGTGTGAATAACCATACCAATTCACTTGGTACCCTTAATATTATCACCTAATCAATGTGCCGGTTAACCACACACGCTCCATTCATCTATGACAAACATTAAGTCACCCTTTGTGATCCTTACTAGTCCAAGTTAGTGTGCCGGTTAACCACACACGCTCCACCAACGACTTGGTAAGGTACAAAGTGTGAATTCCATGGGCTAGCACCAAATTCACATTTTTCCTAAAGTAACTAAGATTGGGAATTAAATAAAAACATTTAGTTACTTTATAATAATCATTATACTTTTAATGAGAATTTAAAGTCATTGTCCTACCCGTTCGGCTAACGACCCTCCACCAGTCAAGCAAGCGGTGGGTGAGAGTGGACACCCATTAAGTTGCCATTTTATAGGCAACAACCTTATACCCACCTTATAGACCGGCTTCGTGAATGAGGCCTACTAACGGTAGAACGACTTATTCTTATACATATATATAATAATTAACCATTAATGTTATAAATAGTATAAGGGTTGAATTTTAACTATTAAAACTCTAAGGGTTGGAATTAAATTTTATTAAAGTGTGTGAAACTTTTCCAAATTCCAAAACTTGAGGGCAAGTTTTGTAACTCTTCAAAACTTTTCATTTCATAACTTATGAATTAAAGGTTCATAAAATGAAGACTCTTCATTTTATGTAACTTATGTGTTTTTAATGTGTGTTAAAGAAAAGTGACCTTTGGATATCCATAACTTGAGGACAAATTATGGACTCCATTAAAACACATAAATGATCAAGAATTAATTCTAAACAATTCAGCAAATAATTCCTATCATCTTCTAAATTCATAAGAACATGAACATGATCATCAAAATTTCAAGAATTATATGAACACATAAAATCATGGAATTTTGATATATGCTATTGTAAATGGATTAGAACAACCATTACACCGACTAAAACAAGTTTTAAAACACCAAAACAGTTTAGGGTAATGTTTCTAATCCATTTCCAGCAGCAAAAGTCGAAATTCTGCATTCTGATCATTCTACTCGCCGAGTGCACGAACCTACTCGGCGAGTCGGATGAATTTTGCCTTGGACTCGGCGAGTCCCCCCATGGACTCGGCGAGTCCATCAGCCAGACAGCAACAATTTCAACTTTTTTCACTATTTTGCATCAAGTATCAAACAAGCAAGCCTAGGCTCTGATACCACTGTTGGGTTTTGAGCAATCTAACACTTCCTAAGTGTGCATGCAACCCTAATAAACCTTGGATCTATGTTTGTCTAAATACATGCAAAATAATAATTTTCCAAGGTTCATAACCTATCTAACATGGCATGGGGTACTTTTAAACATAAAAGAATTAGATGAGATTACATACCTTTTGATGATGAGTTTGATTCTTAAGGAGTTTGAGGGCCAAGCACCAATAGTGTGAATGCCTCAAATGGAATCACAAATCACCACAAACTCTTGGAAAACTTTGAGAAAGTGTATATACACATAGAAATCGGCCACACACAAAGTCTCACACAACTAGTGCCACTAGTGGCTATTTCATGCAACATAAGCATGCTTATATAGTGTACATGATTAGGGTGAAACCCTAATAATCCATGACCTTTCCTTTTCCAAGGATCCATGGGTTAAAAGCTCCATGGATCATCCATGGACTTCCATACAAGCCTAACCCATTAACAAATGAGTGTTAGCCCACACCATATAAAACCAATAGCCCACAATCTAATTAGTCTTCCTTTTAATCTCTAAATTAATTTAAGACTAAGACTAATTAAATAACATGACTTCATATTAATATATTATAACTTATAATATAGTAATAATCATATGTGTATAACTCTCATAAAATTATCCAAAAATAGTTTGGATGAAATGCAACCCAAATGGACCATGTCGGGTCAGGTCAAGTATATACCAAATAAGTTATGGACTTAGACACCTTATCCAACAGGTTCATCCTCAAGTGGGACCAAAGCAGGACCCACTAAACCCTCCTCCAATCCCAAGGAAGCAGAGTGCTTCTATTGTCACGAAAAGGGCCACTGGAAACGAAGTTGCCCGAAGTATCTGCAAGATATAAGGGATGGGAAGATTAAGCCCACCTTTGCAGGTATGTATTCTATTAAATCTAACAACTCATCATTTTCTACTTCATGGGTTCTTGATACAGGGTGTGGATTCCACATTTTTTCTGATATACAGGGCCTAAAAAGAAGTAAGGAAGTGGGACATGGAAAGATGAACCTGATTATGGGAAACAGAAGATCGTCGTCTGTGACCAAAGTCGTACTTTATTCTTTAGTGTTGAGTAATGGGTTAGGAATAGATTTAAACAATTGTTGTTATTCACCATATATGGTAAGAAACATTATTTCATTTCATTGATTGTTTAGACAAGGTTTCAGATATTCTTTTGATAATAGCAATGGTTCTATTAATGTTTATTTGAATGGTGTCTTTTATTTCAATGCATTACCTTGTAATGGGATTTATGAATCTGTGATGATTGTTGGTAATTTAGGAAATGATGTTTTGAATATTGATTCGTCTACTAGCCTAGACAAAGTATGCTTGTGGCATTGTCTCCTTGGCCATGTCAACAAGAAACGCATAGCCCAACTTCAAAAGGATAGAATGTTGGAGTCATTCAACCTTATGGACGATGGCACGTGTGAATCTTGTTTACTTGGGAAGATGACCAAGTCACCCTTTACTGGCACTTGTGAAAGGGGTGAGGGTCTATTGGATCTCATACACACCGATGTGTGTGGGCCCTTTATATCTACCACAAGGGATGCTTGCCGCTTCTACGTGACTTTTACGAATGATTATAGCAGATATGGATATATCTACTTAATCAAGCAAAAGTCGGAAACCTTTGAAAAGTTCAAAGAGTTTAAGAATGAAGTGGAGAATCAGCTGGGCAGGAAAATCAAGATGCTTCGGTCAGACCGAGGGGGAGAGTACCTAAGTCTTGAGTTTCACGACTATCTAAAAGAATGCGGAATTGTTTTGCAATTGACGCCTCCGAGAACACCACAATTGAATGGTGTGGCTGAAAGATGTAATCGGACCTTGTTGGACATGGTTCGTTCTATGATGAGTCGGACTTCGTTACCAATAGCTTTATGGGGGTATGCCTTAGAGACTGCCGCCCATATCCTTAACTTAGTTCCTATCAAGAAGGTTGCCAAGACTCCTCACAAGATGTGGACAGAGAAAGCTCCCTCGTTGGCACATATTAAGGTTTGGGGTTGCGAGGCTTTCGTAAGATGAGAGACTCACGACAAGCTCGAACCTCGTAGTGAGAAGTGTTATTTCATCGGCTATCCGCAAAAGTCTTTTGGCTATCTTTTCTATAGACCGAGTGACAATGTTGTCTTCGTTGCTAGAAGAGGAGTTTTCCGAGAAAGGGAATTGATAAGCCAAGAAGACAGTGGGAGGCAAATTGAACTTGAAGAGCTTCAAGATCAAAGCGATGAAGGAACCTCTGACACTGGCACTCAACCCAAAGAGGAAACTCCTGTTGAGCCCCGTTGACGAGTCCTTACCTCTTAGACGTACTAGTAGGGTTAGTGTTCAACCCTAGTTTTATGGTTTTCATATTACTTATGAAGGGGATACGTTTATTAGTGATGAAACACTAATGAATTTGGACGAACCTAGCAGCTACAAGGAAGCCATGACAGGCCCGGAGTCTGCTAAATGAAAAGAGGCGATGGACAGCGAGATTCAGTCCATGTACGACAACCAAGTTTGGAATTTGGCTGATAATGTACCGGGTCGTAAGACAGTCGGGTGCCAAGTGGATCTTCAAGAAGAAGATGGACATGGATGGGAAAGTGCATACTTATAAAGCCCGATTGGTTGCGATGGGCTTTACTCAAACTCTCGGAGTTGACTATAATGAGACCTTCTCACCAGTTGCGAAGATAAAGTCTATTAGGGTAATGCTTGCAATAGCTGCGTTTCATGATTATGAAATATGGCAGATGGACATAAAAACCGCTTTCCTTAATGGAAAGTTGGCTGAGGATGTTTACATGAATTAGCCAGAGGGTTTTGTCGATGCAAAGCATCCAAATAGAGTATGCAAGCTTGAGAAATCCATTTATGGATTGAAACAAGCATCTCGCAGATGGAATCATTGATTTGACGAGAAAGTTAAAGAGTTTGGCTTACTACGAAGCGAAGATGAATCTTGTGTATATGTCAAAGCCAGTGGGAGTATAGTGAGCTTCCTCATATTGTATGTCGATGACATACTGCTCATAGCAAACGACGTCCCAACCTTGCAGGAGGTCAAGTCCTGGCTTGGGAAATGTTTCGATATGAAGGACCTCGGAGAGGCTACTTATATTATGGGAATAAGGATAGTAAGAAACAGGGAAAAGAGACTAATAGGACTCAGTCATGATACATACTTGGATAAGGTACTTAAGCGTTTTAGTGTGAAAAATTCCAAGAAAGGGGAGTTGCCAATCCAAAGTAATACCAAGCTGAGTAAGACTCAGAGCCCGAGTACAGAGGCAGAGATAGCTGATATGAGTCGAGTAGCTTACACTTTCGCAATAGGCTCTATCATGTACGCTATGACTTGTACTCGCCCTGATGTGGCCTTCGCTTTGAGCATGGTCAGCAGATATCAAGGGAACCCTGGTAGAGATCATTGGATTGCAGTTGAGAATATTCTTAAGTACCTACGAAGGACCAAGGAATGGTTTCTATTCCTTGGTGGGAGTGATGACTTAAGGCTACAAGGGTATAGTGACGCTAGTTTTCAGACGGATCGGGATATTTACCGATCACAGTCGGGCTGGGTCTTTACCCTAAACGGAGGAGCAATGACTTGGAAAAGTTCCAAGCAAGAGACCGTAGTATATTCAACGTGCGAATCAGAGTACATTGCGGAGAGCGAAGCGTCAAAGGAAGCTATATGGCTTAATAAATTCATTGGAGACCTTGGAGTTATGCCATCCATAAAGGAGCCATTGGAAATTTTCTGTGATAATGAAGGAGCGGTTGCCTAAACCAAGGAACCAAGAGATCATGGTAGATCTCGACATATCGATAGAAAATACCATTTTATCAGACATCGGGTAGAAGAGGGACTCCTCGTTGTGAAGAAGTTATCATCAGAAGAAAACCCAGTAGATCCCCTTACGAAGGGACTGAGTAGGGTCAAACACTTGCAGCACGCTAGCAGCATTGGGCTGAAGGATGATATAAGTTTGGATTAGATAGGAAACATGTAATAGATATTCTATACTTAACATTTGATGAATAAATAAAGTTGTGTTATTTATAAGTAAAGCTAATATCTTATGTTGGTTATTTATCTATCTTTTCAGTTTTGCATGTTTTGAATTCCCGAATGATAGGATTATTCGAACAATCCACAGTCGTTCATATTTTGGAAGTAGATGTGAATGAAGACTGTCATGAATTGTTTGTAGATTGTCTAAAAGGTTTTAGGCATAGAAAAATTTTGCTGCAAAGTTCATGAGTGCTTATGAATATGATTTGAGCATTGGAATAAACTCGCGTTTGTTAGAATCACTTCGTGGTATTTTACCTTAAATGACCGCAAAGCGATAATATCATATAGTCTTAAAACTTAGAGATATGGTTGTTGTTTTCTGTTTGGTTATGCATTGATAATGTGTAAATGCATTAGTAACTTGATGTTATAAAACACATTATTGTGCATGATTTAATTAGTATATAATAGATGCATATGAGTCAAAGTTAATCTGTTCCTTTTACTCTATGAGAATAAAGGCGATGTCTTGGCTACTCGATGATTTGGTTTGACTTATGTGCCGGGCCCGGTCAGAATGAAGTTGATGTGCTCAACTAAATTCTATGTTAAACAAATCAGAAA
Organism: Lactuca sativa; assembly: GCF_002870075.4. Classification (NCBI taxonomy): domain Eukaryota; kingdom Viridiplantae; phylum Streptophyta; class Magnoliopsida; order Asterales; family Asteraceae; genus Lactuca; species Lactuca sativa. Next base: position 252,025,425 of record NC_056630.2, read on the forward strand.
TCGAGAAACAAATGATGGACAATAAGCATTGTCAGCATGATATCTAGAACAGAGGATTATACGATCCCTTATCTGAAGCTACGATTGCTAATCGGATCGCGAAGTCATATGTGAGATATAGTTACAAGACTTATCCAAGTGGGAGACTATTGGATTAGTGTCTAAGCCCGTAACTATATTTGGTATGTACTTGACTCGGTTGTGCATGGTCCTTTTGGGTTGCCTTCACCAAAGCAATTGGACAAGGTAATTTAAGGAGAGAGAGAGAGAGAGAGAGAGAGAGAGAGAATATTATGGTTTATTAATATATTATAAGAATAATATATTAAAGGAGAAATCATATTTATTCAATTAGTATTGGTCATAAATTAATTAGGAATTAATTTGGTGACTAAAAGAGATTAATTGAATAAAAGGGTATAAACTGTCAAATGTATGATAATTGAGTCTTGGGCTGGGAAATCTAATGGACTAAGGGATGAACGAAATTATGATGGGGATCCATCATATTTTCATCCAAGGCCCTAATCTAGAAGTTTCCTTGGGCTGCTTGGTGATTAAGTTGTCCATTAGGGTTTAGACTGAAACCCTAGAAGCATGCAGTATAAATAAGACCCCTAGGCTATGAAAATCGGCGACACTGGATTCCAAGAGAACCCTAGGGATGATTTTAGCATCTCTCATCCTCTCTCATATTTCCTTCTTGCTTGTGGGGTTTGTGAACCATTAGAGGAGTTATAATTGAGACTCTAAGCTCAAGATCAAGAAGACTACAAGGATTCCAAGTTATTTGAAAGAGGTAAACACTTAGATCTGTTCTTATGATGTTATTTTTGAATTATATATGATAGATATTGGTTTGCAAGTCTTAGATTCAAAGCATGTACAATAGAGAAACCTAGATCCAAGCATTAGGGTTTGTATGAGCATATAGGATTGTTCTTATGCATAAAACCCATCAATACTCACATACTCAAAGTTAATATATATATATATATATATATATATATATATATAGGTAGGTTCAAATGTGGATTAACAAATATTACGTGGATGTAGGGATTAATATGGGCCAAGTATTATTTAAATTTAAACAATTAATTAAATCTTCCAGCTTTTAATTTAGGCAAATTACTTTATTTAAAACCCAATTGCCTATTTCATCCACACCCACAAAATCGCCTCCGGCTTCCATCGAAGATGTCAAGATCGTCGGCACAAAATCGCCTCCTGCTTCCATCGAAGATGTCAAGATCGTCGGAGGGAAGTTCTCAGATGCGTTGTCTGCTATTCCGGATGTTGTGACCAATCGAGATCGTCTCCGGGGTTCGAAGAGGTTGAATAGATAGACTGAAGAGGCGAGGTCGTCGTCTCTGGGGTCGACGAGGCCAAAGGGAAAAAGCTGCGTAGGGTCTGCTCCGGCAATCAAATATGTAGAGAAGGGAGAAGGCTGATCCGAGAGGGTAAGGCAAGAAGCAACAACACACGATCTGGGGAGATGCGAAGGAGGCTGCTGCCCTCCTGACCACCGGGTACCTACAACCTCTTGACTAATCGGAAAGCCCTCCTACAACGGTACTGGAAAGTGTACGAAGATGAAGAGGAGTGTTGCTCCGATTGATAGCAGGTTTTCTTTTTCTTATCCTTCGTCCACATCTTTACATAATTCTGAGTTTTGGTGTCCTTAATTTTTTCTTAAATGTACCAGTTGAGTCGATTCTTAGATGTGTACACCTAATTCTTATGCATAGCAATTTCTATAGAATTGATGTATTTATGTGGATTTGTTTGTCTGTATATATACATAATGGTGTTTCTAAGTGTGTTAGAAGACAATGAATGAACCACATGAATTCTTGAAAATATAATTATGTTGTTTTCTAAAAAGGTCATAACCCACATAGCTTTTAGTAATTGTAAAGTTTGAAGTTGTCAAGTTTTTCTTAATTCAGCCATAAAACTTAATTTCTAAACCACGTGTTTTCTTGTTATTTAAATAATCTTATTCCCATGCTTATTTTTTTTAATACAGTTCTTTGTTTACTCGTTAGTTGAAGATCTAAAGTCAAAGGAAATAAATCCCCTTCTAGGAAGAAGGAGAATATTCTTATAGAATGAATATTTTTTCAAGACTTACTTACTATGTGTAATGCCCGTGTTTCTAGGCTAGGCATTAATATTGACATTATAGTCTAGGTTAACCTTTGTAACTCATTTTGAAGAAATGAAAGGAATTATGTGAATATTATGTGAATTATGTGTTTTATGCTTAATTATTAGGGTTTAATTAATTAAAAATAAAAATAAGCGTCAAAATTAAAGTGTGAGATAAGCCCGATATCTTTACATAAAGTTGTAGTGGTCGAAACAAGGATTTCGGGGATATAAAGAATACCAAAATCCGAGTTATAACGAAGAAGTTATGACCTGTCGAAGTTTCGCGACAAAACCGGCACGGTGCTGAATGTCGTAAAAAGTGAGTTTTTTATAAACTACTTTTTAGCCTTAGTGATCTAAACGAAATTCATAGATTTCATTAAACCGAGAAGTTTGATAAAAAGAACGCCCAAATCTGACTTCGTATGAGGAAGTTATGATTTTTCGAAGTTTCAGCTTAGCAGTAGACAGCTAAAAACTCGAATTTTTAGACCGAGCGATTTTTAGCTGACACAACCTAAACGAGAATTGAAGGTCTCATCATTAGTAGCACAACGGTAAAAAGTCTGACGAAAACGGACGTCGGATGAAGAAGTTATGAATTTTTAACGGATTTCCTGTCCCGGTCTGTTAAAAATAATAATATAAAAATTAAAGTCAAAATTAGCCGACGAAGTCTAAACGAAACTTGTAGAGCGTAATTTTACATACGCGTGTATATAAAGAACACCAAAAAAAGAGCTTGTATGCGAAAGTTAAGGATTTTAGAAGTTTTGGCGCGAAAAACGAGAAAATCCCCAAAACCGAGGAATTTCGCATACGTGGACTTCGGCCACGTGTCCTCGCCTCGCATCCGACGCATGTCTTGCTGAGTCATCCGAACCGGAGAGCATATCCGAAGTGGTCCAATGAAGTTGCGACGCGTGCCCCTTCCCTCGTGCATCCGAGCTTCGCATGGTGCCAAGGACCCCCTACTTCGAACTAGACCTTGGTCCAATCAGGAGTTGCCAGCAAGCCTTCGCATGCGCAGCCATGTGCGAGCCCACGTGCGAGCAGGTGTTGCGAGCTCTCTGATCTGCGACGCGTGGCTTCTTCTCAGCCCTTGGATCAGAAGCCTCCACCCTATAAATAGAACGCTGCGAGCCTTCCCGGGTAACTTTGGAAATTTGCCACTTTTCACCCTAAATCTCATATTTCTTTCATATTAACATCCCCCGAAGCCCCGATATCGATTATAACCCCCAGAATACGCCACGAAGTGCCCGTGAAGCCCGGAAAATTTATCTTTTTGGTTTCGAAGCCCGACCTTTGCAGAGCCCGGTTTCTTAATAAAACTCCCGGTTTTATTAGAAACGATCGTTTTAGGAAACGAATTGCTGCCCGATTATCATCAAATAAAGTGAGTGTATAGTCACCTTCATCTTACACCTAGATATGAAGTATTTTACATGAAATACATGCTACGTGTAATTATATTAATTGTTTAACTGAGGTGACTGTAGAATTGATGTTTTATACAAGTTTTAAACTGTATATGTATTTTTATCTACAAATATGTTGGGTTAAACATGTGTAGATAGTGATGTGTGATAAAATAAAAGCAATGAGAGGCCTCGATGTGTTTTGAGATCCATTCATCCAGCGGAGTTTGGATGACGACCATGGACTTTCTAGACAGTCCAGTGGGAAACATTAGCAGGCCCGCAACTTGTAGGTGTTAATCAACTTGGGTGTTTATTCGATGTACTCCATCCCCCTCATGGTTGCCTTTAGGACATGTATGGATGAGGAAACCCCTTAGCAGTAGTGTCCATCCCGATGATATTCTTTAGGCTAGGTCCCTTGTGAAACGTGTTTAGGGACGTAAAGTGAGGATAACGGGAACGGGTAATCAGGGTTATTGTTGATTGGTGAACTTAATAAGATTATTATTACTATGGGTTGAAGACCCTATATGCTCACCAGGATCCCAAGCCCAACCCACTTAGATTTTTATGTTACAGGTAGTGGACCCCGAGCATAGTCGGAGTGCGATGAGAGATTTTTGGATTATAGGCCAGTAGTTGTAAATAACTGTTGAAATGCTTATAATGTCTTGTTTATGCTTTTGATCTGTATCGGAACATGACATCCCAAGGTTTTGATATGAAATGAAACTATACATTTCTTAAAGAAGGTTTTGATAAACTTTTATCATGTTTTGTTTTGGGGACCAATTCCGCAACATCTTTTAAAAAGATTTCTCTGATTTTATTTTAAAAAGCATAAATTAAATCGGTCTTTTCTGGCCAAGAAATTAGGGGATGTCACAGTTGGTATCAAAACATTAGTTTAAGCGAACTAAGAAATTGTAGGATTTCTAGACTTAAACTTAGAATGCTAAGTGATGATTGTGAGATGAGTGTCTACCATATTTTAGACACGAGCACTAGTTTATTTTAGGAAAGATGCCTAAAATGCCCTGATGTGCTAAATGTTATATGTTTGCCATATATGCCATTATTTGTTCGGATCTAAGGTCTGTTGCCGACCGGATCTGGAAACCTTATGTGTGTAGGATTCTAACCGTACGATTACAAGATTAGAACTAACATGTAAACGTTTCGGAGGGATAAGGGAATTTAAATACCTATCGAGGGTAAAGACCTAAATTCGCCTTATTCGGTATATAGATTGTAATGGCAAGAACTCGTAGTGGAGTTGCAAATGCAAACGGAAATAGGGATCAACAGCCTCAACCTCAAGTAACTGAGCAAGTACCTGTTGTATGAGCTGCACCTGAGCCAATAACGATGGCTGGGGTACAAGCAATGATGCAGATGATGTTAGATCTCCAGATGGAGGAGACAAGGAGATTACTACAACAGCATAGGGAAGAGACTACGATACCTGTTGAACAGTCCATATTGAATGAAGGGCAATCAGTAGGAGGGAACTACAATGGCACTCTTGGTCAAGCCAGCCCACCGATAGTTAGACAAGACAACCAGGATGGAGGAGTTGATGGACGTGGGTGAAAATACAAAGATTTCATGGCATCTAAACCACCATGTCTATCTGGGAGTCCGACACCGATGGACGTCATGAATTGGATCCGTAATGGAGACGATGTTTGAAAGTTGTGAGTGCAGCGACAAAAAAAAAAAGACCGCACTTGCAATTCCTCTGTTAAAGTCTGGTGTGTTGAACTGGTGGAAGTTACTAGCTAATTCGATGCCCAAGGGAGAAGCTAGTAAGATGTCTTGGGAAGACTTTGTACTACAACTGAAACTGCAATACTGCTTTGAGCAGGATCTTCTAGAAATTAATAATGAGTTCCAGAATTTAAAGAAGGGAAAGATGAGCGTTACTGAATACGCTGCTAGTTTTACTGAAAAGATGAAGCTTGTTCCTTACCTAGTTCCAACTGAACTCTCTAAGGTCAACAAGTTTGCCCTCGGATTACCAGCGGACTTTGGTCCGATGGTCAAGCAAGCAACCACTTTGAAAGCCACCTTCTGGGCTGCTAAGAACGTTGAGGTTCAGATCAGAGAGAAGGGTCTGGAGAGGGTGGAAGTTGGTGAAAAGAGAAAATTTGAAGGAACTTCAGGTTCCAGCAAGAGAAGCAAATTTTCTAAGTTTAAGAAGTTTGGAGGAGGAGGAGGTGAAGTGAAGTGGTGTGAGAAGTGCAAGAAAAAGCACTTTGGGAAATGTAGTTAGGAGGTGACTTGCTTCAAATATGGAAAGATTGGGCATTATGCCAACGTGTGTCCGTCCGACAAGAGGGTATGTTTTGAGTGCCATGAAGAAGGGCATGTTTTTAAAGACTGTCAGAAGAGGAAGGATGCTGCAAAGCCCAATCTACCACCAAAGCCGAAGGCGAGAGCCTTTCAGATGACACTTGAGGCTGCAAAAGAAGAAGATCAAGTTATAAAGTAGTAATGTGAATAGTAATAAGTGGTTTAGCCTATTAGAGGCATAGTATAGGGTAAACTTGAACCTTTGTGTAATCGTTTCAAGGAAATAATATAAACCCTGGTTTTGTCATATGATGAATTGAATATGTGAAATTCTTATATGGCGATTTGGAGAACTGCGAGACAATACTTGGGACGAGTATGAGTAGGTGCGAATGGTAGTAGAGGCCTATACTACCGGAAGCACAGGACTCATACTTGGATCAGGGAAAGTCACAAGGTTACCAAGGAGCTATTATTTGATTTCGTCTTGTTCTAGTCTGTCGTTACCATTGTTTCGGTAATGATTAATAAGATGATTGTTATTCCGACCTTAGAGGTCATATTGAATCAAGTCCGACTAAGATGAGTATGTTACGTGGTTCAGAGAACCAAGTTTGATGTAGCATTTGACTTAAGCCAGAAGATTCAAGTGAAAGATGATTAAAGCGATCAACAGAAGTATCACACTCATTATTAAAGAAGTTGATATTTAGGAATTATACATGTTGAACTATGATTGTATCACATTAGAACATGAAGGAAGGTGTAGTTTGTTCCGAAAATTGTCCCTAGCAGATCTGAGTCTAAGTAGTGCAGTATACAATGAGAGATTATTAGAACATGACCCATCGGTCTGTTACAATAAATGAAGGAAAGTACTTATTCCAAGAAAAAGAAGGAGTCCTCAATAAGGATTTATTTTGTAACTCGAAGGTTACGATTGGAAGTCCTATGGAGATCTGAATCTTCTTAGGATTAGCTGGATATTATCACTGATTTATCCAAGGCTTTTATTCGTTCGCGACTCCATTGACAGCTTTGACCCACAAAGGAGTTGTCTATACTTGGAATGAGAAGCATAGGAAGCTTTAAGAAGTTAAAGAAGAAGTTGTGTGAAGCACCGATTATTTCGTTACCTGAAGGAGTTGACTTCATAGTTTTTAGTGATGCCTTTGGAGTTGGGTTAGGATATGTTCTGACCCAAAGGGATAAGGTGATAGCATATGCATTGAGGCAATTGAAAGAGCATGAAAAGAACTACCCCACTCATGATCTGGAATGGACAGTGGTAGTATTCTCCTTAAAGATATGGTGGCACTACCTTTATGGTACTAAATGCAAACTTTTCACTGATCACAAGAGTCTTCAATATCTCTTTAATTAGAAGGAATTGAACATGAGGCAACGGCGCTGGCTAGAGTTACTCAAGGACTACGACTGTGAGATACTTTACCACCCTGGTAAAGCAAATGTTAATGCTGATGCTCTCAGTCGAAAGGTGAACCTTGAAAAGAAAAGGCCAAGAGCGTTGAGAATTAAAGTTGTCTCTACAATTGTGGAAAGTATAAAGAAAGCTCAAGAGGAAGCTTTAGAGAAAAATGACCAGAAGGAGGAACGTTTGAGTAAAACGTTGGTGTTTGATATAAACGGTCAGGGATTGAAGGTATTCAAAGATAGGATTTGGGTACCTAAGACAGGAGGAGTAAGAGATCTTCTGATGGAAGAAGCTCACAAGACCATGTACTCTATTCATCCCGGCGGTACGAAAATGTATAGGGACCTAAAACCCTATTACTAGTGGTCGACGATGTAGCTCGATGTTGCTAAGTATGTGGCCAAGTGTGTAACTTGTGCTAGGGTTAAGGCATAACATTAGAAACCATATGGGAGTTTAGAACCTTTACCTGTACCCATGGGTAAATGGGAAGATATCATTATGGATTTTGTGACTAAACTGCTCAGAACAAGGAATGGTCACGACATGATTTGGTTGGTCGTTGATCGCTTCACTAAGAGTGCGCATTTCATAGCCGCTAACAAGAAATGGTCTATGGATAAACTTGCAAAATTCTTATGTGAAGGAAATTGTGAGGCTACACGGTGTTCCGTTAACGATTGTATCCGATCGTGACAATCGTTTTACCTCAAGGTGTTGGAGGAGTCTGTAAGAGGAATTGGGTACCAAGTTGTGTTTGGATACAACTTACCATCCGCAAACCGATGGTCAGAGCAATTAAACGATTCAAACATTGAAGGATATGCTGAGAGCATGTACCCTGGAATTCCAAGGTAACTAGGATGAACATTTACCTTTAGTAGAATCTTTCTAGGCTAATAGTTTCCACTCAAGCATCAAGATGGCAACTTATCACGCTTTGTATGGGGAAAAGTGTTGAATGCCATCATGTTGGCTGGAAGCTGAGGAAAAGCAATTTATGGGACTTGAAAAAGTCCATTAGACTGCTGAAAAGTTGTAAGTAATTAGGAAAAGGATGTTAGCTGCTCAAAAGAGCTATGCTGACAAGGAAAGACAACCGATATCATTCGAAGTTAGAGATTCGGTTTTACTTAAAGTATCGTCGTGGAAGGGACTTATAAGGTTTGGTAGAAGGGGAAAGTTGAGTCCAAGGTTTATTGGACCATTTAAAAGTTCTTCAGAGGATCGGAAATCAAGCTTACAAGCTAGAATTACCGGACGAACTAGAGGGTATTAACAATACCTTTCATGTGTGTTATTTGAGGTAGTTTACGGGAGGTGTTCCCAACATAATTCCCATTTCTGAATTAAGGTTGGATGAGAGCAAGAGGTTAATTGGAGAACCTGAGGCAATCGTTAACCGTAAGACTAAGAATTTGTAACGTAAGATAGTCGATTTAGTGCTAGTGCATTGGAACATTATAAATGGGCCAAATCCCACCTGGGAAACGAAGAGTGACATGGTGAGTCACTACCCGTAATTGTTTGTCATTGTGTGATTCCGGGGACGGAATCATCCTAAGGGGGAGAGAATTGTAATGTCCGTATTTCTAGGCTAGGCATTAATATTGACATTATAGTCTAGGTTAACCTTTGTAACTCATTTTGAAGAAATGAAAAGTAATTATGTGAATTATGTGTTTTATGCTTAATTATTAGGGTTTAATTAATTAAAAATAAAAATAGGCGTCAAAATTAAAGTGTGAGATAAGCCCGATATCTTTACATAAAGTTGTAGTGGTCGAAACAAGGATTTCGGGGATATAAAGAATACCAAAATCCGAGTTATAACGAAGAAGTTATGACCTGTCGAAGTTTCGCGACAAAACCGACACGGTGTTGAATGTCGTAAAAAGTGATTTTTTTATAAACTACTTTTTAGACTTAGTGATCTAAACGAAATTCGTAGATTTCATTAAACCGAGAAGTTTGATAAAAAGAACGCCGAAATCTGACTTCGTATGAGGAAGTTATGATTTTTCGAAGTTTCAGCTTAGCAGTAGACAACTAAAAACTCGAATTTTTAGATCGAGCGATTTTTAGCTGACACAACCTAAACGAGAATTGAAGGTCTCGTCATTAGTAGCACAACGGTAAAAATTCTGACGAAAACGGACGTTGGATGAAGAAGTTATGAATTTTTAACGGATTTCCTGTCCCGGTCTGTTAAAAATAATAATATAAAAATTAAAGTCAAAATTAGCCGACGAAGTCTAAACGAAATTTGTAGAGCGTAATTTTACCTACGCGTGCATATAAAGAACGCCAAAAACGGAGCTTGTATGCGAAAGTTATGGATTTTAGAAGTTTTGGCGCGAAAAACGAGAAAATCCCCAAAACCGAGGAATTTCGCATACGTGGACTTCGACCACGTGTCCTCGCCTCACATCCGACGCTGTCTTGCCGAGTCATCCGAACCAGAAAGCATATCCGAAGTGGTCCAAGAAGCTGCAACGCGTGCCCCTTCCCTCGTGCATCCGAGCTTCGCATGGTGCCACAGATCCCCTACTTCGGACTAGACCTTGGTCCAATCAGGAGCTGCCAGCAAGCTTTCGCATGCGCAGCCATGTGCGAGCCCACGTGCGAGCAGGTGCTGCGAGCTCTCGGATCTGCGACGCGTGGCTTCTTCTCAGCCCTTGGATCAGAAGCCTCCACCCTATAAATAGAAGGTTGCGAGCCTTCCCAGGTAACTTTGGAAATTTGCCACTTTTCATCCTAAATCTCATATTTCTTTCATATTAACATCCCCCGAAGCCCCGGTATCAATTATAACCGCCGGAATACGCCACGAAGTGCCCGTGAAGCCCGAAAAATTTATCTTTTCGGTTTCGAAGCCCGACCTTTGTAGAGCCCGGTTTCTTAATAAAACTCTCGGTTTTATTAGAAACGATCGTTTTAGGAAACGAATTGCTGCCCGATTATCATCAAATAAAGTGAGTGTATAGTCACCTTCATCTTACACCTAGATATGAAGTATTTTACAGAAATACATGCTACGTGTAATTATATTAATTGTTTAACTGAGGTGACTGTAGAATTGATGTTTTATACAAGTTTTAAACTGTATATGTATTTTTATCTACAAATATGTTGGGTAAAACATGTGTAGATAGTGATGTGTGATAAAACAAAAGGGATGAGATGCATCGATGTGTTTTGAGATCCAGTCATCTAGCGGAGTTTGGATGACAACCACAGACTTTCTAGACAGTCCATTGGGAAACATTAGCAGGCCCGCGACTTGTAGGTGTTAATGAACTTGGGTGTTTATTCGTTGTACTCTATCCCCCTCATGGCTGCCTTTAGGACATGTATGGATGAGGAAACCCCTTAGCAGTAGTGTCCATCCCGATGATATTCTTTAGGCTAGGTCCCTTGTGAAAAGTGTTTAGGGACGTAAAGTGAGGATAACGGGAACGGGTAATCAGGGTTATTGTTGATTGGTGAACTTAATAAGATTATTATTACTGTGGGTTGAAAAATTTATATGCTCACCACGCTCCCAAGCCTGACCCGCTCAGCTTTTTATGTTATAGGTAGTGGACCCCGAGCATAGTCGGAGTGCGATGAGAGATTTTTGGATTATAGGCCAGTAGTTGTAAATAAGTGTTGAAAGGCTTATAGTGTATTGTTTATGCTTTTGATCTGTATCCGAACATGATATCCCGAGGTTTTGATATGAAATGAAACTATACAGTTCTTAAAGAAGGTTTTGATAAACTTTTATCATGTTTTGTTTTGGGGACCAATTTCGCAACATCTTTTAAAAAGATTTCTCTGATTTTATTTTAAAAATCATAAATTAAATCGGTCTTTTCTGGCCGAGAAATTAGGGGATGTCACACTATGGAGCTTGTATTCTTATAGAACTTGTCAAAAATTCAAAAAAATGACATTGTATTTTTATAGAATGTAACAGTAAAAATTGTTTTTTTGTTTATTTTTGAACCTTAGATTCTTCAATAATATTAATAATAGATGATTATTCTTTAAGAATGTTGTTATTCTCCAACTCATGGTTCAAAATTTGTTATTTTTCAAAATGTTCATTCAATCAGAACATGTATTCTGTCAGAAATTGTATTCAATCAGAATATGTATTATATTAGAATATGTATTTTAAACTCTTGGTCCAAATTCATCCCTACATCCACACAATATTTATCATCCACATTATAACCTAACATTATATATATATATATATATATATATATATATATATATATATATATATATATATATATATATATATATATATATAATGATTAAGTTTTTTATTTGATTTTACTAAATAATATTAAGCATATAAAAAATATAAAGATATGTTTTTTATGAAAATAAAAAATCACCAATTACTGCACAAACATGATGTGTGGAAATTATTTTTAAAATCTTAACTATAGTTATATATTTTGAATAATTATTTGTTTTGATTCGGTTAAATAATAAATAAATAGACAAAAGATGAATAGACAAAAAAAAATTATCATCCAACGTGATAAAGTAATCAGGTTTATATGAAATAGGTATATAAAAACTAAAACAAATATTTAAAATTAATTAACATAGAATGATAAAGACTAAATTAATAAATTTCATATATGAAATCTCACAAACAAATGAAGTGACACAAAGAATGAAGTTGGAATAAAAAAAAAAAGGAAAATGAGTAGCAAATAAGTTTAAAAATGAATTGAAAATGCCACGGGAGAAAATGAAATCTTAGAGGATGTTTATTGTATATTGTTTATTCCCACCACAATAAGCTAAGTTTAAGTGTATGGATAAAAATCCTTAAAAATTAGCTTATTATTTGAATTTTGTTTTTCTTATTTATTAAACTGATTTTAATAGAAGTTTAAATGTTGCTTGAATTTTGTTTTTCTTATTTATTAAAATATAAAGGGAATTTTATATATATCTTCTTTAAACATCAAAATACCATATTTGTCCGCTCTAAAATATAAATATCATATTTACCCTTTATAAACATTTAAAATATCAAATTTACCCCGATCTTTATTTATAATATTTTTAAATATTTTATTATCATTCAAAAATCTTTACTTTTATCGATTTACTAATAAACCACTTCTATAATAACACAAAATTGCAAAAATGGTCCATGTGGTATGCATTTTTTTAGGGTTTTCGTCCAAACTCTGACTTTTTTGGATTGACAGACCTTTTGAGTTACTTTGTTTATGGTTTTGGTCCCTCGTAAAATTAAAAAGACAAAAATACCCTTCTGATACATTTTCTATGTTTTTTTCTATTTAATATAAAGTTTTATGAATAAAAATTATGGGACCCACCTATCTCCCCCCCCCCCCTCTCTCTCTCTCTGTCGTATCTCACCAGTTGAAGAAAGAAAGCACCGGTGATTGTAACACCGGTCTAGGCTGCTCACCACAACGACTGTCGCCATAGACCACCACAACCCCACCGAAAACCATCCTCGTCTGTGTTGGTCGATCCCCACCACCATTCTCTTACTGTTTCTATCGAGCAAGCTGCCATGCACCACCCTACACCACCATGTTCTTCCCCGTCTTGCTAATGATCAGAGGAAACAACCACCACCATCTTAACCCACCTAATTTTTCGAACACCTCCTCCACCTCCCCATGTCGTGACCCACCACCAGGATACACCCTTCCCAAATACCTCCGGACCATAACTTTGCTCCTCCCAGCCCTCTCTTTTGTGACAATCGTCAAAACTCTGGTCAATTCAAAGTCAAATAAAGTCAACAAGTCAAACCGGTCAACTCAACTAACCCTTGTGTACTAGGGCTTACGTTATGTAATTACTAAACAACTCGATATTCTAATGAGAGATCATAAATCGAAAAGTACGTACATCTAGATCTCATTAACCTAAAACTGTGGTAAGTTACGAACCAAACCAATAAAACAATGTTGCATACTCATCGGGAGTGTGTAAGATCCTTAAACAAGGCTTAACGGGGTTTACAGACCTTGCATTGCGAAGCCGGACACTCACATTTGTCACACACGAAACCACTCTCAATCGTTTTCACTCTATCTCTTCTTATCGAGAATCTCTCCCAAATCTCTCTAAGTATGTGGAATCTCTCCCAAATATCTCTTCGTATGTGAAATCTCTCCAAGAATGTCAAATCTCTCCCAAATCTCTCTAAGTATGTGAAATCTCTCCCAAATATCTCTTTGTATGTGAAATCTCTCCAAGAATGTCAAATCTCTCCCAAATCTCTCTAAGTATGTCAAATCTCTCCTAAATATCTCTTTGTATGTGAAATCTCTCCAAGAATGTCAAATCTCTCCCAAATCTCTCTAAGTATGTGAAATCTCTCCCAAATATCTCTTTGTATGTGAAATCTCTCCAAGAATGTCAAATCTCTCCCAAATCTCTCTCAAAAGTTTCCGTAACTTTTTGAAGTCATTCGGGTCATTCCGACCCTTAACCGGGTCAAAAACGGCTTAAAACGAGGCAAAAACAAACAAGATAGGCTTAAGGACCTGAAACCCCTCTTAAGGACCCGAAACCCCTCTTAGGGCCGAAAGTCCTCTTAGGGACCGAACCCTCATGAGCCGAACCCGAACCTGCTGAGAACCGAACCCGAAGGGTCCTCTCGGGCCCGAACCTCGCACAAGACCCGAACCCGAAGCCTCGGTCCATTTCGCTCCATGATGCCTTCGGTCTAGTTCGCTTCTGACTGCTTCGGACCGAGCCTACTCTTCTCGTTGTACCGCTTCGCTTCGCCTCGCACCCAGCCTCAGGAGGACCGAACCTCCGACCCCTTTCCGAGAAGCCTCGCTGGAAGTTCTTTTCTTCCCGGTTTTCGACTACGACTTCATTTTAGCTTCGTTTTTAATTGTTTTAATGCGGGATTTTCACCCAAAACTTTATTTTAACATATAAGGACCCATAATTATTAAATTATCACGTTTTTAAGGATAAAACCTTTTCCAAAAGAGTGGGTAAAGTAAAAGAGGTGGAGTGTTGACTTTCCTTTATTTTATGACACAAGCAACCACCATACCTACTCCATGACTAACCCACACTCCTCCCCACCATACCTTGTCACTTCCTTGTCCTTTTTACCTCACTCACAAGCCATCCCCATGTTTTTGAGAGTTGGACACTCAACCTCTCTCCTCATTTCTTTCACTTGCTCTCATTTCACCAAAAATCAAACACAACTTTTCTCTCAAACTTTTTCTCTCTATTTCAAGACTCTAAGGCTTATTTTCAAGCTATATTCTTCTCTTGGTAAGTATAATTCATCCTCCTTGTGATTATTACACCTCATTCTACTCAAATCATTGATTTCTTACACAAACATCATCACATTCTTGTTAGATCTTCGAACCGTCAAGTGATTCTTCAAGTGTTCTTGAGTTGAACACTTCTTCTCTCCATCATCCATCTTCTGAAATCACTCAAGGTGAGTTCATAGCCCTACATTTTCATGTTTTCTCAAGTTTTTAGGGGGGGAATACAAGTTAAAACACTAAGAACATAACTAAACTTTTCTAACAGCCTTCATCAGAAAAGTTCAACTCCATTCACGGATTGTTTTGGACAACTTAAACATTTTAGTTTTCAAATCTGTTTTATGTGAAAGTAGTTCCACTTCTTAGCTTTAAAATGACTACTTTCACATCTCCACACGATTTTTCTACAATTTATGGTGATTTTTACAAAACAGCCTGTCCTTTCAAACACAAATCCGGACCAGTCTGTGAATAGGAGAATTTTAATACAAGTTAAAGGCTTTCAAAAATCATGATAAATATTATGAGTAAACTAGACACATTTTAGGAACTCTCAGAATTTACGGATCTAGTTTTCGACTTCATATGATTTTTCTATGATCTTTCTAAAACAGTGCAGAAAGGTTAAATTTAGTTAACAACTTATAACTTTCAAAACACTTTGTAACATGTTGAGCAAAGTGTTAAATCTTTGATGACTTCATATAGTACATGTATTTCTTGCAATGATATATTTATATAATAGGAAATTACTTACTGAATTTATAAAAATCCTCCATCATAACCGTTAGTACAAAACAAAACAAGATAAACATAGCTATATTGTACTATACATTTGATTTACATAGAAAGGGTTCTTATACACCACAAATAAACATATTAAACTATAATAAGTATAGTTAGGTTGCATATACATTTCAAACATTTTGATAAACTATAATAGGTATAGTTTATGATCATTTACATTACAAAAAGGTTTTCACACGAATGGGGTACATTCCAAAGTACCGGGTTTTCATATAAAGGGGGTACATTCCAAAGTACCGGGTTTTCATACGAATGAGGTGCATTCCAAAGTACCGGGTTTTCATACGAAGGGGGTACATTCCAAAGTACCGGGTTTTCATATAAATGGGGTACATTCCAAAGTATCGGGTTTTCATATAAATGGGGTACATTCCAAAGTACCGGGTTTTATACAAAAAGGGGTACAGATACAAAGTACCGGGTTTTTAACTACAAATGGGGTACATTCCAAAGTACCAGGTTCACATAAAATAGTTGTTATGATATTAAAACTGTATTTCATCTAGAATTGTTAGACTTCAACTATAATCGTTGAGCGTATATGCTTGAGTCATATAAGAATTTAGTCTTGATTGGCTTAGAATAGGTGGTGCCCGCCTCATCTCCTGTTCCTCGTTGGGTTGTGGACCTAGGGCAGACCCACTATATTTAACGTTTTATCTAACTTAAAACTTATATAACTTATATACGTTGGACGATTATAGGGAAAATCTACGGGTCATTATAGGGTTCATTAACGCATCATATAGGAATATTCTGTTCACACTTAACTAAGAAAATATTGGATTTTCTGGAAATCAAACTCTATCGATTTTACAAGGAAAACGGTTTCTACTTCAAACAAAACTCTTATGAACTCACCAACTTAATTGTTGACGCTTTTTCAAAACTACTTGTATTCTCAGGAAATCAGTGGAACAGAAAAACTTCAGCGCTTTGAGGATGGGACGTTAAACCGTCAACAATTTATTTTTGTCATCATAATGTAATTGATTTTGGAACATGTAAACATATACTTTGGTGTAACTTTTTCAATTATATTTATGATGGTTGTATTTACTTTGAGCACTATTATACACGTTGTTGTGATACTGTACATGAAGTCCTCCACCCCCAGACGTTTCCGCCATCCTTGGTTTGGGGGTGTGACAGATTGGTATCAAAGCATTGTTTATAGTGAACTCAGTATATTGAACCACATAAGATATACAAACTATAAATGCATTGGGACTAAAGTCTCTGATTTAAAGTTTTCAAAACAACTATACTTTTAGAAATAAATAGTTTCTTATTAAAAGTATACATGCATGCATACATACTAAGGTCAACATCATTCTAGAACAAAACAAAAGTAATGATTGTTGGATATCACAGGTAAGCTCGGGGATGTATGGTCAGTCTTGGGAGTGGCATAGCCTCATCAACTATGCTGGTCCGAGGAGTGATTAGCATATGCCCAAGAATGGTTGTGATGTGGCAACAAGTCAAAAGACTTACCAACACTACCACAATGAAATACAATAGGGGTATTTTGCGTTATTATAATTACTTATCTGAGAACTAAATAGATTTTTATCAATAGGTCAATAATTGCTTAGTGGATACATTAAAATTATATGTATCTAGGACGTCATAGACTTAGAATCTGTGGATCTTTGCTTTACTTCCTGTTCTCGTTGGATTGGGGATTTAGAGTTAGGGTCGCTTATTCGAAGGTCTATCCTGTCCCAAATACATATGACTAGTATGCACTAAATAATGTATTGAAGTACCTGATAAAGATCATCTTATAATTATCTAATTAGTACGTCTACTTAGTTATTCCCATTTCTCACGAAGATGTCCTGGCTGGATTTCATCCCCACGACGACCCGAACTACCCTAACCACGACAATACTGAATGGCTCGGAGAGGATCCAGAGAATGAGTACCCAATCCCTGTGGATGGTCACCAAGCTGAAGGCTTTGCTGACGGTTCCGACTCCGAACCTAAAGTGGAGAACCTACCCCGATGGCTCTTGTTCCGAATCCTAGCCCTCGTCCGGCTTTTCAAGGCCCGACGCCTCCTTGGGTAGAGTGCTTGGAAACCTGGAGTGAAGAGCAAGACCAACCTATGCCGTTTAGTGGAGACCGAAGCTTCTACGACATAAGCGAAGGAAGCTCAGCAGATGGAATTCTTCCAATCCTGGTCCGTAGAGTTGCCTGAAACGAGATTCATGGCAGAACAACTCTCCATCATATCGTAGAGGTCGATACAAATACAAGAATGCATAAAATCCGCATCAATCACCTTGATCACACTCGTGAGAAATCTAAGAGAGACCTTAAAACCCTGCTGCAAGCACTGGCTGGAACACGAACCGAAGTCATAAGAACTCTGAGTACGCCAGAGGGTGTACGAAAGGCACATGCTTGATAAGGAGCGACAACTAGCTGAACTGAGGGTTCACCAGAAGGATGACCGCCGCCAGTAGTAGATACCTTACTTTCTTTCCATGTTAAAAAGGAATCGTTTTTCCTATCAATGTCCTATGTTGCATCCTCTATGAAACTATCTTGTACTATAGGTACTTTTGGTTAGGCCTTTAGGCGGCCAAAAACTCTCCTGCTCCGGATGTGATGTGAGACCCTCTACAAGGTCAATTTTCCCAAGCCTGCTAGATCTTAAACATCAATGACTTTGTCAGTCGGCTAAATTTTGTGACACTCTTTGTTCAAATACTTCCATCATGCTACCATAGGAGTCTATCTGAAACCCACTCTAGTCAAGTTGTTGGACTAGAGTAACTTAACTCCGGGATCATTCCCAATTCTCTTTCAAAGGTTGGATCAAATTTCAAGGTTACACTTGGATACAAAACCTACTAAACTCATGAAATTCATTCATATGGACTTCCTTTATGAATTACGTATAAGGCATTCTTAAATCGGAGCATAATGCAGAAAAATCTAATTCAATGACAACTGACTTCTCTTTGCTAGTAGGGACTTACCATCTGATCATTCTCTTGCAAATTTTATGACAGAACCATGCCACCAAGGAAAAGACCAAGACCTTCCAGAAACTCAGCACCGCCCCCTCCGCCACCACCTCCGGAGTTTAATCCTGTGATGTTTCAGGCTGCAGTAACAGCAGCTGTGGTGGCAGCAATGTCGCAAATGGGTACAAATGGTTTCGGCGGTTTCGGATCCGGGAATACTAACTCGAATCAGGGGGACAGCACGGGGGATACTAAGGAGTGTTCTTACAAAGACTTCACGAATGTCAAACCCGATCCTTTCGACGGAAGCGGGGGCGTCATCGCGTTGATGCAATGGTTCGAAAGGACCGAAGCAGTCTTTGAAATATGTGCTTGTCCCGAAGCGAGCAAGGTCAAGTATGCAGCATTCACCTTCACAAGAAAAGCTCTTACTTGGTGGAACGGCAGAGTTAAGTCGCTTACTCCTGCAGTGGCTAACTCTATAAGCTGGGAGGATTTAAAAGCTTTGATGCTGAAAGAATATTGCCCAAGAGGCGAAGTGCAAAAACTGGAAGAGGAACTCTGGAACCTCAAAATGTCGGGGACGGATCTCGAAGCTTATACTGCCCGATTCAATGACCTAGCACTCCTCTGTCCTGCAATGGTCACCCCAGAGGAGAAAAAAGGTGGAACGATACCTTTGGAGGCTGTTATCCCAGATTCATGATAGTGTATTGGCCTCAAGACCAACTACCTTCGACAGCGCCAAGGAGTTGGCACAACAACTCATCGTCCATCGTGCCAGCCATGACACTATGACAACCACGCCAATTTTTTCTGTTCATGCTACCACAACCCTCACCACGACAACTCCCATGCAACAATACGTTGGAACCCTTCCGAAATGCAACAAGTGTAACTTCCATCACATTGGGGCTTGTCGAAAGATGCATTGCAAAAACTACGACAGAGAGGGGCACACTGTCCGTTTCTGTAAGGCACCAACACGACCCATCAATCAGGTCCCTAGCTTTAGAGCAAGCCTAGCCTGTTACAAGTGTGGAGAAACGGGACACTTTAAAAGGGACTGCCCAAGAACAAGAGATGTCAGTGGTGGTGGAAGGGTGCTTGCGATCACCGAAGGAGAGACCACCCCGGAACCCGCAAATATCAGTACGTGTTTCTAACATCGACGTTTAAATTCTAAATTTCTTTATATGTTAAATCTAGCATCGATTAAAGCATGCACAGTAGTAATGCCAAGGATTAAAATGAGAGCATAAACAATAAGAAATTCCAAGGCCGACATGTGACATCAGGCGGGTTATTCCTCACCATAATCGATTTCTTGTATTGCGAAAAGTTTCCCCCATCTTTCCTCCGAATTCTTGGATCCCCATTCAAAGTGCAAATTTTGGGACGAAATTCCCTCTAACGGGGGGATGATGTGACAATCGTCAAAATTCTGGTCAATTCAAAGTCAAATAAAGTCAACAAGTCAAATCGGTCAACTCAACTAACCCTTGTGTACTAGGGCTTACGTTATGTAATTACTAAACAACTCGCTATTCTAATGAGAGATCATAACTCGAAAATGATGTACATCTAGATCTCCTTAACCTAAAACTGTGGTAAGTGACGAACCAAACCGATAAAACAATGTTGCATACTCATCAGGAGTGTGTAAGATCCTTAAACAAGGCTTAACGGGGTTTACGAACCTTGCATTGCAAAGCCGGACACTCACATTTGTCACACACGAAACCACTCTCAATTGTTTTCACTCTATCTCTTCTTATCGAGCATCTCTCCCAAATCTCTCTAAGTATGTGGAATCTCTCCCAAATATCTCTTCGTATGTGAAATCTCTCCAAGAATGTCAAATCTCTCCCAAATCTCTCTAAGTATGTGAAATCTCTCCCAAATATCTCTTTGTATGTGAAATCTCTCCAAGAATGTCAAATCTCTCCAAAATCTCTCTAAGTATGTGAAATCTCTCCTAAATATCTCTTTGTATGTGAAATCTGTCCAAGAATGTCAAATCTCTCCCAAATCTCTCTAAGTATGTGAAATCTCTCCCAAATATCTCTTTGTATGTGAAATTTCTCCAAGAATGTCAAATCTCTCTCAAAAGTTTCCGTAACTTTTTGAAGTCATTCGGGTCATTCCGACCCTTAACCGGGTCAAAAACGGCTTAAAACGGGGCAAAAACAAACAAAACAGGCTTTAGGACCCGAAACCCCTCTTAGGGCCGAAAGTCCTCTTAGGGACCGAACCCTCCTGAGCCGAACCCGAACCTGCTGAGAACCGAACCCGAAGGGTCCTCTCGGGCCCGAACCTCACACAAGACCCGAACCCGAAGCCTCGGTCCATTTCGCTCCATGATGCCTTTGGTCTAGTTCGCTTCTGACTGCTTCGGACCGAGCCTACTCTTCTCGTTGTACCGCTTCGCTTCGCCTCGCACCCAGCCTCAGGAGGACCGAATCTCCGACCCCTTTCCGAGAAGCTTCGCTGGAAGTTCTTTTCTTCCCGGTTTTCGACTACGACTTCATTTTAGCTTCGTTTTAATTGTTTTAATGCGGGATTTTCACCCAAAATTTTATTTTAACATATAAGGTCCCATTATTATTAAATTATCACGTTTTTAAGGATAAAACCTTATCCAAAAGAGTGGGTGAAGTACAAGAGGTGGAGTGTTGACTTTCCTTTATTTTATGACACAAGCAACCACCATACCTACTCCATGACTAACCCACACTCCTCCCCACCATACCTTGTCACTTCCTTGTCCTTTTTACCTCACTCACAAGCCATCCCCACGTTTTTGAGAGTTGGACACTCAACCTCTCTCCTCATTTCTTTCACTTGCTCTCATTTCACCAAAAATCAAACACAACTTTTCTCTCAAACTTTTTCTCTCTATTTCAAGACTCTAAGGCTGATTTTCAAGCTTTATTCTTCTCTTGGTAAGTATAATTCATCCTCCTTGTGATTATTACACCTCATTCTACTCAAATCATTGATTTCTTACACAAACATCATCACATTCTTGTTAGATCTTCGAACCGTCAAGTGATTCTTCAAGTGTTCTTAAGTTGAACACTTCTTCTCTCCATCATCCATATTCTGAAATCAGTCAAGGTGAGTTCATACCCCTACATTTTCATGTTTTCTCAAGTTTTTAGGGGGGGGGGGGGGAATACAAGTTAAAACACCAAGAACATAACTAAACTTTTCTAACAACCTTCATCAGAAAAGTTCAACTCCATTCATGGACTGTTTTGGACAACTTAAACATTTAATTTTCAAAACTATTTTAGGTGCAAGTAGTTCCACTTCTTAGCTTTAAAATGACTACTTGCACATCTCCACCCGATTTTTCTACAGTTTATGGTGATTTTTACAAAACAGTCTGTCCTTTCAAACACAAATCCGGACCAATCTGTGAATATGAGCATTTTAATACAAGTTAAAGGCTTCCAAAAATCATGATAAAAATTATGAGTAAACTAGACACATTTTAGGAACTCTCAGAATTTACGGATCTAGTTTTCGACTTCATATGATTTTTCTATGATCTTTCTAAAACAGTGCAGAAAGGTTAAATTTAGTTAACAACTTATAACTTTCAAAACACTTTGTAACATGTTGAGCAAAGTGTTAAATCTTTGATGACTTCATATAGTACATGTATTTTCTTGCAATGATATATTTATATAATAGGGAATTACTTACTGAATTTATAAAAATCCTCCATCATAACCGTTAGTACAAAACAAAACAAGATAAACATAGCTATATTGTACTATACATTTGACTTACATAGAAAGGGTTCTTATACACCACAAATAAACATACTAAACTATAATAAGTATAGTTAGGTTGCATATACATTTAAAACATTTTGATAACCTATAATAGGTATAGTTTATGATCATTTACATTACAAAAAGGTTTTCACACAAATGGGGTACATTCCAAAGTACCGGGTTTTCATACGAATGGGGTACATTCCAAAGTACCGGGTTTTCATACGAAGGGGGTACATTCCAAAGTACCGGGTTTTCATATAAATGGGGTACATTCCAAAGTACCGGGTTTTCATATAAATGGGGTACATTCCAAAGTACCGGGTTTTATACAAAAAGGGGTACATATACAAAGTACCGGGTTTTTAACTACAAATGGGGTACATTCCAAAGTACCAGGTTCACATAAAATAGTTGTTATGATATTAAAACTGTATTTCATCTAGAACTGTTAGACTTCAACTATAATCGTTGAGCGTATATGCTTGATTCATATAAGAATTTAGTCTTGATTGGCTTAGAATTGGTGGTGCCCGCCTCATCTCCTGTTCCTCGTTGGGTTGTGGACCTAGGGCAGACCCACTATATTCAACGTTTTATCTAAGTTAAAACTTATATAACTTATATACGCTGGACGATTATAGGGGAAATCTACGGGTCATTCTAGGGTTCATTAATGCATCATATAGGAATATTCTGTTCACACTTAACTAAGAAAATATTGGATTTTCTGGAAATCAAACTCTATCGATTTTACAAGGAAAACGGTTTCTACTTCAAACAAAACTCTTATGAACTCACATCCTTAATTGTTGACGTTTTTTCAAAACTACTTGTATTCTCAGGAAATCAGTGAAACAGGAGAACTTCAGCGCTTTGAGCATGGGACGTTAAACCGTCAACAATTTATTTTTGTCATCATAATGTAATTGATTTTGGAACATGTAAACATATACTTTGGTGTAACTTTTTCAATTATATTTATGATGGTTGTATTTACTTTGAGCACTATTATACATGTTGTTGTGATACTTTACATGAAGTCCTCCACCCCCAGACGTTTCCACCATCCTTGGTTTGGGGGTGTGACATCTCTTGTCGAGCTCTTCTGAAAAGAAAGGAAACGAAGGTAGTGAAGTTGCCACCACAACTCCGTCACCACCCACCGTTGAAAAACCTACTTCACCACCCACCACCTCTGTGACCTTTCGCAAAACCCACTTCACCACCCACCAAACGCCTCCATCATGTCGTAATCCACCACCACCAAACGTCATCGTCGTTGCTGCTTCGTCTTGGTCCCTCGTCGAGCATCCACCAACAAAAAATAAGCAGCAAGGCTGCCCACAGCCACCAACTGCAGCCACCTATCGTTGCACTTCCACTGTCGGATCAGGTAGAAGAAGAAGAGAAGGTGGGGTTAGGATCGTTTCTTCTCATCCTGACGCAGACTAAGTCGGAGGAGGAGCGGTCATCGTCTGAAATCTTCGAGCTTCCTTTTGATGCGTTGTTGAATGCAATCGATGGTGGGAGGATCGAGCGGAGTCATTGAAGGTTAACAAGTGGCGACTGCTTGTATATGTGGAGTGTGTGTATTTATATGTGTGTATCGTGGAGTGTGTGTAGGTTCTTTATTGTGATCAGGGGGAGGACGAAGAGAGAGAGAAAGAGAGAGAGAGAGAGAGAGAGAGAGAGAGAGAGAGGGAGGTGGGTCCGGTTTTATATTTAATAATAATAATTTTAAAAAGTGAAAGAAAAATGAAAACTAAATTCATTAAGGGTATAATAGTCTTTTTAGTTTGGACAATGACCAAAACTGCATGTAAACTAGCTCAAAATGACCACTAATCCAAAAAAGTCGAGGTTTTGACTAAAACCCCAAAAAAATGCATACCACAGGGACCATTTTTGCAATTTTGTCTAGATAAAATTGCAAAAACAGTCCCCGTGGTTGGCAAATTTATGTACTTTTGGTCCAAAACGAAATGTTGTTGCACCATTGGTCCAATTTTGAATATCTTGTGTGACTTTGGTCTCTATGATTGACATTTTTGTGTGGTTTTGGTCCACACCCAACATAAAAAGACGGATATGCCCTTATATTTCTTTTACTAATTTCCTTTTTAATTTCTTATTATTAAAAGAAAAAGAAATAACACCTACCCCACCCCTCGTACTCACCTTTAACCCCCCCCCCCCACACACACACACTCTCTCTCTCTCTCTCTCTCACACACACACACACAACAACACCATCATCGGTCACCCTACCACCTACTGAACCACCATCTGTTAGACCTCTACCTGCTGGACAACCATCTTTTCATTTCTAAATCTGCAAAACGAGACCAATGTCATCATAACACCCCTCTTCCACTACCGACGTTCATCGTTGTCACCTCCCTTCACTGCCTCCGAGTCCGACACCATCACCCCTTACCATCCATACCCTTACCGGCGACCATTATACCACCAAAATCGACAGAAAACCATAGTCCTGCTGTTAGAAGACCACCAACCTGTGGGATCTACCATGGAAAGTCTCAAAAAAAATCCCACCTTCTTTCTCTCTGCTCTATCTCTGATCATCATCTATGAGACTGGAGGAGGTGGTGGCTCAACAATTGAGAATCAAGAAATCCAACCTATCTTTCCATTTGAAACGAACCTTTCGATCAAGACCAAGTTCATTTCATCTATCTGAATCTAATCATCAGCGAAACCATTTTGATTACCAAATCGACGCAGTGAAATTCGTACCACTGAGATCGACAACAAATTGAAAACCATTAATCAAGATCTAAATGATTTAAACATACATAAATATGATAGATTCTAGAAAATGAAGATCACGATGTGAGGAAAAACAAAAAAAATTAAAATCAATATCCACTGTGTTTGATGCTCAAATAATAACCATCTTTGGCCATCATCATCTCTCTTCTCTGTTTTTCAGTAACAATCTGTGTAAGAACAACAGTGGTGAAGGAGAGATTTTTCAAATTTGAGTTTTTCAGATATGAGGAGAGGTCTCATCGAGTTAAGGCCAAGGAGATATGGAGGTAAGGGTAGGGAGATGAAGGTGGTTAGTGGCAGATGGTTGTAGCGAATGGTGATGGCTAGAAAATGGTGATGCCTCGACTTCTCTGTCATCACTGTTGCCCCTTTCTTCCACCGGCTATATGGTGCAGAACGAAGTCTGTCACCGCTCCTTCCCCAATGTAGGAACATATTCGTGGCGTCTGGTGGTGCTGGAGGATGGTGGTGGCAGTGGGGGTGTTCTTGAATGCGTTTTCTTGAAAGAGAGAAAGAGAGATGAGAGGTGAAGAAGATGAAAGCTACCACCGGAGAGAGAGAGAGAGAGAGAGAGAGAGAGAGAGAGAGAGAGTGTGTGTGTGTGTGTGGGCCATTCTCTAATTTTTAATTCCTTAAATTCATTAAAATTTATATAAAAATAAGAAAAACAAATATGAAGGGTATAATTGTCTTTTTAAGTGGATGGGGACCAAAATCACTAAATATATCAATTTTAGACCAGTGGTGCACCAAAATTTCATTTTGGACCAAAAGCACAGAATTTTGACAACCACAGGACCATTTTTGCAATTTTGTCAACATATTATAATCACCGTGCTTTTCATCCAATTTCAGTCTCACTAAATCAACACTTGACATTCATTTTATCCACTCTGAGTTCCACCTCCAGTGACACTTATCGACATTTCCACACAAATTCACCCAAATTCTCAGTGATTTTCCCCGAAATCACCCCACAACAAAGCTTGGTGAAAACCCTAATGTCTGATCCTCACACGGTCGCCTGGAAATTACAAAAAACTGGTTTGTGATGCTATGTTTGAAGTTCTTTCCATGGATTCGTTGTCAGAGATAGAAATGTCTTGATTAGTTCATCCTCTTGTGGAGTTCTAACTTCAGCCATGTAATTCATCGAAAGTTATCGAATTCAATCCATTTACTTTGTAGTTTTGTAAGTTTCCGTGAGTGATTCAGAGATTTGGGCATAATTATATGTAGAGTTCTAATTACAATTGAATTTTCACAGATTAGGATTTGGAGTGGAACTTGTTCATTCTCCAGTTGCATCATTACCAAATTCATTCCCAAGAGTCACTGTAATCAATCTTGTGAGTTGGCCCCATTTCCAGTGAGTTACTGGATCGAGTTAGTTTGGATGGCAAGTTTTTGCAGGCCACTCACTGAAGGTTTTTCTCACAAATGATTTGTTCAAAGCTAATTTAATTAATATAAAAATGAAAATGATCACATTCTCTTGAAATCACAAAACTAAGAAAGTGGACACCTTTACCTCCAAGATTCTAAATATACACTCCAGGAAGCTACAGATTTGAAAGAATGAAGTTTCTTTATATGGTAATTAACATTTTTTATAATTTTTGTGGAAATGTCAATAAATGTGACCGGAGGTGGAGGTGGGAATGGATAGAATGTATGTTGATGTTGATTTAGGGCAATTTAGTGGTGATTATGAAATGTTTATGGAGATAGATTTATTATAAAAAGGTATTAGGGATGAGCATCGGAACCGGATACCTGCTTTCGGAACCGAAGCCGCTTTGGAACCGCCGGTTCCGGTTCCGATTCCTAATGTTTTGAAACCGCCTTAAGCGGTTCCGGTTCCGATTCCGGTTTTTATTTTTCCAGAACCGCTACCCGTTGGGTAACCGCCGAAACCGATTATATATATATATATATATATATATATATATAGTGTTGAGATTGGTTGAGAACTCATAGTATCCCGAGAACCCGATAACTAAAAGTGGAGCGTTAGATCAAAACTAATTCATTAAGGGCATGATCGTATTCTTATCGATTTCATTTAATGTTTAGTTTTTTGTGTTATTCTACATATTAATAGAAATGTCTAAAACATTACATAATAAATCAAAAATTCGGATTTAAAAAAAAAAAATTCAGTTTTTTTTTAAGTACAAATTTTTTAATTTTTTTAACAAAACATGAATTTTTGAAAAAAAAATCAGCTTTTTGTAGATTTTTTTAAAAATAGTATTTTTCAGTTTTTTTTTTTTTTTTTTTAAAAAAGTGCAGATTTTTTAGTTTTTTTAAAGAAAACATGAATTTTTGAAAAAAATTGAAAAAAATATTTTTTTAAAAAAACTGCATATTTTTAAAATCTTTTAAAAATCAATAAAAAAAACTTGAATATTTAAAAAATACTATATTTTTTTAACCAAAAAAATCAACATTTTTGGTACATTTATGCATACTTTTACAAATACATATATGCATATTTCATATACTATAATATATGTAAGAAAATCATAAGAAAACTCATTTTATTTACTAATCTATAAACACAATACAATAAGTATTTTATTCGATACAATATAAAATATAAAAAAAAACAAAAAAAATGCTACAAAAATTCAAAGCATTTTCATGTCTTCGTGTCAATATTTCCATATTTTCTACAATTTATCATTTTCCACCTCTTCAATATTCACCACAATTTCTTCCAAATATACAAGAAAATAAAAAGAATATGATTGATGCAAAAACACTCACAAAAATACATATGTGATTTACATGTGAATCACATTTAATTTATATGTGAATTACATGTGAATCACATGTAATTCATATGTGAATCACATGCGATTTACATGTGAATCACATGTAATTCATATGTGAATCACATGTAATTCATATGTGAATTTCATGTGAATCACATGTAATTCACATGTGATTTACATGTGAATCACATGTAATTCATATGTGAATTGTGAATTACATGTGAATCACATGTAATTCATATGTGATTTACATGTGAATCACATGTAATTCATATATGATTTATATGTGATTTACATGTGTGTAACATGTGATTTACATGTGTGTCACATGTGATTTACATGTGAATCACATGTAATTCATATGTGAATTACATGTGAATCACATGTAATTCAGATGTGAATTACATGTGAATCACTCGTAATTTATATGTAATTCACAAGTGAACCACCAAGTTAGTATGTGAAAAAATATGTACATGTATAGATACCAAGTTAGTAAACAACTATGAGAAAAAAATATGTACATGTATAGATACCAAGTTAAAAGAGGAATATCATCGTCCCTCATACGAATCTGATTATTAATTTCATCAATTTGGAATTTTTAATTTCATGGATAATAAATAAGGATAATAATAATGCATACTTGTGATCCAGTGAAGATTGCAGGCTCCTTTTCTACTAAGTGTGTTGTAGTCATGGGATTGACTGAGAGCTTTGTGAACATTTTTTTACCTGATCCATAACATCTTCATGTTTAACAGCTCATGAGGCAGAAATTACCTGAAAATATTCATGATTCGTCATATAAGAATTATATGTCACTTTGAAGTACTATGGAGTTTCTTCCCCTGAAGGTTCACTTGCTCAGGTTTGTTAACATTTCCTTTGGCTCCATTTACATTTTTATTTACATTTGATTCACCAGTTGGATTTTGCTTTGAATGTTCTTCTATTTGCATAGTGTCTGCAATAAGCAGAAGACAAATGCATTGGGTGCTAGTTTTGTGTATTTACCTGCTGGAGAGAACCTAGAGTGGAGGGCTTATTTGCCATAAATTTGAAATTAATGTGTCACATCGACTTACTAGATGAAGTAAGCAACCATTTTTTTTAATTGATTTGCCATAAATTTTACCTGAATTTGACTATTTGTACATGCACATATATTCATCCAGACCTTATTTGATTAGATAAAAATGACACAAAATAAAATTAGAAATATGATACAAACAGATTAGGCCAACTTTAAGAATATAAAAGTTAAAATATGATACAAACTTGAGTTTAGTGTTTACTATTTTATATCTTGATAAAAAAAAACACCAACATTATTAGAGTGATATTAATTATATGTATCTTGTATCCAGTCAATGAAGTTGCTGAAATTCTTATAAGAGTGGCTATCTTTACTTAATCTTCGACAAAGAACAAAGAAAAAATTTGACAAGATAATTAGAGATGAATTGTTCAATATTTCACTAAGGCATTTTGTCAAACACCTAATAGGCAATACAACTCATCACTTCAAATAAACTAAAACCGTAACATATTAGCAATAAAAAAAACACCTTAAACTGTAATTAACTCCAAATTATAATGTGAAATAAGTCCTATGATTAAGAAAAAGAATTAGCTTCAATGATTGAACAAAATTTCACCTGGTATACTTAATGATGAACTCAACATGGATGCATTGATGGTGACGAACAAGCTGAGCCGGAAGCTTTAAATCAAAGCAATGTCGCTTGAAATCAAACACGTATAGACAAAGCAACGTGTGTTGATATTGCAGAAACACACTAGAGATCTCACTTTGAAATACAGAAACATGAGCAATACCTTCATAGCTGGTAATGGCTATTTCAGAATAGATTAGATCTGTTAACCCACAGAATGGTGTCAATTTGTTGATTCATCGATTATCTGCAGACGATTTAGAAATTAGGTATCATGGATTGGAAGTCAACGCAAATCAGAACCTGTAAAAATCTCGATTATCAAGTTGAGATGATGAATTTTTGATTTCAGTAAAGAATAATAGTGGATCGTTGATTATTCATCGATGATTTGGAGATGGATGACATTGGATTTGTAGTAGTCTGCAGAGGTATAGGTGGTCGATCAATCGAGGAAGAACGAATAAGGAAGAGATACGGTGAAGAAGATGACGTGAGAGAGAGAGAGAGAGAGAAAAAGACGTAAATTAGAGGTTTAATTGGGGAATTAAAATAACTCCTAACATGACCTTGATTCATTTCAATTTTTACCCCTGTGTCTTGTTTTCTCTAACTATTTACAAAAATGCGATAGATCATCTTGACCCTCTATTATTTTGATCTAACATTCTTTGTTTGGTTCTCGGGTTCTCGGAAAACTATAGGTTTTCAAATGATCCTTCCTCTCTCTCTCTCTCTATATATATATATATATATATATATATATATATATATATATATATATATATATAACATTATTCTATTCGATCGATATGTTATATGTACATAATATAATTGTTAGGAAGTTTTAAATTATAGTTGTTATTTTCAATAAAGAAAAACTTAAAAGTTCTTATATAAAAAATGCAGTTTAATTGTGAAAGTGGGTAATTTTAAAATAATAAAAGAAATTTGTCATTATAAATGTAAACCTCGGATAAACGACTAATCAGAGGAATTGAGAAAGAAATCATTACATAATATGTATGCATAAACTTATTAGAAAAATGGCAATATATTAATTTGCTTTAAGGAAGCAAAAACCATATATATTAACTTCAATGTCCATGCCTATGTAATGGTTGTTATCATCGGCGTTGTTGTAGTGACGAAGGATAAACATTGGTTTTAAGGCTTCACGGAGTGGGATGCGGTTTGGAACCGCGACGGTGACATGTGGCCAGGGAACACCGCCCCCAAGGTGTGGTTAGGTGCGGCCAAGACCGCAGTGCGGTCCTTGAAGACCGTGGTTTGTGATTGGTTCTTGGTAGGTGTGACCGTTGGGGACATAAATGAATTGATTTATTTATATATATATTTTTTTCTTTTTTGCCTTTTGAAAGTGTGGCACCACTCCCTTGGTGTGGCAAGAAACTACACATGTGTGGTAAAAAATGGCATGACGCTGATGTGACGGGGGAGAAAGTGCGGTTTCGGTGGCACCACATCCTCCAGCCTAAGAAAGTATCCCTAACGCGTGCGTTATTACAAAATACATGTATCTTATGCTTATATAAAGGAACGAATAAGGGAGCAGGTAGTAAAGATGATATCTTATTTTGTGGTAACCTTTTTGATTCTCAAATAAAATTCTCTTAAACTTCTAAGATTTTATGTAATCTTTTTTCATATATTACAGGTTTTATAAGCTTTGACTTGTTTCTAAAGCTAAATTTAGTTTAAAAAAATTTAGCAAGCGGGTATCTCGAACCGGTTCCGGCGGTTCCAGAAGTGGTTCCAAAACGTTAGGAACCAATATAATCGGTTCCGGTTTCGGTTCCAATATATTTGGCCGGGTACCTGGTTACGCTCATCCCTAAAAGGTATAATAGTCAATCCTTAAAAATAAGGATTTTTAAATGTTTATAATATGTTTAAAAATATTAAAAATAAGGATTTGGATAAATTTGATATTTTGAATGTTTATGAAGGATATATACGATATTTAGAAATTAAATTGGATAAATATGATATTTTAATGTTTAACGAGTTCATATATGAAATTCTCTAAACATAAAAATCAAAAGAAATTAATATAATAATTATTTATATTATTAAAACCAATAAAAACAGAAAACAATTAAAATGAATTTGGTTGAGTATAATACACAACATATATATTTTATTATTATGGTCACGGTTACTTAATAATATTATTATATAATTATAATTATCTAAATATAGATAATAATATTCATGTAATATAAAAATAATAAATTTGATAGGAGTGGAGAGTTAGTATAAGTATCTTCTCTTTTAATAAAATGAAGGTGAAAATGAGGTAGGGTTGGAGAAGAATGGGAGAAGAAATGAGGGAAAAAATGGAGTTTGGGGATGTGTTGGAGATGCCCTAATACTTCTCCTCTTTCCTTATCAGATTTAATTTTGAATCCTGATTTTCTCCGTCTCGACACTTATCTCTCAAAACTCCCCCCTTTGTCTATATTTGATGTCTTATGTTCTATTGTTTCATCATATACTGTTATTTTCTAAACGCAACGTCGCAGCCTCCTTCAACAAATCGCAGCTTCCATAAACGCATCTCAGTTCTGCTTCTACACGGCTTCAAGCGATTTTGTATTCTATAATTTTCATAGTGTTGCTGATTTTTATTCTACTCAATCTCCATTGAAGGTAATTTTTTTTCACTTTTAGGATTCAAGCAAATTGATATTATGTTTGATGTTAATTTTTTGCTGAGTTTATTTGTTATCTTTTGTGATTTATGTATTTGCTTATTAATTATCTGCTAGCATAAAATGGCTCGATGCCATCAACTTAATATGAATATTATTTTTCTAGGGATCATGTTTCATTATGTGCCTAACTGGTTGAATATCGTGCTTCTAGGACTGGTGTTTCATTTACTCTTGATATTCTTTATGATATTGATGTTGTTTGTTTTTTTGTAGGATTTTACTTTGCAATATCATACCTGAAGATGAATGGTATATGTTCATCTGGATGACCTCCACGTGTTCGATGGAATGTCTGGCAAATAAGTTCTATCTTGGGCTTCAAAATTAAATAAGAAGGAAAATTTAAAGGACAATAATTATGAAGCACTGGATTAGACTGATGATGCTATAGTTGACCAACTAAAACTATTTTTTATTAGAATTATTAGAATAAGAAGATACAGGGTAGTTGACTAGTTGTATCCTGTGGCAAATGTTGAATTACATAAGCAAAAGCAAAATGTGGAATTGGCTGCTAGGAAAAAATTGAAGGACCAAATGTGGAAAGAAGTTGCTTATAAGGGCTAAAGAGAAAATGTTGCGTTTATAAGTGTTTTCTCCAGGAAGCTGAGCATAACCCTAATGGAGCTCTCTCCGTCGTTCCCTCTAACAGCAGATAACTTTCTGATCTTGTTTGTGTTCTGATGCTGTCAACGAACCGATCTAGTTGATTTGTGGTGAACTGTAAGATCTAATTGATTAGTTGTCAACGTACCATAAGATCTTTTTGGAGTTCTGTTAGTTGATTTGTGGTCAACGAACCGTAAGGTCGAAACTCGTTAAGCTTTTTGCAAAGAGAGAGGGCGTAGCCACCGTGAGAGCGCCTTACCAGTTACGCAATCCGTCAGCGGCCGCCAGACCTTCGAAGAATGTGCGTTAGTTTGACCTCATTTTACAGCCATCCATCAGGTAGTCAGTTTTACGGATTTCGGCTTGAATTACCGACTGTCAAATTTGGTAATTTTATCACTTTGCATAAATTTGGGTTTGAGAATGAAATCCGATGTGTGTTTGGGTTTGGTTATTTTATGTTTTTGAATTGTGGGGTTTTAATTTAGTTTAATTTTATAATTATGTTTGATATTAGGATTCATGATTGAGACGCAGAAGGAAAAAATTGTAGGCAATACATACAAACAGAGCTACATTGAACTTAATAGAAATCACATCCCCCCATTTTAAGGTGATTTCATATCTGTTTCTCGCAGTTTTCTGATTTGGTTTTGATTATTACTATTGTGACTTAATTTGGATTGTAGTTTGCTTCTATAGAAATGAACACATCAAGAGAAAGCTCAGAGGAATTTGATAAAGCCGGTTTAGACCTTTTCAAAGCATCAATGAAAGCTGCTAAGGACATTTTAGACAAACATGAAGGCAATGATGGAAAGTTGCCACTCCAAATGGCAGATTTTTGTGGACCCTTTGATATGTTGGCAAATCTTCAGGGAAAGTCTGAAAGAATGAATTCGACAGAAGAGAGTCGAGGTGGTGTGCTCTTGGCGTGTGTTGAAGCTGAGCTATTCGGTAGCTAGATTTTACTGTCTTGATCTCTTTCCACAATAAACTCTTATTCTAAGCATCAAATACTTTGCAGATGTGGCACAACAAATTGTGAAGGATTGTCCTGAACTTGCAGTGAGTGAACGCATTATCCTCAGAATTCTTGCAATTCTTGCTCGAAAACCTCATGCATTTGGGAAAAAATATAATCCGATTCAAAAATACAGTAAAAATCTCTACTCCTTAATATATATACACACACATAAATAATGGAACTGAACTTAGAATTTAATATAAACATTATAATAAATATTTTTGGTAGCATGTTGGAACGAACATAATTGACCTTTTGTTACCATTTAATGAAATAAATATTGCCAAAGAATTTACCCATGTTTTGAAGACCGGACTGGCCGGTTCGACCGGAACCGGTCGCGGATGCTCTCTCTCTCTCTCTCATATATATATATATATATATATATATATATATATATATATATATATATATATATATATATATATATATATATATATATATATATATATATGCTCTCTCTCTTTCTCTCAATAGTTGAACAAGTAAACAAGCCACATGCTCTCTTTCTCTCTCTCATATATATATATATATATATATATATATTCTCAGTCAATATGCATCCCTTACCCCTACAACTTAAATTACTAATGTTTATGTTTAAAGTTTCAACATTAAATAAATAAAAAAATGCAAATACAATAGATAAGGGGCAGAATAGTCCTTTAACATGTGATGGGTACTAAAATTGTTATGA
The DNA here is from genome assembly GCF_002870075.4 of Lactuca sativa. Taxonomy (NCBI): domain Eukaryota; kingdom Viridiplantae; phylum Streptophyta; class Magnoliopsida; order Asterales; family Asteraceae; genus Lactuca; species Lactuca sativa. The sequence goes on from NC_056630.2 coordinate 252,059,942, forward strand.
AACTTTCCAATAGGGACCAAATGTGCAACAATTTTTTTTGGACATGATCCATAATGAACACCTAAACACATGCACCAAAAATGTAATATAGTCTAATATCATTTATTTGGTTTCTTAGTTTATCAATACGATGCGAATGATGGGCATGTTGATGAGGGAAATCAAGCAGTGCAGTTGCTTAGAACCATTTTACCAAATATTCCCAAACATGAACTTGATGACATGCCAAGTGGTTCTTTGTATCCGATTATGGAAGGAATATCTTCATCCAGTGTCCTATTTGTAGCTGCAGAATTAGGCAACACGGTATTTGTAAATGAGCTAATCCATCATTATCCTCAACTAGTAGTAGAGTTGAATGATAATAAGCAAAGTATATTTCACATTGCTGTCTTACATCGTCATCTTGGAATCTACAACTTATTGCATCGCATAGGCTCAATCAAGGATTCAATAATTAATCTTGAAGACAAAAATGGAAATAATTTGTTGCATTTTGTTGGAATCCGAAAGGAGCCGCTGATGGATAGTCAATCACAGTACCTTCAAGGACCAGCTGTACATATGGAACGAGAACGACAATGGTTCAAGGTAAGCATTTTTTCTCTTTGTGTCTTTTCATTCTCACAAATGCAATTGACTTTAGATTTAGTTTTTGTGCAAAATACCTTCTTTCAGTTTGTTATATGTAAAATGCATGTTAAAGGTAAAAAAATGTGCCTAGAGTTGAGGTTTTAGCATGACACAACCAAAAAAATATTGACGCAAGACAATAAAATTGGGATGGGAAAGCTACATCTTTTTCTTTCATGTGGCGCCTATTATTTATAATGATTGATATGGTCTTTGATCATAACTACCTAATCTATATGTTTATAGATGGTTTCAGATATGCTCCCTCCCTCACTTAGGGAAAAGAAGAATAAAGCTGGCCTAAGGCCACGTGAATTGTTCACCAAGAATCATAAAGAGCTACTTTCCAAAGCTGTAGATTCTGTGGAAAAGACATCTCTTGAATTAATGGTGGTTGCATCAGCTATAGCCATTATATCTTGTGTGATTGATATTGCATTTGTAGGCAGATACGGAAAAGACACAGGCAGGAGTACGTTTATGTTTCATCAAAAGAACTGGTCCATTATATGGAATGGTACCTCTCTTCTATTAGCCTACACCGCAATCTTCATTTCGTTATCCATAGTTCGCTCTAGCTATGTTGAACGTGATTTCTTCTCTTCATCACTTCACAAGCTCAAGTCGGCTGAAATAGTACTTGGCATATCTTTCATGTTCCAGACTTTAGCATTCCTTCACAATTTCGTTCTGCTCTTCCAAGACATCTCTCTGAAGATCCCATCCCTTATGCTAATAATCTGTATCGCGGTCTTTTATCTATTTCGCCATCGCTTCAATTAGTCACTCCCAGATTCCTTATCCAAACAACGGCTTCTCATGTCAATGGTATTTCATATTGGGACCTGAAATATGCTATATTTGATATGATTCCTAATCTATTTCGTCATACATATGGTTGCTTTAATTAGTCTGTGTCAACTTCCTTATCCAAACAGTGGTATCTCATGTTGATGGTATGTAGCTTCTACAAGACATACATGTTTTCAGGAGATATGTGGATGATAATACATGTAGTTTCTCGTGTGGATGGATCTTGAAATTGCTTAGTGAGCAGGATCCAAAATAAATCAAGGTGTGAAGATCCAAATAAAACTAAGAGTCTTTGTTATATACATTTGTACAGGCCACAATGAGAGTTGTGATGAAAACGTAACAATTTGAAGTGTTCATGTCTTCCAAAATTTGCAAAATCCAAACACACCCTGGACCTTAAACCTTGATGTGGAAAGAAAAGCAGGTCCAGCTTTTATTGCATAAGGAAAATTCCCATGAAAGGGAAAAGACGAAAATAAAAACCAGTTGCTAGGACTATGTTTGAATATAATTCAAACGTGGTTATCATCTGGTATGATAGATAAAAATGTTCTCTAGTGACTAGTAAAACCTTAAGGAACAAACGGCCCTTGAATACTTAACAAAAAAAGTCTTACGCAAAACTAACAAAATTGGTAGAAATTGACGTATGCATAAACTTCTAATCACCCATCACGGGATTTATTATTTGCAAAAGACAAAATTATGTGATTGGTCTGTGCTTTGTAATACAAAAAGTTACGGGGTAAATTACTGATATTTTTTTTTTCTGATGATGAGGGGCTTGAGTATTTAATTTTGACCCACTTAGAGATTGTAATGTCATTTTTTTTATCCTTTTTATTAAATTATAATTTATAATAATATTAAATTATAAGGGACCCTAGAGACCCTTTAAACCGCACCCAAACCATTCCTCTCTATTCTCCCGTCGCCCTCCTTGCTCCTTCACCATCACCACTAGTTTTAAAAATCACCAAATTTAAAATTGAAAGCAATTTTTTTGTAATTTATTTTGTCATGTGTCAGCAAAACGTGTTAAGACCATTTCCTAATGTTTTTTTTATGATAACAGTACGTTTTAATATTGACCTATATGAAGAGATTGCTTTATCATTTTTTTATTAAATTATAATTTATAAGAATATTAATTTACAAAGGACTCCACATACCCTTTCAAACCCACCAAACCCTCTCCATTCCTGTCGCTCTCATTCACCATCACCGGTGTGAACAGTTAGCATGAAAGGGTGTGAGGGGGTGTGGTTGACCTTCGATTTCACTTTCAACGAGGTCAATGGTGTTGGTTGCATGTGATTGGAGTGGCGTTGAAAATTTTCTTCTCCTTGTCTTCACTAGCAGAAGAAGCACCATACTCCATATCAACGTCTTTTTTTTTTTTTTTTTTTTTTTTTTAATAGCGTCTTCATTGGGCTCTATTCTTTCTTCAAGCAATGACTTCTTTTCAGACTTAGATTTTTGTTTGTAACCACTGTATTTTCTTTATCACCATCATCACTAGCCTCATTATCTTTAGATTTCCTTTTATTGCTTTTCTTTGATGTGGTTCCAGAAACATTTCCACCTCCATTACTGTATCTGAAAACAAAATAGAAATTCATTATACTAACATATAATCCTAACCAAAAAGTTTCGATCCATTTAACATTCAAACCATTTCTTTTTCCCATTTTTTTTTTTCATTTTATCCATTTGACTCGTAAGAGATAAAACATAATGCTAATCAACCCACTAATCAAATACATTATCAAGTATTTTTAATCCTAACCTTGATGTGAATCATGTTCGATAACATCTTTCATGACATCAATATTTTTACAAGGATCAGCACCTGTGTCATCAAATCAAGCCCCTCCTCAACTTGTTCACAAAGTTTATCACCAAGTAGTGTCGTCCTTTTCCCTATCAATATCAAGAAAAAAGAAAATCATGAGCCACATGCCCACAAACACATATAAACTGTTGTAAAACAAACTAATAGACGCGCAAGGAAACCGACAAATAATATTGAGAATTATATGTCGATTAGTTGCGAATAATAGATTCAATTATTATTATTATATATAGCAAGTTTCGTCCAGAAATCAGATCAATTCTTCTTGATTAGATCTGATTATAAGAAAGGTAGAAGAAGACTGTCATGTTATTATTGGACGAATTAACCATAAGACAAAAAAGTAAAACCGACCTATTGATTGCTGATCTTGATCTTGAAGCAACTGCACGGATCAGACTCCTGTCCTTAAAGGTTTTTACTTTGCTTCTACTGGCTGTAAGCAACAGAGTAAAACCCCAAGATTTAATGCAGCTTGATCGATATTCCAACAGCACTGGAAATCGACAAACACAAAACGACTACTTGGAAACCAGAAAAAACGCAGAGAGAGAGAGAGAGAGAGAGAGAGAGAGAGAGAGGGGAGAGCTTTCAGATTTCGTGAGGTGTTAATGCGGCTCCTAAGGAGCTATATTTATAGGTATTGTAACCCTAGAAGGCATCAAACGGGCCCCCATAGGCCGGCCCCAGAAACCCTAGGGCGATAGCTTGCTCTCCAAGCAAGCCATTTCCTGATCCTTCTAGAATACCCTGACTTGTCCTCCACGAAGTCAATGCGAAGTCAACGCGGGTCAACCATTTGACAAGATCGGTCAAACCGGCTTGACCCGAGCTCGTCAAAAATAAAAGCTCCTCAGCTCCCAGCGACCGATGCGTCGTACGAAGTGCAAAGTGCGCCTAAATCGCGCACTCGCGGCGTCGGCTAGTGCTAGGCTAGGCTAGGCGCGCGCGTGGGCTTGGCCCATTCCTTTGATCCACTAAAGCCTTTGAAGGTTTACCAAGGGAATAGGCTTATAAACCCACAAAAGTTTCTTCCCCCCACCAATGTGGGATACAAAGGAAATTGCCAACTTGCAATTCCTTTATATATAAAGTTCCAACAATCCCCCACCAAGTTGGTAAGTTTCCTTTCACTCAGACAGATGATGTTACTCGGGTGTCACGAAGATTAACCCTAGTTTAATGAGAACAAACAAGAAGAGATCGATTCAATGGTATCCTTATAGGTTTAAACCATGAACCTTAATGACCTCTCCGGTTTACCCCCACACATCACAAGTCATATTTGTGTTCTCCCTGAGCGCTATTATGGCCATGCGCTATAAATCCTTTTCATGACCCTTTAGAAGATAAACCACTAATCTTCACTTGAGGCGGCACCACCTCTAGATCATATAGGCAAAGTTTTACAACATCTTCATTGCTTAGATGTCTCCAAAACTATGTTAAGAGTCGTAACTCAACCTCGTTCTCGGCAACGACGTACTATCCTACCTCACATGGATCTATCATGAATGATAGTACCTTCTATCGTTAGTGATTTCGTTGTTACCCGTTAAACTTGAAACTTAGGAGCACTAATGTCAAGTTGGGTTTCCATCACTAAACGATTCTATTGTGGTTTTATACCCATGACTCTCGTGGTAGATATAACCAAATCTCTTGTCAGAGGTTTGGTAAACGGATCTACCAAGTTCCTACTTGTCATGACATAGACAACCTTGATGGTACCACTTTCAATTAGTTGTCTCACAAAATTGTGTCGCAGACCTACATGTCTTGACTTCCCATTATATACCGCATTATATACTTTAGACAGTGTGGCCTCACTGTCACAGTACATGGGTATTGAAGGCATCAGAATATCCCACAAACGGATATCCATAAGTAGATCTCGAATCCACTCTGCCTCTTTGCCAGCTGCTGCTAAGGCAATTAGCTCTGCTTCCATCGTTGAATGAGCTATGTATGTATGTTTCTTGCTCGCCCAAGAAATAGTACCACCAGCTAGAGTATAAATCCAACCACTTGTTGATTTTGAATCACTAGTGTGATCAAGCCAGCTGGCATCAGAATAACCTTCAAGTATTCCATTAGATGACGAATATGTCAATTCAAAAGTACTTGTCCTTTTCAGGTATCCTAGTACTCTTCCCATTGCCTTCCAATGCTCCGTCCCTGGATTAACAGTGTACTGACTCAATTTGCTTACAGCGAATGCGATGTCAGGTCGCGTGCAGTGAGTAGCATACATCATACTTCCTACTGCACTAGCATATTCTAGTTGAGCCACTGCTCGACCAGAATTCACCTTGAGTTTTACACTTGATTCAAAAGGAGTATTGAATTCCTTAATGTTCAAATGTTGAAACTTTGTCAAAATTTTCTCTATGTAATGAGATTGACTCAGAGAAATCTGACCACCTGTCCTCTTCACCTTGATACCAAGAATAGTATCTACTTCTCCAAGATCTTTCATCTTAAAGTTCGAGGATACGTATTTCTTCGTCTCAAGAATACCTTCTAGGTGAGTGCCAATGATCAGCATATCATCAACATAAAGACATATAACTACTATATAATTAGGTGTATATCTAGAATAAATACACCTGTCAGCACTGTTGTGCTGAAAACCAAATGCAGTCACAGTGGTGTCAAATCTCTCATGTCACTGTTTGGGAGCTTGCTTCAACCCATACAAAGACTTAACAAGTCTACATACTTTGTTTTCTTGTCCAGGTATTACGAAACCTTCAGGTTGCTACAGGTAAATCTCCTCTTTGAGATAACCATTCAGAAAGGCTGTCTTCACATCCATTTGATGAATGTACAATCCTTTCAAAGCTGATATTGCTATGAGAGTTCTAATCGAACTAATTCTAGCAACTGGGGCATAGGTATCAAAATAATCGATCCCTGCTCGCTGTCTATAGCCCTTTGCAACCAACCTTTCTTTATAGGCAGATATGGATCCATCAGGATGATACTTCTTCTTGAATATCCATTTGGATCCTATGGGTCTTCTCCCCTTAGGTAGATCAGCTAACTCCCAAGTTCCATTACCCATAATTGAATCCATTTCATCATTGATTGCTTCCTTCCACAGAGGAGCATCCCGAGACGTCATGGCTTCAGTAAAGGTCTTAGGATCATGATCCAAATTAATTGAAAAGATGACCTCTCTCGTCCCTTTCTTTTGTGTTCCTTCGACCAAATAATAATAGAAATCATCTCCAAAGGTTTTCTCAATTCTAGCCCTAGTACTTCTCCTTGGTTCCTCCACAATGGGAGGAGGTGAGAGTATATCTCGAGAGGTACTTGTAGGTGTTGTATGACTAGAGTTTTCTTCATCCTTAGAAAACTTGTCCTCAAAAAATTCCACATCTCTGGATTCCACAACAACACCTGAATCAATATCTAGTAGCCGTTAAGCCTTGCTATTTTGAGCATATCCAATAAATATACTCTTATTAGCTCGTGCTCCCAATTTGGTTCGCTTAGGATCGGGAGTCCGATAATAAGCAACACACCCCCACACTTTCAAATAGTCTAGGTTAGGTTTTCGACCTTTCCACAACTCATAAGGGCTTGTAGCAAAGTGGGCCTGAATCGCGCCATTTCGCGCACTCGCGGCGTTGGCTAGTGCTAGGCTAGGCTAGGCGTGTGCGTGGGCTTGGCCCATTCCTTTGATCTACTAAAGCCTTTGAAGGCTTACCGAGGGAATAGGCTTATAAACCCACAAAAGTTTCTTCCCCCCACCAATGTGGGATACAAAGGAAATTACCAACTTGCAATTCCTTTATATATAAAGTTCCAACATAAACAAAGCAAAAATCTTCTTAAACAACCCTAAACTCACCTGAAAAGCAATAATAGAACACTTGTTTGCTAGATATCGAGCCAGCCGACCCTTGTTTTTAGCAAATGCACGTCCAATAAAAGATGAAAGAAAAATCAACCCACATTTCAATGAAGGTGTTATTATATTATATCTTCTGTGAAAATTTGAAGGAGCATGAGAAACTCGCAACTTTCAGTAAAATCACGAATGAGACAGAAATTTCATTAGTCTCCACATGTTAACCAAACGAAATCATTCAAACAAAGGATATCGATACATATATACAGGTACCTTTAGAGACTACATTGTATTTGTTGAGAACATCAACGTTGATTCAAATGGATAAAAAGTGGCAATCCTTACAACCATTCCAAATTGATTAAGTGGCAATCCTTACAACCATTCCAAATTGATTAAGTTGAACTACTGATCGGTTATGAACAACTTATGTGTTCTGCCCGATTTCATCCATACTGTGGGCCAAAAACAGTTTGTATCGAGGCACAAATTCGTAGAGAAGATACATCATTAGAGACAACAATCTCTATGTTAGTGGCAATGTGTTTTATTTCAACCTCTAAAAAAATGAAAAAAGGGTTTATGTTGAGGAAAGCAGCTCGGTTTTCAAGGTTTAAGCGCCGATGTTTCAGGAAAATATTTATCCGTCTACTTTTAAAGGAAATAGTTATGGAATTGTAGTAGCCAAATCACGAAAATGGGTTGGTAGTTGGGTGACCGGATACAATAGGTAATAGTGATGGAATAAGCAGGTCAATATCAATTTTGTCCCTCTTGAAAGCAAAAAAGTTAAGTTTAGAGACAATTTAAACCATAAGCAGGTCAATATCAATTTTTTGCCTCTTGAAAGCAAAAAATTAAGTTTAGAGACCATTTAAACCAAAACCAAAAAATTGGTTGGGATAAAGTAGTTAACCCAAAAAGAAAAAAAGATAATGTGGGCAGACAAAAAGGGGAGAGAGAGTATGTCATAGAGATGATCCATCAAGAGGTTGAGAAAGGTGTCATCCGATGAAAAAGGAGAAGGAGAAAAAGGGGTTGGTCTTTTTGGTCTAACATATGTGAGAAAGAGAAAGGTAATCAAAGTTTTAAGGTTTTAAGGTTAGGAGGGTGTTTGGAATTCCTTTTCAAAGTGACTTTTTGGACTTTTAATTTTTTCAAAAAGCTAAAAGTTTAAAAAAATGTTTGGTAAATCTAAAAGTCTTTTTAAAATGACTTTTTGGCAAGAAGAAAAAGAAAGGGTTTTTAAAAGCTAGGATTTGTGACTTTGGTGACTTTTGGCTTTTTGGCATTTCCTCTCTTAAAAGTTAATCCAAACACATTTTAAAACCATCTTTTGGAAAAAACTATAAGTCAAAAAGTCTTTTGGTTGAAAATGACTTGTTAGGCTAAAAAACAATCCCAAACACCACCTAAGGTGGGCCATGTGATGCAAACAATCTAAAAAATAAGAGTATATTAGACTATCCTAATATATTTTTCTAACTATGAGAGTCCATGAGGTATGCTTTTGTTTTGTGGTTAGTTAAAACAAAATTTTTAAATAATTTTATTTATTATATAATGATTTATATAATTCATTTATTCAAAAAATTATTTAACAAATTATTTTATTTCCCATAACACCACCGCCACCATCCACCAACATCACCTCCACAATCATTATTGTTTTGGTCAAAAATTACACAAGTACTAATCAACCAAATTGAATGAGAGGTTGTGATGTTCAGATTGTGTAATAGCAAATGATAAAAGAAAGTGACATAATTGTTTACAAGGAAAGCCCGTGATACTTGCTAGGATCTCCGGCACAAAACCTTGGGAGGTGACAATGATCACCTGCCTTGATGATTTTGTTAATGTAAAATGATGCTTACAGAGAATATTTAAGTAAAAAACAAATGAACAATTTCATAGAGTAAGCTTAGAATAAAAAACAGTATATTGTGTGCGAAGTACAAGTGTCGATTTATAGTCTAAACTATCCAACAAGATGTCCAATATTTCCAGGATCCTCTATGACCAGCTTCTTGAACGTTATTTGACTAAGTATTCCAGGTCTTTAGCATAGTTGAGATGATTCTTCGTTGAGAATTCGTCTTCCCTTGACTACTTATGCACTGCACACGTGTTAGTTATGAACAAAATATAACCGTTATAAACATTAATAAAAATAATAACGGTAATAGCTAGGTAATTTTGAAATCCAACGGGTAGATAACTAGCCGTTAACAGTCAAATCAACTTCAATTCCTCAGTATAAATAGAAGTGATCAATCCTTTAATTTCTTATTCGTGTCAATTTTCTTTGCTTTTCTTGTGTTATTAGTGATTTCGATAAAGGTAACATTCTCTCTACTCAATCTCCTTTCTCCACTTTTTCGATTATGGGTAAAAAGATGGTTGTTCTCACAAGAAGATCCTAGGTATTCCTGAGGACGATTTCACAAATCAAAAGGTCTTGTCCTATGATGAGACATGCTTCTTCGATGATGGTGATATCGAAGCGTTGAAGACTAATGGTGCCTTCCCTCCTGAAGTAGTTGTAACGCCCGTAGATCCGAGCTAGTCAATTTAGACAATGAGCATCAAAAATGAGTTTTTGATGGAAGATTATTTAGAAGAAGTAATCTTAACCAAATTGTAGAATATGTCACAAGGGTTCCGTACATATAAAGAATGTCGAAATCCGAGTTATAACGAAGAAGTTATGGCCCGTCGAAGTTTCGCGACAAAACCGGCACGACACTACGCGACGTAAATTGTGAATTTACGATAGAGGACTTTTTGGCCTTAGTGATCTAAACAAAAGTTGTAGTATACATAAAACCGAGAGTGTGCATAAAAAGAACGCCCAAATCTGACTTCGCATGAGGAAGTTATGATTTTTCTAAGATTTGGCCTAGCAGTGCACGACCCGAAACTCGAATTCTAGATCAAGCAGTTTTTGGCCAATGCGGCGTAAATGAGAATTGAATATCTCATTAATAGGAACTCAACGACAAAAAGACAGACGAAAACGGAGTATGTATGTAGAAGTTATGAATTTTACGCAGACATTTAACAGTGTAGTCACCTTCTACTGTTAAATTTAAGATCGGTCGAGAATTAGCCAACAAAGTCAAAAGTAAAGTTGTAAATCTTATTTTTACCTACGCGTGGATATAAAGAACGTCAAAAACGGAGCTCGTATGCGAAAGTTACGGATTTTAGAAGTCGGAAGTGTGCTATGCAAAAATGGGTGATGTCACACCCCAAAACCAGAACGATGGAAACGTTCTGGGGTGGATGACGTCATGTCAAGTATCACAACACATGCATTATAGTAATCAAAGTACAACAAAACATTGCATTAGTAGTAATAGTTTTACATGGTTACATTACAATACATCAAAGTAATACAGAAAAATGTAATAAGTACAGCAAGGTACTAAGCTATCTTCATCAACAGCTCCTGGGATGTACCTGTCTAATTTCAGACCTGAGAATACAAGTTATTTGAAAAGCGAGTATCAACATTTTTACAAATGCTGGTGAGTTCATAAGTATTTAATGACATTTCATTCAAATAGCTTTATAAAGTAATAGTTTAAGTGTTTACAGTGCATTAGAGTTCTTTCTAGAAAATCCTATATTTTCTTTAATAAAAGCAGCCTTCTACCAAGACTGGTCAGTGTTATGTGGTAAAAAGTGGTTTTCCCTTAATTGCTATCATTATCAAAATACTGAATTTGATTATTAAAGAAAGCAAGAGACAACAGGGAAATAACATATGCCTCAGCAGTGAGGACTGCTGACTAAGAAGGCAAAGGAAACATAGACTCCAGGAGAGTATCGAACTAACGACACGCCTGGTTCAGTCTAATAAGAAGAGACTCAGACCCCAGAAGGTACCAAATGAAAGGTACAACTGGTAAGGTCTAACACAGTGAAAAACATACCCCAGACAGTATCAAATGAAAGATACGTCTTGTAAGGTCAAAACAGAGAAAACAGACCCCAGACAGTATCAAATGAAAGATACGTCTTGTAAGGTTAAAACAGTGTGACTCTGAAAATGAATTACCAGCATACAGTGTAAATTGTCGGTGAAATACCGTTACCTTAAGGCCAATGAATTATAAGGTAACCCGGGATACTCGTAACCATACCGACTAGAGTAACAGACGCCCTACAAGCATCTAAAATATGACAATTGTCACCCGTTGGCTTGGTAGGCCGGGACTATAGCTAGCAGTCAGGGTCGGGGGTGTCAATCCCGTATAGATATATACACACAATGTCCTCTCTCCCTACAGGATATTCTGGTTACCATCTAGACGACGGAGAAGGCCGTGTCCTGAAGATGCATCCCAAATAGTGTGTAGAGACTTCCAAATAGTGGGTAGTGTGTAAGTGCTGAACTAGAGGTAGAGACTTCCAAATAGTGGGTAGTGTGTTTCTAATGTAAGTGTAGACTAGAGGTAGAGAATCTTAACTGAACTGACTAGAGAATTCCTATATGTCCATACTCATATACATAATATATAACTAATGAATCAAACGACCTTCGGACGGGCATCCGATCCCACCAGACCACATCTCAACGAAGAAAAGGAAATAGGGCGGACGAGCCTTCCTAAGTCTTTCAATCATTACTTATACGTACCTATATAAGCACAGACATACATCTAACTACGACTGAGTGTGTATCAAGTAGAAGTGATTCTTGTGAAGTAGAAGTGTCTAACAAATGAAGTAGGAGCGGTCACAAGTGAAGTAGGAGTGTCGAACAAGTATAAGCGTATCACGAAGTAGAGACGACAATAAGTGAAGTAAGAGCGTCTATTAGGCATAAGCGACTACATGTATAAGTGAAATAGAGGCAATAACAGGTATAAGCGTATCACGAAGAGAAAGCATTATCAAGTAGGAGTTTAAAATACATGAAAGCGAAGCAGTAGCAACTAACAAGTATGAATATACGTCGTAAAAGGGAACTTTGAGGAAAAGCCTTTATACTCGGGGAAAAATCATAATTTGTATTCTTTTGTAAAATATGTTTGAAAACCTTTGGAAATCTTTCATAAACCAGTTTAAAATGAATTAGGATAAAACAATATAAGTAAGAGTTTTGAAACAAATGAAAACCTTTTAGAAAAACCTTTATAGTGTCCTACTCGGTAAAACAGTATACAGTGTGGTAAAATCTTGTGCATGCGGGTTATCAATCACATGTGATTGATATGATAACTGGCATGTTTAACTTGTATTCCTCCCTATAAAACATGTGAAAACATTTAAAAGGTTCATTCAGGGGTATGAACTCACCTGGTATAAGTAGGTCCGACGAAGGTGCCGTTTGGGCGTTCGGTGTCACGTAAGGACTCGAACACACTCAATGACCTATTTAACATATGATAACATATGTTCACATACAATTAGTATATTTAATACTAATTAGACACGTATACGCACTCAAAGGAGCGGAAAACACTTTGGGTGTCTCGGGTAGCGTCTAAAGGTGTGTATGGCTTAGGAATGGAGTTTACTCTCCGAGAGTAAACTCCCAAAGCTTAGTTTACGGCCTAGGGACATCTCACCATGAGTTTACGGTCGTAAACTCATGGTGAGGGGATCTAGTGTGTTTTAAGGCTTCTAACTTGTTCATGGAATTATTCTAGGTCCAAAACTATATAGTATGAGTGGGTTTAAGGTCTTTAAGGGCATATTAATGGAGTTTATGGCCCAGGGACAACTCCTAAGGGAGTTTACGGCCGTAAACTCTCATTCCTTGAGTTTATTGAAGTTTCAAGCCCCTAATACCTTGCTAGTAATTTATAATGAAGTGTGAGGCCATTTGGGGGAATTAAAACTATCATTTGGCTATGTTTAGGGGTGTTTATGGCCCTGGTACATGCCTGGGCCATAAAATCCTTTTGTCCCTCCATTTTTATGTGTTTAAATGGTTTAAACCCGAAATGATAAGCCCCTAAGTTATGTATTAAGTCCAAGGGTGGTTTGGGAGTGTTTTTGGGGCTTTTTGACATGTTTAAGAGGTGTTTACGGCCTTGGCATATGCCTGGGCCGTAAACTCTCTTTTACCCCCTAAAATCATGTGATTTAATGTTTAAACACTCCTAGGCAAATCCCTTAATTTATTTCCAAGCCTTTAGGGACTTTTGGGGTCATTTTGGCCTTTATTTAGGGGTTTACGGCCTAAGGAGGAGCTTAGGCCGTAAACTCCTCTTCCTTAGCTTCTAAGTCCGATTTTTTAGCTATAAACACGAATCAATATGTTTAGAACAAGCTAGGATAAGCGGACTTACGATTTGGAAGCGTTTGGTTGCGGATTCGGGTCGAAAACGAGTCTAGTGAGAGAGTATAGAGAGAGAGGGTGGAAAAGGCTCAAATGGAGTTTACTCCCCCTTATATATGGGTGGGAGTTGGAGCTCAGTGGAATTCTACCCGATACTGCCGTCAGACGGGGCTTTTGGTCGCACCCGATTTAGTGGTCGTAATAATAAAAACTAACTTTTTCCAATTAAATGGAAATGTGTGTTATGTGTTTTTATTTCCTTTTATCACGACTTAACGGCATATTAAATATAAACAAATGAAATGTTTATTTAATTGATGACCTCTAATTAACGGAACTTTTATAAACTGGAATATTCCGTTAACGGTAACAGGGAAATGTAACGGAACAACTTGGGTTGTCACATCGTCCCCCCGTTAGAGGGAATTTTGTCCCGAAATTCAGGTCTAGGCAAGGAAGTAGGTATGAATGGCCAAGTAGAGGTAACAGAGTACTTCCTATACGGTTTGTCCTCGCATTCCCAAGCGAACTCTAGTCCGTGTTTGTCATTCCAACAGACCTTCACGTACGGGATGCGGATTTCGTCTCGCGTAGTTAGTGGGTTCCGACTGGTGTATCTACAAGGTTAGGGTTCTCAATGGTTTCTATCGAAATGAGTGGGGTACAAAGAGTGTCTTCGGGTAATCACTTATCAAGTCTAAGAAGTGGATCGCTCGGGTGTGAATCTTGCGGAGTATCCGAATGTAGTAGTGGTCTGAAGAGGGTTGGACCAAATCCCTGAGGATTTTCAGATGGTCCTAAGCTCTCAGAAGGGTAGAGCTTTTCAGTACTTAGAACATAGTGTACTTCTATGGCAAGATCATCACTGGCGTGATCGCCATTCCGAAGTTCCTAACGTTCTCTCCCGTACTGGTGGTGTAGTCCTTCAGGTTGGTTCTTAGAAAGCTCGGGTGGTCTTTGGTTTCGCGTTTCCTATCAACTGGCTGATAGAGACTTTCTAGGTCATCGGATAGGTTGCGTATCTGCGGTTATCTGTCTGCTGTAGAGTGTCTATCTCAAGCTTGTGCAAAATGGACCTGCACTAACGATTCTTGAGACACGGAAACCCTGAGGGTCAGGGAGATAGGGTTTCACCAGATAAGTGTTGGACTATTTCGGGAGGTGGTTCTACTATTTCTGCGTGAGATAGTATTCGTGGAACACCTAATAGTCCAATGAATCTCGCGAGACGTGCCCTAATTTCCAAGGTGTTGGTTTATCCTAGTGCGGAAAGCGCATGCTCCTGCTTAACCCCTCGACTAACACCAAGGCTGGTGTCAAGTCTATAATCTCTTCGGGATCTGGGTCATGAGGCTGAATGCAACTACACTCGCACTTTGATCAAGTATTCCTGGCTGCGAAGGTTATACAGTGTTTTTCGATATCCTAGTGTTCACTACGGAAAATGTATTTGATCGTCTACAGGGCGACGACGATTTCCTCCATGCAAGAGGGTGGAGGATGATAGGCACCACTTATCTGTAACAGGGTGGACAAAGTTTTCTCGTCTAGGTCAAATCTAGTGAGTATAAAGTCTCATCACTCGGAACTTTAATAGCTCAACCCACATTGATTCTCTTGACTCCAATTCCTATTTTATGGAATAGGATGAAGGGTTTCACTAAGGGGTTCGTGGTAGAGCTCATACTTGGCTTAACCACCAATACTTGGTGTATGCAAGCAGTATATAGTTGAGGTCGACAGGATGTTCAGCTGTGCGACTCCACCCCAAACCCACAACCCAATGAGGAACACGGAGTAAGGAGGAAACACACACCTTAAATCTTTTTGATCCCAATTATATACCACCTTTACGCATATACATGGTTATAGTGGTCATTCCTATGAGTTCTATTCTCTAGGTTTACGAACCTGACGTGCGAGGTGCGAAGGGTCTTTCTGGGAAATTCTACGGAGTATGCTTCGGTTGGTGGTTATCGTCTTTTGGAATGCATGCAGTGCCTTTCGCTTCGGTTCTTATCTGTCTAAGGAAGGTTGGTTAACAGCGCGCAGTACCCTTCTCTTGGGTACTTCGGAAGGTTTGAGATAAGAGGGACGATTGACGGATCGCATTAGGTTTGATTATTTGTGTTATGTTTTAGGTTCAGAAGAACCTTTATTTGCCGACATGGCTACGGAGAAAGTTCTTTTTACACAACACTAAGAATGTACACATGGTTGCACGAAGTCGAACCATGATCAGTAGAGTCGTCGAAGTTGGCATACCTCGACATGATATAAAGTGAAGATCGATAGAGTCATGCACCGAACAGGCACACAAGTTTCTAGGCGTCTAAGGTTTCATCCTGTGTATCACTACCGCGGATACTTGGACCGATAGAGTCGACGCGGAACTATAGAGATTTCTAAGTGTTTCCGAGTAGAGTACCTTTTCATGAATGGATTCTCACGAGGCATTTTTATAATCGCCTAACATATACTAGTCATGTATATTTAAGGTGGGGAGGACGGTTGACTGAGTGACCCCGCCCTAAATCCACAACCAAACGAGGAACAGGAAATGAGGCGGCATTCGCTCACTCTAGGTCTGTCCATCTTAAATATACATGGCCGTAACGTATATGTTTAGCCATTATAGTTTTACTTGATGAATTTTTAAATTTTTTAACAGTGCTGCGACTTTCGCCTTACTGGGAAGAATTTACATTTGAATTAGTCTTTTATTGTTTTTAGTTTAGTTACCCGAGATCGAGAGACGTACCAAAATCTAACGAGCTCCTTGATGCTTCTCTCTAAGAAGTAGAGTTAGGCTCCTCCTGTGTCTTTGTTGTTTCCTTCAGCTGGGCAATCCTTCTTGAAATGTCCCATTTCACCACATAGGTGACAAACGGGATTGGTCGCCGTATTAGTGATCGATGCAATACGCTCCACCGGAGTTCTGCATACACGAGCAGTATGCCCCTTCATGTTGCACCTAGCACATAAGAGTTCCCGGCGGGCACCATGATGATGGTAGTTGCACTTGCTGCAGTGGGGAAGGTCTCCTAGGTATGGTCTTCTTGAGGTCGGGAGGGAAGGATTGATAGGGGTATAGACTGCCTCAGCTCGTCGCCTTTCAGAAGGTCCTTGAGCCGAGGTACTTCCCTCCTCAATCTTGAGTTTTCTCTTTAGTGGGTTCGGTGAAGGTTTTTGGGTGACTGGGTATGAAAGTGTTGGTTGCTGCTGTCCATCGCCAGGATTGGAAATACCGACAGGGCCCTTGCTAACATTAGCGGTGTTAGCATTCAGGTGAGCCATGACAGCTGCTACGGCTGCTGAGACTGCAGCTTGGAACGTAGCTTCATCGAATAAGAGAGCAGGTTTCTTGCTTGTGGATTGGTTACGCTTCTTCGGTGGCATGGTTTTCCTACACGGAAAGGAATACAAGGTAACGAGAGACGATGGTTAACCCTGGACATTTCTGTCCTGAACGTATTGTTGGATTAGTGTCTAAGTCCATAACTATTTTGGTATGTACTTGACCCGATGGTGCATGGTCCTTTTGGGTTGCCTTCACCAAAGCAACTTGATAGGATGAATTATGGAGAGAAATGATTAAATATGATTTATTAATATATTATGAGAATAATATATTAAAGGAGAAATCATATTGTTTAATTAATATTAGTCAATAATTAATTGGTAATTAGTTTTGTGACTAAAAGAGATTAATTAAACTTAAGGGACTAGAATTGTAATTATAAGATAATTGTAATTTGGGCCATGGATTGCCTTGTATTAAGGAGTGGACGAATTCTATGGGGAAGCCCATAAGAAATCGTCCAAGGCCTTAAGGAAAGGGATCCATGGGTTGCTTAGGGCTTAAGCATCCAAATTAGGGTTACCTTGTTAGATAACCCTAATGGCCTCACTATATATAGATCCCTTAAGGACCAAAAACGTGGCTAAGCATCTTGCTAGGGTTTTCACACGGTTTTGGCAGCCTCCATCCTCTCTCCTTTTCATCCTCTTGCTTATGGTGTTTGTGAGCCATTAGAGGAGTGACACTTGTGACTCTAAGCCTTCCAAAGTTAATTCAAGGAGGAATTGGGATTGTTATTACTACATAACAATCAAGGTAACATCTTAAACCTAATTATATGTTAATATCGATTTCCATATGCTAGAATTAGGGTTTATAGTCTTGGATACTTGCATGTACAATAGAGAAACCTAGATCCAAGCATTAGGGTTTGTATGAGTACATAGGATGTCTTATGACCAAAACCCTTCAGTGGTATCAGAGCCTAGACTGGTTTCTATTGTATTGATGCATCATATGTTTGAAAAATTCGATTTTTGTGTTTCTGGAGGCTAGACTCGCCGAGTCCATAGATGAACTCGCCGAGTCCCTGCTGACTCGACGAGTCCATGCCTGACTCGGCGAGTCGGCTGGTCAGAATGAGGGAAAACCGGGATTTCTTGCTGTTTTTGCTTAATGATAGTTGCCTTATCATATTAGATCAATATAAATCCGATTTTATGATATATTTGACTATATTCTTGATCTAATTGAAGATATTTATCAATTAATAAAATATTTGTTTCCTTATGTGATAATTGATTAATTATTTTGATTAAATTGGTAAATTGTTTTGCAGGAAATCATTAAATAAATCAAATATGGATAATTATGTGATTAATTGTTAATTAAGATTATTTGTTATTTGATCCTTGTGTGATGAAAAGTTTCACAATTTCCCCTTTAGGTTTTATAGTTTAAATTTGACCTCAAAAGTTTTGTTGTTTTGAAATTTAAATAGTTGAAACCCTAATGTTTTGAAATGTTTCAAAATTTGCCCTCAAGTTTTGGAATTTAAAAGTTGATTAAAGGTTTAATTAGGAATGTTAAATTCTAAAACCCTAGTATTGTTTTGAAAGAGTTCAAATCACACCCTTATGGTTTTATTAATTAATTAAGGTCTATAATTAAAAGAGGTTTAATAAATCCATAAAAGTTTAGGTTTACAATTTAATTGAATTAAAGGTATAATTATTAAATTTGACCACTTAGTATTTTAAAAGTGTAAAATATACCCTATACTACATGTAACATTAAAAGTCTAACATTATATATATGTATGAGTAAAAGTCAGTCTTACCGTTAGTAGGCCTCATTCACGAAGCTGGTCTATAAGGGGTGTTTAAGGAAATTGCCTATAAAATGGCGATTGAATGGGTATCCACTCTTACCCACCGTACTCTTGACTAGTGGAGGGTCGTTAGCCGAACAGGTAGGATAGGACGAAACCTTCCATTATAAGTATAATGAATTACAAAAGTAACTAAATGTTTTACAAATTCCCAATCTTAGTTACTTAGGCAAAAGTGAATTGATGCAATTCCATGAAATTACACTTTGTTCCCTTGCGAAGACGTTAATGGAGCGTGTGTGGTTTACCGGCACACTAAATGGTTCTAAGCAAAGGTAGCAAAGGGTGACTCAATGTTTGTCATATTTCGGTGGAGCGTGTGTGGTTTACCGGCACATCGAATAGGTGACTATAACATGTGGGGGCACCATGTAGTTTGCATGGTTATTCACACCCGCTTTGTGATCCTCAGCATCCCAGTCACAAACTAGAGGGGCATATTGAGATTTAAACATGCCGTTGAAGTGTTCAATGAATCTCAAAGGATCTAGGAGTTTTCATAGATTTAAAACTTAAATTTCTTTTTCGTTTTTCGTGGTGGAAATTAGTGAATCGTCATTCACTTACCTTCAAATGTTCTGCAATTTGGGTTACGGCATCCCTCTCCCGAGTTGTAGAATATTGTGTTGGGTCCTAGCCTTAGTATCTCATTTGGGTGATTTGCTAAGGACTCATTCAATCAACTAACTTGAATTCGTTTTCTCCCGTATTGTAGATGTCAAAGTTCGACAACTATGGTTTTACCAAATCCCGTGGAACAAGCATTCCACATGAAGATGATATTCCACGATTCGATCGAGGAACAAGAGATCATACTTCACATCCTACTCCTCCTCAAATTATTCTCCCTAACCCACAAGTTCAAAGGCTTGAAAAGTTCAAGTTCACTCAAGCCCTTTTGGCAAGTAAACATAAAGAAGGAAAGTTGGTGTGTGCACACGTCCTAGGGATGAAGTCACACATTGATAGGTTAAGAATGTTGGGATCCGTTGTCTGTGAGGAAATGGCTGTTGATTGGGTTCTTCAGTCACTTCCTAACTCATATAGTGAGTTCGTAAGAGAGTACTATATGATGAACCGCGACGTGACCCTTATAGATCTCACCTATATGCTTATTGCTGCTGAATCAGAAATGTTTTGGCGCAATGGAAAAGCAAAGTTGATTGGTGAATCTGCCTTCAAGACCTCTATGGATATAGACAATGGCAACGAAAGACATGCTATGATCGAAAAGTTTGATCATAAGAGAAAGGCAATGTCTGAAGTAGTTCCATGTCATGTTCCAAAAGAGTCAATTTGCTTTTATTGCCAAAAGAAAGGGCATTGGAGACGAAGCTGCCCCATTTACCTAAGAGATCAAAGAGATGGGAGAGTCAAAACGTATGGCTCTAATATAGGTAAAATCCATTAACTAACTCTTTTAAGCTTCTATTCTAGATTCTTAATACATAATGTGATAAGATTACAATTGATGTTTTGAAGGATCGAAGAAAAGAAAGAAAGCTTAAAGGAAGAAGTGAGCAGAATCTAACCGTGAAAGAATGGATTTCGATCGCATTTCTCGAAGATTAGATTCTTGAGCTACTACTTAGAGTTAGAATTAGATTGCTAAGAAAGATGTATTAGCATAGTTTTTCAATGAATTGCATTGTAAGGACAAAATTTTTCCGCAATAAAACAAATTTTGATTTTGTATTATTTATTTATCCTTGCAATGGCGTATATGAAAAATTGATGTTTGAATTATTAGCAATAATGGATTTGGTTCTTATTATGTTATTTATGGAAAGTCGAGAGTTTACCAAATAGGGAGAGTTTCTCATCGCCCAAGTTTTAATTGGACAGAAACTTGGAATCATGCAACTTGGTTGCACGATGAATGAGAAATTTCATATTTGGAAATTAGACAAAGTCATTGACAAAGTGTCAAGTGAAGGACTAGGAGATCGAGCACACAAAGTTGCGTGTTGATCAAGTCCACCATAAGAGTAACAATGATATTCGTCATGATTTACTAAAGGTTTAGTAAATATGATTATACTTACAAGATTAAGTGTAATTATGAATTGATTGAAAAAGTTTAAATCAATAGTAGAACGAATAAGAAGAATCAAGTAGGCAGAAAGATAAAAGTTTCTCCATTCTAAGAAGAAGGGAGAGTAGCTTTTATGCTTTATGATAGGTCTTAATGATTAAGAACCACATCTCAATTGATCCTCTAAGTAAATCTTAGCACAATTGTATGTTTAAGAAGAGGAATCAAGGATTGAAGAAATCGTTAAATCAAGAAGTCTATCATACTTCGTTCCAATGACAAGTCTTAAAGTTAAGAATGTGACAATGAGTGAAAAGTATTAAAGGTTAATAACATTTATCAAATGAGGAAAGTTGTGATGTCTTGGATAAGACAAAGACCAACTAGGATCAATTTATGAAGTGTTTGATAAAAGCTACACTAACTCTTGAATATTTGTTTGGCAAGAAATGGTTGTTGACAAGAGAATCTTATATGTCAAGGAGTCAGTGGGAGTCTTAATGGTCTTGAAAGGTTTCAAGAACAAATCAAATAAACATTATAGATCATCACTAGTACACTAGTTGAGGTTTACAACCTATCGTGTTGACATTATTTTGTTTCTGTGCCAATCCAATCGAGTTAATTATGCATGTGAGTCCTATGAGTTCTCATTTGAATGCATAAAAAGGCAAGGACCTTGATCAATGGAAAGTACATTGATAAGAAAAGGTGAGCTGCTTAAAAGACATGGTGGGCAGCTGTGCTACCATAAAGGCAAGAAATCGAGATCAAGAAAGTTCGATCCATATGAGCTTGAATTTGTCGTAAACTTTGGTTTTAAAAAATTCACATGGATAGGAACAAATACACCATTTAAATCTAAGTGTCATAAGATTTCCTCCTTCATGAAAATGATTGTGAGGAAATGCTTTCACTAAGAAAGATTTTAAGAAGATAGTAATTGTAAAATTGCATTCTCGAATTCAATCATGGTTACGTTATCCCTTTCCATAATTTGAATTGTGAGGTTTGGCAATTAGTCTTAATTGTTTAGACACACATATGAACTATCTAAGGCAAAGGTGTATAAGTTCAAGAAGCATTGATAAAAGATTATCAAAGCACTAAGTATTAGAAACATGAACTTAAGAAATTCAATAAGTATTGTTTTTCTGAAAGTTAAGATGTTTATGAATACATGTCGAAGCTAGTGGGAGCATAAGTGTTATGTTTTATAATAATCATCATGATAGTGGGAGCATAAAAGTTATGATTGTATGATTATTAAGGCACGTATTGCAAGTTGGCAATATTAATTATAGAAAACAAGAGTTATACCTTGCAAAGTCGTAAGGGTTGTAAAGTTGTTTTGCTATAATAAAGGGAGAGAATATTATGCTTCATTTCGAATCTAAAGGATTAGGTTGAGAAATGTTAATAAATTTAGTCAAGGGTACATAGTGTGTTCTTAAAATTTCGATTATGATTACGACATTCCTCTTCACAATTCGAATTTTGAGAACATAGCAAATAAAACATTATGTGTCGTGTCCCATACGCTTCGGGTATAGGATCGATTGTAAATACTTTAATGTTTGACCATTCTAAAATTTTCCAAATGTCGAGCGCATTTAGAGGGAAAAGGGACTAGAATTGGTTTTGACTAAAATAATTAAACAACTATCAAAGGACAATCCAAAGTTTGACGAGGATTAGTCGCTTGTGAGTAGTTGGAAGCATGGTATTGGATGGACCATATTGACATTATTATGAATAGAAAAGACTCTATTAAGAATGAGTTGTCATATGGAAATTAGGAAATGTTTCATATTGGATGGACCATATCGACATCATTACGAATAGATAAGATTCTATTAAGAATGAGTTGTCATATGGAAAATATGGAAGCGTATCCATATTGGGAATTGAATATTGAAAATCTATGTCTAGATTAGAAACTTTTATGCAAAAGGATGTTCAAAGGAATGTACTTTGAGTGAGAGACATCATATCTAAGGAATTGTCTTGTAACAATGTCCGATAGAGGACTTTGTGATATCATTGGCAATAGTCTTTGTGACTTTGGTGCAGTGACATTACGAAAGGATCATTGCATAGAATGTTAGAATCTAGCATATTCTATAAGTAGCAAGAATTTGATATTCTTTCACTTATGAAAAAGGATTTGGAGTTGTGAAATGAGAATGATTGGAAATGTGCTCAATTTGGTCTATTTCACAAAGTAAGAACCATAGGTAAACATTGTGTGCATGCTAGGAGCATGGGACAAGTGTAATAATTCAAGTAAGAAGTTGATTACCCGAAACGACAAATAATGAGTAATCGATATGGTGATAAATAAAAGGTGTTTTATTTATACTCACAGGTTTGAGGCCATATGGGATTAGTATTATTCTTGTGTTTCACATTTGCATGTTTTGACTTCCAGAATAATTGAATTTATTAAGAATAATCGAATTATTCGAATGGGCCACAGTCACTAATAAAAAATAGACCTTTAATGACGCGCTTTTTACGACACACGCTGATTAATGATACGCAAAAGGACGTGCCCTTAAAATAGTGTCATCTCTTCAAAAAAATTTAGGATTTACGTCACGCATTACTGCGTGCCCTTAATTTAGTGTCTCAAGAAAAAAAAATTAAAAACACGGAGGGCGCTTTATCTTAAACGTGCGTCGTCTTTACCTGTCGCTTTATAATTTTAATGAAACGCGCTTTTAGTAGACAAGGGGGAAACGAAATCCCCAAAATTTTGAAAACCCGCCTTTTTTTTTCTATCTTCTATCTATCTTTCATCCTTGCCATCCACTCTCCTCTCTCTGATACTCTCTCCTCTAGATCTCCCTTCATTCTCTACCTCCCATCTCTCTGTAAACCCTAAGCCATCGCCACCTCCCTTCTCTCTAGCACGTGCTAGGCCAGGGTTTTAGTAGATACTGGGGAAAATGAAATCCTCAAAATTTTGAAAACCCGCTTCTTTTTTATCCTCCGTTTGTGTGCTTTTCCATGGCGAAGAAAAAAGAACTAAGGTTTGTTTCCCCAATTCAAAATTAACGCTAATTTCTTCTTAAACTACATGTTATTTTACAGTTTTTTTGGGTGATTTACAGCCGACGAATTCTAACGATTTTCATTTATTGTGCACATGTTTTTGAATTCTAACGATTTTCATTTATTGTGCAAATGTTGAGCGATTTTATCGACTGTGCGATCCAGGCGTGTATTAGGGTTACCGCTTCCGTGAAATCTCCACTGGGGATCGATCAGCACTTGTTATCTAACAACACACCGACAAACACCACCGAAGATGGCTTCAATTCCTCCACTTATCGATCCTCTATCTTTTTTCCTACTCTGTTCTACAACCACTTCCGTCCCCGCCACCGCCTTCTTCCACCGTTTGTGTCTAACCTCATCTCCTCCAGTGCTCGCCGCTACGCTTTCTTCTCCTTTCCGCCTTACAGATCCTCGCAGACCATTGCTCATCGTCGCTGCAGCTACCACTTTGATGTCCAATTTTGTTCAGGTACAACTCTTCTCAGTGTAATTTGTGAGTTTAGTTTCGGATAAATTTCTTTGTAGATCAGTCCATAATACGTGTTGTTACCCTTTTCAGACATTTGAATATAGACGTGATCATGAAACAGGAGCTAAATTTGTTGTTACCCTAAGCATCGCCTCGACAGAAATGGAAGAACAAAGTGATTCGCTAAATTTGTTTTTCAGTTCGTATTGATCGCTAATTTTGTCCCAATCCTTCCAATTCGATGTTCCAGATCAGTTTTATATTCAAATTGGTAACTAGTATGGTAATAATTTTGTCCCAATCCTTCCAATTCGATGTTCCAGATCACCCCTGCTTCTGATTTTTTAGCTTCCTGGTCAGGCCGACTCATAGAATTATTCCCCACAAACCCTTTGACTTCCGAAACATCACCCCCATCCTTGTTCTTTCCCATAACCTTGTTACTTTTCCAACTTTGCCCCTGTTCAATCTTTGAATCATTAGACTTTCCTTTCATTGGCTGAATATTCCCGTAATACCCCTGCCCATTTTTACCTCCTGTCTTCCCACCTCTATCAAAACTAAATTCCAAATTTTCCTGATTATTCCCATTATACCCCTGATAGCGAATTCCAGCAGAAGCCCCAGAATTTCCAATTTTCGGATAATTCCCTTTTTGCCCCTGCTTGCGGTTTCCAGCAAAAACCCCTGAACCTTCATTTTTCGAGAAATTCCCTTGATGCCCCTGACACGAAAACAGTTTTTCCCCCCTATAGCTTCTTTTGAAAAAAAAATTTCCATTATTTCCTTTGGTTTTCTTCACCACATCAATGCCTAACTAAATTGGCTATGTTTCTTTTTCTTTTTCTTAACCAAAGTTTATCAACTTTGTGAATATTATTCTGACTTGTTTTGATATTTATTTTTGATATTTTGTTCTTAATGTTGGTTCTAACTTCTATTTTTTTTCTTTTTTTTTTAAACAGTTACAAGGGACCTGAATAGGGGTTTTCTGAATTTGTAGTGATGGTTGCAGACACTGAAGATTTTGAAATGATTTCCCATATTCCATTCCTTACTATATATAAGGTATGTTTCTAATATTTTTGTTTCTTCAAAAGAATAATTGGGGAGAGCATGTGGAGTTAAAAAACCGGTGCTTTCATGTTCGTTGACCAGCATTGAAAGAAGTCAACTAAGATCCCAAATCCAACAACTCAAGGTTTACTTTATTATCTTCTCATAATCTTTAATCTAATTACACACTATCAGATCAATGTTTTTTTCTGCAATTTCTTCTTTTACATTGTCTTCTACAAGTTACTGTTCTGCTACTGTTTAGCATGATAAAACCAAGGATTGTATTATGTTGAAGATTATTCGTGTTCTTCCCCCTGCTGTTCCTAGCCGTCAAGTGAAAGCAAACTCCTCAACATGGGAGGCATCGGGTGAGACATTAAACAACATTGACCAAGAAGCAATGGCTGTTGACCCTGCACTTGTATTAACCATCCAGGTTGGCAGTTGTCACTAAAAAGATGATGTTTATTATTGTGGTAGAATGTTTTGGTTTAACTTTACTGAATTATTATTATTCAGGTTATGTTGAGTGACTTTGGGGTAGCAAAGCAATTTGATGAAAGCACAAGGTTAAATTCCATGTGTGGGACATTAGAATATATGACACCTGAAATTGTACAAGGGGGGGGCCATGATAAGGCCGCTGATTGGTGGAGTGTTGGAATTTTAATGTATGAAATGCTTTCTGGAAAGGTTGGTGTGCTGTCACCCTTAATTACTTTTAATAAATCACTATTAAATTCCCATTACTTTTAGCGTGAGGGTAATAATGTAATTTTGTTCGACATTGTATCTTTGCAGCCTTCGTTTAGAGGTGGAAACAGACAGAAGATTCAGGAGAAAATAGTGAAGGACAAGATAAAGCTTCCAGGATTCTTGTCAAGTGAAGCACATTCGCTTTTGAAAGGGGTAATGTTGTAATTTGTAATACTATATGCATGTGTTATAGTTGTTGGTTAATATTATATGCATGGGAATACAACAATTTCTGTTTTGAGCTTCTCACCTGATGGAGAGGTACAACCGTTCATGCTATTTTAATACATGATGAAACAGAAACACTACAAGTTTTTCAATTAATTTATATATATATATATATATATATATATATATATATATATATATATATATATATATATATATGGTAGGGGTTGATAGCTTTCTCTTAGCTTGGTTGAATGATAAGATGGTGGTCATTGGGATCCATGTGATCAGAATTTCCCTGGTGCTCCAACATTTTTGTCAGGTAAACCCATCTGGCCAGACCTCTGCATTGCCTCCTACAAGGTCTGTTACTTGTTATTATGATTTATGATTCTGAGGGTATTTAGATCATTTTCTCAGAATTTTGCGTTTTCAACTTTACAGGTAGATCACACTTGCTTGGCTAAACATTATTCTGTATGCTTTCAAACTTGTCTTCTTCCTGAATTCTTTTTCTTTGTAAGTTTAGCCTTATTCTTCTCTTCAATTAAGTGTTGTCTGGAGAGTGTTGTATGAACAACAATAAATCAACATTTTTTTCCTTCTTTTTCTTGTATGAACAATACATAGTCATAGTTTGACTTAATTAGTTGCTTATTTTGTTTATTAGTTGCTTCTTTTCTAGCTTATTATAGTCACTGATTGGTTTCTTGTTATGCTTAAATCTTAACAGCTATCATGGCAACCTTCAACAGTAGTTTTGGACCGGCACCTTCTTGCAAAAGATATCGTGTACGTGTTCTTCTGCTGCTATTGTGGATTCGGGAACATCCTTGCTTACTGGTCCAACTGTATGTATCTCACGTGAAGCTTCTGTTAGAATTATTAATCTTAGAGATTTCAAGTTTTTCATATTTCTTGTATCTAATTAGTTTGTAAATTTCCGTTACAACTTTTATTGATTTGTTTTATCTTTCCATGGAACGATTATTTGTATGACATTATATTTTGTGCAATGGATTGTACTTTTGTATATGATATTTTATTTATTAAGAGACATTAAATGAAAATTTAATTTGAAAATTAATAAATCTATAAATAATATTTTTTTTAAACATATAAAATTATGATACGCAAAAATGTGTGTCATCTTCATTTATGACATGGCCTTTCTTGACAGGGGCTTTCTTGATACGCATTGCGTGTCATTAACACGCGCGTCGTAAGGTTACGACACGCGAATGCGTGTCGTCTTCCTTTATGACAGGGCCTTCCTTGATACGCATTGCGTGTCGTAAACGCGCGTCGTAAATGAGCGTCGTAAATGCGCGTCGTCTCTCTTTATGACAGGGCCTTCCTTGACGTGCATTTGCGCTTCGTCTGAGCGTTTTACGACGCGCAATGAGCGTCGTAAAAGGTTGTTTTTCTAGTAGTGAGTCGTTCATATGTTGGAAGTAGATATGAATGAAGACTATCGTGAATTGGTGTGTGGATTGTCTAAAAGAGTATTAGACATAAGCAAATGTTTGCTACAACGTTCATGAGTGCTTATGAATATGATTTGAGCATTGGATTAAACCCACGCTCACTTGGATCACTCCATGAATTGTATCACGAGTGATTGGTGAGACAATAACATCTTATATTCTTGAAACCGAGATGTGAGTTGTATCTTGCAAATCGGTTGCACATTGATAATATGTAAACGCACTAGTAACTTGGTGTTATAAAACATATTATTGTGTGTGATTCAGTGAGTAAGTGCAAGCGAGCATTGAATCAAAGTTTATCCGTTCCTTTTATTCAAAGTAGGATAAAAGCGATATCTTTGGGTCCCTCTATGATTTAGTGATGACAAACGTAAATGCTCGGCCGGGCTAGGGCTAATTGGATTTGTTCAATTAGTTAGTCGTCATCAATTGGAAATCGAGATATAGTACAAAGAGAATGATTTGAAATCATATCTCATATGATATCTAGAATGGAGGAATATATGATCCCTTATCTAAGGACACGCATATCTGATATGATCAGAGTTGACAACGGCTTTGGAAAGCTACGATTGCAGATCAGGATCTGAAGTCATACGCAAAATAGTTGTTAGACTTATCCAAGTGGGAGACTGTTGGATTAGTGTCTAAGTCCATAACTATTTTGGTATGTACTTGACCCGATGGTGCATGGTCCTTTTGGGTTGCCTTCACCAAAGCAACTTGATAGGATGAATTATGGAGAGAAAGGATTAAATATGATTTATTAATATATTATGAGAATAATATATTAAAGGAGAAATCATATTGTTTAATTAATATTAGTCAATAATTAATTGGTAATTAGTTTTGTGACTAAAAGAGATTAATTAAACTTAAGGGACTAGAATTGTAATTATAAGATAATTGTAATTTGGGCCATGGATTGCCTTGTATTAAGGAGTGGACGAATTCTATGGGAAAGCCCATAAGAAATCGTCCAAGGCCTTAAGGAAAGGGATCCATGGGTTGCTTAGGGCTTAAGCATCCAAATTAGGGTTACGTTGTTAGATAACCCTAATGGCCTCACTATATATAGATCCCTTAAGGACCAAAAACGTGGCTAAGCATCTTGCTAGGGTTTTCACATGGTTTTGGCAGCCTCCATCCTCTCTCCTTTTCATCCTCTTGCTTATGGTGTTTGTGAGCCACTAGAGGAGTGACACTTGTGACTCTAAGCCTTCCAAAGTCAATTCAAGGAGGAATTGGGATTCTTATTACTACATAACAATCAAGGTAACATCTTAAACCTAATTATATGTTAATATCGATTTCCATATGCTAGAATTAGGGTTTATAGTCTTGGATACTTGCATGTACAATAAAGAAACCTAGATCCAAGCATTAGGGTTTGTATGAGCACATAAGATGTCTTATGACCAAAACCCATCACGTATTAGGCATAAATATTTCCCGTGCCTCGGGTACTGGTTGTCTGAGTGTCGACCTACATCCCTATGATGTAGTCCTGGTAATCAAGGTAGGAGTATGAGTATCGGAAAAGGCCATAAGATGCGAGTCGTTCCTACTACTTACCTTTATACTGGGAAATGTTTCACTCTCCGTCCTGGAGAGCTTTGAGAACGGTTCGGAATGAAACTACGGAAAGAGAGGCTCACAAGGGCAGATGGCTAAAATTCTCTCAATAGAGATGCGGGGATCTGCCCTAATCGTGTATCTGGCAACGGGAAACGACGATTTTACCTAACACATAGCATGAGTAGTGTAACCACTAACTCACTAAGTTGTATTATTTTATGGGTGTATTAGCGTGACGAACACGAGGAAAAGACAATTCCCGGGTTCGATGTACTGGCTCCCTCGGTCTGCCTCGTATCTTTGACTGGAATCGGCGTTGGTTTCCTTCGGGTAGTTTCCTAGGGTTCTTTTCTCGTATGGACATATTGAATCTCTACTTTGCCTTGCTTCCGAATTCCGACTATGGGTGTCATCATCTCATAAAGGGCGACTGGGAATCTCAGAAGTTTAGGCAAATTTCGCACCGATGTCCCTAGAAGAATATGGGCACATGGAGCATTCAATAGTCTCGACCCGGTTCATTTATTTCCGAACAGGAAATCTTCTCAATGAACCTCTTCTGGGCCTGAATCAACTTCTCTGTCAAGCACTGAAGTGGATAGGGTTGTCTACAGGGTTCGTGCGAGAATGGAAATGTCTAAAGAATCCTAAGAGATTATTAACATTTCACTGGATGATCCATATCGAGTCCTGCTACGATTACATAGGGTATACAAATCATATATAGCTTAGATCCGATAGGCCTTCGAATATGTGATACTACTCTAGAACCACATCCCAACGAGGAAAAGGAAATAGAGCGAAACCACACATTCTTAGCCTAAGGGATCCTTATTATATATAACCTTGGGAGTATACTCTCTGTAGTTGTAGGTATATCAATAAGGATCTTTTTAGTTCTTCACACAAAGTTATCTATGCATCTTAAAATACCCCTATGGTATTTTAATTCTTGTTTGATTCTTATCTTCTGAATATCATTCTGGGATTAGTGTAAATCTTTTAGTGTTCCAAAATACTCCAATAGTATTTTAACTTTATGTTTGGATCTAGAGAATTCCTGTATGTCCATACTCATATACATAATATATAACTAATGAATCAAACGACCTTCGGACGGGCATCCGATCCCACCAGACCACATCTCAACGAAGAAAAGGAAATAGGGAGGACGAGCCTTCCTAATTCTTTCAATCATTACTTATACGTACCTATATAAGCACAGACATACATCTAACTACGACTGAGTGTGTATCAAGTAGAAGTGATTCTTGTGAAGTAGAAGTGTCTAACAAGTGAAGTAGGAGCGGTCGCAAGTGAAGTAGGAGTGTCGAACAAGTATAAGCGTATCACGAAGTAGAGACGACAATAAGTGAAGTAAGAGCGTCTATTAGGTATAAGCGACTACATGTATAAGTGAAATAGAGGCAATAACAGGTATAAGCGTATCATGAAGAGAAAGCATTATCAAGTAGGAGTTTAAAATCCATGAAAGCTAAGCAGTAGCAACTAACAAGTATGAATATACGTCGTAAAAGGGAACTTTGAGGAAAAGCCTTTATACTCGGGGAAAAATCATAATTTGTATTCTTTTGTAAAATATGTTTGAAAACCTTTGGAATTCTTTCATAAACCAGTTTAAAATGAATTAGGATAAAACAATATAAGTAAGAGTTTTGAAACAAATGAAAACCTTTTAGAAAAACCATTATAGTGTCCTACTCGGTAAAACAATATATAGTGTGGTAAAATCTTGTGCATGCGGGTTATCAATCACATGTGATTGATGTGATAACTGACATGTTTAACTTGTATTCCCCCTATAAAACATGTGAAAACATTTAAAAGGTTCATTCAGGGGTATGAACTCACTTGGTATAAGTAGGTCCGACGAAGGTGCCGTTTGGGCGTTCGGTGTCACGTAAGGACTCGAACACACTCAATGACCTATTTAACATATGATAACATATGTTCACATACAATTAGTATATTTAATACTAATTAGACACGTATACGCACTCAAAGGAGCGGAAAACACTTTGGGTGTCCCGGGTAGCGTCTAAAGGTGTGTATGGCTTAGGAATGGAGTTTACTCTCCGAGAGTAAACTCCCAAAGCTTAGTTTACGGCCTAGGGACATCTCACCATGAGTTTACGGCCGTAAACTCATGGTGAGGGGATCTAGTGTGTTTTAAGGCTTCTAACTTGTTCATGGAATTATTCTAGGTCCAAAACTATATAGTATGAGTGGGTTTAAGGTCCTTAAGGGCATATTAATGGAGTTTACGGCCCAGGGACAACTCCTAAGGGAGTTTACGGCCGTAAACTCTCATTCCTTGAGTTTATTGAAGTTTCAAGCCCCTAATACCTTGCTAGTAATTTATAATGAAGTGTGAGGCCATTTGGGGGAATTAAAACTATCATTTGGCTATGTTTAGGGGTGTTTATGGCCCTGGTACATGCCTGGGCCATAAACTCCTTTTGTCCCTCCATTTTTATGTGTTTAAATGGTTTAAACCCGAAATGATAAGCCCCTAAGTTATGTATTAAGTCCAAGGGTAGTTTAGGAGTGTTTTTGGGGCTTTTTGACATGTTTAAGAGGTGTTTACGGCCTTGGCATATGCCTGGGCCGTAAACTCTCTTTTACCCCCTAAAATCATGTGATTTAATGTTTAAACACTCCTAGGCAAATCCCTTAATTTATTTCCAAGCCTTTAGGGACTTTTGGGGTCATTTTGGCCTTTATTTAGGGGTTTACGGCCTAAGGAGGAGCTTAGGCCGTAAACTCCTCTTCCTTAGCTTCTAAGTCCGATTTTTTAGCTATAAACACGAATCAATATGTTTAGAACAAGTTAGGATAAGCGGACTTACGATTTGGAAGCGTTTGGTTGCGGATTCGAGTCGAAAACGAGTCTAGTGAGAGAGTATAGAGAGAGAGGGTGGAAAAGGCTCAAATGGAGTTTACTCCCCCTTATATATGGGTGGGAGTTGGAGCTCAGTGGAATTCTACCCGATACTGCCGTCAGACGGGGCTTTTGGTCGCACTCGATTTAGTGGTCGTAATACTAAAAACTAACTTTTTCCAATTAAATGGAAATGTGTGTTATGTGTTTTTATTTCCTTTTATCACGACTTAACGGCATATTAAATATAAACAAATGAAATGTTTATTTAATTGACGACCTCTAATTAACGGAACTTTTATAAACTGGAATATTCCGTTAACGGTAACGGGGAAATGTAACGGAACAACTTGGGTTGTCACAGGTGATGTGGCACAATCATGGTCATTGCTTTCTCCCCAAGTCTTGCCACCAGATGGTGATATGTGACACTAAGTTCAGCCATATTTCACCCTATAAATAGAACCTCTCCCACTCTCATTTTATTCACACCTTTCCCATTCTTTCTTCTCTCTACACTCTCTTTAAACCTCCCAAAACTCCCCTAGCGCTAGAAGAAAGCCCCAGAGCGCTCGATGGATGTGAGAAGAAGAGCTTTCGGCTCGGAAGTTCTGCCCCTGCAGATCACGGCTTCTAGCCAAACCCCCTCATAGGTAAGATATGTCTACCTAATTTTTAATATAGCTTTTATTGAAATATAGTAACGTTATTAGGACCTTATAATAATTATTTGAGCTATTATTATGGGTTATATAAGTGTCGTTATAATATCTTTTTAACCACTCGCGGTACGGGGAATCCGGTTTGAAGGGCCGCCTAGGTTGTTGGATTTCAGAAATGTTATATGCCAAAATGATCTTGCCCTCCGGTGTTTCATGTCTGACCACTGTCTGTATATAGTGGGTGAAGAGTATTGTTTAACGCTTATATAATAGTAATAATAGCTAGACTATTAATTAGTCTCGTTGAACATTAGACTAAACTCTAGTGGAAATGATACTAGGTTTTGTCAATGGAAATTTGTTTTAAAGTAAACAAAGTGTTTTCCAAGTACTGAGTCACCACCTTTGCAGACGAGTGTATAGTTACTTTCATCTTACACATAGATATGAAGTATTTTATATAAATTATGTGCTATGTATGTATACTATCTGAATACTTGATGTCTATGCTGGATGAAACGCTTTATACATGTTTTAAATGATCTAAATTGTATATGTATTTTATATCTACAAAATGTGTTGGGTAAAACATGGGTAGATTAGAGGTGAGATAAATGATGAGAGATGAAAGATGAGATAAATGATGAGCGATGAAAGATGAGCGATGATATATGAGTGATAAAATATGGTGCTAAGCGATGAGCCAAAGTGATGAGCCAAAACGATGAGCCAAACGATGACCCAAGCGATGGCCCCATAATCTAGCAAAGTATGGATGGCAATCACGGACTATTCTAGACAGTCTAGTTGAACGCTAGCAGGCTCGGAACCTGTAGGTGTTGTGAACGATGTGTTCACACGGTGTACTATAAAAACCCATTGACAGGTATTGCGAGTGGACTCTCGAAAATGATACTGTCAATAAATGAGATAAACCCTGGCGACTATGCAGACTTAGTGCCGATTCCTTAGGATACTCCTTAGGAATGAATGAACTAGGAATAGCTGAATCTTAGGGTAGATCCTTAAGAGTAAAGAAGATAATGGGGATGGGTAATTGGGTTGATTGTTTGATGTTTAACAGAATAATTATATTATTGTGGGTTGAAAACCCTATGTACTCACCAGGTTTCCCAACCTGGCCCACTCAAGCTTATTTGTATCACAGGTGTCGATATGAAGCTACTTTACACTGAGGGATTTAAAAGAGATGTAGATCACTAGTGTAAATGAATATAAGTTCTGTTTATGCTTATGTTTCTATATTGACGATGACATCCCAAATGTTTTACAATGGATAAAAATACATTTCTTCGGAAATGCTTTGATAACGTATTTATCATGTTGCCGTGAAAATGGGAATGTCATAGTAGTCTTCAGGCCTTATGATCCTTTGATCCAACCAGACTTCACGTCCCCTTCTTAGGTGTGCTTTCCGGAGTACCCCTTCTCTGTTTTAGGCCTTAAATACCTCTTTTCAGGTGTGATCTCAGAGTTTTTTGGGATCACAAAACTTTCTTTCGTCCAAGTGATGCCTATCATTTGGAGGATCTTGTATTGGGTTGAGTGTCTGAATTAGACAAAAGATCTTGGCATGGGTCTCGCTGAACTAGCCCATTTTTATGATCTCTCAACTTTTGGCAATTCCCGCTTCCTATTCAAGGTCAAGAGGTGCAAGCCTCCTCTTGTGTTAAAAACAAAACACAATGATGGGGTTTGGAAGGGGAGATACTTCTTCGTCAGGCATGACTCCATCCCTGGCGGAGATCTCTTACCCAAAGATTAGGTTAAGAAGGGTAGGATTTCAATATTTTTCCTTGCGATCCTGAAATCTTATTCTTATTTTGTTCCTTCTGTTACATGTTTCAAGTTCCGGGAGCTCATTGTTGTTACTGAGAACACGGAGGATAAGATTGCTAATTTTTTTCCATCCTGGAGGCAGATAGATTTCTCAGGCTTGTCAATCTGGTCTCCAAGAAGCATCTTCCAACACAACTTCTATGGCTACAGGTATATCTTTCTTTCTTTTCGATTTTGAGTTATTGTCTTAGGATATTTGATCTCATCAGGATCCTTGTATCTCGTGCAGGTTCTAGGACTGTTCTCTCCAGTGTTCGTTTTGCTTTGCCTGACCTTGAGGACGATATAACCAATGGCCTGATCAGGATCAAATAGGAGAAGTCCTTTGCTCGTCTCGTGCAGGTTATTGGTAACTTGATGTATGTCATGACAAGTCCAGACCTGCCATTGCTTTTGTTGTGGGAAAGTTGAGAAGGTACACTAGTAATCCTAATGCTCAATAATAGTATAATAGAGTGTTTAAGTATCTCAAGGGAACCATGGATTATGGCTTGAGTTACTTGGGAAGTCCTTCGGTTTAGAAGGTCATTCTGATGCAAGTTGGATAACCAACATGGAAGATCATTCCTCAATTACTGGTTGTGTATTCTTGCTTGGGGGAAGTGTCATTTCTTGGGCTTCAAAGAAGCAAACTTTCATTACAAACTCGACAATGGAATCTGAATTTTTTGCATTAGATGCTACTGGTAAGTTAGTAAAGTGTCTAAGGAATTTACTACTTGAGATTCCTTTGTGGTCAAAGTCAATAGCATCTATATTTATCCGTTGTGATAATGTTGCTTCCTTGGCTAAGGCATGGCCATCTTTATAACAGGAAGTTTAGACACTTAGGTGTTAGACATAATATGATTATAGAGCTAATCATATGGTGTGATTTCGATTGAGTTTGTGAAATCGTGTCACACCCCGAACCAGACGGCGGAAACGTCCGAGGACTCGTGTGACTTAAATTGAATATCATCACAATGAATATACATGAATCATACCATAAACATCACCATGCATCAATATATTACAACCGAAATTGTTCACATCAAGTACATTGTTTTAACATTACAAATCCATACATAAATTGTTTGATATTTCAAAAAGCAAAACACACTAACATACTTGGTACTTATTTCCTCAGCTTACTTGTTACCTGAGAATACAAGTTATTTTGAAAAACGGTCAGCATATGGAATGTTGGTGAGTTCATAAGTATGTTTGATATGAAAATGTTTTGTGTAGTTTGAACGAGAATAACCCAGAAAATCCGATATTTTCTGAAAAGACCATTGTTTGTAAAAAGGTGTGAAGATCCGTACAATATGCATGATGATTTCAAAACATGTATAATTGAAGAACTTAGTATTAAACGTACAAGTGAAAATGTTGAACTTCCCCGGAAAACCCGATGTTTTCCAAATACATAAAATACGGTGATTTCTCAAATTGTTATACCACCACAAAATGATTTTGATTACTCTTCCTTGATTACTCGAATGGTTTTGGATTAATTAATGGTTGTGAGTCGTTATAACCGTGCATGATAATGACTAGTTATAACTACATACTACGAACGATCCTTAGAGGTGTCACCCGTTATTACTCACTTAAATCCAAACAACCTTGATTACTTTTGATTAACAACCTGAATCTGTTTACTTTGATTACTCATAAGCCTAGCAAACGAGGAGAAGAGGAGTACAAAGTCCTGCTACTTCCGTGAATTATTTTAGGCTGTTGGGTGTGCGAAGGACACTTTGGCCCATCTCACATTTGATTACTTTGACCTTACTAGCTATGCTTATGGGCCACAAAGGCCCGATAGCACTTAAAAGCCATTGAGGGTCCTTTCAATATGGAATTGGGTCATAGAAGGCCCAATAACATATTGTCGTTATCCCTTGGGCCCAAAGATCATGTTAATGGATTTCAAAGGTCCAACAAGCATGATTGAAGCCTTTAAGCCCAAGGTTTTGGAATGTTTACTTGTCTTAGGCATTGTATCATTGTTGGAGGGTTTGATTGAACGATTTGTTATTTTTGTATCGACTCGAGACCGATCGATTCGTTTATAACGATACTTGGAGTTATGCGTGTATTCATCTTTCAATTTATGTACGTCGTGGTTTAGCATTCTTGACTCAATATTCTAGAAATAAAATAAGTGACTTAAAAATATTGGCTTGACCCTTTTCCGTCCTTCTTTAATAAAATGACAATTTTAGTCCCTTTTAAAAAAAAGACATTTTTGCCCTTAAACTCTTTTCTTGACACTTTTGAGTCATAAACTTGTTCAAATGATATTTTTAGCTCCAAAACTTATTCTTTGGCAGTTTTAGCCCTTCCAGAAAAGTATTTTACAGCTAAAATCCAAACTTTATGCAGCTCTTACAATTTTGACCCAAAATCCAAAAACTTACATTTTTTATCCTTTTTGGTAAAGAAAAGCATTTTAACCCCTGAAATGATTTTTTTACCCTTTTTATCCCTGTTTTGAGAAAAAATTTCATTTTAGCCCCTTAAAATTCGGATTTTTCGCAACTTTGGGCTTGTTGGGCCGAAAAGCCCAAAAATTAGCCCATTAAGCTAATATTTACATTTTAAGTCCTTTGAAGAGCATAATATTCATAAAAACATTTGTTGTAACTGTTTTGACTCTTTTGACCTTTAAGAAACCGTGATTGGCAACTTTTAACCCAACTTTTGTATATTTGACAATTTAAGCCCAAAAATGGGTTTTATGTTGAAATATGTTTATCACAATCTTATAAGTTAATATTCTTGACTTGTTTAGTGTAATATAACTTAGATCATGTTTTTTTCCTTCTTATGACATAGATCTCGAGATTTCTCCCTTTTTGGTTACATATTCATCACAAAAACACATAAAATCACACATACATGCATAAAATCATACATAGCACACACATACACATAGATCTACACATTTTGCTTGTATTCTCCCCCATAAAACTTGTAAAAACTGAAAAAGAGAGAGGGGTATGAACTCACCTTGAGTTTGTGGTTTCGGGTATGATGAAGAATAGAAGAAGTTTGATGCTATTTCTCGGCCTAGCAAGCTTCTTGGAGGATTTTTGACTTAGATGTGTTCTAAGACGTAATATCACGAGTTTGAATAGATTAGGAGGAGTTTTTTGATGAAATGAAGTAGTTAGATCATATATTTATACATCAACTTACCTTAGATGATGATTTTTATGAAATAATCTCCTTGAAAAGCTCCTAAATCTCGAAAATTTGTTGAAGACGGAGTGTTTCTTTGAGAGTGTTTAAATGAGAGGTGTGTGTGTGTCTTTCCTTTGAAGTTCTCGTCCGAGAGTAGAAAAGAGATAAGAAGAGAAGTGAGTGATATGATGGTTGCTTGGAGATTTGAGTTATTGCATGGAGAACCAAATGTAATAAGGAGGTAGCAATGGGAAGTCAACTCCTCCCTCCTTTGTGTAGTTGGGCCGAGAAGAGGAGAAAGGAGAAAGGAAAATTGGGCTTTTTGTTCTTATGTCCACCTTATGGCCCAATTAGGTGATTTTTGGCCCAAAATAAATCAAGGGAAGAGGGTTCAATTCTTAGAACACCTTGATTCTCGAGTATTTAAATTATTTGATACTAAGATGAGAATTTAATTGTTTCGACATTTTCATTTATGTAATGATTTGGTTTGTTTAGATTAATTTTATGTTGGTTTAAGGGTACACTAAAATAGGGGAGGATTGATGGTGATTTTAGTGTCATCGGACATTTTGTGTAATTGGAACTAATATGTGAGCTAAGGGGCTTATTATTTGTAGCACCCAAGTCTCCAGGTATAAATTTAATGATTCATTCTATTTTAATTCAAGTACAAAAGTGGTGGGGGACTCATGAGTACGTTGGGCGTACACTTGGTAGGCACGGCGTACTCCTTGCATGCGCATCATTAGGTGATCCCTAGTATACATTGGATGTATGCAGGGCATACTCAAGCCATGGGAAAACCCTAATTTTTAGGGTTTGCACCATATCTAAAGTCCTTAAGTCGCTCAAGCTCATTACCCTTTTAGCCTCCATTTCCCTTTTAGTGTCAATCTCGAACCCTGGCCTTCTTGAGTGCATATTTGAAATTACCTTGAGTGTTTTGGTGTTCTTTGGTGGTTTGAAGAAGAAGGAGGTTTAGGAAGAAGCAAAGGAGAAGAATGAGCTTGTAGGTTTAGAGTTTGTGCAGTAGAAAGTTTGAACCTTGATCATTATAAGCTTAGATATAAGTTTAGAGTAGATTATAGCATATTTTGGTCCCATAGCTTGGTT
Organism: Lactuca sativa; assembly: GCF_002870075.4. NCBI lineage: Eukaryota > Viridiplantae > Streptophyta > Magnoliopsida > Asterales > Asteraceae > Lactuca > Lactuca sativa. The sequence goes on from NC_056630.2 coordinate 252,098,927, forward strand.
TCTTGGATTATGAGCATTTCCAAGCCTTTTGAGCTGTCCTTTGGACTCTTGGAAGTGTTTTGAGTCATAAAAATCATATCTTGGTGGTCAAGACTCAGCCATGTAAGTGTTAGTGACCATCCAAGTGAGTTAATGGATTTAATTCATGGTTTGAGCCCTCCATGCATGCAAAAGCATAAACTTTGCAACTTTATGGCTTAAGATGTTATTATGAACTTGAATATGAGTTTTGGACGTTAAGGCTTAATGGATTAAGTCATGGGAGTTTTTTTTGGTTGGCTAACCAGTACGCCATGCGCACTCCAGTGTACGTTGTGTGTACTGGGCTAGCTCCCCGACTCCGGATCAACACCATCGTATGTTGGGCGTACAAGCCGAGTACGTCGCACGTACGCAAAAAGTGGGCTTATGTGATTGTGGGCTTGAGCTTTGTTGGGTCCTTTTCCTTGTCTAGAACTGGGCCTCGTGTCTTTATGTTGTAACATGGCATTTTTGGGCATTAGGCCATTTTAGGAGCTCTTGAGCCTATAATGGGCCTTATGGTCTTTTAGTTAGGCTTAGAAAGCCTTATTGGACTAATGTGAATTTGGGTCTTGGTGAGGTAAGCCCATTAAGGCAAGGGTTAAGTGACCCGTTTCTTTAAGTCAAGGTTAAGGTTTGGACTCTCGGGTTAGACTGTTAACCTAATTCCTAATTAGGGTTTTATACATGTGATCTAGTGAGAGGATTCCGCGAGTCAGCAGCCCGAGTGTGATTGATATCTTCAGTCTGAGGTGAGTCTTCCTTCGCAGTATCCATGGGTCGAAGGCACCAATGCCGACCCACTAGTTTATGATGTAGTGTGATGATGGTCTTTGTGACAGTTGTCAGTTATGCATGTATTTGTTTGATGAATATGTGATTCCTTTTATGATATTATGTGGTAGTAGTAGGTGTGAAATAGACCCGATATCCAGTTGAAATAGACCAAATGGGATTGCAAGCATTCAGATATGCTTGATAGTATCCAGATGAAATAGACCGAATGGGTAGGCAAGCACTTAGATATGTTTGATAATATCCGGTTGAAATAGACCGAAGAGGCGGGCATGCACCCAAATATGTTTAGCAGTATGTTTTTTTAGTATGTGGTATTTTGGGGGAACTCATTAAGCTTTGTGCTTACAGTTTTTAGTTTATATTTCAGGTACTTCCAGTTCGAAAGGGAAGGGCCCGACTTGATCGCACCACATCACCTTATGGTTCTGCATTTAGAGATTTTAGGACTTTATACTCTGATAACATTTTATTATGATACTCTTTTGACATTCGTTTCTTATGAATTGAATGAATTTAAAAACAAAATTTTACCCGTATTTTTGGGTTGTTAGAAGTTGGTATCAGAGCCTTAGTTTGAGAGATTCAAGCATACTCTCGGGTGTGCCTGGACTCAAATCCAGGGTTTGGTAGATTTTTTTCCATAAAAAGAAACATTTTGATCTAAGGATTTTACTAAAATAAAGGGGTGTGATGGGTGCAATCAGTCGAGCTCAAGTAAGTCTTCCTAAAATACTCATACAAGTTATATGTTTCATGTTATGACATGAGAATTGCATGCTAGATTAGGGGCTAAGGATCTACCCATAATTGCATGATAGAATGTTAGGAGAGATGCCTTTAAGTGTTTATTGGTATGAGCTTTTAGGTTTGCATGAGTATCAGATCAGTTACTTGTTAGGATGGCTAGTATATGGTATGTTTTGAGTTGAATTGTCTGCTGCTCAAATGCTGCATGTTTTGTGCTTTAGGAAATTCTATTGATACTAGATAATTAGTGGATGAATGTGTTGGATTATATATTGTTGTAATTGGATAATTCCAGAAGGATAGGGTTAACCCTATTGTGCAACTCTTGTTTGAGTCCAACCGTTGTAATGTGGGACCTTTCATTCGAAGAATTATCTAGTACTAATAGTATGTAATTGTGTTCATGCAGTAATTAGGTAGTATCTGTGGAAGTTCCTTCTATAGCTAATAGCAGAAAGGGGTGAGGAAGGGAGTCTTAGGGAGTCCTTGTGAGATGCTTTGGTGTATAGGACGCCTTATAGTTTGAGGAATGTATCAGTTGGGAAGAGTGACTTGGAAGAGTCAGGGTAGTCCTTGAGGAAGATATAAATAGGTTTCGAATGTAGTATTGGGACTGTGCTACTGAAAGCACAAGATTTATACCCGAGACCACGGTGAATCTATGGAGCTCGAGAGTGTGAACCTTCTCGTGTGTATGCTAACTGTTTATGTGGTTATGTTTCAGTATGGTGGTGACACGTCATCAAGTGGGAGGTTCAAGATCTGGATCTGGTTTGGGCACGGGCTTAGAACCAATTGATGAGGGCTTATGAGAGTTCATTGCGTCTTAGATTACTAGAGGCATCCTTGCTGTGACCCCGGTGATGTTCGGGTCGTTCAAGGAAGGTATCATGGAGCTGATGGAGGATAGACTTTGGATTTTCAGGGTCGATCTGGCCGCTAGCGAGTCTGAGACCCGCACACTCTCCTTCAAGTATTTCAGGGGATGTGGGGCACCAGATTTCTTTAGGGTGAAGGACCCTATTGCAGTCAGACAATGGATAACTGATATCGAGTGTGCCCAGATAACGAGCTTCTGCCCCGAGGGGTCGAAGGTGAGGTTTGTTGCAGGATGTTTGAAGGAGCGAGCCTGCGATTGGTGGGAGGAGGTCGGCTATGTTTTGGGAGACCCAACCAGTGAGGCCATGACCTAGCTAGACTTTGTGACCCAATTTCTAGTAGAGTTTGCACCGGCTGTTAAGGTGCAACAGTTAGCGAGAGTTTTTGGACATGAGACAGACGACCGAGACTGTGGCAGGGATCACTGCCAAGTTCAGAGAGAGAGCTTTGTTGGTACCACAATATGCGGCAGATGAGGAGATGAGGAAGACCAGATACTATGTCATGCTGAGATCTAATATTAGGGAGTTTGTTAGTTTTTATGTCTGCCCGACTCTCGATGACATGATATCTAGAGCGGGAGATTGATTTGGAGCACATAGGAAAGAGGAAGGCAGATCCTGGGCATGCAGACGGTTGGGGTTTCAGCGAAGAAACCCAAGGGTTTTGACTCTAGGTCGAAGGGCCACCAGGGCCGGAGCCACTGTGACAAATGCGGCAGGTCGTATGATGGGGTTTGTAGAGCGGGTGGTTCGAGTTGCTGCAAGTGTGGCAAGACAGGGCACTCTAAAAAGGATTGTACTGCTATTATCACCACCACCCAAGCATTAGATCTGATTTGCATTCATTGTAATCAGAAGGGCCACAAGAAGGCCACTATCCGAGTTTAGCATCGGGAGGACTAATGCTAGCACTTGCTCCAGCTACCCTACGGACTACTGATGGATGCCAAGGCAAGGTGGGTGCGCCAGTTGTGAGGAGCAGAGCTTTTTAGCTAACTGTCAAGGAGGGGCGTGCTGCACCAGATGTGGTGACGGGTATGTCTCTTCTCCTTAACTCTTTATTTATGCTGAGTGCAAGAGACATCCCAAACATCTTGAAAAAAAACATATAATATAGAGTACAGATAATGTAAAACGTAATTGGTCAAAAAACAAAGTTAAAAAAAACTATATATAAATAGTTGTAAAACAAATATCTTGAAAAAAACTTATATAAAACATTTGGACCAGATTTTGAAACTTGGGTTAAAACTGTAAAATAAAATAAAAAAAAAGGGGGGGGGGGAAGTAAAGGTAGATAGGGCAGGCATACCTACCTAGGTCAGGCAAGCGAAGAAAAAAAAGAGGTCCTCGTTTCAAACAAATACGCCGCCTGGGGGATTTACCACGGTTAACTAATAAAAGGCCCAGAGCTGGAGGTGATCTTAGAAACCAATCGCGTTCCGGGAATCGCTAGTAATCGCCGGTCAGCCATACGGCGGTGAATCTGTTCCCGGGCCTTGTACACACCGCCCGTCACACTATGGGAGCTGGCCATGCTCGAATTCGTTACCTTAACCGCAAGGATGGGGATGCCGAAGGCAAGGCTAGTGAGGATTCAAACCTAGGCCTCTCCCATCGTCCCATGTCATGGTGATCAAACCATCAGGCTACATGTTATTTACATTAAAATACTCCACAGAATAAATATAAAATAATGTTACATACACTGTTCACCATGTCAAATCAAATCGTAAGTTGAAATTTGAACGAGGTATATAATATAATGTGAAAAAGATGGTTAGTTAGTTAATTAATTAGGTGGCTTTTCCTGTTGAACCAAACAATTGCATCTTTTCTGCAACCACGACTTTCATGGCTTCTTTAGCAGCAACCATGACATGGACAAGGTCTGCCTGAGCCTCGGGGCTTTTCAAGATGTCCATGTAAGCTTTCTGTACGTCAGTGTTCACATTGAACTTCCTAACTCCCAACTCTATGCATTCCTGTACATCATAAAATTCACTAATATAAAGGACAAATTGCAGGAAATACCAACCTATTTACTTTTCATATTCCTCATATGGAATTCACATATGTTCTTATTTGCAAGGACTAAGAAGAAGTGAGAATGTGGAGCATGGAAAGAAAAACTTGATCATGAGGAATAGGAAAGCTTCACATGTCACCAAGATTGGAGTTTATTCTTTGTTGCTAAGTAGTGACTTTACATTAGATTTGAATAAATGTTGTTACTCTCCTGAAATGGCAAGAAATATTATTTCCTTTCATGCTTTGTACAAACAAGGGTTTACCTTTTCTTTTGATAATGAAGTTGGTGGAATAAATGCTTTCTTTAATAATGTTTTTTTATTTTAAAGCATTACCTTGTGATGGTGTGTATGAAGTTGTGTCTGTTGTAGATAACCTAGGAAATAATGTGTTGTGTATTTATTCTTCAAATAATAATAATAACTTGGATAAAGCATCATTATGGCATTGTCATCTTGGACATGTAAGTAAGAAACGCATGGGCCAACCCCAAAAGGATGGAGTATTGGAGTCATTTGACCTTAAGTCAGATGATAGTTGTGAATCATGCTTACTTGGAAAAATGACAAAGTCACCCTTTACTGGTTCTTGTGCAAGGGGTGAAGGTTTGTTGGATCTAGTGCACACAGATGTGTGTGGACCCTTCAAAACTGTCACAAGGGATTTTAATCGTTATTATGTGACTTTTACAGATGATTACAGTAGATATGGATATGTCTACTTAATCAAGCATAAGTCAAAGACTTTTGAAAGGTTTAAAGAGTTTAAACAAGAAGTTGAGAATCAATTGTGCAGAAACATTAAGATGCTTCGATTCGATCGTGGTGGTGAGTATCTTAGTACATAGTTCCTCGACTATCTTAAGGAATGTGGGATTGTCTCTCAATTGACACCTATCAGGACACCACAATTTAATGGTGTGGCTGAGAGCCGTAATCGAACCTTGTTGGATATGGATCGTTCCATGATAAGTCGAGCTACGCTACCAATCTCATTCTGAGGGTATGCCTTAGAGACTGTCCCCATATCCTTAATCTAGTCCCTACAAAGAAAGTTGTCAAAACTCCTCATGAGATGTGGACTGGAAAAGTTCCTAATCTAGACCACATCAATATTTGATGTTGCGAGACTTTCATGAGGCGTAAGACTCACGATAAGCTCGAACCTCGAAGTGAGAGGTGTATTTTCATTGGCTACCCACAAAAATCCTTTGGTTACCTCTTCTACAAACCCAGTGAGAATGAGTCTTTGTAGCAAGGAGGGGTGTCTTTCGAGGGAGAGAGAGTTCATAAGCCAAGGAAACAATGGGAGACAAATTGACCTCGAAGAAATTCAAGAGTCAAGTGGTGAAGGAACTTCAAACCCTAGCAGTCAACCTGAGGAGGAAACTCATGTTGACCCAATTGACGATTATGTACCTCTGAGGCATTCCACAAGGGTTAGGAATGCACCTGAGCACTACTATGGTTTCCATATTACTGTGGAAGGTGAGACAATTATTAGTGATGGGGCATTGGTAATTCTGGATGAACCTAACAACTATGCGGAAGCCCTGGCAGGCCCCGAGTCTGCTAAATGGAAAGAGGCAATGGACAACGAGATACAGTCCATGTATGATAATCAAGTTTGGAACTTGGTTGACAATGTACCAGGTCGTAATACAGTTTGGTGAAAATGGATCTTCAAGAAGAAGATCGACATGGATGGTAATGTACACATGTATAAGGCGCGACTGGTTGCAAAGGTTTTTCTCAAAGTCCAGGAGTTGATTATGATGAGACCTTTTCACTAGTAGCAAAGATTAAGTCCATTAGGGTCCTGTTAGCCATTGCTACATTTCATTATTATGAAATATGGAAAATGGATGTCAAAACCGCTTTCTTTAATGGCTGAGGATGTTTACATGAGTCAGCCAGAGGGTTTTGTTAGTACAAAGTACCCGAATAGAGTGTGTAAACTTGAGAAATCCATCTATGGATTGAAATAAGCACCTCGTAGATGGAATCATTGTTTCAATGAGAAAGTCAAAGAGTTTGGCTTTTCGAGGAGTGAAGATGAATCTTTTGTATATGTCAACGCTAGTGGGACTATAGTTAGTTTTTGGTACTGTATGTGGATGACATACTACTCATAGGAAATGACATCCCAACCTTGCAGGAAGTGAAGTCCTAGCTTGGGAAGTGTTTCGCTATGAAAGACCTACGAGAAGTTGCCTATATTCTAGGGATAAGGATTATGAGAGACCAGAGTAAAAGACTAATTGGACTTAGTCAGAGTACCTACTTGGACAAGGTGCTGAAGAGGTTCAGCATGCAAGATTCCATGAAAGGAGAGTTACCCATCCAGAGTAATGTCAGATTGAGTAACACTCAAAGCCTAAGTACCGAGGCTGAGATAGCATAAATGAGTCGAGTAGCTTATGCTTCCGCGGTAGGCTCGATCATATATGCTATGACTTGTACTCGTCCTGATGTAGCATTTGCTTTGAGCATGGTTAGCAGATATCAGGGGAATCCTGGCAAGGCTCACTGGACCGCGGTAAAGAATATCCTCAAGTACCTGCGCAGGACTAAGGATTGGGTCCTTACCCTCGGTGGGAGTGATGACTTGAGAATTGTAGGGTATAGTGATGCTAGCCTCCAGACTGATAGGGATAATTTCCGCTCTCAGTCAGGCTGGGTCTTTACCTTAAACGGAGGAGAAATTACTTGGAAAAGTTCCAAGCAGGAGACAATGGCTGATTCAACTTGCGAATCAGAGTATATAGCGGCAAGTGAGGCAGCAAAGAAGGAAATATGGCTGTAGAACTTCATTAGAGACCTTGGAGTTGTACCAGCTATAAAGGAGTCTATGGAAATTTTCTGTAATAGTGAAAGTGCAGTTGCCTTAGCGAAAGAACCAAGGGATCATGGGAGATCCAGACACATCAACAGAAAATACCATTTCATCAGACATCGAATAAAAGAAGGACTCATCGTTGCAAAGAGGGTATCATCATATGAGAACCCGGCAGATCCCCTCACGAAGGGACTGGGCAGGGTTAAGCATCTCCAGCATGCCAGGCGTATACGGTTGAAGGATGATATTAGTTTTAGTAGTTAGATAGCTTTGAAATTTGTAAACTGTAATTGACATTTGATGATGAATAAAAGTTGTGTTTATTTATGAGTAAAGTGTTGCTATCTTTTGTCAATCGTTTACTATATTTCTTTTGCATGTTTTGACTTCCAGAATATTTATGTTATGTATTACCTATTATTCAAACTCTCCACAGTCGGTCATATGTTGGAAATAGGTATGAATCAAGACTGTTATGAGTTGGTTGTAGAGGTCTAAGATGTTGGACATGGCTACAACACTCATGAGTGCTCACAAGTTCTGAGTATTGGATTCAACCCACGCTCACTGGTATCACTTCATGGAATTTATCTCGAGTGATCGTGAGACGGTAATATCATATAAGTCTTCAAACCTAGAGATATGACTTGTTACCTATAAGTTGGTTATACATTGATTGTACGAAACCGCATTGGTAACTCGATGTTATAAAACGTGCTTTTGTGTGTGATTCAACAAGTAGTAGAACAAGCATATGAGTCAAAGTTTATTTGTTCCTTCTTGGATTAGAAGCGACATCTGGGCCCCTCGATGATTTTGTTTTGACCTATGTACCGGGCCCTGTCAGAACTAAGTTGATGTGTTCAATTAAGTTCTTTGTCAAACAAATCGGAAATCGCGAAACAAACTGCTGGATAATAAGAAAGACATTGTTCCATGTATTTGTCTCGCTGATATCTAGAACAGTGGATTATATGATCACTTATCTTAAATGGTGTATCATCATCATCTCAGTTCCGAGATACCTTGAAAGAGCTACAATTATTGATCGGCTCCTGAAGTCATACTTGCAGTTATAGTTATTAGACGTATCCAAGTGGGAGATTGTTGGATAAGGTGTCTAAGTCCATAACTATTTATGGTATGTACTTGACCCGGTTTGGCATGGTCCATTTAGGTTGCATGGCATCATGCATTTGGATAGACTAAAATGAGAGAAATAACACTTACGGTTTATTAATATATTATAAGTTCTAATAATAATATTATTATTTAATTAGTATTTATCAAGAATTAATTTATAATTAGTTAAGTGATCAAAAGGTGACTAGTTAAATATATTGGTTGATTGTGTAAATCATCCATACTTGTATAGTGGGCTAATGCTCCATGGATTATCAAGTTGGGCTAAAACCCATAGGATGCTCCATGGTGGTTATAGAACCCATGGGTCATAAAAATGAAAGGTCATGACAATTAGGGTTTACATGGTGTAACCCTAATTGTAACATACTATATAAGGATCATCATGTTCACCAAAATCGGCCACTTAAGCAAGAGTGAAAGGGCATAGCCGATTTCTAAGTGTGTGATATTTCTCTCAAGTCATTCCAAAAGCATTTGGTGTTGTGTGAGACATTTGAGGCATCACACTTGGGGTGCTAGGCTCACAAGGTTTTCAAGGAATCCAAACTACTACAAGGTATGTTGTTCTAGCTTACTTTATGTTGTAAAAGTTCCCCGTGTATGCTAGATAGGATTATGAACCTTGGAAAATCAATTTTCCATGTATCTTAGTCAAACATAGATCCAAGGTTTCTAGGTTGCATGAACACCTTAGGAGTGTTAGAATGATCAAAACCCTACAAACATATGAATAGCGTCTTCTTGGTGCTTGATAGCAGAATTTGGGGAATCAGGTTGGGGTTCCATTCATGAATTGAGTTCAGTTAGAGTGTTTGATCGAGAGCATGCTTAACTCTAGGAGTGTTCGAATCGATAGATTGGTGGTAAGGCATTGGGCTGCGATTGTGGTGAGGTAAAAGTGTTGTAAGACTACGGGGAAGCCATAGTATTTACTAGTAGTCAGTTTGGGTGAATGTGTTGTAAGACTGTGGGATATCCATAGCATTCACTGAGCCAGTTAAGGTGAAAGTGTTGTAAGATTACCCGGGGGGTCGTAGCATTCACTAGTGGTCAGATAGTGTGGGAGGTGTTGTAAGACTGTGGGGTAGCCGTAGCATTCACTTGTAGTAAGATAGTATGGGAGGTGTTGTAAGACTGCGGGGTAGCCGTAGCATTCACTAGCGGCTAGATAGTGTGGGAAGTGTTGTGAGACTGCGGGATGACCCGTAGCATTCATAGATTATTTTAGATGGTTAGGCCAAGGTGGGCTAGTTAACAAGATTATGGGTAGACCACAGCATGACTGGAATCAGGAAATGGTAGGTCATTGGAAACCGGGCATGATGTAAGACTACAGTTATTCTGGTAGCATTCACTTTTAGCATTGGATTTAGTGGCGACAGGTTTTTAGGCTATTACGATCAAATGGACCAGAAGGATGGATGGATCCATGAGTGGCGATATAGCTAGGGCAAATATTGGTAGTCGAAGTTTCCTTCGAAGGTGGCGTGGGGAGACTATAAGATTGCTTGTTGGCCCAACAACCGGGCATGAATCTGGTATTCCGGATATTGGCAGACAAGTTGGATTCAGGGTGGCCTCAGTCGCTAAGGAAAACAGTTGGGAGGCGGTGTGATGTTCCGAGTAGTGGTAGTGATTTGGGATCCTTATGGGAAGTAGCTTGTGGGCTGCGAGGTGCCAAGCCTCTTATAGCAGGATTAAATAATCTCAAAATACTTAATTTAGCCGTATTGGGCAAGTTTTGTTTGAGACTTAATCGTTGTAGGGATACGTCTCTTACTCGCAGGATTATCTAATTTTTCTGTCATTATAAGGGTACTGCTAGGAAATTCAGTCTGTGACTATGTTTTCTAGTGGGAACCTCAAGTTATCAGAAGTTGAGTAGTCATTTAGGTGATAAGTGCAATGAATTCGGCATTGATTCAGTGTGGGCAGTCTGTCAGGGAGACATACCATCTTGAGACTTTAGATTTCAGATTGAGTAAAGGTGATCATGTTGTGAGGATTGGTTTCGGTGCCTTGGAAAGGCTGGGGTATGCTTGTGGTGGTGGTCGTGTTGCACAAGTTATTTGGTGTGTCAGGAGTGGTAAGGAATGATTTCGAGAACGAAATCTAATTTAAGTGAGGGAGAGTTGTAACATTCCATTTGAAATTGAGTAATTAAATAATAAACTCGGAACCCCAAGATGTAAATTCATATTTTATAGTATACCTAAAATCCATAATATTTAGCAGGGTTTTGGTTTTAGGGAGCCAAATGATGTAATTTGGATTTTTGGGGGCTAAAGTGTAATTCTTAGATTTATTTTTTAAAGATTTTCAGAAGTTAGGGGGTGTTTGGTATCAATTGGACTTATATTGAATAAATTTTTGGGAAGCAGGGGCTAAAGGGTAAAATCCGGATTTAGATTGCAATGTATAGTGAAGGAGGGACCAATTGTGTTAAAAGGACCGAAGTTTTATTATGGAGCCAGGGTTTAAGATCGTTCCCGCTTTCCCCTGGTCACATCTCCAAACCCTAACCCTAGATCTCTTCAGCTACCGCCGTCATGTGTGACCTTTCAACCACCACCATCCATTTGCTCATTTTTCCGATTAGTTAACGGCCACCAAGCGGCCACCGTTCTCCACCGAAACTCGTATCGGTGATGTGAACCGTCAACCAGTGTCGTCACCCCCGTCGCCGGCTACGACGAGGACCACAAGCAGGTCTTCGTTCTTCTGTTGTTACTACTGTCGTTTGCGTTCACCACGTCCCTTATCCGTTTCACCGATTCTATGCCTCAGAAAACTCCGTCGCCACCGCAACTCCAAGCGAAAACCTTTTTCTTCTCTCTGGTTGCTGTCTGCCACCAGTTGTGGCTGTGTTGGATCCGCGTTCAGCAGCCTAGTGTAGGCGTGTGGTTTCTGCTAGCCGAATACGTATGTGTGTATTCTCTCTGTTGGTCGAAAAAACGTGGGAACCACCATGGTGGCCGTTATCTTGTTGCTGCCTCTACCGCCATCAGCCACCATGGATGGTGGTTGTATGTGTGTGTTATTGTTACATCCCTATTTTCACGGTCAGAAAAGACCGATTGGTTTATGCTTTGTTAGAAAATCAGAGTAACATTTTAAAGAAAAGTGTTGCGGATTTTGTTCTCAAAAGAGAATATGATAAAGATTTATCAAAACATTCCTGGAGAAATGTATTTCATTATATTAAAACCTCGGGATGTCATGTTTGATACATATCAAAAGCATAAAGAGAACAACATAGGCCTTACAACATTTATTTATATCTACTGGCCTATAATCCGTAATCCCTCATCCGAACATCACATCTATGCTCGTGTGCCACTACCTGTAATACAAGAAACTGAGTGGGTCAGGCTTGGGAGCCTAGTGAGCACATGGGGTTTTAAACCCACAACAAATAAGTTTATTAATTTCATTAAACCAAACAACTCGATTACCCGTTCTCATTATCCTCACTTTACGTCCCTAAAACGCCTATCATAAGGGACCTAGCCTAAGGATTATCATCGGGAGGTACATTACTGCTAAGGGGGTTCCTCAGTAATAAATGTCCGTAAGGCAACCATGAGGGGGATGGAGTACACCAGTGAACACATCGTTCACAAACACCTACAAATTGCGAGTCTGCTAGCGTTCCACTAGACTGTCTAGAATAGTCTGTGGTTGTCATCTATACTCCGCTAGATGACTAGTTCATCGTCAACATCGAGGCCTCTCATCATTTTATCACACATCATCTATTCCATCTACTCATGTTTTACCCCTACATTTTTGTAGATAAAATATATATACAGTTTAAATCATTTAAAATATGTATAAAAACGTTTATCCAACATAGATATCAAGTAAACAAATAATATGCACACATAGAACGTAAATTATATAAAATACTTCATATCTATGTATAAGATGAAAGTAACTATGCACTCATTTGTTAAGGTGGTGATTCTGAACTCAGACAACACTTCGCTTCTTAAAAATAATTTCCTTTGACAAAACCCAATATCATTACCACTAGATTTTAGTCTAATGTTCATCGTAACTTATTACTAGACTTAGTATTATTATTATTATATAAATGTTTAAACAATACTTCTCAACCACTATCTACAGACAGGGGCCAGACATGAAACACCGGAGGTCAAGACCATTTTGGCATTAAAGCACTTCTGAAATCCAACAACCCAGGCGACCCTTCAAACCGGATTCCCCATACTGTGAGTAGTTAAAAAGACATTATAATGACACTTATATAAGTCACAATAATAGCCCAAATATTTATTATAAGTTCATAATAACAATACTAATATTAATTATAAGCTGTAGGGTAGGCGTATCACACTTATAACGAGTCTTCTTAAAAACCGGGCTCCGCTGGAGCAAAGCTTCTGAGCCGAAAAGCTCTTTTTCTCGGAGCCTTCAGGTGCTCTGGAGCTTTCTTCTAGCGCTAGGGGAGTTTCCCAGGTGTAAGGTCCTAGATGGAAGGATCTTCACCAATGATCAATCAAGCATAAGAAAACAAAGAAGAAATGGAGTAGAAGATGAATGAAACTGAGCTTACATACGATTAAACACTTGAAACCGTCTGATACAACTCAGGGACCGAAAACTAGCAAACGTACAACTGTTATACAACCCTGACAACCTAACATCTATATATACTGACAAGGACCGAAAACAATTTTCGGTTAGCAGACCAAAAACTAGTTTTCGGTCACCTTAACCAAAAGCTTCCTAGAGTTTTCGGTCACACCTTAACCAAAAGCTTGCTAGACCGAAAACATCAAACATACACAAAAACAACTCCAAAATACATTGACAAATGCCCTAACTCATCCATACATTGATGCCTAGCTCAAACCATATATATTGGCCCTTCAATCTCCCCGTTGGTTTGGGGCTAGCATGATTTAGTCTTTCTCAACCACCAGCACGTCTGACTTTCCCATAGCTCCATTCCACATCTCCTTTTCAATAATATCAGCAACCATGGCAGTGTATTCCTTAGCAGCAGACTCAGAAATGTCTTCAGCCACCATGATCTGATGAATAGAAAGCTGATGGATATCCCACTTTCCAAACTGTAGCAGATCCCTCTTGTCATATAGAGGAATACATCCATTTTTAAGTTTGATGACAAAAGAAGCTGTAGTTTCATTAAACACCCAGTATTGCATGGATTGTAGAGATCCATCTGGATGGTCCTAAAGGTTAGGAATCTGCTTTACTTTATTAGTAGCGGGCCACATCACAAACCGAAGAGGCTGATTGGTTTTGGGATCAATGACACTCGGGTATACCTTGATGATAGACTCTGCAGTCTTCATTGAGGGAAAGCCCTTTGCCACTTGACCTTCCAAAAATAACTTGAACTGTGTCGCATTGGGTTCATTTGTTGGATTTAAAAAAGGAGCCTAGACAATTCTGTAAGATCAACCCTGGTCCAAGAGTGGAAGTCGTGAGCGTCTTTATACAATTCGGTATTTCCACTCTTCCTTCTTACAATCCACATTTTCAAAGGGTCATGGAATCCCCATGAGATGATCCGAGACCTATCACCATAAACGTCTCTGAAGCAATTTTCTCCAAGATCCGTAAAGGTGATGTTTGGTTGATCCATGGGAGCATTCTGATCCGAGCTCCTCTTGAACAAAAATTGACCCTTCTCAGCAGACTTAGCTAGTTTAGCATGTTTTACTGCCACGACATTTGGATCCTGCGCTGGTTGTTTGTCAAAACGTTTGACAATTGTGGTTGTTCTTGTAGGAGGTGGAACTATGGTAGCGTCTTGATCGGGAAGATAGACTCTTGGCTCATTGACATATGATTTGAATTTGTCACCAAATTCTTCTTCCGGCTTCTTTTTTCAAATCATAATAGTTGGCGTTCAACAAACCAAAATGAGTCTGAAGATCGGTGATCTGCTTTGTTTTCTGAGCTTTATCTTCAAGAAGATCAGCAACTTGAATATTAAGCTTGGCATTCTCAATTTGAAGGTCTGCAACCTTGATATCAAGCTCGATATTTTTCTGGTTCAGCACACTAATCTCCTTTCTCAGCTTAGGCACTGAGACATCATCATCCCCAGATATACCTTCCTCAAATGATATTCCTTTTCCGCGTGAAGAGTGAGTTGTACTTGATGGTTGGGCCAAATGAATAGCTAGTCTCTCAGAGATAGTATCATGATAAGGCCTTGGAGGAGACGATCTCAGGCCAGCAGATGAACCACCAGCTTCATGGATAGATCTGGGAATCTCTTGAATGGGAACATATGAGGATGGAGAAAATGTTGTAGATGGAGGAGTCTATGTGGTTTGAGTTGGGTTAGGAAAAACAGGTCTCACCCTTGGATCAATTCTGTGCCTTATCATCGGGGACTGGGAGGTCAAGACAAACTGGGTATCACTTGTAATTGGCTCGGATGTAGGAACAACATGATCAAGGGGAGGAATCCCTGATGATGTGTCTGTTGGATTAGTGTCTAATGCTGTAACTATATTTGGAAAGTACTTGACCCGGTTATGCATGGTCCTTTTGGGTTGCCTTCACCATAGCAACTTGATAGGATGATTTGTTAAGAGAGAAGAGATATTATTGTTAATATATTATTTTATAATATATTGAAGAAATAATATTGTTATTTGATTAATATAAGTCATATATTAATTAAGAATTAATTTGGTGACTTAAAGAGGTTAATTGAATAAAGGGGCATAAACTGTCAAATGTGTGATAGTTGTGTTTTGGGCTATGTATCCTTATGGATATAAGGGTGGACGAAATTTAGGGTTTGGGAACCTTAAAATCGTCTAAGCCTAATATCTAGGAGGATCTTGGGTTGCTTAGGTCTTAAGTTATTCAATTAGGGTTAAAGGTGAAACCCTAGTAGCTCATAGTATAAATAGACCCCTAGGGTGAGGGAAATCGCCACTCATGCAAGGCAAAAAACCCTAGGGCCGATTTCTCACCCTCCTCCCTCTCTCTCAAGATCATCTTCTTGCTAGTTGGTGTTTGTAAGCCATTAGAGGAGTGACAATTGTGACTCTAAGCTCCAAGAAGAAGAAGTATCAAGCAAGTAATCCAAGGTATTGTTCTAGATCCAATTTCATATGATTAGATTCAATTGTTTACATTAGATCTAGTATTGTAAGTCTTGGATTCAATGCATGTTTAATTAGAGAAACCTAGATCCAAGCAATTAGGGTTTGCATGTGCATATAGGAAAGTTCTTATGGCTCAAACCCATCAGTTGTATCAGAGCTTTCTTTGATTTCTATTGAATTGATGCATTGGTTGATTGCTTGTTGCTTGAAAAATTCGATTTTTGTGATTCTGGCTGATGAACTCGGCGAGTAGCTCCAACCCAGCGAGTCCATAGTGGGAACTCGTCGAGTTCGAGCATCATAAAGAGGGAGTTTCGGGATTTCTTGCTGTTTTACTTGAGGAAACTCGCCTTAACTGCTTTGGGTCATTAAAATCCGATTTTAAACATATGTATGAGTATATTCTTGACCAAACAAAAGATAATTACCAATTAGTTGAATAATAATTTCCTTATATGATTACAATTGATTATTTGAATTGAATTGGTGGATTGTCTTGCAAGTAATATTAAATAAGATCAAATTGAGATAATCTAATTAGTTGATTTATATTATTTTCTATTTGATCCTTATGTTTTGAAAAGTTTAAAACTTGTCCTCAAGTTTTGAAATTTAAGTTTTGTAATTAAAAGTCTAATTTGAATAATTTAAATTTCAAACCCTAGAATTTTACAAGCATAAAATTCAACACTATACTAATATATTATTACAAGCTTAATATATATATATATATATATATATATATATATATATATATATATATATATATATATGTATGATTAAAGATGCTAGTCTTACCGTTAGTAGGCCTCATTCACGAAGCCAGTCTATAAGGTGGGTATAAGGTTGCTGCCTATAAAATGGCACTTAATGGGTGTACACTCACACCCACCGCTTTCTTGACTGATGGAGGGTCGTTAGCCGAACGGGTAGGATAGGGCAAACCTCTTCTCATTAATAAGTATAATGAATCTATTTAAAGTAACTAAACTATTTTATAAAATTCCCAATCTTAGTTACTTTAGGAAAAGTGAATTGATGCAATCCCATGAAATTACACTTTGCACCCTTGTTTAGATGTTAGTGGAGCGTGTATGGTTAACCAGCACACTAATTGGTTCTAAGCAAAGGTGGCAAAGGGTGATTCATTGATTGTCATAGTTCGGTGGAGCGTGTGTGGTTTACCGACACATCGAATAGGTGATTGTAACAATGAAGGCACCATGTAGAATTGCATGGTTATTCACACCTGCTTTGTGATCCTTGGTATCCCAGTCACAATCTAGAGGGGCATATCGAGATTTAAACATGCCATTGAAAAGTTCAATGAATATCAAAATCTAGGAATTATCAATACATTTAAAACTTAAAGATTATGTTTTTTGTGGTGAAGAATTAGTGAATCATCACTCACTTACCTCCAAATTATTTGCATGTTGGATTACGGTATCCCTTTTTTAATGTGTAAATAATGTTGTTGGGTCCTAGCCCTAAATTTCCATTTTGGGTGTTAATTAGGGACTTAACTCTAATAAACTTTGTTCCTTTCTATTTGTAGATGTCTAACGCAAACAACGCTGCTGCTAGCTCATTCACACTAATGAGCCTTTGTCAAAAAGTGACTTTCGATGGATCGAACTTTAGCAAATGGATAAGATACATTCTCACGATCGCTCGTTACGAGGACAAGGAGTATGTTCTTGATGAGAAGCTCAAAAAGATCAATCCAGAAACTGCCACTCTCGAAGAAATGGATGTGTTTGAGACACATGAGCATGATGCAACGAAAGTCCATTGCATAATGATAGCCACAATGAACTCCGAATTCCAAAAGTCCTATGAGGACATGTATCCTTATGAGATGCATCTAGACTTGATGGAGAGATATCACCAAAGCGCGAGGAAAGAGCGCTATGAGATCATAACAAATATGATCACTGCTAAAATGGGAAGTGGAGAATCTCTAACAATGCACTTGCAAAAGATGCAAAGGTATGTCGATCGTCTTCGCAAGTTGAATGTCAACTTTGGGGAAGATTTGGCTATCGACATTGTTCATCACTCCTTACCCTCATGCTACAATCAATTTAGGATGACCTACCACATGAACAATGAAGAGGTCACCCTAAGCAAACTCCAAGGTCTCCTAAGGACTGTTGAGAGCAACCTAAAGGACAAGTCTGTTGCATCAACTCCCAATCTGTCTGCTGCTCATGTTTTAGCTATTGGGCAGGGAAGGGGCAAGAAAAGGAAAGCTTCTTCGAAGAACCACCGCAAGGGAAAGTCCCAAGATGGTTCCTCTTCTAGTGGGACCAAGCTTGGTCCTGCTAAGCCCAAACCTAACCCAAAAGAGGCAGAGTGCCATCATTGCCACAAAGTAGGGCATTGGAAGAGAAGCTGCCCGGAATATCTGCAAGCCATCAAGGATGGAAAGATCAAGCCATCTTTTGCAGGTATGTACACAATTAAATCTAATGATTCATCCCATGCTATTTCTTAGGTTCTTGATATAGGGTGTGGTTACCACATTTGTTCTGATTTGCAGGGACTAGGAAGAAATAGGGATGTGGAGCTTGGAAGAATAAATCTAATCACAGGGAACAGAAGATCGTCGCCTGTTACCAAGATTGGAGTGTATTATTTAGTGCTTAGTAATGGATTGAATTTAGATTTAAATAATTGTTTCTACTCGCCATATATGGCAAGAAACATCATTTATTTTCATGGTTTGTTTAAACAAGGATTTAGATATTCGTTTAATAATGAGAATGGTTCGATTTATGCTTATCTAAACGCTGTTTTATATTTTGAAGCAATGCCTTGTAATGGAATTTATGAAACTGTTATGGTTGTAGATAACCTAGGAAATGATGTGTTGTGTATGGATTCTTCCAATAGTATGGATAGAGCATCCTTGTGGCATTGTCGTCTTGGACATGTCAACAAGAAGCGCATAGCCAAACTCCAAAAAGATGGAGTGTTGGAGTCATTCGACCTTAGGGAAGATGACACGTGCAAATCTTGTTTACTTGGAAAGATGACCAAGTCACCCTTCACTGGTACTTGTGAGAGGGGTGAGGGTTTATTGGATCTACCGACGTGTGTGGACCCTTTAGATCTACCACAAAGGATGGGAACCGCTTCTACGTGACTTTCACCGATGATTATTGTAGATATGGGTATATCTACTTAATCAAGCACAAGTCAGAAACGTTTGAAAAGTTCAAAGAATTCAAACATGAAGTGGAGAATCTATTGGGCAGGAAAATCAAGATGCTTCGATCTGATCGAGGAGGAGAGTACCTAAGTCTTGAATTCCACAACTATCTCAAGGAATGCAGAATAGTTTCGCAGTTGACGCCACCTAGGACACCGCAGTTGAATTGTGTGGTAGAAAGGCGTAATCGAACCCTGTTAGACATGGTTCGTTCAATGATGAGTCATGCTTCACTACCTATCTCATTCTTGGGGTATGCCTTAGAGACTGTCGCCTATATCCTTAACCGAGTCCCTACAAAGAAGGTTGCCAAAACACCTCACGAGATGTGGACAGGGAAAGCTCCCTCGTTGGCACATATCAAGGTTTGGGGTTGTGAGGTTTTCGTAGGACGAGAGACTCACGACAAGCTTGAACCTCGTATTGAGCGATGTATTTTCATCGGCTACCCGTAGAAATCCTTTAGATATCTCATCTATAGACCGAGTGAAAATGTTGTCTTCGTTGCAAGGAGATGGGTTTTCCGAGAGCGAGAACTCATAAGCCAAGGAGACAGTGGGAGGCAAATCGATCTTGAAGAGATTCAAGAGTCGAGCGATGAAGGAACCTCTAAAGCTGGCGCTCAACCCGAGGAGGAAACTCCGGTTGAACCAATTGATGAGTCCTTACCTCTTAGACGTTCCGAAAGAGTTAGAGTTCAACCCCATTTTTATGGTTTTCATATTACTACCGAAGGGGATACATATATTAGTGATGGTACACAAATAAATCTAAATGAACCTAAAGCTATAAGGAAGCCATTGCAGGCCCAGAGTCTGTAAAATGGAAAGAGGCGATGGACAGCGAGATTCAGTCCATGTATGACAACCAAGTTTGGAATTTGGTTGACAATGTGCCCGGACGTAATACGGTTGGGTGCAAATGGATCTTCAAAAAGAAGACCAACATGGATGGGAATGTGCACACGTATAAGGCACGATTGGTGGCGAAGGGCTTTACTCAAACTCCCGAAGTTGACTATGATGAGACCTTCTCATTAGTTGCTAAGATAAAATCTATTAGGGTGATGCTAGCCATTGCTGCATTTCATGATTATGAGATATGGCAGATGGATGTCAAGACCACTTTCCTTAATGGGAAGTTGGCTGAGGATGTTTACATGGCTCAGCCAGAGGATTTCGTCGATCCGAAGCATCCTAATAGAGCGTGCAAGGTTTGGAAGTCCATTTATGGACTTAAGCAAGTGTCTCGCAGATGGAATCTTTGCTTCGATGAGAAAGTCAAAGAGTTTGGATTTGTACGAAGTGAAGATGAATCATGTGTATATGTCAAGGCCAGTGGGAGTATAGTTAGCTTCCTCGTTTTGTATGTCGATGACATACTACTCATAGGAAACGATGTCCCGACTTTGCAGGAGGTTAAGTCCTGGCTCGGGAAGTGCTTCGCTATGAAGGACCTCGGAGAGGCTTCCTATATTTTGGGAATAAGGATAGTGAGAGAAGGAAGTAAGAGACTAATAGGACTTAGTCAGAATACTTACTTAGATAAGGTACTAAAACGTTTTAGTATGGAAAACTCAAAGAAGGGAGAACTACCGATACAAAGTAATGCCAAGTTGAGTAAGACTCAGAGTCCGAGTACCAGAGTCGAGATAGCTGAGATGAGTCGAGTACCTTACGCTTCCACAGTTGGCTCGATCATGTACGCTATGACTTGCACTCTCCCTGATGTGGCCTTTGCTTTGAGCATGTTCAGTAGATATCAAGGGAACCCTGGCAGAGCTCATTGGATTGCGGTCAAGAATATACTTAAGTACCTTCGGAGGACCAAAGATTGGTTCTTAGTCCTCGGAGGGAGTGATGACTTAAAGGTGCGAGGGTATAGTGACGCCAACTTCCAGACCGACAGCGACAACTACCGTTCGCAGTCGGGCTGGGTCTTTACCCTGAATGGAGGAGCAGTGACTTGGAAAAGTTCCAAACAAGAAACTGTAGCTGATTCAACGTGCGAATCAGAGTACATTGCAGCGAGCGAAGCGTCAAAGGAGGCGATGTGGTTGAAGAACTTCATTGGTGATCTTGGAGTTGTGCCTGCCATAAAGGAGCCTATGGAAAATTTATGTGATAATGAGGGAGCGGTTGCCTTGACCAAGGAACCGAGGGATCATGGTAGATCTCAACATATCGACATAAAATATCACTTTATTAGACATCGAGTAGAAGAAGGATACCTCGTAGTGAAGAGGGTACCGTCAGAGGATAACCTAGCAGATCCGCTTACGAAGGGACTTAGTAGGGTTAAGCATTTGCAGCACGCTAGGAGCATTGGGCTGAAAGACGATATTAGTTTAGATTAGATAGTTTTGAAACATGTAATAGATAAATGTAATTGACATTTGATGATTAAATAAAAAATTATTATTTATAAGTAAAGATATTGTCTTATGTTAATTGTTTAACTATTGTTTCACTTTGCATGTTTTGACTTCCTGAATAATTAAGTTATGAATAATCGAATTATTCGAATGGTCCACAATCTTTTATATGTTGGAAGTAGGTATGAATGAAGATTGTCATGAATTGGTGTGTAGATTGTCTAAAAAGGTATTAGACATAGCAAGGTTTGCTACAACGTTCATGAATGCTTATGAACAAGTTTTGAGCATTGGAATAAACTCGCGCTTGCTGGAATCAGTTTATGGAATGTGACACAAGTGATCACGAGACGATAATATCATATGGTCTTAAAACCAAGATATATGGTTTATTGTTTATTAATTGGTTGTGCATTGATAATGCGAAACCGCATCAGTAAATTGATGTTATAAAACGCATTGTTGTGTATAGTTGATTAGTAGATAGTAAATGCATATAAGTCGAAGTTTATCTGTTACTTTTATCCTAAGCGAATGAAAGCGATATCACGGCCGCTCGATGATTTGATTTGACTTATGTGCCAGGCCCGGTCAGGATTGAATTGATGCGTTCAATTAAGTTCTATGTCAAATGAATCTGAGATCGAGAAACCAACTGCTGGACAATAAGTTCCATAAGATTGTCTGCATAATATCTAAACAGAGGACTGTACGATCCCTTATCTACAGGACAGGAGATTGATAAGATCAGAGTTGACAGCGTCTTTGAGAGCTACGATTGCTAATCGGTTTATATTTGCATATATAGTTACTAGACTTATCCAAGTGGGAGACTGTTGGATTAGTGTCTAAGGTTGTAACTATATTTGGTAAGTACTTGACCCGGTTATGCATGGTCCTTTTGGGTTGCCTTCACCATAGCAACTTGATAGGATGATTTGTTAAGAGAGAAGAGATATTATTGTTAATATATTATTTTATATTATATTAAAGAAATATTGTTATTTGATTAATATAAGTCATATATTAATTAAGAATTAATTTGGTGACTTAAAGAGGTTAATTGAATAAAGGGGGGGGGGGGCATAAACTGTCAAATGTGTGATAGTTGTGTTTTGGGCTATGTATCCTTATGGATATAAGGGTGGACGAAATTTAGGGTTTGGGAACCTTAAAATCGTCTAAGCCTAATATCTAGGAGGATCTTGGGTTGCTTAGGTCTTAAGTTATTCAATTAGGGTTAAAGGTGAAACCCTAGTAGCTCATAGTATAAATAGACCCCTAGGGTGAGGGAAATCGCCACTCATGCAAGGCAAGAAACCCTAGGGCCGATTTCTCACCCTCCTCCCTCTCTCTAAAGATCATCTTCTTGCTAGTTGGTGTTTGTAAGCCATTAGAGGAGTGACAATTGTGACTCTAAGCTCCAAGAAGAAGAAGTATCAAGCAAGTAATCCAAGGTATTGTTCTAGATCCAATTTCATATGATTAGATTCAATTGTTTACATTAGATCTAGTATTGTAAGTCTTGGATTCAATGCATGTTTAATTAGATAAACCTAGATCCAAGCAATTAGGGTTTGCATGTGCACATAGGAAAGTTCTTATGGCTCAAACCCATCAGTGTCCATATGAGTTGAAGAATCAGCCGCTTGAACGGTAACCGGAGGCTTAACTTCTCGATCGTCAGCTTTCTCCCTTATCTCTGGTGTTGAATTGGCACCATCATCAATATCTTTGAGGAAGTCATCGAGGTCTTCATTTCGTAAAGGGTGCTGAAGTCCAGTAAATTGCATCGAAATATCATCTTTGTCGAAACCGGACAGATCTAGATTCTCATACTCATCATGTTCTCCTCCTTCAGTCTCAGTAACTTCTTTTGTAGTTCCCTCACTGAAGTCACTCTGAACCGCCACGTTTGTGAGATCATGCTCTTCAGCAACAATGGTGGACGGAGTAACATTTTCAATCTCATGGTCTGAAATGGTGATATCATCGCCATTCACATTTGCATGTTATGACGATGCTTGATCAGATGACATTTGTTCAGACGACCCATGGGATTCTGAAGAGTCCGAAAGCTCAGTAAACTTTCCAAATTTCACGAGAGGGTACTTCCCATGAAACATGATTTTCCCTTTACGGTTCTGTTTTATTAGGCTCACAGTGTTTGGTCCGAAGGCTTTCATGACAAGTATTTCTCCTATCTTGACCAGATCGGGAAATAGGCTGTTGATGAAGATTTGAATAAATCTTGGATAGAGCAGGAATTGATCATTCGAATTCTTGTTAGCATTAGTAACCATCTCTTCCAAAATAAACCTTGAGAAGTTGAAGTCAATCTTGACAGCTAATGCAACGATCGCCTGAGTATTTCTCGAGGATATTTCGTCTGAGCCACCCTTTCTCCCAGATATGCAGTTGACAAATACGTGGGCTAGAAACCTCCAGTAAGGAGGTAACAGCTTCTTTAGGGTCGGTGGAAAGACTCCTTCGTATCCCATCTTCTCGAGATACTCATCAACAACTCTCAGATCTATATCAGTCGGGTAAGCAGCTTGATCATCAATCTTCAAGATATCTCTAATGAATTACTCAGAGATAACAACTTTGCATCCCCTGACAGAAGCTTCAATCTTCACTGATCCATTGTCTCCAGTCTTGACACTTGCTGATTTCCAGAATTCGTTGATCAGGTTCAGATAAATGATGGGGTTCCTTGTAAGTGTAGTTGAGATGCAACACCCCCTTAGCCTGTACATCATTGATTTGAACTCGTTGTGTGCTACTGGAGGATCATCAAGAAGAATGGACACGTTGTGACTTTCTGCAACTTTGAGACTTGCCATTTTATCTGCACAAAACAAGCCAGGTGAGAAAAAATTTGATTATAACAAATTAAAATTATTTTCTCAATTAAATCCATTAATATTGGCCATTTTAAATTTAATTTTATTAGACAAACATGGGTTTTCGGTCAAGACAGTTAGACCGAAAACACATGGACCGAACACGAGTGTAGATTGAAAGCCAATTAGAACTGAAAAGGCTTAAATGAGCCGTTTGACCGAACATAGCTTCGACAGAAAGCTGTCTGAGCCGACTTGACCGAGAACGACTCGGCTTGACCAAAAGCCGGTTAGCCGATGGACCGAAAACGGCTTCGACCGAAAGCTCGTCGACAGTTCTTGTTTTCACGATTTGGCCACGATTTCACGGTCGATTCTCAGTAAAAATTACATGGGCATGGTCGGAATCTTCATACCTTCAAGAAAAACAAGTTGATTTGAAGAAATAACATAAAAAAATTTCGAGGGTTTAGAGGATTCTTGGAGCTTTTCGGTCAGAGAGAATGAAATGAGGTAAGAACTGATTTTAGAGTTCCTTTTCTTTTATATATCCGGCCTAAACTCGGTTCTTCACCCATGGGATGATCCCGATTTCAATTAGCATTAAGCCCAATACTCAAAAAATTTAAAAATAAATCATTTTGAGGATTAACTTCAAATAAAATAAAATTTTCTAAATTTTACCAATCCTAAAAATTTAAAGAATAAAAATAAAAATAAAATAAAATAAAAAACATTTTCTAAAATTTATCAATCCTAAAAAATGAAAATAAAATAAAATACTAAAATTTTAATTCAAACTAAATTTAATCCTCTATCTTGAAATTGATTAACTTTTTGTGATATTGGATCAAAGTTGTTAGACAATCATTTTCCATTTATCAGTACATCTCCTTTCATGAATAGATCTGGTCGATCTCCGGTATTATGGTCCACTTAAGCACGAAAAATTGTGACAAATTTTAGGAATGCTATCAGTGACAGGACAGATTGATCCTAAGTTACTAGATAAAAATTCCTAAGGACCATTTATCTGACGACGACCAAGGATATTGTAGTCCACCTAAATTGAGTAGCGAGATCTACAGACAATCTAGAATTTTTCAATTTTAGATGTACTAGATCATGTTTCCCGCATTCTGACATACCCCAATAATCAAGAACGTCCGAGATACTCCTTACTTTAGGTGAGCAGACTATTATTCATAGAGAGGATAGATTTAGAATGCATATGTCGTATACTCAGGTCGGATCTTTCAATCACGCAGAGAGTGAAACATATGCCTGACTAGAAATTCAGAGGGATTTAGAAGTAGAAGGTTGCATATGCTGTGTACCATGTCGGATTGTTAATCACACAAAGGAGACAACATATGGCTAACATATATGAAGAATTGCATAGATAGAAGATGCAGAGAAAAAGAGTTGCATATGTTGCAGTCCAGGTCGGATCTTTCGATCACACAGAGGAGGCAACATATGACTAACAGTAGGAGAAAAAGAAAATAATTTCCTACATACCTACTTTATCGGAATTCCCCAATTGCCCCATCAATACCGGAATTAAGGACAAAATCCGTACATCGAGGAAGAGTTAAACCACAGTTCTAGATACGAGTTCTTTAATGTGACTGGTGGATCTCATGTATATCTCCCTGCTCAACCTACCCAAGCATCATATTGTTAGGCTAAACAGAACTATCTAGGTCAAGATTTATCAAGTCTCTAGATTCCTTAAGTTCATCTGCACCTAGTCAAGACCATTAAAGATTTTCGTGCCTACCAGCGCATTGGACATAGAGCCTAGACAATTCAGCTTTAGTACCTTACACAGATTCAGATTGCCTGTTATCACAAGGTTTATATCACCTCCCATCACATCACTTTTCAGAAATATTTTTGATTTTTCTATTTTTTCTAATGTTTTTGGATTTTTTGATTTTCTATTGTTTTTGGATTTTTTTAATTTTTTAATTTTTGTTTATTTCTCCCCCTAAATTTATGCATGGGAGAGAATGAAATTAAAATGCGCAAATTTAAACTAACCTAACCAAAAATTAATCCTCAAAGTGAATCATTTTCAAAAAGGTTACCAGCACATCGAATCGAGCTTTGTTAAACGGCTTGGTGAACAGATCTACCACATTATTATCAATGTGAACATGTTCTAGCCGAATAAGCGAGCGCTTATAACAATCTCTGATAAAATGAAATTTGATGTCAATGTGCTTTGTTTTTGAGTGCTGGAACGGATTTTTAGCAATTTGGATCGCAGCCTCATTATCACAGAATATAGGGGTTTCTTGAAAATTCAAACTGTAATCCAACAGTTGATGTTGAATCCATATGACTTGAGAACAACATGCAGACGCAGCTACATATTCTGCTTCTGCTGTTGAGGTCGAGATAGTATTCTGCTTCTTGCATTGCCAAGACACCAGCCTATCTCCCAGAAATTGACATCCGCCTGAAGTCGATTTCCTGTCAAGCTCGCAACCTCCATAATTGCAGTCTACAAAAGCATAAAGATCAAATTTGGAATTTTTCGGATACCAAAGACCCAATTTTGGGTTGCCTTTGAGGTACCGAAAAATCCTTTTAACAGCAATAAGATGAGACAATTTAGGATTAGCCTGGTAGCGTGCGCATTCACAGACCGCAAATATAATGTTTGGGCGACTCGCAGTTAGATACATCAGCGATCCAATCATCGATCTGTAGTACGTTTGATCTACGGATTCGCCTTCAAGATCAGGAGTCAGAAGTGGTCTCTCCTCCATGGGCGTCAAAGCAGGTTTAGCGTCTCTAAACCCGAACTTCTCGAGCATATCGTCCACATATTTGGCTTGATGAATCAGGATTCCGGCTGAGCATTGTTTGACTTGAAGCCCCAAAAACATGGTCATTTCCTCCAATGAACTCATCTCAAACAACTTTTTCATGACGTCCTCGAACTCTTTGCATAGCTAACGACTCGTCGACCCGAAAATGATACCATCCACGTATATTTGGACAAGAATCTGGTCTGCACCGACATACTTGATGAATAGGGTCTGATCGATAGTGTCGCGGGAATAGCCATGATCGAGCAAATGTTGTGTAAGGGTAGCATACCCGGCTCTGGGAGCTTGATGCAGCCCATACAAAGCCTTGTCTAACTTATAGACATGGTTAGGAAGTTTTAAGTAAACAAACCCAGGAGGTTGGTCAACATAAATCTCCTCTTTCACCTTGTCGTACAAGAAAGCCGTCTTGACGTCCATTTGATATACGGTGAAGTTCATGTAGGAAGCATAAGCGAGGAAGATACGAACAGCCTCCAAGCGCGCCAATGGAGCATAGACTTCTGTATAATCAAGACCCTCAATTTGTCTGAACCCACGGACCACCAATCTCGCCTTATTACGGACAATGACACCCGAATCATCTTGCTTGTTCCGAAACACCCATCTAGTCTCAAGAGATATCTTGCCTTTAGGCAGCTCCACCAACTTCCAAACCCCGATCCTTTCGAATTGATTGAGCTCTTCATGCATGGCATCAACCCATCTGGGCTCATTCAAAGCCATTTCGACGTTCTTGGGCTCTATTTGAGAAATGAAGCAAGAATAGAGACATGTGTTGACGTCTCCACTCTGGCTTCTCGTTTGAACTTCGTCACCCAGCTGACCAATGAGGTTTTCTATCGGATGATCACGCATGTGAGAGGGGATTTTGTGACTGATGTCATTGAATGAGACGGGAAGATTATGAATATTAATAGCTCCGTCATGTGCTGAAGAATCCACAGTAGATGTACCAGCTTTGTGTGGTGAATTTGCTATAAACTCATATGCGATCTATTCGGGAAAGAGAAGTTCCATTAGATTTTGAGTGACAGCGGAAGCATCTTGGTTCAAGAACTCTCTTTCAACTGGAGTTAGAGGAGTAACGTCAGCATCTGGAGCAGATTGTTGTGTTGAGGATTCAGGAGAAGCAATTGGAATAGTAGACACCACCAGAGGATCAGAAGAAACCAATGGTAGTCTGTAGACAACCTCTTCATCTTCTTCTTCAATGATAGTCTTCGAGCCAGAGGTAGACCCAGCTTGGTTATCAGACGACACACTAAAGGATTTGAATAGAGATGTGTGGTCAAATAGCCAATCGGGACCCACCCTAGCATCTGTTTCATTCTCTTCAAGCCAGCAAACATCGAAAGACTCCATGATTTGCTTTGTCTTCTTGTTGTATACTCGATAAGCAGTACGAGCAGCGTATCCGACGAAATAGAAATCATCAGCTTTGGCATTGAAATTTGGGTTGGATTCCAAGTGGAGAAGGGTGCAAGGGCGGCCAAATACTTGGAAATGGCTGACAGATGGCTTGTGTCCATAGAGAATCTCATACGGTGTTTTCATATGGGCTTTGTTGATCAAGACACGATTTTGAACGTAACAAGCTGTGTTGATCGCCTCCTCCCAAAAGAAAACTAGAAGTTTAGAATCACAAAGCATCATCCTTGCAACGTCTTGTAATGTCTGATTCCTCTGCTCAGCAACACCATTCTGTTGTGGCATCCGGACATAGCTAAATTGACGCACAATTCCTTTCTCAGCACAAAAATGATCAAGAACAACGTTCTTGAACTCTGTTCCATTGTCTGTATGAAGCGCTTTCACTTGGTTGTTGGTTTGGTTCTCGGTCATCACAATGAACTTCTTGATAAGATCGACGATCCCAGATTTGTTGGACAAAAAGAAGACCTACGTGAAACGGGAGAAATCGTCTATCACAACGAGACAATATGAATTTCAGTTGATGCTGAGGACGTTGACCGAACCAAACAAGTCCATATGCAAAAATTGGAGCACCTGGCTGATGGAGTTGACCTGCTTTGGCAGATGTGGTTTCCGATGGTGTTTGCCTTGAGCACAGGAAACACATTTTTCAAAGGTAATAAAATCTCTGACAGGCAGACCGCGGACCATTTTGTTCTTAGCAAGACGATTCAGATTCTTTGCATTTGCATGTCCAAGTCGACAATGCCACAACATTGCGTTTTGTTCTGAGACTTTGGAAAAGAGACAAGTGACTTCATCGGGTACATTGTTGTTCATGTCGATAATATAGGGATTCCCATCCCGCTTTGATTTTACGAGAATCCAATCCTCCGGGATGAAAATGCCCGACTTTAAGATTAGACATTCTTTATCGGTGAAGTGTGTTGAGTAACCCTTGTCACAGATTTGAGAGACGTTCAGAAGACTGTGCTTCAGCTCAGGAGCATAATTGACATTCTCAAAACTGAGCACTCCGTTGGTCACCGTTCCCTTCTGCGTTATCTTTCCGCCTTCTCCGCCCGCGAAGGAGACATATCCCCCATTAAATGTCTGAATGTCGCGCAGTTGGGAGATATCTCCAGTCATGTGCCGGGAATAACCGTTCTAGACATATCAGGGTCTGACGACATTCCTCCGCAACTATCCCTGCACGATGAGTGGAATCATATAGATTTGGGGACCCAGGTCATTATAGTCCTGGGTTGACCCTTAACTTTCACAGATTCCTCTTTCAATTTTTCTTTTGGTTTTCCTTTTTCAGCAGATACAGTGGAGGATGATGACTGATCAGATTTTAATTTTGGCATCCATTGATATTTAGGTTTTGAAACAGTTTTCTTTTCAGTTTGCTTTGAGCAGGTGGATTTTCTAGTCGGAGAGTTTGAAGATCCAGACCTACTCTTTGACGAAATCGACTTTGGCATAACTTGGGTCGATTTTGGCAAACTGTTTGTGAATTTATTGAAAACCTGTTTGTTCTTTTGAAAACCTACCATTTTCTTGTTTTGATTTGTTTTCCAGTCATCATCTCGAGAGCGGGTTCTGGAGGATTTTCTAATTAAAGATCGTCCTCTAGACTCATTCTCTCCCCTTTTTGACATGTGATGCACAAACATCCGGTTTAAACAATTTCTGACAATATGACCAGCAATACCACAATTGAAGCAAATTTGTTTATTATCATTGGATTGAGTACTGCTCTTGTCAGATTTCTGGTTTTTATTATCTTTTCTAGCATTTTCACATTTGCAAGAACAAGCACTAAATTGTGTAGCAAACGTGGAAGATGTAAAAGTATTCAAATCAGATTTAGCAATTTTATCAGAAACAACAACATTATTTTCAAAATTATCAGTTTGAAGCAACACACCACCAGAAACAAAAACTTTAGTGTTTGAATTTAACAAAGATTCATCACAATATTCAACATCAAATTTGGACACATAATTATTTGACTCAGACTTTTCAACTTCTTGCTCCCCCTGAACTACTGACTTATTTGCACTTGAGGTAGAAATGTTAGTATCCAAGATTTTATCATTAGATCGTGTTGCTTGTTCAGAAGATGATTTCCCATAAACCATGAAAGGTTCTCTGTGAATTTCTTCTTGAGACCATGGAATAGCAGTGTAATTATGATTGAAGGGAGGGGGACACTCTCAAATCCTAATCCTACTTTTATCTGATTACCACAAGTAATATCCTTCCACTACATTTGTCCTTCTATCATTTTTGCAACCACTTCACTTGACCCATCGAATTTGTTAAAATAAATTCAACATTTTCAAGACGATTTTCAATTCGTCAAGTTCAGCGGTTATAGCAACAAATTTTCTTTTGAGATGATCATAGTTCTCGCATTTGTTGTTGTAATCCTCTTGCAGATTCTTAAAGTCCTTTGTTTTATTTTCTAATTGTGTCTTTAAAGGCTTTTGATTTTTCCAAAGTGTGTAATCCTCACATTTAAGGTCCTCGTTCTCTCTCTTAATTAATTCAATTTGGTCTCGCAAAAATTTAACAGTTTTAATACAAGACTAAGAGCAACCAATTTCACTAACCTCGGGTTTGGCAGACTCTGGAGTGGTTTGCACCATGAATGCAAACTCAAGATTCAACATCTCTTCTTCAGGATCCTTCTCTGTTTCTTCTTCCACACCATTCTTGATTTGGGCAAGATGTGCATTTTCAGGTCCTGAAATATTCAGAGCCTGAATTTGGTCTTCCCAATTAAAGGATTGGGCCACCATCGCCAAGTTAGCAGTCTGATTGCTTGAAGAAGATCCCTTGTTGACATAGGTCACCGGCACCATAGTTTTTTCAGAATTCTCTCTTCGATCTGGCTTTCGACATTCCCTTCCAAAATGCCCAAGCTCATGGAAGTTTTAACATCACATATTTCCTTTGTTGAATCCCACTTTCTTGTCGGAATTCACACTCCAATCGTTCTTTCCTGTTTTCTTAGAGAAATTTTTTTCCCTGAAAACCGCCATGGCCATCTGCCATGTGATGTCCATCTCTTCCACATCCTCATGATGGATTTGGTCTAGGTCAGCAAATGAGAGTTGTGGGGAGAGTTCTCCTGCCACAAAAGCGTTGTAGCAGTTAACCAAACCAGTGGCGAGGGCCAGATTTTCTTCCTTTTCTTTTAAAGATGAAGCTTGAGGACTGATTCCATGAGACTGAACTGGTGCAACTGTGGATGAACCAACACTAGAACCAACTTGTTGAGCTAAAGTTTGAGGTTAAGGAACTTGAATGTGTAGCATTTGAGGTGTAACGTATGAGGTGGGCAGATGAGTCACATAGGGTTGAACTTGTGGAATATGAACTTGAGGAGTAGAAAAGCTTGAGAAAGCAGTGTTATTGGTGGTTTGGATCCCAAGATTTGCTGTGGAGTATGAATTGACATGGTTAATCTCCCTTTGCTTATCATCAAGATCACAAGCCTTGATGATCGCCATCGTTTCAGCTAAACTCAAATGGTTCAAATCTTTGGTCGTCTTAATCACTGAGACATTTATATCCCGGGATTTTGGTAGAGTTCAGCAGCTTTTTGTTGATCTCCAATCTTGTAACCATCACACCAGTAGAGCTCATTTATGTGGTGAGTGTGATAAACCTTTGCAACTGATTCTCAAGTGTTTCTCCCAAGACATAGTTAAACATATTGAACTTTTGTCGCAACATGTCTTGGCGACTCTGTTTCATGTGTCCGTTGCCTTCATAGACTTCTATCAGTGCTTCCCATAAGTCCTTTGATTTTGATGTACTTCATAGACCTTGAGCGATTTCCGGAGATAATGCCATGGTAAGTGTAGCAAGAGCCTTTTCCTGCTCCTCGACTCTCTCGAAATCATCATCGGTGTAGTTCTCAACTTGCTTATCAATTATGGTTCCATCTTCCAATTTAGTTGTAATGCGGATTGGACCTCTAAGAATGCTTCGCCATATCTTGAAATCCTTCATTTTGATGTACTTCTCGATCCGATATTTCCATTCTGGAAATCCTTCCGTAGATAACAGTCGTGGAATTCAAGAAGTGGTTCCCATAATTGCATCCAATTCATGGTGAGCTGACATACTTTGGGATTCTATTTTTTTTTAATTTTTTTTAAGAAAAATTAACTTGAAAAACAAATAAAATGTAACATCCCAAAAATACGAGCCAAAAAATTTATTTTTGAAACATATACTTTGCAAAGCATTAGAATTAAAACATTTATTGATCATATCATTTCATAAAAGATGTTGCATGTCTGGAAATCATTTTATAAATCATAACAATGTCAGAGTACAAATCCCCAGGAAGATCTCATAGTGCGAAATACAAAGCATGTATGTGATGCGCCGCTACCGCGCCAGCTCCTTCCCCTTCGAAGAAGAGGTACCTGAAACCAAAACTGAAAACTATAAGCACGAAGCTTAGTGAGTTCCCCCATCGTACCACATACCATACAATCACATATCAAACATACTGCCAGACATTTCTGGGGTGCCCGACCTACCCGGTACGGCCTTTCTGGGGTGCCGACCTACCCATGCGGCCATTCTGGGGTGCCTTCCTACCCGTGTCAAGCCATTCTGGGGTGTTGACTACCCATGTCAAGCCATTCTGGGGTGCTGACTACCCATGTCAAGCCGTTCTGGGGTGCTGAATACCCTTCGGTCCTAACGACCGAACCTCGGGGACTATTTCACCCCCTTACTACTACTACTATCACATATCATAACGTAACATATTATCAGACATATTTGGGGTGTCTGAACTATTCTTCGGTCCTAACAACCGAACTCGGGGACTGTTCCCCTCCTACTACCTCTAACTCATATAACAGGTCATGCTAGCATATAAACATAACATCACATACTGTCAAACATATATGGGGTGTCTGACTACCCTCCGGTCCTAACAACCAAACTCTACTACTATCACATATAAAATATCATGCTAGCATATAACATATCAGGTAGTAGCAAACCTAGATGATATCACAGAGACAATCATCTATCATACGTCTCCTACTGGTGGGCTGGCATTGTGGCCTTAGACCCACCGCGACTGGAAGGTAACTCACCTCAAAGTAGCTGCTGATCTGCGTGGGAACTGACTGTCTTCTGCTATTGTTGCCCCGGAAATCCTCCGGCTATAATTCCCACAAAACACTCAGTCAAATACTGCTAATCAACTTCAGGGTAAAATGACCATTTACCCCTAATCAAGCCAAAAGTCAAAGTCAAAGTCAACTTCCAGTTGACCCGACTCGCCGAGTTGGCTCGTCAACTCGTCGAGTCCTTGTCCATTGGAATAACATCAATCCCGTATCTACTCATCGATTTTGGCATCGACTCGACGAGTTTTCCTTCTAAACTGATGTCCAAATGTCCTTCATCCTACTCGCCGAGTTGTATGAACAACTCGTCGAGTTCGTCTTCATCCGAAGAACACTCTATGCTGAGACTCGCCGAGTTGTATGAACAACTCGCCGAGTTTGTTCTTGGGGCAAGAAGATTGCCTTGAACTTGCCGAGTCATGGCATTGACTCACCGAGTTACTTCATGAGTGAGTCTGGCTTCCGACCCACTGAGTCACACCCCCATGACTCACTACTCCACCCCGCAATACGAAAAAGGGGAAACCCCAGGGACTCGCGACTCGACTCGCCGAGTTGGCCACATGCAAATACTATACACGCGATTCTGTTTGAATCCAGCTCATGCCATTCATAGATCTGGGTTGCTAGGGCCTGATGAACACGTAAAGTTTCCAACTTTACGTGTAAACAAACACCCATGAGGGTTTGAGCGCCCAAAATGCACCAAAAGAGTAGATATAGGCTTTTATGCAATATGGCTCCATAAAGACAGTAGATCTAAGCTCCCGGAGCTCAATCTCACCTAGATCTAGCGGCTAACAACTTATTACAACCCACAAAGCACAAACAAGCTTGGGGAAAGGCTCAAAAAGGACTTCCATGGAGCTAAAAGGGACTATAAGCATGAAAACAGAGGGGAAATCGAGTTATACCTTAAGGAAAACACGGAGATAACTCAAAGATGTCGGGCCTCCTCCTCTTCTTCTTGATCTACTCTCCTTCCCACTCCAAATCTTCAAGAAAACACACCAAATGATTCAAACTCACAAGGGGCAAGGCTTGAACGAAGTATAGAGCTCTGAGGGTGAATGGGGGCGAGCTTGGGGGCGGAAAAAGGGGTTTAAATAGGGTGCAAACCCCTTAAATTTAGGGTTTCATCAGACAGCGGGGACTCGCCGAGTCGCCAACTTAAACGTGTTCCGGATCCCGTCCCTACTCGGCGAGTCGAGCCTCCAACTCGCCGAGTCTAAGGCTAAAAATGTGAAATACTTAGATAAATTTTACGTACCAGAAACCAGGTGCTACATAAAAAGATCAAGTAAATGGGTTTTTGGTTGAGTGGTGATAATTGAAAATAAGGTTTTCGGTTTCTCAAGTAAAAGGAGGTTTTCGGTTTCCGAATGATAAGGAGTTTTCGGTTTATGAAGGATCAAGGGTTTTCGGTTGAAGAACAGTTTTCGGTTTCTGAAGATTCAAAGGTTTTCGGTTGAAGAACAATTTTTGGTTTCTGATGATTCAAAGGTTTTCGGTTGAAGAACAGTTTTCGGTTTCTGAAGATTGAACCGAAAACTAAGAGTTTTCAATGAAAAACTTAAATTTTCGACCCGATTTAGATTTCCACACACTTGAAACCTCAAATACAGCTTTCAAATAGCTTAGATCTGAACAGAAATCAATTGAAGATATGTTTTCGGTTGATGAAAATCAAATCTAAAATAATAAGATTTCAACTGAAAAGCTGAAATCCAAGCAGATTTTAATTCCACATGATGCAAACTGTGATCTGATCTTCAAAAATCGAGCAAAAACAGGCTTCAAAAGACCAATAACGTGAAGAATACGACTGTGAAGAAGAAAACTGAATAAACACACTTGATTGACACTGGTTTGAGCTCTGATACCAATTGTAAGGTCCTAGATGGAAGGATCTTCACCAATGATCAATCAAGCATAAGAAAACAAAGAAGAAATGGAGTAGAAGATGAATAAAACTGAGCTTGCATACGATTAAACACTTGAAACCGTCTGATACAACTCAGGGACCGAAAACTAGCAAAAGTATAACTGTTATACAACCCTGACAACCTGAAATCTATATATATTGACAAGGACCAAAAACAGTTTTCGGTTAGCAGACCGAAAACTGGTTTTCAGTCACACCTTAACCAAAAGCTTCCTAGACCGAAAACAACAAACATACACAAAACAAATCCAAAATACATTAACAAATACCCTAACTCATCCATACATTGATGCCTAGCCAATACAATATATATTGGCCCTTCAATGGCCAATATATATGGTTTGGGCTAGGCATCAATGTACAGATGAGTTAGGGTATTTTTCAATGTATTTTGGATTTGTTTTGTGTATGTTTGATGTTTTCGGTCTAGGAAGCTTTTCGTTAAGGTGTGACTGAAAACCAGTTTTCGGTCTGCTAACCGAAAACTGTTTTCGGTCCTTGTCAGTATATATAGATGTTAGGTTGTCAGGGTTGTATAACAGTTGTACTTTTGATAGTTTTTGGTCCCTGAGGTGTATCAGACGGTTTCAAGTGTTTAATCGTATTCAAGCTCAGTTTCATTTATCTTCTACTCAATTTCTTCTTTGTTTTCTTATGCTTGATTGATCATTGGTGAAGATCCTTCCATCTAGGACCTTACAATTGGTATCAGAGCATAAGATTCATCTTCTATTTGTGATAAGCAGGATAATGTTGGGTCAAAAATATGGTTTATACTTTGCGTTTCTAAGCATTTATTGTATTTATTATTTGGGCCGAAAATAGTATTAGATTATTTGTATTTTGGGCTTGGCCTTAGGTCCATATATATATATATATATATATATATATATATATATATATATATATATATATATATATATATATATATATATATATATATATAGGGTGAGTAGTGCATGTGAGGGTGAGAGATAGCCCAGGAGCTTAAGTGTGTGTATTCTAAGGTGTGAGAGAAACAAGAGAGAAGAGTGTGCATGAACTATGTGTATGCAGCATCAATCATTTCATTAATACATCATAGATTCATCTTCTTCTTCTTTTCCTTCTCTTCTATTTTGATCTGACATCATCCAATTGATTGGGATTATACACCATCAATTGGATCAGACTGATACACAAGTAGATTTGGGGACTTACAAGTGGTATCAGAGCTTGGTTGTATCAATCAATTTTTTTTTTCAGATTTGGAGCTTATTTGATCTTATTTTGAAGATATATTATCGTTTTTGGATAGATCTTGGCAAAATAAGGAGGGTTTGTTCTTCGCATTTTTCCAAAAAAACAAGTTTTTGATCGAGTTTTGGAGCAAAAAGGAGCAAAAAACATTGTTTTTCGTTGTAACCAGCGATTTCCGAGGAGCTTTCGGTCGGAATCAGAGTATTTGGTCCGAGGTTCTCGGTCACGTGTTCAGTCCGAGGTTCACACATGTTCGGTCTGGTGGGTTTGCGGTGCACGTGTTCGGTTCACACACGTTTTCCGTCTCGCCTCGGGTTCACGGCTCAGCAGCTTCGCATCTTGCTTCGCAGCAGCATCCTCGCATCAATTGTAAGGTCCTAGATGGAAGGATCTTCACCAATGATCAATCAAGCATAAGAAAACAAAGAAGAAATGGAGTAGAAGATGAATGAAACTGAGCTTGCATACGATTAAACACTTGAAACCGTCTGATACAACTTAGGGTCCGAAAACTAGCAAATGTACAACTGTTATACAACCCTGACAACCTGACATCTATATATACTGACAAGGACCAAAACCAGTTTTCGGTTAGCAGACCGAAAACTGGTTTTCGGTCACACCTTAACCAAAAGCTTCCTAGACCGAAAACATCAAAGATATACAAAACAACTCCAAAAATACATTGACAAATGCCCTAACTCATCCATACATTGATGCCTAGCCCAAACCATATATATTGGCCCTTCACTAGGGCTTTTGGGGGGTGGGAAGTTTAGAGAGAGAGAGAGAGAAGTGGAGGTGTGAAGAAATGAGGGTGGAAGAGGTTCTATTTATAGGTTGAAATATGGCTCATCTTGGTGCCACATGTCACCATCTGGTGGCAAGACATGGGGTGAAAGCAATGGCCCAGATTCAGCCACGTCACCCCCTTCGCAGTAGCACCCTGCCGACTTCTAAACCCCGTAACTTTTGCATACGAGCTCCGTTTTTGATGTTCTTTATATCCACACATAGGTATTGACAAGATCTACAACTCTCCTTTTGACTCTGTTTTTGACGTTCTTTAAATGTGTAACATCCATAAATTTTTCGCCAAATTTAAACTTTTTAATCATAAATAAAAACCAAATAGCATTGTTTACAAAAATGTTTTCAAATCATTATCCATCAGAGTGTCCCAAAATCATAACATAAGGATCAGGAGCGGTACGGTCACGCCTTCGCCTTGCCATGATCTCCTGAAGTACATGAAACAATAAACTGAAAACTATAAGCCCGAGGGCTTAGTGAGCTACCCCCAAAATACCAATACCACACTGGCAATACCATATCATTAATAATCAATCAATCAACATGCATACTAGGCCATCGACCTGACTAGACCGCCCTACAGGTCCTACAGTCTATTTGGATCTATCTCGAGCCTTCGACATGACTAGTCCACCACGTGGGCCTACAGTCTCCCCGGACCGCTCATAGGGTGTTTTGGCCTTCAGCACAAAGCAGGACCGCCTCAACCCAACCAACAAGCAAATAACTATGTGCGCATAACTATCATATATTGGTATATACAAACATCAAGCATATCTATCACTGGTCACCAATCATAGAATTCTCTCGTAACTAGAATACTGACCTAGCAGGTCACTAACATACCAATCCCTACGGATCATAAGAGCATAGCATATTGTCTACCCTGATTCTAGTATAACAGATCATAACCACATATAACATACGATAACAATAACAACTAAAGGGTCGGCCTTGGTGCCGTAGACCCTATCGATATAATGAGGATAACTCACCTCACAAATGTCGACTCGAAAGGTAAACTCCAACTCTCGGAACACTTGACACAGGCCCAACCACCTATAGCACAATATACTCGTAATTCCTTAACCTTATAAGGTACTCTATAACCCACAAGTCAACCCCTGATCAAAGTCAAAGTCCTCAGTCAAGGTCAACAGTCCATGTTGACCTCGACTCGCCGAGTACCCTCGGCTACTCGCCATGTTCCTTGAAGCACATTCCAACTCGCCGAGTCATCGTGTAACGTTCCAAAATACGACCCAAAAATTTTTTGTTTAATAATTACTAAAAACACCATATTAATATCATAAAGTAAAACTCGTACGTCAATATCTCAAAACAATAGCAAAGTATTATGAGGAAACTGTATCAAGACTGTATCAAACCACATCTATGAAAAGCTAAAACAACTCCCAGGACAAACTGAAGTTGTGGTGTGTGCGATGCCATCAACCCGAGCTCTTCCCTTTACTTGCGGAAGTACCTGAAACCAAAACTAAAACTGTAAGCACAAAGCTTAGTGAGCTCCCCCAAACTACCACACACCATACAATCACATATAAACACATACTGGGCCTTCCCACTGCATTAGACCGAAGTCCGAAAACTGCATCGGACCGAAGTCCGGAACTAACCAGGGCGTTGCCCTCTGCATCAGACCGGAGTTCGGAAACTGCGTCGGACCGAAGTCCGGAACTAACCAGGGCCTTGCCCTCTGCGTCAAACCGAAGTCCGAAAACTGCATCGGACCGAAGTCCGGAACTGACTGGGACCTTGTCCCCTGCATCAGACCGAAGTCCGGAAACTAACTGAGAATAACATAGCATAGCATAAACATATCAACTAGCATGAACACATAAACTGCATACTGCATCGAGCCGTAGCCCGGAACACATAATCCATAAACCCTGTCTGAGCCACGAAGGCATCAAACATCCTAACTACTACATCAGACTGAAGTCCGGAAACTACTGCTAGTTAGACGGGCCGGCATTGTGGCCTTAGACCCGTTCCTACTGAAAGGAAACTCACCTCGTGACACTGGCTGCTGAACTCCTGAGTGAGAAATCCCTGACGGCTGCTCCGGCTACTTCCCAGGTATAATGGGAAACAAATACTAAATTAGAATAGGGATTCCCTTATGGGTAAAATGACCATTTTACCCCTACTATGGTGTGGGACACAACAGGGCCCAAAACCTCAATTCCTTCTAAGTCCATCTATGGCCCCACTATAGGCCCACTAATGGCCCAATTTGCTATATTTGGCCTAGAACCCTTTTATTGGGCCTTACTCAAGCCCAATACTAAATCCTTGGTCCTTAGCAACTGAATTCTGATGGGCCATAAAGGCCCAAGGACCCTAATCCTGAAACCCAGCCCACACCGAGGCCCAACACTCGAAGCTCAGACTGGTAGCGTACGCGGGGCGTACACCAAGGTACACTAAGCGAACTGGCTGTTGGCTTGTACGCAACGCGTACTTCCTTGTACGCCCAGCGTACAACCCTGTTAAGCCAACATCTCATTAAGTTGCTTACTTGATGGCTTACAAGCCTCATAAAGGCTCAAACTCTCACAAATAACATTCTACTTCCATAAAACCAACTAGATCTCATGCATGGTTCCATATAAGCCTCAAAGGTCGAAACTTTACTACTATGGGGACACTTGAGCTTCAAGGATAGCAATCCCAAGCTCCAAAAACATAGTTGTAAGATAAAGGTCCCTCCTTTGGACCTAAAAGGTCCAAACTTCCAAAAACTCCTAGATCTAAACTTACAAGAGGAAAGTTGGAAGCTTTATACCTTTTTTGAATGCCAAATGAAGGAATGATCCCAGATCTATGAGCTCAAGGTACTCAAGTTCTCCTTCTTCCACTTCTCTTCTTCTTCTTCTTCACAAAAATAAGCTCAAAGATAAAACACACACAAGCAAAGAGCAAAGGGGACGAACTAGAGTTTCTCTGGGGTGAATGATAAGTGATGAGGCCAAATGGGAGGCTATAATGGGGTTTAAATAAGTCTCAAACCCTAAAATTAGGGTTTTTCCTATGGCCGCGTACGCTGGGCGTACACTATGGTACGTTGCGCGTACGTCTCTCCTTCCCGCGTTTCATTTAGTCATTACGCCCAGCGTACAATGCGTTACGCCCCGCGTACGGCTTATGGGCAGGCTATAACTTGGCCCAAAACAAAAGGCCCACTCCCATATATAATTCTATAATAGCCCAAATAAAACTTGAGAATTTAAATAAATTTATACCTCGGAAAACGATCGCTACACATCGGGGTGACTCGTCGAGTTCCTTTGTTTCTCGATCAAACTTTAAGGCCACCCGTCGAGTTCCCTCCTTGCAACTCAATGGATACACACGCATACATATCCAGGAGAAAACTCATCCGACTCGCCGAGTTGTTCTTCAAATCGTCGAGTCTATGGCAATCATCATCGGACTCGCCGAGTTGTTCATCCAACTCATCGAGTTCACGGCCATCTTCATGTGACTCGCTGAGTCAACCTTGCGACTTGCCGAGTCCATTCATTCCTTTTTCCATACAGACCTATTTTGAGCTATGCAGCGGCTCCAACTCACAGATCCAAGATTCTAGGGCATGCTTATTGTTGGATTTATGTCTAAGTCCACAACTATAATTGGTAAGACTTGACCCGACCCGACATGGTCCATTTGGGTTGCATGG
Organism: Lactuca sativa; assembly: GCF_002870075.4. Lineage (NCBI taxonomy): Eukaryota > Viridiplantae > Streptophyta > Magnoliopsida > Asterales > Asteraceae > Lactuca > Lactuca sativa. The sequence continues at coordinate 252,140,083 of NC_056630.2, forward strand.
CATCATGCGTTTGGATAGACTATAATGAGAGAAATAATACTTAAGGTTGGTTAATATATTATAAGTTCTAATATATTAATAAGATTATTTAATTAGTATTGATCAAGAATTAATCTAGTATTAATTAAGTGATCAAAAGAAGACTAATTAAATATATGGGTTGATTGTGTAATCATCCATACTTATATAGTGGGCTAATGCTCCATGGATTGTCAAGTTGGGCTAAAACTCATAAGATGCTCCATGGATCCTCCATGTTGTATTTGTACCCATGGATCATGGAAATGAAAGGCCATGACAATTAGGGTTTACATGGTGTAACCCTAACTATATAATGATCTTATTCTTGGAGAAAATCGGCCACTATGTGTGAGAAAAAAGGGCTAGCCGATTTCATGAAGTGTGTATGTTCTCTCAAGTTATTCCAAGTGTATTTGGTGTTGTGTGAACCATTTGAGGTGTCACACTTCGGGCACTAGGCACTGAAGCTTCATGAAGACATTCTACATCAAAGAGGTATGTAATTCTAACTTGAGATATTCATATGTATCAGTGTTATTATGCTAGTTAGGATGAATACCTTGGAAAGTTTATATTTGCATATATAATAGAGAAAACATAGATCCAAGGTATTTAGGGTTGCATGTACACTTAGCAGTTTTAGAATGCTCAAAACCCTTCAGTGGTATCAGAGCCTAGGCTTGCTTTCTCTTATATTTGATGCAAATACATTTTTCAGAGCCAAGAAGTTGTCCAAACAGAAAAATCGACGAGTTTCTTCAATAAAATCGACGAGTTCATGGTTTATTGCATGAACTCGACGAGTTCTCTATAGAACTCGACGCGTTTTGGCCCCTGGCAGCTTACTTTCGTGTTTTTTGGCTGGAATTGGACTAGGAACATTACCAAAAGCTGTTTTTGGACATGTAAACCTATTTTTGGTGTGGTAATGTTCATGCTAATCCAATTTCAAATATAATTGTCAATAGATTCATGTTTTGTATTAGTTTAAAAGTTATGCTAATTACATGAAAAAGTTTGATGTGAATTATCTTTGTTCATATGAGTTGCTTAGATTAATAAATAAGTTAATTGATTATGTGTTTTCAATCCATTTTAATCTAAGAGATGATTCTAAAATGTGTTTGTGTAACTTTTCCTCAAGTTACATGAAAGGTCACATTTAAGTTTCTTAAAAATCATAAAAGATGGCAAAGGTTACAAAATGAAGATTATTGTTCTCATTAAATGGTTTTATGACTCCATAACTTGCCCTCCAGTTATGGAGGTCCAAGAGTCACTTCATTAAGTAATAAAATGTGTAACCTTAATTAAATCCATAAGTTACAAAATAAAGAAAAGTTACATTCTTTACTATTTTAAAGTCTTCCATAACTTGTCCTCAAGTTATGGAACTTGAAGAGTTTTTTAATTAAAACTACTTTAAACACATAAGTTATGGAATTAATTAGTTTTGAATAGTTTCAAAACTTTCCCTCAAGTTTTGGAATTTGAAAAGTTTTCTTTTATGAATACTTTAATTCCAAGTTAAGCCCTTAGAATTTTAAAAGTTAAAATTCAACCCTTATACTTTATAATATTATAAGTTAATAATATGTATATATATATGTATAAGAGTGAAGTCAGTCTTACCGTTAGTAGGCCTCATTCACGAAGCCAGTCTATAAGGGGGTATAAGGTTACTGCCTATAAAATGGCAGTTTAATGGGTGTCCACTCTCACCCATCGCTTCCTTGACTGGTAGAGGGTCGTTAGCCGAACGGGTAGGACAAGGACTAGAATTCTCCCTTCATTAAAAGTATTAATGATAAGTAATAAGTAGCTAAACTCTTATAAATACCCAATCTTAGTTACTTAGAAAAATGTGAATAAGGTGCTAATCCATGAAATTACACTTTGCACTTTGTTTAACCCGTTAGTTGAGTGTGTGTGGTTAACCGGCACACTAACTTGGACTTAACAAGGTAGGAAAAGGGTAACGTAATGTTTTATCATAGTATCGATGGAGCGTGTGTGGTTAACCGGTACATCGATTGAGGGGTAAACACTTAAGAGTACGAAGTAATTTGCATAGTCACTTCACACATTGTTTTGTGATCCTCGACATCCCAGTCACAAAACCTGAAGGGCACACTCGAGATTGAAACATGCCATTGAACAGTCAATGCATCTTAAAAGATCTAGGAGTTTCAAATAAAAACCTAATAAATTATTTTGTTTTTCATGGTGGAAATTGGTGAATCGTCATTCACCTACCTTCAAATATTATATAGCTTGGATTACGACATCCCTCTTCCAAGTTATAAAATATTGTGTTGGGTCCTAGCCTTAATATTTCATATTGGGTGTTATATTAAGGACTTTAGATCAACTATCTTGAATATCTCCCAAAAGATGTCTAGTTCAGACATCTATGATCTTCCAAAATCTCTTGGAACTTCAACTCCTCCAATTATCCTCCCTTACCCACAAGTTCAAGGGCACTCAAGCCCTATTGGCAATCAAGGTCTACGTGTGCTCACATCTTGGAGATTAAATCACACATTGAAAAGCCGGGAGAGTTGGGTGTCAAAGTCTTAAGAAAGTTGGATGTTCAATCACTTTCTAAGTCACATAGTGAGTTACCTTTGGGACTACTATGAAATAGACTATGATATGACTCTTAATGATCTTATCTATTTGCTTGGTACTGCTGAATCAACAATGATTTGGAGCTTTGATAAATCGAATTTGATTAGTAGATCAACTTTCCAAACCTTCAGTGGACATTGACAATGGTTGCATAGGATACCCAGTAAAAGCTTTCTCTTCCCAATGGAAAGGGATTGGCCATAGTCAACTCGGTTGACCAAATGGTAAAGAGAAAGGATAAGTCTGAGATTGTCCCATGTACCATTCCCAAAGGGTCCATATGGTTCTATTTCCAAAAAAAGGAAAGGGCATTGGTTGCGAAGCTGTCAAATTTACCTGAAAGATCATAAGGTTGGTAAAGTCAATAAATTTGACTCTACTATAGGTAAAGTCCACTATCTAACTCGATTAAGTTTCTATTCTGATATTCTTATTACATGATGTGACTGGGTCATATGTTGATGTTTTAAGAATCAAAATAAAAGTGAAGAAACTTAAAGGAAGAGTATGTTGAATCTGATCGCGAAGATGGATTTCTATCGTTTGATTGAAGATCGGATTCTTGAGCTACTTCTTAGGAGTTATGATATATTGCTTAGGAATAGATAACAACAAAGTTTTCATGTGCTTTTGCACTGTAAGGATAGTTTTTCCGCAAAGTTTTCAAAATAAAAGGGAAAATTTTGATTTTATTTTAAAATATCCTTACACTGGCATTTGTGAAAATTTTGTTACTTATATGATTCCATTAATAGCAAGAGTGGAAATATGAATTTTATTCTTTCATTTATGGTAGTGTCTAAATTTACCAAATAAGGAAAGATTATCATCACCCAAGTTTCAGTTGGATAGAAACTTGGAATCATGCAAGGTGTATAGCATGATGAATGAGAACTTTCAAGCATTGGGAATTTAAGACTAACTACTTGTTCACATGGATGTGTGAGTCAAGTAAAGGACTAAGGGATCGAGTACACATTCTTGTGCATTGGTCAAGTCCACCACAAAAGATCGATAAGACTATTTGTCATAATTTACTAAAGCTCAGTAAATATGGTTATACTTACAAGCTTAAGTATAATTCTGAGACATTGGAAAAGGTTCCAATGTATGGCAGAGCGAATAAGAAGAATCAACTTAGGCTGAAAGATAAAAGTTTCTCAAATCTGAAAAGATGGGAGAGTACTTTAGCATCATGTTTTGTGATCATCTTAATGATTTAAAAATCATGTAACAGTTAGTCCTCTAAAGTCATCTTAGTGTATTCTTATGCCTAAGAAGAGGAATCTTGAATTGTTGAAATGATTAAATCAAGAAGATGAGTCATGCTTCGTTCCAACAACAATTCTTAGAGTTATACTCCAACATTGTAACTTGAGTGACACATCTTAAAGAATGTTTATTAACACTAGTCAAATGTAAGAGTAAAAGGTTTTCTACTCTTGTACATTTGAAATTGGTAAGTTGTGATGTTTTGGATAAAACAAAGACCAACTAAGACCAATTGTGTGAAGTGTTTGTCTTGATTAGAATCCACACTATCTCTTGAATATCTGACAAGAAAGTCTTATATTTCAAGAGGACAGTGGGAGTCTAAAAGGATCCTGAAAGGGTTTCAAGAAGTAATCAAGAAGAAAAACTTGTATTTCATCACTAGCACACAACTAGAGGTTTATAACCTATCGTGTTGACATGTCTGTGCCCATTCCAGTTAAGTTGGCTATACATTTGAGTTCTACAAGTTCTCAATTGTTTGCATAATTACATGGAAGCAATGGCAGGCCCTTGAGTTGCCAGGTGGCAAGAAATTAAGATTGAGTTTAGTCCATATGAGTTTGGATTTGGCATTATCCTTGTCTTATGATTATGGTTTTGACAAATTCATGTGGATAAGAACACATACACCATAAAATCTAAGGGTCATATGGTTTCTCTCTGATTCATGAAAATGATGGTGAGGAAACACTTCCACCAAGTAGATTTGAAGCAGATAGCAAAGGTCTAAACAATTGAGACTATGATTACGGCATCCCTTTTCATAGTTCTGAAATTGTTTAGACACACCTGTGAGCTATCTAAGATAAGATGTATGATATTGATAAAGTTTTATCAAAGCAATCTAGTATCAGAAATCTAAACTTTGGTAAGAAAGTCAATAAAGTATTGTCTTTTCTAGAAGTTCAGTTGATTTCTGAGTACATGTCAAAGCTAGTGGGAGCATAAGTGTTATGCTAATAATCATCATGTTAGTGGGAGCATGATAATTATGATAAAGGTTGCAAGTTAGCAATGTTAACTATAGAAAACAAAAGGTTTCAATTGGGAAAAAGTTGTTTTGCTATAATTAAGGGAGAGGAAATTAAACTTCATCTCAAATCTATAAGCTTAGATCGTGAGATTTTAATCAAATTTAGTCAAGTATATATATGAATGTTATGGGTCCATTATTTGCGTTCTAAAACTCGATTATGATTACGGCATCCCTTTTCATAATCTGAATTATGAGAACCTGGCAAATTGAAATGGAAATATTATAGCAAAAGACTAGTTTAGTCTTTATGTGAGACATCATGAATCGTGTCCCATATGCTTCGGATATAGGATCGATTACATGTGCTATATTCATCCTTTCTAAAATTTTCCAAATGCATGGGGCATTAAGAAGGGAAAAGGTCTAGAACTGGATATGACTAAAAGGATTAAGCAATCATCGAGGACAATCTAAGGTTTACCAAAGATTGGTTGCTCAGGGACAGTTGGAAGTATAGTGTTAATTGTTGGAAGGACCATATTGACATATTCTGAAAAGAGGCAACTCTTGTTCGGAAGTGATAGTCAAAAGGGGAATATGGAAATGATCCCATAGGTGGAAGTTGTTCAATAAATCTGTGTAAGATTAGGAAACTTAATGCAAGAAGGATGTTTCCAATGAGTTGATCTCCTTTGGAATGCTCTGTAATGTTTGTTGTCAAGTCTTTGTGACTTTGTGCATAATCATTACAAGAGAATCATTGCATATAAGTTTAGAATCTAACAGATTTCGGTAAAATAGCATGAATTTGGAATTCCTGCATTTGCAATAAGTATCTGGGAGTGTGAAATTAAAATCATGGTTCAATTGGTTTATTTCACAATATAAAGATCATAGACAAACATAGTGTGCATACACGGTGTATAGCATGACTAGTGTTTAGAAAACATAGTGTACATGCTTGGAGGATGGGATAACTATTGTTTTAATTCAAGAATAAAGTTGATAGTTGAAACAGTATGCAATGAATAATGTGTAATCATATGGTGATAAATAAAAGGTGTTTTATATATATATATATATATATATATATATATATATATATATATATATATATATATATATATATATATATATATATATATTCATAAGTTCTGAGACCATATTGGATTCAATTATTCTTGTGTTTCATTTTGCATGTTTTGACTTCCAGAATAACTAGGTCGTTCTTCCTAAATGACTAAGTTATTCAAACCATCCACAGTCGGTCATATGTTGGAAGTAGATATGAATCAAGACTATCATGGGTTGGGCTTGTAGAGGTCTAAGATGTTGGACAAGGTGATGCTACAACACTCATGAGTGCTCATAAGTTCTGAGTATTGGATTCAACCCATGCTCATTGGAATCACTTCATGGATTTTATCACGAGTGATCATGAGACGATAATATCTTATATTCTTCAAACCTAGAGATATGAGTTGTTACTGTGAATTGGTAATACATTGATTGCACGAAAACGCATTGCTAACTCGATGTTATAAAACGTGCCTTTGTGTATGATTCAACAAGTTGTAGAACAAGCCATATGAGTCGAAGTTTATCCATTCCTTTTACCTTCGGGATAAAAGCGATATATGTGGGCCCCTCGATGATTTAATGATGATACATGTGAGTGCTTGGCCAAGGCTGGACTGATTTGATTTGTTCAATCAGTCAGTCATCATGAATCGAAAATCGGGAAACAAAAAAAATAGACGGAGAGAATGATTTATAATCCATGTCTCAGTCCATATGATATCTAGAATGGAGGAATATATGATCCCTTATCTAATGGACAAGTCATTGACAAAGGTCAGAGATCATCAGCAAGGTCAGAGTTCGACGGAAGCTTTTGAGAAAACAAAAGTTTCAATTGGGAAATAGTTGTTTTTCTATAATTAAAGGAGAGGAAATTATACTTCATCTCAAATCTAAAAGCTTAGATTGAGGTTTTAATCGCATTTAGTCAAGGATATATATATATATATATATATATATATATATATATATATATGAATTTCATGTTGGAATGGCTCAACATAAGGAAATTCTGTATATGGGTCCATTATTTGCGTTCTAAAATTCGATTATGATTACGGCATCCCTTTTCATAATCTGAATTATGAGAACTTGGCAAATTGAAATGGAAATATTATAGCAAAAGACTGGTTTAGTCTTTATGTGAGACATCATGAATCGTGTCCCATATGCTTCGGATATAGGATCGATTACATGTGCTATATTCATCCGTTCTAAAATTTTCCAAATGCCTGGGGCATTAAGAAGTGAAAAAGTATAGAATTGGATATGACTAAAAGGATTAAACAATTGTCGAGGACAGTCTAAGGTTTACCAAAGATTGGTTGCTCAAGGACAGTTGGAAGTATAGTGATAATTCTGGAAGGACCATATTGACATAATTTGTAAGGAGGCAACTCTTGTTTAGAAGTGATAGTCAAAATGGAATATGGAAATGTTTCAAAGTTAGAAATTATTCAATCTGTGTAAGATTAGGAAACTTAATGCAAGAAGGATGTTTCCAAGGAGCTGATCTTCTTTGGAATGCTCTGTAATGGTTGCTGTCAAATCTTTCTAACTTTGTGCATAATCATTACAAGAGGATCAATGCATATAAGTTTAGAATCTAATAGATTTCAGTAAATGGCATGAATTTGGAATTCTTGCATTTGCAGTAAGGATTTAGGACTGTGAAATGAGAATCATTGGAGTTATGTTCAATTGATCTATTTCACAAAGTAAAGATCATAGACAAACACAGTATGCATACTTGGTGTATGGCATGACTAGTGTTTAGAAAACATAGTGTACATGCTTGGAGCATAGGACAACTGTTGTTTTAAATTCAAGAATAAAGTTGATAGCTGAAACAGTATACAAAGAATAATGTATAATCATATGGTGATAAATAAAAGGTGTTTTATTTATGTTCATAGGTTTTGATACCATATTAGATTCAATTATTCTTGTGTTTCATTTTGCATGTTTTGACTTCCAGAATAAACGAAGTTATCCTTCCAGAATGACTAAGTTATTCAAACCATCCACAGTCGGTCATATGTTGGAAGTAGATATGAATCAAGATTGTCATGGGTTGGCTTGTAGAGGTCTAAGATGTTGGACAAAGGACTACAACACTCATGAGTGCTCATAAGTTCTGAGTATTGGATTCAACCCGCGCTCATTGGAATCACTTCATTGATTTTATCACGAGTGATCATGAGACGATAATATCTTATATTCTTCAAAACTAGAGATATGAGTTGTTACTATGAGTTGGTTATACATTAATTGCATGAAAACGCATTGGTAACTCGATGTTATAAAACGTGCCTTTGTGTATGATTCAACAAGTAGTAGAACAAGCCATATGAGTCGAAGTTTATCCATCCCCTTTACCTTCGGGATAAAAGAGATATATGTGGGCCCCTCGATGATCTAATGATGATACATGTGAGTGCTTGGCCAAGCCAGGACTGATTTGATTTGTTCAATCAGTCAGTCATCATGAATTGGAAATCGGGAAACAATAAATAGACAGAGAGAATGATTTATAATCCATGTCTCAGTCCATATGATATCTAGAATGGAGGAATATATGATCCCTTATCTAATGGACAAGTCATTGACAAAGGTCAAAGATCATCGGCAAGGTCAGAGTTCGACGAAAGCTTTTGAGAGCTACAATTGCCAGTCGGTTCTTGAAGTCATACGCAATAATAGTTTTAGACTTATCCAAGTGGGAGACTGTTGGATTTATGTCTAAGTCCATAACTATAATTGGTAAGACTTGACCCGACCCGGCATGGTCCATTTGGGTTGCATGGCATCATGCGTTTGGATAGACTATAATGAGAGAAATAACACTTAAGGTTGGTTAATATATTATAAGTTCTAAAATATTAATAAGATTATTTAATTAGTATTGATCAAGAATTAATCTAGTATTAATTAAGTGATCAAAAGAAGACTAATTAAATATATGGGTTGATTGTGTAATCATCCATACTTATATAGTGGGCTAATGCTCCATGGATTGTCAAGTTGGGCTAAAACCCATAAGATGCTCCATGGTGTATTTGTACCCATGGATCATGGAAATGAAAGGCCATGACAATTAGGGTTTACATGGTGTAACCCTAACTATATAATGATCTTATTCTTGGAGAAAATTGGCCACTATGTGTGAGAAAAAAGGGCTAGCCGATTTCATGAAGTGTGTATGTTCTCTCAAGTTATTCTAAGTGTATTTGGTGTTGTGTGAACCATTTGAGGTGTCACACTTGGGGCACTAGGCACTGAAGCTTCATGAAGACATTCTACATCAAAGAGGTATGTAATTCTAACTTGATATTCATATGTATCAATGTTATTATGCTAGTTACTAGTTAGGATGAATACCTTGGAAAGTTCATATTTGCATGTATAATAGAGAAAACATAGATCCAAGGTATTTAGGGTTGCATGTACACTTAGGAGTGTTAAAATGGTCAAAACCCTTCACTTATCACATAAAGTTGCAAACTTTACGTGCATGCATGGCTTTAAAGGCTCCAAATGCCAAATCTAAGCTCTTAATGAGGCTTCATGCTCAAGAAGGACCTCAATCATGACCAAAATTGTAACTTTATGCTTCTAGAATCTGAAGAGGGTCCAGATCTGAAGTTACAACTTCAAATATAGCCCATAGCTCATCATACCAACTTGATATTCCAAGAAAACCCTAAAACTCAACAAATAGAGAAGATCTATAAGGAAAATGACGGTTTGGGTACCTCTGGATGATGATATTTGAGATGAGTGTTGATTTCCACACTCTAAATGCTCCAATCTCCTTCTCCTCCAAGTCTCCTCCTTCCAAAGATCCTCTTTTCAAGCTTCAAACACACAGAAGGAAACACACACACGAATAAGGGCTCTCAAGGACTCTTTAGAACTGTAAGAGGTCTAAGGGAGGCTAATGTCCCTTTAAATAAGGGTACAAACCCCGGGATTTAGGGTTTCATCTGCCAGCTCCTACTCACCGACTCCCAATATGGACTCGTCGAGTAGGTCACTTAACACGCGATCCCTCCCCGCTGCTACTCGACGAGTAGGGCAACCAACTCGTCGAGTAGAGCTTAACCCAATACATCTTATTTAAAAACAATACCTGAGAATCGGGGCTAATGTCCCTTTAAATAGGGGTACAAACCTCGGGATTTAGGGTTTCATCTGCTAGCTCCTACTCCCTGAGTCCCAATATGGACTCGTCGATTAGGTCACTTAACACGCGATCCCACCCCACTGCTACTCGACAAGTAGGGCAACCAACTCGTCGAGTAAAGCTTAACCCGATACATATTTTTAAAACAATACATGAGAATCGGGGCGTTACAAAATGACCGTGTAAAATTCATAACTTCTACATACGGACTCCGTTTTTGTCTGTCTTTTTATCGTTGAGCTCCTATTAATGAGATCTTCGATTCTCATTTAGGTTGCATTGGCCAAAAATCGATCGATCTAAAATTCGAATTTCGGGTTATGCACTACTATGCCAAATCTTAGAAAAATCATAACTTCCTCATACGAAGTCATATTTGGGCGTGCTTTTTATGTACGCTCTCGGTTTAACGTATACTACAACCTCCATTTAGATATCTAAGGCTAAAAAGTAGTTTATCAAAAATTCACTTTTTACGTTACGCGGTGCTGTACTGGTTTAGCCGTAAAACTTCGACGAATTATAACTTCTTCGTTATAACTCGAATTTCGGCGTTATTTATATTTCCGAAATCCTTGCCATGACCACTACCAGTTTCTTCATAGATATTGGGTTTATCTACACTTTTATTTTTGGCACTTATTTTCAGTTATATTTTATAAATAAGTATAATGCACATAAAATCACATAATTCACATAATATTCAAGTAATTCCTCTTTATTACTTCGAAGTGGGTTACAATGGTTGATCCTAACTATTACATCATCACATTAATGCTTAGCCTAGAAACACGGGTATTATATTTATGGTGCAAATTTGTGTGTACTTTGTGGTGTAACGTTGAAGACATGTGTTTTTGGTTGGTTTAATCAAGAAAACCCCCATCACCACCGTGAGGTGGTGGCTGCCACCTCACGCCACCAATTAGCCGCCACCTTGGGTGGCTATGTGCGCATAGGTGTGAATTGGACTGTTATTTGGGATATTTTGATGTGTTTTGGTCTAGAATCAAAACCACCACCCCCACGAGGTGGTGGTTGCCGCCGCGAAACGCCATTGACCACCACCACCCGAGGTGGTAGTGGGTGGTGCCCGACTCATTAGACCGTAATTGACCTAAAAACTAAACCAGTTGGCTAATTGGCTTGCGATTGGGCTTGAAAACCTAGTTAGGGTTTAGAAAACCCTAATTTTGGAAATGTGAGTTTGGATTTGTCGAGACCCGTGTTTTTGACCATTGGATTGAAGTTATGACTTATGCACAATAACATTGTATGATTGACCTAGTGGGGTGATGGACGTAATGGATTAAGTCCTTAATTGGTTAAGTAAGAACACTTAACCCTAATCGTCATTTTATGTGAAAAACCCTAATTATGTTTGGGCTTCAAGTTGGGCCTTCTTTTGGGCTTAGGTGTTTGGGTTCTTGTTGGGATCTGAGAACAAGTATATGGACTAGGATATTTGGATGGGCTTTAGGGTAAGGCGCATGTGAGGGATTTGGGCCCAATTTGGAAAATTGGGCCACAATTAGGCCTTGGTTGAATATTTGGTTGTTGGGCCTTCAGAGTGTGAGTTTGTGCCTTGGTCTTGAACCAATCTAGATTAGGGGTAAAATGGTCCTTTTACCCCAAGTGTGGATTTATGGTTATGCATTGAAACCCAAATAGTTAATTGGGTTTTGTCTTGATGATTGACAATTCGGGGATCAGTCAGCCAACAACCAAAGATTTATTCGCAGGACTTCAGCAGTGCGAGGTGAGTCTCCTCACCATACAATAGGTCGAAGTCACCAATGTCGACCCATTTATTTAGTTGTGATGATTATTGTGGATGTACTATAGATACATTATGTATTTATGTGAAGACCATGTGGGGGCTCCCATGGCAATTACTTATATGTGGTATGCTAGTTGATTGTGTGGTATGTGATAGGCTAGTTGTCTTTGTGATACTTGCATGGAGGACCCCGGGGGGAGCCCGTGGCACTTGGATATCAGACCATGTAGGGGAGCCCATGGCATTCCAAGTAAAGACCATAGGGGTAGCCTATGGCACATATGTGTAAGACCCTGGGGGAGCCCACAACATCTTGAAGTAAGACCCTAAGGCGAGCCCATGACATCCTTATATGTTTATATGCATGACTTATGTGATTGATATGGTTTATGTGATTATGTGGATTATATAGGGTATGCTCTAGGAAACTCACTAAGTTTCATGCTTACAGTTTTGTTTATGGTTTCAGATATCATTGGTTTTGAAAGGAAGGGTCCCGCTTGTTCGCAGCGCACACACCCATGTTTTCCGCAGTATGTGATTTTGGGATGTAACTCTAATAAATGTTTTAATTAAGCAATGTTTTTGAATGTTTTGATTAAGTAACATCTGTGTGTTTGACTATAAATAAAAATAAAATTTTTATCCTGGATTTTGGGTCGTTACACACAAGCCAGAAGTTGATGAATAATTTCTTGAATCTTCACTAGATCTACATCTAAGTTGTAAAACACCTTAAAGATTTTATAACATTTTCATATTTGAAGATAACTACAGCCCTAGCTTAATGGCAGGAAGTAAGTTCATGCCACTTTAATGGATTCTTAGTGAGCTTCTAGTTTCCTTGCTTCAAATTCTCTTCGATTCACCCACTAGATCTCTAAATTTTCCCGATTCTCCGTGGAGTCTCTTCCTTCCTTCTCTCATAAACAATTTCAAATGAATGTGGGGAGCCTTCCATAATTTATAGTTTACCTTCTATTTCTAAAATTTGGTCGATCCTTATCCTAACAAGAATTTAACTTACTAAATTATTATTATTATTATTATTATTATTATTATTATTATTTTATTTCATATCTTGTCAAATATATTTTTCTACTAAAATGTTAAAATTACTAAACCATAAAGAGGATGTTACAATTTCCATTTGTTCCAGACTATATTTTGAAATGTTCTACATATTCCAGACAAGTTCTATGAATTTTAATCGATTGTCACATTTCAAAGTGTTCCAAAATAGGTTGAGTAGGGTTTTACTTGTAGTAATTGTTGGTAATGGTAATAATAATCATACAAAAAGCCTAAATACCACCAAAATTTAGTTATTTCCTATTAAAAACTACCAATAACATACTAAGAGTTACCCACATGTGCCACAGATGCTAACTACACAATAATCTATAAGAAAACGATACATACTCATAGATGCTTGAGCTCTTCACTCTTAGACGACATGCTTCAACAAAGAGGAAGTTCAAAATGCATTTTTTTCTGCTAGTATGAAATATCGACCGGAGAAGATGTAGTCTGAAATGCTCCTTCTATAATGACTGTCTAAATGATGTATATAGGGGGGACCATAGTACCTGGTCAAGTTAACCATATGGGTGACCCGATTAAGAATGGAGTTGGAATGCGACATTTAGACTATGTGGTTATTTTACAATAAATTAGAAAATTGGTTATTTTGTTAAAATAAATGTTTAAAAAATTGGTTACTTCACCCAATTTCTAATAAAATAAATATTGAGGATATCATAAATAATGTTATAACTAAAAGCTATTGTCCTAGGTCAAAACTTATTTGTTTAATTTGCATACAGTTTTTCTATTCTTTTAAACTTATAAAAATTATATATTAAATATGATTATAAAAAATGATTTCGTCAATAATAATTTACCGTGACAGATTCATTTGAGATCTTTGAATTATGGAATTCTTCAACATATTTTAAGCATTTGTACTGAATCAAATTGGTTCATATTTTATCTTTAAATTGCCAACACAAAGATTAAAAAAAAATATATAGTTGAAAAGCAAATGACTCTTAGGTGTTGTTTGTTTTTTCTGAGGCAAAATGTCTGCAGTCTGGAAAAAAAAAGACTGTTTATTTTTTTAATATCTACGGGCTACTAAAATAAACTGAAATCCAAATAAACTAATTTTTTTAAACTTCAAAGTGATTTTTAATATTTTTATGACTTTGTTATAAATAATTAATGAATCTAGATCAACTTTTATGTATTATTGTATAAAAAATAAAAATAAAAATGATATGAATTAATGTATATATTTGATAAAAACTAACTTGGGTTGCAAAGTTATAACTAAACATTATAATTAGTGATCAAAGAATTTGATACATAAATAGATGAAAATAAACTTCTATTTTTTCAATTAAATCCATTAAAAATATACCATAAATATTTTCTCAGGAAATTCACGATTATTATTGTAATAAATCTTTATTTATAAATTTGTTAAAAATATCATGTTTGTATCGTCAAACGTTTTTTTTTAAGTTTTGTAATTTTTTTTTCAAATTGTTTATCATTAATAAAGTTGGAAAAAATATAAATTAAAAAAAAAACTTAAAAAAATAAAGATATATATGTTTTTTAGGATAGAAGATGTCTAAAGATGTTAGAAGACTCTGGTCCACATCTTCACCAAGAAGAGGGCGCACAGACATTTTTAGGCCTGCAGTCTTCAAAAAAAACAAACAGTCTGCGAAGGCTAATGTCTGCGCGGCGCAGATAGAAGAGGTCACACAGATATACAGACAAAAAACAAACACTACCTTATTGTCTTATAGTTATTTGTAGTGTAATCAGGGACGAATCTTTATTAGGGAAAGAGGGTGTGTCCTCCCCTCCTGATTTTTTGGTTAGAAGTAGCTCTTATACTTTAATTTTATACATATTAGATCCAAAAATATAAAATTTTGGGTATAGCCCCCCTCACTACTCACTTTTATTATATATATTATATTTTCGGCCCCAAATCAAATGTTGAAGTTCCGCTCCTGAACGTAATCAAGTTTTTAAACACCTCTAAATTGTTTTATTAACAAGATCCATTAGTAAACTAGATGTATTTTTCATAATCATTTCTCGCACTAACACTCTTTAAAGTAAACAAGAATATGGCTTAAAAGTTAAAACAAAATTGTGGGTTTTACATTATGTAATTATGTGTGTTATAAATAGACATTAAAAACACTCATTTATTCATAGCCAAAAATGGCCTCAATCTTGAAAAAGAGTTGGACATTTCTTGCCTCTTGTTATTGTTGTGGTCACCGTTGTTTGCTAAACTTCTAACTTCATAACAATGGCCATTCCACGAAGCCTATCCAACCATGCCCGAGAACTAGATTTGTTTTTTCTCGTAACATCCAATGCTTGATATTTGAAGAAATCATTTACAAATGTTGATTCATTATTTTTCTATAACTAACAGGTTTTTTTTTTTAATTAAGTAGGTTCATTAGGCCATTTTCTGTAACCTTTAACGTTGTTTTAAATAACCAGAGATTATATAAAATGTCCAATCTAATTTTTAATAATTCTGTTACTAAAGAAGCATAGATTTTTAATAATTATGTTACTAAAGAAGCCGTCCAATTTTATAGAGATATACTTTTTAAATTTTAAATTAAGTGAACTTTCATTGAATTGTTTAATATAGATGGAAAAAATTACCAAAATGTATCAAGATTTATAAACAAAGTAATTTTATTGCTTCAATAAGATAAAATATTATATTTATATATTGTTTTAACAAATGAAGTAAAAATTATAATACAGCAACAAAAATAACTAACAAATAGAATGTTTTAATACAATCACCTTTGGTGGCTCACCGGATAAAGCTTGGATACCCCATAAAGGAGGTCTCAAACTCAAACCAAAGTTATCAAGATCGGAATCCTATATAAAATAAGATCCCTACCAAAAAGAGTTTAAAACATAAAATGAACATATTATGAATTATTTCAACTTTGAAGTGTTTTAATTAGACTATTAACTTTTAAGTGTGTATTTTGAATGGTATGATTTTTATTTTAAACAAGCTATTATTTTGATTTGTTGTAATTGGATTGAAATTGCATCGATGTTGGATGCATCTAATGATCTAATCACATACATTGGATAATAGAATAGATATCCAATGGATAAATTAGTCTAATTAGATGTGCTCTCTTGACTACAGCAAATGGATTGAAGTTGTTGGCAATATCAAAGATCAAGTGGATTAGTAATATATGTTGACTTACATAAAAATATCCCACAGAATAAATATAAAATAATATTTAAATAAACTGTTGTTCATGTGAAATCAATATGTTGAAGAAATTAATTAATTAGGTGGCTTTTCCTGCCGAACCAAACAATTGCATCTTCTCTGCAACCACAGCTTTCATGGCTTCTTTAGCAGCAGCCATGACATGGACAAGGTCTGTATGAGCCTCAGGGCTTTTCAAAATCTCCATGTAAGCTTTCCTCACTTCAGTGTTCACATTGAACTTCCTAACTCCTAGCTCTATGCATTCCTATACATCATAAAACTCAATAATATAAACACCAAATTGGAAAATGAAAACTCTTATCATCTTACTCTATAATCATATATTATATACATACCTGGACAAGCTCTTTAGGCAATCCAGAGGCTCCATGAAGAACAAGAAACACTCCATTCTTTGAGGCCAAGTCATATAACTCCTGCTCAAAAAAAAAGATGGAATTACGAAGCTGCTAATTGAACAGCCCATCAGGTGAAAAGACATAAATACCCTCCACTACCTTAAGCAACTTAAGCCGAAGCTTTGGCCCATTTGCAGGGTACTTCCCGTGAACATTACCAATACACACTGCTAGAGCATCAATACCAGTCTCATCAATGAACTCTTGAGCCTATAATTCATATGGAGCAAGATTAAACCCATGTTTTTTTTTTCTTATTAACAAAGTTGGGACATAAAAAAAAATAAGTGTTGACCTGATTTACATCGGTCAACTTTGCATCATAGTCTTCTACAGTCAAATCATCTTCAGTTCCAGATAATCTGCCTAATTCAGCTTCCACTGTCATTCCCTTTGCATGTGCTAATGATGAAATGTATTTTGTGTATGAGATATTTTTCTTCAAGGGTAGGTGTGAACCATCTACCATGACTGAGTCAACTCCCTGTGTATGAATTCAGAAATTAAATAAATAAACATAAAGTTGTAAAAATTAGAATATAGTGGATGAATTGAATAAAAAAAATTTGTCCAAATTTTAGAGAAGACTTACCAACTCGACAACTTCCATAAGTTCTTGTTTGGAATTACCATGATCAAAATGAACAGTGATAGGCACCTGAAGATCAATACAAATTTCAACTTTCATTTTTCTATTAGGATATTTCAAATTTAAGATGCTATACTTACAGTTGCTTGTTCAGCAGCAGAGATGCAGCTTGCCACCAAAGGGTTTCCTCCTTGCTTTAGAGCACTAGGATGAATCTGTAGAAAAAAAAAAACAATGTTATAATATATAATAATTCAAATGAACTGTATCATATTGAAGGTAAATATTTCTGATTTTTAGAAAATGTATATGCCCCTAAAGCCACATTGAAGTAATGTATTTGTATAGCTTGTAGATAAAGTATCCAATACCTGTAATATAGCAGGACTCTTTTGCTCTTCTGCTGCAGAAATAACTGCTTCAACCCCTTCAAGATTATACACATTAAATGCTCCAACAGCATATCCTCCTTTTTCTGCATCCTATATACATAATAATATAAAAAAAAAAAACATACCAAAATGAGCGATATAACATGAAAAAAAAAAAGAAGAAGAAGAGAGAGGCTTATATTGCTTGTATAAATGGTCTTACAGCAAGCAGATCTTTGGTTGATGAAATTCTAACTGGTCGAGCCCAAGATTTGACCACTTCAGCCAAAGCCTTAGTGTCACCCACATTTCCTAAAACCAAGAAAATATTCCAAATTTGTTTATCGTAAATATATTTTTTTATGGTTTTTTTTTTATTTCATGATATTATATATAATGAGGGTACTTTGGTATTTTAATAAAAAAAGGAAGAGCAAAATTAAATTCCTTCCTCGCTCCCCTAGGAATGGTGAAACCCATTAAACAGGAAATTCGAAGGAATTGAATTGTGTCCATTTGGAAACAAAACACGGAGTGGAATGGAATCTGGAATTCCAATTCCGTAAAGCAAACATACCTGGAAAAACAATGTAGGGAACACCTGGATGCCTACTTTCAGGGCCCAACTGCCACAAAGGAACACCAGCCAATGCTTGCCCAACTATTCTTGCACGTTTTGCTTCTAAAGCTTTTGTAGCAATATCTGAAGAAGTAATTCCACCCTACCAAAAAAAAAAAAAAAACTTTGTTAATATTACTTATTAGCATTTTCTCAGGTTTTTCAAACATGATATATATATATATATATATATATATATATATATATATATATATATATATATATACCTTTGCAAGAATGTAACGTGGACTTGTCTTTATCCTCCTAACTATTTCCACCAGCCCTGAGCTAACCTTGAAGTTGATATCCAGACTCTCAGAAGGAGCTGAAGTTTAATAATTAGCACTTAGAAATGATTTTCTTGCATTTAGCCCTACTAAAAATTCTTAAGCTACTCACTCTTCCCTGTGATAAGTTCCCGACTGGACATCACTAAAGTGTCTTTACCAGTCCTCAGGTAAACATCTGCCATGTCAGCTGCATCACTGATTTCCTCCTCTCTCTCTTCTGCTGACTTCATTGCAAGTTTATCAACAGAAACCTATACAATTACAGGAACAGATGGAATGAGTATGTGTGTTAGTGTATAGGTAAAGCAAATATGTAGCCTCTCAATCACCTCAATGCTTCTGAGATTATGATCACATTGCAACTTGAGCTCTTGGACCTGTGGATTTTAGGAAAATCAGTAATGATAATTTATTTAATAAAACTTTACATGGAGAAGGAATGTTAATTCGTCTAAAAACTACTGGACCTGTTTTGTGGTCTTTGGGACATATGAACCCACAACAATGAGTCCACCACTTTTTCCTTTACTGATTCCAAGATCATTAGGCAAAATTGGAGCTTTTGGAATAATTCCAATCCTAGCAGAAACAAAACTAGCAGCAGTTCGACATAGAAAACGTTTTCCCTTCAATTCTGCCTGATAGTGAAAGCACAAATCAATCAAACTACATATTTTTTCCCAAAAAAAAAAAGAAAAGAAAAGAATTTTCATGTACCTGAGCCATACCAGCTGCAAATACAGCCATGTCTCTGTCACTAGCTGAATTAACTATACACGTGGAGCCCTGTTTTATGCAGCAAAAACATTGCATTCAAAAAATGAAAGTTTTTAGTTCATTTGGCTTTAAAATGTCACAAATCGGAAATCCATCTTGAACAATTAATGTTGTTAATTCTTTATCTATGACAAAAACAATTCTTATCAGTATTAAAAAATTTAAACTGATATATTTATTTACCTTCTGTAAACTGCAAAGATACTCACAGACAGCTGTTGGTCCTCCTTTACGTAACAATTGAATAGAGACTGATGAAACACTGCTAGCTGGAATACGTCCTCTTGTTTTCTCCTCAACCCACTGGTATCCAAATACAGTTAAAAATGTCAAATAGTGTACTTAATACTTTAATAGTATTTAACAGCTAATGAGGATAATGGAAAAGGATAATTGGCTAAGACCTCACGCAGGTTTGAAGATTTATAGCCAAATGAAGCATCTTTAGCAAACTCGGTATCTCCTGCAGGAATAAGCCTGTGTAATACAAGACATTTACAGTGTGAGGTTTGAAGATTTACACTTTGATTTATATTTTGTGGTCAAACAAAAGAGGTTTTAAAGTATAGTACTGATCAGAATCGGCAACATAATGTACATCTTCAATAGTGAAACGACCTCCTTGTAAGAAAAAGGGACAAATGATCCAAGCATCCATTTCACCAAGTACTGAAACAGCTGCATCTGGTTCCTATAAGAAAAAGGGAATACATTCTAAAAAGTTTCTTATCTTTTTGTAGTAAGAAAAAGCTATACCATGAAATGTGTATACTGACCTCAGGGAAATGGCCTCTTAATGTCGAATCACCACGTAACACCACTGTGTAATCGTTGTTTCCAACTGATTTTGCAGCAGTAATCAGGTTTTGACAAATGTCTGTAATCAATGCACTAGCCTGAATGAAAAAAGAATACTCAGTCTACACTGCATGAAAAAGAATATTAATGGTGATGGATGTGGATGTGGATGTGGTGTACCTTATCAGAGCTTAAGGCACGAGAGTTTGTCAAAATGAAAAAGCATTTAGGTCTACTTCTCAACTGTTCAGCAAGTGACTCCACATTCCTGCAAAAGAAAATTAATTACCAATACATATGGAACATTGATGTCTTGAAAACTAGAAAATTACCAATAGAATGTTATTAATTTAAAGTGAAGTGAGAGATACTCACCATTCAGTCAAAACATCAACATCATGGACAGTTTGAGTCCCAGTTGGATCATCATCAAGAACAACCAAAGTCTTCAAGTTATTATCCAGTTTGCGTATGTCATCCAGTGGATCCACTGCCCATTCAGATGGAAGAGATGCCAAGGTAGTTGTTTTACTAATCACAGCAACTTTTCCTTCTACTTTGACACCTGTTAGTGTCTCATAAACCTGTTCAAAATAAAAGGATATAGTTATGTGCTTTCATTAATTTGAGGTTGAATGTCCTAATAGAAAAATGAAAGTATAATGCGATAACTAGCTAGATTTTTGGAAATATAATGACTTAAGTAACTTACCTTAACAACAGCTGAATCATCTATGCGTCCCCACCCAGAAGCAGAACCTAGAAATGGAAAACTCCAGTTATATAAACATTTGAGTTCTATCAAAACAATTTATATAATCTTAGATCATTTTTGTCACATAAACTACCTGATAAGAACAACTGGAGTGCAACAGTAGAAATATGAAGTGGAACTCTACGTGATGCACATTCACGAGCCACAATACCCTGAAAAAAGTGAGGTAAAGAAATAATGATTAATTACAAAAGGTATCATCATAAGGTCAACTTTTTCAGTAAAAAAAAAAAAAAAAAAAGAACAGTAGATGGATATTAGTCATACCAGATCCTTCACGAAGATATCAAGTGCAGATAAGGGTGTATAATCATTGTCCACCATGTGTGGAGCTCGATTCTCAAACATCCTGCAATAATGGAAACAAAACTTTCACAATTTCTACACATAAAATGGAAACTTAATCCCATTATGTTTATTAGTTAACCTTTTAAGAGGACATACCAAGATGTTCCTTCACTATTTTTTATGACATCAAACAAGACTCTTGTATCTAAACCTAATCGAGCTCCAAAGGCCATTGCTTCAGCTGCTGATGCTATATGAACTCCAGCTAGCAGTTGATTCACCATCTTTACACCACTACACAACAGAAAAAATAAGTTAACAAAATTAAAGAAAAGTTTGATTGTAGGGGAAGTGAAAAGTCATGTAAGAAATAGTAATACCTTCCAGCTCCACAACCCCCTTTTATCACATATAGCTTCTCACTCAATGCTATTGAAATAAAAAAGGAAAATAAGTTATTTTGATTAGTCATAATAGTTGTAATAAGATTGATAAATATAGGTTTAACATAACTCATCTGATGTCATCAAGACATGTATATTACCTGTAAGAACTGAACCAGCATGCTCAAGAGCTTCATCTGTACCTGATGCCATAATCTGTACAATGTATTTACAATTCAATGTTTGGAAACAAAGATAGATGTCGTGTGTGCAAAAGACATGAATGCCCTTCTAGGAAAAAGCCCTAGAAAGTTGTCCCGTGTAGAAAAAAATGCAGCTTAAAAGTGAGATGCATTCAGTAAAAAGACTAACTTACACACCGTAAGTGTGCCTTCAGAAGCCCTTATGACACCACCAGATACAGGGGCATCAATCAATTTCAGACCCTTATTCTCATCTGCAGTTTGTGGTGGAAAGATCATAATGTATACAAAAAAGGAGCACAAACACTTGACATGGTTTTAAAAAGGGTTAAATGCAAAAAACAGAAAAAACTTTCATAGATTTGTTTATTATAGCATCCTACTTTCATTTCTTCCTCGTTTTACTTTAAAAATCTACCAACTATAGCAATGTCATCCCAATACCAAAAAACAAAAACAAAAAAATCACTGCTATGATTAGGTAACTTTTCAAAGTATAATAATATCCTAATAAGAAAGAAATGAAAGAAAAATGCTATAAGTTGGTAGAGCTTTTAAAGTACAATGCCTTGCCACACACCATATGTAAAAAGGTATTAAAAAAACCTACTTTGCAGGCGTAGCTCAAGCTGACTAACAAAAGCAGGAGAAACTGTGGATGAAAGGACAATAGATGCTCCAGGTGGAAGAACTACACAAAAAGGAGAAGCAATGTCAGTTTAGGTCACAAAACTGTAGGGTATAATTAGGTATACCTGAAACAGCCCCATTAACACCATATAGAACACTTTCAGCTTGAACTTCATTTGTCACCATGACAATAAGAACCTCTACATCTGAAAGCCAAAAAAAAAACACATACTTTGACAACTAGGATCCTACTGTTTAACATAATTATTTAAAGCCCATGGAGTTTTTGTAACTTAAAATCCACCACTGAATATGAATCTCTTCTGTTACCTTTTGATACTTCTGCAGGAGAGCTTCCAATCAAGCCACCAGCCTTTTCAAACCTAGATAAAGTTGGCTTATACACCTATAATCCAGACAAAGCATAACAGTAAGGGAATCTTGAGCTTTCTATATGTCGGTAAAAAATAAAGTATATTTTCTATTTTGGTAAAGAGAAAAAAAGTATGTTGCTATTTCCTGCAATTTTGCCCTTCATCTAAATACATAAAAGAAAAACTGAAAGGAAGGAAAAGAAGTGTTACATCGTATCCTTGGACACAGAAATTCGATTTCACAAGATGAGTTGCCATGCCAAATCCCATAGCTCCAAGACCAATAAAACCAATTTTATTTGGTCTTTGTGATTTTGTACCAATTTGCTTTGCCAATTGTTCAGGATTATAAGTTTCTGCATCTGCAGCATCCTTAATTTGCACTCCAAGTACTCTTTCCCAAACCTGGGGAAAAACAATTTCTGAATACTGACATGAATGAACATGGTTGATAGCAGATAGATGATAGTATAATCTTAACCTTTAAACCATCAAGACCATTTGCATCTCCATGTCTACAGCCTGTTCAATATGAACACAAACAAGCATCACTGATTATTCATTTGATTTTAGCATTCATATAATGTTATTAATGTAGAGCATACCTGCTAGGAATTGTTGATGAGCAGCAGCCAGAAGTGGAAGAGGAAATATAAGTGACTTGGCTGTGTCTAAAACAGTCCCCTGTAGTACACAAAATTTAATTTGGAGAAAGTAAGATGTCATTTCCTTCTATGTAAAGCTAGAAACATTGAATTCGGATAAGTTACCAAATCTTGAACTGAAGTGTTAAGGAAATCATCCTTGATTTGCTTCCCCTGTAATAGATAGGGGATGTAATTCTTGAAAATCCTGCATATTGGAAAGGAAGAAAGTTACCTGATGTATGATATAAGATCAAAGTTTATATAAGGTTTGGAATTCTTTAACATCAGCTATGAAACTACTTAAAAATAAAAATGAGTTCAGATGGTAATAGTTACTGAATCTACCATGAGTTTCCTGCAGCATTTGATATAATATCGTATAATATCCAAGGATGAATCCCAGCTTGAACGCCAAGAGAAATGGCCTCCACAGAAGAAACAAAATGAATGCCTTTAAGCAACTCAATTACCATATTGGATTTTCTGAAACGAAACAAGGAATCAGATCATCAATCATAGAAATCAAAAGCCACAAATGGAACCAGTTAACTTTAGATCTTTGGCCCAGTAGTATCAATCAAATCGATAATAGTTGTCATTCAGCAAAAAATTGCATAGATAATATATAATTTGCTTATAAATTCATAAACATTGTGTGTTAATCATTATTATAACTAATTCATATACAGAGTCTTCGCATCATTTTTACTATCCTTCCCCGATCATTTGCATCAACCTCCATCATTAACCACGATTAAGCTTTCATTTGTTACCTCAATCTTATTCGACAGAGAGGAGTGGTGGAGGAATTATTAGCTCTAAATTGAAGCAAACAAAACTGAGAAATTAACTAGATTGAGAAGCAGGGTTTGATCAAACATGCTTCGGTATATTCGGATAGTTAATCGAATTCTAAATACGAAAATGGAAGTACCTGGACTGATCGGAAGTGGTCATTTGCGCGAGGGGATCCATCTGTAGAGACGAATTCTGGTTGAAGACGAAGAGTGTTATTTGGAGTTCAGTAGGATTAAGGTTCTGCAAGTGGTTTGAAGTTGTTATGACTGGAGATCGACAAGAAAATCAATGGCAATGGTAAGACCCTAAAATCCAAAAGCTGACGTGGATTATCAGGTCAAAGACAAGGTAGTAGGTGTCAGCTACACGTGTGTTGCGTGCGGTGTAGTTTTTTTTTTTTTTTTAAAGGCAGTTTTTTGTTGGAGTTTTTTATATAAAAACGTTTAAAACTAGAAAAACTGATTTTATTTTAACAATAAAAAGCCGTTTAAAATTGTGTTTTCGGAATTGTATATTTATAACCCACAAAATTATTGAAAATTTTCAGTTTTTTAATTAACAAATTCATGAAAAAACTTAAATTTGAAACTCCTCATATAACTTTTTTATGATTATTATAACTTTTTTATTATTATTAGACTAACATTTTGTTAGGATGCAAAGTCATGTTTGGATGTAGTGTTTTAGGTTTTCCTCTTTATATATGTAAATGGGTTGAGTCTTTGCTATAAATAAGAAGTGAGTGGCTCTCATTATGTAAGAGTCCATTTTGGAGTGTTAGACTAGAGAGAGAAATTATATACAAACTCATTTGTATAATCATTCTAGATCTAATAAGAGCTTACAAAGATTTATTTACTTCTTGTGTTCTTGAATTTGTATGATGAATCACTAGATCTTTTCTAATTCCGCATATGTCATCATATTCAACACCACTACAATTGGTATCAGAGCGGGTGTTATTGATTTTCATCAAGAATTGATCTTTGATGGCTATTTTGATTTGGTGATTCTTATTGTTCATTGATCTTCGTGTTTTAGAGAGTTTTTGGATTCTAGAAATCGAATTCATCTTTGATTCTATTCATAATTCGATTTTCTTCACTATAATTCAAGTGATTTTTACTTTCTCTCTCTAGAAAACCCATTCAAAATCACTTTCTCTCTCTAGAATTCTTCAAGTTTTTGTGATCATGGTGCTTTTGGAGTATGATTCTTGGATTGTAATCATTGAAGGTGTGAAATACGAAGTCAACGAATTTCAATTCTATGGATTATTGTTGAAAGGAGGTTTGATTTCATGGGATTCTTTGGTTTCTTATGGAGGTTTGAAAGATGATCATGGAAGATTGATATTTCAAAAACTTTCGAAGATTGAATGTTTGTATGATCTTTCCATGTTCATGATAGCTCGTAGCAAGAATCGAGAGGAAGGAGAAGAAAGAGACTTGTTTAATAAGAGTTACATTTCTCTTGTTGAAAACCCAAGTGATCTTCAAGCTCTTATGTTTGTTGAAGATGTTCTTGATGATCATCATGTTCTTGATGTTCTTGATGTTCAAGAAAAAGGAGTTCAAGTTGATTCTCATGATGAAAAAGTTTTTTTCTCGATTGGAGTTCAAACCGATGATATTTTGTGTTCTTGTGATTCGTTTGAAGGTATGATTCCTTATCGGAAGCCGGTGATCCAAGAAAATCACAAATATCAAACTCCAAAAGATTTGATTCAAACTCAAAATGTTCATGTTGTTGAAAGTGGGTTTGTTCATGAAGTCAAGTCTTCAAGATGCAAAAAGATGAGAAAGAAAAAGAAGAAGAAGATGAATCGGAAGAACAAGCGGGTTTACTCACAAAAATCGTCATATGTTGTGAAGCCAAAATCCGTGAAGCAAATTTGGGTTTCAAAGCAACAATCTCCAAAGGTTGCATTGAATTTGAAGTCCAAACCCAAATATGTTGGTGGTTCTTTTGAAGATGTTCTTGGATCGTTGAAGAACACGAAGAACGAGTTGTACATCTCGCATAGTGGGTGGTACAATGTTCGATTTGGAGATTTTCTCATTCCGACAAAAGAACCAAGATCTTCCAAATTTGATTCGTTCGTTGAAAACGGATCTCGATTCGTCAAAAAGGTATCTCAAATTCTCAAATGGATTCCAAAACATCCATGATTTCGATTTGTATTTTGCGTTTTTCATTTTTGATCGATTTGACTCATTGGATCAAATCCGTTTCAATCTCGTTGATTGATCCAATTATTTTTTTTAAGATCAATTCAAAAATCAAAATCATATTCTCATAATTCCAAAATCATTCTCAAATTTTTTTACTGTTCATCTTATCCAACTTTAGTCCAATCAAAATCTCCATTCGTTGATTCGATTCAAGTTAGAAGCCCAAACTTGAAATTTGTTCACTGAGCCCATAATATTTTTGAATACTGTTCATTAAGATATTTGAGTCCAAATCGTGAAAATCCTTCATCTGATTCATTCAAAACGTCGAGAGGTGTTCGTCATCTGACTTGTACACCAGCTTTATCTGGTTGTACAATTGTGTTCTTCATCAGCATCAAAAGCTAAAAATCAAAATCTGATTTTCAGTTTATCGATTCAGTAAAATTGAAAATCGATTGGTATCGAGTGATTGATGATAGTCGATAGTTTGATGACCTGATTTCAAAGCCAGAGACTCGATTGATGTCGAATGGTGTTGATCGCTAGTTCTGTTGAAAGTCAAAATCGATTGAATCAAAACTCTATTTGAGTTGTAATCGATATTTACTTAGTAGATCGTTAATTGAATGTGACTCGTATTTGATTCAAAATCATATTGGATGTTTGCTTGATTTTGGTTGGTCCTTGAGTTCATTGTGTGGAGTCAATCGATATCATTATGGTCGATGTTCTTGTTCTTGATGATGGAAGCTATGATGTCGATAGGTTCGGATGATTCAGTAACAGAACTCGATTTTTTTTTAAATCGTTATATGTGAGATTGTTTGAAGATTGAATGATTGTACAATCGCTTTCCAAGTTCATCGACATGACGAAATTGAATTCAATGTGCGAAGGGTATGGGAATATGGAACGAGATGAAAATTGATTTAAATGTGCGAACTGGGAAATCAATGTTTACAACAGAACGAAACTTTGATTTTGGAAATTGAAGGAGAATGCAAAGTTGATTAATACTGTATTTCAGTTCGCATAAGGGTTGATTTGGGATCGATAGTCGATGGGTCTGTAAAAGCAAAGTCGACTGGGAAGAATACTCGTTTATGATTGGGAAGTCAATTGTAATCAATGATCGAAGCTTGGATGTCGACTGGATTGAATGAAAAGCGAATGAATGGCTGATGGATGTAATTTTGAAGGCTATGATTTTGCGAAAATATAACAATCGAGTATTCGCATTTATGGATTGGTTTCGCATTTGTGTGAATAAAAAATTGGGTTCGCATATATAGAAGTGATATGGAGTTCGCATCTGGGAGCAGTTCGCATATAAAAATGTTCGCATTTGTGATATGGAGGTCAAAAATTCACATGTGAAGAATGAATATGCGAAGCACCCATTCAATGAAGAAGAAAGCTATTAGTTTCGCATTTGATCCTTTATATTTCACGAAATGACAAAAGTAGCCCAACTTCGCAAGTTTGAAGAACATGCAGAAATTTTCAAAACGAGTACCTGCAATTTCGCATTTTGGCAACAAATATCCAACTTCGCATATGGGTAATAAAAGCTGAAAAAATTGCAGAATTTTCAATTTTGGTCCTTGCAATTTGTGCGAATTTATGCTTTATGCCCGGTTTCGCAAATGGGCTAGAGTTTCGCATATTTGATTGTTTTAGGCGCAACGGGTCCCTGCAAGTTTCAGAAAGAGACAATATCTACCCGGTTTTTGAAAAATCTTGCAACTTTCACCCAAAAAGTCAAAAATTTTCATAAATTGAAAATTTTTTGTGGCTTTTTCGTGATTGTTTTTCCGTGCAAGATTTTTGATGATTCATTTTTGGTACACATCAAGGGGGAGTATTGTATTGTCTATTCCTCGGGCGCTTCTCATCCTTAGTGGGTTTTATAATCATTTTTTGATTATAAAAATGGGGAGAATGATTGGTATTCGAAGCTTCTCGGGTTTGTCGAATATTCATTTGCGGATTTGAAGACCGGTGTTACTTCGAGGGGGGGTTTGGTCTTAATCGCGCTAGCTCGTTGGAGATTAAAGTCGGACATCCAATCCTAACTTTGAGGGGGAGAATGTTAGGGTGCAAAGTCATGCTTGGATGTAGTGTTTTAGGCTTTCCTCTTTGTATGTGTAAATGGGTTGAGTCTTTCCTATAAATAGGAAGTGAGTGACTCCCATTATGTAAGAATCCATTTGGAGTGTTAGACTAGAAAGAGAAATTTTGTACAAACCCATTTGTATATTCTTTCTAGATCTAATAAGAGCTTACAAAGATTTATTTACTCCTTGTGTTCTTGAATTTGTATGATGAATCACTAGATCTTTCTAATTCCGCACATGCCATCATAATCAACACCACTACACATTTTCACAAAATCGAATTTGTCATTTGACCAATGAAGTCGAGTTCATTTGTTGCTCTTAGAAAGTCTAGCACTCAAAATAGGAATGTCTAATGATTCACACCCAAAAGACTAAAATCTTATAAACTTCTAGAGAGAGGTGAGCATGGGGGGATCCAATGTAGAGCCCGGGGTAGCCCGGGATACCCCTCAAAAAAATTTCGGTAGTGTAATTCTTTTTAGCAAAATTTCGATATGGTGTATATATATGTTTCCCTTCACTTATAAACCCAAACAAACATGTGGTTTGGTGGATAAGGTGCTAGCATATTGAAGTAGAGGTCTAAGGATCAAATCTCCCTCCTAACATGTTCTTTGTTTACCTTTTATTTTTATTTTCCAAGCTATTCTATCCCACATCGCCAAACACATGTAAATTTAGCCAACTTCGTCTATTATATTAACCTGTTATCTTCATGCTTCATTTGATATCTACTTTTATTCCCACATCGATTCAAGTATCAAAAGATACTTCAACTTCATGTTTATATAACATGACTTTAGGTTATCTAAGGATTCGATTAAGTTTTAGGTTTAAAACCGAAACCGAAGTACCTCGAAAAAAAAATTAGGCCCCTTTACTTTGAACTTGGCTCCGCCACTGGAGGTGAGAGAGGTTGGGAAATCCGAAATTCCAACCTTAGGGAGAGTAAATTTGGTTTTTCTAAAGCCTAGAGGGGTCTTTATATAGTTGTGGTGTTTTCAAGATAAACTTATTTGAATCAATTAAATAATCAAATTTAATCATTATTCATTGTAGCGAGTGCAAGTTTTGGAGTAAAGCGTGTTACAAATGTAAAAGCCTCAATCACAAGTCGTTCGAGTGTGAGAGATAGATAAAAATGTGGAATGTTATTCTTACCACAAGAAAGGTTATATCAGCACGAATTTGCCAAGGAAGAAAAGTGAGATGATATCTATGAATGCTAGTAAGAAGTCGGAATCGGCAAAAGTTGGAGTGTGTGCTTTTCAGTTGACTGTGTAAGAATCTAAATAGCCACATGATTTGGTGTCATGCATAATACCTGTGAACTCTCTTATAGTGTTTTATTTTATTCGGGTGCATATTTTTCTTTTGTGTCTCATGATTTCCGAAAGAAATTTGATATGCCTTTAGTAGTTATATATATATATATATATATATATATATATATATATATATATATATATATATATATATATATATATATATATATATAGTAGACGTAGCATGTTATGGTACATCAAGGTTACCCGATAGAAATAGACAGAAATATTTGAAGCAAAACTATTGTCGATAAGGGTGAAAGGTTCGATTTGGTGAATGGAATGGATTTGATTTCAAAATATCATGCAAAAAATTTCATTGATAGTAAGATCGTATCCTTGAGAACTTCAGAGGGAAATAGTGGTTTACGGAGAAAATAATTGTAGAATGCAAAGTATAGCACAATAGTTAAAGCTTAAAAGTGGATAAGTAAAGGTTGTGAGTCATTTTTAGCGTGTGTTTTGGATACAAGAAAAGAAAAGAAGAAGTTAGAAAATGTAAAGGTAGTTCGTGATTTTATGGAAGTTTTTCCAGACGAGTTGTGCAACGGCCCGGAAATCCTCCTATTAATGATGTCAACTTTTCGTTGCTTGAATATTAATTGTTGTAAAGCTATTTGATTCTAAGAGAGTATAAATGAAATAAGTTAATTAAAAGGGTGTTAATTAATACCTAAAAGATTTAATAAATATATTCAAAAGATATATGGTCTTTGTGGGAAGATAGGGTGTATGTAAATCATAAAAATTGTATAAATGATGTTTAAGGGATGAAATGTCAACTAAGGAAACTTAATTTGTCAAGTTATTAGGGTTAGGGGTGCTTAGAATTAAATTATGGAAGTAGAGGGGCTATTTTAAAAAATTGCTTATACCCCCCCCCCCCCCCCCCCCCGCGTGGGGAATGGGATCAACAGGTTGTATAGGGTCGTCCGTTTATTTTGTGACTTGTTTAAATATGTGATCACGAAGATTCACATCTAGAAGCCCATGGGGCAGCGCCGTCATTCACAAAAGAAGAAAAGGATACGAGAGAAAAATTAGAGAAAGTGGAGCGAGGGAGAGATGGACGAAGAGAAGGAGAACCAGAAGGTTAAGGTTGCGTCGAGAGGAAGAAAGGCAACAGTAGGCTGTCAAAATTGAGAAGAAGAAAGGAGAAGAATTTGATCCAAATGAAGGCTTGGTTGTGAATCTCATTTGTTAGGTAAACCATTGAACTTTTCCTTCTTTTTTCTTCTTTTTTTTGTATTTGATTCAAACCGAGAATCACCATGGTCATTGCCCATGGCTACCATCCAGACACTTGTTTCTACCATTATAAGGTGGAAAATGGTGGTTTACTTTCCATCTTGAAAGCCTTTAATACGTTCCCAGGTAAACCTAAGAACTTAACCTGCTATTTGAGCCACAAGGAACTCCTAAAACACTTCAAGGCTTCTTTTATTTAATTGATAACTCAAACAAAATTTGTGGAGCACTATTTATAGGGTCTTGCTAAAAAATAATTCTAAAATAACTCAAATAGCTAGCAATGCGATCCTATAACAAATAAAGACTGAATTTAAAACATAAGTATCCTATTCTAAGCTAGTCCTGTTGTGCCTTTGATAGACTTGACCAAACCGACTTGTTTGGGTCGTAACATCACTCCCCTCCTAAACAACCACCTTGTCCTCAAGGTGAAAATCCGGAAATTATTGTTGTATCATGTCAAAAAAATTCCCATGTAGCCTCATAAGTTGGTAAATCCTTCTACATGATCAAAACCTCCCGTCACGGACCCCCTCCACCTGCTTTGGCTATAGCAAAACTTCCATATCCGTGGTCAGTGTAGCGGGTAAGCTGGGAAGAGCCAACTGATTCCCAATAGCCTTCTTCAATTGAGAAATGTGGAAAACATCATGTATTTTCGATGTTTCTGAAAGCTTCAAACAATAAGCCACCTTACCAATTCTTTCCAACACCTTAAAGGGACCAAAATAATGGGATGGTAGTTTCTCATTAACCCGACGAGCCACCAAATGTTGCCTATACAAATGTAGCTTGAGAAAAACTTTATCCCCAACTGAAAACTCCTCATCTTTGTGATGCAAGTCAGCCTTAGTCTTCATCAGCTGTTGAGCACGCAATAAATACCCTTTTAAATCCCATAAAACGACATCTCGTGCCTCCAAATACTCCTTTATAGTACCCACCAAAGTCTGTTGGCTGACATAGTAAACCAAGTGGGGAGGATCTTGACCATACAGAATCTAGAATGGAGTGGTGTTTGTTGAAGTGTGGAAAGACGAATTATACCAGAACTCCGCCCAAGACAGCCACTTAGCCCATTTCTTTGGAGAATATGACACAAAAAAATGGAGGTAGGTTTCTAAACACATGTTTACTACCTCTGACTGATCATCCGTTTGTGGGTGGTAAGCGTTGCTCCTCTTCAGCTTCGTACCCTGCAACGAAAAAGTTCACGCCAAAAAAGACTAAAAAAACTTTGTCCAGATTAGAGACAATGGTTTTTGGCATGCCATGTAAACGAACAACCTCCCTTAAAAAAACTGAAGCCACTAAGAAAGTCGTATACGAGTGTTTTAGCGGAATAAAATGGGAGTATTTGCTTAACCGATCTACCACCACAAAAATAACAGAATACCCATCCGACTCAGGAAGACTTGTAATGAAGTCCATAGTAACCTCCGACCAAACTTTATTTGGTAATTCAAGAGGCTGCAACAACCCGCTTGGCGCCGTGGTGGAATATTTCTAACGTTGAAATATCACATTGTGCGACCATCCTAGCTATGTCTCCCTTCATCCCGGACCAAAACAGCTCTCTAGCCATTTGATGATACCTTTTTTGGACTCTCAAATGCCCTCCCATTGAGCTGCCATGAAACTCGTGAAATAGATTTAGAACCCATGACGAGTTGCGGTTCAAAACTAGCCGACCTTTAAACAACAGTCGGTTGTTGTCACCGAAA
Organism: Lactuca sativa; assembly: GCF_002870075.4. NCBI lineage: Eukaryota > Viridiplantae > Streptophyta > Magnoliopsida > Asterales > Asteraceae > Lactuca > Lactuca sativa. The sequence continues at coordinate 252,172,884 of NC_056630.2, forward strand.
ACCCAGCTGGTACCTGTTGACCCGTACTAACACGACGTCTGAGATCGACTAACTCGGTATCATATTCAATATCCTACCACAGCCTTCCGCAATAAATCTTGCAACCCATCTCTTGTGCTTCAAACTCCACCTCATGCTTTCTTAACAACGCATCTGTTGCATTGTTCTCTCAGCCCGGGCGGTACTCGACGTCAAAATTATAGCCCAAAAGTTTGGACAACCACTTCTGATGATCTTCAGTCACGACTCTTTGCTCAAGCAAAATTTTTAGACTCCGTTGATCGGTTCAGACTACAACTCGTCGTCCGAAGTAAGTATGGTCTCCGTTTTTGGATCGCAAAAACGATCTCCATTAACTCGTGTTTGTACACCGACTTCAAAGGAGCCCTGGTATCCAAAACATGACTATAATAGGCTATTGGACGACCATCCTGCATTAGCACCGCTCCCAACCCAAAACTAGATGCATTGGTTTCCAACACAAATGTCTTATCAAGATCTGGTAACGCCAACATAGGAACTTGTAACACCCCGACTCCCAGGTATATTTTTAAAAAGCTTTATATATTCATTTTATTGAAGAACTCGACGATTTGGAGGCCCCAACTTATCGTTTCAAACCTAGTCAGCCCGCGTGATTTTATGAGGTCTACTCGACGAGTTGGAGGAACCCAACTCCACGAGTATAGGTTGTGCATGGAAACCCTAAATTTTAGGGTATGCGCCCTATTTAAAGAACTTATGGGCCGTTTCTAGCCTCTCTCGTCATCATTACAGCCAGATGAAACCCTAGATCGAGTCCTAAACCCCCATTCTGTGTGTTGAGAGCTTGAAAGGTGTCATTTGTTGATTTTGGAAGGGAAACTTGAAGAGTGAGAAGCTTGGAACGTGAATGAGCTTGTAGATCCAGCATCTACATCGTTTTGGCTACCATTTTAAGGTAACAAGCTATTACCTTGATTATTCTAGTGTTAGATCTCCTTATTCCTTGGTTTAAGGCCATTTTTAGCATATATATGCTGATCATTTTCGGGTATTGGGCATGATCTAAAGTTGCAACTTCAAATCTGGACTCCTCTAAGTCCTTATAGTCATAAAGTTATTGAATTTATCAAGCTTTGGCCCTTCTCTTTGTCTTAAACCTCTCCTTTAGCTTGGTTTTGGCATTTAAGACCTTGCATGTGTTGGATAAGGTGTCTAAGTCCGTAACTATATTTGGTATGTACTTAACCCGATTTAGCATGGTCCATTTGGGTTGCACTTCACCAGAACAATTTGGACTTTGAGAAGAGGATATGTATGATTTATTAATATATTATTAGTTATAATATATTAATATGAAATCATATTATTTAATTGATATTGATCAATAACTAATTTGGAATTAATTTGTGGTCAAAAGAGACTAATTAAATATAGAGGGATTGATTGTGTATATCATTCATTCTTATAATGTGGGCGAATGATCCATGATTCCTTATATTGGGCTTAACCCATGTGGTGACCCATGGATGCTTCATGGAGGTTGAAACCCATGGATCATGAGGAATGTGGAAAGTCATGAGTTACATGGTGTAACCCTAATGTGCACACCATATAAGAAGCCCTTTGGTTCAAGAAAATGGCACCTAGTGTATACACAAAGGAGTGGCCGATTTTTGTGAGCATTAGAGTTCTCTTCCAAGTTCCAAAATGTTAATGGTGATTTGTGATTCCACTTGAGGCATTCACATTATTGGTGCTAAGCTCTTAAAGCTCCAAGCAATAAGCCACAACAAAAGGTATGTTTCCTAACTTGTTTTATTTACTATGTATTAAAGTTTTGTATGCTAGTTAGGGTAATACCTTGGAAACTTCAAGTTTGCATGTATAATAGTGAAAACATAGTAGTTAGGGTTGCATGGACACCTTAGTAGTGTTAGAATGTTCAAAACCCTTCAGCATGCACGTAAAGTTTGAAATTTTACGTGGAATCTGATGGATTGTAGCCATAAGAACATCATATGTGCTCATGCAAACCCTAATGCTTGGATCTAGGTTTCTCTATTGTACATGCAATTCATCCAAGACTTTAAACCCTAGATCTAGCATGTGATAATCAATATTAACATAAGAATGGGGTTTAGATCTTACCTTGATTGTTATATAGCAATAACAATCTTAAATCTTCCTTGTAATGGCTTTAGAAAGCTTAGAGTCACAAGTGTCACTCCTCTAATGGCTCACAAACACCAAGAGCAAGAGTATGAAGAAGGAGTAGAGGAGAGACACCCAAAACTGGCTGGAAACCCTAATGAAACTCTTAGCCACGTTTTTGGTGCCCTAGGGATCCTTAAATAGTGAGGCTATTAGGGTTATCTAACAAGGAAACCCTAATTTGAGTGCTTAGGCCCTAACCAGGCCATGGACTCCCTCCTTAGAGGCCTTGGACGATTTCTAATGGGTTTCCCCATAGAATTCGTCCACTCCATCCTCTATGGAGTCCATTAGTCCAATATTCAACTATCACACAATTGACAGTTCTAGTCCCTTAAGTTTAATTAATATCTTTTAGCCACAAAATTAATTATTAATTAATTATTGACTAATATTAATTGAACAATATGATTTCCCCTTTAATATATTATTCTCATAATATATTAATAAATCATAATTAATCCTCTCTCTCCATAATTCATCCTATCAAGTTGCTTTGGTGAAGGCAACCCAAAAGGACCATGCACCATCGGGTCAAGTACATACCAAAATAGTTATGGACTTAGACACTAATCCAACAGTCTCCCACTTGGATAAGTCTAATAACTATTCTGCGTATGACTTCAGATCTTGATCCGCAATCATAGCTTTCAAAAGCCGCTGTCAACTCTGATCTTATCAGATACGCGTCCTTTAGATAAGGGATCATATATTCTTCCATTCTAGACATCGTATAGACTGAGACATGGATTTAAATCATTCTCTTTATTTATGTGTTGTTTCCCGATTTCCGATTTATGACGGCTGACAACAGACTACAATTGAACACATCAAATTAGTCTCGGCTTGGCCAAGCGCTTAGGGTGTCATCACTAAATCATCGAGGGGCCCACAGATATCGCTTTCATCCCACTTTGGATAAAAGGAACGGATAAACTTTGATTCAATGCTTGCTTGCACTCACTCACTGAATCACACACAACAATATGTTTTATAACACCAAGTTACTGGTACGTTTACATATTATCAATGTGTAACCGACTCGCAAGATACAACTCACACATCTCAGTTTCAAGAATATACGATGTTATCGTCTCACCAATCACTCGTGATAAACTCCATGAAGTGATCCAAGTGAGCGTGGGTTTAATCCAATGCTCAAATCATATTCATAAGCACTCATGAACGTTGTAGCAAACATTTTCTTATGTCTAATACACTTTAGACAATCCACACACCAATTCACGATAGTCTTCATTCATACATACTTCCAACATATGAACGACTGTGGACCGTTCGAATAATTTGATTATTCTGAAATAATTTAATTATTCAGGAAGTCAAAACATGCAAAGTGAAACACAAGAATAATACTAATCCCATATGGCCCCGAAATTTGGGTATAAATAAAACATTTTATTTAATTACCATATTGATTACTCATTATTTGTTGTTTCGGGTAATCAACTTCTTACTTGAATTATGACAACAATTGTCCCATGCTCTTAGCATGCACACTATCTTTACATATGGTCCTTACTTTGTGAAATAGTATAATTGAATAACATTTTCAGTCACATTCATTTCACAATTCCTAATCCATTAGTGTAAAAATACAAAATTCTTGCCACTACTAGAATATGTTAGATTCTAACATTTTATGCAACGATCATTTCATAATGTCACGACACAAAAGTCACCATGACTCGGCCAACGAAATTACAAAATGCTCTATTGGAGATTGTTACAAGACAATTCCATAGTCATGAAGTCTCATATTCAAAGTACATTCCTTTGAACATCCTTCTTGCATAAAAGTTTCTAATCTAAACATTGATTCTCGATATCCATATTTTCCATATGACAATTCATTGTAAATAGAATCTTATATATTCATAATAATGTCAATATGATCCATCCATGACTATACTTTCAACTGTTCACAAGCGACCAATCCTTGGCAAACCTTAGATTGTCCTTGGCAGTTGTTTAATTATTTTAGTCAAAACTGGTTCTATTTCCTTTTTCCCTCTAAATGCCCCAGGCATTTGGAAAATTTTTAGAACGGTCGAATATTATAGCATATGCAATTGATTCTATATCCGAAGTGTATGGGATGCAATTCATAATAAAAACATGATACTTTACCAGTTTCTTACTATAATATTGTCATAATATTTCTATTTGTCGTGTTCTAAAAAATTCGAACTATGAAGAGGGATGCTGTAATCATAATCGTATTTTGAGAATGCAAATAATAAATATACACCTGACTAAATACAATTAAATTTCTTGATCTAAGCTTTTAGATTGAAAACGACGTATAACATTTTCTCCCTTAATTATAGCAAAAACATCTCTTCAACCCCTGCAACCTTGCAAAGTGAAACTTTTGTTTTTCTATAATTAATATTGCCAACTTGCAATACTTAAATAATAATCATGCTCCCACTAACATGATGATTATATTCATTCCAGCATAACCCTTATGCTCCCACTAGCTTTGACACGTATTTAGGAACCAGCTAAACTTCTAGGAATCAATACTTATAGACTTCCAAAGTTCATTGTTTCTAATACGATATGCTTCGATAAGCCTTTATCTAAGCTTCTCAAAATCACACACCTTTCCTTAGACAACTAATATGTGTGTCTAAACTAATTTAGAACTTATCTTACTAAGTCCTAAATGTTCAGACTAATTGCCAAATTTCACAATTCGAACTATGAAAAAGGATGTCGTAATTATAATCAAATTTGAGAATGCAATTTACATAGTTGCTATCTCCTTAAAATCTTTCTTAGTGAAAGCATTCCATCACAATCATTTTCATGAAGGAGAGGAACCTTATGACACTTAGATTTTATGGTGTATGTGTTCCTATCCATGTGAATTTGCCATTACCATAATCGAAAGATAATGTTTGTGGCAAATTCAAACTCTTATGGATAGAACTTGTTCATTCTTAATTTCTTGCCATCAAGGGTCCCACCACTGCTTCCAAGTTATCTAGCAGCTCACCTATGCCAGTCAATGTACTTTCATTGAACAAGGTGTTTTCCCTTATGCAACCTATTGAGAATTCGTAGAACTCATATGCATAATCACTCAGCTGGATTGACACAAAATAAAATTTGTCAACACAATAGGTTACAAACCCCAAGTCGTGTGCTAGTGTTTAATAATATGTTTACTCTTGATTAGTTCTTGAAACTTTTCAAGATCATTTAGACTCCCACTTACCTCTTGACATATAAGATTCTCTTATGAAGAAACATTTCTTCACAAAACAAATATCCAAGAGTTAGTGTGTGTCTATATCAAGACATTACACACATTTGGTTTTAGTTTGTCTTTGTCATCTCCATGACATCACAACTTATCAATTTCAAACATCAAGAGTAAGAAAACAATTTTCTACTTCACATTTGATGAGTGTGTGTCACTCAATTCACAATCTTGGAGTATGATTCTAAGACTTGATTTTGGAACAAGGTATGAATCAACCTTTTGATTTAACCATTTCAACAATTTATGAATCCTCTTCTTATCCATACCAGTGCACTAAGATGTCATTAGAGGATCAATTGTGATATGGTTCTTAATCATTAAGATGATCATAAAAATCGATACAAAAGTACTCTCCCTTCTTCTTAGATTGGAGAAACTTTTATCTTTCTGCCTAATTGATTCTTCTCATTCGTTCTGCCATTTCATTGAAACTTTTCAATGATTCAGAATTCAACTTAATCTTGTAAGCACAACCACATTTACTAGACTTTTAGTAAATCATGACGAATAGTCTTATTGTTATTTGTGGTGGGGTTGACTAGTGCACAACATTGTGTTCTATTCCTTTAGTCTTTTACTTGAATCACATACTTGTGTGATCAAGGAATTAGTCTTAATTTCCTAAGTACCAAGATTTCCATACATCACATGATTCAAATCATATGATTCCAAGTTTCTGTCCAATTGAAACTTGGGTGATGAGAATCTTTCCTTACTTAGAAAATTTTGTCACTACCATAAATAACATAACTAAGAATCACATCCATTTATAGAAATACACAAACATCTATTTTTTGATTTCATTGCAAGGATATACATAAATAAGATAAATCAAAATTTATTTTATTCATAAAAGTAGCAGAAAACATGTCCTTACAATGCAAGATTAACTGAAAAACTATGTAATCAAATATTCCTAACAATTCTATCATAACTTTCTAAGCTCAAAATCTGATCTTCGAATCCATGCGATCATGATCCATTTCTTCGTGATAAAACTCATCTTGCTCTTCCATCAAGCTTCCTTTCTTTTCACTGATCCTGCAAAACATTCAAATGCAATCTTATCACATTATGTATTTAGAATCAATGAATAATAACTTAATGGAGTTAGATAGTGGAGTTTACCTGAAGTAGAGCCATACGTCTTGACTCTCCCATCTCTTAGATCTCTCAGGTATACTGGGCAGCTTCGTCTCCAATGCCCCTTCTCTTGGCAATAAAAGCAAATTGACTCTTTTGGAACAGCACACGGAACTGCTTAAGACTTTGCCTTTCTCTTATGATTAAACTTTTTGACCATGGCATGCCTTTCATTGCCATTGTCTGTATCCATAGAGGTCTAGAAGGAAGATCCACCGATCAACTTTGCTTTTCCAGTGCGCCAAATCATTGCTGATTCAGCAGCAATAAGCAAATAGGTGAGATCGATGAGGGTCACGTCGTTGTCTATCATATAGTACTCTCTTACGAACTCACTATATGAGTCAGGAAGCGACTGAAGAACCCAGTCAACATCCAATTTCTCACAGACAACGGGTCCCAACATCCTTAACCTATCAATGTGTGACTTCATCTCTAGGATGTGTGCACACACTAACTTTCCTTCGTCATGTTTACTTGTCAAAAGGGCTTGAGTGAGCTTGAACTTTTCAAGCCTTTGAACTTGTGGGTTAGGAAGAACAATAGGAGAAGGTGGAGGAAGTGAAGCATGATCTCGTGTTCCTCGATCGAATCGTAGAATATCATCTTTATGTGGAAAGCTTGTTCCATGGGATTTGGGAAGACCATAGTTGTCATACTTTGACATCTACAAAACGGGAGAAAAATTCAAGTTAGTTGATTGATTGAGTCCTTAATAAATCACCCAAATGAGACATTAAGGCTAGGACCCAACACAATATTCCACAACTTAGGAGAGGGATGTCGTAACCCAAATTGCAAAATATTTGAAGGTAAGTGGATGACGATTCACTAATTTTTCACCATGAAAAATGAAAAAGAGATTAGGTTTTAAATGTATTGAAAAACTCCTAGATCTTTTGAGATTCATTGAACTTTTCAATGGCATGTTTAAATCTCGATATGCCCCTCGATTTGTGACTGGGATGCCGAGGATCACAAAACAGGGTGTGAATAACCATGCAAACTTACATGGTACCCCCAATGTTACAGTCACCTATTCGATGTGCCGGTTAACCACACACGCTCCACCGAACTATGGCAAACATTGAGTCACCCTTTGCTACCTTTGCTTAGAACCATTTAGTGTGCCAGTTAACCACACACGCTCCACTAACGCCTTCGCAAGGGTACAAAGTGTAATTTCATGGAATTGCATCAAATTCACTTTTGCCTAAAGTAACTAAGATTGGGAATTTTGTATAAAACATTTAGTTACTTTATACTTCATTATACTTTTAATGGAAATGGTTTGCCATATCATACCCGTTCGGCTAATGACCCTCCACCAATCAAGGAAACGGTGGGTGAGAGTGGACACCCATTAAACGGCCATTTTATAGGCCATAACCTTATACCCCCCTTATAGATAGGCTTCGTGAATGTGGCCTACTAACGGTAAGACTAGAAGATTAAGTTATACATATATAATATTAGGCTTTTAATGTTATATATAGTATAAGGGTGTATTTTACACTTTTAAAATACTAGGTGGTCTAATTTAATAAATTATACTTTTAATTTAATTAAATGTAAACCATATCACTATGGATTTATTAACTCTCTTTTAATTATACACTTAATTAATTTAATAAAACCATAAGGGTGCAATTTGAACTTTTTCAAAACTTAGGGTTTTAGAATTTAACATTTTAAAAATTAAGCTTTTTAATTAAAATTTAACATTTTACATTTAGTTTAATTAAATGTAAACCTTATAGACCTGAAACCTTGGAGCTTTATGAGTCATTTTGGGAGTCATGAGCTTGGAATGTCATTTTTGGGGCTAAATCACCATTTTGGACCATTTAGATGTTATATGTGTGTCAAGGTCCGAACTTTACGTGATTATCATGCTTGGGGAGGCCAGATCTATGATTGTATGGAACAGATCTGACCTCAGAAGTTGTTTTGAGTTTGTGCATGGCATGAACTCGCCGAGTCCGAAGAACAGACTCGGCGAGTAGTATGAAGGTTGCTCGTTAATCACTCAGTGAGTGGACTTGCTGAGTTGGGGGGAATGACTCGGTGAGTCAGGGAGAGTCAGGGGTCTGAGTTCAAGTTGGAACTCGCCGAGTTGTTCTTGAGACTCGGCGAGTTGAGTCAGGGTGGCCCTGCGATTCATGGCAGGTGGAACTCGTCGAGTCAAGGGAAGTACTCGACGTGCCAAGAGAGGATCTAAGTGAGTCAGTGGACACGTGTAGACTCGCCGAGTAGCCCTAGTACACTCGACGAGTCAGGTCAAAGTTTGACCGTTGACCTTGTTGACTTTTAGGGTTGAGTACAATTGTATTTATGAGAGTATTACTTTGTGTGATTAGGCGGAGGCTAGATCACACTTCTTCCAAGTCAGATATTTATCGAGACATCGAGGTGAGTCTTCTCACTATACGTTACCTAGAGTGGTACTATGCGATGACCAGAGGGTCTTATGTGTTATGTATGAGATCATGTGCTATGAGATATTTGTATGTTGTATGATGATATAGACCGGACCGGAGGGTCCAACGAGCTATGACCGAACCTAAGGGTCCAACGAGCTACGGGACTGGAGGGTCCCGCTGAGACACATCGACCGGAGGGTCGTATTATGGCCTCGAGTGGCGTATGTGTTGTATGTGGTATTTTGGGGAACTCACTAAGCATTTATGCTTACAATTGTTGTGTTATGTGTTTCAGGTACTAGTGATGAGCGCGGGAAGGCGCCGACATGATTTGTACACACACGCATTGGAGTTTTTGTAGAGATTCTGGGGAGATGTTATGTGACAATAACATTTAATACAATATGTTTGACATTATTTTATGAATGAATGAATGTTTTAAAAATGAAAAATTATTTTGAAAATTTACATTGTTACAAAGTTCGTTAGAAACGGACTTAGAATAAATGAGTTATGACACTTTGAAGATATTGACATTTATGGCACTTAATGGAAAAAGTTGATGTGGAAAGGCCATGCATGCATTGGGACACGTGTGGGTACGCCCAGCGTAGGCTGGGTTACGTCCATCGTAATAGAGTAAATGATAGCGGGTACAAGGACGCGTACGCCCAGTGTAATAGAGTTACACCCAGCATACGCTCAGAGTCATAAAACCCTAATTTTAGGGTCAACCACTATTTAAAGAACATAAGGGATCGACCCTAGCCTCCTTATTTGTTCCCTTATCCTCAGAACAACCCTAGATAGTCGTTCCATCTCCATTGTTGGGTATGTTTGGCCTTGTGTAGCTTAGTTTGGAAAATAAAAGCTTAGAAGAAGGAAGAAGAGGTTGGCAAATAAGGAAACTTGGTGGATGGAGCTTGTATATCCGAGATAGCATCACCCTTTGCAACCATTTGAAGGTATAAAGCTTCTTGCTTGACATCTATTTTGTGTAGATCTAAGTGTTGTGAAGTTTTGACACCATTTCTTGTCCCCAAAACCCCAATATGATGCATAATGTGTTTTGGTTAAGATAATCTATCCTATCAGACCATAGGAGAGGTCTTGAGTGAGAAAAATGAGGTCCCAATGGCTTTAGTTGTCCCATGTACGAAGTAGGAAGGTCTTAATGGGTTAAGACTTTTAGTTAAGAGCTTTATAGACGTCCAAAATGATAAAGATTGAGACTTTATAAGTCCTATGCCCTTCTTGTCACTGGATCTGGCATATGGGCTTAAGTGCTTTAGCCATTAAGCACGTGGAAGGATTTTTGTTCAGACGCGCATACGCCTAGCGTAAATTGTGGAAAGCCCAACGTACTCGCCATTTTGCCTTTACGCCTAGCATACATGGGGGGTACGCCCCGTGTAATCTGTCTGTATGGATCATGAGTTTTTGGGCCATGGTTTGGGGCATGTTAGGGTATTTGGGCCTTAATGGGCCCTCATAAATCATATTATATGGGTCAAGGAATATAATTTAGGCTTATGGTGAGGCCCATTAAGGGATTGGGCCCAATGTAGCAAATTGGGCCATTAGTGGGTCACTAGTGGGCCTGAGAAGCTTTTCTAGTGTTGGGCTTTTCATGTTGTGGTTTTGGACCTTAGTCATAGACCATATGAACACCGACAAAAGATGAGCATGGAGAAGTACCAACATGGATCAAATTTCACACATACATAAGATTTCCAACAACATCCCACATGGAAAAAACATGGAGAAAAAAAAGCCAGACAAATTCCTATATATAATCTGATTTCACATATACATCCATAATCCGCTTTCACAATCAAAGAAATCCATCAGAATTTTCATCTGATTTTGTTCAGGCATTTTATCAAATAGCTAACGTGCATACCAAAATATTACACTGTGATGCTTCGTATCTATCCATAAAACCGTATACAGCTCCAAAGTAGATGATATGAAGATGAGGACAACATCTACGATAATACATGGCAGAAAAATCGAACAAATAAATACATACCTAGAAAAAAATGGAACAGAAAAAAGGAGGAAAAAGATGGGGTTTTTCTTACCGCAGGAAGGAGGCCAGAGCTTAGCACGAGGCAGCGTTGCAGGGAGGCAGCAAAGGCGTTGGTCGAAGGTGGTAGGAGTTGTGGAAGAAATTGCGTATGGGGCAAGGAGAAGGAAGAAATCACGTCAAGGCTAAGAGAAGGAGAGGGAAACAATAGGGTGGCGGCACTCATGTCTGGTGGTCGAAGGCAGTCGCTAGTGTGGGGGAGGAAGTCATTGGAGTGGAGGTTATGGGTGTACGCGATGGAGAAGAAGGCGAGAAGAAGGCGCCTGCAAAAGAAGGAGAAGGGCATGGAGGGAAAATATGATGCTTGGTCTCGGTCAGTTGTATTTTATTAATGGACCGAGTCAGGAGGTGGGTCTGCAAAGACTTACCGAGTCAGATGAAAATCAAATATATCAAACATGTTGACCAGCCCGAGTCAGCCAAAATTGCTGACCCGGACCCAGTCAACAATATATCAAACACCCCCTAAGTGTTTTTAGTGTGTACTTGAAGTCATTGGAAGAAGGAAAAGCTTCAGGACACAAGAAGGAGCTCATAGATCCAGAATCATTGCCTCGTCCACGACATTGTGCTTGTATAAAGCTTGAACCTTGCATTATGGTCGTTTAGATCTCCATTTTGGAGTTCCTTGCTTGTTTTTTTGTCCAAATGATATGATTCTTGGGATTTTGTGCTTGTATAAAGCTTGAACCTTGCATTGTGGTCATTTTGTTGTCCCGATCTCCTCGGTCACAACCTGATAAGCACGCCCTAGAGCCTTCGGAGGCTCTGCTCGACCCTGACCCCCGTCAGTAATTCTCAAAGTGGCTGGCGTTGGGGCCTGCACTGGCCTGGCGGCCAGGAGAGGACACTGGGCCTTCATATGGCCCACCTGATTACAATGATAACAAAGTCGAACTCTGGCAGCTGGAGCCTGATGTCTGCAATCCCTGGCTATGTGGCCTTCCTTGCCACACTTGTGGCACCCAGAAGAAGAACGACAACTTCCTTCATGTACCTTGCCGCACTTCCCACAAGTGCGACTCCTTTGACCTCCCTGTCGATAATCAGCGCCCATCATCCGCTTCGGCGCAGGTTGTGACTGCACCGGGGCCTGCCTCTGCTCTCTCAACTAGAGCTCGATCTCCAACTCGTGCCGCCTGGCGGCCTCCTGCAACTCCAACAAAGTATCACATCTCTGAGTAGACACAAACTGACGAATATTTGTCTTGAGCATGCTCAGATACCGGGTCATCTGAGCCTTCTCCGAAGCAAACTCGCGGCAAAACATCGCCCTTTCCGTAAACATCATGGTGATCTCCGTCACTGGCTCCGAATCCTGCTTTAATTCTAAAAACTCATGATCCAATCTCTCCCGCTCCACCCGCGGAACATAACGAGTACTGAACATGTCTCGGAACTGATCCCAAGTAACCGTAGCCCGTTGCGCATCTGAATACGATCCCGTAGTCAACCTCCACCAATCCTTTGTCCCGAGCCTCAAAGGGTTCAGAGCACACCTCACCCTCTGATCAGCAGGGCATGAACACGTTGAAACATCCCTCCACGTCTAACAACCATCTCATAGCAACAATCGGATCCTCAACCCCATCGAAAGTAGGGGGCTTCGTATTATCGAAGTCCCGATACTAAAAGCCCTGACCGACTCCTCCTCCTACCGCTGCGGCTGCAGCGGCAGCCGTCTCTGCGAGAGCTACATAGCGCTCATCGAAGTACTCAACCATAGCGGTCTTGATCGACCCAAACAACTCTAGCAACTCCGCTCGGAACATAGCCGCAACCTCATCATGTAGGATATCACAAATCCTAGCATCCAACTCATCCATCCTCATCTGACCAATAACCTCGGGTGGTGCTGATCCATCCTGACCACCTTCTCCTGATCCCGATCCTGAACTGGATCCCGCCCCGAAGCGTGTCGTAACCACCATACTGCAGTACACCAAAAGATCGTCAGATACTCCTCATAACAGCTCGGGAAATAACTTCTAACCAACATCCCAGGGGTTGTGACTTCCTTGATACGTGTATGGGTCATGTGCTTTCAGTAGTACGGGGCCATACTACCTTCCACACCTACCCATATTTGTCTCCAGTATCACCACAATGCCCTAAACATATACACACATAGCAAACGCTCAATCCTCACTCCTAGAGGAATACTGAGTATCTCATAACTAGCCTCCCGACCTCTCACGACCCACAAAAAAGAACCCTAGGCTAACAAGCATCATGAAATCAGGCAATTCTATCATGCAATCCCTAAAGATCCCTAGCCTAGTACTAGCATGTCGTTCTAACATATAACACAATCAAATAACTTGTGTGGTATTTTGGGGTCTACTTACTGGCTCCGACTGATCGTACTCTCTGCATCCTCCTTTACTTATTTTGAAAACCATTTTTTAAAAAAAAATATCTCCTTCATTTGAGACTGGAGTCACACGAATGTTCCTCCAATTCACTCAAATCAAGGCTCTGATACCAACTTTTAACGACCAAAAATTTCCAAACAATTTAAAACATTTTAATCCATTCAAAAACCATTAAGTTAATACAACTTGTTTTCAAAACAGTTTTAAACATCAGAGTATCCCCAGAACCAAGTCACAAAATCATGAAATATGAGGAGCGGTACGATCACGCCTTTGCCTTGCCACGATCACCTGAGGTACCTGAAACAATAAACTGAAACCGCAAGCTCGAAAGCTTAGTGAGTTTCCCCTAAAACACCCATACACACATAACCATACATATACATCAATAAACAACATACTATGGGTCCAATCAACCGCTGGGTTGGAATACCCCAGACCCTCAACCATCGGGTTGGAATGCCAACATACTACGAGTCCAATCATCCTTGGGATGGAATACTCTCGGCCCACAACCACCGGGTTGGAATGCCCACACGCCTATACATACAATAACTACTATGGGTCCAATCATCCCTCAGGATGGAATACCCTAGGCCCACAACCATCAGGTTGGAATGCCATCATACTACGAGCCTAATCATCCTAACATAATGGAATACTCCTGGCCCACAACCATCGGGTTGGAATGCCCACATACTAGCAAACATGTGCATCTATCAAATAATCACATAACAGTCTACTGAAACAACATACTAGGGCCCAATCATCCTACCAGGATAGAATACCCTCTACAGTTATTCAAACATGCACACATCTCACAGGTAATCACTTACCAGCATACCGACAGTCCGAACAGCTACAGGTCACTAAGCATAACCACATCCAGTCTACCAGGATGCCAATCTAATCAACCATACTAGCATATAATCATCCTTTCTAGCAGAATACCAACCAACATATCAGAACAACAATTACTCAAATAACAATTCAAAGGGTCGGCCTTGGTGCCTTAGACCCTTGGTATAGTGAGGATAACTCGCCTTGAACTGCTGGTACCCTTCTGACTGCTATCTGACAATCCCCGCACCACTGCTCCTCTAGCGCCTCGAACTATCAATGTCACGATAACACTTAGCCCCAAAACAATATCCTTCTAAGGGTAAATTGACCATTTTACCCTTATGTTTGTGATAATGTTTATGTTTGTGTTTGTGTTTGTGCTCATGTACAGGTTCTTAAAAGTTAGGAACTTTGATATTGAAAAATCAAAACATATGTGGGCTAACATGCTTCAATGGAGAAAAGGATTTGGTATTGACAATATCTTTGAGGATTTTGAGTTCAGTGAGCTGAAAAAAGTTCTAGAACACTATCCTCATGGATATCATTGTGTAGATAAAGAAGGAAGACATGTTTATGTTTCCTGCTTATTCTTTAGCTGCATATAAACGTAATGATTTATGTGCTCTTTTTCTAAAATATGTAACTGATTTTTATATGTTTTTTTGTTTTTGTAGTGAGACTCGGGATCAAATTCAAAGCCCTTGCAACCAAGTTGCAAGGCTGCTGGAACAACAACTGCACAAGCTTGAGATTAATTGTATAGGAGACTTGCTTTTCATAATTAGTGGAATTGTTGTTTTTTATATCATTTGTTTCTTTGAATATGTTTTTGTATTATTACATTATAATTTTCAATAACCCATGCTATTAATTGTTCTTTTTTATTGTTTGGTGAAGAATACTATGAACTATTTTGCTTTTATAAGTTTTATATTTGGTGGAGAGGTTATAATCAAGTTTTGTTTGTTTGACATGAGAGATCAAATGTTTTTATAGAAAAATATAATGTTATAAATTAAATTGTAAATTATTAAGGAATTATTATAAAAACTACTGTCGGAGGTTAATATAGTCATTTTATACTATCATTCAGATGCAAAATCAAACAACAAGTTTCAGTCAGAAGTTAATTCAGTCAGAACTTCTAACCAGTCAGCTTCTAACCCAGTTAGACCTATCAAACAACCCCTTAGAATGACTCATAATCACTCACGATAGCTTTAGGGTTTCGAGATTTAGGGTTAGGGACTTGGAGGTTGGAAATGAGGCTAATGAGGCCAACACCTTAGGGTTAAGGTTTTTAAACAGGGTGCAAACCCCGAAAGGGTTTCATATCTGCCAGCCTACTCATCGAGTTGATGCCTCCCAACTTGTCGAGCAGGTCACTTAAAATACACGACCCTTATGATATCTACTCGACGAGTTTGGAGCTCCCAACTTGTCGAGTTGCTTTATAAAATAGAATGAGTTATAATACATACCAGGAATCAGACATTATAAAATTTTTTATAGTTGTCCTAAAATAGATTTTTTTTGGAAATCACTTCGTTTTTGGATGAGATATATAAAATAAAAGAACCAGATTGTAACTTCACACACTTTTAAAGAGTTTTACAAGTTCATCGTCACAAAAAATTTGCCGCCTATTTTTCTCTCGAAGGGTTTCTGATTTCAATTGCAACTTCACACACTCGCTGGTTACTTCTTGTAACACGGTTAATGGCATCGGCTGTTCCTGTTGAGATGATTGACGACGATGACGACGTAAGCTACTCCATAACCATATCTCTCGCAAAACCCCATTTCACTTCTGCCAACAATTCTTGATTTCATTTTTCGTTTTTCTTACACCAGGATTTTGATTGGGAAGCAGCCGTTAGAGAGATTGATGTCGCCTGTGGTGAAGCCATTAAACAATCATCATCTGGAGTTACTACTACTACCAGCGCAACCATATATCGAAATTCTAATTTACATACGGGTTCTTACCCTAAGATTGAAAACAACAAACCCTCTTCTTCTCGTCAATCCACACTTGATAGATTCATTGGATCGACAGGCTTGAAATCCACAAATCAGGATGCACGACATGATGCCCAAGATAAGGTTGAGTGCAATGACGAAAGAGTAAGCGACGTTAGCATTGACCCAGAGGCCGCAAAAACCTGGATATACCCAGGTATCTGTTTACTTTACAATAGCTTTATATATTACAGAGTTATCACTCGTTAATCCATTTGGGGTCTACTGATTTGTTGAATTTTGATTTTTGGGGCAATTCAGAACATCCATCATTATAAAAAAAACTAACCTTGTTACGCTTCCTTTTGATGTCAGATCGTATCAACCCAAGTTAACAATTAACTAGTTAATCACTACAAATAACTTGCTCTGATTTCTGCTATATGCACTGTTTCTTGTCCTTAAGTGATTAATCAAAGAACCCCCAATGCTAAATTGCTCTCCAAGAATCGGTTTTCTTTAAATGATTTGCATTCTGAAGCTTATACAATTGATCTTTAGTGGCAGAAAACGTCCCTGTTCGTGATTATCAGGCATCTATTACCAGAACAGCTTTATTTGCAAATACATTGGTGTCATTGCCTACAGGATTGGGAAAGACTCTTATTGCTGCTGTTGTAATGTATAATTACTACAGATGGTTTCCTCAAGGTGATGATATACTTAATTTCTCTTTGCAAGTTGAATCCTACATATATCTCTAAATCTAGAATGGGTGTTAAATTAGATTGGAAAATGTAGTTCTTATGCGATGTTGTATTGCAGGAAAGATTGTGTTTGCTGCTCCTTCTCGTCCTCTTGTTTTGCAACAGATAGAAGCATGTCATAATATTGTGGGAATTCCACAAGTGAGATTTCTTTTCTTCTTTCTTCATACATTGTCCAGTTTAGGTTCTTACATATCAGATTTGTCTTGTTTTCTGTTTTTAAGAAGTTCATATCAAACTGATTGCAGGAATATACAGTCGATATGACAGGTCAAACAAGTCCTTCAAAAAGATCAGGCCTTTGGAAAACTAAACGAATCTTCTTCCTTACCCCACAAGTTCTTAATGAGGATATAAAATATGGCAAGTCCCTTTCTCTTTCCCATTTCCAATCCAATACATGCCAAATGTAGTACAAGTTTTGTACATTTTAAAATGAGGACATGGTATTTTTTTTTCTTACAGAAAGTGTATAATGCAGGACGTTGTGATATGAAACAATTAGTGTGTTTAGTGCTTGATGAAGCTCATCGTGCAATTGGAGACTATGCCTACTGTGCAGTTGTACGTAAGGTATGTTCAGGGGTTGTACTTTGTGCTTTGAGATTGGTACATTAATTAAATCAAGTATGATTCTTTCACTTAAATTTTGAAATGTTGTGATTTCTTTGTACTCATAGTTGATGGCTGTTCCAGTGCATTTGAGATTATTAGCTCTTACTGCAACACCAGGATGTAAGTCATTTATCAATTAGCTCAAACATAAATAGCAACACACACACACTTGATAACAATATACTTACATTTCTTTACATATAATGACAATACCTAACAAATAAAGTTCATAATGTTATATGTGAGTATTCAGCCAAGCAAGAGAAGGTCCAACAAGTGATTGATAACTTGCAAATATCTTGTCTTGAGCATCGAAGTGAGAGTGATCCTGATGTGACTCCCTATGTGCATGAAAGGAAGGTTGATTTAATAGAGGTATATGCTAAACTTTGTACATTATTTGGTTACAATTTATGAGTTTTTGTAGCTCATTAAACAAAAAGCTATTTTTCATTCAAGAATGGTTTATTTCCATTTGAATGAATATCAATCAAATAGTACAAGTCACATTTCTTCTCTGTTTCCATCATAACAAACACTATTTTAAGGATTTTTTTTTTCCAATAATCATTATTCTTGCTATAATGGTGATAGGTTGAGATGGGAAATGATGCTCTTGAAGTAGATAAACTGCTAATGGATATCATACGTCCATATGTTTCAAGGCTTTCTCCCTTTATAGCTCTTCCAAAAAGAGACATAAATTCGGTAAGCTTGTCTATTTTAGGGCTGTTTTGAATCCCTAACTTATCTGTGTTCTTTTATAAGTACAATTTCTTTCATATGTGTTTCCAACTCCATATTCAAATCAGTCTAAATGCAAGAAAGTTTCATGATGAGAATGTGCTGACATGGATCTTGATTTGGCAGTTTAGCCCATACGATTTTCTTGAGTCAAAGGAACAATTCCACAAAGCTTTGCCACAAAACATTTCTGAAATCAAAATCCGGGAAATAGATGGGATTTTGTTAGTCCTGATCACACTATATCATATAAGAAAGCTCCTTTCAGCTCATGGTATACAACCAGCATTTGATATGCTTGAAGAGAAATTGAAACAGGGGTATTTTTGTCCATCTTTTAGCAACATTTTGGTTATTTGAGCATTAAAGAGCTTTTCTTTCAAGTACTATTGATGCTAACATTGATTAACTTCCAGGAATTTTTCTCGCTTTATGAACACGAAAGAAGAACTTTGGAAAGCAAAAGCTATAATGAAACAAAACTTGGATAATGGTGTTCATAGTCCAAAGTTTCAAAAGATGTTAGAAGTATTGTCTGAACACTTCAATAGTATGTCATTGGATCCTTTTTGTTTTACTTGATGTTGCTAACTTCTTGGATTACATTGACCTTTTCATGTGTATTCCCAGAGTTTGAAGTGATTTAATATTATTTTTTGGAGATTCTGACAGCTGTGCATATGCAGAAAAACAAGATCCCAAGAAGTCGAGGGTTATCATTTTTTCAAATTTCAGAGGAAGTGTAAGGTCAAAATATTCATTATTCTTAATCTCTAGTTCATTTTGATTTCTGCAATGAACATGATTATCATGATGCTGGAATTTCAAGTTATAAGATTTTAAATATCCATCTTAATATTTTCAGTGAGATAATGAAGTCATTATCTACCATTGGGCCATATGTTAAAGCTACAGAATTTATTGGCCAAAGCTCAGGTTAGTGATCTTTTCCAGTAATTATCTTCTTACATTATAGTGCAGTAGAAATCCAAATCCTTTGTGTTCCATCTTTTTGTAGAATTTTATGTTAAAAGGGTATTTTGGTATTTTTCACAAGGGGGAAATACTTGAAATTGAACTCCATGTGTTCCATGCTCTTATACTAACTAAACTACTTGCAGCTTTTCATTAATTCTTTTGCATAAATGGTGAATTTGCCATGCTTTCTTTGTGAAATACATGTTTTTTTTAGAGTAAATTACACAAATGGTCCTTATGGTTTAGGGTAATTTGCATGTTTGGTCCCTAACTTAATTTTTTTTTAACTTGGAATGTCTCTATTGTTTGTTTATGTTGCGCGTATTGTCCCTGTCTTACCTAAAAAGACTATTTTGCCCTTGATTTTTTAATTTATTTAAATAAACACCGCCCCAACCCCACCCCTCTCACATTACCTTACCTACCCCATATTTAAATAATAGTTTTTTTAGGTAAGACAGGGACCAAACGTGTAACAAAAACAAATAGTAGGGACCAAGCGCGTAACAATAACAAACAGCGGGGACCTTCCGAGTTAAAAAAGTAAGTTAGGGACCAAACACTCAAATTACCCTAAACATAGGGACCATTAATGTAATTTACTCTTTTTTTTTTATTTTTTTTTTTATTTTTTTTTTTTATAAATGTGGTTCATGAATACTGTTGATCTTGTATTACATTTATATTTTTGCACAGGTAAAAAATCAAAGGGCCAGACACAAAAAATACAGCA
This sequence comes from Lactuca sativa, assembly GCF_002870075.4. Taxonomy (NCBI): domain Eukaryota; kingdom Viridiplantae; phylum Streptophyta; class Magnoliopsida; order Asterales; family Asteraceae; genus Lactuca; species Lactuca sativa. Next base: position 252,193,047 of record NC_056630.2, read on the forward strand.
GGCTGTTTTAGAGGTAACAATCTCCAACTTTTATGCAGCCATTATCTTCTTCATGTTTTTTTTTATGTAAATATTATTTTCATAATTTGTTATTAGAAATTTCGAGCTGGTGAATATAATGTTATTGTTGCAACATCAATTGGAGAAGAAGGTCTAGACATTATGGAAGTTGATCTTGTTATTTGTTTTGATGCTAATGTCTCACCTTTACGCATGATTCAACGCATGGGAAGAACTGGTAGAAAAAGTGAAGGAAGAGTTGATATCCTTTTATATTTTATACTTCATTTCATTATTTAATTATTCAAGACAAATTTTCATAATTGGTCCCTGTGGTTTGCAAAATATCGCACCTTGAGGACAACTATGAAAAACGTCACGCCACTCCTCCTTATGGTTTCGAAACCTTGCATGAACGCTCCTTTCCAATGTTAAAACTAACTTTTCAACTTTTATTTTTTATGAAAAGACCAATTTACCCTTGAACCAAATATGCAATATACAACAAACCTCAAGGGTAAATCAGATTTTGTTCAAGGGTAAATTGGTCTTTTCATAAAAAATAAAAGTTGGAAAGTTAGTTTTAACATTGGAAAGGAGCGTTCATGCAAGGTTTCGAAACCATAAGGACCAGTGGCGTGACGTTTTTCATAGTTGTCCTCAAGGTGCAATATTTTGCAAACCACAAGGACCAATTATGAAAAATTTTCATTAGTCAATGATACAATTGTTTCATAACTATAACATTTTAGTTATGTAGGGGGTGTTTGGGGTATCTTTTCAGAGGGCAAAAGAACTTTTGTGAAAAGTTCCAAAAAGTCAGGTTTCCCTGACTTTTCGAAAAAGTCAGTTTTCCTTCTTTAAAAAATCCAAAAGGAGCTTTTCCCAAACATCTTTTGTTTGTTATCTTTTCTCAAAAGTTCTTTTGCCCTCTCAAAAGATATCCCAAACACCCCCGTAAATTGTAAAAAGTTCCCTTAACATGCATACTAGTCTTAGCTTGTAAAGGCCAAGAAGTAAGAGGCTATTTGAAAAAACAATCAAACAGCAAATCTATAAAGAAACATATGATAAATGGAGGAACAAGTAGCTTCCGTTTTCACTCTAGTCCAAGAATGGTAAGATTATTATTATTATTACTTGATTACAAATTGTGTTTATTAATTTGTGTTTTTTTACAGATTCCAAATGCTTTTAGGCCTGAAAAAGTGCTGACTAAGCTGTTGATTGAAGAATATGTTCGACGTGGAAAGAAAGTGAAAAATGATGAGGCTATTCAGACACCAAAATATAAACTTAAACTCAACAACTTTGAGATTGATCTTCTTGCAAAGTATTTTCAGCCTTCAAGTGAAAACGAATGGAGGCCTTCTCTTATTGCTTTTCCTCATTTCCAAGCATTTCCATCAAGAGTTCATCAAGTTTCTCATTCTATGAGAACAGAGATGCTAATCGATACAATGCAAAATTTACAAGACTTATCTTTTGATAACAAGGATGAAGAAGAGACTTCAGAAGGCTACTTCAGAACTGAAAACATTGACATGGAGCATCATGAAGTTTCTCATTCTATAAGAGGTAACTAAAAGCAAAAAGTCAAAAATGGATTCAGTATGTTTTTGACATTTGGTTTACAATATTGCAGATGATGATGAAATACAGAAAGAACCTGAAAGTGACGTATTATCTCCTATGAAAAAACCTTCTGTTCACTCCTTTCTTTTTGGATCAGATTTTACATCTATTGATTCACTTGGACGAGTTATGATTCTTTCTGTTCCATTATTTTCTCTCACCAAAAATTCAACTCCACAAAACAACATCCATTTAGAGGATTTACAGACATCATGTGATATTATAAATCACGTTTTCACTACCCCTGTAAAAAGTGATGATGATCTTCTGGAATCTTCTAGAAGGAACATCACGGAAACCCCTCTTGCTGACACTGAGTCAACCGATTCGAAAGTTGCTGAACTCAGTCCTCGCCTGACAAATCTAATAATGTCTGGTGTTGTTCCAGAGTCCCCAATAGATAATAGTGATTATAAAGTAAAAGATAACCCTACAATGCCTGAAATCCCCATATCTTTGGTTCAAAATAAGAACAATGAGGGAGAAATACAGAATAATTCTTCAGAAAATTATGTTTCTGTTTGTAAGTTTGTGGGAGAAACACGAACTCCTGTGACAAAGTTGTCTGATGATATAAGTAGTAAAGATTGGATGTTAAGTTCTGGTGAAAAGTCAATTAGTCAACCGAAGTCAAGGCTTAAAAGATTACGAAAATATGGCGATATAAAAAGTGGGAATTTGTCAGATGTGGAAGAAGTTGTGGGCCATAGATCTTGTGCTCAATTGGATCGTTTTTCCAATAAGCGTGGTAGAGGTAATTTTTGCAAATTTTGTTATCCCTAGCTTTAATCAACCTATTAATCAAATTTGATTCTTACTATTTAAGTTGCAATAATCACTTTTAAAATGCACATCAAAACATCCTCAGAATTCTCATATGATGCATATTTTTTGTTTCAGGTGACAAAAAGGTGTTAAATAATGCCAGAGTTTTTATCGAAGATGAAGCTGAGTAAGTCCATAGGATGATATTCTAGGGATATTTTTTTTAACAATGAGGGCGTTTGCACAGACTGGTTAGCAATAATGAGTCCCTGAATGACAACTTTTTGTCTCATTTGCATCAGCCAGACCTATTCTGTTTGTAACAAAAGCAGAACATTTCATCTATTAAATTGTTTGAAAATATTATTGAAGTTAATTAATAAACTAGGGTTGAATGTTGATAAAATTTCAGGGTGTCTTCAGAAGGGTCTGGTGATGAGGATGTTGACCATGGTCAAGATTCTTATGATGGCAGTTTCATAGATGACCGGATAAACCCTACAGTGGCAACCACACAAGCTGCTGAATGTGATATGATGGCCATTTATAGGTATGTTAACGTTCCTCTGAATTCTAATTCTTTAAATTTTCTATCACAATGTGATATTATCTGGCATGAAAGGTTATTTTGGTCACTTTGAAAAATCTACATGTAACTTCTTTTTGTTTGGGTGGCAGACGATCTTTACTCACCCAATCACCCGTAATCAGAACACCACAGTTCCCCATGGACCCTAGTCCTGATATAGACCCAATGCATGATGATGGAGGAAGTACATCCAGAACAACAAATCCTACGCACAACAATACCTATTCCACATCCGTCTCTTTCAACGCCGAGAGGCTCTCTTCAGCCACCGGAATCCCAACCACCACCACCGGAATCTCGAGTACCGCCACCGGAATTCGGAAAAGGAAGTTGAGTTTTTCTCATGGCGAGTCACTTCCGATTCGTAACCTAGAGAAGGAAATCTTAATAGATGCTGAATCAACTGCTGCTAAAGAGCCGCCGTGGAAGGCGGAAGGAGGAGCCATGGATGATTTTGATAGTGATGAGTTTTATCGAGGTATTGATTTTGATGCGTTGGAGGAAGAAGCTACCAGACAATTGAGATCGCGATCGGAGGCGTCGGGGAAGGTGAATGATAAACCGAATGATCAAAACTTGGATTTTTTGGATTGTCCGTCTTTTGATCTCGGAATTTAAAGGTAATTTATGTCATTTTTTAGAGGTTTTTGGGTGCGGTGTAAATATTACTCGAATGTGGGATGTGTGTAATTATAAAGAGAAAATTATGGTAGTGGTGGTAAAGAGTTTGTATATTGCGATGAATATTTTGGACAGGATAGAAACAAGAATAAGATGCACTTTTTTTTAACAGAAAATAATAGGAACATAATTTCATTTGAAAAAATTTTAGATTTGATAATAAGTCAGGAAAAAATTGTCATCATTGTGTTTTTTCTATCAATATCTTAGTTGTGTTGTTATCTTATATGATAATATTTATTAATATCATTTATTAAAAAAAAAAACAAGGCCTAAGATTGAGTTTTAACATGGACTTATAAGGTTATAAATTTATCTTAGCAATAGAAAAATATTACTAGTTTTTTTTTTTTTTTTTTTTTTTTTTTTTTTTTTTTTGAAACGGCAATCTAACCTATTTCTAAACTACACCTTAAATCCACTTATATCTAGGATACGACTTGAACCCTCAACCTCAAAGAGGGAGGGCAACACCGGATAATGCTGAGTTACAAGCCCTTTGGTTACTAATTGAGTTACTTTTATAAATTTATCATAGCAATAGAAAAAATATTACTAGTTGGGTTACTTTTACATTTTTAGAGTTTAGATGGATTGTTAAGCCTTATAAAGTCTATCATGTAATTAATTAGTAATGGGAAAATGACTTGATAGGGTAAAATATTTTTTGAAATTTACACATTTAGTCCTTATTCTTTTTTTCTTGTAAAATAAACCATTATACTTTATTTTTTTGTAACAATGCAATCCATGTGACCGGCTATACCCGGTATACCGGTCATATACGAATTTTCTTTTAGGGAAAATGACTTGATAGGGTAAGATACTTTTTGAATTGTACACATTTAGTCCTTATTCTTTTTTTGTAAAATAAACCCTTATACTTTATTAATATGTATACATTAGGTCATTTTCACCGGATTATACAGGTTTTGCTGATGTGGAAGCACAAGTGACACTAAATAGCAATTAATTAGCTTAGTCACCGGAGGTGGGTGATCCTCCAACAATAAGAAAAGGGCGGCGACCCTTCTCTTTCTCGTCTCTCTTCCTTCCGGTCGAACAACAATAGCCAAACACCCTTTACCTGTTGTGTTTCTCCGATCTGTCTCTCTTTGCCTCCATCTTTGAGATATGTTGCCAGAAAAAAAAAATCGACGAGGGGGCTACCAGAGCAGCTCCTCGCCGCCAATTACCGTCTCTACTTCCTCCTGCCTCCCCCTTCGACCTTGCTGTTTTTGCCATCATTCCTCATTGCTACTAGTGATGTGTAGGAACACACAAAGGAGTCACCAGAGATCGAGGTTCTCCCTCTTTTTCATGATGAATAAAAGTTGGAAAAATCTCGTTGTGGATATGTGGATACCACCTGGGTATTTCATTTCAACAAAATAAAAGAAAGTGAAAATGACTTGATAGGGTAAGATATTTTTTGAAATGTACACATTTAGTCCTTATTCTTTTTTTTTGTTTTTGTAAAATAAACCCTCCATGTCAGCAAAACCTGTAGAATCCGGAGAAAAGGACCTAATGTGTACATATTATTAAAGTATAAGAGTTTATTTTACAAGAAAAAAAGAATAAGGACTAAATGTGTACATTTCAAAAAGTATCTTACCCTATCAAGTCATTATCCCATTATTAATTTTTACCTGTTGTTATTCCAGTGGATTTAGAGGTCAAAAATCACTTTAAGGTCAAAACCACTTATGACTTGGTTAAATAACCCAAATTGATGAGACTTAGATAATAATTACATATTACTCTTATATTACCCCAAACATTGGAGATTCTTTTTCTAACGATCAACTTATCAAACATTAAACATATTTTACATCTTTAACCCTTTTAATTAAAGTTTAGTTTCAATTTATATATCATTTTGTATTTTACAAACCTACTTTCAATCCTAATTACCTCAATGTAATATATATATATATATATATATATATATATATATATATATATATATATATATATATATGAATTATTATGAGAACTAAAAAAAACGTATGAACTCCTAATTAACTCATCATTTTTTAAAACCAAAAATACCGACTTTTCTTGAAATGGTGTGTCTAAGCCATATCTAGGCTCAAAGAAAAGATTTGACATTTTTTTAAAATTTATGTTGGAAATTTGCATGTATGCACAATCAACAATTATATGGATTGCGCATGTGTCCAATCAACTATGATTGTGCTTATCGACAGTCCATGTCACACCTCAAAACCGAAAACGGCGGAATACGTTCTGGGGTGGAGGACGTCATGTACAGTATCATAACAATTGCATAATAGTAAAAGCAAGTGACAAAAACCATTTCATTAATATGGTGATTATAATTACAAATGTGTTCTGCACAGTTAATAGACACCAAAAGTATAACAAAAATAAAAGATGGGTCTTGTATATGCTCCATCTTCTCAAAAGTTGCACCAGTACCTGTCTATCTTTGACCTGAGGATACAAGTTATTTTGAAAACGAGTATCAACATAAAGCTGGTGAGTTCATAAAAATTTAGTGTCCTTGTTAGTATAAAAATATTTACAAACATGTAATATAAAACTGAAACTTGTGTTTGTGAGTAATAGAAACCCCTAGGAAATCCTATATTTCCCTAAAATGTACATCTGTAAGTTAAATCCTTTGAGTGTATAAAAGTATTTTCATTGAACCTTCAATTATAGAAATAAAGTAGTAATTCTCATTTAAGCAACATAGGTGAGGAGAAGTTATGCCTGCTAACTGTAGTAGTGTTGCAAACTTCAATTAGTAATAGATATTTATTTACTTCGGGATATTAGTTTAGACTTTAAGTCTTAGTGTATTAATTTGGATATGGATGTAACCCCTCATGTAACCAACTAATTGTTAATAGAGAGCCCGATGACCTTCCTGGTCATACGTGGTGTAGTGATGTAGTGCCACCCCTAGGCCTAGTCGGCTCGGACTGTAGTTAACAGTCGGGATGTAATAACGTCCGTCTTGTATAGATCTATACATGTAGTGTTGCTTTCCTTCCGGGAAGCCCTGGTCACATGGAGTAAACGCGGTAGGGTGTCTTCTAGAGGGATATTGTGTTATATTCTGGATTAGTGTATTCTCTTGTGTTATAGTATAGTAGACTTTTAGTATAGTACATCGAGTGTTCTCTTATATGTGCATTAACTTGTAATAATGACAGTTATGGTGAATATAGTAGTAATAGAGGTAACGAGCAGTAGTCTTAACTATACCTATTATAGTTAACTGGAGTGTATGATTTCATGCCTTTGAATAACAAAGGTATTGAATAAGTTGAAGACTTTCATATCTAACACAAATATATATATATATATATATATATATATATATATATATATATATATATATATATATATATATATATATATATATAACTAAGAAATCAACGATAGTCAGACGGATAACAGATACCCTAAGACCACATCAAACAAGAACAAGAAATAAGGCGAGCTATCGGTCCTAAGTCTTTCAAGTCTTACTTATATAAATATATTAGTGTTGATATATTTTAAAAGAAAAGTAATTTAAACACAGTTTGAAAAATAGTTTAACAACAATTTAACCTTAAGAATGCATGTGATAATTATTTAAAACAATTTTATTGATAAGTAGCTAAAAGTATAGAAAAATCCCTTTTTGATGGTAATTTATGAATCACATATGATTTGATAATAAAACTTGTAGCATTATACTTGTATCCCCCCCCCCCCCTAAAACATGTAAAAACATTTGAAAAGGTTCATTAAGGGGTATGAACTCACCTGCAATGAGTAGATCGGGTGGAAGTGTCGGATGAGCGTTTGGTGTCAAGTAAAGACTTGTACACCCTTTATGACCCTAGTAACATATGAAGACATATGTTAACAAGTAATTAGCGATTTAAACTCTAATTAAACACATATAGACATCCTAATGTGAATAAAAGCTCTATGGTTGAGTGCTAGAAGGCTAATGGGTTTCAAGGAAGGAGTTTTAGGCCTCACTATGGATTTTACTCCTCACAAACCCACCTTGGGTGAGTTTACGGATGGGAGACCACCTCCCCCATGAGTTTACGACCGTAAACTCATGGGAGGTGTGCAATTGAGTGATTTCAAGACCCTTGTGGCTCTAGAAGGGATTCCAAGGCAATGTACAAGGCCAGAGGGGTGTTTAAGGTTCCAAAAGAGCACTCCTTTGGAGTTTACGTTCCTAGGACCACTCCTTGGGAGTTTATGTTTGTAAGCCCCATGGCTTAGGCCGTGAACTCTTGGACACCCTCCATTCTTCGATTTTGAGGTCCTTGGCTCATTCCTAACAATTTCTAGTGAGGGTATAAGGCTATTTAGGGGTTTAAAGGTTCATTTGGCATGGTTTAAGGGAGTTTGCGGTCTAAGCATATGCTTGGGCCGTAAACTCTTTTTTACCCTTCAAAAGATAAGATTTAGGTGTTCCAAGTCCGAAATTGTAAGTCCCTAAGTCATATCTAAGCCTAAATGTGGTTTGGAAAGGTTTTGAGGCTTGATTTGCATGTTTAGAGGGAGTTTACGGCCTAAGGATGTTCTTGGGCCGTAAACCCTCTTTCAAGCCCTCAAACTTGTTGATTCATGACTCAAACACTTCAAGGTTTAATCCTAAACTAGTTTCTAAGTCAAAAGGTGAGAATTTGGGCATGTTTGGCATCATTTTAGGGGTTTACGGCCTAAGGATGTTCTTAGGCCGTAAACTCCTTATCTATGGCTTTCTTGAATGATTTTTGAGCTATAATGACATGCAATGGGTTGTAGAGCAAGTTAGGGTACGGGAACTTACGTTTTGGAGGCAAAAACTTGCGGTTTTTGAAGAAAAACGACCTTGAGGAGAGAGAGTAGAGAGAGAAAGAGTGTCTAGTGTGGTAAAAAGGTCCAAAGGAGTGTCCACTCTCGCTTATATAGGGATTGAGTGTTGTACCCGGTATACGACTACCTGATACTTATGTTAAACGAGGTTTAAAGTTTTACCCGGTTAAATGGTCGTAATTAAAATAAACTTTTTCCAACTAAATGGAAGGGTAATTCACGTGATTTTATTTATTTTATTACAGCGGTAAAAACATAAAATGAAATAAAATAAAACATTTATTGATTTGTCTACCCCAAATTAACGGAACTTTTATAAAATAAAATATTCTATTAACGGAAAACGTGTTATAATGATGGAATAAATTTTGGGTTGTCACAGTCCATATAATTGCTGATTATGCTCATCAACAGTTCATATGACTACTGATTATGCTCATCAACAGTCAATATGACCGCTGATTGTGCTCATCAGCAGTTATATAATAAAACAAAAAAGAAAATCGTCAATTTTTTTTGAGCTTAGATATGGCTTAGACTCACCATTTTGAGAAGATTGATGTTTTTGGTGTTGAAAAATGATGAGCTGATTATGAATTCGCAAGTTCTAACAAATCTTCTGGTTCTCAATATATATATATATATATATATATATATATATATATATATATATATATATATATATATTAAATTGAGATAATAAGGATTGAAAGTAATTTTATAAAATACAAAAGGATCTGAACTCAAAAATTCATTAGAGCCCAATAATCATTTTCATCGTAAATTTTATTCACAAAATTTTGAAATTTTTGTTGTTGGATCCTACAAAATGATTCAAAAATCGTTATCTTTATGATGCAAAACGATTCAACATCATAACTTCATAACCAGGTGTTTTCATTTCTTTTATTTGTTTTGTTCTCAGTGTTAAAAATGTTGCTAGAATTATAAACATTAAAATAAAAATCAATTATTTAAAAAGAAATTAAAATAGTTATAAAGAAGTTGATGATTGCCTAAAAACCATAATCTTTCATTCATTAAATATGATTAGGTAATTATATTTTTAATATTTTATTTATTTGACTTTATTATTAATGGTATGTTCCGCAAAACATCTCTCATCATAGATCTATTGTTATCGCTATGTTAACAATGACCATTATGTGAAAGTTGATTTACAAGAATCGCATCCAATGCCTAGATTTTTGCCACTTTGGCGTCACAACATATCAAAGCGTTCTGATGGGTGGGAAATAATGTATAATGCTCGACCGAATGCATATATTCCACTGAATGCTCCGCGTAATAATTGTAATATTCATATAATTGATGTCTCTGATAATTAATAAAATTAATTTATATATTTTTAATACTTCATATTTTATTGTTAATAATAACATATTTCTAATAAAATAAAAATATCATTGTGTATAACAAAACCGAGGTAAATGAAAACTATGATTTTTATTTATGTTGTGTTTGGTAATAATTTATTTAAAATATTGATTAATTATTATGATTTTTTACTATAAAAAATTAATTAATTTGGTAAATGTGGTTTCAATGAGTTATAGCCTAGTATTATATATAAACGACTTTATAATAAAATTAAAATATGATCATATTTACGATCAAATCAAAATAATATAACTATATTTATATTTATGGTCATTTAAGTTACCTTACATTTACAATAAATACACTGTCTTTATTTCAGTGCGGTATAAATGAATACCACTACGATCAAATCAAAATAATATAACTAATTATAATATAACTATATTTATATTTATGGTGGTTTAAGTTACCTTACATTTACAATAAATACACTGTCTTTATTTCAGTGCGGTATAAATGAATACCACTACGATCAAATCAAAATAATATAACTAATTTACCCTATATTTACAATAAATACCCTATATTTTTTTCATTGCGGTGTAAATGAGTACCGTTACGATCCAATCAAAATAATATAACTATATTTATATTTATGGTCTTCTAACTTACCCCTACATTTATAATAAATACCATATCTTTAAATGAATACCACTACGACAAATCAAAATAATATAAATATATTTTCACGTTCATTTAACTTATCCTACATTTTTATGAGCTGTGCTATAAGTACCTCTTTTTATTTTTTACCCCAAAACTCAATCTAATCAACCATTTTTTTTGATTTGACATATATATATATATATATATATATATATATATATATATATATATATATATATATATATATATATATATATATATATATATATTATTTTTTTCCCTTTTTCCCCTTTTTTTTGTTTTTTCTTTTATTTATTATACTATTTTTATTATTTAAAAAAATTAAAACTTATTATTATTATTATTATTATTATAAAAAATTAAAACTCATTACTTGTCCATTAATATTCTCTACATAACACAAAAGTGAAAAAAAGCCAAAGTAAGTGCCGTAAATAATGATTTAAAGCCAAACATTTTGATTTGATTGGAATAATCTTTATCTTTTTCTGTAATAATAAAGAAACTGATTTGGCATAACTTTAACTTTATACTTTATATAAATGATTCATTCGATTCAATTCAATTCAACATTTGTTCCGTTCATAACAACATTCACAAAATTGTCGATCGTCATTCTTATGACAAGTTTTCAAACTAATCTGGTATGTATTTTTGATGGATAATTTTAATTTATTTATAAGTTGTTATATGTTATATTTGTAGTGAATTTTTTTTTAAACTGACCAAGTATATATTTATATTTGTTAGGTGTTTAGCAATCGTGAAAATTTAAAAGAGTGGGTGCAAGAAATGACAATCTCATGGATATGTGGTTGTTACTAAAATAATAAAGACAAAAGGAAGTGGATATGTTTCAAAAATTATTTTTTTGTGTGATCGGGGTGGTGTACCTAGAGGTCCGGAGACATCCACCAAAAGTATAGGGTCCAGAAAACAAATTGTCCATTCAAAATTTTGCTTGTTACTGTAAGTCGGATGATGTTTGGATGTTAATGGTTAAAAACGATGAACATAGTCATGAACCTGCAATGTATATGCAGGTCCACCCATATACAAGGCGGTTAACCCCAGATGAATAAAAACGATTGAAGAAATGAAGATAAAAAATGTCCCCTCACATGATATTCTATCGACACTGAAGAGACAAAATTCCAAAAATGTTTCTACAATAAAAACAGTTTATAATGAGTGTTACAAATTTCAAATGAATGATCTTGGAGACCGAAGTCAAATGCAAGTTGTCTTCGGATTTTTGCATTCAAAAGCATATATATTTAACCATCGTGCAAATGATACAACCAATGCCTTGGAAGATCTATTCTTTGTTCACCCAACAACATTGGAGATATGGCGTGCATTTCCAATGTCAACGTTACTGGTGATGCTAATTTTGACGTAAGCTTGATTTAATCAATGTCAACGTTACTGATGATGCTAATTTTGGTTTCGAAGAGGGTGTGGAATTGTTAAAAGAAAGCTATTCTTTAATATATTAATTTGTATAATAATGTGCTAACAATTTACTTATTTATTAAGATGTTCATAAACATACTCGTGGACATCCACGATCGAGCATACAAAAATCCAAAAAGGTAGACCACAACACCCCACCCATACCAAAGCCCACCCCTTCTAATACTCGTAGACGTCGTATTTCTACGAATAGAACAAATAATATGGATACCAGTGACCTTGACTAAAATCAAGAACGAGAGAGGCATAACGCGTATTCGTTTCGAGAACCTTCAATGTCTAACTCCTACTTTAACCAAGATCAACCATTTAGCACGTACTCATTTTGAGAACCTTCAATGTCCAGCTCATAGTTTAACCAATATTAACCATTTTATACTTCAAACCCACTTATGAATGAAATTCCACATCAATTTAATCCATACGTCTGAAACATTACAGATGTCAAAGGAGGTGGAAATTTTGGATTTCGGTCTATAGCAATTGCTCTTGGTCGTAGTGAACACGATTGGCTTCAAATTAGGTGCGATCAATACAACGACTTATTATCACACTATCAAGAGTACGTTATGATTTATGGCGATGTTGATTTTGTAAACCGCATAAGTCACACGTTGAATTACTCTGGATTGGGTTTTGCGGTATTGGAGTATTGGTTGGTTATGCCAGACACTGGTATACTCATTGCTAACAGATATGGTGTTATTGTTATTTATATAAGCAAACAAGGTTCTTCAACATGGTTCCTACATCGATATGACCCATAAGACATACCAAATCCTGCATATGTCGTTATCGCCCACGTTCACCCTAACCATTATGCAATGGTTTATTTACAAGGAGCATATCCAATGCCTGATTTTTTGTCCAAGGTTCTCCGTATATACAAATCAGAACATTCGGCTGCATGGGAAACATTATTATAGTGTTCGACTAAATGCTTTCAATTCGCATAACATACCACAAAATTGTAATACTAAACCAATTAATATCTATGATAAATAAAGACAAACTTTGCTTTTGTTCCATTTTATATAGCCGTTCAAATTTTATAATGTCGCCCGAATTTTAAAATGTCATCCGGATTTTTTAAATATTGTCCGAATTTTATACGATTATCGAAATTTATAATAATAATAATAATAATAATAATAATAAAATAAATAAATAAATAAATAATTAAATACAACAAAAAACAAAATAAGGAAAAAAAAGACAAAAAATCACATTATGGGGGTGGAATTGGAAAAATAACAAGGGTAATTATAGCGTTAATTTAAATAAATGCCCTATCTTTATTTCAGTGTGATGTAAATGAATATAAGTATATTTACATGTACGACCCTTTAACTTATTCTATAATTTATATAGTATTTCTTTTCATGCCTAAAGTTTTACTATAAATGAATGTGTCCCAAACTTCATTTTTATTCTACAAAATTTTGAAAAACGATAGGCTAAGTAAAAAAATGAGTTTTGGACGTAATATTTGCCATCGTTTGATGAGTTAAATGACGAGTTATGTTCGTTTATTATTATTAGGTATTTATGGTTTTATAAATCACTTATTTATATATGTATGTATTGATTAGACTAATGATATTTACGCTAACAATGCATCTCAAGATGACAATAATGAAAATATTTACTTCATCAGTGACACATTAGAATTTGAAACTAGCATGACATAAAGTTTTAGATTTATTAATATGGTTATTAGTCAATAATTTTACTAGCATCTAATAAAAAAAATATTTTTTTGGTATTTAATTATTGTCAACAATTAATAGACTGGGTGCAAAATGTGGGGCGTGGACTTAGTTACGTTATTGTAATAAAAAGATCCAACTAATCAAACCTTTTTTTGTAGCATTTATCTACATGCATAAAGAAACAGAATCCAACTACACTTGGGAACTAGAGTGTTTAAAATCAACAATAGATAGATGCATGTCTCTACATGTAATTTTCACATATAAAGACATGGTTTGCATGAAAGCATGCAATAATGTATTTCCAAAAGCTAAATAATCACTTTGTAGATGGGATATCAATACTAACATTAAGAGAAAATACAAAACGTTTTTAGTGCATCGTCGTTGTTGGACCTCCTTTTATAAAGGCCGGAAAGATTTAGTTGAATATGAAACTAAGGAAGCATACAATTTCAATCTCTTACAAGTCGAAAACATTCCAGTGGACTATAGATGTATTTATTTAATATATCTTTTAGATCTTGTGCTCAATTGAATCATTTTTCCAATAAGCGTGGTAAAGGTAAATTTTGCAAATTTTGTTACTTATGGTGCATTTCAACTGATTATTGCTACGAAACATCCTCATATTTCTTATATGATGCACTTAGTGCCAATTGAAACCTATTTTTTTGTTTCAAGTGACAAAAAGGTGTTAAATAATGCCTAAGTTTTTATTGAAGATGAAGCTGAGTAAGTCTAGAAAAACACAACCTACTTTGATTGAGTTTTCTAGACATAGGATGATGCGATATTCTAGGGCTATTTTTTTTTAACAATACCCTGAGTGAGACAAAAAGTCGTAATTTTTGTCCCATTTGCATCTGCCATACCTCAATACATACAAAGTACAATTTGTTTTTATTCTGTTTGTGAAAAAAACATAACATTTCTGTAACATCCATAAAATTCGAGCCAATTTAAAACTTTTTAAATCATTTAAAACCATTCAATTATTACAATTTGTTTCCAAAATAGTTTAAACATCAGAGTTCCCAGAAATCATAATCATCAATCGAGGAAGTGTACGGTCACGCCTTCGCCTTCTCGCGACCATCCACTGAACCTGAAATAATAAACTAAAACTGTAAGCCCGAAAGCTTAGTGAGTTACCCCCAAAATACCAATGCCATAAAGATAACCATATCATATAACATATAATTAACAGAACAACCATGTATCACGAGTCTACGGTGTGACTGGTCCGCCCGTACTGGGCCTTCAGTCCACCTGGTCCACTCTCTGAGTCTACAGTATGACTGGACCACCTGCGCCAGGCCTTCAGTCTATCTGGCCCACTCTCCGAGCCTCAGCACGTCTGGACCGCCCTCTCGGGGCCTTCAGCCTATCCGAACCGCTCGCCGGGCCTTCGGCCTAACTAGGTGCCCTCCTGGGCCTGCAGTCTATCCAGTCCATCCTAGGTATGTTGGCCTACAGCACAAAGCAGGACCCGCCTCAACCAAAAACCCAATCAAACAACCATGTGCACATATAACAGATAATCACATAACAGTCCATAGACAAACAACCCAATCTAGCAGATCATACAACATAACAACATCCTAACCAGGATACCGACCTAACCGGTCACTAATCATAGCATCATCCTATATACCAAGATACCGACCTACACCAGGTCACTAACATAATACCATCCTAACTACCAGGATGCAGATCTAGCAGATCAATAAACATATCAAACAAACCAGTATACAATCCGAGGAATGGCCGGCCTTGGTACCTTAGACCCTGTTGATATAGTGAGGATAACTCACCTCGCAAGTAGCTCGAAAGGTAGCATCAAACTATTCCAGATGTTGCTCCAACTCCAACACCTATATTCACCAATGCCCCTTTGCTATCAAAATCCAATTTACCAAAATACCCTTAGAAGTCCAATAGTCAACCCTTGGTCAAAGTCAAAGTCAACCGCCAAAGTCAACAGTCCATGTTGACCTCAACTCGTGGAGTACAACCAGCCACTCGCCGAGTTCCTTGCATAACTCGCCAACTCGCCGAGTCACATGAGCGACTCGTCGAGTTCCTAGCGTCAGTGGTCGTAAACCCCTTGGCCAACTCGTCGAGTTCCCCATACAACTCGTCGGGTTCATACATGTCCAAAGGTTTGGAAAACCCTATCCGACTTGCTGAGTCACTTGACTGCCTTGCCGAGCCCAAGGAAATCTTCATCAAACTCGCTGAGTCGTTCATCCGACTCGTCGAGTCTACAACTATCTTCATCGGACTCGCCGGGTTGTCTTGACACTTGCCGAGTCCATTCAGTCCTTCATCCATACAGAGGTTTTTTAAGCCATGCTAAGGCTCCATATTGTAGATCCAGTCCCCCAATGCATTTTTATCACGTAAAGTTGCAAAATTTATGTACATATAAGGTGCTAATGACCTAAATCAAGCTAAAGAAGAGGTTCTATGCCAAAGAGCTTCACCAACATGCTAAAGACTGAGACTTTATGATAAGTGCTTCTATTAATGTGATGCCCTATTCGGTATATGAATCGTTAAATGTTGGTCCTTTAAATGAAACCAATGTCATAATTTCACTTGCAGATTAATCAAGTGTTTTTCCTTGAGGTGTCCTAGAAGATGTTTTGGTGCAAGTGAACCAATTGGTCTTCCCGACAGATTTCTGTGTGATTGATCTAGAGGAAAAAGTTTCCTGCAAATCGGCTCTAATCTTGCTTGGAAGACCTTTTTTGAAAACGGCTAGAACAAAGATTGATGTGTATGCAGGCAGTTTAACAATGGAATTTGATGGTGAAACAATAAGCTTTAATATCTATGATCCTATGAGATATCTGTGTGATGTTTCGTCCTTGAACTTTGTTGATGTTGATGAACCATTTAACCCATGAATTCTTTGAATTGTCTAATGGTGATATGTTGGAGATTAGTGGCAGACTAGTGTAAAGCATTTGGGGTCCTGGGCCATGATGCTTGCAAATAGGTACACCTAATTTTATTATTTATAACCTAACTACCTTAACTAGCTAATTGCACCTAGACAGTGTACCTAGTCAAAATTATAGAATAGTTGGGTAAGTCGGGTGTCGATCTCAGGGAACGGTTTTGACTAATTAATTTATCTACTGTTAAATTAACCTAATTTTAGAGCAAAGAAGGGGTTTTATCTGATTTTACAAGACCAGACAAACTTAAATCACAGAATTCAATCAATTAATTCAAAACACTCATGTCTAGTTTGAATCCACTTCTTTATTTATGTTTAGCTAATAATTATGGATTATCAAAGTTGGTCACCAATTATTATGTAATTAGCAATTCAAGTCCAAATTTACTAATCTTTTTACCAATTCATGAACTACCTTGTATGGTCACACATAAGCAAAACACAGAATTAGTTATTAATTATAGGTGAGCTATGTAAGATTTATCTAAGCAAACACAATTATGGTCATAAATTATGTCCTCTAGCACAGCTAAATTAGTTACTTTTATCACTTATCTAAGATTTTGGTCGATCCTAGCTCTAGCAATTCAATGTTCACTAAATCACTAGGTTTCAAGTTCATGTAATTTAATGGTTACTAAGCTACACAGAACATGAATTTAAGAAACTAAGAAAATAAGATAACATGCTAGGTAATGATAATCAAACACAAGCAATTTACCAACTAATCAAATTCAATAGTCATTGAGCTAAAACATAATTTAGAAGCTTCATCTAGCTAGACAAGAGCTGCTAGATTCAACTACTCATAGTAACAAGTAAGCAAAAACAAATCAAATTATCAAACATGTTCATAACTATCAAACTAATTAACTAATTATGAACCTTTACTCCTTTTGATGTTGAAAGCCTTTTCCAGAACTCTTCTTCTGCTCAAAATCGTCTTCAGGTAACCTTCCAATCAGCCTAAAACTCCCCAAGTCGTGATTTCAATGTATCTTCTATACATTTCAATAATACCAATAACCATAATGTTTTTTTTTATAATTATTATGTAATATCTGTAGACATTTGTATGCTTTTTATACGTTCCTCGCGTTTAACGCGGGTTATAATCTAGTAAGTAATTAAATGAGAACTTTATAAAACATTTTAAATAGATAATGATAAACTACTTTAAAAAAAAAAAAAAAACTAATATGGGATATATCATTTAATTAAAATTAATGAAATGATAGATTAGAATAATTTTGATTATAGGTTTACAATTAGAATTAGAATTAGAGATGCTGTTATCATATTTATATTCATGGGTTGAGATTCAGCTATGAAGTCAGAAGAAACATTAAAACACACGAGATATAGCTATAAACCAAAGAAAACGACTATCCATTAATAATAGCAACCAAAAACCAACTAAAATCTTTTAAATATCTACGAAGAAATCTTTTCATAAACAAAACAAATCAACTACCCAAAAATCCATCTACTCTCTTGTTAACAGAAGCCGAAAGAAACTTCATGCAGATCGGAGCCTTAACACCCGCCATAGCCAATACTGCCGCCGGTATACCCCACAACGAGTCACCACAAATCATCCCTGAAGCCACCGCCGGAGCCAACTCTTTAGCCGCCTTCTTATTCTTCATCTCCCACACAAAAAGAATCAAACTCCCAATACACATATCAATCGCAAAATACGCCCCAAGATAAAACGGAATCGCCATGCACATCGGACTCGGAATAAACCTATAAACCCCAAACCTTTTCTCATACCTCTTCAAAACCACAGTCAAAAGATTCACCAAAATGGCGCCAACAAAAAACCAAATCGAAAGCTTCAAACAGTTATGCGGAAGTGCACCCAATCCTTCAACTCCAAGAACCGCAATCCCACGATAAAGAGCACCATATGGAGCCGGGTAAGACCCATCCGGGTCACCCACAGAATAAGCCCGATAAAAAAACCAAAACACCAATGGTGACATAACACACCCCATAGCAGTTCCAATAACTTGACTAAAAAACATTGATCTAGGTGATGATAGAGTGAGGTATCCAGTCTTGAAATCTTGCATTAAGTCTGAAGCTGTTGAGACAATGTTCATCATCACACCACATGCGGCTAGACCCGCGATGATTCCTCCGTGACCCATTCCAGCCCACCCGCTGAATATAAGGATCGCAAGTTTTCCATAGTTTGACGCAAGTGACCAATCGGTGAGACCACATCCGTATGCGTTGCAAAAGGCTAGAATTGGGGCAATGATGTATGCTACTAACATGTGGTACCACTTTATTTGAGGGAAGATGAAATTAGGGATGATGAATATTGAGATTATTGCTAGGGTTATGTAGCCTCCTAGTGCAGTGAATGTTGAAATTTGGTCTTTAGTGAAGTACTCGTTTCGTTTTTGTTCATCGAAAGTAAGTTGTGATCTATTTTCGTCTTGAGGTAAAGATTCGACTTTTTTTGATCCGGTTTTGATTATGGTAAATAGCATCATGATTGCCATGTATACAACATGGAATAATCCGTCCCCGAGCATTGTTGCAACTGCAAGAAATACCTGTGAAAAAAATGAATGGTTAATGAGATTAAATGGTATCCACAATATTTAAGAAAAACCAACAACTAATTTATAAAAATGAGTTGGTTCGCACACAACATATACAACAATTTATATTTTAGAAGGATTGTATAATGTGCAAATAAAAACATGTTAATGTTATTGTTGTGTATGACAAAAAGTTGTGGTATAGTATGAATCAACTCAATTTATAAAATAGTTATGTTTTGAGGTGCTATGTGTTACATACCCTATAACCTTGAATGCCATGAAGACTGCTTGCTGATAAATCTGCTGAATACCAAATTCCTTTCTTGGCTTCAATGAGTGGCCACATGATGCCCCATGACATGATTGCACCAATGAGTAATGAAATGTTAACCATATAAGGACATATCATTCCCACACCAACATATGTTGATGAGAAATCAAAATAGAATCTGCAAATTAAGACCATTCAATATTCACATTTATTAAAAAATAAATAAAGAATTTAAGAAAACAAACTAACCTTTGGGCATACGCTTTGAGACCAAAGGTGGGGAAGCTGGCGAATCCACAGTCATCACCGGCTGCAAAAAACCACTGGAAAAACGCCCATACGAAACTAAACGAGAAGGATTTGAATAACACTGAGACTTGCCTCCTGTGTTGAGAGTTTAAAGTATTTGATATTAGAAATATTAGGGCACATAATACACAATTTATTTATACGTATGCATGCATGATATACACACACTTATACACGTGTGATGTATGCACATACATACATACATACAACTACACAATGCAAGTTAAGGAAGAAGGAAGTATTAAGTATAAATATACGTAAAAGCTTCAAGATAACCGAATTGCTTACTTTGCTAACTTTGCACCTTTGGGAGTATGAAAGCTGTTGATAAGGTATGCAGTAGCGGTTCCACTAGGATACGTGAGCTTTAACTTCATGATCATCATCTACACAACACAACATATTTAAGCAATTAATCAAATCAAATTAAATTCATAAAACTATTAAACAATCATCATCTAGACACAGGGAATCATATATCTATGATGGAATCCACATATTTAAAGAAAGATCTTGATGAGTAGTTAATTAATAGTTATAAGTTTCATACCCTGCGTAAAGGAACAATGGAGAAGAGGCCAACAAAGCTGACAACAAAGAGATAACCAATCATCCACCCTGGGGAGAGTTTCTTCACATTAATCGGCGTGTTCCCCGTCTCTAACTGAGACGCAACCATTGAACTCATTCCTAACAAATAACTTGCAGTTCCACCTGTTTGTTTCCATGGAAGTTAGAATCAATGAAACTGTATATATATAAAGAAATTGCGATTAATATAATAAGGAAGAAATTAAGAAACGTACTACTGAAAGCGATTCCTGAAGAAGCCACAACGCAAGTTTGAATCACTGTATTCTCTTGTCTTGTAAAAGGATGTTTCAGAAGGCCGAATTTATTCAGCAAAGTCGTCCATGTTTTTAGGATAAAGAACCCAAGAAGACCGGCGGCGACGTTTAGCGAGGGGATTATTCCGGTGGTGAGGTTCAGCTTGCAAACAATAAAGTTGAAGACGATGGAAAGGATGAAACTCGTGATGATTGCTCGAAAGGTTATCTGGTTTCTCCATGACGGAACCTCCGTATTTGAAAACACTCGTTCCATGGCTGCTGCTTCATCAGATTCATGATCAACTTCAGTGACGCTGGGATTATTTTCGTCGGTTTTTGTCGTCGACGCCATTGTGTAGGAGTGTAAGGTTCTTCTGGATTCTGAGGTAATTAAATCTTTCAGTCTGTGTATATATAGACTATAGAGAGAAAGAGCCAAGAGGGGAGATTCCTTATTGGATTAGAAAAAGGGAATCAGAATCCCGCTTCCAATCAGGAGTTTGTTGAGAGTACGTGTATGTTTGACCTCCTTTTTCTCCATTATAGCAGCAATTTATTATTTAAAATTAAAATTGGAAATACGATTCTTTTACTATAAAAAAATTAAGATGATTTGGATTTGAATAAAACTTCAACATAAAAATTGATGATTAATATATAAAATCAGTTTTTTTATCCGGATCGGATGACTTCGTATACAAGTATTTTTTATCCGGATCGGATGACTTCGTATACAAGTATTTCTAAATTTATATATGAAATTAATATATCATATATTTTACTTAGACTTAGCCGTAAACTCCTCTTTTTGTCTCCAAATGGTGTTGTTTAATGGCCTTAAACATTTCCTAAGGTCATAGCTAAATTACTACATGCCCTAGATGAGTTTTTGAGACTTTTATCAAAGGTTTTTGGGTGTTTACGGCCTAAGCATAAGCTTGGGCCGTAAACTCCTTTTTAGGCTTTAAAATCTTAAGTTTTCATGTTCAAACTCACCTAAGTAAATCCTTTAATTAGTACACAAGCTTAAAGGAAGGAAAAATGGGGCTTTTGGCAAGGTTTTAGGTGTTTACGGCCTAAGGGGCTTCCTAGGCCGTAAACTCCTTTTTATTCCCTAAATCCTATGATTTTTGGCCTCTAAATACAATGAAGGATGTTTAGAATAAGATAGGGAATAAATCCTTACGTTTGGAAGCCGGAATTCGCGGTTTTGGAGTCGGGTTCGGGTCTAGAGAGAGAAAGTAGTGAGAGAGAGTGAATGAGTGGTAAAAGGCTTAAAAGTGGTGTTCATTTGCTTATATATGTCTCGGGTATTGCACCCGGTACACGGCTACCCGATGCTAAA
Organism: Lactuca sativa; assembly: GCF_002870075.4. NCBI lineage: Eukaryota > Viridiplantae > Streptophyta > Magnoliopsida > Asterales > Asteraceae > Lactuca > Lactuca sativa. The sequence goes on from NC_056630.2 coordinate 252,215,065, forward strand.
GTTTAACGGGTCAAAACTTTTTACCCGGGTGAAGTGGTTGAAAAGTAATATAGCTCTATTTAGTTAAACGGGGTTAACACTTACAAGTTATAATTACTTATGATAATATCAAGACATATAAATAACTAGATATTTGTTTATCGACGACTCCAAACATTACATAAAAATAACATATAGCGACGCATTCCGTTAGTGAAGATGGGATTTGTAACGGCAATAGATTTGGGGTTGTCACATCATCCCCCCGTTAGGGGAATTTCGTCCCGAAATTTAGAATTCATACAGATAAGAATTACAGTACTACTAAGCGAAGTGATGGGGATATTTGAGTTTCATTTGGTCTTCGCGCTCCCAAGTAAATTCCGGTCCTTGCTTGGCGTTCCACCGAATTTTCACAATTGGGATGCGGCTTTGTTTCGTTTGTTTTACTTCCCGATCAATAATCTCCGCAGGCTCTTTCACGAAGTTGAGGCTCTCATTGACTTCAATCTCGTCGAGGGGAATTACGAGAGTCTCGTCGGATAGGCATTTCTTCAAGTTTGAGACGTGGAAGGTAGGGTGTATGTTGCTTAGCACGCGAGGTAGGTTGAGTTTATAAGCTACGGGGCCGATTCTGGCGAGAATCTCGAAAGGCCCTATGTACCTTGGGTTCAGCTTTCCACGCTTTCCGAAGCGTATCGTGCCCTTCCAGGGCGAGACCTTTAAAAGGATTCGGTCTCCCACCTGGAATTCCAAGGGTTTTCTTCGTTTGTCGGCGTAGCTTTTCTGTCGATCCCTAGCGGCCTTTAGTCGTCCACGTATCTGTACAATCTTCTCGGTCGTCTCTTGAATGATCTCCGTACCAGTGAGGGCGCTGTCAGGAACTCGTCCTTTAGCTAGCTGAGTGTCACCCACCTCAGCCCAGCACAGAGGGGATCTGCACTTCCGGCCGTAGAGGGCTTCGAATGGAGCTGCCTTGATGCTCGTATGATAACTATTGTTGTAGGAAAACTCCACAAGAGGCAAGTGTGTATCCCACGATTTCCCGAAGTCAATCACACAAGCTCGCAACATATCTTCTAAGGTTTGGATCGTCCTCTCACTTTGTCCGTCGGTCTGCGGATGGTAGGCTGTACTCATGTCCAGCCTCGTCCCTAGTGCCTTTTGCAATGATTTCCAGAATCTAGAGGTGAATCTACTATCTCTGTCGGAGATAATAGATATAGGGACGCCATGCAGTCGTACTATTTCTTTAAGGTATGTTCTAGTGAGTTTCTCCATCTTGTCCGTTTCTTGGATGGGTAGGAAGTGTGCGGACTTGGTCAACCTGTCAACGATGACCCAAATGGTATTTAATCCACCCACTGTCTTGGGTAGTTTGGTTATAAATTCCATTGCGATCCGCTCCCACTTCCATTCCGGTATCTCAGGTTGTTGGAGGAGTCCTGATGGCTTTTGATATTCGACCTTGACCCTCGCGCAAGTAAGGCACTTACTCACAAAGGTAGCGATCTCCGCTTTCATGTTCGGCCACCAGTATAGCTTTTTGAGATCCAGGTACATCTTATCTGAACCCGGGTGGACGGAGTAGCGAGTGTTGTGTGCTTCCCTCATGACCAAGTCTCTGAAACCTCCATGACGTGGAGTCCAGATTCGGTCCATGAAGTAGTAGGCTCCGTCACCCTTAACCTCCAGATTTTTATCCATTCCGTGCAGGGATTCTCCCGTCACGTTCTCAAGCTTTAAGGCTTCCAGCTGAGCCTCTTTGATCTGAGCGGATAGATGTGAATGGATAGTCATCGTCAACGACTTGGTCCTTCGACCAGAATACTCCTTTCTACTCAGGGCGTCTGCTACTACGTTGGCCTTCCCCGGGTGATATCTAATTTCACAGTCGTAATCGTTAAGTAGCTCGACCCATCGACGCTGCCTCATGTTGAGTTCTTTTTGGTTCAGTATGTGTTGGAGGCTTTTATGATCAGTGTACACCACGCTCTTCGTCCCATACAAGTAGTGTCTCCAGATTTTTAGTGCGAAGACGACCGCTCCTAACTCGAGGCCGTGAGTAGTGTAGTTTACTTCATGGGTCTTTAGCTGCCTCGAGGCATAGGCGATAACCTTACCTCGCTGCATCAAGACACAACCGAGCCCTTGATTGGATGCATCACAGTATACAACAAAATCTTCTGTCCCTTCGGGAAGGGATAATACTGGTGCGGTGCATAGGGCTCGCTTCAGGGTCTGAAATGCCTTCTCCTGTTTCTCTTCCCAGTCGAATGATACATCCTTCTGTGTTAGCATAGTGAGAGGCTTCGCAATCCGAGAGAAATTTTGGATGAATCTGCGGTAGTAGCCAGCGAGGCCTAGAAATTGACGAATTTCTGTAGGCGTCTTCGGTGCTGACCAGTTCTCAATAGCTTTAATTTTGGAGGGATCCACGTGGATTCCGTCTTCACTGACCACGTGTCCTAAGAATTCAACTCTTCGGATCCAAAACTCGCACTTAGAGAACTTCACATATAACTTCTCGGATCGCAGCGTTTCTAGGACTCGTCGTAAATGATCCCCGTGTTCTTCCTCGCTCCAAGAGTAGACGACAATGTCATCGATGAAGACGATGACGAACTGATCCAGGTATGGACGACACACTCTATTCATCAAGTCCATGAATACTGCAGGGGCGTTAGTCACTCCAAAGGGCATCACTACGAACTCAAAATGCCCGTAGCGGGTTCCGAAGGCTGTCTTCGGAACATCTTCCTCAAGCACCCGTAACTGATGATACCCGGATCTAAGATCAATCTTGGAGAAGTAACTTGCTCCTTGTACTTGGTCGAATAGATCGTCGATACGAGGGAGAGGGTAGCGATTTTTGACCCTGAGTTTATTGAGTTCCCTATAATCGATGCACATCCGAAACGATTTATCCTTCTTCTTCACGAACAAGACCGGAGCTCCCCAAGGTGAGAAGCTCGGTCTTATAAAACCCTTGCTGAGCAGTTCGTTGAGTTGACCGGATAGTTCTTGCATTTCGGCGGGCGCTAGACGGTAGGGCGACTTAGCTACGGGGGTAGCTCTTGGGACTAGGTCGATTCTGAATTCAACCTGACGTTTGGGAGGTAGGCCTGGAAGATCCTCCGGGAAGACATCAGGGAAATCGCATACTACAGGAATGTCTTTTGGATCTTTCGATTTCTGGTTAGTGTCGACGATGTGAGCAAGAAAGGCGCGATATTCCTTGCGCAAGTATTTCTGAGCCTGAATATTGGAGATGATACGAAGACTCGTACTTGGCTTATCTCCATATATCAATAGGGTTTCGTGACTCGGAAGGTTCAGGCGAATGGCTTTGTCAGAGCATAGGATATCGGCGCGATGAAGACTCAACCAATCCATACCAACAATGACATCGAAATTTTTGATTGAGACTGCTATAAGATCGATTGAAAATGGATGATCATCTAACGTGAGAGTACAACCTATATAGATTTCGTTAGAGCTTTCTGTCTTCCCATTAGCCATTTCTACGAAGAATGTTTCTTTTAGTGGTTGAGGGGTTTGTTTGAGTAAGTGTTTAAAGTTTTGATTTATGAAGCTTCTTTCTGCACCACTATCAAATAAGACACAGGCATAAGAGTTGTTGAGAAGAAACATACCCGTGACCACCGTGGGATCAGCTACCGCTTCATTGTGACCGATAGCGAGTAACCTTCCAGTTCCCCTAGCATTTGTAGCCTTCAGACAGTTCTTCTTAAAATGACCCGCTTCACCGCAGCCATAACACGTCGGGGTCACTCATGCACCTGGAACCTGTGTGATAGGTTTGGGAGGGGCCTTGCAAAATCGGACAGTATGGCCCTTCTGACCGCAGTTGGAACACTGTAATTCACGGCAGGGGCCGTTGTGGTGGAAAGGGCACTTGGGACACTTGGGCAGATTCCCGCTATAAGCTTTTGGCGGGGCTGGTGCGACTGGAGTGGCTGGGATGGTGGCAGCATGGACCGTCATGATTTGCTGGTCCTTGGAGGAGGTTTGAGTTTTCTTGCCTTTCTTCTTATCCCATCGCTTCCTCTTTCTATCAGATGAATCGGGTGGTGCAGTGGTAGTGGGGGTTGATGTTGTTGGTGTGGAAGAGACTTCATGGTTGATCAAACTCTGGGCCAATTCCTTGGCGCTGTCAAAAGTAGTAGGGCACGAGGCTAGAACATTTCCCCGATACGGGGGCACTAAACCCCAGATGTACTGTTCAATCTTCTTGCTTTAGGACGGAATCATGTTGGGACACATAGCCGCCAAGTCGCAAAACCTGGCCGTATAAGCTGTTATGTCAGTCCCTTTCATCTTGAGGTTCCAGAGTTCTTCCTCAAGTTTCTGAACTTCGCCCCTAGGGCAGTACTCCCCTCTCATGAGATCTTTTAGAGTGTCCCAGCCCATGGCATTGGCTGTGACCAAGGAGAGTGCACTGACATGGCCGTTCCACCATGTCAAGGCCCTGTTAGTGAGGGTAGCAGTAGCGAACTTGATTTTGCTCTCTTCGGGGCAAGAGCACATTTCAAATACAGCTTCGGTCCTTTCGAACCATTGGGACAGTGCCAGAATTCCTCCGGTACCATCAAAGAAGGTAGGTTTACAGTTCATGAAATCCTTATAAGTGCATCCCTGCACTCGTTGGTGGACTTCACCAAATCTAGAATTTCCACCACTCGCATCACCCGAGTTCATTTGGGCCATGGCTGCTGTCACAGCCGCGGTCACAGCTGTTTGGAACAGCACCGGATCGAACTGCGGAGGAGGAGGTGGTGGAGGAGGAGTTTGAGTTGCTGGTCTTCCTCTGCTTGGACGCTTTCGTGGAGGCATCCTTCACTGGAAGATCATAGAAATGATAGCAATAGTAAGAGCCTATTGCGAATATGAATAAAGTGTCTCATGGATTGAATCACATAATTCAAGATCAGAATGAGAGTCATAGCAATAGAGTAGTTAACTGCCAATATACTAGTATTAATGATGTAACACAAGTTCATGAAAATTGACCTAACACTAGGTCTTACATCAAACCATAGAGAAAATGTTGGCAGTTTAGAGGTTTAACTAGAGTACTTTTAAGTTAGGAATGTTTACAGACAGGAAATCTACGGAACATAGAGAGAAAAAGGCTAGTCTTTTAAACAAAAGAGTGAGATAACTAGACGTCTTCTATTGGCGATGGTTACTTGTTGGGCGAATCCACAGATCCACTAGTTGACGCATAACTTCTTGAAGGTGTCGATCATGAATCCTTTGGCGTGCTCGGAGTTCCCTAACTTCGGCTCGGGATGCAGCCAGCTGATGCTGCAGAGCCTCGTTGGTCCTCCTTGTCCTGTCCATGGCTTCTTCGAGTTGGCGGATGCGAACCGTGTTGAAATTTGAGTTGGCATCCACTTCTACAACTCGACCGATAGCAGCTTGACTCTGCTCGACATTTCTGGCAATCCTTCGGATCATGATGGGCAGAACCCGATCCGCTGATCCTCCTTCTCTTATGTTGTAAAAGCTTCAGTCTCCATTGTAAGGCAAGGGCTGACCCTGCTCCTCGCTCCATCGGTGCAAGGATATGGCCCACATAGGAGTGGGACCCTGAAATGCTCGACGGGGGTTAGGGTTCGGGGCTTCAAGAGGTTGGTTGTTAACTTGTGGTTCGGAGCTCGATCTATCCGAGAAGCCTTCAGCATGATGATCATCCAAAGGGATCGGGTGATCATCGTCTGACTCCTCGTCGAGCCATCCTCCATTGCCCTGGTTCGGATAATACGAATCACCGGGATGGTGGAAGCCAGCCATGCTATCTATGCGAGAAAAGGGGAAAGGAAAGGTTAATAGACGTACTATTCTAAGATACTTATAGGATGAATCGTTATTAGTCGACCCAATCCTTGCGTAGTGCATACCGATTACATGTAACCGAAGCAAGATAGTCCTTCGAATAAGCAACCCTAACTTCAGACCCCCAATCAAACAAGAGCAGGGAATGAAGCAAAGGCTTCAGATTCTTAGTCTATAGCGCCCTAGTCACATGTAACCGTGGTGTATCCACTTAGCAACTATTGTCCTACTAGTAACGACCCTTATTGTTATCACATACGTATGTTCTAGAGATACAGAATACTCCTATAGCATCCTTATGGTAACGTTATTGTGGTAGTGTTGGCAAGTTTTAGACTTGTTGCAACACCACACCCAAACTTAGGCACATGCTAGTCACTCTCAGGAAAACATAGTTGATCAGGCTACATCACCCCGAATGTGACTATATGTCTCTAAGCCCAATTGTGCTGCCCAACAATCTTAATACTTTCGTTTTGTTCTAGGGTGATACTGACTTTTGTGTTTTATAGTGATGTGCGTATATATATACTTAGTTAAATCTTTTAGATACTTAACAGTATATATTCTTGGTCAGAGTGTTTTAGTCCCGAAGTGTTTATAGTTCGTATATCTTTTATAGGTTGATATACTTGATTCACTATAAACAATGCTCTGATACCAATCTATCACACCCCAAAACCGATAACGGCGGAATATGTTTCGGGGTGGAGGACGTCATGTACAGTATCATTACAATTGCATAATAGTAAAAACAAGAAACATACAACCATTGCATTTACATAGTGAATTTAATTACAAGCGTGTTTCGTATTGTTCAACAAACACCAAAAGTAATACAAAAATAAGAGATGGATCTTGTATGCTCCACCTTCTCCAAAAATGATGCATCTGTACCTGTCTATCTTTGACATGAGGATACAAGTTATTTTGAAAACGAGTATCAACGTAAAGCTGGTGAGTTCATAAGAGTTTAGTGTGAGTTTTTGTATAAAATGCATTAGGGCTAATAGTATGAAAAACTGCAATTTACATTCATAAGTGGTAGAAAACCCTAGAAAATCCTATATTTTCCAGGAAATACGTTGTAAGTGAAAATCTGTGAAAAAGTATGTATTCTTCATCTTGGAAAACCGTTTATTGTAAAAGTATATTAGTAAACCTTCAATAAGTAATGTGATAAAATAGGTTCAACCTGTGGTCAGTAATAGAGTTGCAAACTTCCTTTAGTGATAGATACTTATTTACTTCGGGATGTAACTTAGCCTTTAGTTTAGTATTTTAGCGTAGCTATAGTGTATTCCCTGTATTTTACCAATAGTGAGAATAATAGAGTACCCCATGACCTTCCCGGTCATGCGCCGTGTAGTGAAGTAGTGACATCCCTGGGCCTGTACGGCGTGGACTGAAGTAGACAGTCGGGATGATATAGCATCTGCCCCGTATAGATCTATACATGTAGTGTCGTCTTCCTGTCGGAAAACTCCGGGCGTAGTGGGTAGTGAATAGAGTATCTCGTAGTGGGTTAGTGTGTTATCGTCTATTTAGTGCTTTCTCTTTTGTTATAGTGTAGTAGTCATTTAGTATAGTTCATAGTGTGTTCTATTACTAGTGTACCGTCTGGTAATAGTGTATATTATAGTGTAGAGAGTAGTGACTATAGTGAGTAGTGGTAGTAGTAGCCTTAACTTAGTGTATATGGTTCTTGTCATGTTAGTGATTTAGGCATCTAATGAAATGAGAAATACTCATAACCCATACTAATATACAAGATATATAACTAAGAAATCAACGACAGTCGGACGGATAACCACTACCCTAAGCCCACAATCAAACAAGAACAGGAAATAAGGCGAGCTATCGGTCCTAAGTCCTTCAAGTCTTACTTATATAAATATATCAGTGTGGTTACATTTTATAAGAAGATTTGTTTAATAAAAGTATTGTCCAAAAGAAACATTTAAAAACTTGTTTGTTTATCCAAAGTAGTCTTGAAAACGTAAAATCTATTTATAAGGCATAGTGATAAATCACATGTGATTTGAACTACGGATAGTGAATCACATGTGATTAATTTCCGTAACATGAATAATTGTCTTGTATAACTTTCCATAAACATGTACAATCAACTTGTATCCCCCCCTAAAACATATAAAACATTTGAAAGGTTCATTAAAGGGGTATGAACTCACCTGAAATCGCGTAGATCGGGTGAATCGGGTAAATCGGGTAAAAGTGTCAGTTGAGCGTTTTGTAGCAAATAACGACTTGTGCACCTTTTAGGACCCTAATGTCATATGAAATATGTATTTTACAAGAAATTAATCATTTTATGCTTTCCATTTAAGTATTTAGGCATTCTAGCATCAATTCGGGGTTTTAGGGCCTAGAAGGGGTTCCCGGGAGTGGTACAAGGCCAATAGGGATTTGCGGGGAAGTCCATGAGTTCACTCCCTTGGATTTTACGGCCTAAAGGCCACTCCTTGGGAGTTTACAGCCATAAGCCCCCTAGGATTGGCCGTAAACTCATGTATCCCTCCTAAATTGCAAGTTAAGGCCTTATTTCACTTCCCTAAATTCCTAGCAAGTGTCTTGAACTAAATTGGAGGGTTTAAACCCTCATTTTGGGGCATTTTGGGGAGTTTACGGTCCAGGCTTGTGATTGGGCCGTAAACTCCATTTAATCCTTCAAAATGGATGTTTAAATGGTCCAAAACACTTCCCTACACCTTAGATAAATTTTTGAAGGCCTTAGGTGGAGTTTTAGGGACTTTTTGGCATAATTATTAGGTGTTTATGGCCCAAGCTTAGACTTGGCCATAAACTCCTCTTTTTGTCTCCAAATGGTGTTGTTTAATGGCCTTAAACATTTCCTAGGGTCATAGCTAAATTACTACATGCCCTAGATGAGTTTTTGGGACTTTTATCAAAGGTTTTTGGGTGTTTACGGCCTAAGCATAAGCTTGGGCCGTAAACTCCTTTTTAGGCTTCAAAATCTTAAGTTTTCATGTCCAAACTCACCTAAGTAAATCCTTTAATTAGTACACAAGCTTAAAGGAAGGAAAAATGGGGCTTTTGGCAAGGTTTTAGGTGTTTACAGCCTAAGGGCTTCCTAGGCCGTAAACGCCTTTTTATTCCCTAAATCCTATGATTTCTGGCCTCTAAATACAATGAAGGATGTTTAGAATAAGATAGGGAATAAATCCTTACGTTTGGAAGCCGGAATTCGCGGTTTTGGAGTCGGGTTCGGGTCTAGAGAGAGAAAGTAGTGAGAGAGTGAATGAGTGGTAAAAGTCTTAAAAGTGGTGTTCATTTTCTTATATATGTCTCAGTTATTGCATCCGGTACACGGCTACCCGATGCTAAAGTTTAACGGGGTCAAAACTTTTTACCCGGGTGAAGTGGTTGAAAAGTAATATAGCTCTATTTAGTTAAACGGGGTTAACACTTACAAGTTATAATTACTTATGATAATATCAAGACATATAAATAACTAGATATTTGTTTATCGACGACTCCAAACATTACAGAAAAATAACATATAACGACGCATTCCATTAGTGAAGATGGGCTTATGAATATGATTTGAGCATTGTATTAAACCCACGCTCACTTGGATCACTTCATGAATTGTATCATGAGTGATTGGTGAGACGATAACATCTTATATTCTTGAAACCGAGATGTGTGAGTTGTATCTTGCGAGTCGGTTACACATTGATAATATGTAAACGCACCAGTAACTTGGTGTTATAAAACATATTGTTGTGTGTGATTCGGTAAGTGAGTGCAAGCAAGCATTGAATCAAAGTTTATCCATTCCTTTTATCCAAAGTAGGATGAAAGCGATATCTGTGGGCCCCTCAATGATTTAGTGATGATACATAAGCGCTTGGCCAAGTCGAGACTAATTTGATGTGTTCAATTGTAGTTTGTTGGCACTCGTCATAAATCGGAAATCAGGAAACAAAACATAGACTGAGAGAATGATCAAAATCCATGTCTCAAGTCTATATGATATCAAGAATGGAGGAATATATGCTCCCTTATCTAAAGGACACGCTTCTGATAAGATCAGAGTTGACAGTGGCTTTTGAAAGCTATAATTGCTAATCAGGATCTGAGGTTATACGCAGAATAGTTATTAGACTTATCTAAGTGGGAGACTGTTGGATTAATGTCTAAGTCCATAACTATTTTGGTATGTACTTGATCCGATTGTGCATGGTCCTTTTGGGTTGCCTTCACACTGGTGACTAGACAGGATGATTGTTGAGGAGAGAGGCTGGTTTATTGTTAAGAATAATAAATTAGGGTATAAATATGATTTGTTAATATATTATATGAATAATATATTAATTTGAAATCATAGTATTAATTAGTATTTAATCAGAAATTAATTTAGAATTAATTTTGGGATTAAAGGAACTGACTGAAAGTGCAGGGGCTATTTTGTAATTATTCAATAGTTGAGGCTTTGGGCCATTGGATCACCTTTATTAAGGCTTGAACGAAAATCCTAGAAGGATCTAGGAGTTTTCGTCCAAGGGCTTAAGGAAAGGAGTCCATGGACTTGCTTAGGTCCTAAGCTAAGGGATTAGGGTTTACACCTTGAAACCCTAGTTAGCCTTAAGTATAAATAGCACCCTAAGGCACTAAGATTTCGTCCAAGCTTTGGGAAACCCTAAAAGGGACGAAATCTGGGGCAAGATACCCTTCTCTCCTCTCTCCCATATTCATCCTTTCACCTAATGTGTTTGTGAGCCATTAGAGGTACTACACTTGTGGTACTTGCTTTCAAGAGCTAAGGAAATTCAGGAACTAGTTGTTATTGCTATATAACAACAAAAGGTATGTATTCTATTTTTATATATGAATTTCGAAAATAATAGTAGCATGCCAGGTTTCTTTTTGTGTTCATAAAGTTGTATAACTAATAGTGAAAACATAGATCCAACTCTAGGGTTGCATGCATACATAGAATTGTTTGTATAAAACCCATCAGCATGTACACCAATGCTCAAAATCAATCATCAACATGTCATGGTACCAGGCCTTTTTCATCTCCTCGTCCACGACATACTACAGAACAAGAAAGGCCCTCTGCTTGAACTTGGCGGCGGTCTCAGTCACCGTCTTAGTCGTATGTTAGACATCTTGAAACTCCCGCGCAAGCTGCTACACCTTGATCACAAGTGTGAACTCGACCCTGAACTTGGTCGAGAAATCACTCAAGTTCATCGCATCAATAGTTGCATCATCTCAAATAGCTCGTCCAACCTCCTCCCAACAATCCCGCGCCCTGTCCTTCAGGAGGTAGGAAGCAAGTCGGACCTTGTTCCGCTCGGGACAATGGTTGGTGAGAAAGGCATTAGCGACATCTGCCAACCACCTGCTGCTAGCAATGGAGTCCCTAGCCCTATGGTAGTCTGGAGCTCTACAAGCTCAGAACTCCTTGAATGTCATCGTGTGCGGCCCCTTCAAGGCCACCATCTTGGTAGGGAATGCACCCAGCCTCTCATCTAGAATCTCCAAAATGCCATCCTTGACCGTACCTGTGACAACCCAAGTTGTTCCATTACATTTCCCCGTTACTGTTAACGAAATATTCCAGTTTATAAAAGTTCCGTTAATTAGAGGTCGTCAATTTAATAAACATTTCATTTTTTTACATTTAATATGCCGTTAAGTCGTGATAAATGGGAATAAAAACACATAACACACATTTCCATTTATTTGGAAAATGTTAAGTTTTATTATTACGACCACTAAATCGGGTGCGACCAAAAGCCCCGTATAACGGCAGTATCGGGTAGAATTCCACTGAGCTCCAACACCCACCCATATATAAAGGGGAGTAAACTCCATTTGGAGCTTTTCCACCCTCTCTCTCTATACTCTCTCTCTAGACCCGTTTTCGCCCCGAATCCGCAACCAAACGCTTCCCAATTGTAAGTCTCCTTACCCTAGCTTGTTCCAAACATATTGGCTTGTCTTTATACCTCAAAAATCATCCAAGAAGGCATGGAATAAGGAGATTACGGCCCAGGAACACTCTAGGGCCGTAAACCCCTAAAATGATGCCAAACTTGCCTTTAAACTCATCCTTAAGCTTGGAAACTAATTGAGGACCTAGCCTTGGAGTGTTTGATCATTTAAAGCAATCAAAATGAGGCATAAAAGAGAGTTTACGGCCCAAGCACATGCTTAGGCCGTAAACACCTCTAAAGCTTGCAAAAGTGCCCCAAAAACACTCCAAAATCACCCTTAGGCTTCATACATAATTTAGGGACTTAGTATTTTGGGATTAGACCAATTAAACACAACAAAATAAAGGGTCAAAAGGAGTTTACGGCCCAGGCATGTACCAGGGCCGTAAACACCCTTAAACATTCCCAAAACATTAATTTTGTCCCCCCAAATGGCCTTAGACTATTGTCAAAATTCCTAGGAAATTACCCACTACCATTTAAGCCCTTAATACACCAAAAGAAAGAGGGTATAGGAGCTTATGGCCGTAAGCTCCGTTGCTTATGGCCGTAAATTCCTCAAAGGGGCCATTTCATGCTTAAACTCATTCACACTTTATGGTTTTGGACATAGGATAATTCCATGAGCAATTAGAAGACTTAAAACACCCAAGGAATATGCCCCTAGGAGTTTACGGCCGTAAACTCCCTTGATTAGGGCTGTAAACTCCAAGTTGGTCCATATAGGTGCTTTAAACCCATTCACACACTTGATATTTGAGTTTAGCAAAATTCCACAATTGATATGAGACACTTTAGCACCCTAGAACACCCTCACCATGAGTTTACGGCCGTAAACTCATGGTGAGTAGTCCCTGGGCCGTAAACTATGTGATAAGGGTTTACTCTCGGAGAGTAAACTCCATTTCTTAGCTATACACACCCTTAAACGCTACCCGGGACACCCAAACACTTAACCAAAGTGTTTTTTGCTCCTGTGAGTGCGTATATTTGTTTAATTAGTATTAAATATGCTAATTGTATGTGAACATATGTTATCATATGTTAAATAGGTCATTGTGTGTGTTCAAGTCCTTGCGTGACACCGAACGCCCAAACGGCAACTTCGTCGGACCTACTTACACCAGGTGAGTTCATACCCCTGAATGAACCTTTTAAATGCTTTTAAATGTTTTATAGGGGGGGGGGGGGAATACAAGTTAAACATGCCAATTATCATATCAATCACATGTGATTTGATAACCCGCATGCACAAGGTTTTACCACACTTAACACTATTTTTACAAGTAGGACACTATAATGGTTTTCAAACTGTTTCGAACTTTTACTTATACTGTTTTATCTAAATTCATTCTAAACTAGTTTATGAAAGATTTCAAAAGGTTTTCAAACATGTTTTTACAAAAGAATACAAATTTTGATTTTCCCCGAGTATAAAGGTTTTTTTTTTTTTTTTTATCAAAGTTCACTTTCACGATGTATACTTTTACTTGTTTGTTACTGCTGCTTCGCTTTTACTTATTTAAAACTCCTACTTGATAACGCAATTCTTTTGTGATACACTTATACCTGATGGACGCTTATACTTATTCACACTCTTACTTAGTGATATGATTCTACTTCACTTATACTTGAAATCGCCGCTACTTCACTTATACTCGATACGCTCTTACTTCACTTACTGTCGTCTCTAGTTCGTGATACGCTTATACTTGTTCGATACTCCTACTTCACTTGCGACCGCTCCTACTTCAATTGTTAGACACTCCTACTTCACAAGAATCACTTCTACTTGATACACACTCAGTCATAGTTAGATGTATGTCTGTGCTTATATAGGTACATATAAGTAATGATTGAAAGACTTAGGAAGGCTCGTCCGCCCTATTTCCTTTTCTTTGTTGAGATGTGGTCTGGTGGGATCGGATGGCCATCCGAAGGTCGTTTGATTCATTAGTTATATATTATGTATATGAGTATGGACATATAGGAATTCTCTAGTCAGTTCAGTTAAGAGTCTCTACCTCTAGCCTACACTTACATTAGAAACCCACTATTGGGAAGTCTCTACCTCTAGTTCAGCACTTACACACTACGCACTATTTGGAAGTCTCTACCAACTATTTAGGATGCATCTTCAGGACACGGCCTTCTCCGTTGTCTAGTTGGTAACCAGAGTCTCCTGCAGGGAGAGCGGACATTGTGTGTATAGATCTATATGGGATTGACAACCCCGCACCCCGACTGCTAGCTACAGTCTTTGCCTACCAAGCTAACGGGTGACAAATGTCATATCTTAGACGCTTGTAGGGCGTCTGGTACTCTAGTCAGTATGGTTACGAGTATCCCGGGTTACCTTATAATTCTTTGGCCTTAAGGTAACGGTATTTCACCGGCAATCTACACTGTATGCTGGTAACTCATTTTCAGAGTCACACAGTTTGACCTTACAAGACGTATCTTTCATTTGATACTATCTGGGGTCTGTATTCACTGTATTAACTGTGTCCACTGTTTTCATTGTATTCACAGTTTTGACCTTACAAGACGTATCTTTCATTTGATACTGTTTGGGGTTTGTATTCACTGTTCTAGACCCTACTAGCTGTACCTTTCATTTGGTACCTTCTGGGGTCTATGCCTCCACCGTTAGACTGAACCAAGCGTGTCGTTCGTTCGATACTTTCCTGGAGTCTATGATTCCTCGTCTTAGTCAGCAGTCCTCATTGCTGAGGCATATGATATTCCCTGATGTCGTTTGCTTTCCTCAATAATCAAATTCAGTATTTTGATAATGATAGCAACTTAGGGAAAACTACTTTTTACCACATAACACTGACCAGTCTTGGTACCTTTTGGAAAGAACTCTAATACACAGAAAACACTTAAACTACTACTTATTAAAGTTATTTGATTGAAACGTCACTAAATACTTATGAACTCACCAGCATTTGTAAAAATAATGATACTCGCTTTTCAAATAACTTGTATTCTCAGGTTAGCATTAGACAGGTACACCCCCGGAGCTGTTGATGAAGACGGCTTAGTACCTTGCTGTACTTATTATATTTGTTTGTATGCTTTGTTGTATTGTAATGTAACCATGTAAAACTATTACTATTAATGCAATGTTTTGTTGTACTTTGATTACTATAATGCATGTGTTGTGATACTTGACATGACGTCATCCACCCCAGAACATTTCCGCCATTCCGGTTTTGGGGTGTGACAGATTGGTATCAGAGCATTGTTTATAGTGAGCTAAGTATATCAATTCATAAAAGATATACAACCTATAAACGCAAAGGGATAAAATACTCTGACCAAGAATTATACTTTAAAATATAACCATATTTTACCAAAGTATAATAACATCCAAAATCTAAACACTTGAACAAAAGTATCACAAGAAGAACAATAATAAAGTCTTCGAGTGTTCAACCCTATAGTCAAACATGGGCAGTTATGTAATCGTAAGCTGGAATAAATGTAACCTGATCAACTACATTTATTCGAGATGCGATGAACGTGTGCTCGGGAGTGATAGTGGTGTGCAACAGGTCTGAAACTTACCAACTAGGATTGTTAGAGCCAAACATAAAGTTAAAATACTATAGGAGTATTTTAGAACGCTAAAAGATTCACACTAAACCCAGAATCATAATCCAAAGCTAAGAACTGAACAAGAATTAAAATACCATAGGGGTATTTTAGAACACATAAACAAACTTGCGTGAATAACTAAAAGATCCTTATTGATATACCTACAACTATAGAGGGTATACTCCCAAGGTTATATATAATAAGAATCCCATAGGCTAAGAATGTGTGGTTTCGCTCTATTTCCTTTTCCTCGTTGGGATGTGGTTCTAGAGTAGTATCACATATTCGAAGGCCTATCGGATCTAAGTTATATATGATTTGTATACCCTGTGTAATCGTAGCAGGACTCGATATGGATCATACAGTGAAATGTTAATAATCTCTTAAGATTCTTTAGACATTTCCATTCTCGCACGAACCCTGTAGAAAACCCTACCCACTTCAGTGCATAACAGAAGAGTTGAATTCGACCCCGAAGAGGTTCATTGAGAAGATTTCCTGTTCGGAAATAAATGAACTGGGTCGAGACTATTGAATGCACCAAGTGCCCATATTCTTTTAAGGACATTGGTGAGGAATTCGCCTAAAATTCGGAGATTCCCAGTCATCCATCATGAAGTGATGACACCCAGAGTTGGAATCAGAATGAAGGCGGAGTAGAAATTCAATATGTCCATACGAGAAGAGAACCCTAGGAAACTACCCGAAGGAAACCAACACCGATTCCAGTCAAAGACACGAGGCAGACCGAGGGAGCTATTACAGGGAACCCGGGAAGTGTCTTTTCCTTGTATTCGTGACGCTAATACACCCTCAAAAGAATACAAATTTAGTGAGTTAGTGGTTACACTACTCACGCTATGTGTTAGGTAAAATCGTCGTTTCCCGTTGCCAGTTACACGATTAGGGCGGATCCCCGCACCTCTATTGAGGATATTCAGCCATAAGCCTTCATAAGCCTCTCTTTCTGCGGTGTTCGTTCCGAACTGTTCTCAAATCTTTCTAGGCCGGAGAGTGAAACCTTCCCAGTATAAAGGTAACTTAGTAGGAACGACTCGCATCTTATGGCCTTTTCCGATATTCACACACTCCTACCTCGACTACCAGGACTACATCATAGTGATGTAGGTCGACATTCAGACAACCAGTACCCGAGGCACGGGAAAATTTATGCCTAATATGATCAGGACAGAAATGTCCACGGTTAACCATCGTCTCTCATTGCCTTGTATTCCTTTCCGTGTAGGAAAACCATGCCACCGAAGAAGCGTAACCAATCCACAAACAAGAAACCCGCTCTCTTATTCGATGAAGCTACGTTCCAGGCTGCAGTCTCAGCGACCGTAGCAGCTGTCATGGCTCACCTAAATGCTAACACCGCCAATGTTAACAAGGGCCATGTCGGGATTTCCAATCCTAGCAATGGACAGCAGCAACCAACACTTTCATACCCCGTCACCCAAGAACCTCAACCGAACCCACTAAAGAGAAAACTCAAGAATGAAGAGGGAAGTACCTCGGCTCAAGGATCTTCTGAAGGGCAACGAGCTGAGACAGCTAAAACCCTTGTCAATCCTTCCCTACCGACCTCAAGAAGACCATACCTAGGAGACCTTCCCCACTGCAGCAAGTGCAGCTACCATCATCATGGTGCCTGCCGGGAACTCTTATGTGCTAGGTGCAACATGAAGGGGCATATTGCTCGCGTCTGTAGAACCCCGGTTGAGTTCATTACATCAACCACCAATGTGGCGACCCGTATAGTTTCCCACCTATGTGGTGAAACGGGACACTTCAAGAAGGACTGCCCAACTGAAAGGAAAGACAAAGACACAGGAGGAGTCTAACTCTAATGCTTAGGGAGAAGCATTAAGGAACCTGGTAGATTTTTGGTACGTCTCTCGATCTCGGATAACTAAACCGAAAAAATTAAAAGACTAATACATAATGTAAATTCTTCTCCAATAAGGCGAAAGTCGCGGCACTGTTATAAAATTTAAAAATTCATTAGGTAAAACTATAATGGCTAAACATATACGTTACGGCCATGTATATTTAAGATGGACAGACCTAGAGTGAGCGAATGCCGCCTCATTTCCTATTCCTCGTTTGGTTGTGGATTTAGGGCGGGGTCGCTCAGTCAACAGTCCTCCCCACCTTAAATATAGATGACTAGTATATGTGAGGCGATTATAGAAATGCCTCGTGAGAATCCGTTCATGAAAAGATACTCTACTCAGAAAACACTTAGAACTCTCTATAGTTCCGTGTCGACTCTATCAGTCCAAGTATCTGTAACAACCCGTTATTTCCAGGCATTATAAACCGAGTCTTGTAACCCCTTTTGAATGTAATGGGAATATCATCGATAAATGAATTATTCAAAAGCTCTGATTTGGAGTACGCTATGTAGTAGATATCGTCTTAAAGGTTCCAAATATATAAAGAACACTAAAATCTGAGTTATGGCGAAGAAGCTATGACCATTCTAAGATTTCTGTCAAAACCGACAACACCGATCAAACGAAAAATGCAAAGTTTCAATACGATAACATTTAGCCTTAGGTATCTAAATGAAAGTCATAGATAACATTAAACCGTGAGCGTACACAAAAAGAACGTCCAAATCTGACTTCACATGAGGAAGTTATGATTTTTCAAAGAAATTCCTTAAAAACGATTAGTTATAAAATAAATAATAAAAATAACTTTGGAATTTGCCAACGGAGTCTAAACGAAAGTTGTAGATCGTACTCTCACCTACGCGTGGATATAAAGACCATCGAAAACGGAGTTCGTATGAAGAAGATATGGATTTTTGAAGTTTATTAAATAAATTAATTATTTATTTAATTCAAAATTCGGATATTATCCGAAGGAGAGTCAGCATCCTTCTCCGAAGTACGCGCTGCGTACTCCTGTACGCCCCGCGTAACCGAGAGGATTGGCCTCGGATCGTCCACGTCGCCATATCCGAGGAAGCCGACCCGTCCGACCCGACGTCCCATCCGACCCGGCGTCCCATCCGACCCACTTCCCCAGCAACCCGTCCCATCCGACCCGAGAACCCAAGAACCCGTCCCATCCGAACCGAGGCAGTCGAGGCTTCGGTCATGCATGACGTACGCGTACGCAGCGCGTACGAGCGTACGCACCGCGTACCGAGGCAGACCAGCCTTGCTATAAATAGGATGCAAGGGTTTCCAAGAAAAGGGCTCATTTCTTCTCTCTCTCTCACAGCCTTGCCTCGTTTTACGTGTCCGCTCAAACCCGAAGCTCTGGTCTTTTTGCTCAAATCCCGAGGCTCGATTCTACTCCCGAGATTCCCGAGAATCCCGAGAAAAATCAGTTTCCCTAGACGAAACTCTGCCCGGTTTTCCACCTCGCAATCTTCAAACTATCAAGTGAGTTCATATCCCCTTCGAACACTCTTTAAATACATTTTAAATGTTTTATACTCTTTTTGGGGAGGAATACAAGTAAACACATGACTAAAATCATGTGAAACATTAACCTTTTGATATACTTTTCATACTGTTGTTTTAACTATCTTGTGAAGTTATTATGATACAAAACCCCTCACAACACAGCTTTACCCTCTTGGGATATAATATGTTTATAAATGGAAATATGTTTTATTTATACGTTTACATACAAAAACATCATATCAAGGGTAACATTCTTTACTAAGTCATTTTATGCATTTAAAAGAACTTATGATTTATGCTTGTTCAAACATTGTGAAAGAGGTTAAACTTTGCATACAAACTACTACCTTATTACAGACTTAGTTGAGAATCCATGAGTCGTGTATATCTTCAAACGTTACTTTCTTTATTAGAAAATAATGCTGCAAGTCCTGTCTATAACCAGAGTCTCCCGTTCGGAGAACGTGTCAAATGTGTATAGATCTATACGGGAAGTCATGATCCCGCGCCCTGACTGTTAGCTACAGTCCGTCTTTTGGGGTGACAGTTGTCATAACGCTACGACGCCTGAAGAACGTCGCTACAGGCATATTATGTTTAGTATGGTTATAAAACTCATCGGATAGACAATTATTATGGTATTATGCCTTTATGAACAAGTAGTCATTAAAGCTATTCTTCATTTAATAAGGGCGATTTTCGTATAGCTTTACTATGTAAAACTATGACACGACTTACAAGCACGTCGCTTGCTTGCGATTTTCGGTCTTGAAGACTGCCAGTTATGTCAGGAAAATAAGGGTTTTTCCTGTATACAAACCAAACAACTAATAGGAAAATAAGGGATTTTCTCTATACAATTAGTTGCAATTTACATCACGAACATTCATATGCATTTCATACTTTTATAGGAAAATAAGGGTTTTTCAGGAAAACATGCAAACACTTTCGAATGGCATACATCTTCTCAAAACCACTACTTATGAACTCACCAACTTAAATGTTGACACTTTTTCTTTGAAATAACTTGTATTCACAGGAAACCGCTAGCAAGGTAGCAACTACTTCTGAAGACTAACGCACTGGCGTTAGTAACATATTTTGGATCACCATTTTATATTTGATTTCTTTTGCAAACATGTAACATCTACAATCATGTAAACTTTTCAAACATATTTATATTATGGTGGTGTGTACTTTCCTTTCTATGAACTGTTATGATACTGAATATGACGTCCTCCGCCCCCGAACGATTCCGCCGTTCTGGTTTGAGGGTGTGACAGATTGGTATCAGAGCAACGTTTATAGTGAATTAAGTATATCAAAACCATTTTTTTTTATATACAACTATAAACTCAACTGGGCAAAAACACTCTGAGAAGAGTCATACTTTTGAAATTAAATCTATTTAGTTTTTGTAAAGTAAGCATGCATTCATTTAGTAATAAATAACAGTTCCACATCGTACCATATTAGAAGTATTATTAATAAGTTGTGCAGTACAGGTACGCCTTGGGACACGTAATCGGAACTGGGAAGGATATAGCCTGATCAACTATATTTGTCCGAGAGCCGACTAACGTGTGCCGAGGGGTGTCTGCAGTGGACAACAAATTTTAAAAACTTACCAAACCGTTATTAGAATCAAACACAATAATTTAAATGCTATAGGAGTAATTGCTATTTAAACTAATTTACATGTTTTGCATGTTCCGACTTTATTCAATTCTTATGACCCTATTTCTCGTACAGTCAAATGGCTGGATTTCACCACCCCAATGACCCCTACTTTCCCAACCAAGGCAACGGAGGATGGATCGAAGATGATCCAGAAGAGGATGAGGAACCCATAGAATTGGGTGATGACTCCGGTACTGACTCAGAGCCTGAAGTGATCGATCCACCACCCATTCAACCTCCTGTCCATGTGAGGAACTTCCAAGGACCCACTCCCGTCTGGGGAAGTCACCTACATCATTGGAGCCAACAACAAGGCATACGCCCTCCCTACGGCATGTGTCGGGACTTCTATGATGTCCGCGGTGGCAGTTCGGCTGATCGAGCACTCCCGGTAATGGTGGGTAAGTTAGCCAATCAGTCCTATCAGTCCGGAGTACAAGCAAGCCGACTCCGGGATATCAACGTGGAAGTGCAGGTTCACACTTCTGATATCCGTAGGCTGGACAAGATACAAGATAATGTTCAACTCCAGTCTGAGGCATTTCAGGCACAGATAATTGCAGCTCTAGCCGAGTTAAGGGAGCAACAAGCCGCTTTTGATCGGCGCCTAATGGGATCGAAGAAATCAGATGCGGAGTCAAGCTCCAAGCGCAACCTACGTCGCAAATAGTGCCTGCCAGGATTTCAAATTTTGTTATAAATTAGGACTTCGGATAAGAATGTTCTTTTCGTTAAAACTTTCTGTAATCGGAGACCTTTAGATAGGTCAAAAAGTTTTGTCTAAACTCGGATGTAACACAACTATATGTTTTATATATATAGGGCATACCCCCTTTTCTGGTTTTAAATATGTGTATTCCGTTCAACTCATAAGTGCACCCATTCAAACGTTATTAATAAATCAAGCTCAAAACCCATTGTTGATCAAACCAAATTCTTAATCTATTTAAGGCAGTTAACTCAATATCATTCAACTCACAACCACCAAAACTCATAATATCTCATTTTTTTTTCCTTTTTGACAGAGCAATGCCTCCTCGTAGATCAGCACGTACCAACGCAACCCCACCACCACCTCCACCACTAACTTATGATCCGGCAATGGTCCAGGCTGCTATCACAGCAGCAGTAGCCGCAACCCTCTCTCAAATAAACTCCAATGCCAATGGAGGTACAGGAAGCAGCACGAATCATCCCAATCGTGGTACCGGCCAGGGCCAGGTTAGAGAGTGTACTTACAAGGAGTTCTCCAACTCGAAGCCAAAGACTTTTAATGGCAGTGGCGGAGTCATCGCACTAATGCAATGGTTCGAAAAGACCGAAACGGTCTTCGAGATCTGCTCGTGCCAAGAAACAAGCAAGGTTAAGTTCGCTGCTTGCACCTTCATAGATCGAGCCCTCACTTGGTGGAAAAGCCATGTGAACTCAGTGACGCTCACTGTCGCTAACGCCATGAGTTGGGAAGAACTGAAGGTACTACTACTGGAAGAATACTGCCCAAGGGGTGAAGTGCAAAAGCTTGAGCAGGAGCTCTGGAATTTGAAAATGGTCGGATCTGACCTAGTCGCTTACACAGCTAGGTTCAACGATCTCGCTGCTTTGTGCCCTACCATGGTTAACCCAGAATCAAAGAAGGTCGAAAGGTACATTTGGGGGTTGTCACCCCAGATTCAAGGGCATGTCCTAGCCTCCAACCCTACCACCTACAACAGCGCTAAACGCCTGGCGCAACGACTCATCGATCACGGAGCGAAACAGAGTACCATCACAACAGCCGCAAATCCACCTAGGGAGGCTCAGGGACAGAGTAGGCCTTGGAACAAGAGGAGGGGACAAACCCTCCAGGAGAACCCCAAGAAACAACAAGTGATAGCAACCCACGCTATTACTGTACCTACCAACTCTGCCCCCACAAGTTCATACAATGGAAAGCTACCGAAATGTAACCAGTGCAACTTCCACCATCACGGTCTCTGTCATGGTCTTCAATGCACCAGGTGCAATAAGAAGGGTCATACAGCCCGCTATTGCAAGGAGCCAACCCAACAATCCACCCCCACCGCTAATACCGGAGTAAGCCGCGCTTGCTTTGAGTGCGGGAGCACAGGGCACTACCGCAAGGACTGCCCGAAGGCAAACAACAGGAATACCGGCGGAAGAGGCCGAGTTTTCGCAATGGGACAAGATGAAGCCATTGCGGACCCTACTGTTGTTACGGGTACGTTCCTTCTCGATAACTCGTATGCATGCATTTTGTTTGATAGTGGAGCGGAAAGGAGTTTTGTGAGTCACGACTTTAAAAGCATGCTAAAACCAATACCACAATCATTAAGTGAACCGTTCATAGTAGAAATGGCCAACGGGAAAACCGAAGGCACTAAAGAGATATACTTAAACTGCACCCTAACTCTAAACGATAATCCCTTTCAAATCAACCTCATGCCAGTCTCGATTAAGAGTTTCGATGTCATCATTGGCATGGATTGGCTGAGTTCACCTCGTGCGGACATTCTATGTTACGATAAGGCCGTTCGCCTTAATCTGCCAACCGGCGAAACCTTCCTTGTCTTGGGCGACAAACCTAGTACCACTCTTAGAATCATCTCAAGTATCCAAGCTCAGAAGCACTTACGAAAGGAGTGTCACGCATTTCTTGCACATGTTGTAGACGTGAAACGCGAAGTCCGGAACATCAAGGATGTGCCCGACGTATGCGATTTTCCCGATGTGTTTCCCGAGGACCTTCCAGGGATACCACCCGTAAGACAAGTCGAATTTAGAATCGATCTGATTCCCGGAGCTACCCCAGTAGCCAAAGCACCCTATCGATTAGCCCTGGCAGAGATGCAGGAGCTATCCAGTCAACTGAATGAACTACTGGGAAAAGGATTCATCAGACCGAGCTTCTCACCGTGGGGAGCACCCGTGTTGTTTGTGAAAAAGAAAGATGGATCGTTCAGGATGTGCATCGACTATAGAGAACTCAACAAACTGACGGTCAAGAATCGTTATCCTCTACCACGCATAGATGATCTATTCGACCAACTGCAAGGGGCGAACTATTTTTCTAAGATTGATCTGAGATCCGGGTATCACCAGTTATGAGTGCTAGAGGAGGATGTGCCGAAGACCGCCTTCCGAACTCGTTACGGACATTACGAGTTCGTAGTGATGCCATTCGGATTGACCAATGCGCCCGCAGTCTTCATGGATCTGATGAATAGAGTATGCCGACCTTACTTGGATCAGTTCGTCATCGTTTTCATTGACGACATCCTGATCTACTCCCGAAGTAAGAAAGAACATGGCAACCATCTGCGACAAGTTCTAGGGACATTAAGAAAAGAGAAACTTTATGCGAAGTTCTCGAAATGTGAATTTTGGATCCGAAGAGTCGAATTCTTAGGACACGTGGTAAGCGAAGAGGGAATCCACGTGGACCCATCCAAAATTAAGGCCATTGAGAACTGGTCAGCACCGAAGACTCCTACAGAAATTCGTCAATTTCTAGGTCTCGCTGGCTACTACCGCAGGTTCATTTAGAACTTCTCACGAATAGCGAAGCCTCTTACAACCCTAACCCAGAAAGGTGTGGCCTTTGACTGGGAAGAGAAACAAGAAAGAGCGTTCCAAACGCTCAAACGAGCCTTGTGCACCGCACCAATACTATCCCTTCCCGAAGGAATAGAAGACTTCGTAGTTTATTGCGATGCATCAAACCAAGGACTCGGATGTGTTCTGATGCAGCGAGGTAAGGTCATCGCCTACGCCTCGAGACAGTTGAAAACACATGAGGTTAACTACACGACCCACGATCTTGAGCTAGGAGCAGTAGTGTTTGCTCTGAAGATCTGGAGACATTACTTGTATGGAACGAAGAGCACTATCTTTACCGACCACAAGAGCTTACAACACATTTTCGATCAGAAGGAGCTCAACATGAGACAACGGCGATGGGTCGAGCTACTCAATGATTACGAATGCGATATTCGTTATCATCCGGGTAAAGCCAACGTCGTAGCCGATGCCCTTAGTCGGAAGGAGTACTCAGGCCGAAGAGTGAAGTCATTAGCTATGTCGATCCATTCGCACCTATCAACGCAAGTCAAGGAAGCTCAATTAGAGGCCTTGAAACCCGAAAACGTGGCAGGTGAGGCCCTTAGGGGAATGGACAAGAACTTAGAAATCAAGAGTGACGGAGCACGCTACCTCATGAACCGGATCTGGACACCAAAGTTTGGGGGATTCAGAGAGGTAGTTATGAGCGAGGCACACAGGACCCCATACTCCGTACACCCAGGGTCAGACAAGATGTATCTAGATCTCAAGCAACTCTACTGGTGGCCAAACATGAAAGCAGAGATCGCTACGTATGTGAGCAAGTGTTTAACTTGCGCCAAAATAAAGATAGAACACCAAAAACCCTCAGGCCTACTCCAACAACCTGAAATACCTGAGTGGAAATGGGAGCAGATTTCCATGGACTTCATAACCAAACTGCCCAAAACTCAGAGTGGCCAAGATACTATTTGGGTAATCGTCGACAGATTAACCAAGTCAGCCCATTTCTTACCTATCAAGGAAACCGATAGGATGGAAAAACTATCAAGAACCTACATCCGGGAGATCGTACGACTTCATGGAGTGCCAATGTCCATCATCTCAGATAGAGACAGCAGGTTCACTTCCAGATTTTGGCAATCATTGCAAAAATCCATGGGAACAAGGTTGGACATGAGTACAGCATACCACCCTCAAACTGACGGACAGAGTGAGAGGACGATCCAAACCTTGGAAGACATGTTGCGAGCATGTGTAATCGACTTTGGCAAGACATGGGATATTCACTTGCCTTTGGTCGAGTTCTCTTATAACAATAGTTATCATACTAGTATCAAGACCGCTCCATTCGAAGCCCTTTACGGCCGTAAGTGCAGATCACCCCTGTGTTGGACGGAAGTGGGCGACACCCAATTGGCAAAAGGTCTAGTCACTAAAAGCACCCTTACCGGTCCGGAGATCATCAGAGAAACTACCGAAAAGATCGTGCAAATACGAGAACGACTGAAGTCCTCAAGGGATAGGCAAAAGAGCTATGCCGACAGGAGACGTAAACCCTTGGAATTCCAGATTGGCGACCGTGTGCTACTGAAGGTCTCACCCTGGAAAGGCGTGATACGCTTTGGGAAGCGTGGAAAGCTAAATCCCAGGTACATTGGACCCTTCGAAATCATTTCGAGAGTTGGTCCAGTGGCCTACAAACTCCAACTTCCAATCGAGCTTAACAAAGTGCATCCAGTATTCCACGTGTCGAACCTGAAAAAGTGTTTGTCCGACGAAACACTTGTAATTCCACTCGATGAAATCGCGTTAAACGAAAATCTTAACTTTGTGGAAGAACCCGTCAAGATCATGGATAGGGAAGTTAAAAGGACCAAGCAGAGTCGCATTCCAATAGTAAAAGTTCGATGGAATGCTAAGAGAGGACCCGAATTCACATGGGAACGGGAAGACCAAATGCTACAGAAGTATCCGCATCTCTTCCTCAGCCCCTAAAACTCTTACCTTGTATTAAATTTCCGGACGAAATTCCGTTTAACGGGGGGATGATGTAACAACCCGTTATTTCCAGGCATTATAAACCGAGTCTTGTAACCCCTTTTGAATGTAATGGGAATATCATCGATAAATGAATTATTCAAAAGCTCTGATTTGGAGTACGCTATGTAGTAGATATCGTCTTAAAGGTTCCAAATATATAAAGAACACTAAAATCTGAGTTATGGCGAAGAAGCTATGACCATTCTAAGATTTCTGTCAAAACCGACAACACCGATCAAACGAAAAATGCAAAGTTTCAATACGATAACATTTAGCCTTAGGTATCTAAATGAAAGTCATAGATAACATCAAACCGTGAGCGTACACAAAAAGAACGTCCAAATCTGACTTCACATGAGGAAGTTATGATTTTTCAAAGAAATTCCTTAAAAACGATTAGTTATAAAATAAATAATAAAAATAACTTTGGAATTTGCCAACGGAGTCTAAACGAAAGTTGTAGATCGTACTCTCACCTACGCGTGGATATAAAGACCATCGAAAACGGAGTTCGTATGAAGAAGATATGGATTTTTGAAGTTTATTAAATAAATTAATTATTTATTTAATTCAAAATTCGGATATTATCCGAAGGAGAGTCAGCATCCTTCTCCGAAGTACGCGCTGCGTACTCCTGTACGCCCCGCGTAACCGAGAGGATTGGCCTCGGATCGTCCACGTCGCCATATCCGAGGAAGCCGACCCGTCCGACCCGTCCGACCCGACGTCCCATCCGACCCGGCGTCCCATCCGACCCACCTCCCCAGCAACCCGTCCCATCCGACCCGAGAACCCAAGAACCCGTCCCATCCGAACCGAGGCAGTCGAGGCTTCGGTCATGCATGACGTACGCGTACGCAGCGCGTACGAGCGTACGCACCGCGTACCGAGGCAGACCAGCCTTGCTATAAATAGGATGCGAGGGTTTCCAAGAAAAGGGCTCATTTCTTCTCTCTCTCTCACAGCCTTGCCTCGTTTTACGTGTCCGCTCAAACCCGAAGCTCTGGTCTTTTTGCTCAAATCCCGAGGCTCGATTCTACTCCCGAGATTCCCGAGAATCCCGAGAAAAATCAGTTTCCCTAGACGAAACTCTGCCCGGTTTTCCACCTCGCAATCTTCAAACTATCAAGTGAGTTCATATCCCCTTCGAACACTCTTTAAATACATTTTAAATGTTTTATACTCTTTTTGGGGAGGAATACAAGTAAACACATGACTAAAATCATGTGAAACATTAACCTTTTGATATACTTTTCATACTGTTGTTTTAACTATCTTGTGAAGTTATTATGATAAAAAACCCCTCACAACACAGCTTTACCCTCTTGGGATATAATATGTTTATAAATGGAAATATGTTTTATTTATACGTTTACATACAAAAACATCATATCAAGGGTAACATTCTTTACTAAGTCATTTTATGCATTTAAAAGAACTTATGATTTATGCTTGTTCAAACATTGTGAAAGAGGTTAAACTTTGCATACAAACTACTACCTTATTACAGACTTAGTTGAGAATCCATGAGTCGTGTATATCTTCAAACGTTACTTTCTTTATTAGAAAATAATGCTGCAAGTCCTGTCTATAACCAGAGTCTCCCGTTCGGAGAACGTGTCAAATGTGTATAGATCTATACGGGAAGTCATGATCCCGCGCCCTGACTGTTAGCTACAGTCCGTCTTTTGGGGTGACAGTTGTCATAACGCTACGACGCCTGAAGAACGTCGCTACAGGCATATTATGTTTAGTATGGTTATAAAACTCATCGGATAGACAATTATTATGGTATTATGCCTTTATGAACAAGTAGTCATTAAAGCTATTCTTCATTTAATAAGGGCGATTTTCGTATAGCTTTACTATGTAAAACTATGACACGACTTACAAGCACGTCGCTTGCTTGCGATTTTCGGTCTTGAAGACTGCCAGTTATGTCAGGAAAATAAGGGTTTTTCCTGTATACAAACCAAACAACTAATAGGAAAATAAGGGATTTTCTCTATACAATTAGTTGCAATTTACATCACGAACATTCATATGCATTTCATACTTTTATAGGAAAATAAGGGTTTTTCAGGAAAACATGCAAACACTTTCGAATGGCATACATCTTCTCAAAACCACTACTTATGAACTCACCAACTTAAATGTTGACACTTTTTCTTTGAAATAACTTGTATTCACAGGAAACCGCTAGCAAGGTAGCAACTACTTCTGAAGACTAACGCACTGGCGTTAGTAACATATTTTGGATCACCATTTTATATTTGATTTCTTTTGCAAACATGTAACATCTACAATCATGTAAACTTTTCAAACATATTTATATTATGGTGGTGTGTACTTTCCTTTCTATGAACTGTTATGATACTGAATATGACGTCCTCCGCCCCCGAACGATTCCGCCGTTCTGGTTTGGGGGTGTGACAGTATCTGCGGTAGTGATACGTAGGACGAAACCCGAGACGCCTAGAACTTGTGTGCCTGTTCGGCACATGACTCTATCGATCTTCATTATATATCATGTCGGAGTGTGCCAACTTCGACGACTCTATCGATCATGGGTTGACTTCGTTTAACCATGTGTTCATCCTTAGTGTTGCGTAAACAGAACTTTCTACGTAGCCATGACGGAAAATAAAGGTTCTCCTGAATCTAAACCTAACACAAATAATCAAACCTAATGCGATCCATCAATCGTCCCTCTTATCTCAAACCTTCCGAAGTACCCAAGAGAGGGTACCGTATGCTGTTGACCGACTCCTCATAGTCAGATGGACACCGAAGCGAAAGACACTACAGATACTCCAGAAAATGACAACCATCCGAAGCATACTCCTTAGATTCCCCCCGGGAGACCCTTCGCACCTCGCACATCAGGTTCGTGAACCCAGAGAATAGAACTCATGAGGCTGACCACTATCCCCAGGTATACTGCTGGCATACATCAAGTATTGGTGGTTAAGCCAAGCAGGAACTCTACCACGAACCTCTTCGCAAAACACTTTCACCCTATTCCATAACATAGGAGCCGGAGTCAAGGGAATCACTGCGGGTTAAACTAGTAAAGTTCCAAGTGATGAGACCCTATACTCACTAGAATTGACCTAGACCGAGGAGACTCAGAACCTTCGGAAGAGTAGTTGCAGTAGATGCTCTAACTACTCAGGCACCTTGCCCACCCAGTTATAGACAAGCAGTGCTTATCATCCTTCACCCACTTGCATGGAGGAAATCGTCGTCGCCCTGTAGACGATAAAATACATTCTCCGGAGTGAACACTAGGATACCGAGAACCACAGGATAACCTTCGCGGCCAAGAATCCTTGATCAAGGTGCGATAGTAGTTGCGTTGAACCTCGTGACCCAGATCCCGAAGAGATTATAGACTCGACACCAGCCCTGGTGTTAATCGAGGGGTTGTGCAGGAACATGCGCTTCTCGCACTAGAATAAACCAAGGTCTTAGAGAGTCATTGGACTATTAGGTGTTCCATGAATACTACCTCACGCAGAGATAGTAGAACCACCTCCCGAGATAGTCCAACACACGTCTGGTGAAACCCTATCTCCCCGACCCTCAGGGTTTCCACATCTCAAGATCCCTTAGTGCAGATTCATTTTGCACAAGCTTGAGATAGACACTCTATAGCAAACGAATAACCATAGTCACGCAAACCACTCGACGATCTAGAAAGTCTCTATCAACCAGTTGACAGGAAACGCGAGACCAAAGACCACTCGAGCTTTCTAAGAACCAACCCGAAGGACTACACACACAGTACGAGTAAGAACGTTAGGAACTTCGGAATGGCGATCACGCCAGTGATGATCTTGCCATAGAAGTACACTATGTTCTAAGTACTGAAAAGCTTTACCATTCCGAGAGCTTAGGACCATCTGAGAATCCCCATGGAGACTTGGTCCAACCCTTTTCAGGCCGCTACTACTTTCGGATATACCACAGATTCACACCCGATCGATCCACTTCTTAGACATGATACGTGATTTTCTAACATCACTCTTCGTACCTCACTCATCTTGATAGAATCCATTGAGAACTCTAACCTCGTAGATACACCAGTTAAAACCCACTAGCTACACTAGACGGAATCCGCATCCCATACGTGAAGGTCTGTCGGAATGACAAACACATACTAGAGTTCACTTGGGAATGCGAGGACAACCGTATAGGAAGTACCCTCTTACCTCTACTTGGCCATTCATACCTACTTCCTTGCCTATACCTGAATTTCGGGACGAAATTCCCTCTAATGGGGGGATGATGTGACAACCCAAGTTGTTCCGTTACATTTCCCCGTTACTGTTAACGGAATATTCCAGTTTATAAAAGTTCCGTTAATTAGAGATCGTCAATTTAATAAACATTTCATTTGTTTACATTTAATAAGTCGTTAAGTCGTGATAAATGGGAATAAAAACACATAACACACATTTCCATTTATTTGGAAAATGTTAAGTTTTATTATTACGACCACTAAATCGGGTGCGACCAAAAGCCCCGTATAACGGCAGTATCGGGTAGAATTCCACTGAGCTCCAACTCCCACCCATATATAAAGGGGAGTAAACTCCATTTGGAGCTTTTCCACCCTCCCTCTCTGTACTCTCTATCTAGACCCGTTTTCGCCCCGAATCCGCAACAAAACGCTTCCCAATTGTAAGTCTCCTTACCCTAGCTTGTTCCAAACATATTGGCTTGTGTTTATACCTCAAAAATCATTCAAAAAGGCATGGAATAAGGAGTTTACAGCCCAGGAACACTCTAGGGCCGTAAACCCCTAAAATGATGCCAAACTTGCCTTTAAACTCATCCTTACGCTTGGAAACTAATTGAGGACCTAGCCTTGGAGTGTTTGATCATTTAAAGCAATCAAAATGAGGCATAAAAGAGAGTTTACGGCCCACGCACATGCTTAGGCCGTAAACACCTCTAAACCTTGCAAAAGTGCCCCAAAAACACTCCAAAATCACCCTTAGGCTTCATACATAATTTAGGGACTTAGTATTTTGGGATTAGACCAATTAAACACAACAAAATGAAGGGTCAAAAGGAGTTTATGGCCCAGGCATGTACCAGGGCCTTAAACACCCTTAAACATTCCCAAAACATTAATGTTGTCCCCTAAATGGCCTTAGACTATTATCAAAATGCCTAGGAAATTACCCACTACCATTTAAGCCCTTAATACACCAAAAAAAATAGGGTATAGGAGCTTACGGCCGTAGGCTCCCTTGCTTATGGCCGTAAACTCCTCAAAGGGGCCATTTCATGCTTAAACTCATTCACACTTTATGGTTTTGGACTTAGGATAATTCCATGAGCAATTAGAAGCCTTAAAACACCCAAGGAATATGTCCCTAGGAGTTTACGGCCGCAAAATCCCTTGATTAGAGCCGTAAACTCCAAGTTGGTCCATATAGGCGCTTTAAACTCATTTACACACTTGATATTTGAGTTTAGCAAAATTCCACAATTGCTATGAGACACTTTAGCACCCTAGAACACCCTCACCATGATTTTACGGCCGTAAACTCATGGTGAGTAGTCCCTGGGCCGTAAACTATGTGATAAGGGTTTACTCTCGGAGAGTAAACTCCATTTCTTAGCCATACACACCCTTAAACGCTACCCGGGACACCCAAACACTTAACCAAAGTGTTTTCCGCTCCTGTGAGTGCGTATATTTGTTTAATTAGTATTAAATATGCTAATTGTATGTGAACATATGTTATCATATGTTAAATAGGTCATTGTGTGTGTTCAAGTCCTTGCGTGACACCGAACGCCCAAACGGCAACTTCGTTGGACCTACTTACACCAGGTGAGTTCATACCCCTGAATGAACCTTTTAAATGCTTTTAAATGTTTTATAGGGGGGGGGGGGGGGGAATACAAGTTAAACATGCCAGTTATCATATCAATCACATGTGATTTGATAACCCGCATGCACAAGGTTTTACCACACTTAACACTGTTTTTACAAGTAGGACACTATAATGGTTTTCAAACTGTTTCGAACTTTTACTTATATTGTTTTATCTAAATTCATTCTAAACTAGTTTATGAAAGATTTCAAAAGGTTTTCAAACATGTTTTTACAAAAGAATACAAATTTTGATTTTCCCTGAGTATAAAGGTTTTTTTTTATCAAAGTTCACTTTCACGATGTATACTTTTACTTGTTTGTTACTGCTGCTTCGCTTTTACTTATTTAAAACTCCTACTTGATAACGCAATTCTTTTGTGATACACTTATACCTGATGGACGCTTATACTTATTCACACTCTTACTTAGTGATATGATTCTACTTCACTTATACTTGATATCGCCGCTACTTCACTTATACTCGATACGCTCTTACTTCACTTATTGCCGTCTCTACTTCGTGATACGCTTATACTTGTTCGATACTCCTACTTCACTTGCGACCGCTCCTACTTCACTTGTTAGACACTCCTACTTCACTTGTTAGACACTCCTACTTCACAAGAATCACTTCTACTTGATACACACTCAGTCGTAGTTAGATGTATGTCCGTGCTTATATAGGTACATATAAGTAATGATTGAAAGACTTAGGAAGGCTCGTCCGCCCTATTTCCTTTTCTTCGTTGAGATGTGGTCTGGTGGGATCGGATGGCCATCCGAAGGTCGTTTGATTCATTAGTTATATATTATGTATATGAGTATGGACATATAGGAATTCTCTAGTCAGTTCAGTTAAGAGTCTCTACCTCTATTCTACACTTACATTAGAAACCCACTATTGGGAAGTCTCTACCTCTAGTTCAGCACTTACACACTACGCACTATTTGGAAGTCTCTACCAACTATTTAGGATGCATCTTCAGGACACGGCCTTCTCCGTTGTCTAGTTGGTAACCAGAGTCTCCTGCAGGGAGAGCGGACATTGTGTGTATAGATCTATATGGGATTGACAACCCCGCACCCCGACTGCTAGCTACAGTCTTGGCCTACCAAGCTAACGGGTGACAAATGTCATATCTTAGACGCTTGTAGGGCGTCTGGTACTCTAGTCAGTATGGTTACGAGTATCCCGGGTTACCTTATAATTCTTTGGCCTTAAGGTAACGGTATTTCACCGGCAATCTACACTGTATGCTGGTAACTCATTTTTAGAGTCACACAGTTTGACCTTACAAGACGTATCTTTCATTTGATACTATCTGGGGTCTGTATTCACTGTATTAACTGTATCCACTGTTTTCATTGTATTCACAGTTTTGACCTTACAAGACGTATCTTTCATTTGATATTGTTTGGGGTTTGTATTCACTGTTCTAGACCCTACTAGCTGTACCTTTCATTTGGTACCTTCTGGGGTCTATGCCTCCACTGTTAGACTGAACCAAGCGTGTCGTTCGTTCGATACTTTCCTGGAGTCTATGATTCCTCGTCTTAGTCAGCAGTCCTCATTGCTGAGGCATATGATATTCCCTGATGTCGTTTGCTTTCCTCAATAATCAAATTCAGTATTTTGATAATGATAGCAACTTAGGGAAAACTACTTTTTACCACATAAAACTGACCAGTCTTGGAGCCTGATCCCTCGCCTATGCCTCATCTAATCATCGAGCAGCCCGACTCCAGAGCCTGAGCCTGATCCCTCGCCTATGCCTGAACTGCCAACTGGTCTAGTGTGTAGCATCACCATACTGAAAATACACCATAACAATCATCAGAATACTCATCATAACTCGAGGGATCACACACACAAGTTCCCTAGGTTCATCTCGACTCTCCTTGACTCGAGTACGGATCCTATGCTTTCAGTAGTACAGGCCCATACTACCTTCCACATCTATCCATACTTTCCTTAAGAATTTCCTTGACTCCACCAAGTCCCTTTCTCTACTACTACTCTCAGTGCTAATCTCATCCTAGGCTTACCCTAGGGTAATCTCTGACCAACTCTCCGCCATCAGTTGCATAAGAAGTCCTACTACCTTTCCCTAACTAGCTCGCGAATACCATTACATATTACTAAAACTAGATAATTCTTTGAATGAGAGGTCTCTCCCTACAACGGTTGGACTCAAACAAGAGCTATGAAATAAGGCTAAACCTAACCTTATGAAATTATTTACTCCTTGTAATATGTAACTTAGTGTATTCATTTACTAGTTAGTTAAAGATAACTAAACTCCTAAAAGCACAAAGCAAGCAGCATTCAGGCGTCGAGTAAACAAAACCAAGCATATTGTAATCAGGCTCTCATATCACTAACTAATCAGTACTAGCATGCAGTTCAATAAGCTCATAAAGTAGGCATACAAGGCATCCTTCCTAGATCCTTAGCCCTAATCTAGCATGCAGTTTACATATCACAATTCATATCACAACATAAATGTGTATGGGTAATTTAGGAGAACTTACTTGAGCTCGACTGATTGCATGCACCACACGCTTTTCTCTTTTAAAAAACCTTTTTTATAAAAGATGATTTTCTTTTGAAAATTTTCATACCAAGTCCTCAGTTTTAGTTCAGACACACCTAAGAGTGTGTCCAAATCCCTCAAACCATGGTGTTAGGAATATTGTGTTGCTTCATTGCATTATATTATATAGTCCATTTATGTAAACGGGCTTGGGCTTGTCCACCCGTCATTTATTATTAGGGTTATAGTATTTAAGGTGCATGCATGCATCGTGTTTTAGTGATCTTGAAAATAACTTTGTTGTTGGATTAGTGTCTAATTCCACAACTATAATTGGTATGTACTTGACCCGATTGGCATGGTCCATTTGGGTTGCATGGCATCGAAACAATTTGGATAGACTTTTGAGAGAAAAGGATAATTATGATTTGTTAATATATTATAAAATCTAATATATTAATATGAAATCATATTATTTAATTAGTATCGATCAAGAATTAATTTAGAATTAATATTGTGATAAAAAAGAGACTAATTAAATATATGGCGATTGATTGTGTAAATCATTCATTCTTATATATGTGGGCTTATGATCCATAATTCTTCATGTTGGGCTAAAACCATAGAGTAACCCATGGATACTCCATGGAGGTTTTAACCCATGGAGCATGAAGAATATGGAAAGACATGAGTTACATGGTGTAACCCTAATAGCCACCATATATAAGGATCCATGGCTCAAGAAATTGGCACTAGTGTGTGTAAACATGAGGGCTAGCCGATTTGAGCATATGAACCTTTTCTCTCAAGTTATTCCAAGATGTTAGTGATGTTGTGTGAACCATTTGAGGTGTCACACTTGAGGCACTAGGCTCTTAAGCTCCATGGAATCAAGCTACAACAAAGAGGTATGTAATTTTACTAGAAGTTATATTATATGTTCCTTATATTATGGTAGTTAGAACAATACCTTGGAAAAATTGATGTTTGCATGTATAATAGAGAAAACATAGATCCAAGGTATTTAGGGTTGCATGTACACGTTAGGAGTGTTACAATTCTCAAAACCCTTCAGTGGTGTCAGAGCCTAGGCTTGTTTTCAATTATACTTGATGCAAATTGTTGGAAAAGCTGAAAAATATCGATTTTCTGGCTGTCTAGGCACTGGACTCGCTGAGTCAACTGATGGAATCGCCGAGTCCATGAAGAAAATCATCCTACTCATCGAGTAGGTTCATACACTCGACGAGTAGGAGCCCCAGACAGCATAGTTTCGAGTTTTTTGGTTGGAATTGGACTAGGAACATTACCCTAAGTTGTTTTTGAACTTGTAAACATGTTTTGATGTGGTAATGTTCATGATAATCCAATTTCATAGATAGTTGTCAATAGATTCATGTTTTGTATTGTAACAACATGAATTTCCAAAACATTTTTTCATGTTTAATCATAATAAATTTCATAAGAACAATCTCAAAACCCATTGTATCACATATTATCTCAATAAACAACCCCAGAATCTCAAGTACATAAATCTTCATCAGTGTGTACAGATCATGCTGGCGCCTTCCCGCGATCCTCACTAATACCTGAAACACATATCACATAACACGGTAAGCATAAATGCTTAGTGAGTTCCCCAAAATACCACATACAACACATACGCCACTCAAGACCATAACTTTATGGGACCTTCCGGTCCATGTGACTTAGAGGACTTCCGTCCCAGCCCTGGTATACCTTCCGGTCGTACACGAAATGACCTTCCGGTCCATACACTGTTGACCTTCTGGTCCATAACATGATGACCTTCCGGTCTAAATACATACTACTCATAACATAACATAACACATACATATCACATATCACCTATCAACATATATCACATACTCTTCATAGCACATAGGACCTTTCGGTCACACATAATTACCACTCTAGTAACGTATAGTGAGAAGACTCACCTCGTATGAAGTCGGATAAACTCTCGTGCTTGAATATCCCGACTTAGCCTCCTCCTATCAACAAGATAGCATCTCTAATCAAAATCCTCTCATGTTCTCATCTCTAATAATGGGTAGAAGACCATTCTACCCTTCTCTGACCTCTCTTGAATCAGCTACCCTAAGGTCAACTCTAGTCAATGGTCAAACTTTGACCAGATTCGTCGAGTGCACATGCGTGACTCAGTGAGTCCAAGCGTGTCCTCTAGATCCTTCTAAAGCCTCGCTCGACTCATCGTGTGAACCTTCCACTTAACGGGTTACCACTGGTCATGAATCGCGGGGCAACCTGATCCAACTCGTCGAGTTCCCTTATGGACTCGGCAAGTTTCCTCCATGGCAACACTCATTCGACCTTCTAAGGTCAGATCTATTTCTCTAACTTATAGATCTAGCCTTCTAGCACCCAAAAGTCACGTAAAGGTCTGAACTTGAGGCTCATGCATGGTGTATTTTGCTTTATACATCATTATAACTCCATTGAAGCTTCATAGCTTCAAAGCTCCAAGGTTACTCCTTCATGGTCGCCTACTTTCAGGTTCTCTGGACCTTACAAGGTCCAGATCTACAAAACAACTCGAAAAAGGGTTTGGATGCACCAAAACCCCATCAATAAGGCGATACAAGCCCTAACTTAACCACCAAAGGAAATCTACTCAAACACAAGGGAGACAAGAGCTTGTACCAGATCTGAAGCTTAAATTGAGGATGAAACTGATCCACCAACCCTCCTCTGAGATCCTTGCAACACCCTTGACCTTCTTCTTAAAGAAATGACCTCCAATTAGCCTCTCTCTCCTCTTTAGCACACAAATGGCTCTAGGGTTTCTCTCAAGGGAAGAAGACACTCATGGGAAGTGGCCAAGGAGGCTATAAGTGCCATTAAATAGGCCCAGGCCCAAGAGAATTAGGGTTTCTGTTGGCAGTGCTGACTCGGCAAGTCAGCTTGCCGACTCGTCGAGTCCATTCATTTTCCACGTCACTAAGCTGCGATCTTACTCGATGAGTTAAGGCGCCAACTTGTCGAGTTACTCCTCATAACTTCGAAAATAAACACTCATTTTATCATACCTAGAAATCCTGATGTTACAATTCTCCCCCACTTAAATTTGATTTCTCCCTCGAAATCGCTCCTCCACATACAGATCGAATCCAATAACCAAATGACACCATCGATAGGATCTCATGCCACACAGCTTCCATCCTCTCTGGACACCTGGATCCCAACAGGGATTCCCAATCCCGGAGGAAAACCAGCCCTTCAGATTCTCTCCAAACATAATCCAACAATCGGCTACCGATCCCTCATACCAAACATAGCAACCATCCAAATCACGACCCAAGAAACAGAAGGGTTCATGTCCCAGTAGGGCTCATCCACTAAACTGCTATCAGAACCCAACCGAACAAAGAATTCTCAACTCTCTGCCCTCAAACCCACAGAATAATCGTGCTCGCTTTGAAGTGTCCTCAAACATCTAAAAATCATAAGCCTCAGCTCCATTCCTCATATCCCTTTTTAACACTAAGTACCAGGTCTGATCTCGACCCAACAGTTGAACCTCCAGGGTCATCCGTTGCATTATCCCAACCATCTCCATGGTTTCCTTCTTACTATAACCACATTAGCCCAATGTGACACACAAGTAACAAAGTTTGCTTAACCCTAAGCGAATGTTACCTTCCTAACTGAAGATCGACTCAACCCCGACCTTTGTCATCAGTTACTTATAGTTCCATGCAACTTGCGGTACCTCCCTTACCCAAGTACTAACCCACACAGATCTAAGACATCATATGACAAACAATACTCCTCAACATGGAACCTGCCTCAGAATCCAGAATCTCATCTCGCCTATCCATTGCACCACCAGAGCCAAACTCAACTCGAGAGTTTGGTTCGACCCGGAGTTGGAACCACTCGTTCCAACGAAGCACTCAACTCAGAACTCATTTCCCGAAACCCATGCGTACCTCACTTATCCCATTCTTTCAGATTACGATGACCACACCATACTCAGAACATAATGATTCCCTATCATTAAGGAGACCATGGTCTCGCCCCTGGTCCGACCACCAGGTTCCCAAAAACTCATAAATTAGGGCCACCCCATGCCTAAAACTCTTCTGCTCCATGCTCTGATCAAAGAGTACTTATCATAACAATTTCTCACTGACTAGTGTGTACTACGTCTTCCCGTAGCATCACATCATCCTCTCACTGACTGGTGAGCTATACGGCTTCGCGCAGTATAACCACAACCTCTCACTGACTGGTGAGTACTACAGCTTCCCGCAGTATCACCACAACCTCTCACTGACTGGTGAGTACTACGGCTTCCCGTAGTATCACCACACCTCTGACTAGTGAGTACTACAGCTTCCTCTAGCATCACAACAACCTATGACTAGTGAGTATCACGGCTTCCCGTAGCATCACAACAATCCTCTGACTAGTGAGTACTACGGCTTCCCATAGCATCACAACAACCTCTTACTAGTGAGTACTACGGCTTTCCGTAGCATCACAACAGCCTCTGACTAGTGAGTACTACGGCTTCCCGTAGCATCACAACAACCTCTGACTAGTGAGTACTACGGCTTCCCGTAACATTACAACAACCTCTCATTGACTCACATTACACGGATCAATCATAGATAGGTGCATGCACTTACCCAAATTATGCATCACTATATCTGGCGGCAATCATCATAACAAAACACCCTTCCCTGCTGCAATCCATATTCTTGGACAATCTCACTTGCTGTCATTAACTGAAAGGGTTCCCATTGGAATCATCGATGCTTGACCCACCACTTGCCGTCTCCACTCAAGACTTAAAATTATCCGAAATCCAATGCATTAAATTCGGATACCTCGATACACCACAAAGAACCTCACGACGTCTCGTCTCATCCACTGATCTTCCTGTTCCACAACCTGAAATTGGTTGTCTAATCAACTTCTGCCCTTCCCAAGCTGAATAACCGCCCCATCATTAAACCAGAATTTCTCAACCGCCGAACTCACCCTACGAGCCAACCATCTCGAATTCACTATTATGACCTCGAAGAATTCCCGTTCACCCCAAGGTCTCCGACCAATGGCCACTTGCCGTGGAGGCACTCATCCTTTTCAAACTTAACATATGCATTATCTCGCTCTGCACCTTGTCTCATTCACCACTAACCCTGGGCTCATGAATTCGCACCGCCGGTCTCTATATCCAGATCTCTAACCATTCTTGATCGAATCTCTGATCCCCTCAATGAAATACCCAGTTCTCCCCCACTTAGGGTTCGAACCATCCTCAATCGGCGCACCAGCAATCTATCCCACAGACTGTTTTCACCAGTAACATCGCACCTACTCTTGGAAGGTGCTATGCAACGCTCGATGATCTCCCGACAGAGATCAAGCAACTCCAAATGCACCGAAAATCAGATGAAATCCTCAGAACTTCCCACCATGACTGCCTCTAGTCATTCAGAATCTCACACCATTCCATCACCAGACCTCCCAATTGTCCCGTATTAACCCTGACTCTTAGTCTGGAAGTAATGATCTACCGTACTCCTCATCATCGACTACTCAACCAATGTTCCATCACGTCACTTATCACAAGAGCAGAAACCATATTTCCACTCTTAATACCCATCAAAGACAATAAGGACTACCGCCCTGATATACTCCTCTTGATCGTCCGATGTTGCAGCTAACACATGCCCTACTATACTCAATTAGTGTGTATCCTGGTCCTTGACCATCTCAATCTCCACTGACGACATGTTCTAGCTATATCTTTACCTCGCGGCAGACCTACTGATGTGTGTGAAACGAGCTAGTTTTAAACCTACTTTTAATTATAGAATAAACACACAAAGGCAGTGGACCTATCAATTGTGGTAACGCTAAATAAGTAGGGTATCGAACACAGGGAACGGTAAATTAAAACTAAAAACTAATTTTATCTAAATTAATTAATAAGTAGGGGTTTTTCTCTAGTTTTACAAGACTAGAAACTTACTACTATCACTAAAAATAACTAGAAAAGCAAAGATTTAACTAAATTCAATAATGAGAAGGACTTATCTTTAGTTCAACTCAATTGATTCTATGGTTGATATTATGGTAACAGTGCAATGGATTAATTCTTCTATTGGCTACCGATTCAGTTGATTAGATTCACATTCGCTGCACTAATCCTTAGAGAACAAACTAACTCAAACAGTGATCAGTTGTCTAATTCAATTTAATTCACTAGATTATTTATTCGGGTTAATTTAGACTTGTAATTGCTAACTAATTTGGTCCTTTAGTTAACATCTTGTTGATGGTCATCATACAAGCTCACACATGAATTTACTTATTTTTCTTATTAATTCTAGTTTCATGTTCATTAATCCTAGACATATGGAAAAGTGGTCACATAACATATGAGGTTGACAATTAAAATATGTTCATACTATTTAATTATCTTCCTATTAATAGAAAAATATTTATCATCCACACATAAGGTTCTTTAACAAGCTAAAATCAACAAATCACCAACATTGAATTAATCCTACAATAATAATCAATCCATAGTATCAATATTGTATCCCCAAATAGAAGTTTAAGAGTTTTAGCTCATGTTTGAAGTAATAAACAACATAAAAACGAATTCTAATTGTCTAGCCATAATAGAAAACAAAAGACTAAGTAGAATGATGTAGAATTGCCTCAAATCTCCTTCGGGATTAAATTATAGGTTGTATCTTCGTTCTTCAGGTCTCTCCTGGCTCTGGTTCGCAGCTTACTTCTCCCTAAGGGTTCCAGAATGTTGAATGTCGATCTGGGAAACCGTTTATATAGATTCGACCCGACTCGCCGAGTCCATGTCCGACTCGCCGAGTCCATCACTTAAATCCCGTGTACGGTAAGTCACAAAGTCCTTATCTTTTCACGAAGTCCTTATCCTCTCGATCCTTCACTCGGACTTGCTGAGTAGGTGACCCTACTCGCCGAGTAGGTGCTATTTTTGGTGGTTTTTTTTTCTTTGTTTAATTCCTGAGCTCCGAACCGCTTCTCCTGCTTCCTTTTGCTTCCAAGCTTAAACTTTGGACTGAAAACATAATTCAAACACTTTTAAGTGTCTTTTGTCCATGAAATGCCATAATTTAGCTAATAAACGATAAAAGTCTATGCTTAATATATAACTAATTATGCAAATATCACCTACTGCCATATACTCTGGTTAAAGATCACCATCCGTGCAATCCCACAGGGCTCACCCCCAAAATCAAAAACCGAAATCTTAACACCTCTTATGTCTCCCATAGGAAACGGAAATAGCACTACTCGGGTCACAGAAAGTGACCTCTCCGCTATCGGCCGGTCGGCAAGCCCATACTGTATTCTCCCATAACGCACCATGACATCACTTCTCAATCCACTACTAATCATGGTACTCGAACCGTGCCATCACTTCTCAATCTGCTAATTACCATGGTACTCGAACCATGACATCGCTTCTCAATCCACTACTTTAGAACCCTCTGGATTAGCCTTCTAGATCGCCACGGTCATCTCATCATGAATCATACGACGAATCTCATCATCGCTAACATCGCTGCTCTCCGGTATGTGTGGTGTACCTACCATGATGTCTCCCAACATAAAAGAAATCAGAGACTCGCTCGAGTATACTTGCACTTGATCGCCCATCCCTACTTGTTCCTTAGCATCCCAAGGATTCTTACTTGCACTGCTCACTGATCTGGTGCTTCCAGTAGTACGGGCCCTATACTACCTTCCACATCGCATCGGCATTCATTTCAAGTCCTCCTCCCAGGATCCCAGATCACAAATACTCTTCATCTCGTTAAGTATAGGCTACCCTTAGGTAGACTTCTCATAAGCTCCTTACTGCTACCCACTCACTCTCGAAGCATCTCATAGCAACAATAATCTTCTAGGCTATGACATCACAAATCAGGCCATTCTAGTCCTAATATGAATACCTATCCTACTCTAGCATGCATAACATATCATATCATATCTCATAACACATAATGTGACGGTATTTTAGGAAATCACCGTTCGGGCGTTGGCTGATCGTACACACTGCTTCTTTTCGCTTTCCTCAAATTCCGTTACTTTTCAGAAAAATTGTTTCTTTTATGAAAAACTTTCTCAAATCCTCAGTTTGAGTTCAAATACACCCGAAGGTGCATCCGAATCACTCAAACCAAGGCTCTGATACCAACTTGTAACAACGTGAATTTCCAAAAAAAAAAATCATTTTTAATCATAATAAATTTCATAAGAACAATTTCAAAACCCATTGTATCACATATTATCTCAATAAACAACCCCAGAATCTCAAGTGGATAAATCTTCATCAGTATGTACAGATCATGCTGGCGCCTTCCCACGATCCTTGCTAGTACCTGAAACACATATCACATAACACGGTAAGCATAAATGCTTAGTGAATTCCCCAAAATACCATATACAACACCTACGCCACTCAAGGCCATAACTTTATGGGACCTTCCGGACCATGTGTCTCAGGGGACTTCCGTCCCAGCCCTGGTAGACCTTCCGGTCCTACAGGTAATGACCTTTCGGTCGATACACTGTTGACCTTCCGCTCCATAACATTTTGACCTTCCGGTCCAAATACATACTACTCATAACATAACATAACACATACATATCACATATCACCTATCAACATATATCACATACTCTTCATAGCACATAGGACCTTCCGGTCACACATAATTATCACTTTAGTAACGTATAGTGAGAAGACTCACCTCGTATGAAGTCAGATAAACTCACGTGCTTGGATATCCTGACCTAGCCTCCTCCTATATACAGGATAACATCTCTAAT
This sequence comes from Lactuca sativa, assembly GCF_002870075.4. Lineage (NCBI taxonomy): Eukaryota > Viridiplantae > Streptophyta > Magnoliopsida > Asterales > Asteraceae > Lactuca > Lactuca sativa. Next base: position 252,258,521 of record NC_056630.2, read on the forward strand.
AAAAATCCTCCCATGTTCTCATCTTTAATAATGGGTAGAAGACCATTCTACCCTTCTCTGGCCTCTCTTGAATCAGCTACCCCAAGGTCAACTGAAGTCAACTCTAGTCAACGGTTAAACTTTGACCAAATTCGTCGAGTGCACATGGGTGACTCGGCAAGTCCAAGCGTGTCCTTTGGATCCTTCTAAAGCCTCGCTCGACTCGTCGTGTGAACCTTCCACTCGACGGGTTACCACTGTTCATGAATCGCGGGGCAACCCGATCCGACTCGTCGAGTTCCCTTATGGACTCATCGAGTTTCCTCCATGGAAATACTCATTCGACGTTCTGAGGTCAGATCTGTTTCTCTAACTTATAGATTTGGCCTTCTAGCACCCAAAAGTCATGTAAAGTTCTGAACTTGAGGCTCATGCATGGTGTATTTTTCTCTATACATCATTATGACTCCATTGAAGCTTCATAGCTTCAAAGCTCCAAGGTTACTCCTTCATGGCCACCTACTTTCAGGTTCTTTGGACCTCACAAGGTCCAGATCTACATAATAACTTGAAAAAGGGTTTGGATGCACCCAAAACCCCATCAATAAGGCGATAAAATCCCTAACTTAACCACTAAAGGAAATCTACTCAAACACAAGGGAAACAAGAGCTTGTACTAGATCTGAAGCTTGAAATGAGGATGAAACTAATCCACCAACCCTCCTCTGACATCCTAGCAACACCCTTGACCTTCTTCTCAAATAAATCACCTCTAATTAGCTTCTCTCTCCTCTTTAGCTCACAAATAGCTCTAGGGTTTCTCTCAAGGGACGAAGACACTCATGGGAAGGGGCCAAGGAGGCTATAAGTGCCTTTAAATAGGCCTAGGCCCAAGAGAATTAGGGTTTCTGTTAGCAGCACTGACTTGGCGAGTCAGCTTGCCGACTCGTCGAGTCCATTCATTTTCCATGTCACAAAGCCGCAATCCTACTCGACAAGTTAAGGCGCCAACTCGTCGAGTTTCTCCTCATAACTTTGAAAATAAATACTCATTTTATCATACCTGGAAATCCGGCTGTTACATGTATTAGTTTAAATGTTAGGTTAATTACATGAAATATGTTTGATATGAATTATCTTGTTCTTATGAGTTTGCTTAGATTTATAGAAAATTTAAGTGATAATATTTTTTCAATCCAAATTAATCTAAAAGATGTTCATAATATGTGTTTTTGTAACTTGTCCTCAAGTTATATGAAAAGTCACATTTATGATTATTAAAACTCATAAGATTTCCATAAGTTATGAAAAATGGTGTAACATCCCAAATTTCGAGGCCAATTTTTTTTTTAAATTTAGTAAATTATAAATTTCATTACCAAAACATTGTAAATATTACATCATTTATATAAACATAAGTCATGTCTCAAAAACCATATCATCAGGAACAATGAAAATCAAAGTAGAATCCCAGAAAAATCCGATGCGGAAACCATGTGTGTGATGCGCTGCTACCTCGCTGGCTCCTTCCCCTTAGACGAAGAGGTACCTCAAACCAAAAGTGAAACTGTAAGCACGAAGCTTAGTGAGTTCCCCCATCATACCACATAACATATAACATCATCGGTATCTTACAACCGGTAACTGCCATCGGTATCTTTCAACCGGTAACCATCATCGGTATCTGTAACGCCCGTAGCTCCGGGCTAGTCAATTTAGAGATAATAGGGGTCGAAAACGACTTTTTGACAAAAGATTATTTAGAATAAATAATCTTAACCAAGTTGTAGAATATGTCTCAAGGGTTCCGTACATATAAAGAGCGCCGAAATCCGAGTTATAACGAAGAAGTTATGAACCGTCGAAGTTTAGCGACGGAACCGGCATGCCGCGAAGACGTAAATAGTGAATTTATGATAGAGCGACTTTTAGCCTTAGTAATCTAAATGAAAGTATTAGAATATGTTAACCTGAGAATGTCCATAAAAAGAATAACCAAAATCTGACTTCGTATGACGAAGTTATGATTTTTCGAAGTTTCGGCTTAGCGGTGTACAAGCCGAAGTTCAAGTATTAGATCAATCGGTTTTTAGCCGACACAACCTAAACGAGAATCGAAGATCTCATTATCAATAGTGTAACGATAAAAAGACAGACGAAAATGGACATCGGATGAAGAAGTTATAAGATTTTAACGGACCAATCCTGTCCCGGCTTGTTAAAAATATAACTTTAAAAATAAAGTCAAAATTAGCCGACGGAGTCTAAACGAAAATTATAGAGTACGACTCCACCTACACGTGGATATAACTAACATCAAAAACGGAGTTCGTATGAACGAGTTACAAATTATAATAGCATATCTACGTATGAAAATAAAGTATAAATCATATATACATACACACACACACACAGATATATATATATATATATATATATATATATATATATATATATATATATATATATATATATATCATTAGAAAGGTATCGACGATGCGGTCATTATAAGACTAATGTTGAATTCTTTCGACATTATTTTAGTACAAATATCATTAAATCCATTTAAAATAGTATTATAGAGGGGTGTTTAGTTGTTTATATAACTAAAAGGTCACTAAGTAATTATGGAGGGTAGTTTTTGAATATTCAATTAGTATAAATAAGAGCATTGGGCTCTCAAATTTCTTGCACCATTCTCTTAATTCAAGAGTCTTTCTCTCCTTATCCCCCGAGCATTTCAGTCCCTCGTGATTCGACTTCTTTTTCTGTAATTTTTAGTATAGTAAGGTGAGCGCTGAAGCGCTGCACGAGTCTTTCTTAGAAAGATTCAGCGACGAAGATCTGCCCCTGCAGAGCTCGACTCCTAGCTAAAATCCCCTTGTAAGTAAGTTATGCTTACCCTATTTTAATATAGCTTATATTTAAAATTAATATTGTTATTATGAACTTATAAAAAATATTTGAGCTATTATTATGACTTATACATGTGTCGTTACGATATCTTTTTAACTACTCGCGGTAAGGGGAATCTGGTTTAAAGGACCGCATAGGGTTGTTAGATTTCATAAGTGCTATACGCCAAAATGGTCTTGCCCTCCGGTGTTTTATGTATGGCCCATGTCTGTACATAGTGGTTGGAAAGTATTGTTTAAATGCTTATATAATAATAATAATAATAAGACTAATAATTAGTCACAGTAAATATTAGACTAAAATCTAGTGGTAATAATACTAGGTTTCGTCGAAGGAAATTATTTTAAAGTAAACGAAGCGTTGTCCGAGTACCGAGTCACCACCTTCTCAGGTGAGTGCACAGTTACTTTCATCTTACACATAGATACGAAGTATTTTATATAAATTACGTGCTATGTGTGCATATTATATGAATACTTGTTGTCTATGTTGGAGGAACAATTTTATACATGTTTTAAATGATTTGAACTGTATATGTATTTTATATCTACGATAATATTGGGGTAAAACATGGGTAGATGTAATAGATGGAGTATGAGTTGCATGATGAGTTGAGAGGTGAAATAGACCATGAGGTGAGGATGAGAGGTGTAGGATGTGAGAAACCTTTTTCCCAAATGATGGCCCGTCATTCAGCAGAGTATGGATGACAACCACAGACTATTCTAGACATTCCAGTGGAACACTAGCAGGCTTGCAACCTGTAGGTGTTGTGAATGATGTGTTCACCCGGTGTACTCTAAACCTTGGCGACCATGCAGACTTGGTGCCTAAACCTTGGCGACATTGTAGAGTTAGTGCCTGTTGTGTAAACCTTGGCGATCATGCAGACTTGATGCCTAACCCCTGGCTACTATGCAAACTTAGTGCCTGTTGTGTAAACCGTGGCAATGATGGACTTCGTGCTGATTCCTTAGGATGATCCTTAGGAATAAATGAACGAGGAATAGCTGATTTTAGGGTAGATCCTTAAGAATAAAGAAGATAATGGGGATGGGTAATTGGGTTGATTTCTTAATTGTTTAAACATAATAATTATATTATTGTGGGTTGAAAATCCTATGTACTCACCAGGTTTCCCAACCTGACCCACTCAGTTTATTTATACCATAGGTGTTGTTATAAAGTCACATTACACTAAGAGATGAAGGAGATATAAATCACTAGTGATAATGAATGTAAGTTCTGTTTATGCTTATGTTTCTTATTAACAATGACATCCCAAATGTTTTAAAATAAATAAAAATACTTTTCTTCGGAAATGCTTTGATAACGTATTTATCATGTTTTACTGGGAACAAATTCCGCAACATTTCTATTAAAAGAGGTACTCTGATTTTCATATAGCATAAACAAAATCGTTCTTTTCTGGCCATGAAAATGGGGATGTCACAATATCTTTCAACCGGTACACGCCATCAGTATCTTTTAACCGGTAATTGGGGTCTATTTCACCCCTAGCACTAGCATACAATAACAAGATATAATCATACAGTCAGGCATAATTGGGTACTGTCCTACCCTTCGATCCTAAAGACCGATGTCAGGGACAACCAATCCCTTCTACCCATGTAGCATATCACACAGACATATCAAATGACCAAAACATGTAACCATACCAAGACAATTATCACAAAGACAATCATCTACCAAATAACCCTATTGGTGGGTCGACATTGTGGCCGTAGACCCACCCCTACTCAAAGGCAACTCACCTCGATGTCGTGTAGTGTCTGAATTTTCCTCTACATGAAGATCGACTCTCCTCGACTCCTCACTCCCTACATGACAACCCTTCTAAGTCAATGAATAAAACATACAACCTTAACCAGGGTCAACCCAAGTCCAGTCAAAGTCAACATTGGTCAAAGTCAACATTCAATTGACTTGACTCGCCGAGTTGGCCTATCAACTCATCGAGTCCATGCTCCTCTATCTCGATACAAACCCCGACTCAGCTCGTCTAGTCTAGCAAGAACTCAATGGGTTCTCCTTCAATAGTAACATCGGGATCATCTTCATCTGCCTCGTCGAGTTCATTTTGAACTCGTCGAGTGCCTCTCCCTCATTAGAAAGCCATAAAAATCCCAATTCCAAAGATGAATAAGCACATAGATAAGTCAAGACAGAGGCATTTACCTTAATGAAGCTGAAAATTGGGTAAGATCTCGGATCTACAAGTCCCAACTCGAAATCCCAAGTTTCCTCCTTCCTTCCAAGCTCCACAAACCAACCAAGAACACCAAAATGGCCTTAACACACACACAAACGGCTAGGGTTCCGATATGCAGCTTTAGGGGAGTGTTAGGGACAAGGGAGGCTGAGTTAAGGTGTTTATATAGGGTGCAAACCCTCAGATTTAGGGTTTCACTCTCCCAGCACCTACTCGTCGAGTCAGTCACCCGACTCGTCGAGTAGGTCACTTAAAATGTCTGCGGGTCATGATCCTACTCGACGAGTTGATCCTCCAACTCGTCGAGTCCCAGAGAAAAACAAAAACTACTTGAATAAAAAGGCCTACCAGGAATCAGGTGTTACAAATCTCCCCCACTTATCTTAGACTTCGTCCTCAAAGTCTGGTGCTCTCTCCTGAAAAAGCTCGGGGTAATGCTCCCTCATCTCGTCCTCTGGCTCCCAGGTCCATTCCGAGCCCCTTCAGTGCTGCCACTGCACCTTTACCAGCTCCACTCTCTTTTTCCTCAGATCCTTTGATTTCCTGTCAAGGATCACCACTAGCCGCTCGATGTAGTTCAGGCTGTCATCAACCTGAATGTCCTCTAAAGGCACCACTGTAGAATCGTCCACCAAGCTTTTTCGCAACAGGGAAACGTGAAAGGTTCTATGAATCTGACTGAGTTCGGCTGGCAAATCTAGCCTGTACGCTACCTTGCCCCGCTTCCTTAATCGAATGATGCCTTTCCAAGGCGACACTTTCAGGAGGACCATATCCTCGACCTGGAACTCCAAGTCTGATCGGCGTGTGTCGGCCTAACTTTTATGCCGACTCTGAGCAGTCTGAAGCCTACTTCGGACCCGTTGGATCCTCTCCGTAGTCTTGAGTACCACTTCGGTACTCCCCATGACCCTCTGCCCAACCTCTCCCCAGCATATCGGGGTCCTGCACTTCCTCCCATACAACATCTCGAAGGGAGGACGGTCGATACTTGCATGATAGCTATTGTTATAGGAGAACTCAGCCAATGGAAGGTAAGTATCCTAACTACCTACGAAGTCTAGAACGCACGCTCGCAGCATATCCTCCAAAGTTTGGATGGTCCTGTCACTCTAACCATCCGTCTGCGGATGAAAAGCAGTGCTAAAATGCAGATGAGTACCCAGCTCGTCATGAAACTTCTTCCAAAACCTAGAAATGAATCGCACATCTCTATCTGAAATCACCGATATTGGCACCCCATGTCGGGCCACCACCTCTCTGATATAGATGTCGGCCAACTTTTCGGCCGAAATACTCTCCTGAATCGGAATAAAATGGGCGCTCTTGGTCAATCGATCGACGATGACCCAAATCGAATCCACTCCTCGTGCGGTCCTGGGAAGCTTTGTGATAAAATCCATAGTAATGTCTTCCCATTTCCACAGCGGGATATCCAACGGCTGGACCTTTCCGTGAGGTCTCTAGTGTTTAGCCTTGAGCTTCCTGCAGGTCAGACACCTCTCCACAAAGCAGACCACATCCCTCTTCATACACGGCCACCAATAACCAATACGGAGATCCCTATACATCTTTGTCGCCCCGGGATGAATAGAGAACTTGGATCTGTGCGCCTTTTCCATCAATACCTGGTGCACACCCCCATGATACGGAACCAACACTGTACATTGAAGAGCCAACAATCCCCGACTGTCATAGTCGAAGGAGGAAACCTGACCCACAATCCGCTCATTCTTCCGATGTTCCTCCTTCATGGCTTCCTGCTAGGCCTCCCAAATCTGCTCCAATAGCAGAGTAACCACTATCATCCTCATACAGATATCCCTAATCAGCGCTGCCTTGCGGCTAAGCGCATCGGCCACCACATTGGCTTTCCTTGGGTGGTATTGAATCTCGCAGTCATAGTCCTTTACCACATCAAGCCACCGGCGCTGCCTCATATTCAGATTTGGCTGGTCCATGAGATACCTCAGGCTCTTGTAGTCCGTGTAAATAGTACAACGAACCCCATAGAGGTAATGACGCCAAATTTTGAGGGTGAACACAACAGCCCCTAGCTCCAAATCGTGCGTCGGGTAGTTCGCCTCGTGAGGCTTCAACTACCTCGAAGCGTAAGCAATAACATGCCCTCTCTGCATCAATAATGCGCCTAAGCCCGAGATGGACGCATCGCGGTATACAACAAAATCATCCATGCCTTCCGGCAGGGCTAAGATCGCTGCCTCGCACAATCTCTATCTCAATGTATCGAATGCAGGCTACTGATCAGGCCCCCAACAAAAGACCACAACTTTCCTCGTCAGCCTGGTCAGGGGCACGACTATCTTGGAGACGTCCTGAATGAATCTCCGATAGTAGCCTCTCAGTCCCAGGAAGCTCCGAATCTTGGATGGAGACCTCAGAACGTCCCACCTCATCACGACCTCCACCTTGGTCGGGTCAAACGAAATCCCGTTCTGGTTGACAAGGTGCCCAAGAAACTACACCTCGCGCAACCAGAACTCGCACTTGGAGAACTTAGCATACAAGCCCTCCCTCCTCAAAGTATCCAGAACCTCCCGCAAGTGCTCCTCATGTTGCTCTTGCATCTTGGAATAGACCAAGATGTCATCAATGAAAACTATCACAGACTGATCCAACATTGGTCTGTACACACGGTTCATGAGATCCATGAATGCGGCAGGAGCATTGGTGAGACCGAAAGGCATCACCACAAACTCATAGTGGCCATAACGTGTCCGAAAAGCAGTCTTCTACACATCCTCCTCTCTGACCCTCATCTGATGATACCCTGAACGCAAATCAATATTGGAGAACCAAGATGATCCCTAGAGCTGGTCAAAGAGGTTATCGATCCTCAGGAGCGGGTAACGGTTCTTCACCGTTACCTTATTCAGCTCTCGATAATCTATCCACATCCAATGCGACCCCGTCCTTCTTCTTCACAAACAAAATCGGGGCTCCCCAGGGCGAACTGCTCAGTCTAATGAATCCCTTGTCTAATAGCTCCTACAACTGTGTAGACAACTCCTGCATCTCAGGAGGAGCCAACCGATACGGTGCCTTGGCTATCGGAGCGGCACCGGGGACTAGGTCGATCCTGAACTCTACCTGCCTCTTCGGAGGTATCCCAGGTAACTCCTCAGGGAATACATCCGCAAACACTCGCACTACGGGCACATCGCCCACCGTCGCCCTTCCTGAGTCCCGGGTATCCACAACATATACAACATATCCTGCGCATCCCTACTGAAAGTAGCGCCTAGCCCTCACTGTCAAACATAAAGCTGGTCCTCGCTATGGCCTCTCGCCCTGAACTACCAGCTCTCCCCCACTTAGGGTCCTGATCCGCACCAACTGCTTCGCGCAGTCGATCACCGCCCCATTGGGGGTTAGCCAATCCATACCGATAATAACCTTGTTCCCCCGCAAAGGTATGGGAACCAGGTCGACCAGGTAACGTTCCTCGAATAGCCTCAAAACACAATCCCGGTAGACCTCTGATGCTCGCACTGACCGGTCGTTCGCAATCTCGACCTCTAGAGGGCAATCAAACATGACCAAAGACTTAGGAAACTTCTTGCTAAGCGCAAGAGAGACAAACGATTGCGTTGCACCCAAATCAAACAACACCTGAGCTAGGATACCGTTCACATGGAACTATCCTAAACAGAACATATACATATATCAAAATCATAACGACATAACATAAAAGATCTGAGAGGAGAAATCATACTCGTCACCACATTGGGTGAAGCGCGTGCCTCTTCGGCTGTCAACTGAAATGCTCGGCTCCACACCAGTGGAGCCTCCGACTTGACCTTCCAGCCATTCGTAGCCCTTGCTATCGACGGAGTTGGCACCACTGTCGGCGCCGCTGTTGCTTTCAATCTGGGGCAATTGGCCTTTTTATGGCCCCTCTGATTGCAATGAAAACAAATCAGGTCTGATGTCTGAATCGCAGGAGTAGTTGTAGTGCAATCTCTGCCAAAATGCCCAATCTTGCCACACTTATAGCAGCTTGACCCTGACCCAGTGCGACAAACTCCCTCATGTGACCAACCACATTTCCCACAGCGGTCCCGCCCTGATTGGCCTTTCGGCCTACCATCGGATCCTTTGGGCTTCTTCCCCGAAGCCCCTGTCGTATGTCCCTCCTCTGCCTTCCTCTTCCGGATGTACTCCAGATCAATCTCCCTCTCCTTTTCCCTTGAAATCATGGAATCCAAGGTAGGGCAAGCAGAAAAACTGACATGCTCCCGGATGTCAACTCATAGCATGTCATGGTAGCGGGTCCTCCTCATGTCCTCATCTCCCACATACTGGGGCACCAACAAAGCCCTCTCCCAAAACTTGGTGGTGATCTCCACCACAGTCTTCGTAGTCTGTCTCATATCCAAGAACTCCATGGCTAGCTGCTGAAGCTCCACAGCTGGTGCAAACTCGGCCCTGAATCGGGTCCCGCATTTGACCATGTCATAGCCTTTATGGCTTGGGCTCCCAACGTATCACCAATCAACTCCCACCAATCTATGGCTCGATCCTTCAAACATCCTGCAGTAAAATGAACCTTTGAACCTTTCGGGCAGAAGCTCGTCAACTGCGCAGACTCAATGTCTGCGATCCACCTCCTAGCAGCAATGGGGTCCTTCACCCCATGGAAATCCGGCGCAGCACTCCCTCTGAAGTCCCTAAAGGATAGTGTGCGCGTGCCCTTCTGGCTAGACGCTAGAGCACTCCTGAATGCTCGAAGGCGATCCTCCATCAGCTCCACGATCCCCTCCTTAATTGACCCGAAAGTGACCGGGGTCGCATAAGGATACCTCTCATGATCTTAGACGCAATGAACTCGCGTAACCCATCATCAACATGCTCGGATCCCACACCCGAGCCAGATCCTGATCCAGATCCTGAACCTCCCGTTCCATGTCGCGTGACCACCATTTTGAAAGCAAACATACAAATGTCAAGATCACATATACTTTCGAGAGGTCTCACACACTTTCCAAGTTTCTTGGTTCCATCTTGTCCCTCCTTGACTCGAGTACGGATCCTCTGCTTCCAGTAGTACGGGCCCATAATACCTTCCACATCTATCCATACTTTCCTTAAGGATTACTTCGACTTCACCAAGTCCCTTTTACCGATACATTTTCCACTGACCTCATCCTAGGCTTCCCTAAGGCATCCCCGACTTACTCTCCACCATCAGCTGCACTAGGAGTCCTCACCACCTCCCCCAAACTAGCTTGCGGATACTGTTACATATCTGCTCACTAGTTAGTTAAAGTTGGTCAGAACCTTATAGCACAAAGCAAGTAGCATTCATGCATTGAGTAACCACATCAAACATAACCTAATCCGGCTATCCTACTGCTGACTAAGAAGTCCTAGCATACAACTCATACAACATGCATTGAAGGCATCCTCCCTAGATCCTTAGCCATATCTAGCATGCATTTATCATAATCATAAACATAACATAGCAAGTATGGGTATCTTGGGGAAAACTTACTTGAGCTCGACCGGTCGTACGCATCACACACCTTGTCTTTCTCAAATATCCTTAACTTAAATTTTAGAAAACCATTTTCTTTGTAAAAATCTTTTAGTCCCTCGGTTTGAGTTCAGACACTCCCGAGGGTGTGTCCGAATCCCTCAAACCAGGGCTCTAATACCAACTTATAACATCCTAAATTTCGAGGCCAAATATTTTGTTTTTAAAATTAAGTAAATCATAAAATGTGTTACCAAAACATTGTCAATATTACATCATTTATATAAACATAAGTCATGTCTCAAAAACCATATCATCAAGAACAATGAAAATTAGAGTACAATCCCAGAAAAATCCGATGCAGAAACCATGTGTGTGATGTGTTGCTACCCTGCTGGCTCCTTCCCCTTAGACGAAGAGGTGCCTGAAACCAAAACTGAAACTGTAAGTACGAAACTTAGTGAGTTCCCCCATCATACCACATACCATATAACATCATCGGTATCTTACAACCGGTAACTGCCATCAGTATCTTTCAACCGGTAACCATCATCGGTATCTTTCAACCGGTACACACCATTGGTATCTTTCAACCAGTAATTGGGGACTATTTGTGACAACCCAAAATTTCCATTCTGTACAAACCATTTGAAGCCAATAGAAGTAGAACATTTACAGTGAAATTCCAGACTTTGGGTATAAGTTTGACAGTTTTTCAGGATTTACACTTAAGGAGATATCAGGAGAGTGGATGAACTAGGGTTTTGTGCAACACGATTATTCCAAAACTCTATGATATTAGAGTTCATTTCAGGAATAAAAATATTTTCTACCAAAAATCCCAGGACTATATATAGAATTCTGAACCATATTTATTTCATTAGTTACATTTCCAACTAGAGAAAAGCCAAAATTCTCTCTCACGGATCTTCGGGTTTTCATCCCAAATCGTGAGTACTTCTATCTAGTTGTATTATATAGCTTAGATTGTGTTTAATAACATCAAAATCGGATCAAAACCCCAAGATTTGAGAGTTTACCGTCCAAGAACACTTGGAGAGTAAACTCTTTTATAAAGGCCAAAATGTGCCCAATGTCCCTCCAAACCTTGGAAATGAACCTTGAGACTACTCATAGCTAGTTTAGACATCCAAAACATTAAGAATCAAGGCTAGAAGTGACTTCACGGCCAAAGAAGTTCTTGGGCCGCAAACTCCATTTTTATGTGCCAAAATGCCCTAAATGCCTTCCTTAAGCCAAGAGACTAATTTAGACAAGTACCCTAATGTGTTTAGGACTAGCAAACACCTTTAGAACACCAAGAAAAAGGCGTTCACGGCCCAAGAAGTTCCAAGGCCGTGAACTCCAAATAATAGTGCCAAATGGTGCTATAAACTCTTCTAAAGCCTTGTACACTAGCATAAGTTTAGTTCCTAGTAAAATTAGGGACTTGAAAACACCACAAACACCCTCCCAAAGGAGATTACGGCCGTAATCTCCAAGGGATATGGTCCCAAGGCCGTGAACTCCTAAAAGGAGTTATACAATGCCCAAAACTCTTCCATGGACCAAGCCATTATGTAGAAATGCTTCTTAGGACCTTGTAGAGCAACAAACATCAAATGGACACATAAGTATGAGCTCACGGCCGTAAACTCATGAGTTTACAACCGTGAACTCATTTAGTAGTGTCATTAGGGTCGTGAACTCCCTTATGGAGTTTTCCTTGAGCCCTACACATAATAACTTTCCCCTACAAACACTTAGATGCAATCCTAGAGGCTAATAACACTTGATAAAGGTGTTTAGCATGTCCTAGGGTGTCTTGACTTGTTTATTAGTAGTTTTTAGACTAATTTGTTACATATATGTGATATTATATGTTAACTAGGGTCATAGAGTATGTTCAAGACTTCACTTGACACCTAGCAGTCCTACCTCTTCAGTTCATCCGTATCACCCACAACATGTGAGTTCATACCCCTTAATCAATGTTTTAACTGTTTTTAAAATGTTTTATGGGGGGGAGGGGGGGGGGTTCAAGTAGAATTATGCTAATTATTATATCAATTACATGTGATTAATAAGCAGCATTCAAATGATTGGCTACTTATTAGCCGTTTTACCAAACAGTTTCCTTCAAATGTTTTTCATAAATACTTTATGTGTTTAAAACTCTTTATTACACTGTACATATTACTTTATATGTTTCATTTCAAACTTATTTACAATTGCGTTTCAAACAAATGTTTCTTTATACTAAACTATTTTATCAAACCCATGCCTTCAAACCGTTTTATAGATTGACATCAAGTCGATCCTTTCTTAGATAATAATTATGTTCAAAGGTTTTACAAAACTTATTTTATGCTTTTATATTATCAATTGCATGCCTATATATGTATAGATATATTAGAAATGTTTATAAGACTTAGGAAGGCTATCCAACCTATTTCCTTTTCCTCGATTTGGATGTGGTCTGGTGAGATATCGGGTATCCGTCCGAAGGTCATTTAAATATTAGTTATATATCATATGTACATATATAGTCATAAGGGCCCTTCCAGTTCAACCAATGCCCTTGGGTAGCAAGGGTATACGTCCATGTCCATACGTACCAGTTAGATTACTAGTAAACTACCATATGGGTAGTTTAGGAAGATAGTAGAACTACTACTAGAACACGATATCATACAATGAGTCAGTTCATTCATGAGTCAATACTTGCTAGATAGAGAGCACATACATTACAACTAGAACATTATAGTACATTACTATACCTGCTAGATAGAGAGAGAACACACATTTTAGCTAGCACACGTAGAACATTACAGTACATTACTATACTATTACATAGATATGTTTGCATGATCACACTTACATGAGTACAATTACATGATCACACTTACATGATTACAATTACATGATCACACTTACATGAGTACAATTACATGATCACACTTACATGAGTATGCTTAAATATACATAGGACAGACGTCACTAGATGCTATAGCATGGAACAAGTTCAGGATCTAACTATACCGATGAATCACAACGCAATTGTGATAGTTATATCGGGTATACATGATCATAGTAATGTGGATTTTCACAGCTTGCATACATGCAGGGGTCGTGTGTAGGTCCCAAAATCCCTTTGATAAGGGAGCGTATAGCCTGGGATCTAGCCATCATATTATACCTTATCCCTCGAATAAGGCAATAAGAGTACCGATGTAGTTATTTATTGCAAATACTACAGTACTCACAAGATTACCCTAGACTTGAGGTAATTGGTACGGTTGTAGTTCGACACTACACCATAGTACTATTTCATTTTCCCATTACATTCACTTCGTGAACATTCACACGATGCACAATAATGTAGAAAGTATATTTTTGGTTAATGATAGTCAGATTTGGGAAAATACACACACTTACAAGAGACACACACAGACACTAGATGTCTTGGTCGAAGGCTACATTCGAAACAGTCGGGTCTTGGTAGAAGACGACATTTAGAGCAGTTAGGTCTTGGTAGAAGGCTACATTCAGAGCAGTTAGGTCTTAGTAGAAGAATCTCTTTTATATAGTAGGAATCATAGGGATTTCTAGGGTTTTTTTTTTCAAACGTTTACAGTTGTTTTACAAACATTTTCATACTTACAGTTCATATACATTTTCAATACTTACAATTCGTATACATACAAATACTTACAGTTCATTCGTACAAATACTTACATCTCAAATACATACAAGTATTTACACACAAAATAAGACACTAAAATACTTATGATCTCACCAGCTTTAAAGCTGATACTCTCTTTTAAAATTACTTGTATCCTCAGGTCAACCATAGACAGGTACCGATGCAAGGTTTAGAGAAGATGGAGCTCGTTCAAGACTCATCTTTCATTTTGATTATACTTTAGTGTCTATTATAATTTGACAGGACACACTTGTATTAAAATTATATTATTAATGCAATGGATGATGTTGTTGCTTGTTTACTACTTTTCATTGTGGTGATACTGTACATGACGTCCTCCGCCCCAGAACGTTTCCGCCGTTCTTGGTTTTCGGGTGTGACAAATTGGTATCAAAGCATTGTTTATAGTGAATTAAGTATATCAACCCATAAAGATATACTAACTATAAATACAATGGGATTAAAAATACTCTGACCAGGAGTTTATACTTTAAATAATAAAATATTTAAATAAGTATACGTGCCTGCATGCATACTAAATACAGTGTCACTAGGACAGTACAAAAGAATTACGATTGTTGGGCAACATAGGTGGACTTAGAGACATATGGTCAAAACTGGGAAGATATAGCCTGATCACCTATATTATCCGAGGGTTGACTAGCATGTGCCTAAGTGTAGTTGTGTGGTTACAACAAGTCTAAAATCTTACCAACCCTACCACAATGAGAACAGTAGAACATAACATTAAACCTAAAATACTATAGGAGTATTTGGTGTTACTATAAGTACGTTATACGTGAGAACTAAAACGGGATCTTCATTACTAAGTTGATAGTTGCTAAGTGGATACACTAAGACTATATGTAATTAGGATGTTATAGACTTAGAATCTGTGAAAATTTTACTTTACCCCTATTCTGTGTGAATTTGGAGTTAAGATCACTTATTCGAAGGCCTATCCTATTTTGATTACATATAACTGGTATGCACTTCACAAATAGCGATGTAACTAATGAAGAGTTTCTAAAATAATTATCTAGATAGTTCGTATACTAATTATTTTCTTACCCCAATTCACGCGTAGATAACATGGCTGGACTCCATCCCCACGGCAACCAGTACCTTCCGAACGAAGTCATTGCTGGATGGTTTGAAGAAGAGCCAGAGAATGATCATCCTATCCCTGTGAATGGTCATCATGATGAAGACCTTTCGGACGGTGCTAACTCCGAACCCGAGGTTGAGAACCTACCCCAGGCAGCTCCTGTTCTAATTCCTAACCCTCGCCCGGCTTTTCATGGCCCGACGCCTCCATGGGTGGAATGCTTGGAAACATGGAGCCAAGAACAAGATCAGCCCATGCCATTTGATGGTGACCGAAGCTTTTATGACCTGAGAAATGGGGGCTCAGTAGACAGAATCTTGCCAATCTTGGTCCGCAGAGTGGCCCGAAATGAGATTCAGGGCAGGACAACCCTACATCAGATCACTGAAGTTGTCGCCAATGCGAGAATGCATACCCTCCACACCATTCGTCTAGAAGATGCTCGTGAGAGATCTGAGAGAAACCATGAAACCCTACTACAAGCACTAACTGAATCCTGATCCGATGTCATGGAACTCCGCATACGCCATAGAGTGTACAAAAGACACCTACGTGATGTGGAGCGTCAACTGGCTGAACTAAGAGTTCGCCAGAGGGATGACCGTCGCCAGTAATAGATGCTTTACTTTATTTTCCTTGTTAAAAGGAATCGTTTTTCTATCTATTCCCTATGTGGCATTTTCTATGAAACTATCTTGTACTGTAAGTACTTTTGGTTAGGTCTTTATGCTGTCAAGAACTATCTTCTCTGGATATGATGTAAGACCTTTTACAAGGTCATTTTCTCGAACTTGTACGTCATGAATATCAAAGATATCGACAGCCGGCTAACTTCTGTGTCATTCTTTATTCAAGTACGCTTATCACTCTTTCATTGGAGTCTATTTGAAACATGCCTTAGTCAAGTCATTGGATTATAGTAATTTAACTCTGGAGACATTTCCAAGTCTCTTTTAGTGGTTGGATCATGTTATTCACCAACCATCGATACCTCGGCTCGAACGACAAACGTCTTGATACCATTCCACGAACTTACTTCTACTCATTACTAGGATTGCATCATAGGGATGTAGGTTAACCCTTCATGAACACACTTCCACTCAGTACTAGGACTGCATCATAGGGATGTAGGTCAAACCTCCGTGAACATACTTCCACTCCATACTAGGACTGCATCATAGGGATGTAGGTCAAACCTCCACGAACATACTTGCACTCCGTACTAGGACTGCATCATAGGGATGTAGGTCAAACTGTCGAAAATACACACTTACTCTTGATTGAACAATCGAAGTACACCTAGGGTCAACCAGAAATCGCTCACAAAATCCTTATCTTTCTTGCTACAGAATCATGTCGTCATCAGGAAGCAATCAGTCGAACAACGAAACCTCCGCTTTTCTTATGGATGCCGCTACCTTTCAAACCGCAGTTACAACTGCCGTGATGGCTGCCGTGACAGCTGTCCTTGCAAATCGCAACACTGTCAACGCAACCAAGACTGAAAAAGGAGTTGACAATCCTGATCGTGTTAATGATCCGAGAGATCAAAAAACAGTAACAATCACAGGCTCGCAAATCCGAAAGACAGAGAACAAGAAACGAAGGCGTCAAGCTCAGAAAGAACGCAAGAAATCACAAAAACTTGCCATGCAACAACGGCAAGTGGAAACCTCTGCCATCCCCGTACCAAGCAGGCCATACGAGGGAAAAATCCTGAAGTGTGATGAGTGTAGTTTCCATCATCATGGGGCTTGCCATGAGATGAAATGTTGCAATTGCCTAAACATAGAGCACCATGCTCGTAGCTGTGGAGCACCGACACGACTTATCACTCAAGTCCCTATCGTCGGGACTAACCCTACACATAAAAGTATTGATAAATATGAACGCTTTAGGAAGCAATATAAGGGAACGCTTCCGAAGTGTAGCAATTGTGGCTATCATCATAATGGAGCCTGGAGGGTATTGCAATGTACCAATTGCAACAGATTGGGTCACATTGCCTGTTCCTGTGGAACCACCACCGCTAGAACCAGCCAGGGTTGCTATCATTGTGGTGAGTTTGGGCACTATAAAAGAGATTGCCCGAAAAAGGAAATCAGGGAAAGAACCCGCGTCCCCATAACTCCTACTAAACACTTCACTTCCACCACAGATGTTGGTGCTGTCCAGATATGTCACCAATGCGGTGAGATTGGACACCTCAAGAAGGATTGCCCGATAGCGAAGAACTCGGGTGCTGATGGGAAGATTCTCAGGATCGCAGCCTCAGGAGAAACTACATCGGACCCTCGTTAATGTAATTTAAGCGTTTCGTTGTAACAGACTTATAACCCATCCAAAACTAGTGCAACTAGAGTTTTACCTTTTGCGAGATCCTGTCTGTATAGGGATGCTCGTGCTGCGTATACTTGTCTTTTGTAGTATGCCTTATTCACAGCATTAGTCTTGTAGTAAATCTAAAGTACTGTAACTCTATTCATGGTTGCACGGTTGTGTTTTGTCTATAAATGTCTTATGTTCAAATCTAATGTCTTTAAGTTTCTGTATGATTCTGACATTATCATACAACTAGATTCAATTTGATCCACACCATACCAGCTTCATACGTACATCTCTTCTTCGAAATCGCCTCTCCAGTGAAGCCGTCAAATCAGAACACCGAAGTACTCATGCGTGGAGTACCTCTTAGTTCTTCTCTTTTCCGAAGAACTCCCTGAAGTACCACTTGTACAGTACGTCAAGTTCAATCCAAAGATCCATACGGTTGATCTATCACTGAGGAATGTATACACAAGGGTAATATATATTCAAGGTTCTACATGTTTAGAATTGATGATTCCACTTTAACTCCTTTTCCTCGATAGGATGTGAGCTTAAAGAAGAATCAGTTATTCAACTATCTTTTCAATCTTAGTTATATACGACTCGTATACCCGAGATGGTGATCGTTGAACCAAGTATGGATTCTAAAATGAACTTCAGAACGGAGAACTTCCCAAGACTACGAGTAATCGCATCGTCATGTGAACAAACTTAGAACCCAGTATGACTCCTGTAAACCGATCGCCCTACAGTCTAAACATCTACGGAGATACAAGAACAGCCCGGACAACTTAGCGAACTACACAGAAATAGAATTAGAAGACTAGGCTTCTCACCCTGGAGAACCCCGGTCATATTCTTCCAGAGATCGACGGATTGCATTGTATGTACCTCGGCTATCGAGGACTCCGTCAAGATTTTCCAGTAGAAATCGTTATCTCTGCCTCGCAGAAATGATTTGGTTGAGCAAACGCAAGAAAAGAATTACTTTCAGAAATGGATCTGAGATCCGAATATCACCAGTTTGAGTGTTAGGGAAGGATGTCCGGAAGACTACCTTCCGAACTCGATGCGGACACTTCGAGTCCGTAGTGATACCCCTCGGATACGACCAATACGCCCATAGTACTCATGAGCTAAATGAGTAGGGTACGTCTTTCTTACTTGGATCAGTTCGTCATTTCTCCATGTAATGACTTACTTATCTACCCTTGTAGTAAGAGGAACCCATGGAAACATTACCCTCGGAGGAACTTTCGCAAAGTTCTCTAAGCACGAGTTTTGAAATTAAAGAGTCAAATTTCTATGACACACTATTAGTGATGTGGGAATTCTTGAGTACTCTGTCAATTTATCCAAAACCATTGGGAATTTGTCAACACCGTAGATGCCGACAGAAATTCGCCAAATTCTAGGTCTTGCAGACCTACTATCATAGGCCATTCATAACTCCTATCAAATTACAGAAACCCTTACAACTTTGACCCAACAATGGGTGGCCCTTGACTGGGAAGTTGAGCAAGAAAAAGAAACCTTGGGAATTCCAAGTGAGAGACCAAGTTCTATAGGAAAACTTACTCTGGGAATGGCTTAATACGCTTCGTATTGCGTGGAAAGCTAAATCCAAGATAGCCAGGACCTCCGAGATTCTTACCAGAATCGGTCCTATACCTCACAAACTAGACCTACTCCACGAACTCAGTAACGCACATTTTACTCTTCACGTATCGATCTTGAAACCGTACCTTTCCGTCAGGACTCTCGTAAGCCCACTCGACCAGATCGAGATTAACGAGATCTTCACTTTCGTATTAGAACCGTAGTGACCCTCGACCGAGAGGTCAAGCGGACGAAGCAACGCCGTCGCCCATTAGTGAAGGTTCGTTGGGATACCAACCGAGAACCCGATTTCACTTAAGAGCGCTTAAGCCAATCGATTAGGAAGTTTTCCTCCTCATGACTCGATCATTCATACATACTTCCTTACCTAAATTCTAATTTTGGGACGAAATTCCCTTCAACAGGGGGATGATGTGACAACCCGAAATTTCCATTCTGTACCAACCATTTGAAGCCAATAGAAGTAGAACAGTTACAGTGAAATTCCAAACTTTGGGTATAAGTTTGGCAGTTTTCCAGGATTTACACTTAAGGAGATATTAAGAGAGTGGATGCACTAGGGTTTTGTGCAACACTGTTATTCCAAAACTCTATGATATTAGAGTTCATTTCAGGAATAAAAATATTTTTTGCCAAAAATCCCAGGACTATATATAGAATTCTGAACCATATTTATTTCATTAGTTACATTTCCAACTAGAGAAAAGCCAAAATTCTCTCTCACGGATCTTCGGGTTTTCATCCCAAATCGTGAGTACTTCTATCTAGTTGTATTATATAGCTTAGATTGTGTTTAATAACATCAAAATCGGATCAAAACCCCAAGATTTGAGAGTTTACCGTCCAAGAACACTTGGAGAGTAAACTCTTTTATAAAGGCCAAAATGTGCCCAATGTCCCTCCAAACCTTGGAAATGAACCTTGAGACTACTCATAGCTAGTTTAGACATACGAAACATTAAGAATCAAGGCTAGAAGTGAGTTCACAGCCAAGGAAGTTCTTGGGC
This sequence comes from Lactuca sativa, assembly GCF_002870075.4. NCBI lineage: Eukaryota > Viridiplantae > Streptophyta > Magnoliopsida > Asterales > Asteraceae > Lactuca > Lactuca sativa. The sequence continues at coordinate 252,278,915 of NC_056630.2, forward strand.
CGCGAACTCCATTTTTATGTGCCAAAATGCCCTAAATTCCTTCCTTAAGCCAAGAGACTAATTTAGACAAGTACCCTAATGTGTTTAGGACTAGCAAACACCTTTAGAATACCAAGAAAAAGGTGTTCACGACCCAAGAAGTTCCAAGGCCGTGAACTCCAAATAATAGTGCCAAATGGTGCTATAAACTCTTCTAAAGCCTTGTACACTAGCATAAGTTTAGTTCCTAGTAAAATTAGGGACTTCAAAACACCACAAACACCCTCCCAAAGGAGATTACGGCCGTAATCTCCAAGGGATATGGTCCCAAGGCCGTGAACTCCTAAAAGGAGTTATACAATGCCCAAAACTCTTCCATGGACCAAGCCATTATGTAGAAATGCTTCTTAGGACCTTGTAGAGCAACAAACATCAAATGGACACATAAGTATGAGCTCACGGCCGTAAACTCATGAGTTTACAACCGTGAACTCATTTAGTAGTGTCATTAGGGTCGTGAACTCCCTTATGGAGTTTTCCTTGAGCCCTACACATAATAACTTTCCCCTACAAACACTTAGATGCAATCCTAGAGGCTAATAACACTTGATAAAGGTGTTTAGCATGTCCTAGGGTGTCTTGACTTGTTTATTAGTAGTTTTTAGACTAATTTGTTACATATATGTGATATTATATGTTAACTAGGGTCATAGAGTATGTTCAAGACTTCACTTGACACCTAGCAGTCCTACCTCTTCAGTTCATCCGTATCACCCACAACATGTGAGTTCATACCCCTTAATCAATGTTTTAACTGTTTTTAAAATGTTTTATGGGGGGGAGGGGGGGTTCAAGTAGAATTATGCTAATTATTATATCAATTACATGTGATTAATAAGCAGCATTCAAATGATTGGCTACTTATTAGCCGTTTTACCAAACAGTTTCCTTCAAATGTTTTTCATAAATACTTTATGTGTTTAAAACTCTTTATTACACTGTACATATTACTTTATATGTTTCATTTCAAACTTATTTACAATTGCGTTTCAAACAAATGTTTCTTTATACTAAACTATTTTATCAAACCCATGCCTTCAAACCGTTTTATAGATTGACATCAAGTCGATCCTTTCTTAGATAATAATTATGTTCAAAGGTTTTACAAAACTTATTTTATGCTTTTATATTATCAATTGCATGCCTATATATGTATAGATATATTAGAAATGTTTATAAGACTTAGGAAGGCTATCCACCCTATTTCCTTTTCCTCGATTTGGATGTGGTCTGGTGGGATATCGGGTATCCGTCCGAAGGTCATTTAAATATTAGTTATATATCATATGTACATATATAGTCATAAGGGCCCTTCCAGTTCAACCAATGCCCTTGGGTAGCAAGGGTATACGTCCATGTCCATACGTACCAGTTAGATTACTAGTGAACTACCATATGGGTAGTTTAGGAAGATAGTAGAACTACTACTAGAACACGATATCATACAATGAGTCAGTTCATTCATGAGTCAATACTTGCTAGATAGAGAGCACATACATTACAACTAGAACATTACAGTACATTACTATACCTGCTAGACAGAGAGAGAACACACATTTCAGCTAGCACACGTAGAGCATTACAGTACATGACTATACTATGACATAGATATGTTTGCATGATCACAATTACATGAGTACAATTACATGATCACACTTACATGAGTACAATTATATAATCACACTTACATGAGTACAATTACATGATCACACTTACATGAGTACAATTACATTATCACACTTACATGAGTACGCTTACATATACATAGGACAGACGTCACTAGATGCTATAGCATGGAACAAGTTCTAGATCTAACTATACCGATGAATCACAACGCAATTGTGATAGTTATATCGGGTATACATGATTGTCACACCCCGCTAAAGCGGAAACACGAGGCGTGGCAGTACAAAGGGTTTCATAGAAAAAGTTAAAAGACAACACCAACCATAGTATTAAAAATCATTGCAATTTTACAATGGGTTTGAACAACTTTTAAAAGAAATTACAATGTAAATTGAAATACAACACATGTGAATGCTCCTAAAGTGAAGTGTCCCTAAGTGCCACTTACTCGATGATTCCTAAAAAAAGCATGTAAAATGAGCGTCAACTATAAAAATAGTTGGTGAGTACTCACAGATAAACAAAATAATATTGGTTCCATGAATTGAAATCAAAGTTTTGATAAAAGTTTCCAATAATAAAAGTATATTGTTAAAATGAGTAAATAAGTTTGTAAAAAAACAAAGTTCTTTGTCATCATGAGAGATAAAGTATGATGCCCAAATAAGATGCAACATTCATATTCTCAGGGAAGATAAAGTTCGTTACTCAAACGAGTAAACAAGTTTCATTGCTAAAATGAGCAATCAATTTCGTTGCTACAAGGAGCAAACAATTTCATTGCTAAAACAAGTATATAAGTTTTCAGTAATAAAAGTTCGTTGCTATAATGAGAAACAAAGTTCGTTGCTATAATAAGCATAAAAGTTTCGTTGCTAAAATAAGTATACAAGTTTAATTGCTAAAAAGTATACAAGTGTCGTTGCTAACATGAGAATACAAGTTTCGTATGTGCATAAAGATTCGTATGTGCATCAAGTTTCCACTCATGAGTTCACAACCCAAGCCTAATGACCGAATCGTGCCCTATTGACTACTATGTGTATCGCAAACATAGTGAATAAAATGGTAAAATGCACTCAAGCGAATCGTGCGAGTGAGGAGTTGTCCACCTCCTGATAGCGCTATCCATAATAACCATAGGCTCAAAAGAGTTAATGAGTTGTGTCTAGAGATTCCAGGGACTTAACTGTGATACAGTCCTCATGAATTAAAGTAACATACACATACATACGAAATATAGCAACCAAGTTTCATACAAGTCAAAATAAATACAACAAACATAAAAATAGTTTAGGACATGGTTTTCCACCCCAAAACATTTAAAAACTGAAAATAGGGGAGTGCGTGAATACTCACAATATGCATTGAGATGATGCAAATGGTTCCTTGACTACGCTCTACTCGTACCACAATTGATTCCTACAATAATGGTACTCGCTCGTGAGTCTCTAATCGAAATCCAACACTAGTATACTTTACTACTACAATAGAATTATGTCAATAGTGTGTCAAAATTTAATATTCATAACTTACAAACATTTTTCTGTGAAAATTAAATTTCAATGAATCAATTGTTATATAACAATTTAAGTGGAAAATTCTCATTATTGAAATGCTAATATTTAACATTTTAAGAGGCGTTCTAATGGTTAAATATTCTAAAACAAAATCAATTTAGTTTTAAAATTTCCCAAACTTTGCATTTCAGTTTTAAGTGAAGTCAAAGACCTCAAGATAAATTTTCTTGAATTTTTGATCCGTCTAATTATTTTTCACCATTTTTCATATATTTAATTCTCTAAATAGATAAAAATTCATGAAAAATAGAAATCAGTTAAGAAAATGCCCCAAAATTTTTATAGTAATGTCATTGCACATACTTAAGCTGGGAAAAATATACAAATCGGTTTCTAAACTGTTTAACCCAAATTTTATGATTTTGATGCATTTATTCTAATAAAAATGGGGATAAATAGAAAACAGTTTCCAAAATTGCTCAAAATTTTTGTAACACTTTTATTATACATGTAGAAGCTGTGAAAAATATAAAAAGTATTTTTCAATTAGTCTTTCTATTTTTCTTTGTTATATCCTCTTAAATAATCATTAATTGGAGAATAATTATTAAAAAGTTAAAGTAAATTACCAAATTTTTGGTAAACTTCATTTACTGTGTAAATAATCTGGGAAAAATACCAAATGTGGTTTTGATGTAATGAAATCCGATTTTGTGTATTTAAGTGTATTTAATTTTAGAAAATAAGAGAAAAATAGTATACAGAACACAAAAATCATCAAAACTTTTATGTAGTCTCCTAATGTGTTACAAGGTGTTCTAGTGAATTTTCATAATTTTTGGATGAGAAGAACTATTTTTTCTGTTTTTAGGTCATTATAAATACAAAAATCGGGGAAAAACAGGAATGCATTATGAAAATTTTGGAACATATTTTTCCAAGTCTTTAACATATGGATGAAGCTGCGAAAATTGCTAGGCAGCCCTTTAACCTTCTCTAAAGTGGTTTTATGATTTATTGGAGCCAAATAAAAAGAAAATTGAAAAGCATGTTAAACAGTAACAAAAATCCATGAAATTTAATGCGAAGTCATTATTTAGCATTGGGGTCATCCAAAAAGTTTCCTATGATTTATAGACCTCAAAAATATTTTATATGATTTATTGCCCTATTTTCTTGCATTAATTATAGTAATTCGAGATAAATGCATTATCTTCTGAAAATTTACAGAGTATCCTATTTTGTTGATGGGAATCTGGGAAAAATTGGATTTGGTCAGATGCATGTTTGTTTGAAGACCATTTATGAGTTTGAAATGTTTAAAATTCGTTTTTGAAAGAAAACTTTGGATGCATGTGGTGATTTTCCACCAAAACATGTAGAAAAGTGCATTTCCTTGATTTTGACTTAGGTTTAGGTCCTTGGATTTCACCATTTACAACATGCATGTTGTTTTTGGGTGAAATCCTACCACCATCATCATCAAAACCGTGAGTAGGTGCAAATGTTCATGATTTTACAATAGAATGGGGTAGAAGATGGAGAAAATCCATGAAAAACAAGTAAAACTTGAAGGAAAAGAGAAGGAAAATGAATGATTTTCGTGTTTACCCTTAAGAACACCTCAAGATGATTAAGATTTAGAGTTCATGGTGTGTTCTATGACCCATTTTCTGGAGAATATCGTGGTTGAGGGAGAGAGGAAGAGAGAATAGAGAGAAAATGAAGTGAGGGAGTGTGAGAGAGAAAGAGATGGAGTGGGTGAGTGAAATTGATTAATGACTTGGGAAAATGGTGTATTGGGAAGAGGAGGAAGGTTTTGGGAGAGGGGAGGCCGAGATTTTGGGTGAGAAAGGCTCCCTCTCTCTTGTTTCTTTTATAAAAATTTAAATCTTTTATAAAAATATCAAACTTTTTATAAAATATATACTAAAATCAAGTTTTTAGTCATAAAACCTTTATTTTGCTTTATAAATTTAGGGTAATTGTTATTGACTTAAATTTTATTTTCCTTAAATGTATTTTCATGATTTTAATTATTATAAGATCATATTATAAGTTTCATAATTATTTTTATAGAATTTTTAAGGTTAAAGTTCATAAATGTGAGTTTTTAGGGCATTTAGGGTTTTTGAGAGTTTGTAAATCTTTGGATATCAAAATAAATAGAATATTTGAGACTTTAAATTATATTATAGTATTATAACTCTTTTATAGTTATAATTAATGTTTGTAATTTATTTTTATCGGTTTATTGGCATTCTATGTAGTGATTCCGAGAGTCAATCGAAATTGAGGAATCAAGTATACTAGTCCTAGTCTTCAACTTTGACTTAAGTTTCTATGAGACTTTGACCTAATTTATACTTCTAGGTCAAGTGCATGATGTGTGTATATGATTAATGAAAAAGGTGTTCGAGCCAAAAAGTGATCCGAATATGGATAGTCACTACAGTTAAATGGATGTAGAATTCACATATCAATGTGAAATTTAAGTACACTATCCATTGTTTCTAATTGTTTCCAAGTTTCTAGTAGGTTATAACTTAGTTTCTAGTTACTAAGTCTAGTATGTGTTGTACCTATATGTGCAACTAAGTTTAGTAAAATCTAGAACCGACTCGAATTTTGACGGTTGTCATAGTCTCCCCCGGTTGAAAGAATTTCGTCCCGAAATTTGATTCGTGACGTATTCTATTAGAACTCAACCGAATACAATTGTAGCTGGAGAGGTGGTGACTTTTAGTGTTCTTTCGTTATTTTGGGTTAATTCCTCAAGGGAAAAGCCCAATTCTTTTTGCTATCAACAATTTAGTGTTTCCTTAATTCGTGTTCTACAGCCTTGATTGCGAGAAATTAGGATAATGGGAATCATGTTCAAACCATGGTGACCTAATTGAAAAGATTATTTAATTAGATGTTATCTGAATCAAGAGAGTTATAATTTTTGCCGAAGCACCAACTGCATTCAACGTTAAGTCTGCATTGATCCTTAAGTCGCATTCTAAATTAGCACTACGTGTAAATTCGCCGCCTAATAAAGAAGAGATTAGGAACAATTTGTTCACTTCCGGGTTGGCTATTACATTTGGAAAAGATATATTTTGAAATAAGAAGGGGTAGCACGAATGAAAGGGAAGCGATCGAGGTTAAGTTACTAAAAGTACGTTCTAAGGGTACGTAACGAAGTTTTGGTACATCTCAAATGTAAAGGCTATTTTAAGTGACATCTACAAAATGAATTCCGAAATGATTGAGGATCTCCGAGTCTATAATTACTACTACGATTACTCTTACAATAATATAACTATATTTGAAGAGTATATATAATTACAGAGTCATTGTTTCTAATGAAGGCGGTGAAAGTTTATGATATTGTAAATCACATTGTGTAGATAGCATTTTAAGTGTTTAGAAGTGATAAAAATCTCACAATTATCAAAATGTGTAATAATTCCAAAATAATGAAAATAAATGTGTGCCGATCAAACGAAGTAGTAAAATAATATAAAGATTAATTAAGGTTTCAGGTTTAAGTATCAATAAGAGAATTTATACATAAATATTTTGATTACTCTTTTGAAAAAAAAATTGTCTAATTGTTTAAGTCAGGACAAATTCAAGCTTATGAGTCAGAACACTTATGGAAACAAGGTTGAGAGTTTAGGAAATCACTGAAAATTACAAAGTAGAATGCTATTTTAAGAAAGGTGTAAAAATATCGATCATTGAAAATATTGCATTCTTAATTCAGTGTTTCTACAAAATCAATCATTCAGAGAATAGATGTTCGTAAAATTCAAAACTTTTGATGTATTTAAAGAAAAGAAGAACAGAAGGAAACATACCCTTCACATATAATGTTCGAATACAGAAAAATGATAAGCATATGAGTATTCATCTCGTGTATTAATTATAAGGAAAAGTACAACGAAAATTGCATTTTATATCAAGCTTTTGAATTTAGAATGAAAGAAAAAAAATGTAAATAAGAATCACTTGTTTATAGATGATTTTAAAAAAGAAAAAAAAAACAAGATGTACATGATAAAAGGCGTAATTGAATATATCAAAGTTAACTAAATCAAAATTATTCCTCACGACTATACATGTATAATCGCTCAAAACGAAAGGGTAGACTTCTAGTCTATATGTGTACGAACATGGTACCAAAAGAAGTAAAATAGATAGAAACAGAGTTAGACAATGTATTATGTTAATATTATGGCGTGCGAGATCTAAAATCAGAAGGAGAGCGAGAAATAAAGTTTGGGGGAAAGAAAAAGGAAGGTAGCAGCGACAATGATTGTTATTGTTAAGATTATAAAAACAATACCTATAGGTAGATTTAATACCAGGTTGAGATATATTTCAAGCTTCAATATTTGATGTATATTGATGATTAAATAAACATATGAGAGTTTTAAAGTGTTTGCTAAGGATTGCTAAAAATTCACGAGTTATCTATTAAGTTAAACTCTAATTGTGAAAAAGAAGAAGCACTACAACTGGTAATTGAAAATCTGACAGTCTTGAACCTTTTAGGCTTGAGTCCAACAATGATTAAAATGGATAAGGTAAAGACTCAATATATTTAGAAGAATAATTATTCATTGTTGAGAGTGTATCAGTGGAAATTTAAAAGTGAACACCAAGTTTTCAAACGCAATAAATTTTAAAAATTTTATAGATTATAAAACCATATTAAAGCAAAGTACACAAATAAGGTATGTTTTGAAATACAAGCATTAGAGATGTCTTATAAACGTGTTTGAAGTAGAAATTTGCATAAATATCATGTTGGGTTTCGATAAAACACATTAAAGTAAATTACAATGTCTAAATGAGAAAGTTGTTAAGAGTGTCAAAACAAAAGTGTTTTAAAGATTTGATGAAACTTTTTCACATAATAAGAACTTCAATGTCATATGTTTAAGTTTTATAGCATAGAATTTAAACACTTTTATAAAAGAAAATGTTTCTAAGTTTTTCGAAAACGTACCAAAATGGTAATCAAGGTTTAAAATGGTTTCTATGCCCTTAAAAGCACATCTATCCATTGAAATGGATTTGAAATGAAATTGAAATAGCAAGGTAAAAACCAATATTGGTTAAGTTGAGTTTTGAAGAAAAGCGTTAAATTAAAGCAAGTTGTCAAAAGAGTTTTAGCGAGAATATGGCTTAAATTGTTAGGAAATGTCTACTAAGTTGAATGAAGTGGATATAAAATATTTTATCGATGATAAATAAAACCAATGAAACGAAATAACTTTTCGATGGAAGATTAAGAGGTAACGAATAAGTATGTTAGTGTAGCTAATCGTACTTAAATACTAAGGCGAGTACAACGCGAGTACCGATGTCTTTTCCCCAAGATAAAGGACAAGAAAATTTGTTAGTAAAACGTGTTATGGTGTCAATGCAGTTTATGACCCTTTTATAGAGGTCAAAGGGATATCATATGTTAAGTTTTAAGCTCAAGGTGGAAACAATGTAGAGCTAAATCGTAGCATAGTAATAAGGTCTCACGTATGGGTTAAACTTTCGTGTCTCCTCGTGAGTCGAATCCGGAATGCCCACCAATGGTATACAAGTGATTACTTATTGTCGACTCATCTACCTCCTTACGCGATGCTCCAATTATCATTCGTGTTGATATCGAAATACTTTTTCATAGTTGTAACTCTAGTACGAAGACGATGAAGAGGTATTGAGGAATAATTGGTATAGGTTTCGACTTGTGATTATTACTAGTGTATATCTAGCTACTAACCTTACATCTAAAGTCAATAGCTACCAAGCAATACTCATTCTCAGTACTAAGTGCATTGCTCCTAGAGTGGCTAGTGATATAACTTAAGTGGTTAACGTAGCACATAATAAGGGACAAGAATATTTCTAAATAAGACATTGTGGTAAAAGTGCACTTAGTTTCTAAGTGTACCTAGATGAATGCCTATAATATGTAATGCCCATACGCACACCGAAAAACTTTATTTTTCAAAAGTTTAAGTTGAAAATTGTTTTGAACAAAATTCTAGTATAATCGTTTCCAGCCTCACATTAACTTTCCTTAATTAAGCATAGTTGGCCAGGCTATACTTAATTAGAGTCCAATAATGCATACTCGAATTAGTTATACCAGTAGTATGTTCAGTACTTTAAAAACGTTTAGAAAATTTTTGGCTATAGTTGTGGTTTTCCAAAGGAAAACCGGTATTCTCTATAACCTTCGGCTCTGATACCATTTCCTGTCACACCCCGCTAAAGCGGAAACACGAGGTGTGGCGGTATAAAGCACTACTAGAAAAACAGCCTTTTACGACGCTCATTGCGCGTCGTAAAAGGCTCAGACAATGCGCAAATGCGCGTCAAGGAAGGACCTGTTATAAAGAGAGACGACGCACTTTTGTGCGTCGTCTATAGACGACGCGCATTTACGATGCTCATTTACGACGCGTAATTACGACGCGCGTTTACGACACGCAATGCGTATCAAGGAAGGCCCTGTCATAAAGGAAGACGACACGCATTCACGTGTCGTAACCTTACGACGCGCGTGTTAATGACATGCAATGCGTATCAAGAAAGCCCCTGTCAAGAAAGGCCATGTCATAAATGAAGATGACACACATTTTTGCGTATCATAATTTTAAATGTTTAAAAAAAAATATTATTTATAGATTTACTTATTTTCAAATTAAATTTGTATTTAATGTTTCATAATAGAAAATAAAATATCATATACAAAAAATAGAATCCATTCCATAAATTTAATGTCATACAAATAATCGTTCCATGGAATGATAAAACAAATCAATAAAAGTTGTAACAAAAATTTACAAACTAACTAGATACAAGAAATATAAAAAAATATACCCTCAAATGTTTTTCAAAGTCTAATATCCATGTCAGCTCTTCAACTCACTTCTGCAACCATTGGTGGTTGTTGAGTTCACCCGACATCCTTGTTGGAAAAATCAGGGTTTCCTTCAACTTCTCTCACTTTGTCCACACCCTCAAGCCTCTTTACTGTAGCCTCATGAAACCTTAATCTCAATTCCAATCCCTGTATCTCATCTTCCCTTTGTTTTGCCCACAAATACCCCAAAATAAAGTAACAAACCTTCTAACTAAATCATAAAAATATACATTTTCTTGTAATAAAAAGGATTAGAACCAACTATGTTAAGGTACATACCAATTTCATGGCAGCCTGGCTTTCAGTGGTTACTACCTGTAACGTCAAGTCTTTATATTTTTCCCTCCTAAAAAATGAAAGTAGCATTTAGCCCAAAATATACATCAACAAATTACAAGATACACCTACCAGTGTGTTGCATGTAAACACAACAGAGTCCTCTTCTTCTATAGTAGTGTTTAATAGTTGAAAACATTAAAAAAATGATTATTACTAATGTATCAGGATTCTGTAATCTATAGTAGTGTTTAATAGCACTAAAGATACATTATCAAAATTAATTACCTGATGGAGACATACACTTGAATGCAAAAAGTGTAGGAATAACCTCAACAAAAGATGCTAAATCCAGAATATTGAAATCAAAGAGAAGGTAGGAATCAAAATATAATAGAAAAAATTCTATAATCCAGTAGATTTTTCAGAATGTGAGAGAGAGAGAGAGAGAGAGAGAGAGATAGAGAGAGAAACCTGATCACCAAGTTGTACTGCAAGAACTAAGTTAATCCCCTATAAACCAACAGAGTTTGGACTTCAGCAGCAGTTGCCTAAGAAAATAAAGAGAAATCAATAAAAAAAGATGATTTTTAATATTATGTGAATAAATGAAATAAGGTGAATACCCAAATTTATCCTTCTGGTGGCAACTGTTGAAGCAGTTAGCGAAAGCTCCAACATATTTTACATGAAATACTTCACTTGCATTCAATAAAGTTATTTCAAACCTTCAAACATCAAGTTGACAAATCAAATATCTATATGATTGTTCACCATATCCACTATTATCAGAATATATATCAAGAAGTTCTTTTCTTCGAAAAGAAGCCAAGAAAAGAAAAACACAATCCAAAATGTTGGAATCGTTCTTAGAAGAGTTAGGGAAGAAAAAAAAGCCTCATTCTGATACGATATAGCTGCCCTTGTACCTAAAATAACATCAAAATAAAAAGTTAGCGGGAGATGGTGGTGGAGGTATGATTACGGGTATGTTGAGAAACTTCTTCACTGAGGGTTTCTTTATTACTGAAATAAGAATAACATTAAAAAAATCAGACGTTAATTCAAACAACATGATCTAAGTTGGATGATTGGTGTAAATGTAACGATGTGCATATGGAAGGGCCCACGTTATTAATGAAGCTTTGAAACTACTGTCTGTTGGGCCATAGTATATTGCTTCACGTGTCACAACATGTAAAACCTGAGTGTGTGTGTGTGTGAGAGAGAGAGAGAGAGAGAAAGAGATTCCAGTATATGTATGAGAGAGAAAGAGAGTAAGATGTACCTTAGAAAGCAAAGGGATTCCGAAATTCTGAAGTAAGACAGAAATCTTATCCCAAAGGATTTGTTTTTCTTCATGATTAAGATCCCCAAAACATAGAAAATCGACATTGTTCAAGTTCTTGAATTCTTTTTTCAGATGTTCATCATCACACCGACATAAAAGACCAAAGGATTCATGTAAAGAAATCCATTTATCTTGTACAGTTGGAAGTATTGTCGTTTTCTTTTTGTGTATGCTCTTCTTCAAGTAGCCAATATCCTCTGAACTCAGAATCCCAGATTCCATTCCGTCATTCCACTGTTCAAAAACATCGAAAACCTAACAACACATGAAACAAAAAATGTTATTGCATTAAATGGACAAAATTAAAAAAAAAATTCCAATTTGTGACACTCACTGTTTTAGTTGCTTGTGAATTGTGGATGATAATTGTAGAAAAGATTGAAGGTAGCCAAGGAGAGGAGGATTTTCAACTACTCCAAATTCAGTAAAAAAGAAATAATGAAGGCCAGGGTAAACATTGCATAACATCTTGCTGAGAGGACTATTAGTCAAAGGTTGGTCAACTGTTGACTTTAATTGTTCCATTGACCCGGTGGAATCATGCCAAAACACTTCTATTAACTTACTTAATCCATATACTAGGGAGAACAAGTTGGAGGTGATCCAATAATAGAAGAGGGCCTTCATGAAAGTGAAAATGGTATTTGAATTTGAGGGATGGGTAGTTTAGTAATTAAGAAAGAGAAACTGCAGTGAACTAGCCTTTGGGAAACTTGTAGTGAGGGGGACTATAAAACTATCTCAAATTACATGGATAACATGCTTGATGGATCCCACTTCTAACTATGTATTCATGTATATGTTTTCTCATATCTATATATGTATATGCATGTACACATCTATATTCACATGTATGCACATATATGTATCTGTATACTACTCTGTTTTGACCAAGAAGAATACGAAACAATTCTAAACAATTCATAGTTAAACAGATAGATCACATATGATATAGTAGCCTGAATGGAAGGTACAGTACGTGGTTTCACGAGCAACTAAAGATATGCCAGGCATTCTTGTTAGACAATCCTGAATTGCAACCCCATACTTATCTGCACCTCTGTGGAGAAAGTTAGATTAAGCCTCTGCACACTTGCATTGAATATCCTAGTGAATTACTCATGTTTCAAGTGAATAATTGAATGGAATAAACGATCATTACATAATCTCTGCATGTGTTTCTTGTTGTTTGATATCACCAATTGTTCTGATACCATAAAACAAAGTCACACGGTGTACCTGAAAGAAATTTAGTTCTAGTAAATTACTGAAGGTTCAGAAACAGAGCCTTCTTCTTCATGTACACTTGAACGTGCACTTTTTTTGTTATCTTCTACAAGGGAAAGTGCACTTCTCTCATCTTCTTCAACAAGGAAAAACGCAATAGCTCTGTCAATTTCTTCCTGATCAAAGTCTGACAATGCATCCTAAATTTAGGACAAAAAAGTACAGAAATTTAGTACAATTTTAGACCACATACATTAATATAGGTATATAGAGATAGATGTTATTTAACATGTAAGAAAATGTTAACTACCACTGTAGAAGGAGGCTCCTCCCAAATTTCTTCGTTTTCATATCTGTCATGATATCGACCTTCTGAGATTCTATGGCTGGAGCTGGACCCTTTTAAAATTTTAGTTAGCCAACCCATACCCCTAATCATATCAATCGATTAATGCTTTTTGTTAGAACAATTGCGAACCTGTATGTTGAGAAAAAAGGGAGATCTTTAGGATTGGTAATTTTATAATGATCTTAACTTCCAACAACCCAATCAAATACTGAAAGGGTTCAACCACTAAAGTATCTAAAAAGTGAAATAAATGAGGAATCTTCCAGATAGACTTTGTTAATTTTGACGTCAGAGTGTAATAGACTATATATAATGTTTCTGGGTGTGGAAGTCTGACCTTATGCAATTCAAAGAATCTGCAGAAACCAATGAAGTTGATGAATCCACAGAGAATCAAAGGAACCCAGTTCACTAGTGAGCATAATCATCAAAAGAGAATCGAAGTCCATGGTGACGATTGTATGCGAGTCGCCAATAAGAACCCCCAAACCGCATATGTTTACAATTTTATGCGAGTGATGGGCCTATGTATAAGTGAAGACACAGGTGAGGGGTAGAGAAGCTGAAGGACAACCACCAGCAGCACCACCACCTATATAAGCGGAGCAAGAGCTTGATGGTGGAGTAGAAGTAACTAGCGAGGGCTCGTTCGATTGCTGGTGGAGGCTGTTTAGGGCTTAGGGCTTGAAAGAGAAGGGAGAGAGAGAGAGAGAGAGAGAGGGAAGACGAGCTGCTACGGACTATAATCGTGAAGAGGCGTGGCTGAAGCTGAAGGACAACCACCAGCAACGCTACCGCCTCCATAGGCGGAGCAAGAGCTTGATGCTGGAGTAGAGGTAACTGGCGAGGGCTCGTTCAAATCTGGTGGAGGCTGTTTAGGGCTTAGGGCTTGAGAGAGAGAGAAAGAGAGAGAGAGAGAGAGAGAGAGAGTTACCATCGTTTCGGTAATGACTAAGAACATTGTTGATATTCCGACCCTAGTGGTCATATCGAATCGAGTCTGACTACGATGAGTATGTTGTGTGGTTCAGAGAACCAAGTTTGATGTAGCGTCCGACTTAAACCAAACGATTGAAATCAAAGCGATCAATAGAAATATTGCGCTCGTTGTTAAAGGAGTTGATAGCTAGAAATGCCAAATGTTAAAGTGTGATTATATCACATTAGAACATGAAGGAAGGCATAGCTTGTTTTAGAATTTAACTCTAAGAGACCTAAGTCTAAGTGTTGCAACATACGATGATAGGTCATTAGAATATGACACATCGATCCATAGTAGTAATAAAAGAAATCATCTCAAGTTCGTATCCAGTAAGGATCGAGATTGTGACTTGAAGTTCATAATTGGGAGTCTAGCCTGAGGGAGAGAGCAGGTGCACGATCTAATACTCTTACAACCAATGAGTTTAAGAGATAGACTTGAAGGAATGTAGAGGTTATAATTATTACCTAGGATGAAGAGGTGACATATAGAGTCATTATAAGACCCTGTTTCGTTGATGATTTCAGGACATAATCATTCTAAGGGGGAGATAATTGTAACGCCCGCAAATCCGGGCTAGTCAAATTAGAGGCAATAGGGGTCGAAAAGGACTTTTTGACAAAAGATTATTTAGAATAAATAATCTTAACCAAGTTGTAGAATATCTCTCAAGGTTTCCGTGCATATAAAGAACGCCGAAATCCGAGTTATAACGAAGAAGTTATGGCCCGTCGAAGTTTTAAGGCAAAACCGGCACGACACCGGGAAGCGTAAATAGTGAATTTACGATAGATCGAGATTTAGCCTTAGCAATCTAAACAAAAGTTGTAGAATATGTTAAACTAAGAGCGTCGATAAAAAGAACGCCCAAATCTGACTTCGTATGAGGAAGTTATGATTTTTCTAAGATTCGGCTTAGCAGTGCACGGCCCGAAACTCGAATTTTAGTTCGAGCGGTTGTTGGATTACACGACCTA
This sequence comes from Lactuca sativa, assembly GCF_002870075.4. NCBI lineage: Eukaryota > Viridiplantae > Streptophyta > Magnoliopsida > Asterales > Asteraceae > Lactuca > Lactuca sativa. The sequence goes on from NC_056630.2 coordinate 252,294,184, forward strand.
AATGAGAGGTGAAGATATCATTAATACGAACTCAACGGTAAAAAGATGGAAGAAAACGGAGTTCGTATGAAGGAGTTACGAATTCTTCGCGGTCATTTAACAGTCCAAACGCCTCCTACTGTTAAATTTGAGATCGGTCGAGAATTAGCCGACAGAGTCTAAACGAAAGTTGTAGATCTTGATTTTACCGAAACGTGGATATAAAGAACGTCAAAAACGGAGCTCGTATGCGAAAGTTACGGGGTTTAGAAGTCGGCAGGGTGCTGCTGCAAAAGGGGTGACGTGGCTGAATATGGGCCAAGGCTTTCTCCCCAAGGAAAGCCATCAGATGATGACACGTGGCACCGACTCGGCGAGTCCGTCAGGAATTTACCCTATGAATAGAGGTGTCAGGCATTCACTTCTCTTCCCACCTTCTAAACTCACTTTCTCTCTCTAGTTTCTCTCTCTAGCCTCCCAACCCCGTAAACCCCCTAGCACCCGAAGGAAGCCCTGAGGCTCCCGGAGTCCCGAGAAAAAGGGTCTTTCGGCTCGGAAACGCTGCTCCAGCAAAGCCCGGTTTTCGAGAAAACTCGCTGTAAGTGAGCTACGCCTACCCTATCTTTAGCATAGCTTATATTTCGATATAGTAATGTTATTAGGACTTTAAAATAATTATTTGGGCTATTATTATGAGTTATATTGAGTATTATTTCACGATTATATAATAATAATAATAATAGCTAGACTATAAATTAGTCACGGTTAACGTCAGACTAAACCCTCGTCATATTGATACTAGGTTTTGTCAAGGAAATTGTTTTAAGAGCAACGAAGTGCTGTCCGAGTGCCGACTCACCACCTAATCAGGTGAGTGCATAGACCTTTTCATCTTACACATAGATATGAATTATTTTATATAAACTACATGCTATGTGTGCATATTATCTGAATACTTGTTGTCTATGCTGGATGAATGTTTTATACATGTTTTAAAGGATTTAAACTGTATACGTATTTTATATATACGAATATGTTGGGTATGATGATGGGTAGATAAATGATGAGAGATAGAAGATGACGTGAGTATACATTGGCATCTATAGACTTAGTGCCTATGGGACAAACACCGGTAGCTATGGACTTAGTACCTGTTAGACGTTGGTAGCTATGGATTTAGTACCTGTTGGGAATTGGTAGCTATGGACTTAGTACCTATTAATTAGACGCTGGTAGCTAAGGATTTAGTACCTGTAGGAATTGGTAGCTATGGACTTAGTACCTGTTGAACATTGGTAGCTATGGACTTAGTACCTATTAGATAAAGACTGGTAGCTATGGATTTAGTACCCGATGAATAGACTATAGCAGCTATGGAATTAGTGCTTTATGAACGAACATTGGCAGCTATGGATTTAGTGCCAGTCCTATAACCCTGGAAGTAAGGGACTTTGGAATAAACGAATGCAGGATAGACGACTCTTAGGTTAAATCCTTAACAGTAAAGAAAATAACGGGGATGGGTAATCGGGTTAATTGTTTGATGATTGAACATAACAATTATATTATTGTGGGTTGAAAACCCTATGTACTCACCAGGTTTCCCAACCTGACCCACTCAGTTTATGTATATCACAGGTGACGAAGTGAAGTGAAATTACACTAAGAGACTTAAAGAGATGTAGATCACTAGTGTAAATCATTATAAGTTCTGTTTATGCTTATGTTTCGGTATTAACGATGACATCCCAAACGTTTTAAAATGAAATAAATATGTTTCCTCAAAAATGTTTTAATAACGTATTTACCATGTTTTTATGGGAACAAATTCCGCAACCTTTTTATAAAATGAAGTACTCTGATTTTCATAAAGCATAAACAAAATCGGTCTTTTCTGGCCGTGATTTTGGGGATGTCACAGTTGGTATCAGAGCATTAGTTTAAGCGAACTAGGAATATTGATTTAATTCTAGACTTAAAATTAGAATGCTAAGCGATGATTGTGAGGTGTGAGCACTAGCTTATTTTAGGAATGATGCCTAAATTGCTTTTATGTGCTAAATGCTTTGTGCATGATATGTTGTTAATTGTTCAGATCTATGGTCTGTTGCCGACCGGATCTGGAAACCTTATGTGTTTAGGATTCTAAACGTACGACTACGGTATTAGAACTAGCATGCAAACGTTTCGGAGTGATAAGGATGATTTAAACGTCAAGTAAAGGTCTAAATACACCTTATTCGGTGTATAGATCGAGATGGTAAGGACCCGTAGCGGAAACGTAAATGTAAATGGGAACAGGAACCAACCCCCAGTGGTTCAGCAAAAACCTGTTGTTGAAGAAGTTGCACCTGAGCCAGTCACCATGGCTAGAGTTCAAGCCATGATTCAGGCTATGCTAGCTGAACAAAGGGAAGAAATGAGACGGATGCTCCACGAAAACAGGGACGAACCTACCATACGTGTCGAACCGACGGAGCCAGTTCCCGAGCAATCTGAGGAATGGAACTACAGCCGCCAAGTGAGTCAAGTAGGGACTCAAGGTGAGCAAAGGGATGGCCCAGAAGGGAGAAACAACAAGGATGGGTGGATGTACAAGAATTTCTTGGGTGCGAAACCACCAAGCCTCTCAGGAAGCCCAAAGTCGGTTGAGATTATGGATTGGATCTCTGAGATGGAGATGGTGTTTGAGAGCTGCAGCTGTAACGAGAAACAGAAGACTATCTTCGCAGTAAGACAGCTGAAAACTGGAGTCTTGAGCTGGTGGAAGCTATTGGCAGATACGATGCCACGAGGAGAAGCCTTAAGGATGTCGTGGGAAGAGTTTTTCGAACAATTGAAAATGCAATACTGCTCGGAGATAGATCTGATAGACCTTAACAATGAGTTTCAGAACCTGAAGAAAGGGAAGATGAGTGTTGATGAGTATGCCACCACAGTCACCGAGAGGATGAAGCTATTCCCCTACTTGGTGCCTACTGAACTCTCCAAGATTGATAGGTTTGCTAACGAACTGCCCACTGACTTTGGCCCAATGGTCAAAATGACAACTACCTTGAAAGCAGCCGTTAGGGCAGCTAAGAACGTAGAGGCCCAGATAAGAGAAAAGGGTCTAGAAAAAGATAAGGCAGGGGAGAAGCGGAAGTTTGAAGGATCTTCGAGGTCGAACAAGGAAAGAAAATTCTCAAAGTTTGGAGGAGGAGATGGAAGTGAAGCGAGATGGTGTGATAAATGCAAGAAGAAGCATGGTGGGAAGTGCAATGAAGAAGTGACTTGTTACAAGTGTGGGAGGACTGGTCACTATTCCAAAGACTGCACACATAATGACAAAGTATGCTACAGATGTGGAGGCAAGGGGCACATGTCCAGAGACTGCCCAAGGAAAAATAAAGCAGCAAGACCAGAAACGCCACCAAGGCCAAGGGCATTTCACATGATCCTCGATGAAGCAGAGAACCATGCAAGGAATCAAGAATGAGGACTTCTTACTCGAAGACCGGATCATGCAGTAGCCGTAGTTTCGTATGATGTAGCCTAGTAGAGGCATAGTCTAGGGTAAACTTGAACACCTATGTAATCGTTTCAAGAAATAATATAAAACCGTCGTTTCGTTATCTGATGTGTTGAATGATTGTGTGATTTGCTGCATAGTGACTTGGGAAACTGCGAGACAATACTTAGGACGAGTATGAGTAGGTGTGAATGGTAGTAGATGCCTATACTACCGGAAGCACAGGACTCACACTTGGATCAGGGAAAGTCACAAGGTTACCAAGAAGATAGTAATTGATTTCGTTTTTTTCAAGTGTGTTGTTACCATCGTTTCGGTAATGACTAAGAACATTGTTGATATTCCGACCCTAGTGGTCATATCGAATCGAGTCCGACTACGATGAGTATGTTGTATGGTTCAGAGAACCAAGTTTGATGTAGCGTCCGACTTAAACCAAACGATTGAAATCAAAGCGATCAATAGAAATATCGCGCTCGTTGTTAAAGGAGTTGATAGCTAGAAATGCCCAATGTTAAAGTGTGATTATATCACATTAGAACATGAAGGAAGGCATAGCTTGTTTTAGAATTTAACTCTAAGAGACCTAAGTCTAAGTGTTGCAACATACGATGATAAGTCATTAGAATATGACACATCGATCCATAGTAGTAATAAAAGAAATCATCTCAAGTTCGTATCCAGTAAGGATCGAGACTATGACTTGAAGGTCATAATTGGGAGTCTAGCCTGAGGGAGAGAGCAGGTGCACGATCGAATACTCTTACAACCAATGAGTTTAAGAGATAGACTTGAAGGAATGTAGAAGTTATAATTATTACCTAGGATGAAGAGGTGACATATGGAGTCATTATAAGACCCTGTTTCGTTGATGATTCCGGGATGTAATCATCCTAAGGGGGAGATAATTGTAACGCCCGCAAATCCGGGCTAGTCAAATTAGAGGCAATAGGGGTCGAAAACGACTTTTTGACAAAAGATTATTTAGAATAATTAATCTTAACTAAGTTTTAGAATATCTCTCAAGGTTTCCATGCATATAAAGAACGCCAAAATCCGAGCTATACCGAAGAAGTTATGGCCCGTCGAAGTTTTAAGGCAAAACCGGCACGACACCGGGAAGCGTAAATAGTGAATTTAAGATAGAGCGAGATTTAGCCTTAGCAATCTAAACAAAAGTTGTAGAATATGTTAAACTAAGAGCGTCGATAAAAAGAACGCCCAAATCTGACTTCGTATGAGGAAGTTATGATTTTTCTAAGATTCGGCTTAGCAATGCACGGCCCGAAACTCGAATTTTAGTTCGAGCGGTTTTTGGCTTACGCGACCTAAATGAGAGTTGAAGATATCATTAATAGGAACTCAACGGTAAAAATATGGACGAAAATGGAGTTCGTATGAAGGAGTTACGAATTCTTCGCGGTCATTTAACAGTCTAAACGCCTCCTACGGTTAAATTTGAGATCGGTCGAGAATTAGCCAACGGAGTCTAAACGAGAGTTGTAGATCTTGATTTTACCTACACGGGGATATAAAGAACGTCGAAAATGGAGCTCGTATGCGAAAGTTACGGGGTTTAGAAGTCGGCAGGGTGCTCCTGCCAAAGGGGTGACGTGGCTGAATATGGGCCAAGGCTTTCTCCCCAAGGAAAGCCATCAGATGATGACATGTGGCACTGACTCGGCGAGTCAGTGAACCGACTCGGCGAGTCCGTCAGGAATTCGCCCTATAAATAGAGATGTCGGGCATTCACTTCTCTTCACACCTTCCAAACTCACTTTCTCTCTCTAGTTTCTCTCTCTAGCCTCCCAAACCCCCCCCCCCCCCCTAAAGCCTAGGTAAACCCCATAGCACCCGAAGGAAGCCATGAGGCTCCCGGAGTCCCGAGAAAAAGGGTCTTTCGGCTCGGAAACGCTGCTCCAGCGAAGCCCAGTTTTCGAGAAAACTCGTTGTAAGTGAGCTACGCCTACCCTATCTTTAGCATAGCTTATGTTTCGATATAGTAATGTTGTTAGGACTTTAAAATAATTATTTGGGCTATTATTATGAGTTATATTGAGTGTTATTTAATGCTTGTATAATAATAATAATAGCTAGACTATAAATTAGTCACGGTTAACGTCAGACTAAACCCTCGTCATATTGATACTAGGTTTTGTCAAGGAAACTGTTTTAAGAGCAACGAAGTGCTGTCCGAGTGCCGACTCACCACCTAATCAGGTGAGTGCATATTCCCTTTCATCTTACACATATATATGAAGTATTTTATATAAACTACGTGCTATGTGTGCATATTATCTGAATACTTGCTGTCTATGCTGGATGAACGTTTTATACATGTTTTAAAGGATTTAAACTGTATACGTATTTTATACATACGAATATGTTGGGTATGATGATGGGTAGATAAATGATGAGAGATAGAAGATGACGTGAGTATACATTGGCAGCTATAGGCTTAGTGCCTATGGGACAAACACCGGTAGCTATGGACTTAGTACCTGTTAGACGTTGGTAGCTATGGATTTAGTACCTGTTGGGAATTGGTAGCTATGGACTTAGTACCTATTAGTTAGACGCTGGTAGCTAAGGATTTAGTACCTGAGCAAATTGGTAGCTATGGACTTAGTACCTGTTGAACATTGGTAGCTATGGACTTAGTACCTATTAGATAAAGACTGGTAGCTATGGATTTAGTACCCGATGAATAGACTATAGCAGCTATGGAATTAGTGCTTTATGAACGAACATTGGCAGCTATGGATTTAGTGCCAGTCCTATAACCCTGGAAGCAAGGGACTTTGGAATAAACGAATGCAGGATAGACGACTCTTAGGTTAAATCCTTAAGAGTAAAGAAAATAACGGGGATGGATAATTGGGTTAATTGTTTGATGATTGAACATACCAATTATATTATTGTGGGTTGAAAACCCTATGTACTCACCAGGTTTCCCAACCTGACCCACTCAGTTTATGTATATCACAGGTGACGAAGTGAAGTGACATTACACTGAGAGATTTAAAGAGATGTAGATCACTAGTGTAAATCATTATAAGTTCTGTTTATGCTTATGTTTCGGTATTAACGATGACATCCCAAACGTTTTAAAATGAAATAAATACGTTTCCTCGAAGATGTTTTAATAACGTATTTACCATGTGTTTCTGGGAACAAATTCCGCAACCTTTTTATAAAATGAAGTACTCTGATTTTCATAAAGCATAAACAAAATCGGTCTTTTCTGGCCGTGATTTTGGGGATGTCACAGTTGGTATCAGAGCATTAGTTTAAGCGAACTAGGTATATGGATTTATTTCTAGACTTAAACTTAGAATGCTAAGCGATGATTGTGAGGTGTCAACACTAGCTTATTTTAGGAATGATGCCTAACTTGCTTTTATGTGCTAAATGCTTTGTGCATGATATGTTGTTAATTGTTCGGATCTATGGTCTGTTGCCGACCGGATCTGGAAACCTTATGTGTTTAGGATTCTAAACGTACGACTATGGTATTAGAACTAGCATGTAAACGTTTCGGAGTGATAAGGATGATTTAAACGTCATGTAAAGGTCTAAATACACCTTATTCGGTGTATAGATCGAGATGGTAAGGACCCGTAGCGGAAACGTAAACGCAAATGGGAACAGGAACCAACCCCCAGTGGTTCAGCAAATACCTGTTGTTGAAGAACTTGCACCTGAGCCAGTCACCATGGCTAGAGGTCAAGCCATGATTCAAGCTATGCTAGCTGAACAAAGGGAAGAAATGAGAAGGATGCTCCACGAAAATAGGGACGAACCTACCATACGTGTCGAACCGACAGAGCCAGTTCCCGAGCAATCTGAGGAATGGAACTACAGCCGCCAAGTGAGTCAAGTAGGGACTCAAGGTGAGCAAAGGGATGGCCCAGGAGGGAGAAACAACAAGGATGAGCAGATGTACAAGAATTTCTTGGGTGCGAAACCACCAAGCCTCTCAGGAAGCCCAAAGCTGGTTGAGATTATGGATTGGATCTCTGAGATGGAGATGGTGTTTGAGAGATGCAGCTGTAACGAGAAACAGAAGACTATCTTCGTAGTAAGACAGCTGAAAACTGGAGTCTTGAGCTGGTGGAAGCTATTGGCAGATACGATGCCACGAGGAGAAACCTTAAGGATGTCGTGGGAAGAGTTTTTGGAACAGTTGAAAATGCAATACTGCTCGGACATAGATCTGATAGACCTAAACAACGAGTTTCAGAACTTGAAGAAAGGGAAGATGAGTGTTGATGAGTATGCCACCACATTCACCAAGAGGATGAAGCTATTCCCCTACTTGGTGCCTACTGAACTCTCCAAGATTGATAGGTTTGCTAACGAACTGCCCACTGACTTTGGCCCAATGGTCAAAATGACAACCACCTTGAAAGCAGCCGTTAGGGCAGCTAAGAACGTAGAGGCCCAGATAAGAGAAAAGGGTCTAGAAAAAGATAAGGCAGGAGAGAAGCGGAAGTTTGAAGGATCTTTGAGGTCGAACAAGGAAAGAAAATTCTCAAAGTTTGGAGGAGGAGATGGAAGTGAAGCGAGATGGTGTGATAAATGCAAGAAGAAGCATGGTGGGAAGTGCAATGAAGAAGTGACTTGTTACAAGTGTGGGAGGACTGGTCACTATTCCAAAGACTGCACACATAATGACAAAGTATGCTACGGATGTGGAGGCAAGGGGCACATGTCCAGAGACTGCCCAAGGAAAAATAAAGCAGCAAGACCAGAAACGCCACCAAGGCCAAGGGCATTTCACATGATTCTCGATGAAGCAGAGAACCATGCAAGGAATCAAGAATGAGGACTTCTTACCCGAAGATCGGATCATGCAGTAGCCATAGTTTCGTATGATGTAGCCTAGTAGAGGCATAGTCTAGGGTAAACTTGAACACCTATGTAATCGTTTCAAGAAATAATATAAAACCTTCGTTTTGTTATCTGATGTGTTGAATGATTGTGTGATTTGCTGCATAGTGACTTGGGAAACTGCGAGACAATACTTAGGACGAGTATGAGTAGGTGTGAATGGTAGTAGATGCCTATACTACCGGAAGCACAGGACTCACACTTGGATCAGGGAAAGTCACAAGGTTACCAAGAAGATAGTAATTGATTTCGTTTTTTTCAAGTGTGTTGTTACCATCGTTTCGGTAATGAATAAGAACATTGTTGATATTCCGACCCTAGTGGTCATATCGAATTGAGTCCGACTACGATGAGTATGTTGTGTGGTTCAGAGAACCAAGTTTGATGTAGCGTCCGACTTAAACCAAACGATTGAAATCAAAGCGATCAATAGAAATATCGCGCTCGTTGTTAAAGGAGTTGATAGCTAGAAATGCCCAATGTTAAAGTGTTATTATATCACATTAGAACATGAAGGAAGGCATAGCTTGTTTTAGAATTTAACTCTAAGAGACCTAAGTCTAAGTGTTGCAACATACGATGATAAGTCATTAGAATATGACACATCGATCCATAGTAGTAATAAAAGAAATCATCTCAAGTTCGTATCCAGTAAGGATCGAGATTGTGACTTGAAGGTCATAATTGGGAGTCTAGCCTGAGGGAGAGAGCAGGTGCACGATCGAATACTCTTACAACCAATGAGTTTAAGAGATAGACTTGAAGGAATGTAGAAGTTATAATTATTACCTAGGATGAAGAGGTGACATATGGAGTCATTATAAGACCCTGTTTCGTTGATGATTCCGGGATGTAATCATCCTAAGGGGGAGATAATTGTAACGCCCGCAAATCCGGGCTAGTCAAATTAGAGGCAATAGGGGTCGAAAACGACTTTTTGACAAAAGATTATTTAGAATAATTAATCTTAACTAAGTTGTAGAATATCTCTCAAGGTTTATGTGCATATAAAGAACGCCGAAATCTGAGTTAGAACGAAGAAGTTATGGCCCGTCGAAGTTTTAAGGCAAAACCGGCACGACACCGGGAAGCGTAAATAGTGAATTTACGATAGAGCGAGATTTAGCCTTAGCAATCTAAACAAAAGTTGTATAATATGTTAAACTAAGAGCGTCGATAAAAAGAACGCCCAAATCTGACTTCGTATGAGGAAGTTATGATTTTTCTAAGATTCGGCTTAGTAGTGCACGGCCCGAAACTCGAATTTTAGTTCGAGCGGTTTTTGGCTTACGCGACCTAAATGAGAGTTGAAGATATCATTAATAGGAACTCAACCATAAAAAGATGGACGAAAACGGAGTTCGTATGAAGGAGTTACGAATTCTTCGCGGTCATTTAACAGTCTAAATGCCTCCTACTGTTAAATTTGAGATCGGTCGAGAACTAGCCGACGGAGTCTAAACGAAAGTTGTAGATCTTGATTTTACCTACACGTGGATATAAAGAACGTTGAAAACGGAGCTCGTATGCGAAAGTTATGGGGTTTAGAAGTCGGCAGGGTGCTGCTGCAAAAGGGGTGACGTGGCTGAATATGGGCCAAGGCTTTCTCCCCAAGAAAAGCCATCAGATGATGACACGTGGCACTGACTCGGCGAGTCAGTGAACCGACTCGGCGAGTCCGTCAGGAATTCACCCTATAAATAGAGGTGTCGGGCATTCACTTAATTAAATATTTTATTATTTAAAAGTATGAACTCTAAGTCAGAGTATTTTTAATCCCATTGTATTTATAGTTAGTATATCTTTTATGGGTTGATATACTCAATTCACTATAAACAATGCTCTGATACCAATCTGTCACACCCCCAAACCAGAACGACGGAAACGTTCAGGGGAGGAGGACGTCATGTCATTTATCATAACAATTGAGTAGTAAAGAAAGTACGTACCACCATAATATAAATATATTTGAAAAGTTTACATGATTGTATGTGTTACATGTTTGCAAAAGAAATCAAATACAATATGGTGATCCAAAATGTGTTACTAACGCCATCGCGTTAGTCTTCAAAAGTAGTTGCTACCTGGTTTAGCGGTTTCCTGAGAATACAAGTTATTTCAAAGAAAAAGTGTCAACATTTAAGTTGGTGAGTTCATAAGTAGTGTTTTGAGGAAATGTATGCCATTCGAAAGTGCGTGTGTGTTTTCCCAAGAAAATCCGATATTTTCTTATAAAAGTATGAAATGCATGAGAATATTTGTTGTATAAATTGTATGTATTTAAACCAGGAAAATCCCTTATTTTCCTAAAAGTGAAAATGCAGTCTCAAATGACCAAGACCGTAAGCTGTAAGCAATTATGACATGCTAGAAAGAAGGTGTATAGTTTTATTGTTAAGTAAAACTAGTTGTGGAAGTGTTTATCATGAGTTTTTTATTATGCTGATAATACCCTAGAATATAGTTATTACCTCCGCTAAGCATGATTGAGTTATGTACTACTACGTGCTTGAGTCATTGTTTCCGCGTGTTGTGGGTTCCTCATAACCATACTAGACGCAGTACCTATGTTGACATTTGTCACCCCTAATGACGGACTGTAGCTAACAGTCAGGGTGCGGAGTTGTCAGCCCCGTATAGATCTATACACACTTGTCACGCTCTCCCTCCAAGAGACTCTGGTTATAGGTGGGGACTTTCGTTTGGTACAAACAAAGCCATATGACACCACATGATTGCTAACAACGAGTTCACGAGTAATATGATGAAAAATCGTTTGTATGAAATGATTTCCTTTTCTACTGTGTTACAAAGACGTGATGATGAGTTGAGTTTTCTTGCAAAAGCATCATGTTATAGTTGAAATGGTTACCCTTGATATGATGTAGTATGCAAACGTATAAATAAAACATATTTCTATTTATGGAACATATTGTATCCCAAGAGGGTAAGTTGTGTTGTGAGGTATTTTGCATGATAATAACTTCATAAGATAGTTAAAACAATAGTATGAAAAGTATAGCAAAAGATCGATGTTTCACACGATTTTAGTCGTGTGTTTACTTGTATTCCCCCCTTAAAAGCATATAAAAGTATTTATAAAACATTTAAAAGTGTAGTTTATAAGGGTATGAACTCACTTGATTGATTGAAGAAAGCGTGACGAAAACCGAGCAGAACTTCTACTCGAGAAAGCGGATCTCTCGAGATTCCCGGGAAATCTCGGGAGTCTCGGGAGTGTAAAACTTTCTTCCCACCTTGGATATGAAAATCGGGCCTTTGGGATGACTCCGAGGGTTGAAACGCAGAGCTTCGGCGCGAGAAAGGAAGGAAATTAGCAAATATGGCCGGCACCCTCGCATCTCTATTTATTGGGGTCTGAGAGGTCTCGTTACGCGGGGCGTACTAGAGTACGCGTTGCGTACTCATGCGTCATGCATGAGTGCATCCTCGGTCGAAACATCGGAGCGACGTGGACGAACCGGAGCCTAGCATCCAAGTACGCTGGGCGTACCGGGGATCGGACCGCTGACTCATTCTTCGGATAATACCGGGCCTTAATTAAATTTATATTTTAATTAATTAGTAAACTTCAAAAATTCATATCTTTCACATACGAACTCCGTTTTCGACGTTCTTTATATCCACGCGAAGGTGAGACTACGATCTACAACTTTCATTTAGACTCCATCGGCTAGTTTTGACTTTATTTTTAATATTATATTTTTAATAGGTCGGGACAGGAAAAGTCCGTTAAAGTTCCATAACTTCTTCATCCGACGTCCGTTTTCGTCAGACTTTTTACCGTTGCGCTAGTATTGTTGAGCCCTTCGATTCTCATTTAGATTGTGTCGGCTAAAAGTCTCTCGATCTCTATTTCGAGTTTTTAATTGTCTACTGTTATATCTGTAACTTAGAAAAAAGCACAACTTCCTCATACGAAGTCAGATTTGGACGTTCTTATTATGTACGTTTACGGTTTGATGATATCTAAAACTTTCATTTAGATACCTAAGGCCAAAAACTATTGTATTGAAACTTCGTGTTTTACGTCTATCAGTGTTGCCGGTTTTGCCGAGAATCTTCAGTTGGTCATAACTTCTTCGTTATAAATCAGATTCTAGGGTTCTTTATATGTACGAAAACCTTGATACGATTCCTAACACTTTATTTAACCCAAATAAGATTTTAGGAAATTTTAATTTTTACCTATATTTGACTGATGTTATATTTCATTGTCTCGAAATATCGGGTTGTCACATCATCCCCCCGTTAGAGGGAATTTCGTCCCGAAATTAGAGTTTAAGCAGAATTGATACTATGCTACGGATAAAAGTTTAATTTGATCTTTGCGTTCCTAAGTGAATTCAAATCTTCGCATGGCCTTCCAGTTAACCTTTCACTATCGGTACACGACTTTGCTTCTTTCGTTTGACTTTACTGGCATGATAACTCTTCTTGGTCGAACGTATGTTGGATGTGTTTGTGGACTGTGATAATAGTACATCTTGTACCTTACAAGTATTGTCTCTAGATCTTCAAAGCAATTACTGCTGCCCCTGACTCAAGATGTGTTGTATAATTAACTTTCTGCGTCTTAAGTTGTCTTGAGGTATAGGCAGTGACCTTTCCTCTTGTATAAGAACAAAACTAATTCATACTGATTATGAAGTTAGAACCTTGTGGTTGATTAGATGTCGTGAAGATCTAAAAGTAAGTATGATTACTCATAAATTTAGGAAAAAGAATAGGTACTTTTGTTCCATCTGTCTCTCTTGTCCCGATCGGCGGAAAGGGCATGTGTTTGGCTTCTAAGTTTATTCACATGGCAGCATGATCACTCGTAGTCTTAAGTAGTCTCCATCTTGAAGTTCATCTTAGAACTAATACCTGGTTCATCAATTTCAGTTTTGCGTATAAGAGTCGTATATAATTAAGATTGAAAAGGTAGTCGAATAAATGATTCTTCTTTAAGCCCACATCCCAACGAGGAAAAGAACTTAAAGTGGAATCATCAATTCTAAACCTGTAGAACCTTGATTATATACTACCCCTATGTACACATTCTTCAGCGATAGATCAACCGTATGGGTCTTTGGATTGAACTTGACGTACTGTACGAGTGGTACTTTAGGGCGGTTTGTTGAATTTTTCTTCGAAAAGGATGGGAAACAATAAGTGCTCTATGCACGAGTACTTTGGTGTTCTGGAATGACGACTTTGCTAGAAAGACGATTTCGGAGGAAGAGATGTACGTATGAAGCTGTTTTTGTGAGGATCAAATTGAATTGAGTCATATGATAATGTCGGAATCATAAGGAAACTTAAAGACATTAGATTTGAACTTAAGACGTTTACAGACAAAACACAACCGTGCAACCATCAACAAAGTTACAGCACTTTAGACTACTATAAGACTATTGCTGCGAATAAGGTATACTACAAAAGGTAAGTATACGTAGTACGAGCATCCCTATACCGATGGGATCCCGCAAAAAAATAAGACTCTAGTTGCACTAGTTTTAACCATGTTTTAAAAAGACATACATAATACTGACGATTGGAAGTAAACCTATACTATAGTAGGGTCCTTCGTTGCTTCTTTCCATTCTGAGGTCAAAGACCTCCAGATTCGCCGTCGTCCTTCTCTGTTGGACAGTCCCTCTTGAAGTGTCCCATTACGCCACATAGATGGCATATTCGAGAGATTTCGACATTGGTGTTTGAAGTAATTTGTTGGGTCTGAGTCCAGCAGCAATTTGTAGTATGTCCGTTCTTGTTGCATTTAAAGTAGTGTAACGGACGACAACCACCCAGATGATGGAAGTTGCACTTATTGCATTTCGGTAGGTTTCCGGCATATTGTCGAGCTGGTGTAGGGACAATTGGGATACCCGAAGGGATGGTAGTAGGAGGTACAGATGTCGTGGCTGCAAAGGTTGTCACATGTTGTTGTCTTTTGCTCGCCCCTTGGGGTGATTTTTCTTTAGCTTTAGCCCAGAACTTTCGCTTGTTATTCTTGGGTTTGGGATTCGGGGTTTCGTGGTAGTTTATTGCTCGTTGAGGTATTTGATTGTTACTTGGATTGGAGTTATTGTTAACAATCCCGCTAACATTCGCGTTGTTAGCGTTAAGGTGGGTCAGAACAGCTGACACGGCAGCCGAGACTGCAGCTTGAAAGGTAGCTGCATCAATCTGAAGAGTTGGCGTTTGGTTGATGGGTTGATCGTTTTTCTTCGGCGACATGATTCTGTTACATGGAAAGAAAATGAATTTGTGAGCGAGAATGGTTGAACCTGGATGTACTTCGATCGCTTAAGTAAAGAGTAGAAGTATGTTCTTGAAGTTTTGACCTACATCTCTATGATGCAGTCCTAGTACAGATTAGAAGTATGTTCATGATAGTTTGACCTACATCCCTATGATGCAGTCCTAGTTCAGAGTAGAAGTATGTTTGTAGAATGGTCTTTAAATGTTTATCGTTCAAGCCGAGGCATTATAGGTTGGTGGATAATATGATCCAACCTTTAAAAGAGGCTTTGAAAAATGATTTTGGAGTTAAATTACCATAGTCCAATAACTTGACTAGATGGGGTTTCAGATAGACTCCAACGGTAGAAAAATGAAGGTATTTGAACAAAGAGTAACACGGAAGTTAATCGACTTTCGATATCATTGATGTTTAAGATGTAATAGGTTTGGAGAAATTGACCTTGTTGTAGGTCATACATCATATTCGGAGTAGAAAAGTCCTTAACAGCATAAAGACTTTACTAAAAGTACTTACAGTACAAGGTAGTCGCATAGAAAGTACTTACACAGAACATAGACAGGAACACGGTTCTTTAAAACAAAGGAGGAAGTAAGGTATCTCCTACTGGCGACGGTCACCCCTATGGTGAACCCTTAGTTCGGTTAGTTGACATTTCATATCAAGCAGGTATCTCTCGTACACCCTCTGGCGTACTTGGAGCTCTATAACTTCGGCTTGAGGTTCAGCTAGTGCTTGTAGAAGGGTCTCATTGTTTCTCTCAGATCTCTCACTGGTGATCAAGGTGATTGGTCCGAATGGTATGCATTCTTGCATTGGCATTAACCTCTTCGATACGTTGAAAAGTCGTCCTGCCCTGAATTTGGTTTCGGGAAACTCTACGGATTATGATTTGTAGAACTCTATCTGCTGAGATCCCTTCACTTGAGTGGTAGAAGCTTCGGTATCCATTAACAACATAGGTTGATCTTGCTCTTCGCTCCATATTTCCAAGCATTCTACCCAAGGAGGTGTCGGGCCATGAAGGGCTGGAAGAGGGTTAGGGTTTGAATTGGGAGCTATTAGGGGTAGGTTCTCATTTTCGAGTTCGGAGTTATCATCATCCGAAAGGTCTTCAGCATGGTGATCATTCAAAAGGGAGTGGATGATCATTCTCTGGTTGTTCTCTGAACCATCCAACACTGCCTTTGATCGAGAAGTACGGGTTGTCGTGGGGATGGAGTCCAGCCATGTTATCTATACGAGGATTTGGGTAAAGAAATAATTATTAGACGAACTATCTAGATAATTATTAGATAACCTTCATTAGTTACATCATTATTTGTAAAGTGCATACCAGTTATATGTAATCAAAACAGGATAGGCTTTTGAATAAGTGAACTCAACTCCAAATTCGCAAGGAACCGGGGTAAAGCAGAAATTCACAGATTCTAAGTCTATGACATCCTAGTTACATATAACCTTAGTATATCTACTTAGCAACTATCAACTTAGTAATGAAGATCCTTTTTAGTTCTCGAGTAAGTAATTATGGTAACACAAAATACTCCTATAGTATTTTAGACTTAGGTTCTGTTATAATGTTCTCATTGTGGTAGTGTTGGTAAGTTTTTTTTTTTTTTTAGACTTGTTGCCACATCACAACCATTCTTGGGCATATGCTAATCACTCCTCGGACCAGCATAGTTGATCAGGCTATGCCATTCCCAGGACTGACCATACATCCCCGAGCTTACTTGTGATATTCAACAATCGTAATACTTTTGTTCTTGTCATTGTGACACTGATTTTAGTATGAATGCAGGCACGTATACTTAATTAAATATTTTATTATTTAAAAGTATGAACTCGAAGTCAGATTATTTTTAATCCCATTGTATTTATAGTTAGTATATCTTTTATGGGTTGATATACTCAATTCACTATAAACAATGCTCTGATACCAATCTCTAACACCCCCAAACCAGAACGACGGAAACGTTCAGGGGTGGAGGACGTCATGTCATGTATCATAACAATTGAATAGTAAAGAAAGTACACACCACCATAATATAAATATATTTGAAAAGTTTACATGATTGTATGTGTTACATGTTTGCAAAAGAAATCAAATACAATATGGTGATCCAAAATGTGTTACTAACGCCATCGCGTTAGTCTTCAAAAGTAGTTGCTACCTGGTTTAGCGGTTTCCTGAGAATACAAGTTATTTCAAAGAAAAAGTGTCAACATTTAAGTTGGTGAGTTCATAAGTAGTGTTTTGAGGAAATGTATGCCATTCGAAAGTGCGTGTGTGTTTTCCCAAGAAAATCCGATATTTTCTTATAAAAGTATGAAATGCATGAGAATATTTGTTGTATAAATTGTATGTATTTAAACCAGGAAAATCCCTTATTTTCCTAAAAGTGAAAATGCAGTCTCAAATGACCAAGACCGTAAGCTGTAAGCAATTATGACATGCTAGAAAGAAGGTGTATAGTTTTATTGTTAAGTAAAACTAGTTGTGGAAGTGTTTATCATGAGTTTTTTATTATGCTGATAATACCCTAGAATATAGTTATTACCTCCGCTAAGCATGATTGAGTTATGTACTACTACGTGCTTGAGTCATTGTTTCCGCGTGTTGTGGGTTCCTCATAACCATACTAGACGCAGTACCTATGTTGACATTTGTCACCCCTAATGACGGACTGTAGCTAACAGTCAGGGTGCGGAGTTGTCAGCCCCGTATAGATCTATACACACTTGTCACGCTCTCCCTCCAAGAGACTCTGGTTATAGGTGGGGACTTTCGTTTGGTACAAACAAAGCCATATGACACCACATGATTGCTAACAACGAGTTCACGAGTAATATGATGAAAAATCGTTTGTATGAAATGATTTCCTTTTCTACTGTGTTACAAAGACGTGATGATGAGTTGAGTTTTCTTGCAAAAGCATCATGTTATAGTTGAAATGGTTACCCTTGATATGATGTAGTATGCAAACGTATAAATAAAACATATTTCTATTTATGGAACATATTGTATCCCAAGAGGGTAAGTTGTGTTGTGAGGTATTTTGCATGATAATAACTTCATAAGATAGTTAAAACAATAGTATGAAAAGTATAGCAAAAGATTGATGTTTCACACGATTTTAGTCGTGTGTTTACTTGTATTCCACCCTTAAAAGCATATAAAAGTATTTATAAAGCATTTAAAAGTGTAGTTTATAGGGGTATGAACTCACTTGATTGATTGAAGAAAGCGTGAAGAAAACCGAGCAGAACTTCTACTCGAGAAAGCGGATCTCTCGAGATTCTCGGGAAATCTCGGGAGTCTCGGGAGTGTAAAACTTTCTTCCCACCTTGGATATGAAAATCGGGCCTTTGGGATGACTCCGAGGGTTGAAACGCAGAGCTTCGGCGCGAGAAAGGAAGGAAATTAGCAAATATGGCCGGCTCCCTCGCATCTCTATTTATAGGGGTCTGAGAGGTCTCGTTACGCGGGGCGTACTAGAGTACGCGTTGAGTACTCATGCGTCATGCATGAGCGCATCCTCGGTCGAAACATCGGAGCGACGTGGACGAACCGGAGCCTAGCATCCAAGTACGTTGGGCGTACGAGGGTACGCTGGGCGTACCGGGGATCGGACCGCTGACTCATTCTTCGGATAATACCGGGCCTTAATTAAATTTATATTTTAATTAATTAGTAAACTTCAAAAATTCATATCTTTCACATACGAACTCCATTTTCGACGTTCTTTATATCCACGCGAAGGTGAGACTACGATCTACAACTTTCGTTTAGACTCCGTCTGCTAGTTTTGACTTTATTTTTAATATTATATTTTTAATAGGTCGGGACAGGAAAAGTCCGTTAAAGTTCCATAACTTCTTCATCCGACGTCCGTTTTCGTCAGACTTTTTACCATTGTGCTAGTATTGTTGAGACCTTTGATTCTCATTTAGATTGTGTCGGCTAAAAGTCTCTCGATCTCTATTTCGAGTTTTTAACTGTCTACTGTTATATCTGTAACTTACAAAAAATCACAACTTCCTCATACGAAGTCAGATTTGGACGTTCTTTTTATGTACGTTTACGGTTTGATGATATCTAAAACTTTCATTTAGATACCTAAGGCCAAAAACTATTGTATTGAAACTTCGTGTTTTACGTCTATCAGTGTTGCCGGTTTTGCCGAGAATCTTCAGTTGGTCATAACTTCTTCGTTATAACTCAGATTCTAGGGTTCTTTATATGTACGAAAACCTTGATACGATTCCTACCACTTTATTTAACCCAAATAAGATTTTAGGAAAGTTTAATTTTTACCTATATTTGACTGATGTTATATTTCATTGTCTCGAAATATCGGGTTGTCACATTAAGTGTCCCTAGAAGCATGCTATTGCATGTTGTCTTAAGCCTCCTAGACTTTATGTTGAAGCCTTATTGAATCGATAATACCAATCGTTTTCTCCCAATTAGGCTGCAAATTCACATAAGTCATAAGCTACCTTACTGTTCTCACATTGGGTAAAGAATTAGCTGCTTGGTCATTTTTGCAAAGCAGAGGTACATTATTTTCTTTGGAAGCGCCTCATACTTTTCTCCACTACTTTTGCATTCATCAATGTAACCCTCGAGACTCTCAGATATTACCACTAAGGTTTATAGTTACACAACTTCTGTGTTTATGATCTTCAATTTGTTATCACCGCGAACTGAGTGAAACCCAAAATCGAACACACTTATATGAATTGACGTTGAACAATATACATGTTCTAGACTATTCACCAAGGAATTAACGAAACTCCACTTTCGTGGTATACACCAAGAAATCTCCTTTCCTTTTGCGAGATCTTAATGAAATGCTCTAGACTTAAGACATTTCTTACCAATAGATCCAGTTTCTATTTTCTAATTTTTTTTGGAGATTTCAAAGTGAATCCATGTCACTTAAAATAATTTCAAAGCTTACTTATTCAATTGACTACATTGGTCAAACAAGTGCTCGATTCGAACTTTCAGACTTATATCAAGTTTCGTTGGAGATAGAACAACCCAATAAAACCTTTAAAAGATGCCTTTCACTGTTTCTTAACAAACAATTGATCGTAACTCAAAGGGAAACCACACAGACACTTCTTAGTCTCACTGGACTTTGAAGGAAGAGATCTTTGCCTGGTATCCACTATTTCGTGTCTTAAAATAGATATCACTGAAATCCCACACATATGCTTTGCTTTATTTCTTTCTCTTTGGCACACTCTCACACGAAGATCATTGTGATTTTCCAAAAGTCTGGTTTGTGGTACTTACACTTGTTTTTAGTTTCGCAGTTCAACTTAAGTTTGCTTAAAGGCGAAAGTTCGTATCTAAATGCAAAAGATGGTATACAACTTAACTGCAAAAGGGAGAAACTGACACATAAACTCTAATGGATAAGATTTCAAATGGGCGCGTGAAATTTGAATCGACGCCTGGTTTTCTGCCGCCTGACACCTTTTTCTAACGTAACAGTTGTCACATCGTGTCTTTTTAGGCAACATTTCAGAGGAGAAAATGCAACCGTCACCATACTTTCTCTCTCTTGGTTAATGGTATAAAGGGATTTCTGATGCTTCATCGTTCCTTACCATTATGAAAAGATTCCCAAACTCTCAAGGCAATTTTTTTCTCTACTATTCATCATCCGCTTCAACAAGAATCCATGGTTGCCTCATCAGAAACCCCTTCAGTTCAATATCAGTTTGCTCAGTCATCCCTTATCGCCTTCAAGCAAAACCAAAACTTGATTATCTATCTAGATCCTCTCAAGTACGACAACTTCATGTTACCAATCGTCGAGTGCTTGAAATACTCACCACTGGTTAAAGCTTTGACCACATCAGAGATTGTTCCGATGTCTCTCCTGTCAAAGGCTTACTCATCTGCTTGCTACATCAAGGAAGAACAACGGATCACCTTTGAAGTTCACAACCAGAAAAACCTCAATCACCAAGTCCCGATTTTGCTCCTTGCTAGGACTTGCTTAGACCGATGATATGGTAGAGCCTGATTCCATCTCAGTCGCCGCCATCATGGAGATGTTCTACCAAATGGGGTACAAAGAAACCCTAACTACAATCTTAAAATCCAGGAGGCCCAATTTGCCACCGCAATGGAATGGACTCTTTAGCCTATTATTCAAAAGCTTTTCGGAGCGTGTGACAGGGTCAAACTGTTCTAGTAAGTTGTTTATGACAATTATGTATAGGCTCTAAAATGGAATCAACATTGATTTTGGAGTTGTTCTTTGGGCTCAATTGGTACAAAGCACCCATTCAACAATGCGACACAGTGAAATCTCCTGTGCTCGATTCTGGTCAATCATTGTTCAGAGGGAAATCGAGAAGCTCAACATTCCGGTGATGCAAGACTCCTTCATGTCTGCCATCTCCATCTTTCACACCACCAACATTATCCTTGTTGATAACTCAAAATTTTCATTTGTTGGATCAATTCCTGAAGCCATGTTTCGAGATGTTCCTGCAGATAGTAAAATTATTGAAGCCTACAGGAAACTTCCGTTTCAGGCTTTCGTCCTTTGACTCCTAAGATGCAGTCGATAATTGATGAAGCTGACAAACCAAAGAAAGGAGTGCAGAAAGGATGCAAGAAAGGGGAAAAGAAACAAAGTGCTAAAGAGGGTCCGTCTGAACCTGCAACCCCCCCCCCCCCCAAGAAACGAAAGATACAAGTTGGCTCATCTGCACCAGCTCCTACTCTAACAAAGAAGCGAAAGATAAAGAAGAAAGCTTGCAAGCCTAGATCTCCAACTTAAAGTGAAAGTGAATGTTCGCAATCTGACACTCAATCAGACGTTCGCATTGAAGGGGATGAGCATGTCTAGACCGAAGACACTATAACAACATCACAACCAAAGGTTTCACAACCAATTTCCATGAATCCTGACGTAACTATTGAGACTCTTGTCTTAGTTCCTATTTCCACTGATTTCGTTGAGACTGTCTCTGTTCCGTCTCCAACTGCCACCGTTTCAACACCAATCTCTATTGCTCCATGCCCACCTGTCTCATTAGGTGTTTTACAACCTTCACCTATTTTCACCGGTTATACCATGACACCAACAACAACCGTTGAGCCTCCTGTTTCTGTCAACGCATCTGATGCGGGCGTAGGTGCTTCAGGTTTCACATCTAGTCATTCCACACCACCTATTTCTCATCTTCGCCATAATGACCCAGATATGATTTTCAGTGATGATGACGACTTCGCATGATTCGCCTACAGTCCTTTCAACATCAGGACTGAAAGTGATGACGAAGCCCCTGTCACAAGAGGGCAACTTAAGGCGATACATGAAAAACTAGACTCGTTGCTTCATGCTACAAAGACATCATCCACCGATGATTACTCTCACGCAACGGTCAAGTCTATACTTGAGACCCTTACTAAAGAGCACTCTACCAACCTTGAAAATATGAACAAGGCGGTATATGTTTCTACTACAGTCTACAACAACATGACCGAAAAAGCCGATAAACTAATAATTGATGCTCAGGTATTCACGGAGAAGTTCTAGAGCTCCTTTAAGTCCAACACTGCGAAGGCTAATGAAGTCATTTCTATCTTGGGCTCAACACTTAATACTAAGGCGAAACTTCAAGAGGTTCGCACTGGTCTTAAATCTAACCATGACGAGTTCCAATCATCCATCTCCTCACAAATCTCTAAGCTTCAAGACCGAAAAGGTGAAAGTCTTGACAGTCAAACCCGAAAATGTTGAGAAACAAGTCAATGATTTTTTATCTGAGAAAGCTGCTACGAAAAGCTACATCGTAGATGTCACCGGCATGCTTTTAGATATCATTGAGAATCGTGACTCAATAATTACAATTATGGTAAAGAAGCCTCTTGCTGAGAAACTAAGGCCCGTCTTCGCCATGCTTCATCGACTGGAAGGTGTTCCAGAATCTAGCTCCATTCTGAAACAAGGGGGAGAGGGTGTGTCACTATCCAAGAAGGAAGACCCCAAACCTTCAGTCAAGCACACTATCAAAAGTGAATCTGAGCCTAAATGCAAAGAAAAACTTTTCAGTGAAGAACCCATTATTGACAACAACGAAGATGAAGAGCCTAATGAAAACGAACTCAAAAGAAGAAAGCCACGAGAGGCTAAAATGGATGAACATCAAAGAATAATCCGAGAGACTGAAGCGACAGAGAAAGCAGAATGTGAAGCTCATGTTACTCTGGAAAGCCGAAAGTTGTTGTTTCCAGAGTGAACTCTGAAGCGAATTCAGAATGAAGCTGTGGATATACCGAGTCAATATTGGCTAGAACCAGTTGTGTCATTCGAGCTTTACAATACACAAGATTCGCAGTTGGATCTGCCAATAACTCTGAAAGCCTTCAAGTTTTGCTCTTTTGTGAAAGTAGAGAATGTCCTTTCAAGTTTCACTCTTCTCATTCTATCTCAAGCACATGAAGCCACAATACGAAACTTGGAGTGCTAGCAAGATTACTGCAGTGAAGGTCACAGGTCTAATTGAAACCGACAACTTCCCTAATGCAAAGCTCAAGGTTGCGAGAGGTTCTACTAGTTAGGTTCACGAATTCACTCTCGCAGACCTGCCATGCCTCAATCCCTATGACTGGATCATGCTTTACAACTTACTGCTAAGAGGCGGACAGAAGTACGAGCCCGTTATTGTTCACCTTAAATGGATGATAGTTTTGTATGTTCAAGAGGTTGGCAAAATGGACGTGGGAATTGTTTCCGTACTATGAAGGAAGCCATCTTTGTTTTCCCTAAAGAAGCTCCATAAGGTTTTGAGAAATTGAAGCTTAGGAAGATATACAAGGAAGGATGGTATGTGGTATTTCAGGCGCGAGAACGAAATGATGCAGACTTTCACAAGGCCTATTTCTTCCTCCCTGATAAACATATGTACACAACCTCTTGCCTAGTGTATATTTTGGACATGATCAATAAATACAAAAGCAACAACAAAGGAGACAAGAAGTGCTTTTTGGATATGATTCAATGGTACATACAGGTTTGTAAGATTTTGCTGAGCATCATTCCGAAAGTTTTTGAAGTGCAGAAGCAAACTCAGCCTTGATGAACTTTCGCCTCAATTGACGCAAAGGGGGGGGGGGGGGGTTGTTTGGAATATCATGTTGCGTCATTGTATTTTATTATATAGTCCATTTATGTAAACGGATTTGGGCTTGTCCACATATCATTTATTATTAGGGTTATAGTATTTAAGGTGCATGCATGCATCATGTTTTAGTGATCTTGAAAATAACTTTGTAACCCTATACGCCTCTAAATTAGCAATTCTTCATCGAGTTCTTTTGAGGCATGACTTTGAATCATTAAAGCATATTTTGATCTATTCTTGTGTTCTTGTTTTCAATTACCTCTTTGAATCTTTCAATCTTTATAGATTTTATCTCAACATAAGGCTCTAATACCAACTTGTAACATCCCAAAAATCATGACCAAAAATTTCATTTTTAATTATTAAATGAAACCATAGTTATCAAAATAATCTCATCAAAAGATAAGTCAAAACATGATAAATGGTATATCCATATCGAAACATCTGTCAAATATATCAGAGTAAACATCTCAGGCTAAACATCATGGTGTGTGCAATACAGTCATCCCGAGCTCTTCCTTTTGCTACCAGAAGTACCTGAAACAAAAACTGAAAACTATAAGCATGAAGCTTAGTGAATTTCCCCCAAACTACCACATACCATACACATAACATGCAACTAGGAGATACGGGCCCCGCCCACACTCAAGGAGATATGGGCCTCACCTACACTCGGATAATGGGCCCCGCCCATGCTTAATAAGATACAGGACCTGCCCACACTAAGCTATCTAGAAGATACGATCCCCGTCCGCACTCAGCTAATAGTGAGATTCAGACCCCACCCACACTCATCTAACTAAGAAGCACATTCAAGTATCACACAGACAACAAGTATAACCAAATCTACCAATCCATTCCCTATCCATACTCAAGTAAAGCTAAGATACGGGAACTGCCCACACTTAGCTACTAATACGCACATATAATATACATGGTCCGACATTGATGCCTTCGACCCGTTCAATCCAGGAAGAAACTCACCTTCAATGTTGACTGATAACTGAAACGTCTCTACCTCGGAATTAGCTCTACTCACTCCCTGAACCAAAACAACCCCTTAGATACCATTTCATACTCATAACCCTTAGTGGTCAACTTGGTCAAAGTCAATAGTCAAAGTCAATGCTCTGAGTTGACTCAACTCGTCGAGTTTCCCTTCAACTCACGGCGTTTCCAAGAATCACAGAATCATGATATCGCGATCCAACTCGTCGAGTTTTCCTCCAACTCGCCGCGTTCTTCGTTCTCAACATATTCGGGACTTTCCTAGTACAACTCGTCGAGTTCCCCTATGGACTCGTCAAGTTCCTTCCTTTTCAACAGAAACAGGAACTTTCCAAACCAACCCGTCGAGTTCCCTTATGGACTTGTCGATTTCATCAGTCTATCAACCCTTCTTAATGCATTAAGCCCTTATTCTTCAAATCCAAGTCTCATATTCCAGATCTGAGCCGAAAATGCATCTAAGAGGGTAAAGTTTCCAACTTTACTTATTAAATCCCACTCTAGAAGAAATAAGCTCTAACCCTAACCCCAAAAGGCCAAGGTCTTGATCCAAAAACAACCAAGATAGACCATGAGGTCATAGATCTGGACTCTAAGGACTAAATGGTCACGTAAAATCTTAAACTTTATCCAAATGCATGGCCATAAGCTTCAAAAGGCCAAAATGATGGTCTAAAGGTTGCATGGGACTTCCATGGCCATAAAGTTGGCACCTTTATGGAAAACCTCTCAAGACCTTAGATCTGAAGTGGCAACCCATTTGAGACGTCCAACGATCATGATATTTGGACAAAACCAAGCAAAATAACCCCCAAAAAGGAGATCTACTCAACTATAAAGCAAGGTTCAAGCTTTATACCAGCAAAACGTCATGGATGAGGCAAGGGTTCTGGATCTACAAACTCTTTCTTGTGTCCTCAAGCTTTTCCTTCTTCCAATGGCTTCAATGCACACACTAAAACACTTAGAATTGCTCACAAACACTCACAATAGCATTAGGGTTTCGAGATTTAGGGTTTGGGACTTGGAGGCTGGAAATGAGACCAACATGAAAGGTTTAAGGTGTTTAAATAGGGTGCAAACCCCGAAAATTTAGGTTTCATATCTGTCAACCTACTTATTGAGTTGAGGCCTCCCAACTCGTCAAGTAGGTTACTCAAATTATGTGGCCCTTGTGATCTCTACTCGTTGAGTTGCTCTGTAAAATAGAATAAATTATAAATTAAATACATACCAAGAACCAGATGTTATAGGGATAATTGATAAGATTACCTTATACATCAATGGATGCTGTGAGCTTTTGGGAAATTGGATATTGATATAATGACACTAAGTCATATATTACTAGGGGCAGTGAAATGTTGCTAGATGTTCCCCACTATCTATATCAATGTAGAATGAGTCTTATGCAAGTAGGAGATTGAAAGATATATATGCTCAAAAATCATTATAAAAGATTGGAAGATTTTAATAAAAATCCTTCTTTCTTTTTAAAACTGTAGCATGAAGAGAGGAGACAAGAAGTGGTTGCTTTTGGTTTGTTCAATACTTATGACATTCTTTAAAAGCATGGCTAGTTTAGATAATGAGACATGGGTCTTAAAGTCTTGAGATCCATGGATTAAAGACTAGCTACCAGGTGATAAGAGCTTGAAGACTTGCTTATGGTTTCACTAGTTGTAAAATCTGAATTTATGTCCCTCTCACAATCTTTCTCTCTAGTTTTCTTAGGGGTTAAGAACAAAAGCAAGAATATGTTATACTTTGAATTCTCTCCTTTAAGATAAACTTTTTTATTTGTCTCAAAGGCTTAAGAGATTCTTTTTATTACAAGAATGACTTACATCTATTTCAAGTTGGCAAATTATTGGTGTTTCTATTTACGTAGGAAGGAGAGATAGGGAAAATGAAATGAAACGATTGTATTAGACATTGA
Source organism: Lactuca sativa (assembly GCF_002870075.4). Taxonomy (NCBI): domain Eukaryota; kingdom Viridiplantae; phylum Streptophyta; class Magnoliopsida; order Asterales; family Asteraceae; genus Lactuca; species Lactuca sativa. The sequence goes on from NC_056630.2 coordinate 252,320,947, forward strand.
AAATGATCTACGATGGCCATGTAGAGAGAGATAGGGAGAGGGGGGGGGGGAGAGAGAGAGAGAGAGAGAGAGAGAGAGAGTACATAACTATATGGACCCTTTCTACAATTCACTCAAAATTAAAACTAACCCAAAACACACCTTGGCGGTCGAAACACGGACATAAAAAGTAGCCCTATCAAAAATACCCGTTACCCGAATTACCCACCCGATTTTTTCGGGTATCGGGTATCAAGTTAATTTTTTCGGGTAAGTGGGTAACCCGAATTTTTTTCGGGTCGGGTAAAGGGTAAGTTGTTTGGGTTTCGGGTATACCCGATTACCCGAAATATATATAACAAATAATGTCCCTTTATGAGTTTATCTGTCCCTCCCAATTTCCAAATCCCAATTTCCCTTGTTGAGGCTTGTTCTATTTTCCCCACGTCAAAAAGCCCCCGTACCTCATCCGCTCTTCATTGGTATTCATCACCAATGGATGACTATATTGAAGTAGAAGATGAGACGATTGAAGTTGACAACTCAACCAATTATCAAGTTCCGCAAAAAAAGAGAGAAAAAAAATAAAGAATTCAACCCAAGATTATAAGTTTGGAAAGAATACTTGATATCTCAAATATTATTGAGTAAAAAATCTCAATGTTCAAAGTTTAGCACGACATACTTATTTCATTACATTTACTTTTAGGTGTCATTAAAAAAAATAAAAATCGGGTAATACTCGGATTACCCTTACCCGACCCATTACCCGAATTACACATACCTGAATTACCATAATTTAATTTGGGTAGGGTAACGGGTAAATTTTTTTATATGAAAAACCTGAATTACCCGAAACCCGAAAATTTTACCCAATCAACACCCCTGATTAATAATTTTTAGCTTATTAGATTATTGTTTATTTGCTTATTGTGGTGAGAATAAACATTGTTTTAAAATGTGTTTGGATTAGCTTATTGCGGTGGGAATAAGCAATAAGCAATAAGCATTTAAGTGTTTGGTAAAATAAAACAGCTTATATGAGTAAAATGACCAATAAGCAATAAACAATAAGCAATAAGCACTCCCCCTTTGCTTATTTAAATCAGCTTATTTTGCTTATTCCTACCACAATAAGCTGATTTTTAAAGACTCCTATCCAAACACTTAAATTTGCTTATTACGGTAAGATTAAGCAATAAACACCTTATTTACTTATTTATTTGTTTTTTTGGGATAATGTCACTGTAGCACATGGAACTTTTTACATTTGGCTAATTTGGTCCTTAAAGTTTTTTTGGTACATTAGACCAGTAAACTCATAATTGACCTTTTAATTACACCATTTTATCAACTTTTAGAAGGTTTCCCGGTTATACGATGCCATTTTGTCAATTGATATATATTTTTTTGTCTAATCCGATGCCATGTGAGATATGCTACGTCAATTAATGATATACGAAGCTTAAAGCCTTTCGTCTTCAGCTATCGAACTTCACTCGTCTTCGTCTTCATTATTCAGCTGTAAAAGAAACTGATTTAGGGTTTGTGAAGCATTCCTGTGATCGAGCTGAAAGAAACAAAGAAGTTGCAGCAATGACACAATTGGAACCTAATGGACTGTTTGCGATGGTGGAACTCAACTATCAAGGGGTATTTAACCGAAATCCTTTCTCTTACACTAGTGGTGTTAAAACCATCTTCAATGATGTTGACTTTTCTTCTATGACTTATTCTGAGTTTGTGACCTTCTACGAACGTTTCATGCACGAAGAGTGTAAAAAGTTTTACTACTGTGAACCAGACATGTCCCTGATGGAAGGGCTTAATCCTATTTCAGATGATGTGGAATATTCTGCTTTTATTTTTGATGCTTATGGAACAGATGGTGTAATTTCGGTTTATGTGGAACATATTGGGGTTGGTGTTGATGGGTGGCATGATGATGAAGATAATGATGATGATGAACATGAGTCTTGTATTGATGGTGAAAATGAAGACAACATAGATGAACTTAGAAATATTGCCTTTGAATTTAATGAGGATGTAGTGCATATGAATAGGACATCAAATGATCTTTTCTTGAGTAAGCTATGTGTTGATGATGAGGATGCAAACAACATTGTAGATGATGACAATGGGATAGAAGTTGAAGTTAATATACAAACTCATTCCATATTTAATGAGCTATTACACTGGAAAAAAACAAAAACCAATTCTAAGGATGAGATTTAAGGGTCCAGGGCAAGTAAAATCAATGTTGTGTAACTATGCTGTAGCTAATGGATATCAATTGTGTTTTGAAAAAAATGATAGGACAAGACTTTTGGTGAGGTGTAGCAAGGGTGCTTCCACATTTAGATTATGGGCTTCCTGGATGAGTGATGAAGAGAGTTTCCAAATCAAGTCACTAAAAGCTGATCATAATTGTGCTAGGAACTTCAAGTTTGGATCATTGGTGACATATGCATAGATTGGGAGTCACTATACCAAAGAGATTGTAGAAAGTCAGAAAATAAGTGTAAGGAAGCTTAGGTTAAAGGTAATGGTCAAGTTTGGTATCCAAGTTAGTATGGTGCAATGTAGAAGAGCAAAGAAGTATGCACTGAAACTTGTTGAAGGTAACCTTGTTGAACATTATGGTAAGCTATGGTCATATGGTCATGAGATTTTAAGGATAAATCCTGGGTCAACTGTGAAACTAGATATGGAGGATGGTCCAGATGGAAAGAAATATTTTAGCAACTTCTATTGTTGTTTTCAAGGAGTTAAACAAGGTTGGATTGAAGGGTGTAGAAGGGTAATTGGTCTTGATGGATGTTTTCTTAAAGGTGTTTGTAAGGGAGAATTGCTTTGTGCTATTGGGAGGGATGCAAATGACAAGATATATCCTATTGCTTGGGCAGTGGTTAATGTGGAGAACAAGCAGAATTGGAAGTGGTTTCTAGAGCTTCTCATTGATGATCTACACTTGATTTAGGCAATGGTTTCAGTTTAATGTCAGACCAACATAAGGTTAGTATTTTACATATTAATGCATTTATGTTAATTTTACACTATCTGAATTAAACCTTTTTACTACTACAGGGTTTGATAGAGGCTGTTAAAGAGTTACTGCCATATGTAGAGCACAGGCAGTGTGCTAGACATATTTGCTAGAATTTGCAGAAGAGATTTACTGGTGCCATATATCATACCTTGTTTTGGAGAGCATCTAAAGCCACAACTGAGCATGCTTTTAAAGTTGTGATGAAAGAAATTGAGACATTGAACCCAAATGCCCATCAATATCTCATGGAGAAAGATCCTAAAACATGGTCAAGAGCTTTCTTTCAAACTGGAAGGTGTTGTGATGCAGTTGAAAATGGGTTCTCAGAAAGTTTTAATGTTGTAATAGTAGATGCCAGGAAGAAGCCCATAATAACCATGTTAGAGGAGATAAGATTATACATGATGGACAAAATCTACAACATGAAATTAAAAGGAAAACAATGGGGAAATCATATTTGTCTAGAGATTAGGGATAAGGTGAATTTGCTTAAAAAAGCTCAAAGGCATTATCAGGTACTACCAAGTGGATTAAACCAGTTTGAGGTAAGGGGAGAAATAGATGCATATGAGGTGGACTTAGAAAGGAAAACATGCTCATGTAGGTTGTGGCAATTGAATGGATATGGATGTGCTCATTCTGTAGCTAGCATATCCTTTCTTAATAGGGATGTAAAAACCTATGTAGACAACATGTTTAGCACAACCACATTTAGGAAGGCATATAATTACAAAATTTCTCCCATGAATAGCAGTGACATGTGGCCAGAGACAAACTATACTCCACCATTGCCTCCTATTAATAGAAGGATGCCTGGTAGGCCAACTACTAAGAGGAAGAAATCCACTACAGAGAATACAGGAACACACATGGTTTTTAAGGCTGGAAAGAAAATCAGATGTAGTATTTGCAAGGAGATAGGTCACAACAAGGCCACTTGTCCACAGAGAAGGCCCCAAAAGTTAAATGTGAAGAAACAAAAGAAACAAAAAGTATGTGTGAAGCAAAATGTAGGACAGGTAAAACAATTTAAAATATAAGATTAATTACATATAATTTGTTACTAACATAATTATATCATGCCATGTAGGGTAGTACAAGTGAACCACAACAACATGAAGAGGTTGAAATGACTCCAATTGAGATGGATACTACTCAAAATGATATGCAAGTTGCTCCTACTGATGTTGAATCTAGTAGTGCAGGGGATTTTAGTCATTATATGCAATTTACTCCACCTACATGTTATGAAGGTGATGAGGGTGTTATGGGTGAGGAAGCTGATGTGGTTGAGGAAGCTGTTGTGGTTGAGCAAGTTGTTCAAGATGAGGAGGCTGAGGAGGTTGATCCTGTTATCCAAGTTGATAATGTAAATGTTCAGGAGGTTGATGAGGTTAATCCTAATGCCCAAGTTGATAATGGTAATGTTCAGGAGGTTGCTTCTGTTAGCCAAGTTTAGCAGGTTAGTGTTAGGCCAATTTCAGAGATTTTGAAGAGGATAAGGAGAAGAAAGTTAGAGAGAATATTGAAGCTGAAATTAGGCAAAACAATTGGTGGTGTTGATGATCCAGGAAATTCGAAGGGAAAAGCTCTTGTGATTGATTAGTGTTTATTGTAATTTGTGTTTAAAGTTTATGTAATGGGATGATGGTAAATTGGATTTAAAGTTTATGTAATAGGATGATGGTAATTTATATTTAAAGTTTATGTAATAGGATGTTGGTAATTTATATTTAAGTATGTATGACATTAAAGGGTATTTTAGTCATTTAAGTATGTATGAAAGAAAAGGGTGTTTTGGTCATTTAAGTATGTATGAAAGAAAAAAGGTATTTTGGTCATTTAAGTACGTATGAAAGAAAAAGGGTATTTTGGTCATTTAAGTATGTATGAAAGAAAAAAGGTATTTTGGTCATTTAAGTATGTATAAAAGAAAAGGGTATTTTGGTCATTTAAGTATTTATGAAAGAAAAGGGTATGTTGGTCATTTATTTATTTATGACAGATAAGGGTATGTAGGTCATTCATTTATGTATGCTAGAAAAGGGTAATTTGGTCATTTAAGTATGTATGACAGAAAAGGGTATTTTGGTCATTTAAGTATGTATGACAGAAAAGGGTATGTTGGTCATTTATTTATGAATGACCGAAAAGGGTATGTTGGTCATTTATTTATATATGACATGAAGTATGAAAGTATGTTACCATTTTAAGTAAAATCATGACATTTGGCTTTGAATATTTATGCATGGAAAAAATTGGAATAATATGCATGCATGGGGATGTTTTATATGGTCCCGGATATGGTTTTTTAATGGCTTCACAGGTCCCATTTTTCATTATTAAAACACTCACTTACTACAAATGGTCCCCATACACATAATGTACTTCCACATGGACCACTCCCTAATTTGTTCCCAAATTTAAAACTTGCACAACAACCAATCTAATTAAATATATTTGTTGGGAATATAGACCATGCATATGTTTGATAAACATCATCTGATTATACAAAATGCCCTATAATTGGGACTTTGAATATTTTTTTACATTACTTATCATATGCCCTTTCATTAGGGACTTACCACCTTACAACATCAACACATTAAGGTTGATAACCCCAACTTAAAACTAAAACCAGCTTCATTACATACAAAATGCCCATAATTACTGACTTTCTAGTCTGCCTTTACAAAAATTACAAGGGATCCCAAAAAAACAAAAGCTTACACTAACCAACCAAACTAACTACATTGACCCCCCTAACTTCAAAACACATAGGGCCAAGCAAGCAAACAACAGGGCAACTATAATCCTGTACCTGCCTATTGCCTTCCGTGCATCATGAACGTCTTTCTCACTCTTTGCCACCTTATATTGCTCGTGTGACAGCAGAAACTCCACTTCATCAATCCTTCTCCTCAATTTGTTCATCTCAAACAGTTCATCTTTGGCATCCAGTTTTTGTTTCAGAGAATATAGCAGGTTTTTGTTGTACCCGTCTGCCTGTTCTTCATCTTTCCATTCAAAGAAGCCACATTTCCTCAACCTAACCTATAAAAGCCCAATAAAATTAGGGTTTGACTGACAATCACAAATCAACTACCTTTAATGTACCAGCGAAATGGGTTTTATTCACAGTGATCGTCAAGAAGCAAATAAAATTAGGGTTTTTAACAGATGAAACAAAATACAAATACACCATTATCGTCTTTATAGAAAGAAACAACACATCAAACCATAAAATACTAACTTATCAAAATCAAGAGAATCGGGACCTACCATACTGTTTTGACAATTCCATAATCGCCTCCCAGGGTTTGTTATCTTTCAACAGGTTCGTTCTTTAGCTGGAACGACACAATCACAAACCTTTACCCCTTCTTGCGACTGAACATGAGTGACTTGTAGCTGATTCCTTGACGTCGATGAGCTCGAAGACATTCTTTTCAGAATGGAAATAGTCGGGGAGGGAGAAGTCTTTGACTTTTCAGAGAAGGGTAAGTAAAGATTTAAAGGAGGTCCGAATGAGGGTTTGAATTAATAAGCCTATATCGACAACTGGACTACTTCGACACATAAGCTTCCCACGTAAGCTTATTGGACACATTAGCGTGCCACATAAGCATTGTAACCGGGAAACCTTCTAAAATGGTGTAATTAAAAGGTCAATTACGAATATACTGGTCTAACGTACAAAAAAAAAAAAAAAAAAAAAAAAAAAAAAAAAAAAAAAAAAAAAAAACTTTAAGAACCAAATTAACTAAATATGTTAAAAGGACGTTTTTTTTTGTTTTTTTTTTTTCTTTTTTTTTTAATCCAAACGCCCCCTAAAATAGGAGGTTATCGTGTTCCAGCTCCCACTCTGTAAACTCGACACTGGAACTAGTTCCTTGTAAGCCAAACCCTGATATCCACTGAATAACCATGTCGAAAGAACTCCCAAAAGATGTAATCATCGACATCCTTTCGCGTGTTCCCATCAGATACATCCTCCGTTTCAAATCCGTCTCTAAATCATGGTACGCCCTTTTCAAAAACCCTAAATTCATAACCAAACATTTCGAAAATCAAGCCACAAGCTCCGATGTCACTGCCCTGGATGCATCTTTCCTTTTTACCCCTCACAAGTCGTCGTCTCCCCCTACCGCCGCCGCTAATCGTAACGTTGGATTGATCCTATCGAACTCTGAAAAACCAATCAAAATTCCCATTGAGATCGACATCCCGTTTCTCAGCATCTCAAAACCCTTACGGGTCTGTGGCAGTTGTAATGGTTTAATCTGTTTGAGCATTTTGCCGATTGCATCGATTATCTTGTTATGGAATCCTGCTACTAGGGTTTTCAAAGACCTCCCTGTATCCCCAATTGATCGACCCCAAGCTGGTCCGATTAAGGTCGTATTAGGTTTTGCGTTTGATGATGTGACGAACGATTATAAGGTGTTGAGGATTGTGTATTACGGTTACCCATTGAATCAAGTGGAAATGTACTCGTTGAATACAAATACGTGGAAGGAGATTAAGACTCGTGTGCAGTTCTTGATCTTTGAGTCATCGTGTAGTGTGTTCTTGAAGGGTAGGTTTCATTGGACAGCTATAGGGTTCGAGGAGATGCATGGGAAGAAGCTGATTGTGTGTTTTGATTTCCGTGAAGAGGCTTTTCACTATATCATGCCCCCTGAGTTCGATTTTGGTGGATGGGATGCTGAAGGTGAAGATTCAAGTATGTCTAAAGTCAGTTGGACTGCTGTAGCTTTTAAGGATTCATTAGCAGTGATTGGTTCAGCTGGGAATGGATCTGGGAAGAGGTTTGAGGTGTGGGTGATGAAAGAATATGGGGTGGTTTCCTCATGGACAAAGTATAGGTCTTTTGAACTTCAAACCAAAGTTGGGAGGCCATTGGGGTGTGGATTGAAAGGTGAGTTTTTGTTGGAGAAGGATAATAATCAGTTGGTTTTATATGATTCAGATTCTCAGAGGATCAAGAATTTGGGGAATCATGGAGTTGCTTATTGGTCTGATGTGTTTAATTATGTTGGAAGTTTACTTCCTATCAATGGAGGCAAGGTTGCTCAAAGGACCAATTTATCATCTGTGGTTCCTGACATCTTCTTTGTTCGAAAGATGGACCTTACAATCGAGTAATTTTCTCTGCTAATCTTTATCTTTGACTTAATGTTGCTTAATTAGATTACTATCTATCATACCCTGTTGTAGTTGTTGAAACTTATTTCATATCAGTATGTTGTTTTCAATCCATGTTATAGATATATGTGGTGTTATCTATCATCTTCTATTTTCCCAACCTTCATGGGGTATTGAGTAGTAGCACATCATCTATACAAAAAGGTGACTTTTGCCTGTTGATCTTGTAGAAGATTGGAGAATTGATTAAAAAAAGGGTAAAACCTCCTCATATTGACTCACTTCTTGTGATTCATATAGTAATTAAATGCAAGAGTTTAAGAATGAGTTAAAAACAGATTAAAATGAAAAGCAACAACTTTTAGTTGTTTTTTTTTTTTATCTTCTTTCAATACCATATCGGTTGAAATCTAGTGTCACTAACATATACAAGAAAACCCACTTAAAAAGAATAACACATTGATTTCATTTGAAATCTAGTGTTTGAGCTTGAAGTAAGTGTGATTCTTTATAACATTTTCAACCTCCAAAAATGTTATCCTTTTATGAAGTATGATATATTATAAGTAACAATATGTCGATATTCTTTTCCCATATACAATGTCTATAATCCACTAATTTTATCATGACAAAAAGAATAAGATACCTTATATCTAGAACCTACCATATGTGCATTTTTTTTAACGGCCATAATAAGAGAATAAAGCACGCTAAGTGTGAAATTTTAATCTCAGCACACAATCAAAAAAGTGGAAGGAATCAATCCTTAAAATATATATACGCCTATAATTGCTTCTAAAATTCCCATTCTATAAAAAGTAAAACACTGCTTTTCATATGCGTGTGCAATTATCCTCTAGCAGTGTTTTTCTAACATGAATAGCCGCAACAACAATCTCATGCACACTGTCTATTGGCAACATGCTGATGCACCTTATGAAGTATCTTCAATATCACTTGTTCCTAGCTCTATGCCTGTAAGTAACTGCTATTTTTTTTTTTTTATAATTTCTCAAAATCTTGGATTACAACAAAGTTAAATCGATATTCGGATGAGTATCTTACTCTAATTCTTTCAAAATACAAATCCAAACACCTTTTGAAGTTCTTGAAACATAACAATACCATCATCAACGGATTTTTCAAGATAATTAATTTAATCTTTTAAAAACCTTTAGGGTGTTGTAGGGCGAACGGGTTCATTGGGGTCCACTCAGGAGAGAGTGTATGGGATACCCTTTTCCTTTAGGTAATATTTTAACATTCGGTGTCTAGATTTATTAAGTTTTGTTTCCATTAAGTCAAAAAGAAACAGCACCTCAAACTTTTATGTTTTCATTAGGGCTACATCTCAACCTCCGATACAAAACCTATCACGCAACACCACCAATCAAAGAAACGGATACCCGAGGCAAACATCGACCACCCAATCTCCAATTTTAACCGAGCAAAATAAAGGGCTTGAGAAGCTTAAGAAAGAAATTTACAACCCGGGGTTGCAAAGGGTAAGTTTATATTATAGGGATCCTGATTTTAGAGCCAAATCACGTGAGAAAAATAACAAAGAAGATGGCAAAAGATGTGCGGTTTGTTTAGACGATTTTGAAGCGGGAGAAATGGTGACATTGACACCGTGTAATCATATGTTTCATGGAGATTGTATTGTGCCATGGGTGAAGAGCAATGGCCAATGTCCGGTTTGTCGGTTTGTTATTAGTGATAGGAGTAAAGAGCGTGAAGGAATGGGAACGAGTGATAATCATGGGGTTGTGGTGGGGGGTGATATGATTCCAAGAGATATGATTGATTTTATTAGACATATGGAAGGTAGAGGTTGATCTTGAAAGGAATAGTGTGTTATGTTTGGCATTTTTCTTATTTTGTATCTAATCCAAGAAAGAAATGATGCCACTATGTGTCTTCATTTTGTAGATGTATATATGTCAAATGCAAGAAATATTAATGTATGTCTAGTCATTTGTTTTTATAGTGTTTTACTTTTTATTTCTTCATGTTATAATTGTTACGCCTCAAATATTTAGGCAATTTAGGTTTTATTTATGTTCGAGCAGATAGAACAAAAAAAGTTATCACAAAGGAGTTGAGTGGTTAATCTCTTCAAAAATAACTAGTAGTTTGTTCCATTCTGGATGATTATTTTTCTTGATGTGGCATGGATATGAATAAATGACGTGACAGGTATTTAAACAATCACATGAATAGTAATCAAGTTCCAAATTTCAACATCTTCACATGTTTTGATAAACACACCAATCACATGAATAGTAATCAAGTTCCAAAACGTATAACTAACATCTCTAATGTTTCAACATCTTCACATGTTTTTGATAAACAAGCCATGTCATATGTCAAGATCATCATACAATTTTTCATAATAATTTAACAAAAATTTGGAAGTTGAGTGATAAAATCTATAAAAAAAAAAAGAAGCTGGACGTACCTATGTAGGTGGAAAAAGTTTGAAACTTGATTACTATTTGGTGGGGACATTGTCCCTTAGTTAAAACTAAAAGTTGTGAAGTCTCCGCTTCCCGCGGGACATAAACATATTTGTCCATTGTCAATAGAGGTTTAATTTTGAAAACTTTTTGTTTCATCATGTTATTTCTTTAGGTTTATATGATTAACTTCAATTTATATCGTCGTATGAAAACATATTATATGTGACAAAAGTTATTTGAGAAACGTACATTGTATTGTTTGTGGGGACCAAAGTTGCCCACATATGAAAGTTACAAATTTTCTATTATGTAGAGATTATTTTTGTAGTTTTTTAAACATACAGGTCGTTTCTGTAAAAAAGTTACACAACGATATTTTCTATAAATTATGGGGACAATTTTTGTAATTTTTAAAAACTATGTACCGATTTTGTAAAAAAAATATTAGACATTTTCTATAAAATATGAGGAAAATTTTTATAATTTATTTTCTATATAGGGATCAAATCTTTTAACATACAAAATCTTAGACATATGGATTGTTTTTGTAATTAAAAAAAAGTTTATAGGGACCTTTTTATAAATTAAAAAGTTATAATGACTAAATTTACCAAAATATGAAACTTTTATGACAAAACTGCAAAAACTTGAAGACATTACTTCATAAGTCCATTGCTTTTTATTATATAGAGTAATGTTTTTAAATGTGAATAAAATGTTAATAGCATTTTTGGTCAAAAGCTGAATTTTAAAAGGTAAAATATCATAATGCATCATGAACAAGTTTATGCATTGCATAAAAATTATTTCTTATACTATCAACGAGTGAAAAGGTCGAAGATAAGAATTAAGTGTTGTTCAACTGTACTTGACAAATTCATACAATAATTTAAGGAGTTTTAGTTAGATTTAAACTTGAATCCTAATTATCTCGACACCCTCTCCTTAAATTCCTTCAATTTGACTGCCACTACCAATTGCAGCTTTCATCTTATGATCTCAAAATCCCCACTACTACTTCTCCCTTCACCATCCACCGCTTTCACCGTCACCGGAGCACCACATAACCATCTATATTCCTCTTTTGATTTATAGAAGTGAAACAAACTTATTTAATATTCGCACATAAGGTGTTTGATATAATTACTCACTGACTTAGTTGTTTTATTTTTTTGTTTCTAACTAGGATAATAATGGCTCTGGAAAGAGGTAAGTTTCTTCTTTCTTTACTGTAAATGCCAATCATGATAATCTCCTTCCAAAATGATCCTGATGACTATAACTTTTTGATTTGAAGCAAAGAATGGCAAATGACTTTAGTAAAATAGCAATAATGAGAATCAAAGTAAATCCAATGTGAGTTTTATGTTTTTTTGACTTTTTTTCTTCCAAAGCATTACAACTACATAGAAAATGTTTTGGAAATATATGGACTCAAGTTGATAAATCTGGATGCATATTAACTTTTTTTTTTTTTTTTTTGCTTAATCCTTTTTTCTTATGTTGGTCTGACTTTTGTTTTCCAAGAAACAGGATGATTACAATCATGACATCTATATGATATTATGCATCATTTGTGGTGAATGTGTTATTGTAATACTTTTCTATTTATTTTTCATTTTTTCCAACATCATTGTAAAATTAGGTAGATGGACGTGGTGTTTTATCTGATATAAAAGCAAAGAAATTGCTTCCGGATCCTATATCAAAATTGCTTTTAGAAAGCATTAAAGGTATTTCTTAACATTATGATTGTTAGGTCTTTTAAATAACTGACATTTGTTTCAAATAATTTGGTGTTGTTTTTTTAATAAACAGATCATGTTGATGGTTTAGTTTATATAAATGGAGAAATTCATAATTTGTTTGAAAACAGAACATTTATAATCTTTTATAATTTAAAGCAAATAAATTTCAAAAAGTTGTCAAGCAGCCTGTTTGAATGTGTATGAATATGTTAAGCGTCCTTCTCTTCACTAGGAAGACTTTTGTTTATCCAAAAAACGTTGCTTTTAAAATATATGTTATAAGTGAGTCATTTCTTTCTTTTTTTATCACTAATTTTTGGGGTTATGACTTTTATTAATAAGCTTATGATGGTGTTTACTACTGACAGATCAAAGAAATAATTAAATGATATGCGTAATATCTTTTAGTTCCTGTGTAACACCCTGTTTATTAAATAAATAAATAAATAAATAAATTAATGTATAGAAGCCTAAAATCAATAATTATATAGGAAGGTGTTGGTCTCGAGGAGCTCATTGTCACAATTTTAGAGATTGGGGGTTCAAATTGTAAAATCTGGATTCAGGTTGTAATTATTTATGAAGACAGGGACTGTGGGGTACATTTCGGAGACGAAGGGTAAATTGTGGATTTGTTTTGAAAGAAAAGGGAGACAAAGGGACCATTCTTGACATTAGGGCATTAAGTTTCGTAGGGCTCGGGTATATAACCCACACAAACCCTAACCCTAACTAAACCATCTCCAACTGTCACCCTCCTTATACCTCCCACCCCTTCCGCCACCATTGACCTCGTTCGTTCTCTAGCCACCAAGCGTCAGCGAGCCCTCCTTGTCATCGGCAACATTGAAGACTGACGATGAGTGGAGGGCAGCCTCCAGGCACTGTTGCTTCATCACTCACCATTAGTAACCATCGCTGTCAGACCTTGCCACCTTGCTGCTGCCGCTGCTGTCATTTCCGACGAGAAGAGAAGCCAAGAATCGGAGTTTTACGATAAGGAGGTTACTGTGGCATTCATTCCATCGGAGAGGGCGACTCCTTTTCTTCCTTTCGTTGCTGTGGTTCCGATGACTCCAACCGTCGTTGTTAGCCACCGCTGTGGCCGATAGAACTGTTGTTGTCGTCGGCATGCACCATCAAGTGGTGGTTGTGTCCAGAATTGTGAAGCAGGGCTTGCTGTGTGTGGTTCTACTTGATTGGGAACCAAAAGAAGCCACCGCCACCACCGTTGGGTGGTTGCTGCCATCGTGAAACAACCGCTGTCGCCCCCGTGTGCCACCCGGTGGGTGGCTGGGGTCGTTTTGTGAACATACAACGTGTGTGCATTTCTGTTGAGTGTGTGTTGTGTGTGATTTTCTTGGTCGAAAAGCGAGAACAGCCACCACCACCGTGAGGTGGTGGCTGCCACCATATACCACCGCCGGCCACCACTAGGGTGACTGTGTGTGTGTGTTTGCATTAGTGTGTGTGTTATTTGGGTTTTTGCTTTGTAATATTGTAACCAATGCTAGAATAATAAAAGAAACTCATAACCACCACCTTGAGGTGATGGCCGCCGCTGTTGACCACCACTCCTCGAGGTGGTAGTGGGTGGTGCCCGACTGATGAAACCCTAATGGGCCTAATAAAACCCTAATAGGCCTAATAAAACCCTAATTGATCAAAGGACTTAGTTTTGAATTGAGCTATGATTGGGTTTGGAAACCCTAATTAGGGTTTAGTAAACCCTAATATTGGATATATGGGTTTTGGACTGTCGGGACTCGCATTTTGGATGACCGGATTGGGATAATGTGTAATGCCCGTGTTTCTCGGCTAGGCACTAATGATGATGTAATAGTCTAGGCCAACATTTGTAACTTGTTTTGAAATAATAAAGATGTATTATTTGATTATTATGTGTTTTATGTTTAATTATTATAATTTAATGAGTTAAGGATAAAAATAAGCGTCGAAAATAAATGTTAGATAAAACCGATATCTATGAAGAAAGTTATAGTGGTTGAAATAAGGATTCCGGAGATATAAAGAATACCGAAATCCGAGTTATAAAGAAGAAGTTATAACCTGTTGAAGTTTCGACAGAACCAGCATGACGTTGTGTGACGTAAAAAATGAATTTATGATAAAGTCCTTTTTAGCATTAATGATCTAAATGAAAGGCATAGTATTCGTTAAACCGATAATTTTCATAAAAAGAATGTCCAAATCTGACTTCGTATGAGGAAGTTATGATTTTTTTTAAGTTTCAGCTTAGTAGTAGACAACTAAAAACTCGAATTTTAGATTGGGTGATTTTTAGCCGACACGACCTAACCGAGAATCAAAGGTCTCATCAATAGTAGTACAATGGTAAAAAGACAGATGAAAACGGACGTCGGATGAAGAAATTATGAATTTTTAACGGATTTTCCTGTCCCGGTCTGTTAAAAATAATAATTTTAAAAATAAATTCAAAATTAGCCAATGGAGTCTAAACGAAAGTTGTAGAGTATAATATCACCTACGCGTGCATATAAAGAACGTCGAAAACGGAGCTCGTATGTGAAAGTTGTGAATTTTTGAAGTTCGAGGCACAAAAACCGAGAATTTTCGCATACACAAGGTCAGGGTTCGGCCACGTCGCCTTGCATGCGAGCCCTCCCCGTGTCCGCCTACTGATTCGAATGAAGTGAGGTCTAGTCCGAAGTTGCCGCATGTCTCGGCCTCGCCACCTACCTTGCCTCACATCCGACGCGTGCCCCTCCCCCTCGCCACCTGTCCGACGCGTGCCTTCTTCCCTTCCCCCTTTCGTCTGAAACCTCGCCCTATATAATGGGAGGTGCGAACCCTCCCGGTTTTGTTTGGATATTTTACACTTTTTACAGCTTACACCTTCTTTCAAGATATTTTACATCCTCGAAGCCCCGAGATCATACCTAACACCCGAAGAACGTCCCGAAGTGCCTGAAGACTCCGAGAAATTTATCTTTTCGGTTTGAAGTTCAAACCTCACAAGGCCCGATTCTCATTAAAGTTCCCGATTTCATCGGAAACGGTCGTTTTAAGAAACGATGTGCTGCTCGATTATCGTTAAATCATGTGAGTGTGTAGCCACTTTCATCTTACACATAGATATGAAGTATTTTCTACAAAATACGTGCTATGTGCATATTTATTGTTTATTTATTTGAGATGGGTGTTGAATGAATGTTTTATATAGGTTTTAAAATGATTTAAACTGTATATGTATTCTTATCTACAAATATGTTGGGTATAATATGAGTAGATGAAATAGTGTGTGTGTGTGTGTGTTAAAAATGATGAGAGGTCTCGATGTCGTTGTTAGTTGTTGTAGTCATCTAGCAGAGTATAGATGATGACCACAGACCTTTCTAGACAGTCCAGTGGAACGCTTGTAGGCTCGCAACCTGTAGGTGTTGGTGAACTATATTTTCGATGGTGCACTCCATCCCCCTCATGGTTGCCTTACGGACATATATGGTTGAGGACCCCCCTTAGCAGTAAAGTCTATCCCGATGATGATCCTTAGGCTAGGTCCCTTATGATAGGTGTTTAGGGACGTAAAGTGAGGATAACGGGAACGGGTAATCGGGGTTATTGTTGGTTGATGAAATTAATAAATTTATTGTTGGTTGATGAAATTAAATTTTTTATTATTATTTGTGGGTTGAAAACCCTATATGCTCACCAGGCTCCCAAGCCTGACCCACTCAGCTTTCTGTATTACAGGTAATGGACCCCGAGCATAGTTGGAGGATGACAAGGGATTTTTGGATTATAGACCAGTAGTTGTAAATAATTATTGTAAGGTTTATAATATGCTATTTATGCTTTTGGTCTGTATCGGAACATGACATCCCGAGGTTTTGTTATGTAATGAAAATACATTTCTTTAAAAAATGCTTTGATAAAATTTTTATCATATTTTGTTTTGGGGACAAATTCCGCAACATATTTTGGAAGACTACTCCAATTTTGTTTTAAAGGCATAAACTAAATCGGTCTTTTCTGGCCGAGAAAAATGTTGATGTCACAGTTCGTATCAGAGCATTAGTTTAAGCGAACTAGGAATTTGTAGGATTTCTAGACTTAAACTTAGAATGCTAAGTGATGATTGTAAGATGAGTGTCTACCATATTTAGACAGGAGCATTAATATATTTTAGGAAAGATGCCTAAAATGCTTTTATGTGCTAAATGTCATATGTTTTCCATATATGCCATTATTTGTTCGGATCCATAGTCTGTTGCCGACCGCATCTGGAAACCTTATATGTTCAGGATTCTAAGCGTACGACTACGATATTAGAACTAGCATGGAGTGATGAAGATCTAAATTCTCCTTATTTGGTGTATAGATTATAATGACAAGAACTCAAAGTGGAGCTGGAAATGCAAACAGAAATCAGCAACCTCAACCCCAAGTGGTGGAGCACGTGCCAATAGCAGAAGCTGCACCAGAACCAATCACAATGGCTGGAGTGAAAGCCATGATGGTTAAACAAAGGGAGGAAATGAGACAATTGTTGCTGAACAACAAGAGTGAACCTTCAATACCTGTTAAACAACCTGAATTAAATGACGATCAATCAGAGGAAGGAAATTACAGTAGATCTGTTGGTCAAACTGAACCACTTGTGGTTAGGAGGAATAACCACGAGGATGGAGTGGAGAGAAATGGATGCAAGTATAAAGACTTTATGACTTGCAAGCCATCAACTTTCACTGGAAAAGAAGATCCCGTCGAAGTAATGGATTGGATCTCAGAAATGGAATTGGCCTTCATGACATGTGGTTGTCAAGGCAAGTTACAAACCATATTTGCAGTGCGTCAGTTCAGAGGTGGCGTTGTTCACTGGTGGAACACTTTGGGGAAGATCCTAAGCCCTAATGAGCCATTGCAACTGACTTGGGCAGAGTTTTTGGTGCATTTCAAGCGCAAGTACTGCTCGGCCCAAAATCTGCTTGAGCTGGAAAACCAATTTCTAACAATAAAGAAGGGAAGCATGACCATCGATGAATACACCAATAACTTCACAGACAAAATGGAGTTTGCTTTGCGTATTGTCCCAGACGAGATGACGAAAATCGACACGTACGCAAAGGGACTTCCATGGGAGTATGTGGTTCCAGTGCGTCAGGCACTTACTTTGGAGGCACTATCTGGGTTGCCAAGTCTGTTGAAGATATGATTAAAGGGAGAGCTACCAACAAGGTTGAAGTTGGCGAAAAGAGAAAGTTTGAAGGAACTTCAGGTTCCAACAAGAAGAACAACTTCTAGAAGTCCGGTTCAAGGAAATTCGGAGGAGGAGCGGAAGCGAAATGGTGTGACAAGTGTAAGAAGAAATATGTTGGGAAATGTAGAGAGGAAATCACTTGTTACAAATGTGGAAAGCTTTGGCATTATGCAAATGAATGCATATTTAATAAGAAAGTCTGTTATGGGTGCAATGAAGAGGGGCACATTTTGAGGGACTGCTCGAAGAAGAAAGAGGCAACAAAGTCTAATCTTCAACCAAAACGAAAAGTAAGAACTTTCCAAATGACCTTAGAAGCCGCAAAGGATGCAACAAATGTCGCTTCAGGTACCTTTCTTGTAAATGGATTGCTTGCCAATTTATTTTTTTGATTCCGGAGTGAAATAATCCTTTATATCACATAAATTTGGTGAAAGACTAGCATTGCCTATAGAAAAGCTAGATGATGCCCTAATTATAGAAGTTGCTAGTGGCAAATTCATACCTGTTAGTGATTGTATTAATAACATTGTCATCGACCTAAATGGAAATGAATTCCTTGAGAAGCTGTTATCCATTAAGTTAAATGGTTTCGACATTGTTCTAGGAATGTATTGGCTTAGCGCCAATGATGCCAAAATACCGTGCAAGAAAAAGATAGTAAGGGTAAACCCGCCTGGAAAAGAGTCGTTTATGGTATACGGAGATAAGCATAGAGTAAATTCTGGAATCATTTCCCTAATGAAAGCCATAAAATGTTTATCTAAAGCGCACCTCATACTTGGCATTCGTGATCGATGCTAAGAAGGAGAAAAAGGATATGCAAAGTATACCAGTGGTGTGTGACTATCCGAAAGTTTTTCCCAAAAATCTTCCTGGATTGCCTCCTGATAGACAATTGGAGTTTAGAATAGACTTATTACCAGGAGTAACACCGATAGCAAAAGCCCCATATCGATTAGCACCGACAGAGATGAAGGAGCTTATGACGCAACTTCAGGAGTTGTTGGACAATGATTTCATTAGACCTAGCTCATCACCCTGGGGAGCTCCGGTGAAGAAGAAAGATGGAAGCATGAGAATGTGCATAGATTACAGAGAGCTGAACAAGGCAACAATGAAGAACAATTATCCGTTACCAACGATTGATGACCTATTCGATCAGTTGCAAGGTTCGAGCTATTTCTCGAAGATCGATCTTAGGTCTGGATATCATCAACTAAAGGTAAGAGAGTAGGATATTGAGAAGATTGCATTCAGAACAAGATATGGACACTACAAGTTTTCGGTTATGTCATGTGGACTAGAGGTGGTTTTTTTTTCTATAAAAATGAGTTTTATGGTATAATCCGGTGTATGTATATCCAATGTATAAGTGTACATCCAATCCCTTAGCCGTTGAACGCTTTAAATTTCGACGCTTATGATTGGTTCATTGGTTCCTTGTTAATAATTGTTCTCTATTTCAATTCATCATATATATATATATATATATATATATATATATATATATATATATATATATATATATATATATAGAGAGAGAGAGAGAGAGAGAGAGAGAGAGAGAGAGAGAGTGATAAGTTCAATTGAAAAATTTTAAAAAGGTTGAAAATTGATGAATCATTCTTAACCAATCATTTATTTTTGTTGTAAAACCTTCTATCGTACAGGTAGAAAGGGGAAAGGAACACACGTGTGTTTTGAAACAGAACATTTTTCTTTAAACTATGTTAATCATTACCTCAACAAATAAATAAAAACTATTTTTCTTAATTTTTAAAGAACTATTTTTGTCGAAAAATGATTTTAAATATATCAAAATTTATAATTTTTTATTCTCTATAAATAGACATCTATATTGACATAGTTTTAAGATAAAATAAAAATAAATATAGTTTTTACTCTCGTTATTTATAAATAAATAAAAATATATCAATTTTTTTTTTGTTATAGTATATTCGTTATTCAATTATGAATGAAAATATGTTTGATTTTTTTTACAGTTTAAGTATCATTCATATATGAATATAATATGTAAAAAACTTTTTACAGAAAGTCGTCTCTAGTCAATATTATATTCATATATGAATAAAACGTATATTAGCTCTCCTTACAATTTGTATTCATATATGAATAACACGTTTATCAGAATTTTGTTACAATTAATTTGTTATTCATATATGAATAAATAGTTGAATTTTCAAAACATTCGTCTTTTATTAACATACTTTTATTCATATAAGAATAAAAAATGAACTATATCAAAAATCCGATATATGTATAATTCATATACGAATATAGTATTTGACGAGAGTTAATAAATGTTTTATTCATATATGAATATAACTCTGACAAAAGATGATGTATAAAAATATTTTAGGTAAGAAAACTTTATTACGTATTATATTCATATATATTTGATACTTAAATTGTAAAAAGAATAAACATACATTTTATTCATAAGTGAATAACGAATGTCCTGTAACATAAATCTGATGCCTTTTATTTACTTATGAATAACGAGAACTAAAACTATAAAAAAATGTAAAATTTTTATTTTATCTTAAAACTATATCAATATTGACGTCTAGTTATAGAGAATAAAAAATTACAAATTTTGATATATTTAAAATAATTTTTCGATAAAAACAACTTCTTAAAAATTAAAATAACAAAAAAAAACTATGTTTTTGTATATATTAAGGTAATGATTAGTATAATTACAGAAAACATGTTTGATTTGATAAATGTGTGGCCAAGTGTTTTGCGGCTAAATAAATATATGACTGAGATTCATTCTCTTATTTTCAACTGTTTTTTTGTTCTCAATGGAATTCTCTCGTTTCTCTCTTTATATATATATATATATATATATATATATATATATATATATATATATATATATATATATATATATATATAAAGGGTTAGGTTATTTTGTTTTCATTATCTATTGTGTGCATGTATGATTGATTCTGGACCAATCATTTTAGTTATTTTAAAAAAGTAATTAATGCATATTACATATTGGAGATATAATGGATATTAATTACATCTTTAACATTTAATATGTATTAATTACTTTATTAAAATAACTAAAATGATTGGTCCAGAATCAATCATACATGCACACAATAGATAGTGAAAACATTTGAACCTAACTCTCTCTCTCTCTCTTTCTCTCTCTCTATATATATATATATATTAAAAGTTATAAATTAGATTTTGATGTGGCAGTGAACTTCATTACGAAAGAATTGTTATTGTAGTGATGTAGATAGTAAATACACAAGTCGATGTGAGACAACTAAAATGATAATAGTTTTGCAATGATGTGGGATGTGGATTGTCTTAGGTGCCGTTTGTTTTTTGGAAAAAACATCTTCAGGCCTCTTATTACTGCGCGACGCAGCACACGCGCATCACTTTTCATCTCACGGGTGTTTGTTTTTTAGAATTCTTCGGAGTCAAAAATCTATGTGCGTGCTCTGTTTAGTGCAACACTTGTACTGCCTCTTCTAACATCTTCATCTTTTTTTTCTTGCTAAAATTTTGATTATATGTTGTTTAAATTTTATTTCA
The DNA here is from genome assembly GCF_002870075.4 of Lactuca sativa. NCBI lineage: Eukaryota > Viridiplantae > Streptophyta > Magnoliopsida > Asterales > Asteraceae > Lactuca > Lactuca sativa. The sequence goes on from NC_056630.2 coordinate 252,342,160, forward strand.
CTTTTTTTTTTCTTTTTCTTTTTTTGTTTATTTTAGTTGATTTGTTTTTCATTTTTTTATATTGAATAATGATAATTTTTTGATGAAATATCTTAATTTTTTTACTAATATGTATGTGTATATATATATATATATATATATATATATATATATATATATATATATATATATATATATATATTGTTGAAATATCATTAATTTTTTTCCGAAATGTTATACATTATTAAATTTTCCGTATTAAAAAACTATTTTCAATTTATAAAATTAGTTTATTTTAATTTTTTAATATCTGCAGCAGTATGCAGATGTTAAAAAAACAAACACGCTTCTTATTACAGTTTGCAGCCGTTTGATCCACCTCTTCTACTGCAGAGGGTTGCAGAGGTAGTTTGTAGACTTCATGAATTTTTGCTTCAGAAAATCAAACAACACCTTATGCTGTTTGGTTCGCAGAATGTTGCTGAAGGAATTTGAATTGGAATTGGAAAAGGAATCTGTCAGGAATTTGAATTTAATTCCATATGCTGTTTGGATGACAGGAAATGGGATTGGAATTAATTCCAAAATATATTTGGTTGACAGGAAATGAAAATTGGAATTCATGTAAAATGACATAATTACCCTCTTTGTCTATTTTGCTTAATTTTACCTTGTTTTCTAACTTATATGTAAAAATACATTACGAAATTTACAAAAACAGTAAAATTTCGGCGATGGTGGTAGTGGGCAGTGGCAGTGGTGGCGACGATAGTGGTAGGTGGCGTTGATGGTGGCTGGGACGGTGGTGGTGATGGTGGCGGTGTCATTGATTGTGGTGGCAGAGTGGTGGTGATGGTGGCATTGTCGGCTGGTGGCGACAACGACGGCGATGATAGTGCCAGTGGTGGCAGTGACGGTGGTGGTAGCGGCGATGGTGGCAGTGTTGGTAGTGGTGGTGGTGGTAGTGTTATTCAGGGTGGTGGTGGTGGTGGCGGTGGCGGCGGTGGTGGTGGGTGATGGAATTGGTAGTGGTGGTGGGTAATGGTCGTGGTGGTGGTGGCGGCAATGGTAGCGGCGGCGGCGGTAGTGGTGGGTGGTGGTCGGTGGCAGCGGTGGCAACATCGGCGGTGGTAATGGTTATGGCGGCAACGGTGGTGGTGGTAGCGACGGTGGTGGTGGTGGTCAGTGATAGTGGTGGTGAGTTTTCTGATAAGTACAATGGGTATTTTTGTAATCTGCCACTTTCCTTGATGAGATGGAATGTTTTCCATCCAACTTTGGAATGAATTCACTTTCCTCCATATGGTGGAAAATTTATTTCGTTTAGAAATCCTTTTCCCTCCTCTAAGTCCAACCAAACGCATGAATTCGAGGGAATTGAAATCATTTTCCCTCGAATTCCATTTCATTCCTGCCAACCAAACGCATCCTTAGTATAACAATATATCCTTCTAACAATTTTTTTTTACTAAAATAAAATAAAATAAAATCGAAAATAATATTAAAAGTATCCATTTAATGCTCAAATAAATATGGATATTAAAGTCAAAGTTTTTTTTTTTTTTGGTCTATGATTTTGGGTGAATGCAATGGTATAAAATAGATGTTATGTGAGTTAATGAGTGCGTAGGTGTGAAATCTAACATCAATGGACTTTGGGATTATTGTCCTTGGTCTGTTCTTCTCCTACAAACTTATCAGAGTCACTTTCATAGTTCTTGGGATCGGAAAACCCAAGTACCTACCTCCAGGCCCAGCCCCGCTGCCAATCATCGGAAACCTCCACTTGCTCGGCGACCACCCACACCAATCCCTAGCCAATCTAGCCAAGTTCTATGGCCCAATTATGTTCCTTAAACTTGGTCGCACCACCACACTAGTCATCTCCTCCGCCGCTGCCAAAGAAGTCCTACAAAAGCAAGACATTGCTTTCTCCTCCCGCCATATCCTCGACGCCTTCAACGCCCGCAACCACTCCCATTACTCTGCCGTTTGGCTCCCCATTTCCACGTAGTGGCGGACTCTACGCAAGATCCTTAACGCCACCATGTTCACCGACAACTCCCTTGATATCAACCAACATTTACGGAGAAGGAAAGTTCAAGACCTCGTGGCATACTGCAGAAAAGCCAGCATGTGCAAAGATCCGATAGACATAGGTCGAGCTGCTTTCAGAACCACCCTAAATCTCTTATCCAACATTATTTTCTCCACTGATTTAAGAGACCCGTATGAGGATTCTGGTAAAGAGTTAAAGGAGCTAGTTGGAAACATCATGTTCGAGGACGGAAAGCCAAATTTGGTTGACTTTTTCCGGGTGTTAAAGAAGATCGATCCACAAGGGATCAGGAGGAGAATGACACATTATTTTGGGAAGATTTTTGAGACTTTTGAGGAGTTGATTGAAGAGAGGTTAGAGATGAACAGATCCAAGCATGATGATGTGATGGACGTATGTCTGAAAATCAATAAAGAGAATCCAGATGAGATCAATCAAGCACATATCAAAAGTTTATTTTTGGTACGTATATTATTTAATTTTCTTGTATTTCAAATATAGGGTCAAATGCTAAAGTGGTATATATGTACTTTAATTGGTAGTTAAGGCATGTCTCTAATCATAATCTGATTATCTTTCTCTTGGGTTTTCTTGGGTTTTTGCCTCGATCTTGATTTGGGTCGATTACATATGACTCCTATCTCCTGCCAAATAAACTATATTTTGTACTAATATATGAAAAAAAAAACATTTTTGTTTTTTTATTTATTAATAAAATTAAAATTAAATGTCAGTATTATCTAATATTTATAACATAAAGGTGTGATTATGGAATACATGTCTATTGATTTTCTTATACCCAGGGGCGGATCCAAAGGGATCCCGGGATATCCCTCAAAATTTTTTCGGTAGTGTAATTTTTGTTTATGTATCCCTCCAAAAAAATCGGTATAGTGTATATATACGCATCCCTCCACTTATAAACACAAACAAACATTTGGTTTGCTGGTTAAGGCGTTGGCTTATAGAAGTAAAGGTCTCAAATTCTAGCTTCTTACATATTCTTTGTTTACTTTTGTTCTATTTTTCCAGCTATTCTATCTCACATCGCTAAACACATATAAACTCAACCATTTTTTTCTATTATATAAATCTGTTATCCTCATGCTTTATTTGATATCTACTTTGAGTCCCACATCGATTTAAGTATCAAAATATATTTGAACTTCATGTTTATATAACAAGACTTGGGGTTAGCTAAGGATTCGATTAAGATTTGGGTTTAAAACCGAAACCGAACCGGGGAAACCCAAGCACCCCGGGAAAAAAATTGGGTTACTCTAAAAAAAATTGAGATATCCCTTTACTTTGATCTTGGCTCCGCCACTGCTTATACCAAGAAGTTGTAAGCAAAAATTGCAATGTTAGATTAATTTATTATATTATAAAATAAATGATAAAAAAATCTATGTATTGTAGTGAAAATTAAAACTTCATTTTTATTTTTTTATTTTTTATTTTTTTGTTACAGACACATTTCAGTTTTTTTGGTTACATGACACATTTTTATGATTTAATATTTCTTGAAATTTTTGGTTTGTATATTTAATTATAATTATAATAATGAGACGTTATTATTATTATTATTTTTAAATAAAAGCTGTGATATAATTATAAATGTGAAAAAATGTACAATGATAAATATTTAATATTATTATCAATATATGGACATAAACATATTAAAGATTCAAAGAATAATAAACTTTTTAGAGTTCAATATAACTAGGGGAAGACAATGAAATATGCTGATTTAATATCGTTATTTTTATAAAATAAAAGAATTTTTTTTACTAAAATCTAAATTATTGATGCTATTAAACCAAAAATACCATCTATAATAGTAATAAAACATTTTATGAAGTTGATTATGCCTCTCGATTGAAATCCTCTCACTGAAAATGCTATTACCTAATTAATTATCAATCAAAATGCTTTTAACCCAACGGTCTCAAATGTTGTTCTTCGTCTGTAAGGTTGAGAGTTCAAGTCTAATCGTGAACATTTTTTAAATTAAAATGGTAGATTAAGAGTAAATTAGATCAGAAAAAAAAAACTAATTAATTATTACATCAACCCATAATTATAAAATACCACATAATCTTATTGATATAATATATTAACTACTAATTTTATTTTATTATAAGCATCGTGAACATGAATAGAAAGATAAAAGCTCGTGTGAAAATACATATATTATGAGCGTGTTTGGCAAAAGTAGCTGTTAGTTGGAAGCGAATAGCGGTTAGCTGGTAGCGGGTAGCTGGTAGATTGTAGCGGGTAGTTGGTAGCGGGAAGATGTAGCTTTTATTTCTTATATGAATGTTTGACAAAAGTAGCTGGAAGCTTTTGAAATATATAAAATTACATAAAAGGACAATTTATTAAAAACAAATAAATATATAAATATATTTTAAGGGTAATTATGGAAATTGATTTCAAAAGCTCATGAGCGTTTTGTTAAACGCTACATGAAGTAGCTTTTAGATCAGAGCGTTTTATTAAAACTAAAAGCTAAACGCTCGTACTGCCAAACGAAGCTTTTTCTTTAAACTAGAGCGTTTTACCAAAAGCCAAAAGCTAGAAGCTCCCAAACGTTTCCAAAAGCTCCCTGCCAAACACACCCTATATGAGGATATGTTTGCGATGAAATCACTGGATATTGAAATAATATATATATATATATATATATATATATATATATATATATATATATATATATATATATATATATATATTTGTGTATATATCTTATATAAGATTAATTAAATCTTAGAAAAAAACAGTTTTTTTATCTATATATGAGATATAATGTTAAAAATTGGACCGAGTTAATCTTGAATTCATTAAAATGTCGATCAAAAGTTAAGTGTTGGATTTGTAAAAGTTACTCAAGTGTGGTTAGATTGTAACCGATCCTGAAAATGTGTAATTTTTTTATTGGTTGTTTTTATTTTCACATAATACATAATATTTATATTTTTACATGAATTTTCCTCAATGGATTTAAAACTTAATATTCTAAATTTCTGATAGGGTCAAAACAAGTGGAATCACAATGTCTTTAACCTTAATGCCGACCGGCTAAGTTAAAAAATGATATGAAAAAATAATAACAAAATTGAGTTTAAATTCAGTGGTTTCATCGTTTTTTATGATAAAAGATATTATTTATGTATTTATTACTGATGTTGATTTAGATATTTGGTATTCTAATTCTAGTATAATAAGTGTGTATAAAAATTGGTGTCATCCAAATAAAGTTATGATCCAAATAGTGATGAAGATTCTCCACGCACAAGTCACAAAAAATACACAAAAGATTATCAACTTCAATATTTTCCTCGCCCAAGTTATCTTTTATCGGGATTTTATTAGGATACAAAACCAAGCTAACATTTTCATCTTAATAGGAACTAAAGTATTCCATTTTTTTGCCGATTGATCAATAATCAAAGTAACTTAAGAATCTCAATTTCGTAAAAACTCAACCTGTTGGAATCCTAAGTCAAGTAGGACTTGGAGACCAAGTAAGAATGGGTTTTTAAGCAAGTAGGTTTAAGAGTCATAGTCTAGTTCTACAAGTCGGTAGAATATAGGTCTATATATACATTGTTAAAATCGAGTTATGATTTTAGAATGTAACACATCAAATTGAGTTTTGAGTTATTTTCTCAATATATTGGAGAGTTAATCCATATTACTTGTGTTTTCAATCTTTAATTGGTATCAGAGCTTAAGTTAAGTAGCTCTGAGACCGAGTTACTTACCTATTGACGAGCTAGGTCAATATGTTAGACGTAGAAGATGGTGCAGGGCTGCTCCGGTGAGAGTGAAGGAGGTTGGGACAACCACAGTGGCATGTCCAATGCTCACTAATTACATCGTCTGGACACTAAGGATGAAAGTAGTGCTCAGAATTCACAAAGCTTGGACATCAATTGATCCAAGAACAGACGATAATGATGAAAAAAATTACCTGGCAATCGGATTGTTGTACCAAGCAGTGCCAGAATCGTTGATTATGCAACTGGGTGATGTCGAATCAGCTAAAGTTCTCTGGGATGCGATAAAAGCTCGTCATATTGGGGTCGATCGAGTGAAGGAGGCCCGTCTTCAAAACCTGAACTCTGACTTTGACAGAATGAAGATGATGGAATCAGAATCGATCGATACCTTTGCTGGAAAGTTGTCCGGAATTGCGTCCCAATCAGCAACACTTGGCGAAACTATTAAAGAATTGAAGATTGTTAAGAAATTTCTTAAATCTTTACCAAAGAAGTTCATCCATATTGTAGCCTCCCTCAAACAAGTTCTTGACCTGAAAACTGTTGGATACGAGGATGTGGTTGGGCAATTGAAGGCCTACGAGGAAAGAGTAAGGGAAGAAGATGTCGATGGGAGCGATCAATCGAAGGTGCTATTTGTAAAATCGATCGGAGATGGAGGTGGGTCGTCATCTGGTGGTACAGGCGTGTCGAGGTAACATACTGGAGCGAAAGGAAGGTTGAAAGGGGCAGGTGGATCCGGTGGATTTAATCAAAACAATGGATCTGGATTTGGGTCAGCTAATGGGCACAAATCAAATCGTAGCCCACAAGGAAATAAAAACAATAATACATCACAAGCCCAAGGTGGAGAGCCCAATTCTAATTCAGATTGCAAAAATTGTAATTATTGTTGTGACAAGAATCGGAAAACTAGGAAAAAGGACCGATCTAAGGTGGGTGATGATATGATTTCTTCAGTTTTCAGCTGGATGAAGTATAGGGGGAGATTCAGAAATTATAATTGGGTTCTTTGGTGTTGTAATCCTTTCTTAATTGTGTATTTGTTTTTTTTCCTTTCCTTGCCTAGGCTCTTTCTAGGCAGCAGGTTAATAAAACTTGTCATTATTTATCAACTAGTTTGATTTTATTTCAAGAACATGGCCCTATCAATCATTGTTAATAAAATTTACTATCGTACACACTATTTTGTAGACTTCAGTTGGCAGCAACAATATGCAAATACAAGTGTGGAAGTATTATTAAATCATTTGCAAAATAAACTTCAAGCTACAATTAATTCAGTAAGTTTTTTATTACTTTAATATCATGTTATATATATATATATATATATATATATATATATATATATATATATATATATATATATATATATATATATATATATATATATATATATATATAAGCTTAAGTTATTCAATTCAAACTAATTATTGTGTTATTGTATGCATAAATGTGGGCCAATTAAATTTACTTATTTTAAGAAAGTGATTAATATATATATATATATATATATATATATATATATATATATATATATATATATATATATATATATTATTGAATTAAATATAATTGAAAATATCATCTTAATTAATTACAAGGGTAATTTAGTCAATTAATATAGATTTAATAAAAAAAATTGCATTTTTTAAGGGATCATATATTCTATTAATTTTAAAAATCCGATTTTACAAATTATAATTCTTTTAATTCGGACATTCTGGCAGAATATGTTTATGAGTATATTCAAAAATAAAAATATTGTTGAACCATAAATAATAAAAATATTCTTGAACTTATTTCTTGATCATGAATTTAAAAACTTCTGGTAGAATAACAAATTCTTGAACAATCAATTGAAGAATAAAAACAAAAAATACAATATTTCTTATAGAATACGGATAACAATTGTTAAAAATTACATTTATTGTTAAAGAATAAAACTTAATAACAATCAAAACGGGAAAGAAAACATTAAAATCTAACAATGACTAATACATTCTAAAAGAATAATGTGGTCCATTTCAATTTTGTGGTCTGTTCTTCAAGCATCAACTTCTGTGATTCCAACAGAATTGGAATTCGTCATTCCATTCCAATAGAATTGGAATCTCACCAATATATCATTCATTGAATCATCTACATAAACATACTTGATACCTTTTCAGAATTCAACATTGTCAAGATCCTGCACTGTCCACATAAATGAAGTGTTAAATCAGGAAAAAAAATTTGAATGAAAAGCAAAGTAATCATTTCCTGTCAAAAGAATCAGAAAAAGACAAGCTATGTAGATGATCAAACCTTTGCAAATTAAGGGTCCATGCGATAGGAAGAAGCTAAATCGGATAAGAAGAAGCTAAATCTGATAGGAAGAAGCTAAATCAGAATTTTATAAGGGAATCCATGGTTGTTATTGATGACAAAAACTTTGTTTTTGAGCAATTAAGTAAACGCAAAACAATAAAAAAAAAAATATTGGTTCTAAAAGTTTGGATTCTGCTGCTGTGAAATCAGTAATTCAAGATTCTTCTTCAACTTTTGGGGATGAAATAAAAAGGGAAAGTTTAGGGGTTTGGTTCTAATCAAGTTAGAGGAGAAATTCAGAGAAACTGTTTCTGATTCCAACTCTCAATTCCATTGAATTGGCGTTCAAAATCAATGAGATCAGAGAAAATATCAGATGAAACTTCGCATTTTACAAAACCTTCTGTTGGGATTCTTGACTTAAGATCACAATCAATGAGAGTTTCCACGCCAACCCAGATGAAGAATTCTGTAGATAACAAAGAATCAAAAGGAGAAACATCATTCACGGAATATACACCTCGAGAATTTAGCTTTGATTCTTCTTTTGAGATGAAATCATAAAAACACAAATTTCTCTTGATTTTATCAGAATATTAACATCAAAATCAAAAATTCAAAATAATGCAACACCCGAAACAACATATTTCGATCGGAAGACATTGATAAATAAAGGAAGAAATAGAGGTGGATCTGGAGGGAATACCTTGGGCGCAATGATATGCGTGTGTGTGTTTGCGCGACAACTGGGGAAGCAACGATTGGGACCATCGACTAATTAGAAGCAGATAATGGCCACAATGATCGGAAGTATCAGGGAGGGAAGGCTAGCTCGATTGTGAATGGAGGGATGAAGACGATTTGTGGAAGACGATGACCTGTTGTATATAAAAAAAGAAATTAGGTTACAAGTGAATGTTAGCGTGATTACATGGACTATTTGTGGAAGATATTTATCAAATTATTAAAATACCCTTGTTTATTTATTTAATTATTTAAATTTTTATTTAATTATGATTGGCCCACATTTATGCATACAAAAACACAATAATTACTTTAAACATTTGAATTTATCTCTCTCTCTCTCTATCTATCTATCTATATATATATATATATATATATATATATATATATATATATATATATATATATATATATATATATATATATATATATATATATATATATATATATATATATATATATATATATATATATATATATATTGTTCAAATAAATATGGGTATGAAAGTCAAAGATTTGGTCTATGATTTGTGGTGAATGCAATGATATAAAATAAGTATTATCCGAATGTGAGGATTTAATAAAAGAATTAAGATAACCTAATTAAACAATATCCGTCACCATATCATAAACTCCCCTGCATATCCCGTGAAAGTGCAAAATCTAACAGTAATGGAGTTTGTGATTATCGCGTTAGGTCTGTTCTCATCTTGCGCACTTATCGGAATCATTTCCACAGTTTTTGGTATCGGTAAGCCCAAGAACCTACCTCCAGGCCCAGCCCCGCTGCCGATCATCGGAAACCTCCACTTGCTCGGCGACCACCCACACCAATCCCTAGCCAATCTAGCCAAGATCTATGGCCCAGTTATGTTCCTTAAACTTGGTCGCACCACCGCACTAGTCATCTCCTCCGCCGCTGCCGCCAAAGAAGTCCTCCAAAAGCAAGACCTTGCTTTCTCCTCCCGCCATATACCCGACGCTCTCAACGCCCACAACCACTCCCATTACTCCACCGTCTGGCTCCCCGTTTCCACACAGTGGCGGACTCTACGCAAGATCCTTAACACCAACATTTTCACCGGCAACTCCCTTGATACTAACCAACATTTACGGAGAAAGAAAGTTCAAGAACTAGTGGCGTACTGTAGAAAAGCCGGCGCGTGCAAAGATCCGGTGGACATCGGTCGAGCTGCTTTCAGAACTACCCTGAATCTCTTATCCAACACTATTTTCTCCATAGATTTAACAGACCCGTATGAGGATTCCGGTAAAGAGTTCAAGGAGCTGGTTGGAAACATCATGGTCGAGGCCGGAAAGCCAAATCTTGTTGACTTTTTCCCGTTGTTAAAGAAGATCGATCCACAAGGGATCAAGAGGAGAATGACACATTATTTTGGGAAGATTTTTGAGATTTCTGAGGAATTGATTGAAGAGAGGTTAGTGATGAATGGATCCAAGCATGAAGACGTATTGGATGTGTGTCTCAAACTCAGTCAAGAGAATCCAGATGAGATCAATCGAGCACATATCAAGAGCTTGTTTTTGGTACGTCTTGTATTTCAAATATAGGTTTAAATGCATAAATGGTATATATGAAGTTAATTAACGCATGTCTATAAGACTATAACCATAATCTGATTAAAGTATCAAATATCTTTTTCTAGGGTTTTTGCCCGGATCTTGATTTTGGTCGAATACATATGACTCCTGTCTCCTGCCAATTAAACTATATTTTGTACTAATATATGAGAATATTAAACATTTTGGTTTTTTTATTTAATAATTGAGTTAAAAATAAATCTCGATATTATCTAATATTTATAACATGAAGTTGTGATTGTCGAATACATGTGTATTGATTTTCTTCTACCAAGAAGTGAAAGTGAAAATTACAATTTTAGATAAGGCTTTTTTTTATTATAAATATATTATATTATACAATAAATGATAATAATATCTATGTATTATAGGAGTACAGCTTCGGTTTATGTTTTTTTTGTTTACATGACACATTTTGAAATAAGTATTTGTTTTTATAGTTGATAATTAAAAATGAATTTTAAATAAAAGTTATGATAAGATTATTATGTATATAATTAAAAATAAAAAATAAAAAGAATATACAAGCGTTAAATATTTTAAATATTTTATGTTATTATTGGACATGAACATGTTAATTTGTTAAAATATAATAAAACTTTGAATGATAGTTAAATATAAATAAGGGAAGAGAATATAATACGCTGATTTAATATCATTAATTTTATAAAATAAAAGAAAAAAATTACTAAAATCTCAATTATTGATCTTTTAACATTTTGTAAATTTGTTTTGTTATTTATTTTGTGTCCGGTCTTTTTCTTTTAAGCCATGGTTTTAATAATATCCGCCGATTTCAAAAAAAAAATAGCTATTAAGTTGATTATGCTTCTCGATTAAAAACCACTCAGAATGCTGTTAAATCAACCCTTAATTATAAAAGACCATATATTTTCAATGATATATTAACTACTAATTTTATTTTATTATAAACATCGTCAACGTGGTTAGTGATGATGGATTTAAAACTAAGTATTCTAATTTTCTAATTTCTAATAGGAGTCAACACAAGTTGGATCACAATGTCAAACCTTTATGCCAACCGTCTAATTAAAAAAAAAAACCGAAAATAATAACAAAATATAGTTTATTTTATTATACTAAATTCAGTGGTTACATCGGTTTTTTATTTTTTATAATAAAGATATTATTTATGTATTTATTACTGATGTCGATTTAGATTTTTTTTAGACATTTGGTATTCTAATTATAGTGGTACAATAAGTGTGTATAAGGACCACTATAAAAATTGTTGTTTTCTAAATAAAGTTCTGACAATTAAATTATAAAGACCGGTTTCTCTATATTTCACCATCTCGCGATTTGGATCCAAATAGTTCTGAAGATTCTCCCCATACGAATCACATAGAATACACAAAAGATTATCGACTTCAATATTTTCCTGGCCCAAGTTATCTTTTATCGGGAGTTTATTAAGAAACAAAACCAAGCTAACACTTTAAAGTTTAATCTTAATAGGAACTAAAGTATTCCATTTCGTTGCCGATTGATCAATAATCAAAAGTAACTTAAGAATCACAATTTGGTAAAGACTCAACCAAATTGAATTTAGTTCGAATTCATAAAAAAAATACAAAACTACCATAAAATTAGTAAACCTCATTAAACATCAAATATATAACCCAAAGACCTCGGTACTACAAGTTTATATGGGATTCTGTTTAATCCTAAGATATCAACATAGTCAAATTCTGAAATTCATCGATTTCATCAAAGTCAACTTTTCACCAAAGCAACTATTATGTTTTCGTATTGCCGTAAATAAATAAACTTTCATTTTTAATTGTCATTATTTTTCAATTAGTTTGATTTTATTTAAAAAAACGTGGCACCATCAACCTTCATTAAAAAATTTAGTACATACACACTATTTTGTAGACTTCAGTACGTGGCAACAACCGATATACACCTACAAGAGTACAAGTCTCGAAGTATTATTAAGTTATTTGCAAAGCAAATTTCAAGCTACAACTAATTCGGTATTTTTATTATTATTTTAATATCATGTTATATAATATATGTTGTAGGACCTGTTTGCCGCCGGCACCGATACGACTTCAAACAGTTTAGAATGGGCAATGACAGAAGTACTACGCAACCCACATATCATGACGAAAGCAAAACATGAGCTCGAAGAAGTTATTGGTAAAGGAAAAATCGTAGAAGAATCTGACATCTTAAAGCTACCTTACTTATGGTGCATCGTGAAAGAAACACTAAGGATTCATCCACCTGTCCCTTTGTTGATCCCTCGAAAAATTCATAGTGAAGTCAAACTCAATGGCTTCATTGTACCCAAGGGGACACAAGTGCTTGTCAATGTATGGGCCATAGGACGAGACTCAACCACGTGGGATGACTCATTAATGTTCAAACCAGAAAGATTCTTGACCTCAAGTCTTGATGTTCAGGGTCGGGATTTTGAGCTAATCCCGTTTGGTGCTGGAAGAAGAATATGTCCTGGTTTGCCACTTGCTATCCGCATGCTTCCTGTGATGTTAGGAACACTAATCAATAATTTTGATTGGAACATTGATGGTGGACTTAGAGATAAAAACATTGACATGAGCGAGAAGTTTGGAATCACTTTGCAAAAGGCCAACCCTCTTTGTGTTGTTCCAATTCCAATAGATTAGCCTCTACCCATTTGTATGGTATTTTTATGTGTTTTTTGGGCTAAATAACAGTATGGTTTTATTTTCTTTATTATAACATTATTATTTCATATTAGTCATTATTATAAGATTGTACACTCAGTTTACATAGGTTAATTTGTTAATATAAAATTCACACAGGATATATTTTACATGTTGTTCACCAAAAATATGTTACATCGTTTAAACGATTAGTCCTATTAAAGTTAAATCAACACTTGCAAACAAGTAAGGAAATGGTATTCATTATATGGCAACTATTGTTTCTGAATTTACCTAAGGTTGTTCGGGTAATTGAGTCCTTTGTTTAAATAATTTCCAAATATCAACTTTTAAAAACTTATCTGTAAGATCAATACGTACCCTCGTGTTTATGTTCACACAGATCCAAAACCTAGTTATACAGTAATATATTTTGCAGGGATGTGGCAGATTAGTGAGTTACATTTATAAATAATTATTGGCAATGGTATTGGAGGAGGCATTCCGCACAAAAGAACTTTTAGGTTCACCATCATCCAAATAATAAAACCCACATTTATTTTGGAAATGTTATACTCAGATTGATCCTTATTACAATTATTATCGACATCTGATATACCTTCATAATTTTCTAACAGGTCCCATGTGGAGATATGTTTGAAATCTCTATCAACATCAACAATTTTTTTATAATCATTTGCTAATTTATCACCGTCATATTCAGGCTGTCATATACAGGCTTGTAAGCATGCTTACCTTTTTCATCTATTAATATACTATTTTCCACCTATTATTTTTGTTTCTTACTCTATTCGAGGTCATCATAACAAGAAATAAATTACATACTTGATTTCTTCCAACGTCACACCAATTTTCCTTAACCAATCGACTTCTAGTCGAAATAGGAGATTGATAAGAAATCGCTTGGTTAATACTATTGTGGACAATAGAATTGATACTAAACAACGTCTCCATATGTAAGGTCATAAAACCTGTATTTTAACATGGAAAATTTAAGATCAACATGATCAACAACAGGATTTTAGTGTTAAAAGATGTATACAATTATCACAAGGAATTACAAAAAAGGATCTACATCTAAATCCATATAAAATAATTCAACTCCTAACTCTTTATGAACTACATCTCTTAAGCATATCCTACAAACGATATAGAACTATAGAAGTGAAGTGACTATATATTAGGATGCATATAAGTCTCATACAAAGTCATAAGAAAATTTCCCACATGTCATAATATGTTGGGATGCATAGTTCTTCATGGAGGATAACAAGAGAAGACTTAGAAGACCCAATTAGACATGTGGGTTTTTAGAGAGAGAGAGAGAGAGAGAGAGAGAGAGAGAGAGAGAGAGAGAGAGAGAGAGAGAGAGAGAGAGAGAGAGAGAGAGAGAGAGTTGTACATGCACCTTTTATAAATAACAATTGTCATATTCATTGTAGAGTGTGCTTGATAGATGTAATCAATGAGAGTTGTCTTTAGAGTTATTTATTTAGAACTAGATATAGATCACACTTTTTGTAACTACTTAATATGATCGATAATGTTTTTTAGCACCCAAATCATCGTGTCGATTGTGTTCTTATTATTCATCATGTCAAATCAAGCTTTCGTGTCCTAACAAGTGGAATCAAAATCAATCCATGAAGATTCAAGCGATCAGTTCATGGAATGGTTCATGATTTGACATCTTTCTACACAATTCAAACAATTTTTGGTATCAATCTCAAAATCTATTGGAATCATTTTCCAATTGTCAATTTACTTTTCATCGATATTTCTGTTAGATCAGATATGAAAAATTCAATGTTAAAGCCCAAAGTTCAGCCCATAATCAATCCAATACCTCTTATTTAGCCAAACATCAATTATTTATTTCATAAATAAATCACTTCTGATTTGGCCCAAAGTTTCAGTTTGTTACTACTCATAACCCGTTTATTTGAGCCCAAGAATTAGTCTTGATTGATTAATCTGATCTCTCGTTCATGTATCACGTTCATTTGTAGTATCACAACACATGCTTCATAGTAATCAAAGTATAAACAACCATTGCATTTAAAAGTAAAAGTATTTACATGTGTTCAATCACTATATATTGACACCAAAATAGTTATAGCAAAATACAGAAGATATGACTCAAAATGGCTCTATCTTCTCAAAAAGCTCGGGGAGTACCTGTTTTGTAACGTCCCAAAAATACATGCCAAAAATTTTATTTTTAAATAAGTTATTATAAAATCATAAGTAATAAAACATCCATAGGAATTATTTGTAACTTGCTTGGTAGTTTAATTCTTGATCTTGATGTGTTTTAATGGAATCCATAATTTGTCCTCAAGTTATAAACTACCAAAAGTCACACTTTTAAAGTCCATTATTAAACACATAGGTTACATAAAATGAAAAGTCTCTCATTTTATTAATCCATTAACTCATAATTATGAAGGATGAAAAGTTTCAAACGTTACAAAACTTGCCCTCAAGTTTTGGAACATGTAAAGGTCTCTTTAAAAACTTTAGTTCCAACCCCTAGAATTTTAAAGGTTAAAATTCAACCCTTATACTTTATAATATTATAAGTTAATAATATATATGTATAAGATCAAGTCGTTTTACCATTAGTATGCCTCATTCACGAAGCCGGTCTATAAGGGGGTATAAGGTTGTTGCCGATAAAATGGCAGCTTAATGGGTGTCCACTCTCACTCACCGCTTCCTTGACTGGTGGAGGGTCGTTAGCCGAATGGGTAAGACAATGACCTTAATCCTCATTAAAAGTATAATGATTTTAAAGTAACTAAATGTTTTTTTTTATAAATTCCCAATCTTAGTTGCTTTAGGAAAATGTGAATAAGGTGCTAGCCCATGAAATTACACTTTGCACTTTGTTTAAGTCGTTAGTGGAGTGTGTGTGGATAACCGGCACATTAACCTGGACTTAACAAGGTAGGAAAAGGGTGACTTAAGGTTTATCATAGGTCGGTGGAGTGCATATGGTTAACCGGCACATCGATTGAGTGATAAACATTAAGGGTACCAAGTAATTTGCATGGTTACTTCACACCTTGTTTTGTGATCCTCGGCATCCCAGTCAAAGGGCACACACGAGATTGAAACATGTCATTGAAAATTTCAATGAATCTCAAAGAATCTAGGAGTTTCAAAACCAATTAAAACCTAATAATTTATTTCGTTTTTCATGGTGGAAATTGGTGAATCGTCATTCACCTACCTTCAAATATTTTATAGCTTGGATTACGACATCTCTCTTCTAAGTTATAGAATATTGTGTTGGGTCCTAGCCTTAATATTACATTTGGGTGTTTTATTAAGGACTATCTTCATATCTAATCGAAAATTGTCTTTCTTTTTGAGATGTCTTCAAACAATGTTGCTTCTGGCTCAAACCCTACCGGCTCCTTCTCTCTCATGAACCGTTGTGGGAGAGTCATCTTCGATGGTTCCAACTTTATGGATTGGATCCGAAACATCAGGATGATCACAATGAATCTGTCCTTGACAAGGAGATAAAGGTACTTGATGAGTCGTCTGCTACTCCTAAAGAGATTGCTGAATTCTGGACTCATGAGAGAGATGCCACGAAAGTGGCATGTATCATGTTGGCCAGGATTACAGCCGAGCTCCAGAAGTCATATGAGGACTATTACCCTTTTGAGATGCACCGGGACTTGATGGACCGCTACCATCAAAGTGCTCGCCAAGAGAGGTATGACATCATCTGCTCCATGATAACAACCCGAATGAAGGATGGTGAACCC
The DNA here is from genome assembly GCF_002870075.4 of Lactuca sativa. Classification (NCBI taxonomy): domain Eukaryota; kingdom Viridiplantae; phylum Streptophyta; class Magnoliopsida; order Asterales; family Asteraceae; genus Lactuca; species Lactuca sativa. Next base: position 252,359,099 of record NC_056630.2, read on the forward strand.
ATCATGGGCCACTTATAGAAAATGAAAAGGTATGTGGACCGCTTGTTGAAGCTAAATGTGAACTTCCCCGAGGAGTTGGCAATTGACATCATTTTGCACTCCTTACCTTCTTGTTTTGATCAATTCCGAATGACATACCACATGAACAAGGAGGAAGTTACACTCAGCAAACTTCAAGGACTCTTGAAGAGCGCCGAAAATGGTCTTAAGGGTAAATCGGTTGTTACCACTCCTACTCCTACCGCAGCCCCGTTCTTGGCAATCGGGCAAGGCAAAGGGAAGAAGAGGAATAGCCCTTTGAAGGGTACCATGGGAAAGTCCCTTGATGGCTCCTCTTCAAGAGGAACCAAGAAAGGTTTCGTCACTCCTTTAGCCAACCCTAAAGAGGCTGAATGCTTCTATTGCCACGAAAAGTTGCACTGGAAGTGAAACTACCCAAAGTATCTGCAAGATGTGAAGGATGGGAAAGTGAAACCCAACCATGCATGTATTTACACTATATTGTCTAATAACTCGCCCCATTCTAATTCTTGGGTCCTTGATACCGGTTGTGGTATTCATATTTGTTCTGATTTGTAGGGACTAAGAAGAAGTGAGGATGTGGAGCATGGGAAGATAAGCTTAATCATGGGGAATAGGAAAGCATCACCTGTCACCAAGATTGGAGTTTATACTTTGTTGCTAAATAGTGGGTTAACATTAGATTTGAATAAATGTTGTTACTCGTCTGAAATGGTGAGGAATATTATTTCTTTTCATGCTTTGTACAAACAAGGGTTTACCTTTTCTTTTCTTAATGAATATGGTAGTATTAATGCTTTCTTAAATAATGTTCTTTATTTTAAAGCATTACCTTGTGATGTTGTGTATGAAGCTGTGTCGGTTGTAGATAACTTAGGAAATAATGTATTGTGTATTGATTCTTCCACTAACTTGGACAAAGCATCACTATGACATTGTCGTCTTGGACATGTAAGCAAGAAACACATAGGCCAACTCCAAAAGGATGGAGTCTTGGAGTTATTTGACCTCAAGTCGGATGACAATTATGAATCTTTTCTACTTGGAAAAATGACAAAATCACCCTTCACTGATTCTTGTGCTAGGGGTGAAGATTTGTTGGATCTGGTACACACGAATGTGTGAGGATCCTTCAGAACCACCACAAGGGATGCTAACTAGTTCTATGTGACTTTTACTGATGATTTTAGTAGATATGGATATGTCTACTTAATCAAACATAAGTCAGAAACCTTTGAAAAGTTCAAAGAGTTTAGCAGGAAGTGGAGAATCAATTGGGCAGGAACATTAAGATTCTTCGATCCAATCGAGGTGATGAGTATCTTAGTACATAGTTCATTGACTATCTTAAGGAATGTGTGATTGTCTCACAATTGACACCTCCCAGGACACCACAGCTTAATGGTGTGGCTGAGAGGCGTAATCGAACTTTTTTGGACATGGTTTGTTCCATGATGAGTTGAGCTTCGCTACCAATCTCATTTTGGGGGTATGCCTTGGAGACCGCCACCCATATTCTTAATCTAGTCCCTACCAAAAAGGTTGCCAAAACACCTTGTAATGACCAAAAATTTCAACCAATTTAAAATTTTCGAAAACAACCCGATTCCATTAAAGTTATTACAAAAGGTTTTCAATACAATTTATTTTAAGTATTCCCAGAATCTCATCACAACATAAACACGAGGAACGGTACAATCACGCCTTCGCCTTGCCACGGTCTCCTGAAGAACCTGAAAAACATAAAACCACAATTGTAAGCCCGAAAGCTTAGTGAGATATCCCCAAAATACCAACCACATATACCATACACGCATAGCATGTCATAACATATCCGATCACAGAACAACCATGCACTTCGGGTCTACTGTGTGACTGGTCCGCCGCACCGGCCAACAGTCCACCTGGTCCACCCTCCGAGTCTAACCACATACATTGATTCTGCAGTGTGATTGGTCCGCCCACACTGGGCCTTCAATCCACCTGGTCCACACTCTGAGTCTACAGTATGACTGGTCCGCCCGCACCGGGCCTTCAGTCGGCCTGGTCCACTCTCCGAGCCTCGGCACGTCTGGTCCACCCTCTTGGGGCCTACAGCCTATCCGGACCGCTCGCTGGGCCTTCGGGACAACCGGTCCGCCCTGGGTATCTTGGCCTACAACACAAAGCAGGACCCGCCTCAACCCAACTCCAGTCCAAACAACCATGTGCACATAAACATACAATCATATAGCAATTCACAGTCAGTAAGCAGATCAAACAGATCACATAATATATCATCATCCTAACCAGGATACCGACCTAACCGGTCACTAGCATAGCATCACCTTATCTCTCAGGATACTGATCTCAACCAGGTCTCTAACATATACCATCCTAGCTACCAGGATGCAAACATATCAAGCAATAACATAACAACAAATACCCGGATCTCAATCCGATAAGGGATGACCTTGGTGCCTTAGACCCTGTTGATATAGTGAGGATAACTCACCTCGAAACTGCCGACTGAACAGAAAACCCAAGCTGCTCCGATCACTGATATGATCTCCTCCACTGGACAACCACCAAAGCACTGAACTCAAAACAATATCCAACAATTACCAAGATGCCCCTGGAAACCACTAGTCAACCCTTGGTCAAAGTCAAAGTCAAAGTCAACCCCTGACTGACTCTACTCGCCGGGTCAACCCGATGACTCGTCGAGTCCCCAAGCTCAGAATTCCCCCAATCCGCGACTCAACTCGCCGAGTCACCCCGAGACTCGCCGAGTCCAACAACTCTGAGTCCACACACACAACTCACCGAGTCATCCCTTGACTCACCGATTCACGGCTCAACCAGAAAAGATTGGGACTCTTCGACAAGACTCGCCGAGTCCAAGAACAGACTCGTCGAGTCTAAGGCTATCTTCAACCTACTCGCCGAGTTGTTCTTCCAACTTGTCAAGTTCCAGGCCATCTTCATCCAACTCGCCGAGTTGTTCTTCCAACTCGTCGAGTTCCAGCCTATCTTCAAGCAACTCGTCGAGTCTACCCATGTGACTCGCCGAGTACCACCGGTCTGAATCCATACAGAAGCATTCCAGGCCATGCAATTGATCCAAAACATAGATCTAGCCTCCTACAACCCATCCATCATGTAAAGTGGAAAACTTTACGTGAATCCAAAGAGATCTAGGCCTTTTATACTCTAGGGCTAGGGTTTGGGACAAATAGCTCCTTCAAACACTCATCAACAGGGACTTTTATGCATTCAAGCCTTTCTCTATTCCAGATCTGAGGTAGCAACCTCAGATCTAACCTCTAAACTCCAATACATCACAAGATATGTTTCCCCATAAACCCCAAAATGATGCATCTATATGAATACAACCCAAGAACGAGATAATACCTCAAGAAAAGAAGCCCCAACAGCAAAGAAACTCGAATCTAAGCAAAGCCCCTTGTTCCAAGCCTCCTAACCTTCAAGATTTCCTCAATAATCACTTCTTCAAGCCTCCAAATGCACTTTGATCCTCTCATACATGACAATTAGGGTTTCTGGACTTAAGAGAGAGTAGAGAGGCTGGGGGAAAGGATGTTATGTTCTTTATATAGGGCTCAACCTCCGGATTTAGGGTTTTCTCCACTCAGCACCAACTCGTCAAGTCCACCCATGCTACTCGCCGAGTTGATCATTTAACACGCGACTAAAGTCGCGACCCTACTCGTCGAGTCCACTTGTGGACTCGCCGAGTCGCTTCTTCCCATTTTACTCTTTTAGCCCTTCAACTTACCCTTGCTAAACCGGGATGTTACAATTCTCCCCCACTTACATTAGGCTTCGTCCTCGAAGCCTACGGCAACTCAACTCCAGAAATACTCTCGCCACGCGCCACTTGGCATTAGCACACCAGGTTCCTCAAGGCACAACCGCCGAAACCCAAAACTCGCCTTCTCCTTTCTTGCGGTGTCCTGACCACCATCTTAAGCCGGCCACCGGCTTTACCCTATGATAACTCCACTTAACAACTGAGTACTACTCTACAACACTGCTCCAAATCACAACCATCACTCGACCCATATGAGCTAGAAATAACCATGCACCACCGGATTCCCGATTCGAGTCCAACTCTAGTCATTCTGCTGACAGAAAGACATATTCTTCAGAGCAACTCCCATGAGTTCTCCTCTTGCAATCACATACACATGCTAAACTAGCTCTAGCACCCTCAGGATGGGAAAACCCGATAAACTGATGACATCTCCAAACATCCCCCAAGATGAACCACTACTACATACGCACTTCCCTGATCAGAATCACACTGAGAGCCCAAGACTCCCTCCCTGCATCCCTTCCGAGCCTCTTGGCTCTACACCCACGGAATTCCTTCCGCGACCTCAGTAGACATCCCAAACCGGATGTGATTCCATTCCACTGCCGCAAACACGCTGCTCAATGACCATACTCGGATCACTCTAATCATAACTCTGCTCTGCCGCTTTCACTTCCGTGAACTTGCACTCCCTCTCGGGGTTACACTCCTCTCTCATTCCTTTACCAAGGAATCCACTTGGCCGCCTTGTCACTCCGACAAGTGCCATGGTGCTCGCCCAACGCTGCACCACTCCTTCATAGTGTAACCGCTATCCATCCAACACACATGCTCTGACTCTGATCACAGGGACCCTCAAGCCCATGCACTATCTCAACTAATCAAGATCACTACCCGGGGCCAGACCTTCAAATGCTATCACACCGCAACATACACAAACCATATCCTCGAACCGATCCAACAATACCTGCAGAGTCTTCAGCATGACTGGACCGCCTCACCAGGCCTTCAGCCAATCTGGACCACTCTCAGAACCTTCAGCTAATCTGGACCGCTCTCAGTGGCTTCAGTTTAGTTGGACCGTTCTCTGAGCCTTCGGCCTGACTGGTACGCCTACCGGCCTTCAGTCTATCCGGACCGCTCAACTAGCATTCATCATTCCGAGCTATCACTCCGGGAAATCTTCCCATGCATACCGTTCTAGCCCTCTAGGGGTTCCGAACTCTATCTCCATCACACAACTCAATCCCGGCCTGATCCCAGGCCCTCTGCAAATAAGTACCTTTGGTCTGTGTTCCGCCCTGCATGCCTGCCACTTACTCATGCCAGCCTACGCTCTTGGCTGACAGAACACTGCTGAGTCCCAGACAGCTCAACAATCTCACATACTCATCGATCATCCGGAGAATTTTCCAATTCTCCCCTACTTAGGGCACTGACTATCAACCACCGGTCGCTATCACCGACCTCCCAAAACAACCCTGCACAACACCACACTTACACGCGGACTGATTTCCCACTAGCACTAGCAACCTTCACAAAATCACATTTCCACACTGATCCGCCCGCTCGAAAGAAACTCAATCTGCAGCTGACCACTCCTCAGAAGGCAGATGCTACCCGACATTCAGACCACCGCCAGATTCCACTAACAACCCCATGAATGATAACCAATGAAATTCCCAACACTAACCCATCATCATGCCATAACTCTCAAAAACAACAAATACCACACCAAGAATCACACAAAGATACTAGCACATAAACAATACTCCACAATAATCATAAGATAACAAGATATCAAGGAAGAAACATACCCTCAGCTGCATCCGACACTGCTCTGATCTCCTCTGCTGCAAGCTGAAAAGCACGACCCTGAGCCCTTGGGGGCTCCGCTCCACCCTGACCTCCACCCGCGATCATCAAAGTGGTCGGTGCTGGAGCCTGCACCGGTCCTGCAGCGAGCTGTGGACAGTTGACCCTCAAATGTCCAAACTGATGACAATGGTAACAAATCCTCAAATCCCGAACCGACGCTGACTGTCGACAATCCCTCGCATAGTGCCCCTTCTTTCCGCACTTGCGGCATGCACCACCGGACCTACAAACTCCGGTGTGACTCCTTCCACACTTCCCACAAGTGTGGCTACTCAGATCCCCCACTCTAGAATCAACGGTCTTGGACTGTTTTGGTGCCGGCTGCGACTGCACCGGAGCCTGCCTCAGCTCACGCAACTGCAACTCAATCTCTAAGTCACGCCGCCTGGCGGCCTCCTGCAACTCCAACAAGGTCTCGCACCTCTGCATAGACACAAACTGTCTGATATCCCTCTTGAGCATGCTAAGATATCGATACATCTGAGCCTGCTCCGAAGCGAACTCTGGGCAGAACATCGCTCTCTCAGTGAACATCCTGGTGATCTCAGTCACCGACTCCGAATCCTGCTTCAGCTCAAGGAACTCCTGAGCCAATCTCTCCCTCTCAACTTGCGGAACATAACGAGTGCTGAACATTTCTCTGAACTGATCCCATGAAACAGCAGCCCTCTGCGCATCTGAATATGACCCCGTGGTCAACCTCCACCAATCCTTCGCCCCGAGCCTCAATAGGTTCAGAGCACACCTCACCCTCTGATCAGCAGGGCATGAACACGTGAAGAAACACCCCTCCACGTCCGATAACCATCTCATAGCAACAATCGGGTCTTGAACTCCATCAAAGGTGGGAGGCTTCGTATTATGGAAGTCCCGATACTGAAAGCCCTGACCAGCTCCTCCCCCTGCCGCTGCTATAGCCGCTGTAGCCGCCGCGGCAGCCGTCTCTGTGAGAGCTGCATAGCGCTCATCAAAATACTAAACCATAGCGGTCTTGATCGACCCAAACAGTTCCGGCAACTCAGCTTGGAACAACGCAGCAATCTCATCACGCAGGATCTCACGAATCCTCGCATCCAATTCGCATGAGCTCATCTGACCAATAACCTCGGGCGGTACTGACCAGCCCGGAACTCCCTCTCCTGCTCCCGATCCTGACCCGGATCCACTCCCAGCATGCCTTGGAATCTCCATACTGAAAAACACTACAAAATCTCAGACACTTCCTACTAATCCGGGAACCAACTCTCTCAACCCAACCCTAGAGGTCATGGTTTCCCTGATACGCGTATGGGTCCTGTGCTTTCAGTAGTATGGGCCCATACTACCTTCCACACCTACCCATATTTGTATGAAGTACTACCACAACGCCCTAGAGAAAAACATATAATCAAGCGCTCAACCCTCACCACTAGAGGAACACTGGAAATCTCCTACAAGGAAACCCTAGGCTACAGGCATCACAAATCAGGCAGCATTATCATGAAATCCTGAAGATCCCTAGCCTATCACTAGCATGCTGTTCTATCAAAGCTCAAAAACAAATATCATGTATGGTATTTCAGGGTTACTTACTGGCTCCGGCTGATCGTACCTCCACGTCCTCCTTTACTCATTTTGAAAACCATTTTAAATTCTCTTTTGAAAACTCTCCTCAATTTGATACTTGAGTCACACGAGTGTTCCTCCAATTCACTCAAACCAAGGCCCTGATACCAACTTGTAACGACCAAAAATTTCAACCAATTTAAAATTTTCGAAAACAACCCGATTCCATTAAAGTTATTACAAAAAGGTTTTCAATACAATTTATTTTAAGTATTCCCGGAATCTCATTACAACATAAACACGAGGAGCGGTACGATCACGCCTTCGCCTTGCCACAGTCTCCTGAATAACCTGAAAAACATAAAACCACAACTGTAAGCCTGAAAGCTTAGTGAGATATCCCCAAAATACCAACTACATATACCATACATGCATAACATGCCATAACATATCCGATCACAGAACAGCCATGCACTTTGGGTCTACTGTGTGACTGGTCCGCCGCACCGGCCAACAGTCCACCTGGTCCACCCTCTGAGTCTAACCACATACATCGAGTCTGCAGTGTGATTGGTCCGCCCGCATCGGGCCTTCAATCCACCTGGTCCACTCTCTGAGTCTACAGTATGACTGGTCCGCCCGCACCAGGCCTTCAGTCGGCCTGGTCTACTCTCCGAGCCTCAGCACATCTGGTCCACCCTCTTGGGGCCTACAGCCTATCCGGACCGCTCGCTGGGCCTTCGGGACAACCAGTCCGCCCTAGGTATCTTGGCCTACAGCACAAAGCAGGACCCGCCTCAACCCAACTCCAGTCCAAACAACCATGTGCACATAAACATACAATCATATAGCAATTCACAGTCAATAAGCAGATCAAACAGATCACATAACATATCATCATCCTAACCAGGATACCGACCTAACCGGTCACTAGCATAGCATCACCCTATCTCTCAGGATACTGATCTCAACCAGGTCTCTAACATATACCATCCTAGCTACCAGGATGCAAACATATCAAGCAATAACATAACAACAAATACCCGGATCTCAATCCGATAAGGGCCGGCCTTGGTGCCTTAGACCCTGTTGATATAGTGAGGATAACTCACCTTGAAACTGCCGACTGAACAGACAACCCAAGCTGCTCCGATCACTGATACGATCTCCTCCACTGGACAACCACCAAAGCACTGAACTCAAAACAATATCCAACAATTACCAAGATGCCCCTGGAAACCACTAGTCAACCATTGGTCCAAGTCAAAGTCAAAGTCAACCCCTGACTGACTCTACTCGCCAAGTCAACCCGATGACTCGCCGAGTCCCCAAGCTCAGAATTCCCCCATTCCGCGACTCAACTCGCTGAGTCACCCCGAGACTCCCCGAGTCCAACAACTCTGAGTCCACATACACACAACTCATCGAGTCATCCCTTGACTCACCGATTCACGGCTCAACCAGAAAAGATTGGGACTCTTCGACAAGACTCGTCGAGTCCAAGAACAGACTCATCGAGTCTAAGGCTATCTTCAACCTACTCGCCGAGTTGTTCTTCCAACTCGTCGAGTTCCAGGCCATCTTCATCCAACTCGCTGAGTTGTTCTTCCAACTCGTCGAGTTCCAGCCTATCTTCAAGCAACTCGTCGAGTCTACCCATGTGACTCGCCGAGTACCATCGGTCTGAATCCATACAGAAGCATTCCAGGCCATGCAATTGATCCAAAACATAGATCTAGCCTCCTACAACCCATCCATCATGTAAAGTGGAAAACTTTACGTGAATCCAAAGAGATCTAGGCCTTTTACACTCTAGGGATAGGGTTTGGGACAAATAGCTCCTTCAAACACTCATCAACAGGGAATTTTATGCATTCAAGCCTTTCTCCATTCCAGATCTGAGGTAGCAACCTCAGATCTAACCTCTAAACTCCAATACATCACAATATATGTTTCCCCATAAACCCCAAAATGATGCATCTATATGAATACAACCCAAGAACGAGATAATACCTCAAGAAAAGAAGCCCCAACAACAAAGAAACCCGAATCTAAGCAAAGCCCCTTGTTCCAAGCCTCCTAACCTTCAAGATTTCCTCAATAATCACTTCTTCAAGTCTCCAAATGCACTTTGATCCTCTCATACATGACAATTAGGGTTTCTGGACTTAAGAGAGAGTAGAGAGGCTGGGGGAAAGGATGTTATGTTCTTTATATAGGGCTCAACCTCCGGATTTAGGGTTTTCTCCACTCAGCACCAACTCGCCGAGTCCACCCATGCTACTCGCCGAGTTGGTCATTTAACACGCGACTAGAGTCGCGACCCTACTCGCCGAGTCGCTTCTTCCCATTTTACTCTTTTAGCCCTTCAACTTACCCTTGCTAAACCGGGATGTTACACACCTCACGAGATGTGGACTGGAAAAGTTTCCGATCTGGATCACATCAAGATATTGGGTTGTGAGGCTTTCGTGAGGCATGATACTCACGATAAGCTTGAAACTCAAAGTGAGAGGTGTATTTTCATCGCCTACCCACATAAATCCTTTGGTTACCTCTTCTATAGACCAAATGAGAATGTGGTCTTTGTAGCAAGGAGGGGAGTCTTTCGTGAGAGAGAGTTCATAAGCCAAGGAAACAGTGGGAGGCAAATTGACCTTGAAGAAATTCAAGAGTCAAGTGGTGAAGGAAACTCAAACCCTAGCAATCAACATGAGGAGGAAACTCTTGTTAATCCGACTGACAAGTCGGTACCTCTGAGACGTTCCACGAGAGTTAGGAATGCACCTGAGCATTACTATGGTTTCCATATTACTGCGGAAGGTGATACACTTATCCGTGATAACACACTGATAAGTCTGGATGAACCTAACAGCTACACGGAAGCCATGGCAAGCCCTGAGGCTGCTAAATGGAAAGAGGCTATGGACAACGAGATACAATCCATGTATGACAATCAAGTTTGGAACTTGATTGAAAATGTACCAGGTCATAAGACAGTTGGGTGCAAATGGATCTTCAAGAAGAAGACCGACATGGATGGTAATGTACACACTTATAAGGCACGACTGGCTGCAAATGGATTTTCTTAAACTCCGGGAGTTGATTATGATGGTACCTTTTCACCAGTAGCGAAGATTATGTCTATTAGGGTTATGTTAGCCATTGCTGCATTTCATGATTATGAAATATGGCAAATGTATGTCAAAACTGCTTTCCTTAATGGAAAGCTAGCTGAGGATGTTTACATGATTTAGCCAGGGGGTTTTTTTAGTACAGAGTACCCTAATAGAGTGTGGAAGGGCGAGAAATCCATTTATGGATTGAAACAAGCGCCACGCAGATGGAAAGTTTTTTTCGATGAGAAAGTCAAAGAGTTTGGATTTTCGAGGAGCGAAGATGAATCTTGTGTATATGTCAAGGCTAGTGGGTGTATAGTTAACTTTTTGGTACTGTATGTGGATGACATACTACTCATGGGAAATAACATCCCAACTTTGTAGGAGGTTAAGTCCTGGCTTGGGAAGTGTGTCGCTATGAAGGAACTTGGAGAAGCTGCCTATATCCTGGGGATAAGGATTTTGAGAGATAGGAGTAAAAGACTAATTGGACTTAGTCAGAGTACCTACTTGGATAAGGTGTTAAATAGGTTCAGCATGTAGAATTCCAAGAAAGGAGAGTTACCGATCCAGAGTAATGCCAGAGTGAGTAAGACTCAGAGCCCGAGTACAGAGGCTGAGATGGATGAGATGAGTCAAGTACCATATGCTTTCGTTGTAGTCTCGATCATGTATGTTATGAATTGTACTCGTCCTGATGTGGCCTTCGCATTGAGCATGCTCAGCAAATATCAGGGGAACCATGGCAAGGCTTACTGGACTGCAGTAAAGAAAATTCTCAAGTACCTTCGAAGGACTAAGGACTGGGTCCTTACCCTCGGTGGGAGTGATGACTTGAGAGTAGTAGGGTATAGTGATGGTAGCTTCCAGACTGATAGGGATAATTTTCGCTCTTAGTCAGACTGGGTATTTACCTTAAACGAAGGAGCAATTACTTGGAAAAGTTCCAAGCAGGAGACAGTGGCTGATTCAACTTGCGAATCAGAGTATATAGAGGCAAACCAGGCAGTGAAGGAGGCTATATGTCTAAAGAAATTCATTGGAGACCTTGGAGCTGTACCAGCTATAAAGGAGCCCATGGAAATTTTCTGTGATAGTGAAAGTGCAGTTGCCATAGCCAAGGAACCAAGGGATCACGGAAGATCCAAACACATCGACAAAAAATACCATTTCATCGGACATCGAATAGAAGAAAGACTCCTCGTGGCAAAGAGGGTATCATCAGATGAGAACCCAGCAGATCCGCTCACGAAGTGACTGTGTAGGGTTAAGCATCTCCAGCATGCGAGGCACATAGGGCTGAAGGATGATATTAGTTTTAGTAGTTAGATAGTTTTGAAATTTGTAAAGTGTAATTGACATTTGATGATAAATAAAAGTTGTTGTTTATTTATAAGTATAAGTGTTGCTATCTTTTGTCAATCGTTTACTATCATTTCAATTTTGCATGTTTTGACTTCCAGAATAATTATGTTATGGTATATCATATTATTCAAATTCTCCACAGTCATTCATATGTTGGAAGTAGATATGAATCAAGATTATCATGGGTTGGCTTGTAGATGTCTAAGTTGTTGGATATAGCAAGAGGTGCTACAACACTCATGAGTGTCATAAGTTCTGAGTATTGGATTCAACCCACGCTCACTTATATCACTTCATGGAATTTATCTCGAGTGATCGTGAGACGGTAATATCATATAAGTCTTCAAACCTAGAGATATGAGTTGTTAACTATGAGCTGGTTATACATCGATTGTATGAAAATGTATTGGTAACTCGATGTTATAAAACGTGCTTTTGTGTATAATTCAACAAGTAGTGGAACAAGCATATGAGTCGAAGCTTATTTGTTCCTTCTTGGATTAGAAGCGATATCTGGGCCCCTCGATTAGTATGGTCCATTTGGGTTGTATGGCATTGCAACACTTGGATAGACTAAATGAGAGAAATGACACTTAAGGATTATTAAAATATTATAAGTTCTAATATATTAATAATATTATTTAATTAGTATTGATCAAAGAATTAATTTGGAATTCATTAAGTGATCAAAAGAAGACTAATTAAATATATGAGTTTGATTGTGTAAATCATCTATTCTTGTGGTTTGTGTGGATTGGGTTAAAACCCATAAGGTGCTCCATGGTTAGTCCATGGAGGTTACAAACCCATGGATCATGGAATATGGAAATCCATGACAATTAGGGTTTACATGGTGTAACCCTACTTGTGACACAACTATATAAAGACCCCATGTTAACCAAAATCGGCCACTACAAGCAAGTAATAGAGGGCTAGCCGATTTTGAGGTGTAATTATGATTCACTCAAAGTTATTCTAAGTGTTGTGGTGTTGTGTGAGACATTTGAGACATCATACTTGAGGTGCTAGGCTCATAAGGTTCTCAAGGAATCCAAGCAACAAAAAGGTATGTTCTTCTACTAGCATTTATGTTTTAAAGTTCCCCATGCCATGCTAGCTAAGTTAAGAACCTTGGAAAACCATTTTCTCATGTATCTTAGTAAAACATTGATCCAAGGTTTCTAAGGTTGCATGTACACCTTAGGAGTGTTAGAATGCTCAAAACCCTTCAGGTAGATGGTGGCAGCCACCACCTAACAGTGGTGGTGGTGGCTGTTCTCGGTTTTCCAGCCAAACAAAATGCACACACAACACACGCTACAGTAGAAATACACCCATACACTTGCTTTTCCCGGAACAGGAACACATCCACCCTCTTGGTGGCGTTTGGCGACGGCGGCAACAGCAACGACAGTTAACGACGGTCCTGCGATGGTAGCCACTACCTCACGGTGGTGGCAGTGGTTTCTTTTGGTTCCCTGTCAAGCAGCCACGGTAGGAATGGTGACAACAACATATCCTAGTGGTTTTTCCAGCTTTGGCATCGATGGCGGCGACTAGAGAGTCACGACGGCCACCACGACGTCAGTCCTTCTTCGATCTTATCTGATGCAGTTTCGCTCCATTCCCTGCTAGTCTTCAACGTCGTTTGATGGTGCTATGTGGTTGGAGGAAAAATGGGTGAATGGTAGTGGTTCATTCGACTCCAACATTCGTGGCGGTCGCCGGTATTGAGGGAGACATAAGGGTGGTGCGGCGCCGTCAATAGAAGAAGGGAAATGTGGCGGCTGTTTCATCCGACTAGGGTTAGGGTTATGGGTTGGATTATATACCTGACACCCTTCAAAAATTCCTTCCATAATGGCAGGAATGCTCCCTCCCTCATGAAATTATTTTGATTTTTCTCCAATATTTACCCTTTAATTCCCTACTCCCATAATTATTTTTCATAATAAGTCCAACAGTTACAAAACAACCCCTCCTCTACAAATTATTCTCAAATAGAGTCCATATGTTACCATTCAGCCCCTTAGCCGCCCAAATCTCTTCAAATTAAGTCCCAATAATTTACCAAGTAATCCTTGCCTTCATAATTATTTACGAAACAAATCCAAAACATACACTTTTAACCCCCAACTTCTAAAATTGTGATAGTTAGCTCCTCGAGACCAACACCATGCTATATAATTATTGATTTTAGGGCTACTATTCATTCATAAATTTATTTATTTATTTATTTAATAAATGGTGTGTTATAAATCTCCCCCAGTTAAATTTGATTTCCTCCTCGAAATTATTATTTTTTGTCATTCCTTACACGCCACACAACTTGAACTACATGGCCACAATCCAAAGCATAACCCCAGCCTTTCCAAGGCAACTGTAACCAACCCTCATAGGGTTCTAAAACCTAAAGATAAAAAAATTCAGTGCAATATGATCACATTTACTCAATCTGAATTTGTAGTCTTGAGATGGTCTGTCTCCCTGACAGACCATCCACACTGGATCATTGCCAAATTCATAGCACTTATCTCCCAACTGGCTACTCAACTTCTGCTAACTTGAGATCCCTACAGAAAACCGAATCACAGATTATACGTCGTTGCTAATAATTCTTTACTTGACAAAGGAGATTAGACATTCATTCAAGAGGAAGCTCATTTAAATGACCAATTTCCCAGGGATACAATGAACAAAGGGAGACCAACCGGGAGATGAACCCTTTTTGCATTGATTGGAAATGCTTCCTTTATCCCCCAAACCAACATACATATAATAAGCGGATCATAAGCATGAACACTCATACCTGGCCCAATCAGCCTCGGGCTGGAATACTAGGCATGCCTACTACGGGTCCAGTCATCCTCAGGATGGAATACCCTCATATCATGCACATGTTTGGCCTAATCAACCCTCGGGTTGGAATACCAAACATGTTAGGTCCAATCGATCATGGGGTCCGACCATTCTAGGGATGGAATACCCTAGATTGGAATACCACTATATACGAAACTCGGGTCTAAACTCATAACTTGAGATTCAAGGACCTACCCTTGTAGCTGATTATGGTTTGTCCGAACCTCAACCACGTGTCCATTATGAAAGCGCTCCAATAGGAGAAATGAACTACTAAGATCATTAGGCCAACAGCCTATGACTGGAATACCCTTACATTGTCCTCAGCATAGGTCTGGATTGCCTCTGAGCCTACAGCATGAGTCTGGTATACCCCACCTGGCCCTCAGCTCATGATGGAAATACTCCCGATAAACTATCAACATTGTCCAAAAGAAAAGGACTAACCAACGTCCTTCACCACATCAACCAGCGTTGCGATGCTAAAACCCCACCATGCATGATTCAATTATAGAATAAGTTGTTACCCAAGAAAAATCCTACAAAACCATGGTCGCACATGACCCTAGAATAGGATGATAGTCGAACTCTAGATCCAATTTGCAAACTATAACCCAAACCTGAGCATGTACGTAAGTCAAACCAACCCTAATGCCACCTTGAACACCCACAGATACACACGAAGAATCACTACCAGGCACATACTTGGGAATCCCGGACATCATATTTTCTCACCATAAAGCCCACACCTGATCAAGACTGATTCGATTCTACTAATACAAAACTAGTCTGAGAAGACTTTTACAATTATCCCGAAGATTACCGAAACCCGAGTCTGACACGAATCAAAATCCTATTCCATCATCGAGGGGAAACATACAAAGACTTAGGAAATATAAACACACTGTACAAGGGAATTGGTGACACGTTCCTAGCTTCTCAATTGTCGCCTCTTGAATTCCTTTGAAGAATTCCTGCTTCCTGAGAGGTTCACCAATTAACGCCTGTCCGACCATTCAGGAAACCGTAACCTGAACAACAATAGATAAATCCTTCAATGGCTGACGCTCAACTTGATAATTCCTAATTCTCCCCCGCTTAGAACACTAATCACCACCCACTGGTGTGAAGCCAAAACATAACTTAACCGTACCAACCAAGTATCATCATACTCAACCATGGAATGAATAACCTACACAGAATAATCCTCCAGATACGGATCAAACGAACCCCAAGATAAGTCTGAATTCCAGCTAAAGGCCTCAGGGTTTCCATGTTATATCCACTTACAAAGCATATGCAACCACTTAATTATGATCCGGACATACCTTTGTTGCTTATAATCCAAATATAGCCGACACCAAGCCATCTTACCTCCTGAGAATGCATCTTTTGTTCACATCGCTAAGAAACTCGTGCCACATCAGACCACTTGCACACACCAACGCTATCATGTTGTCGCCGACCACTGCGACCAACATTCCTCTAGCCAAAAATACAACCTAACCCCGAAGGTCACAAACCCACTTACTCCTTCGCACACGGAAAACTGAAAGGGCACAATCCTTGCCCTTGAAAACGGCACTCTAATCTATCAATTAACCATTCTACCTCCAACTGCAAAACCCCAGCTGAACATAATAATCACTCCCTTCTGGAGTCCCCGTGACTCACATTCTGGCCTTGAGCAAAACCCTGAAGCCTCAAATCTAGAAACTCATGTGGTAGCCTCTCCCGCTCAACTAGCGGAATGTAACGAGTACAGAACATCTCCTTGATCCCAAGTAACTTTAGCCCCCTGCTCATCAGAATATGTCCCAGTAACAAGTCCTGATACTGGAAAGCTCGACCAGCTCCTCCCCCTGTCGCCATTACAGCTGTTGCAATTGCCGCAACATCCGTCTCAGCAAGGGTTGCATAGCGCCCGTTGAAATACTTAACCATGGTGGTCTTGATAGACCCAAACATCTCTGACAACTGTGCCGAAAAAAAAAGAGCAGCAACCTCATCGTGTAGATCTCCCGAATACTAGCATCCAGATCCTCTGATCTTATCTGACCAGTAGTCCCTGTCACTGATGCTTGCCCACCCTGGCTGCTAGCTCCTGTTCCTGATCCGGATCCGGTCTCAAAATGTTTCGTAACCACCATTATGATAATAAACCAGCGAGATCTCAGATAATCCATATAATAACAGGGAACCAATTTCCTAACCAACCCTAGGGGTTGTGACTTCCTTGCCATGCGTATAGGTCTTGTGCTTTCAGTAGTACGTGCCCATACTACCTTCCACACCTACCCATATTTGTCTCAAGTATCATCACAATGCCTACACAATACACATATGCATGGTGATCGCTCAATCCTCACTCCTAGAGGGAAACTAAACATCTCGTACTGGCCTACCGACCTCGAACAACCCACCCATCCATGAAACATCCACTAACCCTGCAACACTAGTGTATGCTAGCCATACATAACACTGGACCCTATAGACATTTGAATACTCGGTCCTACTCTAAGCCCACAACCAAACGAGGAATGGGAAATAAAGCTTAACCAAATATTCTCATGTTATAATATCTTAATTATGTACGACCGTGATATATACACTAAGCAACTACAATAATGATGTCAATTTCATATAAGGAAAATTCCTAGGCTATCAGGCATTATATAATCAAGAAATTCTATCATCTAATTTCTGAAGATCCCTAGCCTAGTACCAGCATGTTGTTCTAACATATCACAAAATCAAATAATCTGTAAGGTATTTTGGGGTCTACTTATTGGCTCCAGCTAATCGTACCCTCTGCATCCTCCTTTGATATTTTGAAAACCATTTAAAAATCATTTTGAAAATCTTTTCCTTGGTTTGAGACTGGATTCATACGAGTGCTCCTCCAATTCACTCAAACCAAGGCAATGAAACCAACTTGTAACATCCATAAAAATCATGAAAATTTAAACTTTTTAAAACATTCAAAAACCAACAGTTATTACTAATTTGTTTTCAAAATAGTTCCATATCTGAGTATCCCAGAAATAAATTCATAAAATGTGAGGAGATGTACGATCACACCTTTGCCTTCCCGCGATCATCAGAGGTACCTGAAACCAAAATTGAAAATGTAAGCTTGAAGCTTAGTGAGTTCCCACAAAATACCGATACATAGTAAATAACATATATGAAAATAACAGCATGTAATGGATCTACAACTTTACAGACTAGATTACCCCCTAGGACCACAATGTGAGATTGGCTTGCCTTTCAGGCCCATAGCTTACATCTAGCTTGCCCATGAGCCCACAGTACCAGTATGTCATGCCCTTCCCAACCCTCAGTTCGTATCCGAAATGCTTTTAATCCCACAGTATGAGTCTAGAATGCACTGCCCAACCCTCAGCTCGTATCTGGAATGCTCCCGAGTCCCCAGTATGAGTATGGTGTGCCCTGCCCTACCCTTAGCTCATATATAGAATACTCTAGGGTTTGTTGGCTACCGCACGGAGTAGTATAACCTCAACCCATCCCACGTAACATGTATGTAGGGTTTCAAAGCATTCCATGGATGATGGCAATGGGCCCCTTTGATGAATTCTAGGTTAAAAGCCCAACACTTGTCTTTTCCTTATAAATAGTCATGTATTATTCACAATTAGGGTTAAGAGTTAGGCAAAATGTAGCCGCCACGTCGTGAAGTTTCTTATGTAGTGTTAGATTTAGTCTATGCTTTAAGTGTAATTTATTCCTCTTGTTTGAATAAATCGAGTGATCATTCGACATAATCTTCATATTTGTGTTTGTTCTTATTTTCCGCATCTTGTTCATCAAATCTCAATTAGGGTTTTAATCCCAACAATGTAGAAATATAACAAACTAATGCACATACATATAATCAGATAGTAACACAGCTAGTCCTACAAATCTATCAAACTGTTATAGTAACTAGCATGCATAACTAATTCATACTCAACATATCACCAACTACTAGGATATCAGATCCAATGGGTCGGTATTGGTGCCTTAGACCCCTTAGTAGAGTGAAGATAACTCACCTCACACTGCTGAAGTCCCGTGGATAAACTCCAGCTGCTGGTTGACAAATTCTCGAGCTGTCAATCATCAAAACAACACCCAATTAGTAATTGGGTTCCAATACATAACCATACGTCCATTCTTGGGGTAAAAGACTACTTTACCCCCAACCTAGCTTGATTCAAGTCCAAGGCCCAACTCATACTCCAAAGGCCCAAAAGTCAAGTAATGGGCCAAAGCCCAACATATGGCCCAATTTTCCAAATTGGGCCCAAACCTCTACATGGTCTTTCCTTAAGACCCATCCATTTATTCTAGTCCTAACTCTTGGTATTCCTATGGCCTAATATCACATAATCATCAAAGCCTAGTTATAGCCCACCTATGGCCTAATTTTCCAAATTGGGCCTAAGTCCTTCACATGGGCCTGATCCTAAAGCTCATCCAATTATTTTGGTCCATTTACTTGTGCTTAGATAGCCCACCAATAGTCCAATCACCAAATCCCAATGGGAAGGTCCAACTCAAAGCCCAAGTAAAATTAGGATTTTCACATGAAATGACGATTAGGGTTAAGTGTTCCTACTTAACCCATTAAGGAATTAGTCCATTAAGTTGAATATTGACTTAGGTTAATTGCAAATGATTATTAATTAATATTTTAAGTTTAATAAATAATTCCAGTGCAGGTCCCAATCAATTCCCAAAATTAGGGTTTCATGACATTAGGGTTTCCAACCCAATCACAACCCAATAGGCCCAAAAGCTAAGTCCTTAGATCCATTATGGTTTCATTAGGACCACTAGGGTTTCATTAGGCCCACTAGGGTTTCATTAGTCGGGCACCACCCCACTACCACCTCGGGTAGTGGTGGTTAATGGCGGCTCACAGCAACGGCCACCACATTACAATGGTGGTTATGGTTCTAGTCCATTTTGTCCAAGCATCCCAAAAGCAACTAAGCACAAGCAAAAGCACACCACCACCCAACACGACTATTGGTGGCGGCGGCCACCACCTCACGGTGGTCGTTATGAGTTTTCTTTATTATTCTAGTCACTAATTACAATTTACAATGATTTAACCCAAAATAAACACACACATACAAATAGATAAATACACACACAACCACCCTTATGGTGGCCGTCGGTGGTAGATGGTTGCAGCTACCACCTCACGATGGTGGTGGTGGTTGTTCTTAGTTTTCCGGACAAAAAAACCGCACACACAAAACACGTTACAGTAGAAACACACCAACACACTTGCTTTTCCTAGAACAGGAACACATCCACCCTCTTGCTAGCGTTTGGCGACGGCGGCAACACGAGATGGCGGCAACTGCAACGACAGTTAATGGCGGTCCTGCAATGGTAGCCACAACCTCACGGTGGTTGTGGTGGTTCTTTTGGTTCCTGGTTAAGCAGCCACGGTAGAAATGGAGACAACAACATATCTCGGTGGTTTTTCCGGCTTTGGCATCGATGGCAGCGGCTGGAGAGTCACGAACGGTGGCCACCACAACATAACTCCTTCTTCGATCTTCTCTGATGCAGTATCGCTCCCTTCCCTGCCGGTCTTCAACGTTGCTCGATGGTCCTATGTGGTCAGAGGACGAATGGGTGAATGGTAGCGGTTCCTCCGACTCCAACAGTCGTAGCGGTCGCCGATGTTGAGGGTGACATAAGGGTGATGCGGTGCCGGTAATAGAAGAAGGGAAAGGTGGCAGCTATTTCATCTGGCTAGGGTTAGGGTCATGGGTTGGATTATATATCCGGCACCCTTTAAACTTTCTTCCATAATGGCTGGAATGGTCCCTCCCTCATGAAATTATGTCGATTTTGCTCCAATATTTACCCTTTAAACCCCTGCTCCCATAATTCTTTTTCATAATAAGTCCAACAGTTACAAAACAACCCCTCCTCTACAAATTATTCTCAAATGGAGTCCATATGTTACCATTTAGCCCCTTAGCCTCTAAAATCTCTTCAAATTAAGTCCTAATAATTTACCAATTAGTCCCTACCTTCATACTTATTTACGAAACCAATCCGAATCTTACACTTTTAACTCCTAACTTCTAAAATTGTGATAATTAGCTCCTCGAGACCAACACCTTGCAATATAATTATTGATTTTAGGGCTACTATTCATTTGTAAATTTATTTATTTATTTATTTAATAAATGAGGTATTACACCTGCCTTTGGGCACTCTCTTTTGAAATGTCCGGTCTCTCCACAACCGTAGCAGGCTCGACTTACTCCGGTATTGGAGGCTTGGGTAACTTGTTGGGTTAGCGCCTTACAGAAATGGGCTGTATGCCCCTTTTTATTGTAATTATTGTAGTGCATTTCTCGACAAGAGCATGTGTGGTGGAAGTTTCACTTGTTGCATTTTGGTAAGTTCTCGGCATACTGCCTCAATTGCGTTGGAGCGGCAGGGGTGGTGGCAGCGTGAACAACAACAATTTGTTGTATCTTGGCGGGGTCATGTGTTGGCTGGTTCATCTTTTTGTTCCAGAATTTTCTTTTATTGCCGCCCCCTTTCATTTGCTCGGGGACGGGGGCCATGATGCCTTGGCGGACTCCATGATCGATGAACCTTTGGGCCAAGTGTTTGGCACTGTCAAAAGTAATCGGGTTTAAAGCTAACACATTCTCTTGAATTTAGGGGGATAGTCCCCAGATGTATCTTTTGTTGGATTAGATGGCTAAGCCCATAACTATTATTGGTATGTACTTCACCCAAGAGTAGCATGGTCCAGTTGGGTTGCATATCATCAGGACAATTTGTTAGGACCGATTCTTGAGAGACGGTTATATATATGATTTATTGATATATTATATGTTATAGTATATTAATATGAAATCATATGTTTTAATTAGTATTGATCAAGAATTAATTTAGTGATCAAAAGAGACTAATTAAATCTATGGGGACTAATTATGGTAATTAGTTATATTTATATTTATATGTGTTGGGCTTGTGATCGATGTTGGACCAAGTTTATGTATGGATACATAAAGATTTGGGCCACATGAACCATGGATCATAAACCCATGGGTATGGTTTTGGGTTATACCCATGACCCTTGAAATCCAACATATAAATACATGTTCTTAACCTAAAAGACGCCTACATGCATGTTCTTGGATTTCATGGGTGTTTTTGGGTGCATGGAATTCTTTCTCAAGTTCCACCTTTGTCCATGATGTGTTGTGATTCCATTTGAGGCTTCCACACTATTGGGGCTAAGCTTTTAAAGGCCAAATTCATCAAGTTCTACAAGCTACACAAAGAGGTAAACTTCTAACTAGTATTTTATGTAGTTTATATCATTTATATGCTAGTTGTAGGTTTAAAGTTTTGGAAACAATATTGCATGTATAATTAGAGAAAACATAGATCCAAATCTTTTAGGGTTGTATGTACACCATAGGATGTTGTAGTATATAAAACCCAACATCTTTCCACCTTTTTACTCTTCGGGGTGACCATCCCAGAACACAATTTGACTAGATCGCTGAATCTGGCAGTATAGGTTGCAATGTCAGAGCCTGTCATCTTTAGGTTCCACAGCTCTTATTCTAGCTTTTTCACTTCGCCCCTTGGGCAATACTCTTCCAACATTAAAGTCTTCAATTCTTCCCAGCTCATCGAATTAGTCTCTGGGAGGGTTAATGAATTGACATGGCCTTTCCACCAGGTACGGGCCCTGCCAGAGAAAGTGCAAGCTGCAAATTTGACTTTGCTTGCTTCGGGGCACGCACAAATTTCAAAGACTGATTCAGTTTTCTCGAACCATTGCATTAAAGTGATGACACCTCCGCTTGCATTGAAAGATTTGGGTTTGCCATTAGTGAAGCGTTTGTAGGAACATTCCCTTGTGAATCCCTGATTGTCTCCCCGGTTAGAATTTATGGTAAACATTTCATGTCCCACTGATAGCATTGGTGCTGATTTATGAGATGGTAGCCACCATAGCAGCTATTACAGCAGCCTGGAAAATGGCAAGGTCGAATTGTGGAGGTGGTGGCGGTGGTGGTGGTGTTGTTCTTGTGCTTGTTTGACTTTCGTGGTGGCATACTTCTGCCACAAATTTCAAAGATGAATGAGGATAAGTCTTCCATAGTGGTTACAAGTTGGATGTCATGAAACTAGATTATATAAGTTCTGTATGTATTGTGTTCTGAATTTAAAGTATTTGCAAACAATTCATAATAGAAGTCCATGTAAAATAAACTTATGAATCACAATGATAATCTGTGCCTTGATCCATACCAGGTTCTTCTAAAATCACTTGGTGTATACAAGTTATATTTAATTAATATTGAATAGTTCGTCGAATAAGTGGGTTTACCCTAAGCCCACAACCAAACAAGGAATAGGACTTAAAGCGGACTCACCAATCCTAAGTCTAAAGGATCTTAATTATATATGAATCAGACGTATACATTAAGCAATCAAAGATTCACTATGAGTAAACCATTTGTACAACCAATGTTTTGAAACTTGTGGTAACACTCCCAATGAAATTAAATGCATGCCAATTTCATTGATATAATTTAGTACATAGTGTGTTTGGAAAATTTGACCTCGATGCAGGTCTACATTACATCAATGTAAGGGAAATTTTTGATAGCATCACGAACCCTCGAATAGTGTAGTCACTTAATCGTAGGGTCGAATCTATATATAGAAAAGAGTAGCACCAACACCAACTCGTAAACCTAGTTTATATCAAAATGTGAGGACTGTATGCACTACTCGCGTCGGGTGTTGCTTTGAGGGCCATGAAATGAAGTCATGAAATCTTGCATTGCCCTGGTCTCTGCTTTGGATTCTACCACTTAGAGTTCTGCCTCTATCACACGTCCTTCTAATGCGGCTTGATGTTCTCGAAGCTTTCTAACCTCGGCTCGAGCTATGGTCACTTCTTCATGAAGAGCCTCGGTGTGGCTCCTGTTCTTAGGGGTGAAAACGAGCCGAGCCGAGCCCGAGCCTGGCTAGGCTCAGCTCGGGCTCATTTAAGTTATATAATGCTTGAGCTCGACTTGATTCGAGCTTCCTAGTACTAAGCTCGACTCGAGCTCGTAAAGAATTATACAAGCTCGGCTCGGGCTCGGCTCGTTTTTTATCTGACTTGTCTAAATAAGCTTAAGCTTGGCTCGAGCTCGTTAAGAAGCTCGTTTACTAATACCCTAAATCCATAATTTCCCTAATATGTTTTTATTTTAATATATTTAAATAATATTAAATTATATCATATAAAGGCTCATTTAGGCTCGCGAGCCTAATCAAGCTTAACGACATAGGCTTGAGTTCTAGCTCGTTTAATAAACGAGCTTAATCTTAAGCTCGAGCTCGGCTCGGGCTCGTTTAAAATCGATTTCAAGTCGAGATTTTAACGATCCGATCTCGAGTAGCTCATGAGTAGTTTGGCTCGTTTGCACCCCTACCTATTCTGATCATGGTCTTCGTCCAGGCGACAAAGGCGAACTGCAATGATTTCGGTGGTGGCACCAATTTCCATGATGTCGTTAGCGGATGCCCTTGCTTGTTCACCATGGCAAGCGATGCGACGAACTATGACAGGGAGGGCCTTGTATGTTGAGCCCTCTCTGTCGAGATTATAGAAACCTTGTTCCATACAATTAGGTGGGAGTTGGCCCTGTTCCTGACTCCATTTTTTCAAATCTACCGCCCATCGAGGCGTCGGGCCCTGGAAATTTTGTCTGGGAGTGGGGCTTTGGATAGCTTGGGGTGGATTGTACACCTCTGGTTCTGAGTCGGTGTCGCCCTGATCCTCCACCTCATCTTCTTCCTCCGAATCGTTTTCTCCCTCCAAATCGCCTTCGGGATATTCTTCCATCATTTCCTCAGGATCCTCCTCGAGATCCTCTTCGATCCAGCCACCATTCCCTTGGTTAGGGAAATAGGGGTCTCCTAGTATATGAAATCTTGTCATTGTGTCTGTGCGAGAATATGGATATGAGAAATATATGAAAATTTTAAGTTGTAATATTTTTGAGGGAAAATAAAATTTTAATAGAAATATTTTAAATAAAATTGTGGCCTATACCGGGTCCTCGTATAATTACTTAATGCATACATGCTATACATAATCAAGATCGAATAGACCGTCAGATAAGTCGCTCCACTCTATACCCACAACCAAACTAGGAACAGGATTTAAAGTGAAATCACAATTCCTAGGTCTGTAGAATCTTAATTATATATAACCTTAACGTATACGCTTTGCAATTATAGATTTACCAACAAAGGTCTTTAGTTTTTATGTGAAGGATTTGATTTATTTTTGTGAGAAGGCTCCTTACGATTACTAGTTTTAGTAAATACCGAGGCCTAAACGTTGTTGTTACGGTTCTTATAGTATCATAAAATATTCATATAGTATTTTAAGCTTTTATGTTTGGTTCTAGAGTTTTTTGGTATGATGGGTTGGTTAGTTTTAGACTTTTTGTTCACAACGACCATTCATCGGCATACGTTGGTCATATCCTAGATAAATATAGTTGATGAGGCTATATTCATCCCCAATCTGATTACATACCCCAAGGCCTACACGTAGTGTTCAGCTCATCGAAATACTTTTTGTTTTTTTATTGTTACGATACTGAACTTAGTGAATATGATTATACTTGTACACTTAAAAACATATCACAATATATTAAAATATACTTGCATGAAAATGTTACGTCAGACAGTTTTAGTACCATTGTGTTTATAGTTTGTATATCTTACGTGGTTTGGTATACTTAGTTCACTATAAACAATGCTCTGATACCAATCTGTCATACCCCCAAACTAGAAGGACGGAAACGTTCAGGGACAAGTGACGTCATGTACAGTATCAAAACAGTTGAGTAATAGTAAAGATAGCAAACGCAACCATCATAAATATAATTTAAAAGGTTACATTGTTGCGTGAGTTACATGTTTCCAAATAAATTACAATATGATGACAAAATGAGTTTTTAACTGGCGCCTTAGCATCTCGTCTTCAAAAGCTGGTGATTACCTGTGTTACTGATTCCCTGAGAATACAAGTTGTTTTTGAAAAAATGTCAACGATTAAGTTGGTGAGTTCATAAGCATTTTGTATGAGAAAATGTAAGCCTTTCCGTGTAAAGTAATTGTGTTTGTTTCCAGAAAATCCGATATTTTCCGTAAAATGAGTTGTAAGTCGGTTGTTCGTAAAATGATAGTGTTTGTTCCAGAAAATCCAATATTTTCTATAAAATTAATTGTAGTCTTAAATGTTCCAAGACCGAAATGTATAAGTATTTTCCATACTTAAATAGTATATGTAGTTTTATACGTATATAAAACCATTTAAATGTTTGTTAGCCCCGTAAACCAAAATATATTGTTAATACCCCATGTGAGTTATTACAACCATATTAGCGACTAGTTGGCCTGTGATGACGTTCTTCAGGCATCGGAATGTAATCACATTTGTCACCCCAGACCTACCGGTCTAACTACAGCTAACAGTTTAGGTGCATGGTTGATAGTCCCGTATAGATCTATACATATGTGTCACGCTCTCCCTCCAGTAGACTCTTGTTATAATACAGGACTTTTGTTGATAATTACATAATTACTTGAAGACGTGTCTCAAAAATTTATTCATTAATAGATTTACGTCAAATGAAATGAAAATCATTTTTCTTGTAAAAGTATGTATCACCTTTTCGTTGTGTGAAAATAATTATATTTTTATGTAATTATTCATTTATCCGAAAAGGGTAAAATAACGTAAATATTCCACAAACCATACCTATTATAGTTTGAAAACGTATGTTCCGTTGAAATGAAAACATTCGCATTTTAACAACTTTGCATGTAAAAGTTTATAATTTTGTTAGTAACGTTATTTTACGTATTTAACATTTTTACATAACATGTATAAAATATAAGAAAACATAATAAACGGTTTGTCTTTTTACACAAGTTTTCTTGTGTTTTACTTGTATCCCTCCCCCCCCTCCCCCCTCCCCCCCCCCCAAAAAAAAAAAAAACATAGAAAAATCTTGCAAAATGTGGGGGTATGAACTCACTTATGTGTGTTTGCGGTTAGATATTGATGTGAAAAAAATGATCGTCGAGTTTAGAGTACGTGACGGCAGACGTATCCTAATATTTTAAACACATCATGATGTGTGTAAGTTAATTAAACTATTAAGAACACGTTGTAAAATACTAGATAATAAGAAGTACTTACAACAATTATTTAGGAGCTATCTTGATGAATTTGTTTACTAGAAATGTTATATATATGAAGGAAGGATAAGGTGAAGTGATGTGATATTTTCCTTGGTAAGTGTAATTATCTTATTGGGAAAGTAATCCACCAATCAAAATCAACACAATTAGGTCAATGGGGGGGGGGGGGGGGTTGATTTCGGCTAAAGTGCTACCAAAATCAAAGGTGATTTCAGCATTGGCACAAACCAAAACAACTTTGTGACTTCGGTCTTGGCACAAACCGAAATCACATGTGATTTCGGTCTTGGCTCAAACCGAAATCACATGTGATTCCGACATAGTGCCAACCGAAATCCCATGTTCTTTGTGGTTTGATTATTTTGATATTTGACTCCTTTAATTCATTGTTGATTTGTTGACTTGGAAAGTTTTATTATGTCATGGTTTTTAACACACACACACAGATATATATATATATATATATATATATATATATATATATATATATATATATATATATATATATATATATATATAAACTTATATAAACATACCCTATTAGCTTTCAAAGTTTTATAGCATCAAGTTACATTTTTGAATTCACTTGTACACATTTAAGTTTAGACCTTGTTTGTTCTAGAAAATTTCCAATCGCCACATCTTTTGCATCCTTCCCTTATTGGCTAGTAGGAGATCTTTTATTTGTTATGAATATTGTGGCTATCGTCTAATGGGCGAGTGGGACTCTCTGATTGGTCCCACGTTTGTCGGGATATAATTTCCTAGATATGGGGTTAAGGCGCGGCTCTGCACATTAACCACCATATTGGTGATCTTCGCGTTGGCGAAGGCCTGGACTTGGCTTTAGATTAGGCTCTGGCTAGGCCAGGCCCGGTGCTAGTTTGACTTCTTTTTTTGACGCTCCCCTCAGGGATACTTTAACAATAACATTAATTGAGTTACATAAACATAACTAAATTAAAAGTTAACATACAAAAATTTAACTAAACAATTCTGACATAGATTACTCATCATCACATGCAATCTGCCATTCAGGAAACTCATAAAGGAACTTTCTTTTCTTCGCAGCATTCCATTCTACTATTGCATTCATGTCTATTCCCTCAGACCTCATTTCATGTGCTTGCTTTGAAAAATATATTTCTATAGCCCATATCTGTTGTCTAGTTCTATTATGGATTCTTTTGCATCTTTTTTCCAAGTTAGTCTTTCTTGAATCTGAGCTTCAACATAACTCAATCCTCCCTTTGAAATATGGAAATAGAAAGAGTGGATTTTAATTTCTCTTTCTTTGGCTGTTATGACCTCCTTGACCTTATTAGAATCCCTTCATTCTAAAAGTGATTCATCATTAAGATGTTTAAACTTATGGGCGATCTGAGAGACATTTTTTGGTAGAGAAGAAGAGGAAGATATGTTTTGGTACAAAATAAGATCACATATGTAGTTTATGTATAGATATTTGATAGGTGGTAAGTGGTCTGTTAGGTGGACATTGAATTCATAATTTATAGTACAAAATATAATTTGTCAAGTAAAGCTCATCATTACTAAATAATAGTACCATATACAACATAGCAGAAAAGTAACAAAAAACACCATAACATTTAATTAAACATCATAATCTAATACACTACATTATAATAATAAGCTTCTTTTTATATTCCGAGGTAATTCAACGAGAATTTATTTTTCTCTATATTAACCCATGCTTGTTTCTTATTCATCTCCATCATAGCAAGCACAGATCTTCCTTTCCCTACTTTATAGATTTTTTAGACTCTTTTTTCATTTGCTTTGTTTCCTTTATTTGTAATTTTTTGTTTTATCAATTTAGTGTTTTCCTGATTTCTTTTTCTTTCCCGTCAATTGTAACCCTTCGTGCACGAATGTAGTGAATGTTTTCCTCCAGTTCTTCTTCTTTCTCTTGTACTTCCTTCTTCTTTCATTTAGACATCTTCCAAGGTATAAAAGTATTATTAGCGTCAGAAGGTTATTGATGGGATAAGAAATTTTAGACCAGTCCTTTGAAGGAGAAGAGGAAGACATTTTTCTAATAAAAAATCCACTTTACGAACGAAAATTTGTAAGGAAGTTTGGTATGTGATTCTTAAGATTCTATCCTCTTTATATAGAATTTTCTTTATATGTAGTTGGCAAGTTAATCATCATTTTAATTTGATTACGAAAAAGTATATTTGAACTATGAAATTCATGCATTTAATAAAAATTGTCACTTCACCAATGACTTATTGTTTTACATGGGACTTGTCATGTCAATTTAACTATGAAAATATACACTTTGACTATGAAATTAAGTCATTTAGTAAGAACAGTCAGTTCACCAGTGATTTGTCATTTCACTCGGTTCTTGTCGTGTCAATTTGACTATGAAAGTGTACACTTTGACTTTAAAATTCAGACATTTAATATGAATTGTCTCTTCACCAATGACTTGCCATTTCACTTGAGACTTTTCATGTTAATTTAAATATGAAAATGTACATTTTGACTAAGAAATTCAAACATTTAATAAGAATTGTCATTCACTAATGACTTGTCATTTCACTTAGGTCTTGTCATGTCAATTTGAATACAAAAATATAAACTTTGACTATGAAAATGAAATATTTAATAAGAACTATCATTTTACAAATGAATTGTCATGTCAAATTAACTATTAAAATATACACTTTAACTAGTATTCCACTATATATATATATATATATATATATATATATATATATATATATATATATATATATATATATATATATATATATATATATAACCTTGAAAGAACACACCCATACAGTTACACCAGTATCATAACAAATGATGTGAATCGTTTTGAACATTTTTTATTTCTATTCTATGTGTGGTAATAAAATTTTGTTCCAAATTTTAATTTTTTATTTAATTTTTCTAATGTTTTTACAACTAATTATTTTATTTATGAAAAAAATGAAGCTTCATACATTTATAACGTGCATGCTACCTATCATCTTTATATGTGGGGACTACCCGCAAACAATGTTTATAGTCATTGATATGAACAGAAACAACCAAACCCCCATATAGTGTTTTGCTTTGTGTGAGAAATAGTGTCAACTCTTGTACATGGTTCCTGATGAGGTTGAAGGAAGCTCTCAGATATGCTAAGGAAGTATCATGTATACACAATATTAACAATGTGATAACTTTTCCATGATCAGTTATTCCCTAATTCATATCATGGTTATTATTGTAAGAGTGTGGTAATGATGGTTGCATGCTCAAGATTTAGCCGAAACAATGCATTTGATCTTTGTTTTGGCGCAAATACAAATAACATACAATGTATGATTTTCAAGAAAACATCTGTCAACTACGCTATGTTCTACTTCCTTAGCATTTGTTGGAATGTAATTAACATTGGTATTCTAAAGTCCATCCATATATTATCAATTCATGAACAAAATTTACTGAGAACAAAAAATCATTGAGGTTGTCCATGAGTACACTAAATGGATTTTTATTCAAAGCAGTGAATTGGGAGGTATAGATTTGTTTTTTAGCAAACAAGAAAGATGGCTTCCAATATTTTTCATATAACAGATTCTACGAAAACTTGTGTTCTAGATATGCAACTCCGGGTGTGTACATGTGGGAAATGGCATAGTCGTGGTATAGCTTGATGGCTTTTACATGTATTCACACAGATAAATCATTAACACTTAATGGTACATGCAACCTAAAGATCTAATTCATAACACTATTGATGTAACATTCTATTGAACAACAAAATCCCTAAAACCCTAGGTATATTCGAAATTAATAAACAAGTTTAGAGTTTACACACCTTGTTGACTGTTGTGGTAAAAAATCAAGAAACCTTTCTTCTTTGATTTGGAAGCAAGCACCACAAGTGTCATGCTTCTAATGGTTCACACTCAAACCCTAGCAACCAAGGAATACTTGAAGAGAGAAGAGATGCGAAGGTAATTTTCAGCCACCCTTCTAAAGTAATAATTGGTCGAAAATATGCAGCCAATAGGTCCTATTTATAGCTGATAAGAAAACCCTAGATAACCCT
This sequence comes from Lactuca sativa, assembly GCF_002870075.4. Taxonomy (NCBI): domain Eukaryota; kingdom Viridiplantae; phylum Streptophyta; class Magnoliopsida; order Asterales; family Asteraceae; genus Lactuca; species Lactuca sativa. The sequence goes on from NC_056630.2 coordinate 252,390,069, forward strand.
TACTTGATTAAATAATAATATCTTAAATTAGGTAATTATCTGGCTTCCAAATGATCTCCATGGGATATTCAAGAAGCCCTAGAATCGCTCTTTAAATCATCCACCTCCATGTGGAAGGTTCTGGAATCCTTTTGTTCAACTATTGAACAATTACAGCTTATGTCCTTGTATTTTTAATTAATCTAATTAATTCCAATTAATTTCTGATTAATTCTTAATTAAATAATATTATTTCTAATTAATATATTATTCTCATAATATATTAACAAATAATTTTTTGCTATTTATTAATCATATAATAAATCAATAAATCAGTCTCTCTCTCTCTCTCTCTCTCTCAAAGTCATCTTATTCAATTACTAGGCTTGAGGGTAACCTAAAAGGACTTCGTCAATAATTCAAGTCTATGCCAGTAATTCAGTTATTGGTTTAGATACCTAATTCAACAGTCTCCCACTAGGATAATTCTATAACTATAATTGCCAGTATAACTTCTAAATTATTAGCAAAGGTGATTCCAAAGCAGTTGCCGAACTCTGATCCAATCAGATGTTTATATCTCTTACTTACCAAATTACACATGAATAAACTTTGACTCATATGATATTGCTTTTCCTATTAATGGAAAAGGAATGAATAAACTTTGACTCATATGCTTGTATCTCTTACTTACCAAATTACACATGACACTGTGTTTTATAAAATCAAGTTACTAATGCGTTTTCGCAATACCAATATACAACCAACTTGTAAATTACAACTCATATATCTCAGTTTAAGAATATAAGATATTATTGTCTCAAAATTACTCGTGATAAAATCCATGAAGTAATTCTGTGAGTGTGGGTTTATCCGTTACTCAAAATCTCTATTTTCTAAGTACTCATGAATATTGTAGAAACCATTGCAATGTCTAATCTCCATTGACAATCTACAATCAAGTTCATGTCAATCTTCATTCACTACATACTTCCTAAAGTATGAGCGACTGTGGAACTTCGACTAATCGAATTATTCAGGAAGTAAAACATGCAAAGTGAAACACAATAATAAACTAATTAACTATGGTCTCAAAACTATTAAATATAAATAAAACTATTATTATTTAATCACCATAATGATTAAGAGTTTATTCATTGTATAGTATTTCGAGTAATCAACTAACCACTTGAGTTAAGAATTAGTCATGCCATGTTATGAACATGCATACTATGTCCCTCTATGTCCTTCCTTTGTAAACATATCAACTGGAAATTATTCTAATGATGCTCATTTCACAATTCCAAATTCTTGTCACCATCTAAAATGTTTTGGAATTCCAACCTTACATGCATTAACCTTTTGTGATGTTGATGCTTCTAAATCACATAGACTAAGCCAACGATATTACATAATGTTTCATTGGAACTTTGTTACTAGAAACAATTCCATGATAATGAAGGTTTAAATTCAAGGTATACTCCTTGAACACCTCTCTTGCATTAAAGTTTCAAACTCACATGTAGATTTAAAAATCAACTTCCATTTTGGAAACCTTTCCACATTCCCATACGACCATCAATTATGATAAAGAATCGTCTCAATCCAGAATTATGTCACTATGGTCTGTCCAAATTAATATCATACTTCTAACTATCGACAAGTAGCCAATCTTTTGGTATAACATCATAATGTTCTTGGCAGTCGTTTAATAACTTTAGTCATATAAAATTCTAGTTCTTTTCTCTCACAATGCTCCGAGCATTTGAAAATTAGAATAAGTGAACATTACAACATGTATAATCGATCCCGTATCCAAAGCATATGGGACTCGATTCATTATGTCTCACATAAGGTTTGATATATGTTCAATATATTGTTATAATATTTTCATATATTGAATTTCCTATGTTGAATCATTTCAACATGATATTCATATATGTCTATGAATAGGTCCTTTTAAACCATGCAATCTAAACCTTTAGATTCGAAAAGAAGTATGAATACCCTCTCACTTAAGTTTACTATAGCAAAAATATTCCCAAACTTTGCAGTTTGCAAATTGAAAATTGTGTTCCCTATGAGCAGTATTGTCAGCATGTAATACTAGCATAAAAATTATGCTCTTACTAGCTTTAACATGTACCCAGAAATCAATTTCACTTCTAGTAATCAATACTCTTGACTTTCTTACTAAACTATATATTTCTATTAGGCGAGGTTTTGATAAGTCTCCAGCTAGAATTCTTAAGCTTATACACCTTCATTGGACATCTTTCCTAGAAACAACAGGAGTCATGCCTGCAGCTTTATTTCAAACCGTGAGTGTTACAGTTACAGTAACTGTAAGATAAAATAGGTAAGAGATTAAAATAATTGAGATAACAAAACAACTTACTGTCTACATATATATTCTTGATATCTTTTGTGTCATCATCTGAAGGTATAAATGACATTCTAGGAGTCTTAATTCTCTCTATAACACTTTCCTGGAGATTAGTCTTTGGATCCACATGAGCTTTTTCCATGGCTATCATGTTATGTGCATATGGTTCAATATGCTTCACAAACAGAAAGGTATACAAGTAAATACTAAATCAGTGTATCTCTTTTCTTTCTTTGCTGGTGTAATTCCATTCCATCTTTTGAGGTCTTTTGCTTCCTATGATCTAGTTATAGTGGATAGAAAGAAAAAACCCAATAGAATGCAGAAAAAAAAACTTATGATCTACACCGGTTCTCATATTGTTGCCTCCATCACACATGTAGCTGTATACTTGGGTGCAAGTTTTCAGTCCAGGAAGTAGGCTTCTTGTTATGAGACAACTGTAAGTCATCAAAAGGTTTACAAAAGTTAGAAAAACAACAATTTAATAGCTCGTGTATTAAGAATATATGAATGGCTTCAAAACTTGAACCATATCAGAAAACATTGCTAAATACCAACTACCAAGTTCCTCATACCTGTTTCTACCATATATCTGGAGTCCCTTCAAGTATAGATCTTTCTCAAGAGGTTTCCAAAAGACGTCTTTTTTATTAATATCTGTTGAAACACACAGAAAGCTCTACCCTTTATGGTTGTTTCTTCAATTGAGCCTCAGATCTTCTCTTCGCTCAGAAGACCTGATCACAGATTAACACACCAGGTCAAGAAATCTCGTTTGTTTGCTTTTGTTCTTCTTCTTCTTCTTCTTCTTCTTATTATTATTATTATTATTATTATTATTATTATTATTATTATTATTATTATTATTATTATTATTATTATTATTCTATCTTCTATTTTTCCTCTTCCGATCACTCTGACAAATTCACGGTTGTTTAGCTACAAACAAGATTAGCGTCAACGCTTGTTCAGAAAACATTAAGAAACAAACCCTAGAAAAATGGAAATGCAAAGGGGGAAATCAAATAACAAGAGTAAAGACTTTGTTGAACACCAACACAAAAACAGATGATGACTGATTCCAATAGACAAGAATCCATTCCAGCATAATGAACACCGCAAAAAAAACATATGGGCATTAGGGCAATAATCCTACCGAAGTGGCGGAGGTAAGGCGCTAGCGACGGCGGAAGGAGGCTAAGGCGCCGACAATATGGTGATTTGGAGGAGGGAAGGTCGTCGTTTTTGTGATGGAGGCGAGAATGAAGAGGGAAACAAAAAAATGAGATAGAACACAAGACCTTCACACAGGAGATGATAGAAAGCAAAACCAAAAACCAATTACCTTTTGAACATCATTTAGGGATTCGTCTACCGAGTCCGACCTATGTTTCATCCGGTTGAGTAGTCTTCTTCTTTGTAAGACCGAAAAATGTTTGATGAGATGGAGGTGGGATTAGAAGTGAATCTAAGGGATTGAACCCACCCATCACTGCCATTTTCCTTCCCCTAAACCACCGTCGCTCGTAAGCGGAGATCCCAAGGTGAGGAATCCCCGATGCTCCGTGAAATCAAGAGAAATTCTCCTATGACGCAAGAGCGATTCTCTTATGAAGACGAAGGCTCTAGGGCTTTTTCTTGCTAATTGGAAGAGACGGGGGGTTTAATTTTTGGGATCCACTAGGCGGGTGAAATCCGGCGTTAAAACGCGTGTTTCATTAAAAAAAAATTATAAAGCGACACACTTAGATAACACACATTTTATGAAAGGCGCCCTTCACATTTCCTTTTTTTCTTTTCTGGCACTAATTTTAGGGCACGCACAAATGCGTGTCTTCTATCCTTCAAATTTTTCAAAACTGACATTATTTTTTAGGGCACGCACAAATGCGCGTCTTCTATCAGCGAGTGCCATTGTTTGTGCGTCATTAAAGGGTTGTTTTCTTGTAGTATGCCATTTGGTTTAAAAATGCACCTTCTGAATTTCAGAATATTATGAATGATATTTTTTATCCTCATAGCAATTGCATGATAGTTTACATCGATGATATCTTGGGTTTTTCTAAAAATATTGAAGATCATTTTAGACATTTAAACCGCTTTGAACAAATTATTGAAAAAAATGGTTTCGTCATATCCCAACCTAAAATGGTTTTATTTCAATCCAAAATCAGATTTCTTGGCCATAATATAGAAAAAGGAAAAATAATTCCTATAAATAGATGTATAGAATTTGCTTCCAAATTTCCTGACAAAGTTATTGATATAACTCAATTACAAAGATTTTTAGGAAGTTTAAATTATATATCTTCTTTTCATAGAGATTTAGTCAAAGATACAACTATCTTATATGATAGACTAAAAAAGAAACTTGTTCCATGGACTGATGTTCATACTCAAGCAGTCCAAAGGATAAAAGAAAAGGTAAAATCATTCCAAACTGGGAAAAAATTTATTGAAACTGATGCCTCCGATATAGGTTATAGAGGAGTCTTAAAACAAATTAATACAAATACTAAAGAAGTATATTTAGTTATATTTCATTCAGGAAACTTTTCCTGGTATGATTCTCAAAAGATTTATGCTATTATCGTCAAAGAAATTATGGCAATAGTAAAATGTGTTTTAGAATTTCAAGATGATCTTTACAATCAACAATTTACTGTAATTACTGATTGGCAATCAGCAAAATTTATGTTAACAAAGATTGTAAACATGATGTGTCTAAGCAAATGTTTGCTACATGGCAAGCTAATTTAGCGCCATTTAATTTTACCATAACATATCGAAAAGGTGAAGATAATATTCTTTCCGAGTTTCTAACTAAGGAATTTTTAAATGAGCAATGTACATTTAAAACAATTATCTAACGAGATTTTTATTACAAGAAACTCAATTAAAGAAACTAAAGTTGAATCAACCAACTTATTGAATAATATGCCAACAACAAACACAAATATCCTTGAACGTATTCACCATACTAGATAAATTCATTTATTAAGATTTAGACTAATATGCCTAAGAGCTCATCTTAGGTTTCTAGAAAATAAACTTACATTACTTTTTAATTAAATTTTGAAGGACGATCTCTAATCGGGGAAGAGATGGCTACCCTAATATAGGTGGCAAAGGAAGAGGATCATATCCTCGGATACAACATGGGAAAATTTTGCTAATTGCAGAAAACATTGTCTCCCAACCATCATCATCTAATATGCCTAAACCTGGATATCCGTTATACTCGACTTTTCAACAGTTCTTGAAACAACAAAAAGATAATAATCCTTGTTTCTCAAAAATAATTTCGGAGGAAGATAATGATGATTCCTCGTAATATATTTTTACTCCTCATAAAGATTTAATAATTCTTTTAAAAGAAAAAGATATCATGTTATATTTTGAGGACAATGATGATCCATGGAATTTATTTTGCAGATAGCTGGATACTGCGTCATATGCAACATGTTCATACAAGTCACGAAATTATTATGAGAATATACTAATTTCTACAGGTGCATGTGAGATTTCACATTTCTCCTCTTCAGGATACAAGAAAGTTTATAACTTCAGCAAATTATTATTCAAAAAGCTTATATCTACAGAAGAATGGCGTTTAAGCACCCTCAAGGAAAGGGAATTTCTCCACCTTGAACAAAAGATCTTAATAAAATATATATTCAGGGATTATATTGATAGCTTTTATAAAGCTTTTCTTTATGAAAATCTAAAAAAAACATTCTTGGTTTTTCAAAATTTGTGACCAAGTTTATAAACAAAAGTTGCCAAATTGGTTTACACAATGGTGGTCATCATATGGTCCAAGTGTTCAAATTCTCCGTGAACCGTTCAAATCTTTATATGTTGAATGGCTTCACGTAGCTCCGAAATACAAGGAGGTTCTTGAGCACTCCAATGGAGGAAGGGAAGTAATACCAACCCTACATTTTTTCATAGAATTTTCAATTCCTTGGATTTGGAAATAGATCCCAGAAGTTTATTATAGTCCTAATAAGTTCCCATCTTTACAAAAATCATATCTTACAAAGTTTTGGAAAAATGTTACAAAAAGATCCAACCTTAAATGAGATAAACTCTAAACAAACGATTGATAATATCAATAAAGCAATTTTGAATTATAAATCTCAAAAAGAATTTTTATCCCATAAAGTTTAAACTCCATAAAAGCTCAAGGAAATTACTCCCCATCAAAAGATGAAATTATAAAGATTTATTTTCGTCAAATGAAAGAAGGCCTACTTCAAAACCGCAACAAACAATCATCAGACACCTCCATGTTATCTACATGCAATGATGATAATTGTATAGCAGGAGAATCTCAGCCAATTGATGATAACAATGACATTATGGATGATTTCACTGTGGAAGATGCTTTAGCCACTATTGAAGATATGATATTGGAAAACCTACAAAAGAAAAAGTACTCTATGGTGAAAACTTCTACACCTATCAATATTCTCTGTTGGCTTTGATAAAGCTACAATAATGAAAACAATTGAAAACATTAGAATAGCCAGCTATCATAATACACTCGTCAGTGTTCTCAATTATTCTTTTATAATATCTGATAGTTTTTAAACTTCGTTTGAAGATCGGGCCTATAGATAGGCTGTTATGTTTATTTTTCAAGCTCGCTAGAAAATTTCTTCCTACCTGCTCTTTCCTCTTGAAAAATATTTTGAAGTTATAAAATAAGTTTTAAAGTATTTCTGGTGCATCCTTCTTTCGTTGATTGGCTCTCCCTTCACTCTTGTAATTTTTCATTACTTATACTTTATTAATTTATGTATTAGCCTAATGACAGGGTAAATCCTTTTAAGTGTTAAATAATCTCATGAAATTATGACTTTACTAATTTTGTAAGAAGCCTTAGGTACCATATAGAGATTTGAAATACAAAAGTCTAGGTTGATAACATTAAATTTAAATTGAAATGTTTAACCATTAGTCATGGTGTTGCCTGTCTTTTAGCCAAGGTTTGGCATTTTTAGGGTTGTTTGTCATTGACTCGATATATATCAACGTTTCAAACCAAGTTTAAAAACTATAAAATATTACAAGAGATCTTGATAAAATATAATTTGGGTTGTTTGTCATTGAATCGATACAAAAGTGTTGGTTGATAACAAAACAGCCTATATATGCTCGGACTTCAAACTAAGTTTAAAAACTATAAAATGTTACAAGAGAATAATTAAGCACACTGACAAGTGTATTATGACAGCTGGCTATTCTAATGTTTTCAATTGTCTTCTTTATTGTAGCTTTATTAAAGAAAACATAGAATATTGACAGCATAGAATCCTTATGCTTTTGTCTTTTTCTTTTGTAGCTTTTCCAATATCATATCTTCAATAGTGGAAAAAGCATCTTCCACAGTGAAATCATCCATAATGTCATTGTTATCATCTATTGGTTGAGATTCTCCTGCTAGACAATTATCATCATTGCCTATAGATAACATGGAGTTGTCTGATGATTGTTTATTGAGGGTTTGGAACATGTCTTCTTTCTTTTGACAAAAATAAGTCTTGATAATTTCATCTTTTGATGGGGAGGAATTTCCTTGAGCTTTTATGGGGTTTAAAATTTTTTCATAAGGATTAAAATTGTTAGATTGTTCCTTATGGGATAAAAATCTTTTTTCAAAATTGCTTGATTGATATTATCAATGATTTGTTTATAGTTTATCTCATTTGAGGTTGCATTTGTTTGCAACATTTTTGCCTAAAACTTTTTAAGATACGATCTTTGTAAAGATGGAAACTTATTAGGACCATAATCAACTTTTGGGATCCATTTCCAAATCCAAGGAATTGAAAATTCTATGAAAAAAATGTAGGGTAGGTATTACTTCCCTTCCTCCATTGGAGTGCTCAAGAGCCTCCTTGTATTTTGGAGTTACATCAAGCCATTCAACATATAAAGATTTGAATGGTTCAGGGAGAATTTGAACACTTGGACCATATGATGGCCACCGTTGTGTTAAATAATTTGGCAACTTTTGTTAATAAACTTGGTCATAAATTTTGAAAAACCAAGAATGTTTCTGTTTTCGATTTTCATAAAGAAAAGCTTTATAAAAGCTATCAATATAATCCCTGAATATATATTTTATTAAGATCTTTTGTTCAGGGTGGAGAAATTCCCTTTCCTTGAGGGTGCTTAAACGCCATTCTTCTGCAAATATAAGCTTTTTGAATAATAATTTGCTGAAGTTATAAACTTTCTTGTATCCTGAAGAGGAGAAATGTGAAATCTCACATGTACCTGTAGAAATTAGTATATTCTCATAATAATTTCGTGACTTGTATGAACATGTTGCATATGATGCAGTATCCAGCTATCTGCAAAATAAATTCCATGGATCATCATTGTCCTCAAAATATAACATGATATCTTTTTCTTCTAAAAGAATTATTAAATCTTTATGAGGAGTAAAAATATATTATGAGGAATCATCATTATCTTCCTCCGAAATTATTTTTGAGAAACAAGGATTATTATCTTTTTGTTGTTTCAAGAACTGTTGAAAAGTCGAGTATAACGGATATCCAGGTTTAGGCATATTAGATGATGATGGTTGGGAGGCAATGTTTTATGCAATTAGCAAAATTTTCCCATGTTGTATCCGAGGATATGATCCTCTTCCTTTGCCACCTATATTAGGGTAACCATCTCTTCCCCGATTAGAGATCACCCTTCAAATTTTAATTAAAAAGTAATGTAAGTTTATTTTCTAGAAACCTAAGATGAGCTCTTAGGCGTATTAGTCCAAATCTTAATAAATGAATTTATCTAGTATGGCGAATACGATCAAGGATATTTGTGTTTGTTGTTGGCATATTATTCAATAAGTTGGTTGATTCAACTTTAGTTTCTTTAATTGAGTTTCTTGTAATAAAAATCTCGTTAGATAATTGTTTTAAATGTACATTGCTCATTTAAAAATTTCTTAGTTAGAAAATCGGAAAGAATATTATCTTCACATTTTCGACATATTATTGTAAAATCAAATGGTGCTGAATGAGCTTGCCATCTAGCAAACATTTGCTTGGATACATCATGTTTAAAATCATTGTTAAACATAAATTTTGCTGATTGACACTTACAGAGCATCACATATATGTATATAAATCATGGCGTATTGTAGATGCACCATATATACATATAAATCATGACATATTGTAGATGCACCATATATATATATATATATATATATATATATATATATATATATATAATCAAATGGTGCTGAATGAGCTTGCCATCTGGAAAACATTTGCTTAGATACATCATGTTTAAAATCATTGTTAAACTTAAATTTTGCTGACAATCAGTAACTATAATAAACTGTTGATTCTATTAAGAATCAGACCATATTCCTAAATGAAATATAACTAAATATACTTATTTAGTATTTGGATTAATTTGTTATAAGACTCCTCCATAACCTATATCAGAGGCATCGGTTTCAATAATTTTTCCCAATTTGGATTTTCTAAAGATAAACAAGGTAATGATTTTACCTTTTCTTTTATCCTTTGGACTGCTTGAGTATGAAGATCAGTCCATGGAACAGGTTTCTTTTTTGGTCTATCATATAAGATAGTGGTATCTTTGACTAAATCTCTATAAAAAGAATATATATATATATATATATATATATATATATATATATATATATAAAATTCAAACTTCCTAAAAATCTTTGTAATTGAGTTTTATCAATAATTTTGTCTGGAAACTTAGAAGCAAATTCCATACTTCTATTTATAGGAATTATTTTTCCTTTTTCAATATTATGGCCAAGAAATCTGATTTGGATTGAAATAAAACCATTTTAGGTTGGGATATGACGAAACCATTTTTTTCTATAATTTTTTCAAAGAGGTTTAAATGTCTAAAATGATCTTCAATGTTTTTAGAAAAAACCAAGATGTCATCGATGTAAACTATCATGCAATTGCTATGAGGATAAAAAAATATCATTAATAATATTCTGAAATTCACAAGGTGTATTTTTTAATTCAAATGACATAACATTTCATTCATATTGACCAAAAGGAACATTAAAAGCAGTCTTATATCGGTCCTATTCATCAAATTGAAATTGCCAATATCCTGATTTTAAATCGAATTTTGAAAATGTTATTGCAGTATTTAATCTATCTATTAATTCTTTTTTATTTGGAATCGGATATCTAATCCACTTTCAATCTTTATTTAAAGGCTTATAAATAATTACTAATCTGGAAATTCATCTTTCTTGTTCTGAATGTTTATTAACATAAAAAGAAGTGCAACACCAAGCTGATTTAGAAGGTTTAATTAAATTTTTGTTTAGTAAAGAGGATATTTCTTTCTTACAAAGATCTAAATAGTGATGATTCATTTGACAAGGACGAGTCTTGGTTGGAATATTTCTTTTATTAAAATTGTCTTCATATGGAAGAGGAATTATACGTTTCTTTCTTCCCCCAAAAGCATTATGATAATCAGAACATATTTTTAAAATAAACTTATTTCTCAGATTATTAATTTTTTCTTTTAATTTTCGATTCTGTAATTGTTCGTCTATGTTTATTATTAAAATTTCTTCTTTTAGAAAGTTTATTTGATTTGTTTTTAAATCTATAAGATCTATCCAACGAGTAAAAGGTTTTGTAATAAACTCAAAAAATACTTCATAATTTTGTAAATCGCCTTAGATTCCTATTTCATTAACTCCGAATGGCAATATTTTTTTTTTTAAAAACAGAATGCCCAAAATAATTTCATTGTGAGACATATTCTTAATTATGGTGAAGCTTAACAGAATACAAACTCTATTATTAGAAATATTCGCATTAGAAATTTACCTGAAGTTTTGTAAGGCGAGATTGAAGAGTGCTTAAAAATAACTCATGATCAATCATCAAATCTTTAGTATCATTATTCTTAGAGTTACACATCAAACCTCTTCCTGTGGTTTGTGGATTATCTTCCTGCCAGTTGTCAAACCTCAAAAGTAAATCTATTTATTTTAATATTTATATAATCTATAGGATTATCTTACCAACAAGGGTGAAAATTTAGGTTTCTCAATTGTCATTTGTGTAGTAGAAGTAATTGGCCTTGGTACAGCTGGCAGAGGTGAGGTTCTGGTTCTGGTTCTAATTCTAGTTCTTTCAGGTATCACTTGAGAAGAGGCTCTACATCTCCGTGCAGCTGCCATCAGAGGTTACCCTTTAGGAAGCAATAGGTCTTCTCTGAACTGATAAGCCCTTAGCTTTAGGGGAAGTCTTAAGGGTCACAGGTGACAATTTAGCTTCTGATACTAACAAAGACGCCATATAATTATCAGGTGTCTTTATTGGTGATGTGGCAGTTTCAGGTATTTCACATGAGACCACATTGACAGGTGGTTGTTCAACAGTGTCACCATTTACATACATGTTATCTGTATTAGGTTTTTGATATTCATCAGTACCCAACTTTTCTTTTTTTCTCAAATTTCTCAACAAGATTCCGAGTCTTTCCATTTGAAACTGCAACACATTTAACAGGTGTCGACCTTTTGTTGGAGGAATCAACAGATACCTCATGGGTAGATGAAGATTTAGAGTTAGGTGTTTTCTCCTCTGAAGAATCAATCGCCACATCATTAGTAAAAAGCTTTCTCTGGATATTTGTATTTGATCCATCTTTCCTAGAAACAACAGGAGTCATGCCTGCAGCTTTACTTCGAACCGTGAGTGTTACAGTTACAGTAACAGGAAGATAAAATAGGTAAGAGATTAAGATAATTGAGATAACAAAAGAACTTACTGTCTACATATATATTCTTGATATCTTTTGTGTCATCATCTGAAGGTATAAATGACATTCTTGGAGTCTTAATTCTCTCTATAACACTTTCCTGGAGATTAGTCTTTGGATCCACATGAGCTTTTTCCATGGCTATCATGTTATGTGCATATGGTTCAATATGCTTCACAAACAGAAAGGTATACAAGTAAATACTAAATCAGTGTATGTCTTTTCTTTCTTTGCTGGTGTAATTCCATTCCATCTTTTGAGGTCTTTTGCTTCCTATGATCTAGTTATAGTGGATAGAAAGAAAAAACCCAATAGAATGTAGAAAAAAACCTTATGATCTACACCGGTTCTCATATTGTTGGCTCCATCACACATGTAGCTGTATACTTGGGTGCAAGTTTTCAGTCCAGGAAGTAGGTTTCTTGTTATGAGACAACTGTAAGTCATCAAAAGTTTTATAAAAAGTTAGAAAAACAACAATTTAATAGCTCCTGTATTAAGAATATATGAATGGCTTCAAAACTTGAACCATATCAGAAAACATTGCTAAATACCAACTACCAAGTTCCTCATACCTGTTTCTACCATATATCTGGAGTCCCTTCAAGTATAGATCTTTCTCAAGAGGTTTCCAAAAGGCGTCTTTTTTATTAATATCTGTTGAAACACACAGAAAGCTCTACCCTTTATGGTTGTTTCTTCAATTGAGCCTCAGATCTTCTCTTCGCTCAGAAGACCTGATCACAGATTAACACACCAGGTCAAGAAATCTCGTTTGTTTGCTTTTGTTCTTCTTCTTCTTCTTCTTATTATTATTATTATTATTATTATTATTATTATTATTATTATTCTATCTTCTATTTTTCCTCTTCCGATCACTTTGACAAATTCACGGTTGTTTAGCTACAAACAAGAATAGCGTCAACGCTTGTTCAGAAAACATTAAGAAACAAACCCTAGAAAAATGGAAATGAAAAGGGGGAAATCGAATAAGAAGAGTAAAGAATTTGTTGAACACCAACAAAAAACAGATGATGACTGATTCCAATAGACAAGAATCCATTCCAGCATAATGAACACCGCAAAAAAAACATATGGGCATTAGGGCAATAATCCTACCGAAGTGGCGGAGGTAAGGCGCTAGCGACGGCGGAAGGAGGCTAAGGCGCCGACAATATGGTGATTTGGAGGAGGGAAGGTCGTCGTTTCTGTGATGGAGGCGATAATGAAGAGGGAAACGAAAAAATGAGATAGAACACAAGACCTTCACACAGGAGATGATAGAAAGCAAAACCAAAAACCAATTACCTTTTGAACATCATTTAGGGATTCGTCTACCGAGTCCGACCTATGTTTCATCCGGTTGAGTAGTCTTCTTCTTTGTAAGACCGAAAAATGTTTGATGAGATGGAGGTGGGATTAGAAGTGAATCTAAGGGATTGAACCCACCCATCACTGCCATTTTCCTTCCCCTAAACCACCGTTGCTCGTAAGCGGAGATTCCAAGGTGAGGAATCCCCGACGCTCCGTGAAAGCAAGAGAAATTCTCCTATGACGCAAGAGCGATTCTCTGATGAAGACGAAGGCTCTAGGGCTTTTTCTTGCTAATTGGAAGAGACGGGGGGTTTAATTTTTGGGATCCACTAGGCGGGTGAAATCCGGCGTTAAAACGCGTGTTTCATTAAAAAAAAATTATAAAGCGACACACTTAGATAACACACATTTTATGAAAGGCGCCCTCCGCATTTCCTTTTTTTCTTTTCTGGCACTAATTTTAGGGCACGCACAAATGCGTGTCTTCTATCCTTCAAATTTTTCAAAACTGACATTATTTTTTAGGGCACGCACAAATGCGCGTCTTCTATCAGCGAGTGCCATTGTTTGTGCGTCATTAAAGGGTTGTTTTCTTGTAGTATGCCATTTGGTTTAAAAATGCACCTTCTGAATTTCAGAATATTATGAATGATATTTTTTATCCTCATAGCAATTGCATGATAGTTTACATCGATGATATCTTGGGTTTTTCTAAAAATATTGAAGATCATTTTAGACATTTAAACCGCTTTGAACAAATTATTGAAAAAAATGGTTTCGTCATATCCCAACCTAAAATGGTTTTATTTCAATCCAAAATCAGATTTCTTGGCCATAATATAGAAAAAGGAAAAATAATTCCTATAAATAGATGTATAGAATTTGCTTCCAAATTTCCTGACAAAGTTATTGATATAACTCAATTACAAAGATTTTTAGGAAGTTTAAATTATATATCTTCTTTTCATAGAGATTTAGTCAAAGATACAACTATCTTATATGATAGACTAAAAAAGAAACTTGTTCCATGGACTGATGTTCATACTCAAGCAGTCCAAAGGATAAAAGAAAAGGTAAAATCATTCCAAACTGGGAAAAAATTTATTGAAACTGATG